>NC_140594.1:286945257-289375257 GCF_964204655.1 Triturus cristatus | reverse complement strand
GGGGCTGCAGGGCTCCGGGGCTGCAGGGCTCCAGGGCTCCAGGGCTTTGGGGCTGCAGGCCTCGGGGGTGGGGGGGCTCGTAGACCCCATGCTGGGCCTCAGGCATGGGAGGCCGGGCGGAGCTCCCGGGGCCCGGACGCCCGGGGGACCCATGGAGCCCGTCCCGGGCACTTTGCCTCGCCGCGGGCTGGAGGAGAGAGCACCGTACGCCCCGGGGAAGTGTCGTCCGGGCTTGGCCCATCTGGTCCCCGCCTGAGAACTGCCAACCCCCAGGAGGGGTGTCCCGGCATACCCTGCCCCTACTAATCCGGAGGAAGGCTACCCACCTTTCTTGTAACCCTCGCGCTTCGAGTGACGGAGGGGATCCTAGGCGCGGATGCGCCCGACCTCCTGGAGCCCTGACTGGGATCCGGCAGTCAAATGAACCCTCATCGGCACTTCCAGGCTGGCCCGGCCATCTGGTCGCCCCATTGGAAAGCATTGCGTGCGACCAGATGGCCGAGGGAAAGGTGCGACCAGATGGCCGGGACCGAAAGGACTCCCAGCTGCCCACACCGAGCCATAGCGGTAGGGCTCCCGCCTGCCCTTGCAGGGCTCTGGGGCTCTGCACCAGGGTCTCTTGTCCCGGGCAGATGGACACTTGGCAGGCCGCAGGACGTGGGATCCCAGGCCCTGACCAAAAATCAGGAGGCCCGGGGCCGGTCCCTGCTTCTCAACGCAGCCAGGCTGGGGAGGTCGGGGAGCCTGCCCAAGCACGAGGGACCTGTCCCGGGCACACAGTCCATCAGGTTGTGCGCTCGTTTTCCACAATTTTCTTCAGAATAGTGCGTAGTTGCGCTAGGCAAAGTCCGCCCAGCCCTACTCAGGATGTGCTCTCCTTTTCCACAAATTTTTTCAAAATTCTGCGTAGTGGCGCTACGCAAAGTCCGCCCAGCCCTAGTTACGGCACTCTACACAAGCATCAACCATAAAGATGGCATATGAATAGTCCAACATTATCTAAGAAGAAGGCCGGCAATGTATGAACGGCACAGTAAAATGCTAACGAATATGATTGAATTCTGCTTGGATAACAATATCTTTTTATTCCAGAGTGCAATGTACCAGCAACTACGCAGGATAGCAATGGGGGTCAGCTTCTCCCCAGCTATGCCTGCCTTCACATGGGTTGGTGGGAGGAGCTGGTTCTACAGAAAAACTATGGGACAGCCTTGCAAAGAAATGTCAAAGTGTGGTTAAGATTCATTGATGACTTGTTCTTAATCTGGCACGGGACCGTGTCAGATGCAGAAACATGTGTTAACAGTCTAAATAACAATGATATGAATTTGGAATTTACAGCACATATTAGTTCTAATACTGCAGTATTCCTTGATGTTGAGGCATATATTAGAAATGGCAAAATGGAGACCAGGGCACACAGAAAACCCACGGCCGGCAACTCAGTGGTGCACGCAACCAGTGCCCATCCACAACACCTCATTCACAGTATCCCCTATGGGGAAATGATTGGACTGAAACGAATCTGTAATAACTCAGAAGACCTAAAAAGAGCACGACAGGCAAGTAGAACTATGTTTCTTGAGAGGGGATATACAAGCAAATGTATTGATGCAGCCAACACAAAAGTCCGAAATCATCAAGGGCAGGTTTACTCAAACCGAACCAATCCCAAACACTTTCTCCTATACTGACGGTAGCCACAGACAAGACAAACACCTCAGGGGAGACATTTAGATTAATAATGGGATTTAGTGGACAAGAGAAAGAGATTTACCGTATCATTCGTAGAAACTGGCCGATCATATTAAATGATGAAAGATGAGTTGGTACAAAATAACCCGGTAGAAAAGCGCCGGTAACATGGTTGACCCAGAGAAAAAGATTTTGGAAATGTAAATCATGCAAAGCCTGCCAACACGGCATCACCAAATCATCTTATCAAACACCGTTTAGTGAACCGGAGAAAATCATCAATAAAGCTCTGACCTGCAATTCCGATTATGTGATGTATGTACTTGAGTGCCCATGTGGTTTGAGGTATGTGGGAAGTACCAAACTACAGGGGCATAAGAGGATATTACAACACATTCAAGTCATCAATAAAGCTCTGACCTGCAATTCCGATTATGTGATGTATGTACTTGAGTGCCCATGTGGTTTGAGGTATGTGGGAAGTACCAAACTACAGGGGCATAAGAGGATATTACAACACATTCAAGCCATAAAAAATAAAGATCAGATCTACCCAGTGGCTCGCCATTTTGGTGAACAACATGATTCCAATCCCAGTGATCCCAGATACTTTCTAATCGATATAATACCAATAGATAAAAGGGGCGGTAACGGAGAAAAAGCCCTGCGTAGATTAGAAACGAAATATATTCGCTTATGCTTGTTTCCGGTCCAGGGACGACATGGCTTGACAGTTCGGGCTGGACTGTTCCCGTGAGGCACAGGGTCAGACTGATTTGCACATGGCCATGTCTGAACTGGGGTGGTGGAGTGAGCTAAAGAATGATGATGGTCTAAACCTAGATCAGTTGACTGGGGGTGAGTGCTTGCATTGTTCAACACTCCCTCCATCATCCCCTTTGGTTTTGCTTTGTTCGCCCTAAGTTGGCAGGGTATGCCCAGACGTGGGTCCCTTGCTCACTTTGCCGCTGGATTCAAGATAGCCTGGCTGATGACGGCTGATTAGCCAGAAACCTGTTCCAGGATGCTTGTTTCCGGTCCAGGGAAGACATGGCTTGACAGTTCGGGCTGGACTGTTCCCATGAGGCACAGGGTCAGACTGATTTGCATATGGCCAGGTCTGAACTGGGGTGGCGAAGTGAGCTAAAGAATGATGATGGATTAAACCCAGATCAGTTGACTGAGGATGAGTGCTTGCATTGTTCAACACTCCGTCCAACATCCCCTTTGGTTATAAGTTATTAGTGGACAGCCCAAGGAAGCAGTGGCGTAACGAAAGCTCAGGGGGCCCTCCTGTAAGGTACATGGAGGGGCCCCCACTCCGGATTTAATCAGGAGCTCTAAGGCCTTAGTACTGGGCTGAGGGGGCCCCTGCAGCTCGGGCCCCCCTGCACCACGGGGAATGCAGGGGCCTGTGTTACGCCCCTGCAAGTAAGACACAGCACTATTAGCTTAGGTATATATACCGATATTGAAGTTACCAGCAACATTAATTGGTAAAACGCTGCTAGAGCTTCTCAATTGAACTGTCACAACATTCATGTTCTTATTTCTACAATGATCGTTTTTAACTCTTTATACCTTTTTAACACTATGGTGATTTTTAGCACTTGCACTTTAAAAGAGGATTTAAGTAATTTTGCACTACAGTAGCTAATGTTTACATAGAAATAACAGCGGAGATAACTCTCAAGGAAAGCACTTTACGTAGGATTCAGAGTGGGCTCACTCTGGATACCTGAAAAATTCTGTACTATATTTGGCTAAATTTGCACATTATGCACTTTAATATGATGTTCCATGTTTTACAGGTTTTTAGTATTTAATGTTTACAATATAATGTAATTTTATTGTGAGCGATACAAAATCTGTTGTTATCAATGGGTATTTAAACCATTATTAATCTTCTCTTTGAGAAAAAACATATCAAACAGAGAACATGAATATATATTAAGCATTGAATGTGCAAAAACTAAAATTGTAAATGCTAATACTGGAAAGTAACAACAATGAAACAGAGAAGAAAGTTTGTTTTCTATGTTTACAGCTACTGTTTCCATTCTATTCGTTTTAATGCATTTGTCACTTTAAATCTAAAGGAAAAAAACGAGATAAAAATCACGTGCTGTCTACTGAGCGCATCATGTGATCAAGGCCCTCCGGGGCTGAAAAGAGTCATGGTTGCCATTCTGTGGAATAAATAAACTCAAAAGCGCTTACTTTGTGATACGTGCTCTATTTCTTCGTATCAACGGCATCGCCAGTGGCAGGTGGAGTGCTTTGGATATATATATATATATATATATATATATATATATATATATATATACATACATATACAAGGAAAATTGCTGAGGCCAATTCGATGAGTCACCGCAATATTTTATTCTTCAAATGAAGAGTGGCTGCAGGTTGAAAAAAGTATTTTCCGTTTCTTATTTTTGTTTTTTCTTTCCTCTTTTCCTGACGTGTTTCGGCAATCCTGCCTTAATCATAGGATTGAGGTTCAGCAATGTCCGACGCCAGGTGTGTTTTATCCACTTTGCCACGTGACCCTATAGCAGCATACAAATCCCAGGATGCATTAGTGTGGATATTACTTTCATTCTGTGTCATAGTGAGTATTCAAATGTTACTTAATAGCGTTGCTTTGCACCATAAACTCACAGTGTAATGTTTAGTATTTCCGATTCATCCTGTTTCAATAAAGTAATCACGTGCAAGGTAAAATTATTTTCTGAGCAGACATCGTTTTTCAATCTGTTCACTACCGGGAAACAATGTCTCTGTAATATGCGAAGTTCAGAATTGCCAGGAAGAAGGGAGAGGTGTTCTCTTTCTGGCAATTCTGAACTTCGCATATTATGGAGACATTGTTTCCCGGTGGTGAACAGATTGAAAAACAGATTGAAAAACGATTGAAAAGCACCTGTGAGTTGCCATGGGTGATGCTGGACTTTCTCAAGCTCTGAGTTCGAGTACATTTATGACTTCTGGGTCCTTTTTGGATGCAGCAACTTTAGAAGTGCAATTTGGGAGTAAGAAAGGTCTTACCCTTTTGTGGGTGGGTGGCTTTTGGTCAAACACATCAACGATAGACCTACTTTTTAGACTCCAGTTAATCTATTGGAAGACAGTCATCATCAAAAAGGGTAGGTTTTACATGGTATTTGTAGACCTCAAAGCAGCCTTTGATATGGTCCCAAGAAAAAGACTGTGGCAGGTGCTTGCAAAGATGGGAGTCCCCGAATACCTGTGTACAACCATTGAGAGGTTACATGCAAATAATTTTGCCCAGGTGCGTTGTGGGAAGTTGGGAGGTTGGGAGAGAGGACAGACCCGTTCCCAGTAGGCAAGGGTGTAAGACAGGGTTGTGTGTTCACCGCCACCCTATTCACACTGTATCTGAATGACCTGGTTGAGCCCTTTAACGTAGTAGAGAATGACGTCCCCAAGTTGGCAAGCATGAGGGTTCAGGCCCTCATGTTTGATGACGGTACTCTGCTCCTAGCTAAATCGCCATTGGGGATTCAAAAAACCCTGGACGAGATTAATAGGTTTTGCTCACTCAGAGGGCTGGAAATAAATATTAACGAAACACAATATCCCACTCGTTCCACACGTTCAAATCCTAAATTGGATGGTATATTACTTGAAAGGGTGAACCTATTTGATTTTTTGGGGATGACTCTTGAGAACATGGAATGGGGACACCATGCTAAAAAGTGCAAATTAAAATTGGGTCACTACGTAGGGGGCTTATTGAAGTTGCATCAGGGGTCTCTTAGTAAACTTGTTTTCGAGCACTACAGATGTATTCCAGTCAAACCCTGGGTGTAGCCCTCTATGGCACAGAGATTTGGGGATATAAAAAGATAAAAGATTTGAAACATGAGGACAATCAGTTTTTAAGGTCGCTAATGAGTCTCCCTGTAAGTACCCCTTTGATTCCCTTGAGACTGGACACAAGGATGAGATCAATTTCAGATCAAATAGAAGTGCGACCCCTAATGTTTTAGAGAAGGCTCTGGGTTACCCCTGAGCTTTCCTCATACTGTAGAGGATTAGAGGAAATACTTAGTTAGCCCCGCTCTGTTCGTTTCCCTTGGATCAAGCATATAAGAGATTGTTTTGGGGAGATGGGACTAGCAGACTTGTGGTGTGACCCTGGGAGCTCCTGTCATGGCATAAGCGCGAAGGACTTTAAAAATAAGTATAGGTCCTATAAGCTGTCTGACCTTTTAATACCTCATACACATGGCACTTTAACTAGCTCCTTTTTACAACATAAAGATTTCTATTCAGCAGAATCTTTTCTGGATGATATTGAACCAAGGCTGGCTAAAGAACTGTATTTGTAATTTAGATTTGGCACGTTGCCCCTCCGTGCATTTACATCTGGCTGAGCAGGAGCTGCTGATCCCAAGGATCAGAGCTGCTGCTAGTGGCGAACATGCTAAAGACACAGTGCCTCATTTGTTTTTTCTTGCCCTGTTTACAGTATACCTAGGTCGAAATGGCTAGTTTCTATTTGCAGGAGGTTAGGTACCAGAAACCATATGGAGGCGTTTAGGATTCTCCAAACTAATGTAGCTGCTCCTTTGGTTTTTGCGGTATTGAGGTTTTTAGGGGCATATCATCAAGGGCAATATCGTCTCTTTAGCAGCACTTTTTTATCGCCCTATCAGCAAGCTGTCGCTAACAGCTGTTAGCGACGGCTTGCTGGCAATAGCGCCCGTGTCAATGTCGCTTTGCATGTCAGCGATAATAATCGCTAATGACATGCAAAGTAGGCATTCCCTAGGCGTTCCCTCTGGAAACAACCCTGGAAAAGTCGCTAACCGCACATCGCGGTATTATCAAGCCGGACATAAAAAACGGAGCTAACCGCGCTTATCGCCTTCAGCTAACGTCTGCTAAATGTCAGACTTAGCTATATTTATAATGGGACGTGGATTCTAAACCTAAATCCACATCTCCCAATTAACAAGGATTCCCTTAGCGCTTGTAGTTGCATCACTGGATTTCCAGCGATGTTCCCTCATAACGCTGCTATCGCCGGAATTTTTATCGCTGTGGAGATAAGCGTTGATAATAACGCGTTATCTCGGCGATTAATTCCGGCGATAGCCGGCGTTATGCAAATTCGCGCTATGTGCGCTCTGCGATGTTTATCGCAGTTTGTTGGTGATATGCCCCTTGGTTTTTAAGAAAACTTAATACCTCTGCAAAAAATGAATATGCTAGCTTATTTGAACGTTGTATTTTTAGATAACGTACTTGATAGATCTTAACATGACAAGTATATAGTGCCAACTCTTTGAGGTATATGGAGTTTTACATTTTGACTTGTAAATGTTGTAATTTTATAACTACTTTTTATGAGATGGTATTAATCTGACAGTTTAATGAATGGTTTTAATATTTGATTAACTGTAAAGGTTTATGTTATTTAAATAATGCATCTCTTTTATGGTATTCTAAAAACCGAAATAAAGAACATTTTGATTGATAGAATTGGCACTACTGCTGCCTTCGAAGTATTTGAAGCCCAAGACAGGGAAACCAAAGCAGCCCTGGCAAATATTGTCAGACCAGCCCCCGTATGGCGCATAGTAAGTGAGCAAGTCTGACCCCTGCAAGGGAGGTTTGGGAAAAAGAATGGCAAAAATGGTGCATTCTAGAACATAATTTTCATTATATATTTAATTGTATCAGCCTTTAAGCATAGTAAATGATGATCTTACAGAGCACCAGGATACTCAGCCGCTTAAAAATCATAAATAGGCTTTTTTCACATATGTAGGTTATAGGTCCAATTAGAAAGTCTGCATATAAAATGTCAAAGTGTATTTAAGGCTCCCTTTCAATCAGTCACGCTATCCTTATGCAAAAAAAGATGCTGTATGTATGTCACAAAGCAATTTCAGTATTGATGTGTTAACAAGAAAGACAAAGTTTGTTAATCATGTCATCTTCTAATTACACAACAATTTGTATTGCTGTGATTTACAATGCATATATTCCTCAAATACTGAAACATTAGGTGGTTAACACAGGAAAACCTGAAAAGGAAATTTAGTCCTTCACGCTGGCCATTTATCAACCCCAGAACCTCTGAGGTCTGATCTGGCAGACAAGGTCACCTCGTGACAATTTACGGGCAGGGGGCTTCTTGCTGAGGGAGGGCCAAGGCCATCTTTAGCACTGATGGCTGACAGTGTGACAATCTTTGTTGGGATCCTTCAATGATTCCCTCACTATCACTATTACACTCACTATCACCCTCAAGCAGTGCATCTTATCTCTCCATAGCCTGTCTCTTACATGAAAGTCATTTGTTGTATAGCACCTCTCATACTACACACAGGGACAATGAATCATATGTGTGGAAATCAGTGTATATAAAATATTAAGTAAGACAAATGGAAATATAATATGGACTATAAGATTTAGGAGTCATGTGTCATCCATACTGGTAGGCAGTATATTTTTAAAAAATTTTGGTCTGGAGAAGCACAAACTCAGGATTTAAAAAGTTCCCCAGTGGTAAGAACGGGCATTACTCATAAGAATGTATTTCTACCCAAACAAACCCTTTTTAGAAACATTTGGATAATGAAAGACTAGAAAAAAACATAACTTTCCAACCTGTAAGCGACAGTTTGCATGCAGCTCTTCAATGGCAGTTCAAATCAGACTATGCTTTATGATGATTTTAACTTATTGCGAGAAAGTGCCCTCTTTCTTGCATGGTATGCCCCCACTTTTTGCTGAATTGCTGATGTGCTTTGACTGAGGGTGCCCTGGGCTCCTGCCAATCAGGAACCCAGGGCCTGTGCTCCTTCCCTAAAACTGCATTGAAGCCTAAACCCAATTGGCATCTCTGGCCACATGTCAGCCCATGATAAATGGTACCATAGGTACTCAGGGCACTGTGACCAGAGAAGACCCCTAAGGGCTGCAGCACTTATTGTGCCACCCTTAGAGGCCCTGTACCCTGACACACACACACTGCCTTTGCAGGCTGAGTGTCTGGGTGCAGAACAAAACAAAGAGTCGACATGGCACACATCCCTGTGCGCCATGCCCACAAACCACTGCCCTGGCATACATCAGTCACCCCTCTAGCTGGGTGCCCTATGCTAGTGATGAGAGTAAAGGTGCATGAGCGCTGTACCTCTACAGTACCCAGGTCCATTCCTGGGTCCTGTACTCGCAGTGCTGCCATTAAGAGTATATGGTCCTGGGAGGTTGTCATTACGAACTCCACAGCACCATAATGGCTACACTGAAGACTGGGAAGTTTGGTATCAAACTTCTCAGCACATTAAACCCACACTGATGCCAGTGTGGGATTGAATGTAAAATGCACCACAGAGGGCATCTTAGAGATGCCCCCTGAAACACAACCAACTACCAGTGACCTGACTGAGTGGCTGTGCAGGCTGCCACCACCAGACATGTTTCTGGACCGCTGGATCGAGAGCCTGCTGCTCTCGGGGGCCTGAAACTATGCACATCCTGGGACAAGGTGCAAAGCCTCCTCCCCCAGGATGGGCAGGGTTCCCGAAGGAGAAGCTTCAAAGGCCTTTGTGAGCCTCTCCAGACCATTTGCTGCCTTCAGAAGCTGGTCCCCACTGGTTCTACCCCCCACTTTGGGTGGGAGAACCGGCGGGAAACATAAGTGAGGAAGAGAGGTGTGCCCACCTCTGCCAACTCCACCCCTAAGGTGGGGAAGGCGAGGTGAAGCACAACCTCGAGTCCCCGACATCTTGAGGATGGGGGACCCAGCCAACCGGGGACAGACTCCTGCCCCCCTCCCACTGGAGAGTAGCAGAATAGGGGGTGTACCCACCCCACGGTAGGGACCCATTGGTCCCTGCTATTTACCTACCTGTAACACCCCTAAACGTAGTATTTAGGGGCACCCTGAACCTTCCTTCCTAAGATCCAGCAACCACAAGAAACGAAGAAGAAGGACGAGAAGCCGTGCAGAGCTAACAAGAGGACGACGCCCACTGACTTGGCCCCAGCCCTACTGGCCTGTCTCCCCTCGAACCTGCTGCTGCAAAAACCCCGGCGTGTCCAGCGGCCAGCAACCTCAAAAACCCCAGAGGACCTGCCTGCATTCACTTTCCAAACTGTTTCTCCCGTGAACACCGGACATGTTTGAACTGCAGCTTCTGGTGCCAGCTAGCAACCGCGAATCCAGCCCACTCTGCACCCGCCGAGCCTGGCCCGAGCTTGTGTGGAAAAATACCACGAGGAGGTCCCCCGGCAATCCTGACCCGAGATCCGGCGAACCCTGACCTGCCTCAAACCTCCTGACAACGCCTGCAGCTTCAATCCAGAGGACCCCCCCCCTACTGCGACCAGAGCGGGTAAGAAAATCCGACATCCCAAGGCACCCCTGCACCCGACGCCCCACGGCCTTGTGTGCCCAACCCAGCGGTGCCTAACCAACCCTCTACATACCAACTTACCCCTCAAAGTGGTGGCCACTGGAAGATCCTCGTCCCCAAGCCTGCAGTGTTTCTTTGTCCCAGAGAATCTCCATTGAAATCAACAGGGCACCCGACCTCAAAACAGCACCCTGCACCCGGCCGCCCTAGTGCCGCTGAGGGTGCCCCTTTTGTGCTAACCTGGTCCCCAACTTGCCCTGAGCTTAACCCTGGGAGCATGGCTCACACGACCCCGTGGCCTGCTTGCCAGCAGCCACCAACCGGAGTCCACCTATCCTCTATAGGATAACATTGGGCCTCAACACTCTGCACCCGGCCACCCTAGTGCCACTGGGGGCGCAAGAACAGTTCATCACTGACCCTGGGAGACCCCTGAGTCTAACCCCAGAACCCTAACTTCAAAGACCGATTACCTACCTGGAAACCGATAGCCTCTTTTTCCTCATAGAATAACATTGACACTTTTTCTCCCAAAAAGTTTCCAAGTGTCGACTTTTGAAAACTACAAATATTCCTTAAAAATCAGCCGAATAACCAAAACGCATTTTCTAAACTGTTTTCAGGAAATGTCCCAGTGCTGAATCTAGGTATCCAGCACTCAGTAAGAAAAGGTATTGTTAACATAACTTACCTGCTAAGTGAATTTCCTCCCATAGGATAACATTGGTGATTCTATGTGAAAAAGATTTTTGTGTCAACTTTTGAAATGCAATAATATTCTTTAAAAATCGTACCTCTAACTAAAACGCATTTACTCACCTGTTTTCAGGAAATGTCCCAGGGCTGAATCTAGGATCCAACCCTGTGTTAGTAAAAGTAATCTGAAAAGTAATTAACTACATTTTACTTAAAAAGCCCATTCATTTGAATGTACTATACCTGAAATGTGTTGCAAACTGCTTACTTAAAACTGTAACCAAAATCAGTACAAGTTACACTGCAATTTTGAACTGTGTTCATACAAGTAATTTACTACTGAAAAGTATTTTTTCTGCTTACCTGTACCAGGCTTGCTTGGTTCTAGAAATAAAACAACAGTATATTTTTTATACAAAACAATTGGCCTAGAGTTCAGTTCTTGAGTGTGTGAATTCATTGGCTGCCTGAGTGTGCACATCAAATGCTTAACACTGTCCTCTGGTACTGCCTTACTGCTCGACCAAGCTACCACTTTGGAGAGTAAGGTTCTATCTAACTTTAATCTCTGCCAAACCTCTGGAAACTCTTGGACTCTATACACACTGTACCTCACTTTGGTGCAGTATGTATATAGAGCCAGTTTCTTACACTTATGAACTGCAAGTAACAAAAGAATCTCTGTGACAAAAGCAGTAACCCGCTGAGATGGGCACATAAAATATAGTTCTGTGATCTGCATGTTACACCTTCTTTGCAGCAGGCATATTAAACCTCAGCTGTACTTTAGATGAGTCAAAACTGCCACTAGACAATACTCCGATCTCTCTCACCAGCAGGAAGATTAATCACCTCAGATATCTTGACACTTTTATTGTTGCCTGAAAACAGCTGGATATGCAAGGAACTCTGCAGCAGGTGCTTTTAAACCATAACAACTTTTTGTAAACACAGTTTCCCAGGGTGGCTAGAAGGATAGTGGGAGGAGATATTGCAACACTTCTGCAAAACAGTACCCCAGTCACAAAACCAGCCCCCAGTACACAGAACCAGCCTCCCACCTTTCCAGCCTGCCAGGAAAGTGCCCGATGCCTGGTACAGCCAGTCCGGCCTTGCCTGTGTGTGAACCAAGGGGGCAGAGCTTCTGCCTGTACTGTATCTATACTTTGTTATTGGGAAACTTGTACTCATGCGTAAGTGGCACTTATGCTCCATTAAAAAAGTTCATAAAGCACTGAGAAACAAGAAATTAAACAGTGCATGATGCCTTCATTTAGTTAGGTTTGATGGATTATTATTTATAGAGAGCGAAAATACCTCTAAGGGTTTCTTGGCTTAACACCATATGCACAATCCTTTAGTTATTTTCTGAGTCTCAGTTTATTAGATTAATCTAAAATGGAAGGTCTTTCCAGAGGGAGGAAAACATGCTAGTTCTTTGCCATCAGTGAACTCATGAAACCAATCTTGTGCGGAGTACATGCCAAAATCTTGCAGGAAAGATCAAAAGCAGTGTGGCAATTATGAATGAAAAAAGAATAAATGTTATAAAAGCAGACAACATATTAAGTTATTTGAAATGAGCACAGAAACATGACAATTGTTTAAAGATAGGCGTAGGATGTGACCTCAACATTAGCAATAAATTGGCTTTGACATCTTCAGATTGGATTGGGAAGGAAAGTGAGGCTGAGGCCGAGCTGTTATTTACCGCGTACATCTTGACCACACTGGCGAGCCTTCCAAAGCAGAGGATTTTGAAGCTCTCTCCTTCAAATGCAAATTATATAATACATCTATGCTGTACGGGCTATTAATCTACAGACCCCAAAGGGAAATTTTTGGATGCCCTTAGTGATTTCCTAGAATCCAGCATTCAACACGTAAACTATACTATCATACAAGATTTTAATTTCCATTTGGAAGACTCAAATAATAGAGACACTAAAACCCAGAGTGACAATCTGAGTAGCTCAAATCTAATTAACTATTTAACACCACAACGCATACTGCTGGACACACTCTGGATGGTATTTTTATACCATCCAGTCTTACAGCCGTAAGATACCCTTCCTCTCACGTGGTCTGTCCCTATGGAGTTTGAGTTCAGTATTAAATTACATACTAGTAAACCCATGGGCAAAAATCTAGGCAAGGCTAAGCCAGTGCTCCTTGGAATAAAATGTATAGGGGCGAGTTGATTGAGATCCTGGAATCCTCCCACCATTTTTTTTGTGGCGTTTTATATAGTGCAAATTAGACCCGAAGGTATCAGAGCAACAGTTATGTTACAGACAGACGCATTCATTTTTGTTAGGCATGGGGAGCTTGAGTAATTTGGCTAGAATCACAGAATGTTGAGCGTCCCTTCCGACACTTGAACCCAGTTCCCCAGCTCCAAGGTCAACTGCCCTAGCCGTTGGGCCATATTCTCTCCCCATCTTTTATGGGTGATCTTAACATAACCGTAGCCTGCTATGAGGAGTGGATCAATCTAGCAGCTAACTAGGTGGCTCCTGTTAAATCTGTTAAATGCTTCAGAATGCGCCCTACAGCGCCATGGTTCTGCCCTAAGCTTAGGGAAATTAAAAAGAACTGTAGGAAATAGGAGAGAGCCTGGAGGAGCAATTACTCCACTGACAGGAAAATGAAGTATAAACAGCTGATTCAGAAATATGAAATTATGATTGAAGCCGAGAAGATTGATTTCTATACAGAAAAAAATAAAATTGCTAAAACTCACCTAGAGAGCTTTTCAAGACAGTACAGGAGCTCTCATGTCCATATTCTAGCAGCATGTTAACTCCCAGCCAAAATCTCTGTAACACCTTAGCTGAATTCTTTAAAAACAAGGCTGAGACTGTAGAGAAACAATGCACTCAAGCACACACAGTCCAGTTTACAACGGTGAGTCTTTTTTGATAGAGTTCTGTTGAAATGATCAGATGCAGTCCACAAAATTCAAATTATTCAATATCGTTTTATACTTCAAAGATAAGTTTTCACACAGTATTGTCCGAAACACCGCAGCCAAGGTTGAGACTGTATTAGGGATTTCAATGCCACTACAAACTCCAATAACGCAGTGCAGGGAACGATCTCTTGGAGTTGAATCACCTGAAGCTCCTAAATGTTCCCTCTCTTGCTTCTGAGAGAGTGTCAGAAATAATAACAGACTAAATCAGGCTCCCCATCAGACCCCTGCCCTCCTAAAAGATTGTAGGTATAGTGACTCCTCCGGTTACCTCATTAATAAATAGCAATATTGGCACAGTCATCTTCCCGTTAGACTGGAAAAAAAGCTTTCATCCTGCCACTCCTTCACAAACCCTCGCTGGACTTAAGTAAATAACTATTATCCCATCTTACATCTACCCTTAACTGCAAAAAATACATGAACATTGCTCCCTTGGATTACCTCGATCAGAACGAGATTCTGGATACAGCCCAGTTTGACTTCAGAAAGGCTCACAGAATAGTGGTGGCACTGAGAGTAGCCACAGCGGAGGTTCGGAACATCATGGACAATAGAGGTAAGGCTACTATGGTCATACTAGACCTATCCGCAGATTTTGATACAGTGAGCCACGCTGTCCTGAAGCAGAGATAGGAATCGGTGGGCCAGCATACGATCTCCTTTGCTCCTTCCTCATGGACAGAGAGCAATCAGTATCATTTGGAGAGTTCCTTTCTAATTCTTTCTGCTTGCATTGTGGTGTCCTGCACGGATCATCACTCAGCCCAACCCTAGTTAATATTTACATGCGCCCCCCTTGCAAAACGTATAAAATCTTTTGGGTTCTCAACCATCTCCTATGCTGATGACATGCAAATCATAGTGTCTCTGTCACTAGTAAAATCGAGGAAGTGGGGCATCGGTTTAGCAAAGGTATGCAAGCTGTGGTCAGCTGGATTTGCAGCCACTGCCTCAAACTGAACTCCAAAAAAACCTAGGTACTCCTCTTCAGTAGGGACACCTCTTTTTGGAGTGATTGCTGAGAAACCTTGGGGTAATTTTTCACTCCAATCTCGCTTTCTCAGAACTGACTAATAAGCTTATCTCTAGCAATACACAATGGTCCAGCTCTCTTAATATTAGTTGATATTCTTTTAGTTGATATTCTTTAAGTATAACACATTTCCTCAGTAATGGCAATTCAGCAATGTTGTTTCCATCAAATTCTTTATTCGTAACTTATTTTTTCAACACGATAAAAAGACCGTAGCCTTTGTCCTCTCTGACTTCTTCAGGGCTAAAAACACATTTACTTGCGGTCTGTACTGTAATTCAAAGAGTACTGTTTCCCTTTTCAGGGTTCGATAAAATCTGATTATATCTTAAGTTAAAGTGCACTGTTACAATCCTCATTACATATTGGATTGCTTGATTCTCATGGCAGATGGTCAGTCAATCTCAGCCATCCTCCGTTTTTCTTTCCCGAAAAGTTTCAGAGCTTAGGTCGTCCTACACGGTAGCGTGGCATCCGTCTCGATTGCTTAGCTCTACCTGCTTTTACCAGCTGAAAACATTGAGGGAAATCCTGCCCTTTATTCCATCAGATTTACAGCAAAATGTCATCATCTCCCTGGTCTTAGTGAGATTAGATTACTGTAATGTCCTTTATTTGGGCATGCAGCAAGGCTCTGGAGTGCAGAACGAGGTGTGGCACGGCTCACCAAAAATATCAGGACATTCGATCCAGCCTCAAAGGTTCTGGAGGATCTTCACTGGCTCCCAATAAAGAAGAGAGTGGCTTTCAAGGTGCTGCGTACAGCGCAAAGAGCGCTCTATTCCACTGGCCCTGATTACCTTAACAGATTTTCTTGCTTCTCCCCCGGAAGATGCCTTCCATCGACAACTTCTAAGACGGTCAAGGTGCCCAGAATCCATACTGCCTGGTGGGGTGGCAGAAGCGTTGTATATTCCACCTGCAAGCTCTGGAATCAGCTGCCCTCACACTTCAGATGCCAGTCAAATCTGATGACCGGGCTTTTTAAATGCTTAAAATGAGCTCTGCCACCTTTAAGAAAGCATCTCAAAAGATGGCTATATCTACTCCCCATGTAGTCGTGGGTCATTTATCATTTGCAGCATTTCTCTCCTTTTGCAGACACTAGCGCCAAGACGCCCTCACGCAAATGTCACGCTTTATCAAAATAAATTGCAAATATCAAGGAGTGTGGCAAAGGTGGGGATGGAAGGGAATCACAAATCTTTGTAAAAACAAAAAAGATAAATAATAAGGTGAAGAGGCAAGGATATATCAGGACACATCTTCCATTAAAAAAGAAAAAAGAAAACAGACAATAAAGTTGACGGTCACCAACATGACTACATTACGTGTTCCTTTTTATTGGAGCAGTGCTCCTCTTTCAAGAATGAGTAGAAAAGTTATTTGTAACATCAGTCCAAAAAGGAAAAGGTACTTACAAGAATTGGTGATGGATGAAGCTCAGTGTAAAAACATCTAAAACAAAATCTAGATGGAGTTTCCACAGCAGGGATATCATGGGCAGGCTGCATGAGTCCATAAGCATCCTGCAGTAAAAGATTAACAGGCCAGCTAAGCCTAACAAAGGGCCATAGGCCTTTCTGTTGACAACTGAGCAGACTACCAGGAGCCCCTGGTGTTAGGAGTAAAGCACATGTGCTGGCAGACTGAGTGGACATTTGTCCTTATGGAACTGAGAAGCTTTTCTCAGAATGAGCAATGGTAAATAAATAGGTGCAGAAAGTCCAAGCAAAGTAAAATTGACTATTACCCAAAACAAAGAAGTAGCTCAGTCAACCTTGCTTCTGCTCATGCTGCAATATTTCTGATCACTTCAAACAAATAGATAAAGTGTTCGGGAAAATCCATGTAAAGGGAGTTGCCATAATTCAGCCCAGAGCCAACCACGGTTGCAACCTCTGATTTCTAAAAGGAAAACTTAAGATTCATGAACATTCCATGTAATCGTTTTGACAGAGAGTGACCAACAGGAAAAAGCACTGAAACCTTAGTAATACCCTACGTGTCAAGCCTACACCCATTTTGAAACCCTACTGGCTTACTAAAGTCAAAGGCTTCATGTATCGCTCATTTCCACATGTCAAAAAGCTGGTCCCCAAAAGTCTTGACTTCCACCAATCAGCAACATCTGTATTATCTAGGTAGAAATGGTCTGTTGATCAAGGTATGGGAAGCAGAATTCTGAGCTTTCCACTAGCTGCCCTGAGATCAGTCAATCCTGACGCAGTGTACAATGAATCCAGACTTGGCCCATGTTCCTTAGCTGCTGGTGATACTAAGGACACCAGTCCTAGAAGAGAAGGTTCTGGGATGAGAGACAGACCAAAATGAAATAATATAAGCTGGTGCTTTAAAATGTGAGAATAATGTGCTGACAGATACTCCTGATGTCGAAGGTTGTTATATGAGTTTATCACAGTCCAGGCCTGTCGTCTTTGTACAAGAGCATTTTTGTCTGTTAAATGAGACAAGATCCAAATTGAAGCATTGATTGCACGATTAAATGCAGATTTCCCCATACTCGCGTCCCAGGCGTCTTGCATGCCTAGATCCTTAATGGCCTGGTTTAGGTAGCTTCCCCAGGAACCTTTTAAGTTGCTGAGTAGTTGCTCCTCGCTTTCCAACCCACACAGGTTGTTAATGGAGCTCCTTTCAGAAGCTCGCAGTCTCCAGCACAGTTTAATGTAAAGCGCTCGTGCATTGAAATACTTGATGTTTCAAACCAAACTCTAGCCCTAGTTCTGCTGCTGAGTCTAATTTTGGAATGTGAAACATGAATTCATAAACTTCCATTTGGATTTTATTAAGATTGACTGTTCCGCGCATAAGTTCTGCCTGATTAGCAACTGAATTGTGTTTAACAGTCATTTGATGATCCACGTTGAACACCAAATATTTTTATGTGAGGGCTACCTCTACCTTTTTTCCTTCTAAAAACCAGGTGTATGACTTAAATTTGGAGTCGACCAACCGAACAACTTTAGTTTTATTCAGCTTTAGCTCTAACCCTTGCTCATCCATATAGCTTTGCAGGGCATTCATGCTGTATTACAGACCTATTTGTGTTCGACTCCATAGGACGATATCGTCTGAATATTGTAGGCATCCTAGTTTTTCTGAAGCCAGAATAGGCGCGTGGCTGTTGTCTAGCGGGAGAGCGCCTACTAGAGCTGCAAGATAAAGATCAAACAGACTTGGTGCCAAGACGCATCCCTATTTAAGTCCATTCTTTATGGCAATTTGTTTGTGACTTTGCCACTGTCTCCATTTTTGACTTGCGCCCATGTTTCTTGAAGTAGTTCAATGATTGCCCTCAATAGGCCTCTTAGCAGGCCCCATTCTTCCAGTTTTAACCATAATCGTCCTCGGGAACTCGATCAAAAGCAGACTTGGTGTTGATAAAGCAGACGAATAGCAGTGATTTTCTATATTTGCCCTTCTCCACTAACAGAGTGAATGCTGGTAGATTTGTTAGTGTCCCCATGCCTGCTTTGATTCCTGTCTGAATTCGTGGTCCAAGCTGAATCATTGTAGTGATTGAGTAGACAAGATGCACAGAGCTTCGCTTCGATGTCAATTAAAGCTATAAGCCTGTAGTTGAGTGGAGAGGCTGGCTTTCCGCTTTCGAAGATTGGATGGAAGATGTTGCCTTTCCATGAATCTGGTATTTGATTGGTATGATAAAGATCATAAAAAAAATGGTGCAAAGTAATAGGCCCCAGTAAGTTACATCTCCTTTGAATAATGCATCTGGAATTCCATTCGGACCTGTTACGCCATCTGGTTTTAGTTTTTTCAAAGTTCCCATCAGCTGCTCTATATCCACAACTGAGGTGGGATATAGAACCTTAAGCTTATGGGATTTGACTTGGTTGCCGTGATTTGTGGTGACTGGACTTGTCTTACATTTGGCCAGCTGACTTCCCCCATGCCCTCTGGCTCTGATGCTGTATACACAGCAAGGACGTGTGCTTCCCAAGTAGCTGCATCAATCCCTGCATTGTACTGTCTGGCCTTTCCAGATGACAACCCACTCACCAACTGCCAGACGTTCTTACTATTCTGGTGTTTGCTGGACATGAGGCGCTTAGTCCACTGATGCTCTTGGTAGCTTCTTTTGTCCCTCCAGCAGTTTTTCTTATATTGTACTTTCAAATTTCAGAGCATGGTTTTAGCTGGTCTATTACCTAGGCAGAACTCCTTCTCCAATGCTCTTGTTTCTCTTGTGATTTGAGATTTTGGGGTATGTAGCTCTCTGTTGTACCAACCCTTCCCTTCCATGACCCCCTTTTTTGTTTGCTCCGTTTAAGAGTTTTTTTTTTTATTGGACATTTTGTCAATAGTGAGTCACTTAAAAGAACCCATGCCTTTTCTCACTCACCTACTTCTGTTCTTACTTTTTCCTTCCTTTCTGGTTTGCTTTTTATGACCTCAGTGGTTCCAGCACAGCAGCAGACCTCTACCATCAGCTCCTCTAACCCCAGGCAATGCCATTTTAAACTTTTTAAATTATAAGTTACTGGGGCGGAGACACAGTTGTTAGTCGAACACAGTGGACAGAACTTGCACAAAATGCAGTTGATTGAGGGAAATGATCACTCTCTGTGCGGGGGAGTATTTGAAGGTGACACACCTGAAGCAGAGTCACCTCGCTATTTAAAGTTTAATCAATTGTTGAACTTTCCTACCGATTAAGAAAGTAATTGATGCTGGTGAGTCCTCCTTGGTATTGCTGTTCAGGAGCCTGAGCCAGAGTTTATCTAGCCGCTTTCTGAAATTGATTCCGCTGTGATGAGTGCCCCTTTTTCTGCTGGCGGCATTACCTAGATCTGTATTAAAGTCTCCAGAGATTATGAAAATTGTATGCTTCTATTGCTTATGTAGAGTTTTGTTATTTTGAGCAGCGTTTCCATGTTTTCCTTTTTTTTGCTTTACTTTGGTGAATATACACATTTATGAACAGCACTACCATGCGAGTGGGGCTTGGCTTCTTGGGAGGCCCTAGTTGGGGTGTCCAGATTTCAAGGACCTTATCCCTGGAAGTGGAACATGATACCCTATATAGCCTACGATTTGTGTTGTTTCTGGACTCTAAGGGGCATATTATCAAGCACGGCGTTAAAATTACCACCGCTTTATCGGCAGAAAACTGCCGCTAAAGCGGCGATAATGGGCTTGATAATATGCCGCAGATAATTCCCATAGAAGCCCAGGTTCACACCAGAACATGGGCTTCTATGGGAATTCTCGAGGGCATATTATCAAGCCCATTATCGCCGCTTTAGCGGCAGTTTTCTGCCGATAAAGCGGCAATAATTTTAACGCCGTTTCTTGATAATATGCCCCCAAGTTTCCAGAGTCAAAATGATGTCATAGTTCTGAAGAAATTACCTCTCATCATCTTCTTGTAGTAGGTTCTCCAGCCCATGAGTATTCCAAGGGCAGATGTTTATGCTTTTTTGACTCTGTTGCAGAGCTTGTGTTCTTCTTGTCTGGACCAGCTGATGACTAAACCATTTTTAAAGCCGGGGCCTGGCCTGGTTGTTGGAAGGCAAGGAGTCAAAATACATTTGCTGGACCTGGCCCTGGGACGTGCTTGGAAGCTTTACAATTGTTAGATTCTTAAATGTTCTCAGATTCATACCAGCTCCTGCCGCTCCCCTCAAGCCTGTGCTCCCGCTTGTTTTATAGGTGGTAATGGTCCTGGGTATCGGGGGTTTCGATCTTTTGAACTCTATCCCCCACAAATTAAAGATGACTTGATTGGGCCGTATTTGATCTACTATATCTGGCGAGGTCCAAGTTGTTAAAGCTGCCTCTCTGTCACTTCTATAAGAATATGGTTTGAATTCCACTGACATCAAGTCTGAAGACATGATGTATGCTAAGGCCTGCATTTCCTTTATAAGTTTTATGATGGTTTCTCAGTTTAAGGTGTCAAACGTCCCCTTCGAATTGTAGTTGTGAATTAACAATAGTCCTGAATATCAAGTACCAAAATATCATGAAGGTAAGCATGTATAGTGTGTTTACCATACTTAACTTCACATATAAGTACCTTGACCCTTGACAACATGTATATTCAAGGTACCCCACTGTATTTTGTACTCAATATCCTAACATACAACCCTGGAATTTAGTGGTGTTCACTCTAAGACTCTCCTTTCAACCAGAAGGAAATCTGGCTATCACCCGAATAGTGTGGAAGCCACAGGCTCGAATATGGTGTGCAAGAGTCTTATCATATGCGTTAAATAGGCAAAGCAATGAGGAAAAACACAGTGAAAACCTCACAAGCAACAAGCACTGTTGAACCATACCTTGTCTCCCTTTTTTTGGCATGAATGGGGAGAGTTGAGGTGGAAATAGGGATTTAAGGGGGCTGGCCATTGGCATTCCCCTCTGCAATACGGAGACATTTTCTGCGAGCAGCGATTGTGTAACGCGCGGGTCGGTTGCCTGGCCGGAGGAATTCATGAGACTCGACAATAATTCAAGGCCAAGCTGAGCAGTCCGGCTTTGTTCTTTTAAAGTACTGGAAAGAAATAGATATCCAATGAAGTGACTGTCCTTCGCTCTCGCCATTTTGGAGCCTACGCCCATGCCTACAATTCAGCCCTCAGTGGGGGGCTGTCCATGGTGCCCCCCTTTCCCTCGCACCACTGTCCTGAGGAAGACCCCGCCGTAAGGGATTAAAGAACCTACATCGTTTTAGGGGTCGAAATGCCGACAATTTTAGGCCGGCTTGATCAACAGCGATTTTTCACAGTGATAATCCAACCATGGCTATTTATCTGCTGGATGCCATTTTGAATTGTGTGGCTTGAGACATGAGCCTTGTTTCTATGTGATAATTACGTGATTTGCATGATACCTTTTCTATTTTACCCTCTTATCCTCACTCAGATCACAATACCTACCTTTCACCCACATTCCCTTCCTTTTTCCCCCTCCTAGGGGCACTAGTTTTGTATAATGTTTAATAACGTTACATATTGATGTTTGTTCAGTGTGATTAAATAACACTGCAAGTTCAAATATACGACGTGCTTATTCTATTATGTTATTCTTTGTTGTTGCATCTTTGTTGTTAAGAAGCTGTTTATTGGGACTACTTTTCGCATTGTACATTGGCATTCTAAGGCTGAGGGCCTGCATTAGAGTTTAGTGGATGGGATACTCGATCACAAATGTGATGGCTCTCCTGTCAGCCATATTACAAGTGCATTATATCCAATGGATCTTATAATATGGCGTACAGGATGTGCGCCACGTTTGTGGCATAGTATCTAACTCACCAAACTCTAAATCGGGTACTCAGTCTCTTCCCACCCATTTCTATGATTGTTCTAATTTTCTTAGTCGTTTTTGGGAGAAAATGGCAAATGCCATGTAGAGGCAAGTGAAGAATGTATTGCTAAGATCGCTATGATTACCTGTGTTTTCCCACAAACCATTTTATATAGATTCAAAGCCTTAATTGGCAGACTTGTCAGGGATCTCTGAAATGCAAAGAATGGAACTAGGGGGAAAAAACGTGCTGTATTTGAAGCGGACTCATCTCGTTGTATGTGTGCGCTGAAAAGAGGTTTGGGCTGCAAGTTTTATAACCCCCCATATTGCCTGGAGGGAAGGGGAGTGGGGTGATGGTCAGTGTTGGTCACAGGTGTCCACCATCTTGAGAGCTAAATGCTTGTGTCCATGGTCGATCTGTTATGCTTAGGGTTGCAGTGGACACACAGCCACAAGGCCCTTGGAAGAAAGTGACATGCTTTGGAACATAAACAGTTGAGTTTCTGTGCAAGATAAATGTGGCCATACATTTTAACGCTGGGCGTGTTTTAATGGTGATTGGCCTGGCATCTTGCAAGGCGCACTGTGCTGCACATTTGTCTGCATGTGATGTTGTTATATAAACGCCATTGAGCACTAAATGAATGAGGTACCTGTTTGCGGCTGAAATGGAAGATATTAATCGCCTTCCATCCTGCCTGTCTGTAAGTGGACCAGCCCTGGTAATATGCTTTATTTATTTATTTATTTATTTATTTGAAAGTTTTATAGAGCGCGGACAAGACCCTTGCGGGTATCAGAGCGCTTAACAGTACATCAAGTATTATACCTAAACCAAAGGCAAATTGAAGCATCTATATGCAAAACATGTTACAAAAGCAAGGTGATCAGGTACAATAGGACGCTATTCTCATGCGACAAACAACAGGAAGATGGGATGTCCAGATTGCTTAGTAGGTCCCTTGTCCTAGTCAGGGTAATGGCCACGCTGTATTAGTTCGTCACAGAACAATGGGCCTTAATCAGGTGAATTTGGCCATGAGGATCTCCTTGTTGGTAGATGTCGGTTTCCAAGACTACTACGATTCACACCACTTGAGAATTTCCTCAAGGAAATGAAAGACACGAAAATTAAGAAAACAGTTAAAGGAAGATCTCCGACAGCAGACAGGAAACCGTGAAGAAATAAACTTACACATTTATCACTGTCCTCAGTTCAGAGCACAATGGGACAGGCATCTGTTTTCCAGAGTCCCTGCCATTCTCCACCCACTGTTCATCCTGTGTAATTACTTCTCAGCTCTGCTGCCTCAGATTCATTAATCAGCCTAAGTGCATTCCCTGAAAGTCAAGTTTTGCCCTCACCGTTCCAGGACTACTGTGCTGCGTGCCCAGGACACACGTCCTAAAAAAAGAAGTGAGGGGACTAACCTAATTAGGCGGTATGCAAGTGGCATCATGGCGCCCGACATCATGGTATGTGACAGCACGGCACACAACATCACACATGGCACCACAGGAATTGACATCATAGAAAGTGGCATCACAAGCCACGACTTTACAGGAAGTAGCATCACAAGAAGTAACATCAGATCTAAAGCCTCACATATATGTTTAGCAGGTCTATCATGTGTACGTTTGAGCGCATTGCGAGGATAAACGCACAGTGAGCTATAGAGGATGATATGTGACTTCTACACCTTGCAATCCCCCAGTTTTATGTAACACATCCTGTAGATTAATATACAAACTTATATAATTTATTGTACATGTAAAATGCACGTGTTGATGTAAAGCCCTTTGACACCCTGCATTGGAATGAGCGGGGCTATAAAAGAAAAAAATGTGGTACTTAAATTGTTTCAACGCCTCCTCATGTGAAGTAAGCTCTATATAAATGCAGTTTGGTTTGTGTAAATACTGGGGAAGACCAACACATCTATTATTCTTACAGTGCATGCATAGCTCCTAAACAGGAACTGACCGAAGAGAAAAGCTGCCTCTGTTAAGTATGTGTGAAGTGCTAACAAGGTTTGAGCCTTTGTTTCCCCTCTGCTTCATTTGCATCAGGTGTGAGGCTCCTGACTGCTCTCAGCCAAGAGACTCGAACAAAAGGAGGCCTGATGAACCCTCAAATTCGGCCTTTGTTCTAGGCTCAGCAGGAGTCTTAAATAAGAAAGCCCCGTCCCCGCCTGCGCGTTGTTGCTTGTTGCAGATAGAAAGCAGACAATGTGCAAGTGCTGCTGAAAGTGCCCCAGTGTTTGAAATTACACCAGGACGAGTTCAGCACATTATTCAGTGTGGTCCAAATTCTTGGCAGGGTGGATGGCGTGCACCCTGTGAAAAAAGTGGGTGGACGCCGTCCACCCGCATGTACCCTCAACTCGTGACCTGTGCGTGCCACATCAAAACGCATGTCACCTTCACCTGGAAAAGATAGCTGCCGTACATTAAACTGGAAAAAGAACTGTTGATGGACAGAATTTAGAACAATGTCATACATTCACCCAGTACAGAGATCTGGGCCTAAATCCATCGCTTTTTTGCTCACCATGCAATTCCAGTTTGGACCCAGCCATATGCAAATCAGTCTTGACCCTGTGCCCTATGGGAACAGTCCAGCCCAAACTGCCAGGCCAGGTCCTCCCTGGACTGGAAACAAGCATCCTAGGACCGGTTGTGGGGATCTGTGACTGGGGGTGAATGTTTTTCTGATGTGCAACATTACGTCCATCATCTTGTGTGCTTTGCTTTTCGCCCTATGTGGGATGGGTATGCCCAGACGCGGGTCCCGTGCTCACTACGCCACTGGAGTCAAGCTATCCTGGCTGAAGAGGGGTGAAACCTTGAAACCGGTCCTAGGATGCTTGATTCCGGTCCAGGGAAACCATGGCTTGGCAGTTCGGGCTGGACTGTTCCCATGAGGCACAGGGTCAAGACTGATTTACATATGGCCATGTCTGAACTGGGGTGGCGTGGTGAGCAAAATAATGATGGATTAAACCCAGATCTGTGACTGGGGGTGAATGTGTTGCCAATGTGCAACATTCCGTCCATCATCTTGTGTGTTTTGCTTTTCGCCCTATGCGGGATGGGTATGCCCAGACGTGGGTCCCGTGCTCACTACGCGACTGGAGTCAAGCTATCCTGGCTGAAGAGGGGTGAAACCCCGAAACCGGTCCTAGGATGCTTGATTCCGGTCTAGGGAAAACATTGGCTTGGCAGTTCGGGCTGGACTGTTCCCATGAGGCACAGGGTTGATACTGATTTGCATATGGCCATGTCTGAACTGGGGTGAATGTTTTGCCAATGTGCAACATTCCGTCCATTATCTTGTGTGTTTTTTACATTAAACTGGAGCAGTAACGGCAGGAAGAATTTATTGTAATTGTATTTATATAGTGCTTCCTATTCCTTACGAGGCATCAAATCATTTTTTGGCGAGTGGCACGCTACCCCGGAACCCAAGAAGGATTAGTGGAGGATTAGTATAGTGAATTTAGAGGTAATTTGAGCGGTGGACATGCGAGTCTGTCAATTGGATTGAAAAGGATAATGGAGGGATAGAAAAGGGAAGAGTCTAGAAAGTGTTTATTGGGAGATCATAGTAGTAAGATGAGGTTTAGGATGAGTATAAGGAGAGATGGAGGAGGGAAGAATCTCTAGAAATAGATTAGGGAGATCATAGTAGTAAAATTAGTTTTGGGTTGAGTCAAACGGGGGATGGGTTAGGGAAGAATTTAGAAGGATTGTTTGAGAGATCATAGTATAAAAATGAGTTTTGAGGTGATCCAAGGAGGGATGAGTCTAGAAAGGGTTATTTTGGAGATCATAGTAGTAGAATGAGGTTTGGGATGAGTCAGAGAGTGGAGGTAGAGGATATATTGAGAGAGGTGTAGGGTGAAATGTAGGGTAATGCATTGGACAGAGTCAACGTTTTTCTTTTTTACAGTAGGAAGAGATTAATAAATATATGGTTACATAAGTATATATTATTTTACATATTTCTATCAAGAAATACACATATCTAGATACATACATATAATCAAATTAAATGTTTATATACAAAGGGATATGCTGCACATTTGTGTTTGACTATGGTGGTTATGTAGGATAGAGCCAACTCTTGAGTAGTCTTCTGAAGATAAGATAGTTATCTGTAGATCTTAGGTTTAGGGGTAATAAATTCCATATTTTGGCTTCTTGAACAGAGAAAGATGTGCCACCTATGGTTTTTTTCTTGTATGGTGGGATTTTGAGGCGAGGTGCCAATCTAAAACGGAGGTTCCTTTGTTGAACACTTTTGATGATTTTATTCCTGATGAAAAGCTGTCCTGTTCCATGTATTGCTTTGTAGGTGATACAAAACAGATTAAATCTGGAACCAATTTAGGGCCCTCAAGGCAGGGGAGATGTGGTCTTGTGGCTTTACATGTAGGAGTAGTCTGGCAGCAGAGTTCTGGATCAGTTGTGGTGTTTTCATAGTTGATAAAGACAATCCGTGGTAGAGGCCATTGGCGTAATCAAGTTTAGACAGTACAAGAGAGATAGTGGCGTGGACCTTGTGTGGAAATCCCAGGTGGGAGAAGATGCGTTTCAGAGTTTTCATTGTAATGAACCTTGTACCTGCTAATTTGTCCACTTGTGCATTCATTGATAACTTGGAGTCCATGATAATTCCAAGGTTTCTTACTTTCTAAGATATTTTAGGAGGTGGTCCCAGATCATCAGGCTAGGTGCAAAGTAGGTAATAATTCTTTTAATCGCCACATGTGAGTATTTCTTTTTTTGAAGCATTCAATCTGAGATGGCTCTATGTCATCCACTGATCTACGGCCCTGAGGCAACTGAAGATTTGTGAGTTTCCAATGTCTTTGGAGCTTTCCAGTTTATTCACACATTCTTGTGCTCACGCTCACCAGGAAATTTACTCAGAAATTAGTGCAATGGTCACCAACTGTACATGGTTACACCTTGACCAAAGTCTGATTTAGTTGTGTCAGGCTTTCTGAAAATCGAGCTATCTGAGTGTGATAAATAAATAAGCAGCTTTGTGAACACAAATGGCGCATAATTCCTCCGTACTCCTGAAATATTTCTGGAATCCTCAAGAGAAACATTCATCTGATAGTCACTGTGCAGCCTGAGGCTTAACTCTTGTCTCTAGCATTGCCGCCAGCATTACCAGTATTTAAACGTCCCAGCCTCTACAAAAATTAGAAAAATCACCTAAAGCGGATATATTTTCCCCATATATCAGTACATTCTTTAAACAGTAAAGTACTTTGTAATGCTTTATAATGAGTTCTACTGGTACCCTAATGACCCATGGCTGATCATTGATTATTAGGTAATCAAACACAAAAAGGTCATGTTAACAATTAATATAGATGCGTTCATATAAAGTTCTACTCAAGTATCATGCCTGGACCTTTGCAGAATGGAAAAATGTGTACAGATGGGCAGTATTTTTCTCGTGGAAAGGTGGCAACCCTACATGGCTGCCTGAATTCTGATGGCTCACTGACCAACTCACTGCTGTGTAAAGCCAGAGCCACGTGAACCATAGAGCTTGCCATCCATGATCCTGAGACAGACCTGTGCCTTCGGATCCTTATGTTCTTGCGGCAGTCCACTATGGAGTATTCCACAGCACAGCTGAGCTTATAGGTGGTTGGAAGTGAGGTCACAGGTGTAATTTCTACAGTTGTGAGCAGTGGCAGGCGCCTTGCTAACTTTAGCACCTGCTCTGACATCTATACCTATTGTGTGTGTTTCTATCACATGGGATTCACAGTGGTGGGCTCGCTGCTGTAGTAACAGTGACTGTAATGCACTGTCTGCATGGAATTAGACTGCCAAATTGCTGCTAGAGACTCTAGCTCTTGCTAAAGTTACTGACTGGCATGAGTGCTCGTGATGCTACCACAGTGACATGGGGGCCCATTATTATGTCAGTCGGATGAGTATCCGACCAACATCGTAGCCGAAACGGTACTGCGACAAGGATGCAGCAGTCCCGCTTCCATTATTATGATGCGACCATCTTCACAACAGTCAGAAAGTGTATTTTTTCTACTGCAACTTAAGCTGCGGGCTGAAGCCCAAGCCGCAATAGAAAAAATACACTTTTAAATCATCCACGCACCATCTGACAGGTGCCCCCCAGGCCTCATGTTGGAGGCCGCAGGGGGACGGGGGACCTGCTAGTGTCCCCCAAAGTCACTTTCTGACAGCTTTTCCATGTCTGAAATGCTGACATGGGAAGGCTGTTGGAAACGGACATCATAATCTAGACGGCTGTGCCTGAGCAGGCACCGCCGCCATTTGTGGATTACTGTCCAGCCGACGCCCTGGTGGAATCTCCGATCCTGTCGGAGGCGTTGGTCTTTCCTCCAGGTTGCAGCGGTCTGACCAACTGCATCGTAATGTGGAGGTTGGACCGCTGAGTCCGATTCTCAGACGGACCGCCAACAACAATTTGTCTTTGGCAATCCGGGCGCCATCATAATGGGACCCTGAGTGTGTAACTGTGCTTGGAAAAGACATAGGTTGGGTACCAGAGAGAGACTCCCACTGTAAGAAATCCCGAACTTCTATGTTGCTGTGAGAATTAGACAGTTTTACATACACCTGGTTCCGCATTTGGCTTTTTGGTAGATAGATCTTATCAAGCGCACCATGTTAAAAAAAAGAGAACACATGTTCCCTTTGATTGTAAGGACTATAATGTGAAGGACTGCATCACAGACACTACAAAATCTGACTCATAGATTTGAGAACATCGAATTACAAAATCGATTTCTAGGAGGCGGAACATCAACATGATTCATTCTAACTGTTAAAAAAATGGAATCGAGTTCCAATTTACCTGTTAATCAGATGACACTAGAATTTGGAACGTGAATTATATTCTTGAAATATAAAATATTGTTAAAATTGAAGACTCTGTTTCTTGTTTAGTTGCAAACGAGTGAAAGAAATACATGCTTACAAATCTGCTTCACTATTAATAAGTCACATTAACCCCTTCGATGCTGAGCAGATTCCGCCGCTGTGCTGGCGGAATCTTGCGCGGGCGTGGTCATGACGGAATGGTTCCGTCATGAGCACAGCTCAACTGTGGGTCATGACGGAACCATTCCGTCATGAGCACCGAAGGGGTTAATCTCTATGACAATGGTAAGGTGTTTAACTGAACAAATCCATTTAAAATCTCATTCGACTTTTTCAAAGATCCCTTTAGTCAAGATATTTCTCCAGAAACCATTGGCAGGTCTGTCACCAACCACTCGGGACTCACCTCTTCAAAACTTGAGAACCCAGCTAGGATGGAGGCATGGCATTTATTTGTCAGTTCAACATCACAAGCAAATATAAGCAGAACCTTCATTATGCTTGCTCCTATTACCTACTGGCAAAAGGTATCACTGGTTCTGCCTACTCTTTCTCCATTACAATCATTTATCATCATTCCAAAAAATTGACTCAATGGTTTCCTGCTGATTAGTCAGAAGCAATTTATGGTGTCCATCTTGAAACGCCACTTCATCCTAGGTTACTTCAAATAGGTAGACAACTCCCGAAACTCGTATACACATAGAAGTTGAGAGACATCTTGAGCTTTTCTCAACTGGTCAGCATCCGCTTACGAAATTCTAAATACATTCTCAATTTACTTTGCTCTGAAGCACCACCCCTGCTTAGGTCAGATCATGCTCCTAAACATTTCTGCATTACTGATGAGTTCATCATGAAGACATTGCCTAAGTCACATGTCCATTTAGTCTTCTTGGTGAGCCAAGCTGCCAGCCTCCTACAAGTTATCCCTTATAAGGCCCTACCATCCTCCAGTGCTGAGCAGTGGCGTAGCAAGGTCAGGTGGTACCCGGCGCAGAAACTTTCTTGTCACCCCAGGCTTGACAAAATGGCAAAAATATCTTTAAAACACATATTTTTGCCATTTTGTCACCCCCATCAGCGATGACACCCAGGGCGGCCCGCACCCACCGCACCGCCCTTCCTACGCCACTAGTGCCGAGTCAGACATCTTGGAAGTTACCCTGATCTCTGCTGGTTAGACCCTTCAAACCAAAAGAGCTGAAGGATGTAACAAATGGTTCTGCAACCAGCTCTGTCTCCTCAAACAAAGAGGTGGGGCTTTAGAAAGACACCAAATGTGCCTGCATGTAACATGGCATGAAAAATCCATGATTGCAGCTATATATATGCCATCCTCAGTGCAAGGAAGGCATACTTTTAGTCTTACATGCTTAAGAGGAAAATTAATCTAATTAGCTGTTCTGGGTTTGTAAGGAGCCTACAGCACCATCCCCTGAAGCGCCACCAGTGAAGTCAGTGCCATGTGCAGTGATCTGATGTTAGTGTTTCAGTGCCAGCTCCAAACATCTTGGGAAAAGACTCACTCCAAGTAGGCAGAGTCACAAAGATCATTTACAACCTATAACGTTTTGTAAAATTATATCTATCAAACCATCAGACTGTGTTAATAATCCATAACACTTATAATTTTTAGACTCTTCATTGCATCCCTAGCAGTGGGGTTGGTGGTGCAGGGTCCCAAGGAAACCATAGTAAACTCTCTGCTAAAGAAAGCAACCACTGATGCAGTTTCTAGCAAATTTCAAGCCAATCTCTGCTTACCCTCCATTGCAAAGGCTCCTGGCACCATGCTTGGTTCACCTCTCACCTTGAAATGAATAGGTCCTTCAGGGACTTGCATTCTTGCTTCAGAATACATAGGGGCTTCAACACCACCTTAATGGAGATTAGAGAGATTCTCATCACCGGGTACCAGGAGCAAGAGTGGGTCCAGATCTTCTTCAACCTCTCTGCTGTTCTCACTCAGTTGGGAACTATGGAACTGATTGGACAACACTTGCGTGGTTCTGTTGGTTCCTGTCAAATCACACTCAACAGATTAAACTCAGTCGCTTCTTCATTGAAGCCAACAAAGTGACCAGCAGCGTGTCTCAAGCTTCCACCCTACCTACAGTCATAAACCCCTCCTACATGGTCTTTTTAGCATCCTCAGCATTTTCACCATCAACTATCGCATTTGCAGATGATACCCAAAGTCATATAGGAGCAAACAAGAATTTAGGAGATCACCATCCTGCCAGAGTCTCACCTCTCTTTATGTATGAAAGGAACATGTATCTCAATGGAGTAAAAACAGAGTGTATAGTACTAGACTACAAGGAACATATGGTGCTCCCTTTCCAATCGCCACCTGCCATGAGCACTGAGACACTTTCAAGGTAAGTCAGAAACCTTGGGGTCCTCTTTGATTCAGGACACTTGCGCATCTTGTCAGTAAAAAACGTGACCAGGAACGTGTTTAACCTCTTTCTCAGTGTCTATGAATAACTTATTACTTTTGCTACTGCCGACATGTCACTGAAGTTCCCCGACCCTTGTACCGGTGCACTGAGTGCTGCCAAGGATTTCAAACCCTTGCTGTGTGTCTCATTATCACCTGACCAGACTCTGTCAACCCTCATCTTCATTGATGTCACTTCGGTAGCTGCCATTGCAGCACAGGGGCAAATTCAACACCATCTGTCTTGTACACAAAGACATATATAGAGGCACATCTGAGTACCGGTCCAAATTGCCGCTGCCATAAAACTCCGGCACATATGGTGGGTTCTCAGTACAGTCTCTTGCTGCTCCTTTAGGTGGGAAGGCTCCTGCACTTTCAAAGCTCAGCTGTCTGAGGCTGCCAGCTCCTTACCATTGTCAAGACTTTAGGCTGAACTCAAAAGTACTCAAGGCCCAGCTATTCTGCCAGGCTGATGGTCTAGGTCTGGAAAGTCTCCCGTCTCTATCCGTCTGCTCTTTGCCTCATACGCACTCCATATTAGCCCACTGGCTATGGTTACACTGCCGAAAAACAATAAATAAACAAGCAACTAGATGAATAAAACAATGACCTTTTCCACTGAACTTCAAGAAGTCTCATTTAAGGATGTTTGTCCATCATAAATGCCACAGAGGAGCAGTGCTTACTATGTAAAACAATACGTTTAAACGTTTTCTCAGAAGCCCAAGACCAGTGCCACAGAACATCAGGGATGCAGAATACCAAGGCCATCCTCTCGATGCCACCTCGTGCGTCTTTCATCCACCACCACTCACCGCGTACCCCGTTTTCCCACTCTTGTAGGTTCGTTTTCATCTGTGTATCTCCCTTTGTTACTGTTCCCCCTTCTTTCTTCTGCCTCTGGCCTCCCCCTTTTCTTCATTTTGCTCTCTTGTTCTGGGTCAATCTGATAATGAAAAATAAGTCCTGGTCCCTAACTATGAGTGCTGGTGAGCTTGGCCTGTAACCACCGGCTCAAATTAAGCACTACAGCTTTAACTGGCAGAGAGAGAAGAAACTGGACGGTGTCATTTTAGCCCTGTAACTACTATCTACACAAATGTGACGTGGCAGTGTCCCACTGAGGTAGGATTTGGAGCACGTTTTAAGCAATTATTTCCTCCAGACGTATGGTAGATATTCCTTCGATGAAAGCATGTTGACGCGCTTCGCTGTCGGGAGATGTGTAGTGCCAACCCTGGAGTCAGTATAGTAAACGAGGGATAGCCATTCATCGGTGGGCTTCCGCTACTCTGCCATTCCATGAGTACTATTGCAGCATTGTCCTTTGCAATGATACAGCGTATGGGGCCGTTCTTGATCGCCTCCAGTGCGTTCCCCCAAAAGACATCCGGTCAGAATGTTGCACTGTTCCTGAGGTGTCGCGTGCACACTAGATCTCCCTCCTTCACGACTAAGTTTGGTTGCACGAGCATGGCTGAACCTTCTGGTGAATTTAATCACATAGCAGGCTCGCGCGGGTCAAACACTTCACCCTTCTTTTGTCGCAGCAACCAACGAATGGGCTGTAGTTGCAACCAAAGACCGTCCAATAGGTTCGGATGGGTGGCTCACTTGTAACTACAGAAAGAAGCCACGAGTCCTAGTCCCTACTTTGTTAAGTGAATAATTGCTCATCTGCACAATTACCTGGCTAGGTGCTCAGACGCATTAGGTATTGTTTTAAACATAAAGTAACCTGCTTTCAATACATAATCAATATAAAGTAATGATAAATATATTCGTATGTTTAAATAAATTCATTAAAAATGTAAAATGGTGACTCTGAAATCAGAGTTCACTGATAAACCAGCACAGAAATGTCCATCTGCCTGCCTCTAAAAATGAACCTTTAAATTAATCGAGTGATAAGCTAACATCTGAATTGGGTATTGGTCTGAAAACGAGGATAATAGGGTATTAGAAAAAGAATGCGCCATAAGGTGATACTGATAACATCAAATGTATCAAGCACTGCCTGAGCTGTTTTTGAATCAATGTAGTGACATTTCATTCTTCTACAGATTTTCTATTCGACATGCCACCCTGGCTACTAAATATATTGGTTAATGGCTGTAACGTTTGGTAAATCCCCAATCTAAGTATGCATGAGTTGGTGTTTTCCAAAGGGCGAGTGTAGCTGGCTAGTAGCAGAGTGCTGTGCAGGTACGGCCACCCCCAGTGGGGATATATGGTGGGAGGGGACATAGGGAGGAGGTAGATCTGATAAAAAGGATGAGAAGGCAGCCTGTTTGAGGTAGTGTTCTTTGACAAAGTGAGTTTTTAGCTTCTTCCTGAATTGTAAGAGGGTTGCTGCTGTTGTAATGTAATTGGAGATGTTCCAGATCCTGGGGAGAAGGCTTGGGTTCTTGTTTTCTACTTCCAAAAACAAAGATTCAAGGGAGGCCTCTCCAACACAGCAGCTTTTTAATAAGTTGCAGCCAATTCACCATTTACAGGCTTCAGTAATGCTACTGAAGGAAGTGACCCGAAACGGGTCACCCGGGTCACTCGCGACCACCTCTCAGCCTTCCGAACAAATGAAGAGTCAGTCAGACAGTAGAGAATACAAAACAAAGTTATTTATTAGTCATACACTCGAGCGGGATCCAGTCTGACCAGCCTCCTTGGATTGCTGCAGAGGAACTGACTCCCGCCAACATGGTAATACATATTATACATTTCCAGAACCCCCAAGGACACGCCCAGACTGGAATTTTCCAATTAGTAGCTGGTGTACACAGGAGACACAGAAGGATGGGCTGCAATTCTGAGACCGGGTACATGCTATCTCAGTTTCATGGTTACCCTGCCCGTGCCCGCCACTCTAAGGGTGGGAGGAGGCCTATCTAACAGGAAAGGTATGTAATGACAAAACTGTCTATTCATTAGTGCAGCGAAGCTCAACCTTGGAGAAACAGAAACAAATACTGAGGCTGCTTTCTGCTGAGGCAGACAGCATGAGGCAGAAGTTAGTTTCGATCTTGGTACAAAATGGCGGCTGAATACAAAATGGTACTGCGAATGCCGACTTAAATCGTACAATGCATAAGGAGGTCGACAAAACACATTTTCCATTCCAACACTACCCATAAGGCAAGCCTATAAAACTGATACATAAACCATCACCAGCAGAGCTGGCCAATGCACTCAACTTGTAAAACACATTGCACTGTGTTTTGAAGTCCTATGATGTGGTTGTCAGACTTCCGGGGTTGAAATCTATATTTATCAAATATTTTCTACAGTCTACACCTAGCCTCAAGGAACAATATGGTTTGTTAAAGAGAACACTTTTATTGTCACAAGAACATCTCAAACAAGATGGGTCCAGTTTAGAGTAGATTACTGAAGCCAAGATGTGATTGACAGGATGGAGACTTATTATTGCCCTCAACAGGAGGCATTACTATATAGTGAGGTATTAACAAATTAAAGTGCACTATCCTGAAGTGTACCTGTCTTGGTCTTATATGTTTCCGTAATGAGACACAAGAAAATCTTACAAAGCACTTAGATTGCTTTCAAGAAACCCAGCTGTTCTCCAGACCCAAAGGGCAATCCTGCTGTGATAGCAATATTCACATTATAAAAATACCTGACGCAAACCTACATCTGGAAGCAGCGGCGGTCCGTGCACGTAAGCGCGGTGAGTCGGGGAGGGTGGGAATTGAGGGGAGTCGACAGACAGCAGAATAGGGACAATTAAATGAATAAATAAATCCTATTCCGCCGACCTTCGACATCCACCCGCCCCACCGCTCTTACCTGCACGGACTACTGCTGGTTGGAAGAGCTGGCTGTTAATATTCGTTCATCTTCACTCTGCCTCTCATACACCCCTTTAAAGTTCCTCCTTTTAGTTTTTACACATTGGGGGTGTAGCGCCCCTAGGCAGGGTCTATTGCACTGGTATTCCAAGCAGAGTGAGACCTGGGAAAGGTGGCTTTATCCCCTTCACATATCATGCCTCTGAAGTAGAGCTGTTTCTTTGCTGTGCATCGTCACTCACAGCACATATTAATGATGAAAGCATGGCCCTAGCATCCTGCTTTACTCAGTGGATGCTTAACAAAAAATAGAATATTTGAACCTGGCAGTGTGGTACTGTAATCTTTCAGAAAAGGACCGACTGCCCGTGTGGATGATTCACTCCAAACATCCAGAAGTATAGAAGCAACATGCATTTGTGAACGTAAAGACAGAAAACAAACCAAATAAGCAGAAGGGGGAGATATTTTGGTTCATCAGTAAAGGCCCTTATGTGAAAGAAGTGATTAAAAGCCGAACGACGATGAAATTCATTACTGCTAGGCAAAGAAGCACAGAACGTTCAGCTCTAACAAAATGAAATTTAAAATGACACAGTGTACAAGCAGAATGTTGGGTTTTTTGTCTTGAGGTGAGCAGTGGTTGATCTTACAGAATTCAACTGAACTCTAGACTTCCTACATCGCACAAAAAATATGTTGTGTTACCATTAGGAGCGAATTTGGAGTTTGTGAAAGATGCCAGATTGAAAGCATTGGAGTACTCCCATACTTCTGAATTCTCAAAGTGCCCACCAGGGGCAGCTTCTCTTTGTCCACTATTAACAGTTCCTCACCCTACTTACTACTGTAAACTCCCCTTACTACCTACTGGGGCCAGCTTCTCACACTACCAACCAATGCCGGACCCTGACACTGCCAATTCGTGCCAGCACATCACACTGCCCAGAAGTGGCAGCTCTATATACTGCCTCCACTGCCTGCTCACCACTGCTCACCAATCATCAATTCCAGCACCTCATACTGTCACAAGTGCCCTTTTTTAGGACTTGCTGATGTATGCTTCTTACACTGCCAGCCAGTGCCAGTTGTATTTCAGAATATCGTGTACCGAAATGAAACCTGACAAAAAAATTATGTCCCACATATTATTTACAACAATATTATCCCATTGGGTTTAGATTTTCTGTTAGTAATTTCAAAAGGAAATATTTTTTTAAATAATATTTGGGAAACATGATGCCTGACAGGCAATATTCTGAACACAACATTCAGGTACCATATCACCAGAACCACCTAACACCACCACATAGTGCCTGTAGTGATTGACAATGGGGCACTCAGGGCATGAGTACATTGTGAGAAGCTTTTCAAGGCATCGAGATATGTGGGCCTATTTACGAAAAAGTCACCAGTGCACCGCAGCAAGTCACCTTGCTGTACTGCACTGTGTGATGGGGAAGGCAGGAGTGCACTGTATTTAATGGAATGCGGCACATTCCTGTCCTTTTCAATGCACTGGCACACAATGGCCTGCTTAACACCAACGCAGGCACCCTTGCACCATGGTGCATGCAGCACACATAGAGAGAGGAAGAAATGAGAAGAAATAGAGACATTTCTCCTTGTTATGCCTCCTCTTTGAAGTTTAAAGATGTTGTCGCACCACCAGGTTTACAAGTTCTTGTAAATCTGGGGATGCGTAAAAATCCATGACAGATGCGTGGGAACACCCATGCAACGCACATGGAACGCCTTCCTAGGGCAGAGTAACGCAACACAGCGATTTTTTCTGCATTGGGTCACTCCAGATTTTTGAAGCCATTCAGAGCCATGCCAAGTGGCTTGGCGTGGCTTCAAAAATCTGACTTGGAGGTTTGTGTCACGCATGAACCACGTTGCATGGTGCAAACGTGACGCAACTCTCTCATAAATAAGCCCCATGCTGTTCTGTGAAGAGGTGAGCTCTTTTCCAAATTGGAGGTGGGTTGGGGCAGTTCTGATGCTTCCATAAGCCATAGATGCTGTTCCAGATTTGAGTACTTTGCAGTTTCTTGTCTTTTTTCTTTCTTACACGTCTTTGCTTGTGACCTGGTCGTTGGTGTATCATGACCTGCTGGAAATGGTTAGTTTGTGAGATAAGTAGAAGTGCTGTTCATTGTAATGATGTACATTCATGTTTGCCAGTTAGATGATGCAACTGAGTTTGAAGATGATGTGGGCATGCAAGGGAAGCCAGTGGGGTTCCATTAAGGAAGAGGGGATACAGTTATATTACTTCAGGCCTTTTATCAGCTGAGCTGTGGGAAATATTATGAGGTCATTGTGGTGTCGGCGAGGCTGTGTTGCAGGTCATTGCCTCCATACTGTTGCAAGAGCAGGGAATGGATGACAGTTCTGAAATTGCTTTCAGGGAGGATTGCCTTAATAATTTACAAGTATGTTGATCTTATTTTGGACGGGTTCCTTAAGGGACAGTTTCTTTCGAGGGTGAATTGAGTGTACTGCCAACCCTGAGAACCAATCACCATTCCCCAAGGCCTGCTCAGGTCTTCCTCAAAAAACTAAAGAGGGTCCCTGGGATTTTGAATGTAGGGAGAGGAGGGCAAAGAAAAAACCAGAAACAAACACGAGAACCTCTCCCTAATCATTAATTAATACATAGGTCATACATCCTAGATGAGAAACAGCAACAATGTCCCACAAAGCAACTATTTATAAAATATTTTTTTTATTGTATCAAAAAGGCTTGTTTTTTTTAAATATATGTAAGTTCATTTATATAAAAAAACTTTGCTGTACAGAATTCAAGACAGAAAGACCCCTAAACAAAAACAATACAGAGGATACATGGAAACAATATGACACCACAAACCACATGAACATCAATCATACCATCCATAACCCTACTGAGCAGAACATAGAATGTACATAACACACTAACTAACAGGAAACAGTTGCCATACACAGAATACAAAAATGGTTTCAAGACTAAGAACAGCGCCGACGCGCATTTTCGAGTGGAACCTTTGCCAACAGTTCCTTTGTCAGGGCGCAGCCAATACAATTCAGAATTTCATCTGTAGATCATAAGCAATTTATGTATCGTGGTGTGAGGGGCTCTTGTATAGGCCTGGGTGAAAATTCCGTTCCGCTCGTGGAAATTGCGATACTTTGACATTTTCACGTTCCTGCGGAGAGTGCGAAAATGTCAAAATTTCCGCAATCCGCATCTTACCGGAAATTTTTTGCTTGCTCGCGCTGCAAAAAAATACATTCTCGCATGCGCGCGATCGCCTTACCTGAATCCCCGCGTTCGCTGACAAGTTTTCCCGATCCGGTCAGTTCTCCACGAGATGTTGGATTGTTGGTGCCATTTGCGCTGTCTCGCGACAGTTCGCGCCCGCAGTGACGTCATTCTTCGCGCGATCACGTCTTTCTTCTCGCGATCATGCACCACGAGACAAGTGAAAACAAGATGGCCGCGCCCGCGAGCAACCACATGGGTAAGATGGCGAGCCGCGACCAGGCAGAAAATACCGCGAACGGGCGGGAAAAAAACTTCTGCACCTTCGCAATATTTCCGCTTGTTTGCGGAGATTTTTAACATTTTCGCGATAGTTTTCGAAAGTGAATTTCGGAAATTCCGCCCACCCCTACTCTTGTATCATATTACATTCAAGTGTATATACATAATTGTGTGGCTGCAGCGAAGAGGATGCTCAACAACCCAGGGGGTCAAGATGTAGTATAAGCATCAGTCAGGAAGGGGGTGCTCTCTTGATAAGGAACATAGTGGTCCCAGGGTTTCAACGCTTTGTCGCGAGGGAGCAACCGAATCAATGACTGTTTAGAAACAGTAAGAGAAGTTCTAAATAATCCACAGACGTGGTTATCTGTGAATCTTAAAATCGTAGGCATATGTAGGGGATCGATGAGAGATATACGATATAGAAAACCTTGACGACCGACACTACGGAAGTCCTGAACACTTCATGGATGTGGCTTAAGTAATTTTGTGGACTGCAGAAAAAGGGGGGGGTCTCTCCCTCGGTCGGGGTCAGCAGTCTTAGGTCTTCCATCAGGGCACAAAGATCAAAATCTACCACTCAGAAACTGCCCAGCAGTATCCACTCCTTGCACAGCCGCCTGTATCAGCTTCTCGCTCTATCTACAAACGTCCACTCCTCAACTACCCAGAAGTTCCTGGTTCTATCACTACTACCAATGCCAGGCCCTTAAACCGCTTACAGGCACGAAAAATGTGAACCTTTGTTTAGAGACACACTTCCCATCTTGATTACCCCCTATGCTTGCCAAATGACATCTGCCTATTTCTACAATGACATTATCTCACTGCCCAGGGTGACTGATATTTATAAATATGATCAACTTTTCCAATGTCTTTTGGTTAAGTTTGCACTATAGAAATACAGCACACATACATACATTGACAAAAGTCAAAGAGAGTCATTTAGATGCTGGTGCGCAGTCCACCAGCCTACCAGGGCAGAGAAGTCCCAGTTTCTGGTGGTGAACTGCCCTCCACATATTGAAATCCGGCTGGGTCAACATGCATCTTTTTGCTTAAAGTGCTCCTGCCAAAACAGGGGTAGTACTTTAGGCAAAAAATATATGCTAGCAAGCCAACATTTTTTCCTCTTCTAGAAGCAAACCTGTAAAGTAATTATTTTCCTATTTGCGGTCACCTTGAGTTACATGGCAGATGTGAATTGGGAAAAAGGAGCACCGTATATAGGAAGGGCCTTCTGCAGTGCTTAATTTGAGCCAGTGGTTTCCGGGGCTCGGTACTGGAACTTAATTGTAAACACTGGCGCTTGTGAGAGTATGCCACAAGGTGACGCTGTCTGGTTAATTTAGAGATGACCACAACCACAGTCAATTATTCATTCAATATTAATTAAAAATGGCTTTTACCTGCTGCCAAAACCATTCTTTTAGCTTTGGGGAACTGAAATAGTCCAAATTGTCACACTTGCAGGAGCATGATGGTTAGTAGTTGTGTTGTTATTATCATTGACAGCATGGCAGGGGAAATGTGTGGTGTAAGCTGCAGTAGACTCCTGAAAGAGCCCTGACTCTTTTGTTTTTTACAGATTAAGCATTAACCATCTATGCCCTAAAGTCAAAATCCCATGGTGCATGAGCCATTGGCTAAAGGTTGTTTGCTGCAGAGCCAGCTAAGGATCCACCTTTAAAAAGCAGGAGATTCCCCACCTCCAAATGAGAAGGGTCAACTGCAAGTGGGGTGGAGTGTGACATCTGCCAGTTTACTGCCGATATCTGGGTACCCCACCTCATAATGAGATGGGTCAACTGCAAGCATGGTGGAGCGGACCATCTGCCAGTTTACTGCAGATATCCGAGTTCCTCACCTCCAAATTAGATGGGTCAACTGCCAGCGTGGTGGAGCGGGACATCTGCCAGTTTGCTGCAGATATCCGGGTTCCGCAACTCCAAATGAGATGGGTCGACTGCAAGCGCGGTGGAGCGGGACATCTGCCAGTTTACTGCAGATATCGGGGTTCTCCACCTCATAATGAGATGGGTCAACTGCAAGCGCGGTGGAGCGGGACATCTGCCAGTTTACTGCGGATATCTGGGTTCCCCACCTACAAATGAGATGGGGCAACTGTAAGCGTGATGGGGCGGGAAGTCTGCCAGGTTACTGCGGATATCCGGGATACCCACCTCCAAATGAGATGGGGCAACTGCAAGCGTGGTCGAGCAGACCATCTGCCAGATTACTGCAGATATCCGAGTTCCCCACCTCCAAATTAGATGGGTCAACTGCTAGCGTGGTGCAGCGGGACATCTGCCAGTTTACTGTGGATATCCGGGTTACCCACCTACAAATGAGATGGGTGAACTGCAAGCGCAGCGGAGCCTGACATCTGCTAGTTTACTGCGGATATCCTCATGGCGGAAAGGGAACTCGGCCAGTTTACTGCGGACATCCGGTTCCGCAACACTCTAAATGTCCCTAGGCTGTCAAGCAGACCCCTTGACATGTTTACTAAAAACACAATTTCAAATCTACTGTATCTAGTCAAACTATTGAAATGGATTTCAAGTGACTATTTGCCAATCTAACATCTTGAATGCTAGACCGGCCAGTTTCCATCCTGGTGTGGCGCTGAGATGGTATGCGCTGCTTTTATAGATAATCTGAGAAGAGAGGCGAGCAGAAGTGGTATGAGAGCGCTAGATCTGTGAGTGTGCTTGACATCACCGACCATGCGGCCCTCCTACAAAGACCCGGGGACTCTGATATTGCATTCCTCGCCTTGAAACGCATTAACTTGTTTCTAGACAACAGATTCCAAACCGCGATTCCACGTCCTTTCCAATCTCAGACTCATAAATTGAGTGTCGGACTTCCCTAGGGGTCTGTGTTATCACCAACTCTCTTTGATATCCACCTTGCACCCTGCCGAGTTTCTTGAAGTCACGTGGCGAGCCTTCCGCTGATAGCAGGCTCTTTTACACAATGCATCCTTCCTTGACTGAAAGCTTGGAATATTTTGTCACTCTCGGGTTGGTAAAACAATGTATTTAAGAGATTTTTTATCGTTTATGAATTCCTCTAAAACAGACATTCTATTAGGATGTCCATGCATTAACCTGCCTCAAGGGGGGACCTTGGGACTGGGCCCCCCCTAGGGCTCAGGCAGCAAAAGTAAGAATCTGTGAGTCCTGAATGACACTGCTCTCAACACGGCCCACCTGGGCTCTGTCCCACTATATCATGTTCGAAACATCAACCTGCAGAAATATGCATCTACAATATAGTCAATGTAAGTAAATGTACACTTGCGTGTGTGTACTCACCTTGAAGATAGCGGACGGTTAATATTGTGGATACGATATCTTTTCACGTTAATATTTCTACCACGCTATAGTAACATAGAACCATCTAGCATCATCACCATGAAGAAAATACTCAACTCCTTGAATTTAACCCCATCGTGTCCAAGCAGTGGTGCGGTTGCAGCTTGGTTATGCAAATGGTGCCTATCTCTGCAGCCCTAGATACCTGAGGCACATTCAGCGACTACCAAATGCAGCAGCCGCGCCCTGCTGGGATTAGGGCGGTCGGGTGGCATCTTCCCTCCTTTGCACTCAAATCAACTCTCTGTACTCACCGCAGGTGCCAGGTGGAATTGAGTACCTATTTCTCTGCCTGGTAGACAAGGATACTCATTCACAAGCCCTCGATTATTCTCAAAGCCCTTGCTGCTGTACGCCGGCCACGACTCTGAAATATGGGACAAAAAAGCGCCCTATAAAAGTCAACAGTCGCCAGGGCTTTAAGTGGGACGTGGTCCCCTGGGTATCAGACCTGGTAGTAATTAAACACGGACATTTAGCGGGGCCTCATCAGGCCCTATATTCATGCCCTTAACTTCAATGGCAAAAACACTGCTCGATTCCTGAAGGACGAACGTAAAAAATGTAATCCATATCAGTGACGTAGTTCCTGTTTACATTGCACATGTTTTATTCAATATTGCATTCCTTATGCGTGTTCTCTATTTCCAGGATGTTGCGTTTCTTTATTTGTTTTTTGTCTAGCTTATTACTTTTGTATGGTGCACACTTTAAACTGACTCCCCCCCAGGTGTTTATAAGAGGCCATGATTAAGAGCTCTGGAGCTGAGGCTGAAGGCAGTGTGAGTCAGAAAGGATTTCAGGATATATAGTTATCGGTCCTTGGCCTCTCTGCAGAGCCCACAGAGCAATGGTCAGGTTGTTTGAAGGAAGTACATAGTTGTCAGAATATTGACAAGACGAAAGCAAAAGAAAATGCAGTGTATGCAGGTAAGTGGGTGCGTTGTGCATTGAAAGTATAGTGAAGTGTAGGAGATACGAGCAAGTGCATTCGGGAGACAATGAAAAGAGGGTGCTGAAGAAGAAAGGGATGAGGTGAAAGATATGCAGATGGACAAGATAATGAGAGAAAAAGAGCATACATGTCTAACAGAATGAGCATTACGGGAGCAATTGAGACACTGTGAAGGCCATTACCCCTTCCTCCATAGGCCTGCGTGGTGAACTCCTCTCCTTTTGTGGAGTTTCCGCGCTCTGTGGAGCACTCAGAGTTACTAAAAATCACACAGCAGATATTGTTCTGTGCTAGCCAACATTAAGTTGTCAAGCATGAGCGAGGAAAATCCAACACTAGACCACCTTCCAGCGAGATGTCTCAATGTGGGCGGTGGCATATAGTCACGGCTGCTTGCGTTGACAAATCATCTTTTCGCATTGAGGAAGCTGCCGCTTGAGTAGAAAATCGAATCGAGTGGCAGAAAGAAGCTGCACCCTCTTGCGCTGAGCATGGTGCCATTCGCTCTGATTTTCCAGCTTGGGACAAACACCAGGGGCTAAAAATCATCGTGAACTGCACGGCCTAACGCACTCTGCTGCTTGCGGAACTCCGCATAGCGCGGCAGAGCTTTTGGTCAATGAACTCCGTGAGCTCCGCCCAGGCCTATTCCTCAGTCCTCAGTAATGTTTAGTTTACAATCTCACAACTTCAGAATTACAATATTTTCAATATTAATTATTTACTAAAAAATCATTTTTGTTACTCATTTACCTTAAACGGCTAACAATCACTAACAAAGCCAATAGTCCTGGCTGGTGTATGTGTATGTCAGTTGTAGTATTATATATCTATATCTAATGACAGAAAACTCAGAGAGGAATCAAAATACAGTTGAGGCAGCACATTAGAGGATTCACAGAAATTCGGTTTAAATGTTCAAGCCATGCATAGGCCATGTCCCTGTTAGAGACCTCCAAGTTTGACCTGGTAGTCACTACAGTGTTGTTGCAGCAGGGGCAGGATTTGCACCGTGCAAATTATTGGTGCAAACTCAAGTACAGGCTGCACTCTAGTGGATGAATCTTTAGTTTCCGGCTGAGCTTTAACATCCCCAGATCAGCAAAGCATCAATAACAGTAAAGCACATCATGCCCCACAATGATGACAGTGAGTAGTGGATTTGCAAACTGTGTAGGTTTATTAAAAGATCGGCAAAGTTACCAACTGAAATCATTCAATTAATCATGACTCAATGATCACCATATAAATGCACTGCTCAATATAATTCAAAGCAATTCAAATGATCATATACAAAGACAAACTATATAAAGTTGTCTTAAGCAAATTGAGAGAGTTTCAGTTTCCTGAAGGGAAATTCCCTAACGTGCTAAGCTAAAAGGAAACCAGGAAATTTGTCAGAGAAGTCAAGTAGAAGGTGTCAGCATGTAAAGCCTCAAAAAAAGCAGAATCAAACAAAGATTCAGTCAGGTAAAGAAAGAATGGATTTGCTCAGGAGTCTAACTCTTCGAGCGGGAGCAAAGTAAGACATCTTATTATAAGAGAATAAGAGAATGGAAACGGTCATCGGAATCTAACTAGCCCAGCAATGCACAATTAAATTATACAATTTTCAACAAGATGCAACACTCCCCATGATTCTCAGGGACAGGGGACCAATGAAATCAAACTTTCCCTGATAAGATGATTCACCCTTCTTCCCAGGCATCCCACTATTGACGTGTTAAGCTGGGCAGCCTGCGAGGGATTTATCATAGCGGGATGATACATCACGGTTAGCTTGTCCGAGGCACAGGTGATGAACATTTACTATTCACTGTCTGTGGCACTCATACAGATAACTAATTCACACAGAAACCAAAATAATTGGACCATTTGAATACCCTCATACTACTGCAACCAGGCCCCTGAAACGAGAGAAAGAACACAGCAGCCAAAAGTCAATTTTCACCTTAGTGCGAGTCATTTAAACTGAGGCCTACACTAATTATGGCTAACTTAACGCGAACCCCACCCTTTCTTATTTGTATATGCGGTGAAAATTAATATATGTAATGCAAAATAAAGAAATAGTGACAGAGCTTCATGAGTGTCATGGCGGCCCCACTGTGGAATGCTTTGCCCCTGGCTGTCAAGGAAGTTAGTGATCATTTAACTTTCAGATGGAGTTTGAAAACCTGCGGTGTTCCTGAAAAGCAGCTGTTTTGCGTTGTGCTGGCTTAGTTGGGGACGTGGAGGGGACTTTTCTGTTAACGCCAAGCATCCACATAGTGTAGATAGTGTGAGTTAAATGTAACCCTAACATATGTAATGCAATTTCCGTCTGTTTTTCTGTACAGTATGTATGTAAAGTGCTTTGATACCTACGGGTCAAGCTAGCGCTATATAAAACTTTTAAAATAAAATAAAATAAAAAATCAGCAAAGTGCACTGCCCACTAGTCCAAGCTCCTTAGAGTGCCAACCAGTGCAAACAAACTTCACATTACCAACTAGTGTAAGCCCCCACACTGCCTATTGGTGCATGCTTTTTATGCTGCCAGCTGTCCCAATGCCCTGCATTGGCCACCCCCAGTGGCGGCGTGCAGCGGGGCGGTGGGGCGGGGGAGGGGCAGGGTGGGGGGGTAGTAAACTCCAACATATGACGGAAAGGAGGAAAGTAATTATTACGTTCCTCCGTTCCTCTCCTCGTACTCTCCAAAGTTCACTCTGCCCACCAGTTCGTACCCCCACTCTCCCACCAACGCCAGCTCCTCACACTGCCTACCCAGGCCAGATCCTCACGCTGCCCTCTAGTGCCATGTCATTGCATAAGCCCACCAGTGCCAACTCCCCTTCTCACAATATCCAACACTTCCTGTTTCTATCAATGCTTGACTGTAGCAGGTACTTACTTCCCCCACCAGTTCCACCTTTCCAAACTGCCACCAAGGCTCTATTCCTTATCCTGTCCAGCCAAGTAGGTCATCTTCTTGCCCACTAGTGCGTGCATCTCACACTACTAATACCAGCACTTCACACTCCCTAAAAATGCGTGCTTCTCATTGTGCCATTCAATATGAATTTCCCTGGCAGTTTCTTTCCACCAGTGGCAGATGCTTACATTGCTCACTGGTGCCAGCTTCACACACTGCTCCCCAGTAAATTACAGATATAGGGCCCGATTCACAGAACTAACTTAAGACAAAATCCTAAACGTACTACTTTTGGTATTCACAGATGGCATTTAGTAGTAGTAAAATTAGGATTTTGTCTTAAGTTTGATTTAAGACAAATTTAAGACAAACTTAAGACAGACTTAAGACAAACTTATGACAGACTTAAGACAGACTTAAGACAGACTTAAGACAGACTTAAGACAGACTTAAGACAGACTTAAGACAGACTCAAGACAGACTTAAGACAGACTTAAGATAGATTTAGGACAGACTTAAGACAGACTTAAGTTAGGATTTTGTCTTAAGTCTGTCTTAAGTCTGTCTTAAGTCTGTCTTAAGTTTGTCTTAAGTCAAACATAAGACAAAATCCTAACTTTACTACTACTAAATGCCTTCTGTGAATACCAAAAGTAGTAAGTTTAGGATTTTGTCTTAAGGTAGTTCTGTGAATCGGCCCCATTATTATTACCCAGTTCAACGGTACTTAGTTTATCACCATTGGAAGGATTAAAGGTTGAGTTGGCATTGGAACCTTTGACCTTCAACTCACAAAACCATAATAGTTTGAGAGCTATTAACCCTACCCCTCTCAATCACGCTGGATGGGTGTCAAGTGTTATGGGTCAAAGTTTACACACTGATATCACAACACAAGAGCTTGGCAGTATAACATAACTCGTTAGGCTTTGCCAATGCTTGCTTAAGTACAGGCGCGTAGCTAGGGGGGGGCGGTGGGGGCGGACCGCCCCAGGCGGCACTGTTTTTAGGGCGGCCGCTCAGCACTGGTGGCCCGTTGCGGCTGCGGCGGCCTTTATAATTTATTTAGGGACAGATTTGACTGTCCCTAAATAAATTATAAAGTCAGCCGCGGCCGCAACAGCGCGCGCGGCCGGCGGCCCAGTTAAAAGTTAAACTTGTCTTCAAGCAGCGCTGTGAGCGCGCTGCGCACTGCACGCACCTGACGCTGACCAGCAGACCTACTTGTTTGTGGTGCGCCAGTGCGTCAGCGCCTGCTGCAGTGCTGCCTTGCCATCATGACGTCGGTCGGTTCCGGTTCGGCAAGACTAGAGCCAGGACTTCGTATTGGTCACCCAGCCTGCTCCAGGGCCTCGCGATGAGAACGTTACGTAGTGGTGACGCGTCACGCGCTTCACCACTACGCACTCGTGAGGACCCAATTCTGTGCTGCACAGGTCGGAGTCGGATTGTCGGAGAAAATTAGTTTGTTTATTCCTATTCCCCTTTCCTGACCCCTGCAGCTGCTTATCGCATCAGGCTGTGACACAGAGTTCGACTAGTAGGTAAGAGAATGTGTTACTATTTTTTTTCTTTTAAAAATATGTGCAGGCCCAGCAGGACACATACTTCTGTGCACGTCATTTAAACAGTTTTTATCCTTCTCATGGCCGATGCAGGACACAATATGACAACGCAATTCAGAATGCCCAGATAACGCTAGTGATTAATGATCCTGCTGGAGAGCAATCGTTTGTCTGTTGGTAGTTTTTAAGTGCAGATGAACTGTATTTTATGTGGATAGCTCAGTGGGTTACTGCCTTTGTCACAGAGATCCTTGTGTTACTTGCAGTTCAGAAGTTACAATCCTAACATAGGACAGTGACCAATGAACTGTCATCAAAGAGCTGCATACAAACATGAATGGTATCGTTTTTTTTGTTTTGTGATATAGTTAGAGCTTCCTCAGTCTTTCATCATTCTAATGTTGCTAAAATGAGTATGTTTGAGCAGAGATACATTTTTATCAGTAAAGCTGATCCCCATGGAACACTCTTTTAAATCCTAAGGTTGTGTTTCCCCAGACCAAATCCTCTCAAAATATACTGCCCACCAGTATGGATGACATGTGATTCCTACACCTTGTAATCCTCATTGGCTTATGTGACATTCCCTGTAGACTGATTTACATACTTGTATGATTGATTGGCTCTGTATAATGTGTTTGTGGTGTAAAGTGCTGACACACTACACTACACTGATATGAGTAGCGCTAAACAACAAATGCATATGAGAGAGGGGCTACGGAGCGATGAGAGGCACTGGTGGAGGGTGGCAGTGAGGGAATCTGAGGAGGAGGTAGTTGGAGGGGCTGTGGAGCGATGAGGGGCACTGGTGGAGGGTGACTGCAGGGCTCGAGTCGGGGTACCAGGCGGGTGGACGGTGTCCCCTCACTTATTTTAACGGGAGCTCGATTACTGGAGCAAATGGAGCCACACATTTACTCTTTGGCCTCTCTGGGGCGAGATTGGAGCTCATTCAGAACGCTGCTCACGCGCTGGCTTCTCTGATGCAATGGCATCTAAGGGGTGAGCGAGGGGAGGCAATGAGTCTGATGGTGCAAGCCACTTTCGTGACATTACTTCCTGTTGTGACGTCAGCGTCCCCATACTTCTTTTTTTAGGACTTGTGCCCTGGGTGACAGTGAGGGAATCCGAGGAAGAGGTCATGGTGTGGAGGGGGAGCTAGGGTGAGATGAGGAGCACTGGTGGAGGGTGGTAGTGAGGGAGTCTGAGGAGGAGGTCATGAGGGGGAGAGGCTGCAGAGAGATAAGGGGCACTGGTGGATGGTGGCAGTGAGGGAGTCCAAGGAGGAGGTCATGAGGGGGAGGGGCTATGGGGAGATGAGGGGCACTTGTGGCGTGAGGCAGTGAGGGAATCTGAGGAGGAGGTCACTAGGGGGGCCATGGAGGGACGAGGGGCACTGTTGGAAGGTGGTAGTAAAGGTATTTACAGAGAAAGAGGTTATTAGTGTGGCGCCAAAAAAGACTTTCGCATCAGCGCTAAAGCCGGCCCTGTCATGGCCTTTCTGTTTTTGTTTATTTAATTAGCAGTCGGGTCATAAGGGCTACTGTGGAACATGCTTTAAAGTGCTGCTAATTATATTTACTGCTATATTCAATGTTTTAAGTTTTAAGGTGATTTTACTAATGTTTTTACCGGGAAAAAGCAAAGTGGAGCTCGATAGTGCCTGATATGGGGCTGGGGCCCAAGGACAGCTGTGAGAAAAGGTGCACTGGAGAGAGGAGTAGTGGATAATCAAGCCTGTAAGGGAGAGCGTTGCCGAGTCCGGGGTCAGCTGGAGGTAGTAATGAAGAGGGATCCTCCATGAAGGCTCAAACAGATGGAGCCTGAGTAGTATCACTTGCCTGATACTCCCACCTCAAAAAAATCCTCTTCCCATCAAAGGAACATTACATGGAAAAAGCACTTTTTGTGAGTGATAATATTTAGAAAGAGATTTGGAAAAGAGTGAGTTTTACTGGTCCTTATAAGGCTAAGAAGAGATAAAGGAGGGCTCTGAAGCAGGCCTGCCCAGACATATATGCGACAAATCGAGCCCGCAGTGGCCCACCCAAATGCACCCTTGGCCCACCCAAATAAAAATTCCTGGAGCCAGGCCTGATGTGTGGCAAAAATATTTGTGCATGTTTGTTATGTGGCATTGCTCTGTGGTGGTGACTGTTTTTAAGCTGCCTCATCTGGAGGCATCCGACTGGGCCTCAGTGGGTTTATCCTGCTGGCTACGATGCATGCTAGTATTTTACAATGAACATTTATGTGCGATGGGGATAGTGATATGTATGGTTAGGGTTGAATGGCCACACAGTGTTAAAGATCCTCAACCCTTTACGTTCAAAGAATGGGTGAGCACAGCTCTAAACGGTTTGAAGCTGAAAGGCTCTCCACAGAGAAGAGGCATGGGGCTTCAAAAAGCATTCCATAAGCGATCAATGACTGGGTGTATAATAATGTTAACAGACAAATCTTGTGGTTCCAGCATCTGAGCAGTACTTCCAAAATTAAGACCCATTACACACATTAAAATCCCACTCCACATTGAGGAAGAATGTAACAGCTTGGACCCAGGGGCTTAGTTGATCCTCGACCATTTACATTCAAACAATGGATGTGTGGAGCTGACAGCATGGCACTCCACAGAGCAGCCCTGCCCTGGCACTGCCTCCCAGCCCGTGTCTCTCTCGGCAGTGGCTCCCTTCCTGTGTCCTGGGTAGACTTGGGGGTAAGTTACAGGCTCAGCCCACAGGACAGGCGGCTCTCAGCTTCCCACCATTGGCTGCACTTCCAGCCCATTAGGAAAATGAAGACCCCTCTCCGGTTGCCCGAGCGGCTAATGCCGTTTTCTGGAAACCCTCCTCATTCTCTTTATCACTCCCTGGCCTCTCTCCCTCACACTGGCCCTCCTCATTCTCTTCCTGTCTCGCCTGTTGGTCGCCCCCCTAAGTATGTGCATCTACAGTCCCTCTACCAATTTGCCTGCCTCTACTCCTTCATTACCTCCCTCTGCTCTCTGACACAAGCCTGACCATGTAATTGCACGTTCTTTTTTCTTCCTGCATCGCGTCCTCTTCCATGAGGTTCCCTCCCTGTCCGGAGTGTGTCTTGCTGTGCATTGCCCTCCCAGGTTCTTTTGTGTCCTCCGTCCCCAGACGTGAACCAACCCCTGCCATAGAGACCCTGGCTCTGGCTGCCACCACTGTGGAGTGCTGCTGGAGGCTGAGTGAGGTAAGAGCTAAACGTTTTCAGAGGGGATATTTAGTGAGTGGCAGAGTGGCAGCATAGCTGCCAAGGTTTCAGATGTGTGACATTTTCTCATAACTTCAGTGTAATTATGATTGACATTTCAACGATTATGAGCATAGCTCCCAAGGTTTCAAATTGCTATGTGTGACATTTTCATAATTCAATTGTAGTTGTGAGTGACATTTCAACGACTATGAGTGACACTTCTTTGCGAGCAAAACTCAAGCAATGAAGACGAGGGAAACATATATATATATATATATATATATATCAGTAATTACACCCATTTGAGCAATGAGAAACTCTAAGAAGACTAAAACTGGTACAAATGTCTGCGGCGGCGGACTCATAATTGCAATAAAATTATGAAAATATCACACCCAGCAATCTGAAAGCTTGGCAGCTATGCACTTTGAGGCTGCTATTTACCAACTGACGTTGGAACTACTCAAAACAACAATGTACAGTAGAACTCTTCTTACTGTGTATCATCTGTGACTTGTCCATGCACATCAAGGGTTGGATCTCTTTGGCAGTACCCCCATATAAGTCATATAGATTGCACAATTTTCTTCTCTAATGTATAATTCAGATGTAGCTTACTCAAATTATTTTAACTTATGTTGGTAATAGATTTTAATGGGCACATATAACAGGGGGGCACAGTAGTATAGCACAATACAGCCCATCCCATAATCTCCATGATTATCTCATGTACATCCAGGGTTCGATTCCCTGGCTTTACATCCCTTAATTTTCAGTTTGATTGTTATTGTCTTCTTTAATTTAGCCATAATGTATGTGTGGTATTAGTTTGGCAATATATTTAAATAGACACACCTAACAGCATCTCATGTAAGTTTAGCATAATGCAGCCTACCTGGTATGCTCAAGACTCACCTCTGTACATCTACTTCCTTTAATCTAGATGTATTTCACTTAAATTTTAGCAGCTGACAATCACACTTAACATGCTTGATGTCGTCTTTGTCTTGTATCTATTTATTTGCCCTGCACATTTCTTTATTTCGAAACATTGACCATTCTTGGCCGACATCACTGTGGTTTAATATTTCTTGTTTCTTCTGAATATTCAAGGAGTGCCGCAGCGCCGGAACAGTTTGTCCCGGGTCTTGGATAGAGTTGAACAAGTCCCCATGGCCCCCACAACTGTGTTTAAGGATTGTGATCATAATGTGTCGGCCCTCCCTGTATTTTAGCTTTGGGCCCCCAGGCAGGCTGTGCACCATGTGTGTGCTGAGGCTGCTGTGAAGGAGAGATGCACTATTACAAGCTGGTTTTGGGTACCAAGAGCACACGTCTTTTCATTCCCAGGGAGTTGGTTGCTGCTGCTTTGAAGTAATGACAGGGAGCGGCCCCTGGATGTTGCCTTTGGGCCACCAGAGTGGGCTTTGTATCTGGTCTGTGTTGGCAAGGTGGAGCTGACTGACCCCTTTGTGCTGCGTTTAGTTTTAAGGGCACACAGTGAGTCATTCCCTGTGAATAATTAATTTGCTGTTTTTGAAAGATAAAGAATCACAGGCTTCGACACTGTTAAGTTGGTTTTGGGTCCCCAGAGCACATCACGTTCGTGCAGGTCCCCACTGCTTTAATGGTGGGACCATGATGTATGGTCATTTAATGTCAGCTGTAGATGAAGGTTACATGAACAGTGTCATGTGTGTGCATGTTTGCATTGTGTTGAGGGGATTACCAGGTAATTGTTCACGCAGCTCTCTGATGGATGTCATATGAGGTTTTTCTGAGTCCCCAGATAGATCATGCAGTCTGTGTGTTCTCTTTTGTACTGCCAGTCACCGGTGTATTCAACTGTGTAGCCTTGGACCGTGTCATGTATGTGCATGTAACTTTCATGATCAAGGTAACTATTCGAGGCGATATTACGTTTTTTTCGGACCTCTTTGAAGTGCATGCCCTCCCGCCGGGTGGGGGGGGGGGCGGCAATCTGAGGGATAGCCCCGGGCGCCACAAGCTCTAGCTACGCCACTGCTTAAGTACTCATTTCACCCAGCAGCACTCCTCCTGGAACAGCATGCTAGAAACATTGGGCCCGATTCACAGAACTAACTTAAGACAAAATCCTAAACTTACTACCATTTTGGTATTCACAGAAGGCACTTACTCATTTTGGTATTCACAGAAGGCACTAACTCATTTCGGTATTCACAGAAGTTAGGAGTCCTAACTTTAGGACTCTTAAATGCCTTCTGTGAATAACGAAAGTCTTAAAATTAGGATTTTTCTCAGTTTAGGAGGAGCAAAGTTAGGACTCCTAACTTTAGGACTCCTAAATGCCTTCTGTGAATACCGAAAGTCTTAAAATTTTGAATTTTTCTCAATTTAGTAGTAGTAAAGTTAGGACTTCTAACTTTAGGATTCCTAAATGCCTTCTGTGAATACCGAAAGTCTTAAAATTTGGATTTTTCTCAGTTTAGTAGTAGTAAAGTTAGGACTCCTAACTTTACAACTCCCAAACTTTGAAAAATACAAATTTTAAGACTTTCGGTATTCACAGAAGGCATTTAGGAGTCCTAAAGTTAGGACTCCTAACTTCTGTGAATACCGAAATGAGTAAGTGCCTTCTGTGAATACCGAAATGAGTAAGTGCCTTCTGTGAATACCAAAATGGTAGTAAGTTTAGGATTTTGTCTTAAGTTAGTTGTGTGGATCGGGCCCTGTGTCATCAGCACCTTTGCCTTCGTCACTGGATGCATCCGGCAGTGTCAAGTAATCCCACGCCAGGCGGGAGTGGGTCATAGAGTCCACTGCATTCTGGTATTTTTCGGTTTCTTAGTCCCACCTTCGCAAAAGGAAAACATACAAATCACAGGCACCAGAACGAAAAAGGGGAATAAAAAGTGGGCGAGCTATTTATGCCCGACATAGGTAAACTCGAGATCTCTGGGAATTCGAACACGAACGAACATGGTTCGTCCTTATTGAGTGATGGAAAAGAATTAAAGGCTCTAATCTCGAGTTTATTTTCGCTTACTTTAGGGATTTTGTTAAAATATAATCACCTTAAGGCGGTTGCTATCAACTGTAGCAATACAAGCCAAAATGACATGGCATGTTGTAATCTTACATATAAATGGTCCCGCTGGTGAAAGGCCCCTGGCTTGTGGGCACGAGGCAGGCATCTCCCGGGTCTTGAATGGGGGGGGGGGGGGGGGGCGGTTTCTGAAGAACCTCGCGTGCTAGGATGAAAGGAGATAATAAGGTTGTTAATCCTCTCGGGCAGAGCACGAGAAATGCTAATTCGGAAAGGAACTACCTTTGAAATGAAACAGCCTGGCCTGGAAAACCCCATGCTTTGGAATTCATTAAAGCCGAAGTCCCTCAGCGGAGAAAATTAATTATTCCTTTCTTCAGCCTCAAGCAGGTAACTAGTTGTGCGCCATGACAAAGGGTCTTTTATTTCATCATTAGGGGAACGCGGATGTGCTTCATCTGTGACAGCTGGCTCCTGGGAGCTCCTGTCCAGATGCAGGAAGTCCCAGAGACTGGCATCTGTGCCAGGGCAGGATAGATATGGGAAGCTGGACTCCTGGGGATAGCTTCTCAAACAAGGGAGGCGGGCTAGAGGGATGGGAGGTGGCATTGTCCTGCGAATCGGCCCTCTTGGCCCTGGATAGGGCAGTCCTTGGGAGGATGAGACCTGTGTGTCTGGGCCCTGAGGCATGAATGTGGGTATTTATGCAGCATAAACGGAGCCAGAAGCAATGGAACGCTGTGCAAGGCCAGAGGCAATGAAAACAGTCAGTGATTGCTAACAGGGTGGAGGGAACGGTGAGAGAAGGGGCAATGCTGGCTTCAGTAACGGGGAAGGGACCTTTCTACGGTATCAAGGTGTGATGCGCTTCGAAGAGGCGAGTCTTCAGCTCTTTCCTGAATTGAAGGTGGGTTGGGGGTGGTCCTGATGTAAAAGAGGATGTTGCTCCAGATCACGGGTGCATAGTCGGAGAAGGACTGCTTCCTGTTTTAATTTCATTTTTTACATTTAAATCACTCCAGCTGGGTGGCCTCTTGTGATGGGCTAATTAGGGGGGGGTTGTTGTTTGTGATGGTGTTAAAGATGTTGCTGTTGGTCTTGAAGATGCCATGGATTGGCAGGTGGAGCAAGTGAAGTTTGCTAAGGGTGGGGGACATGATGTCGAATATCTTCAAGCTCTCGATGAGGCAAGCTCCACCATATAGGATGCCATTCAGGGTGGCCAGCAAGGTGTCTGGGAGGCCATTGAATGGGCCATTCCCACCATCAAGATGCAAGAGCATGGGGGTTTGGACAATAGTTAGGCAGTCCCTTTCTGGGAGGAATGGGTTCACTTTCTTCAGTAGTGAGAGCTGGTACATGGATTTCTTGATAGTGTGGTCCTTGAGGGTGAGACCGGTATCGAGCGTGACTTTGAGTGATCAAGCACTGGATGACTGTAGGAGATTGAATTTGTTCAGGTTCGTGGCATTGAGCCAGGTTTGGAAGAAGTGTTGTTGTCGATAGGAATTTGTGCATACTGGCATTCAAGTTAAGGTAGATAATGTACATCCAGGTTTGGATGAGATGCAAGTAATGCTCAAAGAGTTAAATACCAAGAGAGAAGGAGATTGTCATGTAAAGCTGTGACTCATCGGCGTATTAGTGAATCTTGATGCTGTTGATGGTGACTAGGGTTCCAATGGTTCCATCTACAGCGTGAAGCACTAGGGGATTTTGCAGGAGTTGTGTATCGTCTGGGATCTGGAAGTGCCCTTCTGGATCAACTGTCGTCTCTTTTGGCTAGGTAGGAGGAAAATCAGGAAAACCAGTAAGGTCCTTGAAAGGTTGGTTCCTGAAATTTCTCTCTAAGCCAGGCAGGGTAGTCTTGGGGAGCAGTCCATTGTTAAGGCTTTCTTTTAACAGCCAAATGAAATCTTGAAGCTGTGTTTTTGGTTAATTTCAAGTGAAGCAATGGACTAACACATGACAACAATAATTGGTAAAGTTAAAGCATAGTAATTAGACGTGGAATCCTCGATGTATTGGAGTTATCTGGCAGCCTCGGCGACCCACCCCGTGTGGACTGCAGGAGCATATCTTCAGGGATTTTGTGTTGGGTGCCAGCCATCATGAATCCAATCACAGGTTGGTAGTTGGGGTCAAGAGGTCAGATGGTCGACATGTTTCTGCCCTCAGCGGTCCCACAATTGGGATCCTTGGCATTCATCAGGACAAATGCAATATTAGTCACTCTGTACAAGCGTGAATAAATTACATTTACTGGCCAATCAAAGTAGCCTAATGTATGGCGGCCCATATGGATTCGGGGTCCACCGACGTTCTAAGTGGTTGGTGTTTGGTGTCCACCTTTCTGCCAGTGGGTGCATCCTAAAGCACCCAACTACGTATGTCGGTGCTCAGACAGTGAACGTCCCAGAATTATATGCCCACATTTGTAGGTCTGGCTTGATAATGCAGCTGTCAGTATGAAGTGTAGTTACCAATTCTTTAAATCTACATAGAGTGGGCTTTGGCTCCACACAGAGGAGTACTTCTCTCCCACCTCATATTATCCTCTAATTTACGTATTATTCTGCCTTCTAGAAAGAGTTTCCGTTGGAATACATAGGGAACTCTGTTTCATCTGAAAAATGCACACAAACATTATGGAGTTCCCTACTTAAATTCTTTGGGCCCGATTCACAGAACTAACTTAAGACAAAATCCTAAACTTACTACCATTTTGGTATTCACAGAAGGCACTTACTCATTTTGGTATTCACAGAAGGCACTTACTCATTTCGGTATTCACAGAAGTTAGGAGTCCTAACTTTAGGACTCCTAAATGCCTTCTGTGAATACCGAAAGTCTTAAAATTAGGATTTTTCGCAGTTTAGTAGTAGTATAGTTAGGACTCCTAACTTTAGGACTCCTAAATGCCTTCTGTGAATACCGAAATTCTTAAAATTAGGATTTTTCTCAATTTAGTAGTCCTAAGTTTAGACTTAGGACTACTAAATTGAGAAAAATCCTAATTTTAAGAATTTCGGTATTCACAGAAGGCATTTAGGAGTCCTAAAGTTAGGAGTCCTAACTATACTACTACTAAACTGAGAAAAATCCTAATTTTAAGACTTTCGGTAGTCACAGAAGGCATTTAGGTGTCCTAAAGTTAGGAGTCCTAAATTTAGGACTACTAAATTGAGAAAAATCCTAATTTTAAGAATTTCGGTATTCACAGAAGGCATTTAGGAGTCCTAAAGTTAGGAGTCCTAACTATACTACTACTAAACTGAGAAAAATCCTAATTTTAAGACTTTCGGTAGTCACAGAAGGCATTTAGGTGTCCTAAAGTTAGGAGTCCTAACTTCTGTGAATACCGAAATGAGTAAGTGCCTTCTGTGAATACCAAAATGAGTAAGTGCCTTCTGTGAATACCAAAATGGTAGTAAGTTTAGGATTTTGTCTTAAGTTAGTTCTGTGAATCGGGCCCTTTATCTTCTCTGTGTTCTCTAATGAATAATTTGGTGTTGTATTTTACCCCCAGCACCGGTATAGCCAATTAGGCAGGCTTTAATATGCATGCAAATCTTGTAAACAGCATTTGTAAATGCCTTTGTTTACATTTGTTGGCAAATTAAAGCTTAAAGCTACACGAGGAACTAAGGTATATACTTAAATCCCTTCATATATATGCAAATGCTTCACAACTGTCTGTCTTTCTTTTTTTGCAGTTTTATTTAGCACTAGCTGGCCCCAGTGACTTTGGAGCGCTTTACATTACATAAGGGCGGATTCATGTGTTTTTTAAGGCACAGGTAGCTTAAGTGATTTGTTCATATTCACAGTATTTTGAGCAAATGCTGGACTCGAACCTGGTTCCCCAGTTCCAAATTCCGCAGCTCTGGCGTAACACGATATCCTCTCTAGCAAGTCAATCTTCATGGCCTACTTTGTCAAATGTGCTCCTATTATGCTGATTTTTCTTTTAAATATCCTTCTTGCATAATGTTGGAGGGCACTTTTTAGGTCGAGCCTCGCGCAACGCGCGTGCGCTGCGTTAGGAAAATGACCTCTTGAAATCAATCTGTACTTTTCACATGCTCGTGCGTGTGTTTTTTTTTGTTGCTTTCTTTCTATTGGTCTTTGAGTGCGAAGGCAGCACGTAATTGGGCAAAGGCGGGTGCATGTCCCACCTTTGCCAGGAATTGTAGCCGCCCACGGCCTACGGCTTGTTTTTCACGTGCAGCGGCGGGCACCACTCCAGGGCTTGTTTCTTATTGTGTGCGTGTTCCACGGTCTCCAATATGTCAGTAAGCACTTTTTTTTTTCTTATTGTGTGCATGTTCCACGTTTTGGCCTTTGATCTCTGTCTTTTGCAGCACACTCGGCGCTCACGTCATGTTCTAAAACTGCGCTGTCTTCCCTTCCGCCTTGTCCCCAACTCCCTTTCTAGTTTATCCTTCACCCTTTTACATCATGGTTTATGTGTCCTGGGTCATTGACCGACGCAAAGGCATGTTTTGCGCCGCTGTGTAGCCCGCCACGAGTATTTATTTTCCCGGTGTTACCTTGTCTGCCGATGCCTTCGGAAGTGCCTCTGGAACCCCGGTGATTTCCGTGTCTGCGCCGCACCGCGGGATTTCACTTTGCGGCAAATGCAAGCGGTTAAAGAATAGGAACATAAGACTTGGGCACACGGGGTTCTCTGCTTATCCCCCCACCCCTCCAAAAGGAGAAAAGGGACGTAAACAATCAAAAACGCTTGCAGAAGCTAAACGGATTGCTACGGACGGTGTATCTCCCCGTGGGGTGCCCTCCCTTCACATCCAGTCTGTCATCATTCATTATAATATGGCTAGCTTCCAGTGCGTTAAGGTAACCATGTTGTTCCTGCTTAGATTTCACATGCTTTACTTAATCTTGTTTTTAGTAACAGTCCGCGTGGTCCCCGAGGGCTCCAGACACGCTGCAGTGCTTGGCTCATTATCGCTCCACCCCTTACCTCATCCTTCCATGAATATGGAGGCCACCTGCTTTAATTTGGTTATGCAGATCAGCGTGGCACACATTGCTTTCTCTTTACATGCATTGGCGTTGGATTCTTGCACTGCTGGCCCACAACAATTGGGACATGTTCTCCCGCCTTCAGACTGGTGGAGAGTGGAAACTTTGAACCACACAATGGGAGCAGTGTTTTATTCCTTGACAGAGACTAAAATAGGTTTGCTTTACATACTTTTAAGGCTGCACACCTTTTAATGACACTCCAGCAGCCCTCACGCTCAGCTGCCACTCACTTTTCTCCTCAGCTGCCTCCTCCTCCCCCCTCCTCTTATTTCAAGAAATGCACCTTTAAACAACACACATATAAACAGGGAGTGCCCTATTTCCCCGTGGGTTGCCCTCCCTCCAACACCACTCACTTTGCATGTCTTCATTCATTGTATTATGACCAGGTTCCAATACGTTAAGGTAGCCATGTTGTTCCTGCTTACATTTGACATGCTCTATTTTATCTTGTTTTTAACAACAGTCTACTCGTTTTCACTTTCCACGTATCGGCATCGGATTGTTCCACTGCCCGCACACAACAGTTGGGACATGCTCTTCCCCTCTCCACACGGGCAGAGAGTGCGAAGTTTGAACCACACAATGGGAGCGGTGTTTCATTCCTTGCCAGCGACTAAAATAGGTTTCTAAAGTTACCGTTCCTCGGTAGTTGTGAAAGCCGAGCATGCACCATCATTTGTCCACTATAACAGCCCAATTCTGCATTGTTTTTCTACTCCAAATTGCATTGTGCAGATAAATCAATTTGCTGCTTTTCTTTAATGTAATTACTTCTCAGCTTTGTTCTCTTGTTTTTTATCTTGTTAGCGTGTATTTGTGTATGTGCCCTAAGCTCCCACACTATCTCTGTTGTTTAACACCCAAATACACCATCTATAGCTTACCTGCTACCTATCTGTTTTTCTTTTAGTCACCAGAAAGGCAATGCTATCCACACAGTTCCCTGCCACACAATTCAACTCCACACATTTCCAATCTACACCACATACTTCAACACCAAACCACATAATTCACCTCAACAACACAATTACACAGCACACCACAAAATTCCACATCATGGCACAAACAGTAACAGCACACCACATAACTAAACTTCAGTACATATCACTCCACAACAGAAAATGCACTCCCACGTAATTACATTCCATAACACACAATCCCACTTCACAAATTTCAAGTAACTCAATACCACATAATTATCATTCACATATTTCCACTGCGCACCATGCCACATAATTCCAATCAAACCACATAATTCCACTATACACCACATACATACACTCCATAACACAAAGGTAAAAGACGTTTTCATTTACAATGCCAATAGCTCTAACTCAAGGAAATGCGAGACCTATTTAATTTCCAATGCTTGTTTCTATTGTCAGTGAGCAAAGCAGTGGCACTGGTAACATGTAGTTATCCACATGCTCCTGCGTCCTACCTCTCAATTCGACAAACGGCTTTTACTTGGGAGGAATGACCAGCCACTCCATTTTGCTTGGAGTGCAAAAGGCTGCTTTAGTGGCAGCAAGGTAAGACCTTAACTCCTTTGGCCGTGCCGGACATACTGATATCCCTGACAACTTGCTAACATCTCATCTCTATCCCATACCCCTCTCCCAGACACTCCCACCTCAACTTCCTACTCCTTCATGACCGCAGCTTTGACAACTGACCCCAACTGTCAAAACCCAGTTAATATGTGCCCTTGCATTCAGCGTTTAGGAATTCGGACTTTTGCTTGTGACCCCTGACCGCGGTTGGACCAGGCCCATCTTTTTGAGTTGTGCCTTCTTCACAGTATCCTCTGCTCCTTCTTACTTCTATTTCCTGTTTACTCATTTCTCTGGCATTCCTCTTCTCCTCTTGCCTCCCAAACCACATACATAAGAACTTTCAACAACTAATGTTTATAACAGTAAAATCTACTACCCCTTCCAACATGTTCCAATTATTCCAGTGTACCAAAGTAGGCAGTGAGATTTTCCATTCAGGTGTGGGTAAAAACTGCTTCCCCCGTGATGCGGTGCGGTGATGTTATCTCAGCCATACGGCCACAGCATCACTTTGCGCTCTAAAGCTCCTCCCATTCTTCCCGGGCGTGGAGCTCAATCCCGCACCCGTGCCCAGCGCCCTAATTGGGAGGAATAAGCACAGCACTCTATTCAAATGGGTATAGGGCTGCTGACCTCTGTGGTGGGAGGAGCCCTCAAAGCACAGGACGAGGTTGAGGAAAACAGAAAAACTAGACAGTGTCCAGTGTGATAGCTGAATCCTTCAGGTTCACTGCTCCTTGAAAGCGCCTAACACGAGCGCATCCCAGCAAACATGATAACTGCTTACGCATGACTCTGGACAGACAGGCCTCATCCTCCTCTCCTCAACATTGGACACAGTCTCCCACCTCATCCTCATCCAATGTCTACACAACATCAGAATCCAAGAACATGCACTCCAATGGATCTGCTCCTTCCTGACTGGAAGAACCCAGTCAGTCAACCTGGCGCCATACACCTAGCACGCCTGCAACCTCATCTGCGGAATTCCACAAGGATCCTCCCTGAGCCCGACCCCTTCAATACATGATCCCTCTAGCCAGCTTCATCTGCTCGCACATCAACACCTTCTCCTATGTTGACCACACATATAGACAAGACGCCCACTACTTGGATAAAGTTCAATGCCTGCATGACTGAAACTTCCTACTGGACATCTCCCATGACTGTCTAAACCTGAACAGCAACAAAACTAAAATCATGATCTTCGTGAAGAGCACCTCAATGTGGGACTTCACCTGGTAGTCAACAGAGATGGGACCAACACACACGCCAGGAACCTCAGGATCGTCATCAACAGCAAACTTGACATGATGGCCCTAGTTACTGCAGTCACCGCCTCATGCTTCCATACCCTCAAGATGCAGAGCAAGATTTTCAAATCACTCCCAATCTGCATCCAGAAAACCATCATGCATGCCCTGGTCACTAGCAAGCTGGACTATGGAAACACCCTACATGCTGGGATCACAAAAAACTCACCAGAAGGCTACAGATGATTCAGAACTTGAAGACCAGAATCACTCTTAACCTACCACCTGCACTCACAGCACACCACTTCTGAAGGTGCTCCCCTGACTACCCACACACAAACAAGCACAATGTGAACTCCTCACCCACAATTTCAAGGCACTACGTAACACTGACCTAGCATACCTCAACAATCACATCGGCTTCCACAAGCCTTCCAGCAACGTCTGCTGGTTCAGACTTCTACTTGCACAGATCCCACCATACAGAAAACCAGATCTGGTGGATGAGCCTTTTTCTACATCACTTCTAACGCGTTGGATAGCCTGCCACTATAAATATAAGCCTCGAAGACCTGGACTCCTACTACCCTGACTCACTCTGCAAAAGTTCTAGCCGGCAGATCCAGGTACCACTAGGTCTCCAATGAGGACAAGTGCACATGTCGAAACAATGAGGGGAATTCATACACTATCTCTGGGTGCCAATCACTGTGACCCCTCTGGCCCTGCAAAAAACCTCACATTTTCCTATTGACCTCCTGTCTCACCCTATTAATTGCTGCTGGCTTCCTTGCCCTTCTCTACAGTCTGCACTGCTTTCGAAAGAACAACGCCCCTTCCACTTTGAGAGTAACAGTTTCATATCCTTCTTCATTAACTTCATCAATTCCAGCCACGTCAACTGGTTCAGGTCATTCTCCCCCAAGTGAATCACCACTTCTTCCAGTCGATGATCTCTTTCCTTGAAGTCCGACAGGGCAGACACCAACTGTCCCCAACACAAGCCACCCAGTCCCTGCCAATGAACCACCACATTGTCCTTTTCCAGCCCAAGCTGATTGACCCCAAATTGATTCTCAACCTGCACTCAGCCCATTTAACAATGCAGTGCCTGCAAATCCAAATGTCCTGATGCCCTTCTGCCTCTCCAAATGCATCTGTAGAAATAAAACAAAGCATTTACTACCCCTCAGATTTCACCCCACACTCCTGAACATAGCTCCACAAGCAATTGCGATGTTATCTCCCCAGACCTTTCAATCGGCCATCACCTATTCCCCAGCCGTAAGCCGTCTATCACCGCCCCAATTCTGTATGAGTGGGTCCCATAGTCTTTGCTGTGATACAGTGACAGTTCCAAAACTATGCTCAGTATGCCCAGCACCTGCTGTAAACACACTAGACCATCTCTATGACAAAACACTGGCGCTACCTCCACTACCCAGACGTCCAAGTACTTTCATAACCACCTCACTGGGCAAATCCTACGATCTCCCTGGCACCTCAACCACATCTCAGCCTTTTCTCCTTCTGATCATTCTTCAACCTCCTAAGACGTAGGTTAATCCCCTTGGCTTCCCAGTATGTCATTCATGTCCAAACCCAGCCTACCCTTTCCTTCCACTAATTCACACACCTGGAAGTCCCCAAAGAACAGTAATGTAAAGAAACCCTGGAAAAATGCATCTTCCAGGCGGACGCACACACAACGCTCATCCGTCTCAAGACTCTGATCATAATTGCAAGTCTCTTTACCTCACAGTCCCCTTCTCTCTGGCCCAGCTTTCCAAGACTTCCCTTCCCAACTGTCCCTCACAGCGGTCATAACATAAATGCATTGTCACATAAAATACAATTCTGATCACAGTCAACAAACTCTTATCAATCTGATCCATTAAGAGCTCCACCATGACCCTACGTCTCTCCAGCATGTCCTGCTCCTCCCTTGACCATCTCCGTGCCCCTTACTCTAGAAATCCTTTCCAACCCAGCTGATAGGATTTACTTGTTGAAACAGCTATTGAAATATTCACCAGTTGATGCCCTCTCAAAGCCTGATTTCTCACAAGTCCTCTGGGACTTTCTAGCCCTGTGCCACAGCTCTAAGAGCCATACCATGGAACCTCTCCCAATGCGAATGAGAGAGCCAGCCACTTCAATCTCAAGCCCTGGAATGAGCTTAGCCCTGAAGAGGATGTTGTACTCCAGCCATGGCAAAACAAGGTTCCTCAGAATTCTCTACACCCACGCATTTTGTGGACAACACGTTGAAAACATGCAATGTCATTATCAGAAACAAACATCACTTTCCCATTCTGGGGTGCATGCCCCTGCAGGTGGACTGTCGGCAACAACGGAAAGAACTTTAAAAAAGTGATACTGTAGAGCATGTTTCTCTACATTAGTGGCCATGACTCGGCTCACCACAGGCCCTCCCTATACACACCATTCCCGCGAGCTCCCCAGGCGTCACAGGCAATTTCCACCCTCCAGGTTATTGGGTCATTCTGCAACCACATTGTTACACCATTGAAGTTCACCAAGAAAAGTTGCCACCAGATCATCAGTGACCCTCCTCCTCACTCATACCCTGTTGTGTGTTGTTGTAGTCCCCCTCATTGCGAATTTATTTATTTTAGTTTTATATAGCGCTGGCTAGACCCGGAGGTATCAGAGTGCTTTACATGAGGAACATTGACTTACATAATACAAATTACATCCATTACAAGAGCATAGTAAAAACACAGTCAAAAACAATGTTACTGTAGTAAGGACACACAGCGGGGAGACAAGGAGAACCGTGCCCAATGACTGGCTGGGTAGGTGACGGCCGAGAGGGGAAACCAGGGCCAATCTCCTCTATAGCTGTCTAGCAACTCCACCGGGCATCAGCCATGTTGCTCAGGTCTCCGAGGTCAGGGATAACAAGAATAACAGTTTTGCATAGTTACATTTAGTTACAGTTGCATAGACAAACATATAAGGAAAAGTCCCCAATGGAGGATGGATGGAAATGGGGAGGGCAGTAGAAACAGGGGGATGGGAAGCAGATCAGTTCTGGCAGACCGGCAGTGGAAGACAAGTACCTCATGGGAGCCCGAAAAAGGTTAGAGTAAGCGGGCCCAAACCCAGGTGGGGTCACAATAGTTATTAAGTCCAGTGCCAAATTCAATCACCGCATTGGGTCATCTCGGTAATTTGGGGGACCTCAAGGTGGGGGTGAAAATAAGGGAGCCTCATTAGTGGCCATTAATGTCTGGGGGGAGAGAGCATCCCAGAGGGGGCCATCCAGTGGCAATGGACAGGCATGCGACCAAAGGCGTGGAACGGCGGCAAGCAGTGATCCAGGAATCGGTCGAGGCCAACAAGTTGGTGGGCCCAGAGTAACAGTCACAACCTTGGCACAAAATGGCGGCCCCCAGATCAACAGAACATAGAAATTGCAAGCCAAAGAACAGCTCCAAATGCGAATGCGAGGCTGCTGCAGAATGCCCACCCCAACTCCGCCACCCGACATGCAAAATTCAAGTGGGCCAGCAATTTTTGCATTATCCGCAACTCGCACTTCTCCTTTCTCAGAACTTTAGTCAGCAACTCATTTAGTGCAGACCTAGTCACCTGGTAACCTCAAAACAATGGCTATCAAATCCAGCTTGGTGCTCAAACCCGTGAGCCTGTTGTCTGGCCCTTCAGACTTCTCCTTCGCCAATAGAATCCCAAACGTGTCTGCCTCTACCTCCAAAGTTTTCATCAATCATGCGCATTCCCTAAAGGCACCAGATCTCTACACAATCAAAAAGTCATCCACTTAATGCAAGATCTGGTCGGTCCTGGCCACCAGTCGTGGCCGGCATAACTTGAAATTTGGGGGGTTGGGGGCTCGCGCTGGGGACGGGGTCGCGCGGGGGGTTTAATTTAAAATAAAAAGTTTAAAAAGTTAATTTATCTTCGCTGGCCCGGTCCAGCGTCTTCTCTGCTCCTCTCCTGCAGGAAGCAGGCAGCCTCCCCCCCTAAGCCAATCACAATTGTGATTGATCAGTACGCCGACCAGCCAGGCGTCTATGGGGAGGCCATTTTCTCCAAGTAGGCTGCGTACAGCCTACATGGAAGAAAAGGCAGAGTGTGTATGACTGGTTTGTTCAGCCCCAGAGGGCCGACCAAACAGTCAGCGCCCTCAGCAGTGGACAAGCCACTCCTCCCCTGCCCTAGAGCAGACCCGCTCACCCTCCCTCCCCCAACCAAACACTTCTGCTTTCTCGCACTGCGAGAAGCAGAAACATAAAATGTTAGTTTTAAAATGTTATGTTTCTGCTTCTCGCACTGCGAGAAAGTAGTGGGGCGACGCTCCTCCGCTCTAGTCGAGGAGCCGCCCCAGCTGGCCACTGACCGCACACAGACTTCACAAAGGAGCTGAATTTCTCAAAAATCACACATTCCATTGCACAACCAGCTGGCATGCAGTTATTCATGAAGTATTTGCCCTGGAAATGTATCCACAACAGGTAATAGTCCGCCGGGTTCACCAGAAGAAGTCTGAATGCTGACTCAGTGTCAGCTTTAAGCATCTCTGTGCCCACTTCACAGAACCTGATCAATTGCACAGCCATGTCCAAGTTCACATAAGACACAGAACATTCTACATGCTCACTTAAATAATTCCCTGATGCCCCCTCTAGCCACCACAGGTAGTTTATCCACTGGAATTCATTCGGTGCCTTTTTCTGCATCACCCCAGTGGAGACATCATGAGATCGGGCAATGCAGGTGCTTGAAAAGGCCTCCCATTCTACTAAGTGTTACTTTCTTTTGCAGTGTCTTCCTCCCACCTACGGCCACTCTATGAAAGATTTGAGATTGTCTGCCCATCTCCCTATGCAAGGGCCAGTGTATGGCATTTTGAACCCCCACGTAAACCCCAATGTGGCCGCTGCCTCACTGGATACTGTTTCAGAAAGGGAAACATGGCCTCATGCTTAACTGGAGTTGCCGCCTTTCACCACTGCCAGCTCATTGCAAAACTGGATGGCGACCTACTAATATGTACATTCATTTTGAAATTTGCATGTGTAACAGTAGCAAGCCCTTTTATTGAAGTTCATGCAGGCTCCCATTGTGGCCCTCCTACCCCTCCCGGATTGGCATGATTCAGAAAGGGTTGGTATTAACTGCAGTATGAGCTGATTATATCAGCCTGGGTGGGGTCATGTACATCAGCCATAGCTCATTGTCTATTTCGTCCCACGATTTCGGCGTGGTCATCGCTCATTTTGTCCCCGGTATTACTTGTCTTAGCGGAACTCGGCGAAACCCCCAAAACTGATGTTAGCCACCCTAATGACATCAAGATATTTGCAAAGCACCACGCTGCACTCTGGTGTTCTCTCACAGATAATGCTGGCAAAAACTGTGAATGCAGCCATCTATGTATCAATATTATTAGGAACTTTAGGTCTCTGAGCCAATTCATTTTCTGACTCCTTCTAACCCTCTTTGCATTTAGTCTTCTAGTGGAGCAGCTTAAAAACATCCACGTTTTAATTTGCACATATTTTGTGTTTTTGGTAGACAACAAGTGCCTCCCATGAGCTCACCCACCTCCATGAATGGCCGCACCATCTCCACCGTCCAAGCATTTGCACTGCCAACATTGCACCAATTTTTCTCCGCCTCTCATAGTGCCTGGCTGTCCAGCCAACCCTGAGGTCTCTACCGACGTTCCACATTGCGCTGTTGCTGAACCTCCCCAGAACATGCTGCAATCTTTTTCTCCTTTCCCCTCCCCATTGCAGCTCAGGGCCACCTCATCGCTCCATGAGTTCAGGAAGGGACTCAATACCTAGCTGTTCCAATGAACAGAAAAACAACACAGCAACCTTCACTCTCCAGCCCCTTGAAACCCTCAAGGGTGACTTGAAGTGCTCTACAAATCCTTCATTGATTGATTGATTCATCAGAACTGCAGCAGCCTTCCCTGTGCCCTGGTGTGCAAGGCACTTTATCTAGGATTCACACCACACTCTCTGCATTTGCTCAAACTCAACCTTATACCTCCTGCTGCCGGCAACCTTCCTGCTATCCTAGTCTGCCCCTCAACCTCGAGCCCCAACATTCTCCCTCCATGCATCTGCCCAGTCGTCGTCACCCTCATGTCCAGGACACCCCTCCGGACTAGCAGCTCCCCTCTTTTCCCACTGTACTCTTACCAGTCTTCGACTGCCCGATGTAGCTCTGATGCCTGCTACATGGGCTTTCATCTCCATTGTCACTGGAATCCCCGTCTCTGTCGAACTCTCTTCCCGTAGTGCCCTCTCTCATGGCAGTGCCGCTTGGACTCACTGCCAGGGCACCCACAGGGTGCAACTCACCCAGATCCTCTTCACTCCCGAAAACATCATCGCTTCTGCTCCACATCTCAACCATAAGGGTCTCACCCATGAATACTCAGCCTCACCCGCTGATTCCTACTGTGCCCTTCACCAGGTCTTGACCCTCGCAACCCCTGTCTTGGGAGCCTGTTCCCTTCCACCACTATGGCTTGTACGCCCTTCCTCTGGCCATCACCACCTGCCTGGATTATTACAACCCCCAGTTGTGAAGTCTGCCCCTCAAAAACACCTGAACACCCAGTCCAAACAGTCACCAGGCCCTTCCCTGTAGAACCGAAATCCTGGAATGCCTTCTCTCTTTTCGGGGCCTCCCCTCATTCACCAGGGGCCCTCAATCTGTGAAGAGCCGATACAACACAGTGGCAGGAAAAACAAGCTGGAAACAACTGCAAAGAGTGGATTTTCAGCTTGTTTTTTTGGGGGGGGGAGACTTTTAAAACCTGACGTCCATTACGGGGTGTGAAAACAAGCAAGGACATCGACACCAGCCTCGGCAGGCTTCTTTTTAAGAGGGGGGGCTTTGGTGGGGAAGAACGCAGAAGTGCTTCCTAGATAGTTCTGGGCACAAGGCCCCTCCCCCTCCAAGACCACGCCCCCTCCTCACACAGTGATTTTTTTTCTTAATGTTGGTAGGTCTGCCATGCCCCGACTGCTTAGCAGGGTGGTGCAGGCCAGCACTCCTACCACTCTGGGTGTGGGCAACCCACATGCCATTGTTGCTGCTGCCACACCAGTAGAGGGAGTGCGACGGGGCTGTAGTAAGCCACCCAGCCACCATGACCCACGCCCGTGACCTGGAACTGTGGCATCACGACCCTCGAGGGTATAAATAAAAGAGAGTACGACGGCTCATGGTATTACGCACACTGACTATAGACCCGTGTACCATGTATTCATTTAGCCCCACTCCACACTGGTGACGAGGTGGGCTCTGGTATTCACTGGCCGCACCGCCGCCTGGCCTGCCGTGGCGACGCCAGCTGCCCTCCCTGGCACTGCTCTCATTGCGACCCCACCTGCGCACCCACGTCTGGCCATGCCACTGTGCCAGGGGCACTGCCATCGAGGTCCCGCCCGCAACACTACTCTACGGTCTTTCACCTGCTTGGCGCTTCCTCTCCTCACGCACCTGCTGCGGTACAAACAGGGCATCCTCATAGGACTTGAGGTGTTCCCTCCTTGTATCGGGTGCCTGCTGGCATCGGTGTATTCATGCACGTAGTGCCTCTGTGCTAAGGGCCTGCCTATTGCCTGAATACAGCACCACCACCTGCCTCTTTCCAAGCCTCACTGCAGGCCGTATCCTGGATGAGTCTCTGAGCCAGCATCCTTGCTGGGACCCTCAACACCGGAGCCTCACCCTGCATCGCACCAGCTGTTCCTGCCTTCCACCAGAGCTGAAGGGGTAGCATTTGGCCATGTTTGCCTGCTGAGTGGGATATCCACACCCCACTACACTGCCACACAGCCTGGGGTCACTCACTGACCTCCAGGTGAAGGTCATCTGTGCCACGCTGAACACCAGAGGAACTGAGTCTAAGCAGATACAATGCGCACCAGGCCAAGGGCCTCTTCCACATGAAGGACGATGCCAACGTGACGCGTGCACCACATCCCCCCCACCCACATCACAGTTCTTTGGCTAACACCTGCCATGGCGGCCCCCCCAATGGAAGACGTGGGTTGGCTACCTGAACAATTATTTCAAGGCTACAGGCAAAACAGAAGGCACCATCAAGCGTTCCCTCATACTTTACTTTGGAGGGGAAGAGAGCTACAAATTGTTTGGGCATCTACATGGCACAGGCCCAGATTGTGACTATGACGCTGCAGTGAGAGCTTTGAGCACTCACTTCGACCTCCAGCTGAACCCAGTTTCGAGCATTTCAAGTTGCGCCAAGCCCACCAGCGCAAAGGGGAATCCATGCATACCTTCTATGCGCAATGCCCGAAACTGGCTAGTTCCTGCACAGCTGACTACCAACCCAAGGAGATCCAAGCTCAAATCATCCAGTGTTGTCAGTTCAAAACCCTCCAGGGGCTGATCCTGAGACAACCCAACATCAGTCTCGATGACATCCTTGTACTGGCACGATCCGAAGACCTGTCGGCGGCACACGCCACAGAGCTAGACATGGCACTGACCCAACCACCATCAAAACTGAAGTTGTGGATGTAGTGTACACTGGGTTGAGGAGCACCTTCCCCAAAGCGATGACACCTATGGCCAACACTCAGAGACGGAGCTGAGGGAGAGGCGAACATCCCATAGAGCACTGCCCGGCCCAAGGCAAAAGGTGCTCTTACTGGGGCAACGCAACCACTTTGCAAAGGTCTTCCGAGGAGACCCAAAGAACCATTGTAAGAGACGTCAGATGCCTACGACAAAAGTCTCACTGTCTTACTCAGGTGACCAATGCACACCTCCACAGCGCACGTAGTCGAAAAATCCCCTAGATAAGTTGCTCTCGGATGACAAAGATGTCTTCATCTCTTTCACGGAGCAGCTCAAGAGACACAGTTGGCCCCAACCCCCGTACGAAGTCGACGTGGCAAGCATGACCATCACGGCCCTCATCCACACTGGGGCGTCTGTCAATGTAAGGTGTTACCACCATTACCATCGCCTCCGCTGGAAGCCAATAATATCGCTGTCCACGACCAAGATGTATACCTATGGGGGGCACATGCCCTGCCGCTCAAAGGGGCAATGACCGCACAGGTTCGATCCAACAGCAGCAAAATCCTGGCGAAGTTCCACATAATCGAGGGGGAAGCTGACGCCCCCTGCAACCTCTGAGGGGGTCACACAGTGGAGGACATTGGTCTTGTGTCCTTCACCCGGAATGTGTAATATTTTCAAGTGGACGAACTCTTACACCAGTTCCGCAGTCGATTCTAGAGGCTTGGATGTCTCTGAACATCCCCCATAAAACTGCACACCAACCAGACAGAGCGATGGTGCTAAGACACCTGTAGAATCCCGTTCCACCTGCAACAGCTGGTTGAGCAGTAGTTGGACAAGCTAGAGAAGATGGGGGTCATCAAGAAGGTGTCTGGGCCTACTCCTTGTGGGTGCCGATGTTTATCGTTAAAAAGCCCAAGCAACCAGGCAAGATCCACTTGTGCATAGAAATGCACCTCCCCAACAAGGTCATCAAATGAGAACGACACTTCACACCAAAGATGGATTACATCAATGCTGACCTCCAGAGCCCAGTGGTTCTTGAAACTCGACCTAATGCTGGATACCACCAACTACAGGTTTATGACAGTAGCAGGTACATCACAACATTCTCTACACTACTGGGGCTGTGGTGGTACAAGCACCTGAACTTTGGGATCTCATCTGCAGATGAGGTGTTTCAGAATGTGATTCAGGAGGGACCTCTTGGGCCTCCAGGGGTTGATGAATGTCAGTGATGACATATTTTTATATTCCCAAACTGCAGAAGAACATCAATGTAGACTCCGGGTCACCCTGTAGGGACTGTATGATCACAGCATCACACTTCATCAAGAAAAAAGCTCCTTTTTAGAGACAAATGCAAAAACAACAGTTAAGGGACAGAATGCAGAACAACGTCATACATTCACCCCAGTACAGAGATCTGGGCCTAAATCCATCGTTTTTTTGCTCACCATGCCATTCCAGTTTGAACCCAGCCATTTGTAAATCAGTCTTGACCCTGTGCCTCATGGGAACAGTCCAGCCCGAACTGCCAAGCCAGGTCCTCCTTGGACTGGAAACAAGCATCCTAGGACCGGTTGCGGGGTTTCACCCCTCTTCAGCCAGGATAGCTTGATTCCAGTGGCATGGAGAGTACGAGACCCACGTCTGGGCATACCCGTCCCGCTCGGGGTGACAAATGCAAAACCAACAGTTGATGGACAGAATGCAGAACAATGTCATACATTCCCCCCAGTACAGAGATCTGGGCCTAAATCCATCGTTGTTTTGGTCACCATGCCATTCCAGTTTGAACCCAGCCATATTCAAATCAGTCTTGACCCTGTGCCTCATGGGAAACCCAGAAACCGTTCCTAGGATGCTTTTTTCCGGTCCAGGGAGGACCTGACTTGGCAGTTCGGGCTGGACTGTTCCCATGAGCCACAGGGTCAAGACTGATTTGCATATGGCCAGGTCTAAATGAGGTGGCATGGTGAGCAAAAGAATGATGGATTTAACCCAGATCTCTTGACTGGGGGTGAATGTTTTGATTTGTTCTGCATTCCGTCCATAAATTGTATGTCTTTTGCTTTCTTGCCCTAAGTGTGCCAGGTATAACCAGACGTGGGTCCTGGGCTCACTGTGCCACTGGAATCAAGCTATCCTGGCTGAAGAGGGGTGAAACCCTGAAAACGGTCCTAGGATGCTTGTTTCCGGTCCAGGGAGGACCTGGCTTAGCATTTCGGGCTGGACTGTTCCCATGAGGCACAGGGTCAAGACTGATTTGCATATGACCAGGTCTAAACTGGGGTGGAATGGTGAGCAAAAGAATGATGGATATAAACCAGATCTCTTGACTGGGGCTGAAGTTTTTGATTTGTTCTGCATTCCGTCCATCAATTGTATGTCTTTTGGTTTCTCGCCCTAAGTGCACCAGGTATGCCCAGGCGTGGGTCCTGGGCTCAGTGTGCCACTGGAATCAAGATATCCTGGCTGAAGAGGGGTGAAACCCCAAACCCGGTCCTAGGATGCTTTTTTCCTGTCCAGGGAGGAACTGGCTTGGCAGTTCGAGCTGGACTGTTGCCGTGAGGCACAGGGTCAAGACTGATTTGCATATGGCCAGGTCTAAACTGGGGTGGTATGGTGAGCAAAAAATTATGGATTTAACCCAGATCTTTTGACTGGGGGTGAATGTTTTGATTTGTTCTGCATTCCGTCCATCAATTGTATGTCTTTTGCTTTCTCGCCCGAAGTGCGCCAGGCATGCCCAGACGTGGGTCCTGGGCTCACTGTGCCACTGGAATCAAGCTATCCTGGCTGAAGAGGGGTGAAACCCTGAAACCGGTCCTAGGATGATTGTTTCCGGTCCAGGCAGGACCTGGCTTAGCAGTTCGGGCTGGACTGTTCCCATGAGGCACTGGGTCAAGACTGATTTGCATGTGGCCAGGTCTAAACTGGGGTGGCATGGTGAGCAAAAGTATGATGGATGTAACCCAGATCTCTTGACTGGGAGTGAATGTTTTGATTTGTTCTGCATTCCGTCCATCAATTGTATGTCTTTTGCTTTCTCGCCCTAAGTGCGCCAGGTATGCCCAGACGTGGGTCCTGGGCTCACTGTGCCACTGGAATCAAGCTATCCTGGCTGAAGAGGGGGGAAACCCCGAACCCGGTCCTAGGATGCTTGTTTCCTGCCCAGGGAGGACCTGGCTTGGCAGTTCGGGCTGGACTGTTCCCATGAGCCACAGGGTCAAGACTGATTTGCATATGGCCAGGTCTAAATGAGGTGGCATGGTGAGCAAAAGAATGATGGATTTAACCCAGATCTCTTGACTGGGGGTGAATGTTTTGATTTGTTCTGCATTCCGTCCATAAATTGTATGTCTTTTGCTTTCTTGCCCTAAGTGTGCCAGGTATAACCAGACGTGGGTCCTGGGCTCACTGTGCCACTGGAATCAAGCTATCCTGGCTGAAGAGGGGTGAAACCCTGAAAACGGTCCTAGGATGCTTGTTTCCGGTCCAGGGAGGACCTGGCTTAGCATTTCGGGCTGGACTGTTCCCATGAGGCACAGGGTCAAGACTGATTTGCATATGACCAGGTCTAAACTGGGGTGGAATGGTGAGCAAAAGAATGATGGATATAAACCAGATCTCTTGACTGGGGCTGAAGTTTTTGATTTGTTCTGCATTCCGTCCATCAATTGTATGTCTTTTGGTTTCTCGCCCTAAGTGCACCAGGTATGCCCAGGCGTGGGTCCTGGGCTCAGTGTGCCACTGGAATCAAGCTATCCTGGCTGAAGAGGGGTGAAACCCCAAACCCGGTCCTAGGATGCTTTTTTCCTGTCCAGGGAGGAACTGGCTTGGCAGTTCGAGCTGGACTGTTGCCGTGAGGCACAGGGTCAAGACTGATTTGCATATGGCCAGGTCTAAACTGGGGTGGTATGGTGAGCAAAAAAATATGGATTTAACACAGATCTTTTGACTGGGGGTGAATGTTTTGATTTGTTCTGCATTCCGTCCATCAATTGTATGTCTTTTGGTTTCTCGCCCTAAGTGCGCCAGGCATGCCCAGACGTGGGTCCTGGGCTCACTGTGCCACTGGAATCAAGCTATCCTGGCTGAAGAGGGGTGAAACCCTGAAACCGGTCCTAGGATGATTGTTTCCGGTCCAGGCAGGACCTGGCTTAGCAGTTCGGGCTGGACTGTTCCCATGAGGCACTGGGTCAAGACTGATTTGCATGTGGCCAGGTCTAAACTGGGGTGGCATGGTGAGCAAAAGTATGATGGATGTAACCCAGATCTCTTGACTGGGAGTGAATGTTTTGATTTGTTCTGCATTCCGTCCATCAATTGTATGTCTTTTGCTTTCTCGCCCTAAGTGCGCCAGGTATGCCCAGACGTGGGTCCTGGGCTCACTGTGCCACTGGAATCAAGCTATCCTGGCTGAAGAGGGGGGAAACCCCGAACCCGGTCCTAGGATGCTTGTTTCCTGTCCAGGGAGGACCTGGCTTGGCAGTTCGAGCTGGACTGTTCCCATGAGGCACAGGGTCAAGACTGATTTGCATATGGCCAGGTCTAAACTGGTGTGGCATGGTGAGCAAAAAATGATGGATTTAACCCAGATCTTTTGACTGGGGGTGAATGTTTTGATTTGTTCTGCATTCCGTCCATCAATTGTATGTCTTTTGGTTTCTCGCCCTAAGTGCACCAGGTATGCCCAGGTGTGGGTCCTGTGCTCAGTGTGCCACTGGAATCAAGCTATCCTGGCTGAAGAGGGGTGAAACCCCAAAACCGGTCCTAGGATGATTGTTTCCGGTCCAGGGAGGACCTGGCTTAGCATTTCGGTCTGGACTGTTCCCATGAGGCCCAGGGTCAAGACTTATTTGCATATGGGCAGGTCTAAATGGGGTGGCATGGTAAGCAAAAGGATGATAGATTTAACCCAGATCTCTTGACTGGGGGTGAATGTTTTGATTTGTTCTGCATTCCGTCCATCAATTGTATGTCTTTTCCTTTTTAGAGACAAGCAGAGAGTTCTTCAGCTATGTATTCACTAAGGAAGGCATCCAGGTTTATCCCCAGAAATCACAGATGATCCAGCAAGCACCCACACACCGCAGTACGATGGAAGACGGCAGCTTCCTGGGGATGGGCACATATTGCGGGTGCTTCATCCTCAACCTAGCAACCATTGCAGAACCTCTCAGAGCTCTAACAAAGGCCGATGCTCTGTGGGCCTGGGGCCCCACAGAGGATGACTCCTTTCAAGTCAAAGTCGACTATGGCCTATTTTGACCCCGAATAGAAAACTGAGCTCCTAGTTGATGCCAGCCCAGTGGGGCTAGAGCAGTACTGATGTAGGATGTGGAACCAGGATTGTGGGCGCCTCTCGGTTTTGCAAGCAAGGGCACTCACCCCACCAGAGACCAGGTACTCCCAAATAAAAAGAGAAACTCTAGCTATCAAGTGGGCTAGTGGCCACTTCCATCTGTACCTCAGTGGGTGACCTTTTCTTGGGGTCACAGACCATCAGCCACTGGTCCCACTAGTCAAGGTCACAGCACACCATGCCCTGCCCACTATAGAATGGTGGGCGATACAGCTCCTGCAGGATCAATTTGAGGTGGTGTACTGGCAAGGGTCCCGAAAACTGGCTGATTTCCTCTCCCTACACCCATCTCCAGGGAACAGCAAAGAGGAGAGGGGATGCAAGGCAGACTGAGCAGTACATCCGGACTTTAAGCTGTGGATCATGCCAGGGAGCACACTGAGCCTCCAGGAGATCAGTCAAGGCAACAAAGAGGATGCGATGCTTGGAAACGTTACAGCGATGGTTTAAAAGTGTGATTGTAGCATTTTCTTGCAGTATACCACCAATGGGGAACCCTAGACAAGGAGTCACTGACACAGCTCTGGAGGGTCAGGCATGAGCTAAGCTCCAAGTCAGACAGTCTTGTGCTACGCAGGTGCTGCATAAATATACTAGCCGGACTAACAGGATGAATGGTAGAGCTGGCTCATGGAAGACACCAAGGAGTCACCAAGAGCTGTCTATGACAAATGGTGTGGTTCTCTGGGTTAGAAGCGGCTGTGGATGACTGCGTACAACCGTGCTAAGCCTGTCAACTCCCCAGCAGTCCGGAGGCCCCAGCAACAGTAATTACGAAAACGAAGCAAGGCTCCATGGAAGAAAATCAGCCTCGATTTTGCCTGTTTTCCGGAAGATTGCACCATCCCGGTGATAATAGACAGTCACTCAAGATACCCTATCATAGAACTAGTTGAATCAACAGTATTTCTTAACGTTAGCCCTACGTTAGAGAAGGTCCAGACCTTATACGGTCTCCCAGAGGAAATTAGGGCGGCCAACGGCCCGCTGTTCCAGGGTTTTGAATTCCAAAGCCTCCTACACGTCTCGGCATATGACATTGATGTATAACACCTCAATGACCGCAGTCCAATGGCGATGTCGACCTCTTCATTCGAACTTTGAACAAGGTAATGAGGATCGCTGTACATGAAAAGGCCAACTCAGAGAACAGTCTACATCAATTCCTACAAGAATACTGAGGCACCCCACACTGCATAACCAAGTGTGCCCCATGGGGCCTCTTGTTGAAAGGACATCGGTGGGGCACCATTTTTGTCCACCCTAGGTTGTCCCCTTCTGTTTATGACAAGGAGAGCACACATGCAAGAAGAGAACAGACCAACACAAAAGCAAACAAGCTCGTTAGTGTGAGAAGGTGGCTTGGTATATGCTGTCCATTAATTAAAGTGGGCACCCTCTACCAATCCACACAACCCTTAAGATGTATGATGCCAAAGATAATCTTTTTGAAAGCTATCCTAGTGGTAGCTATGGAGAGCAGCCTTCAGGCTTAACCTTGAAGAAATGTAAAGCAGCTTGTTTTACCAGAGTATCACCTCCTGAATGACTAAATGAAGGAGAATCACAAAGTAGTTATATAAAAATATGTATTTATTAATATGACACTCTCTACTATCCTCTACACGAGGATAGAACACAAGCACACAGTACGAGATCAATAGAACAGTTGTAAGTAGCACAATACACAGCGGGCTCCAGGGGGAGACCAAACTATATACTAAAATAGTGGTATAACAATCACGACTTGACTAGACACAGTGCCTAGTCCATGTAGAATCGCTGGGACCCCACTGACCCACCCAAATTGATGACACAGGGGACCCATGGAGGACGGGTGCAGTGAGGAGACACGATCGCGTGCTCCATACAACTCTATGGGAAAGTCGCGGTTGCAAAGTTAAAGTTTAAGGACCCTTCTAGGAGGACTTCGAGCAAACCCTTTGGAACTTAAGAGGTTAGAGAGCCACCCCACCCGTGGATACCGTAGTACCAGAGTTACCTATCCCAGGGGAGCCGGGTGCATAGGTCTGAAGTGGTGTCGGAAACCTCCACCGTTCTCTATGGAAGCTGGTGAAGAAGTTCTGCTACCGTGAAAGTGAAAAGGGTCCGGTGAAATCCAAGCCTGGATTCTGGAAGGAAGAAACCTGAAAACAGAAGGGACAGAGTCTGGGTCACTTCAGAGTGACCAGGGGCTCGGTAGACGAATGCCGACCGATGTGGGGTGCTTCAGGTGCGAAGAAAGGATGCTTGACTCTGCAGCCACGAGGTCCCAGAGGTGTCAAGGACAACCAGGAGCTGGAGGTGAGCTGTCCCACAAAGGATGTCGAGTGCTGAGGGGTCGGTGTCCAGCTGGAGCACAAACAAGCCTTGGCAACAGCAACCCATGCAGGCAGGTCAAACAGGCTACGGTGTGGACCAGCAAGGTCCAGGGGACTCACCAAGCAATGGGGAGTCGGGGCACATCTGGAGCAACCAGGAAAGCCGAAGAAACAATCAAGAGGATCTACAGGCCGAATGACCAGGAGTCACAACGGGACCTCAAGCAAGATTGCAAAGCACCAGCCCACGGAGCACTCGGTGCAAGGAGGCCAGAGTTCTTTGGTGCAAATACTGCTTAGGGTCAGAAATACACAAAGTCGAATGCACAAGCTCAGGAATTGGCAACAAGCATTGGCACTTGCAAATGGATGCGGTGCACAGGGGTTCGGGTTACGCAGCCCCCACGAGGGATACTGGCCTCAAACTCGGTGAGAGGGCAGATCGACCTCAGGGACCTTCAGGAACCTACCTCCTGTGTTGCTGAATTCTTTGAAATCCGCAGGAGCTCTGGAGCAGCCGGCCGGTCAGTTGCACTTTAGGAGCCTGCGAAGCAGGGGAGTGACTCCTTCACTCCAAGGGAGATTCTTCTGTTGTCTTAAGTGCACCACAGGTCCTGCATGGAGCCTGTATGGCGCAACGGCACAAACTAAGCTTGGGATGGAAAGGGGGACGAAGTCCAGCCCAGTTGGGGTCCAGCGAAGTCCAAGGTTTCCAGACGGTCGAAGGTCAGTGGTTTCTTCTTGTAGAATCTTGTCCACGTAAAATCTAAAGTCTTACTTCCAGGTAAGCCCTTTGTACCCACAGGAGAGGTTTGGACAGATTCAGGGGACCCTCCTAGGGGAGGGGTAGGACAGAGGGGTGGCTACGACCCTTAGTGTTAGGTCCCTTATACGAGTAACAAGACTCCCTGCACACAATAAGCGCGCTGAGGATATTTTTTACTTGCTTGTCTGCAAAATGAAGATATACTGACTTCGAATCATCATGGAACAGGGGAAATCCCTGTTGTGACAATCATATTCACGTTAAGTAACTTAACATTAACATTAAGTAAGAAGAACTTATTTGACACAATTGCCACTCTCATTTCTGAGACATTAGAGTCCTGACATACATCATGTAACTCTACCTCTTAGGTTAATATAGTTGAGAATCCTGTGGCTTAGCACGGGAAATCCCTCAGTCAGGCAGGGTGGCTAATCCTTAGCACAAAATATGTTATATGTTAGTTTATTATATTTGCATAGATTTATCAAAAGAACAATTACTTTAATAAGATCTTAATGAAATGTATTGTAAAAAGGATTTATAAAGCATGACTAATGCTTATAAAAATGAGCTTCCAGGTTTTAATACAGATTGTATCCGCTAGTCCATTGAAATTAATTCAATGTTCCATTCAAGACTCCATTCGAATATGTACAGTACTCCTAGCAAACCCCCGAAGAGTCTCGGAAAAAAACATATGGTGTGGAGCAAGGGAGCAAGGGCCACAGTAAGCCTATATAAAAAAATGAAACGAAAAGAAAAGGAGAACAAGTGTATTACATCCAGTGCTTAATTTGAGCTGGTGGTTTCCGGTGCTGGCACTTAATTGTCAACACGTGGGCTGGCAACAGTCTGCCACATGGTGGCGCTGTCTGTCTAAAGGTGAGCACAACATCAGTTGTTAATTAATTCAATATATAAAAAATGACTATTGTCTGCAGCCCAAACCATGCTTATAGCTTTGGGGGCATGGAATAGACTGAATTGTCACACTTGTAGGAGTGTGTTGATTAGTAATTGTATTGGTACTGCCTTTAACAACACTAGTGGGGGCAATGAGTGTTGCAAGCTGCAGTGGCCTCCTGACAAGGGCCCTGGCACTTATTTATTTAATAAATTAAGCACTGATTGCATCGTGATACCAGGTCTACTGCAGTAACACTGGTGTGTAATATGAAAGTTTGTTAACACTATGTAGCAAAAAGTGTTTATTAGAGTAATAACTAAGGGCCAGATGTATGAAGCTAGCATTTTGCGATTTCCTAATTGCGAATCACAAGGATTCGCAATTAGGAAATCGCAAAATGCAATATATGAAGGTGTATAGTACACCTTTTGCGATTCCTAGTGGGTCGCAACTGACCTACCTCATGAATATATGATATGTAAATATATTTATTTGCTTTCACTTCACATCACCAATTTAAGAGTAATTGTATAGTGTACATCTGTGTGTGCATATATTTGTTCTGTTCTCATTTTTGAGTACACAACTCTCACTAAGTTGCTATAAAATCATATACTGATTCATAAGTACATGAGTTTTTGTTTGGACTTAATTTGGATATTCTCCATTAAATGCTAGTCTCATCTCAGTAGAGGGACAAATTGTAAAAAAAAGTTTTACGCTTTCTAAAGCCAATAGGTGGCAGAAACACTGTTCACTTAATGTACGAATCCCCAGGTTCTGCACATAACTGGGCTACCCCATTACTTTATACTGACTTATTCGTCTGAATCAGACATGTACAGAGAGAAGGAAAAACAAACAAAGTGGAAAGAAGGAGGAAGAGAAAGAGGGAATAATCTTGACAAAGGGAGAAAGCAGGAATCTGCAAGTGTGAGACAAAGAGACAGGGAGTCTCTTGTGGTGGATTAAAGAGGCTTGAGGTGGATTCAAGACTACGCAGCCTTGGTGCTGGGCACGTGGAATGTAACTGCACCTCCAGGGTTCAGGTACTCATTCTTTTACAAATTAAGCACTGGCTAAGAAGCTAATGTCTAATGTGCACAGGGAGAGTTAATGTGCTCATATACTTTGTTTGTTTTAAAGACTACTTATCTTAGCTTTGCATACCCTTAACGCTTGGAAACCTGCATTGTTTGGGACTTGTCTGCTTGCTGCTGCCACCCAGCATGTGCTTTAGTCAAGTATTGGTGCAATGCCTCACAGGAGCACAAACAGGAAACACATCAGATGCTTAACTTCTCCCTGGGCATCTTGGTGTGGTCAGCTGCTCGGTAAAGGTGGTGGACAGGCTAACTATCCCTAAATAACCTTTCTGTCAGAGGTGTCAGGCCTCTTTGTGATTCTTATATTATATATACTGGAATGTGTGTGTGTGTGTGTGTGCGCGTGTGTGTTAGCACATAGTAAAAACAACTTGTTACATGTTCAAACTGATTAAGGTCAGAAATGACAGATTTCCCTGCAAATTCAAAGTTGATGCCAATTTCGTCAGGACCAGGTTTAGCAGGGCATTTATGTGAGGTGTGTGCCCTTAACTACTTGCCACCATCTCCAGTAAACAAAAATATACACGTACGCTCATTTGCATGTAAATGAATCATTAGCTGTTAACATTTAGCACACATGTCTTGTTTTTCAAAAGAAACATTCCCTAGGTTTGAAAAGGGCTTTTAATATCAACATTTTGGATCTCGCCTCTTAAGACATATATGAATACAGATTCAGGTTATTACTTGAATGTGTAATAGCTCCACTATCCCCTGTGTTGCTTGGGGTTTATCATCACAATCAGAAAGGCCCATCCATCAACAGGCCTCAAGGTCAAGCCGCTCCAAGCCAGGGGCGTAACACAGGGGGGGGGGGGGGCGAGCTGCAGGGGGGCCCCCGCAGCACAATACTCTGGCCCAAGAGCTCGGATTACATTGAAGGAGGAGAGATAAGAGAGACGGCTATGTAATGGTACATGTGCACTAATGACAAGGAGGTGAGAAATGGAACTAAATTGAGAGGTTAGGAGAGTGGGTGAAAAAAACATGCAATGACTTGGGTGGTGATGTTAAGTTGAATGGAGGCAAAGGGGGAGGCTGGGAGAGGGTGGGTTGACAAGGATAGGGATCAAGGGTGGCTCCAGAGGGAGATTGGAATGGTAGAGTGATGGAGATAAGAAGAGATTATATGATTCTTTAACTTGCATTTAAAACAAATCTAATATCCAATATTCCATCTATTTCACTCAAACATGTGTCTCTACTTTCTTGTTAATGTTCTTACTTTTGGTATTACCTAGCGATTCTTTCTTGCTTTATGTGTTTCATAGGGCCAAAAGACTCGGAAGAGTGAGCATTTCACTTTCAAAATAACAAATTATCATTGGATGGATGAGCTCGAGGATGCCCTCCATAGAACTGCGGCACAAACATATGATAGAATGGGCCGGGGCAGGGGAAATGTTTATGAAAAAGACCCGCAGAGACGATAGGTTGGAGGAGGAATTATTAGAGTGGGCAGTTCTGATGGGCAGTTCTGATGGGCAGTTTATGTCTCGGGATCTGGGAGAGAATGAAACAGAGACTGTGGGGAGAGCTAGCTCACAGGGAGGGGACATCCAGGAGGTACAGTCTGGTGGGATGTTATGGACAACGCATTAACTATAAACTGGGCTGAGAGCCAAGGTGGGATGGGAATTAAATGCAATGGGTCTGATGAGGGGGTCAATTCGAAAAAAACTGAGCTCCAGAGAGAACCGGAAGGAAGCCAGTTGGAGGGCTGTGACTGCACTGTACCTAAGGTTGGGACAAAGTTAGACTCGTTTGTTGTTTCTGCACTGTATATATAATCATACAATGCTTGTGGTGGCAATAGAAACGTGGTGCGCAGATGGGTACATATCTTTGAACTTTGTAATTCGAATAACATGAAAAATCTGTGTGAAAAGAAGCTTAATAAAAAGATTGCAAAAAACCCCAAAAACGAATTATTGTTAATATTCTTATAATTATTAATAATAATAATAATAATAATAGTAGTTGTAGTAGCAATAAAAACATTATTTTATTGTTTTTTAGTTCTTCTTATTATTATTATGATTAATATTTCATTACATGCTAATTTTCAGCCCAATCCCCCACTTGTGCACACTCTATATTATTACTAGTATTGCTATTATTATTTGCATTATTTATGTTTTTTATTATTGTTATTGTTATAATTAATGCGATTGTTATTTTGATTATAATTATTTCATGCACAAGTGGGGGATGGGATGAAGGTCAGCGAGTGGAGCATGAGTGGGAGGGGAAGACGATGAGTGAGTGGAGCTCTGAATTGAGATTTGTGGGGGATGGGACTGGGCGATTATGGTGATCAGGATAGCGTTGAGCGAGGTCATTGGAATGGCGGTGAGCGTTGAGCGAGGTCATTGGAATGGTGGTGAGCATTGAGCGAGGTCATTGGAATGGAGGTGAGCGTTGAGCGAGGTCATTGGAATGGCGGTGAGCGTTGAGTGAGGTCATTGGAATGGCGGTGAGCTTTGAGAGAGGTCATTGGAATGGCGGTGAGCGTTGAGCGAGGTCATTGGAATGGCGGTGACTGGGTGGACTGTGAACGAGGAGTGTGGGTCGTGGATTCACAAGGATGCTTGAAACATAAACTCTTGCAATAAAACTGTGGCTGAGCTATTGCCAAGGGGTGGTTGAAAGAGAAGTGAACAAGGTCTTGGGATGGAGTTAGACAAGTTGGGAATGGGATGAGGACACTGAGCGAGGCGTTAAGGATGAGGTGAGCTTGTGGTGCACTTAGGTGGAGTAAAGCTAAGCAATGGAAATCTCTCCCATTAGAAATTTGCACAATCTCTGAGCATGTTAGCTTCAAGATAAACGAAAACCCTGCACATTCTCAAACTTATATCAGCCAGTATCAGTACCAGGTCAGCCCTTAGTAGGTAGCCGCATGATTTATAAATGTTTTTCATCCATTCAATGTCATGTTATGGTATGTTACAGGAATCCATAACCACCGCTATTTATAGTGGTGGTTTGGGCTTCTTACAAGGCTTACTTGAGAGGTATTAAAACTAACTGGGCTATGCAGTTTACCAAACGGGAGCGACAGGAATAGATGGCACTGCAAAGAGAGAAGATGTTAGAGGAAGAGGTAACTAACCTAGAGCAGGAACAGGTGTACAGCACTACAAGATATTGTTATTTCTAAATTTGAAATCATTACTGATAGCTTTGGTGCTCTTTCTTGTTATACCATTAATAAGGATAAAACCGAAGTGATGTCATGGAATTTAGGTAGGGGGATTGAGGGGACCAGGGCAGCGGACAAAATGAGATATCTAGTAATTGACATCTATAACGACATGAAGTTAATCCCTAAAGAAAAACTAGACTGGTTGGCAGGTAAAGTCAAACAGCTTTTGTTGAAATGGCATAATCTTTCCTTGTCGACCTACAGCAGAGTTAATTTGGTCAAGATGTGTTTCTTGCCTAACATTGCTTTCCTCTTTCATAACAACCCATCAAGTTTCAACGCCAAGGCTTTCCCGAAGTTGCAGCCTTGATTCACCAACTTTGTTTGGGCCCCTAAGGACCAGAGGATTGCCTGGAAGAAATTAAGATGTAAGTTAAAGAAGGGAGGGCTTCAGCTTTTGGACTTACAAGCATATTTCTGGTCTTATCAACTTAAGTGGTTCAGGATGTTATTGGGGAAGGCAGATCAATCAGACAGAGAAAGAATGCTAATAGCAATGACATTCTCACAGAAGGTAAATGGTGGGTTTCGCCATAAACTTGGATCCCCTAAATTCTTTAAGGAAGTAAGAGTTACGGTCTTGGAGTGAGCTGTTAGCGTATGGCTGAATGTGAGGTCCATGTGTAAGACACCCTGGGCCAGATGTACGACCATTTTTGCATGAGCAAACGGGTTTGCGAACCCGTTTGCGCATGCAAAAACAGAATGGGGAATGTACAAACCCTATTTTGCGACTCACAATTTTTTGCGACTCGCAAAATAGTGTTTTGCGACTCGCTATTAGGAAGGGGCGTTCCCTTCCTAATAGCAAGCGCAACCCTATGTAAGAATGTTTTGCGGCCGTAATTGCGGGCGCAAAACACTCACAAATTACCACCCTCTTCAAAAGGGTGTTAATGCACTTGCAAAAGGGACGGGGTCCCCAGGGGAAAATATTTTTTAAGGGCAGGTAGTGGTCCCAGGGACAACCACCTGCCCTTAAAAAATTAAACGAAAACATTTCAATTTTAATTTTTTTAAATGCAGCCTGTTTTCCTTTAAGGAAAACGGGCTGCATTAAAAAAAACTGCTTTATTTAAAAGCAGTCCCAGACATGGTGGTCTGCTGAGCCCAGCAGGTCACCATACCTGGGAGGGCCTGCCATTCTCAATGGGGTCGCAAATTGCGAGAGGCTCATTAATATTCATGAGCCTCTCAATTTGCGACCCCATTGGGAATCGCTAACAGTGTGAAATACACTGTTGTCCATTGGAAATAGTGCCTCGCAAATTGCGAGTCGCAAAAAACTCGCAATTTGTGAGGCGCTATTTCCACGGTCGTACATCTGGCCCCTATTATAATGAGTTTGCACCAATTTGGGACTTACCTGGTAACCCAAGGTGCCTGAGGAACTCTCTGAGCCATCCACTGCTTGACACTTACATCAGACAATAGGGCGATCAAATTAGTGTTGGTGACTTATATCCTAGGATCTTTTAAACCAGAGGGAAGCTCTTCAGGTTTAAATATAATCAAATGTCCTCTTGGTATTCAGCACAAGAGGGGATAAAGTATGATAGTGGGGTTCTCCTAGAAGAGTTACTCCTGGAATGATATGTCAAGAAAGAAGAGGTGGCAAGATGGTATGGCTATCTGTGCGATGCCAAGGACACAGAGAGGCCTGCAACACATCTAGTATAAGATGGATACTTGCCGGATGCTGAGCTAAAAACATTTTGGGAAACTTCTTTAAACACCCTTTATACTACATTCAGCCCTGCTATCTTTAAAAGGAACCCTCCACACTGGACCCCGAAAAAGATGGTGACGTGGGTAAAAAGCAGTGAAACACCTGTAAGAAATGTGGTGCCCCAGCAGCTGATTATGTCCATATGGTACTTGCCTGGAGCTTTCATTCTTTTGGGAAGGTGTAAGTAAGACTAAATCTGAGGTGGTTGGTTATAGACTGGAGGTAAGCCCAACTATTGTGTTGTTTGGAGTGAATATTGAGATTATGGAGAAACTGAACGGTAATGAGAGGAGGTTGATGTTTTAATTAGTGTTGATTGCCAGGCATATGATATGTAGCAAATAGGCTGAACAGTCTCCGCCAGATGACAAGGAATAGTTGAAGGAGGCACCAAGAGTTAATACCCTGGACTGGGGCAGTTTTTCAAGTAGACAAACATAATTTTGGCTACAGCTAACAGAATGGTTAGAGCGTTTGAAAGATCCAATGATTATATGATAATTCCCCTCAGCGATAATCCTACGATAAAGGGACTGTGCTTCTAGCTCGGTGCAATGTGGACTCTCTGTGCATATCAGTCAGGGATTGGGCAACCCTGGAGAGGCAATGTATTGTATATAGCATTATGCACTGAATGAACTCTGGATGATGAAGACAAAAAATAAGTGACAACATTGACTTGTGCGATCATGTATAGTTTGCTGTTGCTGATTATTCCAAAGTTCCTGGTGTGGGTCCAAGTTCGGCCGGCTAGCCAGTAGGAGTCCCATGGTATGGTGTTCTTAACGAAGATCACCGCTTCTGTCTTGTCGGTGTTGATCTTGTTGTGCTTGAGACAGTTGGCTTTAATCCAGAAGCGACTTTGGTCATGCAGTCGGTGAGCTTGTTTCTTTTGTTGGGGGTTATGTCTGAGAGGGAGCGTATGAGTTGCATGTGGTCTGCGTAGGAAAGGATGTTGATGTCGTGGGCGCAGATGATGTTGGCCAGAGGATTCATGTATGCGTTGAATAGGGTAGGGCTGACCGATTAACCTTGATGCACTCCACAGATGAGTTTACGGGTTTCCAATACGTAGGGTGCTAGGCCTTCAGCTTAATTTCTATCCGTTAAGAAAGAGCAGATCCAGCAAAGAGCTGGTCCTTGGAAGCCAATCTCATACAGGCACCTGATGAGGATGGGTGTAAGACTGAGTCAAATGCTACAGAGGTCAAGGAAAATGAGGGCTGCTGTGTCTCGCCTGTCAAGTTTCATGTGGATGTCATCTGTGGCAGTGATGAGTGGCGTTTCAGTACTGTGGTTGGGCCTGAATCCTGACTGCATGGCACCAAGGAGCTGGTGGTTGCTGAGGTGGTCATTGGGGTTAATTTCTCTAAGACCTTTGCTGGGTATGGTAGGAGGGCGATGGGTCTGTAATTGGAAAGCATGACTAGATCAGTAGATGATTTCTTGAGTAGGGGCATGACGGTGGCATATTTCCAGGTGTCCAGGAATGTGACTGAGTTGATGGAGGCATTAAGGATGGATGTTAGTGCTTAGCTGATTGGTAGGAGTCCTTTGGTGAAGGCATGGCGGGGACAGGGGTCAGATGGACCACTTTCAAGTTGATAGTCTTCATGGTAGCTGCGATTTTGACAGTTGTGACGGCAGACAACGAGGTCAGGGTTCATTTGTCTGCAGTGATAGGAAGTCGTGTTGTGACGGGGACAGGATCCGGTTAAAAGTTGAAGTTGCAAGATACAGACGAGCATGCAGAGGTGGGGCATACCTGGTGTAGCTATACACGGATGATGTGCTGTTTTACCTTAGGGGCCCGTGGGATCCCCTGGGAATACTACTGCGTATACTCAATGACTTTGGAGTAGTCGCCGGTCCACGTTTGACCCAGAGGAAATCATTATTGTTCTCTCTCGCTGCACTGGTTGGGATCCCGGTGGAACATCCCCCCTGGTCTGGGCCTTCTGTGGGAGCTCGACAGGTTTCGTTACCTTGGGATTATGGTTGCTCACTGGAAAAAAGCCCAAATGTAATAAAACATGGGCAGAGTCTTGGACTCTCTAAAGGCATCTGTTTCTTTTTGGAACACCCTGCCACCCGCATTCATGGGCAGGATTACCATCTTGAAGATGGTGCTTCTCCCCCGCTGCTTCTATACTATACAACACTCTCTTTGTCCTCTCCCTGCCCGGGTATTTAAAAAGTTGGATACACTCCCAGCATCCTTGATATTGTTGGGTGCAGTAGGGTGGCTGAAGAACTATGATGAGGAAATATGAGGACGGCGGGTTAGAGGCCCCTTGATTACAATGTTATTAGTTTGTTGCAATGCTGCAGCATATGGTGCGATGGTTGGCGGAGGGAGACATTTGGGAGAAACATTTACTGGCGGGGTGCATGGATGCAGAGGACCTACCGATATTGTTAATAGAGGGTGCCGGGTCTCCAGAGACCGTCTGTATGTGGTCTGGCAGACAGCTAGCATATGGCACCGCACCGGATGGTGCGTGCGGTGCTTTGCAGGGCCCCCTTCCAAAGGGAGTTAAAGGTGTGGATACTTGCTCCCCTCCACCGCATGGAGGATAACATGACGTACCAAGCATGGAGGGATGGAGGTTGAGAGGCTTGAGCAGACCTGTACGCGAGCGAGCTCTTTATATCCTTTGAGGTCGCCCCGCAGGAGTTTGGTGTGGGGCCTGGCCACTTCTTGTACTGAACGAGCCTAGCCGAGTTTGCCATGGAGACTTGAAGGACCTTCTTGGTCGGCCCCACTGGTATCTTGCACGCTGGGGGTGATGCTGACTTGTGGGACAGGGAGACACTTGGTGTCTCTCTTGTATAAATCCATGGGGGCGAATGTACTGCATGGGCCGCAACTGGTGTGGGAAGCCTGAGATGCAGACCTGGGGGACCCATTGACAGATGAGGATGAGCCTGGGTGCATGCATTGCCTGCAAGGTTTCTAGTAATGCATGGTTTAAGTTTGTTCATTTCAACTTGCTTCATCGCACATATATGACCCCCATGAGACTAGGCCGAGCGTAACCTGACCGCTCCTCTTCCTGTCCTCTTAACATGAAAGGGTAGATTTTTTGCATTTGGCCTGGGGGTGCTCATTAGTGCATGACTTTTGGACCCAGGTCCTCAATAGACTCACGCATACCACAATGCTGCAGGAAGCTCTCACCCCACAGTTTTGCCTGCTGTGTAATATAGCAAGACCCAAGGGGAGAAAGATGTCCTATAAATACCTAGTCTTGGCTTGAAGATGTGTGGCTATTACATGGATGGGGCAAAGGGCACTGCTACTGGCCTAATGAGTGAGGGATTTCACTGAGCGGTGTCCAGCTGAGGAAATTAATTTGAAGACCTGTAGAGCTCATGAAAAGCTGAAGGAGGATATTGAAATGTGTGTGGGGGGGTGTGTGATCATTTCCTAGCTCCTGAGACTTTACCAAGTGATGAAGAAGGAGACACATGTGGTTAACAATGTATTTGATTGTACCTAACCAATGCAAGTCTTAAACCACTTGTGAATTGCTTTTCCCAGGTATTCCAATGTCAGGAGGATTAATCATCTAGGACTAGGACCCTCCTTGATTATGGCTCTTGTGTCACCCTAATAGGAGCTTAAGATCCTCCAACACAGGCCTCCTGAGAGTCCCACGTAGTCAAAGGACCAGATGGAGTGGCAGTTCCTCCTCCTGTCTGGTCCCCAAACTATGGAATTCAATGGCAATTGAACTAAGATGTGAACCCAAAGTGACCAAATTCAGAAAGGTGTTCAAAACCTACCTCTACTCCCTTTAGTCAAGTCTTTTATTGTCTTAGAGGATCAAGCATGCACACTATGACTAGCGTAGCGCTGGGAAGCCTTCGAGTAGCTACGCATTTTACGAATCCATATAAGATAAGTAATGTGATATACAACAGTTGATGCTTATTCCCTGTATTGGGAATTGCCCTATGTGATGTGCTGAGGTGGAGGTGATCAAGAAGAGGACTGATATGTAGTTGAGCAGGCGGTGGTTAGAGCATGGAAGTGAGCAGGAAGAAGGATCCATGGAGGTGAGCAGAAGGAGGACGGTGCATGGAAGTGAGCAGGAGGTGGATTGAGCAAGGAGGTGAGCAGGAGGAGGGATGCAAGGAGGTAGGCAAGAGGATTGAGATGTAGGTGAGCATGAAGAGGATTTATATGTAGGTGAGCAGGCAGTGGATTGAGTATGGATGTGACCAGGAGGAGGGTTCCATGGAAGTGGGTGAGTAGAAGAAGGATTGAGCATGGAGCTGAGCATGAAGAGGATTCATATGTAGGTGAGCAGGTGGTAGATTGAGCATGGAGGTGAGCATTAGGAGGGTCCCAGAGAGGTGAGCAAGAGGATTGAGCGTGGAGGTGATCAAGAGGTGGATTGATATGTAGGTGAGTAGGCAGTGGATTGAGCATGGAGATGATAAAAAGGAGGATTGAGCCTGACGGTGAGCAGGAGGTGGATTGATATGTAGGTGAGCAGGCGGTGGATTGAGCATGGCGGTGAGCAGGAGGTGGATTGAGCATGGAGGTGAGCAGGATGTGGATTGATATGTAGGTGAGCAGGCAGTGGATTGAGCATGGAGGTGAGCAGGAAGAGGATTGATATGTAGGTGAGCAGGTGGTGGATTGAGCATGGAGATGATAAGAAGGAGGATTGAGCATGGAGGTGAGCAGGAGGGGGACTGATATGTAGTTGAGCAGGCAGTGGATTGAGCATGGAGGTGAGCAGGAGGTGGATTGATATGTAGGTGAGCAGGTGGTGGATTGAGCATGGAGGTGAACAGGAGGAGGATTGATATGTAGGTGAGCAGGCGGTGGATTGAGCATGGAGGTGAACAGGAGATGGACTACAGGGAGGTGAGCAGGAGGTGGATTGATGTGTAGGTGAGCAGGCGGAAGATTGACCATGGAGGTGAGAAGGAGGTAGATTGATATGTAGGTGAGCAGGCGGTGGATTAACCATGAAGGTGAGCAGGATGAGGGCTGCAGGAAGATGAGCAGAAAGAGGACTGGGCATGGAGGAGAGCAGGAGGGGGGTTGATATATAGGTTAGCAGGCGATGGATTGAGCATGGAGGTGAGCAGGAGGTGGATTGAGCATGGAGGTGAGCAGGGGGTGGATTGAGCATGGAGGTGAGCAGGAGGCGGATTGAGCATGGAGGTGAGCAGGAGATGGATTGAGCATGAAGGTGAGCAGGATGAGGGCTGCAGGGAGATGAGCAGAAGGAGGACTGAGCATGGGGGGAGCAGGTGGGGGGTTGAGCATGGAGGTGAGCAGGAGGTGGATTGAGCATGGAGGTGAGCAGGAGGTGGATTGAGCAGAGGCTCATTCCAGTCGGGTACCACCGACCAATTTGAAGCCCTTTTCTACAATCTGACCCTCTGCAACCATCAATCTCTCAAGGGAGGCCTAATTTATAGGCCCCCCGGACCTAAAACCTCGTTCCTCCCAGCACTCAGCTGCTTGCTAGAAGAAGCACTTTGCGCTAAGACATTTACAGCGCTGGGAGATTTTAACTTCCATCTGGAATGTGATTCAGATCCCGATACGCGGGATCTCTTAGATCAGAGGCTCGGGGTTGAGCTCAACCAAAGGGTTATCGGCCCAACCCACAGGGCAGGACACACGCTAGATGGGATCTTCTCCAATCTTCCCAACCTTGAAATCACGGCAATTCTTCCGGTCTCCTGGTCTGACCATGCGGTAGTGCATTTTGAAATCAGCCTGGCCCCGCCTTCTAGACCTAGTAAGGTCACGAACCCGCCCAGAACGATCAGGAGGTGGAAAAATATAGATGGAGAGGCTCTAGAAAGCTTGCTCAAAACCTCCATGCGACCCCTTATGGTTAATGTGGAAGATGCTGCCACTTCATACACGAACTGGCTGGAGGCAGCATGCCTCAACCTTGCCCCTCCTATAACGTATCACTCTACTCGATCTAGCCCCTCTGCGCCGGGGTTCTCTGAACGTATCAGGGACCACAAATTGCTCTGTAGAAAGCAGGAAAGAATCTGGCGGAAAAACTACAAAGAGGAGGACAGATAGCTTCTCTACTTAGATTTAAAAAGGTATAAATATGCGATCCAAGAGGCAAAACATGAGTTTTACACGAAACGTATTAAGGAGGCTAGTAACTCTGCTAAGGAATTATTTCGCACAGTATCGTCCCTGGCTGTCACCAAACCAGTGGAGATTCCCCCTAGTCGCAAACTTTGCGAAGATCTGGCGAAATTCTTCCAGGAAAAGGTAGAAAATATCTTCCGTCCACTTGACATTCGTGTCAAGACCTCCGCTCCAGAAACTAACCCTGAGGCAGACAGTAATCTTCCGAGGCTTCTCAACTTCTCCCCCATTAAGGAGGAGGAGGTGGAGAGCAGACTTCAACTGACAAAATCAGGTTCCCCTAATGACCCATGTCCAGCCAGCGTGGCCAAACTGGCCTCTTCGGCCGTGGCCGCAGGGCTCACCCCACTGTTCAATGCTATGTTAGACAATGGGGAGTTCCCCATACGCTGGAAACAAGCTTCCATCTTACCCCTGTTGAAGAAGCCGAATTTAGAGGTGACAGACCTGAACAACTTTCGGCCAATAGCCAGGCTACCCCTTCCGGCTAAAATCTTGGAGGGTATTTTAAACACACAGCTTAGCTCTTTTCTAGGGGCAGGCCAGGGCCTGGACCGTTCCCAACATGGATTCAGGGCAGGGCATAGTACCGAATCGGCCCTGATTAAATCCACAGAAGACGTGAGAACAGTGATGGATACAGGAGGTAGAGCAGCCCTGATCCTGTTGGACTTGTCCGCGGCCTTTGATACGGTCCACCATAAGATACTTGGGGACCGGCTCAGGGCTACTGGGATTCAGGGCAATGCGCTTAAAATTCTGCTCGCCTTCCTGTCTGACAGGACTCAGAAGGTGGCACTAGGGGACTATGAATCAGACCCTTTCGTGCTTCCCTGTGGAGTCCCTCAAGGGTCCTCCTTGAGTCCCACCCTTTTTAATATATACGTCTCCACTCTGGCACCAGTCATCAGATCTTTTGGCTTCAAGTTAACTTCTTAAGCAGATGATACTCAGATAGTGGTATCTCTGCTACCAGGGGAAACTGACAGCACAGCTGATAGATTCAGAGGCTGCATGCGGGAAGTCAGCAACTGGATGGCAGACAACTGTCTCAAATTAAATTCAACTAAAACCGAAGTCTTGCTGTTCGGATAGAGATAATTTCTGGTCCCCACGCTGGTGGCCGGAAGAAATGGGCACTCCCCCTGCTCCGGTTCTAAAGGTCAAAAACTTGGGTGTTCTTATGGACAACTTTTTGTCCTTCAAGCCTCAAATCAACGCACTCTCCTCAGCAACTCACCTTGTCCTAAAAACCATTCGGAAAGTCCTGCCGTTTCTTGCGGACGAGCATAAGAAAACCGTGATCACAGGACTGGTGATGTCCTGGCTGGACTATTGTAACAGCCTTTTGTTGAACGCCCAACAGGGGCACCTCAACAAACTCCAGACTCTGCAGAATGCTGCAGCCCGATTAATCACAGGCACACCTAAATTTGCCTCGGTATCACGGGACCTGGTGAAGTTACACTGGCTACCAGTTCGCAAAAGAATTATTTTTAAATCACTTTGCGTTACTTTCAAGGCCTTGTATGGCCTAGGTTCCCACTGCATTTCCCAACTTTTTCAGTGGCATAGACCGACAAGACTTTTGAGATCAGCTGAGCAGGGTCTGGTAGTCATCCCCAGAGTTAGGAAAACTCGTTGGGGAGGCAGGAGCTTCTCTCTAGGGACAGCAAAGGCATGGAATGCGCTGCCACTGAACCTCAGACAACTGCCGGACCTTTTGTCTTTTAGGAAAGCTTTAAAGACTTGGCTTTTCACACAGTAATCCCCTGATCATACACACTCTCTCAACTAGCGCCAGGACACCTCTGGGTAACAGTGCGCTCTATAAATGTGAAAAAAAAAAGTGAGCAGGAGGTGGATTGAGCATGGAGGTGAGCAGGAGGTGGATTGAGCATGGAAGTGAGCAGGAGGTGGATTGAGCATGAAGGTGAGCAGGATGAGGGCTGCAGGGAGATGAACAGAAGGAGGACTGAGCATGGGGGGCAGGTGGGGGTTTGATATATAGGTGAGCAGGCGATGGCTTGGGCATGGAGGTGAGCAGGAGGTGGATTGAGCATGGAGGTGAGCAGGAAGTGGATTGAGCATGGAGGTGAGCAGGAGGTGGCTTGAGCATGAAGGTGAGCAGGATGAGGGCTGCAGGGAGGTGAGCAGAATGAGCATGGGGAGGAGCAGGAAGGGGTTTATATATAGGTGAGCAGGCGATGGATTGAGCATGGAGGTGAGCAGGAGGTGGATTGAGCATCGAGGTGAGCAGCCGGTGGATTGAGCATCGAGGTGAGCAGCCGGTGGATTGAGCATTGAGGTGAGCAGGCGATGGATTGAGCATGGAGGTGAGCAGGAGGTGGATTGAGCATGAAGATGAGCAGGATGAGGGCTGCAGGGAGATGAGCAGAAGGATGACTGAGCTTGGGGGGGAGCAGGAGGGGGTTGATATATAGGTGAGCAGGCGATGGATTGAGCATGGAGGTGAGCAGGCAATGGATTGAGCATGGAGGTGAGCAGGCGATGGATTGAGCATGGAGGTGAGCAGGCGATGGATTGAGCATGGAGGGTAGCAGGAGGTGGATTGAGCATGGAGGTGAGCAGGAGGTGGATTGAGCATGGAGGTGAGCAGGAGGTGGATTGAGCATGAAGGTGAGCAGGATGAGGGATGCAGGGAGATGAGCAGAAGGAGGATTGACCATGGGGGTGAGGAGGAGGGGAATTGATATATAGGTGAGCAGGCGATGGATTGAGCATGGAGGTGAGCAGGCGATGGATTGAGGTGGATTGAGCATGGAGGTGAGCAGGCGATGGATTGAGCATGGAGGGGAGCAGGAGGTGGATTGAGCATGGAGGTGAGCAGGAGGTGGATTGAGCATGGAGGTGAGCAGGAGGTGGATTGAGCATGAAGGTGAGCAGGATGAGGGATGCAGGGAGATGAGCAGAAGGAGGATTGACCATGGGGGTGAGCAGGAGGGGAATTGATATATAGGTGAGCAGGCGATGGATTGAGCATGGAGGTGAGCAGGCGATGGATTGAGGTGGATTGAGCATGGAGGTGAGCAGGAGGTGGATTGAGCATGAAGGTGAGCAGGATGAGGGCTGCAGCGAGATGAGCAGAAGGAGGACTGAGCATGGGGTGAGCAGGAGGGGGGTTTCAGGGAGGTTAGCAGGTTTGGTGGAGGTGAACGGTTGTGGGACCGGGATGCAGATGAGTAGCTTTGGGGTTAGAAAAGAAGCAAACGAGGGTGCTTAAGAGGTAGAAGTGCTGTTGGGAGGACGGGTCGAAGGTGAGTGGATTTAGGTTTGATGGAGTTGCTGGTGCCATTGGATGGAGATGAGCAGGTGTGTGTTTGCAATGTCGAAGATCCACCTGGTTTGTTTGGGTTGGAGGTGACGGGGGAATGGTAAGGAGGTGAGTAGGTGTCATTTTGCTAGAGGCCAGTTGGTGGTTAATTATCTCTCAGGTGAGCGGGCGGGTGGGTTGGTGGTGAGTGGGCGGCGGGCTGGCGGTGCGTTTGTGAGGGGCTGGCGAGGGGAGCTGCTTCAGATGAGCTGCGGTTTGGAATTAGCAAAAAAAGAACAAGAAACTCTTGACCTGAATTTGAAGAGAAGTTGACATGACTGTATTGTTATTTTACAGAACGTTACTCGTGTTTTTTGCCAGCCATGAATAATTCATCGAGCTCCTGTACTCGGTGCCCTATATTCCATCGCTCGGGGACTCAAAGGCAAGTCCCCTCCTTCCCTGGTAGTTTCCCGAGCAGCAGCAGCGGCCGCCGCTCTGAACACACGGAAAGCCGGGCAGGACGGAGAGACGGTACCTGGTATGCAGACAACCACACACACACACCACGCAGAAATGAGGCCAAACACAACGGGCATGGCCACACACTACTGTACAGATTGCCACCTACTCCAAAGACAACAATATTCATCTGTGCACACACTCCCTGTGGTACCTTGTACATACGGCATATAAAAACGCACAACAGTACATTCATGCACAACCTCAGGTCATCCATACACAGCATCAGTACATCCATGGTGCATCCATGCACCCAGGGGTATGCAGGTGCAACACCCTCACCTGTAATAAGGTCTGCTGGTAACACTGCAGTGCGCTAACGGTGTATGTTTAACCATTCCTCCTCGGTTCCAGTCAGTTTCAGGAATCCATGTTACAGTGCACAGTCTCGCATGGTGGATACAGGGTCGCGTTCTCTTTCTTGAAATATTGGAGAGATACTGATTAAGTTAAATGAATGTCCTGCCTAAACTGGTGATACTGATGTATTATCAATCACTGCTATAGTGAACAGGCTGCCGAGGCTATACATCAAAATGTGCTTCCATTATTTGGGAATATCCCAATCTAACAGTAAAGTGTTTCTTCCTGGGAGTTAGATGGTGATTGAGATTGACTGGCTAAGGAACCATGGGCACATAGAGATGACTATGAGCCTGGACTTTGGGAATGTATCAGCTAAGGTGCAGTGGCAGCTGGCAAATACGGAAAATGCTGGGGCGGGCAATGGGTAGTGGGTGAGTGCATGAGCATTCGCTACATGTATGGCGCCTGCATTATACAGCTCTAGAGGCGTGAGTATGCCTAAGGAGCCCAGTGTCCACCTGAAACATGCACCATAGGATAACACTGCCACAGAGTAATGTTATGGAAAATCTACTGCCTAGTGCTAATAAGCTATAAAAATGTTTGGGGTTATCGATTGGCCTGAGGTGGAACTGTCACCTTCAGGTTTTCTATGGTTATTTGTTGTTACCTACTCCATTAATTTATCGGTTAATAAAACTCACCCTTTACGTATCAATGCCTGATCTAGGCATTGATGCTAGCGAGTGTTATTTACTATATCACACCCTTCTGAGTTTGCAGACCCTCAACCTCCAGGAGTGCTAACTGCTTGTCTTTGCTACTTCAGGCTCCACACAGACAACTGCCCTTGTGCAGCACATGTAACACCAGCAATTCTTGCGAGAATTTGCACGGAAAAATGTATGCAATTTCACTCACCACTAAAAAATGTTTTTTGCATTGATGGTTCTGAATAGTGTTTCATTGCCAATTTGCTTTCCACATCTTACGGTGCAGCACACCAAGGAAGTGATCTGGAGGAGCGTGGTAATACATAATCCTTTGAAAAGCAATGGTAACTTAATTCAATCTGAAAATTGATTTTCACTGGAAGATTTGCCTCTGGCGCAATTGCCTACACCAGCCTTTGGCAAAGGGAAGAGATTTCCTCGGTGCACACTCTTTCGGTGGATTTACCGTGAAGGGTGAAGTTATGTTAGCACTCTGCCTTTCTCTAAAACAGAATCAATGTGTGTTGAAGGTTCTATTGGATATACAGTCAAGTCCCAAAACACCCCTACTCCACAAGTCTTCGATTTGTGGTGCCCAGTACCCAAAAAGAGGGCATTGAATTTTGGTGCCTCAGTGTTAAAAAAAAGTCTGCATTTTGCTATCGGAGCGCTCAATTTCCCCTAATAATATTGCTCTTTTTGTAACCTTCTTTCATAATTTTGCACTCTAAACGCTCGATTACATCATCTTATGAAAGCAAAGTCTGTACCTATACTACTCAGATCTCAGAAGTTCAAACTCCGGGCAGTCCATGCAATCTTTTTAGGTTAAGCCTACCAGACTGCGCAAGCTCTCTCGTTGAAAAAGACTTATAGTCTCTTACAGTGAGGTTCGATCCAGCTCATTGCTTACCATGTCATTGCTGCACTTTCAACAGCAGGATCAATGCAGGGCTTGATTTTAATGGGATGTTCAGAGGGTTCAAGGACAGCACCACGTTTTACAGACAAAGCTGAGCAGGTGACCTGAAGCCCAATGCCAGTCAGCAAGAGAGCAGGCAGAAAATTAAAATACCCCCCACGTTGAAACAAAGCTCCTATTGCAACCAAGCAAGTAAAGCAAGTCACTGTGACTCTCCCAGAACAACTCTCTTGTCTCTTCCATCCCAGCATCTATCCATACATCCTTTAACCTTCCATGCACCTGCTGATAGCCACCAATTCACATGTACATTCTATCATCCATTCATTCTTTCATCCATATTTGTCTTTCACCATTCCATACCTCCATCCATCCGTCTGCCCATCTATAGCTAAACCTATCCATAAATCTCCAAATCAATCCATCAAACCATCCATCCTTTTGCTCATTCCATCCAGTCATCCACCCTTTCTCTCCATATATTCATCCAGCCTCCCTTTCACTCATCCATCCATCTTTTCACTCAGTCATCCATCCTTTCAGTCAGCCATTCACCCTTTGACCCATTTGTCCTTTCACTAATCCGTCCATCCTTTCACTCATCCATCCATCCTTTTAGTAATGCATCATTTCATTCATCCACCCTCCATTTCACTCATCCATCCCTACATTCATCCTTCCATTCATCCATCCGTCCATCCTTTCAGTCATCCATCCATCTACTCTTCCACCCATAATCCACCCATCTATCCATTTACACTTTAAATCATTCATCCATCTTTTCATTCACTCAGTTATTTGTCTTTTCACTCACTCATCCATCCCTTCACTTGCCCATTGGTCCATCTGTCCATCCATCTATCCATCCAAACTAAACTTTCACTCATCCATCCACCCAACCTTTCACTTACACATCCATCCACCCATACATCCTTTCACTCACACATTCATTCACCCACCCTTTCATGTTAAATATGAATTTGTGTCTGCTGAGTTGCAGACAGATGAGGCTCATCAAGAACCCCATCCCCACTGCAGCTGCTAAAGCGGAGGGCTCACGACACCCCTGCCAGTCAGTGTCCTGTGCATATGTACAATCTGAAAGTCCAGACACTCAGGCATGGTCAGTTTTTCTCTCCTCAGAGAGTTGTCTGGGAAGGGAGGGCCCCCTATGTATGTGCAGTTGGTTTCATTGTCACTTACCTTGCTTTTTATTAATTGCCTTGTTTGGGCTTGCCTTCCTCGTCTGTCTTTGTCCCTACCCAGAAGCATGTCCTCTTTTCTTGTGTCCTTCCACTGCTTACTTTTCGGGAATTACATTTTTATTTTTGTTAACGAACTCCAGGAGAGTTCAGATATTTTCCAGCGCTCTCTCATGTGTAATTCTCTTCTCCTCCCTCCTCCGTGTATCTCTCACCTGCGTGCTTCTCTCCACCTCTTCCGTGTTGCGTTCATCTTCGTGTGCTTCTTCCTCGGGTTGTTTTCCCACTCCTGTGCTTTTCCCTCGAGGGCTCCTCTTCCCCTCTTTCTCGAGCTCCTCGTTGCTTCCCCCTCCCACACTCCCGCTCCCCATTGCTGGCCCCTCATCCTGGGTTTAAAAAAATATATTTGTACTTATTTATTCTCGAAGAAGACCAGGCAGCAAATTGCTGCTGGTACATCCACCTTAAAAGGGCTTTTGCACTACTTCTATTTCTTTTTGATCCATCTCAGATCAGTAGATAAAGAAAAAATGGCGCATGCGTCATTTATGCTCGTGCATAATAGAAGAGCATGTGCATGCCTACAAAATGATGCAGTCATGTCACACCGCTTTTTTCTTACTTTATTTTCCTTTAGATTTTCGTGATGCTGTACAGCATGGGTAAAAGGCATTGGCAAAGCCAATGGGTCATGAATGCAAGTTCTGTTATATTTGCCAATGCTTGTTTTTATTTCTGAACGGAGGATCGTGAAGCACCTCTAGGACTCAGACCAGGTAACCCCTGTGGGCCTTCTAACTGCACGGTGGTAGGAGGGGTTCTGGTGTTAGCAGCACAAAAGTAACCCTCCTAAACATGTGTGATCAAATAAGTGCAGTTGTATGAAACATGTTTTCCTGGCGTGGCATAGGCGGAGCAGGGAGGCAATTATTTTATAGAGTCACTATATTCGTACAAGCATAAGCAAAGTCGCACAGCATGCCTGAAATTATATGCGATACATGGTGAATGCTTGCACACTCATGCAACGATAGATAGATAGATAGATGGATAGATAGATGGATAGATGGATAGATAGATGGATAGATGGATGTTTGGATGGATGGATGGATGGATGGATGGATAGAGCGATAGATAGATAGATAGATAGATAGATAGATAGATAGATAGATAGATAGATAGATAGAGAGAGAGAGAGATAGAGAGATAGATAGATAGATAGATAGATAGATAGATAGATAGATAGATAGATAGATAGATAGATAGATAGATAGATAGATAGATAGATATGAACGAGCCAACAAACTAGCCTCTGTGAAATTCAAAATATGTATTTCTTTAATATGTGAAAGCTTTGATGTTAACTTAACAGGGCATGTTATAGCACTATACTGAGAAGTACTTATTTAAAGTGATACTTTTGTACAACTGGTATTAAGTGCTTTGCAATTGTTTTTATGTCCATTAATGAAGAAAAAAGTGTGTTGATGAAATAAAATATTTGCCTGAGATCATACAATTCTAGCAGAGAAGCCACGATTTATCCAGGTTTTCTGGTTTCACTTTGGACAAATCAACCAGTAACTGGGTATCTATTTGTCTTTCCTTATCATAAGGCTTTGTCTTTAAGTCTCAGTGCAATTTTAACAATATGGCATGAACTCGACCTGAAGGTATTGGAGCGCTTTACATGAGTACCAGTTACATTACACAAGGTTACATGTGTTGTTTGGAGGCACACGGAGATTATGTGATTTTCCCAGAATCACAGGATATTGAGCTGTCGCCGAGAATCAAACCTAGTTCCAGAGTTCCACCATCAGCAGCTCTAACCATAAAGCCACATCCTGGGCAGAGGGAGAAGGAGAAGGCAGAAGTAGGGCTTTAAGTCGGCCAGGTCTCACCGGTGCTGAGCACCGGCAGTTTTTTAAAGGAGACCTTGAAACGGGTCTCTATTGGGCTCTGTTTTGTGCCCTGGCACTGGCGGTCCGTTTTTTCCTGGACTGCAGTGACAGCAGGCACATCATGTGTGCCTGCTCACACTGCTTTCTTCTCACTAGTGGGGAAGTTATAGCATGAGGTCATGCCAGGTGCGCGTTGTAGGGGAAGGGAAATCCTTTAAAGAGAGTCATTTTCTCTCAGGATTTCCCTTCTCTTTTTGAAACTCAGGAGCAGCAACATTGTCCTGGTGTCACCAGGGCTTTAAGTGGAAGCTTTTTCAATATTATATACAAGCCATAGTAGCTGCTTATTTATCTTATGCAACTAACAACCATTGACAAAGCCAATAGTCCTGACTTGTTATAATTATGCTGTTACTTGTTGTATCGTATAACTGAATGCAATGACAGAACCAGCAAAATACAAGTCGGGCGGCACACTATGCTAAGCACAGATTTTTAGCTTAAGTGTTTTTTAAGCCACACCCTTAATTACACTGTTCACGCCCCTTTGAGAGACCCCCGAATTTTTTCATCCCACTTTAAGCCTGAGCAGAAGCCACATGCAGGCTTGGCTCGTTATGGGCTTGAAGTTCCAGCAGGACATACACAAACATGAAGAACACAGTGTGAATGTATAAACATAGACACATATATGCATGCGGGAACAGAGGCACACATGTTGGGACAACTCAAGCGTGCACGCACTGATTCACGGTGTCCATACAGTCCTCAAAACTCATGCACGCGCGGCTTTAGGCTGGAGTCATGTGATGAAGGTATCCTTGTGGAGCCGACTCTCCCAACACCCACGCATAATATTACTGACGGCCCTGTCATTCATGCTCTATCTCCCAGCACGGAAGCAGCGAGCGATGCGTTCTTAGATGGACTGCCCTACATTTCCTGGACATGCACCATCTACCAGCGTCCCAGCAGGGTGTCAGGTGGTGCTGTGTTACTAGAGGGGCGATCCGTCATCCAATGGGCATGCCTCATCTCCGGTACCTTAGCACGGGGTCGGCTGACACTGTGACTGGAGGCGCCAACCCCCTCAATCCGGGCATGCTCCACACAGGGGCGTAACAAACACCACCGCAGCCCCCTCAGCTCTTCAGTAAAGAGCTGTGAGAGGGAGGCTTGCTCTAGAAAGCAGGTGCAGTCTGCACCCTGCTCAGAGCTCCTCTCGCTGACCCAGGACTGGAGAGAAACAAAGTAACAAGTTACATTGTTTCTCTTCATTCAGAGCTGAGCGGAAAAAGGATGGGGGTGGGGGCCCCAGACAGAGCATTCCCCCACAAGGCACAGCGTCTGAGAAGGGAGGAGGCAACACAGAGTTGACAGGGCCAGGGGAAGGTTTGCAGCTCCAGGAAAAGGACTCTGCTGGGACGCTTTGAAAGGTAAGCAACTATTGGAAATGCAAATGGCCTCGCATTTGTTTGAGTTGGAGCGTCTCCCTGGATGGCACAGAGTGTTTTCTCAGTGGCCTGCAGTGTCCCTGATGCTGATAGTGAACATGGAAACGTTCCCAGGTCTCCACAGAAGAGATTAAAAAAAATGGCTCAAGAATGTTTGAAAATGGATGTACGTGTAGAAAATGACAGATAGTACATTTTTTAATAGTTCAGTGTAACGCAAGCTCGCCCCCAAGGTATTGGAGCGCTTTACATGAGCACCAGTTACATCACACAAGGCCACACTTATTTTTTAAGCACGGGGATATTAAGTGATTTGCCCAGAATCACAGGATGTTGAACCAACGCTGAGACTCGAGCATGATCCCCCAGTTCCAAAGCCAGCATCTCTGGTTGTTATGCCACATTTCATTTGTATCAGTGATCTTCCCAGTTGCAAAGGAAGGGAGAACATGTCTGTGGTTGTACATTTTTGTGCGACATTTGAGACCAAGTGCAAAACTATCTGGAGCCTTCAGCAAAATTCTATTTTTTATTTTTTTGCTCCCTCCTTGGAATAAATTGGTAATATTTGATGCTTTTGGTGTCAATTTGGCACTGTCTGGTGCTGGTACCCTAGGCACCTGCCTAGTATTATTGACTCGCTTTATCATCAGCCCTTTATTTGCTTTTAGACTCTGGCCATGGGCGTACGTACCAATGGTGCAGCATGTGCAGTGGCAACGGGGCCTAAGATTGGGAGGGGCACACTGACTATAGCTGTGTTTCACTACCCAACCAGGAGCCGGGGGCCATTTTCACCTCCTTAAATGAGGGCGCATGAGGCTCGTGCTACGCCACTGACTCCAGCTTAACTGAAAAACTTACATTTTAGGGGCCTACGGAGTACTATAGAGTTGGGGAAAGTCATTCCCAGGTTCCACAGCACAGAACCTTAATTTTCTTTTTTTAAATACATTTTAGGTATTCAGTTTCCACCCATGCTGTGCACTTTTTATTTTATGTTTGTTTTCCCATGAATTCTATTTCTTGTTATTCACATTGGTAATATTTTTTATTGAAGAATCCAATAAAGAGCATGTTATAAATTAGTACTTAAAGTCTAATGAAGCATAGAATGAGCCCCCAGAACAGCAACGAAATGCCAAAAATAATAGAGATATATTCAGGGAAATAAATGGGACTGGAGTGTAGCTAACTATCACCAGAGTCATATGGGAGAGAGTAGAACACACATAAGAAGGGAAGGATATTGTGGGTCGGAAGGGGAGAATCCATGTAAGCCAATAGGTCTGACGTTGGTTGCAGAACTATTGGCTGTACCAAAGTATGTTTCTTTTGCTGTAGTTTATTATGAGTTTATTGTTCCAAGATTGCTAATGGAGGCTGAGAGAAGAAAGCCATGAAGAAATCATTGAAATACCACAGGATGTAAATAAAGTGGGTGGACAGCGATGTATGAGAAACAATGAAATACAGGGTGTAAATACTGTAGGTGGACAGTGGTGAATAAGAGACAATGAAATACTACAGGGTGTAAATACAGTGGGTGGACAGCGGTGAATAAGAGACAATGAAATACTAAAGGATGTAAATACAGTAGGTGGACAGTGGTGTATGAGAGACAATGAAATACTAAAGGGTGTATATACAGTGGGTGGACAGTGGTGAATAAGAGACAATGAAATACAGGGTATAAATACTGTGGGTGGATAGTAGTGTATGAGAAACATTAAAATACTACAGGGTGTAAATACAGTAGGTGGACAGTAGTGTATGAGAGACAATGAAATACGAAAGAGTGTAAATACAGTAGGTGGACAGTGGTATATGAGAGACAATGAAATACAGGGTGGAAATACAGAGGGTGTACAGCGGTGTATGAGACACAATGAAATACAGGGTGTAAATACAGTGGGTAGACAGTGGTGTATGAGAGACAATTAAATACTACAGGGTGTTAATACAGTGGGTGGACAGCGAGTATGAGAGGCAATGAAATACAGGGTGTAAATACAGCGGGAGGACAGCTGTGTATAAGAGGCAATGAAATATTACAGGGTGTAAATACAGAGGGTGGACAGCGCTGTATGAGAGACAATCAAATACTCCAGGGTGTAAATACAGTGGGGAGATAACGATGTATGAGCGACAATGAAATACAGGGTGTAAATACTGTAGGTGGACAGTAGTGAATAAGACAATGAAATACTAAAGGGTGTAAATACAGTAGGTGGACAGTGGTGTATGAGAGACAATAAAATACGAAAGTGTGTAAATACTGTAAGTGGACAGTAGTGTATGAGAGACATTAAAATACTACATGGTGTAAATACAGTAGGTGGACAGTAGTGTATGAGAGACAATGAAATACGAAAGAGTGTAAATACAGTAGGTGGACAGTGGTGTATGAGAGACAATGAAATACGAAAGGGTGTAAATGCAGTCTGTGGACAGCGGTGTATGAGAGACAATGAAATACAGGGTGTAAATACAGTGGGTCGACAGCGGTGTATGAGAGACAATGAAATACGAAAGGGTGTAAATACAGTGGGTGGACAGTGGTGTATGAGAGACAATGAAATACGAAAGGGTGTAAATACAGTGGGTGGTCAGCGGTGTATGAGAGACAATGAAATACAGGGTGTAAATACAGTGGGTAGACAGTGGTGTATGAGAGACAATGAAATACTACAGGGCGTAAATAAAGTTGCACGACAGACCATGAATTAACACAGGGCAGGGAGTAAACACAGTGGGCTCTGAAGTTGTGACCCTCAGCTGTCCTGCAGAGAACTGTACATCCGTGCCCCATAGCCAAATCCAGACCCCGCATCACGGATGAAGGTCAAGCTATTTTTAGTGTCTAAAATTTCTTCCCATACTTTCCTAAATAAGTAACCATTCCAGGATGGTTGATATGCATTTGACCTGTAGAAGGGTACAGGGGACATATGGGTGTACTTGTGTACTGGGGGAAGGGCTGTGATGAGAGTGGGTGGACTGTTAGAGACAAACAAGGAAGCAGTTCATATCTTGTTCTCTCTTTTCCATAGTGCCTGCGACATGCCTTTGTGTAGAAAAAACTATCACTAGGTATAGAGGGGAGCTTGTCACGGCCACTAGTGAGATTCTACAGAGCTACCCCATTTAAACACCAGCAATGTTCCATGATTGTGTACTTAATAAGTAAAACAACATGACATAATGTTGGCCCTGCCTTAACGGGGGTACATATCGCCCCAATGTGCTCACCCATGGTATAATGGTGCCCAAACCGGGTAAAATGCGGTCCCTGGAATAATAGTGGTCATTCCTGTCTGATTGCGTGGTGGTGCACAGCCCTCATGCTAGCTTTGGCATAATGGTGGTAATTCTTGGCATAAGATTGGCGCATATGACATGCAACTATGACACATAGATATTCAAGGCAGAATCTATCCATGTGTTGCAGTGGTTCATGACAATAATTGAACTTTTTCACAAAAAAGATAACTTCTTGTTTTAGGGAATTTAAATTATTTTTCAAGAATGCAAAGCTAGTATTTAATAGCAAAACGTGTCTGCTTTCATAAACCGACAAGCTCATGTTTTGGAGACAAATGACTGAATTTATTTAAAGCTGAAATTTGAGTGGTTAAAGCCGGGCCCACTTGGGAAGGCCAGCCCCGAACACTCCTCTTTCACTTTGGTGTGCTTGCTGTACTCACTTGCTCCTTCAACTTGGATCTCAGCTTTTCATTCCACCACTTTTAGGATCCACTAGCCGCCACTGGTGCAGGCGCAGCAGGCCCCTGACCTGAGAGCTCCTGACTGAATTTGGAGCGTGGGGGGCCCCCTCCATATTCTTTGCAGGGGGGCCCCCCTCAAATTTCATTACGCCACTGGCTCCACCTCAGCGTGGCCTCGTGGCACTGTGCTAGTGAAGGTGCCAAGTCCATGCGCTGGACATGCCCTGCCACTTTTATGAATGTGTCCAGCCTGCTGCTGTGTTCATGCTCTGACTCCGACACTATAGAATGGGTCAAGCCTGCTCCTGTGCTCATACTTTGACTCCTTACTCCTTAGGATGGGTCCAGCCTGCTCCTGTGCTCATACTTTGACTCCTTACTCCTTAGAATGGGTCCACCCTGCTCCTGTGCTCATACTTTGACTCCTTACACCTCAGAATGGGTCCAGCCTGCTCCTGTGCTCATACTTTGACTCCTTACTCCTTAGAATGGGTCCACCCTGCTCCTGTGCTCATACTTTGACTCCTTACACCTCAGAATGGGTCCAGCCTGCTCCTGTGCTCATACTTTGACTCCTTACTCCTTAGAATGGGTTCAGCCTGCTCCTGTGCTCATACTTTGACTCCTTACACCTTAGAATGGGTCAGGCGGCTCTGTGTCACTGGAGGCAGCATCCTTCATCACTTGGACGTGCTCCACCTCTCAGCGTGGCCTCGTGCACTACGCTAGTGAAGGTGCCAAGTCCATGTGTTGGACATGCTCTGTCACTGGCACCTTAAGAATGGGCCCAGCCTGCTGCTGTGCCTGTGTTCATGCTCTGACTCCTTACACCATAGTTTTGGTCAGGTGGCTCTGTGTCACTGGAGGCAGCATCCTTCATCACTTGGACGTGCTCCACCTCTCAGCGTGGCCTCGTGCACTACGCTAGTGAAGGTGCCAAGTCCATGTGTTGGACATGCTCTGTCACTGGCACCTTAAGAATGGGCCCAGCCTGCTGCTGTGCCTGAGTTCATGCTCTGACTCCTTACACCATAGTTTTGGTCAGGTGGCTCTGTGTCACTGGAGGCAGCATCCTTCATCACTTGGGAGTGCTTCATCTGAGCACGGACTCGTGTGCGTCTGAGTTAGTGGAGGGTCCACCCTTCATGCGCTGGACATGCTCCGCCCCAGGCACTTTAATAATGGGACCAGGTTCCACTGTGTTATTGGACCCGTAGTTCTTCATTCTTTTAAAAAAAATGTCCCTGATTACCTACAACTTAGAATGGGCCAGGTGGCTCTTTGTTACTGGAGGCAGCATCCTTCATCCATTGGACGAGCTCCAGCTGAGCACGCACTCATATGGTACTAAGTTAGTGGAGGCACCGTCTGTCTCCTGGTCCTTTAACACCGGGTCCGCTGCGGCACTCTCCATACTTCGGTTAAGGTGCTGACTCCCTTCAACGTTGCATGGATCATGTGGCTCTGGCACTGTGCGCACCACCCTGCATCACTTGGACGTGCTTTGTGTCAGGTGATGCTGTGTTCCGTGGTGTCCCATCCTTAACTAGCTGGACATGCTCCGTCCCCAGCACCTCACCTTTGTGTCAGGTGGTGTAGTGTTACCCGTGCCCTCAGTCATACTCTGCCAGCCTGGTGGCAAGGGAGGGCATGCTGAAAGGAATGCTGCCCAGAGGCGCAACTAGAGTCAAATTTACGGGGCGGGGGGAGGCTAATAAAAATGTGTGTGTGGGGGGGGGGGTGCTAATGCTTCCAGAGTGGAGATGCAGGGGCTCTAAGATTGGGTGAAAAAACCACAGAGCCCCCTTAACAAGTTAATGGTCTTTTAAAGACCTGTGAAGTACTCGGGTGGGGCTGTGTGGGTGCCTGGGAAGCTGTCTCAGCCCGGGCTGACAAACACACCGGGGTGGGGTGGAGTAGCGGAAGCCCTTTGAGCCCAATGGGCGTTGCCCGCCTGGTGCTGTCCTTCATGCAAACACATGCAATGAACATGGCCACCGGGCTCTCTTACAGACAGAAGGCGTGGCATTCCTGGCACCAGTGCCCAAGATACCAGGCCCGACCCAGAGTGGGCCTGGCCTAAGCCTCAGCTCTCAGTTTGGCTCTGGGTGAGAGTTATCACAGCTGCAGTCATAGTAGTGCGATAACATACTTTAACAATGCCTTGTTGATACATATGTATGTTATATTTATAGTATAAATAGTATTCAAATGAGTAGGATACAGTAAAACACAATCTAAAATCCAAAATAAGATGTAAAACACATCTAAAATGCAGGAGCACAAAACGAATGCAAGGCAGTATGAGACTTCTAGCCCGATGGGACAAAGTTCACAAACAGCTAAAGTTCGAGGCCACTAAACTGATACTGTCTCAACAGGGGTTGTTACAGTGGACAAGGCCGAGGAGCGCAACGGGCTCACAACTAACCACAAAGGTCCGGCTAACTGGCTAGTAATTACTGGTGCATCAAAGATGGCAGGTCAAACAAGGGACCACCAGACATGATAAAATAAGGAAGGCAGGTTTGGGAGAGGGATGCTCACCAGAGGGAGTCACCAGTCTCCCCTGTAGTCTGGGGCACAGTGAATGTCCTTTAGGTTGATTGCTCAGCATCCCTCCTCCGCTCTCGTATTGAGGGGTACAGCAGCCTCAGAATCTCATTTGTGTCCAGTAGTCCTCGGACCAGGTGGTGGCTTCGCACAGGTCAAGGTTGGCAGCATGACAGAGCAGAAGAGCCTCAGCTGGTCCTTCCGGCTTAGTCCTCTCCAAGAGGAAGTGGCAGCATGCTGGCTCCGCACTCTGGGATGCCCTTTCAGCAGCAGGGTCCATGAGGGTCTTGCTTTGAATGCAATGTTCAGAGAGTTCTAGGGCAGCACCAAGTTTTACACTCAAAGCTGGGCAGGTGAGTTGAAGTCCACTCACTGCCAATCAGTGTCCTATGCATGCGTACCATCCGAAGGTCTGGACACTCAGGCCTGGTCAGTTTTTCTCTCCTCAGAGAGGAACCTGGGAAGGGAGGAGCCCCTACGTATGTGTGGTTGCTCAGGGGAACGAAGTTGGGGTGGCACCAGTGAGAATCTATGTGGAGTTCCTCCAAATTAGATTCTAACAAAGAATCAAGCAAGAAAGCAGAAAGATGTTGGGGGAGGTGGGATGTCCTCTGTGGTCTGCAGCCGCCATTCATTTTGCAAATAGCATTCATACATTAAAGTAAAAGTTCACAAACAGATATGCGTAACTCTAAAGACAGGTGCACTGGTAATGTTCACGAACCTCTTTCTCCAATTCACTCATACTAATGAGTGTGAAGCAAGATTCATAGGTTACGGTCCTAGGGTACTTCTCATATTTTAAGGAACAAGGGAACCCAAAAAACATCGGTCAGGGACCTTGGGTAGTAGTTAGCTATAAGGAACAATGGTCCCAAGACAAAGTCAAGATAAGAACAATTCAATAAATATAGACTCGGAGTCAGTATTATATTAGGGTTTGTCCAGCCGAACAAATAGGTTTAATTTTTGTATATTTCAATGGTTTCGAAACAGATAAACCAGTGGGACACAAGCCTGCATCCTACCAAACAAGAGAGCAAACATAATAGAAAATTACACGGGGTACAGAAAAAATAAATATAGCAATTATAATACACAAGGGAAGAGGGGCTCAGGCAAGAAAGTTTGTTTGCATGTCAAGTATCGACATACAACAAACAAAAAATGCTTTAGACACCAGTACACATCAAAATTACTTAATAGGTAGGTGTATATGGTGTACTCATTAGTCGACGACGTTTCGATCCCCTTAACACATATATGGGATCATCATCAGGACATTAGGTATTGCCTGAATACATAACATGGTGTGCAGTGGCGCAGGGAGAGGTCAAGTCCGAAGGTAAGGACCTGGAGCAGGGAGAAGTCAAGTCCGAGGATAAGGACCAGGGGTAGGCAGGCAGGCAGGCAGGTAGGAAAGATGTTGGGGAGGTGGGATGTCCTCTGTGGTCTGCAGCCGCCACTCATTTTGCAAATAGCATTCATATATTAAAGTAAAAGTTCACAAACAGATATGCGTAACTCTAAAGACAGGTGCACTGGTAATGTTCACAAACCTCTTTCTCCAATTCACTCATACTAATGACTGTGAAGCAAGATTCATAGGTTACGGCACGCCAAATGCTGCAATCTGTCAAGGTCAGGTGCCGTCTGGGGTAATTTGGCTACCGGGACAAGCAAGACAACACATTTCAGGAACTAGATTGTGTCTCTGTGTGCATGTGAATGTTTGTGTGTCTTCATTTTCTAGGCGGCTCAGGTGCTGGGAACGCAAAAACAAGCTTCCATCTGGTTGGATGGAATTTGACTCCTTTGGAATGCATCTGAGCTGATTGTTGGTGGGCTGCCTCCGAAGTGCCAAGACCTGCACATGTAAGATGAAGAACTACATTATGAGCAGAGCAGCGTGGATGGACCCGGCTATGACTCTAGGACCCGGCTTCTTGCATGCTGCAAGCTGCTCTTGTCATAGAGGCTGGGCCCCATCAAAGAGCATGGCTAAATCAATCTGCGTTCAGGCTGGCTTACCTGGACTGAAGTCTCCAGCCAGCCCAAAGAGCACAGAGGGGCTGACGCAGAGTGACACAATGCCCTCTTTGAGCCTCACCAGAGATCAGTCAGTCAAGAATTCTGTCGAGAATGTTAGTTGTCAGTGCCCCCAAGGGCACTTGTAAAATCAGTATCTCTGAGAGGTACCCAGCTGAACCTTCAAGTTCCCAAGCTTCAATTCTTGATCCACCCTGGATACCTCTAGATCTATCCATGATGCTGACATTTCATAGTATAACACTGATCGGTTGCTTCTTGTTAGAGAGCACCGTGAACATGACATTCGTGAACAGTGGTTTTTTAACAAGACAGTGATGGCGAATACCACTGTGATCACCAACAGTAGATTTGGGAATAATAACTTACAGTGCTTTGAGTTGACTATTTATGGTTTCCCATTATTTGTTTTACCCTTCTCACTTTTCACTGTGATCATTTTATGGCAATATTAAAGGGATATTCCATTTTCAAAGAACTTTCCCTGGTCGGCAATTTCCTTGGCCTCCTTCACATGACCTCCATGAGCGAGGCGATGGTTCTTGAGCTAGTTCCCCAGGAGAGTCAAGGATGCTGGCGGCCCAGCTTTGCACCTCAGAGCATGCAGGCCCGTCTAACCTTTGCCACTGCTCGGTGGTCTCTAGAACTTCAAGGATGTGGGATAAAAGCTGCCCTACAAAGTAGAATGTTCTTCTGCTTCGAAGCGCAGTCACGATTTTGATCTGGAATAGTGACTATGGCCAGATATATTGCAGCCTAGACCATGGCACGCGGGCCTGGGAAGGGTATGAACCATATTCACAACACTCCATCCGTCAGTCTCCTAACAACATATTAAGGGCCAGCCTTTTGGGGTTGGTGCTGTCAATCACACCCTGTATCTCCTTTGAAGCTCAGTTAGAATGCGATGCTGACGGTGCTGTCCTTCACACATTCAAGATGTTCCAAGCTCAAAAGCCCACATATGGTGCTCCAGATAATATGGCCTAGTATTGCTGCAGGCTGCGCTGTAAGGATGTGTTATCTCATAGCGCGGGATGAGTTGTTAATACTGAGGAAAGATGAGAAGCATGCCATTCAGACCCTGGCTTGGGCCGTAAAATAGTGGAAACCCAGTTTCTGATGGTTTTACAGTAAGGGAAACACTTTCCATTTCGTTGCAATTCCGCTAGTGTTTACTTTATCATTGAGAAGGTAAAGCGGCATTACCAGACCGACAGCACCTTTGCAGCGTCAGCAGCCCACTCCTTCAGCAATCCAACAGAGGTCCTTTATGAGGCATAGTGGCAACTCTCCCCGTGCATGATGGCCCATGTGTGCCGCATTATTCTTATTCGCATACAGTTCAAGCAACTGGGGGATAGGAGCTTTGTGCCACATGGTCATTGTACTTTAACTAGTCATCAATAATGTGTGTATTCTCCTTACTGATCAGTTACTGCTGGAAAGTCAATTTTAATAATGACATTTCTATCATGCACATTTCACACTCAACAGCAATCTTCAGACATAAATATCCCAAAGTATGATGTTTAGGGCGGTGCTGTTTCTCAAGTCAATGCTGGCGGAATACCATCCAGGAAATGAGATTCACACCCAGAGGAGTTCAGACAACTCGGTACATTGATTTGTTCTAGATTACAGCACCATACTCCTCCAGCAACCTCCTGGCTGCAGGCTGCTCATTCAAGCCGCCCTCATATGAAAAACACCTTACCTTCTTTTACAAGTTGTAGGAAAGTGCCTCTATTTGCATGGTTACCCCACACTTTTTGCCTTAAACTTGATGCACTTTGACTTGATGTGCCCTGGGTCCCTGCCAATCAGGTTCCCAAGGCCTGTGTTCTTTCTCAAAAACTGTAACTTTGTACTCACAATTGGCACATCTAAGGCCACAGGTAAGCCCCTTGTAAAATGTACCTTGGGTACCAAGGGCAGTGTGACCAGGGAAGACCTCTAAGGACCGCAGAACCTACTGTGCCACACTTAGAGACCCTGCACCTTAACACCCACATGCTGCCATTGCAGGCTGCGTGTTTTGGTGCAGAGAAAATTGAAGAGTCCACATGGCACACATGCCTGTGTGCCATGCCTGCAACCCACTGCCTGTGGTCTGGGTAAGTCACCCCTCTAGCAGGATGCACTAGACCACAGGTGAGGGCACAGTTGCAGGAGCACTGTACCTACAGTGTCTAAGTCTAGTCTTAGACATTGTACGTGCAGTAAAGCCATAAAGAGTATATGGTCTGGGAGCTGGTCATTACAAACTCCACAGCTCCATAATGGCTTTACTGAAACCAGGGAAGTTTGGTAGCAAACGTCTCCGCACATTAAACCCCCATTGATGCCAGTGTGGGTTTTAATGTGAAATGTACTCAGATGATATCTTAGAGATGCCCCTGGGAAAAAGACCAGCTCTGGTGTGGTTCCTGAATGGCTATCCGCCATTTGTCACCACCAGACAGGTTTATGGACCCCTGGGTAGAGAGCCTACGCTCTCTGGGTCCAGAAACAATGCCCATCCTGGGCAAGAGGTGTCATGCCTCCTCCCCAAGGATGGGCTGAGTCCATGAAGGGGAAGCTTTAAAGGCCTGCCACCTTTGTTAGCTGACCCTGCCTTTTGCTGCCCCCACTTTGGGTGGGAGAATCGGCGGGAAAACCCAGTTAGGGAGAGAGATGTGCCCACCTTTACCAATCCCACCCCACAGGTGGGGGAAGCGAGGTGAAGCACACATCTAAGTCCCCTCCATCTTGAAGATGAGGGGACACAGCCAATCAGAGAGAAGCTCATGCCCCACTCTCACAAGAGGGTGGCATAATAGGGGTGTACTCACCCCAAGGGAGGGACCCATTGGTCCCAACCTGCACACCCCTTTAACACCCCTAAATTTAGTATTTAGATGTGACCCTGAACCTTTCCTACTCAGATATGAGAAGAAGACAGAAGAAGGACCGAAGAGCTCTGCTGAACAAGGAAGAATGAGGCAACAACTGCTTTGGCCCCAGCTCTAACAGCCTGTCCCGACTTTGACCTGCACCCAGCGAAACCCCGACATATCCAGCAGTCAGCAGTCATCCAGAATCCGGAGGATCTGCCCTGCCTTCACCAAAAGGACTCTGTTTTCCATGAGCACCGGATTTTCTCAACCAAAGACTCCAACACAGACCCTGAGCTCAGTCGAATTCGCAGTTCTGCACCACTCTGCACCCAACGCCCACAGCTTGAGTTTGAGTGGCCAAACACCACGAAGAGGTCTCCCCAGCGGTCCTGACCTGGGATCTGTTGATCTCCGACCTGCCTCGACCTTCTACCTAATGCCTGCAGCCTTAATCTGAGGGGTCCCCTCTACCGCGACCGGAGCTGGTGAGAAGTCCTGACGGCCTTGGGTGGCCCAAACGACGGTGTTCAGGCATCCCCCATCAATCCAACTTACTTCTCCTGCTGGTGGTCGCCCTCAGGAAACCTCCTTGACCGAGCCTGCATCCTTTCTTCCGAACCGGAGATCTCCATTGGAATCAACAGAGCTCCAGATGTCTCCTTAGCACCCTGAATCTGGCCTCCCTGTGACGCTGGTGGTGCAGCTCCTGTGCTGATTGCTGGCCCCTGCAGTGCTGATCTTAACCTCTGGAGCTTTGCTCCCACAGCCGAGTAGCCTGCTTGTGGGCAGCACCTAACCGAAGGCCCCCTAGCACCATTGGCTAACATTGGGCCTCAGCACTCTGCATCCGGCCGCCCTAGTGCCGCAACTCGAGTGCCTCCTTGAACCTTGGGGAAACGTGGTTCTAACCCCAGACACCCAACCTTGTAGGTCATTTACTTACATGAAACCCGATAACATTCTTTTTCTCCATATGAACCCATGTTGTGGTTTTTCCTATGAAATGTTCTGAGTCGACCTGTTTCTGTATGAAACAAAAGTAACTGTACTTCGAAATGTAAATTGTCTTACTTACCTTTGTATTGTAGGACCCACTGTGTGATATCTATTTTTCATTTGAAAGTATATTTTACCTACCTGTGCCAAGTTCTGCTTGGTATTAGAAATAAAACATAAGTATACCTTTTTTATACTTACATAATTGGTCTGGACTCGGTCTCTGAGTGTGTGCCATCAGTTATTGCCTGTGTGAATACAATAAATGCTTAACACACCCTCTAATAAGCCTAACTGCTCGACCACACTACTACAAATAGAGCTGTTAGTGATTATCTAATTTAGCCTCTGCTATACCTCTGGGGATCCACTGGACTCTGTGTACACCATACCTTACTTTGTAATAATATTTAAAGACCAGCTTCCTACCCAGGTGTGCTACCATCTGAAAAAAAACTACGTTACAACCCAACACTACTGGCTCAAACAACTGCACATTATAGACACTGACCAAACAGATATATTATTTAAATGTAACGTCACAAATCCAAATGGAACCCCCCCGCACATAGAAGGGTTACAAACAACCATGGCAACTATTGCTCAACACCCAGCATTGACAATCCCAATGAACTTCACATTGTAATTTCTTAATTTCATCCTGTTCAATAATTACTTCAACCTTAATTGCATTTACTATCTGTAAATTAGAGGCATGGCAATAGGCAGCAACCCCACATCTGAACATATCAATATCTATGTGCACTGTTTTGACCAGGAACTTGTATTACAACATTCCCCCTTGGGTAAGTTAGATAAAACAATGGTAGCATTTCATCAACGCCTTCTTGTGAATCTGAAAGGGGACAACCCAAGAACTGGCTGGATTCACAGAATATATGAAGACCACCCAATATGTGATGAAGTTAATTATTACATTTTCTTGACACCATCCTCATACCCCCTCAAAGGAAACTAAAAACTGGCCTCTATGTAAAACAGCCAATTAGACACATGTGATTATTACCTAGATCACTCCTACAAAAAACACCACACAGTCTGAGGTTGTGCAAAATAGCCACAGATGAAAATTTATATAAAAAAAGAGAGTAAGTATTGTACAAACATGAATAATAAGGATATTCACAAGATATTTACCATGAATGCCCAGGAACAAATTTTGACTGTAACAACCCAGCAAGCCCCAGAAACAACACGGAAAAAACAAAGCAACCTAAATCGACTATATCCTACACTACACAGTCACAATAGATACAAAAATATCAGCAAACATTGGAATATGCTCCAAAATGATCGCACACTGAATGTTCTTTAACTAAATAAACCAATGATGGTGCATATCTGAAAGAACAATTTCAGATATCACCTTATCAAAGCTGGTATGTATCATACCCAATAAACTCCAAGCTCTAAAAAGGCAAATTTCCATGTCTACAGTGTGCATTTTGCAATGGCATCATCAAAGAACCATATAAACAACATCTACAAATGGGACAGCAAATTCCAATACTAATTTAAATGACATGCGAAAATGCTGTCTACATGATAAAATGCCAATGTGCTATATCATATGTTGGCCCAGCGTCCAGAAAATCAAAACAAAGAAATGGTGAACACAAATCCACATTCTGCAATTGCACTGTAAAATCCACTTTAGCCCAGACGGTATTCAATCAATAAATCAGTACTTGTAGAGCGTGGTTCTTCACCCGCGGGGGTATCCAGGCGTTGGGTGGCTGGACTTAGTTGAAAAGCCAGGTCTTGAGTCTCTTCCTGAAGTCTGTCAGCAAGGGTGATGTTTGGAAGTGGAGTGCGAGAGCATTCTAGGACTTGGCGGCAAGGTGGGAGAAGGAGCGGCCTCCACTGTGGCAGATGCGCGGTATCTGCTCAAGGACAAGGGTGGCTAAGCGAAGGTCTCCGTATGGTTGGTGGACATTCAGGCGGTGGTGCATGTATGCCAGTTCTTGGTCATTGAGGGCTTTGTAGGCATGTGTCAGTAGTTTGAATTGGCATCTTTCCTGGACGGGGAGCCAATAGAGGTTCCTCAGGTGTTGGGTGATGTGGTTCCATTTGGTCAGGTTAAGGATCGGTCTGGCTGCTGAAATCTGTATCATCTGAACCCTTCTCACGAGTTTGGTGGTGATTCCTGCATACACTGTGTTGGCGCAGTCCAGATGGCTGGTGATTAGGGCTTGTGTGACTGTTTTTCCCGTGATTATGGGGAGCCATTTGAAGATTCTTTAGAGCATGTGGAGAGTGTGGAAGCAGGCAGAGGAGACTGTTGTTTCATGGTGAGTTTGCTGTCCAGGATGATTCTGCAGGAGTGGTCTTTTGGTGACCGGGTGAGTTCGAGTTCAGCGGGGACCAGTTGTCGTTCAAGAGGGAGATATGTTGCCACAGATCAGCACTTCAGTGTTGTCCGTGTTGAGCTTCAGAGATAAGCACCAGATTTCTCAACAGGGCTAGCAAACTTGTGAACAAATTCAAACTCCACACAGAGGGGGAGCTGTTAACAGGATAGTGAGTCGCACAATCCCTTGAAGCCACTCTCCCCTTGGGTAAAATCACGTTGAAACGTTCTCATAAAACGGCCCCCTGGTATTCAGAGGCGCTTAGGGAAAAGAAACGCCACTGTAGGAAAATAGAAAGACGGTGGCGTTTAGACTACTCTTTGGAGGAGAAAGTCCGATATAGAGAGGCAATTAAAATCTATAAAACCGAGGTTAAATTTGCCCAATCTGTATACTTTTCTGATAAAATCATACAAGCCAAGTCCAAGCCTAAGGAAATTTTTCAAATATTGAAAAATCTTACTAAACTTCCCTCTTCTAGTATGCATCAGGACATAACAACAGCCCACTGCAATGACTTGGCAGAATTTTTCCACCAGAAAGTTAATAAAATCTATTCATCTTTCCCCTCTATAGCAATGGCTCCCATAGCTCAGGGTCAGACAAATTTGGGGGATACTCCATCTCAATCCTTGATAACATTGAATCACTTTCCTCCACTAGACCCTGAATCTTTGGATTCTATAGCCCGCAAGGTAAAATCTGGGTCTCCGTGTGATCCAGCACCTCCAGAAGTCATGATGTTGGCATCTCAGGTTATCCTACCGACCATCATGGACCTCCTGAATGCCTCCATCATCTCTGGTACTGTTCCTCCTGCCTGGAAGCGGGCCATGGTTTGGGCTCTGCTAAAAAAACCTAATCTGGACCCCACTGATTTCAGTAACTACCGGCCGATTTCTCTACTTCCATGGGTGAGCAAAATTCTCGAGAGATACATCAACCTCCATCTGGTGAATTTTCTCAAGAACAGCCAGCTGTTAGACGCCACCCAGACGGGTTTCAGACCCAGACATGGAACAGAGACTGCCCTACTGGCAGTCACTGAGGAAACCAGAAAAATCTTGGATCAAGGGGGATCAGTGGCAGTGATCCTCCTTGATCTAAGTGCGGCATTCGATACGGTCAGCCACGACACCCTGCTGAGCCGCCTCTCGAGTGTCGGAATAGTTGATGGAGCATGGCTATGGCTCAAATCCTTTTTGAGTGACAGATCCTTCCAAGTTTTTGATGGAGATACAGTATCCACGAGCAGACCTTTGAGGTGTGGAGTCCCACAGGGCTCCTCCTTAAGCCCTGCGCTTTTTAACATCTACATGAGACCACTGGCTGAGGTTGTCCGTCCGTTTGGGGTTAAAATAATTTCTTACGCGGACGACACCCAGCTAGTGGTCTCCTTGGCGCAGGAGGCTGGTCTGTCATCTTCAGGTGGGCTAATAAAATGCTTAGAGGAGGTAAAGGGATGGATGACTTCCTCCTCCCTTTAGCTCAATGGGGACAAAACTGAGCTGATGCTCCTGGGTCCCACAAATCCCACCTTCTTCATCTCCTTGTGGCCCTCTTGTTTAGGTGCTCCCCCTATACCCAAGGACAATATTAAGAGCCTTGGGGTCTGGCTTGATAAAACCCTCTCATTTAACACCCAGGTTACTAAACTCTCGGCTACCTGCTTCGGACTTCTTAGGATGTTGAAGAAAGTCCTCCCTCTTCTACCTGTGGAGGCAAAGCAGGTGGCCATTCAAGGCTTGATTCAGTCCCGTTTAGACTTTAACAATGTCCTTTATCTCGGTGCCCCAGAATACACCTTGCGCAAACTACAGATAGTTCAGAATTGTGCGGCTCGCACACTGCTCCAGCTGCCGCGCAGACAGTCAGCCAAACCTGGACTGAGCAGGCTGCATTGGCTACCAGTGCGACAAAGAATCACCTTTAAGGCCATGTGTATTTCTCACCAGGCCATTTGGGACACAGGACCGATGATTGCCCGGGACCTAGTAAAACAGTACCAACCCAGCAGAAACCTCCGCTCTAGCCAGGCATGTATGGCCATAGTCCCCAGAATAAAAAAGGTAAGAGCTGGCGCAGGACATTCGCCTACAATGCCGCCAAGACATGGAATTCACTTCCTCTTTATCTTAGGTCTAACTCCAACCTCTCCTCTTTTCGAAAACAGCTGAAGACTTTTTTGTTTAATGCCCCTCATTAACTTCCCGCTATTTTTTTCCTCTGGCAAGCAACTCACTCTGGCCTCTAGCGCTTGGACGCCTCTGGGCAGCAACCGCGCTATATAAATTTACTTTTCATTTCATTTCATTTAATTTTATTTCAGTGTTACAATGGGAATTATATTAGATCAGAAGACTAAACACAGGGAACCCGGCTGTGCTCAATGACAAATAAAACCGGTATTGTGTTTATTAGTAAACGTGGCACTAACTGTACGAATATATCGTCACTCCTTCAGAATAAAGTGCACCTTACGTAAATGGACTATCTATATTCTTTGTGTGAGCTGGATCTGCAGAAGCAGCCTGAAACAACTCCAGGGCAAAATCTTCTTGTAAGTGCATTTATCAGCTTTAATGTATATTGTACCCTTAATATCACAATATGATGAATTTACTACAGAAGTCCCGTCATTTGAAATGGGAAAAGAAAAGAACTCAGCCCAAGGGCATTGGAGCTGTTTACAAGAACACTATATTACATTACACAAGGTCAGTTCCATTTTTAGGTCTCGCCTGCGACAGCGTATGCACTGCATGAGCTCTCACTTGCGAGAAATTGTATACAAATAAGGAGCTTGGAGCCCGCCCATTGCTTACCATTCGTTAGCTTCATTGTCATTCTTATTTTCTGCCTCCTAATTGGGCAGCGTGTGCCTGCTTCACTTCCTCATCTTTCCTCAGGAGCATGGATCGAGTACAGATAGCTACATCTTAATTAGGGTGCATGCGTTGCTGGTGCTGTGATTGAGCTGTGATTCATGTACATTTTTTGTGTTGCTTCTTTTTTAAAAGAATGTCCTTCCCATTGTGTTGCTTCGTGATGCTTTTTCCCTCCCACCCTAAGCCCCCCACCCTTGTCCGTGTTGAGTATTCCCTCCCACCCCCATTCTCCCATTGTCCATGTTGCTTTTCCCTTCCACCATCCCACCACACGCTGTCCATGTTGACACTTCCCTCCCATCCCCACCCTCCCATTGTCTCTTGCCTCTTCCCTCCCATCCCCACCCTCCCGTTGTCTGTTGCCTCTTCCCTCCTAGCCCTCACCCTCCCATTGTCTTTGTTGCCTCTTCCCTTCCACCCCAACCCCTCCGTTGTATGTGTTGGTACCATAATAAAAAAAAACAGAGCTATGACGCTTTAGTGCTGGCCGCGTCATAGCACTTTTTTTTAACTTCTGTTGCCGTAGCACTATTTTAAAAATAACTTTATAGCACTTTCTCAATGAATTTTCACCATGCTGCCACGCTGCTCTACATAATGGCTAAAAAAACATTGGCGGGTCTCACACTGGGCTCATCAGTTTGAAAGTCTGTAGCACCTGCCCTGAGGCCACATCTCTTTCTCATACCTTGTACTACCCCCGGGCCTGTACCGATTCCTGACCCCCATTAAAGCTTTTCTGTTCGAAAAACAGGGAAAATGGTAGGCTGCTGGTAGGCAATAGAATGGCAGGCCGTTTCTACTGGAATGGCAACTGGAATTAGCGTCCATGTGGACTTTAACTGCCTTCATATTAAGACCTGTTAAGAACATTCCCTACATATTTCATGAATAAATTCACATCTCGTGAATAATACCATAACATGTATCCTTTAAAAGGTTGATTCCATATCAATTTTTATAGACATATCTGGATAAGAGTTCCTCTTGAAGAATATCCTCAAAAGGCGCCAAGGCTTTTTTTGTATAACACCAATTGTGTTTTGGTGTGTGACAGACAGCTACACGTTTGTGGAAAAAAACAAAATGAATGTAAGTGAAAACGTTATTTTAAAAAAATCTGCAATACTCATGCTCACAAAAAATCTACCCACGATTTGCCACTGAGATTATTCTTTCATGAGAATAGGTTTGCGCATTGCTTGGTGAGATACCCCAGATTTTTCTTATGCTGGATGCCACACCTACTTGCCAAACCACACCAGGTTTGGAGGTTCACAGGACACCTCTTATTGACACCTCACAGGACACCTCTTATTGACTCCTCTTACATGGTCCAGAACATCATCCCCGGAGCTCTATGGGGCAGTTTAAAGTGCCTGGACACCGTTTGCAGCTCACCCTAACGCTACATTCTAGCACCCTAGTACAGGATCTTCCTGGCTCACCTTACCTTTACATTGTTTACATCCCAGAACACCTGCACCACAGTGCCACAGGTCAGCTTATATTACCATGCAAGTAAGCTAGCTCTGGGACTTCAAAGATCACCCGCTTTGTGATAAAGTCCTAGTACATCAGACCTCGAGAAGCACAGGCCACTTCAGATTATAGTCCAAGTACCCCAGTGTTCCAGTTCATCAGCCAGGGCACTCAAAAGTTCACCTCAACATAACATTGTAATGCATTAAGTCTGAAGCATCACAAGCCACTTCAGATTAAAGTCCCTCGCTCCACAAGCCTACCTCACTGTAATGTTCTAACACAACAATCCATAGGCTCTATAGGGCGGCTCACTGTAATGTTCAAATATAAAAACAATTGGGCTTTGCAGGTCACTTACCATAATGCCACTGTACATCAGTCATGTGGCTCCCCAAGGCCACCTCACCTAAAGTTCTGTGTCATCAGCCCTGGGGCACCACAGGTTACCTCACTATAATACAGAACATCAGCTCTCAGGCTCCACAGATCACCTCACCTCACCTTAATGTCAGAGTACATCATTTCTGGGGCTCCCCAAGGTTACCTCATTGTAATGTTGCAGTAGAACTACCCTTTATTCCACAGGTAGACTTGTCATGATGTCCCAGTGCATAATTTCTGGCGTGTAATGTTGCAGTGCATCTACCCACAGGTCACTTCATTGTAATAACTTCATTGTAGGACACTGGTTTACTGGTGGTGGTGGTGGGGTGGGGTCGGGGAGGGATGGATCCCTGCTCAAGCAACAACCGCTATTCTTGTCAGGGTGAAACACAAGCACACCCCAAATCATCCTGTGCTTAACTCACTAGTAGTTGGCACACACGCAGTCAGGCTTAACTTAGAGGCAATGTGTAAAGTATTTATGCAGCACTTCAAACAGTAATAAAGTGAAATCTTAACACAAGAAAAATCCCACACCAATTTCGAAAAATAGAGCAAAATGTAATAAATTATTCGACAACAAAACAACAAAAATCCAATTAGTAGGACCGGAGATATACAGTTTTAAAGATTAAAAAAAAAAACAGTGCTCAAAAGCACAACGCACTAACTGTGGTTATCTTATCGCACCAGACCAGGACAAAGTCGCAAGTTCAGGTCGACCATGATGAAGCGCAGGCTGGATATGGGTACCAAGTTTTTCCCACTGAGAAATGTAACTTAAATGATAGTTGTGGAGCTTCGCACTATGCAGTGGTGGTTCCAAGAAGCGATGCAGGGTCCACATTGGAGAGGCGTTGCGCAGTGGTGGTTCCAATGAGCGGTGAGGGATGTGATGCGTGCTAGCGTCGAGAAGGCGCCAAGCAGCGGCTGGTTTTGCAGATGTCATTTCAATGAGCTGTGCAGGCTGCGATATGGCTTGCGTCGAGCCTGTGTCTTGCTGTGTCACATCCAATGAGGTGCTGTGAAGGGCTTCATCAGGTGGGCGTCTTGCTGCATCAGTTTTGATGAGGCCACAGCTGGGCTGGCAGAACATCTTTAACCCCACGTCTAGGGGCCACCACTTGGGTGAGGGAGGGGTAAAAATCACAGCAGGCAAAGTCCAGTTGCAGGGTTGAAGATGGTTGGTCCTTTTCTGTTCCTGAGGCTCTGATCAGAAGGCCAGACAGATAGCCCTTGGAGTCAATCTGGTGGTCCTGGGTTTAAGGTGCATGCCCAGTCCTCGCTTAGGCAGCAGTGCAGCAGAGCAGCAGAGCAGCAAAGCAGTCTTTCTTTCAGCAGAGCAGCACAGCAGTCAGTCTTCTGAGGCTTTCACAGGTCCAGGCGTGTACTCAGGAGTTTGATTTGATTATCCAGTATTTATACTTTGTGCCAAGATAGCCCACATGCAATTGCCACAATCACTGCAAATAACTCCCCATGAATGGTTGTCGATGTGTTGCGTTTTGAACCTCACATTCTTTTGGGGTTCTCATCAGGATTTGTCAGGTTTAATCTTAAGCTCCCTGTCAAATCTTATATTGGCTGTTTAAAGCGAATACTCTGGCAGCTTCCACTCAAATTCCTTTCCTTTTTTTTTTTGATATCTTTATTATTCAGTTTGCAGCAATAAATCATACATAAATCAATCATTTGAATCACCCAAGCTGTTGAACCATCACATATAATAAGTCCAAATATAACGCTCATTAAATCCTGATGACACAAGCATAATTGCGTAAAACATTACAACTCCATATATTGTAACATTGGCTGCCAAATTTTGAGCCCTAGTTGTTTTTTCCTCAAAGATATTATACGATAAAGGCTATATTCTAAATTAAACACATTATGAAACTTAGAGCGCCACATTTCATATGATGGTACTTCTACTTGCAGCCACATAGATGCAACACATAATCGAGCAACGGCCATCGCTATAAATATAAAATAACGAAAAGGATAGCATATATGGATAGGTTCGATATCTTCACCCAAACCCAATAACATAACCTCTTTAGATATATTAACTTCTACCCCAGTAGTTTGTGATAGAAATTCTGAAATATCAGATATATATTGTTTTAGTGCTATACAATCAAAAAATGCATGTACAATATCAGCTTTATCCCCCTGACATCTGAAGCATTTCCCATCATGAATCCTACCCCACTTCATCATCTTAACAGGTGTACAATATAAATTAAACAAAGTTTTATAATGTTGGGTGCGTAAATTTGCCGTTAATATAACTTTGCTTGCCATCAGAATTCCTTTCCTTGTGAGATTATTATTGTGGAGGAATTATTTGCAATCATTGTGACAATTGCATGTGGTCTATCCTGAAAAAGTGAAAAAAGATATTGGGAGCCTACACTTACAAAGCGCACTATATAACCCCAATAGTACAACTTGAAAAAAGAGGTCACAAAGGAGATTAACAATAGAGATCTCACTATCAATAAAATCATTTGACTGGTTGGTATAAATATAGTATGGATATGCAAATCTATGTTCATGTTGGATATATATTTTAAGTTGTTGAATGTTTTGAACCATAGTTTTGGGCATAATTGATTTTTGAAAGTTATTTTTGAAACGTAATGTGCAGCCAGAGAGTGCTGCTGAAATGTGCCTCACACAACCATGTGGAACACTTAATATGAAGATGTGTTTTTTTAAATGTATTTGAAAAATATAAAGTGAGAAGAAAAATCATAAAAAGATAAAGAAAATTAAACTAATTGATCTTATCAAAAAGCGTTGATTGAATAATTTCAACTAGGGATCATTGCAAGATTTTGATTTTATAGTGGCCCACCCCAGCTGTTTCCAGAGGCCCAACCCCTTTCTACGATAACTTTCTAAAAGTCGCATTTTCAGAATTGTGACTTAAAATCCAACTTTACCACTAAAGAATGATTTAAATTACAATTCTTTAGCTACCAAACTCAGCCTTCCTACCTGCTCACGGTTGAAAGTTATTACTTATCACATTTAATAAGGTAACCCAATGTTTTCCTAAAAGAGACACGGATCTTGCAGTAGTGAAAAGTGGATTTAAGAGTTTTTCACTGCCATGACATGTAAAACCTAAAGGTACATGTCCTACTTTTTAAAATACATGGCACCTTGCCCTCTGGACTGTGTTGGTCTCTACCCTAGGGATGACTTACATGTATTAAAAAGTATGGTTTAGATCTGGCAAAAGGTTCATTTTGTCAGGTCGAAATGGCAGTTTAAACTGCAAACACAGACTGCAATGGCAGACCTGAGACATATTTAAAAGGCTACTTAAGTGGGGTGGGCGGGGGGCACAATTAGTGCTGCAGGCGCACCAGAAGCATTCAATCTGCAGGCATTGGGTACATGTTGTAACACTTTACTAGGAACTTTCAAGTAAATTAAATATGCCAATTGGGTGTAAGCGAATGTTACCATATTTAAAGGAGAGCACAAGCACTTTAGCACTGGTTAGCAGTGGTAAAGTGTGCAGAATCCTAAATGCCAAAAACAAACGGGTTCATAAAACAGGAGGGGTGAAGGCAAAAGGTTTGGGGGTGACCCTGTAGAGACGGCTGAGTGCAACACTCATGCTTTAGTCTTTCGGACGCCCCAAGGTAACCTCATTGTAATGCTTCAGTACATCAGCCCTCGGTCTCCACAGTCGTCTCACTGTAAAGCCCCAGTACTATAGTTCTCAGTCTCCCCCAAGGTCACCTCATGGTAATGTTGCACTACATTAGTCCTGGCATTCCCCAAGGTCACTTCACTGTAATGCTGCAGGGTGCCTTGCTGTAATGTCCCAGTACATCAGTCCTAGAGCTCCCCAAGGTTATCTCATGGTAATGCTGCAGTGCATCTATTCTCGGTCTCCACAGGTCGCCTTGTCGAAATGTCCCAGTACATGCCCAAGGTTACCTCATAGCAATGTTGCAGTATATCTAACCTCTGACTTCACAGGTCGCCTCATCATAATGTCCTGGTACATCAGTCCTGGGCTACCCAATGTCACCTCATTGTCATGTTGTAGTACATCTACCATGGAACTCCACAAGTCACATCATTGTAATGTCCCAGTACATCAGTCCTAGAGCTCCTTGAGGACTCCTCATTGTTGTGCTGCAGCACATCTATCCTCGGGCTCCGCAGTTCACATCAATGTCATGAATGTCCCAGTACATCAGTCCTGGGGCTACCCAATATTAGTTTGTTTTTAGCTGCACTGCATCTACCCTCGGATTCCACAGCAAGCCCAGTCATAATGTCCCAGTACATCAGTGCGGGGCTCCCCAAGTCCACCTCACCATAAAGTTCCAGATCATCAACCTTGGAATTCAACAGGTCACCTCACTGTAATCCCATCCCTTGGCCTCCACAAGTTTACCTCAAAATAATGTTCTAGCACACCCAGCCTGGACTGTCACAGTTCACATCGCTGCATTGTTCCAGTTCAGCAGCCCTACGCCTCCAAAGGAAATCTCCCCCTATGTTCCAGGATATCAGCCATGTGGCTCCATGGATCATCCCAAAATAATATCCCAGTACATCAGGCCCGGGTCACCATGGGTCACCCCATCATATTGTTTGGGTGCTTCAGCCCTGTGGCTCCATTGATCACCTCATCATAATGTCCCTATAGATCAGCAGTGACCCGTCAAAGATAACGAACATGATGTTCTAGTGCCACAGCCTTGTGGCTCCAGAAGGTTCTACAGATTACAATTCTAGTGCACTGCCTTAAGTACTAGCTCTTGGTCTCCACAAACATCTTCATCTCTATTTGCTGGTGTATCACCCTTGAAGCTCCACGTGTCACAAGGTGCACCCTGAGGCGGAGCTCAGATGTTCTCGAGTCCATTGCCATTTCTGACGGTCTAGGACTGGCTTCCAGTCAGTGCTCATGGGAGATTTCTTTCACAGACCATCTAGGACTTTGTTATAAAACAGGAGGTTCAAAGATTTATTTGCTCATCTCATATTTTACAGATCAGTACAGGAATATGTTCTTACATTAACGTGGAAACTACCAATTAGTTTTCACCACAGCGATGTAAAGATGGTTACTTATTAAAAAATGATAGTTCTGGTTCCTTTTTAAAGGCGGCTTGAAAATCCGCAAATGCGGTCACAGTTTTATCTTTTGAAGCACCACCCTTGACTTTGATGCTGGAGATCAACTGGACCCATATGCACTATGGTGACTTTGTGGCAACTTTATATGCTTTATTTTATATATTGCACACCTAGATGATGGTATGCACTGGTGCTTAGACAATACAACGTGTAATTAAACATTAATTTACTTTCCAGCACTAAAGATGTTTGATGCTGTAAAAGTGGCCTGCTTCTGTACAAAGAACAGAAGATTGGATGCCAGGTTGAGATCTAATTACAAGAACCAGGAGTTGATAGGGAGCTCTAGGTCGGAGAACATGTAACTCTGGAACAGTAGCAGTTCTTAAGTTGTTGAAAAAAAAATAGGGGCAGTGGCTCAAAGTCTTTCGAAGGAGCCTCTTACTGATGTTGCCAAATTGCAAAGCTGCCTTCTCTTGACTACCTCTGGCCTCTTTCTTTCATCACCCTCCACCTTCTGTCTTTTAATCACACTCCTGCTGAATATTTCCAGGATCTCCTGCTTTCTCCTTTTGATACTGTTTCCCTACGTTTCTTTTCCTCTTGCCTTTTGCTTTTTCTGTCTTTCTTTGGCTTGCACTGAGTCAGAGTCACGGTCCTTAGAAATAAGATCTGGTATCCTCCACCTGCTATCGCCTGCAGACATTAAGCACTGGTCACTACTGAAGGGCAAACTGTACAACTAATAATTACACTTATTTGCACACATTTACTATGTAATGCAAGGGAGAAGGAGTGTTTTACAAAGTTTGTAGTTCAAATGCTAATGGAATTAGAATGCAAGCCTCTTAATTCCTCAATTTTAAGGTTTGTGACATGTCTACTAGACCACATCTCTGCCCTTCTCATTTCAGAACATATTTTAATGGATTCCACCTTTTTGTTTCTTTTGCTATGGTTCATTCAAATGCAAAAACAACAGTTGATGGACAGAATGCAGAACAATGTCATACATTCACCCCAGTACAGAGATCTGGGCTTACATCCATCGTTTTTTTGCTCACCATGCCGTTCCAGTTTGAACCCAGCCATATGCAAATCAGTCTGGACCCTGTGCCTCATGGGAACAGTCCAGCTCGAACTGCCAAGCCAGGTCCTCCCCGGACTGAAAACAAGCATCCTAGACCCGTTTCAAGGTTTCACCCCTCTTCAGCCAGGCTAGCTTGATTCCAGTGGCATGGAGAGCACGGGACCCACGTCTGGGCATACCCTTCCCATCCGGGGTGACAAATGCAAAAACAACAGTTGATGGACAGAATGCAGAACAATGTCATACATTAACCCCAGTACAGAGATCTGGGCTTAAATCCATTGTTTTTTTGCTCACCATGCTGTTCCAGTTTGAACCCAGCCATATGCAAATCAGTCTTGACCCTGTGCCTCTTGGGAACAGTCCAGCCCGAACTGCCAAGCCAGGTCCTCCCTGGACTGGAAACAAGCATCCTATGACCTGTTTCGAGGTTTCACCCCTCTTCAGCCAGGATAGCTTGATTCCAGTGGCATGGAGAGCACGGGACCCAAGTCTGGGCATACCCTTCCCACTCGGGGTGACAAATGCATAAACAACAGTTGATGGACAGAATGCAGAACAATGTCATACATTCACCCCAGTACAGAGATCTGGGCTTAAATCCATTGTTGTTTTGCTCACCATGCTGTTCCAGTTTGAACCCAGCCATATGCAAATGAGTCTTGACCCTGTGCCTCTTGGGAACAGTCCAGCCCGAACTGCCAAACCAGGTCCTCCCTGGGCTGGAAACAAGCATCGTAGGACCGGTTTCGGGGTTTCACCCCTCTTCAGCTAGGATAGCTTGATTCCAGTGGCATGGAGAGCATGGGACCCACATCTGGGCATACCCTTCCCACTCGGGGTGACAAATGCAAAAACAACAGTTGATGGACAGAATGCAGAACAATGTCATACATTCACCCCAGTACAGAGATCTGGGCTTAAATCCATTGTTTTTTTGCTCACCTGCTGTTCCAGTTTGAACCCAGCCATATGCAAATCAGTCTTGACCCTGTGCCTCTTGAGAACAGTCCAGCCCGAACTGCCAAGCCAGGTCCTCCCTGGACTGGAAACAAGCATCCTAGGACCTGTTTCGAGGTTTCACCCCTCTTCAGCCAGGATAGCTTGATTCCAGTGGCATGGAGAGCACGGGACCAACGTCTGGGCATACCCTTCCCACTCGGGGGGACAAATGCAAAAACAACAGTTGATGGACAGAATGCAGAACAATGTCATACATTCACCCCAGTACAGAGATCTGGGCTTAAATCCATTGTTTTTTTGCTCACCATGCCGTTCCAGTTTGAACCCAGCCATATGCAAATCAGTCTTGACCCTGTGCCTCTTGGGAACAGTCCAGCCCGAACTGCCAAGCCAGGTCCTCCCTGGACTGGAAACAAGCATCCTAGGACCTGTTTCGAGGTTTCACCCCTCTTCAGCCAGGATAGCTTGATTCCAGTGGCATGCAGAACAATGTCATACATTCACCCCAGTACAGAGATCTGGACTTAAATCCATTGTTTTTTTGCTCACCATGCCGATCCAGTTTGAACCCAGCCCATGAGGCACAGGGTCAAGACTGATTTGCATATGGCCATGTCTAAACTGGGATGGCGTGGTGAGCAAAATAACGATGGATTAAACCCAGATCTGTGACTGGGGTGAATGTTTTGCCAATGTGCTACATTCCGTCCATCATCTTGTGTGTTTTGCTGTTCGCCCTATGTGGGAAGGGTATTCCCAGACGTGGGTCCCGTGCTCACTACGTCACTGGAGTCAAGCTATCCTGGCTGAAGAGGGGTGAAACCCCGAAACCGGTCCTATGATGCTTGATTCCGGTCCAGGGAAGACATGGCTTGCCAGTTCAGGCTGGACTGTTTCCATGAGGCACAGGGTCAAGACTGATTTGCATATGGCCATGTCTGAACTGGGGTGGCGTGGTGAGTAAAATAACGATGGATTAAACCCAGATCTGTGACTGGGGGTGAATGTTTTGCCAATGTGCAACATTCCGTCCATCATCTTGTGTGTTTTGCTGTTGGCCCTATGTGGGACGGGTATGCCCAGACGTGCGTCCTGTGCTCACTACGCCACTGGAGTCAAGCTATCCTGCTGAAGAGGGGTGAAACCCCGAAACTGGTCCTAGGATGCTTGATTCCGGTCCAGGGAAGACATGGCTTGGCAGTTCGGGCTGGACTGTTCCCATGAGGCACAGGGTCAAGACTGATTTGCATATGGCCATGTCTGAACTGGGGTGGCGTGGTGAGCAAAATAACGATGGATTAAACCCAGATCTGTGACTTGGGGTGAATGTTTTGCCAATGTGCAACATTCCGTCCATCATCTTGTGTGTTTTTATGGTTCATTCAAGGCAGACATTGTCAACGCTATAACCTGTTAGTTCATCCTCTGTGCCGGTTTGCTTTTCATTTATAACAGTGACATCTTTCAGTTCGGAGACATCTCCCTCCTCTGCCTCCAAGCACCGTCTGGGCCACAGAGAGTGAACTGCAATGGGAGAGACACCCTTCAGGAACTGAATCCCAGAACAGGGCTCAAACGGAAGATATGCTTGAGCAAATTATTTCACATAAGTGCTCGTCCTGTGGTATTAATGACTCTAATCAAACACCCAAAAGGGCAGCATAATAAGTCATGTACTGTATTATATCATTTATATAGCACATTTATACCACTGGTGTGAGCGGCATCTCTTTACACCTCACTGTCGGACATAAACACAAAACTCTCAAGGAGATGTGTGCGAGCCACTGAAAGCTCGAGCCAGGCTCGAGCCTGAACCCTGACTGTGGCTCAACTCGAGGTCCTGTTATAAGTAGACAAGCTTCCAAGTGGCTAACCATTACCTCCTTGTCCGTCTTCCTGTCCCATTCCTTAACAATGAGCAGCTTGTCTGCTCTACAGATACCTACTACCTAGTAAAGTCAAATACTTCCCCCAATATGGTGCTGCCTATCTGGCCCAACATGAATAAAGGAGAAAGTGTGTCATCCACACATCCTGTTCTTTTTTTTTCTGCATGCTGTCAACAGATTGCCTTGCTGAGTTGGGTAAGTTATTTTTCTTTTTACTTGTGTGTGTTTCGTGGCTTACTTTAGCAGCCTCGCTCTTTTAATTCCGTGGTATGCATATTCGCCCTGCTCAGCGGGCATCTGCTGTTGGTGGCCAGTGGCGGCTCTGACCATCCTGGTGCCCGTTCTCATCTCCCGCTGCCCAGTGCTGTGGCTCGAAGGCAGCACTAGGGATGGAGTATCCCTCTCTTGTGAGGGTTTGGGTGTGGCAAGGGTTCCGATTGTTGCCTGTGCTGGCGCAGTATCCTGATGTTTACAATAGTAAGCAGTACTTTTGCAGCACTGAGCATCCTGGTGCCCATTCTCTTCCCCGCAGCCAGGAGCTGTAGCTCGGGGACAGCGTCTTGTTTGGTCCCGGTCCCTCTTTGCGGGGGTTCGAGTCCCGCCGCAGGCGACAGAGTGTCCTACAACCATACAACCCTGGAAGCATCTGATCTCAGAAGTTAAGCAGGGTCGCGCCTGGTTAGTAACTGGTTGGGTGAGTGCCTGGGTATACCAGGTGCTGTAGGCTATCCTTTGCTCTGGTTTTGCTGGCTCCTTTTGGGCAAAGGTTCCAGTCCCGCTTTGGGTGTCAGCCGCATTCTTCTTGCTGCCGCTGTGGATGTGCTGTCTCCGTGTGTTCCCAGCTCGCCTCTGTATACATTTTGTTGGGCTTGTCGCAAGTTCGATTCCCAGCTACACCTCACTGTGCTGTGAGTGCCATTGACCCTGATGCAGTGAGCTATGTTATTCAGGTGATTGCCGCTGGTCAGCCCTTACGTGTCCACCCTGGTTTGTTTGGTTTTCCGGCTCCTTTTCTACCAGACTCCTGGATTAGGTTTTTAGTCCACAGGATCTGTTTGCCTCTCTCTGCTGGGGCACTGCCACTGTTGTGCCATTTGCTCTGCTGTAGTGTGCCGTGCTTGCTGGGTGTGGTCCTCTTTAGGCCTGTGCTTTTGTGGGCTGCTTCTGCCGGGTCGTTCACGCTTGCAGTGCCCTGCGTCAGCGGTTGGGGCTGGCTCCCATGCGTTCTTGCTGGGTGTGTTTGCAATGTTTTTGGTGTTCCCGGCCCATATTGATCTGCATAAGCGGGCAAGGCTTGGGGTCTCGGGGTTTGGCTCCTTCAAGTTCTTCGCCTGTAGCACTTGGCATTTGAGGGCAGGGTTTGGGGGTCTCCTCATACTGTTAGCCCTGCTGTCATGGGTGTGTTGTTTGTTGCCTATCACCGGGGCTTGCACAGCGGTCTTGTGACTAGGGGGCTGGGTTTTGCTGTGGCTGTTTCTTTTCCTACATTTCGTATGGGTATTACGTTGGCCATCTCTGGTCTGCCTCTCCGGATGCCTTCAAATGGTGTGGTGCATGTGGTCACCTTTACTGCTTCCTGCTGAGGCACTTAGCTTCGGCTCTCTGCATGCCCTCTCGGCAGTTCATACTTCTGGGGTTGATGGCCAAGTTCCTTTATGCTGTGTCGCTTTGTGTTCGGGGTTCTGGTTGTGGGATCTTGATGCCTATTGTGCTTCGCTCCCATCTTTGACTGCCTGTTGGTCTTTCCTTCTTTCTCTTGTGGAGGAGGTGGTGTCTGTCATCTTTTGGATTTTCTCTCCAGGTCCCCTTCTCAGTCTGCTTATGCTGATTTTGGCCAGGTCCCCTCATTCTTTTATTCTTCCGTGGGCTTTGTTTAGGTCTGCTTGAGTTGGGTTGCAATGCACTTCTGTTTTTCGCACCCCAGTGCCCTTTTGGATGAATGCGCACTTTCCACTTCCACATGACGCGTTTTGGACATGTGGTGGCCAGGTCCCTTTTCCCCTTGTTTTTCTGTCAGGGCGGTCTCCTGTGGATGTGTTTGCAGTGGCCTTGGCATCAGGGGCGTCTCCGATGTTGGGCTGGCCGGGTCTGGCTGTTTGGTGGCCTCCTGCTTCCACAGTTGGGGCCGGTGTTTGTCCTCATTGTCACTGGTTCAGATCCTGGCAGGTCCTCTCATCCTTTCCTCCTTCTGAGGTCTTTATGATGTTTTCCATTGTGTTGGGTGACTGCGCTTTCTGTTATACAACGCTATGATACCCTTCTGGGTGAATATGCACTTTGCATTTCCTTATGTTGCGCGCCTCGGGGGTTGGTCCTGGTTCCAGCTTTTTGGTTCCTCTCGTCTGTTGGAGGGTACAAGGGGTGTGTTCCATCTGCTGCCTGCCGGATGGCAGGTTTCTTTTTTGTGTCATGGAGGGGGAATGTTTGTCCTTTTCCTTTTTGTACCCGGTTGTGAAACAGGGGCCTGCGGTTCTGCTCCGTATTCAGTCCTTCCATCCCTCGTCCTGCTGGATGCTTGCCTGGGTATTTTCATTCCGTCTGGATGGTCTGCTGTGGTGCTCGCACTGTTGCCATTTCTGAGAGCTTCTTTTCGGCTTTTCATCATCATCATTGTTAATTTTTCCAACCCTCTTGGACCTGCTGGCTCTGCGTTTCTTCGGGGCCCTTTTCCCTCTGTTCCGACATGTTTCCTGGGTTCTTCTCCATCCTAGGAGGTCTTCCAGTCTCTGCCTCCAGGGTCTGGGGGAGATGGCCTCTGCACTGCCTGTGTTCTTCAGGGTCCTTCTCCTTTTGTTCCCAGTTTCCCAGCTTCTCTTGGATCAGTGGTTTCTTTCCTGGCCCCCCGCGGTTGGGGGCTTCTCTGATGGTGGCTGTCACCTCTCCCTCCCTCTGGGGTTTGTTTCTTCTCCCTCGTTGGCTTGGGGTCCACTGCGTGCACCTGTGGGCATGTCACTGCTGAGGGTTCCTGGCCTGTCGTTCACATTTTTGGGCTCTACAGTTTTTGTCCTGGTGGGTGTTGGTGGCATTGTGGCTGGTGCTGTCTCCGTTTTACTCCTCTCCTTCGGCCTCATGCTATCTGTGTACTGCACATTTGTCCTGGTCATTCGTGCCTTTGTTGACAGGCAGGAAGAGTTGTGCCGGACTCTGTTTAATGTTTCTCCAGAGGCTTGGCAGTTTGTGGGCTTTAGGAAGTCTCCTCTCTCTCTGCAGTGGTGAGGGGCCTTCAGTTTCTTTGCCCCTGAGTGTGCCCCTTCTCTTTCAGCCGTTTCACTCCTGGTTCGGCCTTCCCTGTCTGGGTCTATTTACCTTGGTGGTGTTGGCCCTTCTCCCTCTATTTGTGGCTTTGTTCCCTCGTGGTTCGGCCTGGGTGTCTGCGTTCTTTGGTTCCTGGACACCCTTCTCCACTGAATGCTCCTCTTTTCAGTCCGTCCTCTCTCCTGCACATCTAGCTGGGTGTTTGTAGCTGGGATGGTTGTCCCTCTTGGCTCCGGGTTGTTCCCCTGCAGTGCCTCACTCCCTCCAGTTCTCTCATGGACCTTTGACCCTGGCACCTTGCAATCCTTATTGGGGATGCTTTGGCTCTTGGTGTTGGGGATGGATCTGTCTCCTGTTTCCATGATGGCTCACTTTTTGCGGGGTCTTTTTGCTTCTGGTTCCTGTCCCCTGCTCTGCGGTTCCCGACCAGGGTCTTCCATTGGTACTTCTGGCGTGGCCTGGTCTTCATTTGCGCCCCTGTTTTCAGGTAGTCTTGGAGGTTTTTGTCCTGCATCGTCTACTCCAGTGCTGGGGGTTCACCGTTCTCTGGAAATGTTGTGGGCTTTGTGCATCTCCCTGTGCAGTTCCTGTGCATTTGACAGGTGCCTTCCTTATGTGTCACCTGTGGTATCTCTGAGTGGAGGTTTGTGCCTTCCATGAGATGGGAAGACGGACAAGGAGGTAATCCTGGTTACTCACCAGTAATCTTCATTACTCCGAGTCCTCGCTTCCCATTCCATCCCTGAGCCCGTCCCTCCCGCCTGGTTTCTGTTGATGGTGATTGATTTGTGTTTTTCTTCTTGATTTTCTTTGGTATTCTCAGGATGTGTGGATGACTCACTTCCCCCTTTATGCAGAAGGAAAAGTGTGGCTCAATGGTTAGAGCGGCAGACCCTGATGCAGAGGTCCGGCCCGGGACCAGGGATCAATTCCCGCTTCGGTGGGTCTTGGGCTTCATTTCCTCGGACCTGATATTTCTCGCCTCGATGCCTATTCAAATCATGGGTCCCACTCTGCAACTCTGGGCAATAGCTTGCTTAATCTCCACAACGGCCCCAACAGCGCAGGGGATGCCTGGCTGCACCTTGGGGGTTCCCAGGAGTGGACACTTCACAGGGAAAGCCAGGATGGGTTCCTCTGCGGTATAAGTACAGCGCCGGGACACCTCCGTTGGTAGGTAGCTGCGCGCTTTACAAATGCCAGATTATTATTTATTTTTTATTTATGCATGCTGGGCCAGTTATGCGGCACCATACTGGGGGAAGTATTCGACTTTGCTAGGTAATAGGTTTCTGTAGAGCAGACAAGCTGTTAATTTTTAAGGAATGGAATGGGAAGACCTGGACTCGGAGTAATGAAGATTACTGGTGAGTAACCGGGCATCCTCCATCCTAGGATGTGGTCTTAGGGCCAGATTTGCCAACTTTGGAACTGGGGAACCAGGTTTGTGTCTCAGATCACCTCAACATCATGTGATCCTGGCAATCACTTAATCTCCTGGTGCCTATAAACAATGAATGCTACCTTGTGGAAAGTAACTGGTGATGAGTATGTAAAGCGGTCAAATACGTTGGGTCGAGTTCCGGGAAAAATGGCCAAAGAGGTAAAAACAAAGCTTTAAACATAAGGAAATAGATACCTGTGCAGTGGCTGATTTGTGAAAAGTGAAACCAGAAAATCTGGATAAATTGCGGTTTCCCCACTAAAATGTTATCTTAAGGAAATATTTGAATTCACCAAAATGTTTTCATCATTAGCGTGTATGAAAGTACTTTCAATTATCTTTGAGTACAGAACACTAGTTGCTCAAAAACCTATTGTATTTGATTTAATAGACTACACTGCTTCTCTAGAATAATCTGGTTCATCTACAGAGTTGCCATGACAATTTTTTTGACTTTTGAAGAAACGTTATATTATTTTACGTGATGTTTATTGGATGATTTACATAATAAATAGTTTCAGGGGTCGGGTAGTGCGCGACCTCTAAACACACAGCCCTCACGTGCCATGGGTATTGACTGGGGTAGCCACGGGTACCCCTGGCTTGCCTTTTCTTAATCTTGCCATTGTCCTTGCTACCCTTGGTTGAAAAGGGCCATGAAGGAAGAAGAGGGTAAAAAAAAAAAGTTAAATGTGGCTCTAGGAATTCGGGGCCTTATTTACAAGCCCCGTACGCCACAGGAATGTCACTTTTTGTGACGTTCCCGTGGCGCTCAGGGCTTAGCCATATCTACAAAGCCACATAAAGCTAGCCTGTGTGGCTTTTTATGACCTGGTAGATATGGAGTGAGGCAACACGGCATAAGTCGCTGCGTTGCTTCACACTACAATGGGTAGGCATACCATGGGCATTACGGTGGGTGTTCCCACGTAACACCCATGACATGTGACACATTTCCAAATTTACAAAAAGCTATAAACCTGGGAATGCGTCAAAATCCTACGCCGCCCCGGGGAAGGCATAGGGGAAGTACAACAAGGAGAAATAACATTATTTCTCCTAGTTTGTTCCTCTTTCTATGTGTGCTGCATTCACAAAACACAAAAAAATATTTCCTACAAAGCGGACACCTGTGTTGGCGCATGGCAGCCATTTGAGTACCAGCGCAGTAACGGAGGATAGGAGTGTGCCCCTTATCTCATAGATACAGTGCATTCCCGCCTTTTTCTATTGACGGACACCTGCGTTGGCGCATGGCAGCCATTTGAGTACCAGAGCAGTAACGGAGGATAGGAGTGTGCCCCTTATCTCATAGATACAGTGCATTCCTGCCCTTTTCTATTGACGGAGACCTGCGTTGGCGCATGGCAGCCATTTGAGTACCAGAGCAGTAACAGAGGATAGAAGTGTGCCGTATCTCATAGATACAGTGCATTCCTGCCCTTTTCTATTGACGGAGACCTGCGTTGGCGCATGGCAGCCATTTGAGTACCAGAGCAGTAACGGAGGATAGGAGTGTGCCGTATCTCATAGATACAGTGCATTCCTGCCCTTTTCTATTGACGGACACCTGCGTTGGCGCATGGCAGCCATTTGAGTACCAGAGCAGTAACAGAGGATAGGAGTGTGCCCTATCTCATAGATACAGTGCATTCCTGCCCTTTTCTATTGACGGACACCTGCGTAGGCGCATGGCAGCCATTTGAGTACCAGAGCAGTAACGGAGGATAGGAGTGTGCCGTATCTCATAGGTACAGTGCATTCCTGCCCTTTTCTATAGACGGACACCTGCGTTGGCGCATGGCAGCCATTTGAGTACCAGAGCAGTAACGGAGGATAGGAGTGTGCCCTATCTCATAGATACATTGCATTCCTGCCCTTTCTATTCACAGACACCTGCATTGGCGCATGGCAGCCATTTGAGTACCAGAGCAGTAACGGAGGATAGGAGTGTGCCGTATCTCATAGATACAGTGCATTCCTGCCCTTTTCTATTGACGGACACCTGCGTTGGCGCATGGCAGCCATTTGAGTACCAGAGCAGTAACGGAGGATAGGAGTGTGCCCTATCTCATTGATACAGTGCATTCCTGCCCTTTTCTATTGACGGACACCTGCGTTGGCGCATGGCAGCCATTTGAGTACCAGAGCAGTAACAGAGGATAGGAGCGTGCCGTATCTCATAGATACAGTGCATTCCTGCCCTTTTCTATTGACGGACACCTGCGTTGGCGCATGGCAGCCATTTGAGTACCAGAGCAGTAACGGAGGATAGGAGTGTGCCGTATCTCATAGATACAGTGCATTCCTGCCCTTTTCTATTGACGAACACCTGCGTTGGCGCATGGCAGCCATTTGAGTACCAGAGCAGTAACGGAGGATAGGAGTGTGCCCTATCTCATAGATACATTGCATTCCTGCCCTTTCTATTCACAGACACCTGCGTTGGCGCATGGCAGCCATTTGAGTACCAGAGCAGTAACGGAGGATAGGAGTGTGCCGTATCTCATAGATACAGTGCATTCCTGCCCTTTTCTATTGACGGACACCTGCGTTGGCGCATGGCAGCCATTTGAGTACCAGAGCAGTAACAGAGGATAGGAGCGTGCCGTATCTCATAGATACAGTGCATTCCTGCCCTTTTCTATTGACGGACACCTGCGTTGGCGCATGGCAGCCATTTGAGTACCAGAGCAGTAACGGAGGATAGGAGTGTGCCGTATCTCATAGATACAGTGCATTCCTGCCCTTTTCTATTGACGAACACCTGCGTTGGCGCATGGCAGCCATTTGAGTACCAGAGCAGTAACGGAGGATAGGAGTGTGCCCTATCTCATAGATACATTGCATTCCTGCCCTTTCTATTCACAGACACCTGCGTTGGCGCATGGCAGCCATTTGAGTACCAGAGCAGTAACGGAGGATAGGAGTGTGCCGTATCTCATAGATACAGTGCATTCCTGCCCTTTTCTATTGACGGACACCTGCGTTGGCGCATGGCAGCCATTTGAGTACCAGAGCAGTAACGGAGGATAGGAGTGTGCCCTATCTCATTGATACAGTGCATTCCTGCCCTTTTCTATTGACGGACACCTGCGTTGGCGCATGGCAGCCATTTGAGTACCAGAGCAGTAACAGAGGATAGGAGCGTGCCGTATCTCATAGATACAGTGCATTCCTGCCCTTTTCTATTGACGGACACCTGCGTTGGCGCATGGCAGCCATTTGAGTACCAGAGCAGTAACAGAGGATAGGAGCGTGCCGTATCTCATAGATACAGTGCATTCCTGCTCTTTTCTATTGACGTAGGGCAGCGCAGCAGGAAGGTTTGCCGCACTGCCCTATGCCAAAAGTTTGTAGAGTCGCCGATGCGGCGAGCGCAAGGTGAGTGGTTTTATTTATTTATTTTATTTTACCTATCCTGCCGTAATGTCGACTTAACCTCCACCCACCGCTCTTACCTGTACCAGCTGCGCCTGCTAATGACGCAACATTGCGATGTCATCAGCTTAACAGGACGTGTCTATGCCATTTTACTCACTATATCCTCGTGCCTTCTAGGGTCTAGTGCTTACCTGGGAATTTTAGGGTGCATATATAAGACCCAATGGGTAGTGAAAGTGTGTCTCATATAAACCACTGTCGAGTTTGTTTACCCTCAATGACATGTCAACTGTTCCAAGCTGAAGGACTCACAGAGGGCCCAGCTACTCTCGGACTGCTGTACAACTTCAGTGCACAGGCGGTCAAGCTAACAAATGAACACGGAGAGCCGAGCTAGAGTCGAGCCAGAGTCGAGCCAAGGGTCTGGCTCGGCTCGGATACGCACGCCAGCAGAGGCTTGCCTGCATCCCTCCGGTGCTCGCATGAAGCCGGCCCGATCCCTCGGCAGCGGTCCCGAGCCGCCGCAGCCTCCGTAACTGAATGAACAGCATCTCGGCCTTTGAAAGATCTGTTTCCTGGAGGAGGCTGCGCGTCTGACGTCAGACGTCTGCGGGAGATGATTTCCCCTGCGGGCTCCGCCATCCCAGCACATGTAACGCCAAAGCAGGCCTTTCACGCTTTATTTCACTCTCGCCTCCAAAACAAATTGCGTAAAATTAAAAGCATTACATCAAATCCCCAGCACATCTTAACGATGACATAATTAAAGCACGTTCATGCGGGAGTTTCTCAAGGGCACCGCTGGAGAGGGCCCTGGTAGTGCACGCGCAGATACAGATTGCAGCTTTTTAGACAGACATTATCACTTCTTCGCTCTTCCTTGCCCCAGTCCTTACGTAGGGCCACAGTCCTTAAGAAGTCAGTGGCAAAGCCAGTAGATCTGGCTTTGGCGGGCTAATGTTATGGTTAATTCCTTTTTTTAAATATTTGCAAAAACGTGCCTCAAAAAGACAAAGTGGCCACCTAAACATGGCCACCATATGATTGCCATATATATATATATTTTTATTCAAAAACATTAATTGATGTAGGCATTTTACTAGAGATCTTTTTAAAGCACAAGCCTTTTCAGTTGTGCCATGCGTTTAAATATTATTTGTGAAGGAGTCAAGAATAAATCCCCAGCTGAGCAAACACTTAAATCGAGGGCAGCTACAATGTCACCTAAACACTTTATAACTTTAGAAAGAGGAGAGAAAATTAATCACCATCTAACTGGACACTGCATTTGAAGTTAATGCAAAACAATAATTAATAAACTTAAAATGCACAATTAGAACCAGATTTAGCAATAAAGATAAAGGAACTAGTTTTCAGGCGGATGTGAACACTGTGCATAGGTTTTGTGCAGTCACTCAAAGTGAAGTGACCCAATGAGTAAAGTAGGCTGATCCTTTGCGTCATCTTGTACGCTGTAGTGGGCAGAAACAAAATGTGAGTGACAATTTAAGAGGCTAATAGAGGAAGCACGTCTATGTAAATGTATCATGCACGTTTTCTTTTTTCAAGAAACAGTTGTCTTCTAAGAGAGCTAAAGCGGTCACAAAGGCGTGATCTAAAAACACACAGACATTGCCCATTGTTGCGGTATCATAACTGCATCGGGAGTGCAATCTTCCACTGCACACACAGAGCAGAGTGAAAGACAACCAGCTATGGAGCAGACAGCACCAGTGAGCTCCCTTCACACAACAGGCATAGTCTGTGCAACAAGCACAACAGTTATAGCAAATGTACCCGTTAGCAGGTCCTCTTGGGTGGTGCCTTTAGCCTGAGGTACAGGGAAGGGTGTCCGGATGGGAGCCTTGAAGATTGGCATTGGTGTGTCCATTTTACATCCAGGTGGCCTGCTCCATGGAAAGGGTTTTCTAGCGGCTCCGTCTTTTATTCATCACTGTTGATTAATCTCATATTTGGAGATCTTTATGTGAGCAAAAGGTTAAGAGACCAGGGTTCGAGGAGGCTACTGCACAGAACGGCCAACCTGCATTTCTGCCCTTAATTCTACTGCAATCCCAGTCACATGTGGCCACTGAACTGATGGCAGTCTGCGGCAACTTCATAAAATTAGGGCCCCTGTTTTATTTTTTTGTTGCAGCTTTATATAGCGTGAACTCAACCCAAAGGTATCGCAGCCCTTAACATTAGCACCAGTTACATTACACATGGACACATTTATCTTTGGTAGGCATGGGGAAATTAAGTGATTTGCTCAGAATCACAGGATGTTGAGCAGGGCCGGACTGGGGGTGCGGCCGGGCTGTTTGGTAGGGCCGGTTTCAGCCGATTTTGTTACAGGGGGGCGATATTGCTGACCCCTGCTAACTAAAACGGCCCCCCAGGGGCCACAAAACGGCCCTCACCCTGGCGGCCCACCGGGGAAACGCCCAGTTCCCACTATGGCCAGTCCTGCCCTGATGTTGGGCCGACTCAAACCTGGCTTCCCAGCTCCAGAGACAGCAGCTCTGGCCGTTGCACCAGAACTGCCGTCGGTGAACTGTGATGTTCAGGGAAGGATGGAGCAGCAGAAGTTGGTACAGAAAGCGAGGCTCTCAGTAGCAGATCACACCCTGGACGCTGCTGTGAGCAGAGGCCAGACTGACTGAGTCCATCTTTGTGGAGAGTCTACTCATCAGCTTTGACTTTGTCAAAACATATGACCATCACTATGATCTTCATCGCACTACTGCCCCTTCAGAGGCTCTGCGCATCTCTGAGTTGGCATCACTGGTGTCTGGTCACCCTTCCCTGGTATAGAGCCAGCTAAATACATACACAGCACAGCCGGAAATGTCAAGGAGCTCCCAGTTTCTCAAGGGAGGACATGTGGCCTAACGGCCACGGCTGCCGAGGAAAGATATTCAAGTCCAGGCTTCGGCTCAACATCGTTCTGCAAAACTAGGCAAGTCATTTAATCGTGTGCTTGACAAAACTGAACCTGATCATGTGTTGTGTAATCTGGTGCTCCTGTAAAGTGCTCAGAAGCACTTGGGCGAAGTTTGTGCTATAAAGAACTGAAAAGGAATGCTGGCACGTTCCAGAGCAAGCATGCCGTCTCTCCAGACAATGAAAGCCCAGACTAGATCATTTTTTGCTTATATACAGCGTGATGTCTCATAGCTCCCTTCATGAACAACCACAAACATCCATGATCCGTCCATCCATTACCTAGAGCGCACTGCTCTAATCATCACTTTGGTCACAGTGCACAGAAAGACAAGTAGACCATTATGGCAAGCAGTGCTTCATCTCCTATGGGCTGCAGTTGCCACTGATCCAAGATAGTAAAGCAGAAATGTGAATAATGAATATGAACCCACCATCACTGCATTAATAATTCATGCATTGCAATAGACAGTGTAAACGCCTCGTAGCACGTTAACTTATGAATAATGCAGTACGCAGGTCAGCCAAACCAGAGACAGACAAACTAGATAACTGGTATCGCTGTGACCAAAAGTGATTACGGTGGCACTCTACGTCCCTCCCAACTTTACTTGCACATAACAATAACAGGATAAATCATGGAACTGGGATCAAACATAAATGGTCTCTCAGTCTCTGGCTGGGTGCCAGGATGGGCCAGAGTCAATACCTCTGACTGCGGCCACTGGAACCCTGGCTTGTGGTTTGTCCTTTGTTCAAACTCCTCAGGGCTGCAGGCAGCCAGTTGCGGGTTTCGCCTGGGACTGTTCCATCTCCAGCTGGTGCGGTGTCTTGGCAAGGGCTGAGCATAGGTACCTCAGGTCCGGGCGAATCATGGATGGGTTCTTGGTAGTTATCTTGTTCCTGCTCAGCTGACCGAGTTTTCTTGAACCAGTATATGTTTCTGGACACAGTGAATTCTCCTCTGTGCATGGTTATCATAGTTCCTTGGGCTCGTGTGACCTCCCACACTTCCCTTTCGAACCGGGTGTGGAACTTCCTTCCCGAGTGTTGATCTTTCATGATCAGTTTGTCTCCAACTATAAGGTCAACTATAAGGTTGGAGACACAGGGATAGGTCTCCAACTATAAGACTCCTATCCCTGTGTCCCTGGAATGGGGGCCCATTGTCAGTCTTGATTTCGTCCGGATTCCCCAGTAACCGATCATATGCATCCACCTTCTTTGGAACAACCTGCAGTCTGTCACTCGAGAAGTGGTACCCGAAGAACTCAGCAGCATTCGTGTAGAAGGAGCACTTTTGTCGGTGGAAGGTCAGTTCACAGTCCGCTAGGACATTCAGGGTGGCTCTCAGCCTCACGTGGCAGTCCTCCAAGGTATACGAGAATATCAAGATGTCGTCACTCACATTTAGCACGCCAACTAGCCCATATAGAGTCTCTCAAATGACATCTTGGAATACTTCAGCTGCCGACGAAATCCCAAAGTTGAGGCACCAGTATCTGCGAAGACCTACTTGGGTGGAGAAGGTAGTGATATATTTGCTTGCCTCGTCGTGCACAAACTGGTGGTATCAAGCATTCAGATATAATTTGGAACCCTGCGAGCTTTCGTTCAGATTAACTACTATGTCGTCAACTGTAGCGGTGATGTGCCATTTCCGGCGTATCGCTTTGTTTGGGAGCCACATCTTGATGCAGAGTTGTATTGCTCCTGTTTGTTGGGCTTGAGGGCTATCACAAGGGGTGACACCCACAGAGTCCGTCCTGTCACTTTCTCAATCACCCCCAGCTGTTCAAATTGCTCCAGCTCTTTTTCGACCAACGGGCATAGGTGGAATGGCACTCTACTTTGTGCCAGGGCTACCGGTCTTATGGTCTCATCAATGTGGAGCTTTACCTTCACACCTTTCTGGCACCCTAGGCCTTCGAACAACTTCAGGAATTCCTTCATGATGCCCTCGGTAGGAAAATGGGTTTCTGTGGCAGTACTCCTCACACTTTGTGCCTGGCATCTGCTGCAACTTTGACTGAGTGTGTACTGGGTCCCTGCTAACCAGTCCCCAGTACCTGTGTTCCTTTCCCTAAACTGTACCATTGTTTCCACAATTGGCACACCTCTTGCCCACATGTAAGTCCCTTGTAAAAGGTACCAGTGGTACGCAGGGCCTTGTGACCGGACAGGGTCTGTAAGGGCTGCAGCATGTATTATGCCACCCTCAGAGACCCCTCACCTAACACATTTACACTGCCATTGCAGATTGTGTGTTGTAATGCAGACAAAACTTAAAAGTCAACATGGCACATGCCCACAAACACTGCCTGTGGCAGAGGTAAGTTACCCCTCTAGCAGGCCTCACAGCCCTAAGGCATGGTGCTCTACACCACAGGTGAGGGCATAGCTGCATGGGCAAAATGCCCCTACAGTGTCTAAGTCCATTTTTAGACCATGTAAGTTCAGTGAAGCCATATTGAGTACATGGGTGGGAGTTTGTCATTATGAACTCCAAAGCTTCATGGTGGCTTTACTGAATGCTAAGAAGATTGCTATCAAACTTTTCAGCATAATAAACCCACCCTGATGCCAGTACTGGATTTATTACAAATGCACTCAGATTGCATCTTAGAGATGCTACCTGAAAAACAACCAACTCCCTCATGTCCAGCTGACTAGTCTGCACAAGCCTGCCTCACACAGACATGTTTCTGACCCCCTGAGGTGGGAGCCCTTGTGCTCCTGTGGATCAGGGACAAAGGCTGTTTGGGGTAGAGGTGCTTCAAACCTACCCCCAAGCAGGAACACATTCATGGCGGTGAGCCTCAAAGGCTTCCTGCCCTTTATTATGCTAGCCAGGGCCTCTCCAGCTAGTGGAGATGCATGCCCCCCCTGACCAGGCCCCACTTTTGGCTGCAAGGTCGGGGGTAAAATTAGTAGTTAGGAGAGGTGTGTCCCCTCCCAGCCAGGACCACTCCTAAGGTGTCCAGGGCTGAAGTGACCCCCTCCTTTGAAAATCCTCCATATTGAATGGAAGGATTTTAGCCAATAGGGTTAGGGATGTGTTCACCCCCCAAAGGGAGTAAACACATAGAGGGTGTAGCTACTCTAAAGGTAAGTAGCCATTGGCTACAACCTGTAACTCAGTGTAACGCCCCTACAGTTTAGTACTTTAGGGGCATCCCTGAACCAAGGAATTAGGATCTGAGATGACCTAAGAAGAAAGAAGACATCCTGGAAGCCGACCCTGCAGAGAAGCCTGAAGACGACAACTGCCTTGGCCCCAGCCCTACAAGCCTGTCTCCAGCTTAGAAGAGGCTGCAACAAAAAGGCAACCTGTCTTGCAGCCAGCAATCACTGAAAACCCAGGGAGGACTGCTGCCTTAAAAAAAGACTCCAATCTCTAGTGGACAGCAGAACTGTCCAAAATAAATCAACTCCAAGGTCTCCTGTGCCCTCTGGAACCGTAATTCCTGCCCACTCTGCACCCGACGCCCATGGCCCGAGTCTGAGTGGCTTACCTGTCTAGTGAAGTCTCCCTAGCAATCCTGACCGAGGTTCCAGTGTTGGCTGACCTCTCCTGACCTCCATGATGATGCCTGCTGTGTGAATCCGAAGGGTTCCCCCAATTGCGACCAGCCCGGTAAGAAGACTTCCGACATCTAAAAGCACCCCTGCACCCGCAGCCTCTGGGCTTTGGTGAGCTTGACCAGTGGTGCTCCTATGACCCCCAACATCCCAACTAGCCTGTGCTGTCTCTGGTTTTCTGCCTGCACCCTCCGGTTCCACACCTGCAGCCTGTATCCAAAAAGAAAGTGCTATGTTTGCACCCTGCAACCGCATGCCCCTGTGCCGCAAGTGGTGTTGCTTTGCTGCTGCCAGTGGACCCCCCTGTGCTTGCCTAAACTCCCGCGGACTGTGCCATGAAACCGCGGGACTTACCTGCAACAAGCATCTCTTGTGGGTGCCCCCAGTCTCCATTAACTAACACTGAAACCAGTGACCTTTGCACCAGGCCGCCCAGTGCCACTGGTGGTGCAGTACCAACCTTGATCTGACTCTTGCCCAGTGTTGGTCTAAACCGCCAAAGACTGGATGTGTAAGTCAAGTACTTAACTGTAAATGTACATAACTATTTTCCTCCCATAGGGTTGCATTGTATTTCTTGCTACTTGCATTAAGTGTCTATCTTTCACATTGCTAAGTTATTGTTGCTTTGACACCACAAAGTATTTTCAGTAGCACTGTAAAGTATTTTTACTGTCTTTGCAAATACATTTACACTGTACCTGAAAAGTATTGCTTTTTTAAAACTGGTACTTATCTGCAAACAAGTTTCTCTTGGTTCTAGAAATAAAAGTAACAAAGCAATATTTTTAAACAAAACAATTGGTCTTGGATTTAGTCTTTGAGTGTGTGTAATTATTTATTGCCTAAGTATGTGCAACAAATGCCTAACACAGCGTCCTGATAAGTCTAACTGCTCAACCACACTACCACAAAAGAGAGTAAGGTACTATCTAATTTAACATCTGTAAAGCCCCTGGGGATCCACTGCACTGTGCAAACTATACCTTAGTTTGGTATAGTATATACAGAGCCAGCTTCCTACATTCTCTGCATGTGATTCATGCACCTGTTGGGCAAAGAAAACCAGGCCTAGGTCTTCTGCTGTGTGAAATCCCAGGAGGGTGCCGGTGTCCCCTTTGGTTAAATGAAATCTGACATGTGTCTTCTTCCCCTTATTTTCCACTGTCACCTCCACGGCTCCTCTCAGGGGTATTGGTTCTGTGCCACCATATGTGCAGATCTTGGCTTTCGTGGGTGCTAACCTTGGCCATGGCACGTGTTTGTGGAACTGGGCTGTGTCCATGATATTCACAGAAGCGCCCGTGTTGATCAGGGCTGTGATCTCCAAATTCCACCTGGCACATCGGCAGGGGCCTTTTGTGCTAGTTCTCGCTGCCAGCGAACAGCACTGTGAAGACCTTGTTATCTGGATGAGGAACAGCCGACTGAAGCTGAACTTGGACAAGATGGAGGTCCTCATCCTCGGCTCCACCCCTTCGGCTTGGGACGACTCCTGGTGGCCGACCGCACTGGGAACAACTCCCAAAAACGAACGACCACGCACGCAACCTAGGGGTCATCCTCGACTCCACCCTCTCCATGACTAAGCAGGTCAACGCCGTCTCTTGCGTCTGCTTCAACACCCTCCGCATGCTCCGCAAGATCTACAAGTGGATCCCCACTGGAACGAGAAGAACTGCCAACCAGGCCCTAGTCAGCAGCAGGTTGGACTACGGAAATGCCCTCTACGCAGGAGCACCGGCCAAACTCCTGAAACGGATTCACCGCATCCAGAACGCCTTTGCACGCCTGATCCTCCACATCCCTCACCGCAGCCACATCACACCCCACCTGAGAGACCTGCACTGGCTCACCATCAACAAGAGGATAACCCTCAAGCACCTCACCCATGCACACAAGGCACTCCACAACACCGGACCAGCGTACCTCAACAGACGACTCAGCTTCTACACCCCCACTCGCCAGCTCCGCTCCGCCAACCTCGCCCTCGCCACAGTTCCCCACATCCAAAAAGTGACCGCCGGCGGCAGATCGTTCTCCCACCTCGCCGCCAAGACCTGGAACACCCTCCCCACCCACCTACGGCAGACCAAAGACCTGCTGACCTTCAGAAGACTCCTCAAGGCCTGGCTCTTCGAGCAGTAGCAGCATTCCCCACCCCCCAGTGCCTTGAGACCCTCACGGGTAAGTAGTGCGCTTTACAAATGCTATGATTGATTGATTGATCATCATCTTCTGGACAATCCATGGCTTCCACCCGATGCCCGGACTGCCCTTCCTCACCATCTTCCAAGAACAACTGGTGGAGGGTCGACCTCCCTCGCCTGCAGTACCCTGTGTTGGTACTTGGCCCACCACTGCAGCACACCTTGGCGGAGTGGTTCATTCTGCTGTATTTCGAGCAGAATCTCCCTTGCTCTGGTAACACGTTGGGCATTAGGTGTGTCAATCCGCAGTTCCCGCATCCTTTCTCAGAATGTTTGGGATTAGGAGCGGTGTGTGGCCGGGCATCGTTGGATGGCATTGACATGCTCTTCCTTCAATTTGACCGGTCTTGGTGCATTCCACGGGGCTGTGCCTGTTGCAAGAGCCGCCTCCATGTCCTCAGCCCTGTTGTCTGCCAGCTTGTGGGATCTTGCCAATATTAGCATGTTGTCCAAAGTGATACCTGGTTGGCAAAGTATGAGTTTCCATAGGGCGGATGAATGGCAGCCTTGGATCAACTGGGCTTTGATTTCCTCCTTGGTGCAGGTGTTCGTGTTGCAGGTAAGCTTAAAATGAAGAAAGAGACAGACTCCTCTTGGCAATGTAAAAACAGCCCTTTACTGTCATGGCAGGGAGAGCAACCTTCCCCACACAGGTGAACAGCCAGTCTCAATCCGCTGCTTCAGAGGCAGCTATTTTTATACAGAGTCAGACAATGCTTATTACAAAAGTTCAAACAATAAGTTAATTAAAAGTTACACATTGGTTACAAAACAAGAAGTCACCTGTGACCCTAAACTTTACCCTAATTCTCTACACATCCTTTATTGCAGTTCTAACAATGCTTAACAAACTAAGTATTCTTCTACTTTTTAATGCATGTGTATTTGGGTTGAATGCATGCGTATGTGTGCTTTGTCATGATGCTCCTAAGAGTCTGTGTGTTCTTGGCTAATTCAAACTCCTGCTCCTATTGTCTAATAATGTTTCAATGTAATGAAAACAAAGCAATACGTGCCAGTGTGCCTATGTGCTAAGGCCATAAATTCCTTCAAGCTTGCTAAACATGAGTTTAACTTTAACTACGACCTTACAGGTAATACACTTTGTCCTCAAGTGAACTCTTCACCTCTTTCTCATTAGCACAAGTTTTTGGCCTGCACTGATCTTTCACCACGTGTAGCTGTGTGATGCCCTCTGCTGTTGTCCGTTGTTGCGCAGTTCTTTCATATTTCACTCCTTCCATAACACTTGTCAGTTTGCATAGGTGCGCCTGAATATGTCTACTAACTCGTCTTCTGTCTGTCGGACCTGTCTCAGCTTGAACCTTTCATAGTTGGGGTTCAACTGGGGGTCAAAATGCAGATTTAGGGCTGCGATGGCAGCATCATCGCCCCCGTGTTGGAGAGATGCTCAAACAGGTCATAGAGCTCTGCACCGCCAACATGCAGCATCATGGATCTCTTGACTGCTTCATCTGTTTCACGCGTGGTGAGAAAGTTGTGATGGAGGCGTCCTATATATTGGTGTCAATGTGGGGCTGCCATCGTAGGGGCCACCAGCACTGCTTGTGACAGGCACATGTTCACATTGCTGGGGGCAGAAGGTGCTGCATCTTGTTGCTGGGCAGATATGTCCCTTTCCTCTTGTGCACCCAATGGTCTCTAGTCCCTGGGTCTTCCTTGTAACGTCTGTGTCCCTTCGCATCAACGTCCACTCTCTCTTCTCTTCCCACTTCTCTTGTTATGGGCCTTTTCATGTACTTTTGTTTCTTTCTTTTTGGTTCTCTCTTTTTTCTTCCACATGCTCCTCTCTTCCAATTGCAACCCACTGAACCTCATCGGCGTAGGCAAACACCAATCTTTACCCTCAACACCTCACAGCAGGACTCACCAGCGCGTATCAGGCACAAGCGTGCTTCCTCAGGGCAGTCCGTGAGCAGGTCACATGCATTGTCTTCAGACGACCTTGTCAGGTGCAGTACTACAGGCCGCCAATGGGGGGGGGGGCACAGCTTGCTCTCGCAGGGGCTGCACCAACCGACACGATGCTGTGAATTCCCCGCTCACACAGGTGCCAGGGTGACAGGTGCCGAGGAGGGGCACATAGCGCTGATGCAACAACGGGCCCAGGGCCGTGCTCTCCTCACCTGCAGTCAGACGACGCGACCGCTTGCTGATAGTTGGTCCATTTTGGCTGCATGGATGTTACAACGTATGGTAAAGGCCGGGTGGCCCTCTACAAACAGCATTCACTCTTTAAAAATAGTGGATAGGTGCTCTCCACTCGTGTTCAGCCACGACTTGTGCTGTGCCTAACAGTGTAAGGAGGAACCCTCTGGTAGAGAGGTATCTTCTGTTGCTGTCAAACACAACTGTTACTGCTTACGTAAGGAGAGAGAACGTCTGTCTCTCCAACTGACATAGAAAGACATTACTGTCCACATTTTCCCTTTCCAAATCAATCAATCACATTCTTTTGAGAGCGTGAGGCTACTGATGAGTGCCCCAGCGATAAGGTTCATTGACCACTAGCCAAGAGAGATTATTAGAAAGTCTGATTGAACAACCAAGTTTTAAGGCTACGTTTCAAGGAACCTTAATCTTTAGTGGCCCGCAGGTAGAAGGGAAGAGCATTCCAGCCAGAGGCGGCGAGAGCGGAGAAAGAGATGCCACCCATTTCTTCCTTTTGGTTTTTGACACAGCAGCCAACAGAGCATCTGAAGAACACAGAGCGCTTGCTGGAAGGCAGGGCGTGTATCTATTGGTCAGGTAACAAGGGCCTGATTTATAGAAGGCTATGTGGGCCAGCACAAGCCCCTTGAATTGAACTCTCTCACGGACTGGCAGCCAGTGCTGTTCTTTAAAGTGCTGTTGAATGTGATTGTTTTACCTGAGATTTAGTAGAAGTTGGGCTGCAGCGTTTTGCACCAGCTGGAATCTCTTAAGTTGGTATACTGGAAGACCCCCATACAGAGCATTTACATAGTCCAGCCGTGAGGTAATAAGGGCATGGATTACCATCTTCTGACAATGTGAAGGAAGCAGAAACCAACACATGTTTAAGGATCTAAGAAGGCCAAAGCACACTCCTACCACACTGTCCACCTGGTAGTTGAAGGATAATTCATTATCAAACCTCACCCCAAGGTTGCATATGACCATGGCAGAGGTAGGAGGAGATGGAGCAGAACTGGGCCAAAATTCACCTCTCAGGATGGAGGAGGGGTGTAAATACTAATATTTCGGTTTTGCTGGTGTTGCGTTGAAGATTACTCAAGCGCATTGACTGAAATACTGCTAATAGACACGCTTTGAGTCTATTCAGGGCAAGTAAAGGGGATGCCCTTAAGGTAGTCGCAGGAGAGGAAAGTGGGGACACAAGGGAATGTCAAGGTTCCTCACTGGTGCCCTGTATAAGCTGATGATGCCGCAATTACATGTCTGTGGGTGTAGCCCAGTTGATAAAGAAGACTCATAGAAGACTTTGGTTCAGATAGATCCACACAGCACATCATAAGCAATAATGTTCCTCTAGCTTTAACGCCCCAGTGGGTGCAATGCACTAGCCCTAGTTTCATTAATTAGGTGTGTACTCAGCTCAGAAGCCTTTAACTTCCACTATAAAAAAATTGTCCTTGTGATTGATAAAGAAAATCCACTTGCATGTCAATTGAAGTTTGAAAGGGTTTATTACCCTAAGAAAAATAGTAGTCTGTGAATCAGAACACAGAGTTCCCCGGCAAACTGTGTCGGAGCAAGCTGTACAAGCAAAGGCAGCTGTTAGAAATGGGGGTCTCTAGTTGGCAGAGGTAGGTACCTTTGTCCAAATAGGGACGCTTGCTTCTAGTCAGGGTAAGGGGGATACACACTTTAGATAACCCCTGCTCACCACCTGGGTAGCTTGGCACGAGAAGACAGGCCTATCCCAAAGGGAATGTGTAAAGTATTTGTACTCAAAAGACACAGTAATACAGTGATAATACCACAAATAGACTGCACACCAGTTTAGAAAAATAAAGTATCTTTATCTAAACTCAACAAGACCAAAACGACAAAAATACAACATACAAGTATTAAGAATATGACTTTAAAAAGGTTTTAATCAACTGGGTCCATAGAAAACTATGGATGCATGATTTCTCTCAAAGTACCTGTAGTTGCTACAAAATTCACAAGGCCAAACAGCCAAAGGGGTGGGAAGCATTGAGAACACAAAGGGCCATATTATCATGAACGGGCGTAACATTATCGCCACTTTAGCAGCAGGAAAATGCTGCTAAAGTGGCGATAAGGGGCTTGATAATATGCCCTAGAGAATTCCAATAGAAGCCCAGACTTGATGTCCTTCCCACAAGAACCTGGACTTCTATTGGAATTTTCTAGGGCATATCATCAAGCCCCTTATCGCCGCTTTAGCGGCAGTTTCCTGCCGCTAAATCGGCGAAAATGTTATCGCCCGTTCTTGATAATATGGCCAAAGAGATGCGTCAGTTCCTGAGACCATGGGGGGGGGCGATGCCACAATCCTGTTGTATGCAGAAGAAGTAATATGTTGTGTCCGGTCTGTAGGGGGAAGAGATGCGTCGACTCCAAGACGATCCTGGTACGCGGGCGATGCGTCGGGAAAACTTGCGCACAGGTACGATGCGTGGAAATTCGGGATGCGCCAGCGATCGATACAGCGGCGTCGAGTGGCGCTGTGTCGGTTTCTTCAGCCGTGATCCCTTGATGTATAGGTTCTTACAGCGGCGACAGGCGCTGCGTCGGTTTCGGCAGCAGCACGGTGAAGCGTGGCGATTCTTCTCGCACCGCAGTGCTGCATTGGGAAAACCTGCCGTTAGAAGAGCGATGTGTCGATTTTCTTGTAGTTGCGTTTCTTTTCCAGCTCCTAACAGCAGAAACAACTTCAAGAGGCCCAACACAGTCACAGGCACCTCTTGGCAGTTCAGAACTCCCAGCAAAGAGGTTCAGGGGAGCTGGGGGTGAAGTCTTTGTGTTCCTGAGACTTCAGAACAAGAGGCAAGCTCTACTCAAGCTCTTGGAGATCTTCCCCAAGCAGGGAGACACAGCACACAGCAAAGTCCTTGTCCTTTCATCTGCAGAAACAGCTACTGAAGGCCAACCCCAGACAGCACACAGCAAAGGGGCAGTACTCCTCCAGTTTCTCCAGCTCTTCTCCTTGGCAAAGGTTCCGCTTGATTCCAGAAGTAGTCTAAAGTTCAGGGGTTTTAGGTCTAATGCTTATACCCCGAAACATCTTTTTTTTTTGTTAACACATTTTTATTGGTTTCATAGATAAAGTACAAAGGAAAATCTGAGCAGCATCTTTGACACAGTTAATACATTTCCTCCAAGGAGGGCTTCTCCTTATTATCAACCTTGCATTGTAAAACAATATACCCAGATACATTTGTTAGTTGTGTGAACATGAACAGTTCACATAGTCCCCACTCCCCCCCCCTCGGGTCGTGTTATTCTTGCACTATCAGCCCCAGTGTCTGAGAGCTCTATCTCTGCTTGACTAGGCTATGTGTTCCGCTCAGTCTCAGATGGCGGGGAAGTTGAATGTGCCCACTCAATTTCTGTTCCTCCCAAACCTACTGCTGTCTCTCCCACTTCTGATTTGTCCGTCTGTGTTAGGTCAGTAATCATAGTATACTATGCCCTTGCGTCCTCTTCTAGCTTATCATCCCTCCGGACTTTCTTCATTCTAATTAACTCTGCCGTAGCCCATTCACGTAGTCTTTTGTCCAGTTCTCTACCGTTGGGGGGGTTGGACTCATCCATTTAATGGCTATCCGCCTTTTGGCCAGCACTAATCCCAACTGGAGGAACCTCCTGGTAAGTTTCTTAGCTTCAGGTGTGGGAAAAAGCCAGAGTAGCACTCCCCTCACATCCCGTGAAACCGTCCAGCCCGTGACCCTCTGCAGACATTGTATCACCTGCCCCCAGTAAAGCGTCAATTCCGAACAGTCCCAGATCATGTGAAGAAAGTGGGCGTCCCCATATTTACTTCTTGGGCAACAGGAGGATCAGTCCGGGAATATTTTATTTAGCACTTTTGGGGTCAAGTACATTTTGTGTACCACATTATATTGTGTAAGTTTAAACCTAGCGTTGGAGCTAATCTGTTTGACCCCCTCATATAATCTCCTCCACTCTGCCTCTGTCAGGGGACCCCAAAACGTCTTTGTTCTCTTTGTGCAAGGGTCTGTGAGCCCAGTCCAAACCAGTTCTGTCCTCACTGCTGCAGTATGACCACAGGGGGTGGAGACAGCATTGTGCAAGGGATACAGGCTCTATTCAGGTGCAAGGAAATCTCCTCCCACTACACTAAATTCAGCCAAGCCCCATTCAGCTCAGGTCTGAGTCATCCAGGAAGGGCAAGGCACACCTCAAACCCCCCCACCCCCAGTGGCAGTCTACAGTGAATGCACATCCGCAGCCCCTGTCACTCCAAAACCAGACAGTCAATACACAAACAGACAGAGGCACACTGAATGGTTAAACAAGAAAATGCCTACTTTCTTAAAGTGGCATTTTCAAACACAATTTAAAAACCATCTTTACTAAAAGATGTGTTATTAAATATGAGTTCAGAGAGCGTAAACTTAATTTCTCTATCTTGTCCCAATGGGAAGTTATACTTGTATGATGTTACAAAGCATTCCCCATTCTATTCTATGGGGCAAGATAGCCTTTCAATAGTGAAAAACGAAATTGGCAGCATTTCACTATCAGGACATGTCACACACACCAGTACCAGTACATGTCCTACCTTTCACATACACTGCACCCTGCCCAGGGGGGGTGCCTTGGGCCTACCATAGGGGTGCCTTACATGTAAGAAAACGGAAGGTTAGGGCTTGGCAAGTGGGCGCACTTGCCAAGTCGACATGGCAGCTAATAACTGCGCACAGACACTGCAGAAGCAGGTCTGAGTTACCTTTTCAGAGCGACTCATAAGGGTGGCACAATCAGTGCTGCAGACCCACAAGTAGCATTTGATTTACAGGCCCTTGCACACTTCAGTGCACTTTACTAGGGACTTACCTGTGAATCAAATATGCCAATCAGGGAGAACCAATTGTAACAACAATTTACACAGGGAGCACTTGCACTTTGACACTGATCAGCAGTAGGAAAGTGCCCAAAGCATCTAAGCCAGCAAAAACTAAATCCAGCACAGCATTAAAAATACAGGAGGTAGAGGCAAAACGTCTGGGGAAACCATGCCAAAGATGCCAAGTCTAACAGAAGCATACAAGTGTACATACAGGTTTGCAATAGAGATACATGACAGATTCAAACAAATGAAGCATACAGCTATCCTTAGAATGAGATCATGAGAAAGGCAGAAGATGACCTTGAGATTGAAACTAGTTTAAGAATGTTGGCTGTGCAAGCTAGTTAACACTCTCTTGTTTGTGAAGCCAATATGTGCAAAGGTGCAAATGTTAGAGAAAGGAACCTCCTTTAGGCATTTGTTAAACATGGGTGGAAAACTTTGTGGCTTAATAGAGTTATAGAGGAAGATTTACAGGCCAGTTGCGACACATTTACGCCGCCGTTGCGTCACTTCTGTGACGCAGCGGCATCGAAACAATGTGCCACGTTGCACAAATTTACAATGTGATGCATCTAGGGAGATGCATCACGTTGTAAAGCTCTGTGTCACATTATACCTGCATCAGTTATAATGTATGCAGGGTGGGCGCTCCCACGCAGGAAAGCCTCGTAAAAGTGACGCAGTGAAATCTTCAAGATTTCACTGAGTCACTTTTACGTCGCCGGTGCGTCAAAACCATACGCCTGCTTGAAGCAGGCGTAAGGAGTGATGCAGCACAGCAAGTGTAGGCCACACCGAGCAGTGCTGGAGTTGCGTCGCACTTGCGACACGACTCTAGCACTGCGTTACCTTTACGCCGACAGATGCATCTGTCAATCCTTACACCACTGTGCGCCGCATTGTAAATGCGACGCATCCATGGTGGTGCAAGTTTTATTTTTACGTGACGCAACTCAACTGACACATCTCTGCTGATATGCAGAGATGCATCAGTTCTTGTAAATCTGCCCCATAGTTTTTCTAATGAAAATCATCATAACTGAGAGAGGAGGAAATGGCAGGGAAGAACAGAAGGCTGACTTTCCCTTGTCACACAAAACTGCTCTTCTCTTCAATGGTAGGTCAGTGTCCCTTGGCTTGCTGCTTGAGGTATACAGTAGTCTACTGTATTGGTGCTTGAGCAGGAGATAGGGAGATCTACCTGAGGAGTTCCTCCTTTATGGGCAGATTGACGTGTTTTTATTTAAAAAAAAATTAATTCTTTTTTTGAACTTACATATGCATAGCAACATGTCACAGATTGTTAACATTCAATATATTTGGTCCACATTGGAGGCCTCTTCATCACATATTTCACCCTAACCCTTATCCCTGTTGTCGACTTTTTTTGGGTGTATCAGTTCAGTGGCAGTTGGTTCAGTATAGCTCCATCAGTTCCTCTCAGCTTGCTTCTACCATCACAATGCTACTTTTCAGGTCCCTCCATATTCCACCCACTTGTTCCATACTTTACCCTATTTCTCAGGCCATCCCCGGCAATGATACACACGTGTTGTTTCTTAATCACATGTCTGTTGGACAATATGATGGTCAACCCTGAATAACTCATGTGCCATTAAGAGTTCCAGATGAGACGCTTGGTGGCAGTGGGCTTTGGCAAGATGCTATGAGAAGGAAGGACCTATGATTCATCGTTCTGGTTTACTCTGAAGAAGCTGGCATAGTTTGACCCATGGAGTGGTCGAGTCTCTTTTGAGTTTGGTACCTTCCCATATTGTAAGTTCTGGGATAAGGAAGAAGGACATAGAGGTATTGCCCTAATGACCTGATGGTAATCTTTATTAGACCAGGTCCATTTCTTCTTTATCCCAGCCCTGCTCCCTCACGAGACTGCCTGGGATAGTTGGCTTCCAAAGGCTTAGGCATTTGTAGAGTGGGAGGGCCCTAATGCACTCTTTTCTTAGCAGTATAGTTGTTATTTAGCTAACTGGAAACGAGCATGTCTGACTCCAAGAGAACTCACACTCACGAAGTAAGAAATTTAATGAGAAAACGTTAGTAAGACGTTCTCCGGTAAGTAAAAAGAACTATCCCCAGCTACCATACTGCTTAGGTAGAATTCAGCCATAAACGTGAATGTCACTGGCATCCTTTCATCCTTCTGACCTTAAGATGTAGATATAATTACTACCATCAGTATGAGAAATAGTAACAACTCTTATATGAGCAGCAAAAAGTAATTTGGTCTATAAACTGTGCTATACAAGTGGTCAATATTTGTATTGATACTATCAGAAAAAGTTGATTACATTGTAAGGTATGGTGTAAAGCAGACAAACAGCATCGTCGTGAGTAGTTCATGTGCATGACCCCTAGGATGCACATATAACGAAAATAAGTGTGTCCCGGCCATCTTGGACCAAGTCTGAGCTGACCATCCTAGACGCAGGTCCTTCTATAACACTCCACGGACCCCACATCATGATGTGTGCTTCTAAAGCACAACCACAAAGCATGAAGAAGGAATTTGACCTTATCCTTCCAGTCACTTATCAGGGCTCACGCAATTGTAGGAACCCATTGCACTGTATAGGGTGTAGAGTCAACACAGAGTTTTGCTGCTTTACAGGATACAAACTGGGCCACTCTTTAAAAAAAGTAGATTTTTTCTGAGTTTTCCCAAAGTTTTATGTTCATGGTCATCCCAAGTTTACCGAAAGTCAATCATGGAGGATTGTGATTCAGCTGTGCAGCTGACCACACATTTCACCAGATGGAGAGTGACTACCCTGTGAAAGTTTGCAGGTGCTGGCATCAGTACTAAAGGGGTGCAACTTATGATTAAATGTTAACCTAGCAGTACAAAACCCATTCTGCAATTCTTCCATTTACTAATTCTGAGAGTCATGAAATACGCCAAATGGTGATTTGAATGTGATGATGTATTCTAGGACACTGTCTAATACAAGTGAACCCTGTATTTTGAAGAAACTATCTGTGTAGGCGACCTCTGATTGAATTTTGCTAGGAATGGATTGATCCCTGTCTAATGAGGTCAGACTGAGTGTAGGTCCAATGAATCAGAAAATTTGAATCAACAGTTGACAAAAGGCCCAGGACAAAGGGTAGGTACTTACACTCCCCTGCACCCAGCCAACAAAATGGGCATAATTTAGAGCCTCAAACCCCTTAATTATAGCTAAAGACTTGCATAAATGTAGACAAACCTGGATGAGATCTAGTATTCCCCCTGCGTATTATTAAGAAGACATTATAGCCCAAAAATCCAAATGTATGATCAAATTCCCCTGTAATAATAACAAGAATCCTGCTTTTGGTGCCCAGTAATAACATCTGCATTATCTCATATTTGTAGTCAAGCTACACTTTCAGTGTTGCAGCAATGGCTCATAACTATTGCATGGAAAGCGTATAATCATATCTGTAGCTCAATCCAGAAACTCTCCCACACCTATATTCTAAATGCCTGGCAGAGTCACCAACGTGTTCTTGATTTTTGGCCAAAAATGCCAAAACAGGGGGGGACGTGGCCAAGCCGTTCAGCATGGTGGTCGTGCTCTAGGCGGGCTCCCGTAAGCGCTCATTAATCCGGCCAAAATCCTGCCTTTTTCCTGGCTCTCACCTGCCTCGCTGTGTGGGCAAGAGATCCGCTAGCTGAGCGGATCCCATCACTTCGATTGCGACCTGTTCTGTGGACCGGGGGCCTCCTGCGCCCGGTGGCGATCTGTGACCTAGCCATCCCCAGCCTTGTGTGTGGGCAGAGTCGAATGGGCCTCGGCGTGGTGCCATAGAGCGGATCCCCGTGCCACCGTGGGAGCGGAGTGTGGGGACGGCGAGTGAGGCGAGGAGTGCGGAGTTTCCTCCCCACCTGTGAGGCTGCGGCTGCCTTTCTTTGATGGCCTCGTCGGCCCGTGGTGCTCCCTGCTGCCAGCCAGCTACACTGCCTGCTTCGCTGGGCTGGGGCTGTCTGTGCTGGGGTGGGCCTGCCTTGGCCGCACACTGCGGTATACGTGGAGGGCTGCAGCAAGAGTCATCGCTGCAGGTGTTGAGACCAGCACGACCCTGGACGTTTGCGATCTGGGCCCTATTGAGGTGAGATACTTACCTGGGCATGCTGCTTTGCTGGGGTGCAGGCTTCGGCGGCTTTCCTTTCTACGGGTCTTGAGGTCGCCTGCCCATTTGTCTTTGCTCACCCGTTGCCCATTGGACTGGCGTGGCCCGTCTCGCGCAGCAATACCGCACCATGTCTGAAGACAAAACCTCTGGCTTTTCTGGTCGACAGAGCACCCTAGACAAGTTTGCAGGCCGGCACAACATCTCAGCCTCCTGCATCGGGCGATGCACAATCATCTGTGCCAGACAACGCAGCCATCCTGGCCACTATTACACAGTCCCGTGACATGCTGGAGGCTAAGATTGGGGCCGTAGGCTCTGATGTGATGCTACTCAGGCAGGACCTCCGCAACGCCATTCAGCGCTTCACCGAGGCCGAATCCAGGATATCCACGGCAGAGGATTCGATCACGGCATGCAAAGGAAGGTCTCGGCCTTGGAATCCATAGCCAAGGGGCTGGCCACCCGAGCTGAAGATGCGGAGGGGCGCTCCTGCCGCAATAATCTACGCTTTGTTGGCTTCCCGGAGGGGTGTGAAGGTAATGATATGGCTGACTTTCTGGTCGGGTGGCTGGCAAATTGGCTCCCTCCTGGTCTTCTGTCTCCCTGTTATGTCATCGAACATGCACATCGAGCCCTGCTGCAGAAACCTCCGCCGGGCGCAAAGCCCAGACCAGTAATTGCGCGCTTTCTAAACTTCAAAGACATGGACACTATCCTGCAGCAGGCCCAACTCAAAGAACCCTTGTTCTTTGCATTACATAAGATCATGATATTCTGGGATTACACCAAAATGGTGCAACAACGCAGGCAATCCTTCACCGAGATGAAGGCCAGACTGAGGAATCTTAAAATCCAATACTCATTGCTATTCCCAGCCAGATTACGAGTGTCATACAAGGAACGAACATATTTCTTCGACTCCCCTGCAGAGGTCTTTGCGTGGACTGATGAACAGGTCAGGCCTCGGCAGCACACCAGCCAGACTTGATTCTGATTCTTCTTCCAGCGTGCTGGGCCGGGAACGGTCTCAGGTCACGGGCGAACAACGTTGACACTTCTTATCAAAGAAACGCTCCACAACTCTGAATAAATTACATGTATGACCCGCGCTGCTTGACAGGTGAAGCATCTCTACTCCTTCGCCCACCACATGTGCGAACTGGAACACCTCCAATTGCTCTTCCTGGACTCTGAAATATTGTCGTGTCTAGGGGCTGCAAGTTAGGGATGACTTGAATATGGTTGATATGTGGGGATTTACAGATGGTCGTGATGTAGACACTTCAGTTATAGATGGATCTTATATGCTTTATAATCATTATAGATGGGTGACACTATGGTTATTTGTTATCATGACAAGTTGTGATGTACAGAATTCTTCATTATGTAACTTGCTGCAAAATGTCGACATCAGTATCCGAGATACACCTAACGCTGTTTTTGTGTAACGTCCTGCCGGGCATCTTTTGGCTGTTGACAAATACATTATGTTGTGAAAAAAAAATGCCGAAACAGGAGTCAAAATGCCTCAACAATCACAGTCAAAATGCCAGAGATACCTAAAGCAAAGTACTTCGTATTGTGTTAATATGTACTTAATGCATACTCAACCTATGAAATAATTGCTGAAATCTTCCATAATTGTAGAAAAATTCCTTAGGTTCATTTAGTTTAATTATTTAGTTGTTTTGTAACATGCAACATGTTGCCATGGCCACTTCATAATGAAGGAGATTCGGTAATCGAGTTGGCAAGTAAGTAAAGAGACAGTTGACATGGGACTTTATGAATGAGAAAGGCAGAAATAATAATATATAGGTGCCCAGCCTCTTAGATTCCAGACATTGGCAAAGCCAATAGGTATGGTGTTGGGTACCAGCCTTTTGTCTTTCTCAATGCTTGTTCTGTTATGGTTTTTGTAAAACTTAATTTCTGAGGCGCTGCTGGGCCATGGCCAATACTATATGTGCTTAACGTTTTCTCTGCTCTTAAACCTTCATAGCATTAATTTATTTTACATATATACATGATGTCATTATGTAATTATATATATTCATTATATAGTGTGATGCTTTGAGATAGATGGATAGTGCATCACTAGCTCTTTTGTTATGTATTCATTAGCAACATTTATAAAGTGAAGTACCCTATGGCAAATGCACAGAAGAAATTCACACATTCTTTTTCAAACCTTAAATGAGAAATCACGAGGCCTGTTTTTCTCACGATAATATGAGAAATTGTATATAAGTTGTATGCACATTAATCTCAACAAAAGGATCTTCAGGTTTCCGAGGCTGCCTTGACACTGCAAACAGCTTGCTTGAAGGTGGGTGGCACATGTTGGTGCTAATGAATAATTTGTCAAGAAAAGCATGACAAAATAAAAGAAGAAAAGGACCTCACCCGCTGCAAACTGAGAAACATCGAAAGGCTTTGAGTGCAAGGTATGTGTGTAAAAAGGCATCTAAAAACTCATTTGCATCTAAAAACACATTCTTCAAACCTTGTAATGCTGCGTCCCCCTGTAATTAAAAAAAAAATCGCCCTCTCTAGAACAAGAAGATCATTTTCTCACAATTATTCCATATAATTAGCAGCTCTGAATGTATTTAACAACTGGAGCTTTGCAGTTATGGTCAGTTATCCCTTTTAAAAATGCAATCAAATGCATGATTACCATCATTATATTGGCTTCCAGGTCTCCCTAAAAGTGTAACACTGCCCACAGTGTGACCTTTAATAAAAACAAGGATTGGCAAAGCCAATAGGTCTCGCCGTGGCTGAAAGTCATGTATAAAAGTGCTATGACCTAGCCTGTGCTGTATGCTGAGCTCACATATTTGAAATCTCTATCGTGCGCGATAATGAAGAAAAAGGTTTTGGTGAAATAACATATTTTGGCACGAGCACACTGCACTGTATTATGAACTCACATATTTGAAAGCGCTTTAATGCACGATAATGAAGAAAAATGTTTTGGTGAACTAAAATATTGGGGCAAGTGGAAAATCCAGAAAGTCTTTGATTACATTTTAACAAATGTTGCTTTAGTTTTTCTTGGTGCTGCAGACGTCCACACATGCACGACAGGTACACACTCAGAACACATACATATACAGAGACACAGGGTTTTAAGTGGGCCTGCCGGTGCTGAGCAGGTGCTAAGACGGGTCTTTATGGGCGTCTCCATTTTTGACCTCACCATCAGGGTGAAAAAGAAATCCTAACTCTGCAACAGTATGACCCTTTACTGCCTGTGATGTAACTTCAAAGAGACTGTTTATATAGTTCCTGCACACTCTCATCATTTCATAGGGTGACCAGGCATCCCGGATTTGCCAACACGGTCCCGGGTTTTCATTAGCTGTCCTGGCAGATTTCAGGAAGTTTAACTCATGGCCCGGTTTTTAGGTCTCGCCTGAGCCAGCGCTTTAGCGCTGCTCTGGCGAGAGTTTTAGTAGCGGGATTTGGAAGTGCAGACTAGTGGCTTTTCAGGCCTCCAACTACAGTGCATGTGCGCCGGGCGCGCGCACCATTTGTCAGCATGCGTGATCACTTTCGTGGCCGCTTTGATGTTCTCAGTGAGCCGCGCGGCCACTGTGATTACTATTTGCCACCCCCTCCCTTATCCCACTTCCTGCTTGTATGACTCCCACTCGCTGCCTCCTCCAGGGTCTGCGTCCACTCCGGAGTCGCGCTCCCCCTCCCGCCCCGCGCACACGCCCATCACGAGCTCTCCAACAATAGCTCTTCCCAGTAAACTCCGACTCCCGCTTGCTTTCCCCGAAGATGGGACATTATTATTTTGCATTTATATTCGGGCGAGATCGTGTCAAGTATGAGCTCCTGGGCTGGTGGGATGTTATTGTCAGCGCACGTTCACTTGTGCCCTCGTGCTGCTGCTTGAGCGGTCCCATTTCCTGCCAATGCCTTACACAAAGCTCACAAAGTTTACACCGAAATAACTCCATCTCGTTGCATCTGCGGGTCTTTGTGATACGCTCCTGTCTCCAACCGCTGCCCATGTTGCCTATGCTCCCGCCCCTCCCATTGTCTCTGCTCGCAACCTACATTTGATTTTTTCGGCGCTTGGTAATGCGCGCGTGACGGTATGATGGCTCGTCGGACAGGCACTGCTTGCATGCGAGCTCTTGAATAGGTTGTTCCCTCCCTGCACGCATGTGGCATGTTGCCTTTGCTCCCGCACCCTCACATTGTCTGCGCTGCCTATGTTGCTAACAGACAAGCGGAGGCGGTGTGGAAGCGGAAGGAAGCGGCAACTCTTCTTCTCTCCTAAGATGTCAGCTTCCGCAGTCTCCATGTCCGGCATGTAAATCAGCACCTCCGGAGCTCCCCCCAGCAAAGAGCAACCCACCACTTTAACCATGGTCAGTACGTTTTCTGTCACATATTTGTGGTTTATTCTTCTGAACTGCAAAAGCTGCCACTACTTCCCACTGCGGCCCGCCACCTTCTAAGGCACTCCAGCCTCGCTGGAAGCGGGTGGTGGGCTGATCAGGCCGTTGCCAGGCACAGACATTGCGCAGTGGCCATCAAGAAGTTCATATTGGTTTTTGCTCGTTGTACATCTGCAAAAACCTGGTGGGTTGAACATACATTGACCAGAATGCAGTTTGAGCTGGAGTAGTGGGTCCCTGGCTGGAGTCATGTTGTGTTGTCTCCTGCAGGTGGCCCTGTATATTGAAGCCTTATTTGCTTCAGACATGCTTACTTAAGCTGTTGTTTTATTTTCGTAATAACATTGAATGGCATTTAGTTAGAGGTGGATTTTTCTTAGAACGGCTAGTCTTTTACATACTGCTTACACACACACAACCACACACACACACACACACAACCACACAACCACACCCACAACCACACACACACAACCAACCACATCCACACAGGCACACTCAACCACACACATACAACCACAACCACAAACACACAACCACAACCACAAACACACAACCACACACACACACAACCACACACACACTCACAACCACAACCACACACACAACCACAACCACACACAAGCACACACACACAACTACAAACACACACAACCCGAAGCACACACAAACACAAGCACACACAACCACACACACAACCACACACACAACCACACCCACAGCCACACCCACACAACCACAAGCACACACAACCACAAGCACACACAACCACACCCACAACCACACCCACAACCACACCCACAACCACACACACACAACCACACACACAATCACACATACAATCACACACACACAACCACACACACAACCACACAACCACACAACCACACACACACACACAACCACACACACACAACCACACACACAACCACACAACCACACACACACACAACCACAAACACAACCACAATCACACACAACCACACACACAACCACACACAACCACACACACACAAGCACACACACACAACCACAACCACACACACAACCACAAGCACACACAACCACACACACAACCACACACACAACCACAACCACACAATCACACACACAATCACACACACACAGCCACACACACAATCACACACACACACACACAACCACACACACACACACAACCACACACACACAACCACACAACCACACACACACAACCACACACACAACCACACATAACCAACCACAACCACACACACACACACACACACAACCACACACACACACACAACCACACACAACCACACACACACACACACAACCACAACCACACACACAACCACACAAACACACACACACAACCACACACACACACAACCACACACACAACCACACACACACACACACAACACCCACACACAACCACAAACAGTTTTTTGGGCTGTCAGCATAAATACGCTGTCACCAAACACTATGAACACCTCGTGAAAGTTTGGGAAGTCACCCCCAACTTTGAAACCACTTGCTGTTTCAGAGTGTGTGCTGTACACATGGCAATACCTTGATACAGCGGACTGCTGCAAGGAATGCTTTGAGCCTCGGAGGCTGACAGACCTCAGTCTGTGCATTAGTTCACCCCGTCTTGGTGCTGCATGAAAACAGGGTGCCCACTGTCCAGCATGAAGTGAGACATTGTGATCGGGCTGGAGATGCTATTTAGCAATCTGCTTAGAACATTGTGTTTCATTTATGACATTAAACATAAAGGAGCACTGGCAACACTGATAAAATGGATTTAATTTTGAGTAGCGACTAAAACTTTTTAAAAAGCCTGCAGTACTGAAACAAGCATTTGCAATGCAATAGGTCTTGCATTTGCAAAAGTTTAAGCTATTGGCATTGTTCATGACAATGCCTTTTTTAATCTATTTTTATAAAGCAAACACATAAATAAATGCCATTATCATTTGCAAAGCCAATAGCTAGTGTTGCATTATTATTAGCAATGCCAACTGCTCACACTTTTATAATGCGAGACCTATTGCATTGCAAATGCTTGTTAAAGAGGGTCGACTGACAACGGCAGGAGGTGCTTTTTAAGTTTTACAAAGCAGGGATAGTTAGCAGTTGTTTCAAGAAAGCAATTTAATTAACAGGCAAGCTACTGGGTTTAAAAATTGAATTTTAAGTATGTTCTTAATGCCTGCTCTGAAATTCTCTGCAGAAGAGCGCTGTTATTCTGTGCGCTGGCTTGAAGTACAATTGTAGTCCTTCAATTTTTGTGAAATGTCCTGGTTTTTGGCTTTAAACTTCTGGTCACCCTATCATTTCAGAACTGAAGCCTTTTCAATATTATATACAATGAAGCCATAGTTGTTGTTTATCTATCCTATGCAACCATTAACCATTGACAAAGCCAATAGTCATGGCTTGTTGTAGGTGTAAGGTTACGTTATATTATATATCTGGATGAATGACAGAAGCAGCAAAATACTAGTTGGGCAGCTCACTATGCTAAGCACAGATTTTTAGGACACCCTTAATTATATCGACCACACCCCTTTGAGAGTCCCCCAGTTTTTTCATCCCACCTAAACCCTCACATAGACACACACACTAAATGCGCAGCTCTCGCACACATGAAAGAGATACACACTTATGAGATGCAGACAAGCACGCAACAGCACAATCGCACAAAATACCACACGCATTCAATGACGCCACCTACCAACATACTGACATGTTTTAATAATCAATGTTCTCTGGTGAGAAATACCTGGTTTCAGTGTTATAATTTCAGTGCAAGAGTAAGGCACTCACATGCACTCTGGGGCAGGGAGACAATATGACAATTACTAGGACAGGGTGAGGCTGGAGACGCTGAGGCAGCACGCTGAGGCAGGAGACGCTAATATTAAGTACAGAGGTAGGAGACACTGACACAACAAAATGAGGCAGGAGACCCTGATACAGTGCACTGAGGCTGGAGAGACTGACACAGTACACAGTGGCGTGGGAAGGGGGGGGGGTGCGGGCCGTCCTGGGTGTCATTACAGAGGAGGGTGACAAAATGGCAAAAATATGTGTTTTAAAAATATATATTTTTGCCAATTTGTCACCTCCCTCAGTGATGACACTTGTCACCCCTGGCTTGACAAAATGGCAAAAATATGTGTTTTAAACACATATTTTTGCCATTTTGTCAAGCCGGGGGTGACAAGAAATTTTCCCCACCGGGTACCACCTGACCTTGCTACACCACTGACAGTACAATGAGGCAGGAGACACTGACACAGCACACTAGGATAGAAGAAGCACAGCACACTAGGGTACGAAATGCTGGAACAGCGCACTGAGGCAGGAGGCACTAACACAGCACACTGAGGCAGGAGACACTAAGGCAATACAATGAGGGGGGAGGTGCCAATATAAAACACCATGACAGAAGATGTTGACACAACACAATGAGGTATGAGACACTGATACAGCACACTGAGGCAGGAGACACTGACAGCACACTGGGACAGAAGAAACACTGCACACTACGATACGAAATGCTGTCACAGAGCACTGAGGTAGGCGACACTGACACAGGCCAGGGGGTTCGATACACTCACACAGTGCACTGAGACAGGAGACACGCATCACGATTCGATAGGGGACTCTGACAGAACACACTGGATACGGTGATACTGACCCCGCACACTTTGACAGGAGAGGATGACAGCATATCGCGACACTGTTTTACACTGGGCTAAGTAGGACCTGACAAGTGCGCTGGGACAGGATGCAGTGACACAGCAAAGTGGTGCGGGTGGACACTGACAGGCACCCTGAGACAGGGAGGCACTGACACTGTCGACCATGATAGGAGATTTGACCACTGGAGTAGCCTGGGTGTATTGGGTCCTACTGCAAGGAAAGACATGCCTCTGACTGCTGTTTGAATGGTGGAATACAGGCCTCAGGGGGATCTCAGGCCTCTGGGCCCCAGTGCCACTGCGCCTGCAGAAATAATGGATTGTCCGCCCCCTGGGTTTGCCCTGGATAGAGAGACACTGACATGCACTGAGGCAGGAGACACTGACATAGTGCAGTGGAACAGGGATCAAGGATACACTGACACGAGCACTGGGACAGGAGGCACTCACGTGATGTACAATAAATAAAAATATCACATCTCTGGTAACTCTGAAAAGTTTCAGCGCGCCGTCCATCATCGCCTTTTGTTTGCTTTGTTCACCCTAAGTTGGCAGGGTATGCCCAGACGTGGGTCCCTTGCTCACTATTCCACTGGATTCAAGCTAGCCTGGCTGATGAGGGGTGATACCCTGAAACCGATCCCAGAATGCTTGTTTCTGGTCCAAGGAAGACCTGACTTGGCAATTCGGGATGGACTGTTTCTTTGAGGAACAGGGTCAAGACTAATTCGCATATGGCTGGGTCTGAGCTGGGGTGGCGAAATGAGCTAAAGAACGATGACAGATTCAACCTAGATCTGTAACCAGGGGTGAGTGTCTAAAAAGGTTCAGCGCTCCGTCCACCATCTCCTTGTGTTTGCAGATCCAAATCAAAGCAGACCAAACGCCAGAATAATTTCCTACTGAACTTGCTTTGAGAAAATATTTAAAATATGCTTTGCTTCATAAATTATGTGTAGTGCGGCAAAATAGTGAAAATTACAACCATAGTATTGTTGGTGGTATCAAGACAGTTCGCGTAGCGCTCTTAAAGAAAACGTAGTCCCGAAACAATGGGCTAAAATGGCCCCTGCATATGTTTAGGGGTATTGGTCCCTGATCTCAGGAGGGCTAAACACAGAAAACAGGAATGACGCATGCATGCCACGGACCAATGGGGAGAAGGAATAATGAAACAACGTGGGAACTAGCAAATGGTAAGCCTATGGGCAGGCTGAAGCACATAACAGTAAATATAGCATGTCTTGGTTCGGGACAGCGCATGCATGCGTCTATAGCCGAGACCTAAAATGCGGGGGAGAGACATTGAGGGTTATTTGGGCACCCCACATACTTTAACAGCTACTTCAAGCCATAACATGAGTGCAAGGATGTTACTGTTGCCCCACTAATGACTGGCTCGTTCTCACATTGTGTGTGTCTGATCCCCAGCAGCATAATAAATGCTCCTATTGGTCAGTGCCGGGCGCCTCCACATGTGTTATCAATTAAGGCCCCCTAAGGGGGCTCGACCCACAGTTTTGAAGACATCTGACCTACAGGCTAGGAAGGGAGAGGTTCTGATACAGACTGAATCCATTAGTGATTTGACTTATTGATCCCCATATAATAAGTTGCCATTTTTTTCATCTTTCACTTTTCACCATTATTTTTATTTTATTTCTGCAATCTGCAATGAAACTATGCTTTAATATTTAATAAAACCCTTTGAAAATACATTGGGCTTGATTCACAAAGGGCCTCTGCACTCTTGGCGGAGGCCCCTCAGTCATGGGGGAGTCTTCACAATCGGGGCGTTATCTCTGCAATGAGAATTCTCATTGCAGAGATTCCGCCCCGAGTGCAGGGATTCCCCACGACTGCGGGGGACTTCACCATGAGTGCGGTGGACCTTTGTGAATTAGGCCCGGAGTGTAGATTTCTCTTGTGTTTATCTTTCAGGGAAAGAGGCTACACAACTCACTAATGAGTATAATTCTGCAGTTCCTGACATGATTGACCCTTACCCAATATGCTTTATCTCCAGGTATGTAGCGGGAGGAGCGTCGGTAACAGCCTGTATATCTTTCCCACTTGTGTAAGCTGGCTCACACTTGTACTTGCCAGGGGGTTTGAAACACTTGCCAGGGGGCTTTGTAAGGGAACTTGTAAAAAGGTATCAACATAAACAAGCATTGGCATAGCCAATAGGTCTCGCTTTTGGGACCTTATAAGTATTTAGTTATGCAGCACAATATCCTTGGTGCAACAACATCAACTGTTGCATGGCTAAACACTTATAAGGTCCCAAAGGCGAGACCTATTGGCTATGCCAATGCTTGTTTAAATTGGAATATTTTTCCACCTGACACTTGCGTTTCAATTCCAATCTGTAATAAAAACATTTGAAGTAACCGAAATACAAACTTGAATTTTTGGAAATGCCTCGTACTTTCATCTGCCAATAAAATTTCAAAAAAATGTTTTGGGCAACTCGATAGTGCTCTCACAGTTTGCAAAACAGTTGGCACTTTGCTAGAATTTTAAGCTAGAGCAATGGCAAAGAAAATGGAGGCACAAAATAATTTCTAGCAAGCTTGTTTAGCACAATTTTTATATCCTTTTGCCATATTCTAAGGAATCCTGTGCCTTGCTACACTTTCACATGACTTGCCAACACATGTTCTGCAAATTACATCGTTCTGTTTTGTCTCTAAAAGCCAGTCATCATGCCAGTGCCTTGCAAGACAGGAATCGAAAGTATGGAATTTTCTAATTTGAGGTTTAGTGCATAAACATGCAGAACTTTTCATGTGACTGAATGAAAATACATTAAACTATTATAAGGAACGAGTAAAGGTGAAGTGAAGGTGCGAGTAAAAACTGGAGCGCTAGTGAGAAGCGCTCTGAAGTGATAAGAAAGGCAGATGGGGGCTGCGCGACGTGCGGCCGAGTGGTGCTAATGACCCGTGAAAGACAGATGGCGGCCGGCTGCGCGCGTGCATGCTCGTATGAACGCAAGCGCTAGGCCAGCCAGTAGCACTTTGAAAACTCACCTACTAAATGTCTCGCAGAGCAGCGCATGCGCTGACTCAGCGAGACCTAAAAATGGGGGGGCTGGCCTTATTGCATGACCCATGCAAATGAGGGAACACCTTCTGGTGATCGCACTGGCACTATATGTGCACCAGCGCTATCTGTATTATAGAAAGTGCTGCACAAGCGTCTGAGGTCCTTTCTGTAATACCAAAGTGCCCAAGGGAGTGCAAAGTGGGCACACATGCCTGTTACCCCCTCGGGGAACTTTCCATTGTACGACCCTAGTAAATTACCTTGGTTTTATCCTCAAAAAAGCTGCAAGAGAATCTCATAATTCTGGCGAGGTCTGATTTGTCTGAGAACTGGTGTGAGGATTTATAAATTCATAAAGGGCTTCGAAGAGCTCTTAGGATAAGTTAGCAGTCTGACCGATTTGGTTGGTGTTGTGAGTTTCTCACCCTAATGTGATGTTCCGATGATATACGGGGAGTAACGCTTTATATGTCTCTGTTGTTTTGATAGTTAGTCGAGTGCCAAAGTCGCTCCAGCTTTTTACAGGAGGACTTCTCTGTAGTATACCAGAACACAAGAGATCTGTGCATGGTTTTTGTACGTGTTTTAAAAGGGGCAATGCTGTCAAAATCAGAGTTTACGGCCTTGTGATAGTCTGTTTAGGTTTGATTGACTTCTCAATGCTTAGAGGCCACAGACAACTCAAATATTTGGCAAAAGAATCAGGGGAGACAAGCTGCCATTGTCTTGAAACTCTTTAGTTGACAATTTTTTTCTTTACAGCCCCATCTGATTTAGGGATCTGGAAATGGATCAGAAAATGGTCTGTCCAGAGAAGAGGTGAGTGGGAATGACAGGTCAAAAGATTTAGAGTTAGAGTAGCATTGCGCATGCATTGCTGTCTGCGTTACCTCATATCATATGTAACAACATCTCCCATCCTGGACATATCCTAGAATACAATTTGCTATTGACAGAATCAGAAGGAATGGCTAAATGTGTCAAGAGGCGGTGCTAGGCACACCTTGTAGTCCTGCAGTGAAAATAAGAAAGACAACTAGGTAGAAGGTGGGTGCTTTAAAGTGTTCTCATTCTGTCCACGAGTGGCTCATTCTGTCCTTGTTTTGATTTGCTTTCTTGCCCAAGCTTCTCACACATGGACCTTGTGTACCGGGGAGACTTGTGAGCCCTGCAACCATGAGCACAAAAGTTTACACATGCCTATTGTTTTGGCAGAAAGTCTAGAGTTGTCTTTAACCTCCTGGATTCAAGTTTGCCTATGATGTAGAGATCTGTAGTTTCTCACATGCCTTTGTTAAGTAGCTCATCCAGTACAAGTTTCTTCCTTTGCATTCTGGAACTTGAAGTTCCATTTATAAAATCTGCACTACAAGTCCCAGAATGCAAACACAGATATCTTAGGGTAGAGCTACTCATACATGGACCTAGGAAGCTTGAGAGCTCCGATGAGGTTTAATCCTTCCCTTTCGACTCAGCGGCATCGAGGGCACAATCTCTGCAGGAAACAATGTTTCCAGGACAGGGCGTTATTAATTACTGATCATTATAATCAGTGGTAAGATGCTTTCATCCAATTCATTCAAATAGAAATTTTCGTAGCTCACTGTGCTTTAGACCTCCTGGCCCACCTTACCATCCAAGCATCACTCAGACACAAAGAGCGGCTCTCTTCCAGTACAGCTTTTTTCTTTGCATTTTGTTCTTGAATTTATTATTGAATATACAGGGCTATAAATATCAGAATGTAAAGAAAATACACTGATTCGATTATTTGCCTATGCGCAGACCTGAGAAATTTGAGAACTCTGCTCAACAGCTGTACCTTGCATATGGTGACCAGATTCACTCAGTGCCACTGAAATACCACTTTTCCACTCATGTGCTTCCCTTTTTTTCAGGTCATTGTTATGAAGAGTGTTATCCCAAGTGATTTACTTAATTAAAACTGAGACTACACGTCCCAGAATGCACTTACTGTTGAATAAAAATTCAGGAATTGTAACATGTTTCCCCTAGTGACCTGAAGTCACCTGATCACTCGATATCATACAGAGTGTGGAATGGCCCCAATTCATGAGGGTGACTTTAAACAAGTTTCAGTTTTAAATCCAATTGTTTTAGCATTCTGCGACTTCTAGGCGCATAATTTGAATGGGTAAATGTCTTGACAACCCCCAGCAAGCTTGGAGATGTTAGTGGGTGAAAACGAGGGCTGTCTGAAAGCCAATCGCACTTCATGGGTAAATGACAACTCTGCATGCAGGCATGCAGCAATGGAACACAATCTTACAAACAGCAAACGTAAGGGTCACGCCGGAGAATGAATATATACTGTTTAAATAACTTATAATACAATGACGGAAATATAAAGATGTTCAAATGAATAGTGAATAAACAGTGAGAAAAATAGCACCTAAAGGAAATATTTGAAGAAATAAACCGAATCTATGGCCAGACCTGCTGTGAGTCCTCCCCAGGTGAGTGAATAATCCCACATAGTGCAGGGGGGCGAGGCTCGAGTCAGCTCGTTGCAGCGGGGTACTCTGGTCCGAGAGGAGGAAGTGAGGGGATGTGACGTCATAGATGGAAATCAAAGCAAGATGTGGAATGCACTGCGGGTGCTAGGGGAGGATCTGCGGGGATAGGGGAAGCGATGTGAGGTGAAGGGGCGGCTGCAGAGGGTGCTGGCATTTTGAGAGGGAGGTGAGGGAAGAGGGGCTGAAAAGGGAGGGACGTGAGGTAGAGACCAGCGAGAGAAAGAAGATAAAGAGGGGAGTCAGGAGAGGGACAGGCAAGAGTTGTGCGGTGGTCGCTCTAGGAGAGGCCACGGGTAAGAGGGCTGTAGTTGAAAGACCAGGTGAAATGAGGCGACAGTGGAGAGTAAGTGAAAATAACTCAAAGAAGATGGCATTGAATGAAAGGAGGTTTGACAGGAAGAACGAGGGAAGAAACAGCTTGATAGAGATGAAGGAAAATGTTTCTAGAGTGGATGGAGGAGATCAAGGAAGCGGAGGATGAAAATAGGGTACATTGCTACCAAGTTTACCATGTCTGAAGAGATAAGAAAGGCAGATGGCGGCTATGCGACCGAGTGGTGCTAATGACCCATGAAAGACAGATGGCGGCCGGCTGCGCGCGTAAACGCAAGCGCTAGGCCAGCCAGTAGCACTTTGAAAACTCACCTACTAAATGTCTCGCAGCGCATGCGGTGACTCAGCGAGACCTAAAAACGAAACATTGGATAAAAGCAAATTAATAGATCCTGGTAGAAGGGAACTACTTTATGTGGATGTGCTCTTAGTGAGAGAGCCGAATGTCCCTCATTGTGAAGTTAGCCAATACTGAAGTGGGCTCACTCTTTGTCCCATGCTGTAGTGGGTAGAACAAATATGTGAATGACACAACAACAGACCAATGGATGAAGGGTGCTGGCTGAAAGCCCTTATAAGCCTTATAACTCACACGGTCTTGGCTAATGTGAGATCTGAAAATGGCAAAGGGGGCATGTCAATGAAGTCCGAATATGAACTAAATGACTCTTTGAAACAGAATGTTCTCTATGCTAATGTGACAATCAGTCCCTGATGAGGACCCCGGATGCTCCAGAGATGGGCTTCCTTTGCTTTGTTGGTTTTTCAATTGGTGAGGGAAAATCACATTTGCATTAGCGGTGTTGAGATCACAAGCTGCATTCTTAAGGGGACCCATGGCATGGACATAGAGCCTGGGCGCAATTCTAGCCAAAGACTGAAAATACTAGTTCAAATGCATAATAATGGTGGACACAATATTTCCTACTTTCAATAGAATAACCAACAGTAGCCGGAAGTTCTACTCTTGGAATGCAAATTAAACCTTCATTTTATTAGAGTCAAAGTTCATTGATTTGGCATTATAAAATCATGGGTCGCATGCATAATTAACATTGTAATTCCAAGTAATTCAAATGAACTACAACCAGACACTGAATCAATCCAAAAAAATCAAAAAAGAAAGAAGTGGTTTCTGGGTAACAGCTCGAAAATGGGCACCCAATACGTACACTTAATTATGTCCAGACACCTATTTCTAGGATTATTGATTTTGATTACGTAAATCATAGAAGAACATTTTCTTGGGTATCGACTCGAGCCTGCCATCTGAAATCTGTTTCTACTGCCAAATCCCACTTAAATAATCCAATCCATATTATAACATTAATTTTACTTTAACTAGTCAATTGGCTTTCTTAGAAAAAGAACACTCATTTGTAAAAAAAAAAAGTTGCTTTCCACGAATCCGAATCCTGTAATGAAATAATGCTCAACCAGCCGATCGCAATGTGACCCACAGCTATTTCTGATGCTGCAGCTTAGCTCTTCTTAAGTACTCTCTATAATGCCACACACTATTGGCTTTACATAGTTTAGCAATACAACTAGGCTAAAACACAGTTCCTATTATATATATATATTTATTTTAAATTGGTCTTAAAACGTTTTTTTGTACCATCGAAACAACACCTGACAAAAACAAAAACAATATACCGCCCTGTTCCTATACAGTGCATGCTCATCGCGTGTATTACAGCAGATTCATTATTACAGTTCCCTTGGAAACTCCCTACAGGCCACCCAACAACAGGACACCCTTGGCCTTAAGGACCATGATTCTCACCCTTGTCTACCTCCCACACCACCCCTCCGGGTGTCCTGGGAGGCACTCTTGCTCACCCCGATCCAAAGTATTCTCTCCATGGGTTCTAGACACTGTCAAATTTCATCGGGCACCTCCTGGCAGGATAAACCACCATTTCCACCTCCATACAATGTATCATCCCATAACCCATTGGTTCTGCGTGGGGGGACCGAGCTACGTCGATAGAACTAGTATGTAGTTCATGAGTGAACGGAGAACAAATAGGTTGTGGTACCCTGAGGCACCAGTTCAGAGGATATGATTGCTCAGGAGCAAGAGCCCTCACACACTCAAGCAGGTGTCATGCTTCATCATCAGGCAGTTTCTCGTTGGTCCCGCTCTACCCCCGACCAATTTCTTCTCCTTTCACTCAGGAACTGCATACTCCTTCTACGTACATTGCCTGATTGGGGGCGCGTATGCTGGACATTAATTCACCCCTGTCCCCTCTTCTTGTATTTGGGGACCGGGCTACATGATCACTTTGCAATATCTCACTTTACCAGGGCAAAACCCAATGCACAGAACAGGAGCTGTTTCCTAGGAAGATCTATGTCAATAAGTATATTACATATAAGAAAATGGAGAGTGTGGGTGATCTGTGTCCCCAAAACAAAGGCCAACTTTGAGGTTACCTTTCTTCAGAATACTTGTATATGTGAGCAGCTCCAGATCAAGTGGAGAAAGAAGCTCTCTCTCTCCCCACATCTTCAACAATTGGGGGTCTGGTCTCTGCCCATCTTATTCATACAATAAGGAGTTTCAGGGAGAAAAACAGATTAGGTCGCCCCCAACTCGCAATCATAAACCACAACAATTAGACCTGATCTGTTATGGCAACAAATTTTTAATTACTTCATGAGTGAGATTGGAAGTATATTTTCTTCCTCAACAACATCCCTTCACTTTCTTGGGAGTATTGTCGCTACTCATAATTGCCATACTGTAAAAAGAACCAACCAATGAGTCAACAGTCACTGAGTTCAAGAAAAATACCCCATACTTTAACAGGTATATATGACACACAAATGTGTAACAAAGTAAACAATGTGCAAAAACGAGGTAGCACCTCACGTGCGCACCACCAAAGGGGACTTGCTGGTTAAATATCACCAGTTATGCCCACGTTTATCATCATAGGTCTGTCCATCTTAAACAGCCATTGTCTGTGATAATAGACCCAGTGGAGAACCTTCAACAGTGTAAGTCTCAAGCTAATTTTTATGTCCATAAGAGGTGCTTGCCTCCCAATCCACTTCCTCTATTGAGCCCAGATGAGCTTCCCACTTCTGCCGGAGAATTCTCTGGTCTATTATTTATAGGTGTACGGGTTGTCAACGAGATGAACTTTGACGTCATCTCCTCCAACAGTATCCTGTTCTCCATTTGGCTACATTCCAGCACCTCCCACGTTTCTCTGGAGCCCTCAATGCGTGTCAGACCTGCAGGTATCAGAACAATTGGGACTCTCTCAATTCTAACTACTCCTGCAGGTCTGAAAGGATTTAATGTGCTCCCTTCCTACTACGTCCTGAAGGGTCGAAATGTCTATGAGGTCCTATGCCATCCCCCAGTGAGTTGTCCGAGCTTCCGCATTCGACCACCCATCCAGTAGGAAGTCCATTTAGTTAGCTTTCCCATCCAATCCATGTAGACCATAGCTTTGTCCCAGGCCTCGAGGAATGCTCTAGTGGGGCCAAGCAAAGATGTTCTGCGGATTTGCCATAAATCTAATGTAAATAAGATTTCTTTCCATCAAGTGTTTCTCCTATCTCATTGATGGGCCATGGATGGGTGTATAGCACCATTCATTTATCGCTTGCAGCAGGGCCACCCAATAATATGCATGGGTAACCTTGGGAAAACCCACTATATCTGCTCTCAGCCACATCGCCAGCGGCTCCACACACAACACGAAGAGGAGCGGCAACAGAGAGAAACCCTGCCACGTCCCCTATCCCAGCTGGACTTTCCCGATGTCACCCTATTGATCCTGACCCTCGCCACCAGGCAACTATACGGTAGATGCACCCATCCATAATATGTTGAACCAAAGCCTAGCTTCTACAAGACCGAGAAAATATACCGTCAGCTAACTGAATTGAAGGCCTTCTATGCGGCCAGGTCAATCAAGGCTCTTGTGTACCCCCTGGGGGCAGGACAACCAATTATGCAGATGCCTCAAGTTCTGTCTTGTGGCCCTGCCCGGCAGGAAGCCCGTTTGGTCCCTGTACACTAGCGAGGGGATGATCCTCACCAGATGAAGTGCTAGACATTTAGCAAGGAGCTTGACCGTGGGCATTTAGAAGTGATATTGGCCTGTAGGAAGCACTCCTTGTGTGGGGCTTCCCCTGTTTGGGAATAATTATAATGGTTGTTTGTCACCCACCGCTCTCACCTCTGTCAGCATTGCCAGTAAGTAGGGCCCCATCATTGACACCATATCTTTATAGAAGTCTGCAGGTAAGCCGTTAGGGCCAGGCGCCTTCCTGGATTGCATATGGCTGACCGCCTCTGTGAGTTGTTCTAGGGAAATATCCTGGTCCAACTGTGTCATATAACTGGACCTTAGAATGGAAAAGGGCAGTTCCACGAAAAAGGAAGCAATGTCTCCTGCCAAAGCAGAGCTTCCCTCACTATACAGGTCTCGATAATATTGGGCGAAGCACTCCACAATCTCCCTATCTGTTGAGATGCTTGAAATATCAAGTGCCTCTAACTCACCTATCCATCTACTGACTGCTTCCATCCTGCTGAGCCACATCAATAGGCGTCTCCTTTTAACATTGACCTCATACAGCTTTCACACTGTTGCCAGAAACTGTTGTTTCGCCAAGTCCTGGACATGTTTTTTTTCGCAGAGGGCACTTAGGCGATCCTAAATCCCCCGAGTTTTGTCCTTGTCATATGCCTCCTCTGCCTCACAGATTTCCCTCTCTAGTGATGTGAGACCCTCCTTCCTATGTTGTTTCTTCCATGCAATAATGTTCTGTGCCTTGACCTGCAGCACTGTTTTGCAGGCCTCTCAGAGCACATCAGGTGAGACTACAGTGGCGACATATTTGGCAAAGTAAAGAGAGGATTCCCTATGGATCTCTGACAGTAACTCATTATCCCGTGGAGCCCAACTGGAAAACCTCCAGGTGATATCCTTCTCCTGATGCCATGAACCCAGCATCACCCACAATGGAGCACGATCAGAGATACCTCTGGGCATGTATTCGGCCTTGACTGCTGCCGAGCACTCCACTACTGACAATAGCATATAGTCAGTGCAGGAGAAAGATGTCTAACATACATCCAGGAGTCCCAGGGCCAAGGTAAATTGAGACAGGAGGACAGGGAGAGTGTGTGTAAGGGCCAAGAGATAGATCTTTCCATAGTATTGTCCATGACTGCACAGAAGTCCCTCGCGATAATCCTCTGCTGTGCCTAACAAGCTGTCACTCAGAGTGTCCAACCCTGGTTAAATGAGGCAGGGCATATACACTCAGTATATGCAACGATTTCCTACCTCGTGAGCCCAACACCCGTACATATCTACCCCTGGGTCACACCATGTCCTCATCACCTGAAATGGGGGGTGTCCTCCTAGCCTAGCCACGATTGCAACCCCTCGTGATCCTCAGGCATACCTAGCACGTACTAACAAAGTATACTGACCTCAACTGAGGCAGGGGCAATGATGTCCTGCCAAGTGCATCTCCTGGAGGAGCACCAAATCTGGAGCCTGTCAACGGACATATTGTGTGACCACCAATCTCTTCACCTTGTTTACTAGCCATTTTACATATCAGGACATCACTGCCAAGCAGTCTATGTCACTATCCGCTGCCTGTGCCATGCGGCCTTAGCCCCCCAACATGTGGAATCACCTCTGGGAACTGGTATGTCAGGCGGAATCTCTCCCCAGCGATGTGTGGACTACAGTTCTGGCAGTGTAAACAAAAAACAACAATGATAAACCACCCAAGGTCTGGTGCACTTACACACCCCATCAGGACCCCCCCACCCCACACTTCTGAAATGGAAGCATCTGTCGCCCTGGAACCCAAAATTCCCTGACATTACTCAAACACACAATACAGAGGTGGGCTACCAACAAATCAGACACCCATATTCATATAATAGCTACCACGTGGTACCCTCCTCTGTTGCATATCGTGCACTACAGTGGTTCAGGAGGCCAAGCCCATATATGTTCCACCAAATCCATGCTGCCCCACTTCCACCCCAGCCCACAGGGGAGCAGTAGGGGGCCCCTCCATCTTAGGAGCACCAGCAGGGGCGCTCCCCTCGACTAGGGCCCCACTTTGGGCAGTACCCAGTGCTATTTGTTGTCATCAGGTCTTGGGCGCTCCACATCCAGAGGATTCTCCTCTGATGTGGCGGACCCTCTCTCCCGACACAAGCCCACTTCTGCAGAATGTGCATGTCTACATTTCCACCACTCTCCAGGAATCCATCCCCCAGGGACGACTGTCCGCCCCTCCGTCCTTCGGGGGGAGTTTCTCTTCAACCCGTCGTCAGGCGTCTTCCAGGGTATCCAAAAACAAAGTCTTCCCCTGGAAAACTACTCACAGTCGCGCTGGATACACAAGCATATATGGAGTCTGCCTCCTCTGAGCCCTCCAATAATCCCACTAGGTGCAAATTATTACGTCTCGATCTGTTTCCAGGTCTTCCGCTCGTTTCACCAGCTGATGAGTCACCTCCCAGAGTCTGGAAAACTCAGACCTCTGGGCACTGAGATCGTCCTCTTCGGGGAAGACCCTCATTTCGACCTCTGTCATGCAATCTGTCTACTCGGGTCTCAAGGGCTTCCAGGGATTCACAAAGATCCCGCAATACCGCCGAAGCCGGCTGCCCCCCCATCAAGTGGGCCCCCCCCCTCAGCTTCCCCGAATTACGCCGCAGTTTCCACCGACGCAGGCCTGGTGTATTTGTCCATGGCCCCCTGTTGAGCTCTCGCAGCCCCTCATTTAACCATTGATATGGTCGTGTGTGGGATAACTGTGGCAACTAAATTGGGGTGCAAAATGTTAGGAAGTTAGCGCACACCTACTGGTAAAACTGAAAAAAGTGTATCAATTTAAGCAAAGTAGAATAAATAGGAGCGTGCTACTCAGAAACGAGGAGGCCCAGCTAGACAGTATAGAATGAACTATTAGCGTAAACTCTTAAACAGGATACTTGAGTAAAATAACATCAGCAGTTATTGAACAAAAAATATAGGACTAATGAATCCAAAAATTGTTCAAAGAAAATTTTTTATTATCCAATCATAGCAATGAAAAATACACATAGCGTCAATGAATGAATGACATTGAAAAACAAAATACATCAGTATGTATTAACTTGAGGCTAGACAGCATCAGTGTACGTCAATTCATAAAGAAGTGCCCAATGCATTTCGGGATTAGAAAACATCCCTTCTTCAGGGGCCGCTGTTGAACAAAAGAATGCACTTTAGAAGCAAATAATGAAAAATACGTCATTGTCACAATGTAAAAACAATAGAAAAACCAGATACAAGATGCACGGTCAAAAGTAACAGAATGTTGTTGGGGGCGTGGCTTGCGCGCCGCTGCGAGATGGCTGATCGCGCTTGAGCTCCGTAAAGAGCGGGGGCCGACGGAGACATTTCTGCCGCTGAGGAATGCCCTGTTCAGCGCAGAGGATGACATCCTGCCTGGGAAACTGCTGTGTACGCCTCGAGGGACTTTTCTGGTGATGGAGAGTGGCCAGACTCCATATATCGGCATTTTGAGGTGGCGCTTCATGTTTGCACGAGCGGCCGCCATTTTGTTTCTTCTGTGAGAGAGTTTGTACTATCACTTCTACACGACGACGCTACTGGACTGTCCTGTCAAGAATGGAGGCATACAGGAGCTGGTGACGTTTTTTCACTTTTCTTGAGTTTATTTTGCTTTTTTTCTGCCGCCTATTGTAGTGCTGCCCACTGCGTGATCTTTTTGTGGTTTCTGCTACTTTATTTTTCGTCAGACGCACTGCCACTTCCCTATGTGAGACTTCTTTGCTATTGGCCTGATTTTGGTTATTTTCAGGTGTCGGTGTGTGCCTACTGGCGCCTGCAGCACGTGAGGTTTTTTTTGTGTGGTGTTTTTTTCTGACGGGGATCGCCTGCCATAATCTCTGCTCGGCTCTTTTGATGCAAGTACATTATTCCTTCCTTTCCTCTCGCACATTGAGTGTTTTACAGCCCCTGACATTTCTTGCTCTAGCTCTATCTGAGGAGGTGTATTTTGTTCCTGTGGAGGTGGTTTGCCCTATGGCTGAGAATATGGCCCCTTCACCGAATGCTAAAGACGTTAAGGACTCTAAAGCATCTCTTAAGAGGTCCAAACAGGTATCCCCAACTCCTGAGTCTGCTCCTAAAGACACTAATTCGACTCTTGAGTCCACCCTGACGCGCCTTAATGAGGTCTATGAAATTGCGCAGTCTACTAAGACAAATACAGATTTATTGCAGGTGGAGGTGTTAGCTATCAGGAATGATTTCAAGGCCCTTTCCCTTCGTGTCTCAGGTACAGAAGCACGGATTAGTGGCGCAGAGGATACCATGCAAAAGCACTCTAGATCTTTCACGCAGATAGAGCGTTCCATGGCAGCATTGAGGAAAGACCTCACTGAACAAGAGGATCGTAATCGTAGATCCAACCTGCGTATTTTTGGTCTTCCAGAGGAGGTTGAGAAAGATTCATCTTCCATGATTGAGTTTCTTTATCAATGGATTCCATCTACACTACAAATTTCTTTCCATAAAGATTTTGAACTGGAACGGGCACACCGTGTCCCCTCCTTTCGCCCCAAGTCTGCTACGCAACCAAGAGCGATAATTTTTAAACCGCTGCGTCATCAACATACAGAGCAGATTTTGGCTCATATGCGGAAGGTTAGAGCTGTCTCTTGGAATGGCCATCGTATCTCAATTACTCAAGACTTTGCCAGGGACACGGTGATAAGGAGAAAGGGCTTTCTTAATCTCCGGAAGCGTTTATCTGAGATGAATATCCCCTTCTCTTTTGCTGGTCCCTCAAAATTCCGCATTACTTTCAAAGGTCGTGTCAGAATTTTTGACGAACCTGCGGATTTGGCCTCGTTTTTGGATAATCAAATGGAGTTGCAGATGGATCTTCAAACAGGGGCTTCACATGTTCCTGGTTCTTCTGGCACCTGATGTGGCTATACATATTGCGTTGTTTTTTGTCTTTGTCAGATCTATTAAGTCTAGCTGCTTTTAGATCTGCGCGGTGGTCTTTATGTCCATTGGGCTTGACGTATTTTTGTCGTCTCTTGGTGCTTCCCTATTTCGGTATGATGTGTTGGTCTTTAGTGTTGTTAGTTTTATTGTATAAACCTTTTAATTTTTTTGTGGTAGCTTTTCTTGTTGGCTTGACTTCACTCCTGTTCGCGTGTCGTCTTGTTACTCCTTGCCTCCCCAGTTTGTCTTTCGACGTATTAGGTCATGGCCCTTTTCCTCTCCCGTTGGATGTCTTCGATATGTGCGTCGAATTTTGTGGTAAATGTTAGTTTTATTGTATAAACCTTTTAATTTTTTTGTGGTAGCTTTTCTTGTTGGCTTGACTTCACTCCTGTTCGCGTGTCGTCTTGTTACTCCTTGCCTCTCCAGTTTGTCTTTCGACGTATTAGGTCATGGCCCTTTTCCTCTCCCGTTGCATGTCTTCGATATGTGCGTCGATTTTTGTGGTAAAGTGGGTTTATCTTATCCCTTTGTGGTTGGTCTTTTTGCTTCATGTTTGTTTCTTGTTATTCCGTATTTTACGGAGTAGGTCATTGTGTTTTCCGTTGCGTTATCAACGTGTTGTTGTATGGTGTGTCTAGGTGTTTTAAGCATATATGTTTACTAGGTGTTTATTTATGGATATATTTAGAGTCAATATGTGATGTTCATATAGTTGCTAGTTATACCTACTTTATTTATTTTTTCATTGAGTGATTTGATTACATTGTGTTATTAATTGTCTTTTTCGAGTAGGTTAGTTTTTTATAGATGCCTTGTACTTGATAGATTTATACCTCTCTTTCTACATGTTCTCTTACTTAGGCAAGCATATTTATTCTGCTAGTTTGTGTGTATATGGCTTTATTTACTCATGGTCAGTTATCTATAAGATTGCATATAGATTTTACACATTTATATATAGTATTAGGTCTCTTATTTAACTGCCATAGGGATTCATTGACTGTAATATTGATAGAAGGTTATATACCGTTTTTTATTATGTTTCACTTATTTTTCTCATATTGTATCATATAGTATGCTTTAGATTGTATTTCTTCTTTTCTCTTCATTATGTTCCTTTTTCTCTTGATGGAGTCTGCTTTGGTATGGTTCTACCTAAATAATGTTATCTTTTAGTTCACTTTCCACCAGCTCTTATTGCCTGAAAGTGCTTTCTTTCTCTCTCTTTCCTGCTCTTACCGTTCTCTATGATTCATTTTAGTTGTTACTTATATATTAATTTGGTCAAACGTGTTGCCTCTATAGTCTCTCATTTCGCTTTGTTTTCTAAATAGCTATCATTAATTCCAGTTCTTAGCTTTTAGATAGTCTTTCCTTTCAATGTATAATCAGCTATGCACTGTTCTGGGGCTTTTTATGCCATTGTTGTTATCCCTCCTGTTGGCCCTCGCTCTTTTTCCCATGTCCCCCCTTGTATGAATTTGGTCTCTTCCAGACCTGCCGGATGGGCCCTTCTCTCTCTCTTTCTGTGTATTCTCTTGCTGTCCTTTTCCTCTTCCTTCCTTTTTTCTCTTCGGATTTCCTCTTTGGTCTCACCCTGTTGTGTGTTGGCTGTTGATGTCTGCTGGTTAGCTCTCCTGGTTGCTGCGCTTCATGTGTCACGTATGGAATGTCTTTTTTTCCTGATATTGGTTCTATGTCTGGACTAAATATACTTTCCCTTAATGTTAAAGGGTTAAATCATCCAGTAAAAAGGTCAAAGATTTTGGACTACTGTAAGTCTCTTTCTTCGGACCTCGTCCTTTTTCAGGAGACAAAGCTCTCTGCCAAGGAGGCGTTGTTTCTGAAGAAAGAGTGGGTCTTTGATGTTGCTTGTTCAGATGCTTGTGGTAAAAGGAATGGGGTAATTACCTTAGTCTCTAAACACTCTGGGTTATCTATCGTTTCCTCTGAACAGGATACAGAGGGACGTTGGTTACTATCTAAGGTGTCCAATGGTAATGCTGACTTATTTGTCATGAATATTTATGCCCCCAACAAGGATGACCCGTCCTTTTGGAATGCTATCACCAAAAAGCTCGAGGATACCCCTCACTCTGGCAATCTTATTGTAGGTGGTGACTTTAACTTGCCAATGGACCCTATCTGGGATAGGAATTCTGCCTTTAACTTTCGTCCCCCTAAAGCACACAAACAAATGACTAATATGTGTTCTCTTACCCATCTTCAGGATGTTTGGCGTCTTCATAATCCCACTGGTAGTGACTTCTCCTTTTTTTCTTCCCCTCATTCGTCCTTTTCACGCATTGACTATCTTTTGGTTCACTCTTCTTTGGTTCAATCTTATTCTTCTCCGCTTATTCACCCTATTTTAGTTTCTGATCACGCCGCAGTGACATTTACTCTTACGTCCTTTGTCCCTAGGGCACGAGCTCGTTCGTGGAGACTCAACACAGAAATCTTACATGATGAGTCCTTGGTGCGAGAGTTTTCCAATGACATTGAGACTTTTTTTATTGAGAATGTTGGGTCAGTCAGTTCCCCTGTTGTTCTCTGGGACTCTTTCAAATGTACTTTCCGTGGTCAGGTCATTAAATGTATGTCAAGGAGAAACGCAGCCATTAAAAAGGAACTCACGGACTTAGCAGATGAGATCAAACGTCAGGAATCCCTTTTTCGACATTCTCAGGACAAGACCTGCCTCCAATCTATTAAGAATTTAAAGTATTCGTACAATACTATAGTCACTAAGAGAGCTCATATTGGCCTGCAGGCTCAGAAATCTAAGAGACTGCTGTTAAAAAATCGTGCGGGCAAGATTCTTGCAGCCACTTTAAAGTTTCAGGAATCTTCCTGTAATACTTTCCAAATTCCCTCTATTACTGACCAGCTTGGTAAGAAAAAATTTCAAACTGCAGAAATCCTTGATGTTTTCCGCGATTTTTATAATAACTTATATACCCCGTCGGCTCAAGCTTCTTTTGAACAATGTCAGGAGTTCTTGAAGTCGGTTCCTTTGAAAGTTGTTTCGGAGGCAGATAATCAGTCATTAAATTGCCCGATTACTTCTGATGAAATCATTTCCGCGATCAAAGCTACTCGGTCTGGTAAAGCTCCTGGTCCTGATGGATATCCTATCGCGTTTTATAAAACCTTTATTCCCGTGCTTGTCCCGAAACTCCAATCCGTTTTTGATGCTTTTATTAAGGATGGTTCTGTGTCTGGTTCCGCGGCTGATGCTACTATTGTAGTTATCCCCAAAGAAGGGAAGGATCACGCAGATCCCAAAAATTTTCGTCCCATTTCCCTTCTTAACATGGAAGCCAAGATTTTTGCTAAAATTTTAGCTAAACGATTAGAGTCCTTTATTCCCCAATTGGTTCATCCCTCACAAACAGGTTTCGTAAAGGGGCGTCTTGCACGGGATAATATTCGTACTTTTTGTCATATTCTTGGTGCCACTAAGCGATCTAATCTTCCGGCGGCAGCCTTGGCCCTTGATGCTGAAAAGGCCTTTGATAAGGTCTCTGGGCCTTTTTTAAGAGCTGTTTTATGTGCACATAACCTTGGTGATTCCTTTATTCGTATGGTTATGTCTCTTTACTCCCGACCTAGGGCTAACATACGGGTGAATGGAGCTACGTCGTCCTTTTTTAACCTTTGTCAGGGCACTAGACAAGGGTGTCCTTTGTCTCCTCTCTTATTTTTGTTGTCCATTGATCCTCTCCTCAGAATGATTGACTCGCATCCAGATATTAAGGGGTTCTCTTTTGGGTCTCATCAAATAAAAACAGCTGCATACGCAGATGATGTTCTCATTTTTTCTGATGATATTGCACTGGCCATTCCTGCTATTTCGGATACGATTGCTCTTTTTTCAAAAGTCTCAGGATACACTCTGAACAAAGATAAGACAGAGATGTTTCCTTTAAATGCTTATTGCTTCTCCTCTCATATGGGTTCGGCGGGCTTTAAATGGCAATCTAAACAGCTAAAATATCTGGGTATCCATTTCTGTCCCACCCTATATGCTACGGCTATTTATAATGAATCCCAAACTATTCTTAAGGTGAGACGTCTCTTAGAAAATTGGTCTCCGAAGCATATTTCTTGGTGGGGCCGTATGCAGACTCTTAAAATGATGATCACTCCTATTATTAATTTTGTTTCCTCTATGCTTCCAGTAAGGCTTTCTGATTCCTTCTTTCATGAACTTGATTTGCTTACTTCTAAATTTTTATGGAATGATAGAAGAGCTAGGATTGCTTATAAATTTTTACGGAAATCTTATGATATGGGCGGCTGTAATTTTCCTGATTGGGGGAAGTATCAAACTGCTTTTCTGGCGTCCCAGGGTGCCCTTTGGTTTTCTTCTCCATCTATCCATGCTCCAGCATGGTTGACAATAGAACAGGAATTGGCCTCCCCACTGCCGACTGCATCCTTTTTAACCACAAACACCCTTTCTATTCCATTCTCTCGCTCTATTATTTTAGACACTATTGCTGCGGTTCGTAAGGTTGATAAGAGAGTAGCAATTCCATTACATAAAACTAGATGGTCGTCTATTTGGCGCAATTCTAAAATCAAAATTAATATTGACCCTGAGTTGATGTCTTACTGGGCTGGGAAAGGTGTTTCACTTGTTAAACATCTCTATGATTCCAATAATGATCCTTCCCCTTTCTCATCCCTTGCTCAACAATTCTCTTTATCTAATTTAGATTTTTATACTTTTCTTAAGATTAAGGTTGCACTTGCTAAATTACACCTTCATCCTTCTTCCCCTACGATTACGCTTTTTCAGTTTTGGATTAGGACTGGTCATGTTGCGTCTCGGATTTATAAATTTTTATCGTCCTCTACACTCCCCTCCCAAACTGTCACACAGCAAAAATGGGTACATCATTTTGATCAGAGTGTTACTGCTCATATCTCTCCTAATACCTGGCAAAATATTGGTAAATGTTCTCTTCATAACAAAATTGCCCCTTCCCTAACGCAGTCTAAGTTTTTCTCTATTAATCTTCTTCACTGGACTCCCATTCGTCTGCATTCACTTAATCTTAAAGAAGACAATTTGTGCTGGAGCTGCGGGCTTTTACCAGGTGATTTTCAACATATGTTTCTTGATTGTTCCCTTCTCCAATCCTTTTGGGATTTAGTTCACAAATACCTCATGCTCATCTTTAACATCAAATTCCAACTGTCTTTTCCATTAATTCTTTTGGGTCCATTGGCGACCCCAGTCCCTCTGCCTTTAGATCCCATGGAGTTACAGTTGTTGGACCTCTTGTTAACTATTGCAGTCAAAGTAATTCTCATGGAGTGGAAATCCTTTTCGTCCGTCTCTTACCATACTTGGTGGGCTTGGGTTTCCTTTCTACGTAGTGCTCATACGTCAGTGGATCATGCTCATCTTTCTCCTTCTATTTCCTCTGGTGTTTGGAAAGCCTTAGATTCATATATGGAGTTGGACTCTGAAGGGTTGGTGGCGCAATTTCCCTTTGATTTGTCTGGTTAGTGTTGTCTTGTGTTTGGGTGATTCCTCTGGAAATCCTCTCCTCTTCCGTTTCTCCTCTCCGTCTCTCTTTTTCTTTCTTCTTCTCTTTCCTATTCTTTCCGTCTTTTCTTTCTTCCTTTCTTCTCTTCCCTCTTTTCCCTAATTTGCCATCTGTGGGTGATACTTTTGATATATTCCTTTGCCAGATATCATTTTGGGTCTTCCCTCCTTAAGTAATTTATTTATCTGATGTATGCAGATTAATGAATGACATTGATTTGTTCTCCTATTAATTAATTTTATTTTAATGTATCTATTACCTTATTGTCCGATATCAATTGTATCACTTTGGCCTGTATCTTATGTTTCATATTTGCGCTTTTAAAATAATAAAATTCTTTTGAAATGAAAAAAAAAAGTAACAGAATGTTACCATCTAGTTAGTTTCATAACCTTAGCAATAAGGCAGAAAGTATAGGTAGTGCTCGTGAAGAGAGACAAAATTCCAATACCATATGACACGGGGCAAGGGAAGAAAGATTGGTGCGGAATGTCAGATAACCACCATACGTGTTTAACAAAATAAAAAAATAAAAAAGGAAGAAGAAGAAAAAAGTGATGCATGCGAAGCTTCGTGTAATTCCCATGTATATTTAAGAAAAACTGAGAAACGCTTACTGAGAAATGAAAGACGGAAAAGGAAAACTCCTAGAGGCTGAAAGCCGCGATTTCTGTAGGAATTAACAAGAACTTCGGACACGAACTATAAAACAAAATGCACAAGCTATTAGAAAAAAGGCGATTGGGAAAGACTAGAGAGAAAAGATAGAGACTGTAAAAAATAACTTACTGGATGCTGTCACAAAAGAGGCACTAATCGTGAAATGATGCAAGGGATGTAGACAGCCGTGGCGTGGAGTGCCACTACAATGAAAGGAATGAATGGAATGTCAGTGTGATAGTACAGGAAAAAGTGGACATGTAACCCAAACCGAGACAACGAAGAAAAATACCTGAAGGCATGAAACACGGTAGAGCGTGTAATTCAAGCGTGGTGAAAGGAACTGTAACGGAAACAAAAATGGAAGAGAGAAAAACGAGTTACCTCCGTAATCGGTAGACTAGATTAGTGATACGGAAGAAGCTAGAAACTGCAAAAGTGAACTCACCAGTAACCGTGGTGAAAACCAGAGTGACCGTATCACATGCGCGCCGAGGCAGAATGAAAAACAGAGTAGCGTGTAAGCTAGTGTATAAAGCAGCGAGAGCGGGATCACGTGAGCCCCAAAGTTGAACAGGGAAAGTGACAACGAACTGTAAAAAGCGAAAAGAAATGAACAGAGAAAATGCCACCGAACTGTGAAAGAAACAGAAAAACGCCATGTTGGAAGAACTAGAGAGGTGGAAAACTGTGTTGTAACTGGTGTACGATGAGAACTGAGTACTCAACAGATAAGGAGATTTGCGAAAAAAGTAAAAAAATTGGAAGTAAACCAAGAACCCTAGTGATGGAAAAATAAAAAGCGAGAGACGTGCAAGAGATACACATGGGGAAAATCGAATACAGGAACTCAGTACACTAGACAAATGAAAATACAAGGAAAGAGATAAAGAAAATGAAAAGAGAGTGAAAAAATGTAAAAACGGAACGACATGAAATTGAATGCTAAGGGAAAAAATAAAGTGGAGAAAAAAAGGGTGAAAAAAATGAAGGCTTGTAGAAAACAGAGTGACAATGAGAAAAGCAAATTGCTAAAGATGAAACAAACTCACATTCTAGAAAAGATTACAGAAAGCAATGCATTTCCAGTTTGTCATTTAACCCATGGGGAAGTAGGGTCTGCAAGAACTTGGTCCACCAAACTTCTCTCTGCGCTAATGACCTATCATTGTTGTTGGTCGTGTGGAGTGGTATAATTTCGAGAATGGTAAATCTCAACTGCGTAATAGTGTGTTGGTGTTCTAACCAATGCGTGACTAGATAGGATTTGAGGCTCTTTGTACGGATCGAGCTTTCATGTTCAGAGATCCTGACTTTAACTTTGCGGGATGTTTTGCAGACGTACAGTAGACCACATGGACATTTGATGGTGTAGATGACATTGACACTATCACAAGTGCCAGTGTATCTCAACCTAATAGTTTTGCCTGAATGGGGGTGGTGAACGGTATTGCCAATGATGGCATTATGGCAATTGACACAGTTATGGCATTTTTGCATGCCTTTAAAATGATCCTTACTGACTATGCTAGTAGATGACATCATGTCTTTGATGTTTATGCTGCGTGTGTACGCGAATAATGGGTCAGTGGCAAACAGACCCTTGAAGTCCGGTTCATGCTTCAAAATTTCCCATCTGTTTTTGATGATTTTGCGAATTCTAGCTGAATTAGTAGAATATGTAGATACAAAGACATGGCGTTTCTGGTCATCTTTAGCTGATGGTAATAAAAGCTCTGAGCGTGTTTTGGTGCGTGTTCTTGAAATGGCAGACTCGAGAACAGAATCAGGGTAACCTCGCACTTTGAATTTAACACATTGTGATTGCAGTGCTGACTCTAAATGCTGGCTTTCTGATACAATTCTCTTAATTTTGATCAGTTGTGAATACGGCAAGTTCTGAATAAGAGATGGGGAATGAAAACTGGAAAACAATAAAAGGTTATTTCTGTCAGTGGGTTTGGAATAGACTGAAGTAGACAGAGTATTGTAATTTTTGGTGATGAGTACATCCAAGAACGGGAGATTTTCAGCACTGATATTTTGTGTGAACTTGATGCGAGAATTTTTCAAGTTTAATTCACCAATTTGTTTTACCAATGAGTTCTTAGAGCTTTTCCAAATCAGAAAAATGTCATCGATAAATCGAACATAAAATGCTAGATTCGCACTCCATGAAATGCTCGAAAAGATGTAATCGTGTTCAAACTTGGCCATGAACATATTCGCGTAGGCAGGCGCACCAGAAAAACCCATTGAAGTACCGCTTGTTTGGAGATAGAACTCGTCTTTCCATTGAAGGTAACTGTGTTGTAGGCAAAAAGTGAGAAGTTCCAAGACAAAGACTTTTTCTATGCCAATTTCCGGTAATTGAAGTAAGGCCCATTCAATTGCTTCAATGCCTTCAGTTAATGGAATAGATGTGTATAAGGACGTGACATTGATAGTGCAGAGTAGCCATGATTCTGAGAATTGTTTGTTGACCTCACTGAGGAGAGTTAGAAAATGGGTGGTGTCTTTAATGAAACTTTTCCAAGTCTGTACAAATTTTTGAAGGAAGTAATCAATGAATTGACCCGCAGGCATGAAAATAGAATTGCAACCGGAGACAATAGGTCTAAATGGTGGATTCTGCAAATTTTTATGAATTTTCGGGAGCATATATAGTTTGGGTCGCCTGGGATGAGATACAGACAAGAAGTTCCGGATTTTTTGGGTAATCCAAGACATTTCTTCCACATGATCTAGAATTTGACAAAGAGTGTTTTGGAATAAAGTAGTCGGATCTTGATCAAGTTTTATGTAAGTGGTCGTATCTTGAAGATGAAGACAAACTTTCTGTTCGTAAAACAAACGATCCATGATTACCAAGGCTCCACCTTTGTCTGCAGGTTGAAATGTGAGTCTATCATCCTTGGCCAGTTGGTTAATGATAGCTACTTCATGTCTCTTCAAGTTGTTTTGAGCAGATGTGTGGAGTTTCAGTTTGGTAAGATCAGTGCGGATGAGTGTTTCGAAAGAATCAAGGATTTTATGAGAAACAGGTGGCATGTATGTACTTTTGGGTTTAAACGGTCGCAATTCTGAATAGGAATCATCTGTTTGGCCTTTACTGAACTCTTGAGGAGTTGAGACATTAGAAAAAAAATTGGGGTGGCCACAATAAACACCATACCGGGCCAAGCACACTGTCAAATATGTGCTACTGTCCCCGGACTGCTAGAGCCCCACCAGCAAAAGCACAAATCAGGTCAGAAAGTCAGGGCACCCATCAGTCGTGTTCCTCTCAGGCCAGGAGCCTGGAGGGTGAAAGGTCCAGCCCCTCCTGTCCTCCATGCCCAGTTGTGAGCTCCCTGGGCCCTCACTCAATGCCTGCCACACCTCCCCAGTCTTGATAGGAGCATGAGCAGCCACCAAGCACAGGCCCACAGTACACCAGTCGGGGTCCAGGCGTGCTGTAGGAGAGTCCCCCTGCTCCCAACCTGCAGGTACTTCTCGAGGCCCCCGGGGCCCGGCTGTTTGCTCTCCTCTAGAGGTTCACCCAGAACATGTGGCCTCCCTCCCTCAGCCACCGTAGCTCTGCCAGCCACAACAGGACAGGGACCAAGATAGACCCCCCCTCCCAGATCACAGGAGGGACACAAGTAGCCACTGAGGAACCCAGGGTTTCATCACGGACCGCACTGTCTTTTTGCTGCTTCACAAGCAAGGGCTGCCATCTTGCGACCCCAGCTCCGGAGGGGACTCTTGGCAGTCTGGCACACCAAGGTCCCCTCCCCACGGAAGTAGGATGAGCCCCAGGGCTCCCCGTGGGCTAAACTGACTGTAGGATGGCCCAGCTATGCAACATGGGGTGCCACCGTCTGGATGTTGGCAGATGTTGGGAGGATTCGCAGGAGCTCAACAAAGGCTAGAGTGCCATCTTTGACTGCTGGATACACCCCTCTTCATATTATCTTTTAAAGCTAGTCACAAGATTATTCATTGTCCATGCTGCAGTGGAGAAGTGTGGCTCAATGATTAGAGCGGCAGACCCTGATGCAGAGGTCTAGCCCGGGACCAGCGTTCAATTCCCCACCTCGGCGGGTCTTGGGCTGAAAAGTTCCACGGACCTGATAATTTTCGCCTCGGTGCCATTCCAATCATGGAGTCCCACTCTGCAACTCTGGGCAATGGCTTGCTTAATCTCCACAACGGCCCCCACAACGCTAAGGATGCCTGGCCTCCACCTTGGGGGTGCCCAGGAGTGGACGCCTCACAGGGAAAGCCAGGATGGGTTCCACAGCGGTATTCGTACAAGCGCCTTGAGACCCTAGCGGGTGAGTAGTGCGCTATACAAGTATCAATTTACAATAAGTAAGCATGTTCTGATAGTATTCATGAAAATTCTAGAGGCTATCATTGAAAGAGTTTATCTTCACATTTGTTAAATGTCTTGCCTTTAGCATTAGATGCACAATATTGATGACGGCCAACTAGCTCATGATAACACACTAAAACTTTCAGTGATGTTTTAATGTCACTATCTTATCAACATACGACTCAAAGCCTTTGATTAGCTTTTCAAATGCATGCTTGAAACTAACCATCAGAGGCAGGCGGAGCCCATGGAACAAGTAATGTTACTGAGCCACAACTGTGGGGTTGATGCCTTTTAACACTCATGGTAGCAGGGCAAGCACACCGAGGCTGTTCAGGGACCGGTGTGAGGGTTACAGAGGGACAGCACAACAGTTACTACATTGCATACAATAACCATCCAGTGGTTTTCTTTTGTAAAACGGCAGTATTTTATTATACCAAAACTAAATACCGCACAAAGGTACATATCCTTGCACACCAGGTTGTATAACTAGTATTAAAGGTTAAAATAGGTAAAAATGTATCGGGCTTTGAATAATGTTCGAGGTGCAAGCTCACTGTGATTATTGTAAGCACATTACAGCATCAGTGGCTGGCATGCCAGTTGTTCAAGGCCCCCAGACTCCTGCAAACAGCACCATAGCTGTTCTTAAAGCCAAAGGCCCTCACGTCTGTTGAGCACATGTCCAAGAAGGGTAAGGTAACTACCTCAGCATAGAGGCAAAGAGGTTCCAAGCATGAGGCCCTCACACTAGGGGGCCTGCACGCCAGCTCCACATTCCTCCGCGGCTGATCTGGATATGCAGAGCGCGACTGCTCAGCAGTGCTACGGCAGGCTCCAGGGGGGGAAGAGGACAAGGAAAAAGTCCCCTCTCAAAAAAGTGACAATCCCCTCATCCTGTGCCACTGATTTCTTGGTCTTCTCTGTTCCTCCACGTGACATTTCAATTAGCACAGGACATCGAGCATAAGGTGCAGACTTTGGAAGTCGCGCACATGGTCTCTCACTCACTTCTCCTTGGAGGGCAAATAACGCAGTACACGGGTTATGGTCTTAACAGTAATTAGGAGAGGGGAGACTCCCCACCCATGATCATATCCTCTTCTGCATCACTCCCTCTTCCTGGGTGCAGTGCACACATCTAATTTAAAAGAGAGAGGGAGACTCTCCACCCATGCTCATATCCTCTCCTCTGTCGCTCCCTCTTCCTGGGTGCAGTGCACACATGGTAATTTAACAGTGATTGAGAGGGAGGGAGACTCTCCACCCATGCTCTTATCATCTCCTCCATCGCTCCCTCTTCTTCTTCCTGGGTGCAGTGCACACATGGTAATTTAACAGTGATTGAGAGAGAGAGGGAGACTCTCCACCCATGCTCTTATCCTCTCCTCTGTCGCTCCCTCTTCCTGGGTGCAGTGCACACATGGTAATTTAACAGTGATTGAGAGGGAGGGAGACTCTCCACCCATGCTCACATCCTCTCCTCTGTCGCTCCCTCTTCCTGGGTGCAGTGCACACATGGTAATTTAACAGTGGTTGAGAGGGAGGGAGACTCTCCACCCATGCTCACATCCTCTCCTCTGTCGCTCCCTCTTCTTCTTCCTGGGTGCAGTGCACACATGGTAATTTAACAGTGATTGAGAGGGAGGGAGACTCTCCACCCATGCTCTTATCATCTCCTCCATCGCTCCCTCTTCTTCTTCCTGGGTGCAGTGCACACATGGTAATTTAACAGTGATTGAGAGAGAGAGGGAGACTCTCCACCCATGCTCTTATCCTCTCCTCTGTCGCTCCCTCTTCCTGGGTGCAGTGCACACATGGTAATTTAACAGTGATTGAGAGGGAGGGAGACTCTCCACCCATGCTCACATCCTCTCCTCTGTCGCTCCCTCTTCCTGGGTGCAGTGCACACATGGTAATTTAACAGTGATTGAGAGGGAGGGAGACTCTCCACCCATGCTCACATCCTCTCCTCTGTCGCTCCCTCTTCTTCTTCCTGGGTGCAGTGCACACATGGTAATTTAACAGTGATTAGGAGGGAGGGAGACTCTCCACCCATGCTCACATCCTCTCCTCTGTCGCTCCCTCTTCTTCTTCCTGGGTGCAGTGCACACATGGTAATTTAACAGTGATTGAGAGGGAGGGAGACTCTCCACCCATGCTCACATCCTCTCCTCTGTCGCTCCCTCTTCTTCTTCCTGGGTGCAGTGCACACATGGTAATTTAACAGGGATTGGGAGGAAGGGAGACTCTCCACCCATGCTCTTATCCTCTCCTCTGTCGCTCCCTCTTCCGGGGTGCAGTGCACACATGGTAATTTAACAGTGATTGAGAGGGAGGGAGACTCTCCACCCATGCTCACATCCTCTCCTCTGTCGCTCCCTCTTCTTCTTCCTGGGTGCAGTGCACACATGGTAATTTAACAGTGATTGAGAGGGAGGTAGACTCTCCACCCATGCTCTTATCCTCTCCTCTGTCGCTCCCTCTTCCGGGGTGCAGTGCACACATGTGATTTAACAGTGATTGAGAGGGAGGGAGACTCTCCACCCATGCTCACATCCTCTCCTCTGTCGCTCCCTCTTCTTCTTCCTGGGTGCAGTGCACACATGGTAATTTAACAGTGATTGGGAGGGAGGGAGACTCTCCACCCATGCTCATATCCTCTCCTCTGTCGCTCCCTCTTCCGGGGTGCAGTGCACACATGGTAATTTAACAGGGATTGGGAGGAAGGGAGACTCTCCACCCATGCTCTTATCCTCTCCTCTGTCGCTCCCTCTTCCGGGGTGCAGTGCACACATGGTAATTTAACAGTGATTGAGAGGGAGGGAGACTCTCCACCCATGCTCACATCCTCTCCTCTGTCGCTCCCTCTTCTTCTTCCTGGGTGCAGTGCACACATGGTAATTTAACAGTGATTGAGAGGGAGGTAGACTCTCCACCCATGCTCTTATCCTCTCCTCTGTCGCTCCCTCTTCCGGGGTGCAGTGCACACATGGTAATTTAACAGTGATTGAGAGGGAGGGAGACTCTCCACCCATGCTCACATCCTCTCCTCTGTCGCTCCCTCTTCTTCTTCCTGGGTGCAGTGCACACATGGTAATTTAACAGTGATTGGGAGGGAGGGAGACTCTCCACCCATGCTCATATGCTCTCCTCTATTGCTCACTCTTCCTGGGTGCAGTGCACACATGGTAATTTAACAGTGATTGAGAGACAGGGAGACTCTCCACCCATGCTCTTATCCTCTCCTCTGTCGCTCCCTCTTCCTGGGTGCAGTGCACACATGGTAATTTAACAGTGATTGGGAGGGGGGAGACTCTCCACCCATGCTCATATCCTCTCCTCTGTCGCTCCCTCTTCTTCTTCCTGGGTGCAGTGCACACATGTAATTTAACAGTGATTGAGAGAGAGAGGGAGACTCTGCACCCGTGCTCATATCCTCTCCTCTGTCGCTCCCTCTTCCTGGGTGCAGTGCACACATGGTAATTTAACAGAGTGAGAGAGAGAGAGGGAGACTCTCCACCCGTGCTCTTATCCTCTCCTCTGTCGCTCCCTCTTCCGGGGTGCAGTGCACACATGGTAATTTAACAGTGATTGGGAGAGAGGGAGACTCTCCACCCGTGCTCATATCCTCTCCTCCATCGCTCCCTCTTCCTGGGTGCAGTGCACACATGTGATTTAACAGTGATTGAGAGGGAGGGAGACTCTCCACCCGTGCTCTTATCCTCTCCTCTGTCGCTCCCTCTTCCGGGGTGCAGTGCACACATGGTAATTTAACAGTGATTGGGAGGGAGGGAGACTCTCCACCCATGCTCATATCCTCTCCTCTGTCGCTCCCTCTTCTTCTTCCTGGGTGCAGTGCACACATGGTAATTTAACAGTGATTGAGAGAGAGAGAGGGAGACTCTCCACCCATGCTCTTATCCTCTCCTCTGTCGCTCCCTCTTCCGGGGTGCAGTGCACACATGGTAATTTAACAGTGATTGAGAGGGAGGGAGACTCTCCACCCATGCTCATATCCTCTCCTCTGTCGCTCCCTCTTCCGGGGTGCAGTGCACACATGGTAATTTAACAGTGATTGGGAGGGAGGGAGACTCTCCACCCATGCTCATATGCTCTCCTCTGTCGCTCCCTCTTCTTCTTCCTGGGTGCAGTGCACACATGGTAATTTAACAGGGATTGGGAGGAAGGGAGACTCTCCACCCATGCTCTTATCCTCTCCTCTGTCGCTCCCTCTTCCTGGGTGCAGTGCACACATGTGATTTAACAGTGATTGAGAGGGAGGGAGACTCTCCACCCATGCTCACATCCTCTCCTCTGTCGCTCCCTCTTCTTCTTCCTGGGTGCAGTGCACACATGGTAATTTAACAGTGATTGGGAGGGAGGGAGACTCTCCACCCATGCTCATATGCTCTCCTCTGTCGCTCGCTCTTCCTGGGTGCAGTGCACACATGGTAATTTAACAGTGATTGCGAGAGAGGGAGACTCTCCACCCATGCTCATATCCTCTCCTCTGTCGCTTCCTCTTCTTCTTCCTGGGTGCAGTGCACACATGGTAATTTAACAGTGATTGAGAGAGAGAGAGGGAGACTCTCCACCCATGCTCTTATCCTCTCCTCTGTCGCTCCCTCTTCTTCTTCCTGGGTGCATTGCACACATGGTAATTTAGCAGTGATTTGTGAGGCAGAGACCCTCTCCGTGTCTATTGTAGGCTCCAGTGAGCTGCAATGAACGTAAACATTTTTGGACCATGCAGGCTCAGTGTCTGAGCTCTTCTGTCACTCTCCTCCAGCAAGGGTGTGTCTCACTCCTCCTCTAAGTAGGCCATGCAGAGTCTGGTACTGGGGCACTGCCACAGCTTTTCCATCAGCTCCTTGCCGAATTTCCAGGTGATATCCCATCTTCTGTGGGGGACTAGCTGTCAGTGACATCAGCCCTGAACCTCAGGAATTCCTCTGGTACTCTATGGAGTATCACGTCTTCAGTCAGCGAGAAATCTTGAACAATCATCTCTTCAGTCAGCAAGAAACCTGGCACAAGCGCGAACGTTTCTGTCCCACTTTATTAGCCATGCTGTAGAAACTCAATGCTGGTTCCACTGGCGGGTCCTGGAACTAGTCCAAAGTGCCCCCCTCTCTTAGTGCATCTCTTCTCTTCAGAGCCAACACAGCCTTTGTTATCAAGTGATGGTTTCCACAATAGGTCGTGATGAGGGGTATGTCAAGCTCTGGCACCCAAAATATGAGCACACTCGTGCGAAGACATTGGACAGGGCTTAGCAGCAGGTGGCGTTCAGGACTTGCACCCATGGGAGAGACCAGGAGGCGGGCTCTGCCGGGATGATTCGCTCTGCACAAACACTAAACAGCTGTCTCTACCTCCTCACACACTCACACGCCACGCCTCTGCCAAAAAGGCCATTACTACATAAATAAAGCAGTCCTGTTTCCATCTTCTCAACCCATAATGTTACATTAGATTAGAAAAATGGTACGCGGCCACCACCGCTTCATGATGGTCTTGGGCCGGTGACAATAGTCCAGTTTCCAAGGAAGACAGGCTTGCTAAACCCCTCCAGACCACAGAGACAGGATCTGGGTCTCAAACCCTTACACCTTGCCTCGGCCGCGGCACGCGTGAACAATTGTGTGCAGCCTGGGCACAAAATATCAGAATAGCATAGGAAACTACAGTTGATCTTCAAGGCAGGTATGCATGTCTGCAAAACCATGTAGGGGAAATTCCTATGCCAATATGAACACTGCCAATTATGGCCAACGCACCGTCCATTCATAATCTACAGAGCCAATATGACACGGCCAGCTGTTGCAGTGAAACACTTTCCTGAAAGCTGGTGGTAGTCTTTTACTAAGTTTGAAGAAAATGGATTGTACTGAAGTTATACAAAATGATTTTTTTGCACAATTGCACCAAGCCAAAAAACAAGAATATCTCTAAAATGTTAAAGAGAATGTTTATTGCATGATGTGACAGGAAGTAAGAACATACAGCAGAGCCTTAGAATACTCCCTCGATCAGCTGAGTGAGTGACTGTGCTTCTTTCTACCCCTACAATAGGTTCTGATGTTAAGTTACACCCAGAATCAGAGACATGTTGACCAGACCAATTATCTGACAGGAAATATTACAGTGGTTTTGGTGTCAAAATCTCGGCTGCTCCCTTTGCCGGAGATCTTTTCAACTCTCCCAAACGTTTTATGAATGAGGATTCATTGTGTGTTGCATCTTTGTATAGTTTGCCTTTGTAATATTATCACCGCTGTGATTAGGAACAATAGTGTGCTAGAGGTTCCCCAAATTGCTCCAATTGAGACAGGAAGAAATCACTGCAAAGCACCACATTTGAAACAAAAGCTCTAAACTGATAACCTAACGATTCCACAATAGTAGGTGACTATCGGGTAATTCTAACCAACACAATTCATAATTGTAATTGTAAGGTGAAATAATTGTAAGGTGAAATACCCTTGTACGTCCAGAATATCCCAAAATATTTCCAAAGTGACTCCATATTTATGCCCAAAATATTTTTTAATTGTAATAAACCTTTTTGGTAATTACTGCTAAAGTAACAATGCGCTACTGTAGTCCCATAACTATCAATTAATCTATGAGTCATTTGTAATGCGCAGCACTGTCACCCCTAGGGGTATCTGGGCGCTGAGGATGCTTTGTCTCCGTAGAAAAACCAGGCCTTGAGTCTCTTTCTGAAGTCTGCCAGAAAGGGTGCTGTTCGGAGGTGGAGGGGCAGGTTGTTTCAGGTCTTGGTGGCAATGTAGGAAAAGGAGCGGCACCCGCTACGGCTGCGGTGGATGTGGGGGATGAAGGCGAGGGAGTAGGAACAAAGGTGTCTGAAGGGTTGATTGAAATTCAGTCGATGGTTGATGTAGGATGGCCCTTGATCATGGAGAGCTTTATAGGCGTGCGTAAGGACCTTGAACTGGCATCTCTTCACGATGGGGAGCCAATGAAGGTCTCTGAGGTAGGGGGTGATATGCGATCGTTTGGGGAGGTCCAGGATGAGTTTGGCTATGGTGTTCTGTATGGCCTGGAGTCTTCTGAGGAGCTGGGTAGAGATGCTGGTCTGGAGTCTTCTGAGGAGCTGGGTGGAGATGCCAGTGTAGAGAGTGTTGCCATACTCGAGGCGGCTGGTGACGAGGGCCTGAGGGACGGTCTTTCTTGTGTTGATTGGGATCCATCTAAAGATTCGGCGGAGCATGCAAAGAGTGTGGAAGAAGGAAGAGGCAACTGCATTGATCTGTTGTTTCATGGTTTGTTGGCTGTCATGGATGAGCCCCAAGTTGTGCGTGTGGTCTGTAGGTGTGGGGGTTGGAGCAAGTTCAGCTGGCCACCAGCTTTGGTCCCAGGTGGAGGTGTGGTTCCTGAAAATCAGTTCATTTGTCTTGTCAGAGTTTAGTTTGAGGCAGTTGTCTTTTATCCAGTTGGCCACGTTGTTCATGGTGCTGGAGAAATTGCATTTTGCATTGGTGGGGCCCCTGGTGAGCGAGAGAATGAGTTGAGTGTCATCTGCTTAGGAGATTATGTTGAGACCATGGGCTTGGATGACGCCTATGAGGGGGGGTCATGTAGGTGTTGAATAAGGTGGGGCTCAGTGATGATCATTATGGTATGCCGCAGATGATGTCCTTGGGTGCGGAGGTGAATGGAGGGAGCCAGATGCTCTGTGTGCTTCCTGTAAGGAAGGAGGCGATCCACTTGAGGGCGTCATGCTGTACGCCGATGCTGTGGAGTCTGTTGATGCGGGTGTTATGTGAGACGGTGTTAAACACGGTAGAGAAGTCGAGGAGAATCACGGCCAGTTTCTACGCAGTCGAGGAGAGTTCTGATGTCGACTATGGCTACCATCAGTGTGGCCTCAGTGCTTTGGTTGCTCTGGAATCCACATTCTTAGGTGTCTAGTAGGTAGCTGTGTTCCAGGAATTCGGTGGGTTGGTGGTTGATGGCTTTCTCAAGTACTTTGGCCGGATAGGGGAGCAGGGAGATTAGTCAGTACTTTTTGAGGTTGCTGGGGTCGGCTGAGGGGTTCTTTAGGAGGGGTCTGACTTCTGTGTGTTTCCATCTGTCTGGAAAGGTTGCTGTGTAGATGGAGGTATTGAGGATGAAGGTATTGAGGATGTTGGTGAGCTCTGTGCTGATGGGGTTTGCCCCAAGGTTGAAGAGATGGTTAGGGCAGTGGTTTATGGGCACTCTGGAGTGGATAGAAGACATGATGGCTGTGGTGGTCTGGGTGGTGAGTGGAGACCAGGCGGTGAGTGTATGGTTGTACTTAGATGGTTGGTTGAGGTTGAGGGTGGTGGATTGGGGGTCAAACTTGTAGATAGCAGAAAGTTTGCTGTGGAAGTAGTCTGAGAGTGTTTCGCAGAGTTCTTCGGATGGGTGGAAAGTGTCCTCTGTGGCTGTCGAGTTGGAGACATTTTTCATTATTTTGAAGAGTTCCTTGGTGTGGTTGGCCGCCGTGTCAATTTTGGTGGTGGTGGCTGCTTTTTTGGCTTTCTTGATGTGCTGGTGGTGGTTGCGGAAGGCTGTTTTGTAGGCATCTCTGTCGGCGGGGCTCTTTATGATGCACCATTGCTTCTCCAGTAGGTGGCAGTTGTGCTTGGTGGTCCTGAGCTCTGGGGTTTACTAGCTGGCATGTTTTGAGGTATTGTTGGCTTTTGTTGGGTTCAGTGGGGCAACTCTGTTGGTGTAGTTGGTGACCCAGGTGGAGAAGTTCTGGATGGCTTGGTCTGGATCTGCTGGGGCTTCGGGTTGGGTGGTGGCAAGGGTCTGAGTCCACTGTGTTTTGGTGATCCTGCTCCAGCTGCGATGGGAGGAGGGATGACGTTTAGGAATGGTGGGTGGGGCGTCTGCGATGGTGAAGTGCATGATGACGTGGTCAGTCTAGGGGAGTTAAGTGGTGTGGCTGAATTTGATTCGGTCGCTGGAGGTGAAGATGGGGTTGAGTGTGTGTACGTACTTGTGCATGGGTCCGATGACCAGTTGGGTGAGATCAATGTTGTTCAGGTTCTCTAGGAGGGCGATGAGTTGGGGTCTTCAACGTGGAAGTTGAGGTCGTCGATAGGACATAGTGGTGGGAGTCGATGGACAGGGGTGCGATGAGGTTGGAGATTGCATCCCATGAGGACTGTGCAGGGTCCCGGGGGTCTGAAGGCATGGGTGCCTCTAATCGTGGTCTTCGCATCTGTCTATAGTTGGAAGTTTATGTGCTCTATGAGAGGTGTGGGAACGTTGTTGATGATGGTGCATCTGATGGTTTATTTGAAGATGATGGCGATGCCTCCCCCTTGTTTGTTGGAGCTGTCAGGGCACATCATCTTGTGGCCGTCTGGGGTGGCGATGGGGTTCAAGGAGGGGTTGAGAAAAGTTTTAGTGGTGAAGGCAACGTCAGTGGAGAGGGTGGTGATTTGTCTCAGATTTCCCTGTTGTGCTTGCAGAGTGAGCGGGTGTTGAGCAGGATACATTGGAGCGACTCCCGGTTGTTCTTTGTCCTCCCGGGTGAGAGTGGCGTGGGGACCTTCGTGGGCTGTCTTGTAGGAGAAGTGGCAGTGTCGGCAGGTGAAGGGTACTTTAGTTGATCGTGGTGCAGCAGTGAAACAGCTGTTGCTACAGTGTCTGTGGTTCAGCTCTCGGAGTTCCCTAACGTGTATCTCCAGCTGGCGGGAGGGTCACAAGCCCTGGTGTTGGGCATGGTCCAGACGCAGACGGGCTTGCCTTTGGCCTGCCTTTGGCTTGCTGGTGGCGCAGTGGCTACCATTAGCAGTCCTGAGGGTGGGAGGGACTTTGCGGTTGACGGGTGGAGATAAGGGGGAAAACCGTGGGAAGAGCAGGAAATGGCAGGGAAATAACAGCGCAACTGGTCTGGACCAGCTGGATCCAACCAGTACAACCACAGGCGCAGTCTAAAACGAGACAAATTAAATTAAGAGATGCCAAAATAAAACAAAAATGCCAAAATTAAATGCCACTAGAGCAGGAGAGACCTTAGATTACCACCATACCACTACAAAAAATGGGGCTCAGGTACGGGAAGCAAAGTCCCGGTCTCAAGAAGCCAGGCAGGGAGAGTAGAGCAGAGACCAGAGGCCAATGGGCTACTCTTGGAGCCATGCAGCGGACTCCATAAGTAGTCTTGGAGGTGGGAGGGACTGTGTGTGTAGGAGGCTGGCCGGGATTGGTCAAAAATGGCAGGAAGAGCGGGAAACGGCAGGGGAACAGTAGCGCATCTGGTCTGGACGAACTAGATCCAACCAGCACAACCACAGGTGCAGTCTAAAACGAAACTTAAATTAAATTTTAAATTAAATTTGCGAGAGTTTAAGCTGTTGACATAGTAAATGACAATGCTTTTTATTTATTTGTTTTGATAATTCACACATAAATAAAAGCATTGTCATTTACAATGAAACTCACAAAAAATGTCGAGAACTGGAGATTCTGTATAAAAAGGAAAGCAGAAAGCAGAAAGTGATCCTTTATAAGGACAAGAAAATAGTGCTTACAGACTAAATAAGACGTACCGTGTAACACCCGAAGTAAAAGGGCCAGTCCTCATAGGAGGTTACAAATTAAGCTAAGGCGGTGCTAAGAAGGGACTAACAAGCCTAATAACGAATCAGAAACCAGCATTTACGAAGGATAATGACACAAGCCAATGATAAATATGAGCGGAGAGTGGATGGGGCTACAAGTCCATACTCGAATACAGCATGCATCGCAGCGCAAGCGCTGTCCAGGCTCAATCATAAAAATAAAAAAAAAAGACCTTTGTGTGTCACACAATGAGAAATGGACTTGCCAGGTACCAGTGTACTCAGAGGAGATAATGCATGTACGGAAAGACCCCCTGAACACTGCAAGGGAGGACCACAAACAGGTGAGCAACTTCAACAAGGTCAAAGATCCATGCACAGGATTAAGAGAGAAAAGTACTTTTATGATTAATATCTTATAAGCAGGAGGAGGTCAGATCTAAAATGGACATGACACCAATTCCCAATACATATTTGCTGCAACATCTAAAGCCGCTGCAATGTTCACTTTCCAATGGCAAACCAAGTCCCAGTGGGCTGTAGAGTTCTACATATTGCAACAGGGCATGTAACCAACACACAGGTATGTTTACAAGGGAACACATGATATACATATGGACAAATAAAGAAGAAACATAACATCACAGAGGGGTGAGGCTGCAGGGAGAATGTATCCAGTTTAGAATAACAGGAAGGTTGTGAAGAGGTGAATTGGGAGACATTTCTTGGATTCCATCTCCAGAATCAAGTCTAAGGTGCTAAGAGAGGTAATCACAGAGCTTCAGGTCATATGCCGCGAAAGGCTATTCTTCTTCGCGAGTTTGGACACCCAGCCTGGTCAGGCAGCATGGGTTTTTTGTAGTTGAGCACTGTCAGGCATGTTGAGGTTAGAGCCTAGGTAACCTCGTTTACTGATTAAAGTTCCCACAACAAACTCTGACATTGATTCCGGAATGCAGAGGGGGCTGGTACAGTTTATAAAGTTAGGGGACGTTAAACTTCCTGTGGCTGGTGGTTGGTCTACAAACACAGTGAGCTGCTTCGACTCATTTCAATGAGGACATTCATGGATGAATAACTTGTATGAGGACGCCATCGATGTGTAATAAGACAAGGAAGGGGCGTGCACTGTGGAACAAAAGGTCATAGAAGGGAGGAAGAAATGTAAACCTGAACCATTGTCTCCATGCCTTTTATTAAATGGTCATGAAGGACAGTGAGGCTTACTTCAACAATCTATAGATTTACATACTGATGAAATGTAAGAAAGGAGGGACAGTGGGAGCAGGTTGCTTGATTGTGGTATGGGATGTCAGAGTCATTGTCTTTCCTGGTATTGGGGACTTCATGGTGCTCTCTCTTGTATAGGGGCATTCACTTTACATTTTTATGGTGTGTGGAAATCCTTGGGCCTTATCATATGGACGATAGAGAGTGAGGGAGATGCACTAAACTGCTGGTAAGGGTTGTTAGGGTTCCTAGGAAGAAGAGGCTAGAAAGCCTTAAACTGCTATGGGGCAGTCTGAGTGAGGTAGGCGCTGGCAATTGAGGGTGTATGCTCTGAGAATGTTGGGTCAGACTCTGTTATGAAGTGTCAAAGGGCAGGGCTCTGACAGTAAGATGCCATGCTCTAGGTACAGTGCATGTCCCTGGTATGGTTGAGTGATGCTGACTCGCTCTGTATGGGGCCAGGGTGACTGGCCCTGGTACAAGGCTCCCACAGAGACATACTCTGGTTGATGGGTGCCTGTGTAGGGCAGGCTGACACGCGGCTGTGTGGTGATTGTGTCTCTGGTTCTAGTAGGGACTATGGGCATCGTGCCTGGATCTGCTGAATTTCACTCTGCCAGTTCAGGGAACGGGTGCCAGACTCTGGTTTGAGTGAGTCAAGCTGTACATTTTTGGTATGTCAGGAATCCATAATCTGATATGAGTGTGACAGGGTTCATAGCACTGATACGATTCTCGGGCCTCATAAGCTGTACTTCTCTACAACCCACAGGTTCGACTGTTCCTGTCCAGCTTCCCCAGGTGTTCAGCCTAGATGGAGCTGTGTCTGCTGCTTTTCTCCCAGCCTGTCACCGGACACATACCATGCATACAACTGGAGTTTGCTTATGGCATGGCTTGCTTGATATGGTTTTGTTGCGAGTGCACTTTGTGTGTTGTGGTTCTGGTGTGAGAATGTTTCTTTGCAGGGTGCCAATTCTCGTATTGGGTTTCTGTAGTCTGTACAGTTTGCTTGCTAGTATACTGCAAGTATGGTGCATTGAGCTTACTGGTTTATTGAAATGCTGGTTTACGTACAGTTTTCTGTTAGGGTTACTCCTACCTGTACTGTTTTCTAGCTGTTTTCTAGCTGGGATGTTTGTGTCAAAGTGAATAGCTTTATTGATACATGCCCAGCTTGGCACGGATGCTGCTGTTGACTGACATCTGCTTGTTGGGTCATGTCAGCTTGTTGGTGATTGTATAGTTTACCTGTATGGTGTTTTCAGGGGCCTGGTTGGTGTGCCTTGTTTCTGGTGTAATTGTACGCTAGTTACAGTTCTGGATATGATATGATAGCTCGTACTCAAGGCAACCGGCGTGAGATTGTTCCTTCTTTCCCAGACGAGGACGCGTTATCGACGCGCCACATTACTGCATACTGTACCGAAATCTAATGAAGCTTTACTACTCACGCCGGAGGACCGTGTAGGTCGTAATTAACCCCACACGTTAATTGTATGTATTCAAGCCGATACAGCCTTGAAAAAGTCGCATGTAAATTGAGAAGGCGACGAAACATGTGTTGGCATTTGGCATTGACTTGTCTACCGAATCACAGTTCGTGTTATTAAAAAAGGACCTAGAAGAAAACCAATAAGAACAAGTCTCGCATCAAAAAATTATTTCTTTCAGAATTGGTGTTGTTTTGGAATCCTGATATGAAGAACACTATGTTATTATTTTTGTTGTGTGCTAAGGGTTTTGTATTTATGTGTTGACTGCAGCTTTTGCCACGGTCGTGTTGGAAGAGTTTGGTGGTTCTCCACTCCCCTTTTAGCACCACACCAAACACCCATCCTTAATAGATATTTGGAGTGAAATTATCCAGGAGCGCCTTCCCTATTGTAATAAAATACCACTTTCTTTGTAATTGGCAGTTCTGGATATGATGATGAATTTTCCTTTCCATTAAAGGGTAGCACCCTTGTTAGGGCGCTGTGGTGATCTTTTTTTTGTAAGGTATTGTCGTGTTCCTTTTCTCCCGTGCCCAGTCCTACTATTGCCCAGTGTAGGAAGGTGGATATCTGACTATGGTTACCCCCAAATTTTTGCCTAGTGTCTAGCTGGTTTTTCGACTTAGTTGGCCTGAGATCCTGCCATTCAGGCTCTCAGGCTATCTGCTCTCTCTGTAAAATGGACTCCATGTACCCTAGGTACATACCCAATTGGTTGGATCACCCTGTCAGCCCCTGTACCAGTGTACACTAGGTACCCAGGGCATTGGTGTATCCAAGGCCTGCCAGGGGCTGAAGCATGTATTATGCCACCCCAGGCTTGGCCTAACAATTTGACACAACTGGCTGATCACTCAGCTGGGGTAAGTTGGTGTAATCACCTCTTACTTAGGTGTAGTATACCTATACCTAACCTTAAAATGGGACACCTGGTAACCTATAAGTCACTCCTATGGCAGGCCTTAACAATCCTGAAGGCAGAGGGCTTGGTTCCATGTGAGATGGTGCTCTGGCATGAGCTGAGCCTGTCTGCAGTGGTCGGAACAACTTCCTTCTACTGTTTCCAGATATCGTCATACCATATACTCTTAAGTGCATTATGAACCTCGCGGTTAAATGCTATCTTTGGTTTGGCTTTATTAAAACATGTCGAGTAAGGTGTCATACGAATTGGAATACTAAACCCTCGCCAATTCTGGCGACGGGGTTAGCATTCCACCCTTCTAGAGGGACACGACATGTACAGTACCTGAAACCCGGGTAAAATCAGACATAGCCTCAGCTCCACAAAATGGATGCTGCCACCACAGACACAAGTCTGCCCTCCTGCTGCTGGGAGTCCTTCCAGCTTGGGAGGTGTGGACAAAGGGTTTCCTGCCAGGGGAGGTGCGTGCACCACCCCAGACAGGATTTTGTGTATTGGTCAGGTAGGGCTTGAAAGAAACCAGACATGCCTGTGGCTCACAAGGAGCCTCGGTGCATATGCCAGTTCAAACCGGTCCTGGGGCACACCAGTCCCGGGCCTGGGGCGAGCTGGACAAAGGATTGGGGGTGTAACCACCCCCCTTCCTGGTCCCACCCATAGGGAGGGACCTAGCAGGTAGTCCGGCCCCTAGAATCCGCTTAAAGGTAGGAGCTGTGTCCTAAGACTTCAGACATCCTGAAATCAACTTAACACTAAGAAGAAGACGGGAACTTCGACGCTCTGCTGCACAGAGGACTGAAGCCAATCTCCCCTGTGGTCAGGGAGTGACCACCTTGCTAACGCATGCACCATCCAGCGAATCAACGTCTGCTTTGCCGCCGCCTCCCGCCGGAGCCCGAGCCCAGAGACTGACAAGACCTGGACCTCCAGACCTCTCACCGCCCGATCCACAGTCCCTGAAAAGAGGAGACCCGTGCAGGCACCGAGACACGTGGAGCCAGCCATCTTGGATCGACTACGACAAGCTGACAAGTGCAACAACCGAGGCTCCCTCCAAGTTGTGCTTTGGGATCTGAGAAGCCCAACTCTCGAGCAGCATTTGCACCAAAGGTGAGCCCTCCAGCATCTCCACGATCTGCGTGGGGCCCTTCTGCATTGTGCCACTCGACGCGCCTAACCGGTTGCTGGCCCGCTGGCTAGTGGCCATCTTGGCGACGAACTCTACGAAAAACACCGCTGGTCTGGTTGCTCCAGACTGGCCCTTGCTCTTCTCCAAAGGAGCAATCCCTCTGACCTTGCTGGTCAGAACCAACAGCTGATTTCCGAATCCTCCTGCAATTGCTTTTGCCAAGGCTTGGTTGCTTCGACCAAGTCGCCGACACCGCCGACAGCGAGAGCCTGCGTGGGACAGCTCGTGAGCCGACTCCTGGACGTCGTCGACCTTCAGGGACCACGTGGCTGCGGAGACAAGCTACCCCTCATCACCTGTTTGCACCCGACATCGCCTGGTACCTACCTGGTGCCACGCCGGTCACTGGCTAGTGACTGTGAACACTGTCCCCTCTGCTTTCAGGTCTTCTGCAACTCCGATCCACCCTTGGATCCACCGCATCTCTCCCGGACCGACCGCCTGCAGCATCTTTGTCCCAGGCTCAACGGAACAGATAGAAGAAACCCGACGCACTTTGAGGCCTATGCACCCGCTTCCTGTGGGTGAGGTAAAGCTGGTACTCCGGTGCCCCTGTGTAGTAATACATCTCTAGTGCCTGTGTTCCAAATCTTAAGTTCCTAGTCAACCCGGAAGATCTCCTTTGCAGTAACTTTGTACTTTTTACGCACCCATTGAAACCTATGGGAGCACGCGTGTGACTATTTGCTCTGCACACGCCACCCGTGGACCTCCTGGTCACTAACTAACGTTAGCTCCTTGTAGGCCCAGCGATTCTAGAGGCCCTAGGCCTTTTCCCTTTTCTGTTCGTGGTACTTATACCACTATTTTAGTATATGGTTTGAGTGGCCACCAGGGCCTATCCATATAAAGTGCAACTTCTGTGTATTCTGTGATAATCTTGTTTGACGATTTGTGCTCCTGTGCTCATAAAGAGACTAGGGGTTACTTTGAGAAATAAATACATATATATTTTGAATATATATCTGTGTGGTGTCCTTTCATTGGTATAAAAGGGGGTTGCATTTGGTAAAACAGCTGGCTTAACACGCATCACGAGTTTAGCCTCAAAGACTGCTTAGCCTACGCTACCACTAGGGCAGCTAGTCCAAAAAGGTTGACTTACAACCACACCATAAGGGTTGCTTGGCATGGTACAAGGTGATCACTTTAACTAGTGAGCATCATATACCAGGCCAACTTCTCACATTGGTGAGCAGCGGTTGGATTTGAGCTTGCTGTGTTTTACCATTGTAATCTCTTGGTTACCAATTGAAAGATCACATAGGTACCTATAGGTACATATAAAACAAGATTAGATATACATAAGTTCTACTGAACTTAGTTGTTGTAGAGCAAAGGGAGTAGCACACCCTGACTACAACTACTAGATAGGTTTAGTAGGTAAACCCAAGTGTAGGTAGATTGCAACACATCCACCCACACTTAAGAGCAATGGCCGGGGCAGAGGGGTCCACTGTACCCATCTCTGTTGAGAGTGACCCCCAGAGGGCACCCTCCAGCTTTGCTACCCTTAATCAGAATGAGCTCAGGCATTTGGCAACTCTTAGGGGCCTTAAACAGCCCAAGAACCCTAACTCTGCTGAGCTCAGAGAACTCTTACAAAATGATGAGAATCAGAGAGAACTCAAGAAAGCTTCCCAGTTAGCCCCCTTAGGGTCAGGAACAGGAGGCCCCCCTTCTGAAGATACTACAGAGGTACCCAGTTCCAATAGCCATCCCTTAGATGAGAATCATACTACAGGGGAGGAAAGTGGTGAGGATACAGAAAGTAGTGATGATGAAGGGAGAACTAGCCCAGTGCCAAGTATTATACTTGGCCCAGCTAAACTAAGGCTATTGGGGACTGACAAGGGGTTTACCCCATTGGATCTCCCCAGTGGACTTAACACAGGGCTTGGGAGGCAAAGGAATCGCTCAGGTGACTCCAATGCTTCTCATGGCTCTAGAGGCTCTCAAGGTCACTCCAGGAAAAGGATGACCACCCCTCAGAGGAGGGAACATGAGGCCAGAATGCAGGAAGCCCAGCTGAGGATCAGGAAGCAGGAGCTAGAAGTAGCCCTGATGGAAGAGAAACTGAGCAAGGCTAGGCAGCATAGAGAGAGTGGGTCTATACCCACTGGTGGCAGCAATGTCCCTAGGGACAAAGATAGGGTCTTTGACAATAGGAACCTGTCCAAGATTGTGCCCCCCTACAAAAGTGGGGATTACATCCACAAATGGATGACTGCTCTTGAGAGAGCCTGCAAAGTGCAGCAGGTTCCTGAAGACCAGTGGGCAGCAATCTTATGGCTCTCCTTTGAGGGGAGAGGCAGAGATAGACTCCTCACTGTTAGAGAAGAGGATGTCAGAAATTACAGAGTCCTGAAGAGTGTCCTAGTTGATGGGTTAGGCTTAACCACTGAACAGTACAGGTTAATGTTCAGAGACACCCAGAAGACACAGACTCATGACTGGTCTGAATATGTGGAATGTGCCACTAAGGCTTTGGAGGGTTGGTTGCTGGGAAGTAAGGTGTCTGATTATACAGGATTGTACAATTTGATGATGAGAGAGCAGATTTTAAGTAATTGTGAAAACCAGCTTCTCCATCAACACCTGGTAGACTCAGATTTGACCTCTCCCCAAGAATTGGGAAAGAGGGCAGATAAATGGGTCAGGACCAGGATCAGGCCTAAAAACCAGGGTGGTGACCAAAAGAAAGATACCACCAAGCCTCAAGAGAAGGGTGGGGATAAAGAAAAAGAGAAACCTTCCTCAGGGCCCCAAAACTCCACACAGGGTGGTGGGTCCCAAGCTCCCTCCTCTACCACAGCTAAAAAGCCCTACTGCCATGAGTGTAAAACTCCTGGGCATTGGAAAACTGACAGCGGTTGCCCAAGGGCTAAAAACAAAACTGTTCCTCCAATTACTCCTGTCACACCACCTATTACTGTCAGCAGTAATCCCCCAGGTGGTGGGAGTGCCCCCAGAAATCTGGGTGGGTTTACTTGGGGAACACAGGGGGACCCTGGCTTAGCCAATTCCCCTACAGCAACCACTCTTGTCTGTGATGGTGGCATGGGGTTTGCCAACTTCACTGCCTGTCCCAACACTTTGGGTAGGTACAGACAGGAGCCCTACATCAATGGTACAAAAGCTGAGGCCTACAGAGACACTGGGGCTAGCATCACAATGGTGGCCCATTGGCTAGTTCCCTCTGAGCAGCTTTTGCCCGGTTTCTCCTACCAGGTGACTAACATTGATGGCAAACAGAACAGTCATCCCATGGCAGAGGTATGTCTCAGCTGGGGAGGGGTCACTGGCCCTAAAAGGGTAGCAGTGTCCCCAACCTTGCCTGTAGACTGCTTACTGGGGAATGACTTAGAACTCTCAGCTTGGGCTGGAGTTGAACAAGACACCCATTCTAAAATGGTAGGCCTTTCACAAAAGGGTAGGGGGGTTGTGCCATTCACAACCCCTGTCCAAATAGATTTCCTCCCTGAAAAGGTTGGAAGGGCAGTGGTAGCCACAGCCCAGGCACAGACAGACTTCCCTGTAGGGACTGGCAGAGCTGTGACAGTCACAGCTCAAACACAAACTGAGTGCCCCCCTGAAAAGGTTGGCAAGGCTGTAATGGTCTCAGCCTATACTCAGACTGACATAGGTGTAGTGAAGCCTGAAACAATGGATCACTCCACACAAACTGAGAGTAGTGGGGAGGAAGAAAAGTCTCCCTCTCCCCAGACATTAGGAAAAGGTCAGCCTCCTCAGGGATCTGACCTCACCCCTTGTGAAGGAACTGCCCCAGAGGTAGCCAGGCCTGGCCTGGCAGAGCCTCTGATGTCAGTGGCCCCTTCCAAGGTGGGATCCAGTCTGGTGCAGGTAGCCTGCCTCTCTCTACCCTGCCTCAGTCAGCCCAGGGCTGCAGAGGTCAGGGAGGCCAGTGGACCCCCAGAGGGCCCCTGTCCACAAGAACCCCCCCATCAAAAGAATGAGGATTGCCTGGCTAGTAGCCCTAGTCAGGTGATGGGTAAAAACATTCCTGAGGGACCTCCTTTACAGGTAGTTAGGGACCTCCCCCAGGGGGATTCTGTTGGGCACAGGCAAACATGGGACCTTAGGGCCCCAAACCTGACCTGTCCCTCCAGTAAGCCCACAAAAGGGACCCACCCTCCAGCTTTAGGTAGCCAGAGGCTGACCCTGAGAGCACAGTGCAACTCAGTTAAAGAAAGAAAGGCATCCATGGTGGAGGATGATTGGAGGAAGCTGAGGCCTCACTTTGAGGACACTCACTTCAGTACTCCATCTCAACACCAGCCTTTTACTTTGCCAAGACACACCACAGGTAGAGATTCCCTATGGTGGAGACCCTCTGATACCCTTAGGGTGAGGGATTGCTTAGTGGACCATGAGACAGGGGGTAACCATGCCAGTGCTGGTTCCTCCTTATATGGCCACTTGGGCAATATAGGCTTACCTGGTCAAGGTCAGCCTTATCTCCCTTCGTTTGGGGGGGGGGTTGTGTAGGAAGGTGGATATCTGACTATGGTTACCCCCAAATTTTTGCCTAGTGTCTAGCTGGTTTTTCGACTTAGTTGGCCTGAGATCCTGCCATTCAGGCTCTCAGGCTATCTGCTCTCTCTGTAAAATGGACTCCATGTACCCTAGGTACATACCCAATTGGTTGGATCACCCTGTCAGCCCCTGTACCAGTGTACACTAGGTACCCAGGGCATTGGTGTATCCAAGGCCTGCCAGGGGCTGAAGCATGTATTATGCCACCCCAGGCTTGGCCTAACAATTTGACACAACTGGCTGATCACTCAGCTGGGGTAAGTTGGTGTAATCACCTCTTACTTAGGTGTAGTATACCTATACCTAACCTTAAAATGGGACACCTGGTAACCTATAAGTCACTCCTATGGCAGGCCTTAACAATCCTGAAGGCAGAGTGCTTGGTTCCATGTGAGATGGTGCTCTGGCATGAGCTGAGCCTGTCTGCAGTGGTCGGAACAACTTCCTTCTACTGTTTCCAGATATCGTCATACCATATACTCTTAAGTGCATTATGAACCTCGCGGTTAAATGCTATCTTTGGTTTGGCTTTATCAAAACATGTCGAGTAAGGTGTCATACGAATTGGAATACTAACCCCTCGCCAATTCTGGCGACGGGGTTAGCATTCCACCCTTCTAGAGGGACACGACATGTACAGTACCTGAAACCCGGGTAAAATCAGACATAGCCTCAGCTCCACAAAATGGATGCTGCCACCACTGACACAAGTCTGCCCTCCTGCTGCTGGGAGTCCTTCCAGCTTGGGAGGTGTGGACAAAGGGTTTCCTGCCAGGGGAGGTGCGTGCACCACCCCAGACAGGATTTTGTGTATTGGTCAGGTAGGGCTTGAAAGAAACCAGACATGCCTGTGGCTCACAAGGAGCCTCGGTGCATATGCCAGTTCAAACCGGTCCTGGGGCACACCAGTCCCGGGCCTGGGGCGAGCTGGACAAAGGATTGGGGGTGTAACCACCCCCCTTCCTGGTCCCACCCATAGGGAGGGACCTAGCAGGTAGTCCGGCCCCTAGAATCCGCTTAAAGGTAGGAGCTGTGTCCTAAGACTTCAGACATCCTGAAATCAACTTAACACTAAGAAGAAGACGGGAACTTCGACGCTCTGCTGCACAGAGGACTGAAGCCAATCTCCCCTGTGGTCAGGGAGTGACCACCTTGCTAACGCAAGCACCATCCAGCGAATCAACGTCTGCTTTGCCGCCGCCTCCCGCCGGAGCCCGAGCCCAGAGACTGACAAGACCTGGACCTCCAGACCTCTCACCGCCCGATCCACAGTCCCTGAAAAGAGGAGACCCGTGGAGGCACCGAGACACGTGGAGCCAGCCATCTTGGATCGACTACGACAAGCTGACAAGTGCAACAACCGAGGCTCCCTCCAAGTTGTGCTTTGGGATCTGAGAAGCCCAACTCTCGAGCAGCATTTGCACCAAAGGTGAGCCCTCCAGCATCTCCACGATCTGCGTGGGGCCCTTCTGCATTGTGCCACTCGACGCGCCTAACCGGTTGCTGGCCCGCTGGCTAGTGGCCATCTTGGCGACGAACTCTACGAAAAACACCGCTGGTCTGGTTGCTCCAGACTGGCCCTTGCTCCTCTCCAAAGGAGCAATCCCTCTGACCTTGCTGGTCAGAACCAACAGCTGATTTCCGAATCCTCCTGCAATTGCTTTTGCCAAGGCTTGGTTGCTTCGACCAAGTCGCCGACACCGCCGACAGCGAGAGCCTGCGTGGGACAGCTCGTGAGCCGACTCCTGGACGTCGTCGACCTTCAGGGACCACGTGGCTGCGGAGACAAGCTACCCCTCATCACCTGTTTGCACCCGACATCGCCTGGTACCTACCTGGTGCCACGCCGGTCACTGGCTAGTGACTGTGAACACTGTCCCCTCTGCTTTCAGGTCTTCTGCAACTCCGATCCACCCTTGGATCCACCGCATCTCTCCCGGACCGACCGCCTGCAGCATCTTTGTCCCAGGCTCAACGGAACAGATAGAAGAAACCCGACGCACTTTGAGGCCTATGCACCCGCTTCCTGTGGGTGAGGTAAAGCTGGTACTCCGGTGCCCCTGTGTAGTAATACATCTCTAGTGCCTGTGTTCCAAATCTTAAGTTCCTAGTCAACCCGGAAGATCTCCTTTGCAGTAACTTTGTACTTTTTACGCACCCATTGAAACCTATGGGAGCACGCGTGTGACTATTTGCTCTGCACACGCCACCCGTGGACCTCCTGGTCACTAACTAACGTTAGCTCCTTGTAGGCCCAGCGATTCTAGAGGCCCTAGGCCTTTTCCCTTTTCTGTTCGTGGTACTTATACCACTATTTTAGTATATGGTTCGAGTGGCCACCAGGGCCTATCCATATAAAGTGCAACTTCTGTGTATTCTGTGATAATCTTGTTTGACGATTTGTGCTCCTGTGCTCATAAAGAGACTAGGGGTTACTTTGAGAAATAAATACATATATATTTTGAATATATATCTGTGTGGTGTCCTTTCATTGGTATAAAAGGGGGTTGCATTTGGTAAAACAGCTGGCTTAACACGCATCACGAGTTTAGCCTCAAAGACTGCTTAGCCTACGCTACCACTAGGGCAGCTAGTCCAAAAAGGTTGACTTACAACCACACCATAAGGGTTGCTTGGCATGGTACAAGGTGATCACTTTAACTAGTGAGCATCATATACCAGGCCAACTTCTCACACCCAGTGACATAGCAAGATGACGGAATCCCTAATGCCCCTCGTAGACTCTCGTTTATTAGTAAAATGCAGTAATAACTGCGGTGCCGCGGGTCCCATACAACACAGAGTTTCGGTCGCTCTGCACCTGCTGCACCATGGGTAGCATTGCCTTTCCATTGTACGTTTCTCAGTGTGCAACCAGTGTCTGGTTTGCAACTCTCTGGAAAGGCCACTGGAATTATGCGATTGTGTGGCCGATGAGTTTTTAGCATAATTAGGATTCTGCCGCATTTACCACATAATCCATTCGCCGATCTTTAAATAAAAAATAGTATGTAGCTCAAACTGCTCAAAAAGTTACTAAAAACGCAGCGAAATGTGGTGCCAAGCGCAGTTGAAGGCCCTTTACAAAGGTTGCCATTTCTGTTGCTTGTTGCTATGTGTGGGTGTTAAACTGGTACTAATGAGATGCAACATTTGCCAAACAGTGTTAACAAGTGTAAACATGACAAAAAATAACTAACTGTATTAGAAAATATGACTCATAATTTGGTCCTCACCTGCCGCATAATTCCAGTGGCCCTGCTATCTGGCTTTGTGTGCCTCTGTGGCACCAGTTTTCTATACCCAGCTGTTCTGGTTCAACTTGTTATCACCTTGGTACGTAAGTTTCTGTCTCCAGCTCTTTCCAATGCCCCGCCCACCCCGTCAGTTAATATTATACTCATATCACTAGCTCAACTTGTACCCTGCTCTCTTTAGCCTTCTCTACCCATCTCTTTGGCCGGCTTGCTCTTGTGCCCTCTGTCCTCCCGTGACCTGCTCCACGCCGATGCCTGTGGTTGGACGAATCTTCTCTGGCGCACTCCTTGTCGGAACCTGCATGCTGTTACCGGAGTAATACCTTCTTCTCTGAGCCTCATTGGGCGGAGACTTGTGAGATGATGTACAGACACCCAACCAGCTCCCGCCGCAGGCTAGACGAGGCGAGGCTGGTGCAGAATATTAATGCCTCCTGGCAGCAGGCGGGCATGAAGTGCTGCCGCTCTGGGCTTGGGAGCAGAGACTCTCCTTCGACAGAGACACGAAAACCTTAAATGTTCGGGGGTAAACCCATGTAACTGCTCTCCGACTTCATTAGATCCTGTTATAAGAAAGCCACCCAACCTCTGCGCAGGCCACCCCCACCCACACGCAAGCCCCCACCCCCATCCATAATCCCATTCACCTGCTGTACCCTCGGCCCAATAGTTACAGTCACCTAATCTAACCAACAACCCTGTTTTTGTACTGCGCGGAGGTGTTTTGTAGCTTGGTTCTTGCGCTATACATTCTTTACATGCACACCTATAAATGAGGTCCTGGTGGTTATGGTATGCCTGGGCTACAATATACAGAGGGTTCTCCCAGGTAACAGGACAAGCAGGACCAAGGAACAGACGCCTCTGCAGCTGAATACAGCGTCTCCACCCTTAGAGCGTGACTGTCACGGTTTGTCTTGCCCATTGTTTCACGTCACCCTAATTAACCAATCGGCAGGGGTTTGCTGTTATTGAGTACTACGTTCCCACGTCGCTAGATGAAACCATCTCATAGCTGGTAGCGTCGGCAAAAATATTTTGCTGGCAACCACTTCAAGTGCACCTCATGGACTGCTCTGCTCTCAGTGGGTTTCTCGGTGAACATTAGGGTCACTTAAACCATAAAATTCCAGCCCTAAGAGACACTCACACAAGACTTAATCTCACACAGGGCACACATACATGCAAACATTTTAGAAAAGGAAAGAGGTAAAAAAAAATTAAAAAAGGAACACACATGGACAACGGGAGGAAGGAGAACACGGACAATGGGAGGGGGGTGGTAACAAAGAAAAGCACAACACGGAACGCACGCGTACAACGGGAGGGGCGGGAGGAAGGCGAACACGGACAACACTGAAACTAACTAGAAGGAAAGTGAAAGCGCGCCATGTGCGCGTTGTGCTCAAACGCCGCAAGCCTGTCTGGGCGCGTGCACATCTCCTGTCCCCCTTCAGAAGCAAAACCGACAACAATAGATTTCGCCAAGGCGAGCAATGCATGCGCTGTGTCGCTAGGCGAGACCTAAAAATGGCAAAAGTAATACCTCCAGAGCAGGAGAGACCTTAGATTACCACTACAATAAGTGGGCAGCGGGCAGACAGCAGGATTGAACTGGGGGCTCAGGGACTGGGAGCAGATTCCTGGTTTCGAGAAGCCAGGCAGGGGGAGTGGCGCAGAGACCAGAGGTCAATGGGCTACCTATAGATACGAGGACCAGCCACTGACCGTAATAGAGTGTATATTTACTATTTTAACTTCATGTGCAGCTTTACTGAGGTAATTTATACACAGGGCCACTGAAATTATGTGGTTGTGCGTCCACTAAGGTTTTTGCATATATATGGATCTGCTGCATTTGCCACATAATTGAAGATTTCAACCCCTCAAAAATTATTTCTAGTTCAAATGGTCCAATAGTTACTAAAAATGAAGGGACACGTGTTGCTGCGCCGTGAAAGGACCTTTGTAAAGAATGATTGGTCACCACTCTGTTGCCTATTTTAAGTTTGGGTGTTAAACTGGTACTAATGGGAAGCAATCTATTCCCAGACAATGTAAACAACTGTAAAAATGACAAAATAATGAGGTAATACTATCATAAAATTTGCCATAGTACGCCACAAAACTTGTATTTTCTTGCAGCATAATGTACTCAACGCTGCTGCATAATTTGACCCTTTCCTGACGCATAATTCCAGTGGCCCTGCTCATAGAGTGGACCAAATCAAATATACATGTGCTTTTTTTTTTTTTTATGCTCTCACCCGAAAGTATCTAAAAACCCTATTGGAATCGTTCTCTGTTGAGTGGTTGTACTCATACAGATGGTGTTCGTCTGACTTTTCTCACAGCTTACCAAAAATATGAGGAATGGTCAAGTCCTCACAGTGTGAGTGAAACATGCACAAATATGCACACACTCTCTCTCTCACCAAATCCGTGTTCTACATACAGTGTACTCTCTTGAGCATGTACTCTTCCCTCAGAAAAGGCAGGAATCTCAAGGCGAGCTGGATGTATTTGACCAGCGAATGCTATGTCTGTTTTTTAGGTCTCGCCTTGCTATCGCGTAAGCGATTGCGAAGCGAGACTATTGTAAAGGGGCTTTTCAAAGTGCTCCCAAAAGCGCATTGCATGGCTAGCACGCGCACAATCACGTGCATCGTGCCGCCATGCACTCTGCTTTTGGGAGCACTTCAAAGGGTCCGCTCCCCCGCCTGGAATGCGCTCCCCCGCCAAGCGCGCGTGCCAGGCTTATCTTGTTTAGTGTCAGCGCATTCGGTTTCACTTTCACTGCTGCTAGTTAACAATGCAATCCCTTCTTTGCTTTTAAAAAGTAGTTGTTGGGAATGTCTGTTAAAATAAATATGCATAACTACATCATGCCTATACATCGACGTTATTAGATACTAATGTACAGATGAGCCCAGCCATGCCAGTATGCTGTAGGAACGGAAAATAAAACCGTATATTGTACTAGCCACTCATCCTTTTAGAAGCATTTCTGTTCGTTCGTGAATATAAAGAACCCCCAATTTACTTTTTTGAATGAGTGCCACATCTACTCTGTTCACTCCCTCCCACCCTGCCAACGTTTTCTGGGGTACTTAGCACACTGTGCCTAAACCTCGGCCTAACCCAATACAACAGCAGGGCCCGGCGTGAAATCGTTCATTTCCACCAACAAACGCGCGTTTCCGCCTGTAAAACCTCCTTTGAGAGGTTCTGGATTTTGAAGCCGTCCCTGAATACCATTGAGTTGGGTAACAATAAACATCAGTTATTCCTCGCCTTGAGACCAAAGGGTGATACGTGCGCTGTACGAATACACGTGTTCTGGTATGTTATATTCACGGCCGTTAAAAGCCAGAAATATTTGCTCCACTGACCTAAAGTACTGCCCCTCTGTCGCTCGCACAGTCTCTTGGCCACTCTGCCTTTCAGCCTCTATCTCGTCACGCGTCGGTTTCTTGTCCTCTGTCCCTCGCTGTCTCTTACTTTCTCTCAATTTCGCTCTCTCTTTCCGCGTCTCTGTCTCGCGCGCACACTGATCGCCTTTATTATTAGGTGGAATCATCGATTTACTGAAGCAGATTTAAATTAAAGGTGATGCAAATGCATGGAGTTCTCCAACGGTTAGACACTTATAGTGAGTAACCCTTTAAGGTACCTCAGTGAGTTCCGCATTGGCGGCTGAGATTTGGGTTCAGTCTGCAGGTCACTGATCTAAATCTCGCCTAACTCGCCTTTTCGTACTTCCGAGGTCATGTCATTGAATGTTTGAGTCGAGTGTTTGCTATATTTATCGAAGGCAGGGATACAAAATCGCACAGTGGTGACCAAACCAGCACACATCCATTTGCTGGCTGATTGATTAGTCGCATTTCCTTTAGATAACTATCTTTTCCCCTGTGTGCCCCAAAACACCTGCGACCTACTGAAAAGTGGTTTGCAGCGCCTTACAAAACCCCCAAACAGAAAACAGTTTGTTGCCCCAGTGCACGTAAGTGATCTAGTTCAGGCATCAAACATCTAATTGGGACACTCCATTTTTTTCTGAATTTTGTCAGCTAATATCATTGAGACGCGTCGAGATTTGCCCACGACCCCACAATTTCATAAAGTACGGAGCCGGGATTATAAAGGTTTCCTGTTATATCGGAAGTTAGTTAAGAGTTTAACCGGAAGGACCACATCCCATTCTTGAGCAACAGGTGTTTATGAAAGAAAAACCTACGTTTGCATTACATCTCATATGAAGCTTCAGTTGAATTATTTGTCACCTCCCTGTCTGATGCTTGCGTTGCGCTGCTGCACCATTTGGTCGTATGAACGCTTGATAAAGGAATTAAAATTAAACAGCAAAATGAAATTAACCAGTTTTCCCCCCACATTTCATTTGATTGTTGAGCCCTCTGCAAATATGTCAATGAAACTTGAAAGCTGACCACTAGATCTTACTACGGCCTGGTGGTCACAGCCTTTTATCTTTCAGATGTTGATAAAATGCGCTTGATTGAGGTACAATGGTAACACCTGTTCTTTACAACACGACCAAGCGGCAACAGTCTACTAACAGGTGTTTGATATAAGAACACACTGCTGCACGCCACACACTGCTGCACGCCACACACTGCTGCACGCCACACACTGCTGCATGCCGCTGCATGCCACACACTGCTGCACGCCACACACTGCTGCACGCGCAACACTGCTACACACCACACACTGATGCATGCCACACACTGCTGCACGGCACACACTGTTGCATGCCACTGCACGCCACACACTGCTGCACGCCACACACTGCTGCACGCCACACACTGCTGCACGCCGCACAATGCTGCACGCCGCACACTGCTACACATAACACTGCAGCACGCCACACACTGCAGCACGCCACAGACTGCTGCACGCCACACACTGCTGCACGCCACACACTGCTGCACGCCACACACTGCTGCATGCCGCTACACGCCACACACTGCTGCACGACTCACACTTCTGCACGCCGCACACTGCTGCACGCAGCACACTGCTGCACGCCACACACTGCAGCACGCCGCACACTGCTGCACGCCGCACACTGCTGCACGCCACACACTGCTGCACGCCACACACTGCTGCACGCCGCCCACATCTGCTGCACGCCGCACAATGCTGCACGCCGCACACTGCTGCACTCCACACACTGCTTTTATGCGAGTTTATGCTACTGACATTGTACATGACAATGCCTTTTGTTTGTTTTAAGACCAAAACATAAATAAAAGAATTGTAATTTTACAATGCCAATAGCTCAAACTCTTATAAATGCGAGACCTATTGCATTGCAAATGCTTGTTATTCTCTGAGTCTCTCACCCTGCTCAGTCTTGTCTGAGCTCTCACTCGCTGCTCTCCCTCCTCGTACTCTGTCTGCCGGCTCCCACCCGAGTCCCCTACTTTAGTTTTTTCTTCCCGATGCTCTTTCCATGTCAGTGATTGACAGCTGCCGCCCTTTGTTTGAAACAAAGATTATGGTATGCTTTGAATATTTCGGATTCCAGGAAGGCTGTGGTCGAGGCCTCTGGTACTGAACAGCGTAGCGCCACCACGTCAGAGCGGCTGCGCGGGAGGGGGTTTGATTTTGTCTTTTGTTCATATTTCTGTTCTCTTCCCTCTGTTGATTGAATTATTTGACAACAACAAACTGATTTGGCGCGCATGACGCAGATTCCCATGCCGGCTATGTCCACGCTTTTTTGTTAAGCAGCATTACATCTATGATTTAGGTCTATAGCTGTTAAAATGGAATGTTCTCTGTGCCAGGAGCAGGGAAGAGCTGCCAAGGCCCGGCACCTGGGGCTGAGGACGTGTTCAGGGCTGGAAGAACACCAAACCCTGCCCCTTGCAGCAGATTTGACTGGCTGCCCTGGCTAGAAGGGCCGAATCCGACAGTAGGTCAATCTCAGCATGAAAATGAATCCAAAGACAATGCTAATGGCCAGGCTCAAGGGATGCTGCGTTTTACAATCCAATCACAAGCTCATCGTCAGGGACGTCAATTCAGCAGAATGCCTGGGGGTAGTGGAAGTGACATCACATGCCCTGTGACCGTGGTGACATCACATGATATGACGTCACACATTCTTTGACCATGGTGACATTACATGCCATTTGTCCAAATACAATAAATGCTAGATCAAATAAATATTTGAAAAAAAGGAAACTAAAACAGACAAAGGAGTAGTTAAGTTGCCAGTTGAACACTACAAAGAGAGCTGCAGGGATGTTGCTATGCGCAGGCACACTTGACTTGCATCATGCATTATTTTCCCATTATTTGAGACGTACATCGAGCTGTTATTACACACAGCTGCTGTAATCTTTTCTACCACTGAGACATCAAGAGAGTCCTTCTAATGCACCTCAATCCTGACATGTACAGCACACTAGTTCAATAGCCCCAAGGCATGCAAAACTCTGCCAATGCATCCATCTGGGTTTGCACTGTACTTTGGTTTAAAAGGACTGACACCTGATTAGTTCCAACATTTGCATTGTGGACCAGAGCACCTATTTTTAGTACAGTAACTATATTGTTAGAGTTCTTGCAGTGCAGCAGTGCACCCTGGAATCATAATATCGAAATAAGCAGTCAGCTCCTAAAAAGCACCACAGTCCTTATTTAAAACGGTAAACAGAGAGAATATCGAGTTTTTTTTCTCGATGTACAATAATATTGAGTTTTAAATATTGAGGTACAAGAATAGCAACATCAAGAATATCGGGGTACAGAATATCGACAGTAAGGTAAGAAATATTGTTAGTAAAAATATTGTTGTTAATAATATCGATATTTATATTAGTGTTCTGTATTTTAGTATGTTTGCGAAAAGTATGTGATGTAATTTTTTTGTATAAGTATAGTCATTTTTATTAATGTATGTGTTACATTTCTAGCAATAATTAATTTTATGTTGAATAATTTTTGCTTATGTTAGTTCTGCAGCGGGTTGTGGGTTTATAGGGGAATAGGGTGGGAAGTAATTTATTTATCATAAAGTAATTATTAAGGTGCCGATTCCGATCCTGTAAAATCCGGGTACAAATGGTCGTACGGAGCGTTTTCTCCGTACGACTCGTACCCGGGAATTCCACCGTACAAACCAGCAAGTATGATTCGTACAGAAATACCATTTCCGTACGATTCGTAAAAAACACTGTACGGCTAAAAAATACATACAATTCCGATCCTGGACAGCGCGTACGTGACGTCTGCACGGAGTCAGGCAGCGTTTTACGGACCAGCAAGTACGATTCGTACCTACAGCACTCCGCACGGCTATATTTTTACGGGAGCCAAAAAGTGCCGGAAAAGCAAAGTACACTGCGATGCACGAGGAAAAGGGGGCCCGCTACGCGACGTACACGCCATCACCCACATTGTACGTGTCATCATGTACGGTGCGTACCCCAACATGGCATATGTACGGCCCGTACCCCCCACCCCCGTATGTACGGTGCGTACCCCCCACCCGCGTATGTCCGCACCGTACCCCAGGCGTACCCCCCACCCGCGTATGTTCGCACCGTACCCCAGGCGTACCCCCCACCCGCGTATGTTCGCACCGTACCCCAGGCGTACCCCCCACCCGCATATGTTCGCACCGTACCCCAGGCGTACCCCCCACCCGCGTATGTTCGCACCGTACCCCAGGCATACCCCAATCCTCGCGTATGAACTTGTAATTTATTAATTGATAATTATAATAGTTAAGTTATTTATTTTAGGTGTGGGTTGTAGGTTTATGGGTTTATGGATGGGAAGTAATTTAATTATAATAAAAACATTTTTATTTATTAGTATTTATAATTAATTTATCAATAATAATTTATTAATTGGTTATTCATTTTTATTAATTGATAATTACATTAATAAATTTGTATTTTATTAGTGGGTTATGGGTTTATAGGGGAATAGGGTGGGAAGTAATTTAATTATAGTAAAGTAATTGTTAAATGTTATTTATTAGTATTTTTTATTAATGTATTATTAATTAATTATTAATGGGTTATTAATTTATTAATAATTAGTAAATTGTTAATTATAGTAATAGTGTTATTTTGTGTTGTAGGTTTATAGGGGACTGGGGTGGGAAGTAATTTAATTAAAATAAAGTAATTAATCTTTTTTTATTTATTACTATTTATTTTATATTTCTATTTTATAGTGGTTTTTCTGTTAATTTTTTTTTTTTTGTTTTTTTTTTTTTTTTTTGAAACCGTTTATTACATCCATAAAAGGTTACAGTTATGGGCCTACAACCGCACGGCCGGCCGCTAGAGCATCACAAATATAGTACATACAGACAGTAAAAGTCTCTCAGCGGTGCACAGTAGAAACACAGGAGTAATCAACGGTGCAGGCCTCACGGCGTCCTGCCACAGAGTACGGTTTCATTTTAAAGACTAACAACGACAACAAAAACCACAACCGCAAGGCAACCCAAGATTCAAGGTGACAACACTTGCTCCATAGTGGGGGATCCAGATTGGCAGGAAAGATCTGAAGAGGGGGATGGGAGGAGATCAAGGACTGGGGGGCCGCGTGCCCGCGGCCAAGCAAGGGGGTCCAGCTAGGGAGACGGAGCAGGCGAGGCAGCCGGCAGCTGTGGCGGCTCACAAATGCCCCCACGGTAGGCGTTCCAGGGGCCCCAGACTTTCACCCACGCCCCAGGCTTACCCCTCGCCACATACACCACCTTTTCACGGAACATACACCAATCCATGTGCTCTTTCCAGGCCGACACCGCAGGGGGCCTCTGGGATCCCCACAATTGAGCAATATCACGTTTCGCTATCATGTATCCCAGAGTCACCCACCGCGTCTGCGGAGCCGAATAGTCATTCGGTTCCCATACATTCAACAAGCACCTCCTCGCTTCAGGCAGCAGCGCTACACGCGTGACCACACGCAGGACCTCATGCACACCACGCCAGAATCGCTCCACCTTCGGGCACTCCCACAGTATATGCATAAAAGTCGCCAACGCACCACAGCCACGCTTACACAGTCCATCCACGGCAAAACCCATACGTAGAAGCCGTGGCCCCGTCACGTAGACCCGGTGAAGGATCTTGAGCTGGACGAAACGAAGGCGAGCCGGGATGGCCACCTCTTTTGGAGAGGCCACCGCGGACATCCAATCCTCGTCGTCCAGCTCCAGCCCGTCGGCCACCCAAGCCTCGCGTAAACTAGTTAACAGGCACGATCTATCATTAATCAGCTTCTTATATATGAGGGAGATCGTGCTGTCCGGGACATGGCCATCCAGCACTCTGTCCTCCAGGGGGGAAGACTCCGGAATGGATGCAACATCCGGGAAGACGGAGCCCAGCGCATGGCGGACCTGTAGGTACCGAAAGTACTCACTGCCCTGCAGCTGGAACTCCGCCTGCAGCGTCTCAAAAGTTTTGAATCCCCCCCTCGTCCAGAGATCCCCCACTGTGCTGATTCCGATCGTGTCCCACTTCTCGAAGCCCTTTGATGTCCACAGGGAGCCCAGCCTCTCGGAGGCATACAGTGGAGACGCCCGGGTCAAACGGTCCTTCCACCCCATAGCTGCATTAGCCGCGTGCCAAACCCGCACCATGACACGCGTCGGTCCCGTCAGACGGGAGTCGGGCGCGCCAGAGTACAGTGCTCGATTGTAATCGCCACCGGGAAGGAGCATCTTGTCCATCTCGAATGCCGGGTTCAGGGCGGGCCCGTAAAGGCCATGATTAATTGCAGCTAGCTGGGAGGCCCAGTAATACCGTTTAATGTCCGGGAGGGCGACCCCTCCATCGTACCACGGGAGCGTCAGTTTAGCAAGAGCAATACGCGGCCTCCCGTCCCAGAACAGGCGCCGCTGAAGGCCCTCCACCTCACGAAAGTAGCTTGCCGGGACCATGTCCATAGTGTTCTGGAGGGCATAGAGGAAGCGCGGCAAGGACATCATTTTAAACAAGGCCGCTCGACCGAGCGGCGAGAGCGGGAGACGCCGCCAGCGCACCACATCCTCCTTCAAACGCTGGAGAGGGGGCAGCAGATTCCGCTCATAGCGGGCCTCCGGGTCAAGAGTGATATATATACCCAAGTACCGGAAACCCTGGGAGGCAATCTGGATCGGGCAGTCCCGCGGCAGGACCGGAGCCTCCCCGGAAAGTACGTAGACACAGGATTTCGCCCAGTTAATGACTAGGCCTGAGTTGCGACCGAAGGAGCGCAACACATCAACTAGGACGATCAGGGACTTGCGCGGGGAGGCGAGATACAAAAGGATATCGTCCGCGTAGAGGGACACACGGTCCTCGTGCTCGGGGGTCCAGCGGAGACCACGGATGGAAGGGTGCCACCGCAGCCACTCCGCCAGGGGCTCCAGGGCCAGGGCGAACAGAAGAGGCGACAGGGGACAACCCTGTCGTCTGTTAATTTATTTAATATTATTTAATTATTGATTGTTTGAAAATTATAAATAATTAATTGGTAAATATGTTAATTCTGTAACATTTGTATGAGTTGTTTGTGCGTTTATAGGGGAAAACGGCGTGAAGTAATTTCTTTAAAAAATATGAATAAATATATATATTTAAATATTTAATTTTAAAGATAGTTATTTGTTTGAAAAATGTTGTTTTTAAACTTTTATAAATTAATGTTTGTATTTAATTTTTGATAATTTTAAATTATTAATTATTTTTGTATATTTTGGAATTTTGTGATATTTTTATATAGTTTTTTTGGTAATTAACAATTTTTGTATTGTAGTTCCTATTTTTTTTTTTTTTTTTATTTTTTTATGTAATTTTTAGGAAATAGTAATTTTTACCCCTCCGCTATCCAACACTTTCCCAACTGTTGCACTTACTGGAGTGGGAATAGTAATTTTTATTCCTACGCTATCCAATACTTTCCCTACTGTTGCACTCTCTGGAGTGGGAATAGTAATTTTTACCCCTCCGCTATCCAACACTTTCTCTACTGTTGCACTTACTGGAGTGGGAATAGTAATTTTTATTCCTACGATATCCAGCACTTTCCCTACTGTTGCAATTTCTGGAGTGGGAATAGTAATTTTTTCCCCTCCGCTATCCAACACTTTCCCTACTGTTGCACTCTATGGAGTGGGAATAGTAATTTTTACCCCTCCGCTATCCAACACTTTCCCTACTGCTGTACTTACTGGAGTGGGAATAGTAATTTTTGTTCCTACTCTATCCAACACTTTCCCTAGTGTTGCGCTCTCTGGAGAGGGAATAGTAATTTTTACCTCTATGCTATCCAACACTTTCACTACTGTTGCACTCTCTGGAGTGGGAATAGTAATTTTTACTGCTCCGCTATCCAACACTTTCCCTACTGTTGCACTTTCTGGAGTGGCAATAGTAATTTTTACCCCACAGCTAACCAACACTTTCCCTACTGTTGCACTCTCTGGAGTGGGGATAGTAATTTTTACCCATCTGCTATCCAACAGTTTCCCTTCTGTTGCACTTACTGGAGTGGGAATAATAATTTTTACTCCTATGCTATTCAACACTTTCCATACTGTTGCACTTACTGGAGTGGGAAACTAATTTTTATTCCTACGCTATCCAACACATTCCCTACTGTTGCGCTCTCTGGAGTGGGAATAGTAATTTTATCCCGATGTCCTGGGGCTGGCACGGGCCTCCCTAGCTGGCGAACCCCTGCAGCAACCACAAGGCAAGTGGCATAGGCCCTCAGTGGAAAACGGTGACCTGTGCCTGGATATAGAAGCGGGTCCCACGGGGATCATGGAGCTGACCCTCTATATTCTCATGTAACTCGGCACTTACTTTCTAAGCGGAGCGCACGGAGCCTGACTCTTTATTGGCGTCCACCAATTGTTTTCACCGGTATGTGAAGATGTCCCATCTGACAAGAGGGTCCCGACGTTCCACTAGAACAATGGGCTTAGCTGAGGAAACAATACTAAGATCTAGAGACAATACCACCTACAGAGTCTTGGAGAACAGACTCGATTTGCCTGACCTTAAGATGGTAACCAAGCTACACTCCCCTTCCTAACGTGCCACCCTTGCCAGCTCCACCAGCCCGTCTCTGTTCTCTAGACTTTTGTGCCCTACCTGATCCTCTTTTTATCCAGTGGAGCCCAAAATGTATGTCCGATTCCCGGTGGAGCTGCTCCGACAGCTATAGGGGAGACAAGCTCTGGCACCCCGCTATGGCCGTCACCTACCCAGCCGGACCTCGGACTTAGGTCTCGTCTCTTTCTCCACTGCTGACTCTCCCCCTCCCCCCCCCCCGTGGCCTCCGTGCTCTCCCTGGCCTTGTTTTTTCACGGTCGCTAATAACGGCTGTAATGAATTTGTAACCTTTCTGTAATTAATGTGATTATTTTTGTAACATGTAAAACGCTGCTTCCTTATTTAAAGCTCTCTGATACCCACGGGTCTAGCCAGTGCTATATAAAACTCAAATAAATAAAATAAATAAAAAAATCCCCTCTGCTATCCAATATTTTATCTACTGTTTAAGTTAATGTAGTGTAAAATGTATTTTAAAAAGATTAAAAATATTTTAATAATTTAATTTAGTATATATGTTATTTTTCTTTTTATGTTATTGGTCTATGTGTATATATGTTTATTTATACATTTTAATATGTTTGTAACAATTTATAATTTATTAAAATAATTATTTAATAATATTAAGTAAATTTATATTATATTTTATATATATGTATGTTTAATTTGTTTTTACATTCTGGGCCGATTCTGATCCGGGTCGGAAAGCACTCCGACCGAGTCGGATCCGGAGTGTTTTCCGACCGAGCCGGACCGCTACAGTCCGACCAAGCGAGTACGATGCGCACGTATGCTGTCGGACTCGGTTCAGTCGGACTCCCATAGAAGTCAATGTGAGCCGGTCATACGACGCATACATGGGCTCCCATTGACTGAATGGGTACGTCTCGAACAAGTGCACCCCCTACAGTGGGTATGCGTCGGTGTCATCCGCACCGTACATGCCTGTGTTTGGGAGACCCATAGGTCTCCCCCTGTGTCCGAGTCGTAGGGCTGCGGGTGTTAGGGAGTCCGACGCGAACCGCCGAAGTCTGACTCCGGGAGCTTTTGCGAGCCAGACACTCCGGCTCGCACAGGCTGTCCGACGCGTGCATCGTACTGGCTTGGTTGTAAATCGCATCCATTGCACGCCACGGTTAGCTTACGAATGAGACGTACGGAGTGGTTCGGACCCGGAAACGACTCGGTCGGTGAATTTCATGTAGCTCGCATCGTACTTGCTCGCTCGTACAGCTGTACGAGTCGGCCGGAAAACACGCGTACGGCTCGTAGCTTTTCCGGCCGGATCGCATTCGGTGCCCTTCCGACCCGGATCGGAATCAGCCCCTCTATGTATTAGTTATAATTTTAAACATTTTCTAATAATTTTGTTTATTTTAAATATACATATTATTTAATTTATTTTACATTATTTTTTAAACATTTTTTTTTAAAATAATATTTTTAACAACGATATTTTTAAAAATGATATATATATTTTCGATATTTTTGTACTTACCATTATGTAGATAGGACTTCGATATTCTGGACATCGATATTTCGGGTCCGATATTTCTGTCGTCGATATTCTGTCAGTTATTCATTTAAAACCCTACACCAATATATCAGCATAGAAAGATCCACAGAGCTCTTACTATACATATCTGCCTTGATTTGAAGTATGCCCCAGCATCACAAAACATTTATAAAGCTCTTCAAATTCAACTTGTAGGTTGCATGATATGCTAGTACTGATACCATCAAAGAGCTCTCCCACAGCACATATCTACTGTGTGTGACATGAAGCCGGGAGGCTATAATACCAGCAAGACAGCTGCAAGGGTTAATGAGAAAACGTATTTGTGCATGAGTTTGTATGCAATGAACTTGCAAATTTCAACAGTAGGCACAGTAACTACACAATCTGTTTTACTCTTACTGCATGCAAGTGTCATATAAATCTTCAAAACATGAACAGGTATTTTTGATATTATCAATTTATCTTAAGCTCTCAGTACTGGAATTTCAGTGTTTGGTGCAGGTCCTAATAGGTGCACCATAAGCAATGCTTAATTTGTGCTCCTGGTTGCAGGGGAGCCCACCAGCACTCATTTTGAGAACCTGCACAATTTCTTTTAAACAAACTTTGATACAGAGCAAGAGAGTGAAAAACACAGAAAGGGGAAAGAAGGAGGAAGAGAAAGATGGAAAAACTGTCTCAAAGACTAAAGCAGGGATGGAAAATGTGAAGATTAATATAAGGGGGCAGGGAGTGACTGGTGGGGCATTAGTGGGGCATGAGGTGTAATCAAAAATATGCAGTCTTGGTATTCAGCACCCTCAGCAAAACTGTGGGCCTGACACGTATTCTTTTAGAAATTTAGTAGTGACTAAACGAGCTTTCTAAACCTTTCAATATTAGGATGTTAGTTCATAGTTCAAGTCAAGCCTTGTCAGTGCTTAAGTATTGAAACACAGGTGCAGTACCACTGTCTCAAATTATTTCACATCTACATTTTCACTTTCTTCTCCTTCACTCTGTTTAAATGTGATAAATAATCTAAACCCCCAGACACCATTCCTCTGAAAGTGGTGTCAAATTTAACTATGAACTTTAAAATGCATGGCTATTTACTCTAAGGAAATAAACAATTGAGTTATCCAGGGTATCTGGTCTGAGAAACAAGGTAACATCAAGCCATCATGTTGCATGGGGGACTGATCCAGGGAACAAGATGGACGTCGGAGCGTGAAGCTCCTGCCATCGGGCGCCGACATCCTGAGATTTCTCCTGCCTGTGGAGCAGGTGGCCGCGCCAGACGCGGCCGGCCGCCGCCGGCCGCGAACTAAGCACCTCCCGCAGCCCCGGAGACGAGCTTGGAGCCGGAGACGGCCTGTAGTCCCCAGCCGAGCCGTGCTGAGTTTGGTGCTGGCAGGGTGCGCACAGCGGGACCCGGACCTCGGCCGGCCGCGAGAACAACTTTAACCCGCGGCTTGCCACGAGGCGGCTGGGCCGCAGGAGCGGCCCTCCAGACAGCGGAGTCGAGGCGGCGGCCGGCCGTCAGAGGCACAGAGGCTGGTGCAAGCTGCAGGAGACGGCGACGGCCCCTGGAGCTACCGGACGCCAAGGGAGCCCGGCCGGCAGGCCTGAACCGGCGCAGAAAGCGACGCAAGTGCGAGGGGGGCGGCGGCTCACTGTAGGCCTTGCGGGCCCCGCGCTGGAGGCGAGTTGCGGAGGCCGCCCTGAGGCCCAACACACGACCCTGGCCCAGAGGAGATCTGGGGCCCCCGCCAGAACTGCCCGGGTGAGTCGCGTGGGCGTGACCCAAGTGCTTCAGAGAGGGAGTAGGACACGGCGGGGAGGCCCGGGAGTGAGGTAGGACTCCTTGAAGATCGCAGCACTGTGGGGGACCCAGCGACGACTGCAACACCCGAACGGGGAGTGGTAGGATGCCCCACCTCTAGCGGACGCTACTTCGGGGATCAAGGGCCTGTGGGATATGTGACTGGTGCCCCGATCGTTGTAGGCAGTCCAAGTGACACACGACTGAGGAGGCTGAGTGGAGCGGCTTAGACCCATAGTGAGACCGGTGGCGGCATTTGGTGAGCACCCTCACGAAGCTGGCACATTGTGAAGAGACTTACGCCCCTGAGTACCGGGGGGGGATTCGGCTGGGGTCAAGGGTGTAGGGGGTATGGCCCTGGACGACTCCCGAGGCCCTAACTGGACTGCACCGCTGCTTATGCGCAACTGGCGGTAAAAGAAGAGTGACCAGTCTGCTAGTGGCCTGGGCGCAGTTGGCAGTGAAGGTGGAGCAGTGGCCGGTCTGACAGCTGTGGGACACGGATGCTGAGTTGAAGGGGCGGTGCCAGGCTGGGGACACTAACCCAGGGTGTGGACGTGGTGAGGCGACGCCGGCAGCCCCGGGACTTGGCGGACACCGAGCAGTGGGCCTTTGGGCAGCAGGTACCCGGGCCGTCCCCTATCCCCACATCAGCGAGTTGAGTGTGGTGTCCTCCCTGTTGCGCCTTGGCGAGGCGGACAGAGGCGGCTGGACAATACGTTTGGGACGGGCGTTAACGTCGAATACCCTCCGCACAGCAACTGGCCATGGGCCGGCTGCGGAACAAGTTGCCCGTGGGTCGGTCACAGGCGGAGAAGCTGGGCACCACACCTGGGCGTCCGGACGGTGATATGACGCTCCCGGCGACAGCGCTCGAGGCGAAAATGGACACAGTCTTGGCGGCGGTGGAGCGCTTGGGTGCCGCGATGGAGCAGACAAGGACTTCGTTGGAGTCCCAAATAGATAAAGTCATGGTGGACTTCACCCTCCTTCACGCAGACCACCGTAAGTTAGCGGATTCTGTCACCCAGCAGCGCCAGGCGCTCCAGGAAGTCCACCCCACGGTGCGTCACCACACTGCGGCCCTGCAGGACCTGATCGACCGTGTCCATGCCTCGGAAGACCGTGCTGAGGATGCGGAAGGGCGTTCTCGGCGCAACAATGTCCGGGTGGTGGGTCTGCCGGAAGGTGCGGAAGGACGGAACCCGGAGCAGTTTGTTGAAGGGTGGATCCGTGACATCCTTCCCCCGGGGGTGCTCTCGCAACAGTTCGAGGTGGAGCGCGCACACCGGTTCCCGGCGCGGAAGCCTCAGCCCGGGGCGCGACCACGCCCCTTTCTCTTCAGACTCCTTAACTTCCGAGACCGGGATGTGGTGCTTCGTGAGGCCAGGAAACTGGATGCCATCACAGTGGATGGCGGTAGGGTGATGCTGTTCCCGGATTACACTGCTACAGTTCAAAAACGGAGAAGTAACTACCTGACGGTGAAGCACCAGTTGCGGGACCTGGGGATCCCATATTCCCTGCTGTTCCCGTCGCGCCTCAGAGTGATTACGAAAGACGGGACCCGGTTCTTTGATGCCCCATCTGACGTCTGGGACTGGCTGGAGGAGGCAGGTCTGAGCAGGGGCCAGAGACCTATGGAACCGGGAGCTAGTGGGCAGCCAGGATAGGCGACCGAGACGGCAACGACGGAAGAAGGCCTGCGGGGCGGTGGGCCCGGGCCTAGCCGCGGTGCCCAGTCCGGAAAGGATGCGGAAAGAACGACAGGAAGCCCTGGAAGCGGTGGCAACTCTGGGGTCCACGAGCAGCCTGGGTACAACAGCTGTTCATGAACATAGTGAGCCTGGAACTAGCAGGTCATCTTCCCCGTCTACCGTACTTTCAGACGACCAGGCCCTCCCGCTGGTGACGCCCCAAACTGCTGACCACATTGTGTGAGCCCAGGGTGTTGAGGCGGTGGCAACTGTTGAAGTGAGGGCCGTACTAACTGGGGCAGGACACAGCGGGGACAGCTGGGGGGGGTCTCTCCCTCTCCTCCTGCAAGATGTGGTGCAGTGTCGGACGTGGGCATGTACATGTCTGCTGGGTCCTACTAGGGGGATGGGGTGGAGGGGGGAGCTCCTGCTCGGGGGGGTGGGGGGGAACTGAATGCGGTGGGGGGGTTGGCGGCGGGTGGTGTCGGGGGGAGTGGTGGGGCCACCCGCACATACTTCACACCACTTGTGATAGGACAGGTTGCCTTAGCTGCAGTCACATAGCGCACCCGTTAGGCATTCATTGGCCTAGTTTTGATCAAGAAGCGATTAGCTTGAAGTTTGGACTAATGTCTTCTTTGGGGTTTGCCCTGGTAGTTTCATGGTTATTGTTCCTCATTCAATGCACTCAGCAGTTCGTAAGTGTTCTTTTGTTCGGGGGGTTTCTGTCACAGCACACTGACATGACACATAGAACTTATATCCACCCCTTCGCCCGATTTGCCCCTGGCCCAGTGACTACTGTGGATCTTAACCGCCCTAGATGGCTGCCACTGACGTAATCACATGGAATATACGGGGGATGCACACCCCTGCACGCCGATACTCCATTTTCGCTTACTTGCAGTGGCATAAAGCGGCCATTGCCCTTCTCCAGGAGACTCACATGACGCAGCCTGAGCTCGACCGGCTGCGCGCTCGTTGGAGGGGCCAGTTGTTTGGGACTACATACTCCGCACATGCCCGTGGTACCTTGATCTGGGTGAGGGCGGGCACTCTGTTTATATGCACGGAGGTAGTAGTTGACACGGCTGGGCGATACACACTGGTTTGTGGGAAACTAAACGGCCAACATATGTTACTAGGCTCAGTCTACGCCCCGAATGTCGACCAGCCGTCGTTTTTGGCCCACCTGTCCACAGTGTTGGCGCCATATGCGGGTTTTCCCTGGTTATTGGTTGGAGACTTTAACTCTGTCCTTGATACACGATTAGATAGGTCCTTTCTGCCTCTTCGCAACACACAGGCGGTCTCTAATGCGCGGACCCTCGCCGACTGTCTGTCGCGTTGGGCATTATACGATATGTGGCACACTTTACACCCTGACGATCGCGTCTATTCGTATTACTCAATGGTGCATGATTTACACGTTCGTATAGACAGGGTGGTGGGCTCCCAGTCTTTGACCCCCCTGGTGGGCCAGGCGGAGTATCTGGGTCGGACCCACTCAGACCACAACCCTCTTAGGCTGCGTCTTGCGTGGGACTCCGAGTGGCCCCCTGTCCCTACGTGGCGGCTTCAACCGGCGGCTTTGGAGGACGCTGAATTTCACGCCTCCCTAGGCACAGCGATGGAGCAATTATTTGACCTGAATGAGGGAACGGCGAGTAATGAATTAGTGGAGTGGGATGCTCACAAATCCACCATCCGGGGACACTGTCTGGGTGCGACGTGGAACATCCGAAGGCGGCTCGCGCTGTCGCTCGCGGGCCTGGAGACGCACCTTCTCCCTTGTGAGCTTCATTGTGAGGGTGGGGGTCGCGACTCGGCACGACTGGTGCGGCTTCGGGCACGTCATGCTGAGCTGCTGGTGTCAGGCCCAGTACCTGAATCTGGATTCTTCCACAGGAGCCGAACAGCTGAAGTTCCTCGATGATTTTTTCCCAACTCCCCAATGCCCCTAAACCAGAAACTCTCTGATATCAGAAGCAGGGGGGAAAGGGGAATGGGACAGAAAGAGAGACTGCCACACTGATGTCTTCGTAGGATGCTACCCAGGTAGGGACTTTCTGCACCTTGTCTTGTGTGGAACCTTGCCTCTCTCTGGTAATATGTGCTTTCCAAGTAATACTCTTTAATATCAAAAATGTCTTAAACACATTCATTCAGCAGGAGACTAGTTCCGGAGATAGCTCTGCAGAGTTGGTGATGTCGGTAAGTAACAATATATATATATATATATATATATATATTCCTGCCTACTTGTTGAGTTGAGTGCTGGTAAAACCCCTACTGCAAGAGATGAGGAGTACTCCGGAGATTTTCAGAATCACAGTCACTGCTAATGAATAGCATCTTCTCAATAGCAAATGTCTCTAGAGAGTTTCCAAAAGAATTGTCTTTAATTTCAAGTGAAAAAAGTACAAGCTCCCAAAAAGAAGTAGGAACACTGGAACGATAATTCTGAGACAAATGAAGGTTTTTTCTGACCAACTGTACAGCACTGACGAGTGCTGCCTCACATAAAAGGATACTTTCTCTGGAAGCTGGTGCGATGAGGGAAACGGAAACTCTCTCTCAGAAGTTACAGAAAAAAATACCTCACCAAGGCGTCACTGTATGATGCGAGTGTTAGAACCTCGCAGAAAATTCAGTTCGGAGATTCAAATGAGTCTGGAATCGAACAGGAAAAAACGGCGCGTTCTGAGGAGAAAAAGAACGCGTCAGCCGGCGAAGGAATTCAGTTGAAGTGCGCCGGTAATCAGGTGAGCGCGCTCGATACATCTGAGCTATCAAAACATGGGTGCAACACTAGAGCGCAAACTCAATACCCAAGGCCGCCATGTTGGAACAGTGTGAGGTGCTTGATGTTCTCTAACTATAATTTTGCAATTTGCCTCGCCACTAATTGAGACCAATTAATGGGGGAGTGCAACTGGGAATAACCTTGCTTGAGTTTGAATGTAGGACCCAATCGCTTAGGTTCTAAACTACCTTGACCAATCCTGACAGCTGGAGCATTTGCGTTGCCACAATTACGCTGCCCACTCGGCTTGCGTTCACGCCACTTCTGACAGGGCAGGGCGGTTGCTGTCCTGGTTACTCAGACGGGAGTCCGCTCACGTGCCGATAGACGCACTTAGTGGGCCCGATGGGTCGCTCGTACACACGCAGTGGGAAATACACCAGGTAATGACGGAACACTATGCGCCCCTATACCATTCGACGGGGCGTGGGCAGGCAAAGGACCTGGACAGGTTCCTGGAGGATGCCTGCTTTCCCACGGTCCCTGAGGAGCAACAGGAAACGCTTGAGGGCCCCCTCACAGAAGAGGAGATCGGGGATGTGGTGTCCTCCCTGGCTTCTGGGAAGGCGCCGGGGCCGGACGGACTCCCAGCAGAATACTATAAAGTTTATCGGGAGTCACTTGTGCCTAGATTGCACGCTCTTTACATCGCGGCCCTTGAGGAGTGCACCTTGCCTGCTTCTATGCGAGAGGCTCACTTGGTGTCCCTGCTCAAGCCTGGACAGGACCCCACCAACCTGGGATCATATCGCCCCCTCGCTCTGCTTAATGCAGATTACAAAATTTTGGCTAAGGTGCTGGCGGAGCGGCTGGCCCCCATGGTGTTGGTGCTAGTGCATGGGGACCAGAATGGCTTTGTGCCCAAGCGTAGCACCTCTCTTAATTTGCGGCAGTTTTTTCGGGTGGCACACGACAGTGCGCAGCAGTGGCCCTGGGCGGGCTGTCTGGTCCTAGACCCTGAGAAAGCATTTGATTGCCTGGAGTGGGGATATCTGGTAGCGGCTCTGTCGCACTACGGGCTGGGCCTCGGGTTTCTTCAAATGTCGGCCCTATTGTACAAGGACCCCACGGTGAGGGTAAGAACAGGGCCATATATATCTGACGCCATTCTGATATGTCGGGGCACGAGGCAGGGGTGCCCGCTCTCACCCCTCCTGTTTGCACTGGCAATAGAACCTCTTGCCGCCACGCTCCGCAGGGAGCTGGCCGATGGAATTCCGCTGGGGGACGCGACACACCAGGTATCGCTTTATGCAGACGACCTACTGGTCTTTGTTAGGGATGTGGCGCACATTCCCATCAGTACTGGAGCGAATTCTACTCGACTTCGCCGCTCTCTCGGGCCTCAGGGTGAACGCTGCTAAATCATGCCTCTACGCGTTTCGAGCCGATACCCAGGACCCGGGCTACCATCTCGGAGGTGTGCAGGTTAAATGGCAGCTGGACACCTTCCGTTATCTGGGTATCCAGATATATAGACGACCAATAGATCTTGTGGAGGGCAATCTGGTCAGAGCGGTAACAGCGGTCGGGGCCCAGATGCGGTTCTGGGGCACCCTCCCCTTGGCGGTCACGGGGCGAATCGCCCTAGTCAAAATGGTGATTCTACCCCGACTTCTGTACTACTTCGCTAATTTGCCCACCTATATCCCGGCTTCCTTCTTTACAACCATCACACGGTGTCTCCGGGACTTCCTATGGGGTAACGCCCGTTATAGAGTCGCGTTGCCTAAGCTATTCCTCCCCACTGACCAGGGAGGTCTTGCGATGCCGTGTTTTGAGCATTATTACTTAGCCGCACAGCTGCAATGGATAGCCCGATGGTTGGCGGATAGAGGGCGGGACGATACGGCGACCACGGCGGCTCCCCTCCCTCTGGCTGATCTCCTCAACCTATTTCATCCGGCTGCGAAACCAGCCAGGTTTTTGCCCCTCCTTATGGTGGTGGCCTACAAGTGCTACCGTCGGGCTCTCTACCTTACCCGGGCTCGAACCCCTTATGCGCCGGCTATACCGATTGAGGGCTCCCCCAGTGGGCTGGGTGTGCTTAGTGCCTCGGAACTGGCGGACTGGACCACGGCAGATATACAAACGATGGGGGATCTTTATCGAGATGGTGCTCTTCTCCCGTTCGCCTCCCTGGCAGAGGAGATGGGGCTTCCGTCGGGTCACTTCCTTCGCCACCGGTCCCTGGTGGAGACGCTTGCAAGTCGGTGGGGAGATCTTTGAGAGGAGCCGGAACAGCATCTCACGGTGCAATACCTTCATGGGATGGGGCGAGGGAGGCACCTGATCAGATGGTTCGCGGCCTCCCTGCGTGCTCACGCAGCGATCAGTCTGATTCCACTGCGTTGTAAGTGGGAGGCGGGTCTGGCCCGACCTATGGCTGATAAAGAGTGGGGCAGAGTGTTGCATGGCCCGACGAAGATTCCCCGGAACATGCGCTTCCGCCAAATACAATTTTTTATTCTCCATAGAGCGTATCTTACGCCCGAGTCCATCAACAGATATTCCCATTGTGTGGACGCGGTTTGCCCTCGCTGTGCAGAATTGGATGCCGGATTGGTTCACATGTTATGGGGCTGTCCCGCACTGAGCTCGTACTGGCGGGTGGTACACGAGGCACTCTGCACATGCAAGGAACATATCATCCCGTTCGAATGGCGTACCTATTTGCTGCACCTTTTCCGCAGGACTCCCTCCACTAAAGCCGCCTCTCGGTTTATCGACCTGGGGATGGTGGTGGCGAAGCGACTGCTCACCAAGCGATGGAAAGCAGCTGATCCACCTCACGCGCGCGCCTGGTGGGGGTCATTCCTAGTGTGGGCCAAGGTGGAGGGTACGGCTCTTTCAAGGGAGGAGACACTGGGTCTTAGGAAGACGCCCATAGCACATCAGTGGGAGACACTATTGCAAGCCATGGTGAGACTAGCCGTAGCACTACTTATTCGACCCCTAGACTCAGAGGTAGCAAAAGCAGTGCCAAGACAGGCCTCGAAATATCTACTCAACTGCTAACGATAGCGAAGGGGCCCAGACCACCTAACCCCTGCTGAATGTAGCTGCCCTGCTGACCTTCAAACAGAAATGACCAAGCCTCAGAGCTGGCAAAACACAATTCTCCTGATTAGCTGAATTTGCAGCTGACTCCAGCTGCAGCGACCGCACTGAAATAAGCCAACCAGAGGGCTCCTCACCACTGTACTTTTCAAGCACCATTTTCTAGTCCATAAATAACCGTTCCCCATTGGCTGATTCATTTAGCCAGGGCGGGATACACAACTTGGTTGCGCAGGTGCTACCTCTGTTCCTGCGTGCTCTGTGCACCCGGCTGAACTGATGTCCAGCACTGTGATTGTGGTGGCAATATCGCGCTGCAGCTCCAATACAGCTTTTGAAGTGTATGTCCATGCATTTGTGTCACCTCAGCTGTCTGACTCAACCTACGCGAGTGTCTGACACAGTTGTGACATCTGTGGACCCCAGGTAAGTCGAAATTGTCATTATATGATTGTAATAAAATTGTACTAGAATAGCTGTTAGAAAACACCATTGTTGTTTTGAACACACACCGCTTTAGCGGCGCTGAGACAGCGCTACGAGAGACACTGTACACACCCGATGGATGACGCACCCTTGGTGCCACCAATCAAATCAAATCATGATAAGCTTTATTCGATTTTGGTCATTAAAAATCATAAAAACAGGCAGATAAAATACAAATATACACAATAATGAAAAATGTCCTAGCTAACGTAACGGAAAGTTTCAATTCTATTAAGGACTCGGAGGCGAGGATTATGCTTTAGCTTTCTTCACTTTAATATTGCAGCTCTTCAAAGTCAAAACAAATAAACTACTATTCCCATGCAACATAGGGAATAAACAAGTTTAATCATAGATTGTCCCAGGCTAGAGTGTCCTCCTTTATGCACCAATCAGCAGTCCCCTTTTGATTGATAGTCCTTTGTTTGTGACTGCCCCTCCTCTTTCGTCGCTCGGTCAGCCAGGTAGAACCATTCAGGAGTCCTGTTTGTTTGAGTCACCTGGAAGAAAATAAGACGGCGTAAGCGACAGTCATGGCTAAGGCTTAGCTCTGTTGAGGAAACAATATTGCATATACGTCAACAGTCCACTGGGAAGGTACATAAACTCTTTACTTACCCTAGCACGAGGGAGGGAGGACACGGAAGATGTACCCTGGTTGGGATAATCCTCGCCTCCGAGTCCTTAATAGAATTGAAACTTTCCGTTACGTTAGCTAGGAAATTTTGCATTCTATGTCAGGACCGGAGGCGAGGATTATGCTCGTTTAAAGCTTGCTGACAACCAAATGAGCCATGTCAATAACCGGTTTAAAATAAAACTGCTTAAAGGTTGAGTACGAGGTCCAATCCGCTGCATTGAGGATGTCCTCTAGACGAGCTCCCAGGGTAAAAGCCTTAGAGGCCATAGCTCCTCTTGTAGAATGAGCACTGAAAATACTCAGGTCTATGCCTGCTTCCTGCATGATCCAACTAATCCAACGTGCAATTGTGGGAGAAGAAACCGCTTTGTGAGGTTTCTTAAGCGCGATAAGCAACTGGCGCTCACCAGGAGGTCTCAGTTCCTCAGTCATCTCCTCGTATGCCTTGAGGCAGGCCACGACACAGAACTGAGGAGAATCCGGGAAAGCAGGATATGAGACGGTAGTCGTTCCACAGTTAGTGCGCCTGCGAATGGTGAACGTGACCCCGGTGGGGGAAAATATCCTCCCGGAAACGTCCAGGGCTCTGACATCAGAGACGCGTCTGCAAGAAATTAAACACAGAAGCATAGCCATCTTAGCTGTTAGCTCCTTTCTGGACAGAAATCTATTTGGTTGCCAGGACAGAAACAGATTCAAGACTCTATTAACATCCCATAACTGGGAGTACCGAGGTTCCGGGGGAAGTGACAGCCGTATACCCCTCAGGAGTCTAGAAACCAACGGATGTTCCCCGACAGGTGTACCATCAATCAAGACGTGACCTGCAGAAATGGCGGACCGGAAGGTGTTAATGGTCCTATATGCGAGACCCTCCTCTGCAAGGGAGGCCAAAAAATTTAAGATGGCGGTAACATCTGCTGCCACAGGATTGAAACTCCGTCGCATACACCAACGACACCATCGTCTCCAGGAGGATCGATATCTTTTAAGGGTGCTATCCGCCCTGGCCTTGGACAGGAAAGTCTCAGCCGCTCCCGAAAGCCCCGGGACTGTCCATCGTCCCCTGTAATCCGCCACGCCATCAGCGTTAGGGAACCCTGCTCAATCAATGGGTGAGGGAGTCCGTCCAGACTCAGAAGTAGAGCGGGAAACTGCGGGAGTAGGATTGGAGAATCCCAGGAAAGTTCCAGTAGAACCGGAAACCAGACTTGAGACCTCCAAATCGGCGAGATCAGAACAATGGACGCTGCCTGCCGGCAAACTTGGGCCGAAACCCGGGTTATCATCGCAAACGGAGGAAACGCGTAGCCCCGTTCGTTCCCCCAGTCCTGAAGGAAGGCATCTGTGCGTTCTGCCAGGGGGTCTGGTCTCCAGCTGAAAAAACGGGGAAGCTGGAAGTCCAGCCGAGAGGCAAAAAGATCTATTGAAAAGGGCCCCCAAAGGGTTTGTCGATCCGCAAAGACCCCTGGATGGAGCTTCCAGAGACTGAGATCGTGAAAGTGGCGTGAATGAAAATCTGCCACCTGGTTGTCCTGCCCTGGCAAATACTCTGCTGTGACCGAGATCTGACGGTCCAGGCAATACTGCCAGAGACTCGCCGCCAAATCCGAAAGTGCTCTTGAGCGAGTGCCCCCGAGGTGGTTGATATAACAGACCGCGGAAATGTTGTCCATCTTGAGGAGGACACACGAACAAACTGAATCTCTGGTCCAACACTTGATGGCAAATGAACCCGCCAAAAGTTCCAGGCAGTTGATGTGCAACCGCTGTTCTGACGGAGACCAAACTCCTCCGGTGGTGAAGTCGCCACAACGCGCACCCCAGCCTGATCTGCTCGCGTCTGACTCGATAACAACATCGGGTGCTGAACCGAAAATGGCCCGCCCATTCCAGGCTTCCATGTGGGTCAACCACCATTGTAGTTCTTCCCTGGTTTCCGCCGTCAAGGACACTTTGAACGAATAAGGGCGACCCCTGCGGAGATGATCCGCCTTTAGGTGCTGTAAAGCCCTGTAATGTAGAGGTCCCGGGAAGATGGCCTGGATGGATGCCGACAGGAAACCCACTATCCGGGCCAGCTGTCTGAGCGAGATTCGAGCCAGAGTTAAGGCTCTCCGAAGCTCGTGGCGAATCTTCGTCAGTTTGCGTGCAGGAAGGCTGAGGGTGGAAGCCACCCAGTCTATCAGGAAGCCTAGAAAAACCACTGTTTGCGAAGGCACCAGAGTAGATTTGCGTTCGTTTATTACAAACCCCAGGTTCTGCAGGAGATCTACAGCTGTTTGCGGTTGTCGTGACAGGGTGCATGGATCTTGCGCCATCAGCAGGATCTAAATAGACAATGAGTCTGAGTCCTGACGACCGCAGACGTTCAACTGTTGGTCTCAAGACCTTGGTGAAACACCAGGGGGCGGAGGAGAGACCGAAAGGAAGCGTGGTGAACTCGTAGGTGTTGCCTCGCCACTGAAACTGAAGGAACCTGCGATGGGGGGAAAAGACTGGCACCGCCAAATAAGCATCTTTGAGATCGAGGCGTGCCAACCAGTCCCCTGGGCGCAAGATGTCCCGCAAGAGATGGATTCCCTCCATCTTGAAGTGGCGGTAGACTAACCACTCGTTGAACTCCCGTAAATTGATAACTGGGCGTTGACCTCCATCCACCTTGTCTACCAGAAAGAGGTTGCTGACAAATCCTCTTGGGTGCAACACTGTTCGTTATATAGCACCTTTGGCCAAAAGGGCCTCGACTTCCTGGTCGATTAGCTTCGCGTCTACCTCTGAAAAATAAAGTGGCCTGGGGGGCACTGACTGCACCGGAGAGCCGAGGAATTCTATATGGAAACCCCTGACTGTCTGAAGCACCCAAGCATCCCCCGCGATGGAAGTCCACATTGGGAAAAAATGCGCCAGACGGCCCCCCACTTTTAGATGGGAAGAAGGGAGAACACTCACCGGAAGTATTGGAGCCGCAACCTCCTCTGCCGCCTCTGTTCCTGCCTCGTCTACCCCTGGTGGGGTAGAAGTTCCCAAAGCGTGCTTGATCTTGATACTGCCCCTGGTTAGAGCCTTGTCCTCTGGTCTGATTTGGACGGCCGGACGAGCGGCCCCTTCCTCGTCCGGCCCCTCTGAAAACCCGTGGGCGAAAGACTTTCCTAATAGAAAATTGGACTCTATCCAGGGAGGTGAAAGTATTAACGAACTTCCCTAGCTCTTTGATGAAGGGTTCCCCAAAGAGGCCACCTTGAGCCACAGGACCTGCTTCCGTGTCTGCCAGGTCTCCCAGCTTGGGATCCACCTTAATGAGGAGAGACCTGCGTCGCTCAGTGGACAACGCGCAGTTGGCGTTGCCTAGAAAAACTACCACTCTCTGGGCCCATGAAGAGAGGTGTTCTGGAGAAATTAAAGAGCCCGAAACCTTGGCTTCCTCCGCCATATCTAAAATTTTTGTAATTGGCCCTAAGATATCTAATAGCTTATCTTGGCAGGCACGCCATGAACGGTCAATCTCCTTTTTGGGGTCCTTTACAAATTTTTGGAGAAATGTTGCCATTCTGGGGTCAGTTTCAGGTGTCGCCGCCCCTTTGCCATTTAGGGTGGGACGTGGACACTCTGCCCTAAGGCAGTTACGGGTGGCTGGCTCCAACGGTCAGCGAATTCTGTTGGCCACATACTGGGCGACCTTCTCAGATCGTGCCCAATCAGAGGAGCGTGGATGTAAAACATCATCCGGATCCAACATATCGGCACACAAACTCGTGTCTGTCACCGGAGGTTTGGCAGGGAGCCATGGGCGGGATCGCTCTGGAGAAGCATCCCCATCACCTTGATCATCCGGGTCTCCTCCTGGGGGAATAGAAGGTGCCGGCGGAGGACTTAAAACAGTGTCTGACGGGGGGTTGCAACTGGAAAGGAACGCCTGCTTAAGGCGAGCAAAGGGGTCAGAACCCGTCCCCGCAACCCTAGCCCGCTTAGGAGGAGGTGACTGGGCACCTGAAGTAGAAGCAGTGGCAGTTGATCCTGAAACCGAGGCCTGTGCGGCCTTAGACAATTTTTCACAGGCTTGGTCTATTTTTCGCGAAAGTCGCTCCTCTAAAGGGGTCATGGCCAACTCCACCGCCTTATATATGCACTCATCCACTGCATCATAAAAGTCATCACCCCAGGGCATTGCCCCCAACGGGTCATCCTCCCACTGTTCCTCGTACACAGCGTCGTCGTGGGAGGCGTCCATAATGCGCGGGAGAAATATGGCCAAAGCCTGAAAAAGGTTGTTCACCAAATTAAGGATGGCTGGGCAGCAGCCGGGATATGGGCGGGCAAAGCTCGCAATAATAGAGGCTTAAAGCCTAGGACCCAAAACGCCCTGGTGCAAATATAGGTAGTAAGGGCAGTCTGCCTAGCACAGGTCCCTGCAGAAAAACTGCGCCACTGACCCTGTTGGAAACAGAGTGTAAAAAGGCCTACGAATACAGACCCCACAGCAGGAAACACCACCTGCAAATCTGCCTAATGGCAGTACAGATCCGGCTTCACGGGCATTCACGGGGCGTAGAAACACATTAACAATGCCTCAAAATAGATTACAGGCCCTTGTCAGGGGCGTATTAGGCAGACGAAGACAAGGCTCGCTTCGCGGCGGGGCAGCGCTGGACTCCGATGCTGTCAAACGCTCGGAGTCTTCAGCGCGCCCGCCGCGTCAGAGGACGCTACCATGCGCCCTCTAGTGTCGCTCGGAGGCAACCGCGAGCTTGCACCAACTTCGCCGCTAGGGAAGACCAACCTCCCACGGCTTTAGCGGACGCCGAGTAGCGGCGAAACGCTATGGGGGTGAAACGAAAGAATTACTGCGCAAAGGAATACCTTTTTAAAAAGAAGAAACATACAAGACTCAAAGAAACGCGCAAACGGAAGTGGCGCGCGCGTATCAATCAAACGCTCCGTGAGGGAAACAGAAACATTCGGAACTACGCGCACCCAATAGAGCACACGACCGACGCTCAGGTAATTTTTGCTTATCCTAATAGCAAATAGAAAGAATCCTAGTAGTTACACCTAATAAGCGCAACATAGCAGATACAATTTGAATAGGTCAAGAAATGGTGACTTAACTCGGCTGCAGCAGCGAAGAAAGAGGAGGGGCAGTCACAAACAAAGGACTATCAACCCCAAGGGGACTGCTGATTGGTGCATAAAGGAGGACACTCTAGCCTGGGACGATCTATGATTAAACTTGTTTATTCCCTATGTTGCATGGGAATAGTAGTTTATTTGTTTTGACTTTGAAGAGCTGCAATATTAAAGTGAAGAAAGCTAAAGCATAATCCGCGCCTCCGGTCCTGACATAGAATTCCACAATTCATTTGATAAAAGAGAAAACAATGCAAAAGCTGAGCATATTAAAACATTTAACCAATCAACCCCACTTAATAGACTTTCTCAGATTTCGGACCCTACCAGGTTAAAATGAAAAAATTAGCAGTGACAACATCTTCTGCTGGGGCGGCAGTGAAAGCTGCTTATTTGTCTTCATTATGGCTATTGGTGGATTGGGAGCTTGCAAGTATTTTTAAGTATTTCTATTATGTCACTTAATATTGGCTGTTTTCGGTATCTGATAAAGAATGCTGGAGAGCCTCTAGGATTCAAGAGGTGGAGGGCACATGGCGTAAGCGCAGAGCCATTTCCCTAGTTGAGATACAAATATTCTGAACTGTATATGCCCACTGGAAAATATCTCAGGGAAGACGTTGTTTACAATACATTTCTGAGTGCAAAAATACATTTTGAGCAACAAGTGAAAACAGTCATAGAACATGTAGTCATACGAACATCACAGATCAAAAAATGTTAGCCCACACACCCATACACAAACACAGCATAAAAACATCCAAGTTAATTCTTGACATAAGAGAGGACAAGTATGGCATGGGGCAACTGTCACAAAATGATGGCTCTAACATTGTTAGAGCAATTTTTTGACATAAGGGTCGCCCACGGTATATGAATGGCACCAACGTCAAAAATTGTGGCACTAGCATATTTGGCCAAAAAGGGTACCCTGGGCAAATGGACAGCACACATCATGAAATGCTGCCCCCGCACAATTTAGGACATTTCTGACATATGCGGACACCCAATGCATATGTGTTTAAACAATTAGGTCAACTCATGGAGCACATCAGGTTCCGATGATACAAAGCCTATCGCTCTTGGCAAATGTGACCTCTATAAGCCCATCAGAAGAATTCAGGCGGAGATAGTGGGAAATTATACTGCTAGGGCGACAGAGCTCTCTGTGCTGTGGGACCCACTGCTACCTCAGGGGAGTAAATACCCTCCACACTGGGACTGCGGTGAAGTTGTGGTACTGTACTGGGAGGACCTGGAAATTGGACCGGGCTGTGTATTTGCCTTGGAGGTACTGTCTGGCGTTGTTGAGTGCCCAGGGTTCCCCCCTTGTCCTGGATCTCCACCAGCAGTTATGTAGACAGAATATTGAGTTGGAAATGTCGACTTACGCAAATATTGAGTTGGAAATATCGTGATACAGAAATATCAACAGCAAGAATATCGTAGTAAAGAATATTGACTTTAAGGTAAGAAATATTGTTTTACAAAATATCGAAGTCATTAATATCGTTAGCAAAAATAAAGTTGTTTTAAATATCGATTTTTTAATTAGTGTTATGTATTTTAGTATGTATTTTAAATGTATGATACTTTTCTTGTATAACTATTATTTTTGTTTTTTAATATATGTGTTATATTTTTTAGTAGTTATTAATGTTATTTTAATTGAATTTTGTGTTTTTTAGTTCTGTAGCGGGTTGTGGGTTTATAGGGGAATAGGTTGGGAAGTAATTTAATTATAATAAATTAATGATTATTTTTTATTTAGTAATATTTATTTGATTTAGATTTTACAGTGTTAATTGTGGGAAGTAATTTATTATTAATATTAATTAATTAATTAGCAATTAATTATAGTAATTGTGTTATTTTTTTTAGGAGCTGGTTGTGGGGTTTATAGGGCTGAAGGGTGGGAAGTCTTTTAATGATCATAAATTTATGATTTTTTAAAATGTATTAACATTTATTTAATTTAGATTTTATAGTGCTAATTGAAGGAAGTAATTTATTATTAAGTAATTGTTAATTGGTTGTTAATTATTATTAATTCATTCATTGGTGATTAATTATGTTAATTGTGTCATATTTTTAGGAGCATGTTGTGGGGTTTATAGGGGTAAAGGGTGAGACGTAATTTATTTTTAATTAATTATTAAGTAGTTGCTGATTGATATTAATTTATTATTTTAAAATTAATTAGGGAAATTTTGTGATGATTTTTAGGTGTGGGTTGTGAGGTTTATAGGGGTAGAGGGTGGAAAGTAATGTATGTATAATTAATTAATTAATAATTGATCATTAATATCAATTCATCAATTGATAATTAATTAGGGTAATTGTTTATATTTTTTGTGTGTGTGAGTTTTGGTTTTATAGGGGTAACGTTTGGGGAGTAAATTAATTTTTATCTGTTTTAATTTCTGTTTTATTTAATAATATTTCTTTAATTGTTGGTTAATTATTTTAATTATGGAGGTACATTTTTGTAAAATTTAGATGTCTGTTGTGAATTGTGCAGTGTTATAGGGTAGGAAATAAAATGATTACATTTATGTAATGATTAATATTTTTGTTTATAAATAATTTCTAATTAAAAATAGTTATTTGTTTGTAAATTATTTTAAAATGTATTTAATATAATATTTCTAGTTATTTGTCGTATCTATTTAACATTATAATATGATTCTATTTTTTGATTTTTTACATATTTTTATATATTTTCCATTTTATTTATTTTTTACTATTTTGGGGCCGATTCCGATTCCGGCCGCAAAACGAACCGACCGACACGGACCCGGACCGAATATCGACCGACACGGACCAGCGCCGTACGACCTGTGCAGTACGATGCAACGCGTGTGAATTACAACCGACACGTACGGAATATAAGCCATACGACCGAGCCGTAGGGAAAATAGTGATCCAGCCGGAAAACCAAAGCGATTATCACCGACCGACATGAACCCGGAATGAACCCGACCGACCCATACCCGCGATGTACGATTTGCGCAGTACGATGCAATGCACGACCGACACGCACAGACAACCCAGCACACAAGCAATAGAGACCGCCGCGACCAACGCGTACCAAACACAGAAGATAGGCAGCGTGAACGAGGTGGAGAAGCCCGCACAAGACAACAGCAGCATCCGTTTCCGTCACATGAACGTCTCCTTCATGTCTACAAAACCCAAAGGAAAAAAGACAAAAAAAGGACCAAACAAGCAATGACAAAGCCAATAAATACCACAAAAAAAACATGGGACAAAGACACACCCACAACTCCAACTATATAAAGGACTACAATCACTACCATCATCCCTTGCAAACAGGAGACACAGCCAGTAGCAAACACCAGTACACAGCAACCACAGACACACTCACAACTCCCCATCACACAACTCACATACCATCAGCACCTCATACAAAAGCACACACATACACCCAGCAAAACCAACACCAACCCACCCCCACTTGCACCCTCACACACACATCCCTCACCACCACCACCCATCACCATGCCCCCAAAGAAGAATCCAAAGTTCACAGATAGTGAGTTAGAAGTGCTGTTAGAAGAGATCATCAGAGTAGAGCCACATTTGTTTGGTACATTGGTCCAAAGGACCCCCATCTCACAGAAAACCAAGATGTGGGCGAGGATTGTGGACAAGGTGAACGCCCAAGCACCAGCAAGGCGCACGAAGGACGATATCCAGAACAGGTGGTATGACGTGCGCAGGAGGGTCAAGGAACTCATCGAAAAAGATCACGCCCTGAGTCAGTGCACTGGCGGTGGCCCTCCTGCCAAACCAGTCTACTTCAGGACCTGGGAGGAGAAGGTGGGGGACATCTTACCACCAGAGATCGTCCATGGCCTAACAGACATCCCAGAGCCTGGTGAGTACACAAACAACATACCCAAGATTGTGTGGCAAGGGTACAGTGAAACCATGCACCTCAAGCAAAGCTACACTAACCAATAGATAATCAGCCCAAGATGTGTATGCCAGTCAGACAAACACAATACCTGCCATCTCAGAGTGACTGGGAACTGTGTCATGACATGCACCAACCTACAAACAAATAGAGCAAGCCAGTTGCACAAAGGCAAATAGACCCTGCCAGACAGTTTGCCACCACCTCACAGTGCAGCTGACTGTCAGGAAGGAATAGTGGAGATGCAGGTGAAGTGAGTGTATCCAAAAGCATGATGGGGCCTGTAGTCACAGATAATGCTCCCCTGCCTGATTGGCCCATCAAGACCTCTCTGAAACATGCCCACATCACAGGGAGTGGAAAATGACTGACAAGATGGCTGACACTGGGTCCTGCTGTGGGGAGCACAAGGCCCTGCTCGGGGTTGTGTGCAAATCAGAAGCAGGACTGACTGACTGACATCCTGAAAGACAACTTGCATGCCCTACAATGGAAGCACGTTTCATGATGGGAAGGAGGACTGACAGCCCTGACCATACTAATCAGCATGGTGAGACACCACCCCCTCAACACAAACTCCACACAACTCACCGGGTACAATGCATTGAAACACACCTCATTGAAATATCAGCAAAAGATACCCCGTACTGGGTGCTGCTGTGTGAAGCACAGGGGCTCACTTTGGACTTGTAGCCAAACAAACACCAGGATTTCACAGTCAGCCATCTTGCCATTGCTGTCACACCCCCTCACAGGGAAGCAGAGTCAAGAGGGAGGAAGTATGGGCATGCTGGGAAGGGGGTGTAGCCAAGAGTAGGATGGGACTCGCAGTCACAGACAATCTACACCCACCCACATGGCCCAGCAAGATCAAACTGAACCATACTCGCCTCACAGGGAGTGGGAAGTGACTGACAAGATGTCTGACACTGGGCTCTGTTGTGGGGAGCACAAGGCCATGCTGAGAAATGGCCAACAAACATCAGGACTTCACAGTCAGCCATCTTGCCATTGCTGTCACACCCCCTCACAGGGAAGCAGAGTCAAGAGGGAGGAAGTATGTGCATGCTGGGAAGGGGGGTGTAGCCAAGAGTATGATGGGACTCGCAGTCACAGACAATCTACACCCACCCACATGGCCCAGGAAGATCAAACTGAACCATACTCGCCTCACAGGGAGTGGAAAGGGACTGACAAGATGTCTGACACTGGGCTCTGTTGTGGGGAGCACAAGGCCATGCTGGGAAATGGCCAACAACAAACATCAGGACTTCACAGTCAGCCATCTTGCCATTGCTGTCACACCCCCTCACAGGGAAGCAGAGTCAAGAGGGAGGAAGTATGTGCATGCTGGGAGGGGGGGGGGGGTGTGGCCAAGAGTATGCTGGGAAATGGCCAACAACAATATCAAACTCTGTCTGTGAGAAGCTGGGAAAAAGCAGTGTACAGGCAGGCATCTGTTTGAAAAGTATAAAAAGTAATGTTTGTGAACCAACGAGGCATGTAGAAACATAAATCACATTGTGTGTCTCTTCCAAACACAGGTGGTGCTGGGCACCCAGCACCAAATGATGAGGATACCCAGTCCCAGACTCTGGAGGACACTGAGCTCTCTGGGCTGACTCTTTAACTGTCCTCTTCGGATGACGACGTCCAACCTGGCCCCTCCGGTGTGAGCCATCATGCAGCACCATCAGCATCAACATCTGCACCCCCTGTACCCACGCCTCCAGCATCTGGACACCGACAGGGCACCCCCGCCAACACGGACAGACCAAGGCCAATCAACACCCACAGCACAGGGACACAGGACTCCCCGAAAGCTACAGCAAACACCACCAGCAACACTACCCAAGGGGTCCCAGTGTCACCTGTGCGTCCCGCCGCTGGTCCTGCCCGTGTGGAGAGGGGTGCTGGGAGGGGTGGGAGGCACAGGGTGCGCCTTGCAGAGGGGTCTGGACTGCATGATGACCCCAACTGGCACGCATCTTAGATGCGTACCAGGATAGCACCGGAGGATTTGGCCAGGTAGTGGGGATCCTCAAGGACATGCAACACAAGCAGGTCGCCCACCATGCCCGCATGGAGGCCAAGTGGGATGACATTACTGCGGTGCATCGGGACACTCCAATGCCTCCGCCAGATCAACACCAACCTGTACACACCCCCCTGTGTGCCCACAACATCTGTTGCAACACCATCTGCCAGCGCCACAGGGAGGGAGGAGGACTCTGGCGGAGAGTTCCCTGCACAGCAGAGGCCTGCATATGAGGATCCTCCCCCCCCCCCCCGGAAGAAGAGGGGTCGTCCGAAGAAGGACGTGTGAGAGGCAGATGTCCCAGCACATCCCCCAGGGCCTCTAAACCTGTTCTGCACAATGTCCTTTGTGCGCAACCCGTTCACCTTGCCCAATCGCACACAACTCGCCCATATGACATGGAGGGTTCATGTTGGGCCAATGTATCAGATGACTCTGGACATTTCATCTACCAACACTTCCACCTCCAATGTGAACTTTGGATTCCCAAACCAATGTACAGCACCCACCATCCTGTGCACTTCCCTCACACATGTTTGTAAATAAACTCACCAGTACACCATACTTGCCTCTGTTGTGATTCCAACTTGTCATGTTCAGGGAGATGTCGATCTGCTAAACAACACAGTGCATGCCAAATACTGCAACAATGTTACCAAAGTAAGGTGAGTCATGGGGATGTGACACATGTGAGGGAGACACACCACTATGGCAACACAAAACATACTCACCATGGCCATGTTACTCATCACACACAATGATGTTGACCTGAAACGCATTGGCATGCACAGACACAACACCAACCCCAGTCAGTGGTAACAAGTCCACAGGTGAGGTAAGCAGATGTCACTCAGATGTGGGAAGACAGACAACGCACATAACAAATCGTAGCACAGGTTCATTACACATCAGCAACACGTTTATTCCACAATAGTTGCACGGTAATTCTACGTAACAGTGGACACACGCACTCAATGTGTTGGAGAATGGAAGTCCAGGGATGTGTGGTACATCAGTTGATGGGAATTGTCAACTTCCACACTGGTGTTGACTTCTGGGTGTTGGGGGTCAGTGTTGACGTCTCAACAGGCAAAGTACCCTGGGAAGGACAGACAAGATACAGTCAAAAGCACAGAAGAACAGGACAGAAATGCAATACACATGCACAAAACATGTTGCAAGACACCTACACAATCACTAGTTAGCAGTACTACCCTATTGTGGAGTACACACCACCTGAATGGACAGATCACAGCACGCATCCAGTCAGGTGGCACACAGACGCACTCAGACAGCAACAGAGCTGGCACAACACATTCCAGGCTACCTCCATACATTCACATAACAACCCTGGAAACTCACATTCAGGTGAAGAAGTTGTTGATGAGCTGTGAGCAGACGTCACCATCATCTTCATCATCACTGGCATCTTGGCCCAGGCCGGGATCCTCCACAGGTGCCGGGCGTTCGTCATCGTCATCGTCATCCTGGATGAGAGGCACCTACTTCCGCACCACCATGTTGTGTAGCATGCAACAGACAAGGATTATTTTGCACACCTTTGCAGGCTCATATGGGAGGGCCCCTCCGGTCTTGTCCAGGCAGCGAAAGCGGCTTTTCAGGAGGCCGTATGTCCGCTCAATCACCCTCCTGCTCCGACCATGTGCCTCATTGTAGCACAGCTCGGCTGGTTTCACAGGGTTCCTGAGGAGTGTCAGCAACCACGGCATGTTGGGGTATCCGGAGTCACCTACACAGACAAAAATGAACAAGTAGCTGAGTTTTGTAGGAGTGCGGAATACAACATTGACAAACACACACAATGAGAAACAGTCAGTACACACCGACAAGCCAGGCATGCTGAGCTGGCATCTGTGACATCAGCGTTGCAATGCAACTACTCATAATGTAGGTATTGTGCGCAGAACCAGGGAACCGTGCACACACATGTGTAATAGACATGTCAGCAAGACAGACCACCAGAGCTTTGATCGAATGGTAGTGCTTCCTGTTACGGTATGCCTGCTCATGTGCCTGTGGTGGTATCAGGGCAACATGTGTCCCATCAATAGATCCGATGACGTTCGGCATCCTCCCCAGTGTATAAAAGGCATCCTTTATTTCAGGGAGTTCAGCAGGGCTCGGGAACTTGATATACAATTGAGTAATTGCAACATCCCCGCCAAGACATCGCGTTGCACCCGACTACACATCGTTTGCGACATCCCACCAGCAGTAGCCACAGTGTACTGGAAGGTACCAGTAGCAAAGAAGTGCAGGGCTGCCATCACCTTCACCTCTGGGGTCAGTGCTGTAGGGTATGTCCGGCCAGGTAGCAGATGTGGCGCCAACTGCTCCGCCAACTCTGCAATCAGTGGCCTGGGGAAGCAGTACCGTCTGATGCAGTCGTGTTCCTGCATGGTTGCAAGGTCTGGGAACAGCCGATGGACAGCTGGTGCCCTGCAGTACAGAGATGCACAAAGGAAGATTGTCAGTTCATCCACCCATGTGGCCATGACCACGATCAATGCTAGATCATGACATTACACAATGTACTGAGGTGTGTGCTGTTGGTCATGGACACTTATGTCACCTACAAAACCACCACCTCACTTCTCAATTCCATATGTCCACATGAGTCCCATGTAGTGCAATGGCCAATCATTTGGCTGTGTCACCCAACCTATGTGCTGCTGCAACGTTCCAAACACACACCACAGTGGAAATTGAGGCCTCATGTCTCTCAGGCATCACAGATCTTTGCCATGCAGAAACCCAGGGTCCCTGTATTGCCACATCAACACAGCAATGGACATGGCGTAGCACGTACACAACACAAGGCAAGCGTAAGTCCCACAGGTAGTGGCCACTGTTGTTCCTGCCGGCCCTACATGTACGTCTCTTAGACACACACCCCATCAAGGGTAATGCATATACCACATGGATGTGGAGACTGTCACCCATTGGGCACATTTGATCAGACACATCTGAGACACAACATGCACACAGACTGTGGGTGCACATCAGTATTGTGGCTACAGGTCTCACTGTGACGTACATGCCATCACCCCAAGGACTCAGGGTGTATGTGACCTGTCCTTAACATATCCGACCTGACACTGTGTCCGTGACTCATGCCCATTACTGTCCAATTGCACATCACAGTGGTAATGTGCAAAACACACAAAGGATTCTGCCCCCATGTACACGTGGACAGCCTGGGAGTGGCTGCACAAAGTGCCAGCCAAAAATCCAGATGTGGCCCCCCACACACCCAGAGAATGCAGCCTTACATGCCTTGGGACACTGTGTGGCCAATGCTGTAGTGTGGTAGGTGTGCACAGGTGTCCCTGGCCAGTATATGTGTGTTGCATCCGTATAATAGTCACACTAATGAGGTCCGACGCGGGTGACACTGCGTACGTATTGCACGGGTCATGTCCGAGCCGTGCGTACGCTTTGTCATTGAATGCAATGAGGACCGACGCGGGTGACAATGCGTACGCATTGCACGGGTCATGTCCGAGCCGTGCGTACGCTTTGTAATTGAATGCAATGAGGTTCGACGCGGGTGACTATCATGCATACGCGTCGGAGAGGCATGGTCCGAGACAGGCGTACGCATTGGCCATTGAATCGTATGGAGACGGGTGCAAGTGTATATTCAAAATACGCGTTGTACAGTCAGTTGAATGAGCCGGGCGCACTCATTGGCTCCGGACTGTCATGGAGACGGATGCGGATTCAAAACTTGTACGAGTTGTGCACTGGAAATTCAGTTGGATGCCTACAACAATGTTGCAATTTCAAGTGTTCCATGAAGGTGAAGATTTGAACGATGCGGAAGGCGTGTACGAGTCGTACTTTTAAATGGATTGGCCAGATTCATAGAATGCAACCGTGTTGGACCTATCACTTGGGACACATGGCACATATTCTGCCTCTGCAGCACAGATATAAGGCTGGCTGGCCCCCAGGGAGCTCACTTGCCTGCACTAAATGCTACTGGACCACATCCCTGCTACCACTGCTGCTGTCTCTGCATCCTCTGGCTCCTGCTATGGCACGTACTCTGGAGAGGGCCCCAGCTTTCACTGAGGAGGAGAACCAGGCCCTGCTGGACGGGCTCCTTCCACAGTACAGCAAGCTCTATGGGAAACCAGGGGGCAGGTGAGTGTGCAGTCCCCTGACTACCTAATTATGCATGTTGTCTGACTAGCAGTACTAGCAGTGTGTACACCAGTGGCAAGCATTCTCACTGACTACTTTCATCCCCCAAAGTGTGTAGGTACATGTAATGAATAGGTTTCCTGCTGCTAAAGTGCATTATTGCAAGCGTAAACTATCCAGGCATTGTTAACATTAGGCCTGGGCGGCAAATTCCGTTCCGTTCACGGAATTATCGGAATTTGGGTAATTTCGCGTTCCGCGGAGAACGCGAAATTGCCCAAAATTCCGCGACTTCGCGAAATTTTTGCTTGTTCGCGTTCTCAAAATGCGTGTTCGCGAGATATTTCTCCCCGAGCACGCAAACAGCGATTGTGAACAGGAAAAAAGCATCGCGGAATTTCTGCGTGTTCGCGGAGATTTTTTACCGAGATTTGCGTAACGCGATTACGCAAATTCCGCCCACCCCTAGTTAACATGTCAGACATGCAGGTGATTTTTCCTTCCCCATGGTTGCACTACCTGTGTAATTCATTTCCCTTTGTGATGATGGCATGTATATCCAAATGTGTGCTACACAAATCTGGGGCATGTGTGTTAATGTACTTTTCACTTTGTCATCCTCACAGGTTGATGATAGCAGGAGATCTGGCTGACCATTGCCAGGACTATTCGTTCTGTGGGGGTCTACAAGCGCTGGATCCGCAACTGCCAGAAGAGGTGGCAGGACCTTCCGGGCTGGACCCGGAGGATAGCTAGAGTCCAGTTGAAGCTGTCACCTCCACGCAGGAGGGGCGGACACCGGACCCTGACTCCCCACATGCTCCGGACACTGGCGGTGGTCTTCCCGGACCTGGATAGGCAGCTGAAGGCCAGACAGCAGCAGGAAGGGGGTAAGTCCATGCCTAACCTGTGTACTATGTCTGACATGCTAATAGCAGTCTTTTGGCTTGGTCACACTTCCACATTACGTAGGTCTTGTAGTCCAATACTCAGGTCCCTCAATTGTGTGATGCACCCTCCTCATCTGTTTCACAGGTGTGGCCCCTACACTCTGTTGCTTGTGTCACTAGGGCACTGTGTCCCTGCAGTCAGCTATGCTTCAGGTACCGGTCAACATCTGTTCCTGTGACTCTGTTGTGTGTTTCATGGGTGGGTCAATTGTTTACACAATGCCTGAGATCTGACATGTGATCTGTGTGTGCCCTTGAGATGTGTACCAATTGCTGGTCTGACTCGCAACATGTGGCTGGGGTATAACAAACAAACCCATGCAGCAGGGGACTCCAATTTTGGGGCCTCAGGAGTATGTATATCAAGTATGTCACACTTGCTTAGCCACCTGACTACTGTCCAGGGCCAAACACTGTTTCACGTAGACCTGGCCAGTCATGCCTCCTCAAGGGCATTTTGAAACACTCTGTAATCCTACTCCTGTGTATGAAATTGCAGGTTGTGCTTAGTGACATGTGCCCTCAGGTGTCTGCCTCTGTGTCATTAGGGTGTGGCTTGTTGGTATGTACAACTCGGGTGTCCATAATTCAGGGCGTCAGCATGACATCTGAAATGTGACTGTGAGAGACAAGACCTGTGTGACATATAGGTGTGTGATCATCTGACAGCGCACAATGGTGTATGCAACTGTGTCCTTCATGCAGCTGGGTTACATGCATGGCAGACTGTGATGTGTTAATGTACAGGGATTTGTGTTTGCAGAGACTCATATGTATGATTTGCATGATGTGGGGTCTTCTGGGTCCTGGATATGTTGTTTGCATGGGATGGGCAAGTGCGCCGGTCATCTGCAGAGTTAGCTTTACCCCTGAGCTAGGATTGTGAGTCAGTGCATATTGCTGTTGTCTGGATGCCCTGCCCCTGTGACAGGAGACAGTGTTGACTGACATTCAGGGCATCCCAGTGCCATGGCATTGAACTTGCTATGAGTGATCCTGCATTGTGTTCAAGTGTGCACCATGCACCCCATTGTGGCATTGCCCATCAGGACATGAGTACATCATAGTGTGTGTTGCTGGCATGCATCACAAGCATGTGAAATGAGTCTCTGCCCATCCCTTCATCCGGACACCTGTACTGAGTCAGTAGCAAGAGATGTGCTGTGTGTATAGTGACATACTCCTACATGTTCATTTGCATGTACAACTAATGTGTGGGTGGTGCATGTTGGCACATTGGGGTGTTAGCATCAACATGCAACGGACATATGTGTGAAAGTCAAGGAGGGATATGTGTGCCATGGTTGATGTTGAGAATGACAATTGTCTTATTCTAAACAGTGTTGGCACTTTGAGCTGTGTTCAGCTGATGCCAGGGCTTGCCCTGTGATGTGATGTACTCACTGTGGTGTGTGCAGTCGGTGCAGGTGACTGATGTTGTTCTCTTGCTTCCTATTCCTATCCAGATACATACACAGCCACAGAAGGAGACAGCTCCACGGAACAGGAGGAGCCACAGAGCCTTACAGGGACAGAAGGAGAGGAGTCGGGTGGACCCAGTGGCACGGAGGGCGAGTGGAGCCACACAGAGGAGTCGTCAGCACCATCACCCCCAGCTGAGGGCCACAGCAGCTCTGAGGATCACTCCCTTGTGGAGGCGGGTGTCAGCAGCCACCAAACCCCAGCTAGTGAGGCTGTCCCTGCCACTGCCTCCACCACCACCACCACCCTCCCATCGGCTCCCATCCCAGAGGTCCCTGTGGGCTACCGTGTTCGTGAGCATGTCTCCTTTGTGCCAGACACCGCACCCCCTGCCCCTGTGTCCCCTGCTGCCCTGAGTGAGGAGTCTGGGGACTTACTTAGACAGATCCATGTAGGGCAGACATCGATGCTGAAGGTCCTCCATGCACACACAGGTCTGTTGACACAACTGGTGTCATTCCTGGAGGGCATTTCCTCAGGCATGTCTGCCCTACAGAGGACCAATCAGTCCGTGGCCTCCTCCCTGACAGCAGCAGTGTCCCTCCTCCAACAGTCCCACACCCTTCCGACCCCTGCACCACCCACGATTCCTAGCACCCTACCTGTCCCAAGCACAGAATCCCCCAAACCAAGGTCTAGACGTGCACACAAGCAAGTGCAGGGGACTGATACCACACTCACAGGGGCTGGTTTGCAGACACACACACAGTCATCCACAACCACTCCACAGTCCTCTGAGACCTCTCCCTCCCAGCCCCCTTCCCTTGCCTCACCTGCAACCCTATCTCCCCAGAAGCTCTTCCTCTGTGACCTTGGCCGCTTCCCCACCGACCCAGCAGATCCTGATTACAAGGGGAAGAGGAAGTCCCCACACACAGAGGGGAGTGACCCTCACACCCAGACACCCTCCCCCAGGTGCAGTCAGACAGAGACACCCACCCGCAAGACCCCCCAGCGCCAGAAGAGCAAGGCCCCCACCGCCACCATGAAGCTCCAAGGCAAAGTCTCCGTCCTCCATCCCCCAGGCCACCACTCCAGCTGAATAAAGCTTTTTTCTTTATCCCTGTGAACAAGATTTAGCTGTACATTATGTTGATGATGTTTAACATGCCCTTGCACCTGTGATGCTTTGTTTACAATGTTGAATACTGATGTGTTGCTGTGAGGTACTCCCTGTGGTCCATGAGATATGTATCCTATTCTGGTGGGTATCCATGTCATCCTTTGCAGCTACCTGGGTGTGTCAGGATCAACTATTTGTGGACATCTCCCTGTGAGCATTTCATTTGCATGGTCACATCTCTGGCTTGCACCCATGCATGATGTGCTTCCCATTGTCCAATTTGTTACTTCCACAGACTTTGTGCTCATCAACACTGGACCTACAGGTGTGGGCATCATTGGTATAGGAGCAACTGGGTCCTCTGTGCAACTTGCTAGACATATGTTTTGGGTATGTGCAGATGACTTAGGGGAGACTCACGTACCCAGACTGTTGTGACCAGAGCCTTCATTGTGTGGTAACTGATGGCTGACTGACCAAGTGTTCTGCAGACATGAGTGAGACTTGCGGCGAATATGTTTGGCACAGCTGGGTTTCCACAGGAGTCGGGTCCCCTCAAGTAAGTGTGTTGTCCAGTGACATGGCCTGGGCCCATGGTGTGTGTTGTATGAGCATGTGTGTGTGTCCACATCCCAGTTCATACACAGACAGTGTTCCCTTGATATGTTCCTGTTGTTGGTGCTTGCTGAGTGGTTCTGGGTTAATCCCACTACTTTTCCAATGGGTTACCAGATGCGTGGGTGCATGACACACTACTGTTAATTGGTGTATCATCATTGGGATTTGTCAGTTCTGGGTGGTGATGATGTTGTCAGACACAGATGGGACACAGTCAGGGTTCCTCAGTGGAAATAGTATTTTTCACCCCTCCGCTATCCAACACTTTCCCTACTGTTGCACTCACTGGAGTGGGAATAGTAATTTTTACCCCTCCCGTCTCCAACAGTTTTCCTACTGTTGCACTCACTGGAGTCGGAATATACATTTTTACCCCTCTACTATCCAACACTTTCTCTACTGTTGCACTCACTGGAGTGGGAATAGTATTTTTAACCCCTCCGCTATCCAACACTTTCCCTACTGTTGCACTCACTGGAGTGGGAATAGTCATTTTTATTCCTCCGCTACCCAACACTTTCCCTAATGTTTCGGTCACTGGAGTGGGAATAGTAATTTTTATTCTTCCGCTATACAGCACTTTTCCTACTGTTGCACTAACTGGAGTGGGAATAGTAATATTTACCCCTCAGCTATCCAACACTTTCCCTACTGTTACACTCACTGGACTGGGAATAGTAATTTTTACCCCTTCACTATCCAAGACTTTCCCTACTGTTGCAGTCACTAGAGTGGGAATATTTTTTTTTACCCCTCCACTATCCAACACTTTCCCTACTGTTGCACTCACTGAAGTGGAACATTTTAGTTCAAGGACTTTTAAATAGCTTAATGTTTTAATTAATAAGATAATTTTTTTTTTTATTAGATTTTATGTATATGAATATGTGACGTTACAATGCGATCAAAATGATCGCGGTACGTTACATCGCAGTTTTTACAACGCAAGTTGTTACAACGTCTTGCACTGGAGGGTTGTGGACTTAGGAATAGTATGATAGTATGATTTACTATTCCGACACCAGTCTACGTACAGTAGGGAAGGTGTTGGAATAGTTAATCATACTATTCCTTAGGTTAGAGCGCCATCCAGCGTTGTAATACCCGCGATGTAAAGGCATTGCGATGCAATGCCCGCGTGGTAATGAATGTTTCTCATATATATATATATATGTATTTGTAAATTCTTATATATACAATTATAAAATAAATGACAATTAAGGTTATTAATTGTTTTAAAATAAATAAATATATATATTACATTTTATATACATATGTTTACAGTTTTTTAAATTCAAATTATTTGTTATATTTGTTAAAATGTATATGATATCTATTTTTTTTAAGTTAATTTTATTATTTAATATATTTAATATAATTTTTTATACATATATTAAAATTGATAGTTTGTACTCCAAGACACTAAGGCCCCCACAGCAATGTGGAAGCTTAAAATGGCCAGAGATAAGGCGTTGGCTATGCCAACGGAGGAGGACGGGGAGATGGCTCACCTGCGCCTGCTGCTGAAGACCTCTTAGTCACTCATATGGCGGTGATTCTGGCAGCCATAAAAGACACTAAGCTCACTCTGGAGGCACAGATTGTGGCAATGGTTAACGAGGTGGGTGCTCTCTGCGCAGATTACCAGAAACTGTCGGAAAGAGTTAGGGAAACTGAAATTAAGCTGGACGAGACCATCCAATGACAAAGGACCTCACAAAACAGTGTGCAACCTTAGAGAATGGGCTGACAGCGCTTACAGACCGCCTTGAAAATGCAGAGGGATGGTCTCGGGGACATAACGTCCGCATTGTAGGACTTTCCAAGGGGGTGGAGGGGCAGAGTATCAAACTTTTCATTGAGGGCTGGTTGGAGGAACTGGTACAACTGGGAAAGCCCTCCCGTTACTACTCAGTATCCTAATAAGATCCCGGAGAGAGCCCCGGGAAGGATGCCCCACCCGATAATAGCAAGATTAACGAACTATAGAGATCGGGACAACATCCTACAAATTGCTCAGAAACATGGAGAATACTGTGCCACCATCAACTCACATATGCCCTAATCTTCCTGTTGAAACTCAGAGTGGAGTACAAGGAAACAATTTATAGTTTCTAACCTGTCGGTGTAGTTTTGCAGCTTGAAGAATTTTCTGAATTCACATGCTGTGCATTATTCCGCCATATAGTGGTTGGGTCCGGAATTGTTGTATTTGTCCTTGTTTCTTTTTTTTCTGTTTGTTAGAAGGTGTCGACATCCCACCATCTGGTGTCATCCTGTGACGTCCACGTGCTTCCTCCCGAAGCTCCCACCTTTGGTCGCCATCTTCGGATTCTCTTTTCCTTTTTTACTCTTGTCTCATCTTTGTTGGTGGAGGAGGCTGGGTTCGCTAGTGAATCCAGAAAATTCTTCAAGCTGCAAAACGACACCGACAGGTTACATTTTGCTGCGTGAATCTTTTCTGGATTCACATGCTGTGCATAGACTTTGTAGCAGTTTGCTATTCTTGTTGTGGCTGGATGGAAGATGAGTGTTGGTTTGTGAATAGGTGTTGCAAGACTTTTTGTCCTACTTGTGCTTCCTTATTCCTTTGAATGTCCACACAGTAATGTTTCGTGAACGTGTGCACTGAAGACCATGTTGCTGCCATGCAAATATCCTGAATCGGAGTATTGGCTAGAAATGTGATTGTTGCTCCTTTCTTTCTTGTTTGCCCTGCTTGTTTGTGGCATAACTTAAGTGCAAGATGGATTGCACAAGCCATACAGTTGTGTTCTTGGTTACTGGCCTTCCCAGAAAACTGTTAGCGAAAGATTCAAAGAATTGCTTAGTCTTTCTATATTCCTTTGTCTTTTCAATGTAATACATGACTGCTCTTCTAGCGTAAAGAGTGTGCAATGCTTTCCCTGCCTGTGTTTTGGGATTTTGGAAGAAACTTGGTGTTTGTATGGACTGGTTTATGTGGAATTTTGATATCACCTTTGGCATACAATGTGGATCTGTTCTCATGATGATTCTGTCATTATGTATTTGAAAACAGGGTTCCTGTAATGTTAGTGCTTGGAACTCACTAACTCTACATAGTGAAGTTATCGCCACTAAAAAGACTGTCTTCAGTGTGAGCATTTATGACGTTGCCTTGTGTAGTGTTTCAAATGGTGCCTTCATCAGCTGAGCGAATACTACATTTAGATTCCATGTGGGTGCTGGCACTGCCTTTGGTGGGGCGATTCTTTTTGCCTCTTCCAGGAACCTTTTTACCACGTGAGACGTGAAGAAGCTCTTCTCTGTGAGTTCTATTGTATATGCTACAATTGCTGCTAAGTGAACTTTCAGTGACGCGTAGGTTAGTTTACTCTGCAGTAGATGTGTTAAGTACCTTAGAACCGCCTTTTCTTTTGTGCTTTTTTGGGAAAGACTTTCTCCGAGGCACCTTAGAGAGAACCTTTTCCATTTTGCTGTGTAGCATTTTCTAGTGGTCGGCTTTCTCGCTTCCCTTAGGACTGCCATAGTACTTTCTGGTAGCTTTAGGTGCGCAAATTCTATGTCCTCAGGAGCCATGCTGCAAGGCTCAGGCTTTCTGGATCTGGGTGAAGCACTCTTCCTTCTTGCATGGTTATTAAGTCTTGCCTGTTTGGCAATTTGTGAATTGTCCCCTAGGATATTTCAGCTATCTCTGAGAGCTGTGTTTGCCTCGCCCATTGTAGGGCAATAAGAATCATTGTCATGTGGCTGATCTTGCACTTGTTGATTTCCCTGTGGAGTAGTGGTATCGGGGAGAAAGCGTAAGCAAATCTCCTTGACCAGTTTGTCCATAAGGTAATCCCTAGGGACTGATTGCAAGGTTCCCTGGATACGTAGCATTGGCATTTTGCATTTTGGAGTGTTGCACAGAGGTCGACTTCTGAAGTTCCCCATTTGCAAAAAATCTTGTTGAGTTTGTACTGATTCATCTCCCACTAGTGGGATGACGAAGCTTGTCTGCTCAGTCTGTCCGCTTCTACATTGTCCTTGCCTGGCAGGTGAATTGCTATTATGTTTATGTTCTGTGGAATCGCCCACGTCCAGAGTTGCTGAGCTAGAGTCGAAAGTGCTACAGAATGTGTTCCCCCTTGTTTGTTTATGTAAAACATGGTGATTTGTATTAGAATTGTTTTCCCATACAACTCTTTCTGAAAGGCTTTTAAGGCTAGGAACACTTTCTTTAACTCTAGGATGTTGATGTACTGTACAGCTTCCTGCTGTGTCTACAGTCCCCTCACTTTGAGGTTGTCCATGTGAGCTCCCCATCCTATTTGTGAGGCATCTTATGGTCACTGTTGGAGTTGGTTGCTTGAAGGGTCTCCCTTGGGATATGTTCCTCTTGTTCCACCATGCTATTTCTTCCTGTATTTTTTATGTGACAACCACTAGATCCTCCCAACTCCCCGTTGCTTGTGACCATTGTGCTTGAAGCCATTCCTGGAATGGTCTCGTGTGTAGGCGGATGCTTGGGATTAAGTGAATGCATGAATCATCCCTGGTAACTTTCCCATTGTCCTCACTGTCCGAGCTTGCCCCTTGCAGTATAGCTGTGTCTCCTTCAATATGGCTGCGGTCCGGCTACTCCTTAGATTACCAAAATTGTCTTCCATCAGCCACGGATTGGCTGAACTTCATAGGCTCACAGTTAAACACAGAGTCTCATTTAAAGCACTGTTTCTCATGCACAGGATAATGTATCAGAAGGGTCCCAGTTATCTCTTCCCCTGATCAAGGCTTACACTCCTTCCAGAGCACCTAGATTTGGAGAAGCAGCACTGGCAGCAATTCCCAGAGTACATTGTGCACGAATGGGGGCAGCTCTTTTGGGCTGCATGTAGCTAAGCTATGGAATTCCATGCCAATTAACCTAAGACTCGAACACCCAGAGTCATGTTTCCGCAAAAATCTGAAGACCTGTCACTTTAGACAAAGTTAGAAGCCCTCCTGCTCCTGACATGCCATGGCCTGATTTTGCTTTGCATGAGGACACTCCTTGGGAGTAACCAGGCACTTTATAAATCTAAATGTATTCATTCATTCATTCATGGATATTGTTAGTTTCTCGCTTGGGAATACTTTGCTTACTACTGAAATGAAATGAAAGTAGCATTTGTAAAGCGCATGGTCACCCGTAGGCATCCCAGCGCTAATGGCAGCTAACTTGACACTTGAGCAAACTTCAAGGGAAGAAATAGTTTTTTACTTTCTTTCGAAAGATCAGATAGGTTACATACATATGTGGAGAGGGAGAAGGTTCCATAGCTTTGCCAAATTATACACGAAGAGTCTGCCCCCACTTTGAGCTCTTCTAATTTTTGAGACTGTGATCAGTCGCTTATTTTCAGATCTCAGAGCTCTATTTGGGTGGTAGAGCTGGATGAGAGAACGCATCAAAGGAGAACCTTTACCAGAAAGTGCTTTACTGCATCTATTCTTACTCTAAGAACATTTTGTCTTGTTCTGGCGCTGGTGAAGATTTGCCCCAGTGTATTGAAAAACCGAGGTGGATTAGTGTATCCATTACCTGGTGTATGTGCTGTTTGCAGACTTTGTACGAGTTCTCCCTTACTAACCGGTCGTCTAGGTATGGGTATATATGAATTCCCTGTCTTCTTAAGTGTGCGGCTACAGCTGCTAGACACTTAGTGAACACACTTGGTGCTGACTTTAGACCGAAAACTAGCCTTTTGAACTGGTAGCGTGTGTTGTTGACTACAAATTTTAGTAACCTCTTGTGTCTGTTGTTCATTGGGATGTGCAGATAGGCATCCTTTAAGTCTATTGTAGCCATGTACTCTCCCGTTTGTACCAGAGGTATTACCTCTTGCAGAGTAGTCATCTTGAATCTTTGTGTTTTTATGAACTTGTTGAGGAATCTGAGATCTAAGATAGGATTTACTGTTCCGTCTATCTTTGGGATTAGGAAGCACGAAGAGTAATTTTCCTGGTCTCTTTACTTGTGTGGTACGCATTCTATTGTTTCTTTTGCTTGTAGTCCTATACTTCTTGGAGTAACAGAATCGTTTCTCCTTTGTGAAGTATTTTCCTCTTTGGTCTTCTGTTTGGAGATGTTTTGACGAATTCTATGCAGTAACTGTACCGTATTATATTTAAAATCAATTTGTCGGAAGTGATTTCTTTCCATCTTTGGTGGAAATTATTTAGTCTGCCTCCTACTGGTGTAGAATGTTGGCGGAACTTTTGTTTGTTTGTTGTCTTTGATTCTTTGTGTGGACCCTCTGTGTTCTTTCTGGAGTGTGTGCTGTATTTGCAATGCAATCATTTTGCTTGTGTGGCTGCCCCCCCCCCTCCCTCTGTGGAAGGCCTCTCCCACGGGGCGTCCTCAAAAGGATTGTCTGACTTGTTGGTATTGCCAATTTAGCGGCTGTCTTTGTTGTTGTCCCTAGTTTCCACCTTGGAAACCTTGTTGGAAAGTTTGATGTGAAGTTGTGGGGTAATTGTTCCTTCTCCCCGCTGGTCTATTTGAGGGGGTGGTTCCTCTACGCATGTTCCTTCTGAAATGTAGTGCACCCATAGACCTTGCTATTTCTTTGTCCTTCTTTAATTGGCTCAGCGTGTCATCCACAGCGGTTCCAAAAAGCCGTTCCAAATTGAAAGGTGAGTACAGTATGTTGTTTTGAACTTCTGGCTTGAATCCTGAGATCTGAAGCCATGCATGTCTTCTTTCCGTGATGCCAATCGTCATCTGTCTGCTTGATGTTTCTGTGGCATCAAGGGCAGATTTTAAGCATGTATTTGCTATATTCTTCCCCTCTTCTACTAAGTGGCTTGCTCTTTTTTGATATTGTTCTGGTAGGTGTTTCAGTAGATGTCCTACCTCCTTCCATTGTTGGTAAGCATGCCTGTTTAGCAAGGCTTTTGATTTTCAATGCGCCATCGGTTTGCTGCACTCCTCTCAACCTTTCTCCCTATAATATCCATTCTTTTGCTTTCCTTGCCGGTGTTGGACCAGTAGTGGTAGGCACATTATCCCTCTTCCTGGCTGTGGCTGTTATGATGGAGTCCGAGGTCACTGACCCTTTAATGTAAATAGGGTCTTTGAAGGAGTGTTTATATTTCTTCTCTCCCCTAGGAGTGACTACCTTACATGTGGCAGGCTCCTTAAATGCTTCCTTTCCCTGGTCTAGTACACTTGGCAACATAGGATGGAATTGGTTCCTTGATTGTAAAGGCATTAATGTTGCGAGCAAAAAACATGATTGTGATTTTTCTTCTTCCAGTTGTACCCCTTAGGTCTCTGCAGCTTTCCTGATGACCTGGTTGTACATGCCAATGTCATCTGGTGGGGAAGGCTTCGAAGGATAGGTATCGACAGCTTCCTCTGGGGAGTCTATGACGAGGTCTTGCCATTGTAGGTCTTGAATCTCGGCGGTTTCAGATTCCCGGTAGATTTGTTCTTCTTCTTCCACGAAAAATAACTCCTCCTGGTCCTCTACAGGTTCTGGCGTCAGTGGAGGTTCTAAATCCTCGACAATTTTTCCCCTTTTTGTTGAGAATTTTGGCAGTATCTTGTATTGCTTCAAGCTGTCGTCGAAATCCTTTTTTCGTTGCAAAATACTGCCCATTTCTGCCTCCAGTCTCTTCCTTTTCTTCTCAATCTCAGAAGCGTGCGTTTCGGCGTTGACAGTTTCTGCTCTGCTTTTCGGTGGCCGATGGTGCTTTTTCTGTTGACACGGGTATCAGCCCCTGCTTTTCGGTTTTTGACCTCTTTTGCTTTGACGTTGATGCGACTCTTCCTTGACCGTCTTTCGACATCTTGTATTTTTCGAGGGTCTTAGCCGTTACGGTGTCCTTGTCTAAGGATCCTACAGAGTGTTTCTTTTGGGATGTAACTGCGGACGTCGAGTGTTTCGACTCCGCTGTTCCCTTCGAGGCCCTTGAGTCAGTTTTTCTGGACTCGTCTACTTTCTTTGAGGACAATGGTTCTCTTACCTCTCTCAAAGCTTTCTTTTCGCCCTTAACGACTTGGATGTCGATGTCTGTTTCGCCTTCTGGACCTTCTGTGATAGTGCCCTCTTCCTCGCTCAAGAGTCCCAGGTCTCATTGCAATGGTGCTGCGCCCTGGCCCTGCATGTTGTAGTTGGCTCTTCTCTGTCTCTCTCGTACCCTTAACGTCTTCAGGGTGAACGCCGAACACGCGTTGCAATCTTCACTGCAGTGATCCACCGGTAAGCAGAGGTTGCAGACCGGGTGCTGGTCTTTCTGAGAGTATTTATAATGACAATTTTGGTAAAGCTTGATTGGTGTGTTGTCCATTACCATGCACAGGGATCCCCCTGTAAGTGCATTATCCATTAAATCGTCGACAAAGTTGTTGTTTCCACCATCGTCTCTGTCCGCTCCCTCAATTCGAAGACCGGTATCTTGTACTGTCATTCTTGAAGTTTTTCCCGCAAATTTGTTCATCAATTCTTCGCTCCAAACCCTGGAGCTCCTTCCATATAGATCCAGACCCAACGGCAGAAAAAAAGACTAAAGGTGGGAGCTTACGGAGGAAGCACATCGATGTCACAGGAGGACATCAAACGTTGGGATGTTGACACCCACTAACAAACAGAAAAAGAAAAAAAACAAGGGCAAGGACAAATAAAACAATTCCGGACCCAACCACTAGATGTCGGAATAATGCACAGCATGTGAATCCAGAAAAGATTCACGCAGTAAAACACACTTTTTCTTCTCTGCACAAGAGGCTCAGCAGTGGCTGGAATCTAGTGGGCTGTTGTCTGGCCATGCAGGACTTTTGAGAAACGACTTTGTCTGGAAACAGCGAAAGGGGCAGGAGACATAGAGGTGCGAATGGCAGATCTTCCCCATCGAATGCACAGATGAAGGCGGAACAGGCCCACGCATAGACTGCTGTTAAAAACTGCACTGATGTCCTTGACAATAATAGACAGAGAGTCCTCGGATTGCGGGATGGGGAGGGAGGGACGGACTCAGTGGTCTCTGGGATGGAAACTGAGGGAGAGCAACTCCTGGTGATCACCCTGATGTCTATGGATCATATTGTGTAGACCACACGGACACTCCTGTAGCGAAACAGTGAGTAAACCTTGCAGGAGGAGGGTATGAGGGATAGAATACATTGACTGAGAATATATACTAAGGGCAAGATAGCTTGTTGTGACTATACCTGGACTATGCTGGACGGATGGTGGCCAGCACCCAGGGAAGGGTGTGATTATCATTATTGACATAGAGCCTGTCGAGGCCGCCCCTGCATGAATTGTGCATTGTATTCTTAGTTTGTTATGTTGTTTAGGTTGAAAGATCACACATACCGTGAATTGGGGGGTTTTATGTTTCAGATCATGACCCAGTAAGGTCGGGAGGGGGGAGTTATGGGGTAGTTTTTTTAATTATTAGACAGAAACAGGAGTTGCACCACTCATATGGATGCAAAGCTCACCCTATCTTGAAAAGACTGGAGCGCAAACCATCTTCACTGGCGTTAACTCAAATGTAGGTCCTAAACTTGGACTCATGGAATGGTAATGGCCTGGGGAATAAGGTGAAACAAGGGCTAGAGACTAAAGCTTTTACTCAACATAGATGTACAACACAACTATCCTGGTAAAGGGAGGTATAGGTAGGCCTCCTCTGCACAGTACACATCAAGTTCAAGAAGGGTGGCCATTCTCCTTATGAATTCTCTGCCCTTTCATGTCCTACACACATGGTCAGATGCGGCAGGCTCCTATACGGCAGTACAAGGTGAAGAGGAGGGGGAGACTGCGATCCTTCTGAATGTATTTGTACCACCAGGTCTCCAAACAAAGACACTACAGAAATTCGGGCAGCTACTCACCGGTTTTCCAACAGCCCTAACATTATAGGAGGAGACATTTTAATCTAGCGCACAACAAGCATCTAGACATAGTACCAAACCGGAAAGGGAAGCCACAGCTGGTAAACTGGAGGATTTTGTGCAGGACTTTGGGTTAACTGACATTTGGGGGGCCCTCCATTGACAAGAGCGGGCCTCCTCCTTTTATTGACATTCCCATAAAATATCCTCCAGGCTAGACTATGACACCTAGAGACTCTATGGGTAGGTTTATTGAAGCCAAGTATCTGGCAAGGGGATCTCAGATCATGCCCCTCTTCTGGTCAGCATTGCCACCCACTGGAAGGGACAGGGAGCTCAAGAGTTAGAGGATCAATCAATCAAGAAATTTATAGAGCGCGCTACTCACCTGTGAGGGTCTCAAGGCGCTGGGGGAGGGGGGCGGTGCTGCTACTGCTCGAACAGCCAGGTCTTGAGGTGTCTTCTGAATGTGATGTGGTCCTGGGTCAGACGTAGGTGGGCGGGGAGTGAGTTCCATGTCTTGGCGGCCAGGTAGGAGAACGATCTTCCTCCGGTGGTGGTTCTGCGGATCCGTGATATGGGGGCGAGGGTGGCGGAGCGGAACTGGCGGGTTGGAGTGTAGAACGTGAGGTGTCTGTTGAGGTATTCGGGTCTGGCGTTGTGGAGTGCTTTGTGTGCGTGGGTGAGGAGCCAGAACGTGATTCTTTTGTTGTCGGGGAGCCAGTGCAGGTCTCTCAGTTAGGCGGTTATGTGGCTGTGTCGGGGGATGTCCAGGATGAGGCGTGCAGATGGGTTCTGTATGCGCTGGAGCCTGTTCTGAAGTTTTGCTGTGGTTCCTGCGTATAGGGCGTTTCCGCAGTCCAACCGGCTGGTGACGAGGGCCTGGGTGACCGTCCTTCTCGTTTCGGTGGGGATCCACCTGAAGATCTTTCGAAGCATGCGCAGGGTGTTGAAGCATGAGGACGAGATGGCGTTGACTTGTTTGGACATGGTGAGCGAGGAGTCCTAGATGAATCCTAGGTTGCGTGCGTGGTCCATGGGTGTCGGTGGGGAGCCCAGCGCGGTGGGCCACCAGGAGTCGTTCCAGGCAGATTGTGATGTTCCCAGGATGAGGACCTCCGTTTTGTCTGAGTTTAGCTTTAGGCGGCTGCATTTCATCCATTCCGCGTTGTCTTTCAATCCTTCCTGGAGGTTGATTCTGGCAGTGGCTGGGTCTTTGGTTGAGGGAGAGGATCAGCTGGGTGTCGTTGGCGTAGGTGATGATGTTGAGGTTGTGTTTGCGTACGATGGCGGCGGGGGGCTCATGTAGACATTGAAGAGGGTCGGGCTGAGTGAGGAGCCGTGGGGTACGCCGCAGATGATTTTGGTTGCCGCGGACCGGAAGGGAGGGAGGCGGACTCTCTGGGTTCTGTTGGAGAGAAATGAGGTGATCCATTCCAGGGCCTTTCCTTGGATCCCTGCGTTGTGGAGGCGGGATCTTAGAGTTTGGTGGCAGACGGTATCGAAGGCGGCAGAGAGGTCTAGAAGGATGAGGGCGGCGTTTTCCCCGTTGTCGAGCATGGTCCTGATGTCGTCGGTGGCTGCAATGAGGGCGGTCTCGGTGCTGTGGTTGGCTCAGAAGCCAGATTGGGAAGGGCCGAGGGAGCCATTTGCCTCGAGGAAGGATGGCTACTTGGAGACTGGCTAAAAAGCTGGTGGTGAAGGCCCTAGATAAGGCAACATAATTATATTTCAGTGAAAATGAGGGCTCAGTAAAAAGTGCAGTGTGGTGTAGGAGGCATACAAGGCCACACTTCAAGGGGATATGACTGCGGGTGAAGTTATGCCCCGCTTACTATACATCTTGCAGCATTGCCCATATAAACTTCCAAAGAACCTTTCACACGCATAGATAATTTATTGTGGGCGCTACTTTGGGCAGAGGGACAACCCCGTATTGCCATACAGGCACTGCAAACACCAAAATATGATGGTTGCCTTGTGCTACCAAACCTGACATTACTTTATAACATCAGGAGGGCTGTGTCCCCAATGTGCCTTGCAAGTGCGGCACCGAGGGTACCTTTATTCATACTTGGTGGCACGGCCCTATGATACGCCCCATTTTGGGAAAAGATAACCAAATCACTAAAGGGAGCAGTGGGGGCAACCCTTGAATTATCACCCCAGAGGGCTCTGCTGGGTATATGGAAGCCCTCAGACTTTTCAAGATATCAGAAGACATTGGTGAATATGAGATATACAACAGCTAAAAGAGACATAGCACAACGGTGGAGTTGGTACATGGCACCATCCTTCTGAAATTGGGAAGAGGGAATGACACACTGTAAAATCATTGAAAAAAGGTCTACAGCGATAGAGGCTACGAGAAGAAATACAAGAAGACCTGGGGGTCTTTGGATGCTGTGGTCATACAGGATTAGTTGGGGCACTATCAGTTTAGAACTGGATGCTATGCACACGGGGAGGGGAAGAGGGTGGATCGGAGAATAACACACTGTAGGAATGCCCTGAGATATGATCTGTACAAATTGACTCCAGTAGTAAAGACCCACTACAAGAGAAGGGAAGAAGGGAGGGGGTAGGATGTACTAGCTCTGTATTGTATGAATAATACATATGTATAAAATAATAAAAATAATAATAAAAATTATTTATTAAAAAAAAGAACAGCAGCTAAGAATTGTCTCAATGAACACTGTTTACTATCTACAGCTTCCAAGGGGACATTCTGCTTTAGGTTTTCTAAATAAATACATTTAGCAGTGCAATGTAAACTCTTCTGAATAAATAAAACATGACAAAAAATATGTTTTAAACAAGCTCTTCCAAGGTTTCATTATTGTGAATTCATGAAAAATTATTTTGTGGAATAAAACTAACCCTGGGTGGAGCAGGTGTTGTCCCACGGAGTTGGAAAGCAAGTCCGTGGAACTTCACTTCACTCCACGCCCTCCCCCACCCAAAATAATTAAAAGTAGGTAAAAGGCACTTACCTGCTCCGTGGCTGCCTCCTCCTCGACATCGCCGCTCTCCTGCCTCCTCCTCGACGTCCTTCTTCACTAATTAACCCTACGTTGTACATCTTGGTTAGGTTCAACACTGGTGTATTTTAGTCATAAGGAATAATTGTAAAAACAGCTGTTTTACAACTATTCATTTTAAATATACCAACTTCGATTATATCTTCACTACCAAGACCAGACAAATAATAGAGAGCCTCTGATTTGCACACTCTGCACAAGCGGACTCCCCTACCTTGTCCACAATTAAGGGAAATGTTTTATAATTGTGATTTGGCTAATCTGGTCCTTTGGGCATGGAAAATAAATGAAGTGAGGCTGTGTGGGTGTTCGGTTGATATACCAGAGCTTTCTGCTTTAGGGCTGTGAACTGTACACCCATAAACATTATGATAGATCCTTTTGGAACAGGCTAGACTTTAATTATTTTTCCTGACCAGTACCTGTTCCAGGCTGTCTTAGGTTCGGGAAAGAAGCCAGTGCATTCATTAATAACCACAAATGCATGCTAGGTATGGCATATATAGCTGCTAGGGAGCTAGCAGCCATCCCATTCTCCTTTTTACAAATTAGAGTTTAACAAGAAAAAGAAAAGTAGCTGGCCAATTCCATTGGATTTGAATTTAAAAAAACTTTCCAAGGAGTTTCTTCAGGTGGTCTAGATATAGCTTTGATGCAGCAAAACCAAGCTTCGCAACGGCTTCAGCATCCTGCCTTCAAATGCACAGAGGTAGATTTATTTTGATAAATGGCTGTTTCATCTGCTAGGGCCTACCGCAAGACAATACGCCAAACCAAAGCAGGTTCCCCCCCACTCACAACTATCCAATGGCGGGAAATGATGCACTTCAATGGTTTGTGGGAGACTGACATACATAGCTGACTGGTATAGACTAAGGAGATTTCTTTGTCATTTGTAAACCGGTAACCCATCAATTTGTCTCCCTTTGAAATGCAATTGTTTGGACCTACGCAAATTACTCCACACAATAGGGGAAGACTTTTTATGCGATGGGCTATATATGATGTTATGTTATCTAATTTGGCTTCATGGCACACAAACTGTCCTAAGCAAACTGGCAGACTTGTATGTTTGGATGGAGGGAAGTGTAGTTGTACTGTGACCACCTATGTGGGAAGAGTTAGGTGATGTGCATGAGGTCTTGACACATGATCTGATCAGTTTGCTGAGAAACATCACGCTTTTGCGATGTGTGCAATCTTAAGAATTTATCTTTATGACCATTTTGATGAGTACAACGCAAAATAATTGTTGGGAGGCCAATTGTACTTGCATACACCAGTGCAACCATTGGCATAGCCAATAGGTCTCGCTTTTGGGACCTTATAAGTATTTAGTTATGCAGCACAATATGTTTGGTGCAACAACATCAACTGTTGCATGGCTAAACACTTATAAGGTACAAGGTTTAGCCATGCAACAGCTGATGTTGTTGCACCAAGAATATTGTGCTGCAAAACTAAATACTTATAAGGTCCCAAAAGCGAGACCTATTGGCTATGCCAATGCTTGTTTTAATGTTGTTCTACATCAGCAAACATGCATATTTTTTTTTTGCCGATGCTGAACAGCATTGGCTAAGACAAAATGCCTGGTAACTCCATTTAAAGATGAATGTTTGTTTGCAGGATGTGGCTACAGCAAAAGATGCAGAACTTTTTTTACAGTAACACGGCCTTACTAGGGTTCGAGCTAAGAAGCCCTTTACTCACAGGTGTGATTTCCATGTCATCTGGATCCGGGACCGGCGCTGCCTGCTGCGTCGAAAGGGCATGCTAATATGGTCTTTCTGAAGCAGTAAACAATGCAAGCAGAGGTGTCTTTAGCTTTTTCTCCTTTCCTTGCTAGTCAGTCGATGCGGCTACAATGCCAGAGATGAGGTATTCTTCGTGTTACAATTGGAGTTTGTGCTCCTATTGTTGGGCCAGCAGCAGCAGGCTGGGAGCCAGCCCCTTATCGGATCTCTCGGTAGAGGCCGCAGCTCCCACTGCTGTCTGCCGCATAATACTGCTGGCTTTACACGTCATGGAGAAGTGCGCGCCCAGTGACGTGTTGCTTTATGGAAGGTCTGTGCACCCACAGCCAGGGAGGTGCACGCGGGAGATTAGTGTTCACCAGTGTACACGTGCACATAGAAATATACACGAGGACGTGCACAAATTCACTGCCTGACCACTTGCCAGAGCCGCGTGCTTGTCTCCTGCGCCCCGGGGCCCCTGTGTTACTGCTCTCTGGTGCACACTTGGCTGCTCGCCTGTGTCCTCTGGAAAACTTCACATACCTCAGCCTGCGCTAGGGAACGGGTGAGGAATGAAGGTGGCGTGCCTTATGTTCTCTCGACACATACACAGAGGGTGAAAATAGGATGGAAGACCTGGAACAAGGACTGTGATGGGGATTAGCAGATGGGGAATGGATTGGAATCGGGAAGGGGCCAGTCCAGTTATTTACACTTTTCAAAGTAGTCGTGCCGCTGTAGCTTAAAACATGGGTGGTGCGTGGCTCCCAGGGACGAGTAGCACTTCATGTGCGTGTCCGAGGGCGCTCCATTCGCATGTTTAACAAGCCCAGAAGTTGTGGAAGACGCGCGGCCGCGCGAAAGAGCAGTGTATACAAGCATTGGCCGCACGACTCAGCCAGGAGTTGTCGCGCACAAAAATTAAATTAAACAAGCCCAGGAGTTGTGGAAGACGCCCTCGTCGCGCGTCGCACTCAGTGGTGGGGGAGGAACGTTGAAGCGCGCGCGCTAGGGATAGACAGCTCCTCGCGCTATAAGGAAGTAGGATAAGGGAGGGGGTAGGGGAGAGAGATCACATCAAAGCGGCAGTGCGGCCCGCGAAAGTGAAAGCAAACGGTGTGCAGGCTGCCAAATGGTGCGCGCGCCCGGCGCACATGCACTGTATTTGGAGGCCTGAAAGCACTCGTTTGCACTTCCAGATCCCCCATTTACAAAAGCTCTCGCGAGAGCAGCGCTAAAGCGCTGTCTCAGGCGAGACCTAAAAACTGCTAACGTTCACAATGTCAATATATTTTTTAATCATTTTATTATCCACATTATCTCTAAAACCACTGACTAAATGCTTTTCATGTGAAGGTACTATTTGCTTAGTTTCTTACTCATTAAACCTATTTGCAGTTTCACTGCACACAAACAGGAATTAGTAAGCAAACAAACAAGCCGATTGATACTAATAATATTAATGCAAATCGTGCCATCCCTACAATTTTACCGCATCTGCTGTTTCCCTACTTTATGGTAAAGACTAAAAACAAAAATGTTGTGGCAAAAATGAATTTTTTTTTTCAGTCTAGAATAAAAATTTGTATACACTTTTAAAAATTCAAAATCAGATTCATCAAAAAGTATCAGTCTCTGTTCTTATCTGTCTCAGTTGTTTTTGTACTCTCCATTCATTACACTCTTTAAGCAAAATTCTACTGTCTCGATATAGTCATTTTCATCAAAATTCAGTATTTAAAAATATCATTTTCCCCTTTAGGGTGGCTCTTCTGTAGTGTGAGTCTCTATACCTGATCCTCTTTCAAAAATATTATGGCACATATAAATTTGGAAATAGTCCTCTTCATAGGTATCTTCCTCTGACACAGTAGCTAGGTATAGTCTCTCTGGTGAAGCATATTTCCCATTGGGAAATTTCTAACTGGTGTTTTGGCAGCTGCCGATTCGCTCTCATCAGTTTCCCAGTTCAAATGTCTCTTTAGATCTTTTTCTGATTTGCAATGTTTTCTTTTGCAAATCTTTTTCTAAGTAATTCTTCAGCAACAGTTTTTGTGGATCTTTCTTTCTCAATACCTTGATTCAAACTTGAGCTTGCACTTAACTTAGATTATCTGTTGTTAGTTTTTCGCTCCGTGAATTATCTTCTCCCAGAAAGAGTCTTTTCAACTTTGATTTTCAATTGCAACTTGTCACTGCTTTGATCAGAGACTCCCTATTCTTGCTGCCACTCATGCTTTGCGCCTTTGCATTGCAACAACTCTTCGCTTTGACCACTTTGTCACTGGACTTTGAAGAATTTCTTGCTCAAAATGTTTCTAAATTACTGTTTTCATTCCCTCTTCAGCCTCTTTAGTTAGTCTGTATTGTCTAGTTCTGGGAAAAAATCACATCTGGTTTTTCCATAATTTTCACTGGTTCTGCTGTTTTAATTAACGCAATTTCTTTCCTAGTGAAATTCTATTCCTCTTCTCTAACTGAAGGTTTTAAATCTAGATTCAAGTCTTCTTTTGGTCAAAACTGGGTATATTTCTACTCTGGTGTCTTCTGAGCTTAATTCAAAAACTGAATCCTCATCCGGCGTTTCTACTGCAACACCATCCGGTCTGCAATAAATAACAGAATTCATCTTGGAAAGAAGATCCCTGGGAGGCAAGATGGCGGTCACCTAAGACCGCGGTGCAAATGGCCCAGCGCTGGGGGTTAAACTTTGGTCTCTGAAAATTCATCAGTAAGAGCAACGGAGTATATGGAGCGCTGCTGTTCTTAAGAAGAGAAGTAATGAAGTGAATCAAGACTTTACCAGTTAACAGTTAAACAGTTAAACAGATAATAAGAGGCCGCTATCCTTCATGTCTCCTGATGGTGTCGGCAAACGATAAGAAATTGAGTGCGAGTACAGGATCTTACCTTAAGACTCTTAGCTCACTCATTGGCATTGCTGTTATTTGCTTTCTTTGTCGTGAGCAGTTGTCGGTGTCACGAAAGCCGTGTGAGCTGATGCACGGGGGGTCTGTTCTCCAATCCACCTCTAGCGATAACGTTAACGCTAACGCTGACACCAACACGAAAGAATCTACAATGCCTCCCAAGAATGCTGGCTCCTCTGCCGCGGTTAAGGCAAGGGCTGCAGCTGCGGCAGCTAGGCAGGCACAGCGCGAGGATGTAAGCGGTAAGCGGTAAGCGGGCAGCCCAAGAATTGAATGTGGGCTCCAAGACTCCAAAGCAGGGATCTGCATCATCGAAAGCAAAAGGAAGTGCTGCCGGTCCTACTGTTGCTGACCTCCTCCTCCGCCGAACACCTGGTAGAGTATTTCCAGGTAAGGCGAAGCAGGGTAAATCAGCGAGTATAGACGCAACGCCAGAGACCCGTCTGAGAAGCACTGAAACCCTGGATAACTTCGTAAAAGAAGTAAGTCCTGATATGTTTGCGGGAGATGTGGTTGAAGAGGTAGTTGGAGAGCCTTAAGGGGATTTGTCAGAAACAGGACACACCAAGGATTTCCCTCATGGCGCCCTTAATATATCTATCCTACCTTACTCAAAAACTGTCATAAATGCAAATACAAATATCAATGCCAGTACACTGCCTCAAAACGCTCATCTAAGTTTAGATAAAATTATAGATAAGGCTGCCGAGATTGCTGAGAGTGCACTAATTCCCGCATTGGTACCTGAAGCTTCCAGCAAGGAGATTATGGCTGATTCAGCAGTTATAAGTAATATACCTCAGAGCAAGACGATAGTCATGCCTAGTTCGGAGGAGGTGAATCAGTCTAACGCTACCCAAGAACAAAGTACTGAGGGTGCCGGATGTAGCACTGGGACAAACAACAGGAGAGCCCTGGATACAGATTTAGAAAAAGACCCGAGTGACTTTTATTCTTTCTCCGACGAGTTAGAATGGTCAGACGATACATGCTCTCTATCAACGGGCAGCGATAATGAAGTTGACTCTGGTTTTAGAGCTCAAAAAACAGTAATAAAAAAAAGAAAGGGCCATTATGGTGCGACTGATCTGGCATGGGATTATACTCCTACAACGCAACCTACCCAATCTATCCCGGAATCTATCCCGGAACAACTCACAGATCACACAGCGACAAAAATTGTATCTCCATCTCCATTCCACCAGGCTGCTGCTCCTGGCTGTCTTGATCATCCTTCGGGCCCACCAGCCACTGTCGATACAGTAATGGAGACTGTTCTCCAAGCCATTGCAGCACATAGGGAAGAGACTGCTCAAGATGGACGTAAGGCCCAAAATACTCTTCGAAAAGTGCAAGGGGTGGTCCGGAGATTAAATAAAACTGTCAGCTCTTTCGGGGATAGACTTTCTGATCTCGAGTCTCGTATAGTATCTAATGAAACTGAGATTGCAACAAACTATGAGCTAGTAGAGTCACATGAAGCAGAGCTCTCTGATGTAAGATGGAAGCTAGAGGATTTCGAAAATCGTCTCCGCAGAAATAACCTCCGTGTTCTAGGAGTCCCAGAAACTTTAGAAGGGGAGGATGCTCGAGCTTTTATTATTAAAATATTCTGTGACTCTCTACCTGAATTATCAAACTGGAACTGGGACTTAGAAATTCAACGAGCTCACCGTGTGCCTTTAAATCTAAAACAGCCTGCACGTCCGGGCGGGTATCCCCGTGCAATTTAAGTATACTTTGGTAATTTCCTCCTCAGACAAGCAATATCTGAGAAAGCTAGACCGGAGTCAAAGCGAGTGAGCGGCACTATTTCTTATTTTGTTCGCTCCGATTTTTGCCACGCTACGATGGAAAGGAGATGGCGTCTTCGCCAGCTGATTAGACCTTTTAAAGAGAAGAAAGTAGTGGCCTATCTGAATAATCCAGCCCGTCTTAAAATAATTAATGGGGGGTCCATAAAATTTTTCACATCTGAGATCAAGGCCAAGGAATACTTAGATACTTTATGAAGTGGCTCCTAATGTAGCGCTGTTAGATTTTTTTTTTATATTTGGGTGTCATAATATCAGGTTACACTTCCTGAAGTGTCTCAAGGTGTACCATGGTTAAGGGCAATTAATTAATTCTTTTACTCTTTATCAAATAATCCTTGTGGTCTTATGCTCTTTTGCTTAAAAATTTTACGAGTTATTGATGTATTCAAGGATATTATGTTAGTTCAAACACTTAAATGCAAGCTCCAGCGCTGGGCTTCGATTCGCACATTCATCAAATAGACTCTTATGGAGTCTAAAAGTCTCCCTGAGGGTGTGGGTGTGGGGGGTGCGGTTTGGGGGGTGGTAATTTGGGGGGGGGTGGAAGGGCCGGCGAAAGCCAGAGTGGAGGGGGAAAAAATAAGGGAATAAATGGCAACTTCTTACGTATACTAAAATCTAATAATAAAGAAAATGTTTTTTTATATTTGTGGAGAGATAATTATGGAAATCAACTGGACACGGTTATGGGGAAGTTAAAAATATGCTCCTGGAATGTGGCGGGGCTCAATGATAGGGCCAAGAGAGCATGTATCTATGAATTAATTAGGCAAGGGGCCTACGACTTTCTTTGTTTTCAAGAGACCCATATTGCATGGGAAGATCGGGACTTATTAAAAATGCCTGGATTTAATCTATTAGCAAATACTTCACAAACTTTCAAAACTTGTGGCGTAGCTATTTTTGCCAGAAATGTTTTTGGGCAAGCGAAACGTAAGCTAGTAGATGCCTCTGGTAGATGGGTCATCATTGAGCTAGAGCCTGGAATAACACTATGTTCAGTTTATGCACCGAATCACAACGACCCATATATATTCGAAGAGTTAGAGCTCGAGTTGGCTTCCTGGCCTAAGATATTGATATTGTGTGGTGATTTGAATATTTCTTTTAAACATCTAGGAGTCCCTTATCATCAGTATTTGTCTACTTATATAGGAAGGAATCCCAAAGTTTATAGAGCATTTTCCCAACTAAGAGATAGTTTTGACTTAATTGATGTCTGGGCCTATAAACGACATACCGATCCCGGCTATACTTATTTTTCATTCCCGCACAATAAATATGTTCGAATCGACTATATGTGGCTGGTCAGTGATCAGATCTTGGGTGCAGAAATCGAAAAAAGTCCCAAGACACTTTCTGACCACAATATGCTTATTCTTACTATTAATCTGTTCAATTTATATAGGCCCCGCTATAGTTGGACTTTTGATAGAAAATTGCTCGCCAATAAAGAATACACTGATTATATTAAGACTTGGACACAGGGGTATTTCGATTGCAATCATTATAGTACGTCGAGGGTCATAGTGTGGGACTGCTTCAAGGCTGCTCTTAGGGGTGAAACTATCAGTTTTGTTGCTAAACAAAGGAAAGAGGCAGTCCTGGCTAACCAGCCGCAGTTGTTAGACCTTGCCGAAGCTGAGAGAGAACATACGTCTGACATTACTAAAGGAGGCGATGGTAAGGCCACATTAAGTAAACTGTTAATTTTGAAAACTAAGATCAACAATAAGCTTAATCAGAAGGCAGCAGAAACTTACCAAACCAACCGTAATAAATTATACGAAGATGGGGAAAGGGTCGGAAAGCAACTAGCCCTTCGTACCCGACAGAAACAATCATCTAATAAAATCAGCCATATATATGCAAATGGTAAGACTTGCACTGAACCAGATAAGATATTGGAGGTCTTATGGGGATACTACGAGAATCTTTATACTAACGAAGAAACTCTTGAGCTGGACAAAATTAAAGAACTACTACGGCTTTGGCTAGCGGATTGTGGACTGATTAATACTCTTGATGCAGTCGCAAAAGATGATTTAGATAAAGATATCACGTTAGCCGAAGTACAAGCTGCCGTATCTGGTCTTGCTTTTGGTAAGGCAGCCGGCCCGGATAAGGTCCCCCTAGATCTTTATAAATTTCTTGGCTCGGTCATTACACCATATATATTAGATCTCTGTATAGGTATACAGGGGAATGGCAATACGCCTCCATCCTGGAAAGAGACTAATATAGTAATATTCCCCAAGAAGGGTAAGCCCCCAGAGCTTCCCACTTCGTATCGCCCAATTTCATTAATAAATTCAGATTCCAAAATATATGCAAAGGTCTTGGCTAATCGGCTCAGGGGGGTAGTAGAACATCTGGTCTCCCCTTGGCAGCATGGATTTATTCCTCATAAAGGAACTATGGATCACATTCGTAGGGTCATATCATTATTTGATATCACGGCTGCGACGGGGGGCCGGAGAACGCCTTTGACCGAGTTTCATGGAAATATCTGTGGGCAATAATGGATCTCAATAACTTAGGGACCGGCTTGGTTAGATCTATTCAAGCAATGTATCAAGATCCAATTGCTAAAGTTCAGACGATGGGCCTTGAATCTAGATCTTTTAACATCCTAAGGGGTACAAGGCAGGGGTGCCCTTGCTCCCCAATATTGTTTGCCCTGTATATCAATCCGCTGATTATGAAACTATTGGCAAGTACCGCGATAACACCAATTCAAATAGGCAAGTATGATACTAAGATACTTGCCTACGCTGACGATATAGCGGTTGTAACACCTAACCCTACTGAGGCAATCGAAGAAATTGAAGACATAACCCGGGCCTTTGGGGATATGTCTGGATACTCCCTGAATCGCGATAAAACTGTTGTTATTTGCACAAATAATATCTTATTTAATGACCCCAGAAAAGTAACAAACGCTGTTTATTTAGGTGTTTCTATATCCCCTAAGATCGAAAATATTAATCAACTTAACTATGACCCAATGGTGGAAATTATAAAAAAAGACCTTCTGAGGGTTAATAGCCTTAATCTTTCAATTATTGGTAGGGTTAATTTTGTTAAAATGAATATTTTTCCGAAGATATTATATTTTTGTCGTGCAATCCTTTTAACAGTTGAGGAGAAGATGATCACAGCCATAGATTCACAAATTTCTAAATTTATTTGGGGATATGGCAAAATTAGGAGATCTGCAAAATTACTATCCCTACCACAGGAGAGAGGAGGTCTCGGGCTTCCAAATATAACTTTATATTTTTGGGCTAGTTTTCTTCAAGGGATGTTTCCACTCTTCAACATAAAACCAATATGTAATAATATAGACCGGATTGGGATCCCTTCAATATACGAACTAGCGGTAGGGAGAAAAGCCAATGGTTTACTGTTGAGACAGATAGAGCCATCGTATTATAAAAAGGTTAAGTTTAAGATTATTGAGAGTGCTTGGAGGGTATGGAGAAAAATTTCGAAACATTTGGTTATCCCCAAAATTAATAAATACACGCCATTATGGCACTCCTTTCTTCTCTTCCGGCAAATCAATGATGATATTGCTAAGAGGTGGGAGAGCCTCGGATTGGTATAAGTCGGAGATTTTTTTGACAATATGTCCGGCGCGAGGTTCTCGAATCTTCAAATAAAATTTAATATTCCGATCTATGATCGTTTCAAATATATTCAAATGAATGCCATACTGTCTGCAAAATCTTTAAATATTTCAATGAGTAATATCTCTATTTTTGATTATATTGGGGGGCCGAAAAATTCTAGTATAAGCATATTCTATGAATTGCTATTGGCACAACAATGCGATGATTTGGAGAGAACAGACTCACTTTGGGCATTTAAATTGACTAATCCAAATGTTGATATTGATAAGGTTCTTTCTCTCGCCGGTAAAGTTTTTTTAACATCAACCCTCAAGGCTCAACTATATAAGACCGTATACAATTTATATTTTACACCGGCAAAACTGTACGCATGGGCGAAACGAATAGACGATAAATGCCCCATGTGTGGTATAGGTCCAGCCCACTTAATACACATGTTCGTCGAATGTAATAAATTATCTTCTCTCAAATTAAAAATATCAGACTTTTGGGAAGAGGTATTTGATCACAAAGTTCATATGTCCCCGACCCTCTTCCTCTTAGGTTATGACAATATCCTTGGGCATAGTAAGGAAGAGGAGATATGCTTGTTTTTGGGTATGGCTGTATATAGATTAATACTGGCTACAAGATGGAAAGATATTGATCCTTCTAACTTTCAAGTATGGATAACGCGGTTTCTGTCGATTTCTAATCAAGAAATGGCAATTTATTCAGCTAAGGGCATGAAGGCTAGACAACGTGGTACTCTAATTTGGCTACCTATTATTTCCTGGAAAGAAAGGTTTTAGTTTCTGTCTTCACTTGGTAAAATTGAAATTAACGTAATTCAAGTTACATGTTTGATTTCCTTTAATCTAAAAATGTATAGAATCTATATGTCTTAATATGTTACTGATTAATTATTTTTCTTTTTATGGACTCTACAGAACTGAAGTATTGTTTAAATTTGTTTTATATACTATTGAACGCATTGAAGTTGCCTAATAAAAACTTTAAAAAAAAAAAAAAAGGAAAGAAGATCCCTTCTAAACAAGTTCACTGGGCTTGAATTACTCAATATAAACTGGTGCTTGTTTAGCATTTGTCCTATTGTAACAGAAACATTTGCTGAAACCTGATTAGAAATTTGCTTATTACTGATCCCTACAACTTGGACTTTTGATCCAGATAGGGGTAGGTTTGGGACTTCCACAGGACGAACTGTAGAACGGAGTAACCCCCTCATCTACCAGAAATGAAAGTGAGTGGCCATTGACGTCCCCGTCAATATATGGGCCACTTTGTTCTATCTCCAGAACTGCTTCAGGTAAGCAGCCCCCCCCACGCACCTTCATTGTGAACTGCTTCCTGCCATTTAATCAGTAAGAATCATGTCATTCTTCTGAATTATATGGCTGTAGTATATGGCATTTTATTTCTCAAGTTTCATTGCATTACTGGAGCTGTAGGCATTGGCATTTGAAATGTTTTCTGACTCTGCATATTCTGCCCAAAATTCGGTATATTCAACATCATATCATTTCTCTGTACCATTTGATTTCTCTCTGAATCGTCTGGAACTCTTTCTAAATTATGTCTACATTCCCTCTCACAGTGCCTGATCCGTCCACAAATATGGTAAGCTGTACACTTCTTCAACATCTCAATATTTCCATTCATTGTATTCATTTCACCTACCTGCATTAATGGAATTGTCCATTCATACCATTTCGCACAGAATTCATATTTGAACTCATTTAATTCATCAATCATTTTTCAAATTGTTTAGTTTGAGCAATCATCAGTTTTTCCTTCAGTTTGTTTCTTCTCAAGATAATCTCTACTGTTCTTTGTCAATTTCAAAATCTCATCAATACCCTTTGCCAACCAACACAACTCGCTCTTTTGAATATGATTACTAATTTGAGACCTTAGTCCATTCACAAAAACAGACAGAAACCCCCAACAGCATTGTTCTCTGGATTTTGAACTCTGCTATGTTTATTAAACACCTTAATAAATCTCTCATAATAGGAATGTGCTGATTCTTTGGGTTCCTGTGTTATTTTCATAATCTTTTCCCACTTTGTATCCCTCTTTGGAATTCGCTTTTTCAAATGCTCAAGCACTGCCTTTTATTTCTCAGCTACATCCGCAGATGGTGCATTATTAGGCCACGTCCAGGGGGTTCCTGCACTGGCTATCCAACAGCCACCTTACAACCAACCACAAATCTCCAGGAACAACAATCTCAAATAATATATTTAAATCAGTCCACAACATTGGAGAAAGGTGTGTCAGCTTATGGATTTCATCATACCACTTTGCTGAATCATCTCTCAGTTTGTAAAAGCTTACAGGTCTGCCCTTGTCCTAGGAACATGCAATACATTCCCTCCATGTAACTCCCTTAAAGGAAACTTAGCTACGAGGCTGGCTCCTGCTTCTGAATAATTTGCAAAATCTTTAGCACTGACACTTACTCATCTGCAAAATAAGTGCTGGTCCACCACACCAACACGAGTGGGTGGGAAGGTCCAGTTTCTGAGCACAGCATAGATGTACACCTCCTCCCAATAATATGTTTAAAAGACTGTAGCACCGGAAACCACATGCTCAAATTAAGCACTGACTACCAATAGACTGAAGTCAACCAGGAAGTCTCCCCAGGGAAGCCAGAGTCTAGACCTCGACTACAATGCACCTAAAGCTGCCACCCTAGTTGTCTTTGAGGTCAGACATTTCAAGACGGAAATACAAAAAACATGGTGGATGAGGCATCTGCATGACCAAACTCAAGACATTGGCCTGTACAGAAGCAGAAATGACTTCTTGATATGTTGCACGCTTTCTCTGGGTTAGGCAAGTAGTAACGTGTACTTCATAGTACACAGTATGCAATGCCTTGCAAGAAAGCGTAGGTGCATAATTATTATAATGGTCACTTGTATGGCACACAGTACGAAGTAAATTGTTTCTTAGTGCCTCATATTACATGTTAAATGTTTAGGACCTCCGATGAATTAAAGTTTAAGTAAGGTTTGCCTAGAATCAAACGTATGCCTAGAAGGTTACATGCATATCTTTGCAGTGAGTGTGTAATCCGCTGTGCTGTTTGCCAGGAGTTACATTTGTGACCAGCAGAATATATATGAATCTGCAACTGATCCATGAAGTAACTGAGCAAATTAAAATTCAGTCTGTGAACTGCAAGGCGAATAAAGTATTCAAGAGCATTCCAACTAACAGCTTGATATGTTTTGTGAAGTTTCACACCTTCAAACAATAGATGCACACAAATGTTTGAAACAAGTGCTTAACACCAGCTATCTCACCTCATACACACAGATATATGCACTGGGCACCTTGATCCTTAAAATATGTTACCAGCATATACATCTGGCCAGCAGTTAGTTATAGTTGGTTAGATGAATCAGTAGATTCATATTCTGACTGTGGCGAATCTTCAGGGCAATCCGAGGGTCCCGGGTTTTATGATCATTGTGACAAAACTAGGCCTGGGCGAAGCACTACGCTACGCTCGCGTAGTTTGCGAAGTTCGCGCTACTTCGCACTACGCGAACTGCACGTAGCACAGTGCGAACACGCGTAGCTTAGTGTTGCGTAGTGCTGAGGTCATTTTTTGCTTGCTCGCGGTCCTCAACGTCAAGTTGGCGACCGCGAGCAAGCAAAATGACATCCCGGCGAGACTTTTTCCTTGTTCGCGATCAGCAACATCAAGTTGGCGATCGCGAGCATGGAAAATAAACCTCCTGGCGAGATTCCCAACGCGAGTAGGTCAGGTTTCTCATTGCGAGGGGTCGCGTATGCTCGCGACCGCTCGCAATGAGAAACTACCAGTTCGCACTGTGCAAGATGCCATTTTCAATGATTGCACAGTGCCGGTTGCTTGTCCGCACTGTGCAATCATTGAAAACAACATCTTGCACAGTGCGAACATGTTACTACGCAGTTCGCGAAGTGCTACGCGTAGCTCGCGTAGTGCGAACTTCACTTTGCGTAGCTTCGCGAAGTGCTACTTCGCGAACTACGCCCACCCTTAGACAAAACCTCTTTTCTGAAGTAGGTATAATGAATCCTACAGAGTAAGTTAACAACAACACTTCTTATTAGCAATTCTAAACCTGTAAAAACAGAAGACGTCACGTGCAAACTGGTGTGTTTTTGCACCTATCTACATATACTCTTGTGTGTTAAAAAGCACAGTGCAATGGAGTATACCATCTTCCCCGTGGAAATCAAGCACATATTCTGCCTTAATAACAGTGACTACTAGGACCCATCATGGCGGAGTTCCAACAGTTGAGGTTTGAAGAGACCAACCACGAGCACATTAGAAGTCTGTCACATGAGGGTGGCAACCAATCGTAAATACAGTGACAATCCCTACCAGTTGGGAGCAGCCAGCCATGAACACAGCCCCTTCATAGAGCTCTTCATGCTACAAAGACCCCCATTAGGAGTTTTGCGAAGTAGAGTCACCTCATGGTCCCGTGTAAAAACACACCTCCATGGGATTACAAATGTTAGCGGGTGAATGTTTGTATCAGGCAATACCAGGCGTGTTTACTCACCCAGCAGATCTGAATGTTGAATCACAGCCAATAACACGGCCATGTTAAAACAAACTCAACATGTCGGAAAGCCAAAAGCTTAATTAGTGTTTAGTGCAAAATAGCAAGCAGCACAGCAAAAGAGCCAGACAATTGCCATTTCAACTGACCAGAAAACGTTCACTTAGAGCCAAAAGCTATAATACACTAAAACCACATAGCATATACGTATTTCCTCTTAATACAAGTCAATGGAGTATTGTTATGTGACAGAAACGTGTTACTCCCTGTGAAAATGTATCTAACGTGCAGGTCGCAGGATCTTCCCCTCAAGGAAGCACTGAGCAGCCATGAGGAGAAGTTATTGTTCATTAGTACAATACTAGTCCTATCCCGCTTCCACTCGCCAGGTTTGAAAACGAGCTTACACTGCTAAGAAATGAGCGTGGTACAACCGTGAGCCCCATGACTTCTGGGTCTACTAGAGCCATGAACATTTGCAAGCACGTTCAGTGTCACATGAAGCTTAGATGTGATATAATACAACATCCATATTTGGGTTAATGGTTGATGCATTCCGGATTACTTATGTAATTATTAACACTGCATTACATAGGAGTATATGAGCATCATACCGACAGGATTTATGTTGGTTTTCACAGCCCATAGTAATACTGTACCCAGTAACACCTGGTGAAAAATGAAAAACCCAATTACAAACTGTATTTGAAGCTGCATGAAATGAGTAATGTCACAGAAAAGTTCCTTAAGCTCAGAGCAGGAGACAAAAAACCATGCCCAAAAATAGATAGTTCAAAGGTACAACAATACAATATACCAAACTCCTAACTACAATGACATGAACCAAGACTGTGGTAAACAGAAAATGCATTTAATCCCTGCTACATCATATGCCTTTGCACAACACTGGCCGACACTGAACAACAGGAAACACCCACATAAGCAGGTGATTTAGGCAGTCAAGACTGCAAATGCTTAGCACTCCTTCCCTCATACAAACATACTTACAAACAGCACCATGGAGGCAGACCACATCAGTCTTTACTTCATGCTCCATGTAATCCAAATCAGGTCCACCAACACTGACTGTGGCAGCAACTGAAGGATGGAGCACCAAGCCACAGGGCATTACACTCCTCAAAGAGAGGAGACGGCTTAGGCTCACCAGGAGAAGCATAAATCCGCTCAATAGCCGAACAACATATTGGAAGGATGGGAGTATCAAGAACCGCCTGGCTTTCAATGTTGGTGCATGAAACCCAATATAGGCATACAGAATTCTATCCCACCCTCATGTAACTACTCACTGTTTTGCACTTCTTTATACTGGTGAAATTCATGGCTGAGTGAGAAGCCTGCACATCATGGCTGAGCCACCATTTAATTAGGTACTGAAGGTCGTGAGTGTTCTTCTCAGGCTGCCCCCTTAATCGAATACTTTGTGTTCCCAGTCTACAAACAGCCAGTAAATGTTGTCAGAGCTAGCTTTTATGCAATTTGTGGTTTCCAAAATGCCCTGCGGTATTAGAATACACTTGTGGCACTTGTCCCTTCCCAGAGCAAATTAACCGGAGTTGTAAAATGCAACCCACCACTAACCTGCAGATGGTATGGGATTCTGACCTACTGATAACACATTGCTGCAACCTATTCTCTGAATTCACCCAAGGCTTGATCAGCCTCATGAACAGCCACATCCTATAAATGATGGAGGGATACCATCTGCAATGAAACTCTCCTCACATGCTCATCATAGTCTGACAGGGTTTATTGCCAAAACGAAATTAATACTCTATGAATCACAAAGTGGACCATCCTGAATCTCCCCGAGCATAGCCTTATGGAGCAAGCCCACAGAGTAATGACAAATCACAGATGTATACACTTTATAAGCTCCAAATACAGCCATGAGAATGTAAAGCGCTAAGAGACCTGTCGGTGTACACGCGCTATACAAGAGTAAATTAACATAACATAACGTATCTTTAAAAGACCACGGTGATATCATGAAAACGAGTGAAACAACCTTCCCTAAAGCTTTAAACAGTTCTGAAAACGCAAAAGACAAGCACGGGCAATGCTATCAGTTCAGCTGCTTTGGCAGAATGCACATGGGATACACATTCACTCTCAATGATTTGATGTACAGTACAATAGCAGAGCAACCGGGATTTCTTAATCACTCCTGAGGCAAGAGCCATCAACCTAATGTGCAAAATCACAATTTGGCAAGGGGGCATCAGTGAGAAAAATTTGTGGTGTAGTTTGATGGGCATTAGTTAGGAAGCAGTCATGCGGCTCCCTATCAAAAGCTGTAGGGTAAAGTGAAGCAGGATTAACAAAGGACCTCTTACCAACGTGATAAGAGCGACAAACATAATCATCCTTTCATAACTAGACAGCCTGGACATGGAAATGTGCTGCATGTTTGTGATCAACAGTAATGCAGAAATGGTGTGAGGTACAGCAACAGTGAGGAGTGACCCAGGTACAATAAATTCAGACAGTTCAATCCAGTGAGTATCAGTCGCCACAGTGTAGAGGAAGGGGGGCAACCTTTTTGCAAAAGCACTGAGAACAGAATAACAAGAAATTCTTTGTGTCCTCCTGGTCTTGTGCCACCACTCCCAAAGCAAAAAAGCCATCCCTCTCATGGCAATACAACATAAAAGATCTGATGTAATCTGGTATTCCTAAAGCAAGTGTAGAGTCAGTCAGCATATTTCAGAGACAGGTTTGCTTGTTCCTCCTTCTCGGACCAGGTCAATAGATTCAAGGTGTCTTTCTTTTAAAAATCTTGTAAAGGTATGACATTATTTGCATAACCCTAAAATCCCTGTCGGAGGTAGCCTGCCATCCCCAGGCAAGTGCATACCAAGAGAAAGAGGGAAAGGGCGGGAGTAACAGCTCTTCCGTTCTTGCATGAAGAGAGATGGAAAAGTACTTCACACTTGTACACTGACCCTACGCGTTACGGGACTTCTGGTCACAGACTCTTGGGGTTCACAGAGATTCCAGGGCAGAAAGATCAGTGTACCTCTTTTATTCATACATTCATCCGTTAAGGGTATCCTTGCACGGCCTGCACCCTGTCTAGAGACTCATGCTCTGACACTCTCATTTCTAACTCCTAATTTCCCCAGACCTCCCTCTTACCTACCCAAACCAAACCAGTTTATCTTGTCATCATGGGCCCAGACGGCATTTCTTAGTTCTGAACATAAAGAACATGCTACTTACCTTTGGTAACAATATATCTGTAATAGACTTCGATTAGTTATAGATTCCTTACCTTAGAATTACCCCGAGGCGTCAGACTGGATCCGAAGAATTTTTTCGTCAGCAGTATCCCTGCGTGTCGATAGGTGGCGTCGGTCGACTCCGCGATTGTCGTTGGCGTCGTGATCACCGGGATGACGTCGCAGTATCTACTTAGAAGCCGCCCTTGTGCCTGACGTCAGTTCTTTACATGACATTCCACGCCAGAAGCGCAGAGCCATGCAAGACACTGACCACTGGTGCACAAAACTAGGGCCCTGAAAGGGAGTCCTTAACCCTAGAAGTCAGTTTGCAGAACGGGGAGGTTGGGTGGGGTGGTCAGGAATCTATAACTAATCTATGTCTCGTATGGATATATCATTACCATAAGTAAGTACGGTAAGTAACTTGTTCATCTGAAACAGACAATTAGTTATAGATTAGTTACCTTAGAATAGATACCCCAGCCATACCAACCCCGGAGGTGGGTCTGCGCACTAAGTTCACACCAGAAAATCCTGGAGAACAGAAAGGTCAAAGAAGCCATCTCTCCGGACCTGGCTGTCCAGGCAGTAATGCTTTGTGAACGTGTGCAGAGATGCCCACGTAGCTGCCTGACAGATGCCATTGAGGGGGACACCATGACCCAAAGCAGTGGTAGCTGCCGTCGCCCCTGATGGAATGAGCGCGCAGACCTACTGTAGGCTCCTTCTTTGCCAAAGAATAGCAAGCTTTTATGCACAAAACTACCCACCTAGAGATGGTCCGTTTGTGCATGGCCCAACCTTTTTTGGCGTCCACGTAGCCAACGAAGAGCTGGTCATCTACCCGGAATTGCTTTGTGCGATCCAAATAAAATGAAAGTGCACGTTTTGGATCCATACGGTGGAGCCTCTCTTCCTCCTTAGAAGGATGTGGAGGCGGAAAGAAGGTGAGAAAAGTGATGGTTTAACCAATGTGGAAAGAAGTAACCACTTTGGGAAGAAAAGAAGGTCGAGTTCGAAGGACAACCTTGTCCGGATGAACAGCAAGAAAAGGAGGTTTTGAAGAAAGTGCTTGGAGCTCACTCACCCTGCGAGCAAAGGTGATGGCAACCAGAAAGTCAGTTTTTAAAGTCAAAAGTCTGAGAGGACAGTTATGTAGCGGCTCAAAGGGAGCGCACATAAGATAAGTTAGAACTAAGTTCAAGTCCCACTTGGGCATTACGAAGGGAACAGGAGGAAAAAGATGAGTAATGCCCTTAAGGCAGCGATTTACAACAGGGGACTTGAAAAGAGAAGGCTGATCAGGAAGCCTAAGAAAGGCTGAAATGGCTGAGAGGTAGCCCTTTAGAGCGCCCAGAGCAGAGCCCTGCTGGGCCAAAGAAAGGAGGAACAAGAGAACCTCAGAAAGAGGGGTGGAAAGGGATCCACACCCTTTTCTGTGCACCATGCCACAAATTTGTTCCATCTGCAGGTGTATACCATCTTAGTGGAGGGACACCTGGCTGCCAAGATAACATCACAGATTTCGGTAAGAAGGTTGAAGGCTGTCAACTGTCACCGCCAATCTCCACGCAAGGAGGTGGAGACTGGACAAGTTCGGGTGGAGGACCGTACCCTGCTGCTGCGACAGAAGATCCACCTGAAGAGGCAGTCTCATCGGAAGATCGATGGCCATGTGTAACAGCTCGGGATACCAGACTCTTCTTGCCCAATCTGGAGACACAAAAATAACTTGGGCCTGATTGCGCTTGATCTTCTTCAGCACTCTGGGCAGAAGTGGTATAGGCAGAAAGGCGTATAGAAGACCACAACTCCACTTGTGACTAAAAGCGTCGCTGAGCGAGTGCCGCCTTCCAACGCACAGAATTGCTGACATTGCGCGTTCTCTTCAGTGGCGAATAGATCTAACCAAGGATCTCCTCACTGCTAAAAGAGACCTTGCACCACCTTCGAGTGAAGATGCCATTCATAATCCATCATGCACCTGCGGCTGAGTTTGTTCGTCCACCCTGGCGTTCAGGGAACCTGCCAGGTGTTTAACCACCAGGGATATGCCCTGATGTTCCAGCCATGTCCAGAGACAGAGAGCTTCTTGACATAGGGTCCACGACCCCACCCCGTCCTGTTTGTTGTAGTACCACATGGCAGTGGTGTTGTCCGTGAACACCTGCACTACTCTTCCCCAGACTGAGGACAGGAATGCTTTTAGTGCAAGACGGATCGCCCGGAGCTCCAGAAGGTTAATGTGGAGTCCAGACTCCGCTGGAGACCAGAGGCCTCTGATCTCCGCCTCTCCCATGTGGCCGCCTCACCCCAGAAGTGATGCATCCGTCACCACTGTGAACTCTGATTGGGAAAGGGAGAGGGATCTGCCGTTGACCCAATCCTGGTTCGTTAGCCACCACTGCAATTGTCGCGCAGTGCCCTCTGAGATCTGAACGCAATCGGACAGATTCCCCATATGCTGTGCCCACTGGAACTTCAGGTCCCACTAAAGAGCACGCATATGCCACCTGGTATGATCCACCAGCAGGATGCAGGAGGCCATGAAGCCCAGCAGCCTCAGGGTCATTCTGACCAAAACCGGGATAGAGGCTGAAAAATCGGAATCATAGCCCGAATATCCCAGATTCGCTGCTCGGGAGGATAAACCCAAAACTGTGTTGTGTCCAGAAACACTCAGATGAAAAGGAGCTTCTGAGACAGAATCAGGTGTGACTTCGGAACGTTTATCGTTACCCTCAGCGAGTGCAGGAGGTCCGCCGTAGTCTGGAGGTGGGAGACAACTGCCTGAGACGAGCCCGCCTTCAACAGCCAGTCGTCGAGATAGGGGAAGACTGGAACCCCTGATCTGAGCAGATCAGCTGCGAACACCGCTATCACTTTCATGAACACCCGAGGGGCTCTGGAAAGGCCAAAATGGAGCAATGTAAACTGAAAGTGCTCATAGCCTACAGGGAATCACAGGTAACACCGGTGGGCCGGCAGGACGGGGATGTGAAAGTAAGCATCCTGCAAGTCCAGCGCTACCATACAGTCTCCAGGGTCGAGGGCAGACAGGGACTGAGCTAGTGTCAACATTTTGATCTTCTCCTTTCAGGGGAAGCGGTTGATGTTCCTGAGATCCAAGAGAGGACGCAGGCCTTTGTCCTTCTTTGGCACCAGAAAGTAGTGGGAATAGCAACCACAACCTACTTCTGGGGCTGGAACTTGCTTGAAGATTCCCTTGGCCAAGAGAGACGTAACTTCCTGTTGGAGAAGGGCCAGATGATCCTCCGACATGCAATGGTGCTGAGGTGGCATGGATGGAGGGGTAGTCTCGAAGGGGAGGGAGTAGCCCCTTCGGACTATCTGAAAAACCCACCTGTCCAACGTGATGGTGCACCGTTGGGGGAGGTGATGGCAAAGCCTGCTGCCCACTGGCGATTGGTGGCCCTTAAAGGTCAGACTAGGAGGGTTTGGAGGTTGCTGCAGAGGGGGCGCTGATGGACTGGCCCACTCGCTGGCCCCCAGACCCAGGATGGTGGGTCCCACGTCCCCGGCCGTGCAGGGCAGGACAGCTTGGGCCGGCCTGTGGCTCTGGGTAGAATGTGGCAGGGCACCCCTTCCGTAGTCACAAAAGGAGCGAAAAGCAGACTGCGGAGGGTGGGTCGTAGAGAGGCCCAAGGACTTAGTCATAGTCTTGGAGTCCTTGAAGCGATCCAGCGCATTGTCTGCTTTGACGGCCATAAAAAGGCATGTCCAGCAAGGTAGCCTGGACATCCCCGGAAAAAACAGTCAACCTCAGCCAGGCGTAGCGTCGAAGGGCTACCGACGTTGAAATTGTCCTGTCTAGCGAGTCGGCGGTGTCCATTCCACATCTTATGGTAAACCTGGCTGTGTCACAACCCTTGGCGACTGCATGGAGGAGCACGGCCCGGGCCTCCCCTGGGCACTGTGGCAGCACCTGTGCTACCGTATCCCACACAGTGTGGGTGTAATGGCCCAACAGACATGCAGTGTTTACCAACCGCAGTCCCAAGCTGGAGGAAGAAAACATCTTCTTTCCAAGATGGTCCAGCTTTTTGGATTCCCATGAGGTGGTGCATTAGGGAATGCGCCTTTGGACGTAGAGAATTGGACCACCAAGCTCTCAGTGGTGGAGTGTTGGGAGAGGAAAGAGGAGTCGCCCAAAGCTGGGCGGTGGCATCTGGCAATCATCCTATCCACAGGAGCCCCTGTGTTGGGCTTGGACCATGTGCCCTAAAGGATGTCAGTAAGGGTTTCATTGAAAAGCAGCAGGGGGTCTGAAGCCGCCGCTGCCGGTTGAAGCACCTCCATCAGGAGATTCGTCCTGACCGCCACCGTAGGTAGCTCGAGGTATGCGTATGAAGCACCCTCCTCCATAGCCACGGTAGGAGGAGGCAGCATGCCAAGGTCTGGGGAGGTATCCAGCCCACTGGCTTCCCCCAACTCCTCTCTCCAGTCCAGTTCATTCAACTGGTCAGCTAAAGGGTCTACAGACCCCTCCGAGTCCTCCTCACCCTCCTCTGTTTGCCAATCTGGAAACACCAGGGTAGAACAGAGGAACAAAAGTACCGCTTGGTGCCAGATCCAGTGTCGGTCGACGTCGGTCCGTCTCCGTCTCCAAGTCAGGGTGCGGACGTGGTGCTGGTGCAATCAGCTCCAGGGAGGTGTTATAAGGATGACCAGTGCCGATCCAGGCCTGGATCCAAGGGGACCCTGCGATGCCGGGGCTGGAGCCGCCAGCGTCGAAGGCCCAGGGCCCCCAGCCGAGTCCGCGGGGCCCGAAGGCGTGCTGGCGGAGTCGGGCTGCCCAAAGATAGCATGCATCTCTTCGTAGAAACTCCGAAGCTAGGCAGGGGTCGCTCAGCTCCCGGAAAGGGAGGGAAACTCGGAGACGACCCTTCAGGCTCCACACGGGGAGCCACGGGACGGGCACGGTCCGCATCTCTCGTTGTGTCGGCCGACAGACGGGGAGAAGTCGAAGAGCGACGATGCTTCTCCAACTTCTTCTTGTACTTTGACTTACCTGAGGAGTGCGAAGACTTCGATGACGAGTGGTGGTGACTCTGCGACCAGTCCCTCGACTTCCCACGCAACCGGGACCTCGAGCGAACTGCTGGGCCCCGAGAAGCTTTTGGGACCGCTCCCACAAAGACTTCTGATTCATGACCTGGCAGTCAAAGCAAGACTTGGGATCATGGTTGCGCTCCAGGCACACGAGGTGCGGGTCCATAACCGACATCAGCTTGCGAAAGGTGTCGCAAGCCTTGAAGCCAGGCCAAGGATGACTGGACACCCCTGCATGCACCAGGAGTCAATATACTCAAAAACGGTGTCGACAAAAGTCGCAAAAAGTCAGTCAAAAAGTGACTGGAGGTACCTCTCTCTCCGGATCTGCGCTGACTGGCGCGGAAAAAGAAAGAATTGACGTCAGTGTGCGAGGGCGGCATCTAAGTAGATACCGCAACGTCATTATGGTGACCACGACGCCAACGAGGAGTCAACCGATGCCACCTATCGACGCGCAGGGGTACTGCTGACGAAAAAATTCTCCGGATCCAGTCTGACGCCTGTGGCTAATTCTAAGGTAAGGAATCTATAACTAATCGTCTCTTTCAGATACACCCTACATGGTCAATAAATACAATCAGACTTTACATTTCATAACATTTCAATCAGATTGGCATTGTTGGACCAGATTGGAGGGACAAACACTGCTCTGTGTGCCATTAAAGCTTCTAATGGAGAATATTCTGCCTTATATTTGTTGTCTGTGGCTGTCAAATGGAGTCTGGTCCAGCTCTGGTCAAAGCATTCAATCAGGTGTAGGCAATTCTTGTCCAACAAACAAGGTTCTGCTAAAGAAAATCTCCTCAAACACCAATCATAGTCTGAACGGGTTTATTAACAAAAGAAAACGGAATAGTCTATGAATAACAAAGTTGGCAGTCCAGAATCTCCCAAGCACAACTCAGTGGAGCAAGCTTGTAGAATAATGACAAAACACATATTTCTACACTTGCATATGTAAGTTTAAAATACAGTTGTGTAACTAATTCCTAAAATAATTACACACAGGTGTTTAGGCTGAGTTAGCAATTGTAGATATTTCAGCTGAGCTAGATAGTCTTCATTTTCATGCCTCAGGAGCCAAGGGGTGTGCACAGCTCAATGGCACAGATGTGCACTTCCTGTGGACATCGTTTGCATGGACAAGAAAACATGGCTGAAGCAGGGTATAGTTATGTGAGTGCAAGGATTTCTATTTCACAATGCAAAAAACAAGCTGATGGAAGGAATGTTTGATTTAATCTCAACCCCTGGCAACTGCTCAGGGCTTCATTTCAGACCATCGGTTTTGTCCACTCTATCACTTTAGACAGAAACCTGCCATATGCAGATCCGTCTTGTTCCTGTTCCAATAAGAACAGTCTAGCCCAAACTACCAGGTCAGGAAAACAAGCAACCTGAGACTGGTTTTAACCTACCGTCTCGTCAGTGAGGAATAGCTTGAGTCTTGGGGCACAATGAACATATGACTCATGTCTGGGCATACCCGTCACACTTAGTGCATCAACTGCAAAAAACATCAAGGTGATGAAAGGAATGCTTGAATTATTCTCAGCCAGTGACGATTGCTCAGGCCTCAATTCAGACCATCTTTTTGACTCACTTTGCTACTCTAGACAGAGACTGGCATATACAAATCAGTCTTGACCATGCTAAAACTGGAACAGAGATGCTCAAAGTGCTAATCCAGGTCCCTTCCAGACAGGAAAACAAGCAACCACAGATCAGTTTTGACCTACTTAGATCTTGTCAATGTGCTATAGCTTGAGTCCTGTGGCACAGAAAACACAGTACCCATGTCTGGGAATGAGTATTGGATGATAAGCTTGGACTAACTAGGCCCGTCACATTGGGAGGGCAGATGAGCCATTATGCTCTTGTACCATGTTTTTATTCCAGGGCCCCACATGTCTACTGCACAATTAATTTACCGATTTTAAAGCAAGTCTGCTTTTTTTATTTTTTATGATGAGGCAGCAAAAAAAAAGGCACCCGACTAGATGGCCCCAGATACTGCAGCTGCTTTGTTTTTTTAATAATTATGGTTTGGGAGGGGCGTGGCCAGCGACCAACCAAGATGGCCGCATTGTAATGGAGCTCCATCGGGCACCCACCTAAAACTCCCATAATAATATCTGCAGCAGGGCTCCAAGCGGCAACCGGAGGGTCCGGTGAGCCTCTATAGCTGCCTGAGTGAATTTGAGGCGTGTGCGTCCAGTGGGGGCCGCCGGGTGACGACGGCAGGCCTTTGGTGTGAAGCGTGCGCCGGCGGAGCATTGCGCTCCAGCTCCTCGGCTCCGCTGAAGATCGGGAAGCCGGGGCCTCGCAGCGGTGCATGGACCCATGGTGATAGACAACTCTGCTTGTGCTGGGGTGAGAGCAGACTGATTGAGCTCGCCAGAGGCATTGCCAGGCTGAGCTGACTGTCAGTGCCTGCTGGTTGGGCCTGTTTGAGTCACTGGTGAGGGGGGCGCCGGAGGCCGTTAAACTGAAATCGAAGACCCGGCCTGCGGTGGTGAGTGAGGGCGCGGTCGGGAGCCGGCCACGTCTTGCCTGTGCTAGTGAGTATCGATTAACAAAACTGGGGGCACTCTGACGGCATGAAAGAGCCGCCCGTTTAGGATTGAATTTTGGAAGTACCGGAAAAGGCAGAGGGCCCGTCAACTGACCTATTTGTGGAAGAACTATTTCACTGTGGAGCGTGCCCACTTAATGTCAGGGGGCCCGCCGTGATCTGGCGCACCCCGACCCATATTGGTTAGGATCTTCAATTTTAGGGACCGGGATACTATACTAAAGGCTGCTCGCTCCACGTCCCCGCTGCGCTACAAGAATGCCACAATCACCTTCTTCCCAGACTTCACAGTTAAAGTCAAGAACCTACGACTCTCATTCCTAGAGGTTAAGTAACGGTTGCGTGAGAAAGATCTAAAATACGCAATGCTATTTCCTGCCATGCTCTGAGTGGTGGCAGAGGGGAAGATATGGTTTTTTGATATGCCTGAGGATGTGAGCGACTGGCTCGATGGATGGAGGAAACCCGGAGACAACAAGAATCACTCCCTCAGATGTCGGGAGGCGAAGAAGTGGCGCCGGCCGGGACGAAATCGTGACGAGGCGGTAGAGATGGCTGACAAGAGAACTAGTGAAAGTTTACACCCGCCTAAACCTGGCTTGCCGCAGGTGGGCGATAATAACACAGACAATCATTGACCCGCTGGCACGAACTATTATGGAAGGAAATCTAAGATTAGACTCAAGAAATTCCCATCGGGTCATGCGACCGGTTGAAAACTTCTAAGCTGTACTGAAACATGTAGCGAACCTGTAATTGCTGAAAGCGTGATGCTGGAGACAACTCGACACCGAATTGATTGTAATTATCTGAACATGCCGCAGAGACATGTATTACTTCTTGGGGTAGAGGGGAGGCTCTGACAAACGAGGAGGGCTTGGCCACACTCCCCTGCCATTGTCGTATGGGTTTAGGGTTTATAGGTGCTATGGAAAGTTAGGGGAGTGGGCAGTTCTGAGTCCACATTGCAGGGAGGCATGGAGGGGGTGGTGAGGGTTAGTTTTGTTGAAGGGAAATTTCAATTTAATTTTTGTATCATTCAGACAGTGCAGACAGCAGAACGGGTCTAACGCCACAATTGCTCCATAGCCATGGTGCACATCATTGTCTTACCTGATCTGGAAAGAGACTATAGATCTTATACCGTGTGTTCCCCTTGGGCTGCTAGGAGGCCGACCAATACATGCCACAAGATAGATCTGAGACCCACCACAGTTGCATATATAGCTTAGATGCAAGACAGTGCAAATAGAGGGGGACATTTTCGACAATTGACGATCCTCTCCTGGAAGGTAAATGGTTTAGGAGACAAAATTAAGAGGGGAGTGGTGCTGCAGTGTATCAAACGGCGAGCACCTGATATTGTCCTATTACAGGAAACCCATATACAGGGCACATCTTACTGTGCACTTAACAGGTGGGGCTATAAGCTGGTGATACATGCAGGGTACACAACAGGCTCAAGAGGGGTGGGCATTCTATTACGCAAGTCTTTGCCACTTACGGTGCAGAAAGTGACGCATGACCCACTAGGTCATTTTGTGACATGGTCGGGAAGTTGGGATGGTAGGCTGTTACGTGTCATTTCACTTTATGTCCCCCCGCTACTGCACTCCTCTGCGTTGACTGACCTGGGTGCCCACCTAGCAAAACTACTGCAGGGTGACGTGCTGATTGGGGAGACTGTAATGCAGCCCTGGATGGGGAAGTAGATCGTTGGCCGGCCAGGCACAGAGACAGTGCAGGTAAGGTGCTGGCAGAGTTCCTATCAGCTATTGGCCTTATATATGTGTGGCGTACATGTAATCCATCTACCCGACAGAACACTTTCCATTCGGGAGTGTATGGGAGCATGTCTCGAATTGATTACGTGTTTGGGCTGGCAGATCAACTGTCGCAATTTAAGGAGATCCTCCTTCCAAGGGAACTCTCCGATCACTCCCCAGTCGTAGTAACCTATGGAGGCACTCCCGCAACTCGTAGACCCCATATTTCATTTAACCCATGGCACCGCAAGATCCCAGATATCAGAAATGATTTATTGAAAACAACGACAAACTATTTTAAGGAAAATGAGGGGTCGGCTGATTCCCATCAAACCCTGTGGGAGGCCTTCAAAGCTGTAATTAAGGGACAGGCGTCTCCCTGGTTTCGTACACAAGAAGGAAAAGGCCAGGTAACTTATGGAAATAAAGGAACCACTTGCACAGCTGGAGTCAGAAATGGTGCATGCAGACACCCCGGAAATACAGCACAAGCTGCAGCTTAAACGGAATGAATACAGAGATATAGGAGAAGAACAAGCTAAAGCACTCTTCCGGGCGGCCTCGCACCGGCTATATGAGGAAGGGGATAGAGCAAGTAAACTACTGGCATGGCTAGATAGGCAGGAGCAGGCCTCGCAGTGGGTTTTCGAGGTCACCTCCGTAGGGGTAGAACAAATTAAAGCTAAGCAGGGAATTGCTGATACTTTTGCAGCGCACTACCGACAACTGTACACGTACTCAGCTCGGATTACCCAAGCAGAGGCGAAGGAACTTTTTGACACCCTAAATATACCTTCCCTCGATGAGTCAGATAGGGATAGTCTAGAACTAGAACTGCCGGATGATGAGGTGGTGAAAGCGATTCATGCACTGTAATCAGGGAAAGCAATGGGTCCTAGTGGCCTGCCGATCGAGCTCTACAAGGCGACGGCCTCTCTGACCGCGCCGTACTTATTAATAATGTTTCAGGAAAGTGTTCAGGTGGGGAGATTGCCTGAGACTCAAAGACTGGGCAATATAGTTGTGTTTCATAAAGCAGTTAAACCTCAGAGGACTGTGCATCGTACAGGCCGATCTTGCTACTCAATCCGGAGGTGAAAGCCCTCACCAAAATCCTGGGAAACCTCCTAGCTCTGATAATGCATAAGCTGGTCCACCCTGACCAATCAGGATTCATGCCGGATAGTAAGAAAGCGCTCAACCATAGGCGATTGCATGGAGTGTTGGGGAGGGCAGGAAACATTAGGGAAGAGGCAGTGGTAATATCACTAGACGCTAGGAAAGCATTCAACATGATAGAGTGGCCCTTCTTATTTGCCGTCCTTCAATGGATGGGCTTTGGAGACAGTTTTGTAGCATGGATCAAACTCCTGTATTCTGAACCCCTGGCACAGGTGACGGTAAACAGAGGTAGGTCGTCCATATTCCAACTTTACAGAGGCAGGGATGCCCCCTGTCATCGCTGCTATTTGCACTAGTGTTGGAACCCCTGGCCGTGTGGATACGGTGAGATCCTCTCATCAGAGGTCTTAGATGGACGGGAGGCTGGGAGGATAGAATCTCCCTCTATGCAAATGATATTCCCCTTTACTTAGCCAAACCTTACTCATCACTACATAGAGAGCTACATATATTCACCCTATATCAGAAATATTCGGGTTACACTATAAACTGGGATAAGTCACTCATATACATCCTGTGGGGTGCGACTCTGAGACTTCCTAGTGAATGTGCGGCCCGAGTGGTGACGGAGGGCTTCAAATATTTGGGAATTTATGTCACCAGAGAACAGGGAGTTTTTTACAGCCATATCCTGGTCCCCCCCGCTACGTCGCCTTCAGGAAGACGTGCCTCACTAGAGGTCACTGCCCCTGTCACTGTTGGGTAGAGCAACCCTCTGTAAAATGATGGTGCTTCCCGGCTTTATATACGTTTTACAAAATACGCTGTATGCAGTGGCCCCATGGTATTTTAAGCTGGTGGAGTCGGAATTGAGAACACTCCTCTGGGATGGTGGCACGCCGCGGATCGCACTACACAAACTGACTAAGAGCTAGTACGATGGGGGGATTGCACTTCTGGCACTACAGGCCTATTACTGGGCATCACAACTTATAGTAGTCAATAGATAGAAGCACATTCCCCACAACGACCCAGCCTATAACATGGACAGGCACAATATGAGCTCAAGGGGATATCTCAGAGCCCTCTATTTTGGTAAACCGGCTATGCCATCCTACCCCCCAACAGCATACACGATCAAGATATGGCACACCTCATCAAAGGCGTTGGGTCGGAAAGACAAGATAACCTTAGCTACACCACTATGGGACTCGTGGATTTGGGATTACTGGGGAACCAACCTGGATTTGATCAATGGGATACCATTGGCCTTTCCAGGGTGGGCGACCTTTGGACGAAGGGGACAGAAGGGGTTCGCTGACCTTCAAAAAGTCTACGAATTAGCACCCACAGAAGCCTTCCGATACCTTCAGGTCAGACATGCATTAAACCAGACTATCCCGAAGGGGCACAGAGCTTTCGGCCTGAGGACAGACTCCTCGATGTCTTAATAAGGAAGCAATTTCACAAACTAACCGAAAGATATTAAACAATTCCCCGGATACAACTTGCCAAAATTAAGGTCCAGGAGGAAGGACGACGTGGGTATCCTGGATGACGAGGATTGGCTGGAGGAATTGGCGTCACCCAGAGAAGTGGTCATCCGGTCTCGGTTTAGACTGATTCAATTGAAACTGCTTTACAGGGCACACTATACATGTGCTACATTAGTCAAAATGAATAGGCACGACTCCACACTTTGTCCTAAAAAATGCAACCAAGACCGTACCTTTCTGCACTTATGGTGGGACTGTCCTATAATAAGTGACTACTGGAATAAGATTGCCACGCACATGCAACGACTGTGTGGCAAGGATCTTGAGGCATCACAGGAAAAGTGCCTATTGAATGTCTAGGGTACAACAGACCTAACAGTGGGGTAGAAACTATGGGCCACACTGGGCTTTATGAAAGCTAAGCGAAACATAGAGCGTTAGTGGGGGGGTCGAGCCCAGTCCAACTTTCGAGGAGTGGACAAAAGACATGGATTGGTGCATGCAAGCGGAGAGAGCAGTTTACGAGAGCAGGGGGTGCCCACACAAATGGGCAAATATCTGGGGGAAGTGGAACGAGAGCAGGGGTATGCTTTGCCAACCAGTACGATCCGCTGCCTCAGCTGAGGATATTGAGGGGTGACCGAGGAAAAGTCTGGGTCAATGCTTGTGATGAGAAACCGAGTGCTGTAACTAAACTAGTAACTCGAAATTACCTGCATATTCTAGGGTGTGAGACGCTGGTATTGCACTGTATGTATCATGATACTGGAAGAGATATCTTGACAGTGCTGTTTGCAATTGTCTATTTTTTTATGTATTGTTATAAAATAAAAACATTTAAAAAACAAAAAATTATGGTTTGAGGGGAGAAGGCCAATGAGGATTCCAGTGATGATGAGGAACAGACACAAGTTGGACAGGGCCAACAGCGTTTGGATAACTACACCACTGTCATCAGAGATTCACAAATTTACACTTCCTTTTAAATTCTAGCGGCCCAAGGCAATCATATCATCAGTTCCTTGAGGATTGCCAGTGCTCCTTGGACGTGAACTATCTTTGGGCCACCAACTTGATCCAACCGGCCTTTAAACTGAGCATCAAAAAATGTGTACGCTTCTGGTCATACCATTCCAAAAGGACCACTTTAGCCAAGCGTAAGCAATCCTGGCATGACATCAACAATTACCAGCCAGCATCTCCCTCACCCTACCTCGCCTGTACCTACTCCAACCATCTGAAGGCAAGGTTTATGGCCCTCAGACTTGGGGAGTGTGCGTTCTTAAAACACCTCACCAAGTGGCGGCAACCCATGGAAGGAACAACTAGCAGGGGCTGCGGCCAGGGTGAGGAATCACTTGAACACGTCGTCTGCCTCTGCCCAGCTCTGTTGGGTGAGCGTAAAACCAGACTAAGGCAAGAGTGGAACAATCTGGGAGTCTGCTCGTGTCGAAAGGCCCTCATTGCCTCCCTCAACCCAGACAATACCTCTTTAAAAAGTCTGCTGACCAAACTTGTCTCCATCGCTATCAACAGGATCAGCCACCCAAGGGTATCATTGGGGGGGTTCCGCATCCTCCTCTAGCACTCCCTTACCAGGCTTGGACTAGCCGGGAGGGTCCTTATGGCACGTAGAGTCTCATGTAGGCTTTAGTTGTATTTATTTATGTTTTTGTCTGGAGCTCTGGTGTGCCCAACAACGCGAATCTTGACTCCTTTCTCTGTGGTTGCCATAAGATTGTATTCCATTCCTTTGTCTTGAATACTGTGAGGTTGTATTCCGCACCCCCCTGCTGCTGTTATCCGGCCCTTGCTTTCAGCATGAGGTACTGGCTCTTCTGTTATCGAATGCTGCAAGATATTTTATCTCATTCAAAGACCTGTAGTCAGTTATGTGTTTTCCAACACGTGACAATGATTCCTTTGTTTGTCTGTACTTTTTATCGAACAAACCGTTGCTATTATCCGGGTTTGCATCAGCACTTTGCAAGATAGCTTCTCTTATTTGAAGAACTGCTGTCATTTATTGAGCCCTGTGTGTTCTTCTATATGTGTAGATGACCCTTGTGTTATGCAACTTGTTCCTTTACAAAAAAAACACTGCTTTTATATGGGTTTGCACTAGCACTTTGCCGCAGACCCAGGTGTCCTCTCAGCGCCATCTTTTAATACTACGATTGTCTTATTTGCATGAAAAGTATTCTTAGTTTTATAGTTGTCTTACTTTACAAGGTTGCCTAAGTTTTTAACTGAACAGCCTGTTTGATTGTGATATTGCTGCTCACTTGCCTCTTGCACTATCACTTTGATACATCATGTCAAACTGACTTGGCACCAAAACGGTTGACAAAAGTAGGATTTTTTTTACTGCATTTGTCATTTGATATTTATAGATGCTGGCTTTGAAGCCACAAGCCTGAAGGTCACGTAGACCTCTCCTTTTATCACATTTATGTGTTGTATATATTGCTGCTTATTGATGATAACATGATTCAATGTTTTTCTCCATGACTCAAGATTTTTTTTATCATGTATGTGTTTTTCAAATAGTTGTAACGGTTTTAATAAACTGCCTACATTAACTTTTCTTCATATTTCACTTGTTTTTAAATTCCCCACTATCACTGCAATTCACCTGCACAATAAAGTGCACTGCACACCCAACAACATTTCAAAAAGATTTATTGTGAGTATGTCCCCCTTCTCTCACTGCTCCCTCAATGAAAACGTATCACTACATTAACACTCCCCCCAGATGCCCTATCCTACTATGCATCCTAATTCGAACAGACCTGGCAGCACCATCTTAGCCTCACCACATCCCGACTAACGAATCAACAACTTACCACTACATTAGCCCTATCCCTACCTCACCCATCCTAACGTGCATCTTAACTTCCAGCATCTCAGAGCCCGTGGAAAGAGTGAGTATCAATCAGACGTCTTCGTGGAATGGGGTATTCCCTTCTCCTGACTGGTGTGCAGCATTCAAAGCCATCTTGAATGAGTGAGGTCCACTGGGATGGGAAGGTGGTTAAAAAGTGGAAGAACTGGAGGAGCTAAAGGGACTGGTAACGCTTGGTCCTAGGCAGGCAATTGAGTGCCAGGCAACACCTGTAATTACAGTCTCTCCATGACGTGTGCGTCCATTGATGACAGACATGATGGCCAGTGGTACTAGGCAGAGTGCTGAAGGAGGTTCCATTCTGCCACTTTGCCCTGTGCTCTGTGCTCTATTCTGCTGTATCCTCTGACAGAGGGCAGGCTTAGACTCCTGGTGCTGAATGGCTACTAGCTCTCTGATGGAGTTCCAGATTTCTGTGTGCTACCAGGGCGTTCACAGTGGCCCCATGGCCCTCTGTAAGCAGCGATGCCCAGCCTGAAGAGCCTCCAACCTTCCAACAATGTCCTTGAGTTCTCTGTCCACATTAATTATTAGACATTACACAGCCTCAGGAGCTGGCCAACCCTGATCCTTCTGCTGAAGTCTGGGTATGTGCTTCGAACCTCATGAACCTCAGCAGATAGCTCCAGGAGGGAGACATGTTGCAAGTCATCCTCCAAATTAAATTCCATGTCCACCTCAGCAGACTAATCAGCAAGCATAGAAAGGGCTCCAGAAGCCATAAAGCTAGACCCTTTTTGGGTCTCATGTACAGGCAGCTTTAAGCTGCTTGCAAAAGACCTCTTGAGGACCATACCAGAAACTTACAACAGGCTTAGAGCCCACCCATTGCTTATCATTGGTTAGTATTCTTATTGTCATTTGCTTGTTTCTTATTAGATGATTTTCCTTCTGGTTTGTGTTTGTCTCTCTCCTGAATCTTAGCTTCTTTCCCATCATTTTGAGAGGATTAGTCATATACTTCCGGCGCACACATTTTGAGAATTACTTTAATCTTTTTCCTTAAGCACTCTATAAGACTGCATGTGTCTTTTTGCTCTCTCCCTCGATTGCTGCTCCCCATCAAATACTTGCCCCACCTCCTGCACACTGTATTGCCCCCTCCTCCGCAGATCCCAAGCTCATGTCTATTCTTTGTTTTCCCTCCACCTCAAGCTCGCCCCCGTGTTAACTTCTCCCTCCACTAGATCCTCCCACCTGCTTCTCTGTTGCTCCCTTCACAATCTTTTTTTTCATGTTGTCAGGGGCACGCAGGTGCCATTTGCTACTCAGGCGCTCCATTTTCTATTAAAGCTTATTGTGCAAGTGTAAACCCATCCAGGCATCTTGCAATGGTAAATAAACAATTAATAAAATTGCATCCATGCCATGGTGTTAGCACATGCATGTATGGTGACAAATATGCTTGCCTCCGTGCGCATACAAAATAACTCGCCCATCAACAGTAACATGACAAGTATGCATGCATGCAGTTATAGCATTGTAACCCTCTTTTTTCTGTTTTTGCCAATGCCACCCAGCATTGGTAAAAAACATTTCTTTTCACCAATACTGTATATATAACATTGGCAAAAACAGAGAAGTCGAGACCTGTTGTATTTGCCAATGCTTGTTTTTATTGCCACATACATTTTTTTAATGCCATTCAGGGTAATTTAATGAGCAATTTTAGTAGTTGTTACTAAATAAATTCAGGTCTTTTTTTTTAGATTGATCTGATCTTTAATCTCAACAGATTGTTGCTGAACTGGTTCGAATGGGTTAGCACTTTCAATCACCTTCTGCAGGGATACATTTGAGAAAGCTGCAAAAATGTTGAAAGAAATAGAAATCTTTTATTTTGGTATTCATCACTGCCCTCCCCTTGTCTTCCCATGATCATGTCTGATTCTCGTTGGAAACCATTCTGGTTGGAAAATACCATTCACCAACGATTCTAAAATGTGTCCTGAAGGTAAAAGATCATTGCAGAAGTGTGTCCCTGATTGGTCATAGTCTGGCCTGGGTGTATCAATGTATTTTCTATTAGCCATTCAAGGTCTGAGTTGGTCTACCAGGCTTATCACATGCATCAACATTCATGAGTAATTAATTATTAACAGCCCAGGATGCAGAAGTCAAAATGGGAATTCTTTACTGAACTGTCAAGCATATCTTAAAGGTACGTCGATAATATTCATGTGTTTTATTGACAGTAAAATCATACAAAGTTTATCACTGGTTACTTTCAATTCAGGAAACTCCTGCAAAACTTTGAATGATTCCTTCAAATAAATTTGACTTTGTCATAAATCTGGTACTCAGAATTGCACATTGCCATGCCTTTCTCCTACTGTTCAGTTCTCCGAAGTGGCCAATGTGAATTGCAATGCTTTGAAAAACCACTTAATAAATCAATGTATAAATATCTTACCATAGAAAAAACCTAAAACAATCTAAAAAAGTTTACGTTTCTATTAAAATTTCATACACAAACACTACACTCCTTAGTCAACACAAATTTATTTAAACTAAAGTTATAGCCCACAGACAGACAAAAACCTGCGGCTGTTGCATCCACTATATTTAGAGTTCCATTGACATCAATGCACTCTTGATACGACAGACGGGACATCCACCACCTTTTGTAGATATCCTGCAGCCACACAAACCTAAATAAGGCCCAAACGTTTTCCATCGTAACTTTTTTGGGCCTTGTTTACTAGGCTGTGGGGCTTCGGACAATAAGCTGCAAATGTCCCGTTCGGCATATTTAGAGTGCATAAATGCACTCTAAATAGGGCATAAAGCACATCTGCCACTTTTTGATGGATGCCCTGCATCTGCCCAACTCTAAATCAGGTGCTATATCTATTTGTTGGCTTAAAACACCAACTTCTAACTGGTGTGGCGTCTATTACAAACCAACTATATCATATACGTCCCAGGGCTGTCATACACAAATACTAAAGGGTCATTGGTGGTAGCCGTGGGCAGCAGTAGACCACATTGACGTCTACCGTCTAAGAAAATCCTTGGGTATAAGGAGGTTATAGACAACATCTCACCTGGAGTACTGTCTTCAGTACTGGAGATGTCTGGAGATCCGCTGCACAGTTGGTAGCTGTGGCTCTGAGTCACTCATTGAACTACATTAGAGGAACTGAGCAAACCCCAGGAAGGAGTGGCTCTAAAACAAAGGGGAATACAGTGGCACTTTTTCAGCTTGGTGTAAGGAGTATCATGAGGATGTCTTGCTTAGTAATTTCGTGTCACTACCAGATCCTCCCTGCAGGAAAGTGTCTGTGGAGAAAATGATAAAACGGGAGAGACTCTGAAGATTATAAATACCAGGAGAGCAGGGAAAGAGACGTAGACCAATTGATTTCAGTGGTTAAATCAGGCATGGAATAACCGTCATCGGACTTCAGTGCATACGTGCGCACGTTGCTCCCGCAAGCAGACGCACGCACGTTGACGCACAGCCATGGCCATACGCTCTCATCCCCTTAACCCGCTCTCAGCTGTAAGTCTCATTTCTCAGTGCCTGTTTGCTGTGCCACAGAGGCTGATGTGTGCAATGCCAGCTCATTCCTGTCTTCACCCGAGGGGATGATTACAGTCACACTGTCATCTTGTTCCTCTTGCAGAAAATCAATACCAGCGTCAAGTGGTGAGGAAGCATTTCACACGTTCTCTCCTAATGATGTGCGAGCAGAACATGGCTCCTCGCTGCCTGCCCGCCTGCCTTTTAATCAGCGTGAGATACAGAGGGTAACGCTTTGCAGCACTACAATGGGAGCGCGTCACTGGACCTGTGACACAGCCAGAACAGGCCATAGGTTCCATCAGGAGGAGCAACTCCCTATTACTTTTCCAATACGGCAGACGGAGCCTCCCCCACCCAAAATATTTTGAAGTCGGGCCCCGCTCTAAAACTTTATGGAAATAGTGGGGTGGCAGGGCTGAGTGCAGTGGTGCGATGTATGAGTGGTTCTTATTCACTATCTCATAAGCCACACTAAATGTGAGACTTATAAATGATAAAATCCATTTTAAAAAACCTGAAATAAAGAAATAACACTACTCTCATTATTTGGGGTCTTGTGAACCCCTCACGCTCCTGGGCCCTGATGCAACTGCCCCTTTCGCACAAATTATAGCTAAAGTCCTGTGTAGCAGGCTATCCCCTCTGCCTCTTTCACCCCTCCCCCACCAGGCCTGCCCATCACTCCGATCTTGAAACAGACTTTGTACCTTTCAGAAAAAATGATCTCCTGTGTGCCACTGCACCTGACTTGCTAATGAGAGCTAATGTATTGTGAAGCAGGCAGTATCCTCTGGCCCATGTTAAACCACCTCCATATTCCTTTCTGCTGTCTCTCTGGGTCTCAAGGTAAGGTGTCTCCTCTCAGTGGCAGCTGGCATGTATGGAGGGTGGTGAGGAGGGTAGGACAAAAATAAAAGTAAATAAATAAGTAAAAATATAATTACACTTACCTTCCTGGCGCAACGTCTTCCTCGCTCTGGTTTTCTCCAGGCAGGCAGAATCCAACGCAGGACCCAGGAAACTGCAGTAACCAATCCTGGCGCTGCTGTCATGCAGCATGAGAGAAGCACCTGGATGCTCAGGACCAAGATGGTGGACGCGTTTCATTAAAGCTCCGCCATCCATCCCAGTAAAATCCGGCAGATATCCGTATCACAACAGATCCGGCGATGCAATGCTGTGAAACGGCTGCAGTAAGCAGTCTGAAAGCCGACGAGCTACAGTAAGCGGCTTACACCTTCGGAACATTGAATTCGAGTCTCAGGCTAGACCCGGCCGAGCCATGGAGTCGCTGAGTAGGAATGCCGGAGGCGCTGAAGTCCTGTTGCCGCATTAGATCCGAAACGGACCAAGGAGTGAAGTTGTGCTGAGGTTGCACCCAAGACCACAGTTAAGGCCCTGCTGCTGTGAGCTAGACGACAGAGGAGGCTCAGGAGGTGAGAGGCGCTTGGAGCTGGGGCGGGTCTGAGGTTTGAGTCTGGCTGTATGGCAGTGTCAGGTCGGCTGTAGTGGCTGAGGCCTACCACATTCGGAGACTGAGGAGTGGTGGGCTGGCGGCGCCCGGAGATCCGGAGGCTTTCAGTCGGTGGGAGCTGGAGGGGAGTGCCGTCGCCCAGGGCCCAGCTGTACCTTTATCGGCGAGTGTGAGGCCTGGTCCAGGAAGAACGATGAAGTGCAGGGATATACCGCAGAAGAGTGGAGGAGCCGGGCCCAGTCCCTGCTGAGCGTACCTGTGGGTCGGCGGGCCGATCCTTTGATGATAGCCCAAGGTGTCTGGCAGTCAGAACGTCAGCCTAGCACCGTGAGTAAAAGACGCCTTTGGGCTGGGCACTGTAGGACTGTAACCTTACCCACACCAGGGGCTACATAAGTCTCAAGGCTGCGGGATAAAACTGAGAGCGTGCGTAAAGTGATAGTGATCCCTGGATACTAGGGTTGGTGCTCTCGGGACATTATAAGGCAGAGCAACTCGTATAAACTGGCTCGCCCAAACGGAGGAATCGGCACATCACGTGAAAATATGAACATGCACCAGCACCAGAGGGGCGGCAGGAGAGCAGAGCACACGAGGCGGGTAAACCCAGATTACTTGGAAGCTCCAGAGGAGGCAAGCTAGCAGACACTCCCTACTTTATATAACGACTCACCTCTGGGCACACCTATACGAATGCAGCATAACAGGAGCATCGGTCAGAGTCCCTAAGACGCAGCTGAATTCTACAATACTCAGAAGACAAGCTTGATCCAAGGTTGTGCGACGGAGGAGTATGGACAATACCACTGGCTTACCCAGACCAAGATGATAACCACAAGGCCGCAGAACCAGCTGAGGATTTGCGTAACACACTGCGGCCATAGGTAGATAAAGCAACACATGTCAGATATGGGCAACTCCGCTCTGGCGCTGGCGGCTCAGCCGGCCATCTGCCTCTGCCTAATCAACGATAGCAAGGTTGTCTGAAGAGGCGTCCGCCGACTCCATGTCTGCTAAATTGGATGCTCTGTTTACCGCAGTTGAGAGGCGGGGCAGTACTCTGGATCAAATGCGCACCTCCTTAGAAAGCAAGATCAACGCAGTAGCAAGTAACCTAAACCTCCTACATGCAGACCACTGCAAATTATCGGACAAAACCAACACTCTGGAAGCCGCCATGGAAGAGCTGATCCCAAAGGCAATAGCAGTCGAGAACCACCTGGAAGAATTGCCAGCTCGGGTGTGTGTTCAAAAGCATAGGGTGAAGTATTCTGAAGGCTGATCCAGGTGGAACAATGTCCGAGTGATTGGTCTGCTAGAAGGTGTGGAAGGCAAAGACACTGCCGCATATGTGGAATCTTGGATAATTGATCTAATGCCTAAGGATGTACTCACAAAGCAATTTACAGTGGAAACAGCGCACAGGGTCCCTGCGAGGCCGCCTCCCCTGGGTTCGGGTCCCAGACCCCTTCTGTTTAGAGTCTTACACTATAAGGACAGAAACACAGTCCTACAAGAAACACGAAAACTCCAAACCATACAAGTCGCAAACAGTCATGTCATGTTTTTCCCAGATTATACGGCGGTGGTGCAAAAACATTGTCACTCCTTTCTGGAAGTAAGATGCCCCTTCTGTGGTTTAGAGCTCAAGTACTCCCTGTTGTTTCCCGCTACCTTGCGGGTGGAGGTAAAAGCCAAGACTCGCTTTTTTTGATATGCCAGAGGCCACCTGGGACTGGCTGGACTCCGCCACACCAGAAGGCAATACCTCCCCGGCAAAAATACAGGGTCGATCACAACCTGGAACTGATCCAAGACTCCGTATGGGGAACAGACAAGACGCTCTCACGAATCACGGATCAAATATTAAACAAATGATCCTCGATCAGCGTAAGGCTCTCCAGGCTACAGCAGAAACAGAAGCGTACAAAATTACTCGATATCGAAGGATAGCCTACCGGACCAAAGCAGTGAAATGGAGTCAGTGGAGGTGGTGTCTAGCTCACTGGATTCTAATATTCCTCCAGAGATTACACCACAAACAGCGGATGACATCATATAATGACATAACAAACTCATTAATGATTGATCGTCTGTTTTACATTTGTGATCACACAAGTATAATCAAAACTGTTATGTTTAAACCTGCTTATATGTAATGCTTTCTATGTATAGCACCGCGCTGCGTAATACATTAGCATGGCAGGGGCTTATGAGGTTCATTAATGCATCTATTCAACCTACAGCCATAAATGTCTGGCTCAGGTCATAGCCCGTTGAAGAGCAGTCGCAGCTCTGGTTCCCACTACTGTCTCTACTTCTGAGGGGACTCGCCTTTCACCTATGCCCCTTTTCCTGACAAATGCATAGCCTGCCCCGATTTCCAACGATGGCAAAACAGTTTTGTTGCAAGTTTGGACGGATGAAAGTTGCATACTCACCCTTTTGGCATTTCACACGTTAGTTTCTATATTGTTAAGTTGTTATGACACATCAGCCGCTCATGCGCTCACAAGCCCCTAGACTCCTCGCCCTCCCTCGTTCCTGGTGTTAGGGCCCCATGCATGCGTGACAGTCTTGCCCCTACATTTTATTGCTCATGGAAACCACCTCTAACACTAACATGATGGTCATTAATATATGCACATGGAATGTACGAGGAGTTCATAGACCCTCCCTAGATATTCAATATACTCCTAGCTCAAGAGACATCATGCCCATTTTGCATTCCTGCAGGAGACACACCTCACTGCCCCTGAATTAGTGAAACTACAGAGAAGGTGGAGGGGCCAACAATCTGCTACTGGCTACTCGGCATTCGCCAGAGGAACACTGGTCTGGATCAGACCTGGCAACTCTTTCAAGCTTCAGAATCAGTTATAGATGCAGAGGGAAGGTACGCGATTGTTAAGGGTCGTCTAGATATCAGACATATCGTGCCGGGTTCCAGATATGCTCCCAATACAGACCAATCAGCTTATCTGAATAAACTGTCTGAAAAGCTATCTGACTGGCATGGTTGTTGGGTGGGAACTTTAACTGTGTATGAGACACAACTCTTAACCGATCCTTTCTCCCTCTTCCAGGCATGCCCACGACAACAGCCATGAAGGCATTAAATGCCTGGATGGCGCACTGGCAACTGGAAGATATTTGGCGACAAAGAAATCCCACAGTCAGGGTATATTAATGTTACTCAGGCTATCAGCGTTTGCATGTGAGACTGGAGAAGCTACTTTGCACCAAAGAGATAATGATGGCAGTGACTAAGACCGAATACTTGGGTAGGACCCATTCAGATCATAACCCCCAGACACTGCCATGACATGGTATAATGTTCCAGCAGCTATTCCTAAATGGTGTTTACGGCTTGAGGCACTGGGAAGATAAATTGTTCCGTAAGTCGCTTAGCACAGAAATCATTAACTACTTCAATGACAACACAGATACTGCATCATCGAGCCTAGTTGAATGGAAAGCATTCAAAGTGGTTATAAGGGGTTACTGCCTAGGCACACAAATAGGCATACTCAAAGCAATAGAAGCAGACATTAAGAAAGTAGAGGATAGGTTAATTCATCTTGAAATACAAGCAGTCATAGATCCACTACTGAGATCGCAGCTCAATGAGAGTAAATCAGAACACCTTAGGTTACTAGAGAGACGATATGCCTCAATTATTCATCGCACTCTGCGCGTACCCAAAGCGCCGTAGACTGCGCAGGCCGACTCCTCTCATGGCTTATCAGGCAAGAGGATGCTCGGACGCCCATAACAGTGATCCGAACTCCAGAAAGAGCACCTTTGTATACACTACACAAAATACATTCTGAATTACACAAAATTGTATAGATCTCCCAACATGGCTCCACCTGAGGAGATCCCACCAATTCCTCACGGAAGTCGGTCTCCCTGGCCTAACCCCACAGCAGTGGTTGGAATTGGAGGTGCCAATCACCTCCGAAGAAATCCTAGCCAGTATACTGAGAGGAGTTGGCCTAATGGCTAGGGCGGTCAACCTCGAATCTGGGGAACTGGGTTCGAGTCTCAGCAATGATGCTGAACATCCTGTGATTCTGAGAAAATCACGTAATCTCCCTGTGCCTAACAAAAATGAATGTGTCCTCATTTAATGCAACTGGTGCTATGTAAAGCACTCTGATACCCGATTCGGGTCAATTTCGCACTATATAAAACTCTGTAAAATAAAAAAAATATACGAACCTTGCCCACAGGGAAGTCCCCAAGACCGGACGGTCTCCCATCCGAATTTCATAAAGCAGATGCTGCACTGCTCGTACCCCAATTAAAAAAAGATATATGATACTGCACTGTCCTCCTCCACACTTACGGCTTCGCAACGAGAAGCATTATTAATATCTGTCCCTAAACCAGGTAGGTAGGTACCTCTGGTGCAATCACTGGTGCATCCGGACCAGAATGACTTTGTCCCAACTCGCAAAACCTATCTTAACATACAGAGATTTTTTAGGCTCTAGGAATATGCAGCACAACTCTGGCCCAGATCGGATTGCCAGGTCTTTGACTAAGAAAAGGCCTTCGAACACTTGAATGGCCCTATTTGTTTACTGTCTTCGGCGGCTATGGGTTCGGTACATCTTTCCTGAACCTGGTACGCTTGTTACATACACAGCCCTTCATCTGAATACATATGAGGCGACTGATATCAGAGAGCTTGTTGATTGGCAGAGGCACCAAACAGGGATGTCCTTTCTCCCCCTTATTATTCTCGCTGCCAATGGAACCCTTGGCGGCGCAGTTTCGTAGGTTCGGCAGTGATTGGGACATTGGTTTGGGAGATGGGCTTCACCTGGTGTCCTTGTACGCTTCTGATTTGCTACCTTACGTTATGGATGTTCATAACGTGTCAGACATCATAGCCGAGACCCTGCAGCAATTTGCATAGCTGTCGGGTCTACGAGTGAACTGGAATAAATTATGCATTTATCCCTTTAATAAAGAGACACAGGACCCAGGGCTGATGATCAACGAAGTGCCCCTTAATTGACAATTGTCCTCCTTCTGGTACTTGGGCATACAAATATACCACAACACAAATGATGTACTAGATGGTAACCTCATCAGAGCTATCTCTTCTAATCGGTCCCAAATCAAATTCTGCAAAACGCTGCAGCTGAATGTCATGGGCAGAACAGCTTTGTCCAAAATGGTAATACTCCCTCGCCTTTTTATATTACTTTGCAAATCTACCTGTGTACGTTCGGTCCAAAATGTTCAGAGAATTGGAGCCGCTACTTAGAGAATTTATTCGGAGTGGCCTTATGGAAGCTTTACGCACCTACGGAAAGATGAGGTCTAGCTGTCCGAAACATAGAACTGTACTACCTAGCTGCACAATTGCAATGGGTAACAAAATGGCTTGCAGGTTTGCAGTTATCTGAAACGGTCACTGTCCAACCCCCTGGTCGCTATCTAGACTCTGTCACTTGTTTCACCCCATCGCCAGGCCTCCTTTACAAAAGCAGATCGCATTAGCCGTAGCCTACCGCTGCTACAGACGAAGCTTGCAACTCACTAGATACACGATCCCCTAGGCACCTGCACTCCCCCTTCTCAGTACCCCAAGGGCCGGAATGGGTTCAACAAGTGGTGCATTGGAACCATGGCATGCGGCACAGGTGCGTACGCTAGGCGATATATATGAAGATGGAGTACTATTGCCGTTTGACAAGTTAGCACAGGATACAGGTAACCCACCAGGCCAACTTCCGTTATCCTATTTCATAGCATCCGCACTAACAAAGTCCCGGAGAGACATGAATGCTGAGCCCCAGCCTCACCTGCATGTCATGGGTAAAGGCAGTCATATTATACATTGGTTAGCGGATGAGCTATTATCACACACTTTAAGACCCCTTGCATCCCTGCGTAATGCTTGAGAGAGAGACAGGTGAAGCTGTGGGAGGACAAGGAATGGGATGTCATCATAGCCGGCGTCACGCAGATCTCCCAAAACACAAAATTTTGCATCATTCAGTTCTGTATCATCCATAGATCATACCTATCACCGGATAAAATTAATAAATATTATCAATTAACCTCGCAGCATGCCCCAGAAGTGGTCAGATTGGAGCGGACCTTCTAGACATGCTCTGGACCTGCCCTTTTCTGCATGACTAATGGCAAGTGGTTGGGTCCTGTTTATCGGAATGCACAGACCGTCCTTGTCTACACACATGGGAAGAATGTATACTGGGTATATTTTCTAGGGCCAAAAAAACACAAAGCAACATCCAGATTTATAGATCTAGGCCTTATAGTGGCCAAAAGATAGGTCACCCGAAGATGGAAAAATGAACCTCCTCCCCCTCTAGAATGTTGGAAACTGTGAATTTTGGTCTGGGCTCAAGCGGAAAGCGTTGTGTTACATAAAGAGGAGGCAACTAGTTTGCGCAAATATCCAATAGCACAGTGTCGGGATACCATGTTAGTGACATTACAACAGGTAAGACCAGAGCAAAATGGGGATACGCCATAGGATAGATTGTTCGGGGGCATCAGGAGCTACCCGAGCGCAATCTGCACCCCAAAGAGTCACCCAGAGCAGGGTCAACATGGATCAACCTGTTTGAATACTCCGGGAGTGAATTGAAACCTAATGCGTCACAGATAAACTACTTGGGCCAACCAAGAGTCGGGCCGTCACCAGGCGGGGGGATTATAACACAGGGTCTATCTACTGCTTATTATATAAGGCTGATTTATAGTGTCTAGTTATTGTTTGTTATATTCTAAGATGTTTGCACCACCACCACATGAGTAACTGTGACACAGGAATGTTGCTGATATTCGTCAACCAAAGATTCCAAGATATATACTGTGCATACTGCTACAACAGACATACTGCCTGCTACATGTTGTGACTGTCGCAAACACGTACTCCTCCGTTTATTTTGTATTAACATGTATTAAATAAAATGCAAAGACTTTTTTTTTCTTTTAAAGCGCCAGGGTTGGATGGAGTGGCGTCCTTTGGCATTCCTGAGGATACTGGAGACCTATGCTGTATCTAACCTATCAGTCTGTGAGTTAGAGAGGTTTAAAATGCGCATGTCTGGCTAGCCGTCGCAAGACGGCCGGCCGAAGGGACATGCGCACTTTAAACTTTAAGTGCCCTGACCATCACTGATTTCTGCTGCTGCCAGTCTGGCAGCAGCAGAAAGCCTCGCCCCCCCATCCTGAGGCTCGGCTCTGGAAGGGTTTTGAAAAATAAAATAGTAATAAATTAACTTTATTACAATTTTATTTTTCCATCTCTGGGGGCAATTTGGTTAGTGGGGCGACGCTCCTCTGCCTCAACGGAGGAGCCACCTGTCTCCTCTACTTCAATGTTCTCCTCTCTTGGGCCATTGGTTCAATGTCCTAAGCAACACTGGCACAACAAGGGTGCACTGAGCCCTGATACAAGCGAGGAATGCTGGTAAAACAGCCATAATTGGGGATTAGTTGGAGCCTCACACCCCTGAAGCCAGGTGCCACTGTGCCTGCACCACCAATAATACCTACTCCTCTGACCACACTACTGGGCCATCACTCCTATGCCAGAGGCTCAACGCAGTGTCAAAAAAGAGAAAAAGCCCTGTTACTCGGAACCTGTTCCCTGTATAGGAAGTGAGACTTGGGCACCAATGCTAACAAGGAAAATGGCTCACCATCCCCTTTTTTATTAACATTTTACGTATCATCACAATGTCTTGTGTTACATCAATAGGTTACGGTGTACAAACAAAGATGAGATATCGTAGGTATAATAGTCTCGGAGCATATATACAGTAACATCTTGTCGCTCTGTGTCAATGGGGACAGGAGACCAACTAAAACCGTACAGTATTATCACAAATCTAGGTGTGGTCATTCACTATTATCTGACCCCGATGTCTCTTGTGGGGGGGTTCGCATATATTTCCACGATAGGTGTTCCACTTCCCCTATACCCTTGTCCATTTTTTGGGGCACCCTCGGTGAACATAGACTGATCTCTCTGCCATCATAGCTATGTCCATATCTCTGCACCATTGCCCTAGGGTAGGGTTGAGCCTGGACCCCCAACGTTGCGCAATATTCCGTTTTGCCATTGTCATGCCCATAGTTACCCAGTCTTGGGCTGTGTTGTTTAAATCCGTGGGTTCCCAGATATTAAGAAGACAACGATTTGGTTTGGGGAGAATCGTGACTTCCATAACTTATGAGAGTGTGCGCATCGCTGCTCTCCAATATCTCGTTATCTCTGGACAAAGCCAGAGAGTGTGATAAAATGTACCTGGCTCTCCACACTGTCTGAGACAAAGTGGCGTGTCTGCCCGGTGTATTGTATGCAATAATGTCCTAGTGTAATATGTACGGTGTAGAATTTTTAATTGCACCAATCTATGCCTTGATGGTATCGCTGCCTCCCTAGGGGACGCCAGTGCCTCCCTCTAGTCTGCCTCATCTATTTCACATGTGTCTATTTCCTACCGTGCCTTCAATGATGCTAAGGGGTCCGGACGGTTATTTACAATTTTCCGGTAAGTTTGTGAAATTGCCTTTTTGTGAAGGTGATCTGTTAGTAGCCGATCTTCTAATGGCGAGGATTCCTCAGGTCGTGTTCCCGGCGGGATCAAAGACTGGAGTGCATGTCTAATCTGCATGTATCTGAATATTTCTGTCTGTGCTAAGCTGTAATTGGCCTGTAGATGAGCAAATGTAACAACCTCCCCCTTCATCCAGAGGTCACCGACTTTTGATACTCCTATCAGATCCCATTGGGTAAAGCCTTTAGTATAGCTCAGTGTGCCCAGCCTCTTTGTGTCCCATAATGGCATGGCTTGTGTAATAACTCCCTCCCATCCTAGTGCTTTCTGTGCCGTGGACCAGACTTGTACAGTGTGCGCTGTTGGACCTGTGAGGATGTACCGCCTCTTTCTGGTGTATAGCGTTCCCATAATCCCCGGAACTTCCAGTAGGTGCCTATCCATTCTGTACGCTGGGTCCTCTTGGGGTGTATGGAGCCATTGATTAATAGCAACCAACTGGGATGCCCAATAATACATTTTAATGTCAGGAAGTGCGATACCGCCATCGTACCAGCTTCTCATTAGTTTGTTCATAGCTATTCGGGGAGTTTTCCCATCCCAGAGCAGCGTTGTTAATTCCGCTTTAATCGCTGTAAAGTATGTTGCAGGGATTGGGAATGGTGTGTTTTGTAGCACATAAAGGAATCTAGGAAGTGCAAGCATTTTGAAAAGAGCTGCCCTTCCCAACAGTGTTAGTGGCAGTGTACGCCAGTGCTTGACGTCGCCCTTAAATCTTGTCAAAGGCTGCATCAGGTTTTGAGCAGTGAAGTGCGTGTGGTCATGTGTTATGAATATCCCAAGATATTTAAAGCCATCCACCTGAAGTGTACATCCGCGGGGGAGCCGTGGCGTGGAAACGTGTAGGATATAGAGATGCGACTTCGCCCAGTTTATCGTATATCCGGAGACTCTACCATAGGCCGTGCATATATCTAAGAGGCAGTTGATGGAACGTGCCGGGGACGTTAAGTATAACAGTATGTCGTCCACATACAATGAGATTCGGTCTTCCCACCCAGGTGCCCACCGCAGTCTGCATATCACTGGGTCTTGTCCTATCCAGGCTGCCAGGGGCTCAAGCACTATTGCGAACAGAAGTGGAGATAAAAGGCAACCTTGTCTTGTCCCCCTTCCTAATGGAAAGTAAGCAGATATATGGCTGTTTACCACTACTTGAGCTAGTGGCTGAGTATATAATAATTGGATCCATGCACAGAATTTGGGTCCGAACCCCAGGTGGCTGAGGACTGCAAAAAGAAAGGGCCATTCCACTAAGACGAACACCATTCGCGCGTCCAGTGAGAGTATAACTGCGTCCTCTGCTATGGTGGATCTGCGTTCTATAACACTATGTTGCCTCCTCAGATTGAGCGCAGTATTGCGGTTGGGCATAAATCTGGACTGGTCTGGATGAATCACTGTGGAGAGGTGTGGTTGCAGTCTGGTGGCCAGTGTCTTAGCTAAAATGTTGGCTTCTGCGTTTATCAGGGATATCGGTCTATAGGACATACATTCCTGTGGCGGTTTGCCCAGCTTATGTATCGCTACTATGGTAGCCAGGCGCTGATCTCTAGGAAGGATCCCCTTCTCCAAACTATCCTCGTACATGGCCAGTAAGTGTGGGACTAGCTGGGGTGCTGCGTGCTTGTAGAATTCCCTCGGAATTCCATTGGGCCCTACCGCCTTCCCCGTGTAAAGTGCCCCAATCGGCTGTGTGAATTCCTCCGGTGTTATGTCTGCTTCCAGAGCTGCTACTGCGTCCGGACGTAGCGTGGTCATGTGTATGTCTTGGAGAAATGCTAGATTGTCTTCCCTTGAGGTAGTGGTGGTTGGTGTGTATACTATTTCATAATGCGCCGCCAATGCCTCAGTGATGCGTTGGGGTGCAGTCATCTGTCCATCACCTATGCGGATCTGTGCCACCAATCTACTCACTCTTTCCTTCTTTTCCAACCAGGCCAGAAGCCTACCCGCTTTGCGCCAAGTTCATATATGGTGTGCTGCGTTTTTGCGAGTGTAGTATTAGCCTCCTCCCGTGTGTAGACGTTATATGCTTGTTGTGCAAGGTGGAGCGTATGTGCCGCCTCCTCATTAGCATCGTCTATATGTGCTGCCTCTGCTAAAGACATCTCCAGTTCTAAATCATCAACGTGGCTATGTCGTTCCCTTTTCTGCCCCACAATGAGGGTGATCGCATGTCCGCGTAGCACTGTCTTGTATGCCTCCCACAGAGTCATTGGAGAGGGAACCGAGTGCTGATTTTCCTCAAAGTATCTCTTTGTTGCTTGTATGAGACCTTTACAGATTTTACTATATTTAAGGAGCCCCGGGTGAATTGGGAACAGTCTTTGCCGTTGCGGGGTAAAGTGTGTATACGTAATGAGTATTGGTGAGTGGTCCGATATACCTCTGGATAAGTGCATAATTTCTGATAGTCCTAGCATCCCTGTAGCTAAGGTGAAGATGTAGTCTAGTCTGGAGCAGCTGTTGTGCACTCCAGAGTGGAATGTATATTGCCTTTTTGTCGGGTATCTGGTACTCCACACATCCACTAAGCCGAGAGCGCCTACGAAGTCTACTAACTTTAGACTAGCCCCACTGGCGTCCCTAGGGGGTTGTCGGTCTATGGATGCATTCATGGTGGTGTTGAAATCACCCCCTATAATTAGTTCTCCACGTGGGAGTATAAGTAAAGCTTTCCCAAGATCTGGTAAGGCCGTCTGATGCAATGTCGGTGGGACTTAGACTGACATTATATTATATATTCTACCATCCCACTGGCAGGTGATTGCTGCAAATCTTCCCTGGTCGTCTTTGTGTGTGTCGACTAAGATCAACGGGAAACGTCTATTCACTAGGATCCCTACCCCTCTGGAGCCAGAGGTGAAATCTGAGTGTATCACCATTTTGAAGCCCCATCTATCTAGGGCTTTAACAGTCGTTCCCTGCATATGTGATTCCTGGATTTTTACGTCTGAGGTAGTGTAAGACAAGGCCCCATTTAATTTTGTCCCCTAAACCATTGATATTCCAAGATATCACCCTCAACGGAGGGCTGGACCGCCGGGAGTCCTGTGTCTGTGAACCGGCATTACTGTTCTCCGAGTTTGTGGTCGGCATGATCATTAATACTGTTTGTCCCTCCCTGAGCCATTTGCAATGTCTTTTCTGTAACTCCGTCTGGTCTGTTCCTTGTTGTAACACCTGTCATCAATAATACACCCATAACTAAAAACAACCCAAGTAACTGATCCCTTCTTTCCACCCCCCTCCCTGCCTCCCTGCACAGTGGATTTAAAACTACCCGCCACCCCAACTCAGCAGAGTGCTTGAAACCCAGAACTTTGTACTTGCGTAAGGGGGGAGAGTCACTCCGTGTCCCCCATTCATTCCCTTTATGTCCATACGGTCTGCAGCAAACTTCTTGCACCTGTCAGATATCTGGCCCCAGCTATATTTGTGAACTAGGCCGTCGAGCATCGTCTGAGGTGGGCATTTCCTAGGTTATGAGGTTTCAGTAGTCTCGTTGAATAGGCTTCTTTTCTTTGGGTCATTGCCCTCGTGTCCCGATGTGAAGTTATTTTCCGGGCGCACCCACGCTCCCTTCAGAGAGTTCCATTGCCCTGAGGTCGTGGTGCGAGGTATTATTCTACGTCACTGTTCGGCCCTCGGCCGCTGTCTATCCTGGCTTTGGCCTCCGTCTCTTTTGATAGGGCTGGGTTAGTGAGGTGGTGGTTTTGCCTTGCCACATGCCTGTTATGCCCTTTGGCGGGGCGCCACCCCTTCCAGCCAGTCTTGGGCCTCTTCTGGCGTCTCAAAGAACCAGCTCTTCACTTCTGCTTCTACTACCAGTTTTGCGGGAAAGAGCATTGCATATTTGAGTTCTCGATTACGTAGCTCTCTTTTGACCTCCAGGAAACTTCGTTGTTGCTTTGTCACGGCCGCTGTGTAGTCAGGGTACAGCGTTACATTACTGTTGTCTACTCTCAAGGGGGGCGCAACTCGAGCCGCCTGCAGAATTGCGTCCTTGTCTCTGAAGTTGAATATACGTGCCAGAATAGGCCGTTGGGGAGCTCCCGGCCTGGGTCGCCCTCCCGGCACTCGGTGGGCTCTTTCCACCGAAAAGAAGTTAGAGAATCCCCGTGGCTGCAGTTGTGTTTGCACCAGTTCTTCCGCGAAAAGATCTAGCGCTGGTCCCTTGACGCTTTCCGGTACTCCCACCAGTAGAATATTGTTGCGCCGCGAGCGCCCTTCCTGATCATCCAGCTTCTCTGCCATTTGTTTATTTGCTAGTTCCAGGTGACGCACTTGCAGTTGCAACGCCGCAGTGTCCGTCAAGAGGGCTGCCGTGGTAGTTTCTACCTCCGACATTCTTGTGTTCATTTTGGAGACATCTGCTCTCAGAGGTATGCCACCATTCCCTTTTTGCTAGTAACATTTCTGTCATTGGGGTGCAGTGGTCCCTCACACCATTGTCTGCATGCCAATGCACCTGCTGCACTGATAATAGTGATGGCACTTAATAAAAAGTCTGCACTTCTCAACACCTTCATCAGACCATCTCTTTGAGGAAGTGGGGAAGCTGTCTCTGTCCATTTGTAAACGAAAAGATTGTACCCTATATAGCGCCCCCTTTCTCTAGGCATTCTCTTTGACTCTATCCATGGATTTTGCTCCATTCAGCTTTCTCCGGGTCATTACTCTCAGGTCGATACTTTGAATATGATCCTTTTGGCCTCCTCCCTCCCACCCCCTCAAATTACCTTAGAGGACATTTTCATGTAAACAGAGGTCGAAGTTGGCCAGGTGTATGAGGACCAAGGTGTTTTTAATTTTACATAAACAGTTCCCGTACATTTTGTTAAAAACAACCCTTCTGAATTGTCAGTGAGCGCCTGGAGTACTTGGAGGGTGCTGATAGAGAGGGGTCTCTAAAGTGCTTAAATTTAAGAGATAAACTAAGGATGCTGAGTTTTGGAAGTGTCATTTTAATGGACCTAAAAAATGTCTGCACTAGGTACAGTCTTGTTAGCTATTAATAATATGTATTCTTTGAAAGCACTTCTTTTTTCATATACACTCAATTATTGTGTGGCAGCCTGTCTTATACTATGTGTAATACAATTTTAAAACAATTACGTAAATATTCACTGTGTTACTGTTAGTTGCTGGCACCTTACATCACTATAAATTCACAAGTCACTATTCTGCACTGCACCGTACAGGATTTAATTCTCTGACTCTTGTCTCTCAGACATCTGCAGTGACTGCATTAACCAACTCATGTTTCATAATGTAAGGGTGCATTGCCTACCAAATAGTTTAATTTGCATTTATTTTTCATTTAAGGTGTGTGCGTTATTTCATATGCAGTTGTCGGGAAAGGTGGTAATTTTTTCTGTTATCAGTACATACTTTAGACGGAAAATGCTAGAACAAAACACTTTAAAATGCTTCCTACAGCTGCCCTATTACCAGACTGATAATTAAAGTAAATGAAGACAGAAAAGACATGTTAAGAATGAATACAGAGGAGTTCATATAAGGTTCTGCTTAACAATGTCTGAGCCTTTGCAGAATCATAAAACATGAACACATGGCTACCATTTTTAGGTCTCGCCTGACCCAGCGCATGCGCTGGTCTGGCGAGACTTATTGAGAGGGCTCCAAAAAGTGCTACCAGGCCAGCCTAGAGCTACAGTGCATGTGCGCGTGCGCGCACGCCGCACTTCACCGCAATTACTTTAACTTTCGCGGCCGCACGGCCGCTTTGATGTTTGATCGTGATCCCGATCGCGATCACTTTAACATTCGCGGCCGCACGCCGCTTTGCATAGCCAATAGGTCTCGCTTTTGGGACCTTATAAGTATTTATTATGCAACTGTTGCATGGCTAAACACTTATAAGGTCCCAAAGGCGAGACCTATTGGCTATGCCAATGCTTGTTCTCTTTGAAATGCGGCAACCCCATCCTGATTTGCTTCATGTAAATGAAGATGGCCTGGAAATGCAAAAATAAAAGTTGTGTTTCCATGGCCATCTTTATTTACAAGTGCTTACTGAGGCATTTATGCCCCCCTGTGAATGCCGCTATGGACCCCAGGGAGGGCATGCCCCACGGTTTGAAAACCTCTGCACTGGACTATAAGAGCAGAAGCCATATCATGGTGAAGTCTTTAAGTGGAATGAAAAAAGTGTGGGGTCTCTAAAAGGGGCGTGCTCTATGTAGTTAATGGCGTGGCTTTAAGAAGTAAACTACATTTCTGTGATTCCCTTAGTATGTTACCCAGCTGGTATTTTGGTGCCTCTATGTGCTTTCTGTTATTGCATCCACATATATAAAAACAAGTACTGACATACACCTACAACCAGCCAGGATTAATAGCTTTTGTCAATGAGCTTTACCTATTTAAGATAAACTATAAAAGAGTAATATACTACACAGGGGGAAAAAGTACAAAAAACAGCATCTTGGAAATCAGGACCAACTTTAGCACTGCCCTGTGCGACAATGTTTATTGGTCCCCCCAGTGACCTGCTTCTTGACAGATCCACTCATTATCCCCCAGGGGTGTGATGTGGTCACTGGTGGTGTGGACCGTTATGGCCGTAGCCCGGAGGGGTGTTTGTGGAGCTCCCCTTTGAGTGATACACAGGTGGTCACTCTCGTGACCATTGGGGGTGGGACTATTTTCACAATAATGACACCTGGTGTGTAACCAGGATTTTGAACATAGTATCTCCCGTGTATTGGTGTTTACTTACTCTGCGGTTGCTGATCTTTGGACACAATATTTTGGCGACGAAGGCGGGTGTTCCTGCGCTTCCTGTTGGCTTCCTGCCGTGGTCTGTGGCTGGGCTACGGGCTGTGTGGAGCACGCCTCGGGGGTTTCCCGGCCCCTGCGGTGGCATCTGGGTGCTGGCTGCTTCTCTTTTCTTTGTGCCTCGCAGCTGCTGTTTGTGGCTCGGTCGGCCCCGTTTGTTCCTGGGGGCATAGTCTGTTGGTGAGGCGCGGCCTGGAGAGGCCTGGAGGAGTGCAGCGGAGGGGGTGTGCAGCTCTTGCGTTGCTGGTGCCCTGCAGACCGTGTCCTCTTGCTGGGGGTGAGATGACCTTGTCGCCTGCCTGTTTTTCCTCGTGTGGTGACGTGGAGCATTACGTCGGCCTGGAGCTTTCTCTTGCTGGGGGTGAGAGGAGCGTTTCACCTGCCTGAAGCCTGGAGCTGGTGCTTTGCCTGACTTTCTGGTGCGGGACTTTGGGTTCAAGTTTTACTGGGTCTTTTGGGGCTCCTTTGTTGCTTTTCGGTCCGGGGGTGGTGCCTGTGTGGTGTTGCTGGGACTGTGGTGACTTTTGAAGGAGGGTTTTTCCTATGTAAACCATCCCTCCTGTGGAGCCCTTTCTACAGGATCGTCCTCCGTCAGCCCAGGCAGCTCAGTGGAAGGACTGGGTGGACTGTTTGGAGAAATACTTTGATGCCATTGACCTGGATGAGGAACAACGGCATCCTATGCTGTTACATCTGGGGGGTTGGCCATTCACCGTTTAGGGCAGTCGGTGGTTGAAGGACGGCCACCACACACATATTGTACTTTGAAACAAGCCCTTACCACCCATTTTGAACCACCGGCCAATCCGGATTATGAGCGGTTTCTGTTGCATCAGGCACGACAGCTACCAGATGAGTCCGTGGATACGTTTTATGCCCGTCTGCGTGATTTGGCCAGCACCTGTACGATGCTGCGGATGAGATCCGGACCCAATTTATACAGGGCTATTCCTCTAGTAAATTACGTGAAGCTATTCTACAGGTACCAGGCATGTCAATGGCTGATATGTTGACTTGGGCCGATCTAAGGAACTGTCGAAAGTACGGGCGGCCCATATGGAGGCGGCGCTCCAACAGGTGGTGAAGGTGGAGCCGGTTAATGTTGTTTCGGCCCGAGTCCCTGACAGGAAGAAGCCGAGGAGTAAAGGGAAAGTGGAGCATAGGCACTGTTATGGTGGTCCTTTTCTTCATAAAGGAGTGTGTCCTGCTAATGGAAAATGGTGTTCAAATTGCAGCCGGTTCAACCATTTTTCGAAGATGTGTCGCTCTGCCCCGGCATGAGGTTCTGTGTCTGTACCATCTGACCGGGTGTACCTTGCTGATCATTTAATGGAGGAAGGGGACATGGACGATGATGATGTGGAGGGGGCTATACATGTCATTCATGCTCTGCAACCTGGATGTCACCTGGGAGTTTTTTAGGACAAGATCCAGGGGGGTCCTTTCTGGCCTGGATGGTGTATTCAATGTCAGTGATGACATTTTGGTGCATGCCCCTACTTTGGATGAGCATTTCTCCCGCCTCAGAGGTGTATTTTAGCGGTTGCTGGAGCATGGACTTACGCTCCATAAAGAGAAATCCGAATTCTTGAAAACAAACATTTCATTTTTTGGTTATTATTTTTCTCAGGATGGCGTTTCACCAGATCCCTTGAAAGTTTGTGCTATACAGACGGCTCCTGCTCCCATTAATGTGTCTGGTGTGCGGAGTTTCATGGTGATGGTGAACTATTGTGGCCATTTTATTCGCAACCTGACTGATCTTACGGCTCCTTTGAGGGAACTTACTAAATCCAATGTTGCATGGAACTGGGGTCCGGAGCAGGAGTGTGCTTTTCAGGCTGCTAAGCAGGCCCTGTCGGCTGATACCACTTTGGTGTATTTCAATCCAGCACTGGAGTCTGAGCTGTCAGTGGGTGCTTGTCCCATTGGTTTGGGGGCTGTACTTTCTCAGCAGCAAGGCAATGGGGAATGGGCCCCGGTGGCGTATGCCAGTCGTGCATTAACTGCAACTGAACAAAGGTACTCTCATATTGAGAAGGAGGCTATAGCTATCCATTGTGGGTGCTGCCATTTTTATTTATATCTGTATGGAGAACCGTTTGTTGTACATACGGATCATAAACCCCTCATTCCGTTGTTCAAGGGGTCCTTTTCCAAACCTCCACCACAAATTGTGAAATGGATTCTGCAGTTACAGGATTATTGTTTACAGTGGTGTTTCGTCCGGGGTCACTAAATCCGTCTGACTATCTCTCAAGGCATTTTCGTCCTGCTACTCCTAGCGAGGATTCTGATGCTGAGGATACTGAGGAATATGTGCATCTGGTGGTGGAGCGGTCTCGGCCACTTCCTATTTCATTGGAGGAGATTCTGAAGTCTACGAAACTGGATGAGTGTTTCCAGATTTGTCTTTCTGCAGTGAGGACTGGGAAATGGAGTGCGCTAGTGGATAAAGCCAAGTATCGTACTGAGGATGCTAATTTTACTTTAGCGTCCCTTCACAATGTGTGGGATGAGCTGGTCATATCCCCGGAAGGCTGTTTTATGAGAGGTCCACAGCTGGTGATTCCTGGTTGTCTGCAACAAATGGTGGTGGATCTTGCTCACTTGGCTCATCAAGGGGTAGTGGAGACTAAATCCAGGTTGAGATGTAAAGTTTGGTTTCCTGTCCTGGATGCTTTAGTCAAGAGCACTGTGATAACATGTGCACTCTGTCAGACTGCTGCGGCAAGGGCTGACTTTGGGAGTCTATCGGATTGGCGTCATATGTTGGTGGTCATCGACGATTTTTCCATATATCCTGAAGTTGAGTTACTGAACACTACAAAGGCCTGTCAGACTATTCCTTGGTTTGAGAAAATCATGGCTACTCATGGTTTGTTTACTGAGCTCCGTACTGACAATGGTCCTCCATTTTCAAGTCAGGACTTTGCTACCTACCTTCAGTCCAGGGCATTTTGTCACCAAAAGATTACTCCTTTATGGCCTCAGGCCAATGGGGAGGCGGAGCGCTTTGGGCACACCCTTAATAAGGCCATTAGGATTGCTGTGGCTGACCGGCAGGATTTGGATTATGCTTTGTATGGTTTTTTGAGGGATTATCGGATGACCCCTCATTCCACTACGAAGGTCAGCCCGATGTCTTTGTGTATGAATCAACCTATGGGTGACTTTGTTCCTCAGTTGGAGGCGGTGTCTGCCAAACATGCATTAGTGGCAGATGGACTGCAGAAACGCAAATTGAGGAATGATAAGGTTTCTTCACGGCGTGGAGCAAGACCGAGTTCCTTTAGGGTGGGGTTATGGTGCGGAATCGGCATCAGAGAGGGAAATTTAGTTTGCCGTTTGAGCCTGAACCATAGATTATTCAGTCTGTCTGTGGGACTAAGATCACAGCGATAAGAAATGGAATGATCATCTCTAGAAATGTGTCTTTCTTCAAAGCTTACTGAAATCCTGGTGGAGACCGGGTGGGGGATTATATGCTTCTGGATAATGGACTTCAGGTTTTTGACGAGGAGTCTACGGATGGTGCAGATTTGGGTAGTGGTGGATTTTTTCCGGATCAGGCACTGGAACGTGATGACCTTCCTGGTGGGGGTCAGGTGGTGTCGGAACAGTGTGGTGTTTCTTCCTCTGCGAGGATGCCCCGTGTGGCACCTGAGTGTGATTCGATGCCCCGTCCTGATGAACCCCAGGGGCCTGAGTCTGGTCTGCAGCGAGGGGGTATCGAGAGGTACCAGCTTCGGCCGTGCCCCACCAGGTCTTCGAGATTGAAGAACTATGTGACATATTGACTTGGTTTTGTGTCGCGGACATTGTGTTATATTTAACTTGTGTGTGTTTTATACACATCGGTGTTTTTTTTTTTCGCTCTTTTTTTTTTCTTTTTCTTGTGTGTTGTGTTTTATTTGCAGGGTGTGGATGATGTGGTCACTGGTGGTGCAAACCGTTATGGCTGTAGCCCGGAGGGGTGTTGGTGGACCTCCCTTTTGAGTTATACACAGGTTGTCACTCTCGTGACCATTGGAGGTGGGACTATTTGCACAATAAAGACACCTGGTGTGTAACCAGGATTTTGAATAGAGTTTCTCCCGCGTATTGGTGTTTACTTACTCGGCGGTTACTGATCTTTGGACACAACAAGGGGTATCCCTCATCTCTCCATAGCCCCTCTCTCCCATGTATTTAATTTCTTTTACTGCACTTCTCAAACCAATGTTGAGTGTCAGAGCACTTTACATAGCAAAACATTATAGAAAGGCAATCATACAACTTTGTAAATCAACTACAAACTCCGGATTTGTAGCATGACACAGAGGTTAGATTTAGCTTTACAAATAAGAAATTATTTTTACCTAAACTAATACTTTTTGGCAAATTTAGGATAACCAAAGACTGTGGAAAAAACATAAGGTTCTAAACCTAAGCTGTACATTTTTCATGCTGCACTTTGATGCCAGTTTATAACTCACTGTGCAATATACATCATGACGTGTGGGAGAAAAACTACTTGGCCATTGGACGATTTGTGCATAATGTGGTATTATGCAAAATAATGTGTAACAAAGTTTAGGCCTGATTCAATATTACAGGCACACTTTTATAGAAGGCCTGGTTGGGGGGAGGGGGTATCCAGCAATGTTCATCACTAGCTGGCAAATTTCCACCTTCAAATCTGAGCACTGGAAATGTACCCCCAAAGTTGGGATTCATTGCCAGTGACTAGCATTTTAAACATAGGTATTTACAGAGAAGTAGAGATTTGGCTACTATCACACATTCTTTTACAAATTAAGCACTGCCTCAGATCCTTCAAAGACTCTTTCCGTGACAACTTAAAGCTCAGATGCGTCTCTCACCTTGCTGATTCGACACCAGTTCTAACCACCGTTTTAAATGACAAACACTTTCCTGGAAAACTAAGTGAATACCCACATTAAACTAAAACATGCAAGCCAAACTCTCTTGATGACACCACTGACATACTCATTTACCTCAAAGCCACCTCCAATGAAAATTATGCTTTACACTCGTCATTCATCAAAGTTCTCATCGAAGAAGCTCTCTCACTATTGTCCACACTTCCCTCATGTGAGGCTTCTTCCTAGGAGCTCTCAAGGCAGGCCAAATCTATCCACTGCTGAAGGAACCCAAACTAGGGACAGGTGACCTAACCTATCAGTGGCCCATCATTCACCTTCTTTTCATCAGCAAGGTCATCTAAAAGCAGTCTGTGCTCAACTGCAAGACCACATAAACGTCAGCCTTCTCCAGCACAGCTATCAATCTGGCTTCAGATCAGCACAGAGGCAGCTACCTTGCACTTCACACATGATGTCTTCCTGACCACAGATGAATATGACCCCTGTCGAACAAGTTACTTAGCTTTGGTAACGCCTTATCTGGTAGAGATATGATCTTGCCCCAGATTTCTTACCTTTAAATTTCCCAGGTGTCATGCTGGAATCTGAAGATTTTTCTTCGAGCAATACCCCTGCGCGCTGGTAGTTGGTGTTGGTCGGCTCCACGTGATATTGTCGGCGTCATTTGCGCCGTAGTGACATCCGCGCCAACTACAAATGCTCACCTCGGCACGTTGACGTCAGTTACTTTTCACGGCTTTCCACACCGAAGCAATAAAATGCATTGACATTGGTGTGTTCGAACAAGTAGGGCCCTGAAAAAGATTAACCCTGACTCTAGAAACCTGTCCACAGTGTGGGGAGAATGGGAGGGTTGGTAAGGAGTCTGCAGCTAAATCATGTCTCTACCAGATAAAGGGTCACTGAAGGTAAGTAACTTGTTAATCTGATAGAGCCATCAACCCACAGATTCCTTAACTTTGAATAGATACCCAAACAATATGATCCTCGGAGGAGGGATTGCAGACAAGTTTAGACCACAAAATCCTGCAGGACAGAGCAGCCTAAGAGATCGTCCCTGTGGCCTTCATTGTCAAGGCAGGAATGCTTAGTAAACATATGCAGGGATGCCCATGTTTCTGCCTGCTAAATGTCCAGGACTGGAACTCCACGTTGCAACGCTGTGAGAGCAGCCTTAGCTCTGATGGAGTGAACTCTTACGTCTTCGGGAGGCTGCTTCTTTGCCACATCATAGCAAATCTTGATGCAGAGGACCACCTTCTGCGAGATAGTCCTCTTTTGCACCTCATAACCTTTCTTCGCCCCAACGTATCACAGGAAGAGTTGGCCATGCACCCAAAACTCTTTTGTGTGGTCAAGGTAGAACAACAATGCTCATTTTGGGTTCAGATGGTGAAGTCGCTCCTCTTCCTTAGAGGGATGCGCAGGAGCGGAGAAAGTAGGCAAGGTGACCGATTGCCCACATGGAATGGTGTTACCACTTTCGGGAGGAAAGAGGCCCTAGTGCGAAGCACCAATTTGTCAGGGAATAATGTCAGGTTAGGAGGCTTGGATGACAAAGCTCACCCTCCTGGCAGATGTGATTGTCCCTAAATGGTAAGCAGCCAGAGGGGGCAATTATTTAGTGATTTGAATGGAGAGCACATCAGGAAGGTGAGAACCAAATTAAGGTCCTACTGAGGCATAATGAAAGGAGAAGGTGGGAACATATGTACAAGACAAAACCTCAAAAAGAAAATATCATGAGGCAGAAATATCGAGCTGGAAATATCGTATGCAAAAATATAGCTGACAAGAATATTGATTTTAAGGTAAGTAATATCGGTGTTTTTAATAATCATATTTGTTTAATTGATAATTATGTAAATTGTGTAATGAATTTTAATTTTTAAGTTATAAATCAGGTGCTGGTTCTTGACTTTGTAGGGGTAGAATGTGGAAAGTTAATTATTAATTTGTAAGTTAAATATTAGATGTGGTTTGTTGTGTTCATTGGGATAAACGGTGGGTAGTTGATTAAATATAAATAATTTATTCATTAATTATTATTAATTGTTTAATTGGTAATTAATTATGTAAAATGTGTATTTGTTAATAATTTTATGATATATTTTAGGTGTGTGTTGTTTAGTTTGTAGATGTATAGGGTGGGAAGTAATAGTAAATGTAAAAATAGTTATTCGTTTATTAAATATTGTGCTATTTATTATGTTATGTGTTGTTATGATTGTGAGAATATAGTATGGTGTTTTAATTATATTAATATTATTTGTTTTAATATAATCATATTTAATAAACATTGTAATAAATATGTCTTTTTTACATATATATGTATAATTTTTAAACTTAAATATTTATATTTTTGTTATTTAATATAGTTGTTAAAATATATTATTTTGTTGAAGTGAAATACTCTTTCTCTACTCTTGCACAGACAGGAGTGGGAATAGTAATTTGTACCCCTCCTGAATGCAACACTTTCCCTACTGTTGCACTGACTAGAGTGGGAACAGTAAATGTTACCCTTCCGCAATCCAACACTTTCCCTGCTGTTGAAGTGACTGGAGTGGGAATAGTAATTTCTACTCTTCCTGAGTCCAACACTTTCCTTACTGTTGTACTGACTGGAGGGGGATAGTACATTTTATTTCTCCTGAGTCCCACGCTTTCCCTACTGTTGCACGGACTGGAGTGGGAATAGTAAACCAACACTTTCCCTACTGTAGTAGTGACTGCAGTGGGAATAGTACATTTATCCCTTCTGATTCCAATGTTTCCCTACTGTTGCACTGACTGAAGTGGGAATAGTAATTTTGATCCCTTCTGAGTCCAGGACTTTCCCTACTGTTACACAGACTAGAATGGGAATAGTACATTATCACTCCTCCTCGGTCCAATATTTTCCCTACTGTAGCACAGAATGGAGTGGGAATATTACATTTTAGCCCTCCGTAATCCAACCCTGCTGCATCGACTGGAATGGGAATAGTAATTTCAACTTGTCCTGAGTCCAATGCTTTCCCTACTGTTGCACAGACTGAATTGGGAATATAAATCTTGACCCCTTCTGAGTCCAACGCTTTCCCTACTGTTACACAGACTGGAGGGTGAATAGTAAATTTTTACTCCTCCTTAGTCCAACCTTTTCCCTACTGTTGCACCGACTGGAGTGGGTATATAAAATTTTAGCCCTCCGCAATCCAACACGTACCCTGCAGTTGCATCGACTGGAATGGAAATAGTAATTTCTACTTGTCCTGAGCCCAATGCTTTCCCTAGTTTTGCACAGACTGGGGTGGGAATAGTTTTCGTATTATTCCTACAATTTTGTAGTTTGGTTTAAATCCTTTAAATTTATATTAGGATTATATTTGTGTGTATTTTAAATTAAATATTTGTAGTGTGTAATATATTTTGTAGTAAAATGTCGTTTTTATATGTTATTTACTTTTTTATGTTTAATTAAATTGGTTTGAGTTTATTTTTTTCCCAGTTTATATATATCATCACAACTCCTTTCAAGTAAGACAGAAACGGCACTCTGGGATGTAAGGAACTCTGTTTATTCGATCAGGCCACCTCTTCATACTAAAGTGCGGTGCATTTAACTCCCATAAAGTGCTTTCCTTAACTATTTACTGATAAAAGGATCTAAATCTTACTTCTATAAACAAATACCCAAATTCCACTCTAGCCTCCCTCCGCACCATGCCTGAATATGAATAAACAAAATGTCATCAATAAAGTGCATTACTTTCAACAATTCCATTGATATCATCTAGTTTAAGTCAACTACTTGACTTTCTTCTTTATCCATATGCTTCCACATAGCTGAAAATCTTTTAATAGCACCTACCCTTTTTGCATAAGCTTCCTCAAATGTTTTAGTTTGAATCCTTTTATTATGCTAGTTTAGATAGACTGGCACTTTAGTTGTCCTCCAATTCTGTAGAATCAGGGCCCGTGCCACTAGAGAGGACATTGCTATAAATGCTTCCTCTCCTTTGGAGATTAGAACATTTTAACTCTGCCTTACTACACCAAAGAGTACTGTTTCCGCCTCTGGTTTTAAATTTCTCTGTTGGCCATAGCTAAGGGCAGAAAACACTTTCTCCTAAAACTGGGCTAATACAGGACAGGTAAAAACAATATGGAGCCACCCCCGACATAATTGATGAATGCATTTTATGTAATGCTCTAGGAGGATCATCCAGCGTGATAAAAATGGCATTCTTTTAAAATTTGCTGCTCTTAATGCCTTATTACCATACTGTGAAATCCCCTGCCACTCAAACTCTGAAAAAGTGCATTGTGTGTCATGAGTAATTTTATCTAAAAAGCTTGTAACTATAGAGCATTCCCTTTGACGCCGTAAAAGTCTGTACCGATTTCCAACCCCCTTAGCTTAATTCTATAGAGGACAGCCAGTACGGATACTGAGACTATACTAGATAGGGGCCAATTCTTTTTCAGCAGTTGCATAATCTGGAAATACCCTAAAAAAGAGCTTGTACCACGCTCCACACCTAGCCTGGATCTCCTGCCAATTTAAATACCTCCCCCTACTATAAAATGACCAAGTTCCTTGTAGGCATTACTTTCCCAAAACCTTATCTGTATATTCTGAATATGAAGGCCCAAACTTTAACATTCTGCAAGCTTCAAGTACTGATATTCAGCTGCATGAGTCTTCATAGAATAAAATAACGTAGCCTGACCCCATACTCCTGTAGTGTCTTATACCTAGTTTTCTTTGGGAGCTTGGCGGACTTCATAAAAGCCGGATTCTGAAATATAATATATGTATTTATTACTAAACACACCCTCCTAGGCTCTTTATGAGACTAGAGGTCGAAACACATAGGTTACACTTCAAATATGGCAGTAAAATAGCACAAATACACGTCAGGCCCTAAGGGGTCAGCCAAACCATATACCAAAAAGGTGGTATAAGAACCACAACTTAACTGGACACAAGGCCTAGAGCCTGTAGAATCGCTTGGACCCCAAGGAACAACCCAAGGTAGTGAAACAGGGGACCCACGAGGGCCATGTGCAGTGTCAGAACACAGCCGCAAGCTCCCGTTAGCTTCTATGGGGAAAGTCGCGGTTAGATTTTTAAACATTAGGGACACTTAGAAATGAGTCAGGGCCAAACCCTTTTGGACTTAGGAAGTTCTAGGGCCAACACCCACGGGAGCACCGGAGTACTTGTGTTACCTCACCCAGGGAAGCCGGTGCATAGGTGTCAAATGGTGTCGGGTCGCGTAGTTGATTTCAATGGGAGCTGGCAAAGAAGTGCTGCTGCCGGGAAGATGCGAAGTGTCTGAAGAGATCCAAGCCTGGATCGAAGTCGAGAAGAACCTGAAAGCAGAGCGGACAGAGTCTGGGTCACTAGCCAGTGACCAGGAAGGAGATAGGCAGAGGCCCACCGATGTCGGGTGATTTCAGGTGTAAGAGGTGAAGCTTGACTCTTCAGCCACGAGGACCAGGAGGCAGCGAGGATGACCAGAAGCTGGATTCGAGCTGTCCCACAAAGGATGTTGAGTGCTGCTGTGTCGGAATCCAGATTGGACTCACCAAGCCTTGGCAACAGCAACCCACGCAGAAACAAGAAAGATGCTTCGGTGCAGACCAGCAAGGTCTGTGGGACTCACCACTTGGTAGGGAATCAGGGCACATCTGGAGCAACCAGGAAAGCCCAAGGAAATTGAAAGTTACCCCCTCAGGGACCCACCAGTTGACGGACCAGGGATCGCGAAGGGACCTCAAGACAAAACACAAAATCGTGACCCACGGGTCACTCGGGATGACTAGGCCAACAATCTTTGGTGGATTCTGTGCTCGAGGTATGGGCTACAAGTAAGCCCAAGCACAACTTCAAGAGACGTCGAGAAGTCAATGCAGGTGCAAAAGTGCACGGTGACCAGGAGTTCCGGTTCCACGCTACTCATGAGGGCTGCGGGTCTCAGCTTTGCTGGGGACTCGGGTCGGCCTCTGAGATGTCTGGAAATCCTCTTCCTGGGGTGCAAATACTTCGGAGTCCGGCGGGAGCTTCGGCAATGCAGATTGGCAAAATGCCTTGTTGGTGCCTGCCAAGCAGGGGAGTCACTCCTTGACCCCAAGGGAGATTTCTTCAGTCCACTAGTCTTGAGTAAAGCATCGAAGTTCCAGGATTCAGCTTCAGAGTTTCGTCCAGGGATATCTAAAGTTCTGGTTACAGAGGTTCCTTACTTATACCTAAGGAAGGGGTTGGACTAGCTCTGGGGAGCCACCTATGGGAGGGTTTGGAAAGAGGGGTGGCTACACCCATTTCCTTTGTCCAGTTTCGCACCAGAGCAGGGGCTGGAAGCCCCTGAACCGGTTTGAGCTGGACTATGCACAGGGACACCAAATGTGTCCCCAGTGCCGGACTTCAAAGCACTCAGAGAGTGCTCCTACCCTGCACCAATACACATAAGCCTGTCTGGGAGGTGGTTACACCTCCCTGTGACAGGAAACCTATTGTCCAGGCCTCCCCTGCTGGAGTTTCGGTCAGCAACAGGAGGCCAGACCCGTGTCTGTGGCTGCAGCATCCATTTTGGGATGCCAGGGCTCTATTAGGTTTCGACCGGGTATACCAGTACTGTCATGTCTCTCCCTCTAGAAGGGTGGGATCATACTCCCACACTAGTTACCGGTGTGGGGGTATGATTCCAAGGTGGTTGACACCAAACACGACATGTTTCCGTGCAGCCAGTCCAAAGTTAGCATTTACCATTGTTTTATAATGCACTTAAGAGTATATGGTCAGGCTGCACCACTGACAACCCCGGAGAAGAGATTCCGAAGGCTGCAGAGGGGCTCAGCTCATGCCTTGGCACCCTCTCACGTATAACCAAGCACCCTGCCTTCAGGATTGATAAGGCCTGCCACAGGGGTGACTGATAGGCTACTATGTGCAGTGATAGGTGAGGTATAGTGAACCTATACCTCAGTAAGGGGTGCATGCACCACCTTACCCAGGCTGCAGTAGCATACCTGTGGTGTCATTTTGCATGGCTTTCCAGGGGTGGCATAATACATGCTTCAGCCCCTGGTAGGCCTCTGGGGTACCTATGCCCTGGGTACATAGTATACCATATACTAGGGACTCACAAGGGTACCCCAGAATCCAATCTGGAGTGTACCTAAAGTACATGTAATCAATTTAGAGAGGAAGCAGCTAGGCTGGGGCACTGAATAGCAGGGTCCCAGCCAGACTAAAGTCGAAAAACAGTGAAACACCAGCAAAAAGTGGGGGTAAACATGTGAAGCAGATCCTACTCTCCTACATGACATATTAATTCTTATCGGGACATTGTAAAAGCAAAAATTAATAATGGTAATATAGACATTTTTATAAGAGCACCTCGTCCAATTAATGTAAGCGGGGGAAGAGTCCATCTATCTAGTAACTTTTTAATCTTAAAAACCATTGCACTGAAATTCAATTTAAAGAGTAATTCATAGCGATTTGTCACATATATCCCCAAGTATCGAATCGGCTGTGGGGAACAGGCTTGCCGTTGAAGATTGCTTGGGAGGATTTGGCAGCCTGTATTAAGTAGCAGGATTTCGGTTTTATTATGATTTATTTTATACTTCCCAATTGATTCAAACTGAGCGAACTCTGTCAACATTATTTTTGTATTATGCTCTTCAGGTCTAAGATAGAAAATAATATTGTCTGCAAACAGTTTTAATTTGGGCATACCCTCTAATGGTGCTTTTACCTCCTGATTAACCCTAATCCTAGCGGTGAATGGTTCTATAAAAAAGATAAACAACACAGGGATAAGGGACAACCCTGCCAAGTCCTTCGATTTATATCAACCTTCCCTACTAGACAAGAATTTATAAAGACCTGAGCCTGGGCCCCTAGATATGAATTCCATAGCAAATTAGTTATTTGTATTGGGAACCCCAAACTTCTAAGGGCATAGAAAAGAACATCCCAGTTAAGAAGATTAAATGCCTTTTCAGCATCGACCATCATTATTAGTATGGGTACTTGGTTGGTGTTCAAAAAATCAAGTGCTTGAACTAAAAACCCGATGTTTGATTACATGAATCTTCCAATCACAAATCCCGTCTGATCCTTGTGGATCACTTTCTGTGCTACTGGGGGAATTTGATTCGCCCAAATTTTCATCACTATTTTATAATCAACATTCAACAGGATAATCGGCCTGTTTGAGTTAACATCTTAGGGGTAACTATGGTAGATTCTTTAAAAATAGATGGATCCTCTCCTCCTGCTTTCACAAAATTAAAAGGCTCAACCAAAAAAGGTATTAGTTCTTCCCAGAATACTTTATAAAACTCAGTTGGAAGTCTGTCATTACCAGAGGCCTTCCCACCGGTCATTGAGACTAGGACACGTTTGATTTCTGCATTTGTAATTTCACAGTTATTTCCTCTGCATGATTATTTGTTAACTGCAGAAGCTTGGTGCCATCAAAATATTGACTTATTGCCTCATATGAAGCAGTATATTTTGTTGCATATAGTTTATGATATTGGTTTAAAAACATTTTTGAAATCTTTTCCTTATTGGCGACCAAGACCCCTGTCCCTGGTTCCTCCAATTCTGTTATTACTGCGGCCTCCTGCTTGACTCTGCTTGACCAAGCCAATAGTTTCCCCGCCATCTGGCTTTCCTCGTATACATGCTGCTGGAACAGCCTTGAACTATTTATCTCTTCCGAAATTTAAAATTCTCTTAGCACTTGCTTGGCATTGGTTAATTGTTCCTCAGCTACAGAGCGCTGTCCCAAAACATTATTTTTCTGCTTCTAAGCATTAGCAACTGCCTGTTATAATTCAGCTATGCGCGCCCCCGAACTTTAGACTGCAAGGCCATGAAAGCCACCATCTGCCCCCGCATTGTGGCCTTGAAGGCCCCCCAGACCGAGAAAACCTATAAGTATTTTTTCTATATTTATCTGAAACCATGAGTATAAAAAGAGTTTTAAAATGGCGCGGAGTAGGTGACAAAGGCTGTTGAATACAGCTAAAACGCTTCCTCTCCGGAGTTGTCTGAGCAAATAAACAGTGTTCCTTACATCCAAGAGTGCTGTTTCTTTCTTACTTGAAAGGAGTTGTGATGGTTTAAAAAAGTGCTGCGGTAGTGCTTTAACGTGAACTACCAGCGTTCTGGAAGCAAGCCAGAGTGACCGCAAATCAGGAGGCACTTCGAAGTCCGATTTAGAACGCCCAAGAACGATGCGTGCTTCCTATGCGCTGAATAGGTCGCCAAAATCAACACATCAGAGCATCCGGAAGGGAGTATTTCAGCTCCGAATCGCGCCACAATGCGATTCCTGCGAACGAGACGGTGCAGCCATGTATCCTATTGTGTATGTCATCCCTGTACTCTACTTCTACAAACACTACTACAACCCCAACCGACGAGGTCGCTGCAGAAGGTAAGTCAGACACCTACCCCCACACAAAAACTGCACTACACTGCAAAAGCCAACATAAAATAAAGGCGAAACTACAGTTATACATGGGTTGGGTGAAATAATTGCAGCAATGTAGAGGCAAGGGGCGGTTGGGGAAAAAGTCACAGCAAATCAGACACAAAGGGGTGGCTGGGGGGGAAATAACCCAGCAATGCATAGGCAATATGTGGGCTGTGGGGCAAAAAGTCACAGATATGTTCAGCCAATCTGGGGGTTGGGGGGCAAATACCCCCAGCAATGCATAGGCAATATGTGGGTTGTGTGGCAAATAGTCACAGATATGTTCAGATAATCTGGGGGGCAATTATCCCAAGCAATGCATAGGCAATATGTGTGTTGTGGGGTTAATAGCCACATATATGTTCAGCCAATATGTGTGTTGTGGGGCAAACAGTCACAGATATGTTCAGATAATCTGGGGTTGAGGGGAAAATACCCCCTTAAACGTAGATGCAAATCTGGGTTTGGGGCAAATACCTCCTTAAAAGTAGATTCAAATCTGGTGTGTGGGTGAAGAAATACCCCCTTAAAAGTAGATGCAAATCTGGGGTTTGGGTGAATACCCTCAGCAATGTGTACGTGAACAATGTAACTGGTGCACATGCAAAGTGCACCAATACCCACAGGTAGAGTCCATGCTGCAGGAATGTGTAAATGAACAAACAAAAAGTAATTTACCATGAAATGCATTCCCATACTGTTGCAGCAAAAGTAACAGGGCAATTTGTGGGATGGGCTAAGTGGAGATGCAAGTGCTCTAGGAACTGTTAAAAAACAAACAAAGTCTCATCATCCAATAATTGGTCTCTTAAAAACCTTTGAAATACTGTGGGTGTGATGTGCAAACAAGACAGACCAGCCACTAGGACATTCTGCCCATGTCCCCTAAAGACATGGAGGCCCTGTCAGCTAAGGTAAAATAAGGCTCCCCCTAGGACCCATTAAAACCTGACCTCTTTAGAAAATGTCATGACTGCCTCCTTTCGGAGGGCCGGGAGCTGATTAACAAGTCACTGTCAGCGGCAGTGATCCCTAAGTCCTGGAAGCATGCCGAAGTTATCCCCCTGTCAAGAAAATTGACACTGGATACGTCTCTGTCTGAAAATTATCGCCCTATATCTCTGCTCCCGTACTTTGCTAAAATGATGTAGTTCCATGTCAACTTCATCTTGACTCAATAACTAGAAGCTAATTCGATTCTAGAACAATCACAAAACGGCTTCTGGCCTAAACATAGTACGGAATCTGCACTACTTGCAGTTACAGAGCAGCTACGGTCTATGGCTTTGGATGAGGGCAGAATCTCGGCACTGATCCTGCTGGATCTCAGCGTGGCCTTCGACACGGTTTCCCACAGGATCTTGCTATATCGCCTAGAGGAGATCGGGCTCAATGGCAAGGCCCTGGCCTGGTTTGCATCCTTTCTGACACATCGGTCTCTCCAGGTCTCTGCTCCTCCCTACACCTCCAATGTCCACCCTCTCGGCTCTGGTGTTCCTCAGGGATCTACCATAAGCCCCACTCTATTTAACATTTATGTCCCTAGCCCTTCTGGTCAAAGCCCGGAACATGGCTATGGGATCTTACGCCGATGATACCCAATTGGTGATTACTTTTTCCAGCAACACTAAACAAGATCAGGCGAAATTCGAAGGCGACCTTACGGCCATCTCTGAATGGATGGACGATAACTATTTGCAATTGAATTCCGCAAATTTCAGAAGTGCTTTTGGTGAGTCGAGACACTTATCTATGGGGCACTCAATAGTGGCCTAAAGCCCTTGGTACCCTTCCTCAACCGAAAAGCGTGGTTAAGAATCTGAGAGTTTTGATAGACAGCACCCTTTTGTTCGAGTTGCAGGCCAAGGCTGTGGCGGGCACCTGTTTTGGTCTTCTGCATGGCCTGAAACCCATTTTGGGTCTATTTGATGCATCTACCTGACAGACGATTGTTCAATCCACCTCTCAGTCATGCCTGTACTATTGTAATGGCATAATACTTGGCGCCAACAAAGCTGTGACGAAAAGACTTCAATGGGCTCAGAATGCGGCTGCCCGCACGCTTTTTGCACTACCTAAACATTGCCATGCCTCTGACCTCCTTCGACGGCTACACTGGTTACCTATAGAACAGAGAGTTTACTTTAAGACCTTATTCACCACACATAAGATCCTGCATGGCCTGAGTCCGCAAAGTTTGAGCGAGTTGTGCTCTGTGTATACTCCAACTCGAGCCTTGCGCTCTGCGGACCTGCATCTGGCCTGTGTCCCGTGGGTGGGCAGGACCAGAGCAGGAGGGTGTTCTTTCAGGGCACTGTCACCTGCTCTCTGGAATACCATCCCTCTTGCTGCCCACAGCATGCAAGACCATTGGGCTTTTAGGAAAATTATTAAGATGTGGCTTTTCTCATCTTTAGCCCACCGCCTCTATGTCCGCCTCTATCTGATTTAGCACTGGGACGCCCTGTTGCTGGGGCAGACATGCGCTCTATAAATGCTGATAACATAACATAACCTACAGCAGCTCAAGGACTGTATGTGTGTGCATCAAAGCTGGCTCAGGCTGGGCTGGCACGCATGATGGGCAGACAAAGGCCATATAGCCCTCTGAGTGTTGAGTCCAATACGGAAGTGTGCAGCATATCCTTGGACTGGCCCTGCTGGCAATTTGGCATTGTTTGATGGGCTGGTGCACCAGGGTCAACTGTGCATAACTGTTTTGGGGACTTTGTAAACCACACCAACATCATGACTCGCTTCCCCAGTCCCCACCAGACCACATCAATGTGTTGCCAGTATCTTGCCCATTGATCTGCTGTGCTGCAAATTGGGGATGGGGGCCAGACTTTGGAGCATCCTCACATTGGCCCCCTACGTCACGTGCCTTGCAAGAAGCAGTGTCATCTCCCCCACCCACCCATGAGTATCAGGGTACGGCAGGTCCAGTGAGTTTGCATTGGAAGTAGAGGCCTTGCAGGGAGGCAAGTCACATTTGGCTATTTCATCATCATGATCATTATTAGTTTAGACGGAATCTTTTTATCGATCCATAAAAGTGCATAAAATACAAAGAGGAAATATCACATAGAAGAATAAAACCTTCTATCAATAGATCCAAAAAGTACAGAAAATAGAGAATACATTGTATATAAAATTAAAACTCATTCAATTAGTAGTTAGAAGTAGTTAGCAATCTTGAAATGTGGCTCAAACGACCGAAAGTTTTTTTTGTCTGTGGTAATTGCAATATGTGCCAGCTGGGTATGAACAAAACAACATGGTTTTCATATAATAATCAATGCAAGTATGAGATTAATCATTTTTTGAATTGTCAATCGACATATGTAATCTATGTAATTGTTTGCAACTGTTCTAAAATATACGTAGGCAGTACAGTCAGACAATTACGTGTACGAATCCAAGAACATAGGAGAGCATGTTCTAACAATGATGCTTCCAATGCACTAGGTGCCCATGTCTGTACGTCTGAATTGCCTAAATCAAAATTCAAGTTTCATGCAATTGACCAAGTCCTCGCTGATAGACGCGGGGGAAACAGGGAGTTACGACTCAGACAACTCGAGGCACTATGGATTTGTAAATTGAGATCTGTTACATTAGGGTTGAATTCTGACAATGAGATGCATTATCTGTTGTAAGTGGTATGTAAGACTCTACCACAGTACATCGTTGTGAACTTATCATCAAACTGTGTTATTTAACAACATCATTGACATACCCTTAAAATTTAAATTGTTGTTTTTGTACTAAGCAGTACCAACTATGTTAGTTGGATATGAGACTGTCTCCTGTTTGGTATTACAATTGTTCGCTTTGATATGATGGGTATTCTCTGGCTGTTATCCATTCTGAAATATGTAAGTTGATTATAATCATATTCCTATATACTTGGTCAGGATTTCGGAAGTGACTATGTAGTATGCAAAGTTAGACCCTAGTGGATACATAGACGTAGCTTAAATGAGTTTCTGTATATGCTCTTTACCTATGTGTCTCTGGGTCTGTCTCCCTCTCTAGTGTCTTGTTCTTGTCTTCTACTCTTGTAAATGATTAATCTCTGGCTAAATGTTGTATGAATGGTGGCTACATCACACAGAGTATTTGTGTCCGTGATTCTTGATTTGTCATACCGTTGACGACTTCTTGCAGTTTGCGGATTGCATTCGCACTGTCACCATGGTAAATGGGCATGATGAAAACCAGAACAGATTCCCATGGGTACTCGTATCAAAAAATTCAAGTTAGGACATTTCTATTTCGCTATATCTTGGAGATTTCTTTGAGGCTTTTATGTTCGCTTTCACATTGTCATTGTGTTATGATAAGAATGGTTAAAATTAGAACATGTTTATATAGCGTTTCATGTTACGCTTTGGTTCTTTTGTGCCTGGGATGGAGTTGTCAACTTTGATAAAGTTTTGTTGAAACTGTTTGAATTTGCATCACGAGGAAACTTATCGTTGACGTTCTATTTTGTATTATTCCCTTTGGTTGTTTTTAACACTAAATAACGTCTGAGTTCAGGGCAGTGAGCTCGACCATATTTATTGACTATTTCGTCTTTGGATATGTGGCCATTGTTTTATTTTCGGTTCATAATTCGAAGACATTTAAATCACTGTCTTCGATATAAAAAAAGTTCAATAAATTTAAATAAGTGTTTTTTTATAATGAGGAATGATGACGTACTGCCACCTAGGTATGTATCAGTTTTCATTGGAGCAACAACAAACCTCGCCATGGTTTGAGGAAGTAAATATACTTATCCAATTAGGACGACTATTTAAGGACACGTGGTATCTGACGTGTTTCCGATCTACGTTTGAAGAGCATTCGCGGTTCCGTGTTCCTAGTACTCGGAGTAATATGGAGTCGCTTGGATAAGATTACTGAGTAAGTGTTGCCAGTACCTGCTAATGATTGGAATTTGTTGTCTTATGACTCACCGTGCTAGGTGGTTTTATAGAACGTCTGTAATTATAACGACGCGAGCACTTGTTAACAACAGAACTCGTGTCTTCTGCCTTACATTTACAGATGGGTTAAGCGATTGGGGGTATTAATTTCTCTTTGCGACAACCTGCCCATACTCGTGATTAAGTGTCAGTCGTTATACTTAGTCTAGCCGATATTACCGTAACGTCGTATGTTTATTTTCTTTTAATATATTGGTCTGCATAAACCCACTTAACACCGATATTTTCGATATGGCGCTAAATACAGTACATACGTGTCGTTTCGCGAAAGCCGTATCTTAAGTCCTTTTTGACTATATATCCTGATTAGGATGAGTTTTATAAAATGCCAATTTGTATTTGACGTAAAGGTTCGTCTAATACGTATGGTTCTAAAGAAACTAAATATGAAACATTATGTTAAATTCTTTATTATTTATTTTTGTAGTGCTCGGATAAGTATTCACCAATCGAAGTGAATGGGTTTGGCTACTTCTGACTTATGGAGAAAAGTATTTCTTCTATTTGATTGTGACCCATTGATGAACTTTCCGGTGGACTGATTCCCACTAATTGGGACACTTGAGGAGACCTTTTTCGCTCAATAATAAAGGTATTATTGTACTACCATTGAGTCACTATTAACACAGTAAATAGCTGGGTTTTTTTGGCATCCAATAATTAGTCGCATTGATTGTAGTGTTATATATACGATTATTTTGTCTGACACAGTGATCCAAAGTTGATGTCGAGATAAACGTTAGGTTTCGGACTGGATCGGACTACACTCCAATCCTTGGTGAGATTTTATTGTGGATGTCTGTCCTCCTGTGTTTTTTTGATTTACCCTTCAATCTTATTGGTTAACTATTCACTGCATCAATACTTAAGTTGTGGTGAACATGTTTGAGAACTTATAGGTCTCACGTGTCGCGGTTTTGAGCACTTTTTTTCTTGGCGTTTTATGGTCTTTTGGGTCTATGCACATGTTGTTTTTACGTTGTTCAATCCTTTCCTTTTTCCCTTGTCTTCGTTGCTTCATATATACCTTGTATGAATTTTCCTAGTGGTATATGGACTTTACCCAATAGTGTGGATGGTTTTTTAATGTTTGTTCTTCATTCTTGGGCACTTTTTCTCTTCTTATTCGGTTTCTTTCTTCTCTCTAATGATTCATTGTACTTCACGTTATTTATAACCTGTTGGCATTTACATGTCTCTACCGTTATTCATGGCAGAGAATGACTTGAATCACCTGGCTATGACTATAAATTTATGACCTTTTCGTAATGTGACCATCATGTACTTTTTTGTTGGTTACACTATATTAACTGCAATATTGTATTGACTGTAATTTTATCATTATCAATTTCTGAAAAATGTATATTGTTCTTTACAGCCCTGAGGAAGCCCGCTGTTGGGCGAAACGCGTTGGCTGTTTCTCTGCTACAACAAATTAAAAGAACCTATTCTTTCTTTATGTATACTTGTTTTTTGAAATACGTTATGTACCATCATTATTGTTACTCTGCTATTACTTTGCCTCTCTGTTAAAGGAATTTGGTGTCTAAACGTATATGGTCTGTGGATAGTGGACCTTAGAGGTGGGCAATTTGAACTATACTTATCATTAACACTGTAGTGTATAGTAGGGTAGTGCAGCTGTGGCTTTCCCCAACTATCCATTTGCTTCATATCAGTAGTTAGAACTTCATTAATAAAAATCATCTTGTTTACTTAAATTAAAAAAATTGTTATCAGCCCAAAATCATCTTTCAATCAGCTTCGTAGACTAGGCTATCTAAAAATGCAAGCAATTTCATTCTTTTTATAGCCAGACTTATATATCCAGCAACAGCTCGGCATATAATTTATTACTGAGGGTATAAATAAAATGCATGGCATCCTTATAAAAGAAAAGGTTTTTTGCCATAAAGATTTGCGATACCAATATTCTCCTTATATTTTGATAAGACTTGCAGAACAGCATAAATTGCATCGTTGACTGGCTAGTTTTCCCATCACATGGGCATCTGTAAATTATTTTCTGACATCTTTCATGCTTTGGAAAAGCCACCAGTTAATGGATAGTGCCCAAACTTTACTGTGTCGGGTAAAATATGTCCTGGGTATTTGTAACTTTAACTAAATATTCATGTAGACCAAATGGCATTATACTAGTCATATATCTTGATACGCTTGATTTTCTCTTCTCTGCTAGCACTTTGTTGGCTTTGTTTCTCTGTGTAAATCTTTTTAATTTCATTTTTTATGTATTGCAGAATACCTGTGGGACTTATCACTGATAGTTCTTTGTCGTTTGGCCATTTCAAAATACCCCTCCAGCCCTTGATCAGCAGCAATGTGCGTCATTGAAACCTCCCTTGACAGGTGAAATCGCAAAGGCTACTAAGAAAGCGAAGATCACGGAATATGTGCCGATTACTTTCGGAGTGCCCATGCATCATTATGATCCCAATCCAAACATGGGTCCATTGCATGTTGTGTAGGACCAATGAGGGAATGTCAACATCAGGTGGGTACACTCAGCTCCCTTCACATATATTGACAATACCAACACGTATGGAACTGGGTGTACAGTTCCAGTGTCACATGTGAGTTTGCTCACAGTGCAAAGTGCTGGCCGCAGCACAACCAGAGATATCATCACAATGAGTCCACTCCCCTGGTGCCCCCAGATCTTGGCCATTCAAAGTTAGAATGCCAGGTATACACATGCATGTTTAGTCTCAACGGATGTGTGGGGATGTGTTTCTGAAGATGTTTGCCCCCAGGTGGCACAACACACATCCATGACTATTTACTTGAGTGGGCAATAGCCCCCTAAGCAATGTACTGCTATGCAATGTTCCTGCATCATGACATAATATTAGAAGCAATCACCACCTCCATTCCAGTGCTTCATTCAATGGCAGGAATGACTAATAAGTGACCATAACTACCTACGAAGGGCAACGCACCACTTATGCACACACACAACTCAGACAAGGCAAGCCTAGGTGGAGGTCACCTGTCCTGTGATGTCAATAGGTTTTGACCGTGCCAGTGTACTCAAAGTGGCCATCACAAAAATAAGTTGTGAATATAAATTGGCAAACAGCAAGCTGCAGCAAACGCATCACACACATACATTTTCTCTCTGGCTAATGTTTCTGCATACTCACATACACATAATCCACACATATGTACGTTTCAACATGACCACAAGGCCTGCATGAACTCAACTTGTGCAGGTATGACCCCTCACACATACACTTCAAAGTACATGCTCATCTCTCAAAACTACCATATACACAAGCACGTAAGAAGCCCCCCCTGGTGCAGCTAGACGCAAAAGCATGTCTGCCCCACAAGCTCCAGACAGGTTCTTAAACTTTACCAAGCTGAGTCATACTAAATCACTTTTGTGCTGCCCTTCTCACATCCACGCCTACACTTGCAGCACCACTCTTCATCACTATGTACATAACAGCTCTCACATACATGACATGCACACAATGTACTGTACTCATCATCACAGCCCGCTCTAATATGCACACTGAACACATCACCACATCTCACAACAAGATACTTACATAGCTCAATGAAAATGTACTTAGTCATTCGCACATCACCATACACCCACCCAACTCAGCTCAAGTTCTACAGCTTGTCACTGCGTCCACAGATCCGAACACAATAGACATCAACTATACAACACCTCACATTTCACCATTTAGCACTCTAAATTACACAACTGGTGTAAATACCTTCAAATACACTTATACACATCATCACCTATGACTAGTTTAACCTTGTCTCAATGTGGCCCAGTGACATCCACACATGACTTCCCTGCTCAAACGCCCACATATGACTTCCCTGCCCAATGACTCCATGGACTCATGCACAGTAACAACTAACCTCACTCATCCAAAAAGCACTGTTACAGTTAAATCTCACAATAGTGCGACAGACAACAGCTCTCTTCACCTGCCATAATCCAAGCTTGTCTATCTGTAAATACCCAAATCACATCTACCAATTCCTCCCATACCTTGCACAGGATGAAAGCAGTTTAACATGCGTGCATACTCTAAATCACACCCCCGCATTTAAAGAACTCACATTGGGCCAATGTGGACACTCCACGTCTCATGCACAAGAACTGCCTATGAACCAAAGTCATATCTCACACTCTCAGACATTTTCCATATTTGTCCAGCCCCCATTGCGTAGGACTCTCCACTAAATAACAAAGTTTGAATCACCAGTCTCTCTCACCTCTACCCTTGTGTGTGCCATCTCTTCACATGCAATATTAGTCTTGCTAAACATATCTGCAGTTAGGCATCACAATCAAAAATACACATACTGCTCTGTGTGGCAACTAAGAGCATGGATGTGACACTGGCTTCAGTGGCATCTGCACAGCAGACAGACACACCACACTTCTGTACACGCACTGTCCACTCAGCTTACCACATATAGCACAGGGCAATCCAACAGACATCACAGCACCCCTAGATCAGCTGTGTGAGCTGGCACAGCATCACGCATAGCTCAAAAGGACACCACTAACAGTCATGCACAAATGATTACCTACACACAAATCTTATGCTCAACTACGAATTATGTGTGGCTGTAAACATGAAATTGCATCTTGGACAGACCAAACACTACATCAACATGATGTAGCCAGACAGAAGCAGGCTGGCATGACTCACATGAGAATGAGAGATCCATGGACTTTTAAGACAATAGACACCTTGCCAAACAGGACCATCTGCAGAGACTTAACTCTTTGGAGGCAACAGGGTCTGAATACAGTGAGAATACAGCTCCGTTGACACTCACCATGGGCTCAGGAAATGTACCAGATGGATCCACAGCCATGATTGGAAATTGCTTACAGTGTAATGCCACCTGTATCAAGCTCGTCATTGCCACTGGTCTACCAGACCAAAAGGAGACGCGATCAACCAATCAATCAGGGAATTGTAAGCGTGCTACTCACCAGGGAGGGTCTCAAGGCACTGAGGGGGGGGGGGGTCAGCAGATCTGTTTAGCCGAAGAGCCAGGTCTTGAGGGTCTTCCTGAAGGGAGGGGGCGCGTCTGATGTCTGCCGGTAGCTCGTTCCAGGTCTTGGCTGCAATGTGAGGGAAGGATCTTCCGCCTGCTCTGGCTCTGTGGATGCGCGGGGTTTCGGCCAGTGCGAGGTTGGAAGATCGGAAGTTTCTTTTGGGTACGTGGAAGTTGATTCTGTCATTGAGGTATTTGGGTCTGTTGTTGTGTAGGCATGAGTAAGGATTTTGAAAGTGACTCTTTTCTCCACGTGGAGCCAGTGGAGACTTCGTAGGTGTTGGCTGATGTGTTCGTGTCAGGGGATGCCAAGGACGAGCCTGGCGACGGTGTTCTGTATTGTATGGAGTTTGCGGAGTAGGGACTTGTTGATGCCGGCGTAGAGCGCGCTTCCATAGTCCAGTCTGCTGGTGATGAGTGCGAGGGTGGCTGTCTTCCTTGACTCAGGGGGAATCCACTTGAAGGTCTTGTGGAGGTTGCGGAGGGTGTTGAAGCAGCTGGAGGTGACGGCGTTGACCTGTTGGTTCATGGTGAGTGATGAGTCGAGTATGATGCAGAAGTTCTTGGGGTGGTCTGAGGGGGTAGGTGGGCTTCCGAGGGCGGTCGGCCACCAGGTGCTGTCCCATGCAGAAGGGGTGGTACCGAGGACGAGGACTTTTGTCCTCAGGCAGCTGTTGGTCATCCAGACTGCGACGTCTTGCATTGCTTTTTATTTTTTATTTATTTATATTTTTATTGAGCAGAGCAACAAGGATAGTAATCAAATGACCAAAAACATATTAAATACAATAAAACTGTACCTGACAACCTCATTAAATACATGATAACAAAGCATTAATAGACATTGGCAAATTTTTTCAATGGATGTAATACAGCCGTAAAATGATCTAAATACAAATTAAAAAGCAAATTCGTGTCGCAAGCCAGCCAGCAGTGCTTTCCCCATATCCATTTACATTGAATTTGAGATTTTTGTTCTCTCCCCATCTTACAAATAGCTATCTAGAATAAAATCTGGGTTTCTAAAGTGCTAAAGTGCAACACACGACCTGGCTCAAGTTTCGAGAGCAGCTAAATATTTCCAGGTTGCAGTAAACTTTTTAGTTGCCCCCACGCGCATTGCATAAGCTTCTTCCAAGGTCCTGGTGCGCTTCATTCTGTTTAACAATTTCTCATATGAAGGCGCTTCTACCAATCTCCAATTTTGTAGAACTAGGGAGCGAGCAACAAGAGTCGAGACAGCTAAAAATGTCCCCTCTGATTTTGACAGATTAACCCCCAGCTCGTTATACCAAAGATGCCGCCTCCGCTGTTGGATCAAACGGTTTCTGAAATACCCGACTTATGGCCACAAAGATCCTATCTTAAAACACCCCTAGTTTTGGACAGGTGAAGAATGTATGTCTCCATCCCCCTTCACCTTCAGCCAAACAACGAAAACATATATTCTCCACCTCAGGATAGATTTTATTCAAGGCCTTGGGGGTAAAATAAGCCATCCAATGGGACAAGAACGCCATTCTTTTAAAATTGGTGGCTCTTAAAGCCCTACTACCTGTTAGGGATAAGACCTGCCACTCCCGACTAGAAAAGGAACATTGGGTCTCTTGGGTTACTCTCTCCAAAAACTTCTCAACCAATGGCGATTCGCTTTGGGAGCGCAGCAGCCGGTACCAGTTGCCCACCCCTCTAACATTTACGGTAAATAAGGCAGTCGCCAATTTAGTTGGAACACACAAGATAAAAGATTATATTTGTTCATAAAATGTGCAATTTGTAAATATTCAAAAAAGACAGGCTTGTGACATCTAATCTGTACTTCTTGCCAAGTGATCACTCTTTCCTGAATAATAAAATGCCCCAATACATCCAGACCGCAATCCTTCCAAGTATTGAGATGACTGGAATAAATATGAAGTCCCAAACCTTTACACTCGCTTAACTTTAATACGTGAAGCCCAGAAAAGCCACATTGTTTAAAAAAATTTTTTAATCTACTAGAGAATTCCAGAAGAGTTGTATATCTAGTTTTTGGGGGGAGTTTTGAAGTTTTAAGAAATGTTGGGGTCTGCAAGCCAGCTTCTTGTATCATCCTATCCCCGAAAAATTTATCAAATTGCCCTGTACTGGACAATAATCATGCTGTTAAATCCAGAATCGCTGACTCATAATATGTTCGAATATGTGGTAATGCCAACCCGCCTAAATTCGTGTCAAGTTGTAGCACTGGAAGTCTGACTCTGGAAGCCTTCTTAGTCCATACAAATGACCTGATCATGGATTCAAGCCCTTTAAAGTAGCTGATATTAATCTTAATAGGTATGTTAGTAAACAAAAAAATTAAAAGAGGAAGTATAGACATTTTAATAAGTGCAACACGACCTATCAAGGTTAATGGAAGGCGTGATCAGTTTTCCAATAATTTCGGAATTTTTCTACTTGTTGCCTCGTAGTTCAATTTGAATAGCTGCCCATATTGATCTGTAACAAAGATCCCCAGATACCTTATAGGATCTGATCTAAGAGCCTGCGGTTTTAAATTTGCTGGGAGGAATTCCATACCAGTGTTTAACGTTAAGATCTCAGTTTTGTTTTGGTTGATTTTATAGCCCCCAATAAGTTCAAATTGGCTAAATTCGACTAGGGTCCCGTCTAAATTCTGCCTTTCAGGCCTGAGATATAAAATAGCATCATCAGCAAACAGCTTTAATTTTGCCCTACCCTGAATCGGGGCTTGGATATCCGTGTTAGCTCGGATTTTAATAGCCAAAGGTTCTATAAAGAACTTAAATAATAGGGGCGAATGCGGACACCCTTGTCTGGTCCCTCGATTGATATCTACTGACCATACTTGGATTGCATTAATTGCCAACTGAGCCTGAGGCCCGATAGATGTTCCGAAGCATAGTAATAACGAGACGGAACACCAAACCTACCTAGACCATAAAATAGGGCATCCCAATTAACCAAATCAAACGCTTTTTCAGCGTCAACCATCATAATACACGCCAGCGTCTTGTTGATACTAAAATAATTGAGCGCTTGAATCAAAAACCGTGTTTTGGATGACATAGTTCTCCCAGCAACAAACCCTGACTGGTCACCATGAATCACTTCCTGGGCTAGTGGGGTGAATCGCTGTGCCCAGATCTTCATCAAAATCTTGTAATCAGCGTTTAACAGACTGATTGGTCTATATGAATTAACATTGTTGGGGTGCTTGCCCTTTTTCACAAAACTAACCACAATCACCCTCTTAAACTCAGGGGGGACACTACCTCCAACCTTTACACAGTTAAAAAGTTTCATCAAAAAGGGGATCAGTTTGTTAGCGAATACTTTATAAAATTCAATAGGTAGTCCGTCTTCACCACAAGCTTTCACTCCAGCAATAGACTTTAAGACTGCAAAAATCTCTGCTGGTAGTATATCTCGTTGCACCTGATCAACTAAGCTTTTGGAAAGCCGCGGAAGTTCTACCCCTGCAAAATATTCATGTAACGCTTCCTGGCTGACCATGTATTTAGTGGTATAGAGCTGTTGATAGTGTTCAACGAAAACACGAGCGATCTCTTCCCTATCAGTCACTACTAAACTGGTCTTATGATCTATTACCTCCATAATAAGGGCCGTTTCTTATTGCATCTTAGTAGACCACGCTAGAAGTTTTCCAACCATCTGGCTTTCCTCATAAACCCGTTGTTGATAGGTCCGTGAACTGTTGATTTCCTCCACAATAAAATAGTCCCTCAAAGCCCTCTTCGCTTTTTCCCATTGACCCTGTAAGGGGGAATTTCCCAAGTTTGAGGCATTTTCAAGGGCTAGCTGTAATTCCGCAATTTTCATACGTCGATTTTTTGCCTGCGCTGCTGAAACGGCAATCATTTGTCCATGAACTGCCACATTGAGTCCACCTCATACTGAGAAAAGTTCAGCCAACCGCTCGTTCCTTTTAAAGAAATCAAGTATCCACTCTCTAAATCCTTCTACCCATTGAAGATCTTGGAGAAGGAGACGGTCCATCTGCCACCTGGACCTCCTCCTCCTCACATTCTCGATTTCTAGTTCCACTCTAACAGGAGTGGTCCGAGAATGCATTCACCCTGATTTCTGCTTCTACGAGATCTAGGGAACAAGATGTTAAAAAATAATCTATGCGTGAAGCTGTCTGAAATTGGCGAGAGAAGCAGGTTTAATCACGAATACCATGATTAACTTTTCGCCATGAGTCAATTAGCTGAAGATCTTGTATTAAAGCCTCAAAGACTTTTTTAGTCTTTTGCTTCAGCTGTTTCTTGTTTTTGTTTGAGCTGTCTTCTCTTAGATCTTGAATATAGTTAAAATCCCTACCCAAGGCAATCTGACTGGGGACCCCAAAAAGAAGATCATGTAACATTGACAATACAGATGGATCGTCCATAACTTGACCATAGTAATTAATAAAATTCAATATGCTCCAGTTAATCCTCACCATGACCCATATCCATCTTCCCTGGGGATCTCTCTTTACTTGGACAAATTCCCAGGTCATATCTCTACAAAAATAAATGGCTATCCCTCTCATTGCCACCCCGGCTGAGGCGAAAAAAAGGCTCTAGAAAAAATCCCTGGGATGAAAAGCCTTGGTAGATTTGTTTTTAAGTGGGTTTCTTGGATGAAGAGGACTTGAGAGCTTAACGCGACGAGCCATTTTACAAGCCCCCGTATTTTTGTCTATTCAACATACCATTGGCATTTAATGATATAATGCACCACCTTCTAACTGTATTCATGTTTCCAATATCTACAGTAGATACTGTGGATCAGACTCCTATTCCAGTCATCTAAGTCCTGTTTGCATCTGCTCTTTTTGCTGCCATAATCCCACACACACCCATCCCGAACCCCATGAACCCCAAGAAATGTGATCAACCCCGCTAAACATCTCTCCCCCTCCACAACACTATGCGGTGCCCTGGTTTTGCACCCTGGGTGACCTACCTCCCCCACAGCAATGAAGTTTAACAACACAAATTAACCACTGATTCATTTTGAAGAAGAGATATTTTTCAATAATTCCTGGGCTTCATCTATGCTTGAATACATATGGAATTTTCCTCTCACAAGCACCCTAAGCTTGATTGCTGAGCAATAGAAGCCTGCGCCCCTTGGGATTTGAAGAGTTTTACAAACTCTTTGCGTCTACGTGCAGCTGCCACAGACATATCTGCAAAAATCCGGCATTTCGACCCCTCATTGATAGAGAACTGTCTCTGCTTTATTGCTTTTGTCAAGATGCTTTCTTTTACGCCATAATCTGCAAAGTTCGTCAAGATGGTACGTGGAAACTTGGGATTAGGTAGGGGATGAGCCAGAACACAATGTGCCCTAGTTAGTGTAAATCTCCAGTAAACTCAGGCAGCACCTTTTGTTTGATGAATGTTTCCACCCATTGGAGAATGTTAGCTCCTTCAGGTACCCCAACAATCCGAAGATTTGAACGCCGAGAATGGTTCTCCAATTCCTCAAGTTTATTCTCAAGAACTAGTTTGTCTTTTGTTACTGAGTTTACTTTAAGGAGCATGGTGTTCATCTGATCCTCTAGCACTGCAATCCTTGATTCGGCTTCTTGAATCCTTACAGGGAAGACAGCCACTGCCTCCTCAATTTTACCAAGCCGATGATGGAGGGCTGCAATCTCATTTTCCTGGGATTTCTTTTTCTCTCTAATCTCATCCAAGATGAGATTAAGCATGGTCTTTATTTCAAGCTGTTACTTATTGGCACCCCCTACTAATAACCAATAGTTCTGGTTCTTCTTGTAGAGTTTTGCCATCCAAACTAGCTGGCTGGCTTTGCCATTGCAGACCATCTCTCCCAGGTGTCCCGATTGATAACTGAGGCTGCACCCCACCCTCCAACTGCTGTTCTAGGGAACCTTCTGCAGAGGGAGACTGGACGAAAGCCAAAGACTGAACTGGTGGGGTTGATGGTGCTTGTGCTAGTGCTGGTATTATTGTACTGGCCTGACAGAGCATTGGACGTCCCACCTCTGGCGAGGTCAGTGTGGCCACCAAAGGAGAAAAAATAGGCAAAATCTGCAAGGAGTTAATTGAAACTTCTTCTGGCGTAGTTTCGGGAGTCTCCTTTAATTTCGGCACCGCTGCCATAGTTTGGGTGATTATCAACTGTGCACTCTTTTTAGAAAACAGAGGGAAGCCTCTAGAACCTTTTAACTTGGCTTTCTTAATCATTGTCGTCCCTGTCATAGAGTCGTTGGACTGCTGCTTCTCTCCTGCGGTGGGGACTACCACTTGAGTCAAACCGATGGAAGTCTCCAACCCTGGTTGGGTCTCAGACAGCTCTTCTTCCGAACTCTCAAAACTTGAGTTCAAGCCCGGCCGATTTGAGGTAGCTCCAGCTCCAGCTCTAGCTGTTGAGAGAGTCTCTTTCGCCTGAGCTAAGCGAGTTTTGGCATTGGCTTTGAGCCCTGCTGCAGCATTCACTTTGGCAATGGCATTTGCCTGTTTTAGAGTTTTCCCCATTTTCCCTTTTAAGTGCCTGCATGCCGACTAGCTCAAGCACACACACACACAAAAAAATATGTTCAAATGCTTTAAATGCTTGATGTTTACCTCTGGGTTGATTTTACACTTTGATAATCCTCAGACAGTCAGAATTCCCTTAATTCACACTAATGCTTCCCATCAAAACACTGAGCACCATTTACCAGCCTCACCTTGCAGCCATAGTACATTTGCCCCCTTCAGTTATACTCCCGGGAGCCAAGAAACCACCATTTGCAAATGCTGACTCTAGCCACCTTATTTTTCCTTTTCTTTTCCCAAACAGCTCTCCCGGCCAATTGCTGACGTCCCATTCTACCCGAGCAGCGCCACGCCTCACCTCGCCTCGCTTCGGGCACTCCTCTCCCCCAGCTCTGCACGGCTCTGGGACACCGGGGGTCCCATAGCAAACAACGGCCGTCGTCTCCTGAACCCAGAACTCAAACCGGGCAACCGGCCGCACAGCAGGAGGAGGCCATCACAAGCATCAGCAGAAGTCCTGAAATCAAATGCCAGCCAAGAAACAGAAGCCGCTGGCAAGACCTCCAACCCAAACAACGTGCTCGCTCGCTCAGGTATGCCGGGACGCCATTGCTGAAGGAGGGGCAGCAGTCACCTGTGGCTACGCGGAGGCGTGGTTCTCCGTGGCCATCCCTGCCTCTGATGATGTCTTGCATTTCTTTCTGGAAGTTGAGTTTGGCAGTGGTGGGGTCTTTGGTGAGGGAGAGAATGAGCTGGGTGTCGTCGGCGTAGGCCGTGTTGTCAGATGATGGCTGCAAGGGGGGCCATGTAGATGTTGAAGAGGGTTGGGCTCAGTGATGAACCCTGTGGGACTCCACAGGTGATTTTCGTGGGGTCGGAGAGGAAGGGTGGGAGTCTGATCCTTTGGCTTCTTCCAGTGAGGAATAATCGAATCCAGTCCAGGGCTGTTCCTTGTATTCCTGCGTCATGTAGTCTGGTGACAAGTGTGCGGTCAGAGACGGTTATTCGAAAGCCGTTGATAGGTCGAGTAGGATGAGGGCTGCGGAGTGGCCTTGGGCCAGGAGGGTGTGGATGTCGTCTGTGGCAGTGAGTAGGGCGATCTCTGTGCTGTGGTTGGGCCGATAGTTCTTGAGGTCGGTGGCGTCAGCTGTGGGCTTCTTGAGCCGGGGTCTGACTTCTGCACGCTTCCAGTCGTCTGGGAAGGTGCCTGTTTTGAAGGTGGTGTTGATGGTGCATTGTAGTTCGGGTGCAATGGCGGCCGCGGCTCTGTGGTAGATATGAGGGGGGCAGGGGTCGGTGGGGGCCCCCGAGTGGATGCTTTTCATGGTCGAGGCGGTGTATTCAGCCGTGATCGGTGTCCAGTTGGAGATGGTGGGCTGGCTGGTGTTTCTGGGGGCGGGGCCCATCTGTGGCACCTGGTGGATGGTCGATGAAGTTGTCGTAGAGGTTTTTGATCTTGAGTAAGGGTGGGCGTAGTTCGCGAAGTAGCACTTCGCGAAGCTACGCAAAGTGAAGTTCGCACTACCAGGCGGCTTTCCTGGGGCGTTGTCTGTCGGGGTTTCTTAGCGGGCGAGCTTGTCTGCGCAGTTGGAGATCCAGGTGTGGAGTTCTCTGGCTGCGTCGTTTGCGTCGGGTGCCCAGGTGTGGTTGTCTCGGGTGAGGGTGGAGTTAAGTTGCTTGTTGGTAACCTTGCTCCAGTTCCTTTGGGATGGGCATGATGCTGGATTGGGTGCCTTGGGTTTGTTGATGGCGAAGTGTACGCAGTGATGGTCGGTCCATGGCGGCTGAGTTGTGTGGCTGAATTGGACGCTGTTTCCTACCGCGAAGATGGGGTCGAGGGTGTTTCCTGTTCTGTGGTTCGGTGTGTTGACGACTTGTTTAAGTCTGATGCTGGCGAGGTTGTCACGAAGGATAGTGGAGTTGGAGTCGCTGGGGTTGTCGAGGTGGAAGTTCAGGTCCCCAATGAGAATGTAGTTTGTTGAGGCGATGTCGTGGGGTGCGATGAAATCAGTGATGGTGGTGGCGAAGGGTGTTCGGGGGCCAGGGGATCTGTAGACGAGGGTTCCTCGGAGTGTGGCTGTGGGGTGGTCTGAATCTGGAAATGCAGGTGTTTGGCGGAGGGGAAGGTTTTGATGGAGGTGGTGAGGCAGAGGGTGCTCTTGTGGGCGATGGCTAAGTCCTCTCCTGGGTGGTTGGATCGGTCTTTCCTCTGGATCTTGTATCCGTCTGGGATGGCGGTGCTGATGTCGGCAGTGGAGGCAGGAGAAATGGCCGTGGGTCGTGTCCGGTGAGGCCTGTTGTTCTCTAAGTCTTCCAGGGTTGAGTGCGAGGAGGGTGGTGGTGTCGTAGCGATGGGTAGTGGGAGGTCCAGGGTTCCTGGCGCTGGCCGCGGTCGAGTCGCGGACGGGCACAGACGGGCACAGACGGTCTTGCCTTTGGCGCGCCAGCGGCCGCCATTAAGTAGGGGAGTGAGGAGAGGCTGGGAGGCGGGAGTGGGGGAATTCCGGGGGGGAATTCCGGGGGGAATTCCTGGGGGGAGGGGCCGCAGGGGCAGCAGCGGCAAAAGGAACAGGCAGGCACGAGAAAATAAAACCAGTGGTGGAATTAGAGCAAGACACAGATTGGCACAATAACAGTGGTACAAAAGGGAAAAATTAAGAAAAAAAATAGCTGAGAAAGGTTACGGTGGTTGCAGGCAATCTGGTCCCAGTTAGAGCGAGCAGCAGGCGCAGGAGCGGGCAGCAGCCTCGAACCTCCCATGGAGGAGGGCAGGGTCTGGAGGCAAGAGACGGCACATCAGAGCTGCGGGGAGAGAGTGGACCTAGACACAGACATGGCTCAACCACTATCAAGTAACATACAAGTATTGTACCCTCCACTTGTGTACATGGGTGTGTCCAAAGTTACCACCCTCGTAGTCAAACTCCATATGTGCCCAGATGTACTGATGAGACAGGTAACTCTCTGCACATCACAAACATATTCAGCGTGCTCCTCCTAAACTGTAGCACTTTGCAATACTTGGACTATGTTGACATATGGTACCCTGACCTATGTGCAATTGTGGCGGAAACAAATTAAAGGATGGTGAATGCATGTCACCCTCATAGCCAAAATTGTTGTGTGTGATAACATCCAGCAAATGTAGACAAGTAAACCTGGAATACATACTGTAAAAGCTCACATACCCCATGGACCACATGCAATCCATGACATACCAACATCATTGTGTACACCAATAATTGAACATGAATAACAGTTGACTTATGTTCAATTTGTGGGACACAGAAATCAACATTCAAAAACTTAAAACATGCTTTATTTGGCATGTATTAACCAAGTTCATTAGAACAAACGCAAGGCCAATGGCCAGTCCGTAAAAGTTAATCTTTTGATGGGGTTAGAACAGACCCATCAACTCTTGCCTGCACTGTGACTGTAAGGGGTCACCTCCCCTGTGAGGGGCATCTAGGCGTGATGCCAGGCACTAAAGGGACAAAACTATGGAGCATTGATTTGGGATTTGGGAGGGGTGTGATTAGGAGGGGATGTTGGGTCCACTGCAGTGGATGGGCCAGATGGAGGGGGTGGTTGGTCCACTGCAGTGGATGGGCCAGATTGAGGTGGTGGTTGGTCCACTGCAGTGGTAATAACAGACTGGGGGGGCAGTTGTAGTGGGAGTGCTCGAAGGAGGGTGGGTGGGGCTGGGCTTGAGCTTCTTGGGGATGGTGAACTGGTGGACAGAATAAACAGTGATGGAGATTGATTCTGCATGAGTCATGTCACACAGATAACAGTGATTGGGCTCATTTGTCCAGACAAGAGGCACTCTACTGTCAGGTCACACATCTGACTCCTGTAAATGGAGTGAATGGAACCTTCCACACAATCGTGTGACAGGCCAGTGTGACAGAAGACCATTAGCATACCTGTAATTGGCCCATGGGATACATTTGATAACACTGAGCAGCATGGCTGGGATCTAACATGGGCACAATGAGCAAGCAAAACTCACAAAGGTCTCACTCTTTATGTCACCTGCTGCAGGGATGCATGGCATGGCCTTTTCACACTTGTTTGATACAATAACAAAATGCCTCACACATTTGTGGAAACCAAACTGAGAACAGGTCATACATTAGTCAATGTGCTAGTACATGTTGTGCATTTGCATGACTCCAGAAGATTACCTCCATGCACATGTTTCTGTGCTTTGTGGTGATCACATTAGCATGGCACTGCGGACACTTTCCTAAAATGACTGACTCACATCTCCCTGATGAAAGGGGCATAACTGAACATCAATATATCCATGTGCATATGCATCTTACAAAATGGATCTGTGGGTTTGGCTGACTTATAATCAGTAAAAGGGTCAGCAGGCTAAGGCACTGTAATATGCCTGTCTAACAAAGGTGTGCGAAAAGGCACATACTCACCCCCTCCTTGCTACTGTTTTGCCTTCAACTGCCCATCCAGGTCAGGGAAGACCACCGCTAAGATGCGGAGCATGTGGGGGGTCAGTTTTCAGTGCCCGCCCCTCTTGCCAGGATGTGACAGGCCCAGCTGGACCTCTGTGATCTTCTTGGCCCAGCCACAAAGGTCCTGCCACATCTTGTGGCAAAGATGGACACACTGAAATGCCAACCCCAAGGAGTGCATGTTTCTGGCGATGGTCCTCCAAATCCTGGCCTTCTAATGGGGGTCGACCTGTAAGGATGACATGGTGACAGAACATTAGTGCACATGCAACAATTTTCTGAGTCAGACACCTGTACACACATTTAATGCTCAGTTTGGCAACAATGTCTAAGGGCTAGGCATATGGCAGTCTGTGCAGTTGTCTTGGGTTCAATGAGAACAGTGATAATATGTTCTGCCCAGTACACACACTTCTACAGCAGCGTACCTGCCCACAACAGTTATGTACACACTTTTAAAGTCACAGATAACATTTTACATCCTTACGAATGACAATCCTAATGTTAGTATAGCATGGTGATTGCACATCTCCAATCAAAATGGAGTGTGATCATCACTCACCTGATCCTCTGGTTTGCCATACATCTGGCTGTGCAGTGGCAGGAGAGTGCCGAACAGGGCCTGGTTCTCCTCTTCGCTGAAAGCTGGGGCCCTCTCCACAGTGTGTGCCATGGTAGGTAGCTCCCAGAGGATGTGGGAACAGCAGTAGAGAGATGGGGAGGTGCAGGAATGATGCAAGTAGTTCAGGCAAGTAAAGTCTCCAGGGAACAGACTTTTATCTAAACAGCAGAGGCCGTCTCAAATCCATGCTGCAAAAGTGATAAGTTTGTGTTCGTCGCATTATCCGAATCGGTCCAATACATTACATTGCTTGCAAACAACACGCCTACTGCCACGTTCAAAAACTCATCATCGTACCGCAAGTGATTTCGACACATTGTTGATGGGAGGTTACCGAGTCGATTTCCACGCGATGACGATTGGAATTGAAATGCTCGTCGGTCACCATAACGACCAACATCCAATGGCTGTGACCGAATCGTTTCGGATACCATATCCTTTGAATTTTCATTCTGCTGGGCAAACTACTGTGATACTTGTAATTTTTTAGCAATCCATGTGTATGTTCAGGTTTTGTCTAACTTAAATGGACCTTTATGGGCATAGCTCACACACCCATGAGGAGCCAAATTTGAGGGGCACATGACACACTGTAATTGTGGCTACTACCAACAATTTTTGTATGTTTAGAAATATTCACTTCTTGGCTTTGTCACAGTGCCAATGACCCCATGGGCATGTACAAGTCCATAATTTGAGATTATCATGGCATTAGGTGAGTCTGTAACCCAGTATGCAATCATAACTATGAATAAAATGTGTGTGACTCATGGGCCAAGCATTTACATTTGAATGATTAGACAGTGACAAGATGCACCCAAACAAATAATGTGTGTGTTGGGTGTTTTACCAGTGTATCTTTGTTGTCCCTAATTCAAGTGTATGAAGGCATCATATATGCAAATTCAAAGATCAATAATGGTCTGTGTATGTAATTGTATGTGTTATGCTGACCTGACAACATGATAGTGTCCATCCGGGACAGTACTGTGCATAATTACCAGAGTGGGACGCTGCATGTATGTGGTGTCCCACATATCTGTCAAATCATAATCCTTATGTGTGTACAGTTTAAGCATGTAATTGTTGTCACACTCCTATATCTCAGCTTATATTGTTTTGCTTGCTTTATTATGTGATGCCTGATTGACTAGACCGTTGACAGGCATTAGTGACTTTGTCAGTATGTCACACAAAATACTGTGTGACCATACCGTGGTAACAGATCTGGCAAGGGTCATAATGCTGTCATATGTATCTAAGATCGACCATACTATTTTTTGCATGTGTTACAGATGTTCCAACCTATTGTTTGTGGACATTTTTCATGTTCTGTTTGTAAAGATGCATTTTATCTTGTATCTTTGTATCTAACAACAATTGTGTTTACATTCTACACATAGATATCGCAGAAGACCACCAGTCTTCAGGCCCTTCCCAGACCTGCAGACCATGGAGGAACGTGACCAAATCCACAAATATCCTTTCACCCGTCAATAATAGAACAGTTGGCTAACCAGTTGACACCATATGTGATTCCTGGTTGCACATATCTGACTGCACTGACCCCCAAGGTCATGGCCGCCTTCCATTTCTTTGCTACTGGTTCTTTCCAGTATACTGTGGCAACATCTGGTGGCATGTCACAGACTATGTTCAGCCATTTCCTGTGTGATGTGTTGGAGGCATTGCTCCATTGCCTGGACCAAAACATCATGTCCCCCACACCAGGTGAGTTAGCTGACATCAAGGGCGAGTTCTACGCCTTGGGACATATTCCCCACATCATTGGCGCAATTGATGGAACCCATGTTGCTTTGGTACCATCCTCGGTCAATGAACAGGTGCACAGCAACAGGAAGCACTTTCACTCCATCAGTGTCCAGGTGGTGTGTTGGCAGACATGTTGATATCCCACGTCTGTATACGTTTCCCTGGCTCGGCACATGATGCTTACATCCTGAGGAACAGCGTTGTCCCCCATATGATGTCCCAGCTGCAACGTGACCGTGCCTGGATTGTTGGTAGGTAATGTGTGATGTGTATGTTGTAGTGTGAATTGACTGCATGTCATATAGTGATCTCTTGTCTGACAACTGAACTTTTTTCTGTGTGCTATGTAGGGGACTCTGGATACCCCAACCTTCCCTGGTTGCTGACCCCTCTTTGCAACCCAGTTACCCCTGCAGAAGTGCAGTTCAATGAGGCACAGGGTGGTACTAGGCGAGTGGTTGAACGTACAGTTGGTCTCCTGAAGACAAGGTTCAGGTGTCTGGATCGCACAGGAGGACCACTACAATATAGCCCCCTGAAGGTGCGCAATATTATTACAGCCGCATGCATGCTCAACAACCTTGCAATCCGGAAGAAAATTCCACATGAACTGGATGACGGAGACCAGCAGCCACCAGAAAGGGAGGATCCAGGCTTGGGACATGATGCCAGTGAAGATGAGGATGGTGTTGGGGCTGTGAGACAAGAACTTATCGGCAACTTCTTCACGTAAATGTGAGTATTCAATGAGCGGTGCAAACCCAAAATGTTTGTTTGTTTGTTGCTGTTGTCCTATGTGTATGTATACTGCTGAGTGTATGTTATTCTTCAATAGGTTTGTACTGAGTTAAGCAAATTTTGCATGTGTTATGGACGATGCTATACTAGCTTTTGTTCACACTGCCATTTGTATGCTTTAGCTAAGACAGTTAGTCACATTAAGCTTCATCATTCCCGAGTGTATGACTCTATTCTATGTTACTCCTTAACAGGATCATTCACCATGTCAACTGCAGAGTTGTGACCTCACCAGCCCCATGATACTGTGCAATACTCCAACAGTGATCAGTTATGGAACTCACTGGACCGTACTTCTTTCTGAATTGATGATCATTTGTTTGTACTGGTGACCATTGTGTTACTGTGTGATGTCATTACAGTTTGGGTTAAGGTGCAAGGTTGTGTAATTTGATTAAACCTGTGAGCCACATTGATGTGTGCCTTGTCTTTTTGCACACATCCAAAGCTTATCCTGCAACAAAACATATTCCACGATGATCTGTTTTGCTGACAAAGATTGTTGTTTGTGCTTGCAGATGGTGATATGTTTGCAGACAGTAGACTATAATTGCATCTGTACCATGTACAATGGTTTGTGTGATAACCTGGTTGTGTATATAGATCATGCTGTGACTCCCAAGCCAGTATGTAAATTGATTTCTTAGCCAATTTAGTTGACACTTTCTTCTTTGTTATTTAGTTTAGAGCTTATAGAGCACTCAAACTAGTCGATCTGCAGGCGAACACCAAACTTGGCCATTTAACGGCTGAATTTTTTAACATAAAAACAGAGTATCTCTTTGAGTCTTTTCTGGGTGATATACAGCCCCCGTGGCAAGGAAGCTGTATATCCAGTTCAGAACAGGGACTCTCCCGGTTAATGCCTTCACGAATAAATGGTCAAAAGATCCCTCTGTTGGTTGTCCTGCCTGCAACAGCCCTGATGAGACCGACATACATGTTCTCTTCTTCTGCCCTGGATATAAATTTGCCAGACGCCGTTGGCTCATACCATTATGTGGAAACATGCGCTGTACACAGTGTTTGGAGGTGTATAGAATTTTAAGATCTGACACACATCCCCTATAGTCTTTGCCGTGTCCTGATTTCTTAATTCTATGTGGCACAGGCGTAGGGCTTTTTTTTAACACATCTTTGTAATTGTAAAAAATTTACTTTGCAATCTTGTCGTTTTTAATCTTAAAATTTTAACATCTTTTATCTGGTTTTAACCATTCTTGTTTTTAACTGGTGTAAAGATATTGGATAAACAAAAAAAAAATTCCTTTGGAAATATTAATTTATACGCCATCAATTAATTGTTAAGATTTGTCTATCAATGCTACACTTGTATATGAATTTTTACTCTGTATGGCCTTTTATGACCGAAATAAAGCTGTTGAAATGGAAATGGTTATTTCGGTCAAATGGGCCCTCCCATCACCCCTACCCACCTGAGCAGAACTAGTTGTTGCTGGCACAGTTAACACTGAGCCTTCTACATCGTTGACAGTGGTGTTGTTGTCCGCCAACTCCAGAGTGCCCCGTGTTGCGGTGCTTTCGGTGGTGGCTCCAGCCTGTGTGTCCGTGAGGATAGGGGTCAGCTGTGTGACCTGTCCTGGTTCGTGCCAGAGGTGTGGCCAGCTTGCCCTGTGGCTACATAAAACAAGCATTTGCAGTGCAATAGGTCTCGCATTTGCGAAAATTTGAACTATTGTCATTGTATGACAATGCCTTTTATTTATGTGCTTTGCCAACCTGCAAGAGATGCGTAAACACACACTTTGTACATATAGTCGTTGCTTAGGAGAAGCAATGCTGCCAGTAACTGCACCTCTTTTACTGCCAGCCTTGCTTCTCCTAAGCAAGGACTATTAGTTTAAAGTGCGTGTTTACACACCGCTTCCAGGTTTTGAAAACACAGAAATAAAAGTCATTGTCATTTACAATGCCGATAACTCAAACTCCTGCAAAATGCGAGACCTATTGCAATGCAATTGCTGGTTTCTTTTTCCTGGGAGGCGAGTGACAATTAGGCTACATGGGGTCCCTCAAATGCCATTGCTTTGAGACCCGTTTGCCTCAGAATCATCGAGGGTGTGATGATGGCTAGAGAAAAATGGTAAAAGCACCCCTGCACTTACAAGCTTCAGTCCACAGAATGTGGAATAATCATGCAGCCTTTTTCCACCTGGTCATCTCCAATATTAGCTCAGAGCACGTGGTATATGGACAGCCAGGACCGACACCAGGACTGCTAGGGGGAGCATTCCACGTGTTGGAGAAGGGATCGGTGGGGGCTGGTCTGTGTCTGTGTCCGCAGCTCACCTAAGTGCATCAAATATATATATATATATCAGACCCAGTGTTCCCACACTAGGTGGTCTCATGTGCTAAATCACCACGGCTCAATACATTTGATGGAATGGTTTTCTTGAAATAATCTGTAAGGAAGAGCAGAGTGGGTTCAATAGGCGACATGACACAGGTGATGTCCTTGGCAGGGGATAGATATTCTTATAACATCAATTACTTCCACGAAGAGGGGCACATCAAGGTGTTGGAGATTTTCCTGCAAGGCAATATGCTAAGTGCATTTCTACCACACTAATAACCTCTGTGCGCTATGACCTTGTATTTAAGGAACAGAAGTAAACACAATGGTCTACATGTGATAAACATCCACGTTTTAAATATATTGATAAAACACCCACAGCAGTATTCACTTTTACTGGAAGAGAGACACTTTACGCTGCTACACTCTACGCGCAAACCTCCAAGGCCAGGGCTGTCTTATCCTAAGCATTTGGCACTCTTCGCTGGGTTGCCCGTGCCACAACTGGACCATTTTGCAAACTTGGAAGCGGATTAAAGTTGGGCTGTGCGTAGGGACCCAGGAGGGTGCCCTTGGGCAGAGCTTGTGGCTTGCAGACCTGCACGTAGGGCACAGGTATCATGCCCATGCGGCCGTCTGACCTCTGCGCCGTCCACCACTGCTCCTCCGGCTTGGCCAGCACCATCAGCACCTCACCCTTTTTAAAGGGCAGGTCTTCTTCATCATTGCCTGAAAAGTCATACAGAGTCCTGACCCACTCCCCTCCATCATCGCCATCAGAGGGCGGTCTCAGAGGCACCCCGGGACCCCCGCGTGGGGGCAAGCTCCTGGAGACAGGCTCAACCAGGGTAGTAGGGTCCAAATAGTGGATTTTGTAGAACTCCAAAGGGGAAGGCAGGCCATCAAACTCCCGATCTCCAATTTTCAGTCTGCCTGGCACACTGTTAATGATGTAGTGTGATACCTGGTGGGCAGAGAACAAACATAAGGAATGTGGCCAACATTAAGAGGGCAACAGTTTCAAAGTGGCAAGAAATACTTTGAATAATGTTCTTATTCCAGGAGGAAGGTATAGAAGTCTAAAGCGTTCACCACGTGTTCAGCGGCAAACGTAAGGTGGCAAAATAATTTTTCCAGGAGTTACTGTATATTTTCAGAATAAACTAAAGCAACGGTTCTTCACCTTTTGAACTCTGTCGCCCCCCCCCCCCCCTCAAATGTCTATATAGTTGCAGAAAGGTTAAGAACCTTTTGACCTGTGGTCCCCACTAAATCATCACATAAATTCGGGTACACCATCCCCCACCCCGTGAGTCAATAATTGTCAGAACTCCCGATCTAAACAATTTCTAGGATATGAACCTCAAGACAACACACAAAAATACGCTAAACGTTGAAATGTTTTGTTTAATTCACAATCCAATATAAAAATAAAGTTTACACATTTTTCAATGGTGCTGCTTTAATTGCACAGACTTTATTGATTAAAATATGATTTGTCTAAAGCAGTCGTGGACACCCTAAGGGCCATATTATCAAGCCAGGCGATAAAATTATCGCCGCTTTAGCGGGGGAAAAACTGCCGCTAAAACGGCGATAATGGGCCTAATAATATGCTCTATGAAATTCCAATTGAAGCCCATGTTAGATGTCCTTCACATATAACATGGGCTTCAATTGGAATTCCAAAATATACACTGAACAATTCATGGGCTACTTTTCTATGAGGGAAACAGCTCACATGGTCAAAAAAAAAAAAAACATCTCTCCTGCAGACGGGTATTAAACTTTGACCTACACCACTAGGATGGATCTGAAATTGGTGCATTTGACCTACACCAATGGATCTGAAACTGGTGCATTTGACCTACACCAATGGATCTGAAATTGGTGCATTTATCTTTTAGACATTTCACAAGAATGAGACTCTGCAAATGAAATGTTACAGAGAGGTACGTCAGATACTTTGTATTGTAATTAGGTAGCGCGTACTAGCCCCGACGAGGTGTCGAAGCGCTTTTTGGCGAGTAGTATGCTACTCGGGGAAACCAAAGGGGATTAGTGGTAAATTATTATGGTGGAGATATTAATTTGAGCAGTGGACGAGAGTTTGTTAATGGGGTTGAAAAAGGAAAGCGGAGTGATAGAAGAGGGAAGGGTTTGAATTTATATAGCGCTTGCTACCCCTGATAAGGTGTAGCAGTGCTTTGTGGAGGGTAGCACGCTACACCGGAACCCAAACAGGATTAGTGGGGAATTAGTATAGGGAAATATTAAATTAATTCGAAGCGGTGGGCATGCGAGACCCTAAGTTGGAGTGGAAAGTATAGTGGAGGGATAGAAGAGGGAAAGGTCTAGAAAGTGTTTTTCTTTGGGGGGGTTTTCCAATGCAGTAGGGGGAGTTATGGGATGAGTAAATTGGGAGGTACCACACGGCTATTTAAGCAGAAGTGAGCAGTACTAACATATGTCTGTGCTTCCCAGGGTGAGTAGTACACATGAACTTACTTTTTTTTTTTCTTTTAAATTCTTTTTATTGAACATGTGCAGCATTATTCAACATAGGTACAGTTCCAGCCGGTCAATGACAGGAAATACAGCGACATCAAGGTACATAGAATTGGAAAAATTATACATGTTATGGTGAGGGGGGACTGTCACATTCGGGGTCATCTGGTGCGGTACATATGTAGCCTCGATATACATTCCAAGGAGACCAGATCTTGGACCACTTTCGGGGACAGCCCCTAGCTGCATAAACCGTCTTTTCCCTCAGCATGCACCAGTCAAGGTCCGCCTCCCAGTCTGCGACCCTCGGGGGCAGTGTTGCTCCCCAGTGTTGGGCGATATTTCTTTTTGCTATCATGCATCCCAGTGTGACCCATTGTCTGGCATGCGTGTTTAAGTCAGTGGGTTCCCAGATATTAAGGAGGCATCTGGGAGCTTCAGGCCGTATGTCGAGCTCCAATACCTGGCTCATAATGTGGTGGATGTCTCGCCAATAAGCCTGTATCGGGTCACAGTGCCATATTATATGTATAAATGTACCCATCTGGGTGCATCCCCTTCTACAATACCCATCTGTTGAGCCACCCATGTGCTTCAATTGGGGCCCGTGATATAGATTCTGTGCAGTATTTTCAGTTGCACAAGTCGGAGGCGCGCCGGGATGGCGACCGTTTTGGGGGAAGAAGCTGCAGTCTGCCAGTTTTCGTCGTCAAGCTCAATACCGTCCTCAACCCATTTCTCTCGCAGCAGCGCCAGTGGGTCGTCCATATTGTTAATGAGTTTCCTATATGTTAGGGAAATGTCTCTCTCGGGCAAATATCCGTCTAGCAGTCTGTCTTCTAGCGGTGAATATTCGGGTGGGGAGGTGTCGCGAGGTAATGCCGCTTGCAGTGCGTGGCGGACCTGCAAGTAGCGAAAACGCTCCGAATCAGCCATGGAATATTGAAGTTGGAGAGAGTCAAATTACTTGATACCGTTTTTGTCCCACAGGTCTCCGATGCGTGAGATGCCAATTAGGTCCCTTTTGTCAAAGCCCCGCGAGTTGCCCAGGTCCCCAAGTCTCTGGGAGTCCTACAGAGGCGCGGACAAAGTCAATTTATTAGTCCACCCCAACGAAGCAGTTGCCGAATGCCAGACGTGGACGGAGTGCTTAGTAGGACCAGTGAGGGGCTATCTGTTTGGCTTGGAGTAGAGGGCCCTGGCAAAGGAACCGCTAGGAAGGAGCATTTTATCCATACCAAACCCAGGATCATCAGGCCTCCCATACGTGCTATGGTTTATTGCCGTTAGGTGTGAGGCCCAGTAGTATTTCTTCATGTCAGGCAATCCTATCCCCCCATCGAACCAGCCGAGGGTGAGTTTTTTAAGAGCGATATGGGGTCTTACGTTCCAAAGTAGGTCTCGCTGAAGGCCCTCTATTTGTTGGAAATAGGAATTTGGTACTGGGTCTGACGAATTTTGTAGGACATAGAGGAAGCGGGGCAGGGACATCATTTTAAAGAGGGCCGCTTTGCCCAGTAAAGAGAGGGGGAGCGATTTCCAGTTAGTGATGTTTTGCTTTAGGCGTTGTATAGGGGGAGCCAAATTTCGGGCGAAACGGAGGGATCTATCCAGTGAAATAAAAATGCCCAAGTATTTGAAACCGTCCGACACTATCGGTATGGGACAGTTTCGGGGTATTGGGGGGTCCTTCCCATGTAGGACGTAAATGAGAGATTTTTGCCAATTAATGCCAAAGCCAGAATATCTACCAAAAATGGAGAGGATGTCAAATAGTGCGATTAGGGATCTTTTAGGGGATGCGAGGTATAGCAGTATATCGTCTGCATATAGCGATATTTGGTCCTCCCAGTCAGACGTCCACCGCAACCCGCGGATCATTACGTCCCTGCGGATCCATGCCGCAAGGGTCTCGAGGGCCAGGGCAAACAAAAGTGGAGATAGGGGGCATCCCTGATGGGTTCCTCGGCTGAGCAAAAAGGGGTCGGATCTCCTGTTATTTACGACTACTTGAGCCATGGAGGCGGTATAAAGCAACCGCGCCCATTGGCTAAAGCCTGCCTGGCTTCCGGTTTTGGGACGTGGGGACGGAAGTCAGGCGCCTCGAGGTTCCCGGCTGTGGGAGGCTCGTTTAAACGAGCCGATGGGGTGAGTACCGCATAGCGGTTGTTTGCTATTGTGTTTTGGCTGTGTTTGGTGTATTACTCTGCGATGGGGAAGCGTTCTAGGAAACGTCATCACCGGGAGAGGTCTTCATCTTCCTCTTCATCCACTGCTTCCAGGTCTCCTTCCCCTGCCAGGTCCAGGCGCCGTGATGCTGGTGGTGATGCGCACTTTAAGCGCCTAATCAGGGAAACTTTGACCGAGATGGGTGATGTTGGGTCCCGTCGCAAGTGCCCTGCTCTTGTTTCATCTGACTCTAGTGGCGATGAGTCTGCGTGGTTGGGGGACGGAGAGTTGAAGAGCAAATATGTGGACAAAGACGCTATGCCCAGTATTCTGAAGCATGTTAAGGAGAACATGGGGTTCCCTGACGAGGATGCACCTAGTACCTCTAGGGGCCCTTTGTTGCGACAATTTCAGAGTGCTGCCACAGTCGATGTTCCTGTCCATCCCTTCATTAAAGATGTTTTGAAGCGCGAGTGGGCTGATCCTGATCGCATTTTGATTCCGCGATTCATGGCTCGGCTTTATGCTCTGCAGGATATGGCTACAGATCTTCCGGGTTCGATTCCTATTGACTCCTTTGTGGCTAGTTTGGTGGGACGCACTTCCCTTGCTGAGGACGCTGTGCTGAAAGATCCTGTTGACAAGAAAGCGGATGTTGCGCTCCGTAAGGTGTATTCTGGTTCCCACCTGGCCTTGAGGGCTGGCATCTTTGGGACTTATGTTTCGCAGTCCCTGCTGTCTGACCTGAAGTCGCTCTATCAGTCTATGGACAATGCTACGGACTGTTCTGGTTTGCTTGAGCAGATCGAGCGTCAGGTGGAGCTGCTGTCTGATGTCTCCTTTGACGTTGTGCGTGCTTCTGCTCTGTCCGGAGGGGCTTGTGTGGCTGCACGTCGCAGTCTTGTCCTTAAGGACTGGAAAACTGACTCTGCGCAGAAGGCTTGCGCATTGAGGTTGCCTTTTCAGGGTACTATGTTGTTTGGGGGGGAGTTGGAGACCAAATTACATAAGTTATTTAAGGAGAAAAAGCATTCTTCTTCTTTCAAAGCCTCTGCTTCTGCTCCTGTCCCTTCTAAATCCACATCTTTCTTTCGCCCTGCTTCTCGTAGACAGTTTGTGAGGGGCCAGGGTAGGTTTGCTTCTGGCCGTGGTCGGGACCGTAAAGCTAAGTCCCCTCCGCCTGCCAAGCCGCGTTCCTGACTCTTTGGCGGTGGTTCCCGGGTTGTTGGTTGGAGGGCGGCTGCGCTTCTTCCTGGATGCCTGGGTTCAGTCTTGTTCCGACGTCTGGGTGTTGGAGATCATTCGCCACGGTTATGTTCTGGAGTTTACGTCTCCTCCACCGGACTCCGGTGTTCGACCGACTCCTTGGCCTTCGAGTCGTGTGAAGCGGTCTCATCTTTCCCACGGGATTCTGGACCTTCTTCGGAAAGGTGCCATTCAGGAGGTTCCTCCATCAGAGAGAGGGGTGGGCTTTTATTCCCTGATCTTTCTGGTTCCCAAAAACACAGGGGGTTTCCGCTTGGTTTTGGATCTACGGGTTATGAACAAATGGGTGACCAGGATTCCCTTTCGCATGGAGACTTTGCAAAGGGTGATTCCTTTGGTGCTGCCGGGTCACTTCATGTGTACCCTGGATCTTCAAGATGCATATTACCATGTTCCGATCCATCCTCGGTCCCGCAGGTTTCTGCGGTTTTGTGTTCTGGGGCGTCATTATCAATTCATGGTGTTGCCATTCGGTCTCCGGTCGGCGCCGCGGGTGTTTACAAAGGTGGTGGCACCTTTGGTCGCGTGGCTTCATCTCCGAGGGGTAATGGTGTACCCATGCTTAGACGACTGGTTGATCCATGCTCCATCTCGGGTCCTGTTGCTGGAGGCCAGGGAGGTGGTGTGCTCGGCGTTGCGGGCCCATGGTTTCCTGATCAACTTGCCCAAGTGTCAACTGACGCCGTCTCAGGACATGGTTTTCATTGGGGCCCGCTTCCGTTCGGATCTGAACCGAGTGTTCCTCCCCGAGCCTCGGGTTGTGACGTTGGTATCCCTTGCTCGTCGTTTCAGGGTGGGGGGTGCCTTTCCGGTGCGCCTTTGGTTGCGTCTTATGGGTCTGATGGCGGCGACTGTTTTTACGGTGGCCTGGGCGCGTTTTCATCTGCACAGGGGATCCCAGCGAGGACAGGGGATCCTCGCTGGGATCCCCTGTCCCGCGATTTGGATGTTCTGGTTCCTGTGTCTCTGGTGGTCCTCCCGGTTCTTCTTTGGTGGTCTGTGAGGGGTCATCTGTCGTTGGGTCTGCCCCTGCAGTCTTCTCCTTCTCTGGTCTTGACGACGGATGCCAGCGCCTTGGGTTGGGGTGCGACCTTGGGGTCTCACACCCTTCAGGGTCGTTGGTCCCTCTTGGAGAGTCGCAGGTCATCCAACTGGAGAGAGCTCACGGCGGTGTCCCGGGCTGTGATGGGTTTTCGGGGACTGTTGCTCGATCGGAATGTGTTGGTACGATCCGACAATATGGTGACGGTGGCGTATCTGAATCATTAAGGGGGGATTCGTTCGGCATCTTTGAATGCGGTGGTGGTCCCCCTGTTTTGTTGGGCGGAGAGCCATCTGCTGTCTCTGACGGCGGTTCATCTTCGGGGAGTGGACAACTGTGTGGCGGATGTCCTGAGTCGGTGCTTTCCGGATTCTCTGGAGCTGTCTCTCACCCCGGTTGCGTTTCGGCTTGTGTGCGGGAGGTTTGGGCATCCCTTTCTGGACCTCTTTGCCTCCCGGCACAATGCTCAGCTCCCCCGTTTTTGCTCCCGGTTTCTGCAGGAGGGTTGCTGGGGGGTGGATGCGCTGTCGATGCCTTGGCCGTTGCGTCTCCTCTATGCCTTTCCCCCCCTGGCTCTGGTTCCCAGATTTCTGGCCCGTCTGTGTCAGGAAGATCGGGAGGTGGTGGCGGTCCTGCCGTTTTGGCCTCGAAGGTCCTGGTTTCCGACGGTGCGTCTTTTGGCGGTTCAGGGTCCCTGGTTTCTTCCCCTGTCTCCGTCTCCCCTTCGGTCTTCCCCGTCCCTGTCTCTTCTCCGGTTGCGGTTGTCGGTGTGGAAGTTGAGAGGCAGGGTTGGAGACGGCGCGGTTTCCCGGAGCATTTAGCGGTGGCTCTTCAGCGTTCCCGGCGGCCTTCTACCCTCAAGGCTTATGATCGGCATTGGGGTAATTTTGATTGTTGGTGTTCGGCGTTGGGCGTCTCCCCTTTGTTCTGTTCCTTGCAGGTTGTCCTTCAGTTTTTGTGGGAGGGTTTCGAGAAGGGTTTGGCTGTGTCTACTCTGCGTGCCCAGTGAGCCGCTGTTAGGGCATTTCGTTCCCCGTGGGGGAATCTTTCCGATATTGAGGACTTGGTCTCTCGTCTTCTGCGCAGTTTTACTGTTTCTCGGCCTGTGCCTCGTCCTTCTTTTCCCCTGTGGGATTTGCCTTTAGTCCTTCGGGTTTTGATCGGTCCTCCTTTTGAGCCTTTGGATGAGGTGGATTTGAAATTTCTCACTCTCAAGGTGGTTTTCCTGGTGGCTGTCACCTCTGCTCGTCGTCTTGGGGAGTTGGGGGCCTTGATGGCGCGTGCTCCTTTTCTGTCTTTCACGGAGGGTGGGGTGGTGCTCCGCCTTGATTCTTCTTTTGTGCCAAAGGTTTCTTCGCAATTTCACAGGTGCCAGGAGTTGGTGTTGCCTGCCCTGGGCTCTGTTTTGGATTCTCCAAAGTGGTCCCCAGTGGTCCTTGTTGGATGTGTGCAGGGCTTTGCGCATTTATCTTGACCGCACGGTGGTGTTTCGCAAGTCGGACTCCCTTTTTATCTCCTTTGGGGCGGCTTCGCTTGGGTGTAAGGCTTCTTCTGTGTCGATCGGCCGTTGGCTGAAGCAAGTCATTTCCTTGGCCTACTCTCTGTCTGGGTCTCCTCCTCCTTTGGGGGTTCAGGGTCGTTCTACTAGAGGGGTGGCTGCTTCTTGGGCGGAGGTTCGGGGTGTTCCTCTCTCTGAGATTTGTAGAGCTGCCACGTGGGCCTCTCCTAATACTTTCATCAGGCATTATCGGCTCCTCAATCTGTTGGGGGATGATGGAGGTTTTGCATTGGGGGTGTTGAGCTCTGTTCGCTCCTGATGTTTTTTTCTTCTTTATTTCCAATAAATCTCTGGGTTTGTTTGCTATCCTGGTGGTTTGTTGTGTTTTCTGGTATGAATGCCGGTGTTTGCTTTGGTATTTCTCACTTGTCCATGACGGTGTCGAGGACGGAGGGACCTGGGGGTAATGTCCTATTACTTACCGGTAATCTTCATTACTCCGGGTCCCGTAGTCCTCGACACCATCATGACTCCCCTCCTCCCCTCCCTGTCTGCCGGCCTTCATTGTGGCTTGGTATTTCAGGAGGAATTCTGGGACCGGTACTCCTTATGTACTCCCAGTGGGAGGGGGGAGGATAGGTCCAGCATTCCTGCGTTCTTTTTTCTGTCAGTGAGATAGTTACATCTCATTTGTCCATGACGGTGTCGAGGACTACGGGACCCGGAGTAATGAAGATTACCGGTAAGTAATAGGACATTCAAGCGTATCAAAGGCCATCGTGGCATCTAGGGAGACCACGATGGTGTCCTCGCACAAGGTCGACGCCCTGGCCAAGACCCCATGCAATCTGCGAAGATTGAGGGCAGTGTTCCGCCGCGGCATAAATCCCGATTGATCGGGATGTACCAGGCCCCCTATTACTTTGATCAGCCTATTGGCAAGCACCTTGGCCAGTATCTTAGGCTCCGCGTTCAGCAACGAAATTGGTCTAAAGGAGGCGCAGTGAGTTTTGGGTGTCCCTTCTTTATGAATCGCAATGATAGTCGCGACTCGCTGGTCCAAGGGAAGCGAGCCCTTCTCGAGACTAGCTTCAAACATCGATTTCAAATATGGGGCAAGTCTGTCTGGGCGGAGTTTGTAGAGTTCAACTGGTATGCCATTAGGGCCAAGGGCCTTGCCTGGGCGGAGTGTCCTGATTGCAGTTGCAATCTCGTCCGCTATAAGGGCGCTATCCATGAATGCGCGGTCGCTATCAGATAGTACCGGTAGAGATATATCCCGTAGCAAGTCAGAGGAGTCCGCTTCGGTGTGCGGCGCTGTGGAGTGATATATCGCACGGTAGTGGGCCGAGAAGCTTCGACTATTTCTTAGGGATCGACTATGGCTGGTCCACCAGGATTTTCTAGCTCAGGGACAAGTCGGCTAGCCTGCTCCTTTTTAGGTCTCGGCTAGCGAAGGCTGCACTTGCGCAGTCTCGCTCGCGAGATTTAATGACTTGGAGTAGTGGGGCTTTAACCCGCCCCTCTTCTCTCCTCTTCTCCATTGGCTGGCCTCTGAAATGCTGGTCAGCCATTGGAGAAGAGGTTCGTCGCTCCAAACTAGCCCCGTCTCTTTGCGATTCGGGGGCGTGTTTTTTGTCGATTCTTTCTCTGGGCGTGTTTAAACACGCCCCCGAATCCGAAAACACGCCCCCGAATCTGAAAACGCCGCTGCCTTTCTCCGAGGCATTTCTGCTTCACATCGGAGAAAGGCGGTGGTGTCCCGGCGTCCGGACGCATTTGTTAATTTCCAATACTTGTTTTGTTAGAGCGAGGTTCACTAACAGCGTTCACGTCTCGAAACAAACGTGAACTGTACACGTTGATTGATAGCCGCAATTGGCCGTAGCTGCATTTCCTGTTGCAGTGCAGGAAGCTCGGTGAGCTTTCTCCAGGGCCAACCACCGAGCAGTGCTGAAGCTTTTTTCCCAGCATGCCCAGCTCTGGCGTGTATGTGTGTGCGAAAGGAGATAGACAGGGCGAGCAGGAAAATAAAATGAAGCTCTAAGATGGCAGCGCTGAGAGTGCAGCTTTCAGTGGGGCAGGAAAGGAGAGGAAGCCGCCTTCTGCACTAAGACCAGGAGCAGAACGGTGACTGAGGCTGCCCCATCAGACAAAGGATTTTGCTTAGAAGCCCTGTTATTTGCCATTGCCTTCAACGTGTGTTTTTTACGACGATACAAAGAAGAAAAATAAAAGGGGCGAGCGCGTTTGCAGTGCACCGGCAGCTTGGCCGGGTGGGCGTCAAGGAGTCTTCACCACCCCCATCCCGGCTGCTTGGTTGCATCTTCCTCCACGGCTGGCTGGGTTAGATGAGCCGCGTCCACTGGCGACCCAGCTGCGCGGGGGTGACTGTAGGGGCAGCAGCACTGCCCGAAGAGGGCTTCGCGCCCCGTCCCCATGATTACAGCACCGTAAAGTGACCCTACCTGTCGACAATCCTAAGGATGATGTGCGCCGCAGCTGCGGCACTGCCGCCACCCCCACCGCCCCCAACTGCCACTTCTATTGGACCTGGATTCTTCCCCTTGGACCCGCATCCTTCCTCTTCTTGTAGCCCCGGGCTGGCCATGGGCTCTGAGGGGGGGCTCGGGTCGCAGGCAGCCGACTGCCGGAGTCGTTATCAACTGCTACTGTCGGGTCGGGCCCTAGCAGATAGGTACCGGCGGATATATACGGCAGCACTCAGCGACCGGGACCAGGGCGGCCACGCCAGCAGGTAAGATGCGCGTCACTCTTAGGGTATGTGGAAGACACAGCCAGTACCGAATAGAAGTGCTTCTTCGGTCGTGGTAAAGACCCTGTGTGTAGAGGGAGAGTGTAGTAGGCGCTGGTCTTTCCCTGCGGACGAATGGACACAGGGGAAACCTGCGCGGGCTGCACGTGCCCTGGAACGCTGACACCAACCGGCATCATCAGTCAGCCGGGGTTTGAGGCGGTGCCAGCGTTCCATGAGCGCGTGGCCCCACTTTCCTGTGTTGTACGAGGACGATGCCCCTCCCGGCAATGTTAGTCGTTGAACGTAATGTCTTAACATTTTCTGCCTTGTCACCAGGAGGTGCACATGCCTTCCCTCGCATGGCTCCTTCGCCAGTGCAGAGGGCATTCCGGGAAATGGGTGGGAGGGGCGGGGTATCCCTATCCGGGTTTCATTCTCACAACGCATTCACCGCTTCAGGACAGACGCCCTTTTGCAAACGGGTGGGGAGGAGGCGTTGGTTTAGGGATAATAGTAATGGTACTAAGGGAAGGAGGGGGGGGGGGTCGCATAGGCACCTTAATTGTACAGATCCTCACCTATTTCCAGCATCACTACACTACACCTTTCCAAAATAGGAACCGTACAAAAAGCCCAGGTTCGTTGCACACATACATTAGTGAAGCGAGGCCATTTTTCATCCTCCCATATGCGTGTTTATTTTCTTTTCGTTTCTATTGAATGATGAAACGCAGTTTCCTTTCTGTGCTTACAGTATCAACATCGCACCTTTTTATTGCTTCCTAAAGGCAGTGTTCGCGTTTAAGTGGAGTCCTTTGAATTTTACGTCCTTCAGCCTTTACAGCACTCGCATTCCTTGCATAACTACGGATCGTTTTGTTATTCCCTGGATGACATTATCATGAAAATACTGTTTCGGTCTACAGCAAAGCAATGATGTTCGTGACGTCGCCAAGTACATTTTGCTTGTTTGTAAACTGATGTGTCCTTCAACCGGGACATTCACTTGTGCTTTTGTTTGTTGTAGGACCATGGTCACGTACGTGTTTGGAACAGTGTACCTGTTTTTTTGGCGTTATTTTACCTGAAAGTTGATGTATCTTTTATATAGATATATATCTATATATCTATATATCTATATATCTATATATCTATATATATACATATATATATATATATATATATATATATATATATATATATATATATATATATATATATATATATATATATATATATATATATATATATATATATATATATATATATATATATATATATATATGTATATTTATCATGCCCCCCATTTAACCCTATGTTCATGCCGTGGATACACTTTGTAATGCCCACCCAACACAGAGACGTAGCCAGGGTGGAGCTGTCTTGTTTACCACTGACTGAAGATGGCAGTGCTCGCCCACATCATTTACATTTCGAAGCGCTGGCACGCAGCACACACTGTCTGCCTCAAACCTTGGCTTGATGCGTTGACAGGGTGGTGCTGGGTCAGGTCATGTCTAGATATGGGCAACTTCCTCTCAGAAGGTTTCCTACGCGCAGATGTGCTCAATCATGGGGTGTTCGCTTTTAGTTGGCCTTCTAAAAGTAGCGTGGAGCCATGACTGTCGGGTGACATCAGACCCTTCTAAGAGAAGTTCTTGGAGTAGAATCCCGAGGAAGAGTCATATAAGACTCCCGAGGTTGCGTGAATTCAAGGCTGCGATAGTAGTGGTCCCTTAATGCATTGCACACGCTGCACAATGACATCATGGGATTATTTCAGGAGACTGACACAGCGCCGTAGTTTATCTCATCTTCTGTGCGACGCACCTGCATCTTTCAAATAGATCGCTATGGCAGCAGTCCTTTTCTTGGGCCTCAGAGGGCCCTCCTTACGTGATGCTTTCCTCTTGGAAATACGAATGTTTTTCATTATACTGTTGTCCTTTGAGGTGGTGGCCTATGCTTTGGAAACAAATAAAATGTTGATTTATCCATGATACTTTTATCTTAGTTGCTTCGCAATGTTTCACTGACATGAACTCTGTATGTGTGGGTGCAAATGCAATAGGTCTCGCATTGGAGAGTGATTAAGCTATTGACATTGTAAATAACAATGCTGTTTCTTTAAATGTTTTAAAAACAAAAACATACAAGAATGTCATGAGCAATGCCAACAGCTCTAACTTTAACAATGCCGAGACCATTGTATTGTAAATGCTTGTTATCTAGCCAGGCGATTAGTTTCCCAGCTTTGTCGCCCCAGTATTAACTTACTTTTTTGTTCTCGCTGACGGACAGAACGAAATCCCCTGGGCAGGTGGTACTGTCCCTCATTAGGAAGGTGCCATGCCGATGTCCTTGCAACATAGCTACCGCTTTTGTCGGCTCAGCTGCCCAAAGTACCAGTCATATTGAACCCCGAAACTGGAAGCCATTACGGCGGCGCGGCAGTGCCCCTCCACTCGAATGCGTCCTCTTTGCGAGCAATTGGGCGTCAACTGAGTAACAGGGTTCAATGATAGTCTGTGAATAAAGTGCACGAGGTTAAAAGCGAAGCCACGGCGACGACATTGCCTTTCGGGTTTTACTGCGCTGTGGTCTACAACTGTGGGTGGTTATGTTGGTAAACTCGTAAACCATTTGCTAGTGTCACCCAATACCACTACAGTGTTACTTTAGACCACAGGAATACTACGTATTTACCACCAGCACTGTCCCATGCCAAAATAATGTCTACACTGTGTAGTAGTGCTATCTCACTCAAAACAGCAAGCATACAATGGTAATATATATTGGGTTATTAATACCTGGGATATTGTTTTCTGGATAACCGGCAGGTGAGATGCTTTGGCTTTTTAAGCTCTTGGCACTTACAGAAGCATGTTTCTGATGAGGAAAAGGAAACCGCACACACCTACATCCGGGGGTGTAAGCACCGTTTCGCGATTGGGGGCTCTCCGGATCCTTTCAGGCCTTTGACTAGCTCAGTCTACTAACCCTTGAGGTAGCGCAACAGAGTTCTGTTTACACCCCTGAGTGGCACTCTTAATATACCGGGCAAGTATTTAAGTGTACTTTAAACATAAAAGACATAATGGAGTGACAGAGTGCCTTCGGTGTTCTAATGCTGCCCATAGGCCACTGTAAGCGTCTTCCAATACTGCCAGCACCCTGGGGTGTCGCCTGGGATTTTTTGGTACCATTGAGGTGCCTCTAGAAATCTTCTACACGACTGGGTCCTTAACTTTACACGGCTGAGTATACCTTTCTTCACAAACTGCACAACTGGGTCGTGTAGGCTTGTTTCAGCAAAAACTCATCAGCAGTGTTTAGTGTACAGTACCTTTGTCTGTCTTTAGGTGCCTGTCGCACCTATAAAAGATCTTCCACCTAAGTGAGCACACTTTGGTAGCAGACGGTCTTTAACTGGATATTAACCATTTAATACATTATGGAATGAATGGTTCCTCATCACTGTGGGGCGTCTAACTCGATTGGGCGTGTCCCCATTTATAACCCTGTGCTCTACTACCAACGCACTAGGGGTGCCTCTGTAGCGCTCTTGGGTGACTCTCTGACCCACACACCATCCAGGTGCCCTGTCTATCTGAGTTAGCTGCGGCGCCTCCCTCACCCTACCCTACCGTTATCGGCGCTCCCCTATTCACAGAAGCACTGATTTCTGCTGTGGCTCCTCCCTGTCTCCAGAGGTCCTGCCTTTTATCCTACGGTGTCCGTGTAGGTCCACTTTCCGTACCGTGACAGCCTCGGAGCCCTTGGGGCTCCTTTCCCTTATGCCTCCTCTTTCAACGCCGTTCTGGTTGTCCCCCTCTTCCTGGGGGGCTCTCCTTATCCCAACAGTGCTTCAAAACCCTCCCCTCCCTTATCTCCACCCACTGCCAACCGGGACACCACCTACTACGGTGTCGCTCCCCTCTGTGCCTCCTCAGCTGGTGCCTCTCTAGCCCGCTTTGCTGCCCGCTACCTCCCGTAGCACAAACTTTTCCAGCAATCCCTGCTGCAACAGGGACAAAATGGTGGAGCGGAAGTGACGCGCATTTGGGTGGGCAGCAGACTTGCAGCGCACAGGAAGTGAGATTTCAGCGGACAGTGGTGGACATGCAGCCATCTCTGTAAGGACAAACCCTTTTAAGATTGGCAGAGAAAGTATACACTGCTCAAAATATTATACAAACAGTACGGACCCCACTACATAACCAAGAGGCATACTGAAATATAACAGAAAAACAGGTATAAATAGCACAAAACGCAAGGGAAAATACAAGTATAACACTAGCTCAGAAATTCAGGCACCACAATGTGGGGGAATGACTATGGCATAAATGAACAGCTGAAACAACCAGCTTTGAACGCGTCTGATCGGATTCCAGCAGTCCCTTGCCGAGGAGGGTGAGAACTGGGAAAAACCGATCTCTTGTCTTTATGGGGCCATGTGTTCAAACACATGGCCCCATAAAGATAAGAAAGCTTTCACGACGCACGGAAGGCAGACGAGCCCGTCCAAATGGGACGGCTCAAAAAGCCGAACTAAAACGTCATGAACAGCTCTTTTCCAATGGCTTGCCACCGTTTAGCATAAACGGTGACGCCGGCCAATGGAAAAGAGGGCCGGGGCTTAAAGCCCTTTACAGAAAATACCACAAAACGTTAAATCTCGCCAGCGAGACTGCGCATATGCGCAGCCCACGCCAGGCGAGACCTAGAACACAATGATTGATGTGAATGTCCAGAGCCCCTCAAATCATACCATTACACAGGCTAATATACTTTTGGATGAATTTAAGTACCTAGATTAGGCTTTTTGGCAAGAAGTATGAGTGTTTTCAATGGGCAGATCTCCCATCAAGCCCTGTAGTACACACACATTCCAAATTGCAAAAGCGCCCCCGGAACTATGGTATCTATGAGAGTGAGTGGATATGTACTGACCATGAGGTCTGACACTGGTGCCTAGTGTTTGTAGCCCAAGGCCCTGTTGTTAGTTGTAGCAAAGTCAGACACCAGTGACCAGTGAAATGCATCCTGCTAGTAAAATTTTACACACTGTGGGTAAGCTTAGTTCATGTTGGGATTTTTGTGCTGTGTGTGAAGGTGCTTGTTGGACAGGGCTTGATGTGAGTTGTGGCCTTTCCAATTGCTCCTCCTCTCACCCAGCCCAGATAACTCCCCTGAGACAATGGCTAACTGCGAGTGAGGGGAATTTTAGTAGCAAGGAGGCTGACACTGCTGAATGTTGTTAAACTTTAGGCAACTCCCAACAAGGCCTTGTGCACCAAACTCCATGCAACAGTGTCAGCCATCTTGCTAGTGCACTTCCCTTCACTGTCAGGTAGACATAGGCCCAGATGAAGTGGTTGTGCTGGGTGGGGGTAGTAGTGTTTGCCATTACTCCAACTCCCATCAGGCTGTGTCCCACACACATTCTTCCCACCGGGAGACAATTGACCACATGTCAGAACGGTTTCCTGACAGTGATTGGAAATGGATTATCCAGATGTGTGACACTTGTGCCTGTGTCTGTGTTGGCCACAAATCCCATCATGGCCCTGTGGTCCACACACCAGACCTCAGTGTCATCTTTCTTGCCAGTACATCTCCAATCACTGTCAGGTAAGCATAGTTCCTCTTGGGCTTGTGCTGTTTGGAATGATTAGTGTTTGCACTGACTCCATCTCCCATTAGGCCCTGTCCTCCACAAACCTTCCCAGCCAGCACAAACAGCCCACCTGGAACTATGCTATCCTGACAGTGAGTGGGAATGTACTGGCAATATATCTGACACTGGTGCCTGTTGTCAGAGTTGACCACAAATCCCATCATGGCCTTGTGCTCCAAACACCAGTCCTCAGTGTCAGCCATTTTGTCAGTACATCACCCAGTGTCAGGTAAGCATCGTTCCAGGTGGGCTGTTTGTGCTGGGTGGTATAAGTGTGAGTAGAACAGGGCCTGCTGGGAGATGTAGTCAGGGTTAACACTCCTCTTCCAAACTAGCACAACTAGGTCATCTGGGCCAATGGCTACCTGACAGTGAATGGAAGTGCACTAGCAAGATGGCTGACATAGTTGCATGGTATTTGGTGCACAGTATATTTATGGGAGTTGGCTTCAGGGTCAACACCATGCAGCAGTGTCAGCCACCTGCCAGGACACTTATCCCCACTGTGAGGTATGCATAGGGACAGAGGAGGTAGAGGGGCTGGGTGGGAGGATGAGTCTTTGCAATGGCTACAACTCCCATCAGGCCTTGTCCCACATACACCTTCTCACCCAGAACTAAAAGCCTACCTGTTTATCAGCTTCGCTGACAGTGAGTGGGAATGTACTTGCAAGATGTCTAACACTTATGACTGGTGCCTATTTGTCCATAAATCCCAGCAGGGCCTAGTTGTCCAGACACCAGCCCACAGTGTCAGCCATTCTGTCAGTATATTTCCACTCACTATCAGGTAAGCATGGTTCCTGGTGGGCTGTTTCTGCTGGTTGGGAAGTGTTTGCCCTGACTCCATCTCTCACCAGGCTCTGTCCCCTGACTCCATCTCCCTTCAGGCTCTGTCCTCCACACAACTTCCTACCCATACCAAAGAGCTTACCTGGAACTCTGCTTTCTTGATAGTGAGTAGCAATGTGCTGCCAAGATGGCTGACACTGTGGACTGGTGTCTGATTTCTCCACCACTCCCAACAGTTAACTGGGCTCCAAAACCAAGTCTGCAGTGCCAGACATCTTGCCAGTACATTCTCATTGAGTGTCAGGTAAAATCAGATCTAGGTGGGTTTGCTGGGCTAGTTGGTAGGAGTGTTGGCACTGACTTCAACTCCCATCATGCCCTGTCATCCACACACCTTCCTAGCCAGCCCAAACAGTACACCTGAAACTATGCAGTCCCTGTCAGTGAAAGGAAATGTAGTGGCAAGACGGCTGACACTGGGGCCTAGTGTTTGCAGCACAAGGCCATGATGGGATTTGGCTTCAACTTCAATGCCATGTAGCAGTGTCATCCATCTTGCAAGTACACTTAACCACACTGTCAGGTAGCCATAGGGCCAGATGAGATATTGGGGATGGGAGTGAGGAGGAGTGTTTGCTATCACTGCAATTCCTATCAGGCCTAGGCCCACGCACACCTTCCCACACAGCCCAAACAGCACACTAGAAAGAGTGGTGTTCAGACAATGAGGGGTAGTGTACTATCAATATGTCTGACAGAGGTGCCTGTTGTCAGAGTTGACCACAACTCCCATCATGCCCTTGTGCTCCTCACACCAATTCCCAGTGTCAGCCATTGTGGCAGTACCTTTCCACTCAATGTGAGGAAAGCATGGCTCCATGTGGACTTGCTGGACTATGTAGGGATGAGGAGGGTTAGGTGAGACTACATCTCCCATCAGGCCTGTACCCAAACCCGCCTTTCCAGGCATGCCAAACATCCTTCCTGTGACTCAACTTTCGAGTGAGTGAGTGAGTGAGTGAGTGAGTGAGTGAGTGAGTGAGTGAGTGAGTGAGTGAGTGAGTGAGTGAGTGAGTGAGTGAGTGAGTGAGTGAGTGAGTGGAAAAGTACTGGCAAGATGGCTGACACAGGGGCCTGGTGTGTGGAGCACAAAGGCATGATGAAATTTGTGGGCAAATGAGACAGCAGGCACCGGTGTCAGCCATCCTGGCAGTACCTTTCCACTCACCATCATGGACAGCATGGCCTCGGTGTGTTGTTTGAACTGGGTGGGAAGGTGTGTGTAGAGCAGAGCCTGATGGGAGATGTAGTCAGTGCAGACATTCTTCCTCCCAGACAGCCCAACCAGGCCATCAGTAAGAGTGATGTGCTGAGAATGAGTAAAGTGTGTGAGAAGTTGGCCTGATATGTAGTGCTCACTATTCTAGTGATCACTGTGTATCATTCCAAACGACCCTTATTGATGATTGGTTGTAAGTCAACCTTGTAGACCAGCTATCCTAGTAGCGTGGACAAGAGCAGTCTTTAGGCTAAACTCTAGAGGGCGTGTTAAGCCAGCTGTTTACCATCACATATACCCCTTGAACACCAAGTGAAAGGACACCACACAAGTTGTTATGAAAATAAAGGATATTTATTTATAACAAGACTACCCTGGCTCTTTATGAGTCAGGGAGCTAAGCACAATACAAAACTCTTGGGAAAATACTTCTAGTTGCACAATTTACACAAATGCCCGAAGGGCACGACACCATTTACACTGCAAGTGGAATGGGAGAGGTTAGAGAGTCTAAAGTTACTGATTCCGGAGGAATCCGATCAGTTGGACTAACGGAAAAGGAGCGGGACACTTGTAGAGTGAACCTACGATGGAGCACCGAGATGCTCGAGTTACCTAGCCCAGAGGCTGCGGCTGCGTGGGGTTCAGCAAGATGTCGGGAGTCCTCGTTGTAGTCTCGGGAGCCTGAAAGAAGAAGTTGCTGGCAGGCGACCAGTGTCGATGTTCAGAGAGATCCAAGCCTGGATCGGTGATGAAGGAAACCTGAAAGCAGAGGGGACTCAGTTCTCAACCGCTAGCCAGCGATCGTGTGGGCACCGGGAAGGTACCGGATGAAGTCACCTCGATCAGGTGAGTGGGTGACGTCGGACTCGGCTGTTCCTCGGACCAGGAGGCGCGGCGGCGACCAGGATGGAGGGCGAGCTGTCCCACGAAGGTGTCTGCTGTCGATGATGCTGGGCCCAGGAGTGGGGCAGCAGGTCTTAGCAGAGGCAAGCCCACGCGGTGGAGTCAAGATGGCGTCTGGAGTGGACCAGGAGGGTCCGAGGTACTCCTCTGTTGAAGGGGAGCAAGGGCCAGTCTGGAGCAACCAGACCAGTGATGAAAAACTGTCGTGGTGCGTCGTGAAGAGGGCCACTAGCCGACGGCGAGTGGCCGGACAACGCGGTGAGCAGCAAGGAGCAGAAGGGCCCCCACGCAGATCTCGTGGATGCTGGGGAGGCAGGCTTCGGTGCTGGAGCTGCTCAGGGTTAGGGCTTCTCAAACCCTAGGTGCACTCACTCGAGGGTCCCTCGGTGGTCGTGCTAGATAAGCGTCGTGCAGGTTCTGAAGATGGCCGGTCCCGCAGGTCTCGTCACACCTATGACTCTCAGCTGGGCAGACGATGTAGGTAGAGGTCAGAGATGGCGGAGAATCCGGGTCTCGTCGAGCTGGGCAGTCTTGATCCGTAGGAGAGACGTACAGCAAACCGCAAGCGCTTAGGTGGTGCCTGCTGGTGCAGGGTGGCTACTCCTTAGCCACAAGGGAGAGTCTTCAGAGAAAGTCAAGAGTTCCTTTTCGTGGAAAGTAGTTCAAGATTCAGAATTATCCAATTTGGGAAGGGGACTCGCTCCTACCTTTCTACTAGGAAAAGGGGCTGGCCCGTGACTAGGTCCTACCTATGGGTGGGACCAGGAGGGGGGTGGTTACGCCCCTATCCTTTGTCCGGCTTCGCCCCAGCTCAGGGGCTGGGGTGCCCCCGAAACTGGTTTGAGCCGGGCTATGCACAGTGAGCACCGGGGTGCCACTTGCAATCACCTTCCTTTCAGCCTACCTGGGATACACAAACCCTGTCTGGGATGGTGCTAACACCGCCCTCGACAGGAAACCCTTTGTCCAAGCTCCCCTCGCTGGAAGGTCTCCCAGCAGCAGGAGGTCAGACTTGTGTCTGGTGGCAGCATCCATTTTGTGATGCTGAGGCTTGAGTCAACTTTAACCGGGGTTCAAGGTTACTTCCATGTCGTGTCCCTCTAGAAGGGTGGAATGCTAACCCCGCCGCCAGAATTGGCGAGGGGTTCGTATTCCAATTCGTATGACACCTTACTCGACATGTGTGGGTGATGCGATGCCATAGTTAGCAAATAACCGCGAGGATTATAATGCATTTTAAGGTAGATGGCACACGTCACCATGGAACAGCTATTAGGACTTGGTTCCGCAAGCCGTCGACGGCCTCAGCTCGCGCCAGAGCACCATCTCACATGATTCCCAGCACTCTGCCTTCAGGATTGATAAGGCCTGCCATAGGAGTGACTGATAGGAATCCATGTGTCCATTTTAGGGTTAGGTATAGGAATACTACACCTACAGCAACGGGTGATTACACCACCTTGCCCCAGCTGTCATGCAGCCAGTTGTGTCAGATTTGGGTGGCCATCCAGGGGTGGCATAATACATGCTGCAGCCCCTGGTAGGCCCTGGGTACGCCGATGCCCTGGATACCTGTGGTATGCTGATACAGGGACTGATAAGGCGGCCCAGTTCCAATTAGTGGATGCACCTAATGTACATGTGTGTTAATCTGGAGAGAGGACAGCTAGGCTGTGGGTCTGATTGGCAGGCCCACAGCCAGGGAAAGTCGTAAACCAATGAAGCAAAAGCAAAAAATCTGGGTGATCATAGGATTGCAGACCCTACTCTCCTACATGACCCCCCCCAAACTTTGGGACAATAAGCTAACCTTGACCAGGTGAGTCTTCTTGCTCTAAGTGGAAATACCTGGAGAGCCCATCTGCATTGCCATGATCAGTGCCAGGTCTATGCTCCACTGTGAAGTCCATCCCCTGTAGGGAAATGGACCACCTAAGTAGTTTGGGGTTTTCACCCTTCATTTGATTTAGCCACAAGAGGGGCTTATGGTCGGTCTGAATCTTGAAGTGAGTGCCAAACAAGTATGGCCTCAACTTCTTCAGGGCCCAAACCACAGCAAAGGCCTCCCTCTCAATAGCTGACCAATTCTTCTCTCTGGGGGTCAGCCTCCTGGTAATAAAAGCTATGGGCTGGTCATGACCATCAAAATTCAGCTGAGATAGAACAGCTCCCACACCCAACTCCGAAGCGTCTGTTTGGACAATGAATGTTTTGGAGTAGTCTGGACTCTTTAGGATAGGTGCTGTGCACATGGCCTGATTTAGGTCATCGAATGCCTTTTGACAGCTTGCTGTCCACTGAACTCTTTTTGGCATCTTTTTACTTGTCAGATCGTTTAGCGGGGTCACAATGGATCCATAATTTCTGACAAATTTCCGGTAATAACCAGTCAGGCCCAAGAAAGCTCGAACCTGAGTCTGGGTGGTTGGAGGAGCCCAGTCCTGGATGGCCTGTATCTTGCTCTCCAATGGCTGAACCTGGCCTCCACCTACAAGGTGGCCCAGGTATACAACCTGTGTCTGCCCTATCTGGCACTTAGTGGCCTTGATAGTGAGGCCTGCCTTTTGCAGAGCCTCTAACACTTTCCTCAGGTGGACCAGGTGATCCTCCCAGGTGGAGCTAAAGACAGCGATATCGTCCAGATACGCCGCACAGAAGTCGTCCAACCCAGTGAGAACTTGATTCACCAGCCTTTGGAAGGTGGCAGGTGCATTTTTCAAACCAAAGGGCATTACCACGAACTGATAATGCCCACCCGGGGTAGAAAATGCGGTTTTGGGCTTGGCCTCCTCAGCTAACCTGATTTGCCAATACCCAGCTGTCAGGTCAAATGTACTTAAGTAGTTGGCCGAAGCCAACCGGTCTATAAGTTCATCTGCTCTTGGTATCGGGTGGGCGTCAGTCTTAGTGACTGCATTGAGGCCTCTGTAGTCCACGCAAAACCTCATTTCTTTCTTACCGCCCTGGGTGTGAGGTTTTGGCACAAGAACTACTGGACTAGCCAAGGGGCTGTCCGAGGGCTCAATGACTCCCAGCTCCAACATTTTCTGCACCTCTGTCTTGATGCAGTCTCTGACATGATCAGGCTGTCAATAGATTTTACTCTTTACGGGCAGACTGTCCCCAGTGTCGACCTCATGGGTGCACCAATTGGTCTGACTGGGTGTCAGAGAGAACATATGTCGGAAGGATTGAAGAACCTGTTTACAATCCTTTTGTTGATGTCCAGAGAGGCTGCCACAAAAGACAACACCATCTACTGACCCATCGTCAGGGTTCTGAGAGAGCAGGTCCGGGAGAGGGTCACTCTCCTCCTCCTGTCCCTCATCTGTGGCCATGAGCAAGCCCATGCCCTCCCTGTCGACATATGCCTTGAGCCTGTTTACATGGAGCACCCTGTGGGGGCTCCGTGGAGTTCCCAGGTCTACCAAGTAGGTGACCTCTCCCTTTTGCTCAATGATCGTGTGGGGCCCAGACCATTTGTCTTTGAGTGCTGCTGGGGCCACTGGCTCCAGCACCCACACCTTCTGTCCAGGCTGATACACAGTCAGGACAGCCTTTTGGTCGTGCCAAGCTTTTTGTAATTCTTGGCTCGCCTCAAGGTTTTTAGATGCCTTTTCCATGTACTCAGCCATCCGCGAGCGGAGACCGAGCACATAGTCCACAATGTTTGATGCCGGCTTTTTGAGAGGTCTCTCCCATCCTTCCTTTACCAAACAAAGGGGTCCCCTTACAGGATGTCCGAACAGAAGCTCAAAAGGGCTGTAGCCAACCCCCTTCTGCGGGACCTCTCTGTAGGCGAACAAGAGGCAGGGTATCAGGACATCCCATCTCCGCCGAAGCTTTTCAGGTAGTCCATGAATCATCCCTTTCAGGGTCCTGTTGAATCTCTCAACAAGCCCATTGCATTGTGGGTGATAGGGTGTGGTGAACTTATAGTTGACACCACACTCTTTCCACATGGCAGTCAGATATCCTGACATGAAGTTTGCACCTCTGTCAGAGACAACCTCCTTAGGGAAGCCCACTCTGGAGAACACTCCAACTAGGGCTCGTGCCACAACAGGTGCTGTAGTGGTCCTAAGGGGAATAGCTTCAGGATACCTGGTGGCGTGGTCCACCACCACCAGTATAAACTTGTGCCCTGATGCTGTCTGGGGTTCCATTGGTCTGACAATGTCGATCCCCACCCGTTCAAAGGGTACCCCCACCACCGGCAGTGGTATGAGGGGGGCCTTTGTCGTGCCACCTGACTTACCACTGGCTTGGCAAGTGACACAGGAGCGACAAAACTCCTTCGTATCTTCGGACATGTGGGGCCAGTGAAAGTGTGGAACAATTCTGTCCCAAGTCTTATTCTGGCCTAAGTGACCTGCAAGGGGAATCTCGTGGGCCAAAGTAAGAAGGAAACCTCTCAGAGACAAGGGGATGACCAGCCTCCTGGTCGCGCCAGGCTTGGGGTCTCTTGCCTCGGAGTACAGGAGTCCATCGTCCCAGTACACTTTGTGGGTACCTGTGGCGTTCCCTGCAGCCTCAGCAGCAGCCTGCTGTCTGAGGGGTTCAAGTGAGGGGCAGTCTAACTGTGCCTTCCCCAGGTCTTCCCTAGAGGGTCCCCCTGAGCCCAGAAACTCAACCTGACCAGGTTCAAGCTCTTTTGGCTCAGTTTCCCTCAGTTCTTTAAGGTCAGCCTCCTCAGAGACTTGATCCACGACCTGGGGCAAGGGGGAAGGCGAGGCCTTACCCTTACTGCTCCTTTTCTTGGATGGTGTCTGGTCCGTTCTTCCAGGATCCAGCACCTGTTCAGTGGGGCATCTTTTGGCCTGTGACCTGGTCACAGCAAGGACGTGTGCTGGCAAGCCTAACATTTCCATGTGAGTCCTCTGCTCCACTTCTGACCATTGTGACGTTACCAAATCATTGCCCAACAGACATTCTACGGGGAGGTCTGAACTAACCACAACTTTCTTTGGGCCACTTACCCCTCCCCAGGAGAAATCAACAACTGCCATACTGTGATTGGTAGTGACATTGCTGGCATTGGTCACTAGGTAATCGGTACCTAGCATGATCTGTCCAGGGTCCACAAAGTTAGGCGTCACCATTGTGACACTGGCACAAGTGTCCCTGTAGGCCTGAGCCACTTTTCCATTGATCAAAGGCGTCTGCTTTTATTTGCCCAAAGTATTGGGACTGGCATCAGGGGACATATCCATATCCCCTGTACAGACAAGGACGGCCTGAGTGAGCGTGCCAACTAAGTCGTCACACCCCTCAGTTCCCAAGGTTAACCCAACTAATGCCTTGGGAGGCGCACTACCACTGCTGACTGTACTAGGGGGTGCAGGTGCCTTAGGGGCTGCAGTGGCAGGAGTTTGCCCTCCTTTCTTGGTGCACTCACTAAACCAGTGAGTCTTACTTTTACAGTATTGGCACCACCTTTTTGACTGGCCTTCTTGAGTCTTCTTCTTCTGTGAAGCCTGACCCCCACCCTCTTTGGTTTGTTGGGGACCTGTCGAAGACTTCTGGTCATTTTGTTCGTTCTTGTTACTACCCTTTTGGTCTGCTTTCTTCTGACCACCCTGGTTCTGAGTCTGGTTCTGCTTGACCCTTGTTCTGACCCATCTGTCTGCCTTCTTTCCCAATTCTTGGGGAGAGGTCAGCTCCGAGTCAACAAGGTGCTGATGCAACAATTGGTTCTGACAGTTGTTTAAAATCTGTTCTCTCATGATAAGATTGTACAATCCCGTGTAATCAGTAACCTTGCTACCCAGCAACCAGCCTTCCAAAGCCTTAGTGGCACAATCGACAAAGTCAGTCCAATCCTGAGACTGAATTTTCTGGGTGTCTCTGAACAGCAACCTGTACTGCTCAGTGGTTAAGCCGAACTCATCAATCAGTGTATTTTTCAGGACTTGGTAGTTGTTAGCATCCTCAGCTCTCGTAGTGAGGAGCTTGTCCCGTCCTTTACCTTCAAAGGAGAGCCACAGTATAGCTGCCCACTGACTTGGGGGGACGCACTGGACAGTGCAGGCCCTCTCCAAAGCAGTTATCCACTTGTGGATGTCGTCCCCTTGTTTAAAGGGGGGCAATATTTTACTCAGGTGTCTAGTGTCTATACCCCTGTCTTTCTCTCTAATGAGAATGCTGTCACCAGTGGGGTCTAACCCACTCAATTTCTGCTCTCGGGCCAAGGCAAGTCTTTCTTTGGCGAGGGCAAGTTCTTCCCGCTCGATCCTCAGATTGACTTCCCTCATCTTCGCTTCGTGCTCCCTTCTCTGAAGTGTGTGTATGAGGCAGAGTAGTGAATCAGTGGCTATGTAGGTGTCCTCTAAGGCTTTCTCTTGTTGCAAAGGACCATGGTCATCAGTTTGGTCCTTTTTATAGGTGGATTGGTGGGTGTGGCTACTAGCTTTTGATTTGTTTTTACATCTGGTGTTGCCTATGGTTGTTTTCACACTATTTGATATTTTCAGGTTGCCTTATGTGACACAAAACGACACGGTTCAAAAACCGAGTCGTACGCATCATCTGTTCGTGGGGTAAACTGAGTCTGATTCATGCTCGCAATGTTATTTTCTAGGTTTACGTACAAGTCGGCCACTTCAGGCTTCTTTACAGACGAATGGGTCGGACAGGTTACACTCTGGACAACTCAATGGGAGTTAACATGTGAAGCATCGTACTCCGTCGTTCGGCAGCTCACGGTTGACTCGTTCGGAATGCGTTCCAGAACCGAGTCGGTCGGAATGCCTTCTGAATGAGATCAGAATCAGCCCCTATGTCTGAAGACCCAGGGTCTCTTGACAAAGGGACCACGATCCTATTACTCCCTGGTTTTTGCAGTACCACATGGTGGTGGTGTTGTCCATGAACATTTGTACTAGCCTTCCCTTGATGGAGGGTAGAAAGGCTTTCAATGGCAAACAGATTGCTTGCAGTTTTCAGGTATCTAACTTAAAGAAATATCAATATCTGGGGACGTGAGTCCTTGCGGTGGACTCACGGATCCTACTAAAATTTGATTAGCTGCCAACACTTCAACCAAGAAGTGTTGGCAGCCATCTGTGAGTCCCAGAAAAAAAGTAAAAAACAAAGAAATGGGGACAGTGTAGGACAGACGAGGGGAGATAGGAGACAGTGCCTCTTTGGAGTAAGTGTGACGACAAGAGCACCCTCCCCCGCTGTCCCGGGTTTAGAGCAGTTTCTCGTAAACTCTTATATGTTCATCCTCCTGGAAATTCCAAAAGAGTGACGCGGGGATATTAACCCGATTGAACAAGGTAAGAAGTACCCGACAAGGGGTACAGACCAAACCCAAGGGACCAACACCCTGATGAATGCCAGAGTGACCCGGCTGGGCACGTAGAAAGCTGGCAGAAACTTGTTGGTTTTAGCAGGGGGATTGTAGGGTCGTTACCTGCCCTGGATACCCCATTTTGTTCATTTTAATCCTGCCAGAGGTTGACAAGAATAAAAGCCTGAGAGTCAACCTCGAGACAGTTTTAGACTTCTTTCTGCTCTTCTTTTGGTCCCTTTTTCCCTTGAGAGACTATCTGTTTCTTTTTCTTTCAGAAGCACATACTTGTGTACGTTCTGACTGTTCTTTCTTTGTACTTTACCCTCACCACCTTCTTTCATCATTCACTCTAAAAAATTGAGCTCCACCTAAGGTGTTGGTCTGCACCTAGGTGTATGATGCGGCCCAATGATGAAGCATGACACTCTCGGGTGTGTGAGGGCAGTATTATCAAATCTATTGATTTTCCCACTTTCGAGTGTCCTACACTGCTTTATCTCCTTTTTTCCATTGTATCATGTCTCTGTTGTGTGAGATTACAGTGTAGGAATACCCTGACCCCCCAGATATGGTGGTGGGGAGGGACCCCGCCTGGGTTAAAAGGCATTTATTTTAAATTTTGCCACGGACTCGAGTGTGGATTCTCGAATCTTTGACAAAATAAAAAAACAAAGTGCAGACACCCACGCTTTGTTTATTATAGGCCCCCAGGAGAGCCAGGTCCTGGGAGCATCATAAAAATATAGGAGGGCACACAGGTCCCCCTCCTCAGGCTATTCTAAGCCCACGGGACCGCTACCTCCCCAGGGCAGTCATGGCTTCCCCACTGCTCCAGGACTGCCACCTCCCCGGGGCACAAATACCAAATTAAAATAATGCGTGGCCTCCCCTGCAGCCCCAGGGACCGCGATCTTCCCAGGGCACTAAGTTAATTATATGCGGGGGAGCCTCACAGCTCCCCCGCTGCCTCGGGGACTGCCACCTTTCTGGTGCACTAATGCTAAATTAAAATAACGCAGGGGAGGCCATAGTTAGCCCAGGGGGCCGCCACCTCCCCGGGGCAAGTCTTTAATAATTATGCAGTCCCCTCAGCCCCGGGGACCAGGCATATTAGCAGCTTGCTGGGTGGAGTAGCAATGCCGGCTTACACAGGAGGCGGCAGCCAGCAGGGACCACAGGGGCCTTCAGTCTCCCCCTGGGGTCCCATTGGTGAGTGGGTGCCCTGGAGGCACCCACTTTAAATAGGCAGACCCCGGGGGATGGAGTCCCCCGGGCCCAATTTGGCCTAGGGAGAGGTGTTGAGTAGCCCCCCCCTCCCCATCTGTAAAAGGCCAGGGGATGGGGTTCCCAGGACCAAATTGGAACGGGGAGGGGGGGCATGCAGCCCCCTCCCCCATTTTAAAAGTTACAACAAAGAAAAAGAAAATGACCAGGCCCCGGGAATGGGGTTTCCGGGGTTGAAATCAGCCTAGGAGGGGGGCGCGAGGACCCCCTCCCTCTTTTTTCAAATATTAATTACAATTTAAAAAAGGGGCAGGCCCCAAAATCAGCCGAGGGAGGGGGGCCGCGCGGCCCCCTCACCTATTGAAAAAAGGCCTAGCCCCGGGTAATGGGGTCCCCGGGGCCATAAAAAAAGAGAAAAAACCTTCAGTCAAGTCCCCTTCACCACCACTCTGCAAATGTGCCTCCTGGCACAGTGGTGATTGGGGGACGAAGTTCCCTTAGATACTGAGGGTCCTTGGTGTCCAGGAACCCCTTATGTTACCTCCAGTAAGTCTCAGACAGCGGGATTGCTGAGAGGACATGAAGGCCGCCCCCCCTTTCTCCATCACCCTGCAAACACGCCTCCTGGCGTGCTTTTGGTTGGGGACTGAATTCCACTTTACTCCTGAAGGCCTCAGGACTAAAGTAGACTACTTCCCCCAACCAGTAGTGCACCAGGAGGCATGTTTGCAGAGTGGTGGAGAAAGGGTGCGTGGCCTCTGTAGCCCTCAGCAATCCCGCTGTTTGGTACTTATTGGAGGTAACAGAAGGGCTTGTTGGCCCTCAAGGACCTTAAGCATTCAAGGGGACTTCATGCCCCAACTGGTAGTGCGCCAGGAGGTGCGTTGGCAGAGTGGTGGAGAAAGGGAGTATGGCCACCGAACACATTTGAGCAAACCCACTGTGTAGGACTTACTGGAGTTAACAGGAGGTGTAATTGGTCCCCAAGGACTATCTTGAGGCAAGGAGACTTCAACCCCCCACAAGTCGTGCGCCAGGAGGCGCGTTTGCAGAGTGGTGGAGAAAGGGGGCATGGCCTTCGACAACCTCTCAGCAATCATGCTGTGTGGGACTTATTGGAGGTAACAGTAGGGTATGTGATCTAAGTGAGCTCTTGTAAGCCCCAGTTTTCTTCAGTCAGCGTCGGTCATTGTAGCAGTTGTTCCTGTTTGACTGATCCCTTGTTTCCCGAGTTACTGAGCTTTTGCTATCCTTCATTCCAGAAGACTTCTGAGCCTTGTTCCTTGAGCTAGCACTGCCTGCAATACTACCTTGCTTCCTTGAGTCCTGAGCAAGCACTATTTTAGTGTTTCCTTGCTCCTTGAACATTCACTTCTTCTGTATTTACCTTTCTCCAGTTTCTGCCTTTACTTTTCATTTACCTTAGTTCCAGTTTCGAGTTTGCTACCTTCCTATTGCTGTTGTCTTAGTTTCCATTTTTATTTGTATGGTTTGTTTCTTGCTTTCTGCAAAGTGTTTGCTTTGTTTTCCCTTATTTCATGTTAACCATTCCTCCTAACAAGCTCCTTGTTTATTGTGGCTGTGTAATTTAGTTCTCCACCCTTGCTGTTACCACTTTGCGTGTTCCTGCTTGATTGCTAGGATTCGTGGCCACACTTAACACCCCAGGTGATGTTTGTAGTCAACTGTGAATATTGTCTCTATGTTACTTTTATAACATCACCATAGGTATCAGCTTCACAGACCTTGCCTTTGCATGTATAATCTATTTATGGATATCTGAAGTTAGTATGTTTTACAGTAATTGTGGTAAGGAACTTACTGAGCTTCAGTCTTACCACATGGAGCTCCTGAGTGATTTATCCCACATCCCCTTTATGTTAATGTTTTTATATATATGTCTTGCACGTCCCTCTTCGGTGTTTGTCATTCTGAATGCCAAGTTGCTTCTTGATGGCCAGTTCTTTACAAGCTTTGACTTTCTTTTACCTTTGTGTAGCGCTTCCCCTTTCGATTCATTTACTCCTCTGGCTCCCTGTATGATCCAGGGCAGCTCTGTACCCGATATTCTGTTTACTTTGTCTACCATGCCATCAGTCCTTGCCATAGTCCATGACACATGTGATGGAGCGAAGCCATCATTAGCTGGTGGTGGGTGGAGCCAGAGCTTACCTGCTCTGTCAGCATACAGCAGGAAGAAGATTGCAGTCACCTATCAGAAGGCTTGTAAAAGTGTTTTATTGGATTTATATTAGGTTTTCCTTTTTTTTGTTTCTTCTATATTAGAGTGGTGGAATCAGTGTTCCATGGGTGTTTTGTTGCCATTCCATCATGGAGAATTGGTCTTGTGATTTCCTGTATTTCCTGTTCCAATCATCTTCCTATAAACTGACCTCAGTTTAGTCTAAGAGTGCGTTGCAACCCAGCCTTATTTTTCTTTGGCATGTCTTCACTTTCATAGCTGAGCTGTTCCTGGTCCTTCTACTGGATTCTAGTCCCACGCAGTTCAATTTTGCCTTCAAGGAATTCTTCTTCTTCAACACCTCTTCCTGAGCATCTCTTATTCTGGCTTGTTCTTCCTGGAGGACACCTGCCCTTCGCATATGACCAGTAGTGTGACAGCATTGTGCACCTCAGGAAAGAGTTGCCGACACCACGGGCAGACAAAGAACCAGACAAAGAAAACACCTCAGAATCCAACCGTGGACAGTCATCCCCTCTCAATGAGATTCCGACTATATATACATATATATGTTATCCTGGTGCCAAGATTCCATGTGGGTGTTTGACCACTTCTTAAAAGCTCTCATTCACTCCCTCATCAAGCCAGTCTCATACTGGTTCTTAAAGCCTTTCAGCACAATTACTGTCTTCTGACAACGTTGAGAATATAAAACTAGTCAGGAAGAACTCTAGGAAATACAGCAAAGAGGCAATAAGTCAATTTCTTAATGTTCAATATTTTTCCCTGTTAATGATATTGTCTGATTTGACTGGGTAAGAATACTCTTCACCCTCTATATTGAATCCCCAGGGGCACTCCTAATAATGACAGAAAAATACAGCACTATGTCCATGAAACCCAGCTCTACCTGAAAGTAGGATCAGCAGTGAATTGGTGCTAAGAGAATGCCTTGGCACCATCCATTCCTGGATGTCTAAGCATATCCCAAGCTCAAACCACTGAAGACGTTCATGCTGATGCCCATGGGGCTATGTGCAAGACAGGGTTATTGCCTTGTACCAACTAATGATGCTCTGCATTGAAAAGGCATTTCTCACTTAAGCAGACATCAGAAGAGGCATCCTAGTCCTATCTTACTTAGAGGCAACACCCTTCCCCAAATTAATCAAGGACTCTGAACGCTTGATTGTATATCATCCACTCTCAAAGAACTCCAATGGCTCCCTCTATCCGTGTTCATCACCTAAAAAGCTGTAAATATTTAGCACCCACCATATCTGGCAAACATAATAAAGTGATATCTGTTGGTCAATGTAGCGCTCAATGCAGTAATCTTCATCCTGCTCAGATCAAGAAAGTGCTGGAAGGAGAAAATGAGGAGCCAGGATATCTCCAACTACACTCTAGCATTTGAAACTCCCTATCATCCCCTAGACACGTCAGGAAGTAAATGAAGAACCATATCTATGCAGTATCTCATGTGATGCCCTAGATGTTAGCCATCACAACCTCCCTACCCCCCCCCCCCCCAACCTTGGATCTTGTCTCTCACTCCATCTTCTGACCTCCTCACTAGTATTCCATCTTTGTACAGCACCCTGTTGCTTTGGATCTGCTCTCATACTTTATAAACCCCCAAACATATTAACTTACATATGGGTGCTGGAAGAACAATGAATGAAAGACAAGGGAATGAAAGACGTTATAACAGATACGAACTTAAGGTGATAAAAAGTCAACAAAGGAAAAGATAAAGAGTTAAACTTTGAGAGGAAACAATGCAATATGCAAGAAGGGAAGGTGGAGGCCAAATCAAACGACAACGAATGGTGGCACATGGCAGAGAAAAGCCAGACAAAAGAGAATATGAAGTGTGATAGGAAAAGAAAACTAGTTGATGCAGAGCAAAGGCAATATAAAAAGTAAAGCGACAAAGTGAAAATGAAAACGAGAGACTCAAATAGAAGAGAAAGCAAAGGAAGGCAAAACAGGTGAGAACAGGGTAATACTAGGGAAAAGGAAAGCAATTTCAATCAAGATTGGATGACATTCTTGAAAAATAAAAAATGGAAGATAAAAGATAAGAAAGAAGAGTCAATAATGGAAAGAAAAAGGGAATGGTTAAAAGGATGACAGGGAAGAGGTAAAGGGAAACAGCAAGATAGAAAATAAGATAGTGGAAGAGAAAAACATGGTAAAAGAGACTGGAAGATTTGAGATGAGAGAAGAGAATGGACAATAGAAAAAGCAAAAGAGACAAGAGAAAAAAATAAGAGATGGAAAGTGAGAACTGAAAATAGGAAAAGAGGAACAATTGAATGGAACAAGAATGTCATGAAGACAGGGCAAGAAAGAAAGGGAAGGAGAACCAGAGAGGAAGAAAAGTGAAGAAAAAAGAAAGAGAGAGAGGACAAGGGACAAAGAAAGATGGGAATATATAAATAATGAGGGTTCCAAAAAATTGAAAGATCCGTGCACTCACACCTGTATCCTTGGTCAAGTGGTGAGTATGTTTTAGGTGCAAATTGGTATGATCTGAGTGTGAGATTTGATTATTAACTAAACATAAGCATTGTCCTATTTAGGATAGAGTCTCCAGTCTGCACTCTGAGTCTATAAAGTTTCAATGATTCAAAAAGTCATCCAATAATTATATCAAACGTTCATTTATTATTTCTTTATCCCTCCTTGAAAATATTTTTATGAAATACAATAATAGAAGAGACTCACTTCAGTCCAAAACCTATAAGTAAAGCCGGCCAAACATACATGCGTACTTCTAAGTGCACACCACCTGCTTGTCATGGCTCAGCCCTGCCCTGCACGCATTGTGGAGCCAGTCACAGAAAAATTAATTTATATTGTTCCATTATCAATTATCAATTTATTTTTCTGTGACTGACTCTGACGAGTGGGGCAACCAATGAGCTTCTCCAAATATCTTTCCCTGTGCTCTATGTTGCTCTATGTGCTCTATGTTGCTGTCTCCCTCGTGTTGCAAGCTCTCTTTCATGTGCTTCTTGCACCGCCAAACTTCCCTCTTCCCCATGCTCGGTGTTACTTTCCCACTTGTGTTCTTCTCCCACCGCCCACGTTACTCTCCCTCATGTGCTGCCTTTACCCTCCACTGACCACTCCTCGTTGCTCCCCCCACAACCTCTCCTCCATTGCCCCCCAACCACACTGTTTAAAAAAAGATATATGATTATTTTTAAACTTATTTTCTGAAACGAATAACAGCAAATTGGTGCTGGCCTCTTTGCCTGAAAAAAAAAAACATTTGCACTACTTCTATTTCATTTCTTTTTATCTACCAATCCATCTTGAATCGATAAATTAAACAAATGGGGCCAGCATCATTTTGTAGGTGCGCAGATGTGTAATGACGCATGAGCATGCACCTGTTATCACACATGTGCACGCCTACAAAATGACATGGCCACATCATCATGCTTTTTTCTCTTGCTTTTGTTTGAGTCACACTGCACATCATCCTGCAGATGGTGCACAGCATTGCCAGAAAGCATAGGGAGAGCCAACAGGTCCAAAAGGCAAAATCTTTTGGCTTTGCCAATGCTTAGTGACTCCAGGGTGCCTCTGACAACAGGAGTCATCCTACTCCAGTGCAAGGACCATCACTCATTTGAATCATTGGTAGCGCTGTTCGCCAGCAAAAAGATGAACTTTTTGTAGCTTGAAATAATGGTCCATAGTTGCGCCTTATGCGAGGGGAACGCCCTTGAAATCAGAGAAGGCTCAAGAATCCTTCCAAATCCCCAGCCATATGACATCACGAGCACAGAAATCAATGTAAAACGGCTATAGAATTTTTCCCGCTAAATGCTGTAAAACTGGGGTCACGAGTCAGTGACATTAGTCTTTAGGACTTCCGTTTTTCTGGGTGTGCATCCCCTAGTTAGATTTTGTACGTCAGGCACGAGGTTCTGAGGTACATTTGGTCAGGATCTACCTGTAAAACGGCCAAATTGTGGGGGAGAAAGGGAGACAAAACATCAGAGGAAGGAAGACTGTTGAGACAAGGGACAACGAGGGAACAGCTATAGAAAGTACACACAATGGCAGACAGTACCAGGGAGTTGAAGAAATAAATGAAAGGAAAGACGGGCAAGAGCGGGAAAGGCAAAGGAGGGGAACAGAATATATAGAATGCGCTGAAACTAATACAATGGAGGCGACAATGATGAGAGAAGTTTCCGCCTAGTTCAGTTAAAGATTCTTCACCACTCCTACTAGGCTCAGACCACAGTGATAAGGATGGGATGGGGCAGGGCAATGAATGAGTGATGCTGACGGGGTTGTGGACACATTGGTACCTTTTATCATGTTGTATGGGAATGCCCGGAGCTACAACATTTCTGGGCCGAGGTGGTTTTATGTCTCTGCAAAGTAGTGACTCTTAAATGTCTGGGGCAAAACGGATCTGCAACCGTAGGGAGCGTATATGGTTAACCCGGGAATCAGCTGTAGCCAAACAAAAAGTTTCAAGGTTCTGGGGTGCAGAACAAGCGGCGTAGCTGGGGGGCTGGAAACCTTATATGGACTGGTGCATGTTGGCTGAGAGGGCGATGTATGAAGGCCGGGTATGCCCCCTAAGGTGGGCAAAAGTATGGGCACATTGGAATAGCTAAAGGGGAAATATTTGCGATGTCCTCGCCCCCACCATTTTTGAGGGGTTGCCATTGGGTACAGCCATGTCAAGCCCTGCTGTCAACTGTGTTAGGGAAAGGGAGGGCAGAGATGTTGGATGCTGAAATGATGACTATGTCAAAGAAAATGACAGTGCAGAGTTTGGTTTTGTATGTGTTTTTTACTGAAATGCCAATAAAAAGATCTGTTAAAAAAACACAATGAGAAGAGGAAGAAGGGGAGAGCCTGCAGGGAAAGGGAGGCGGAAGTAGAGTAGAATCAAAAGGTAAGGAATAACCCCAATGAAAGGGAAGTAAAAATAAGACATGCACAAGAATGGGGCGAGCTGGAACAGGATAAGAGTTGTATATAGTGCAAACTCGACCCGAAGGTATTGGAGCGCTTTACAATAGCACCAGTTACATTACACAAAGCTGCGTGCATGTTTTGTTTCAGGCACAGGGAGATTAAGTGATCTGCCCAGAATCACAGGATGTTGAGCCAATGCCGAGACTCCAAGCTGGCACCTCACATACAGTTTTTAGGCACGGGGAGATTAAGTCATTTGCCCAGAAGCATTGGATGTTGAGCCAGCGCCGAGACTCGAACCTGGCACATGTAAAACAAGTGGAAATTACACGTTATCAGACCACAAAGAAAGGATACACAAATTAGAAAGATACCAATATAGAAATTTGTAAAGAAAATTAAATAGAAACAAAGAAAAAGAAGAAGGGAAAAAGAATGGGCTGTAAGGGAGATTTCTTACAACAAGATAAAAGGCGTACACTGTGAGAGAAGGGGAACAGAAAGGAAAGAATAATACATATATTAACATGAACGGAAGACAAACAATAACTAAGTTTTTATGTAGAGCTTTGCACCACAGTTTTAATAACCTGTGACTGCAATGGTTCTTGAGTGATCACTTCGAGAGGATGAAGGCTGAGTTGGTCCTTTCAGTGTTAACCTTCACTCCTAACTGCAAGTCATACCAGATGTCAGTATTGAACGCTTATTTTACTGAGCTATGAAAAGCAAATGAAGAAGAAAAGATTATAAAAACATAAAAGAGTAGGAAGGAAGAGAGTAAGCAGGAAGGAAAGGAGTCAGATAAGGTGGTCTGAGGGAAAGAAAGAAGGAAAGCTGGACGAAAGCAATAAGAAGGAACAAAGGATGACAATAAGGAAGGGAGATCAAGGTTGGGAGAGGGTGCAGAGGAAGGAAGGAATTTGTGGGGCGGAAGAAAGGAAGGAGCGATTGAGCAAATGAAGTGAGGATGGAAAAAAGAAACAAAGGGAGCCATGAAGGAAATGATGGTGAGAAGGAAGAAGCAAGGTGATGAAGGAGGAAGGAAGAAAAAGGAAGCAGGAAGGGGGAACAAAACAAAGAAATCCCACTAAAGGAGGACCCAGAAGGAGTAGTGGCGAAGAGCAGGGACGGTTTCAGACTCCAGACCCTGCACACAAAATGGATCTGGAACGAAAGGCACATTAGCCTCTTTAGTACCATCCCCTCCATCTGGTCCATTATTCCATAACAGCCCTGGCTGCCTCGGCGTCTCCCAAGTATCCCGCCCTCGCCATATGACTAGAAATGCTCGTTCCTGCATGTTGGAGGGGGTGGCGTGGTAGAGCTTCGGCTGCCTGGAAGGTGACACTGACCGCACGAGCTTGCTGGGAAGGGCGGCATGCGGATATACACAGCCCTGTCTGCTTTGCAAAAGCTGGCAGGGTTCTGCAGTCTTCCCAGAACTCTGCTTCCCATTCATCCCAATCCTGCTCCACACTTCCAACAATCGTTTGAACCCTCCTGTCACTGCGTTTTCACTGCTGGCCGTCTTAACATTGTACCTCAAGTCTGTCCCAATCTTCCCAGCACACTTCAAATTCTGTACAACTTTCCCAGTACTGCACCTCCAGCCATTCCTAATTTTTCCAAAACCGCACAAGATACTCCCCTTATCTCCTAGTCGTGCCTGTCCTGTTCACATCACTCCTCTCAAACTGCCAAGTCTTTTCGGCACTACATTCTGTTCCTGATCAGTCCTCTCCACTACACTCCCAAAGCTGTCCAATGTTCCCAGCACTTCACTTCCATTTCTATTCAGCCTTTGCAGCACCACATTTCCAGTCCTGCTCATAAACCCACTGTATACCACCTCTCTTGCTAAGATACTCTTAAGTATCCAATTTATGATGCCTGGACACCATCCCAAATTGAACCATTTTAGAATAGAGTCCCTAATAATGTCACCTACAAAATGCTTCATTGCACTGTGGATGTGGCTTGACACATTTGGGTTTATGTGTTTGATTGTAAGCTTCCATCACTGAACGTGCTGAATCTCTGGGCTTTACCCTGGATAAAAGTCAGAACCTTCATGCGCACATTAACTTCTTGCGTGAAAGCAAAAGACACACAGATGATGGGCGGAATGCAGAGCAAATCAAACATTCAACCCCAGTCAAGAGATCTGGGTTAAATCCATCGTTCTTTTGCTCACCATGCCACCCCAGTTTAAACCCAGCCATATGCAAATCAGTCTTGACCCTGTGCCTCATGGGAACAGTCCAGACCGTACTGCCAAACCAGGTCACTTACACTTATATCACTAACCAGTCTTACCAGCACTCCACTTCAAATGCTGTACAAATTTATTTTCAAGCACTACATTTCCAGCCCTGTCTATTTAAAGTGCCACACATTATACTGACGGATTTCCCAGCACTACACTTTGTTCTTGTCTGCTTTTGCAGAATTGTGTCCATTACATGAGTGTACAAGCTATAACCAATAAATGCCCAATTGTTCTCAATCAAACAGCACTACATGTGTAGGTACTACAAGTGCAAGTGTTCCAAAACCTTTCAGCTCTACACTTTGCAGAACCACAATCCAAGTCCTAACAAACATGTAAAGCTCTACACTTCTGGTCCATCTCGAGCTACCCAGCTGCAATATTTCAGAATTCTCGCAGACCCATACTCCCAGTCTTATCCAGTTTCTAGCAGACTTTATTTCCAATCTTCCCAAATATTTCCAGCACTGCACTTCAAGCACTTTGCAGCACAACACTTTTCATCCTGCCAAATTACCATGCATTACTCAGCTATTCATAATTAATGTTCCCAGCACCAGACTTTCAATCCCACCTAATATTTCTTGCTCTGCGCTCCAAATCCTGTATATTATCCCAGCACTACTCCAAATCACCTTGTTCTTCCCAGCACATTTCTAGTCATCATATCCAATCTTCCTAGAAACACACCTCACTACTATTTCTCTTAGCCATACACTTCCGGTTTTGACGAACTTTTTGTTACTATTCTTCACGCCCTATCCATTCTCCTCAACACCACCCTTCCATTCTTGTGCAAGTAACCTTGTCCTTAGAGACTACATGTCGGATTGGACCTGTTGTTAAATTAGGATGTCACCCACCGAAGGGTGAACCCACTGAATGCTATTCTCGCTGAGAGTGTTTGAATAGGGCTTGATGGCCCGCTCTCTCCGCTGCGGTAGAGAGATCCAGCATGATAAGAAGGAATGGATCGGCAGTGATCTGGAGCATGTTGTGACCACTTGGTTGGTAGCTGTGTTGGTGTGGTATTGAGGTTAAACAGAGATTTGTAGTCCTGAAAGAGGACATGATTTTCTCCTGGAGTTGGGTGGCGTCTGTGGTTGTTACTAGAAAGGTTGCTGTGAGTAGCTCTGTTGGTTACTATGTCATTGGAAATCAGATTGAGGTTCCTCAGTGGCAGGATTTTCCATCCATGAGGGATTTGGGGAATATGTGCTGGGCGAGGGCTGCCTTGTTCTGTTGAGGGGAGGTTTCAGTGCACGAGCAGCGATGGGATGATACCTTCTTCATCTGTAGTGGCTTTCATTGAGCCAAGAAGGCTTGACAAGTACTCAGCAGGGAGTGGGCCAAAGAGGATTGACTTTGGTCTGTCACAAGATCATAGTATTGGAGCGAAGGTCAAACAGGTGAAGCACTTGTCCTTTGACATCCTTAGCCATCCGCCCACCCCTCCCAGTTGTGGGACACCCTTTGGATCAGAAAGAATGTCACAATGAACGTGGCAAAAAGGGGTTCTGTGGCCACAGTCTGGTTAAGAAGCCAGAGGCAGGCGAGTGGTGGGGTGAAGGGTTTGGAGCCCCTGTGGAGTGGAAGGTGGGGTTCTTGTCTTTAGAAAGCATTCTTGTAGCTGGAAGGCATCTGGAGCCACTGGTTATCTGAGGCAGTGGATGATGTAAGCTTGACCGCGTGTTTGTGGAGTGCTTTGGGCATGGGGTGGACTGCTCTAGGTTTGAACTTAGGCTTGCTTGTTAGAAGGGGTCGTTTCCTTCTGAATCCATCGCCTACACCCCATCTCCTATGTTTTCTTATGTAGACTTTCCTCCTGTTGTCTTTTTCACGTCTTCTCCACCTCTGTTAACCACCTTCCCTTGTGGTCACTCTTCCCCTTCCAGCTGTCGCTTGCCTTGCCCAGTATGTCTTTGCATGTTTCTTTCTCGTGTTTAGTCTCACCTTTCATTGCAATACTTTCTCTTCTCTCAAATTATTTGACATTTAACTGCCACCTGAACAATTATTAGAGAACATCTGTTAATTATATTTAATATGAAAATCATTGCTCGCGCTCTTGCACAAAATCTGTGTTTAATCATGTTTAATACATTAATGATTCTGTTAATATGGTGCAATGATTTTCTATCGTACAATTCAATAAAGGTGCCAAAAGGACTGTTTCGTTATATTCCTGACTAGCAATCTGCAAAATCGATAGAAAGAAAAACAAACCTTAAAATGTATCCATTTTTTCCTTCCTAAAATGCTAACTCAATACTTTTAAGTGTACTCGCTGCATAGTTTTATTTACCAAATTCAATTGCATTGAAACATCGGGGTTATTAGAAGAAAACAGACTAAATCTAAAAATGACATCTTGGAAAGGAATTTTGAGATGGGGGTGGGGGAACTCCGTTGAGAAAACATTGAGGCGGCAAAAAATGGGTAGACGCATCTTGATTTGTCTCCCTGCCCAGTGCTCCTGTAATCGGGTTTCGCCTGCATGTGCCAGGCCCTGTGCTTAATTTGAGCTGGTGGTTGCCGGTGGAAGCAGAGAAGAAGGAAGCCAAAGACGGAAAACCTGTCACTATGGGCGAAAGCAGGCAGTAGAGTAAGAGGCATGAGGTGGATCAGTAGATGTTGGGCACCAGCACTCATTCTTTTACAAATTAAGCACTGGCCTGTCCGGGCTGTGGGGACCAGAGCCGAGTGCAGTGGGCCCCGTGGGAGGGCAGCGTCCAGCTGGGCGACCGCATTGCAGTGTTAGAGGTAGGGTTTGACCGGTTTTCTGCCGGCACCACCGTTATTTTGATGTCCCGCCGGTACGAAAATAAGCAAAATCACCTAAAGCTGGTATTTTTACCCTTTATCGGTACATACTTCAAAAAAGCAAATAGAATAGAAAGCTCTTTTAAATCTATTTTAGAGCTGCGGTTTAATCATCCCAGACTAAAAATTAAGGGAAACAAAAGCAGAAAAATAAATGTTACAAATATCAATATTCGATTTTGTTTAAAGTCCTATTTATTATCATGCTCGGGCCTTTGCAGACTTTTAAAGCAAGAACAAATGGCTGGTATTTTTCTCTTTAAAAGGTGGCAACCCTAGTCAGAGGTCACTGCCAGAGGGCCTCATAGTCAGGACCTGCTGCCGAGTTGCATTGCGGGGCAGGTCTGGACTTCCCTGAGGTCGGTGTGAGGACTTGGTTGAGCTGAAACAGCTTGGTCTGGCTTGCGTGGCCCTGGCAAGACTGGCGGGCCTTTCCCATTACTGACGGTCAGGACTGCTGGCCGCAAATCGCCTAGCCGAGACACCCCTACCCCGGCACACGGCTCTCTTGTCTGTCACTCGGCATTTGACTACCTGCGATCCTTCACAACCAACTCTCGTGGTTGGCTCTGGAAGCCACGGGATGGGTTAAGCCGGCAAAGTCCGGTGACCACCTGTCACTGTGGAGTCAGGATTTTTAAAGTAATGGATCCCCTTGTTGTAGAACCTGACAGGCATGACACTATCGTGTAGGCAATAGGAGCAACCAGGGCTTTCCTGGAGGCAAAACTCAACCCCATCGCCATTGATGCTGGCCTGCTGCACAGCGACCTGAAGCGCTTGACTGCAAGAGACACCCAGCGAGAGGGGGCTTTGCAAGAATTACAGCCTCAGACACCAGAGCTGCAGCAACAGATTCAAGATCTAACGAATCACGTGAGTTTTCTTGAAGGCAGGGTGGAGGATGCAGACGGCCTCTTTCAGCGCAGCCGCGTCAGTGTTTCTGGAGAACTGGAGAAAGGACTTTGTGGTGGTCCACAAACTCTCCCCCTTTGTTTCTATCGAGAGAGCTCCTCATTTTCCTACATATCGACCTGCTCCTGGTATCCCCTCAAGGGTGATTGTCACCAAGCTGCTTAAGGATACAGACAAAATACTATGGGTGACAAGTGGGGCGCCTCAAAATGGACAAATACCTACCTGCTCCTTGTTTTTGTGGAATAAATGATGACAATCCAACCATCAATGGGCCTCTTTTCTTGGCGTAAAGAGGAGACATAGGGGCATATTATCAAGAACGGCGTTAAAATTATCGCCGCTTTAGCGGCAGGAAACTGCCCCTAAAGCAGCGTTAATGGGCTTGATAATATGCCCTTGAGAATTCCAATAGAAGCCCAGATTCACACCAGAACATGGGCTTCTATTGGAATTCTCAAGGGCATATTATCAAGCCCATTATCGCCGCTTTAGCGGCAGTTTCCTGTCGCTAAAACGGCGATAATTTTAACGCCGTTCTTGATAATATGCCCCACAGAGAGATGGGATTGAAATACTCACTACTACTATTATCCACCTCATCTGAGGCCTCCGAAGACCACACCTCATCTCACCTGACAACTCTCCATGACCTAGGGTCCCTTCCAGAGGTGACCCCTCAGATTCCTGATATAATATAACAAATAAAATAATGAGAGAAGCCTGCTGTGTTGATCCTGTCGGGGCTAGGACTCTCTTTTGTGGTCCTTTTTCTTAAACAGTTTAGAAGATGCTGTTGAGCATTTCCTCAATTCTTAATTTAGGTCTGGTCAGTGTGCACCCTAGCATTAATACAGATTGGCTGATAGGTGCTGGCCGACGTCTTTGTAATTCGCTCTGTGCTGGTGCAGCGAACCATGATCAGGGCCACCAGCCTTATTGGATGTAATACACAGGGGCACTTGGGTAGGGCTCCAGGCTAAAACAAACTGCTTAGCACACCCTACATAATACTGATGGTCAGCAGTTTGCCCTGTGTCCCCTTTGTACTTCTTGTGAACTCTCTTTGGGTTTACTTGGTCGGGCTTTACGAATTTGCAATATGCTGTTTCTAAAGGCCACATAAATGGGTTCTGGGGGACTCTTCAGAACACAGATGTGCATACTGCCATCCTCTCCATATCAAGATCGTATGGTTTATCCTTCATTACATGGAGCATCGGATGTGCACGCTGTGAATAAGTGATGTAGAATTCACTCCTTTCTTAAGAGCAGGGAATCCATATTAATTTGCTCCAAGAATTCTATGATCCAGAAGCACTGGTGTAGTCGTGTCTTTGCCATACATTTTTCTGCTTACTTCAGGGAGGCCCTGATTCGAGTGAGGGCAGGTGTCCGCTTGAGGCTTGTTTGTTCACAGTGGATTGAGAGGGTAGATTCCTTCTAATGTTATGTTATGTTATGTTATGTTATGTTATGTTATGTTACATCCATTTATAACGCGCTCGGATACTCATGAGTGTCCCAGCGCGATGCCACAGGTGTAAGGAGAGAGACTATCAAGCAAAGAAGTGAGTCTTCAATTTCCTTTTGAACACAGCTAGATCCTGGATAGACCGCAAGGCAAGGGGGAGGGCATTCCAGGCTGCAGTGGCCTTCCCAGCAAAAGAGCTGCCCCCTAGCCTCTGATACTTGAAACGAGGGACCTGGGCAAAGCAAAGGCACATGGATCGAAGGGCTCGTGAAGGGACATAAAAAGAAAAGCGTCTCTGCAGATAGAGGGGGCCGCACCCGTGGAGAGCACGATGGGCCAGAACCAATGATTTAAATTTGACTCTGTCCACCACTGGGAGCCAGTGGAGAGATCGCAACTGATGGTGCACGCTATTCCTCGCCACAATGCCCAATAGCAGTCTGGCCGCCGTATTCTGACCCACCTTTAGCCTTTTCAGCAGGTAGCCAGGAATGCCAGCATAGAGGGCATTGGCGTAATCCAGTCGCGACAAAATCAGCACACACGTAGCTGTTTCCCTCACCGCCTGAGGAAGGAGAGGAAAGAAAATTCTGAAATTCTTAAGAAGGCCGAAACAGCAGCCGGCCAATTTCTTAATATGTGTCGAGAAAGAGAGACTCTCATCGAACCATACTCCCAGGTTTTTAACGGGCTTTCCCAAGGTGGAGGGCAGTAGAGAGTCAGGCGGCCACAGCTGCTCTCGGAAATTAGAGGGGAATTTACCAAATAACAGGATCTCAGACTTCTTTTCATTGCACTTTAGCTGTGCGTCCGCCAACCATTTAAAAATGGAGGCTAAGCAATGTTGCGCCACTGAAACAGAGTCCGTTACTTTATCCCAGGTAAAGAGCAGCTGGGTATCGTCCGCATAGACCATCACCTTAGCCCCAAGCTCCTCTGCCAGATATATCAATGGAGTGACATAGATATTAAAAAGGAGAGGGCTAAGGGAAGAACCCTGCGGAACTCCAGTAGTTACCAACTGAGGGGAGGAGGAAAACGGAGGGAGCCAAATCTGCTCAACACACTCCTCCAGAAAAGACCTAAGCCAACCCCAGACGACTCCCGACACACCAATCCCTGCCAGTCAGGCCAGAAGAAGTGCATGTGGGACCGTATCGAACGCCGCTGACAGATCCAGCACAATTAATGCCGCTCTCCCGCCGGCTTCAAGGCACTCCCGAATGGCCTCCGACACCTCTACTAAGACAGTCTCAGTGCTATGAGAGGCTTGAAACCCTGATTGAGCTGGATGCAGGAGTGCTTCTCTCTCCACAAACTCTGTAAGCTGTTTATTGACCACATTCTCACATACCTTGGCCAGAGCCGGAAGGAGGGAGATACGCCGGTAGTTCCCTGGGCTAAGGGGATCCAAAGAAGGCTTTTTAAGGAATGGCAGGATCTTAGCCTGCTTCCAAACCTGAGGTACAACAGCTGTCTGGAGAGACATGTTGATAATAGAGTTCACTTCTGTGTTCACACTCTCTGCCACTGCTGCCAGAAGTATGAGTCCGAAGGCGAGCCAGACTTAAGCCCCTTAAGAATTTTAAGAGGGGGTAAGTCAGACTAAGCCCCAGTCACATTAGAGAGTATTTTTGCCCTCAACATAGTTCAAAATAAAATTTTCAGTCGGCTGTCAGAACAGGTAGCTATTTGGGCACACATCCCATGGATCTTAGGTGGCGACTTTAATGTGTACTAAATGTCAAACTGGACAAATTACATGCACCCCTTCCACAAGCCCAGACAGTTTATAATGCAACAACATTGCCACTTTGGTCAAGCAATGGTCCATGATAGATGTGTGGAAGCTACTTAACCATGGGGTTAGGCTCTATACATTTTTCCCCTGTCATGACCTAGATGTGCGGCTGAATCAAGTTTTCTGTCTACCAGCTGGTCTCCTCCTCTGATTACCTAGACAGGATGTTCACAATCCTCTGATGATAGATTTGGCCTAGGTGAAAATTATTCCTCCCATCCCCTCATGGTGCCTACAAAGCTCCATGTTAGAAGATGCATCATTTCATTGAGAATATTCACGGATCAGCCTCTTCTCCATCTCTTGAATGAAGGCCTTCAAGGTAGTCACACAAGGTCACTGCATAAATACTGTGGTGGACTCACAAAGGCCCATAGAGATGGAACTCCAAAAGGTTGAAAACTCTTGCGTTCAAATGGAAAGCCATCTTGTGAGCAACACCTCCCTTCATGACCCCCTCAGAAGGTCATATAGGTATAAAGTCACCTCTTGACAGGCCAGGTGTAGAGGTAAGATAGAACTGCATACACTGCTAGATTTCACAATGAAAAAAGAGGGCAGATTGTTGGTGATGCTCGTCAACTGAGAAAACGCATATGTGCCTATTACATCACTTCAAACTGCGCAGGTGGCTCTTGTGTATTACCACCAAGACATCCACATACATTTTTATGATTTTTACCATAGGCTCAAGGAGGGTTTGCCGAGGGGCACTGACACAGCAGCTGATTACTTTTTGTGTGAACTGTCCCTACCTAGGGTATCCCACAAGCCAATGGAGGAGAGGCATGCCCCCATTGCTGCCAAGAACATTTGGGAGGTCATACAAAATCTAGCTTATGGCAAGATACTGGGTACAGTAGAGCTCTATTAAACCTATGCTGACGTCTTAGTGCCAAAGGTATCCATTATATATGAGATGGCGGCAACTGAAGGTTCGCTGCCGTCATCACTTAGGGAGCCCTTGATAGTCTAGATACTCAAGCTAGGGTATGTTCATGCTGATTCTCCTCTATACAGGCCTAAAGCTATCCTAAATTTTGAATTTAAAATTTGTGGCAAACTTGGTAGGATTTCATACTCTGGGCACTCCCTCAATTGATCCACCTGGGTCAGAATGTTTTCGTGCCTGGGAGGAACATGTCTCTGAGTTTAAGGAGAGGGTAAAAAATCATGGCAGTGGCTCCACTGGTGTGGCCTTACTCAGTTTGTGTGGTCCTTGACCTGGAAATGGCGTTCAGTACTTTGTCTTGGAAATACCTTAGGGGTCTATTAGGATGGCGGCCATCTGCCCACCATCAAACCCGGAAAACTGAAAGTCCGATTAGCATCGCGGTCGTGACCGCCGCGGTGTGATTTTCCGCCCGCCTCTTTTCCGCCAGTTGCAGTCCGCCCACTTGCCTGGCGGGCAGAGCTGGACCGCTACAATTGTTGCGGATCAGGGCCAAGCACCGCCGGCACGATTATGGTGCCAGGCGGTAGCCAGCCTTTCCGCTGCGGTGGAACCGCCATGGAAAGGCATGCGGAGACATGTTCTGGGGGCCCATTGTGGACCCCAGGGTGTTGGGGGGTGTGGGTGCACTGGGGGGGTACCCATGGTACCCCCCTACATGTCCACATACCAGGTGGCAGGCACGGTGCAGTGCCTGCCACGCAGGGCAGGGATATGCAGGACATGCTCTTTTTGACATCGCGGCAGTGCTGCTGGCAGCAGCGACTGCCGCAATGTTAATTGCCAGAATCCGACCGTCGCGGTCGGATTTCGACAGCGGAGCATCCTAATTGGACCGGCGGTTATGCTGCGGTCCTTGCGGGCGGTCTTTTCCCGCTACCATGGCGGTCTGGGAGATTTTCCGACCGGCATCCTAATGGCCCCTTAGTACTGGCCAAATTTGGCTTTGGGAAGCACGTCATGCAATTGATTGGATTGCTCCACACCAGGGGTCTCCAGCCTTTTCAATAGTGAGAGCTACTTTTCTTCAATGAAAAGTATCCTGAGCTGCTGTCTAATATATGGATTAGATAAACGCACAAAAAAGATCAAGCCACTTGAAGAGTATCCCTATAGCATGCAGAACTGATGTAGTAAACCTACACCGTTAATGGCATAAGAGCTATCAGAGAAAGATTGTGGAGTTGTCTGGTCCCCAAGAACCCGTTCTATCCCATCACGTTTCTTTGTGAATCACCTGTGAATGGTGTTGTGACCTCTTACTCATGCAGTACACAGGATGACACTACTCTGAAACTGAGAGCTAGGGCCTGAAAGACTTCGATCATTTGGCTAATTGCCCTAAAATCCAATTATTGATGTCCAGAAACTGGCAAAGCCTTGATGATTTGGGAATAAGAATAGTTACATGCAAACATCATGGTGCTCTACAAGTAAACCTAAGTCTCCATCCATCCCCATTCCTGTATACCTCTGAGGCACAGATGAAACGAATGAATTAATTAAGGGAGCGTTTTAATAGATCAAGAACCTCTAAATAAAGAAAGAAAGAAAAAAAGAAGCAAAAGAAAGGAACAGAGAAAAAGATAAAAGGGAGATTAAAAAAGGAGACAAATAAGGGAAGTAAGAATGAACATGGGAAAGAAGGAGGGAAAAAGTGGAAACTGAAAAAAGAATACAGAAAGAAGGAAAAGAAAGAAGGAAGGGAGGAAGAATATGAGGAAAGAAACGAGGGCGGAAGGGCAGGAGAGGAAGAAAAGATGGATAGTGAAGGAGGAATCAAGAAAGCAAAGGAAGGAATGAGAAATGATGTATAGCAAAACAGAGGAAAGAAGGAAGGGTAGAAAGGAACAAATAAATGAATGAAAGAAGGAATACATGAAACAAGGTTACCAGGAACAGAAAAGGGACAAAGGAGAGACGAAAATGATGGGAAAATGGAAGAGAAGAAATATAAAAAGAACTAAAGTAGAAAAGTAAAGGAAATAATGAATAAAGGAGAGAAGGGAAAAGAAAGAATGGTCACACAGTAGAAGAGATAAAAGGGAACAAAGGTGAGATGGAGGAAAGGAAAGGAGATGAGGATAGAAGGAAAGTAAGATAAAAGAAAAGAAAGAGAACACATATGAGAGAAAGGGAAAGAAAGAGTAAGAGAGGGACAGAAAAAGAAAAAACTGAAAGAAATAAAAAAACAAGAGAAATAAGATACAGAGAAAATGTAGAGAAAGGGTCAGTAAGAAAAAGAAAAGAGATAGAGAAAGAAAAAGAAAAAGAAAGAAAAAAGGACAGAAAGAAAGAAAAATTAGAGGAAAAAGAAAGAAGGAGAAAAGCAGGAAGAAAACAGAAGGAACAAGAAAGAGAAAGATAGAAACGAAGAAGGGGAAAAGGAAAGAAAAATAAAAACGGAAAAAATGCAGTGGATCTCTCTTCAAATACTTTACCCACACTGACTTTAAGGAAGTAATCCTCTGATTGAGACTTGCCATCATGGATGCTATATACTTTCAGGTTGAATGTTTTTTAATAGTGCGCTCTGATGTGAGGAATGTGTTACTTGTGTATTTAAGGCTTCTTATCAGCAACTAATTGTGTTTAAGAAGAGAGCAGGCTACGGCACATTCACCTTTTCAGGCCTCACAGCTGCATTTCCAGAAATGGAGTGAGAGAGTGGAATGGTCCAAGACAGGCTGCGAGCTACTGGTAGCTCATGAAAGATCAATGGAGACTCCTGCTTTACATGAACCCTACTGCCAGAGTATGACTGGGCAAATTAATCTCAGCCCTTTTTGTGTTCGATATGGGGACCCTCCATTACCAACAGAACCCATAAGCGTCCTTGTACGCTGATGATAGCATGATTTATCACCAGGACTTTGCAGGCGACCACACTGGCAAAGCCTTTAAGGGGCCTGGTACTGCTTCAATGCAATACGGTATTTAGCCAAAGTCTTGCTTATTACCGCTTTATCCTAATGATGCCCTGGCCTTTCTAGACAAAGGGGAGGCTCCTTTAGTTATTTGGGCATCAGAACATACCAGATTGACCAGGCTCTTCTTGTCTAGAATCTCACTAAAACAATGACCGCCCTTAGGGATTTTGGAGAGCCCATACTCTTTCGGCTATGGGGAGCAATGCTTTATCTAAAATGGTGATGCTGCCCCTCCTCCTGTACTATTTTGCACTGGTTAAGCTGGGCCTTCTCATTGGCTATCAAGTCTCTCAATGGAGGAAACGTGCGCTTTGAGGAGGTACACTAACGTCTGCTCCCAGGTACCAAAATCAAACAATAGCGACCTTGTTTACTGCATTCAGCAATTAGTTATTTTGCAAATAGCTTATTGATCTCTAAACAGCATCCCCCACTATGAACCATTCATCGCTTTACTCGATCTGCCTATCATGTGAGGCACCTTACGGCTGGTGACCTTAGGCCTTGGGAGGACACAGGCATCACGCCTCTGGGCAATCTATTTCATGATGGTCAACTTCTTTCCTGCAATTTGCCTAGGAAACAATTCAAAATGCATGAGGAGCAGTTCCTGACACATTGAAGCCTGGTCCACATTTTCTGGGCCACATGGCCCATCATTGACCCGGAATCTGTAGCTCACTCCTTACTCCAGACTTTATTCATGATGGGTAATGGCAGGAGGCATATTAGTTGCTTGTGCAAATCAACACCACACACAATGTCCGTTGCAGCCCCTGCGTGACACATGGGAGTCCCAAATAGGGAGAGCAGTCCATGATAGGGAATTGACCAGGACAATTATGTATCCTCACACTGTTCCGTGCAATGTTACATTTAAATGTATACGATTCAATATTTTGCACAGGAGGTATCTGTCCCCTGCTAAAATTATTAAGCTTTCCCCAACCCCTCTTGCCTACGTTGTAGAGCGCTCCCAGCTACCTTTGAGCATATGGCATAGGTTAGCCCTTCGTTGGTGGCCACTAGTCCGATGTATTCGGTTTGCTGGCCACTACCACTGGTCTAGTCAACGTACATAGCTGGGAGGCTTGACCCATACAACTATACAATCGAACAAATATGAATAAAGTTACGGCTTGCTTCTTGGATCTCGATTTACTGATTGCCAAATAAGCCCTCACCATGAAATGGAAGGCCATTGTCTTCCCATATGCTGAAAGCAAAGCCTTGCACAGGGTGGAAGCCAGGGTCCTGCGGAAACGCCCAACCACCAGCGATTAGTAAGACACGTTGATGAGTCTAAAGGAAGAACGCAAAGATGTCATAATACCGCCATAGATTCAAGGCTTGGCCTCCTCCACATCGCTCCGCCACGGACTCTAGCAGTGGTATGGCTTCTAGTGTGGCAGTGGCTATGATGTTTACACAACTTTGACAAGTTTTCCTAACAGCTCAGCGACGATTCCAAATCATACCACCAACCCTAGCCCCTACCTCCCATTGGCATCTTATAATCCCTCATTAGATAGACAGAAGGCTGCAGACACTTCTCATATTCACTTGCGCCATCATGACCATTTCCCACCTAACAGCTATCACTATTACCTCCGTCCCACGGCCTAGGGCTAGGTTACACGGTTCAAAACTGTTGCCTGCAGTTGCGGTGCTCTGGGGATATCTTTGACTGTGTTCAGCTAACTGTTACTCATGAAGAATTACACCCATTCCCTCCTAGTGAAAGCCTAAACTGTAAGCAACAGGCATGAAAGCTGTTTTCATGGGGAACTATGTCAGCCCCACTGAGCTGGCGGTGCACCACTGCTGCTCTTCATCACGATGGATACTGCTGGTCTGGTTATCAAACCGAGGCCAAAAAATACGGTTTGGAGACAAAATAAGGCAGACTCGTTTATTCTTGGGATGAAAAGCAATAAAACATGGTGAGCAGGTCTGATGAAAAGAATGTTACCATTCTAGGGGAAGTGAACACTGGTCACTTCCTCATAATACTGTGGCTTTTAGGTCTTGCTAGTTATTTATTCTTAAAGAGAGTAGAGTGGACTCACGAGTATTACTCTCTCATTACGTTCTATTGGTTGTTTGGGGTAACATTTTCACCTCCTAAGGAATGTTTCCTTTGCAACTATGAGGGACTATTTAACATCTGACAAATACAACCCCTCTTCACATGGTCAATTCTTTATCTAAAATATGGATTGTATACAGAAAGCAATCCTTGTTTCTAACTTGTGATGCTACAGTATAATGTTTTTGTCATAACTCAAGTGTATGCCTTACCTTAAGATGGCTTCTTCATTGCTTTTTTACATCTTTAAACATGAAGACAGCCTGGCCTCAAATGGCAGTCACGTCTAGTGAGATCCTGGCTCATGCTCAAACCTGCCCTCCTTGTTGCAGTGGTTGGGGTTTTTCTACTGCTGCTGGCCCACTGTGCATGCCTACCTGGACTGTGGCGCTTTTGCATGTGCTCCTGTTGGCCTCCTATGTACAAAGAAGAGCTTGGCTCAGTGGCTTTTCTCCCACTTACCCAGACAGGCCAGTGTTCGGCTGGCCTACAGGGCAATCAAGCAGTGCCCAATGAACGGGCTTCACAGGCCAGTGTGTGCGCTGTTTTTTGGGCTGTTTATGGACCAGTTTTATGGTCTGCTGGGCTGTTTGTTTCCTGTTAATTTCCCTGACATTAAAACAAACATTCGGTAGAACAGTTTGGATTCCATGGGACAGAATTGACAGAAAAACACGTTCGCAATTTTTGGGAAATACCAATCCATGAAATAATACGATGCAAGAACAACAAATCAGAAAACTATATACTCCATGATATCGACAGATATCTTCTAATTTAGATGGAGACATCACATCTTATAAAATATGGAATTCATATTTTGATTGCAAAAACACAGATCGGACTGTTTTAACTCTGTCCTTTGGGTCGAGAGCAAAACTCCTTTAGGGAATTTGCCTCTGCAAGAATATATTTGTCTGTCTACTATGACCCAGACGTTCTAATCAGAGACACTTCCATGTCTTTAAATACATATATACCCCCGGTCTACCTCACAGATAAAAACTATACTTCCTTTTTGGTCCTGAAGAAGGTGATATAAATGTATAGGTTGTCACCGAAACGTACGTAGACCATTCATCACACTTCTAGGAGTCCTATCCAAGAACCACATCAAAAGAAAATTTAACAAAGAATTAATCGGATGGATCTGTGAAATGTCAAAATTGTGCTTTTCAACAAATGTGATAAACATAATTCATGAGCAGGACTCCTCTCCTCAAAAGTGGTTTTTATTGTGATTTTTTCACTTCCATTGTGATTGTTTGTTCGTGTTGGTATGATTGTTGGTTTGCATGAGCAAAATGAAAGATGAGATTGGAAGGATGATGGTGCTTTTTCATTTTTTTTCTGGGGGATATTAGAATTTGTCTCTAAATCAACAGAAGCCAATTATGGCCCTTTTGTAAATTGAAATGACATTGTGACACTATCGTATTTGTAATTGTTTTTGTGATTTTTATATAAATTGTATCCTTAAAAAGTCCATGATATTATAAGAAAAGAAAAAATATTTTGAATAAATAAACAAAAAAGAAATAAAGAAAAAAACTTTGTGTGCAGTGAGAATTTATGGTTAAGGGGAAATGTTTGTTTAGAGTCATTACCTAGGTAAAAATGAGATAGGCCAGTTAAGAGGTCTTTGTTCTTTTTCCCCCCTCCTCTTGGGCCTTAAAGTAATTGGGGGACACCTTGTTGTACAATATTAAAACAAACATTGCCTGCTGCAAGCTCAAACCCATGCAGACTTCTATACCTTACAAAACACTTAAATAGCATGTCTTTACAAGTTTTAAACTGTCCCATTTTGCAAACATGGTTCACTTGTTTAGCTATCTAATTCACTGAGGGGCCCACTTTTCATTTGGTAGGTGGGCCTATTATGTGTCCCACTCTGACCCTCATTCCAGCCGCCTTTATTCTACTGTTGCTGAGGGCTACATACACCTTTCAATATGCATAACAACTTCTGTGATGCTGCTGTATTTTAATTCCCTATGTTTGTGTACAAATAAGATAGAGCCCAGCCTGGTGGATCTCCTTTTGCACATTTCCCTTTCACCCTCTCTGCACCCCTTTCTCACTACCTGCCCTAACCACCAACACTACCTTTTCAATTACCACACCAGCACCATTCCCATTAACACCAGCACCATTACTACCACTACTATTACCAATATCACCATTATTAACATTACAGTTGCTGCTACATTACTACTACCACCAACATGTTTACCACCACCACTAATAACACTAAAACAAGCACCACCGTTACTACCACCATTAATCACATGGTTACTTGATTATCACCACCACCGCCATTGCCACCAATACCATTACCACCATCAGCATTATCACCACCATTGCCACTACCACTTTCATCTTGATCAAATTTACCACCACCACAATTAACACTACCACAGGATTTGTGCAGGTGTGTGCATGTATGCTTTACCACGAGAAAGATAGACCCGCTGAATTTGCAAATGTGTGTGCATCATATTGTTGGTAGAAGCTGCCAGCCAGCTAAACGTATAACAAAATACAGATCATTTTCTCTGAGTCCAGTGGCAGCTCCAATCCAGAGCTCCCAACTTAACATAGCACAGATATACAAGTTGTTTCAGGTGGCACACAGTTCCTGCACATCTTGTGGTCATGAGGGGAGAGGAGGGATCATTCTTAACGCACAGTGAGTCGGCTAGAGCACGTTAAGAGGGATTTGAGGGTCCACTATTAGCCCATGAGATCACTCTTCTCTGGGGCAAACACGTTTTTACCAGGTATCTTAAAATATTTAAAGGCGTGAGTTTAGAGATGTTTTTCATAGTTTTTACTGGGCAGGTGTAATAGTAGCGTGTTCGAGCTAGTGATTGGAATACCACTGGTTTTCTGTCTCTGCTGGCTGGCAAGTTCCTGCCTTTCAGCCTCCGCCCGTTTATGTAGCTCCTTGTGCCATTGCTCCCCACTGGGCGAAATCTCAGCTTTCCATTTCTGAGTCAATAGTCTTTCAGCTAATAAAAGCACTAGATTTATAATCTGGTTTCAAACTTCTGCTTTTTAGGTTGAAGGAGTATGCCTAATAGGAAGTCCTCTAGTTCGGTGTGTGGCCTCTGTGACATGGGACCAAAAGGACTGTAGATCAGGGCGGCTCCAAATTACTTGTAAAAGTCCTGCATTATTCGCTTTACATTTAGGACAGCTACCTGGGGCTGTATACAATACATTGTGCAGTCTACCACAGGATAAATAAATGCGCTGCGTTATGCTGTGTTGGATTAATTTAATATGTGCATTACTAGAGACAGTTTTGGATATACCAGAATTAATTTTCATTCACGGTAAGCCAGTCCCATGTCAGTAAAGTCGGATTGCGTCATAAGAGTAAGTGCGGATTGCTCCTCTGGCGCAGCCAATCTGCTACAGCGTATCCACCACTGCGTGAGTCGTGGGAGGGGCCAGCGTGTGGGGCCACACTTCTTCAGGGCGCCTTTAACTTCCTTGCCTGTCAGGAGTTTGCCTACTAGTAGTAGATTTTCCTTCTACAGTAGCTAGAAGGTATCAGACGCTCTGTGTCGCTTCACACCTTTGATGGCAGTTCTTGCCTCCTTCCAGGTACGTCCGTCCGTTTGAGTTATGCCTTCCTGAATTCTGAGATTGCTCAACAGTAGCAGCGTGGCATAGATACCAAGACCCGATTCAAGCGGGAGACTCCCGGTCCTTTAAAGACAGAAATGACTTTGTTTTGGCTGTCTCCCTCCTGAAATTGCATCTGATTAAATAGATTAAATAGGAGGAATACATTCTCCCGTTTATGTTTTTTTTAGAATCTCCCTCTCTCCTCTTCCCTAAAATGTTGGCATGTATGGTGTGGGGCATATGCTCCCTCTGGTTTTGTTGTATGTATAACTGCACCACCACCAGTTCACCACTTCTGGCACTGTGCAGCGGAGAGGCGCAGGCGTGGGGCCAAGAATTACACAATGCACAAGTGCCTTGTCTCCTACAGCTTTTTGAATAGGTTTTATACTTGGAGTTCACCAGCTCGTCTGGCTGAGGTGATAGCTATTAGGAGGACTTTCTTGACAGTGAGCAGCCTTAAAGGGCAACTGTGAAGAGGTTCAAATGGTGAATACATAAGTAATGTAAGGAATACGTTGAGATCCCAAGGAGACATTGTAACTGGTGTAGAAAGGAATCTGTTTGGAAGTCCTTTAATAGATCTAATAACAATAGAAGATTCGAACAGGAATGTTTGATCAGGCTAACAAATAAAAGCTAAAAGGGCTGACAAATAACCTTTCATTGTAGCAACTGTGAAGCCCTGCAGTGCTGTAACGCCCTGAACGTCTCAGGATCGTTTAACAGACACGACAATGAGGACGCAACCACTTGTGAAGGGTTAGTTCTTTTAATGAAGGCAAATAAAATACAAAGAACAAACAAAAGTTATAGTCACTGGAATCCTCCAGGCTAAGTACGTTACCAGCCCACAGCACGGATGGTCCTAACCGTCCTCTGCATATACGCCGATCCCGGCGTATGCCAACAGAGGGCAGAAATGAAATGGCCGACAATGCCAATCGGTAGGCTGTGAGGGGCACGAAGAGTGTTGGGGAGAAACGAGGAGTCAGGGAAACACCCAGCCGGGGTCTCTACCTGAAGGGAGCAGCCGCTCAACCTCTTCCTCAGACTGCACCGGGACGCGGAGTCACCTCCTGGTGATGCGTCACCGATACCCCAATCACAAGCAAGAAGACTGAACCGAGAGCAGCCGCTCGATCGATCCTGTGGACTTCCGAGTCTGTAACGCGGCAAACACCTCCTGGTGTGCGTTACAGCTGGCAGTCCCTGTGTCTCTGGTCGGGCTGGGAGTTACGACTCCAACCAGCAAAAGCGCCACTGCGCTTGGACTCAGCCGAGTCAAAAAGCGAAGCTCAATGGTTGACCGGTAGAGCTTCCGGGTCCTTCACAGGTGACGATGGGGCAAGACACGGCCCAGGGAGTAACGACTCGACCTACCTCCGTTCTTGCCTTACTGGAGCACCACTCCGGAACACTGCTCTTCACGAAGCAGGTACGTCGGTGTAAACACAATATCCGACAGCCTTGTACCTCCCGGTTCCTCCCTTTATAGGGCGTGTTTTCCTTGAGTTATGTAACAGCTCTCCTGTTTACATAAGGGCGTGTTTCCCTTGAGTTATGTAACAGCTCTCCTGTTTACATAAGGGCGTGTTTCCCTTGAGTTATGTAACAGCTCTCCTGTTTACATAAGGGCGTGTTTCCCTTGAGTTATGTAACAGCTCTCCTGTTTACATAACCTCTCAACCGCTAAGCATCCTGGGAGATGTAGTCCGTTTTCGCTGGTTACCGTTTTCCTCCCCTCGTATGACAGGAATTCTTGACAGTACATCCTCCCTCTCAGCGGCTCCCCACGGGTCCAGCGCTGGCAGGAAAACGCCGATGGAACAAGGAGACCAAGCGCGGAGCATGAACCCCTTCAGCCGGTTCCCATGAATGCTCCTCCGGGCCATAGCCTTTCCACGCAACCAGGTACCACAGCTTCCCCCTGCGCCATTTGGACGCCCGTATGCCCGACACTTCATACTCCACCTCCGACTCCACGCATACCGGCCTAGGTGTCCCAGACGGCTTGGAGGGTGCTGGTTTGAGCAATGATACATGAAAGACAGGGTGTATCCGCAATGACTGGGGCAAGCACACCTTCACGTTCACGGGACCCATACACTTGGTAATTCGATAGGGGCCCATGTACTTGGGATGGAACACACTGTTCTTTCGAAACCTCATGTTTCTTGTGGATATCCAGACGTAGTCTCCAGTGCGGTACAGTGGCCCGGGCCTTCTCTTCCTATCTGCCGCAGCCTTGTATCTTCTCTTGGCCTCTATTAGGACAGCCCTTGAGCGCATCAACGTGTCTTTTATGTGTGCCACCCTGTCCGCTGTGGCGGGAATCCTGTCCTCTCTGAACGGATGTAGAAATGGCAAGAACCTGGGATGTTGGCCATAGTTGCTATAGAACGGAGATGACTGTGTGGAGCTGTGAGTGGCGTTGTTATAGGCTATCTCTGCAACCCATAGCAAGTCGACCCATTCTTCCCTGCCCTGGTCCACAAAACATCGCAGATACTGTTTGAGCGTTTGGTTCAGGCACTCGGTTTGGCCGTCCGTTTGAGGGTGGTAGCTGGTGGACAGGGCGGTCTTAACATGCAGCGCAGTGCACCAAGTCTTCCAGAATTGCGCAGTAAACTGCGACCCCCGGTCCGACACGATCACCCCAGGTAATCCATGCAGTCGTACCACATTCTTTAGGAGTAGTGACGCCAATTCCCCGGCCGTAGGGACTCTCTTGCAGGGGATGAAGTGCCCCATTTTCGTCAAGTAATCCACCACCACCAGTATTGCCGTCATCCCCTGGTCTACCGGTAGGCCCACCACGAAGTCCAGTGATATGCTATCCCATGGTCTATCCGGGGTCGGAAGTGGATGTAAGAGCCCTTGGGTTCGGCCATGGTCGGCCTTCATGGTAGCACACGTAGGACACTCCTGTCCCCACCTCCTGACATCCACTCTCATGGTTGGCCACCAGAAATGCCGTCCCATGCTAGCCACCGTTTTTTCAAAGCCCAAATGACCTGCGCATGGAGAGTCATGGCACCAGATGAATGCTTGTTTCCTTAGCCTAGGCGTGGGTATCAATAGGCACCTGCCCTTCAGGGGTATCCCGTCCTTCAGCTGCCATTCTCTGTGACTGAGGAGCCACCTCCGCCATGCGAATGACCTGATCCCTCTCTTTATTCCCCTCAGGAAAGTATCCGGTTGGATAACCCCCAATACCATCCTCGGGGAAATGATGGAACGCTCGGTTGCAGGCAATGGTTCCTTAACTGCAGATTGACGGGACAGGGCGTCCGCCTTCCGGTTTTCCGTCCCCGGCAGATATGTGATGCGGAAGTTGAACCCCGCAAAGAAGATCATCCACCGCAGCTGCCTGGGAGAAAGGTGTCTAGTGGCCGTCATGAACTGTAGGTTCCGATGGTCCGTGTACACCGATACCACATGTCTTGCCCCCATCAACCAATGCCTCCATTCGGTGAAGGCGTCCTTGATTGCGAGAAGCTCCTTCTCCGCAATATGGTAGTTGCGTTCGGCGTCGTTGAGTTTGCGGGACATGTACGCAACGGGATGAAGCACCCCTGTGTCGTGGTTGCGTTGGGACAAGATAGCCCCCAGCGCCACATCCGACGCGTCCGCTTCCACCACGTAGGGGAGATCCGGATCGGGGTGAGCCAACACCGGCGCCTTACCAAAGGCGCTTTTCAGGGCCTCAAAGGCTTTGTTCGCTTCAGGGGACCAGACAAACTCCTTGGACTTCCTCAGTAGCTGTGTGATTGGGGCCACCACTCCTGAAAATCCATCTATAAACCGCCTGTAAAAGTTGGCGAAGCCAATGAAACTTTGGACGTCCTTCACGCTTTGGGGCACCGGCCATTCTTTCACCGCCTTGATCTTTCGTTCTGCCATCTCCTGTCCCTCTGGACTCAGCATCACTCCGAGGAATTCCACGGATGTGACGTGGAAGTCACACTTGCTGAGTTTACAAAACAGCATGTTTTCCCTCAGCTTTTGGAGCACAGCTTTGACGTGGTGTACGTGCTCCTCCACACTGGACGAATAGATGAGGATGTCGTCGATATATACGACCACGTAGATATCCAACTCCTCTCTGAATACCTCATTCAAAAAGTACTGAAAGGCTGCCGGGGCGTTGCACAGACCGAACGGCATGACGAGGTACTCAAAAAGGCCGAACCTGGTCTTAAAGGCGGTCTTCCACTCGTCTCCGTCCCTCATGCGCACCAGATGGTATGCCCCTTTCAAATCCAACTTGGTGTAGATACGAGCTTTCTTGACCTGTTCCAGAAGTACACTGATGAGAGGCAAGGGGTACCGATTTTTTATGGTTATCGCATTCAATGCCCTAAAGTCCACACAGGCTCTCAGCTCCCCATTAGCCTTCGGGATGAAGAAGAGTGGCGAGGCGGCCGGAGACTTGGACGGGCGGATGAATCCTAGCTTGAGGAGTTTATCCAGGTACCCCCGGAGATGCACGTTTTCAGGCTCCGTCAGGGCATACAGCCTGCCGCTGGGAACGCTGGCCCCTGGCACCAGGTCGATCTGGCAGTCAAACTGTCTATGTGGTGGTAGCACTTCCGCCTTCACCTCATCAAATACATCCTCAAAACTGTGATAAGCCTGGGGGAGAGCCACATCTTTTTCTGCCGCTGTAGCCACCGTCTGACTCCCGCTCTCATCTGCGTCAAGGGATTCCGTTCTTATTCCACAATGCAGGATGCAATACGGTGACGTCATTTCAATGCGATGTGTTGGCCAATCCACAAAGGGGTTGTGTTTCTGTAGCCACGGCAATCCCAATATGACGCCATATTGGGGCGCTCGGATGATGTTAAAATCGATTTGTTCCAAATGGTTCCTCCCATATCTCATCGGAAGGACCCCCGTGTGCTGTCCGATGGGCCCCGTCACCAATCGCCTTCCGTCTACCGCATAGACGTCTTCGGGTACTGCTTTGGGAAGAAGCACTAGCCCTAGCCTGCATGCCTCGTTGTGGTCCATAAACATGCCAGTGGCCTCTGAATCCACCATGGCCACAACGGGTATCCACTGGTCATGCACTCCCACGTGCACCGTGATAAACAGGTGTCGTTGTCCCTTAGTGACCGAGTTGGAAAGTGAAGGGATGGATGAGTGACTCCGAGATGCCCCTTCTCTGGTCTTGGAGTCCTCTAGTTTTCCGCCGGTATGTCCACCACGGCTGTTACCGACCGGTTGGCCCGATAACGTGACGTCTTCGGTTTGGCAGGGCATTCACGTACGTAGTGGCCTTTTTTGCCACAATATAGGCACAATCCTTGTTTACGGCGTGACTCTTTCTCCGTGGCTGTGAGGCTCGCTCGTATTGCGCTGATGTCCATGGGTTCTCCCTTGGATGCGGTGGAAGTTTCAGGACTTCCCACCGTCACATAGGATGGAAGGGATTTTCCTTTTCTCCCATGATCCCCCTTTCTTTCACTTAGCCTATGTTCCAGCCGTAATACCAGGTTGATAAGGCCCTCACATGTCTTGGGTTGAGGGTCAATATGAGCCACGGCGTCCTTGAGCTCATCGCACAGCCCTTGATGGAAGAGCGCCGTCTGTTTAGCAACAGGCCACTTGGTTTCCGCAACCAGCCTTCGGAACGCGTTGAGATACTGCACCAGGTCGTTGGATCCCTGTCTCAACTCAAGCATTTCACGGTCCGCCGTGTACGAGTCAGCCCTTCTGTCGAATACCTTCAGGAATTCCTCGCGAAAAGCACCCCAATCACATAAGAGGGGGTCGTCCCTGCTCACCAGAGGTACGGCCCATTGTGCCGCGTTTCCAGCCAAATAGGATATAAGGAAAGCCACACGAGCCTGACTCGTGGGGAACGCCTTTGGTTTGCACGATAAATGTAGCGCCACTTGTGTGAGGAATACCTGCACTGTGTTAGGATCCCCACTGTACCTCTCTGGTGTTGCCAAGGGGATGGCTACCGGCATTTCCACTACTACCGCAGGGGTCTGGTTCGTGAGGGAGGTGCTGGGCGTGAGCGGGTCCAATTGGATAGCATCCAGTCTGGCTTTTACATCGGCTGTTTCTTGCCTAGAGGCAGCCACTTCAACTTGCATGGCCGCTAAAGCAGCCAGCACATCATCAAGTGTTGCCATGTCTGTTATCGACCAGGAGACAGTTAGTGTTATTAAGGTCGGATATTTTGTAACGCCCTGAACGTCTCAGGATCGTTTAACAGACACGACAATGAGGACGCAACCACTTGTGAAGGGTTAGTTCTTTTAATGAAGGCAAATAAAATACAAAGAACAAACAAAAGTTATAGTCACTGGAATCCTCCAGGCTAAGTACGTTACCAGCCCACAGCACGGATGGTCCTAACCGTCCTCTGCATATACGCCGATCCCGGCGTATGCCAACAGAGGGCAGAAATGAAATGGCCGACAATGCCAATCGGTAGGCTGTGAGGGGCACGAAGAGTGTTGGGGAGAAACGAGGAGTCAGGGAAACACCCAGCCGGGGTCTCTACCTGAAGGGAGCAGCCGCTCAACCTCTTCCTCAGACTGCACCGGGACGCGGAGTCACCTCCTGGTGATGCGTCACCGATACCCCAATCACAAGCAAGAAGACTGAACCGAGAGCAGCCGCTCGATCGATCCTGTGGACTTCCGAGTCTGTAACGCGGCAAACACCTCCTGGTGTGCGTTACAGCTGGCAGTCCCTGTGTCTCTGGTCGGGCTGGGAGTTACGACTCCAACCAGCAAAAGCGCCACTGCGCTTGGACTCAGCCGAGTCAAAAAGCGAAGCTCAATGGTTGACCGGTAGAGCTTCCGGGTCCTTCACAGGTGACGATGGGGCAAGACACGGCCCAGGGAGTAACGACTCGACCTACCTCCGTTCTTGCCTTACTGGAGCACCACTCCGGAACACTGCTCTTCACGAAGCAGGTACGTCGGTGTAAACACAATATCCGACAGCCTTGTACCTCCCGGTTCCTCCCTTTATAGGGCGTGTTTTCCTTGAGTTATGTAACAGCTCTCCTGTTTACATAAGGGCGTGTTTCCCTTGAGTTATGTAACAGCTCTCCTGTTTACATAAGGGCGTGTTTCCCTTGAGTTATGTAACAGCTCTCCTGTTTACATAAGGGCGTGTTTCCCTTGAGTTATGTAACAGCTCTCCTGTTTACATAACCTCTCAACCGCTAAGCATCCTGGGAGATGTAGTCCGTTTTCGCTGGTTACCGTTTTCCTCCCCTCGTATGACAGGAATTCTTGACAAGTGCTAATGAAAGAGCAAAACGAAGAATATCCGAAAGATGTGTTTTAAGAGGATCTAAAGAATTAGCCTCACACAATTTAACAAATGTAGTCCATCTATTAGCATAAATGGATTAGTTGCAGTACTGATGCTGTGTTGAGTCTGCCGCGGGCTCGGCGATTGGAGCCGCGGGCCGGGGGAGTCGCCTTGGCGACCTGAGGCTGCTGCAGGCCTAGAGCTCAGGGGAGTGGGTCCAATGCTGTGAGGTGCTTGGGCTGAGTGCCTGAAAATCTCTCTGCTCCCTCACCTCACTGCACTGGTGACCTTCTTTTCGGATGCCCCTGGAGATTGTTGTCGATGCGGATGCCCTCTGTGAGTTGCTTGCTGGGGACGCACGCTGTCTACCGATTGAGTTGGGGGCAAGGGCGCTGACCCCACTCGACCACTGCTAAAATTATAAGCCAAAATTAAAAGGCAACAGAGAACTTAAATAAAAGGGGTTGCCAAACGCTTTTCCCTACTCATAGACGAACTTGCCAGTAACAGCCTGGGATGCGACTATGTCCCCCAGACTGCAACGAGGAGGAGGAGGGGTCCAGGACAGGCCAGGTGTCGGACGCGCTTTCTCGCATTAGAGCTGTCCCACAGTGCGGGTCGCCCGTCTTAGCTGTCATTGCACGGAAGAGGCTGGGCTGGGACACCCCCCAAAGTTGACTCCACTACTAAAAAGTTATTTAAGTGAGCATTCAACTGAAACCAGGCCATCCCTTTAATAAAAATTCCTCTAGCATCGTAAAGATATATGCATGATTAGGATGGGGAGGAAAAAACAGCAGAAGGGGTCCTGTCCAAAACCCCATGCGTGAAATTTACCTCTATAGATGGCATGCTTGATAGGCCAATAGGGACAGTCAAGACTGAAATAGCACTTTCAGAGAGGAGACTGCCTCTAAGTTCAGGATCCCCTGTTTTGGCTTCACATCCGATTCTAGAATCCCACCTAGACCACGACCCAGAAGCTTCTACATCTCAGTGTCTAGGCCATAGCCCTACCCTTGAACAGTACATCAGGCACAGTCAATTGACCCAAGCGCAGAGATTGACAATAACTCCTTGGGACATACTACCCCACAAGTCCTTGCTACAAAATCTGAAAGGGTAACTCACCAAAAACATCTGATTAAGAGAGGGAAAGCTATGGTCTCTGAGTCTCCTAGACGTTCAACCCTACAAGCAGACAAATCCTCTCAGTGTAGGAATCTACTTTCACATACCCAGTATCAAGTGGTAAAGGAGAGTTCCCATGAGGTGCCAACACGGATTATTTCTAAACTTCTGAAAAGTTGTGTAGATAGGTTTAGAGATAAAATAAGTGCGGAATTCGCCCTCTAGTGGCTCGCCTCGATGGGATGGATACCAAAATAGAGGCCTTAAAAGCCCTTCCTCTTACAGCTGTAGGTAATAGATGCTCGTCCATCACTGAAAAGATGCAACAAACTGTAATCCAGTCACAAGATAGGCCTGTTATATCTCCAACAGTGCCCAGTACAACTAAACCTAAAACTGACCGGTGCCCTGTGGCCAAATCAGGGGAGGGGAAACCCAAGTGGCCACCAGGGCACAAATGATAGTTGGTAGCGGTAGGTTTAAACCGTCCACTCACTTAGGTAGAGCTACGTTAAAGTTTACCCAATTGCCACCAGAATGTACGCCCTACCTGATCGTACTCAGGGATGTTCCAGAAATGGCACCCAGTGCAAATGAGGATTACCAGGCCATGTAAAACAAGACTGTCCACTGGTTAAAAATGAATGTGGGATGGTCACAGGATCTTGCCCAGGAAGTTATATCTATAAGAAGAGTTCCTTGGAGAGGAAAACACCCCAAAGACTGCCCTGGAGATTGTGTATTAGTAAACTTTAAAACCCCATCACTAGTGGAACAGCTTCTATGATGATTAAATCTGATGTCCCTTTCCTCAGCTACAATTAAAGCATTACTATTAGGGTATTTTTACGGACCAACTCTTGCCCTTTCCTCCAGTAGGGATGTACATCGACTGGATAATTATACCAACTATCCTGGCCAAACTCTATTTAATATAGCTAATAAAACCCCTTTTGAACCTCTCTCATTGTTGGATGCTCAGGATTGACTGTGTTCGACTCCGGCAATCAAGGTCATTGAAATACCACCAAGTAGTGAAACTCATCGAAAGGATGATCTTGGGAGAGCTATGAATTTAAATCCAGCCGGAGTAAATGGGACACCCTATCCTCCAGTGGACCATGGTTCCTCGACAAACCAGGTTACTTGTGAACAAGGTTCTATTAAAAAACAAAGATCGCAACAGAGAGAACCTAGTACTAGAACGACTCCTAATTTGGAAGCAAAAACAGACAGGGCTAAATAGAGATTGTCCAACTTCGTCACCTTTAACCAACATATTTCAAATCTAGGCAGAATTAGTCTTGGAGTCATCTCGCAAGGGCCATATCAATACATCTACTGATGCAATTAAAATCCTTTCATGGAATATTGTGGGTATTAAGACCAAAGCACTGCCACCTGATTGGAGAGAATATATATCACAACATGATATATGCGTATTTCAAGATACCTGGACAATTGATCAATTTTATTAACCTGGTTATATTACCTATTTTGTCAAAGCTTTACCATCTGTCTGTGGCAGGGCATCGGGGAGTCTTAAAACCTAGGTAAAAATAGATTTAAACCTGACAATTTAAACTTTAACTGCTGATAGTAGGAGTATGGAATCATCTACTCTGACCACCATACAACATTTTGCAAGTTTAACTAATCCGAAGGATTTCGTTGTTAAAGGCGGCAATTTAAATATTGATTATGAACCTATATATGGTTATAATTTGATAGTGGAGAATGAGGATGAAAGCTTTAGTATACCTTCCCTTGGCCCCGGACCATAGGTCCCGAGCTCAGTGGCTGCTATGCAATTTGTCCGTTTAACAATAGTAAACGGGCTGAGGGCTGGCAGACCCGCATCTTACAGGCAGAGAGCACCAACATTTAGGAAGGGCCATATAAAATCCAAAATTGATTATATCTTGATCAAGGCTGCCAAGTGGGACAATCTGAAGGCTCTTAAAGTGGATAAAAGAAAGGAGAGTGACCATTATCCTTTATGTCTCAAATGAGTGGGTTGCTGTACTAATACTCGCTCTATCACCACAGCACCTCAGATTATGCCAATAATGGGAAACACAATCGTAAATCTATTAAGTGGCCTTCAATAGAGGAGTATATGGAGACCATTACTAAAATATACAACCTATTTGTGAAGGTTTTGTCCCCTATAAGTGCCTTGGAAACCCCAGAGGTTCCTAACTCAGATATCCACCAAGAATTGGTAGCAGCACTGGAACCAATCTTGTCTCAACCAGTAAAATGGAAATCTGCTAGACACATAGTGTAGATAGTAACCTTTGGTACACAAAGGATTGTAGATTGGAAAATAAAAGCATTGTTAGGTGCTTTAAACAGGTGCTTTAAACAGCACCCCCCTGAGGTTCGTACTGCAAGAGATCACTATAAGAAGGTTCTAAAAAGGGCACGGACCAAATAGGAGGAAGCCAAATGGAGTGATTTGGTAATAGATGCAAGGACCAGAGACAATAGGACATTCTGGAAAATAATCGCTCACGGGAGTAGACGGTCCAACCTACATATTGACAGCTATTAGAACCTTGGGGCTTGGGTAGATCACTTTGCCAAGTTATACGACCATGGTCTGATTGAGCTTATCACATTATCCTGCTCCTCTTTAGATCCTATACCCTCAAACCTCCACTTTACGTTGTAGGAGACTAGAGTAGCTAGGAAAGGTACCAGGACCAGACAAAATTTCTGGTGAACAACTATGCCATGAAATGGCAGTTTGGTCCCATATGTTAACTGCTTGAAAAACGCTATAGCAGCAGGAGCTCTGATACTCGAGACATGGAAAGGGCGGAAATTATCCCCATCTATAAAAAGGGTGATCGCAGACGCCCAGGTATTTATAGACCAATAAGCCTCTTGGATATTCTCCAAAAGGCGTATGCGAGGCAGGTGCTAAATGAACTACACAACTGGATAGAGAGTGCAGACATTATAACTCCATACCAAGACAGATTTATACCAAAGGTTAGCACCATAGACCAAGTCCAGCGACTGCTTCTTAGAATCCGGAAGTATACACGACTCCAAGCAGGTCACCTATATATAGCTTTTGTTGACCTCAAAGCATCCTACGACTTGGTCCCTAGGAGATTTTTATGGGAGTCACTAAAAACCTTGGGGGTACCAAACGCCCTCCTTGGACAATTATCAAGGCTACATCAAGATACTTATGCACAAGTGCAGTGGTGACCCCAGGGGCAACTAACTGATTGGATTTCAATTCGTAGATGGGTGAGACAAGGGTGTGTGCTGAAAACAATGGCGAACAACGGCGGACCAGGTAACCGCACTTCCCTGCTATGTTCCCTTAGTAATAATATCCACAGTTAATCCAAAACAGTGTGCACATGCAACTCCTGCACCTGCCTTCGTTGGGTGCCAGCTGCTAAGCAGAGAAAGACCTAATGCAAAGTTGGAGTGATGCACTACTCAGAAGCAATTTCTCAATAAATCTTGAAGACTTGTTTTGTTTTATCAATAAATCCTTTATTCTCAATGTCATCCGACAGTAAGAAGTTCCAGCCAACGCATTTCGTTCATTTAAAAATTAACTTCTTCAGGGCAATGGATGGTGTGTGATCAGTGGGCAGAGATAGCCCTCAGATCCCCAAATGTTGTCTCGTGAGCAAAGAGTCCTTTTAGATACGAGCAGAACAGACGAAGCGTTCTACACCCCAGAACCACCCAGTGCTGGCCCTTATCAAGGAGGCCTTCACTATCACATTAGTTTGTGTGTCCCAAACATTGTTGGCAACTTACTTCACAAGCACACCGGAACTACCTCGCTCTTTGCTCACAAGACAACATTTGGGGATCTGAGGACTATCTCTGCCCACTGATCACACACCATCCATTGCCCTGAAGAAGTTCATTTTTAAATGAACGGTTTATTGAGAAATTGCTTCTGAGTAGTGCATCACTCCAACTTTGCATTAGAGACAAGGGTGTGTGTTGGCTCCCACCTTTTTTCCTTATTTGTCAATTACATTATTAAGAGTCTCTGCCAAGGAAACATAGATGCCCCCAAATTAGAAGGAGATAGTGTGCCTGCCTTACTATTTTCAGATGACACCCTCCTAATCTCCCAGGCCCCAGCGGGTCTGCAGAAATTGCTGGAAAACTTTAATATCGTTTGTGGGGATTGGGGCTTAGAGATTAACATCTCAAAAACTACATTTATGGCTGTTAGACCCCCATAGATCATTTAGAAACTCCCTTGTCCTGGGTAATAAGAAACTGGAGCAAATCTTCAGATTTGAATACCTAGGCATTATGCTGAGTAGCATGGCCTCTTGGGCCCCCACATTCAGAAGAGGATGGCGGTGCTTCAACACCAGGTCTCATCTATTTATAAAACATTCCAGAGGTCAACTACGAGGGCCCTACTCCCGGCTATTGTGGTATATAAATTAAAGGTCCAATCAACTGCCTTATATGGTGCTGAAATAAGGGGCCATGTAAACACAGATCCACTCACCCTAAGTGAAAATAAATGTGTCCGCCTATTTCTCCATCTTTCCAAGAGCACCCCCTTATTCCCATGATTTTAGACGTGTCACAGACGGTGGGAGAAATGGCACTTTTAAGTCCACTTACATACTGAGAGTTAAGCACAGGTTCATTTAGTGACTTTTTGTGGTCCACCCTGAGAAGGATTGTGGTTGTTGCTTGATTAGGGTTCCACCCCGCCAACCAACAACCCAATTTCTCACAAATGTCATCTAAATTCACAAATTTGCCGATGACACACATCTCTACTTAAAAGTCTCCTCTGCTTTAGAAATCCAACTCCTCAAACACTGCCTATGCATCATCTAGACCTGGATACCCAGGGTCTACCTTACGCTCAATTCAAGCAAGCAAGAAACTGTACACACCTGGCTCAATGACATGAACTTTGATGGCTTAGAACACCAACTTTCACTGAATGCCAATTGACTAGCATTCACCCTGGACACCAAACTCACCCTCAAGGAACACAATGCCAAAAAAAAAAAACTGCCTGGAACTAGGTCTCTCTTCCAAATAAAGGGAAACTGTTTACCAGAAAGCGACTTCACAACTGCTGTTCTAGACCCTGTACTCTTGTCTCAGGATTGTGGTAATGTCCTGCTCCATGGTCTCCCAGACTTCACACTGGCACTCCTTAAGAGCATTCTACATGCTGCAGCACATATCATCCAGGGCATGAAGAAATATGATCATATCACCGCCATCCTTATGGCACTCCATTGGCTCCTCTTGCTGGCCCGCAGCATCTTCAAAACCAGATACATCATTTGCAGCGCCATGACAACCAAAACTTTAGCTTATCTTGCAGACAAACTCACCATATCTGATGGTTTTCAGCACAGACAGAGACTGCGGACTAAGAAATGTACAAAAGAAAAAAACAAGAGAGCATCCATTTCATCTAGGTACCCATGATCAGTACCAAAACATCCCCTTATCCATCAGGACCGTCCCTGCTTCAATTTAGGAAAGAGTTGAAGACACATCTCTTTGAAGAACACTGTATCACAATGCATTAACTGTCCCCAAACCAGCTACCTCTCTTATCACTCATTGACTTTTTGCTTGTCCTTGCCTCTGAACAACGCTCTGCCGCCTTTAAGCCATTGTCCTGTCCTTCCTACATAATCACCCTGTATTGATTTCAGGGGATCATTAACTAACAAGCATTTACAATGCAATGGGTCTCGGATTTACAAGAGTTTGAGCTATTGGCATTGTAAATGACAATGCCTTTTATTTATGTGTTGGTTTTAAAACAGATAAATAAAAGGCATAGTCATTTACAATGGTAATAGCTTAAACTCTTGCAAATGCGAGACTTATTGCATTGCAAACGGCAGCACCCATGCTATAAACATTTTTTTAAAGCGTTAGGAGAACGCTTGTCCTGCCTGCAACAGCAGGCAGGACAAAGCCATTTGAGAAAATAGTGCTCGGAGACTGTAACTAAAGCCTACAGAGTAACAACACACGTAACAAGGGATGTCGCCTGTGAAAAGCCAATGAAAAGCCACAGTTTACAGTGGAGGATGACACAAGCCAATGAAAAATATGGACGTAGAATGGGCGGAGCGTCACGTGGCTACCTGACTACAGTATGCCTCGCAGAACAGCGCAAGCGCTGCCAAGACTCGACCTAAAAAGTAGCTTGCAGCTGTAAGTGACTCATTCTAAGTTTTGTTTAAATTCATTCATTTTGTGTATTTTGCATAAAGTAGAAAATTGGGCTTATGACGGGGTTTCCACCCAATTTTTCATTGCTGGCATTACAGGATGAGCAGAAAGAACTGACTGCTGAATTATGCGCGGGCAGTTGCTTTTTTTTTTAAAGCAGAGTGGTAGAAGGAACACAAGAAGCATTCCCAACCCACGAAAAACCTGCAAGAAAGGCATCTAAAAATGGCTGATTTGTATGCTAAAAAGATGTTGGTTATCCATATAGATGGGTGCAATACTGATTTAGAGCTCAGGTTTCTATCAAAGAGCTGACCAGGCGCCAGTCCTTTAGAAGATAGGGATGATACCAAGGATAATAGATGGCTATGCAAACACTGCTTCCACATGCATGGGATGAATGCAAATGCCACTGTGTTGGCACTGTACCACCATGTGTGGGAAATGTGCATGTGTTGTTTTAACGGCAACCAGTAATGACAATTTCAGGAACTAAATGTCAATTATGCGAATTCCAATAATTTCAAGCCTTGTGCGGAGCAGTGTATACGTGCTACCTCTTAGGAGGTTGCCCACAATTACATCAATGATCATTTCATAAGCTGAGCAAATGAAAATGCCATCGGACCTATGTGAACAACAAATCATGTCTCACAGGCAGTGTAGTGCTATTTTGTAATACCATTATGTTACGGGATGTGGTTTGGTCCTCTATTGCTAATATTTTAGAGGGCAGCAAGTATACTGTCGCTACTTTTTGTTGGAATTATTTTTAGGTGACCTTACAGGCTTCGGCTTCCTTCGCGAGGGACTTTATATCTGCCAATTAACACATTTGGGAATTCGCACATGAGGCTACAGTGCATGGGTGCTCATTTGTGTTTGATTTGTAAACCCTCAGATAAAAGGCCGACAATATACTAATGTTAGTGCAAAGCCTTAAAAAAGGGCTTAGTTTTCAAATGAAAATAATAAAAATGTGGTCACCGCGCAGTTTTGATAATTGTTCAGCCAATGTTTTATGAACGACGGCAAGAATGTCATGCTCTGTAAATATGCAATATATAATTGTCTGTAGTGTATGCCTTTAAGGCATTGGTTATTGTTGTATGTGTTGAGCGTGCACGGAATCCCTGTTGGGTTCTAGACGGTTTCCAATCTAGAACATCAGATGTTGGCTGATGTCCTGGAGAAGAGACCGTGTAGCCTGGCGCTCGCCTGTTCTTCCTTTTACAATAAAGACTTGGAATCAATACTGCGCTCTTGCATCATTTCAACTGGCGACGAGATGGATTTAACCCAAGAAGAGACCTCGTAATTGTCGGAAAAAAAAAAAGGGAAAGAAGGAAGAAATAAATAAACGAAGGGAAGAACCTCCGTCGAGGGACAGATCACTATTCAAGTTTTTTATCTCGACCTTGCTTGCCGCGATCGGACCCAACGCTGGAACGAAGTGCTGACCAGGTCAAGTAAGGATTATCACTTACTTAGTCAGCAAGCAGTTGTGGGTTTGCAAGTGCATCGTTTGACTGGCACCGGCGTTCTACCCCTGCGCGGACTCTGCTGACTGCTCGTGCCGTCATTATCGGACGAGTGCGGGCGGGGCATGCGCAGAAGGTTCAACTCCACGAAGGGTCATGCAACGTGACCTCGTAGCGGCCATTTTGAAACAGGCACGAACGAAAGGAGGAAGAAGATCTTATCCTTGACAGCTCTGAGCGAGATACGAGGTAACAAGTGAACAAGTCATGGGCAATAAACTGGTTTGAATTTGAATTGGATACGTGGAGATTGTAGAAAGACAACAGAGGTAAGGAAGAACAGGTGAGAGAGTCGGGGGAGTTATTTTTTTTTTATATTGTGGAAATAAAAATGGAACTTAAGTGAACAGTAAGGGGAAATACCCTTGGTATCTGACAAGTATTGTGAAAAACAAAGTCAACCTCTACAAGGCTTACAATATTAGTTTTGCGTATGGATCAGGGGGACCAGGCGTCCCAAACTGGAGTACAAGCTATGGCTCAACAAAATTTCACCATTAGCGCCCCACATGCATTTTGGGTGAGCGGACCACAACCTATCATTAAGTGGATAGAATGGAAAGAGTACTTCGTGAACTATATTGAGGCCATTGATGAGGAAGGCAAGATGAAACCAGAGCAAAAAAAGAGACTACTACTTCACTCCTTAGGTCCTGTGGGATTAAAGACATATTTGCGGATGCAAAAAACTGCTGTTAGCGATGGGAATGTGTTTGCAGCTGCGCTTAAAGACCTTGACAGATATTTCGCTCCAAAGGTGTGCATTGGGGTAGTAAGGCATAGATTCTTTCAAAGGAAGCAGAACAAAGAGGAACCCGTGGATGAATGGCTAGATGACCTAAAAAGACTAGCAATAGATTGCAATTTTGGTAATTTACATGACGACCTCATCAGGGACCAACTAGTCATGCATAACAACAATTCTTCGTTACAAGACAGATTATGGGTCAATGGGGATGCACCTTTAGAAGATGTGTTGGCAATAGTAAGGAAATCTGAGATGTCAGGGAGATGTGCAAATGTAGTTAAAGAATCGGGGAAAGATCCGGGGGGTGTTTTTAAATTACAGAACACAAACAAGAATCCAGGAGTACGCTGGCCTATCCAGGTTTAAAGGTCTGCGCAGAAGGAATGGAGACAAGAAGAGAGGAGATGTTACCGCTGTGATAGCAAGGAACATTTAGCTTTCAGCAAATATTGCCCAGCATTAAAGAAGAAATGTGGTATCTGTGGTTTAATGGGTCATTTCAGCAAAATGTGCCGTAGAAGAGGGAACGTGAAATATGTGTGGGATGGTGAGGAGGATTAAGGAGCAACACGGGACAATGATGACAGTTGTGTCAAAAGCTTACAAGGGAACTACGTCATAAATGTATCTGACGAATCAGTCAAGGGAAAACCTATTTGCGAAGTGTCCCTGGGGGGTATCAAGATTAATGTATATGCGGATTCTGGTTCACCTTACACTATTGTAAGTCAGTCGGTTTGGAAAGAGAAGTTCATAGACAAAATGGGGCAGGAATTCTATCCTACTGATGTGAACCCAGTAAGTTTTACTGGGGAAAGAATTAACATGCTAGGGTTCAGATGGTTCACGTTCTGTTTCAAGGAAAGATCGGCAAGAGGAAAATTATATGTGGCAGAACAGGGACCATCTGTTTTAGGTTGGTTCGATCAGAAAAACTTGCACATCATTTTAGACCCTAATAGTGAAGAGAAGGTTTTGATTATGGATGAAACTTACAAAATGGGGGATTCATTGGCTGAAAAATATCCAGGTGTCTTTGGGAAGAGATTAGGAGCTCTTAAAGGGTTTGAACATAAAATAGTGCTTAAAGAAGCAGCTGAACCCAGAGTTCATAAGGTGAGACCAGTTCCTATTATGATAAGAGATGAGGTAAATAAAGAGCTACAGGAGTTGTTAGCTAAAGATGTAATTGAGAAAGTAGAAAGCTCGGAATGGATTTCTCCGGTTGTCGTCGCGAGGAAAGGCAACGGAAAAATCCGTCTGTGCATTGACTTATGCCATTTAAATAATAACATCGTGATAGATAAATTTCCGCTGCCAAAAATAAATGAGATGGTTTCCTCACTCAGAGGGGCAAGTTGGTTCTCAACTATTGACCTATCGGCAGCCTACCATCAAATTATTTTAGCACCTGAATCTCGGAAGCTCACTACTTTTATCACACCCTTCGGGTGTTATCAGTTTAAAAGAATGCCTTTTGGACTCGCCTCAGCCGCGGCGGTTTTCCAGCGACTGATGCACAAACTCTTGGGGGGTGAAAAAGGTGTGAGTTTTTTCAGGATGACATTCTGATAGCTGCCACTAGTAAGGGAGAACATGATGGTTTGCTCAACAAGATTTTGGGAATTTTACAGAATGCCGGATTAAGTGTAGAGCTAAGCAAATGCAAATTTGGCGAGAGGGAAGTATCGTATTTAGGACACATTATTAGTGGCGAGGGTGTGAAACCAAAACCCTCACTCATTAATGCAATCATGAGATCGCCAGCTCCGTGCACCAAGGAAGAGGTTAGATCATTTTTGGGTATGAGTGAATATTGTGCGAAGTTCATACCTAATTTTGCTAGTGTGTTATACAACATACGTTCACTTTTAAAGAAAAATGTGAAGTTTGAATGGACAAAGGAATGTGAGAAAGAGTTCTCAACGATTAAGACATATTTGGATAACCTGAATGCTTTGAGTAGTTTCGATCCAAACCTAGAGTGTTTTTTTACCATGATGCAAGCGACAAAGGATTGGGTGCAGTTTTGTCGCAGAAGGGTAAGGATGGTTGTGAAAGTATTATTTTATTTGCCTCAAGAGCTTTATCTCCTGCTGAAACCAGGTACCCTATTATTGAAAGGGAAGCTTTAGCCTGTGCTTGGGCGTTAGAACATTTTAGAGCTTTTGTTTGGGGCAAACCGATTGGCATCCGCACTGACCACCAACCTCTGGTTAAAATTTTGACTAGCGAAGGTAGTGTAGGGGCTTTTGCTAGGCTGGCAAGGATTTCTATGAGGATGAAAGAGTACATTTATAGAATCACTTATGTACCTGGGAAGGACAACGTAGTCGCAGATTGTCTTTCTTGATTGCCTGCACCTTTAGAGAAGTGTGAGGATGACCCGTGGGGAAATTTCAGTATTGCCCTTATTCAAGACTCAGGCACCCCAGTCATTACTAAGATGGAATGGGTAGAGGAACAATCCAAAGATGATGTTTTGGTGGCAGTCTCTAATTATGTTTGCAAAGGTTGGCCAAAGAAACTAAATATTACTTCAGAGGAAAAAGCCTATTGGGATGTCAGAACAGAACTGTCTTTGGATAAAGATTTATTACTTAGAGGTGATAGAGTTATTCCTCCTAGAAGTCTGAGGGGTAGGATTTTGGAGTTGTGTCATGAGGGACATTTTGGAGTAGTCAGGACCAAGATAGTTGTTAAAGGTGTATTTTGGTGGCCGGGAGTTGACATGGAGGTGGAGAAGTTTGTTAGAGTATGCCCGGTCTGTTCCTCTGCAGATAAATCTTTAAAAACCTTGAGACCCCCTATGAGTGAAGGGCTGATTCCTAGCCTTCCTTGGGAAGTGATTGCAGTTGATATTTTTGGGCCAGTGGGGGACTTGAGGGAGTATGGCATCGTAGTGGTTGATTTATTCTCTAAGTGGCCGATGGTCAGGATTGTAAACTAGGTGGACACACACACAGTTTTGGAATTTTTGGATGAAATATTCGCTTTGGAAGGTTTACCGGTGTGTGTTTTAAGTGACAATGGGGTACAATTTACTTCCAATACTGCGAAGGAATATTTCCAGAAGTGTGGCATCCAACATAAAACAACTTCGCTTTATAATCCTAGTGGGAATGGTACTGTGGAACGATTTAATCGTGTTCTCAAAGGTGTAATCCAATTTGCAATGAGTAAAAAGTTGGACTGGACGTTGGAATTGCAAAAAGCGGTTTGGGCATATAGGGTAACTGTTAGAAATGGGGGTCTCTAGTTGGCACAGGTATGCACTTGCGACAAGCAGGGACTCTCAATTCTAAGTCAGGATAAGGGGATCACCCTTTCAAATAACCCCTGCTCACCCTTTAGGTAGTGTGGCGCAAGCAGTCAAGACTATTCTCAGGGCGTCATAGGTTAAGCATTTGTGAACACATACAGTAATACAATGACACACCACAAATGGACACCAGTCAAGTTTATATCAAAAATAGGTTTCTTTATATAAGGCTTAGCACAAGACCAGAATAATGATTAGAAATGACCACAGTATTATTTCACAGTTCAATGTTCTTGCAAAAAGGCTTAAAATGCAAAAAGAGGCTTCATTTGCTCAATTCTGCTTCTTTTCAGGCTTTGTACGGTTCGTACCTGGGTGTACGACTCGTCCGCATTAAAAACAAAGAAAGTACGAGTCAAACAATCGGTGCGGACTCCGGGGTCCGGGACGAGCACACTGCGGTGCGAACAGAACAAAGTACCTTAAGTTCGTGGGGTCCGCGACGGACAGTGCTGGACAAGTTGATGGGTCCGGGTCGTAGTTCGGCAGCGTACTCGGTCGGGTCCGGTCGCGGCGTCGGGACGCGGCGTTGGTACGGGACCTTCAGGGGTACGTGCGGATGATCCGGATCAGCTTGCAGAGTCCGTGGCGTCGGCGTTTGGGCCGTACCTTCGGTGCGGATCGGCGGCGACACTTCTCGGCGCCGTACAGCGAGGATCAGCGTACTGCGGCTTCTCGGCTCTGAGTACGGCACGGTGCAGTACGTTAGCAGCGTACGGACCGTACCTGCGGGACGATGGAGCTTGGGTCCGGCGTACAGGGTTCGGCAGCCAGGGGTGTACATCTCGAATCGGCGGGGAAGGTTGGGTGCAATGCAACCGGGAGGGATACGGTGCGTACTAACGCTTTTGGATCAGCGTAGACACACGGTGCCGGGCGGCAAAGACACGGCTTCGCGGCGGATGTAGTACGAGGCGTACTGGGGCCAAATCCAGCGGGAAACAAGCACAGATCGTCCAGGCAACTCAATTTTAGAAGGCAGATGAGTCCAATGGTCCTGGGACTCAGTTCAGGGGGCCAGCTCTTCTTCCAAGCCCTTGGAGATAGTTGAAAAACAAAGTACAAAGTCTCTTTCAGTCTTTTCCTCTCCTTTCTCAGCAAGGCACCCACTGCAGGCCAATCCCCCAGGTCAGGGAAAATTACTCCTTCTTCAGCTTCTTCCAGGTCCTTCTGGTCAGGCAGAGTTCCTTCGTGGTTCAATCAGGATCTGATTTCTTAGGAGCAGGGCTCCTACATTTATACCAAGTTTCTTTTGTCTTTACAGGCCAGGGGGGCCTTTGCCTGATCCCAGTCCAGTTCTTTTCAGTGAGGAGCACTTTGTTGTTGGGACTCTGGCTTCTTCTTTCAGCAGGCAGGGCAGAGACATCAGCCGCTCCCCAGGGGGTGGAGCCAGCATTGTGGTGGCAGAGCAGTGCCCTATTCAGAGTCAAGGTGCACTCCTCCCACCCATCCTGGTGTAATCTTTCTATTCACCACCTGGCAGCCCCAGCCTGTCTCCTGGAACTTCCCAGCCCTGTCACTCAAGCTACACACAAAGAAGATAACCCCTCCCAGCAGAGGCGGACTGAAATGGTTAGGCACGCAAAGGCTAACTTTCTAAAAGTAGCATTTGCAAACCCAGGATATTAAAATAACCTTTGCTAAAAGATGTATTTTATTATTCTGAGTTCAGGCATACTAAACATGAATTTCTACCATGCTTCCTGAGCCTGCTAGGATTATAGAGTGTTATAATCTAGCAGCCCATTCTGGCCTATGGAGAGCAGGTAGCCTTACAATAGTGAAAAACGAAAATGGCTGTAATTCACTATTAGGACATGCCACACACTTCAGGGCATGTCCTACCTTATCCTTACAATGCACCCTGCCCTAGGGCCTACCATAGGGGTGACTAATATGAAGGTAAGGGAAGGTTTAGGGACTGGCAAGTGGGGACACTTGCCCAGTCAGCATGACAGTACCAGACTGCATGCAGGTTCTGCAATGGCAGACCTTAGACACATTTTACCCCGCTGCTTCTGTGGGTGGCACAACCAGTGCTGCAAGCCCACTAGTAGCATTTGGATATACAAGCCCTTGGCACCCCTGGTGCACTCTACTAGGGACTGATAGTAAACCAAATAAGCCAAACATGGAAGTCAATCAATGTATACATTTTACCATAGGGAGCGCATATGCACCTTAGCACTGAACAGCAGTGGTAAGGTGCCCAGAGTCATAAAACAGCCAACACCAGGTCAGAAAAAATACAGGAGGAAGGCAAAAAGTTTAGGGATGACCCTGCAACAAGGGCCAAGTCCAACAGTGACTAAACATCCTACAACAGGGTTAGCACCTTTCATTATGATGAGAGGTAGGAGGCCTAGATCTAAGTTCTGTCCCAACTGGATGATGGAAGGTGGGATTGAACAATGGTCACCAGATGAAGTAAAAAATAGTCTAGAGTTAGCTCATGGCAAGAGCAAGGAGTACTATGACGTACAACATGGTTCAAAGGAGGCAACAGTAAGAGTGGGCGACTGGGTAAAAATCAAAAGGCCGGTTAAAGTTCCTAAAGGTGAGAGTAGGTTTGAAGCAGCACAGCAAGTAGCGGAGGTTCTCCGAAATGCTGTTCGACTTGAGGATGGAAGGGTGTGGAACATGAAAAATGTAGCATTAGATTTTGATCAAGTGCATTCTGAGGATACACTTAATTCTGGGCATACACCTGATTTTGAATGGGTTGAAGATTATTTTAATTGCAGTGAAGTTCAGGCTGACTTGGGTAGTAAAGAGAGTAGTGATACAGGTGTGGCAAAACAAGATGGGACATCCATGGAGTGCAGATTGTGGTGGGAAGAGTTCCATTCTTCCGGAATCTTTTCCCGCTGTAAGGAAGGGGAAAGTGGGTCCTGGTAGTTCCAGTATGGAAGGTGTGGCTGTAGGTGGGTACTCAGGTGGGGATAGCGGAAAAAGGAAAAGAGTCTTACGTGCATGGCTAAAGGAACATGTCAAGTAATGAGTTATGGAATGGATTCATATTTGTGTTTATTGCTTATAATGGTAGGTTTCTGTTTTCTTTTTGGGAATTCTTCTTTCCGTGTTTAGCATTATTTTGTTTTTAGTTGTCATGTCAGTTCCTTATGTGGTGGGATTGTATGTTTGTTTTGTTGTTTCCAAGAGAGGGGGATGTGTAGTGTATGCCTTTAAGGCATTGGTTATTGTTCAATGTTGTATGTGCTGAGCGTGCATGGAATCCCTGTTGGGTTCTAAATGGTTTCCAATCTAGAACATCAGATGTTGGCTGATGTCCTGGAGAAGAGACCGTGTAGCCTGGCACTCGCCTGTTCTTCCTTTTACAATAAAGACTTGGAATCAATACTGTGCTCTCGCATCATTTCATTGTCCAGCCCTAATCACTTTTCAAAATGTAATCTTGAGTGATTTCAACTTGTATATATGTAACTCTAACCACTGGTATCTGTAGTAGATGTATGTGCTTACTACCATTCTTATATAAATTTAGAGTTTTTCTGTTTGTATCTTTTATGTAACTAATGTACTCCGAAGTCCTTATGTAACGTAACTGGTCTTTTTGTAAACACCTTTGGGTAAAGTTTGCGCTATATAAAATCACATTAAATAACAATAAAATAAAATAAAATAAATGGCAATCCTTTTAGTGGTGGTGATCTGGCAAAGTTTGTTCATGCCAGGGTGTAGATGTTCAAAATGATGACAGAGCCTTAGGGAAGAACCAACAAAGGCCTGTGCAGCATAGGATGTGGAATGCATGACCAATGTTACGCGCCTGACCTGCAGCATAGAAGGCTCAGGAAACGACAGACAAGTGTGAGCTGGGCTCGGAGCATTTACAGCCTTGCATAGTTAAAGCTAGTCGTTTTCTAATCTACGTTTGAATGGTAAACAGTTCCACAAGGAGAGGTTTTGTACGTGGTGTGTTCGGCGTCCTCCACCGGAGCTGGTGTCAAGGAAACTGTCATCTTCTCCGATCTGCAGCTAGTTTGAAGATTGATTATTGCAATGTGATGCTTCCATGCCCAAAGACCATGACCTTTGTTTTTATCTAATCAATCATTATCCCCCAGGGCCCGGGCATGCAGTCTAGAAGCTAAATTGATACTAAGTCTATAAGGGCTTCCTTCCAGCACACCGTTAATCCCTCTTAGGCTTGACCTTGGGTTGGTCCCCATAGAGGAGATCATCAGTGCAAAACCCATCCTGTACTGGAAAAGGCTTTGGTCTGTGCTCGAACTGACCTCACTCAATTTAGAGTTTGCTGAGATCTGGCCTGCACTTAAACCAAAAAAAGATCCCTTGGCTTTTGTATATTAATAAAGTTTGTACTTCATTAGGACTTCTGGAAATGTGGGCGAGTCCGGAGGAAAGTTGCCCTGCGATATCAAAGAAGGAAATTCTTTCTTTGGTGTCCTTGGAAAACTCTTCCCCACACCAGAGTTCCTCAATTACGGGTAGGTTGACCTTGGAATTCCTCCTGGTTAAACAAGACTCCAAACTCGAGGAATTCATGGACCAAATAGAACCCCCACTTGCCCGCAAACTGTACATCCAGCTAAGGTATGGTACTTTACCGGTTAGGTCTCTTACTTCCAAGTGGCAGGCACAAAATTTGGAAAGCTGTCCCGCTTGTAACCATAAATCTGAGTCTGTTTTACACGCTCTGTTCTTTTGCCCCGCGTATCACTTAATCAGGAAAAGTTGGCTGATTCCCATTTGTAGGAATCTGGGTCTTCGCCATTTTAAGCAGGCCTACAGGATTCTAGTTTATGACACCGACCCAAAAATTGTCTTCGCTGTATCCCGCTATCTCTACAGCATGTGGCGAAGGAGACTAACGTTCTTAACTTAACTACTCTCATATTGATGACTTCAAGTTTAATCTCTTTTTAAAAAAACAGGATTTTTAACTTTGAATGTTATTTATTGTCTTATTGTGTATATGTAATTGAGGATGTATGTTTGTACGCTTTTATGGTCTTCTGACCGAAATAAAGTTATCAAATGAATTAAATGAACTATAAGGGAGCTCTGAATAGGAGTGTGCTGAGACTGCCTGCAGAGGGCCAGATAGACCAGAGCTACCTACAGTCTGGACTGCCTAACGGAGGCCATGTTCAGAGGTGTGCGGTCAGCTACATCATTAAACAAGGCCAACCATGAAAGAGAGAAAAATTTGCTCTTTTCCCAAGTTCTGCATCACTGACAGTCACCAACAGCATGCATTCCAGAATGTTCCTTTATTTGATGATGTCAGCTTTGTTTTCCGGCCATTGTTACCTCATTCACAAGATGGCCCCTTTAAAGCCAGACAGCATGACAAGCCACTGAACCTCTACCCGAGAACCTACAACAGGGTCCTGCACTCAAGCATTCCGCCATCAACTTGCATTAAGGCTCTGCAGCATACAATGCCACCCTGAGAGAAAATGTGCCAGGAGGTCATGTCTAAGAGCATTGCGCCATCTAAGTGCATTAGGGCCGCGCACCACACAGAGGCAATCCTAGTCGGGAAAGCACTGTGGGCTCCTGGATATGAGAAGTGTGCTTTCTTTATACATTAGTGTCTGGCAGCTGGCAGTGCCAACCTTTGTGAAGATTGTACAAGTGGAGTCTTCAGACGCTCTTTGTCATGTACATACATTAGGGCTGGGCAGAGCGCCTAGTCTAATGTGCCTGCAGTCACATTTGTCTAATTGGATTGTATCCCGGTGCGCTAATTTAACCCCTTGTGCCCAAGTGGTGCTAATTAGTGGGCAGGCGGAAGCAGAGGATGTGTCATCAGTGCCTGCTGAGAATATGTTCTTGTAACAGGCCGTGGTCGGGCTGCAAATTGTGCCCGTTCTAGGAGGTAACACACCGAGGGCTGCTCTCCAGAAGAGCTGTGCCCACTGGACATAACTGCAGACAGGCCCAGCGCCTGGTGGGAATGTACAACGAGGGTCATACCTGGGAGCGTGTCCTTCTGCATACATTAGTGCCAGGCAGCATGTGCAAATAAACCCTGTGAGGGGATGTTAAATGACAGCTCCATCTGGGAGCACGGGGATATCTGCATATTCAGCGGCGTGCAGCATACAGTGGCAAACCTAGGAGGGACGTATAGATGCTGAATAGAAAAGAACCCAAACACCCCACTTCAGTCTTCATAATATAAATAAATGACATCCGATAAAGACGCCTCAGGGGTCATTTGGGTCCTTATTTAGAGGTGGGAGGGAACACATCATTCAATGGAGGGTCCTATTCGCCCACCTCGTGGTTTCCACGCCTCTTTGAAGCTGGGGAACCAGGTACGAACGAGCCCTGGGGGAGGCTCAAACATCCTGTGATTCTGGGTACATCACAATCTCCCCGTGCCTAAAAATAAAATGAATATGTCCTGCTGTAGCACAATTGGTGCTCATGTAAAGCGCCCTGATACCTTCGAGTCGAGTTCGCGCTATATAGAACAACAACAAAAAATGATTTCTGCTGCCAACTCCACTACTTAGAAATCCGCAAATGCCAGTCAAGTCAAAAATACTTTTATTGATTCTTTAAAAATCTTAAAAGGATGGCAAACCATCATGAAACACAAACACTAAACATTGAATGAGCATTTCTTTTTTTTTACAACATAAAAGAGAAAAGAAGGCCTTAAAGACGTGACCTCAGTTAATAAGCTGACAAATAGAATGATGCATTTAAAAGAAATTTAAAAAAAAAAGGTCAGCCAGCAGGTTATATGTCAGCTGCTTGGCTTGAATCAATTTTTTCCAGTTCTTTTGCTGCTATTTTCCAGAATTTTATGACGCTACAGGAAAGAGGAATCGAAAGCCCTCCGAGACACCTGATGACCGCAGCTCTACATGTTCTGATCTGTTCATTCCTTAAAATCTCCCGAAGAATGGATTTGCGTGTTTTCAGTAAAAAAGGGCATGTACATAATAAATGCAGTAGTGACTCCTCCCCTTGACAACAGAGGCGGCATTCCTTCGATGGCCATACAAATTTCCATTGAGGGGTTAAATCCTTTGAGGGGAATGATCCCAGTCGTAGCAACATCAGGTAATGCTTTTTGTGGTAGGAAAGGTGTTCAATCAAATACTGTTGCGGCTTTAGCCTCTGATAGGCCTGTATCACAGCCCAGGCGTGATGTTTTTTTGCAAAAGATATTTTATCAGTTAATAAGGAGATCCGCTTGATTGTGGTATTCACCACGTTTTTTAATCCAGAATACGTTACTGGTATTGACCAGACCTCCTCTAGCTGTAATGCAGACAAAGATTCCTGCAGGATTGTCGTCATCGAGTTAGCTTGTCTTGCTTGACTTTCAAGCTCCACCCAACAGCGGTGGGCTAGAGTGTTATCTTCTGCCTCCCTCATCCTCTAGTAGTACTTCACTAAGGCACCTTGTCTGGCCATAATCTGATTTTTTAGTCCGGATTCTAAACGGATTTGTTCTTGTGAGATATGTAACGGTATTGAGAACAGTCTTTTGAAGAATGTAGATTGTGCTGTATTTAAGATTGTAGCATCTTTGGTATTCAGGATTTCTGAGCCATACGAGATGGAGGGTAGGAATTTTGTGGTAATCACTTGTAGCAGATGACCGGTGGAGCAACCTATGAGCTTTTTTTTCAGGATTTTGAAGGCGAATAACTATTGTTTTGCTTTTGTGCATCCTTGTTCCACGTGTTGCTTAAAGTTGAGCTTGCTGTCTAGCAAGAAGCCTAGATATTTATAGGAGGCAACGCGGGCCAATGGTTGTTCGCCCAATTTCCAGGAGAAGGTATGCCTGTACAATGTTTTATTATGTTTTGAAAAACGCATGACTTTGGTCTTTTGATGGTTAATCGTGAGTTGGTTTAAGGTGGTATAAGCTCCTAATCCCGAGATCAGTTTCTGCAGGCCAGCTGGTGTTTGTGCAAGCAACACAATGTCATCTGCGTATTGAAGGCACGGTGTCGGTATTTTGCCCAGTTTTGGGGGGTCAGCTGGAATTAACTGAAGGCACTTGTCAAGATCTGACTTGTAAATGTTGAACAGACAAGGTGCTAAAACGCAACCTTCTTTTAGCCCATTTGATGTTGGAATCTTACCAGTTACACTGCACCCACGTGTGAGAATACAGATTGATAATGGCATCCAGGAGTCTGAGCGGGACCCCCAGGCTTGCATTGTAACCCATAGAGAAGCTCTTGAAACTTTGTCGAAAGCCGCTTTGAGGTCTACGAAGCAGGCATACAGGGGCCTTGATTTTACAAAGGCTTGATTGGCTAAAAGAGTGACCGCAGAGATGTTCGTTAGGGTGCCCATCCCTGCCCGAAATCCAGTTTGCGTAGGAGGTATTAGGTTTATTTGACTAACCCAAGCCTCTAATTCTACCAGTAGATTAGATGCGTAAATGTTCGCCTCTACGTCTATCAGCGCAATCAGTCTATAGTTGGAGGGGTCCGAACGGGAACCTGACTTATAGATTGGAGTAAGGATGCTTCCTCTCCAGGACTCAGGAATCGAACTGTCAACTGTAACTTTGGAAAAAAGAGGAGTCAGAACTTGGGACCAGAATGCAGGGTCATGCCGAAACAGGGCATTTGGTAGTCCGTTCGGACCTGGGGCTCCCTTGGATTTGAAATTTTTTATAATTTTTAGCACTTGTGTTTCTGAGAACAACACTAAATCCTCAAGGGATTCGTAGTTCTTAATATCATTAACTTTATCTCAACCTCCAGCCTCCTTCCCTGTTGATGATTCACAGTTTGGGGCCGATGGGGGTGCAGTTTCATTATATAGGAGTTCGATGTGAGCTCTCCAAGTGGCCTCCAGTATATCCGAATGGTGATGTCAATTCCGGCCATTGGTTAGTTGGTTAATTGGTTCCCAAAAGAGCCTGGAATCCCCCAATTTGCAAGCGTAATGAAGTTTGGCCCAAATATGTTCTTGATACTCTTTTTTGGTAAGTTTTATGTCCTTTTTTAACTGTTTTCTTGTTTTTGAAATTAGCAGCAGGAGTTCCTGGTGGCATTCTGGTCCCCGAGATCGTAGTTGTCTGAGGTATTTGTTTAATTGTTGTTTTTGTTTCCTCAGATTGTTGAACCAGGCAGCCCCTTTTATGTTTCGTGCTTTGCGGGCATGGGCATTTTTTGAGAATTTCTTATTCATTTCATAAATAAAAGACTCCCAAGCTTTTATGGTCAATGTTTCAGGGTTGGATCTTTCCAAAAGACTGGTATAGGTATTTGTGATGTCCTCGATGTTATCCTTATTCCAGCGGAGGCGTTTTAGATTATAGCATTGTGTTAGAGATGATAGCGCCTTTGCTTTCTCTGAGGCTGTGAAAGATTTTAATAAGGTAAAAGATTGCGGCTGGTGGTCACTTTCCGCCCTGTCTTTTATCTGGAAATTCGCAATGTACGGGAGAAGGTCGTGATCCGTAAAGGTGTAATCAATAGTAGAGCGTGTTTTTTGTGTAACCCTGGTGTGTGCTGCAGGCCGATCGGTCGAGCCTTGACCATTGAGTATGCACATTGAAAGGTCTTTCAAGCGCACTGCGCATTTCTTACTAGAAGTATCCTGTCGGTTAGGGGCTAGTGTGGACTCCATTTTACCCTTACACCTGGCGTGTTGTAGATTCATGTTAAAATCGCCCGACAGCAGGGTTTTAGCATCTGGGTAGGCGAGTTTTAATGTTTTTAATGAAGTGATTAATTGTTCGATTCTTGACTTCTTTAGTTTGGATGCGGGGTGAATGTAGATGTTGAGTATGAGCAGGGTGTAGGACTCCGGGACATCTATTTTGACGCACAACATCCAGGAGCAATCTAGATCTATAGTGGAAGCGTGCCATCGAATTTCTGTTGAAATAAGAATGGAGAGACCCCCTTTTGCTCTTCCATATTTTGTGGCTCTCTTGGCTGGGTTCAGAAATTCTTTAAAACCGGTAATTGGGGATGAGTTTGTCTGCCAGGATTCTTGAAAGAGAAGAATGTTGTATAAAATCGGGGTCTTCTAATTTTGAGTGAAGGCCGTGCACGTTCCAGGAACAGATGTTACAACCTTGATGTAAATGTGGGGCTATTGGTGAGGTTATTCATGCCATTCCCAAGGATGTGCCTTCTGTGTTTAATTCCCAAGGGGTCAAAAGCTTGCCGGCTTCAGGGTAGTCAAAAGTGATAGTAATTTTCCTGGCCGGGTGCTCTTTGTCCCTCATTTGACTTGGATGGTCTGGGCCTTTCGCCCCTTTTAGAAGTCTCGTGGTGTTAGAAGGTGGTTGTAATGGGCTTGGATAACGAGGGGCAATTATCTTTTTTAACTCGATTCCCCATTTGGCAAACGTGTCCTTCTGCTGCCAAATAAGGTTGATGTGCATTTTGTTGGTAAAAGTGTAGTGAGTTCCCTCTGAATACGTACATACATTGTTAAGTTAGCATAACCACGTTAAATGTTAGAAAGCCATCTTTTTTGCTTTTGCACACGACACTGCGTTTACATGTTATTTCTTAAATAAACTGCTGACTCGAGACTTGCTTCACACGAGAGCAATCTGTTGTTACCATCCCAAGCTCTGCGCAGCGACCTTGGTCTGTACATGGTGTGACAAACAGTCTGGATTATTACACAATGCATGTTTTTCACTCTAGGTTGATCGACCCACTATTTAGCCATAACACACGCGCAGCTGCACATACCTGAAAGTTGGTGCTTTTAATATCACAGACATCATGTTTATTATTCAGACCGAAGACGAGCCTTCCTGCGAGAAGACTCCTGATGCTCCTGTGATGTGATTTCACTAAGCTGATCTTTGAGGTATGGGGTCCCCTATTCAAGCCTAAGAGACCTTCTATTAGCATAATAATAATATTAGCTTCTTAGTAAAGGGAAGGTGGTAGTATCCACTGTCATTATAATATGATCACCCCTTTTATATTCTATGGTATTGTAACTATGTTGCTGGTTTTGATATTAATCATTTGTCTGCTTGTATTAGCCAAAGTACTGCATCTTAGGACACGTGGTCTATAAAAATAAACTCTTTTTATTTACACCGTGTCTCTGTTGATTATTGTTGTGGACTGATGTGAGAATAATATACGAACAGGTATTTCCGATTCCCACCATTCCTGAGTATGTACTGAGTCGCGTGTTCTGGGTTGTCTTTTCATTGGGACCGCCGAGCTAAATCTCGGATAACGAATGGGACACTTATGCTAGCCGGATACTGGGTTCTGGGTTCTGAGGTGAGTTTCTGGTACACCACAACTCACTGAGGTCCTGGGGTTCTACGCATAGTTCTGTGTATAAGCAGAATCCCTGCAACAAAAGTGGCTATTGTAGCTTCTTGACCGGTAAGACTCAGGTTTTGATTAAATTCAATACTTTCAATATCATTGGTATTTATGTGGCTTAGAGATGGAAGAGCTTGAAATAATTTAAGCAAGACATTTCTATTTAGTATATCGTGTGTTCCCCTTGAAACATATTGTGGATTTAAGACCACTTTGTTATTAACTGGGGGATCGTACTCTGATTCATTATCTAAGGTCCTTTCCGTGTATTTCGCCACCATTGGCTCGGAAGGTCTGGGATGAATCGCGTGGTTCCAATTTGTTTTTTTGTGGGTGGTTAACGCCTCCCCAATTTATTTCCACAGGTCGCCTTATGTCTGTACCGGTTTCTTCAGCCGAAGTGGACGCACCCTGGTTTGTTTTCCTTGCTGCCGACTTGGGGTATCTCACTGATAATTGTGTAGCGTGAGTTTTTTAATTATGTTTTTCCTTCCCAGCTCCAGATTTGAATAAGCTGTATATTTTTTGGGGCGGGGGCGACTCCCTTGTATTGTGGTTTAAAGTGTTGGACATGATTGGCGAATTAGGGGGAAGAGTCGATTGCTCCTTAAGGGTTACTACTTCCGTGCTACTATGGATTACATTGTCTTCTTGAAGTGTTCTGTTTTGAATTGTTGTTGCCAGGGATAGGTCATGTACCTGGCTTGTTTGTTTGCGCTTTCTGGATTTTCTCAGTCGTTTGCGCTCCCACTTTGATAAAATCTTGGGGACTTTTAGCGAATGCCAGTCAAATGCTCAGGGAAAGGCCCCATTCCCCACACTATGATATTAAACTCTCAGTGGCCAGTGCATGACGGAAATATATGTTTTTTTTGTTTTTTAAATGCGCCTTACGGCAAATACTGGTGACTGCCACGGACAAGCTGGATTTGTTCTCTTGGTCTGTGTGCTGCTAGTCCAGTGTTGCTGGTTTCCATGCAGAGGTACGATAGGCTATGGGTTGGTGGTAGGTACGTGGGCAAAGCATGTATGGCAGAAATCTTCACTCAGGTCTCAATGCGTTTGGCACTACGACGCACCATATAAATGACCTTGTTACTATAAAAATACAGTTTAGGAAAGTTTCTACATATAGCACACTCTTCCTTTAGAGTATGACTACTCACAAACATTTTCATAGGGGCTGCGAAGTTTGGTCTATTGTGTGACCGAGGGCCCCACTGATGTCAGGGGGGGGGGTATAAAGTGGGTGTAGGGGAAGCAAAGCATGTATATCTAGTGGCTGTCTTCAAAATGAAGGTGTTCCTAAAGTTAAGGGCCTAGTTACTTCCTTTCCCTGACTGCAATTAACCTTTAAATAATTGCTTGCTGTATATAATATTTTTTTCATGTTAGTGCTGAGTCGAGTAAACAGCAGCCCAGTGCTGTTGCTGCCCAGGGGGCGCACTTAAAGGTCAGGAGGGCCGCATGCGGCCCCCTGGCCGTACTTAGAGTATCACTGCTAGAGTAATCCCAGAAAAATCCCCATTGATCACTCCTTAGCTTGGAAGTTGATGTGCCTCTCAAATCAATTAGCAATTGTAATTTATAATACAAGTCATAAGTGTCTCTTCTTTGCCTTTAGGGGCCAAATAAGTGAGCACATTGCATTATTGTTTTGTTGATGGACCAGCCTCAGAGTCAGCTTGGTCTGAAGGCAACTCATTGTTATGCTCGACTTGATATCATCTGGTGGCTAGGCCGTCGGGTCAAAGGTATCCTGCGCTCCGCCCTTTGAAACCTTGCGGTTCCCCACTACCAAATGGGCAGGAGAACCCCGAGTTTGGGGAAACACTGCATTTGCCGAGCAATGGAGGATGCACCGATCCGCCAGACTCTAAATGTCCGCGCTGCATCCTACTCTACATGCTAACTGCAATCCAGGCTCACACTGTGCTAACTGCAATCCAGGCTCACACTGTGCTAAATGCAATCCAGGCTCACACTGTGCTAACTGCAAACCAGGCTCACACTGGGCTAACTGCAAACAATGGTCACACTGTGCTAACTTCAAACCAGGTTCACACTGTGCTAACTAGGCCCAGGTCACACTGTGTTAACTGCAAACAAGGCTCACACTGTGCTAACTGCAAACCACGCTCACACTGTGCTAACTGCAAACCAGGCTCACACTGTGCTAATTGCAACCCACGCTTACACTGTGCTAACTAGGCCCAGGTCACACTGTGCTAACTGCAAACAAGGCTCACACTGTGCTAACTGCAAACCACGCTCACAGTGTGCTAACTGCAATCCAGGCTCACACTGTGCTAACTGCAAACCAGGCTCACGCTGTGCTAACTGCAAACCAGGCTCACGCTGGGCTAACTGCAATCCAGACTCCCGCTGTGCTAACTGCAATCCAGGCTCACGCTGTGCTAATTGCAATCCAGTCTCACGCTGGGCGAACTGCAATCCAGGCTCACACTGTGCTAACTGCAAACCAGGCTCACACTGTGCTAACTGCAAACCACGGTCACACTATGCTAACTGCAATTCAGGCTCACACTGTGCTAACTGCAATCCAGGCTCACTCTGTGCTAATTGCAATCCAGGCTCACACTGTGCTAACTGCAAACCAGGCTCACACTGTGCTAACTGCAAACCACGCTCACACTGTGCTAAGTGCAATCCAGGCTCACACTGTGCTAACTGCAAACCAAGCTCACACTGTGCTAACTGCAAACCATGCTCACAATGTGCTAACTGCAAACCAGGCTTACACTGTGCTAACTGCAAACCAGGCTCACAATGGGCTAACTGCAAACCACGGTCACACTGTGCTAACTGCAAACCAGACTCACACTGTGCTAACTAGGCCCAGGTCACACTGTGCTAACTGCAAACCAGGCTCACACTGTGCTAGCTGCAAACCACACTCACACTGTGCTAACTGCAATTCAGGCTCACACTGTGCTAACTGCAATCCAGTCTCACACTGTGCTAACTGCAAACCACGCTCACACTGTGCTAAGTGCAAACCACGCTCACACTGTGCTAAGTGCAATCCAGGCTCACACTGTGCTAACTGCAAACCACGCTCACAATGTGCTAACTGCAAACCAGGCTCACACTGTGCTAACTGCAAACCACGCTCACACTGTGCTAACTGCAAACCAGGCTCACACTGGGCTAACTGCAAACCAGGCTCACACTGTGTTAGCTGCAAAGCAGGCACACACTGTGCTAACTGGGCCCAGGTCACACTGTGCTAACTGCAAACCAGGCTCACACTGTGCTAGCTGCAAACCACACGCACACTGTGCTAACTGCAAACCAGGCTCACACTGTGCTAACTGCAAACCAGGCTCACGCTGTGCTAGCTGCAAACCAGGCTCACGATGTGCTAGCTGCAAACCAGGCTCACGCTGTGCTAACTGCAAACCAGGCTCACACTGGGCTAACTGCACAGGCTCACGCTGTGCTAACTGCAAACCAGGCTCACGCTGTGCTAACTGCAAACCAGGCTCACGCTGTGCTAACTGCAAACCACCCTGCCTGGTGCAAGCACTTCCTTGTCAACACCAGGGCTGAGGGTGCTGTTTGCCCAATTTAAAGATGATCACACCAACAGTTGTTTATTCATTCAATGTACATTAAAAATGACTATTGACTGCGGCCCAAGCCATTCTTATGGATTTGAGGTCATGAAGTAGGCTGAATTGTCACACTTGTAGGGGTGTGATGATTATTAATCATGTGGTTACTGCCATTGGCAGCGCTGAGAGGTGCAATGTGTGGGCAAGCTGCAATGGACTCCTGATGAGGGCCTTACTTTTATTTTTACAGATTAAGCACTGCTAAAGTGCATAGTGTCTTGAGTGGAAGTAGAGTCACACGGTGGGTGATTTGTGTCCTGTGACCATCCCTTGGAGGTACTAAGTAAAGGATGAATCACGGTTAACCTAAGATGTGTTAATAAATAATGATGAGAGTTAGACATGTAATATAGGAGATATGGTTCTGTATACAGGGTATGACCTGACTGAAACCTTCGATAAGGCAAGGAACTCCCTCTCTTCATGTAACTCTTTGAGAAATGCATCCTTTACACAAATGAGATCTGCTTTCATGATACTCTCAAGGTTGCTAATAAGAGACAGTCGCCCTAGTTTAAATAAACATTTCCTGATGTCAGAAATCTATGGTATGCGAGAAACATGATCCAGTCCTAAGCAATACTTTAAAAATGTCCTGATGAGTTACAGCTCCAGCTTAAGCCAAATGGACAACCATAAAATGAGATGTCTCAGTCTAAACGTATTTCCCAGAAAACCCTGCCCCAGCTCTTCATGGATAGTAAAGGTAGAGGAACTACTGGGGATGCAAGTAGCCTTCTCAAGAACAAGATCTCAACACATTGTAGGAAGACAATGTTACCCTCTCCCCAGATGTCACAACCATAAGACACTATGGGCAAACACACTTTGCTTTATAAATCCCAAGCATAGCCTCAACCTCTCAATCTATTGGTGCCCTAACCTGGCAGCAAAGTCGGCAGCAAAGCTTCTAGCAAAAGCGTGCGTCCTTTCCCTGATCAGTGGTGACCAAGTGGTGGAGGAGTCAAACATAATACCAAGGTATGGAAAGGTTTTGACTTTGGTAAGTATGTGGCCCTTGCAAAGGTGAGATCTGATTTTTGTGCTTCTAGAGCCTATTACCATGTTGTGTGATGTTATAGAATTAGTACTGAGGTCAAGGGTGTCCATATAAGTACTAAAAAAGGTCCAATAAAATTTGGAAACATTATGTCATCCTAAAAATTAAAAGTGTCATCTGCGTATAAAAGTGCTGGAACAGGATAGCCATCTAACATAGAGAGATCACAGCCCACAGCTACAAGTATCTGCTCCAGTTTGTTGACATGAAGAGCAAATAAAAAAGGGGTCAGGGTGCAACCTTATCTAACCCCCCTATTCAGTGTAAAGTGCTCAGTACATTCTCCCATCGGGTCATACCTGACAGAAGCGCTCAAGTTAAGGTTCAAATCATATTAAAAAAACAATGTTTTTATCACTCCCCATATCCAGCATTATGGCCTATGGGCCACAACTTATCTCTGTTGACCCTATCAAAAGCGGAGCTTAAATCCATGAATTCTAAGTGTATGGCTCCAGGTCTAGCCATGGTGTACTTCTTAATTAAAAGATGCAGGTTTAGGCATTGATCAACAGTGTCTTTGCCTGGTCTGAAACCATACTGGGTATCAGATAGCGCAGCATTTTTAATCCAGACAGGAGCACTTTTCCTATGACTTTGACCTCAAAGGGATATCGGGCGATAACACTGAGGGTCGTCTCTTGGACCCTTCTTGTATACAGGGACAATAACTGATTTAGACCATGTACTGGGTAGACTATGCTTTAAAAAACCCCATTATAATAAATATTTCACATGGGTGCCCACAGATGTACATTGGACTTGAATAGGTCCATTGTAACCCCGTTAGTACCCATGGCCTTGTTGCAAGGGAGAGTGAGAATAGTGTGTCTGACTTCTTCCCAATCAAGAGAAAGAGAAGAGTCGCTAACAGGTGTCAGGACTGGGTAAGACTCAGAGAGTCCCATAGTAGAACAAGGCCTATCATAGGTGTCTTCAAAATGTTTGCTCCACATATCAGCTGAGATGTGTTGCGATAGTGGGCTTCTCAAATCAAAATCAAATAGTGAACAGTTCACAATTTCCCAAAAGTCTGAGTTAGATCTTGAGGGACAGGCAGTGATGAGATCCTCCGGTTTCAAGGTACTGCTATGTAAAGTGGTTTTATACATGGTTCTAAGGGAAACAACTTTATGTCTAGCCCTAGGCTTTTCCTTGAGAGCTGTTAGTACATTAACATGAACCTTAGTACAGGAATGATCAAAACATTTAACAGGAGTAGGTGTTTGAGGTCGAGAGAAAGTAAAGAGTCTGCCAAGTGCTTTCTAAAGATATCAAATGAGTAAAACATGGTCTTGTCTGGGCATTGAGGATCAAGGCAAGAAATAAAAGCCTCAGGGCAAAGGTCAAACAAATTACGATAAAAGAAATCAGGATCAATGCCCTTCCATCTGAGTCTGTGACCCGGGTCATGTGGGGTCAACTGCCTATGAGTTAAGTTCTTGGCAGAACCCACATCATGCCTTCACTGTAAGGTAGCTGTTAATGGATTATGATCACTTCTATTGTCTCATAGTCCATTATGTTTTATCATTAATAGCGCCAGGACAGTGGAAACAAAAATAAAGTCTATCATGGGGAAGACACCTCTCCCAATAAACATAGGAGTAAAAGCACAATCGCAGACTTCGCATCACCCTGAGACTGAGCAGACAAGTTATAGTCACTAACCAGGACATTAAACAACTCTTCATGGGCAGTATGTACACAGTGAATAACTGAGGTAGGAAGAACAATCCCGTCTGTAGGCCCCCAGTCATCACAAAGATGCACATTCAAATCACCCATCAAAACCACAAGAGTAAAAGCACTGGCAGAATAAAGGCATTTATCAAACAGAGATCTAAGTATATGGACATGAGCAACAATAGATTGGGAGCTATTGGTATAAAAAAGTTGATAGATCAATCATTCATGGGCAGCTGTCATAGCCAGTCTCAAGCCAGTCCTCCAGAGTAGGGGAAGTGGGGGAGGCCCAGTTTAGAGAAGGGGTGCCTTATTTAGCTGCTGTTAAAAAGTGAGACCATCCATCTCTATTCATGGTTAGTGAGGTCCAGAATCTCTTCGGTTTTGTGTAGAATGCCCATTGCAGCTGTAAGGGTAAAGGGACGGCCGTGGCTCTTGTGCACGGATTGTCCAACTCCTCACCAAAGCTTGGTGGCATCTCCAGCATTCAGAGGTGAGTGGCAGTTTAGCCCCGTGGAGCTTAGCAGGTGAACAGTGCCAATTCTGTAGAATCTTATAAAAACTGAACTTCATTCGAACTTATCTAAGGCCTCTGTTGTGGTTTTTCATGAGTTGGGACTGATCTAGTGGAGAGTATCGAACTTTGAGATGTTCCTGCCATCTAAGTCGAAGTAGGCGTTCCGAAGGCTTAGAGAACATTTTCAGTATAAAAAGGTTGTATAGGCCAGATACCTACTTTTTATAGTGGCCCCAATGCACTAGGTAGGAATTAAGTGAGGAGGGGGTATGAGTCCATTCAGATGCTTGACGTTGTGTGTGAAGAAGTGTCGGATTTGGAGATATTTCCAAAGTGAGACTTAGTGAAGTGATAATCCTCGATAAGATTTCTAAAGGACAAAACCAATCTCTCCTTTAGTAAATAGCGTACCTTTGAGATGCTGACACGCTTTCAGTCTGGGCAGGACAGAGGCACTGGTCAATATTAATAGCACCATTGTGCCATATCGGTGCTCTAGGATGAAGAAAACCGTCTTCCTTCAATAACTGAGTGTTGACTTCCCGACGGCATTCCACCATCTTCGAGTTTTGTTGGTCATTTCGAGGACAGCACATTGTATTGAAGGTCATTGTGTAGTATTATGCAGCTCCCGTTCAATTTTGCTCCACAAGGAAGTTTCTCTATGTGAGCTCAATGGTAAGCCATTTGCAGCAGGTGCTGGGCCCTGTAATAGGTTTTGAAGTGGGGAAATCGAAAGTCCACCAGATGTTGATGCTGCATATAGTTTATCAGAAGCCAAATTCAGAGGGATCAGGCCCCACACATTTATAGACAGCAAACTCTGTCTTAGACAAGATTCTGTCCGGGATATTAAATGAGACCATACTAAACAGATAATTAAATCTAGGGGTAGTGACCATTTTCACAATCTGGGCACTGCCCCAGAGTGACAGTTGAAGGGCTGACCATTTGGCAAAGTCAGTTTTATTCTGTCCAGCAGGGCTAAAATGTTGTCATTGATCATAGTGTCAAAGGTACGACTCACTAGGATACCCAGATACTATGGTCTACTCTGTATCCATTTCACTGGAGGATCAAGTAGGGAGAACCTGAAAGTTTATTTTATATGCCAAAAACCAGGAAAATGTGTTAACAATGCCCATGAGTGCCAGTATGGAGGTTATAGGGCTACTCTGCATCAGGATCACATCGTGTGCATAAAGCAGCAATTTCAATTCATTGTCCAGGGTGTTCACTTGCACTGCTTGTGTCGACATTCTAAAAGCTCAGTTCCAGGGCAAGGAGGAAGAGAAGCGGCAACAGCAGACAGCCCTGTCTTGTGCTTCGGATAATGGAAATCAGGTCCAAAAGGAGGCCGTTTCAGGTGATTTGCGCCATTGGGGCAGTATAGAGCCAGCAAACCATCACGATAAAATTCTGACCAATACCAAATCCAGTCATAGTATGTAAAAGGTAAGACTATTCAACACAGGCAAATGCTTTCCAGCGTCAAGAGAGAGAAGTAGTTTGTCGTCTTTGTTGGATCTGGTGTACCAGAGCAGATGGACAGAATCAGCAGGTGGGTGGGGGAGGATCTCTAGGATCAAAGCCGACCTAGCTGTTGTGCATCAACAAGTGATTGATCTTGCCAAGTATAATGGTCAAGATTTTAGTAAGAATCTTCATGTTGCCGTTGAAGAACGAAATGGGACCCTAACTGGCACAAGACAGACGGTCTTTATCCGGTTTCAGAATGAGCGAGATGTGCGTTCTATTAAATTTGGCTGACAAAGAGCCCTTGGCATTAGCTTCCTGGAACATCCCAGTAAGAATCAGAACTATTTGCACCCATGCGTTTTTCTAAAGTTCTAAAAAAAAAAAAACTAGTTGTCGGCAGCCATTTTCCCCACAGTCATGGCTTGGATGCCTCTGTGACTTCCTCTTCGCTTATGTCCTGTTCCATCTCTTACTGGACGCTAGTAGGGAGGGTAGGCAAGCAGATTAGGGACATGAATGTATTTTCATAGGTAGAGCCGTCTGGATACTCCGACATGTCGACCACCGAGTAGAAGAAAGTGAACTCTTGTATAATATTTAAGGGGTGGCTGAGGCACCGAGAACAGCCGGTATGGTGGACTGGGCTTCCCTCAGTTTTGGTTGCATCCTCAATAGCCTTACTGGCTTCTCGCCATGTTCATAAGTGTTCTGCTTGATGCAGTAGAGTGCAATTTCCACCCCCACAGTGTAGACACAGGTACATTTGAACATCTTGTTCATGAAGGCTTTCAGGAGATCCAGAGTGGTGTGGATGCAGTAATCATCCTGGAGGTCCTTCACATTCGTGTCCAGGGCCTAATTCTTCGCTTCAGCAGCAATGTTGCTATGCGGGCATTCCTAGTTAGCATCCCGCATAAATAAGACTTTCCCGTTGCCCACAGGAGTTGCTTCAAGTCTGTAGAGGACCCATTAAGATCCAGTTATTCCATGAAAAGAGCCATGAGTCTTTTCTTCTCTTCTGGAGTTTTGAGTCGCACTGTGTTCATTCTCCACGTAGGGAACCTGGAAGAGTCAAGTGGAGATCCAGCAAGAGCAGGGAAGGGGCGTGATCAGATATAACACCCAGTTCAATCTCACAGGTTTGAAAACGCGGCAAAGTCGCTGCATTTTTCAGGAAGATGTCCAATCTGGATTCCGAGCCATATGCTGGAGCGAGGTGGGTATACTCTTTATCTGTGGGGTGCAGTAAACGCACGGTTTAGCCAAGAAGGGGTCCAGCATCAGGTGCCAGTCGTGCCCACTATAATTTTATGTGATCCAATACAAATTCCATCAGTGAAGCACCGAGAACCAGGCGAGTGTGGCCGGAGACCTTTATGAGGGCAAAGGTCAGGCCACATTTTTTGAAATTGTAGTAGCAACCGTTTGTGTAACAGAATGGATACTCTGTTCTTCCTGGAAGTAGATGTGGGAGTCTGTACGGAGTCAGTGGTTGCATCAAATCCTGAGGAGAATAAGACCTTGCCAACCCACTTTCAATTGAGTTTGGCAGATTGTGCTGCATTGAGATGCATTTCCTGCATAAGAACGATATCAGGTTTCTTGGAACCCAAAAAGAGTCTTCTTACGTAAGATGCAAGGGGTCATACAGTTCACATTAACAGACCAGCTAACCATATTCATAGTGTGATGGAATGCCATATTGTACCTCCAAGCAAAAAAAGTCAGAAAACAAAGGATCTAATCCAGGGAAAACAATATAAAAAGTCTGAGGGCAGGTGGGCCACTGCATGAGTCTACTCGCTCGTGCAAACTAGAGCCGTCCCCAAAAAGCCTGGAAGGAAGTTACAAAGTAACTTTTGTACCGGTAGTAACAGTCACCTGTAAGCGGCCACCACCCAAAATGAAAATGACGAAAAGGGTCATAACGATCCGAAGAGAGTAAGCAGAGGTGTGATCCATGGGGCTGACCACCCAACCAAAGTGCACACTTTCCAATTACCAGTCATGGATTATGAAGGACCCGTGATTTATCCCTGTCCGGGGGTCGGTTCTCCTGCCTGTGGTCTCTGTCGGAGTCTCACCTATTGAAAGTGTTTGAGGGGGGTGCTTGTGAGAAGTGGCAGTATACACATGCTATTTGTCAGGCGCTGATCCAGTGCGCCTACCGAAACTGTAACCAGACCACAACTTCCAGAAAGCTTGGCGGTAGAGGGCGTGGCCTCCGCTATTTAGTACGGGAGAGGAGGACCAATCGGAGCGCGTAATCCTGTTCACTTGAATTCCGTTCGGTGGGTTCCGAACGAAACGAAGAACTGCTGAAGCTCGCCAGCGCGGGACGCTAGAGTAAGCGTTGCCGCGTTATTCTGAACCCAGGATTTGCCAAAAGTAAAGGACCACTCGCGGGACGCTGATGCCAAGCGTTGCCGCGTTACTTCGAACCTAGGATTGGCCAAAAGGTGAAGGAGCACTCTTTATTCGCGGGACGCTGAAGCCAAGCGTTACCGCGTTACTTCGAATCCAGGAGTTGCCAAAGGTGAAGGACCACTCGCGGGACGCTGACGTAAGCGCCGCCGCGTTCCAGGAGTTCGGGACTGATATCTAAGCCTCGGACCAAAAGAGGCACTAGGAGCGGACGCTTCCTCAGTGGAAGCCGGAGCGGTGCCATTCCCCGCCGGAGCCACAGCCTGCCAATAGCAAGGTATAGTCGTTCTAAGGAGGGGCTGCATTGTGCGGGACATTTCTTGACTCCGACGAAGACACCAGCCTGGTGTAATAGGGGGGTGCGTGACTTTAACTATACCTCACCTAAAGGGCTAGACAAGGGTGTCAGTGAAAGACTATAGTCACGGAGTCGGTTAGTATTGAAGCACTGCAGAATTATATCGGGTGCTACCACCTCAAAGGAGCCTTAAGTCAGGGGGAACAGAACCCAGAGAGCCATAAACAACCTGGGGTGTGTGAGATGAAAGGAGGAAGCCTCTTGTTGTAACTTGTGGCGATTTCGGCAATGTTCTTGGTGTTTTGTTGTGTATGAGGTGACACATTGAGGAGACATAGTGAGACCTAATGAGAGTAGGTTGCCCAGTGTGGTTGTACTATGTATTATGATTTCCTTCTGTTACAGGTATCCCAGTCCCCGCTGTTCCCTTCCTAATTCCCCATCCCTCGCCTGATTGCCCTGGTACTCTGTGTTCACATTCAGAGCCGGGGACGTCGGGAGGTGGAACTCTTGTACTTCATTCGCCCCCACAGAATCCGCAGAGGATCGCGACAGAATTACGCGCCCAAGAATTATTTCTGTGGGTTCGAGTCGAGCACAAGTATGGCCTCCCTAGACGATGTATTGCAAGCCCTCCTGTTGGTCCAACAGGAATTGGCTGCCTCAAAGATAGAAACAGCCGCCCTGAAGGATAGAGTAGAACGACAGGGGCGCAACCCGTTTGATGCCTCGTCGTCAATATCGCCAATACATGTGAATGTATCACCGCCCATCACCCTGGCGAGCCCGGAGAGGTTCTCGGGTGACCCCCACAAGATCCAAACATTCCTGACACAAATAGCTTTACATTTTTCATGCAAACCCGCTTCTTTCCCCACCAATCATTCGCGGGTAGCGTTTGCGATATCTTATATGACGGGGGACGCTGCCAATTGGGCAGTTCCCTTGGTCAAATACGATGATCCCCTGTTATCCGATTGGAACGCCTTTAGAGACGAATTCGAGAGAGTGTTCGATAGAAGGGCCACCACGTTTTCGGCGGACAGAGAGTTATTGGGACTCAGACAGGGCAAACATGAGTTAGTGACATATCTGACCCAGTTCAACCGGCTCATAGCCGAGACGGCGTGGCCAGAGGAAAAGCGTATGTCCCTGTATTATCAGGGCTTACATGATGATATGAAGGACGTGCTGGCGCAGATCGATCCGCAGCCTAAAACTTATACAGACCTGATGAACCTCACGTTACGGTTAGACCACCGATTGGCTGAGCGGAAGGGAGAGCGGGTGTACGGCCACGTAGATAAAACGGAGAGAGGACCCAGGACCACAGGGGTATCTCCGGAGTCTCAGGCAGAACCCATGGAGGTGGGTGCGATCAGGGCCCCGTTATCTAAAGCCGAGAGAGAAAGTCGCAGACTCGCCGGTCTCTGCATGTATTGCGGGAAGAAAGGCCATTATGTTCGAGAGTGTCCGGTTAAACTCAAGAAGAGCGGGTATGTCGGGGCTAAGAAAGTGGCAGTGGCTTCGTTGCCGGCGTTGCCCTCAGGTAGACAAACCTCAGAAGTACTGGAGACGACAACCGAACCTCGGGTTCTGCGGTTGCCTTCTTTGGCCGTGATAGAGTCGGTTGCATCCGAATCTCACGTAGTGTTAACCATGCGATTGACCGCGGGCACTAGCGAGTACGAGATAGGGGTGATGATTGATTCCGGGGCCACCGGGAACTTCGTAGATAGTGGGTTAGTACAGCGGCTAGGACTAAAACGCATTCCGAGAACCAGTCCCGAGATAGTTTGGGCGGTGGATGGGAAGCCTCTTAAATCAGGGCCCATCACAGAAGTCACTGAATCTCTAACCCTGACCAAAGCAGGACTCCTGTGGGATCATGTGGAAGAGGTGGCCTTCAACATCATCGAGGCTCCGCAATACGAAGTGATATTGGGAATGCCTTGGCTGACAACCCATAACCCCACGATCGATTGGAAGCAGAAATCGGTGGAGTTCGACACCGAGTACTGTAGAGAGGAGTGCGCCACGGCGCATCGAACCCATCTTCTAGCCCTCACTCACGGTTTTCACCTCGGTACCGCAGCTGAGAAAGAGACGGTTCTCCCGGCAGCCTATGGCAAGTACAGGGAGGTGTTCAGCGAGAGTAAGGCGGAAACCTTGCCACCACACCGCGTTTACGACTGCCAAATTGACTTAATCCCAGGGGCAGTCATGCCGTCTTGTCGAGTATACGCCTTGTCAGAGCCGGAGACAGAACATTTGCGACACTACTTAGACCACTACGTTGAGTTAGGGTTTATTAGACCTTCACGTTCTCCAGCGGCTTCACCACTGTTCTTCATCAAGAAAGCCAATGGTGAATTACGAACGTGCATCGACTATAGAGTACTGAATAAAAACACAGTGCGCAACCGCTACCCTCTTCCTCTCATCCCAGTCTTGCTAGACCAGGTGAAGGAGGCGTCCATTTACTCTCGCTTGGATTTGCGAGGGGCCTATCACCTGGTCCGGATAAGAGAGGGCGATGAGTGGAAGACGGCATTTAAGACGCGGTACGGGCTATTTGAGTACAGGGTGATGCCGTTTGGGCTGTGCAACGCCCCGGCCGCGTTCCAATACTTCCTAGATGACGTTCTCAAGGAATATATTGATAAAACTGCAGTAGTATATATCGACGATATACTAATATATTCCTCAGACCCCAAAGAGCACATCAAGCACGTGTCACAAATCCTACACATACTACAAGAGAACAATTTGTTTTGCAAGTTGAGCAAATGCGAATTCAACGTAGAAGAGGTAGAATTCCTGGGGGTGGTCTTGAGTCCGTTAGGGTTGAGTATGGCTGAGAGAAAGGTGGTTGCAGTGCAGGAGTGGCCTATACCGAAGAACGTGAGAGATGTGCAGTGTTTTCTGGGATTTTCTAATTATTATAGAAGGTTCATCTCTCACTTCTCGCAGCTCGTCTCGCCTATCACTCGTTTGCTACGCAAAGGTCATCCGTTCTCTTGGTCTCAGGAGGCCATGCAGGCGTTCTGTGACTTAAAAAAGGCCTTCACTACTGCCCCAATCCTGCAACATCCTCGCTCAGAAGTCCCATTCATAGTAGAAGCAGACGCTTCCGACATAGCGGTGGGGGCCGTGCTGTCACAGAGGGAAGCTCTAACAGGACAGTTGCATCCAGTGGCCTTTCTGTCCCGGAAACTGACTCCAGCAGAAACAAACTACACGATCGCCGAAAAGGAGCTCTTGGCCATCAGGAAGGCGTTTCAGGAATGGAGGCACTATCTGTGGGGGGCCAAACATCCGGTAACTGTTTTCACCGACCACCGGAATTTACAGTACCTAAAAACGGCCCGGCATCTCACGCAAAGGCAAATGCGATGGATGCTGTTTTTTGCTGGCTTCGAGTTCATCATCACGTATCGCCCGGGGTCAGAGAACAGGAAAGCGGATGCACTTTCACGACAAGACGGGGGGCAAGAACACCGCTCTGAAGTCATTGAGGCCATCATACCCCCAGAGAAGGTGATATGCGCGGTAAGGGCAGACTCGTTTCTGGACTCCGTCAGAAAGCACCGCACGTTAATGGACTGGCTCCGATGGGAGGAACAGGAGGCGGACAGGCGCATAAAAGGGGGTTTGCCCTTTTATCAAAATCGACTGTTCGTGCCTTCAATGGAGCTACAAAGGCAGGCCTTCGCCTGGTGCCATGAGTCCCAGATAGCAGGACACCCCGGTTGTACGAAAATGCAGCACCTGATGCAACGACACTTCTGGTGGGAACACATGAACCAGGACATCCGTCTTTGGATACAGCAGTGCGCGGTATGCGCTCGAGCGAAAGGAGATCACTCGAAGGCTAAGGGCAAGCTGGTTCCTTTGCCGACTCCTGCGGGGCCCTGGCAAACCATAAGCATGGACTTTGTGGTGGGCCTACCGCTGGATCAGGGATATGATGCGATTATGGTGGTGGTGGATAGTCTCACCAAAATGGGACATTTCGTCCCGTGCAGGAATCTACCCTCAGCCAGCCAAACAGCCCAGTTGTTGTTGTCTCATGTGGTGCGATTGCATGGATTTCCAGGAGTCATAATCTCGGACAGAGGCCCGCAGTTTGTTGCCAGGTTCTGGAGAACATGGTGTAAGGCCCTACAAGTGGAAGCGGCCACGTCCACAGGGTTCCATCCCCAGACGGATGGCCAGACCGAACGTCTGAATCAGACGCTGAAGACGTATCTCCGGTGCTATGCTACAGAGGCGAGTACGTCGTGGGTGTCGCTTCTCTGGTTAGCAGAACTCGCCTACAACAACGCGTGGCACAGCTCCACCAAGGAGTCCCCCTTTCGGGCTAACTACGGATATCATGCCAAGGTGCTCCCTTTATCCTTCCCCGCGGAGGTGCGCGATCAACCTGCCATTTCTGCTCATCTACAGGAGTTGAGTAGGCTGCACGGCCGCTTGAAACTCAACCTGGATCGGGCCAAGCGGTTGTACAAGGCGTGGGCGGACCGACATCGGCAGGATGGACCCCGGTATCAACCGGGCGACAGAGTGTGGTTATCCACGAAACACCTCCGGTTCAAGCTGCGCAGTATCTTCCATCCTCGTTTCATAGGTCCGTATCTGGTGGTGGGTGCCGTGGCGTACAGATTGGCGTTACCTGCCTCTTTGCGCATCCACCCGGTGTTCCACTGCAGTCTGCTAAAGCCGGCGCTGGGGGCTCGGAGGGTGGCCGCCCCGCCGGTGTTCAGAGATGGTCATTTGGAATATGAAGTACGTAAGGTGTTGGATTCCAGGTTCCGGAGGGGTCGTCTGTGGTACCTCGTAGCCTGGAAGGGGTACACCGCTGAGGAGGACTCCTGGGTTCCGTCTTCGGATGTGCACGCCCCGACCGCGGTGCGGTTGTTTCACGCCCGTTTCCCGGACAAGCCTGATTCTAGGAGGCGCGCGGGAGGGGAGCATACTGTCAGGCGCTGATCCAGTGCGCCTACCGAAACTGTAACCAGACCACAACTTCCAGAAAGCTTGGCGGTAGAGGGCGTGGCCTCCGCTATTTAGTACGGGAGAGGAGGACCAATCGGAGCGCGTAATCCTGTTCACTTGAATTCCGTTCGGTGGGTTCCGAACGAAACGAAGAACTGCTGAAGCTCGCCAGCGCGGGACGCTAGAGTAAGCGTTGCCGCGTTATTCTGAACCCAGGATTTGCCAAAAGTAAAGGACCACTCGCGGGACGCTGATGCCAAGCGTTGCCGCGTTACTTCGAACCTAGGATTGGCCAAAAGGTGAAGGAGCACTCTTTATTCGCGGGACGCTGAAGCCAAGCGTTACCGCGTTACTTCGAATCCAGGAGTTGCCAAAGGTGAAGGACCACTCGCGGGACGCTGACGTAAGCGCCGCCGCGTTCCAGGAGTTCGGGACTGATATCTAAGCCTCGGACCAAAAGAGGCACTAGGAGCGGACGCTTCCTCAGTGGAAGCCGGAGCGGTGCCATTCCCCGCCGGAGCCACAGCCTGCCAATACCAAGGTATAGTCGTTCTAAGGAGGGGCTGCATTGTGCGGGACATTTCTTGACTCCGACGAAGACACCAGCCTGGTGTAATAGGGGGGTGCGTGACTTTAACTATACCTCACCTAAAGGGCTAGACAAGGGTGTCAGTGAAAGACTATAGTCACGGAGTCGGTTAGTATTGAAGCACTGCAGAATTATATCGGGTGCTACCACCTCAAAGGAGCCTTAAGTCAGGGGGAACAGAACCCAGAGAGCCATAAACAACCTGGGGTGTGTGAGATGAAAGGAGGAAGCCTCTTGTTGTAACTTGTGGTGATTTCGGCAATGTTCTTGGTGTTTTGTTGTGTATGAGGTGACACATTGAGGAGACATAGTGAGACCTAATGAGAGTAGGTTGCCCAGTGTGGTTGTACTATGTATTATGATTTCCTTCTGTTACAGGTATCCCAGTCCCCGCTGTTCCCTTCCTAATTCCCCATCCCTCGCCTGATTGCCCTGGTACTCTGTGTTCACATTCAGAGCCGGGGACGTCGGGAGGTGGAACTCTTGTACTTCATTCGCCCCCACAGAATCCGCAGAGGATCGCGACACTATTGCAGTGTCTCAAAGCTCTCCAACCACAGCTCCAGTTCTTCCAAATTGCGGCACTCTTTGGTCTTATCATTGACATTGACAAGCATGATTACGGGTTCCAGCAACCTGCAGCGTAAATCCAGTTTCTTAAGCGCTGGACATAGGGCCAGGAATTTCTCATGAAGTGTGTGTCTCATTGGAGGGATCTGTCAAGAAAATAATTTTGCAGCTGTTGAACTGGTAGGGATCATGGTTCCTGGCCTCTGAGAGAATAGTCCTCAAATTTTGATGTTGAAGGAGGCAAGCAATTGTCTGGTGAGACACCGGTTGGGTGGTCACAGAGCATACCGCCATCCCATGAGCCCGCTCTAATTCCAGAGGGAGAGTAAAGGACAAACTTAACAGCTTTGGGATGAAAGTTTGGGGGAATAGTAAAACATCTCAGTTATCTTCAGTGTCTGGGACACAAAAAGGGGTATATTATTCCCGCGATAGCAATCCTCTCAGTGCATAAGTTTCTTCTGGGCGTACCACAACTCAGTACTCCATGTCATAGTTTTTGCCATCCTCAGATCCATGTCACCTATTCTCCGGTCTGTGAAATTCATCCATTGTCGCAGTAGAGTCATATCTCCCTTCAACAATATAAGTTTACTATACATCTCCATCGTGGAATGTTCCAGTGTGGCTATCAATGCTTGAACCGCTCTTAGTTCGACCATAAGGGAGGCGAGGGTTACTCCTGATGTTGCCATTATGGGACCTGCAGGCAGTAGATTTTTGTTTTGTGTAGCCTCAGTGAAAGTCAATTGTCGAACCACCTTATCAGTAGATGTGTGGGTCATGTCTAGGTGGAAATAGTAGATTGGTGTGTTATGCACAGGTGTGGAACGTCTGGGATCCAAGAAAGTCAATGAATTCACACAAGGGGGCTAAGGGAGATTTAAAGACCAGTGTGAACTACCTCCCGACTCTTAAATCATATCACAGAAAAAAGCCACGGGTCCGAAATGTTGAGAGAGGTCAAAATTAAAGCTTGGTCCACCTAACCAAGTGTCAGGGGGAATCCCTTTTCAGGACGGTTCCCCTCACACACCAAAGGTGTCATGCTTCATCATAGGGGTACCTCCTCGTGTAAGAGACCTAGTCTCTACGCGGGCTACAACCCTCTCTCCACGAGGGAGCAGCACAGGGATGTTTTATTTGTGGTACGGCGGGTGTACTAAAACCCTGTGTGAGCTTGGTGTTGTAAAATGGTGCAGTGCTGGTGTGTGCGTGATTTAAAACTGTCTATGGGGTTAGCTAAGTAGCAACTTTATTCCGCTACCCGGTGTCAGGATTAAAAACAAATCAAACAGCTTGTGACACAGGTAATGTTATAAGGAGCGCCTGTGTCAGTACATGACCAACATGTTTTGGCCTGGGGACCTGTTCAAGTGTTGCGGCTTTCTTCAGGGTCGGTTGATCAGCTACTGGGCCTCTTTAATGTATTAAAGGCTACCCGTCTGCGTCCTGACCCCCATATGAAAGCCGACAAGCAGGAGTCCAGCTCTCGGAACCAAGCCTCTGATATTCAGATCGGGAGTGTTACAAAGAAGTAAAGCAGCCGAGTAAGTAGTGAGATGCGGCCCATCACCGAGAGGGGAAGTCTCCCCCAGAAAGCCATAGTGTCTTTGAGCGAGCGTAACACCCTCCCTACATTGCCTTCCTTCACATCCTCCATAGAGTGGAAGATGTGTACTTCCAAATAGCAGAAGCAGCGGGACTCCCACCGCAAATCCCCCAGGTTTAGGGGGCCTTGCATCCCTTATCAAAGGGAATAATCTGGACTTTAGCCAGTTCACTCATAGCCCCGACAGAGGACCAAAGCGCTCCATCATAGCCTTTGCTCCCGGCAGATCGTCCTCCGCATCGTTTAAGAATAGAAGGAGTTCATCTGCATACAGCGCTATTTGGTGCCGCATCTCGCCCACCTGGATCCCCCAGTATGCCCCCCCCAGATCTCGCTATGCAGGCTAATGGCTCCACTGCCAGGGCGAACAGCAGTGGGGAGAGTGGACACCCCTGGTGCATCCCTCTCTCTACCCGGTACCGAGCCGATACTGTGCGTCCAGTACGGACCCTCACAACCAGGTCAGTGCACCCAGCGTACAAATCCCAGCCCTAGGCCCATTTTGTTTAATACTGCATACAAGAACCCCCATTCGAGGCTATCGAATGCCTTTTCCATATCGATGGCGAACACCACTACCCCCTGCTCCGCCGCCGTCCCTAGTTCAATGATGGACAGTAGTCGACGGATATCTGGGGTCGTATGCCGACGGGGGATAAAGCCTGCCTGGTCTTGGTGCACCAGAGGTCCCATGTAGGGGAGTAGTCGCGTCGCCAATATTTTGATTAGGATTTTAAAGTCGAGGTTGAGCATCGACAATGGCCTGAATGCTTCACACTCCAAGGGGGACTTGTCCGGCTTCAATAGCGGTATTACCACATGTCACTTTTGCTTTGTTTTGTTACTTTTTTGGTATAGCGCAGCGTTTGACAATTTCTTGGCCTCTTGGCACATTCAATTCTGAGCACTTACATCCCTTAGTGTAGAGCAGTGCTTAGTAGGAGCCAGTGTTTTCAGGTAAGACCACCTTGCACTCTTGTTTGGTGACTTGGGCTTATTTTTCCTCACCAGACTTTGTGCCAGAACAAGAAAGAGAAATGCAGCACAGCAGTTTGAGGTGAGAAAGGGGAAAAGCAAGATGGAAAAACAGTGGGAAAGAGAGGAAGGAGGGATGCAAAGGAACGTAGGAGTGCGCCATGTATGGGCAGGTAGAGAATATTGGTGGATAAAAGAGTTATGAAGTGAAATAAAGACTACATAGCCTTGGTATTCAGCAACCCCAGATTCAGCCGCAGTGCCGGAGAGCATCTATGTGCCCCGGCACTTATTCTTTTACGAATTACGTACTAGTGTAGAACGTATTTCCACGTTACATAGTAGTATGGGTGAAAGAGACATTCACTGCATTTGTCCATGAACCTTTCTGTCTAATATGTATAGTACAAAAAATGTAAAAACGCAGGGAATGTTGTTTGAGACTAATATATCTACAATGCTCTTTTTTAAATGAGGTGTTGCCTTGCTATGTGTTAGGTCTGCTGGGACACCCCCGTGCTGAAGTGAGATTTAATTAGATTCACGAGCTTCCGCCAGGTTTTTCAGAAGGGCCGGAGGTGTAATATCCTTGGGGGCAGCACTGTCTCTCCTGTTCTTAATTAACTCAATCATTTGGACTAGTGAGAGAAGAAAGGAATGAACTTAATGGAAGTAGGTCGATGTATATCCTAGGCCCTTTCTGACCTGGGAATACGTTGGGGAAGAAGTTGTCCTACATTTATGTTACACATGCTATTCACCTTGTTTGCCGAAAGGATGCAAGGCTTTGACATAAGATGGCTGAGGATCCAATGTCACTACGTTGATGGCTGCATGTGTAACCTCTTCATGGGCTTTGAAGAGGTCACACAAGATCTTGGGACCTTTGAAGTCCGGGTTTGTCTGTGTATATTTTCTTAGGCTGAATTTTGACTTTACTTCTAATGCTGTGCACTAGAGGTGCCCTTCTACAAGTGACTTTCTCAGTTATGGGGCAACCGACTAGTGCTGATTCATTTGTTGACAGGGTAAGCGCTTTTTCATGGACTATATTTATAATTTTAATTACAAGATCTGAGTGTAGGTCGGAGCTAGTCAAGGTTGAGACCGGAACAGACTGAACAGTATTGGGGTGGTAGGTTTTGCAGTCTTCTTTTCTAGAGTTGACTCATATTTGAACTTTAATCTGGATTCAAGTCCTGGATTCAGTAAGTGACATCAGGAGCGGCCGGTGTAGGTAAGAGCGGTGTGGCAGTGGGGCCGGGCAGAGGGAGGGGGGATTCTACAGACGAACACAAGGGAAATTAAAGAAATAATACATTTTCCCTCGTCTGTCTAAATCCACCCCAACACTGCTCCACCGCCCTTACCTGCACGGGCCGCGGCTGAGTGACATCTACCCTCTACATGGCCCTCATTACACGTTCGATTTGGGCGGAAACTCGAGTTGCCTTCTCAACCTAGAATACAGGCTTTGTAAGAAAACCCACTCATCTAGTAACTTCTACGCTCATCTTTAGCCAGGAAACACAGGACATCTGAATGGAGAAAAAAACGCCTGGAATGAGGGAACAAAGTGCAGGAATCAGTGTGCAATCGGATTTTCAGAGCTGAGGGGGGAGCTATGCCGCAGTCGCTATGGTGGCTCCCTAGTGCAGCTCCTGAGTCCATCACTTGATACGGCTACTATACGCCTATGATCCGGCTCAGCACTTGACCAGCAGGGCGACTCCGCCACTAAGGCGGAGCAGCGTCCCCCCACTCAGTGTAAAAAGAAAAGAAAATGATAATAACGCAATGTTAATAATGAGGCCCAGGTTGGGGGGAGGCATGCGTGCCCGACATGGAGGCCTACTACTTAGCAGGACAACTGCAGAGGTTCACACAGTGAGTGGCGAGATGCTGAGAGCCAGACAGGGGGGTGCCACCTTTCGCCCCGGACGGGGCCGCTGTGTTACGAACCCTACTAAGGACGGCCAGGCCTCAACAGATCCGTAGCAATGAACATAGAGTGATAAATCGTTGATGGGGCAGATGCCTGCAGAAAACCAGAACAAAGCACCCATATTCACCAGAGATGGCACTGTCGCTGTTAGAAGCCCTTCCCCATGGAGGACAGTGGCGGGGTTCGGACGATTGGGTACAAGCAGGAGCGACGAAGGCTGGGGATCTTTTCCGGGACAGGGAGCTTCTCTTCTTTGAGGATTTCAGCGCGGACTGGAACATACCACAGAGGCATTTCCTACTATATGGAGCGGTTACGGAAGCAATGAGACGACATTGGGGTACGGGGTCGACGGAACAACACCTGCGAATACAGAAGCCTGGCGGGTGGAACCATCAAGGCCGTGGCGTGCTTCTACAGAGCCATAGGGCGAGACTCCATACAACCGCTGGACAGACTAAGACACAAATGGGGCGACGAGATTGACAGGCCGCTAGACGACTAGGACTGGGACAATATTTTAGAACGAACCACCAACGTATCTCGAAACGCCCGGTTTAGCTTGATAAGTTTCTATATACTTCACAAAGCCTATTTAACCCCAGAACGTACTAACCGCTACTTTGATGGCGCGGACGCTCGATGCCCGAGATGCCATGCGCAGGGGCGACTTTCGCTCATATGGTGTGGAGCTGTCCCTCCTTAACACAATACTGGCAGGAAGTTACACAGGTGAAAGCGAGGGTCACGGAGAGGGTGGTCCCCTGCACACCTGCCCACGTACTGCTCCACTTGTTCCCACACACTGCCAAAACTAAGAACACAGCTAGGTTTCAGGACCTGGCATTTATCCTGGCCAAACGAGAAATAACCAGTAGCTGGAAGAAACCGGGGGCCCCAACGTGCACAGATGGAAACGAGAGCTGGTGAAATGGGCGGGATGCGAGGGCAGGGTCCTGCTTAGGAATGCACAGCGCGGAGTGGGCAAGCTGGAACGAGCTCAGGCATGGGAGGGCCTGATGGCGGACTTGGCAAGAGATGGTGGGGCATTGGAGGCTTCCACCCCAGAGAGACCCCCACATGTAGAGAACCCCCAGGGACCAGCCTAGGATGGAGCAACACGATTACACCCACCTCGAGCGCAAGAGAGTCTACTAACTGAGCTCAATAGTGGTAGAGGGGAGACAGCATGGCGGGGAGGGAGGGGGAGGGGGAGGCCTAGTTACTTGTTGGGGAGAAGGGAAGGGGGGGAATTATCTCTTATGTATGCTGAACCGATATGAGAGAGTAGTGGGACCGCTGCAGCTGAACATTGGCGGATGGGACCAAATAGGGACAACAACTGATATATTCGCCTGGTAATGCTCTATTCTGTTGCACATTGACATCCTGAAAGGGGATATAATGTTTGACATGTAATAGGCAATAACATTTGTTTAAAAAACTAAACAAAGCAAAAGTGACACAGTACCGTAGGGGAAGAGACTGTTCATCTGCATGTGGTGTGCAGGTCACATAAAGAATTTATAGGCGAAGGCGGAGGCCCTGCCAGCCTGATCTATCCGTCAGCTCGAGAAACAGGTGAAAGGTTTGCAGGGCTGCACACGATGCCACAGATGGCCCGTCTCATGCCTCAGTGGCCCGGCGGCTGCTTTAATGAAGCTATTACTAAAGCCCAAGCCACAGCAGATTGTCTGGACGCGAGAATGTCAGGATCGATGTGTTGCTTCCACGTGGGCTCTGCACTGCTCCAGTGCTGGCTAGATGACCTGACGGTCTTGCATCAGTGAGGAGAGAAGCGTATGGGTTGGAGGATGGCCGCTGTCCATCAAGCACACATCTATACACCCGAGCAGAAAGCTTGTCCCAAAGGGGGAAACACGCACCTCTTTGGGGGTCGTATCATTTATTTTTGTTATATGTCCTGTTAGCCTATTTTTGAAGCACTTGTGCACCAAGCAAGGCTTCATTCCATCGAACGGGTTTACACCTGATTTCGGGTTGCATTTGCGCTTGACTTTTTGTCCCATGCTAACACCTCTAAGTTCAGGAAAATTCCAGGGCCGGACAGCAATGCTACATCTCTGAAGCAACTTTACCAGCCGTCTTTTTCATCAGGCCTCAGAATAAGTGGCTGAGTGGTTTGGTGGTAAACTGAGGTAAAATGTGGTATAGTCTTGGAATTCAAGCATTCTGCCTTGAGTGACCAGAAACAGATCAACCAGGCTTTGACAAGGCTCAGCATTTCGAATTATTCCTATCTCAGGGAGGTGCCATAAATAGCAGACAGGGGAGCCCGTTTTCCTCTTAAGGTGGATTTCTCCCCCCTCACTCCCACTGTTGATACTTCCTGTCATGATGAAGGTCAGCAGCTTACTGTCATAGCAGCCCCACTTTAGTCTTGTGTTTTTCCTCTCAACACTCCCCGCATTGAACGTCTACACCCATTAATCTCTAATCAGGGCACCAGCTCTGTTTCTCGCCTGCAGAGGCCTGGACACCAGTGGAGTAAACTCCCTTGCCTGGTTAATAGCATGTTAAGTATATCCTATCTTGGGGTTTTACCTTATTGTTGAAGCGCAGTGATGAGAGCTGTGAACCCGCTGTACATAAATCATAAAAGAACCACAATGAACAGTATTCTAGATGGGTGGCAGTGAGTAGTAACTGGGATGCCTTTTACTCTAAGTGACGTCAGTGAGACAGCTGGAGCAAAGTCATTCAGAACCCTGAGATGAAATAAATACCGTTTTATTCAGTTAACACCTTCTTAATATTATGTTATACATTGCCCCTCTATTTTATGTGCGTCTGCTGGTATCTGCTGATCAGTAGTGGAGGAATCATGGGGGAACCATACACAATATGGCCTCGCCAGTTGCACCCGACCCCTTCACTCTATTGAACACAGTGTACAGCCTCCCACCTACACAGGCATCTGAACACCCCTCCCCTCTACCACTGACATTTTAAAATCAGTAAGTGACATCCTGCATTCCTCCCACGTCTCCCTATGCATTTACTCCTCCCTCCTCTACTAAATATTAAAATAATAATACCTGCTTAATTGATAAAAAAAACACCTGGTGACCTGCCTCTCCACTTTCAACTGCCTCTGGGCTTTCCCTCCCTATCCCGCCAAAGCTGTGCTTTCGGCTCTCTGCGGAGCAGGGAGCAACACAGCTGGAGCATGTACCAGGCTCTCTGAGAGCCTATCAGTGCAGCTCTGAAATCCATCTGGATTCAACAGAGTCCTGCACTGACTGGTGAATGTGACAGCTCAGGGGATGCTAGCACCGCACGTTATGACTTCACAGCAGTGGGAGACAACTTTTGTGTCCCACTGCTGTGACAAAGTTGGAAGGAATAACCAGATTCAGAATCCGGTATTCACACTGCTGGCTCTCAATGAGAGCTATGCACCACAGAGCCCTGACCATGTACTGCGATTGGTGCAATGAATGAAAGAGATCCCGATGTGAGAGATGCAAGCTTGCCGCAAGCTGGCTCCCCATTTGACGACTAACCGTGAGGGCGTTACACTGTTGCTACTTTGACCTTATGGCAAACATTTCCAGCCGCCTTTAACAGATTTTATTTTGCAGTTGTCTGGCTTCAATCTGGAATATGAAGCCCTATCATTTAAAGCAGTTTTCCCCCGTTTGCCTGCGAATAGAGCATCCACAAATGCTTGCTTATTTGAGTGACTCTCAACTTAAAAAATGCAAACAAAACACTACTCTGAGAGCTGGGCCCTGTCAGATCTGGCATTCTTGGCATGGTTCTCCCCTAGCTTTGCGCCTTCAAGCCTCCTGTATTGATGACTTTGTTTTTACTGGCTTTAGGACTCTGCGCACTTTATTTCTGCTATTGACGTTTTTGTCATGGCAGCTTAAAGGCATTGAGCCCTATCGCGCCCCCTCATCCCCACAGCTCTCACTCCAGGCTTTCTCTATAAACGTATTGTTCTTATCTACCCACATATAATATTTCTAAGAAGCATTTGCAATGCAATAAGTCTCGCATTACTGGTAGTTTGAGGTATTAGAGTTGCAAATAATAATGCAAAGCCAATAGCTCATACTCTCAGTAATGCAAGACCTAGTGCATTGCAAATGCTTGCATAGTGATCCAGTAATCAGCATTGTATGTCTCAGTGCAGTACCGCAAGCAGCTCTTAGAGGTCCCTAGTGATCAAGGCACCAGCATTGTATGTCTCGGTGCAGTACCGCAAGCTGCTTGTAGAGCTCCCTAGTGATCAAGGCACCAGCATTGTATGTCTCGGTGCAGTACCGCAAGCTGCTCCTAGAGGTCCCTAGTGAGCAAGGCACCATCACTGTATGTCTCTGTGGAGTACTGCAAGCTGATCCAAAAGAGGTCCCTAGTGAGCAAGGCACCAGCACTGCATGTCTAGGTACAGTACTGCAAGCTGGTCCTAGAGGTCCCTAGTGAGCAATGCACCAGCATTGTATGTCTCGGTGCAGTACCGCAAGCTGCTTGTGGAGGTCCTTAGTGAGCAAGGCTCCAGCACGGCATGTCTCGGTTCAGTACCGCAAGCTGCTCCTAGAGGTCCCTAGTGAGCAAGGCATCAGCACTGCTTGTCTAGGTGCAGTATCCCAAACTGCTCCTAGAGGTCCCTAGTGAGCAAGGCATCAGCACTGCGGACCTCTTTTGGTCACATATGGTACTGCACCATGCAGAAGATATGGTAAATCCACCCAACCCAATATGGGTCTAAAAGGCAGAAACATGCTCACAATGTGACAACCAGAGGTGAGCTGTTTGTTAATATGTTAAGAATTAGTGAAAGTTTAAGTAAAGGTTTGAATAAATTGGCCTTACTAACATTTTGATATAATGGCAGTGATTGGAAAGTCGGGTGCTTAAGTGATTAGAACAATGAAAGGTCAGCATGATAAAATTGGCTTTATTAAATAGAACATGCCTTATACTATGGCTTTTCTCCCACCTGGCGTGTATGAATAAAGTTAAAATTGAATTTAAATTAGCAACACGTGACTATACGCGAATCGGGCCCCGTGCGTATAACGGGAGCACGAAGAGTGAGACTTGGTTTCACTCAATTGAGTTGCACAAGCGGGAACAAATGTTTCTTGGAAAAGCACCCGCGGTGAGTTTGGGAGTTTTAGAAAAACTATTATCGGGTTCTGTGTCTAGCATGTGAAGAATGTTTATGAAACATGTGGGCCATTTACTAGGAATGGAAGCACTGAAAGTAAACCGTGTTCTGAGGGACAGTGATTACGTTCTCCTAGCATCCTGCCCTTGATAACAAGTTGAAAAAAATAACAACTTGAGTATTGTGTTTGTTTCTCTCTCTCGGTGGGTCTAAACATAAAGCCACAATATTCATTATAAAAATGTGGGGAGCAAAATTAGAATACATTTATAAACATAGCTTTTTCATGTCTCTATTAAATCCTCGTTGTCACTAAGAATATAGGATATAGTTAGACGTTAGTTTTACCAGATGTCTGCAACTGTACTTAAAGGCATAGGTATGATTAACAACAAGGGGGCTATGAATATGGATTTGTGAATGATGCACATATATGCAAACTTTTGGAGGCCCCAGTATAGTATATATATATATATATATATATATATATATATATGTCCCAAAATTCCAAATACGGTATGCTCTCAGTAATAAAGGCAAAGCAACTTCGTGGTGCAGGTCAGAATCTTTATTACACAACGCGTTTCGGCGAAAGCCTTGATCACGTGTAACAGAAGACACAAACACTCAAGATTAAATAAAGTTGTAAGTGAAAAAGGTGTCATGGAAATCAACAAAGGACTTAGCGATGGCTAATGAGTTAACCTAACATGGTCGCCATCTTGGAAGGGTAAAATATTTACCAAAAGCATATAAGATACATAACTGAAAAACATTCAATTCAAAGTATGTACACAATATTTTACATAACTCTGTTTACCAGATTATGTCGAGTTCCAACAGAGATGTAACTAATATCACACGCTGCATGGAGCTATAGGAATCAGCGAGTGCCCAGAAGGTCTACAGGCACGTACGCCACAATCAAAGTATAATGCGTGATTGGCAACTGAATCAACATGGAATATGCATTAGATCACAGGAGCGTACTGCAATATGTCCAGTCAGGCTAGTTAACTCAAACTGGATTCGTCATCCGAACAGATCAAGGTATGGTACCATCTAAGATGGACTAGACAAATGTGTTTTCGACATGGTGTTGCTAGAACCCCAATAAGGAGAGTCAAACATTCTATGATACAGAGTGTAAATAGATCACATAGCTAATGCTCTTCATACTAGAAAGATAAAAAAGGGGAATAGAACAGATACCAAATCAGTTAATTGTCACAAATGCGGCAGCAGTTTCAATAGTATAAAAACATAGTGTTAATTCCGAGCCACATCTGAAATCAATAACAATAGTTGATGACCTGAATCCAAGTCTAATCTAGACTAAGCCAAGAATTTTGGGACATTGAATATACCGGTGTGCTTCGCCGGCACGTATGCCACCCTCCGTGGGTCCCAGCACCCCAGAAGAAGCGACGTTTACTCTGGGATATATATATATATATATATATATATATATATATATATATATATATATATATATATATATATATACATATATGCAACACCAACCAATTCCAAATATGAAATTAAGCACGGACGCCGAGGAGATATGCAGTACGATTTGGTTTATTCGCTGCAATATATATATATATATATATATATATATATATATATATATATATATATTCACAGAAAAAACCATAGGTTTCAGGCACGTTATAGTTAGGAATTAGCATTTAAAAAACCTCAGAAATTCACTGAAAAAACCATAGGTTTCAGGGGTGTTATAGTTAGCTGGACTTTTCACTTGTACAAAACCATTGAAATTCCCCCGTTATAGTTAGTTCAGCTAACTATAACTCGCGCGCCCGCAATGCACTGCTGATGACGTCACATATTACATCACTCATGACATGGTCAGTGACATCACTGATGACATCACTGATGACATCTCAAATGACATCACTGATGACATCACTGATGACATCATCCAGTGAATGTGTGTTTTTCTGAAAATTAAATATGTTTTATATATGTATATCTCAAGGTCGATGGAAGAATAAATGGGTATATAAGTGTCTAAATGGATGATTTGTTTTTGAAAAATTGATTGTGTAACTGACTGATTAAGTGTATCATAGTGAATACATGGCTTAGTGAGTAATGTTTAAATATGTAAATATCTGTATCAGTCTCTCACTTTGTGTATAAGTGGCTGCATGGGTTGGTGAGTAGCTACATGGGTGTCTATATAGGTTATTAGTTGGTTTTTTGAGTATCAGTCTGAGTGTCTGCATGGTTCGGTGGGGGGTATTACGTAGTGCATAGGTGCATGAATGAGTGACTTACTGTTTGTATGTGTTGAAGACAGCATGTGTGCAGGACTGTATGGGTGGATGAGTGTGTGTATGGGTGTGTTAGTGAGTGAATGACTGTCTCAATAGTGTATTTATGAGTAACTACATATGTTTTAAACTAGTATATGTGACTATTGGTGTATATAAGTGAGTATATGTGAGAGTGAGAGATTGAAAGAGTTCCTGTATGAATAAGTATGTGTTTCTGTAAGTGATTGTTTAAAAGACTAAGTATGTGTAAGTTTCCGTAGAAGTAAGTGTGGTGGTGTGTGTATAACTGTATATGCAAGTAAATGCATGTTTGATGCTTTATTAGCATGAGTGACTATGTGTGTGAGTAACTCTATGGATGAGTGGCATTGTGTAACAGGATGTATAGGTGTATGAGTACATATGATGAGTGAGTACATGTATGAGTGACTGTATAGGACTGTTGGTGAATGAGTGGATGTGTATGTGGATCTTAGAATTACTGAAGAGGTTGTTGTAACTGGTATTGGTATGTCCATTGTTTTGAAAACTTTAGTCTCTATTTTTGAATGTGTGTATCAAAGGTTATATTAGGGTGAGAGGAGGTCTGCCACTCTATCACAAGGATGATGTCATCAGTGATGTCATCAGTGATGTCATTTGAGATGTCATCAGTGATGTCATGAGTGATGTCACTGACCATGTCATGAGTGATGTAATATGTGACGTCATCAGCAGTGCATTGCGGGCGCGCGAGTTATAGTTAGCTGAACTAACTATAACGGGGGAATTTCAATGGTTTTGTACAAGTGAAAAGTCCAGCTAACTATAACACCCCTGAAACCTATGGTTTTTTCAGTGAATTTCTGAGGTTTTTAAAATGCTAATTCCTAACTATAACGTGCCTGAAACCTATGGTTTTTTCTGTGAATTTCAAAGGTTTTTTAAATGCTAATTTCTAACTGTGCCTACAGAGATAGGACATGTGAAGCAAGAAGAAAAAACGCACAGAAAGAAAAAAAAGAAGTGCAGAAAGAAGCAACAGAAGTCCTCAAAGATGAAGAAAAGTGCAGGAAGAAGGATAACGTGCAGAAAGAACAAAAAGAAGAGCAGAAAGAAGCCTTGTTGCAAAATCATCCTGTACCCTCAACTTTTTCAGACGGATACTGGTGGTAACTGAGTCTGACTAACCAGTCCTAGAGCCAGTGCTATGTTAAAAGACACTTAGAATACAGTGAAAACACCTACATACAATAGGGAACATTATGCGTTGGGGTCCCCCTGTGATTAGCATGACCTCCTCTGTAACCCCCTAGTATATAATAGGGCAGGGGGATTAAAACTACCTCTTAAAACAGGCCACAGGGCGTTTTTGCACACGTTAACTCAGGCCCCGTCCCCTCCCTTCACCACTGTGTAAACACGCCCTGTGTCCGTTTTTAGTTGGGAGATTAAGTTCATTTGAATCCTGAGGGTCCCTAGGGTCCAACTAGCCCACTAGGTACCTCCAGTAAGTGCCACAGAGCTGCGTTGCATAGAGGTGTAAAAAGTGGCACGGCCTGGACCACCTCTCTGCAATGCAGCTCAGTGGCGCTTACTGGAAGCACTTGGTGGGCTAGTTAGCCCCCAGGGGCCCTCAGTATTGAAGGGAAATTATATCCCCAATTTAAAACGTGCCATAGTGCGTGTTTGCACACGTCACCTCAGGCCCCGTCCCCTCCCTTCACCACTGTGTAAACGCGCCCTGTGGCTGTTCTAAGTTGAGAGATTAAGTCCCCTTGAATCCTAAGGGTCCCTAGGGTCAAACTAGACCACTAGGTACCTCCAGTAAGCGCCACAGAGCTGCGTTGCAGAGAGGTGTAAAAAGGGGCTTGGCCTCAGAACACCTGTCTGCAGCGCAGCTCCCTGGCGCATACTGGAGATGCCTGTTGGGCTAGTTGGCCCTCAGGGACCCTCAGTATTGAAGAGGAATTAATTCCCCAACTTACAATTCGCCAGGGGGCGCGTTTGTAGAGTGCTGCAAGGAGGGGGCGTGGCCTCCGGCACGATGCCAGTCTTTTATTTCTTTTAATTTTTTAAGAAGGGGGGCTGTGTGGTTCCCCTTCTTATTCTAATTTATTGGCCCTGATGACCCCATCCCCCAGGGCCTGTCTCCTAACTATATTTTTTTGACCCCAATCCCCAGGGCCGGCCACTGTTTTTTATTATTTTTAAAAAATATATATTTATAGACACACCTAGGACATGCTGGACAAACCGTACGTACCTATCACCATGACGATTTGCGTGATATTCATTAAAAGGCGACTATGCATGCAATGAATCCACGTGGAATGTACTTATACCACTAGTGAAGCTCTGACATGTCTGATGCCCTACCGTGCCTAATCCCGGTAGACACCCTTGTCGTTTATTTATACAAACATGGCTAGCTATTGACGGGCACATTTAATACACATGCACACCAAGCCATTCAAAGGGGATTCGACAAAAATTCGACCAAAACTATGCAAGAAACCCCCCTCACGGTCAAGAAAACACACATCCACTGCCGGATGTGTAATACTTTTTATTTTACTCTCTGGAAAGGGGACGAACATCACTTGAGAGTCACAGCGCGCTCCTGGCAGAGCCCAATGCTGTGTTACACCCACCATTGCCTGCTGAGTGCCACACACCTCTGTGTTGTATTCCACTAGCTAGTGCATATGCTATGACACTCTCTAGCCCATGTACACTGTAACACCACCCCGTGAATATGTCATGCCACACTTGTCTTCGCACGGGTTATATTGCCCCATCTAACGTGCCTTCCTCGATGCCTATGTTATAACGCACAGTGCTATGCCATACATATTACAATCTGGGATCCATATCTTTGTCACAGTGCATATGCAACGTTACACTCCCCAGCACATATTTTATATTACAACTTTAGAGACTAGTTAGGTTACACAACACTGCCCTGTGCATATTACACTCCAAGGCGCATATCGCATAGCACGCGCTAGTGCCTGTGCTATCTCGCGCTCTCCAATGAATCTGTAATTGCGCACAATGTATTGCATATTATATTTCACGCCGGTTCATCTTATATCACACTTTTTGGTGCATAGTTTATACCATACACTATATCTAGTTTTCATTTTCAATCGTGCTCTCAGGACTATGTTCTATATAACACTGTGTTCACCTACCCTTTTCACGGGCATCACATTTTGCGATAGGGGGTGGAGGGTCAGGGGGTGTTTCTGCCAAGTGAGCCCGGAGTCACAGTCACAAACGTCCTCTTCTTCCTGAATAAAAGTGAGATTATGCTGCATACTTGTTCATATTTTAAGTAGTTCGCACAGACACACGTTTTAAAAACAATAAAGTTCCTAATACCCGCCTTCTCTGAACAGTTAGCTTGCTGCCCCATCCCCCTCCTCCCTATCCTCTGTTGTGTGAATCCATGGACTAGCCTCCTTCCTCCTGCCATGCATGGTCGGATGTGCTGCCACTGCCCTCAATTTAGTATGATGTACCAGTCCACTCCTCCTGCCCTCCATTGCCCAATTCTATGCCCCATCATTGACCTCCTGCTTAAACTCTGTGCTTAGCTTGCTGCCCCTATTCTCCTTCCCCCTGCCCTCCGATGTCTTTGTGCATGCCCCTGCTCCATCCTTTTTGCCCACCATGTTCCATGGACCTGCCACTCCTATCTACTCTGAGTGTTCTGTTGAGCTGCCACTCCCCTCCCACCTGCCTAGCATTGTCAGATGACTGTAACCTGTCCCTGCCACCTCCACCCTGCCTGTCCACATCCCATGCCCCTATCCTCTTCCTCCTGTCCTACATGGTCCATTGTACTGCCACACCCTTCTGCCCTCCCTGGTCTGTTGTGCTGCAACTGCTCCTCCTGCCTGCCCCGTGCGGTCTGTTGTGAGGCCCCTTCCCCTGAACTTTCTTGTCTGTGCACAGGTCATGACCCTCCCTTCTATCCTCCATCGTCCTTTGTGCATGCCCCTGCACCCTCCTTCTTGCCCATCATAGCCATTGTGCTGCCACTAACCCTCCCACTTGCCATGCATGGTCTTCTGTGCTGCCATGGCCCCTCCCACCTTCCCTGTGTGGTCAGTTAGCTGCCCCTGACCCCCTCCCACCTTCCCTCCATGGTCTGTGTGTATGCCATCACAGTCTCAGTGTTGCTCTTCATGGCGTGTCTTGCTTCTAGTGCCCATCCTGCCTGACCTCCATGGCTATCTTGCTGCTCCTGCCCTGCCCCCTTGCCCCCAGCCCTCTGTTTACATGTGCAGACCCCTACTCCCTCCCTCCTGGCTTGTCTGTTCCATTGTAATGCCCCTGATCCGTCCCTCCTGCCCTTTATGGTCTGTTATGCTGCAGCTTTCTCTCCTGTCTGTCCATTATGGTCAGCTAGCTACCATTGCCTCTTGCCCCTCTGTTCTCTGTTGTCCATGTGCATGGTCCTGTCCCCTCCCTCTTGCTTTCTATGGATTGTTGTGCTGCACTCCCGTCCCGCATGCCCTGTGTGGTGTATTGTGCTGCTGCAAACCCTGATGCCTGCCCTGCAGGGTCAGTTTGGTGCACCTCTCCATGTCCCTCCTGTCCTCTGTTATCCAAGTCCATGTCCCTACCCCATTTCCTTCCATGATCCAATGTACCATACTTGCGAACATTTTGAACTTGGTAAGAGGGAGATTTTGAAAAAAAACTGGGGTATTGATTTTCCCCTTTGAGTTACATTGAAAAAGAGGAGATTGTAGACAGGAGACAGATCAAATAAAGCCCATTTGAGCTTAAAAACATTGGACGTTTCCTGGCTGAATCGGGTCTGTTGGCATGTATGGTTGTACTACCATTGCCTCTTCCTTCTGCCCACAATGGTCTATTACATTGCCACAGCCTCTCTTGCAAGTCCTGTATTGTTGGTTTGTTGCCCCTGCCCCCCTTTCCACTGCCCTCCATAGTCTGTTGTGCTGACACGGCCCTTCCTGCCGGCTCAGTGTGGTTAAATTGTTGCCTTTGCACCCTCCTACCTGCCTTCAATTTTCAGAGTCCGTGCCCCTGGCCTCTGCCTCTCAACAGTATCCTAATGAACAACTAGATTGCTAACATTCTATATTTATTACAAAAGTGTGGAACGCCTGACGTCATCTTGATGTAATCAAAACTGTAATACCTAGAGCATTTCCTTTAGAAATTACATATATGAGAGGGTCTTATTGGCATCAAAATTATGGTTAGTGCTCTAAAAGACTAAAATAAGGACATATTTTCTGAGTTTTTAAATAGCGACAAAGCACTTTTAAATTATTTGTTATCTTTATGTTTTTTTATCCAGTTGACCACTTGATTAAATGTTGCACTTAGGGGAGAGGATGTGGTGTTACTTCCAGAACTGCAGACTTTGCAACTGGGGAACCAGGTTGGGGTTTCTGCTTCAGCTCGACATTCTATGATTCTGGTCAAATCACTTAGTCTCCCCATGTCTACAACCAAAATGAATTTGTTCTTGTGTGATGTAACCAATGCTCATGTAAAGCACTCCAATACCTGACAAGTCTGCACTATATAACACTGCAAAAACACAAAATAATAAGTGTTTTGCACACTTCTGTCATTGGGCTATATTTGGGCTACATCTGGGTGATTTTGGGCTACATTTGGGCTCTTTTGTCTCCGGTGGCCATCTTGGGAGATTTATTTGTTTTGAAATTTCCTAATTTCCTCATGTACTGCAGTCTCCTCAGTAGGAAAGGCTTTCAGTTTTTTACTTTGATTCCATCATGAAGGTATTCAGATATGTCACACAATTGCCATAAATTCTGAATGTTAGCACTCTAGTTGCTCATTAGATCACTGTAGTAAAACTACTGTTCACCGTGGAAGTCTGCTCCTGGTATTAAAAGGGCATGTTTCAGTCTGCAAGTCAGAATTTTTTAATGAAATAGAAGAGGATTTGAGAAGCCCTCATTTTCTTTCTTCAGCATTAATCATAATTTCTACGGCAAAATGAACCCCCTCATTGTGTTCCTTTTTAAATTAAATGTTTTAAGTGTTACCAGTTTATTCCAATCAAGGTGGCTTCAGGTGTGCCATACTTTTGTCATAATGAAGACAGTAAGCACTCTAGTTGTTTTTAAGAACACTCTGGGACATTGTCATTGGGCTATACTTGGGCTACATCTGGGTGATATTTGGGCTACATTTGGGCTCTTTTGTCTCTGGTGGCCATCTTGGGAGACTTATTTGTTATGAAGTTTCCTAATTTCCTCATTTACTGCAGTCTCCTCAGTAGGAAATACTTTCAGTTTTTTACTTTGATTCCATCAAGAAGGCATTCAGATGTGTCACACATTTGCCATAAATTCAGAATGTTAGCACTATTTTTGCTCATTAGATCACTGTAGTAAAGCTACTGCTCACCAGGGAAAACTGCTGCTGGTATTGAAAGTGCATGTTTCAGTCTGCATGTCAGAATTGTTTTATGAAATAGAAGAGGATTTGAGAAGTCACTCACAATGTGCCCTAATTTTTCTTTCTGCAGCACTAATCATACTTTTTATGGAAACATTAACACCCTCATTTTGTTCCTTTTTAAATTAAATGTTTTAAGAGTTACCACTTTAATCCAAGCAAGATAGCTTCAGGTGTGCCATATGTTTATCATAAGTAGGACTGTTAGCGCTCTAGTTGTTCTTTGGAACACTCTGGGAAGCTGCAGTAGAACACAAAGGAATCAACTGACAGTCTCTGCCCTTGTTGGATGTACATGTTTTACTGAGAATGTCAGACTTCATTCTCACATGACTGAGAAAGATAATGTGAATTTACAGAAAATAAACTCTCAGTTTAGCTTATAGATCACCTTCCAAACCTCTGTGGGAAAAGCATGAGAAAATATTTTTCTCTCAATCATGACATCCCAGCAGAAGGCTTTTTCACATGGTGAAATCACCTTAGAACATACCACAATTCCTAAAATGAGTATGGTACCCATCAACAAATGATTTATAATGTAACTAAAGTCTTAAAACCTTCTATTAACTGCAATGCTTTTTAATGAGGTGCTATCATGTATATTGGACCCAAGATGGCTGCCAACACTTCTTGGATAAAGTGCTGACAGCCAATCAGATCTCAGGATGAGATGTGTGGTTAGGCTCCGCCCACATATATATATGAATTTACTTTTGATTTTCTCAGGAACTACTGAACAGATTGACACCAGACCTGCAAAAGGCACTTCCCTGACCTGAGGACTACCTCTCTGCCAAATTTCAAGTAATTCTGTTCAGCCGTTCGGGCTGTACCTTGGACTAAAGGTCCCTATGGAAAATTGCATGGGGAAAATGTGTTTTGGGACCACCCTTTTTTCTCAGCCTCCGCTTGACGAATCCCCCCGAGACTTTCAGGGTAGGAGCGGAGCGGAGCGCCCCACCTATTTTGAAAATTTTGCGAGGATTCGTCAACCGGCGCCAAAGTTATTCCAAATAGAATGTTGCGGATTTCCTATGGAAACACGGTCCTAACTATAACTATCTACCGGCAACCGCCAGTAGATAATATATATATATATATATATATATGACCATGGTCGTGTGAAGAACCCATTAAAAATTTGGGTAATCCGTTCCTGTGAGTGCTTGGTCCATTTATTTGTGCCGTGAGCTGTGGATTGTTGATCCGTGCGGTTTCCGTCACCGCACTATCGAGCACCCGATCGAGAGTGTAAGGGAGTAAAGGCGGGGATTGAGCATGATATATATATATATATATATATATATATACATATATACATATACAAATATATATATATATCTATATATATATATATATTTATTTACTGAAAAAACCATAGGTTTCACACACGTTATAGTTAGGAATTAGCATTTAAAAAACCTTGCAAATTCACTGAAAAAAACCATAGGTTTCACACATGTTATAGTTAGCTGGACATTTCACTCGTACAAAACCATTGAAATTCCCCCGTTATAGTTAGTTCAGCTAACTATAACTGTGTGACGTCATCAGCAGTGGATTGCGGTCGCGCGAGTTATAGTTAGCTGAACTAACTATAACGGGGGAATTTCAATGGTTTTGTACGAGTGAAATGTCCAGCTAACTATAACATGTGTGAAACCTATGTTTTTTTCAGTGAATTCGCAAGGTTTTGTAAATGCTAATACCTAACTATAACGTGTGTGAAACCTATGGTTTTTTCAGTGAATTTGCAAGGTTTTTTAAATGCTAATTCCTAACTATAAAGTGTGTGAAACCTATGGTTTTTTAAGTGAATTTGCAAGGTTTTTTAAATGCTAATTTCTAACTATAACGTATGTGAAACCTATGGTTTTTTTAGTGAATTTGTAAGGTTTTTTAAATGCCAATTTATGTATGTATTATTATATTTTTTATATATTTATTTTACAATAAACTACCTATGTATATAGTTATAGATTGACTGTATCCTGTAATATGGAATGGCTCAGCTCTTTTTTTTTTAATTTGGATAAAGTTGAACAGCATAGTTAATATCTTTTATAAACAGTTTAAAATGTTTTATTTTTTTTAAGGGTTTTTCACGGTGTGCACACCCCGCGGTTTTTTGAAAAAAAATAAAATGATTTTTTCACCCTTCGGGGTCCTTCAGGGACCCCCTGACAAAGGCTAGGGGGTCAGGAACTCTCTACCCTGCCCCCTTTTCATGTTCTCCACCTTTCTTTTTCACTGTCACACACAAAATGGCGTCCGACACTTCCTGATTTCGACCGATTGGAATGTTGACTGACATCTAACCACCAATCAGAATTACGCTTGTGGACATTTGGTGCGCGCACGGTGCGCGCATATAGATATTTTTGTACTTTTAACTGCAATTTTCGCAGGAACTACTGAACAGATTGACTCCATATATGCAAAAGGCACATCCCTGACCCGAGGACTACCTCTTTGCCAAATTTCAAGTAATTCTGTTCAGCCGTTCAGGCTGTACCTTCAACTAAAGGTCCTATGGGAAAATGCATGGGGAAAACGCGTTTTGGGACCCCCCTTTTTTCTCGGCCCGCACTTGACGAATCCCCCCGAGACTTTCAGGATAGGAGCTGAGCGGAGCGCCCCATTAGTTTTGAAAATTTCGCGAGGATTCGTCAACCGGCGCCAAAGTTATTCAAAATAGAATTTTGAGATTTCCTATGGAAACACGGTCCTAACTATAACTATCTACTGGCGACCGCCAGTAGATAATATACAAAAAAGAAGCAGAGAATTCTGGGTATTTCTCAAGTTTAGGTGGAAAGCAGCTCCTGTAGAGAGCACTCTCAACATCAGTGACACTCTAGATCTGCTCACCTCAAATGTCTGTTTTTCTATCAAAGTCTTTAAGCATAGGATTAGCACAGTGCCATCCACGTCGAGATAGAAAAGGACAAAGTCTTTTGCCATTCCTCGGCAAGGACAACACTGTGCTAGTCCTTTGCTTAAAGACTTTGCTGAAGAATGGGCAAAAGACTTTGTCCTTTTCTATCTCGGCGTGGATGGCACTGTGCTAATCCTATGCTTAAAGACTTTGATAGAAAAACATTTGAGGTGAGCAGGTCTAGAGTGTCGCTGGTGTTGAGAGTACTCTCTACAGGAGTTGCTTTCCACCTAAACTTGAGAACTACCCAGAGTTCTCTGCTTCTTTTTTGCATAATTTATTCGTCACTCTATGCCTGAAAGGGTATTTCTTTGACTTATACTGGGTGCTCCCTTGTGTCTGGACAAAGCTATACCTCTCTGAAGAGCTCTAATTAGAGCGAAACACTGTGTCAGGGGTTGCTTTTACTCATTTCAGGTTGGCTTGATTGGTATTTTACCAATTCAAATCTGTAATACTGTGCCTGGAGTGGTAATTGGATTTTGTCATTTTACAGCTCGGCAAGGACAGCACTGTGCTAGTCCTATGCTTAAAGACTTTGCTGTACAAATGGCAAAAGACTTTGTCATTTTCTATCTCGGCGTGGATGGCACTGTGTTAATCCTATGCTTAAAGATTTTGATAGAAAAACAGACATTTGAGGTGAGCAGATCTAGAGTGTCGCTGGTGTTGAGAGTGCTCCATACAGGAACTGCTTTCCACCTCAACTTGAGAACTACCCAGAGTTCTTTGCTTCTTTTTTGCATAATTTATTCGTCACTCTATGCCTGAAAGGGTATTTCTTAGACTTATACTGGGTGCTCCCTTGTGTCTGGACAAAGCTATACCTCTCTGAAGAGCTCTAATTAGAGCGAAACACTGTGTCAGGGGTTGCTTTTACTCATTTCAGGTTGGCTTGATTGTTATTTTACCAATTCAAAGCTGTAATACTGTGCCTGGAGTGGTAATTGGCTTTTGTCATTTTACAGCTCGGCAAGGACAGCACTGTGCTAGACCTATGCTTAAAGACTTTGCTGTACAAATGGCAAAAGACTTTGTCCTTTTCTATCTCGGCGTGGATGGCACTGTGCTAATCCTATGCTTAAAGATTTTGATAGAAAAACAGACATTTGAGGTGAGCAGATCTAGAGTGTCGCTGGTGTTGAGAGTGCTCCATACAGGAGCTGCTTTCCACCTAAACTTGGGAACTACCCAGAGTTCTCTGCTTCATATATATATATATATATATATATATATATATATATATATATATATATATATATAGATATAGATATATGAGTAAAGGTTGCCGTTTCGTGAGAAGCACTCGCAGGTTGGAATGCAGCTGGCAAGTGAAAAGCCTCCGGTTGTGACGTGACTCCGACCACCTCACTGTGATGCCGACGCGTTTCAAGCTGGACGCTCTTCTTCATGGGCAAAATAAGCAAAGAAGGACTTGCGATTAGCCACTAGAACATCTCCTTTATTTTAGATTCCAAATAGCTTTCAGGTGAGTTATCTCACTAGGAATTCTGGGACTAGTAGGCAAATGAGTAATCTCCAAGTGGGTCGCTGTCACAGTTTGCTCTTATTTTTAAAACCAGGGTGAGTTAAAAAGTCACGCACAGTTCTTTTCCATATAGCAGCACCAACCTGCTCTGTGAAATGCTGCCTTTGTAGGCTGCCACAGACCCACTGGGATATCGTGGCGGTGCTACCTCGTGGCCCAGGCAGGACCACATTGTATGAGTAAAGGTTGCCGTTTCGTGAGAAGCACTCACAGGTTGGAATGCAGCTGACAATTGAAAAGCCTCCGGTTGTGACTCCGACCACCTCACTGTGATGCAGACGCGTTTCAAGCTGGGCGCTCTTCTTCATGGGCAAAATATGAATTTGTCTATCCTGAATTACATAACTACGGATATCGCTACGTTATAAAGAGGCTTTTACATATTTATATTAACTTTATTGTCTATGGCCATAACGATCATGGTAATTATGTACTCATGCCAAAGCATTACGAACTGTTTTCATTCCGTATGAACTTGGTGAATGCTTATTTGAAGTAACTTTATTGATTGTGGCAATAAGAATGACAAAAATGCTGTATCAAATCGAATACACTGCCAAATGTTCCAATTTTTATACTAAAATTGCTGAATGTATTTATACATATAGATTTTCGTGCTTTGCTTTGTATAATAGATCAGTACATATTAATTTTAGAAGATTCTGCCATAGCCTCACTGTGTAAAGCATATGGACGGAAGTATGTCCTTGCTTTCTATGAACTGTCATTTGTATTTCTAAGGGAAATTGCAGGCACTAAAATCACTCGATAAAGGCTAAACCCGAAACGCATCGTCTTGGTGCACCATAAACTATTGTGCATTCTCCTGGTGTGCCGTTCTTGTTGTTTTTTCCTGGGATTACTTAAGGAAAACACCGGAAATACGATAGATTTGACTGCTGCTGTCGCTGTAGCAGGCATCAACACCGCAGGAAGGCGAACTGCAAAGTACAGCAAACGACTCAGATATATATATGTATATATATATATATACATATATATATATATACATATATATATATCAACAAAAAGAAAGGTGTTAAAAGACATTTCTTCACTAAGGCTTTGACTGTGATAATTTTATATATGATCTTATAGCAAAGAGTTTTCTTCCAATAAGAATATTTTAAAGAGCCAAGGCTTTTGACAAAGAATTTCATTGACATAAATTCTATAATGTAGCACCCCCACAGTTTAGTTCAGGCATGGCATAATTCCATAACTTGTAATGAAGATAAGTTAAGTAATGTGTAACAATTTTTTCTTCACAGATTACCAAGAAGCGTTGGAGGTGATACCTTGGACTGCTGTGGCAATCTCTCTCTTATCCACTTCCCCTTTCCTCCCTGCTAGCGGACTGTGGAAAATAACTTGTTTATTAGCCCGGCGCAGTGGTGGAGCAGAATTGGGAGCTACTTCTGTTCCTGTGGAAATCGCATCTGGTATCTGAGAAGAGGAAGCAGTGGACTGCAGAGGGGTTACATTTACTATTCCCACTCAAGTCTGTGCAACAGTATGGAAAGGGTTGGACTTCATAGGGGTTAAAGTTACTATTCTCACTCCAGTCTGCAACTGTAGGGAAAGCATTGGATTTAGGAAGGGTTAAATTTTTTATTCCCACTCCAGTCTGTGCAATAGAAGGGAAAGCATTGGACTTCAGAGAGGCAAGGCTTACTATTCCCACTCTAATCTAAGCAACAGTAGGGAATGCGTTGGACTTTGGAGGGGTTACATTTACTATTCCTACTCTAGTCTGTGCAACAATAGGGAAAGCGTTGGACTTCAGAAGGGTACAATTTACTATTCTCACTCCAGTCTGTGAAACAGTAGGGAAAGTGTTGGACTTCAAAAGGGTCATATTTACTATTCCTGTTCCAGTCTGTGCAACAGTAGGGAAAGCGTTGGACTTCGGAGGAGTTAAATGTACTATTCCCACTCCAGTCTGTGCAACAGTAGCAAAAGCGTTAGACTTCAGACAGGTTTAATTTCCCATTCCCACTCAAGTTGGTGCAACACTAGGGAACGCGTTGGACTTTGGAGGGGTTACATTTACTATTATCACTCCAATCCAAGCAGCAGTAGGGAAAGCGTTGGAGTTTGCTGTGGTAAGATTTACTATTCCTACTCAGGTCTGTGCAACAGTATGGAAAGGGTTGGACTTCATAGGGGTTAAAGTTACTATTCTCACTCCAGTCTGCAACTGTAGGGAAAGCATTGGATTTAGGAGGGGTTACATTTACTATTCCTACTCTAGTCTGTGACACAATAGGGAAAGCGTTGGACTTCAGAGGGGTACAATTTACTATTCTCACTCCAGTCTGTGAAACAGTAGGGAAAGTGTTGGACTTCAAAAGGGTCATATTTACTATTCCTGTTCCAGTCTGTGCAACAGTAGGAAAAGCGTTGGACTTCGGAGGAGTTAAATGTACTATTCCCACTCCAGTGTGCAACAGTAGCGAAAGCGTTAGACTTCAGACAGGTTTAATTTCCCATTCCCACTCAAGTCGGTGCAACAGTAGGGAAAGCGTTGGACTTTGGAGGGGTTACATTTACTATTATCACTCCAATCCAAGCAACAGTAGGGAAAGCGTTGGACTTCATAGGGGTTAAATTGACAATTCCCACTCCAGTCTATGCAACAGCAGGGAAAGTTTGGACTACGGACGGGTTGAATTTACTATTACCACTATAGTCTAAGCAACAATAGGGAAAGCGTTGGACTTCGGAAGGGTACAATTTAGGATTCTCACTCCAGTCTTTGCAACAGTAGGGAAAGCGTTGGACTTTAAAAGGGCCATATTTACTATTCCCACTCTAGTCTGTGCTGCAGTAGGGAAAGCGTTGGACTTTGGAGGGGTTACATTTACTATTCCTGCTCCAGTCTGTACAACAATAGGGATAGCGTTGGACTTCAGAGGGGTACAATTTACTATTCTCAGTCCAGTCTGTGAAACAGTAGGGAAAGTCTTGGACTTCAAAAGGGTCATATTTACTATTCCCACTCTAGTCTGTTCAGCAGTAGGGAAAGCATTGGACTTCGGAGGGGTTAAATTCAGCTGAGGCCCGAAGCTGCATTAAAAAGATAATGCATAATGTCAGCCTCCGTGTCTTTAATGAAATCCAGATTCTCTGGTCATGGTAATAGGAGAATCGCAATTCTCACTCCAGTCTCTGCAACAGTAAGTAAAGCGTTGGACTTTAAAAGGGCCATATTTACTATACCCTCTCTAGTCTGTGCAGCAGTAGGGAAAGCGTTGAACTTTGGAGGGGTTACATTTACTATATCTTCTCCAGTCTGTGCAATAGTAGGGAACGCGTTAGACTTCTGTGGGGTTACATTTACTATTGCCACTCCAGTCTGTGCAACAGTAGCGAAAGCGTCTGGCTTCGGACGGGTTTAATTTCTATTCCCACTCTAGTCTGTGCAGCAGTAGGGAAAGCGTGGAACTTTGGAGGGGTAAGATGTACTATTCCCACTCCAGTCAGTGCAACAGTAGGGAAATCGCTGGACTTCATAGGGGTTAAATTGACTATTCCCATGCCAGTCTAAGCAACAGTAGGTAAACTATTTCACCTCAAACACATTACATATTTGAATAACCCTATTCATTTATAAAAAAATATAAAATATAAATATAAACGATTTACTTAACAGAAAAATGATATGTGTATATGTATATGTATATATATATACACACACACACATATATATATATATATATATATATATATATATATATATATTTGAGAAAACAACAATTGACCAATTTACAAAATTCGTAAACAATGTAATAATTAATTTTCAATTAACCGATAATGGTTACTTACTTATTACTTAAATAACTTGCCATCCTATGCCCTTACAAGCCAAGCAACCCACACCTCCAATATAATAATTATGTATAACACAATTTACATAATTGATAATTAATTACATATTTAGTTAGCAATTAATACATAATTGTTAATCAATTACTTAATTACCTTCCCCTAATCAATTACTTAATTAACTTCCCAATCCTACACACCAAGTAGCCCACACCTAAAATATAACTAAAATATATAATTATGACACAATTTACATAATTAGTAATCAGTTACATATTTAATTATACATTAATAATTATTATTTTTCATGTATTAATTAATTAGCTTCCCATCCTACATCCCTACAAACCTAGCAACCCACAACTAAAATATAACTAAAATATATGATTATTACACAATTTGCATAATGAATAATCAATACAATAATTAGTTAATTAACAATACGTTGTTAAATATGTATTACTTAATTAACGTCTCGACCTATCCCCCTACAAATCCAACAACCCACTATGACACTATAAATTACTATTAGCAATTAAATTAAACATTCTCAATCACTTAGAATTACTAATTATTTAAAAATAATATATAATAAGAATCATACAAATGGTAACACATAAAAATAACATACGAACAAAAACACATTAAAATAATTGAAAAATTATATCTTTACAACATAGTATTGAAAACTATTTTAACAACAATGATATTCTTAACAACGATATTACTTACCTGAGAAACGATATTCTTCCTGATGATATTTTTGTATCACAATATTTTTGTATCACAATATTTTTTTTCAGATATTTCTGTCTCCCGATATTTACAACTCAATATTTTGTCCAAATATTATGTGGTTCGAAGGGTGTTGCCTTTGTTTTGTAATCCTACGTGTGAAGCATTTCCATGTCGTGCATGATGAACACCAATGTGTGGTTATCGCGTTATGAAATGCAGGGCATAGCAGTGTGGTGGATCAACAGGTATGCGAGACATAGCCACAGTTTATGGTTTTTCAGTACACTGGCAGCTTTGAACAGCTGTGCACGTCCCTTTATGGTAGTTCTTATAATTATAGTCTGCGTAGCTGGTTGCTGCACTGGGTTGTCCAATCAGAAATGTTGTGAATAGTTGTGAGCCAGAGCTGTCTTAGTTGGAGGAAGTGAGAAGTGGAGAGATCTGCTGGGATGGCCATTGTTACTGTCACCCCTTATCTAAATGTCATTGTGAGATTTAAAGAAGCGTCCATAGTGTATAGATATTTGGGACTTGCAGTTGTGGACTAGATTGAGGTCCTCTGACTGATCCGCAGTGTGCTCCAGATCTCTTAAGTTAGTTCATTCCTGTTCATTTAGAGATGGCTGGTTTATTGGCTGCACACTACTGGTGATGAACAACCCTCGTAGCAGATATTTCTTAAGTGAATGTAAGAGGTGTAAGGTTCCGTTGGCTGCTGACCGCTGAGTGTTATGGTATTAGTATTAACGTGGGCCATCACTGTTATATTTGAAATTACATAACCAGATAATACCCTAGCGGACCATAGTTTAGCCCTCCTTAACTTATCTGCAGATCAAAAGTAGTTTGCTGGTTGGGTTATTTCGAATCTGTGGATTGTAATCTGAAGATTGAGCTTGAGGGTGCAACTGTCTTTTCAGGTTTTGTTGCAGGAATGTGTGGTGGTGTAATTGTCTGGGAAAGAGCTGTGTTTTCAACTGCCTTCTAAAGTTTATATGCTCCCAGGTGCTTAAAATGCTGGCTGGTAGAGAGTGCCAGAGCTTGGCGAATTGTACTGAGAAAATAGTGCCTCCTATGGATTTCTTGCGGAAAGGTTGTATGATGATAAGTGGTGCAAGCCTGGAGCGCAGTGCCCTGTTTTCTTTGTTTTGCTTTAACTTATCTTGTAGGTATAGCGGTCCCATAAACTTTGCAGTTAATGCTATGAATAGCCAGTGGAGTGTTGGTAAGACTGGAGTCATGTCTTTTCTTTGCTGACGGCAGAGAAAAAGTCTTGCAGTTGTATTTTGCATATGATGAATATGGGTGTGCCAAGGTATAGTCTGTTGGCATAATTCAATTTGGAGATTACAGGTGTGAGGATGGCTTGCATTTTCTGTTGGTATCCAAGATATGGGAGGATGTAATGTAGTGTTTTTATTGTGCAGACGGCCCTCTGTTTTGCGTTGTTAACACGTGATATCAAATACAGGTTTGAATCTATGGCATCACTAGGTTTCTGACTTCTCTTGATATTGTTGGGGGGCCTTATGTACCTTAGGCCATATGGTGGTAGGCTGGTATTTTTGTCATTGTCCTCAGGTCATAATCTCTGTCCTTGCGATATTCAGCTTTAGATGATTATTCATTATCCAGGTGTTTATGACAGTCAAGTGTTAAATTATAGAGGTATTCTGGATCATCCATTTAAAAAATGATTTGGGTATCACCTACATAGTTGAAACAAGTGAGGTTGAATGATTTAATCAGGTTTGGTAATGGGGGTTAGGTAGATGTTGAGTAATAGAGGAGATATGATGGACTCCAGAGGGATGCCACAGTAAGTATTGTGTGAGTTGCTGATGTGAAAGGTGGTACCACTAATGGTTCACAGTCACATTTGAGAGACTAAGAATTCAATGGACATTAGCTGAACTCCCTCCTCGCCTTTCACATATGGTAGGTCAAATAATAATTTGCTGCTACACAACTGTACAAAACATTGAGTCATGTTGTTCTTAAGCCAGCAACCTTCATGATCTTTCCTATTCCTGATACCTAAGCGGTTGTCGTTACCCAAACCTACCAGTCATTCAGAAGCATTGTCCAATCAGGAAACTTAAAATTCCAATATAGCATAGTACTTTGATTAGCCTATTGTGCTGAGGTGAAATATACTAAAAAAACAGTATACTGTTCCTAAATAGAAAAAATAAGGTAACACTGTTCGTGAATCCCAGTGGATGCCAGTAAGGAGTATTTTAATTGTCGGGGCAGGAGCCCTCAAACACCCAAGAGGGTGGCATGCTTCATCACCGGGCTAGCACCTCGTTGGGCCTGTGATGAAAAGCCCAACAGGCCCCTATATAGGGGCTCTTTGCTGGAGATCTTTTTTATCTCAATTTGTCATACAGAGTTTGAAATGGATTTGATATCCTTCAGAAGTTCATTGTTAATTAAATCTGTAGATTGTTGAAAGTAAAATTAAAATTATCTCTGTAAGTACTTTATTTTGGGGGTTCCTGTTAAGGATTAAACACAAAGTAGGAATATATTCGGAAATAATGTTCCACAATATTCACCAAAATTGTTGACATGTTCCTGCGCAATTAGTCTCTACAGATCTATGCCAATTCATCAGGCCCAATCAACCTAATCTTCATCTGGTAGTACTTTAGCTAAATCCATAAAGTTTACCCACACACAGAAACACCCAAATAAGAGTGCACTCAGATACATAAGTATACCTCTTTCATGTTGATGGAAAATTCCACACCCTAAAACCCGACCTAAATGTGAACATATTGAAACATGTCATTAAAAACATTATAGATGCATGTCATGGATTAAGACCCTTATTCGTTATTCCATTTATAGATTAAGTATCATATGATAAGTATCAACATCAGTGTAGAAACCAGTAACAGATAACACATACACACACATATATATAAGAAAAGACATTTGTGAGCAAATTGAAGGATTGAGTGAACACTCTGTAGATTATAGAGTGAAAGAACACACAATCGCAGGGAGTGCCACACAACCGCTGTTTACCCAATCCCTACTCGAATTGGGTCCCTTGGGACTCATGGGATCTGCGGCCACTCATAGATATATTCTAAATGTGTACAAAATAGCTATAGGTTTCCACTGTATCTACTGACTGAAATACGGCCAATCACCCACCAGTTGTACTTACATCTACTCTCAATGGACATTGCCAGCGGGCAACTCCATCTCCACGGTCCTGAAAGTATCAGTGCAGATCAAGCATCTAATATTTAAACCCAGAAGCCTATGCGACTTACTCATGTGTACTAATGTAAGCATGATCACAAGGGTGCGCTGTGGCACCCTAGTCAGGCCGGCCACTATGAGTGTAGTGTCCATCCTTACGTGCCATGGTGAAAGAAAAGGCATGATTATCTGTACAAGCAGAAAAGGTGGAAGGAGTACTGATTAAAGGTGGAAGCAGAATCATTAAAGGTGGAAGGGTTACTGATATACCAATATAACTAATAAATGTAATGGCAACAAAACATACACACCAATGTGTAATGTATCCTGGTAATATATGCGATATTTACGATCTCTAGTAATGAAGTGAAAGAATCAAGAAGATCTTATATATTCTAGGAATCACAATAAAGGATTCTCTTGGTAGTTCAAATCTAAGAGCGGAGAGCGGACCCTCCAAGTGAAAGATTAATTTCTTTTGCATGCTAGTTCACTCCATGGAATATCATCATTCAATCCACTGGTATGAGTGTTCATCCAAAACACCCATCTCTGTTCATTCTAGAGTAGAACTGGTTGTAGAATGTCACCGTGCATCATAGATTTCAAAATGCACCACTCCATTTCATCCGGGGTGTGGTTCATCTCAAGGTAGAGCAAACTCATTTTCGAGGTGATTTTCTTACACCTGATTCTGCTCCTATGTTCATTGATGTGTGTTTTACTGCTCTCATCATCATGCCAAATGTATCTTAAAACACAGGGACATGTAATTGGGTAGGAGGAATTCTTTGTATTGCAATTAGTATGTTTGTTCAGGCTCCAATTTTTCCCATTCTCTAATTCAATCGCTTTTAATGGTTTTGTCCATCTACATACATTACAGTGCCCACACAGGTAGTTTCCTATTACCGGAGATAAGCCCTATTTGAAATTCTTCTCCTGTGGTTTAGTCTTGGTCTAGTATGTATCAGCATATCTCTCGGAGGTTTGGTGTGTTTAAATACGAACCGTGGGCGATCAAAATTCAATGTTCCACTGTAAATAATATTTAATTGCTTGTTAATGATCTTCCTGATTTTATTGCCACTAGAAATGAAGGTGGTGACACATGTATGTGCTCTTATTATTTCTGAAGGTTTTTGTTCCAAAAATACCTCTTTGTTGTTGTTCCTACTGTCTTATGGGCCTTGTTGGTGATATGCATAGGTATTTCCTGTTGCATCATTTTCCCCCAGGGCATAGGCTTGTTGATCTTAACCCTGCATGTCACTGCAATTTCTCCTGATTCTCACAAACTGACCAAATCTCCCATATCCTGGCAGCCGTTTGTGAAATATAGTCTGGCGAGATAATGTATCTACTCTAGTAATCTTTATGTTGTCTGCAGGAGTCAGATAGTTTGTTATGTTAATGTGCCTGCCGCAGGGGACTACAAATCCCTTGCGCCCCCTATATCCTGGCAGCCTGATGTCCTGTTCAACAATCTGCAGGGATATGATGGCCACATTGCACTAACGTCTTTGACCTGTGATCATAGGGGACTTCTCCAGTTCCATTAGGTCCCCAGGATGGCAGGCTTCTGGTACTGGGGAACAGCGAAAAGCACAGTTGTCAAAGAAAGCTGACAGGTGCTACTAATGGCAGTCCACAGCCAAGAGAAAGTTTCAGTTGCCACACATGGCCGGCTAGAGAGACAATAGAAATATTGAAAAGTACAGAAAAGATAGAGAGAAAAGGTTCTTGAAAAAGAGAGAAAATTGAGAGTGTAAATAGAAAAAGCAATAGAGAAACAGAGCAAGAGAGACATGAATGTAAAGATAGACGCAGTAGCAAATAGAAAAGGATGGTGAGGGAAAGGTTAAAAGAGGCAGTAGGGACAGAGATTAGAAGATGAACGAGAGCTACGTATACATAGAGAAAAGGTGTCTGGAGATTTTAAGTGGGACTTATAATTTATTATGTTTTGGGCAATACACATGACAAAATATGATTTCAGGGCACAATTCTGCACTTTATTTTCCAAAAGGGTTCTTAGTATACGATACACAAATCACCTTGCATAGTAGTCTTTAAAATCCTAAAAAAGGCTAAACATTGTTACTTGATCCAAATTGCTTTTTACTAAGTATCTAACAATGGCACCCCCTTGTTATTTGGTACTATATGTTCTAGGTGAGACCTTCTCTTTTAATGCATATCAGCCATGTCTACAGTTGCTGGTATATTCGCTAGAAAGTACAACCTACTTGCTGAGAAGTCCAAATTCTATTAAGAATGCGATTGACTTTCTAGTATGCATTTAAATAAGTCGGTCTCTGAACTGCTTCATAACATAGAACTTGACTTTTATCTATACCAGTAGTAATACCAAAATATCCCTCTGCAAGTAAATATGTTCCATTTCCAGTACACATGGCAGGCTTCCGTGCTTTCTACAATCACCACTCAGAAAAGCCCTTGCTCATCCAAGCAATGTTAGCCACATAGAGGGTGTCACATTGAGAATTCAATGCAAGGAGTCTACTATATGTGTAAGCTGGAGAATGTCCATAATTCTGGAAGTGAAGGGCACTATAGCATTCAAATGGGAGATACCATGCAAGTAGCATCAAAGAGAGATTTGATCACAGACCAGGGTCCTGGATGCAAACCGTGAAGACACCACTCAGAGCTTTAGAGGCAGTGCTGCTGCCTGTCCATCTTTGGCTCCTCTAACTGGATATTAAACTAATGTCCTCATACAGACCACAGACCTAAAATGGACCCATCCTGGGCTCACACAATCACTTATCCTTTTCCGTGCCTTCCTGTCTTGCTGGTCAATATCTAACAAAGGTCTTCCTTTGTACATTACCTTTCGCACAACCTGTCTGTAACTATGAGGGCTGTATGACAATGTCAGAGCCTGCTTCAATACCCTGCAGTTTTGACTGGTGCTTTTGATCAAATGTAATTGAACTATCCATCTTTTGCCACAAACTTACCATGAAATTTATTGGGGGACCTTTCCAACCTCATTAGTGTTGCAGCCCTAAAATGTTTATAAACACACTGTTTGCCACTAACTTCCCAAAATTTTCTTATGGATATGTTCCAAGTTCTCTCTGTACAGTTATTTGAAATCAGTGGTGAGTTAAATTAAGACTTTACTTACAAAGTTGGGTAGAGCTAGGAAACTCCATACTTTGTAAAGCAGGCGAAGTTTCCTAACTTTATGTGAGGTAAGGTTTATCCTTTCAAGCCTTCCAGGAGTGATGATTTCCAGATACACATTGTACCAGGTAGGATATCCTCCAGCAAAAAGAATGTTGAGTGTGAAGGCTGGTCACTGACCATGTCATGAGTGATGTAATATGTGACGTCATCAGAAGTGCATTGCGGGGGTGCGAGTTATAGTTAGCTGAACTAACTATAACGGGGGAATTTCACAGGTTTTGTACGAGTGCAATGTCCAACTAACTATAACTTTTCAGTGAATTGCTAAGGTTTTTTTAAATGCTAATTTCTAACTATAACGTGCCTGAAACCTATGGTTTTTTCAGTGAATTTCAAAGGTTTTTCAAATGTTAGTTTCTAACTATGCCTACAGAGATAGGACATGTGAAGAAAGAAGAAAAAACGCACAGAAAGAAGCAAAAGAAATGCAGAAAGAAGTAACAGAAGTGTGCAATGAAGAAGAAAAGTGCAGGAAGTAGCAAGACATGTGCAGAAAGAACCAACAGAGGAGCAGAAAGAGGCCTTGTTCCAAAATCATCCTGTGCCCACAACTTTTTCAGATGGGTACTGGTGGTAACTGACTGACTAATCAGGCCTAGAGCCAGTGCTATGCTAAAAGACACTAAGAATACAGTGAAAACACCTACATACACTAGGGAACACTATGCGTTGGGGTACCCCTGTGATTAGCATGACCTCCTCTGTAAGTCCCTAGTACATAATAGGGCAGGGGGATTAAAACTACCTCTTAAAACGCGCTACGGGTGAAGCACAGTGGTGAAGGGAGGGGGGTGCCTGGGGTGACGAGCCCACCAGGTACCGCCAGTAAGCGCCACAGGGCTACGTTGCAGAGAGGTGGTCTGAGGTCACGCCCCTTTTTACACCTCTCTGCAACGCAGCCCTGTGGCGCTTACTGGCGGTACCTGGTGGGCTTGTTGGCCCACAGGGACCCTCAGGATTGAAGGGGAATTAATTCCCCACCTTAAAACGCGCCACAGGGCCCGTTTGCACACTTTTCACATCAGGCCCCACCCCTTCCCTTCATCACTGTGCAAACGCGCCCTGTGGCACGTTTTTAAGTTGGGGATTAAGTCCCCTTGAATCCTAAGGGTCCCTGGGGTCCAACTAGCCCACCAGGTACCTCCAGTAAGCGCCACAGAGCTGCGTTGCAGAGAGGTGTAAAAAGGGGTGTGGCCTGGACCACCTCTCTGCAACGCAGCCCTGTGGGGCTTACTGGAGGTTCCTGGTGGGCTAGTTGGTCCCCAGGGACCCCCAGTATTGAAGGGGAATTAATTCCCCAACTTAAAACGCGCCACAGGGCACGTTTGCAGAGTGTTGCTGGAGAAAGCGGGGCCTCTGGCACAATCGCGTGTTTTTTTTTAAGAAGTGGGGCTGTGTGGCCCCCCTTCTTTTTCTATTTTATGGGTCCCGGGGACCCCATCCCCCGGGGCATGGCCAGTGTTTTTTTGAAATTGGAGGGGGGCTGCGTGGTCCCCGTCCTGAGGCCATTTATGGCCCCGGGGACCCCATCCCCCGGGGCCTGCCCTTGTGTTTTTTTATTTTAATTATGGGGAGGGGGACCGCGTGGCGCCCGTCCCTGGCCACTTCTGGCCCCAGGGACCCCATCCCCCAGGGCCTGGCTACATCGTTGGGGACCGGGGGGGGGGGCAATTCCCCCATGGTCCCGCCAGCTCCCCGCCTCCTGCGGGAGCCGGCATTGCTTTTCCACACTGGGAGCTGCTAAAATGCAGCTCCCCATGTGGAAAAGCAATCTGGTTTGGTTTTTGGAAGAGAGAGCAGGTTCCCTGCTCTCTCTTCCAAAAACCAAACCAGAGTTTGCTATGACAGGGCGGGAGCCGCGAGGCTCCCGCTCTGTCATAGCAAACTGCAGTGTCCCGGGGTGGGCACCCCAGGACACTGCAGGAGCCGGCCCTGGGGTGGCGGTCCCCAGGGCCATCATTGGCTCCTAGAGGGGGGCCCCCCACCCAACATTGTTGAAGCCCCAGGGCGTGGTGGTCCCTGGGGCTCAGGGGTCCGTTACGGACCACCGCATTAAAAAATTTGTGGCCCGGGGAGTTGGTGGTCCCCGGGTGCCCCTCCCACACAGATCTTTTTATTTTAAAATCAAAAGCCCCGGCGGTGGCGGTCCCCGGGGCAGCAGAGGGGCCGTGCCCCCCGCAAATTAATAAATAAAAACCCCAGGGGGGTGGCGTTCCCGGAGCTTGGGGGGCCTCTAAGGCCCCCCCACCGATTTCATAACAAGCCCTGGGGGTGGCGGTCCCCGGTGCTGCAGGGGGGCTATGTGCCCCTCCACAAATATTCATGCCCCCCCACACATTTTTTTGCATGCCCCTGGGACCTGGCCCACCCAGAGGCTTTAATTAAATGAAGCGCGGGAGCCCACGCTTCGTTTTTTTTATTTTCAACCGAAATTTGCGCTGGGTGCGCGAATCTCGCCAATTTTTTTTTTTTAAATGCTTTTCTTCGCCCTGGGGGTCCTTGTGGGACCCCCTGAGCAGGCCTAGGGGGTCAGGGTGTTTCACCCCTGCCCCCTTTTCTTGTTGTATGTGTTTGTTTTTCTCTTTTCTTGTGCCTCGGTTCTACCGAGGCACAAGATGGCTGCCAACACTTCCTGGTTGGGAGTGTTGACAGCCAATTAGAATAAAGCTCGTGATCAGGAGAGTGCGCGGAGCCACTGCTGTCATAGATAACACTCTGTTTATTTCTTAATTTCTCAAAAACTACTGAACGGATTTACACCATTTTTCAAAAGGACGCATTCTGAGCCAAGCAGTACCCTTTTGTAAACTTTGGTGTAATTCTGTTCAGCAGTTTTTGCTATAACTGTGTCTAAACTTTCCTATGGGAAATTGATTTTTTGACCTCTAGTTTTTGTTTTTTTCAGGAACTACTGAACGGATTTACACCATTTAAAAAAAAGGTCTCTTTCTGAGCCAAGCGCTATCTTTTTGCAAAAATTGGCGTAATTCCATTCAGCAGTTCGGGCTGTAGCCGGTTCCAAAATTTCCTACAGGAAATAACATGGAGAAAACACGTTTTGAGACCCCCCTTTTTTCTCGGCCCCCGCTTGATGAATCACCCCCAAACTTTCAGGATAGGAGCTGACCGGAGCGCCCCACCTGTTTTGAAATTTTTTCGCGAAGATTCGTCATCCGGCACCAAAATTATTGGGAAAAAAAGTTACGAATTTTCTATGGATAATAGGTCCTAACTATAACAACGTACTGGCGACCGCCAGTAGGTTATATATATTATCTACTGGCGGTCGCCAGTAGATAGTTATAGTTAGGACCGAGTTCCCATAGGAAATCTGAAAATTAAATTTTGAATAACTTTGGCGCCGGTTGACGAATCCTCTCGAATTTTTCAAAACTAATGGGGCGCTCCGCTCAGCTCCTACCCTGAAAGTCTCGGGGTGATTCGTCAAGCGGGGGCTGAGAAAAAAGGGGGGTCCCAAAACGCGTTTTCCCCATGCATTTTCCCATAGGACCTTTAGTCGAAGGTACAGCCCGAACGGCTGAACAGAATTACTTGAAATTTGGCAAAGAGGTAGTCCTCAGGTCAGGCATGTGCCTTTTGCATATATGGTGTCAATCTGTTCAGTAGTTCCTGAGAAAATTGTAGTTAAAAGTACATAAATATCTATATGCGCGCACCAAATGTCCGCGAGCGTAATTCTGATTGGTGGTTAGATATCAGTCAACATTCCAATCGGTCGAAATCAGGAAGTGTCGGACGCCATTTTGTGTGTGACAGTGAAAAAGAAAGGTGGAGAACGTGAAAAGGGGGCAGGGTAGAGAGTTCCTGACTCCCTAGCCTTTGTCAGGGGGTCCCTGAAGGACCCCGAAGGGTGAAATTTGTTTTTAATTTTTTTTCAAAAAATCGCGGGGTGCGCGCACAGTGCACGCACGGTGCGCACACCGTGAAAAACCCTTAAAAAAACATTTTAAACTGTTTATAAGTTTATAGAAGATATTAACTATGCTGTTCACTTTATCCAAATTCAAAAAAAAAATGCTGAGCCATTCCATATTACGGGATACAGTCAATCTATCACTATATACATAGGTAGTTTATTGTAAAATAAATATATAAAAAATATAATAATACATACATAAATTAGCATTTAAAAAACCTTATAAATTCACTAAAAAAACCATAGGTTTCACACACGTTATAGTTAGGAATTAGCATTTAAAAAACCTTGAAAATTTACTTAAAAAACCATAAGTTTCACACACGTTATAGTTAGGAATTAGCATTTAAAAAACCTTGCAAATTCACTTTCAAAACCATAGGTTTCACACATGTTATAGTTAGTTGGACATTTCACTCGTAAAAAACCATTGAAATTCCCGCGTTATAGTTAGTTCAGCTAACTATAACTCGCGCGACCGCAATCCACTGCTGATGACGTCACATATTACATCACTGTATTCACTAAGATACTGTTAATAAGTCAGTTATACAATTAATTTTACAAACAAAAACATCCATTTAGACACTTATTTACCCATTTATTCTTCCATTAACCTTTAGATATACATATATAAAAAATAGTTATTTTTCAGAAAGACACATATTCACTGGATGATGTCATCAGTGATGTAATTTGAGATGTCATCAGTGATGTCATGAGTGATGTCACTGACCATGTCATGAGTGATGTAATATGTGACGTCATCAGCAGTGGATTGCCGTCGCGCGAGTTATAGTTAGCTGAACTAACTATAACAGGGGAATTTCAATGTTTTTTTACGAGTGAAATGTCCAGCTAACTATAACATGTGTGAAACCTATGGTTTTTTCAGTGAATTTCTAAGGTGTTTTTAAATGCTAATTCCTAACTATAACGTGTGTGAAACCTATGGTTTTTTCAGTGTGTATATATATATATATATATATATATATATATATATATATTCTCGCCAAGTTGATCCTGCTGACAGCCGGGGGACCCAAGGAAGGTGGCGCGCACACCGGCGGAGCACGCCGGTAATATAAATCCAATTCAGAGAGTCAATGTTCGCGCGCTCTCAGTAAGCGGACAGCAGGACACACAAGAAGGCTCCAAGGGTGTTTATTACGACGCGTTTCGACTTGCTGAGAAGTCTTGCTCACGTAAACTAACAGTGCATGGTGAGAGCATGACTAATAAAGTTACACAGCGCTAGGCATAGACAAAGGACAACTCAAGTCAGATACTGTTTACACACAGCAGACATCTTGGAATGGTAAAAATAACATAGCATAAATGGCTGTAAATGCAAACATAAATGATAATTGATAATTGCATTGGTCATGTGATAGTGCACGATAATAAAATGCGTCATACGTGATTAAGTGATGCACATAACCAAAGGGATGTTGACTGACAATTACGCGTGTGCAAAACAGTTTTGACAAAGATAATGATATGGCTGTGGTGTGTTTACATGCTAGTGACTAGCGCTTGTGTCTGCTGAGGGTTGCATTGTTGGTAAAAGACCTCATGAAGGATCTAAGGATCTATGTTGCAATTCGAAGTGTGTATCAATCCACAGTGGTAGCGTGCCTATGTTTGTCAAATACATATGAGGAACGGTGCCCGTCCAGTCCAGCCAAGAGTAAAGGTCGCCTGCTTGAAAAACTGGCCAAACAACATGTAAATATACCCAGTGGTATTGACACCCTCAACATGAATCAACTAGTGCACAGTAAAATGGCGTGATAGGTGCTGAAACGGCTAAAATAGCAAAATAGCAAAAATCGCACAGGTGGCTGCTGTAGGTGATGTAAATGAAAGACATCACGTGAACTCTAGGTAACAAAATAGCGCAGTGTTCCACCTGTGCAGAACCTGTACAAGTAGGGAAGGATAAGGATAGCGAGGGCAAGTGTCCCCACAATTCATAAAAGTACTAATAACCTTCCACAAAAAAAAAATCACTTCAGTTCAGATGGATACCAGCCACCAACACACCATCAAAATAATGATACACATAACTTCAGGAAAAAGTTCAGTTAAGTAAAAAATGGCAAGTGCCAGATGGTACTTAGTGCAGACTCTCGTGCGTCTTCCAGTCATGGTGCTCAGTGCAACGGAGGGGAAAAGGGTAGGTTGCCCGTGAAGTGAACGTGCCAGTGTATGGGCCCCTTCCTTTCCTCCTGTGAAAAGAAAAATACAATGGTGAGACAATACGAACAATTATAAATGTGTGCAACATGTGTAGCATGTTTGACCTCATATAAGCACAGATCTATCACATAGAGAGAAAAAAATCTATCACATGGAGAGAGAGAAAGACATGAGCTGTTCATCAAATACAGGTTACAAAAGAGAATGATGTTATGTGGAGTTAACGGAGGCTAATGGGTGTTATTCTCTGAGATGAATTTCCAACTCCTCATCCTGATTCAACCCGCCCGGTACCTTGGTCTGGAAGTCAATGATGTACTTCGATTCTCTTTGTCTGAGTTTAAGTACTCTGTTGCCGCCCCTGGGATTTATGCTAATCTGTTCCAAGACAAAAAATCTCAAAAGGGCAGGGTTGGAAAAATGTACATCGCTAAAGTGCCGGGCCATAGGGTACTTATCGTCATTGTGTACTATAGCTCGATAGTGTTCAAGTACACGTTTTTTGGCCAACAGGGTAGTGCTTCCTATATACCACAATTTACATGGGCACTCTATGACATATACGACAAAGGTGGTACTGCAGGTAAGAAACTGTGCAATTTCCTTTGTTATACCATTGTAGCAAATGTTCTTAACCAGTGTACTGTTTTTGCACGCCTTGCAGTGTCCACAGGGAAAAAATCCCTGTAGGCCATGCTCATGTATGTTAGAATAAATGGTAACATCACTATGCACCAACATGTCCCTAATGCTTTTGCCCTTCCTGTATGTGATCGTGGGCCTATCAGGCAAAAGTTTGCCAATCGTATGGTCACATTTGAGAATGTCCCAATTTTTGGCCAAAATTTTCATAATGCTGCTGGAATCTGAGTTGTAGGTCAGGATCAGACGAGTTTTGTCGTCATCACTTTCAGGGGATTCAGTCTCACATTCTCTGATGGTAAGAGCTCTAGGCATTGCATCAGCTCTGCTTTTGGCTTTCTGCAGGACCCAGTTGGGATACCCTCTAATTTTGAATCTAGACAGCATCTCTTTGCTTTCTATTTGGTATGCTCCTTCTGTGTTACAGTTTCTCCTTGCCCTGAGTAGCTCACCATACGGGATGCTCCATTTGAGTGTCTCAGGATGGCTGCAAAGGGCATGCAAGACACTATTACCTGTTGTGTTCTTTCTAAAAAGAGTGGTATTGATTTTCTTCTTCTTGATGTCCAAACTGACATCAAGGTACTCTGCATGGATTTTGCTGATACTGCTCGTGAGAACAATGTTCCTGTTGTTGGTATTGAGCCTCTCTATGAACTCAATGGCTTCCTGATGTTCCCCTTTCCATACGACAAACAGGTTGTCGATATAACGCATCCAGATGCGGATATGGCCAAGGTAGTTAGTCAATTCGGGGTTGGAGAAAATCTCTTCCTCCCAGTACCCCATGAAAAGGTTGGTGAAACTGGGAGCAAAGCACGAACCCATCGCTGTACCGACGGTCTGTCGGTACAGCACCCCATTGAAAAGAAAGATGTTATTGGAAAGACAAAAACTAATCATACCCAAAATCATCTTGTTGTGTTCCCTGAGATGGACAGGTCTAGATCTGAGGAAATGCTCACAAGCTTCAAGTCCTTGCTGATGGTCAATAATGGTGTACAAGGATTGTACATCCAAAGTGATCATCAGAAAGTCATCTTCCCACTTTACCCCGTCAATCTTGTTGAGGAAGTCTTTGGTGTCCCTGATGTAGCTAGGGAGCCGAATTACAAAATCCCTAAGGAAGTGGTCCACATATTTAGATATGTGTTCTGATACACTTCCCCTGGAGGACACAATAGGACGTCCTGGGGGATTGGTAGGGTCCTTGTGGAGTTTGGGGAGTAGATATAGCATGGGCAATATGGGAAAATCGTTTTTCAAATAACAAAACTCCTCCCATTCTAGGATACCCTTGTCTTTCCAGACAGTGAGTTTGTCCCACAAGTCAGTGATGCTATTGTTGTAACCGTCCCTGTTGATGGTCTCATAGTATCTATCATCATTGAGTTGTCTGTGCGCTTCTGCAAGATACATGTCCCTATCCATGATCACGATATTGCCACCCTTGTCTGCTGGGCGGATGACAATCTCGGTATCATCTGCAAGTGACTTGAGCGCCTGTTTTTGGGGGAATGTGAGGTTGTTCCTAGATGGGATATGGCCCCTGCTTCTGTTTCTGAAATTACATAAAGCCTTCCCTACACTCTCTTGGAACGTGTCAATGGTGTCAAAAGGTAAAGTTGGAAAAAATGTTGATTTCGGTTTGAAGCCCGACGAAGCACTGTGGTCAGTAACAAGGCCTATGGACTCACAAATCTGAGTATGATGCTCAGTGGGATCAGTCGTCTCATCCTGATTTAATTGGATCATGTCAATGAGGGTGACAATGTCACCCACATTGATATTGTCAAACTCCCTGGATGTGTGTCTCCCGGATTTCCTAGTCTCCCCTAGTCTCTTCAATTTGTGCCATTTTTTAAGCTTCAGTTTCCTAATGAACTTGAAGAGATCTATTCTGGCATCAGTATAATTAAATGGTTTAGAGGGACAAAAAGAAAGTCCTAAACATAGAGTCCTTTTCTCGGTTTCACTCATCACTCTTTTGGAAAGATTGATGATGGTCTTATTTACCATGTCACTGTCCATCAATGGGCTCTTCTGGAGCGTGTGTTGCCAGTTCCCAATCCGCCCCTTGCCCTGCCTCTTCTGCCATCGCTGCTGTAATCTCTTTCGACTGTTTCTCCGCTTCCCCGACCTCTTCCTCGGCCTCTGCTCCTCTGTCCCCGTGTTCTCATTGCCGGAGCTTCCTGCTTCGTCCGTCTGCTCCGGCGTAGATGACGATATTCTTCTAAAAAATTGACCGGACGTGCTGAAAAGTCATTGTTGGAAGATGTCTCAACTGAGACATCCGATTCAGTTTCACTGGCTGTAGAAATTGTATTCTCTTGTCTTTCATCTGTATTGGGGGAAACAGTGATTGCTGGTTCTTTGTTCTTGTATAGATGATCATATTTGCGGCTAAAGGTCAAAATTCTGCCGCTCTCATAGTCATTGTAATCTCGGTGACTATGAGAGCGGCAGAACACAATTTCTACAGGTTATTAGTACTTGTATGAATTGTGGGGACACTTGCCCTCGCTATCCTTATCCTTCCCTACTTGTACAGGTTCTGCACAGGTGGAACACTGCGCTATTTTGTTACCTAGAGTTCACGTGATGTCTTTCATTTACGTCACCTACAGCAGCCACCTGTGCGATTTTTGCTATTTTGCTATTTTAGCCGTTTCAGCACCTATCACGCCATTTTACTGTGCACTAGTTGATTCATGTTGAGGGTGTCAATACCACTGGGTATATTTACATGTTGTTTGGCCAGTTTTTCAAGCAGGCGACCTTTACTCTTGGCTGGACTGGACGGGCACCGTTCCTCATATGTATTTGACAAACATAGGCACGCTACCACTGTGGATTGATACACACTTCGAATTGCAACATAGATCCTTAGATCCTTCATGAGGTCTTTTACCAACAATGCAACCCTCAGCAGACACATGCGCTAGTCACTAGCATGTAAACACACCACAGCCATATCATTATCTTTGTCAAAACTGTTTTGCACACGCGTAATTGTCAGTCAACATCCCTTTGGTTATGTGCATCACTTAATCACGTATGACACATTTTATTATCGTGCACTATCACATGACCAATGCAATTATCAATTATCATTTATGTTTGCATTTACAGCCATTTATGCTATGTTATTTTTACCATTCCAAGATGTCTGCTGTGTGTAAACAGTATCTGACTTGAGTTGTCCTTTGTCTATGCCTAGCGCTGTGTAACTTTATTAGTCATGCTCTCACCATGCACTGTTAGTTTACGTGAGCAAGACTTCTCAGCAAGTCAAAACGCGTCGTAATAAACACCCTTGGAGCCTTCTTGTGTGTCCTGCTGTCCGGTTACTGAGAGCGCGCGAACATTGACTCTCTGAATTGGATATATATATATATATATATCTTTCAACAAAACATCCCCAGTTGAAGACGCACTTGAAAAGCAGATGAATTCCGCTGATTCTTTTGATAAAAGGAAACTGGCACTTTCATTCAGATTTCATTTCCTTACATGTTTCAGAGCAGGCAGCTCCTTGGTCACAGGCTCCATGATACTACACAGAAATGGTGAAAAGGCACTCCCCTCTGCATGTCCTTTTAATTAGACCTCAGTGGGCCTCGCAGGTGAGTTCAACGAAATGTTGCATGCTGGGATCAGTAGTGCACGTTAAAAATTCCTTTACCTTTAGTAGGTTTCTGTGTTGTAGCAAAATGTTTATTTAATTTAAATCCCTCCAGTGGGCCTCCGAGATGAAAATGTTCAGTTTCAAACTTGGTTTGAATGTTTTAAGCGGCAGTCCTGTCGGGAAGACAGCACCACCACTACAACTGAAAGGAGGGTCTGCATTGACTCTAAATTGTTTGTAGTCAAGCTGCGGAACGGCAGGGGGAGCACATTTTATTATCCAAATGACACTTTAATGCCCACTGGAGGGGCTATGAATTATGGAAATGATTTTATATGGCAGTGAGCACCTACTAAATTAAATAAAAAAAAAATGATAGCACTAGGAATCACAGCATGCTCTGTAATGTTAAAAAGCTCACTTGGGAGACCCACTAGAGGACAATACTGCGAGTTATCATGCTAATAACAGGTGCTGCAGGAGTGTTTGTGCAAATCTGTATTTCTGCCGGTGACCAAGGACCAAGGAAGGTCTGAAACCCGTTAGGCTAAAGCAGTGGTTCCCAAAGTGTGCACCGCGGCACCCTGGTGCGCCGTGATGAGAAGCCAGGGGCGCCGCGCCACCACGCAGGATGTGGGTCATGGAGATTGCAGCCGCAGAGCAACACTCGTCGTACGTACTTTAAGACATTGGCGCAGAGTGTTTTCTGTCCACTTCCTGCTCTCAATCTTGTAATCTATCGCATCACTAGGGTGACCAACCATCCGTAAATTTCACGGACAGTCCGTAATTTCGGCCTGCCCGTTGTCCGTGAACGATTCTTTAACGGACGCTATTTGTCCGTAATTTTAACCGGGCACCGATCGCACCACCCTAAAGCCGGCACAGCTTCCACCCACCTCCCTGCTTGACTCCGATGCTGTTGAGGTCGGGTGTAACAGACTCCGATGCAGTACCAAAGCTCAGATACCCAGCAGCATTGGAGAGGCACAGCGGGATGGCAACCCTCACACCTTCAGCCCTTGAAGAGCTGTTAAGAGGTGCTTGAAGGTGACTGAGAGGGAGGGGCTGCGGCTTCAGGAGCAGGGGCATCTATTCAGATGCAAACATCCCTGAATGCGTCATGTCTCTGCAATTTTGAGGGGCCTCACACATTCCCTTTCTGCCCAGGGCCCCAAACATCCTAGAACCGGACCTGATTACACCGAGGCAGCACGTGGTTCTCTCCACAGAGCTTAATTCCTGTTACTAAATTTAAGCAAACATCGGTTCTTCAAACATGCAGTCTATAATGTAATAAAATAAAGACATAGCACAATCGCACCCACACTGATTAACAAAGTATGGAGGACAATCAGTTAAATCAGTTCTCTTGGAGTATCTCCTTTAAGTACTGTACATCACAGTGGGGGATGGCAAAACTAACATTTTAGAAAGAGAGCCTGTCGTCTCGTTGTCTTGTCCAGGAGGGGGTGAGGAGCCCTACCCCACCCTGGAAGAGACCAAGATGATACTAGATTACTGCATGCCCACCCCAGTGCCCACCCTGGTGGATCCTGTTCCCCCTCATGTGATGGCTCCTGTCCCCCCATGTGGTGACTCCTGTCCCCCCCGCCTGTGATGGCTCCTGCCCCCCCCCCCCCCTGTGGTGGATCCTGTCTCCACCCTGGGTGGTTTCTGTCCCAGTCCTGGAATGGCTCCTGCAGCGAGGGTGAAGTTCTTGATGGGCCTCTTCTCAAAAAGGCTCAGATCAAAATTAATATGAAAAGGTGAGCGAGTGAGTAAGTGAAGGGATGGGTGGAGGGCTGGATGAATTAGTGAAAGGGTGAATGGATGAATGAAAGATTGAATAGATGGATAATGAGAGAGGATGGATGGATTGATGAGTGAGTGGAAGGATGGATGAGAGAAAAGGTAAATAGCTGGATGTATGGGTCGAAGGGTAGCTGGATGGGTAAAAGGGTGGATGGATGAGTGAAAGGATGGATGAGTGAAAAGGTGGATGATAAGTGAGTAAGTGGGAGGATGGATGAGTGAAATTATGGATGGATTGATGAATTGATAAGTGCAAGGGTGAATGGATGGATGAGTGAATGGGTGGATGTAAGGATGGATGGGTGAATGAGTGAAAGGGAGGGTAGGTGGACAACATGATGAATCGATGAGTGAAGGAGTGAAAGGATAAATGGATGAGAGAAAGGATGGATGAGTGATAGGGTCAATGGATGGATTAATGAGTGGATGAATAGATGGATGGGTGGGTGGATGGATGGAAGGATGGCTAAGTGAAAGGGTCGATGGAGAGAGAAAGGGAGGATGGATGGATGACTGAAAGGGTGGATGGGTGGAAGGATGAGTGACTGGGTGGATGGATGAGTAAGTGAAAGGATGGCTGGATGGGTGAAAGGGTAAATGGCTGGATGGATGAGTGAATGGATGGATGGGTAGAAGAGTGTATGGATGAGTGTACAGATGAATAGGGTGAAAGGGTGGATGGATGGATAATGGATGGATGAGTGAAAGGATGGATGAAGGGATGGATGAGTGAAATGATAGATGGAAGTATACATGATGGATAGGTTTGCAAATGGTTGAATATGTTTGGATATGGCTGGGCTTTCTTATATACTACTGCGCGACCTCCTCTGATGTGTCTGTAAAACTTACCTATTGTCCTGAAGTTTTGTCCTGAATTTTGACCTCCTGTCCTGAATTTGTGTCCTGAATTTTGACCCTTTGTCCTGCATTTTTACACTCACCATCCTGAATTTGCACCAAGCCAGTTGGTCACTCTACGCATCACAGTGAATTTGGCTGAGAGAAAGAGCGGTGCGTCCTGAAGCATTAACTTGGACAGCGAGAGTGCTGGAAATGCAATAAAAGGCTGCAAGTTTGGAGAACAGCTGGATGGGCTTTAAATTCATTCTGACTGTTATGCGCATTGCACCGCATCGATCTGTTTGAGGCCGTGCGGCTGTTTCAAAATGACCCTGTTGCTCTGGTTTCGCATTACAGTTCAGCACAATTACACTTGGAAGTTATTTTGCCAAATTGTTAGTGAATAATCATTACACCAAGAATTTGAGGGCGAAGAGGGGTGTGTGGGGTGGGAGGAAAAATACGACTTTGAAGCGGATGAGCCAACACTCATGCAGCTAGTATGATGGGTGAAGTACTCCTACATTTATGTAAATGCAGGGCTTTAAGTGGGATGAAAAAACTGGGGGGTCTCAAAGGGGCGTGGCTGATGTAATAAAGGGCGCTGCTTAATCTGTGCTCAGCATAGTGTGCTGCCTGACTGGTAATTTGCTGCTTCTGTCATTGCATCCAGATATATAATACAACATTACACCTACAACAAGCCAGGACTATTGGCTGTGCCAATGATTCTTAGTGGCATAACACAAATAAGCAACAACTATGGCTTTGTTGTATATAATATTGAAAATGATTCAGTTCTGAAATGATGAGACTGTGAAAGAAATATAACAAGTCTTTTTGAAGTTACCTCAAAGGCAGGGAAGAGACTTCTACAGAGTTAAGATTCTTTTTTTCATCCTGAGGGTGAAGGCAAAAATGGAGAGCCCGATAGGGACCCATCTTGACACCTGCTTTTTAGAACTGCACCGGCAGGACCCAGCACACTTAGAACACTGGGTAGATGGGATCTGGTGAGCCATCTTGGGTTCATCAGAGCCCACCCCATGTAAACTTCTTGTAACGCAACAGAGCTCCTTGAGCCTTTCTCTAGCAATTGAGATGTACTTTATAAGATCTTTGTGATTGCAAATAAAGTTTTATGATGGTGATGGCTACCCTCTGAATCCTTCATCACGTCTAGGCTTGATTCTTCATGTAGACCAGTGGTTCCCAAACTGTGCACCGCGGCACCCCGGTGCGCCGGTAAAAAAATGGTCAAGGGAGCCATGGGTCAAAAAGTTTGGGAACCACTGGGCTAAAGAAAGGAACCTCAGTGCCAATTGTCATTTTTTAACCTCACTACACACATTACCTGCCTGGGAGTGCATCTTCAAGCTTGTGGACAAACTTGGTTTGAATGTTTAAAGCGGCAGTCCTGTCGTAAAGACAGCACCACCACTGCAACTGAAAGGAGGGTCTGCATTGACTCTGAATTGTTTGTAGTCAAGCTGCGGAACGGCAGGGGGAGCACATTTTTTTCGACAAATTACAATGTGATGTCCACTGGAGGGCTATGAATTATGGAAATTATTTTAGATATGGCAGTGCACAACTACTGAAGGAAATAAAAAAAACTGCTAGCACTACGAATCACAGCATGCACTGTAATGTTGAAAAACAATAGTTATGAAGGGGGCAACATTTCGCCCCCACCAGTTGCACAGTAGCGTTATGCCAAATTGGCGATTGTGTCAATTACTCCTACACGTTAATCAAATTGTACGTTATATTCCATGTATCTTTTCCTCCTTTCTTCAACATAGATTTTATCCTTTGCTCCACACGCGGAATATTATGCCATTTTCCGAGATTCCCATTCCATATAACGTACAATTTGATTAACGTGTAGGATTAATTGACACAATCGCCAATTTGGCATAACGCTACTGTGCAACTGGTGGGGGCGAGATGTTGCCCCCTTCATAACTATTGTTTTTCCAGGTGTATTTTGGGCATAGCACCATCCAGTGTGCACGCATTTTTATGAACAGCATGGAGAAAGTGAAAAAATATGAAAAGCAGGAGTGCATCTCATTATTGTAACCGATACTGTAATGTTGAAAAGCACACTTGGGAGGCCCACTAGAGGGCAGTACTGCGAATTATCATGCTAATAGGAGGTTTGTGCAAAGCTGTAATTTTGCCTGTGACCAAGGAATGTCTGAAACGCGTTAGGCTAAAGAAAAGAACCTCGGTGCCAAATGTTGTTTTTTAGCCTCACTACACACATTACCTGCTTGGGGATGCGTCTTCAAACTTGTGGACAAACTTGGTTTGAATATATACATATATATATATATATATATATATATATATATATATATATATATATATATATATATTCACTTAAAAAACCATGGGTTTCACACATGTTATAGTTAGGTGGACATTTCACTGGTAAAAAACCAATGAAATTCCCCCGTTATAGTTAGTTCAGATAAGTTTAACTCGCACGCCCGCAATCCACTGCTCATGACGTCACATATTACATCACTCATGACTTGGTCAGTGGCATCACTCATGACATCACTGATGACATCATCCTTGTGATAGAGTGGCGGTCGCGCGAGTTATAGTTATCTGAACTAACTATAACGGGAGAATTTCACTGGTTTTTTACGAGTGAAATGTCCACCTAACTATAACATGTGTGAAACCTATGGTTTTTTAAGTGAATTTGCAAGGTTTTTTAAATGCTTATTCCTAACTATAACATGTGTGAAACCTATGGTTTTTTCAGTGAATTTGTACGTTTTTTTAAATGCTAAGTTATGTATGTATTATTATATTTTTTGTATATTTACTTCACAATAAACTACCTACTAAAAAGTTTTTTGGTTCTTTTTAGGGTTTTTCACGGTGCGCGCACCGTGCGCGCACCCTGCGATTTTTTTAACCACTATTTAAAAGGGGTGTATATAGCGCATCCCCTCCAAATAGAGATTCCTTATGGTATGTTTCGATGTTTTGCAAATGAAATCCAGTTGAAAACCATTTACATTTTACAGACTCCTAAAATGGGGTTATAAGCCATTCACAAATTAGAAGTGTTCCTCTTGGGACCCCTTCCCCTTTGTGAATGTGAAAAAACACACACATTTTTTGAGGAGTAAGCCTTTCAATCAAACTTTGAAAAAGTGTAAATACTTTTTTTTAACTCCGCCCTGCACCCAATAAGGAATATATGCTGCATTAAAAAAAAGTCAAAACAATCACAGACATAGTGGTCTGCTGACCTTAGTAGGCCACCGCGCCCGTAAATTCCACCAATCGCAGTGAGTTGTAAATTGTGACTAACCTCATGAATAGTGATAAGGTAAGTTGGATTGTGACCAACTACAATTTGGAAATTTGTAAGCTAACCTATTGGCACATATGTCAGCTCGCAGAATTCCACACTGATTGCAAAAATGCCAAATTAAAATTTGCAACCAGTATTTTACAATCAGTGTTTCGCACATTTAGTCGCAAAGTACCTTACAAATAGCTCTGCCAATGTTCCTCATTCCTGAGCTGCAACATCATCAGATCAGCCTGTTGTTCCTTGAACATGGCACTTACAAGCTGATCTGCAAATGTATATAAAGATCTCTGGCCCCTACCACTGCCATGTCAGTCTAAGACCAATACAAGCAGCTTCGCCAATGTGACTAAATCCAACTGAGGCAAATTGCAATTTGCAGTTCTCCATGCACGTGTCTGGTAACCTGGAGGCTGTAAATCTGAAATCTTTCCTAACAAAGAATCATCACACCATCTTACCCAAACCAGACTCACCTTCCTTGCACAATCCACCCTCTTTTTCTATGATAATTCTTCTTCACTTCATTCCTTCCTTTTAACTGAATTTAAAATAAAAACACAACAAAATTACAATTTGTGGTACATGCTGGTTTTGTACTTCTATGAGTCATTAAAGCAGCGATTGATGCTCATCTGCAAATCCTAGCATGCCATCGTTGGTAATATTTAAAGAGGATTCATACCTGCACCCCTCACCTCCTAAGTACCTAATATTCTGATCTATTAGCACAGAGGGAAAAAGGAAATACACTGAAGAGAAAGGCCTCTTTGTGTTCAATCATAAATATGAGGAATTCACTGCCTTGCCTTGCCACAATCATGGTCAAACTGGGGAACCAAAAGTAACCCTGCCAAAAATGCTCAAACCAGCCTTCTCCTTTTGTTTCCTTGCACAATCGCTCTCTTTCCATCCATCCATTCTCTTTCTCCTTCTTTTCTCTTTCTCTTCTCCCTCTCAGATCCTTTATCTCAAACAAAACCCTCCCTCCCACTCTTTCTTTCTCTCTTGAAACCTCCCCTGTGCCAGCTGCAAATAACTTCAGGAGTTGGGGAAAGATGCAGAAGCACCAGGAGTAGCCATGGGATTTCAAAACCAGCCTCCAAGGGATCTGGCCCACCGGGGAAATGTCTGGTGGAAAAAAGGCCTGTCCGACCCTTACTTTATGATCCTTGATGTTCCAACTATGTTCTGATAGGGCTATATCCAGTGACATGAGCACAGCTGGAAATCAAACCAAAAGCACATCTGGTAAATCTGCTACTAGTTTTAAGGTTCACAGGCCACATTTGAGATATCTGTTGCTCCCTGTTGAGTGATTTATCACTCTCTTTGAGAAATGTGTGGCAAGGTCAGACCACACTTCTGCTTTACTGCCAGAAATCCTGTAAACCCTGACACAGAACAGGCATAGATGTGATCCCTTGCTCTACTCCTATTCCAAGAAATGAACATGCTAGTAGGAAATCAGGGTGAGTCTTGCCAATGAACTAATTCTGATTGCCATCGAGCCATGGATTCCTATGAGCTTCTAGAGTCTTGCTTGATGCAAATGTAGTGGTTATCACAAAGGCTGGTAGGAAAAGAATGATTAATGGCCAGTTAGGCCAATCTTAAGAAGCGTGTACATTATCTCTATCGGCTTCTTCTTGGGCTTGGCTTCTGACTGCTTTGAACAGTGTTCATAGGCCTTCCTTCTTTGCTCCAAAGTTGAACAATGGTCTTGAGGCCCAGTGGCAGGCCAGGGTGGAGTGGTATTTAAGTCTGATCCTAGCCTTGGTCATATACTTAGCTGAAATACCTTTTATTACCAAGAAGAAGGATCCTGATTACAACCGTTTATACAATCTAAAGATATTTGCAACTTCTTGGAGACATAGGCCTTGCTGGAAACAACTTTGGGTGGGTTTGTTGAAAACTTCCTCCTGGTAATCAAGCCCAAATGTAGGCAACACATGATTGGATAGCCCACATGAGTGTCCCCCAACCTCCATGTCTCGGTCCAGCTAAATTTCATGTCCAGTGTACCTCACAATGTTCAGCAGGCAGATTTGGGCCTGAGGCGCCTGAGGAGATCCTTGAAAACTTCAAAGTCTATGTCACCTCAAATGACTGTGCCGAGTCCGTACTCACAGCCATTAGGGAAGTGATTTTGCCCATTTAACCAGAGGTTAATGACACAAGGCATCTTACAACGTTGTTATGTGGGGATGTGAATATTTCCCCAGTCAAAGAGATGCTGTTAATCATGGGAAGCTAGCCTGGAGGTTCCCAGAGTCAGAGACGGCATGCAACAGGAATAAGGGATACACTATCTATCACTGATAACAAGAATGTGGTATGTTCTTCCTTAATGGTATCACCCCTTACGATGCCTCAACTAACAAGACTTTAAGTCAGGGAATAGATCTAGCTTCATTGATTATATCATTGTTACTATTGACGGCAGGATATCAGTCATCACTATGAAAGCAGTGTGTCATATAGAAAGCGACCACAATCCTTTAGTGGCCGCTCTCCGTGATAAATTAACCTCATGGTACTATACATGGGTTGAAGTTACAAAATACAGCATGGAACTTATACCTAGCAATAACAGAATGGCACTTACATGGGGAGCAGAAAACGTTGGTAAATTCAGCCCCTTTTTAGTGAAGGAAATATCCAAACAGCTTGAATGGTTTGGTGCCGAATGATAGTCATACAATTGGAGTTGTCTGGGACTTTCTGGGGCCTTAGTAGTTTGCCATTACTCTACATCAGATTATACTAATTTTTATCTCAATTAGGAAAGCCTACAAGAGGTCACTTGCTAGGAAAAAAACACTAACTATGAAGCTGAGGCAATAGAATGAGTGGAAAGACCCTGCAACGCAGCACAGTTCTAAAGGATTTTGAGAACTTGTGGCCAGTGTTTATCGAACCAGACAAGAAATGCACAGATATGCAAAGGTGAAAATGGATTGGTAAGACACTTTAAGAAGCTGCAGTCTGTTAATAATGATGAAGGCAGCACTTTGAGCGTGGACCTGGAGCAATTTGAAAAACTCAGAGTTCTGGCACAGCAGTCACACCTGTAGCGGTCTAGTCTACATAATCACCCAAGGGACTAACTGCCCCGGAAGCAACCCCACACTATGTATCTCTCTCTGGTCAGGTGTGGCCAGAGAGCTTTAATAAAGGGGCCGGGGTCGCTCAAGACCTTCCGGCCGGTACACAGTTACAGAGCGTGTGTGTCCATCGTTTATGCACGCAAGGCCTCTACACTTGCGACGTGCGTGGGATCCCAGAACCCCCACAAGACAGCAAACAGGTCCGGTTTGCCGCAACAGGCCAACGGAAAAAGAAAGACCCCGTTGCCAGCGCGCCTGAAAATGGCAAAGACACGAGTGTGGTTGTAGGCCCGTAAACCGGTGTCGGCGCGCGACTATCACCCGGCAGTGAGCGGTGATTGTAGTACACGCAGAAAATATCAGCGCCCGCCCGCCAACCGCATCCCATTACCTGCACAACTAAGTATAGCGTGCTGGTGCTCCCGGCAGGAATCCGGTCGAGCCCGCGCTGCTATTGACTGCACGCGCATGCACGCTATAAGCTGAGCGCCACCAGGTCTGACTGCCGGAATCAGAGGCGCGTTGAGAGCGCTCTCCCTCTTTCGATCTCTGCATAGCTGACACCGCCCCAGCACACTGCAGCCTGCACAGTGGGGAAAGCAAACAAGCACTGGCAAATCCAACGGCCACAGGTCTATTGACACAACAGACACTGGAAAAACCAAACACCAAGTGGGGCAACACAGCAAGGAAAATCCAACAAGCACTGGCACATCCAATTGCCAAGGAAAAGAGACTACAGCACACACCAGCAAAACAAGGGAAACCCTGGCATATTTCAAGCTCGCAACCACACTTACCACGCCAGGCGAATCACGTGGAAGAAGGCGAATCACGTGGAAGAAGGCCTTTCTTCTGACATAACCTAAGTTCACCATGGTTGACCAAGCTGCAGTAGCAGCACCGCCACCTGTAGCTCCGGCAGCACCACCACCTTAGCCGCACTCCCAAGTTAGCTCACTCCCTCCCTTCAGCGAACTCATCGATCCCGCCACTGCGTCACCCAGGTGGAAAGTGTGGATTGGCCAGCTCGACAACTACTTTATAGCAACGAGGGACACAGATGGTGCTGTCAAACGGTCACTTCTGCTTCACTTCGCAGGTGATGAAATATACAAGCTCTTTGCGCACCTCCCAAACACAGGAGCAGTTACTGATTACGACACAGCAGTCAGGGCCCTGAATGCCCATTTTGACCCTCAACTCAATCCCGATTATGAACGCTTTAAACTCAGACAAGCCCGCCAAAGAGAAGGGGAGTCCATGGACACGTTTCATGCGTGCTTAAGAGAGCTAGCCAGCACGTGTACCGAAGACGACCAGGCCAAGGAGGTCAGAGCTCAGGCAATCCAAGGCTGCTGCAACAAGACTCTGCAGACCCTCATTCTTCGACAACCACGCATTTCCCTAGAAGACATACTGTTTCTGGCACGCTCACATGAGCTATCAGACGTCAGAGCGACCGCCATGGAAGCCGCACTTAATCAACTCGCTGACCAAACAGTAACAGTCAAGACAGAGCGAGCAGATGCCATCCGGACGCCGACTCGCGGGGGGCGAGGAAGATGGCCCACTAGAAGCTCACGACGGAAAAGAGGAACACTCACAGGAAGAATGCCCAGCAAAAGGAAAAACCTGTGCAAAATGTGGAATCCCCAACCATTTTGCGAGTGTGTGCCGAGGAGGAACGCAAAACAAAGGAACACCAGGGCAAAGACCACCATCCAGAGCAGTAAGACATCTCACAATTGAAGAACCTGCCACCTCGAGAACACCGACAGCGGCACACTGCAGATAATGTCTGGAAGACTCATCCACAGATGAGGAGGGAGAGTGCTACCTCATATCCTTTGCGAGCGATCTCAAATGAAGACGATGACCACAACCAACATGCGCCATTGAGATCGCAGGATCACCCGTTACAGCCCTTATCGATACCGGGGCATCTGTGAACGTCATGGGGTGTCAACACTACAAGAAACTAAACCCCAAACCAGCGATAACGCCTTCCAAAGTCAGAATCCTCACATATGGAAGTCAGACACCGCTTCTGTTGAAAGGAAAAATGTCCGTACAAGTCAAGTCGGAAAACCATGAAGTTACGATCACATTCCACGAGGTCGACAGGGAAGCAGATATACTGGTCGGGAGTCATACCGCCGAAGATCTGAGCCTAGTCACATTTGCAAATGCAGTGAAGTCACTTCAAACAGAAGACATTCTGGAGCTATTCCTACAACTATTTGAAGGTCTAGGGAGCATGAAGCGGCTGCCAGTGAAACTGCATATCGACACAGTGGTGAAGCCCGTCGCCCTAAGACATCGTCGCATACCATTTCACCTAAGGCCACTAGTGGAACAGGAACTCCTGAAATTTGAGCAGCAGGGTGTGATTGAGAAGGTAACAGGACCGACTCCCTGGGTATCTCCCATGGTAATCGCCGAAAAACCAAAACAACCAGGGAAGATCCGAATCTGCATTGATATGAGGATGCCCAACCAAGCAATAAGGAGAGAAAGGCACCTGACACCGACAGTTGACGACATCCTGGCCGACCTCAACGGGTCCCAGTGGTTTTCAAAACTGGACTTAAACTCTGGGTACCACCACTTGAAGCTAGCAAAAGAAAGCAGGTACATAACCACGTTTTCGACACATCTACGGCTTCAACGCTACAAGAGACTAAACTTCTGGATATCATCAGCCGCGGAGATATTCCAAAATGCTGTAAGAGAAGTCTTGTCAGGACTGCAAGGTGTCATCAACGTCAGTGATGACATTCTAATACACTCAGCGACCATAGAAGACCATCACCGGCAGCTCAGAGCCACCCTAATGCGTCTCGCAGAGCACGGAGTGACCTTACACAAGGAAAAATGCAAATTCTTCAAGAAAACCATCGAGTTCTTTGGATACGTATTCAGTCAGGATGGGGTGAAGATGGACCCCAGAAAATCGCAAGCAATTCAGCTCACTCCCGCTCCCACAACGGCGTCGGAAGTCAGGAGTTTCTTAGGCATGGCAACATATTGCGGAAGATTCATTTCGAACCTCGCCACCATCGCTGAACCACTACGAAACCTAACCTAGAAGGAGAACGTCTGGCGATGGTCCCATGCGGAAGAAGAAGTTTTCCGCAAAGTGAAGGCAGCTCTACTGGAAAGCACAACCATGGCATACTTCAACACAACTCGACAAATGGAACTAATAGTAGACGCCAGTCCAGTGGGACTAGGAGCCCTGCTAACTCAAGAATCTGAACCAGGGACCTGGGTTCCGCTGGCATTTGCAAGCAAAGCACTGACTGCAACCGAAACCCGTTACTCTCAGATTGAGCGGGAGGCACTTGCTATCAAATGGGCATGCAACCACTTCCATCTATATGTCAGTGGACATCGGTTCAGGGTCGTAACAGATCATCAACCACTTCTCCCACTATTCAAAGGTACTGCACCACACCCACCACCCAGAATTGAGCGATGGGCGATCCAACTCCAACAGTATCAGATGGAACTGGTGTACAGGCCAGGCGTGCAGAACCCTGCCGATTTCCTGTCGCGTCATCCGGCATGTCTCGCAGAGGGAGACTCTGAGCAAGAAATCAGGACGGAAGAGTTTGTCAACATGATCTCTCAGTGGTCATGCCCACGAGCAGTCTCCATAGAAGAAATTAAAGCCTACATGGACACTGACATGGTCCTCAAAAGAGTAACAGACGCACTGCTAAAAGGATCGTGGGAAGGTTTTCTTCAGGACATCCAGGGGTGGAACGAGCCGGACCACACGAGGCTAGGAAAAATGTCGAGAGTCCGAGATGAACTCAGCGCTGCTGATAGTGGCGTAATACTAAGAGGGTCACGCATCGTCATTCCACAAAGCCTCCAAGAGCGAGCAACCGTGTTTGCACACGAAGGCCATCAAGGCACAGGAAAAATGAAATCCAGAGTGAGAGAAAAGGTGTGGTTCCCGGGTCTAGAAGAAGCAGTAGACACCGTCGTGCGAGACTGCAGAGCTTGTCAAATCACTGGAAATCCAGAAGCACCAGCTCCCGTGATAACTGAAGATCCTGCTCCGTCGCCCTGGTCATGGGTAAGCCTCGACTTCGGGAGCTTCCCGGATAGGCGAGTCACGGTGGTTTTGGTTGACAGCTATACCAAATATCCTATTGTGGAAATCCTGCCATCCACTGCATTTAACCATGTACAGCCAGTCTTAGACATTTGCACTTTTTGGGTTGCCACACGTAGTCAAGACAGACAACGGCCCTCTGTTCCAAGGCAGTGAATTCAAGGACTTCCTAACCCGGTTAGGTGTAAAACATTCCTTCATTACTCCTCAGTGGCCCCAAGCCGATGGGGAGGCAGACCGCTTCATGCGGACAGTGAACAAAATTCTGCGCATAGCAGTGGCCGAACAAACGGACCCAGAAACAGCTCTCCAGAAATTCCTGCGGGAGTATCGCAGTACTCCTCACTGCACAACGCAAAGGTCCCCGTGGTCATTGATGCTGGCAGGACCTCGACGGGACACTTTTCCCATGGCTGACAATTGGGAACAGAAGCCGTATGACCCAGTGAACACCCAATCGAGGAGGTCGCTGACCAACGAGAAAGCCAGTCAGCGGAGGAGAGCGCGCACCCGAGCGCGGACGCCGGGATGTACTGTCCTAATAAGGAACCGCCGGAGCGGAGGGAAATTCCGCACCCCCTATGAATCAGGATTGTGGACTGTGAGGACAGCCCGGGGAACTGCCGCCACTGCTGAGCGAAATGGGGAGGTAGTAACCCGAAACATCTCCTGGTTCAAGAGAGTCCCGGGGGAGGATGTCAGGGCGCAGGACACAGAAGAATAAATAAGCGGAGGTGCCACGAGTGAAGAAACAGAACCCAGCTCCGTTGATGACCTCTCCCAGAGTCCTGCAGCATCGACACCAGCTGCAAGCTCCGTCCCCAGAATCTCGGCTGGCAGGCCGTAAATGACTAGCCGACAAGAGAACCAGAGTGGTCGACAGCAGCAATACAACCTCAGACCTAATCCCAGACCAGGCCAAAGACTTGCTGATTTTGTGTGTTAACTGTTGTTAAGTGTTCCTGATTAAAGAACTGATTTGGGATGGGATGTAGCGGTCTAGTCTACATAATCACCTGAGGGTCTAACTGCTCCGGAAGCAACCCCACACTATGTATCACTCTCTGGCCAGGCGTGGCCAGAGAGCTTAAAAAAGGGGCCGGGGTCACTCGAGACCTTCCGGCCAGTACACAGTTACAGAGCGTGTGTGTCCATCATTTATGCATGCAAGGCCTCTACAACACCTATGCTGAGTTGAATAAAGCCGCGGGTCATGACTCTGTCCCGATCAATTTTTATTCAATGGGCTTTATTGTATGTGGTACAGCCCTCACTCACATCTTTAATGCTGTACTGAACTGTTCCCTATTCATGATGGTCCGCAATAAGCGTACTCTTGAACAAGAAAGAAAATTGGATGGACCCGGTCAATAATAGGCCTATACCCCTACTGGATGGGCAGGTAAGATATTTGCGAAAGTACTGTTAATTTGCAAACAGGGATGGATAGATTTGAAGCTATCCTTTGATGTGCAAGAGAGTTTCAAGGGGGGGGGTGGGTCATCATCTGCACAATAGACCAGGTCATACTACATTACAAGATTTGCAAAAAGCATGCCCAACTAAATTAACATCATTCGAAACCTCCATATAAATACACCTGCAAGAGTGCGGTCCAGCCTCGCTGGAGCGTTTTGTTAAAATATCTTTATTATTTTCTTAAGGCAGACATTATTCTCTTTACAGTCATCCTAATGTTGTTCACAGTAGTACATCATATTTTGCATCTTAGCACGTTATATAGTCCGTTTACATTCAGTTCAAGCATTTTTATCCATAACTGTAAAGATCATGTTTTCAAACTCCTCGTTCCCAACACCCAACTCCTCCCTCCCTCCCCCCACCGCTTCATCTACCTACTATATCCAAGGTATAGTGGGTGTCTTCTCGAAGTCCATCATTCTATTGCAGCACAGGATCTAACCCTGTATTTCGGGCTCTGACCGGTTATCTTTAGTAAGTTTGTTTTCCCCCTGGGTGTCTCTTGGGTCCTGACTCTGCCCCTGACTTACATCTTGTTGTGTATGTGAGGTTGGTCCTACCACTTCCTAAATCATCAGTACCCAGGCCTGAGGTACATCCGGTAGTTTCTCATTCCTCCTAGTTTTCCTCATGTGTTCCTTATCTGCCATTGCCCATTACTTGAGGTCCACCCTCCACTTATCTATTGCTGGGCCCGATGAGGGTATCCAATTTATAGCTATTCGTCTCTTGGCTACGGTAAGTTCGAGCATCAGGAAGCGCCTGCTAGTTTCATGTTTAAGGGTTCCTGGGTAGCAGTCCGAGGAGACAATTCAGTTTTTCCAACGGTACTTCTCAACCCTGTCACTTCTTTGAGCTATTCCAGTATTTGTTTTTCAGTAGTCCTGTATTACAGGGCTATACCAGACCATATGTACGAAATCGGCCTCGTGGTGGGGGCACCTGAGGCATCTTGGGTCCCGTGCTGCGTTTATAGCGTGGAGTCGTCTAGGGGAGAGGTAAGTCATATGTATTGTATTTGTCGAAATCTGGCGCTTATTGAAACGTTACGGACCTCCTTGTGTATTTTGGTCCAATTGCCAGGAGTCAATGGCTCCGCACTGGCATTTTGCCATTTCTCTTCTATCTTGAGAGGCGTACATTGTTTGTCCACCCTTATTGCCCTATATAAGTGTGTTATAAATTTCCGCCCCCTGCCATTGTGATCATAGTGGTTAGTGTTTGCGAGTGTTCAGTTGTTTCTGTGAATGTCGGCCATAGTTGCCAGCAGTAGCCGCCATCTTTGCATAATGCATAAACTGTTCTTCGCCCAATGCAAACACCTCATGATACGACATGAATCTGTCCGCAGGGTATAAATCTGCCAACATTAGGAATCCCCCCTCCTTCCACTTCTCCACCGACATCGTTTGTGCTATTTGGGGAAACTACAGGATACTCCAGACATCCGCATCTGGGGCATAGGGTACCCTCCTGAGGACTGTTCTCACTGCCCTGTCCCATATTTTAGCAGTTAATTGTATTAGTGGTGGGAGCGATACTTGGATTCCTTGCCCTTTCATCAACAGAGCCCCAATTGCTGTCTCCCATGTGTGCCTGCAAGTAGGGTTCTCTCCCAGGAGGGGTCTTTGTCTAGCTACTGTATTGCATGCTGCAACTGCGATGCCAGGTAATGTAGCTCCAGGTCTGGGATCTCTAGTCTCTCCTTACCCCACTGCTGTTTCAGTATAGCTAATGCTACTCTGCTATGCTTCCCATTCCACGGCAATCTTTTTAACAATGTGTCCAACCGTACGTGGCATCTCATAGAAGGACCCCTGCATCAAGTAGAGGCATCTAGGGAGGACCACCATCTTGATCTAGGCTACTTTGCCCATCAGGGACAGTCTCAGCGTGATCCAGAACTTTACGCTTCCTTGAATTCCCTTTACTACCTTGCTCATATTTAATTCATAGAAACGGTCCTCTTCTATGGTAATCTGTATGCCTAGATACCGAACACTTTCTGTTTCACAGGGGAGCTCCAGACGTGGAAGCTGGGATGTCGTGAGTCCTCCCGCTTTACCTATCGGGAATAGGTGTGATTTAGACTTACTGATTCAGAGGCAAGATGCTTCCTCAAATTTTCCCAATGCGTGTATTAGTACAGGGATAGAGTGCGTTGGTCGATTCAGGTATACTAGGGCGTCATCCTCATAGAATGACACTACGTGCTCCTGTTCTCCGACTTTTATACCCTGTTCCTTCCACCACGTTCTAAGTTGGCATGTCAGAGGCTTTATAGCTATGGCGAATTTCAGCGGAGACAGCGGGCAGCCCTGTCATGTCCCTCTTTGGAGTAGTATCTCCCTGTACAGACCCTCGCCGTTGGTTTTGTATATAACAGTTGTATCCACTTAATGAACTGGGGACCCAATCCCATTTTTTCCAGAACTAGCCAAATGTATTGTTCGATATCCAGAAAGGCCAGTGCACATTCATCTGTATCCGTGCCCAGGGACTGCATGACGTGTGCAAGTCAACGGATGTTCCTAAGTGTATTCCTGTGGGGTATAAACCCTGTCTGGTCTTCATGTATAAGTTGGTGAAGGAACGGTAGTAATCTACTTGCCAGGACGTGGCTTAAGAGTTTAATGTCCACATTCAACATTGACAGTGGCCTGTACGAGTTCGGTACTGTCGGCTCCTTCCTAGGCTTAGGGACAACCACTATAAACGCTTCTCGCATTGTACCTGGCAACTCCTTGTCCCATGCCTCTTTTACAACCTCTAACATTCTATCTACTACCAGTCTGGGGTACTGCTTGTAAAATTCGTCTGTAAGGCCATCAGTGCCTGGTGATTTTGATGTGTTCATATGTGAAATTGCAGCTCTTAACACTTCTGTAGCTATTTGTACGCCAAGGGCCTCTTGGGCTTCCTGGTCCAAACTGGGTATTTCTACCCCTCTTAAGTAGGTTGCTATATTAAGGGTGTGTGCGATATTTGGGGGTTCCGTATATACCTCAGAAAGATGTTTCATGAATACTGCATTAATTTTGTATTGGGTATAGACCATGTTATCCTGTCTGTCCTGTATCGCTAGAACAGGCTTAGGTTGTGTTTCCGCTTTATTCAGGCGCGCCAGTAAGCGGCCAGTTTTGTATCCTTCCGTATACCAATGCCTTCTACTGATATTTCTAATGTATTTGTCCAGCCTATCCCACAGTTCCCCTACCTTCTGACGTTGGTCCGAACCAGCTCTGGGGGCCCTCGTCAGAAGTGGGAAGCGCCACCTCTAGTTTAGCTAACTCTCGTTCTTGCCTCCGTAAATCTTGTTCAATTGTCTTTTTCACCCCCACCTCTAATGCCATGCACACCCCCCTAAGTAACACTTTCATCGCATCCCATTTTGCGGCCCGGGTACTAGTTGTCTTGCAGTTTGTATCAAAGCATCCCTTCAGGACGGTTCTTACTGTGGTCTTGAATACAGGGTCTGTGAGTGCCTCCGCGTTTATCTGCCACAGAGGTATTTTGGACTGGGATCTCCTCAAAGTGTATACTATTTGTAACGGAGAGTAGTCAGATAAATATTGGGCCAGGCATTTGGCCTCTGATACTCTGTATGCTGCTGTTGTCTGTATAAAAAAATAATCTAATCTGCTGTATGTATTTGTTGCAGGAGTATACTTTTTGTTGTGGGTTGTGGTGTCGCCAAACATTGATAATGTCTAGGTTGAATTGCATCTGTTGTACAGACTCTTTTGTTTTTGGTTTAACATTAGGTTTAGGTGGGAGTCTATCTAGCACTCCGTCAACCGCACAATTAAAGGCCCCAGCAACCATGAGTAGAATATCTGAAGAGTGGTGGGCCTGTCCAAGTGTCTCCCCCAGGAAGTCCCCATCATCGTTATTTGGGGCATAGACATTAAAAAGACACAGAGCGTGCCCGTCCAAACTGCCCTCCACTAATACATAGTTCCCATTTGGGTTTGAACAGGCTCTCTGCATCTTGAAGGGGACCCCTGGTACCCAACTTAATGCCCCTCTGGCAAAACCTGAATAGGACATCGCAAAGAGCTGTCCTCCCCATCGTCTTTGGACATATTTAAGACTATCGCCCCATAGGTGTGTTTTCTGAAGGAATGCAATAGAGACCCCATATAATCCTATTTCATTTAACAAAGTTATTGAGCCCTCTAACGTTCCATGTTACAAACTTATACTTTTGTTCTTGTTCCCTCATGTCATCACCAGGTGCACCTTCAACACCCAAGGGAAGCTCATGCCTAGCGTTGTACCTGGCTCCATCCCCATTACACCCCTTTCTCTGTGTAGCATGACATTTCTGTTTTTCGCTGGTGCGTAACTTTCCATCACAACCATAACATAAACATTTCCAGCATCCCCCTCCCCCTACCCACGGACAGTAGTACCACATTCCCCCAGCACTCCCAACGGCCTAAAGGACAGGTGACTCCGCCCCAGAACTACAATTACCCCTCCCCCTCCCTTTTTACATCACCCTCAACTCTTCAAATACTAGGTATGTAAGTCAATTCTATGTCTTTTAAGTAGTTTCTATTGTGTGGCCAGTCCGTCAGACACTGTGCTATCCCACAACACCGCTTGGGTTCAGCAAGACCGCCCATGTGCGTGAGTTCTGGAATGTCCTATTAGATTCAATATGGAGGAACTCAGCATTACCATTCCTTCCCCAATTGTCCCTCTCACTTTAACCCCCTCCGCTTCAATCGCCCATCACCTGCCATGGCGCCGATCATCCACAGTGTCTCTGCACCTTTGGTACCCCGCTTAGTTGTCTATTGGCAGGTCGTTAGTGCAATCTCACGGTTTCCAGACTCCTCCGAGTCTGATTGCCTCCGACCTTTCCCCCCCTTCACTCTTTTGGAACCATCGGTCTGGGTCTCTTGCACCAGGCAAAGTGGGGAGAAGTGATTTTACAGTGGGATTGGCAATGGTTCAGTTCGTAAGATATTTCCTGCGTGTTGCGTCCCCAGTCCTCTGTCTCTCTGCGCCGACCACGCTGTTGTCCATGTTTTTTTCATTGTTCACGCCATGCTTGGTTTTAATCTTTTCTAGTTAGGCCCAATGAATCCATTCAGTCCATTGCATCCTGGGGTGTTTCATAAAAGTAAACTCTACCCTCACGTGGCACTCGGAGTTTCACAGGGTAGATCACACTGTATTAGATGTTGTGTTCTCGCAGGCGCCGCTTGACCCTTAGGAAGTCGTTACGAAGGACTTGCACTTTCCTAGAATAATCTAGGAATATTTGGATTGCAGTGCCTTCATAGCGTGGTGGGCCGTTCGTGTGGATATGTTGGTGTATCATGTCTCTATGCCTGTAATTAAACAGGTGGGCTATCATGGCTCTGAGCGGCGATCATGGTCCAGGTGGGTGCCCCAGGACTCAGAGGGCTCTCTTTATGGCAAAGAATTTTGAGAGTATGGCATTATGAAGGGCCGTGGTGATCCAGTTTTCGAGGAATAAGTCCGCTGCCGGTCCTTCTGCCCTTTCAGAAAAACCTATAACTCTCAGGTTGTTCCTCCTGGATCGCCCTTCGGCATCCTCCACTCTGAGCGAATCGATTGGGCCTGAAGCATAGTGACTTTGGCGTAAAGCCTCTGGACCTCTTCTCACAGCGACCCGACTTCCTCTTCAATGTTCGTGACACGGTCAGCTACCTTACGTAAGTCTAGGTGCAAATGTTTTATGTTTTAGCCATTGTGTCCATCTTCGTCTCCAGTGCCACTCTGGATTCTTTCATGGCTTCCAAGATATCTACCTTGTCACGTGTCACAGAGCCCCGATTGTTAATATCTTCCACTTCTCTTCTAGGCTGGACTGTGTATTGCACAATTTTATTAGCTTGCCCACCTCTCGATGACTTTTCTTTAACCATTTTCTGTCTCTGCGCAGGTACTCTATTGTGGCTGTGCATTCTCTCCACCTGGCACGCGCTTCGCCCCACTTCTCTGCACTACTTTCATTGTGAGTTTGTTAGCGGGGACAACTTCCTTGTTCAAATATACCCCTTTTCTCCTTTGCAGCAGAGCGCCTCCACTCAGTCCATTCCCCGCAATGACGCAACACCCAGCTGTGTAGGGACTAGATATTGTTAGGCCTCTGGCTGGTCAGCTTTGGTCAAGGAGGCCTTTCTTATCAGTTGGACAATCTCCCACCCGAGGCAGCCTCTGCGCCCCCTCCGATACTGCTTTGGGAAGGGGGGGGCCTTCAAGTTTTCTTTTGCTGTGCGCAACTCCACGACCCGCCGCCACTCGCGCGGCCTTACTTCTTTCTCGACGGACACAGCAACGCCGCCGGTGTTTAGCCACTATTTCAGCGCGGCTCGTCTGCCGCACTGTCCACTTCTTTCTCAGGGGTCAAGCCCTGACTTCTGCTGGTTCGGGCCCCCGCTTACTTACTCATCTTGGATGCATGGTAGGCCGCACTCCAGTCCCGGCCCACCTGCGGTCACAACGTGTGGTAGGCCTTTCCTCGCTATACTCAGCCACCCGCCAGCCAACCTCAGCCCTCTACATTTCCAGCCGGCACCTCCACTGGCCTCACGCCATTCTACAAGGAGGTCAGGCACTCTTCACAGGCGGCAGAAACATCAGCCAGCTCAGCTTTTACCAGTTGCCTCAATCCTCCTCTACGAGGAGGTCGGGCAACTCCATATGGCGTCAGGCACCCCGCTCGCCCCACACAATTTTCAGGCTCCATTCACCCTTCGGTACGCAGTGGCTGCTCGTTTTCAGTGCCGCTGGGACTGCATACCTTTCAGCAAGTTTTAGGGTTGTTTGGTCGCGGGTTCCGCCAGGATTAATTGCTATGGGGCAGGAGCTCCGCTTTAGCACGTCCGCCTGGCCATCCTGTCAGGCCACGCTCCTCCTCATTGGAGAGTACTGAAAATGTTTCCATTTCATTAGGTGTGCGTCAGAGTGGGCTATTTCCTGCACAATTGGGCAACATTTTTCCCACTTGTGCAGGGAAAAACCCATATCTGGCGGGGGCTACTTTTTGGGCTGTATTTAGTGCAGTGTGCGCAATTACTGGCTGTGGGCGACACCGACCACGATGAGTCCATGGTGTGTAGGTCCAGTGGCAAATGAGCGTGCAGCGCGCGCTAACATATCAAGTGCTCATTGGAGGTGGACCGATGAGGGCCTGCCTGTGCGCACATGATGACCCCGCCCACATAGTCTAAGCAAAGCAGCTGCAGCATCATGCATGGATGCATCACGAGCAACACGTGACGGCGCACCTGAAATTGTGCAACATTGTAAGTGTAAGTGCAAGCGCACCTTGCACATGCACGCAGCGCTTGCACCACAGATCACCACGTAGCTTGTTAGTAGAATGTGTGCGGGCCGATGGGGGGTCCCCAGGGCCGTCAATCTTGTAGCGCCCTGGGCATAATTTTTTGGCCAGCCACCGCAAGCTTCCATATATGCTGGGAGGGGGGGCGGGGGGGGTGACGTAACACGCTTCTTTCGGTGCGGGGCGGTGGTCGGATTAGTGCTGCCTGTGGACTCAACTGTTGGTGGTCCTCATTTTGTCGATCTCATCATCTCTGCTGCCCTCATCGACACTCCAGTCACTGCTGGCCCGCTGGCTGCCAGGTGCGTCACGGTCATCTAGGCCATCACTAGGAGGACGTGTCACTGCCGCCCACTGGTCACCCACTGTCTGTGACTCAGTCAGCAGGTGGCGGCCACTCAGCGCAGGCAGACTTGCTCCGGAGTCCGGACCGTACCTCCTCGCCTCGACCTCAGGTGTGTCTCTCTCTTCATTAAAGTAATGTTTAAGCTTAGCCACAGCCTCCTCCCTCAGCTGCCAGCCTGGCCTGCCTCAGTCGGGAGTCAGTCACTCTCAGTCAGACTCAGGCCTAGGCTGCGCCGGCCCGGCTATACTTTACTGGCGCAGAGCAGCTCTCAAAGGGCCTAGCTAGACCCTAGCTGGACCCTGGCCTGGGCCCAGCGGCTGCCTGGCCGGCTGCCAGCAGTAGTGCACAGTGGCAGGAAAATTGTGCTTTAGCGCAGCAGCTGCGCAGGTCCAGGAATGAATGATAAGAGGGGGGCTTTTCCTTGCGCGCTGCCGAGGCGCTGCCTTGGGCTTAGGTAAGGAAGGCTAGAAAAGAGGTGCATTGGGCCTTTGAACATGTATGATGATGCCGATTGAATTTGGTACGGGAATGTACTATGGAATAACGCTCAAGGGACCTTGCCCCGATGTCACCCTCGTCCCTGTATATGTTAAAAGGTATATCTTTATTTTGAAAATACAAATAAAAGGGGTGAAAAACAATATATTGCCATAAACAGCATACAGCAGTTCTTTATTGCGAATACGCCAATTGAAATATAACCACTTTTAAAAATGGACCAACGACTCTTCCCTTTACCACACCTCCCCTTCCGTATCCACGCATAACATTCCCAGTACACTTTCATCTGATAGGCACCGTATTTTTAATGATATGAGAAACATTGAACGGTTTAGGGGATAGAGAGTTCCTGGGGAGGAACGTAAATGATATTGAGGACTTTCACGTTGCGATGTCTTATTTGAGGCAACGACTGGGTAGAAATGAACTCCACCCCTTGCAATTGTATTAGAAAGCTTGGGGTGTCCTTAGTATAAATATTTCACCACTCAACTGATTTGAAAATGGACATCCTTGACATCTTCGCCCGCCAAATATGGAAAATGCTGGCAATAGCTTTCAAATGGAATCATCCTCCCAGAACACACCTCTCATCCTCCCAAAAACATATTACTCTCTGTTCGTTTCTGTGCATAAAGCTCTCGCTGTCCTTGGAGACTGGAAAGGTTGGGCTATGGGCTGTAATGTAATACTCTGTGACGGCGCCCCTGATACAATTACGAGTCCCGACGTCGGTCGGTCGGCGCCTTTGTTAATGGGAAGCAACTGCCTCCCTCCCCCTGCACGTCTCCTCGTCTACCTACTACTACACAAACTTCCACTTACAAGTTGCATCCCCCCGCAATTGCCGAGGGTGCGAAAGGTGTGTGTAGCAGGACGGGCGCCATTAACAGAAAGGTGCTTTGCTAACCCCACCGGACAAAAGGCTTTTGATTTCCGGTGGCTTTGGGGCAACAGTGTTTATGTCCCCTACCGGCATCCCTGGGGAGGCACCCATTTCCACATGCAACTTGTACAGTCGCTCTAACTGTGTCTCACAGTCACTGTGAGTGCCCCGCCCTCCCCCCTCCACCCACCGGGTTTCTGAGGTGTGTTTCTTATAGGTTTTAACGCGCACTTACGCTTTTTTAAATTAAGAAATTTATTCGAATGAATCCAACTATTGAGGACGACATAGCCGAACACGTGTGGGCGTGAATGCTTACGGCATCCAAACAAATTGTTCCCATTATTTGTGTTTTTCGATTCCTTTTGTGCGTTTTAAATTACAATGTAAGGAAAAATGACGCGGAAAAAATAGCACGCACAGAAAGTAGTGTGTCATGAAAACATAGCAGCCAAGGGAGGTCAACATTGTGGTGTCCATCTGAAGCAGACACCCAAGTAGGGCACGAGTGCCGCAAACCACTGACAGGCACACCCAGTTTTACTGCTGCTAACTGTGGAGTTTCTTCGAGCGGTCACCCTAGGCCATTATTTAACCCCTTGGCCCAGGACAGCTCTCCAGGTGGAAGTGTGCTACAATTATAGTAGTCACCCTAGGCCATTATTTATCTGCCACACAATATTTCCTGCCATAAAGAAATTGGCAACAAGGAGAAGCATGGTACTACATCTGTAATGCTTAATTGGTTGCAAAGTTCGCGTTTTGTAATATTTTATGGGGCTAAGACATCTGCAGAGGTGCCCAGTAAATACCAGTGAATAATAATTGGTGAGAACTCTGGAGGTTAAAGTATTTGTCAGAGAGATCTCTGCTTTGTGTGGTCCCCGATCTGAATCAAAGTAGTTTAGAAGGTTAATGTGTCTCCTGCAAAGCACTACACATCATGTAATATGCAGATGACAGATTTTTTTTAATGTAGCTAGGTTAGACCAAGCCCTGGCCGCGGTCCCACGCATCCGTAGAACCACCTCCGGAGGCAGGTCCTTCTCCCACCGCACCGCCAAGACCTGGAACACCCTCCCCCTCTACCTACGACAAACCAAAGACCTGCTGACCTTCAGGAGACAACTCAAGACCTGGCTTTTCGACCAGTAGCAGCAGCACCCCCCCCCCCCGCGCCTTGAAACCCTTACGGGTAAGTGGTGCGCTTTACAAATTAACTGATTGATTGATTGAGTGGGCTACTGCTTTGAACGCATCCTTTAATTCCTTGCAGTTCATAATTAGCAATCCTTTTACTATTGCACAGTGAGCTATGTGTGACTGCTACATCTTTTAACCTTCACCGAGTCATGCAACACATCTTGTACGTTGATTTACACAGTTGCATGATTTATTGTCAATGTGTCTGTTATGTAAAGCACTCTGATACCCTGCAGTGCGCTATAAAAGAAATAAAATAATGTATTGAATAATGAAGACACTGAGTTCTAAAGACTTTATTAAAATACAATTTAGAAGGAGCAGTAAATTGCACATAGCACTATTACTGCCTTTCTTAATCTTTGTTTTCTACTATTGTAATCTGAGCAGTGCCTGTTTCACATGTCAAAGTCACAGTGAGGACTGGTCTTAAAAATGAGGCAGGTGCCCAGTTAACTCCCTCCCACTATCTGTATATTGAATAGAATGTATATTTGTCCTTAAAATTGTTTCTGATGACTATTTGTGCATAATTTGAGACTTGCTACTTTGCGCTGGTTTTTGGGCTGAAACTGGTCTGCGTTGGGCTGGATTTGGGCTTATACTTGAGTGGCTTTGGGCTTGGGATGGGTCTCAAAATCTGGCAACACTGGTCGTTGCGCCTACTCTTCAGTTAGTTTCTAAATAATGGTGGGTGAACACTTGGAAAAGCTGACTCTTGACACCCTCAAGTTAAATGGCGATTCTCCTGTTTGCCAATGACTCTGTCTATCTCTCCCTCACATACTGTCCATGCATACATACATTGATAAATGGTTTACAGAGTTTTTTGTAAGATGAAGCAGCTGAATATTAAGATAGCAAAAGCCAAGGTCGCGCTCCCGAGGAGCGAGTACTCTTGCATTAAGAAGTTCCTTTTCAGTTTACTGTCAATTACTTGAATGTGTTAATGAATTTGACAATCTCGGCATTCACTTTGACTCAAAGTTAAATTGGGTCTAACAAAGAAAGGAAGCAGTTCCTATAATGAAACAACAGAGTGGAGCAGTCTTAAGATGCAAGCAGCCAGTTGGCAGGCACCTGCTGGGTACACTCTTGCCACTGTGCAAGATGAAGGCAGTACCAGCTGCCACCAAGGAAGAACTGTGGGCGTGTGCTGGGGCGAATGAGCTGCAAAGAGCTGGGAATGTTTTATGTGGCTGCTGGTCTGGTTGGACCCGGCTGCCCCGCGAGGCCCCACGACTAGACCTCGACATCAGGCCTCTCGCCACAATTATTGCACTTTCCTCAATATTATCATGGAATCGGCTGCACGGGAAGAGACAGACATGAGACAGCATCTGCAAAGGCCCATGTCTCAAGCACCCTTAAGGAGTCGGAGTTTCATTACCTCTGCGAAATCCCCTGCTTATCACGGGTGACAACGCGGATTTAATTAAAGTGGAGTAATGGCTTTCTATGGATAAAAAGCAATCTACAAAACTAATGACGGCTCTTTGACTTCTAATTATTTGCTTCACGAGCGCTTCTTTGGCTTTGAGACTTACTGATATTGGATACAACCTGAACCAGGCTGTACCCGGCCCAGGCTTCTTCCTACCAGACACTATGAGACCAGGGATTCGCAAACAAACCATGGTGGGGTTTGTGACTAGTGTGGGGTATGCAATCCATTTTGCACTTGATGCTTTTTTACAGTAAATCTAAATAAACTAAATATTTAACTATTATGGCATCTATATGCACTTTGTTATAGAATAGTGGAGCACTGATATATTTCTCAGTGCCTTTATATGTCTGTCCAGCGTGGCAGCTTACTAGCCACGAATAGGAACGGCAAGTCCATTTATACGAATACTTGTCCAGACGGAGGGTAATTGTTCTATGTATTGTAGCACTTTGTAACAGCAGTATTGTGAGAATTTGAGTGTATTTCAAAATGTTAGATTTTCTTAGGTAGAATTAAAAAAGGTAGTTTATTTGGCATATTTTTTTATTATTTATGGGAAGTAGGCGGATTGATGTAAATAATTTTGTCAAAAATATTGTCTTAATTTTTTTACCAGGCCAAGCTTTTGCCACTTTTAAAAAAACCTTCCTTAGATCCTTTCAAACTCGCTAGCTATCGCCCCATCTCTCTCCTACCGGCATTGACAAACGTTTGTGAAAAGGCGGTCTGCCGACAGCTTGAGGCCTATGTTGAGGCATCCGGTGCTCTTCACCTGGCGCAATCCGGTTTTAGGGCGTCATATAGCACCAAGACTGCACTGGTGGAAATGGCAGAGGTGATTAGGGAGTGCCTGGACGCAGGCGGCAGGGCGGCATTGATTTTGCTTGACCTCTCTGCCGCCTTCGATACGGTGCCCCATCATCAACTTCTCGCCCAACTTTTAAACATTGGCATCGCTGGCCCCGCCTGGGATTGGTTGAAATCCTTTCTGGAAGAGTGCACTCAGCTGGTCTGGATGCCACCTTTTTCATCGGCTGCCAGGAAAATGTCTACAGGAGTTCCACAGGGTTCTACTTTGAGCCCCCTGCTCTTTAATATTTATCTGACTCCTTTGATTTTCCTGGCAGAGGAGCTGGGAGCAAAAATAATAGCTTATGCTGATGATACTCAGATCCTATTTACCTGGAAGGACTCCGGCTTGTCTACAGAAACTGCCCAGAAATGTCTCTCATCTGTGTTTAAGTGGCTTGCACATGCTCAACTGAAGTGCAATGAGGACAAGTCGGAGGTCCTTCTGTACGGTCAGTTTCCGTCTGCCTTTAGAGAAACCCTGTAGCCACCAGACTTTCCACGACTCAACTCAGAGGGCGATCCAGCAAAGAACTTGGGGGAGTGGTTTGCAGAAGACCTTCGATTTTCGGTGCAAATCAGGAAACACACCGGAGTCTGCTTTGGCACTCTTAAATCACTAAGAATGTTCTTCCCCTTGCTACCGAGGCCAGCCAAGGAAATGGTCGCCCGTGCTCTCATTCTCTCCCGTATTGACTATGCCAATACTTTGTACATTGGCATACCTGATTATCTGCAAAAAAAATTGCAAACCATACAGAATGCCGTGGCTAGACTTCTGTTTAACATATCTGGAAGATCAAGCGTAAGAAGGCATTTAAAAGACCTGCATTGGCTTCCTGTGGCCCACAGAGTGCAATTTAAATCCCTGACTCTGGCTCATAGAGCCCTGCATGGTCTTGGACCAATGTATATCAGGAAGCATTTTGCTTTCTGTGTCCCCAGCAGATCTTTGCACTCAGCCACCCAACGACGGATGGTGATCCCCCGATTCCGCAGGATGCGACTAGGGGGTCAGTCCCTCTCCGTTAAAGCAGCTATAGCATGGAATTCCCTTCCCTCGGAACTACGGTTTATTCAGGACTTCAGACTTTTTAAAAAACAACTTAAAACTTTCCTTTTTAATCAGCCGACTTAAATTATTTGTTCCACTTGATCACGTTCACTTTGCGCGCCAGGACACTCATGAGTATTTGTGCGCGGTATAAATACACTATAACATAACTATAACATATGTAGGAAGTGTTTTGTGGTGGGCACAGTGCTTTTATCTTGTATTAGAACACCAGGCTTAGTGTGCTAGATGAGAGGCATGAGAGATAGACGTGTCATTTATGATTTGAAGTGTGCTGGCATCTGTGGTTAGCTCTGCAGGCCTCACTGTTATGTTTTGATTTCTTTATATTCTGGGTCCAAATGTTGACTGAAGCAAGAGGGCGCCACTCCAAGATCTAATGGACTAGGAGGAAAACTGGAATAAGAGGGCGATGATCTGCTAGGATGGACAAGGTTACAGTCATATCTTGTATTACTTGTGTCCACGGTGACATATGTCAAGTAATACTCAGAATATACAGCTCGTTGGGCCATGTAGGTGTGAACTGGGTTAATGCTCTTCAGTGCCCAGCACTGTATTGTAGATCTCCTTCGACATTATATATCTGTCCGATAGCATGATTGCACCGTTATTAAAGTTACTCAATAACAGGAGGAAGGGCAGATGCTTCTTGCAGAGGCAAGTAACCTGTATCTGTCAGAGTTTTAGTAGGAGTCTGGGATTATCTCAAACAGCAAGTTTGGACAAAGAAATTGAAACCTCCAATCAGTTGCTTTTTACACGGGGTGTGACAATCCATGGTGCTAAAGTTGAACATAGCGTCCTGATTTGTCAGCATTGTTTAAACTTCAGCTGTAAATATAATGGTTCTGTTCTATGGGAGCCTCTTTGAACAACGCAGAGTGCCTTAAACATCGATTGCTTAGCTGGAGATTGCCAGCGAAGCAGCTGTAAGACTCGTGTCATGTTGTCATCAGAGCGTAGGCAGAGGAGAAGTCTTGCTGTAGTGTTCTGGATTCATTGTAGTTTCTGTATAGGGAAGCACAGGCCAACCCCTAGACATAGGGTCTTGGTATAGTCAGTGACGTAACAAAAGTTTAAGGGGCCCCCCAGCCATGTACATGGAGGGGCCCTTGCTCCGGATTTAAACCGGAGCTCTCAGGCCTGAGTGCTGTGCCGAGGGGACCCCCTGCAGCTGGGGCTCCCCGTACTGCGGGGGATGCGGGGGCCTGTGTTATGCCCCTGGGTATAGTCTACCTTGGAGACCCCAAGATTGAGAATAGCTTGTTGCTTTTTCTGGTACCAAAGAGAAGGTAAGATACGTCTCAGTCATTTAATGACCTTGTTAGCATGTGGGATTAGCAGGAGTCCATGGTTACCTCCATTTTTTCTGACATAGCTTGTGGGGTATCAAGTTCTTTAGGTCATTTGATCATAGTTTGGTGTTTGTGCCACAATCCGCAGGTTATTAACTCTATTTTTGCTATGTTAAGTTTTAAGTGGTTGTTCATCGTCCACTTGTCTGTGGCACAAAGGCAATATCCCAGTCTTGATGCATTGAGGTTCTCTTAGTTATCCATTGATCGAAAATTTGATTGTGTTCTGCATAGTCGGTGCACATAAGGCTGACAAATTTAATGTAATCCTGTAAGAAGGTTAGGTAGATACCGAATAGAAAAGGAGAGATGAGGGAGCCCTGTGAGAAACCTCAATGCAGGTTGCAAGGTACTGATATAAAAGGTGTCAGGAATACCAGGCTTTGTCTGCGTTTGACTTAGGAGGTTATCGACTTTCAAGTGTTGTCACTTATGCTGATATGTGTGAATAGTGGCATGTGGTGGAAGATCATGTCAAACACTGCCAAAAATGGCAATAGCAGTTGTGCTCCATAGTTAATGGAACAAGTGTACACTGCCACTTGGCCTGGCCGCACAGCAAAAGGTTAATTTGACTTTCATAACCAAAACTCTTAAAAATGTATATGAATATATCAAGTTCTTTACACTTTGTTTATTGTGATGGGTAATTACCCATTCTTTCAAGCCTCTTTTTGTCGTGAAAACAAAAATTACCAAAATTCAAGCATCAATGTTCATGACAACATGTTGAACAAACGACTCAATGAATTTATCTCTAAAAAAGGAAACCTATGCTTTTCTTGAGGAGTTGTAGAACGGGCCCAATGCATTTCGGGAAGAAGATCCCTTCTTCAGGGGCAACTGTTACAAAAGAATAATCAACGAGTGTTCTTGTTTAAATGTTTTCCAACATACAGGGAAAGAATGCTCATATTAATACACTGTTAAGCAATTGATAAAGAGATGGTCTCCAAAGCATCAACTGGTAGTGCAGTATGTGAAAAAACTAATATTAACGTTCCTTCAACCGCCACAATAGAATGCAGAAAGATGCCGCACCTGTCAGATAACGAATATGTCGCATATTAAAAGGATTGAAGAATGTGGTGCTTTGAGAGGTGAAGAAAGAATAAGATACCAACGCCTTATGAAAACCAGGGTTAAATTAAACATGCAGAGATGATAATCAAATATGAACACTAAAAGACCCAGAAAACACATCTCCATTTAGTGGTAGTGACGTTCCAACCTACTGAAAGTGGGAACAGCTAGATGAAAAAAACCGTGACAAGCTGAGGCAAATTAAGGAAAACAAACTTACTCAAAAAAACTAAATTTAGTTCAAAGTTCCAAGAATATGTGATATAAAACGAAACCTGCAAAATAAAATGTGAAGGTATAGCTATCATCTCCAACAAATTAAGTGTAGAAGAAGAGAAATAATACCTTGAGTTTTTCCACAACAGGAACTGATGGTATCCCAATTCGATAAAACGAGCCAGTATGTGCTGCGAAATGTCTCTTTGAAAAGTGGTAAGGAGCTATGATATCTATAACTATGATGGTGATTGAAACTGCAAAAATAAGTTCCCCGACAAATATCTTACTGTCATGGAAATACAGAGGATTTCAAACGAAGTGGAACGTGGCATGCAATTAATGTGGCGGTGACCCAAAGAAATAGCATTCTCAGACAACAGAAATAAAAACTGGACTGGCTCGAATGCCATAAAGTTCGGTGTTGCTCATGGCCACCATCTTGAATTTGCCCAACAACAAGGAAACACAAATAGTATGCGTGAAACCGTAAGCCAAAACAATGGGTATACCTATATTAGCACAAACACCGCTAATGTGAAGGTGTCAACAATCTTAAAGATAGTGGAACAAAAAAATAATTTCTCCCAAATCCGCGAAAACTAACTCGAATGACAAAGAGTTTGGCGTTGCTAATGGTCACCATCTTAAACTTGCCCAATAAAAAGGGAACACAAACAGTATTCGTGGAACCATTATCCACTGCATTAACTAAAACATCGCTAGTGTAGAGGTGTCAACAAATCTAAAAGATACTGGGATAAAAGAATGATCCCACCCAGATCCACGTAAACAGTGACAATGTGACAGGGAGTAAAGTGATGTTGAAAAGGGAGAAAAAAGGTAAAAGCTGCCCTGGCACCAGGAAGAAAGCCAGAATGCTCTCTTATCTGAAAATAAACAGAAATTTAAGGAGGAAGAAGGAAGGGTACTGTTGTTCAATGCACATTTATAAATAGTGAACTGACACACACAAGTAGTACTGAGGCTAATAACAACCTTCTCATTGATATGAATCAGTAGTGTCAAGAGCAAACAATTACAGACGCAGATACTGTAAAAAACTGCAAATGAAAATACAACATGATTACATTGTTGCAGAAAATGATATGGAAACAAAATTGAATATTGCAAACATGTTGCAGTGCTACAAGAGTAAAAACATAGCAAGCAATTCCCAACATGATATTCTAGATTGTGCATTGATAACAACATGTTGAAGTGCTACAAGAATAATAACAAAGCGAACAATCCTCAACACAATATTCTAGATTATACATTCATAATAACATGTTGTATGCTACCTAATAATTCAGCTTATTGGACCTCACTGGTGATGCAGTAATGCGAATGCATTAAACAGGAGGTTTTGCATGCACAGGACACATTGGTATGTAAGTTAAAATTTACAAGAAACAGCTCATGTCACTTTTGTTGTTGAGTCCAAGAGGTGTCATTGTACTAAACTTTTAAATCCAACAGATTTCCCACTGGGACAATAGTTTAGAGTTATCTATATCTTGTCTGGTTTGGATCAATTCCAGAATAAAGAACCTCAATTGAGCTATGTTATGGGTGTTTTCAAGCCAGTGTGCTACTAAGTTGAAGTTAGTATTTTTGTTGCGTATCATGCTTTTGTGCTCGGTAACTCTCACTTTAATTATGCGTTCAGTTTTCCCTGTATACATAAGGCCACACGGGCATTTAATACAAAAAATGATGAACGCTGAATTGCACGCTTATATACATTTAAACACAGTCAACTTAGTAAGCTATTGTTTAATTATTCATTATTCCATTGAATATTGGGTGTGCGCAACACAATTCAAATAGCATTTGTGCTGCTACACTGTTCTTATTGAGGAAACCACTGTTTTCTAAAACCACCTTGTCTACCCCTTAGTAGCAAAGGACGAGCCAGAAGGCAATTTCAGAGAATGTGTTAAGGGTTAACAAAACTAGCTCAACACTTGTATCAAGAAACCACATAGTAAGGCACTCAGACAAATTTAGTAACATCCAAAAGTATTTTGTGATTGAAATAAGGCCAACATGACAAGAACTATTCCAGTCAAAATTGTCAATTCCATTCCGCATGGAATTCAATCAAATCTACATGGGCAGTAAATGAAGGTTCCAGTGCAGTATGTACAAGTGGCCATGGGAGGCTACTGCTCTCTGCACTCATATCATTAATCCCAGGTCCAGGCTGCCTCTAGCTTTCAGCGAGGCAGGAGGGGAGGAGCTGGATTCTTGTCTCCTTGTGCAGGTAGGCACAATAGACAGCTACCACATTTCACAGGGTTGCCCATCACAAGGTTCCTGTGGGGCTGTCTCTGGCTTGTGGCTCCACACCAAATAGGGCCTTTGGGCTTTCCAAGTCTACCATTCTATTGCATACAGTACTCTCCTCCTTCTCAGCTACCAGTGCAGTCCAAGGTGTTGACATCAATGTCCTTTCCATCCTCTAGAGCAGGGGTACTCCCAAACTTTCTCTCGGGGGCCAAATTTACAGTGTGGTTTCCGGCTGAGGGCCGCACCGGTGGGGGCGGGGCCAGTGAGGGAGGGGGCGGGGCTAGACCCAAAAAAAAACTATGACCATGAGGTTGAACACAGGCCCCTGCAGCGGACGCCTTCGTCCACTGAGCCACCAGACCAGGCCTTCACACATATCTATCTATCTATCTATCTATCTATCTATCTATCTATCTATCTATCTATCTATCTATCTATCTATCTATCTATCTATCTATCTATCTATCTATCTATCTATCTATCTATCTATCTATCTATCTATCTATCTATCTATCTATCTATCTCTCGCTCTTTATCCCTCCCTCTCTCTGTCTCCCTCCCTCCCTCCCTCTCTCTGTCTCCCTCCCTCTCTCTCTCTCTCTATCACTCTCCCTCTCTCTCTCTCCTTCTCCCTCCCTCTTTCTATCTCTCTCTCTCCCTCTGTCTCCATCACTCTGTTTGTCTCCCTTTCTCTCTGTCTCCCTCCCTCTCTGTCTCACTCACTCCGTCTCACTCACTCTGTCTCCCTCTCACTCCGTCTCCCTTCCTCTTTCTGTCTCGGTCGGTCTCCCTCCCTCTGTCTCCCTCTCTCTCTGTCTCCCTCTCTCTCTCTCCCTCCCTCGCTCTCCGTCTCCCTCCCTCTATCTCTCTCTCTCTCAATCACTGTTTGTCTCCCTTTCTCTCTGTCTCCGTCCCTCGCTGTCTCCCTCCCTCTCCCTCTCTGTCTCCCTCTCTCTCTCCCTGTCTCACTCACTCTGTTTGTCTCCCTCTCTCTGTCTCCCTCCCTCCTCCTCTGTTCTCCCTCTGTCTCCCTCCCTCCCTCTCACTCTGTCTCCCTCCCTCTCCCTCCCTCTCTCTCTGTCTCTCCATCTCTATGTCTCCCTCTCTCTGTCTTCCCCCTCTCTTTTTTTTAGTGTTTTGGCAGTTGAATGTAATAAAGTTTCAAGAAAGACGTATTGGAAAGAAATTATATTTTTAGTGTAACGTTTTTAGACTTGTGTAATGCAGTAAAAGATGACGTAAAACAGAACCTCCGAAAAACACAATAGTAAGAAACATAATGTCTCAAAGCTTACAGAACCGATTGCTATGGAAAGAAATATTTGTACATCTGAACAGAAATAAGTTGTGTTAAAATGTTGCGATGTGTTTCTGGGCATGGACTAAAAGGGTTGAAAATCACTTTGTTGTGGCACATGTAGGTAAAGACAAAGGGTAAATACAAAAGGTTTGGGTCAAAGGTTGTGAGCACAGTTATCAGGCTGCTGGGTCATTGTTCAGGCTTTCGTTGGATGGCCTCTTCACTGAAATCACCAATGGCGATGTCTTGGGGCTCTCCCTCTTTTTCTGCTGCTCGGAAGCCTCGAGTCGTCTGGGTATGTTTAGGTGTACGTGGGGCAAACCCTGCTCCCCGACTTCACTTTCTTTCTCGTCTTCAGTGTCTTCCTCCTCAATACGCCCCACTGATTCAGGGTCCTCACTGTAGCGGGGGGCAGGGTATGGTGAAGGGAAGCCTGCGTCCCCCCTGAACCGAAGCAGGTGATGGGCAGCCCTGTTTTTCCCCATGTTTTTGAGGCTGATGACAGGGGAAGCTCTTCCCCCTCTCCCTCTCTCTCTCCCTCCCTCTTCCTCCCTCTGTCACACTCTGTCTTCCTCCCGCTGTCACCTCACCCCCTGCTCTCACTCCCTGCTGCCCTCAATCACCTCAGCCTGCTGTCCTCGTCACCCTCAGTCACCTCACCCCGCGCTGAGACAGCTTCCCGGGAACGCACACAGCCGCCGCACCCAAGTACTTCACAGGTCTTTTAAAGACCATTCACTTGTTAATGAGGCTTTGTTGTATTTCACCTCTTCTTAGTGCCCCTGCATCTCCACTCAATCAGAGTGGAGATGCAGGGGCGCTAAGAAGAGGTGAAGAACAACAAAGCCTCATTAACAAGTGAATGTACTTTAAAAGAATTGCCCGGCCCCCATAGCTCGCAACCGGCGATATAAAAAACACAAAGGCATATGATGTCTGCAAGGCCCGCAGGCCATGCTATGAGTACCCCTGCTCTAGAGAGTACACTTTCCAGATACCAGTTCACAATGAGGGTAAGTTACTTCTGTCACTCACATTCCAATTTCAATAATGAATCTTCACCAAGTCCACTTCACAAGCAATCTCTTCTGGGTGATCCTTTATGACAGGAAAGCCACCCAGAGATCAGCCAACACTGATCATTTCATAGAACAACGCACACAATGCTTTGTGGGGGGATCAAATTAATACAGTTTCAGCAATCTCGCATCCTTTTACAAGTCTTACACCACAAACATTTGTGGGTCTGGTTGTCTTTCCTATGCGTTATGACATCCAGTTGTGCTCTGTTTCTTGGGAGACTCACAAGTCTGAGTTCTGGTGGCTAACAAGTCATCCACATTATCTCCAACCACTTCAGAGGTCTGTGCCCCACTCTCACAGGTAGCAGAAGTACGCCTTGGTCAAATCCAACGCTTTGATCTCAAACACCAACAGATACAGCAACTAGCAGAGATGAGGTGTGGGGGGTTATTCTGATTTTTTCACCCCCATTTACTCCCCAGTTCACTACGTCTCTCCTTTACAGCACATACCCTGCTAAGTCAGTGATCACTAGTAATGTTAGAAAAGTGGTGGCTGCCCTAACAGCCTATTTACATTGATTCGATTACATGGAGTGCCAAGGCTAGACTCACCCAATCTAGTTTACTAACCCCCAAGGCTAGTCTCACCCAATCTAATTTGCTGACCCTTGATCTTAGGCATCCACGAAAGAACAGACAGAAAACATATTCCATATTTTAGGATCTGGGCTTTACAAGTTCTTTAAAGGTTCACTGTAGCCATGACTAGCCCTGCACATCCACATTCCTCTCTTCTCTCTTCTCAGGCTTCCTAGGAAGGTAGTCTTCACCCCTTCTTTCTTCAGATTAATACTGAAAACCCTTCTGAGGTCCTACCAAAGACGTCATCCCTTCTTCAGCTCTCTTGTGCAAAGGACAATCAGGTTGTGCACTTGCAGCTGATAAACAATATTTAAAGGAAACACATACACCGAGAAATCAGTTTGTGGTTTCTCAATGTTCAGATTCAAAACAGTATACAGCAGACAAAAAGGTCAGGGACCATGTGAAAAAGAGAAGTTTCTACAGATATGATAGTTGAGTCTGAGCCTCTGCCTGGGCTGAAATACATCTGCTGAGCCGATAATAGAGTAGGCTTCTTCAATTAAGTTGGAGAGTTGGTTAAAGAATGGTCTTTCATTCAATTTACTAATGAGCCATTGGAAATTTGTCTCTAGTTTGCTGAGTTTGGATGGGTTAAGATGCTGCCTTTTGAGGAGTGGTATGATGTAGGAGATCTTTAAAATAGGTGGGAAAGATACTTATTGTAAGTATTTATTTAACAATTTTCTACTTTCTCAGCAGAGGTTGTCACAAAGTTATCAAAGATTTTCAGGTGGAGATGGTCCAACGGCGATCCCAATCACCTGCTTCCATTGACAAGGCTATAGAATTCTTATGATAGAGCGTTAAAGGTGTTAAGAGATGGTTGACCTATTCTGTCATTTTTGTGGTGGCCTTGTCATTAGGAAAAGGAGTTCTATCTGCTTTTTTTTCATAGCGCTGCTCTAATTGTTTGATTTTTTCGATAAGTTCTCTGGAGATTTTATCACATAAGGCTTGAGAGTGTGAAGTCTTTAAACTGCAGTACTCTGGGTTGTGGAATTCTGTCAGGATCTTATGTAGCCCCTTCAATGAGAAGTCTGCATCCATCATAAATGTTGTGTTCCACTATCTTTTTGCAGCTTCACTTTGTAGGTTCTATTATAATGAGATAAAAGAATGTTACCTTTTTTTCATCCTATGAGTTCCTTGATTTATGTTGTATCACAAAGAGTTCTGTTCTCACTTTTTTCTATCATTATGCCATCTAATACTTTTCTTCAGGTTAGGATTGAAAGACGTCTTAAATGGCATCTGGTTCTTCAGGCCTGGGGGTAGACAGTTATAGAAAGTCAATACATCCTGAAGTTGCTTGTCAGTCTGAGTTTTGATGAAGTGGGAGATTAGAACTAGGAGATGTCGTTTTCATCTTCGTCCATTTGTGCGGTTTCTGTTCTGGGCTGTCTGTGTGGTAATTTTGTGGGGTGATTAGTTTACGTGGAAGGCAATAATATGATGAATGCCCCCAGCATACTAAAGAGTTGCTGGTTACCAAGGCATCTCTAGCTATGGGAGAAAATGAAATCTAAGGTGTGTCCAGAGCAATCAGTATGTCCAGTTACAATTTGTCAAAGGTTGATGGCCTCAAGGTTTGATATGATGAATACAGTTGTTAGGTGTTGGTTATCAAACCAGATGGAAAAGTCCCTGAAAGCCCCTGAAAAAGGTCTTTGAACTTTTTAGGGCTGAGCTCAGAGTAGCAGCAGTCATTGCTTTAACAACATCGCCCCTGGATTATTGCAACGGTTTTCACTTAAACATCAATAAGTCTTCTCTTAACAGACTGCAGGTCATTCAGAATGTGGCTGCTTGCCTGGTTCTGATTGTTCCTAAACAACTCTCAGTAAGGGAAGGCACAAACTCCCTCCACTGGCTGCCTGTGAGGAAGCATGTGGCATATAAAGCACTGTGCATGGTATATTTGGCTCTTCATCATCAAGGGGCGGTGTCTCAGAGAAAAGCATTTCACTGGTATACCCCAAAAAGACAGCTTAAATCATTCTCTTTAATGAAGGTTACCATTAAATCATTCTCTCTAATGAAGGTAACCTTTCTGAGGTTCCAGAGAACCAAATAAGTGTCCGCTCCTGCTTTGATAGCAGCATCTAAACTGTGAAACACTTTGCCTGCTCACATTGCGAGCTTGAACTACTTTGTAGCCTTCCAAAAGCAACTGAAACCCTGGCTCTTCTCCTTCCCGTGATGGCAGCCCTCTGGGTGAAGAGGATGCAATTTTAATTTCCCGACTTCAGCGCTTTGACACCTTTTGGCATAATGTGCTCTATAAATCCAATTCCAATCCACCAAATGTGTTGGTAGAGGTGATTTAGCTAAGGCTTCATCAATGCATCCTTTAAGGCTTCCGCAAGTATTGCGTTGGGTTATCTTAAAGTAGCCATGGGATTCTGCATCAAAGGTCTGGGGGTGCAAATAGATACTTTATCAGATTTATCCGTGTACAGGGCACCAACATTTTAGGATGGGGGATAGTTATTACCTGGGTGACTATGACAGCCCAATAGTGGAAGTGGGTTATACCTGTTGGCAGCTGCGGCTCTAGCATTAGGGCAGAAGAGCATCGCCCCCCCTGCTGCGAGCATAGCATAGCAAACATAAAATGGTCAACAAAGGCTGGGGTTGGCAGAAGCCCTCTGCCAACATCAGCGGCCTAAAAAATTACCGACTGATCTCTCTGCTCCCCTACCCAACCAAAGTACTCAAGAAAGCCATCAACCAACAGCTCACTGAATACCTGGAACTAAACCACCTACTCAACGCCTCACAAGAAGGAATCCGTGCCTACCACAGCACTGAGACCATGCTGATTGCCTCCTCCTGCTTCCACACCCTTTGCATGCTTCACAGAACCTTCAGATGGGTCCCAATATACACCACAAAGACCGTTATGCAGGCCCTTGTCACCAGCCGCCTCGACTATGGCAATGCTCTGAATGCCAGAATTTCCACCCAATTCCTCAAAAGACTCCAGACCATACAGAGCACCACAGCCAGACTTATCTTGGACCTCCTCAAATGGACCAACATCCCCCCTTACCTCAGAAAGCTCCTCTGGCTCCCCACCCAGAAGAGATGCCAGCTCAAGGTCCTCACAAACACATACAAAGCTCTACACAAGCATGGACCATCCTACATCAACCATCGACTGAACTTCCACGTGCCACAAGACACCTGAGCTCCACCTCACTCACCCATGCACACACACACACCCGCATCCATCGCAGCCACAGTTGGGACCCCTCATTCTCCTACATCACTGCTAAGACCTGGAACGATCTGCCTCCATCTCCGAACAGCACCCTCCCTGGTGGATTTCTGAAAGAAAGTCAAGACCTGGCTTTTCTATGGAGACACTGCGCGCCCAGATACCCCTCGAGGTGAAAGTGCTGTGCTTTTGATTGAACAAATGACTTTATCATCATTTGATTTTTTACTGCTGAGCTGCCAGTCCAAGCCAAATGTAAGTGTGGAAGTGCCACTGCTGCTGCTGACTGGCAGCAGGGAGGAGTGACGGCCACTCCAGTTTAAAGTGCACATGTCGGTTTGGCTGGCTGTCTTATGATGGCCAGCGCAACAATTGCGCACTATAAACCTCTCCAACCTGAGCTGTGGTTGATAGTCGGGTGAAGAGCAGACACAGGCACCCAGTGTCTAGAGGAGCATCGAACCAGCCCACTTCAACCAATCCTGGTGCTTCCCCCATGCTGGTTATTATTATTATTAACACCATGAGAGTCGCGTCTGGATTGGTTTGGGGAGTTGGCTGTGGGACTCCATGTTTCGGAGGGACTGAAGAAGAAGAACCCTGAGGACCGGAGGTCGAGCAGTCAATTGGATAAGTCTACATTTTATTTTTCACTTTTTGACCCACTGACAGGCACTGTGAGAGTCTCGCATGCCTTTAGCCTCAACCCCAGAGCTCTTGATCGTGCCTGTTTATCTAAACTATATATAATGTGCCACGATTGAGAGCTTTGGCATTGACCCAAAAGCATTGTTGGTTTCTCGCAGTGTCTGTCAGTGAGTTAAAATATTTGCTATGCTTGCCCCAACTCACTAGCAGCCACTGTCTGATGGAGAGTAGCCCCTTTATAACCAGGAGTGGTTATCTCTGCCCTATGGAATTGGAAGTGGCTTATACCCAAGAGCAGCTATCCTCTTTACACATGAGTCTCTGTCCCTGAAAGCAGCTTCCACACCAGCAGAGATCTCCTAAGAAAAACTTTGAGCTGTGCTAGTTAATCTCTAATGTTTTTAACGAAATTAGGACTGACTATTTTTATGTATTTAAGTACCTATGACTGTATTATTTAGAGGAGTAACATCAATCATCGAGGAGGTTAGCTTTCTGACAGTTCTGGGTGGAGGCAGCCAATAGAACAGACTTCATCCCGCATTGTTCATTTGTAGCTAATATCTAGTATTTGTCATAGCAACTATTTAAGCCTTACCTTCTCCTATGGGACACAACTTGTCCAGGCCATAGAATTTAAGCACAAAACAAATACTGTGCTTTTAATTTGTCACATCATTTACATTGTCCTAGGCATAAACACACTACATAGCCAATGTTCCCTCTAATTTTGTTCCTCTGTGTGCAGCTTTGAAGGACCTCTGTGCACAGCAGCCAAGGTTATATGCACTAAAGACTGTTGAAAATTCAGTAAGCAAGGAAGCACAATGTGCGAGCTTCTAAAATTAGTGGTGTTTACTCCAATGACTGTTTTGTGTGAAAATAAATGCTAAATGCTTTATTTTGATTCACTATATCAATATGCAATCGCCATTTTTGAGGCAACAGATTTAATGTATTTGTATTGCAAAGCAAAATGGTCACATCAGCAGCTTGTACTTTGTGCGCACCTATGCCAAAAATCTAACACCTGGCACAATGTGTCAGATGGCCTAGTCAACATGTATAGGTCCTGATTGTCTTGTTAGGAGTGTCATCTAGCATAGGTCCAAGAGATTCACATTGAGGTCAAATTTTCAGGGTATCCAAATGAGATCAATGTACACACAGTAATGCTAAATTAAACTAATGTACCTTGTCCGTGCTTATCTGGAAAATCTGTAAGGGTCCCATTTTTTTCTGACCTATGTTGGGTCATAGCTGCGCAAGATTTTACAACTCTCGGCCACTGATTCGATTGAAGCTCATAATAATAGCCCCAAAGAAAGCCCAACTATTTCTGCTTTAAGATAAACTCTATAGCTCTACAACAGCTGTCAAATTGTCCGAAGTCATGAAAGTGACTTTCAAGCAAGTCCCAGCATGCTTGGCACTATGGCGTTAAAAACCAGCACTGGCTGAAAGTCACTCTCAATGCATGGGTCAATTGAAAGACATGCATGAATCTTTTTATCACAAACGTTTGCCCATACTACCAGTTAAAAAAGACACTGAGGCCTTATGTCACTTTACAATCTCTCAACCTTGAAAAATAGCGACACCTGGACACATGTTCCAGAGGGGTAACGTGAGTCCACACAAACAAATGAAGACCAGGAAATCAACTTATGCTTTCCCATTCATAGGTTGCATGCATCCATTATATTAAGCAAGGTTTGGCTCCTATCATTCACTAACTGCTTAGCAAAACTACTTGTATGCATAAAGTTGAGAGAATGGAGCATTTCAACTTCCGGTGGTCCGTGGCCAACAAATTCATCTCTTGCACCCAACCACCACTCACACAACTTGTTAGCTGGTCAACTGGCTGTCAATCTTCCAGCTGTTTTTCTATTCCACCGAAAAGTATAATTATTGCAAAACATGGTGCCAATATACATTTTCTGAACTTAATCAAATGACAGCACATCCTTCTTTCTACACGGATTCCACTACAACTACTATAGAATATAACTTGCCCACTTTATGGGGTGGTGTTATATACATTTTAGGTTTCTGTTCTCATGCAGTGCTTTGAAAGAACCTTCGATGTACATAGCAGATCCGTAATATTTAACATAAGGATACACAGTATGACACCTAAGTCAACAGAAAACGAATGCAGCAAAATACTTCCTGGAAATTTCAAGAAATATGCACCCTTTTGGTAGTGAACGACTTACTAGTTACAACTGCCATTTTCATGAGCCTTTTTTTTTTACAATAATGTTAGTGATTACTGAATACATAAAGTAAACTCATGGGTGAGTAGAAAATGTGTACAATATTGTGGAAGTAGGGTCCACATCCAGCTGTGTGGAACCTCCTTCATGACCAGTGGTTTGTGTGAAATGAAAAAAGTCTCTAAAAGGGGCACAGACGAATAATCCTATCTAGGAATTCTTTCCAAAAGGCATGGCCTATGTAATTAAGGGTGTGGCTTAAAACATGAAAACGAAAATCTTCTGTTTCACACAGTGCCCCCTCATCATTAATGGGGTGTCACTCTGAGTTTTCAGTTATTGCATCCATGATCCAGACATATAACACAGTGAGCTTAGGCATAAAACAAGCAGACCTATTGACTTTACCAATGTTTATTATCAGTATCAATTAAATGAGTAACAGTGATTTTGTGGTTAACAGAATTAAAGAACACTTAAATGCTACGGAGAAAGATTTTGCCCACCAATTCACGTTTGATTTTATTATGATAGCTGGATGGCCATCCGGTTTAGCTTGGTGGCTCTTGTTACCTCTTGTTAGCTTAATTGATACAATGGTATGTTTCACTGCAGATATAGAAAAAAGGGAAAGCAGATTGTTATCAGCCAAAGGTTTGATGACTAGGCGAACCCGCCTTCCTCCTTATACATTAATGACAAATGCTTTGCCCATGCCTCTTCTGTAATCATACTTCTGCCACTTGTCTCCCTGCTGTGAACTCCTAGTCTTGCTGGTTTCTAGACTTTCTGGACTTTCTTGGTAGTGATTACATCCAGCATTATCTCCCATTTGTTCTTCTAATAATATGCTTTGCTTCTTCTTAATCTTGCATCTTTATAAAGATGATCAACTTCTTGATAAAAGTTGCTGTTCCTACTTGAACATTTTGGCAGTTTAAATTTTCTTAGTTTCCTTTTCAGTTCCAGGCATTTGGAATCAAACCATGGAACCATCACTTTTCCTGACACCCGGAGAACATTTACATACAAGGTTAATTTTTACCACTTCCAAGCAGCTAACTATATAATTTATCGTGACTACACAATTGGCCATCGGGTTCGTATTGAAAGAAGCCAAATACTTTATTATAGGTCAGTCAATAACTAGATATAGTGAGGACAGATTTTTGTAGAAATTAATTAGGGGAGTTTAATATCAACTGACATGATTGTGTCTCTGGACAATGTTCTTAGATGTAATATGTTTTTTGTGGTAAACAACATTTACAACGTATCGTTTACAAAGCATTACAAGGCAAGCCGTTACAACGACGCGTTGTTACATCACATGCCATTACAACGCTAGTCGTCACAAGGACTTGCTCTAGGGGGCAGAAGGTGTTGGATTTGTTGGATTTTCAATCCAACACCTTCCCTACTGTTGCACACACTGGAGTTGGAATAGTAAATTATACTATTCCAAACTCCAACTCCCCCCCCCACAGCAAGTCATTGTAACGACCTGCATTGTAATGGCATGCAATGTAACAACACGTCATTGTAATGACTCAGGTTGTAATGGCATGCGTTGTAAAAACATGCGTTGTAACGAGTGCTATTCGTTTTTTGTGATCACTTCCTGGCAAATCAAGTGATTGGAAGTTCAAAACTAGAAGAAAGTGCCACGCCTGAATGAAAATGTAATCTATAGTGTTGTGTAGTTCCTATAAACCTATATAGGATCTGCGCGTTTAGACAACATACACTGTAGGATTGGTGTCAGACTGATTCCGGACACCCCCACCGGGTATGTTCGCCTGTGTACCAGCTAGCTCACAGTGCCACTAGAAACCCCTCTTACCAAGGACAGAATAGTTCTTGGTAACTATCGAACATGACAACCCTGTCCCATCAGGGATCATGGAAACAGTGTACCACTTTTCACTCAGTCACTCATGCTCACTTTATCTCAGAGAGATACACAGAATAACCGTGAGGATGTTTTTCAATAAGTATTTATTGAACCAGCGTCATTCTAGTGTAAAATAAGTGTGCTGAAACAACCACTAGATAGTAACAGATATAAATGGGTATAAGTACTAACAGAGTAATAGGATGGTAGATTTCTACCACTGTGCTAAAACAATTAATATACGCAAGTATATAAAATACATGGCAGTAGAAAGCTTACTCCTACGATGCAACCCTAGCTAGATGTACCTAAGTGTACCCAGCATGTATGTAGGTGTAAAAGCCAAGAATCCTTCTAGGATAAAGTCAACCCCATTGCCTGAAGTGAGAGACTGTGGGACCCTGTCCTGGTCTCGAGATAGACACCTCCTCAACGGATGTCAGACCACTGCGAGCTGGAGTGTCTGCTTGCAGGAACCTCAGGGTCTTGCGTCAGTGTGTCGGCATGGAAGTCCTTTTCTCCTCTTCTCCTCCTTTCTACCTCAGCAAGATATGGTGTATATATACCCAAAGTGGTACTCCCTGGGGACATACCTTGCTGTGTCATGTCGGACTGGGATGACGGAAGGAATGACCCTTTACCATGGTTATTATGCAGGAGATGGTAGGCCTGCTGTCTTGCTGTGATTCCAAGAATCCTCATGCATAATGAATGAGGCTTAAGCTTTAAGGAGAAAACCCCATGTCATCTTTGGACGTTACAGTAAATAGGTAAAAGGTCAGTACTAAGAACCGTCATTTAGTGTAATATCAGGGTAATGTAGGCGAAAGGTGCATTCATTACCTAAACCGATATTGGGGAACCTATATGGAACATAGCAACTGGTCCCTTTAAATTTCCATGCGTAAATGTCTGTGATACTGGACAATCTCTTAGAACGCCGCCATTTAAAGAGAAGAAGCTCCATCTTTCAAAAAAGGGCTCATTTACTTGAACCCTCATTGCTGAGATATTTTGTAATCTCTAGGACATCAGTTTAAATCCCAGCAACTCTAACGTAGCCACCCAACCTTCAGAAGCTGGTAAATTGAGTACCATTAAGTTGGGTAATAGTAACACCTGCTTTTCATTTTTTTTTCCTTAACTGTTTTGGATTTATTGGATGTAATAGGAGAAACAATTACTGGGAAGTGGAATATGACTTTTATTTCGTGAAATTTTATCTGGCTGTGATGACAAAGAGAAAAGCAATAGAAAAAATTGGAACACTTGTTATTTACAATCTTGGAGTAGGACCCATGAGGGACATGTGAATTTAACCCTTTCACCAGCAGATTGTGAAGTGGGGAGAAGCAGAGGACAATGCCCCTATAGATGTTGAAGTGTCAACTGAACATAAACACTTGCAGACATGTTTCTCTGAAGCCACTCTGCACATCGCCTGGCTCCTTAAACTACGATAACCTGACAAGCAAACTCAGTGGAAGCTCTATGGCTTCATTGTTTTGTTAAGTTACTCAATTGTGGTCTTGAAATGTTCTTTTTGTCAACCCTGGTGAACCAGCAATGTAAGGGGAGGCAGTAGATGCCCTTTTAAGTGAATGTTACTGCTGACTAAGCTGACTTGAGAAATAAAAGTTTTTTAGAAGAGCCTCAGCACCAAAATGACCTCAATAAATAATAGAAAAACTGAAGCGGTCTCAGAGCCCTCACAGAGTTCGCTCTTTAGGTTACAGCTCTTCAAGATCTGGCCACGGCCCATTCTGTCGCTGCATTTGATCTTCAGTGTCTGTGGAACCATACAAAACAGAATATCACACATTTAAATATTATGGCTTTCAATGTCATCTTGATTTAGAAGTGTCACTTTGATTTAGGGGATGATAACTGTATTTATTGAAGTCCATATACTAACACTAATTGAATAACTGAGCACAAAGCATTAACCTGCGGTGTGATATAGCTGTTTTCCTAAAATGTAATGCTTTGCACTAATGAACTCTGGCTAACTTAGAGAATTTAGGCCTTAGACTCCATCTTGTCTGTGATGTTTCATTATACCATGTGAATAGGCTTGTATTTTCATGTCTTAACTCAAATAAAAATGTACACCATTAGTAAATGTATGAAATATATTATTCAGAAGAGTGTGTTTTCTTGATGTAACAGGACATCCTTTCCCACTTACCTAATGAGGTGAATCCATGCCGGGTCGCTATCTCACTATTTATGCTTTGCATTCTATGTCAGGTTAGTAACTTTACCGACTCTGGTGCGCAGAGATGTTTCCTGGTTCTGGTTCTTGAAGGTTCTGGTTTGTCCGAGGTAGGGGGCGACCCTTTCCAGTAGCCACAGTGCTGTTGATAAAGTAACGCCAGAGCTGACAGTGCCTTCCAGAAGGAGTACCCAAGAGGAAAATCCCCAAAGGGGAAAAACCTCTGGAAGAAGGTTGAGACTTCAGGAATGACAAGGACTCAGCAGAAGAAAACCAGGAGGCAGAGTCAGGAATGGAAATAAACCAGTGAAGAGATATCAGATCCAGAAACAAGAAAGTCCAAGCAGGAACAAAAGAACCAATGGAAATCCAAATAGAAACAAGAAGCGCCAAAAGGAGCGAAGATACATCAACAAGAGAGAGGCCAAACCAGCAGGAGTAAGGAGTGTTGCAACGCAAGGAGAGGAAAAATCCAGCCCCTTATATACCGAGAGACAGGATGTGATGCAACAGAAAATGAACCACCACCATCTTGGATAGGGAATTAGTAATGAAAAAGATAAGAAAAGTCATCATCTTAGAAAAGTGTAAGAAAACCCTGCCCAAGGCATTCTGGGAAAAGCTGTAGAATCATGGGAAGACGATCTGTATGGAAATGGCATCCGGGCAGGAGAATGGTTACTTCGATATTAATGATATTTCCCCCCAGGCGTGAGGTAAGAGGATTTAGGCCAACATAGAGCGTTGTGCAGGGATCTGCGGTTTGAAACTGGAAACGCAACGTACCCATGACGTTGCAGGGATGATAGTGGGCCACCGTATAGATCCGCGGCATACCTGAGAGTCGGTGGGAGGGGCCGCAGGCTGAGCTAGGGCCGCGGCGGTGCAGAGGTGAGCATCGCAGGACACACCCTGGACACTCTATAAACAGTGTGCCGAGAGGAGGTGGGAGGTGATGGGATATGGCGCGGGCTGAACCACAGCCCGCGGTGGTGTAGCTGGACGTGTTGCACCCTGGACTACAATCCGAGGCGTAACATTCTGAGAATTTGGATTTTACTGACTTCTTAATTGACACTGTACTTTAATTGAGGTTTGCACTCTGATTTATTTGACTAATTGATTTTGCCTATATGAGACTCATTCCTGTATGGTCAAAATTCTAAAATAAAACCTTTAAGGTTAATATTTCCCTGTCTCTCATTCTTGTAGGGCCAAATGGGTTATATGCAATCGTCACTTCAAGTTGACAATTAAAATGCTCTATTTGAAACAAGTTCAGCAGAGAGAATCAAAATCCATATCAGGAATTTAGCGCTCATGATCCATCAGGTCTGCACAGTAAGAAAACTGTGGTTTTTGTGCCATCAGGTGTTAAATGGTAGAGAGAAGATTGTAAGCCTATTGCCTCTGAACCGCACAATAGCCAATCCTAAATTCAAATCCCGGGTTCCCCACTTTACCAAACTGTGTGATGAGTGGTCCATTGCTTTGGTTCACTATGCATAATTTTCCTTAATCATACAGTTTGAGAGCACATTGAAGTAATTCAATACAGGAACTGGGCTCTACAAAAAACTCACTTATCTATGGCTAATATAAAATAATCTTGCTTCACATTTAATAATAATATAAGTTTTATCATGCTTCTCCACTGAGTAGCTTGTCAGCTACTGGAAGCTCTCCACCTACCTTTAGTAGTTCTCCTGTGTGCAGTCCAACCTACTAAATTAGAAGCTTTTGCCCATTTGAATATATGCATACCAAAATTGAAACATATGTAATGGAGACGAAAATTTGTGTAATTTTTAAGGGTGGGCGAAATTTGCGAAATTGACTTTCGCAAACTATCGCGAAATTGCTCAAAATCTCCACGAGCACGCGGAACTTTCGCGAAGATGTAGAGATTGCTTTTCCCGCCCGTTCACGATGTTTTTTGCGTGCTCGCGGGGAAATTTATCTCTAACTTGCCCATGCGGTCGCTAATGGGCGCACCCATCTTGCTTGCGATGCTCATTTCCTGTTCCGGGTTCGATTGACGTGTTCGCGATCGCAAACTCTCGCGGGATAGCGCGACCAGCTACCAACAATCCAACATCTCGTGGCGCACGCGAATGGATAGGAAAACCCGTAAACGAACGCAGGGACCCGGTAAGGTGCTACCGCGTGTGAGAACGCATTTTTAAAGAGCGAGCAAGAAAAATACTTCTGTTTAGCGGCAGATTGTGCATGTTTTGACATTTTCGCGCTCTCTGCGGAATGCGAAAATGTCAAAATATCGCAAATTCTGCGAGCGGAACGAAACTTTTGCCCAGCCCTAGTATTTTCAGAACTCAAAGCTGATGTTTAGAGAAAAATGGTTGAATTTCGAAAATATATCTAAAGCTGATATATCAGTAATAAATCATATGGCGCTACAGAGATTTACTACTAATAATCTTACCCTGGTGACAGAGGCATTGCAGCTCTGGCTGTTATGTTTTACTCACATAGAGGAATTCTACCTTGACAAAGCCTTGTTTGCATTACTGCTGGCAGCGGTACCTGAATAACGTAGGTGAGCACTGCTAACAATCTTGAATGAGGTAGCCACTAACGTCATTTTTTCTGTTGTGGTCACTGTTAAAAATCTAATAATATTAGTAGCGCAGGAGGATTTTCATTGAACATAATCAGGATTACGGGAATGATCCAATCCTGCGGCTGCGGGGCTTCCCGCATAACTATTATTACAGTAAAGGTTGGAGCCCCCTTGGCTATTTCAATATAGAACATGACAAACTGACACCTTTTGAGTAACTCGTGGCAAAGTTATTAGGAAATGAGGGTATTCTAGAATGTTTTGAGTTTAAAAAAAATATTACTTTTAATAAATGTCGCTCAAGACATTGGTTTTCAGATGTACATTATTTGATAGTTCAGCTGTGCTTTGACTCCTAGAGCAAGATCACACCCCTAGCGCGCCTCTTCTCAAAGCTGACCGTGTCCTCCCCATAAATGTAGTGTCTCCCACGCCCTTTATTTACTGAGATTAGAAACTTTACAGTTGCATGAAGCGCTAAATATAAGAAACAAGGGGGCATATCAACAACAACCGGCGATAATTATCGCTGAGCGCACTTAGCGCTCGGATAATTATCGCCGGCTAGTGCCGATTTTTATCGCTGAGATAGCGTGCTATTAGCAACGCTTATCTCATCAGGGATAAAATCCTGGCGCTAACTGGCTAACGTGAAATTATCGCTGGAAACCCAGCGATAATCTCACGTTAGCTTGTTGATAGGGACTCACAAACTTAGCCATGATATCCACCTTCCATAGGATATCATGGCTAAGTCAGTCCTGAAGCAGGCGTAAGGAAAGTAGCGATAACAGGGGTTATCGCTACTTTTCCTGACGCTATGCTTCATAGCGTTAGGCTTGCTGATAGGAGAAATGTCGCTTAGCGACATTTCTCCTGTCATGCCAGGTCAGGAACGCCCACTTTGCATCTCATTAGAGATGCAAAGCTGGGCGTTATGAATCCTGACGCTAAAGCAAGGTTTCACGCGTTAGCGTGACCTTGCTGATTAGGCAATAAAATTATCGCCGCTTTTCGGCCGAAAACGGCCGCAAAAGTGGCGATAATTTTTTATTGCCTGCTTGTTGATATGCCCCAAGGCGCATATTATCAAGATAGGCGATAAAATTATCGCCGCTTTAGCGGCAGAAAACTGCCACTAAAACGGCGATAATGGGCTTGATAATATGCTCTATGGAATTCCAATTGAAGCCCAGGTTAGATGTCCTTCACATCTAACATGGGCTTCAATAGGAATTCCATAGAGCATATTATCAAGCCCATTATCGCCGTTTTAGCGGCAGTTTTCTGCCGCTAAAGCTGCGATAATTTTATCACCTGTCTTGATAATATGCCCCTAAATTGTTACTCTATGTAAGGGGTATTGGGGAGGAAAAACGGATTTATGCATCTTTACTGTTAGTGTGTAAGGCCTCAGGGCTATTCGCGAGGCATGCAAGTTTCTATTTTGTTTTCCTGTGGGGGAAGGTCTGTGTTGTGTGGGGACTTTCAGAAACTCCATGGAAAATATTAACTGAAAACTCCTAAATGAACTTGTATTATGCTGGGATTATTCTGAGGTGGAAGACGTCTGCTTTGCTGAATTAGCTACAGTTTTCACGTGACAGACAGCCAGGGTGAGGGTTAAGGCGTGTTCTGGTAGTGGGGTCAGGGCCTGCAGGGAAAGCCATGCCTGCTGTAACTCATAGCTGCCTCAGATTAATGAGCTCTGACCCCTTCTCACCCCGGATGACAGCTGATTCCACACAGGACAAAGGTCAAGCCTGCAGGTAACTGTCATAAAGAAAATACTGCAGTCCATCAGCTATTCGCATCCACCAAAGGGGACATGAAGCGGGGGACTGCACCAGTGCGCGAGCTTCCGACGGCCCGCAGGGACTCCTGCAGGCTTCCCAGGCAATGCTTATTCTATGTAGCTACAGATGGCGAACTCCAGTCATTTTGGGGCCCCAGGCTCATTTATTAAAGTCAAATTTCGACCGAGAGCAAGAGAGAGGCAGACAATGGAGAAAAAAGTGCAATGTGCAAAGCAAGGATGAAAAATAACTTGAAAGAGTAAGAAAAAGAGACAGGAAGGTAGGATGGGGTGGGCCGGGACGGGATAGAACGAGGCATAAGGTGGAATCAACATGAGGTCGTCTTGGTATTCGACAACCCCGGCTTTCGGCCCTGTGGAAGGCGAACTTTCGGCTCCTGCACCCTTGAACATTTATTGTTTATTTTTTACAAATAGTCAAGTATTTTGTGGGAGTGTACCTACGGTGCAAGTGTTGGAGATCTGGCTGTAGGTGTGTTGGCTTCAATAATGGAGCTTTTGAGATTAGCACAGGAGTGCTGGTCTGGTGGTGATGCAAGGGATAATGCAGGAACACACAGGATGGTGGAGATGGGTTACCGCACAGGAGTGCTTGCTGTGAGCTTCCTGCAAGGAATGAAGGCGCAGAGACGTTTTAAGGCACAGGGAAAGTGGGCTCTGGCCCAAGGTCCCAGCCTTTCAGGGCCCCTGATAGAGCCCGCTCTGTGCTGCAGAGTCTTGCCCTGATGACCTTGAACAATTCTTAAACAGATTGTTTCAAATATGTTTTCCTTTAATTTTATCTTATAGGTGATGTGTGAGAGTCTATTACAGACATTTTGCAGAGATGTGTTTATGTTTCAAGCAACAGCCATAAAAAAGATTCTTTTAGATAAAAACAGGGCCTCACATATGAAAAATTGGAGGGTGCCACAGAGATTATTTGCAGAAATGTTAATGAGCTGCTTCTGTGTTATAATATTGAAAACACGGGACACTAACCCTTAATATTAGATGTAAACACAGCTAGAATTTGTGTCTGTGCACTGTCAGTGGCCTGGCCAAAGAGGGCATGAATAACCAGAAACTGGATCAGTAATTCAAATCTTTTCCATATAGGGCCCCCAACAAACGCTTGGCCCCAGAGCCCCCCAAATCCTTAAGATGTCCCTGTGAAGGAGGAGCACCGGCGTGAGGTTGCTCTACTAATAGCTGGCTGTCGGAAATGGTGCTTGAGTTTTGGATTTTGAGAGCGCTGCCCAGGATGGTGTGAGAGCTTTGACTTTGAGGTGTTGAAGGGGACTGGTTCAGGGGCGTTGGCTGTAGAGCCAATACATGTGACGGGCCTTCGGGAGTCAGACCACCTGAAGTCTGTTGTCAAGGGAGCAATGGTAATATTCTGGCCCATGATGGACTCTGGCTTTCATAGCTGCCAAGTTTTGAGACGGCTTATGTGTGACATTTTCATGGTTTCAGTGTACTTATCACTGACATTCAATGGCCAAATGTGTGACACTCAGAGTGACACTTTCTCGCGAGTAAAACTAAGCAATGGGAATGGATAAATATCAGAAATTCTATACTTTTCAGCATCAAGAAGCTCTAAAAAGATCTTGCAACTGCTGCAAAGCACATGAAATCGAAGGTCACTAACCTACTGCCCCTTTGTAAGCTGATTGTATTGTAAAACAATTGTGTAATCATGATATTAAACAATAAACAAGTCTTTCAGAGGCAGTACTTTATTAATGTTCTGTGGACATATGCAAACACATGGAGTTAAATACAAAAAATGGTTTACTGGATGCCACTGTCAGATGTCACTAGCATTATAAATTAAGCAGTGTAAAATTAAAGTCCATATGTGCATTTAATAAATTTAGTCCAGACGGAGTACAACTAATGCCCAACTGAAGAAAAAGCACAAAAGACCGTGGGGTAACAGCCCAGTTAGATCATTCACAGTGTTGAGGGGAAAGTACCAAAGGCTGACAGTGCAATGGTCCTTACTCAACCCTGTGTAAGGGTTTTGGCCATTTCTAATTTGAGACCAAATTTAAAACAAAATAACACGCAGGCTAACATTTTATTTTGTGCTTTCATGTAACTTGTTGTAGTCCCAAGTCACAGTTCTTGCCTTCCTTTTGACTGAGAATATCTAAAACATGCTTCACCTGAGGCCAGTTCATTTGAAACATTAACATAGAATACAAGTTTCTATCCAGTGATAAACAGGGGCAAAATGTGGTTTTATTCTTTGATATTCGTGAGGGCATCCTTCCTTCATCAGCATTGCTGTTGGGCAACATAAAGAGAAGCTTGGCTACTTTTGAAAGAAAGATGAACTTGCTTCTCTGAATGGCAACAACAGTGACGTCTGTCTCAAGGGAATGCCAAATTACCAGTAGCGCCTGCTCCCAACCAGGGATGGTGAAGGGGGGGGTGGGTAGGCCAGGCCGAGGGATGGAGGGAGAGAAGGGGGGGGGGGGGGGAATGCAAAAATCAAAATGATAATAATGAACGTTATTATCAATTTTTTTTTTTGCATTTAGCTTGCAGCAGAAGCAGTAGGGTTGCTACTGCAAATTACATCCATCCTTTAAGACACAACTTTGTCAGTATCACAGTTTATTTTATTAGCAGCACTTTACCATGTGTTTCTGGATATGTCATCAAAATCGGTGACTTGGTATTGTGCCAATTCTTGTCCTAAGCAAACTAGATCACGGTTCGTAAACTTGAGTTAGGTTGCAAACTGTCCCACCAAGAACAGCACACTATCAAAACCATGTTTTTGATCCTCAAAAAAGTCGAACATCCTTACATGCTTGAGCACATTGTCATGAACTGAATGGACTTTCAACAAATACTTTACTGCATTCTTGTAAAAGCTGCGAACTACTTCATAGAATGCTTTCTGGATTCCTGGATCAACATCCATAAGTTCAAGCATGTTTCTCAACTTGCCACGCACAATGATGCCAACATACAGATTGAATCTGTGATCCAGCATTTTTCTGACATAAGAGCAGGTAAACAGGCATCTGGATTACTCTTGAATCACTGTATGACATAAATATGAAACACTCTATTCAAAACCAAAACAATAAGTTCAATCGTGGTATCGTAACACAGGAGGTGAATGACTGGGTCTTCCTGCTGCAGCAAAAGGTTAAATGTAACAAAAGCAGGGGACACAACCTGCACAAATAGGCATTACATCTCAGTCACAGGGTTCTCATAGCACTGCACATGTCTCCCTAACCTGGTCTTGCTACTTCTGCCACCTTCAGGTGTTGACAGGTCAAATGCAGGCAGAGCGTCAAACTAAAGAATCAGTCTATCCAAACATGTGAACATTCCTAGCCTCCGCACAGAAATGAACTTCAGCATAAGTGGTAATTAGAATCGACAGATTGATAGAGTTCAGCATATACATTATTACGTTTTGAATAATAGCCAAACCAGAAGTAAACATCTCCAAGAAATTCTTCTAAAGCAATTTCTTTACAGCTGGAACCGAAAGAAGAAACATCATGGGATGCCACACTGTGTGCCATGTGGCACGGACAAGCCATAAAATAGACTTTAGGATTCAGAGACAATACTCTACTTTTGAAGGGCTTATGCCTTGCCCCGTTCACTGAGCCACTATCTACAACAAAGCCAACACAATTCCATGAAATGGAATGCTTTTCTATAACATTAGAGAACGCAAAGAATATACCTTCAGCTGTACTTTCCTTGCACAAACATGTAAAAAAAATTGAAGAATACCAAACCCTGCTTCAAATAAAAGATTTGTACAGTTATGGAATTCATTTTTCCAGTGTCTTTATTGTTGCTACCGTCAATACACAAACTGAAAGCTAAGACTGTCATATCAGCCACTAAGTCAGTCAACAACTCTGGTTCAACGGCATCATTTAATACAAAGGTTGCTTTTGTTCTGACATAAACCTGTGCAATTTTATAGTCTGGGGAACATGTCCGTATGAGGTTCCCCAAATAATCTGCAGCAGTGAAGGGCTAATTGTGCTCAACTAAAAATCACGTGAAATGTATTTATGCTTTTCTTGCAAGAAAGTTCCACTGGAATCTTTCTTTTTCATGTAGCCTGAGATGGGCTTCATTTTCATCTTTGTGCCCTGAAGAGATGTATGTACTTTACCAATAATATGGCGCTTCAGATCAAACTCTCCTTGATGCCCACAACTGATATTTTTCTTTTAAATCAACAGTGAATGGCATATGGGTTGGTTTTCACAGGAAGAAAAATTCCTTGAGTTAAAAAAGAATTTCCCAAATTATAATAGTCCCCTGCGAGTTTTGGTAAGATTTTAAATTGAAACACTAGTGCATACAGTGTCTGTATATAAGTACCTGCTGGGCACTCATAATGCAGGCTTTTATAGTACAAGACAGAAACTCTATGCATCTTAACATCGTTGAGGGCTGGACTAGACACTATATTTAGTAACAAACAGCACTGAATTGCGAACGGTTCGCAGGAAGAAACTGAAATGCTCAGGAACACACAATGTTGTCAGGATTTGGGACCCTTACTGGAATGCTCATCTCCTATATCCACAATGTATGTAGCAGAAAATATGCCACACCTCTCCCTATACAACGTGGGAAACAGCCATCTGTAAACACAGTTGGAATTGGGCATTCACTTCTAAAACATATAACTCAACTCAAAACTGAAGACATCAAATCTAGGTGGTAGCATAGAGAGAGTAAGAAGAAGAACATACAATGGAATGGATATACTAATTGTCAACACACTTGAAAGCGTGTAACCTGGTGGAACTACCTCTCTATTGCTCTGCTTGCATCCAGGACAGGTTGAAGGTACTCTGATAGTACCGAGCCCCAGTTTCTTATCGCTAGGTTTCATTTAACTATTGCCAGCCTTTTCTTTTTTGGAACTCATAGCTAAAGTGCAGGGCTCACTGACATCAGTATCAAACATTACTCTGCAGGCACGGCCGGCACAGGTAAGAGCAGTGGGGCGGGCGGAGGGGGGAAGTCGACAGACGACGGGCTAGGTAAAATGGAATAAAAAAATTTATACAACCACTTACCTTGCGCTCCCCGCGTTGCCGAGTCAGAAAGAAAGTCTGAGCTATATTGCTAAGACTGTACATGGTCCCCAGCCACTGTTCCTGCACTTCTCAGCTACCATTGTGCCACAGCTGGAGGATGTTGCTTAAGGGCAAAGAAGAATGGCGCCAGATAGAATGCCACACTGAGAGGAAAACACCACAATATAATGATTCAGCTAGCCAGTTTTACCTTTACTTTTGCACACAATATGCTTAAGAATGTCCCTGCAGGATTTTCTGTGTTATTAAAATGTTGAGTATGGCGAAAGCAGGCTCACCATCATGTGAGATGTCTTCACCTAGTACTGCTTCTGTTTAGTGAACAGCACATTGAATTCTGGGGCTTGTAGTTTTCTTGCGACATATACAAACAAGTAATATTAAAGATAAAAGCAGCTGGGATAAGGTATGGCAGGCGGCTACTCAAACTATGGAAACATCTAGATCACCACTCAAAGTAGCATTTATTACTCAGGCAGGCGTGGTTATCTCACAATTAAGCATTCTAATGTACTTTTATCTAAAAAACAATTCATAAAAAATGTATTATTTCAGCACAAAATCAGAGCCTAGAGATCTTTAATAAGGACAATTTATAGGTTGCAATGTGACGGTAGCTTGTAACTATAACCACAGTCTCAGGACACAGCCACTGACAATGATGGCTGTTTAGTTTGACTTGCTTGCAGGTTAAACACCCTGGGGACAGGCACAGCAGCAATGGAAATGCATGTAGACGGAAGCTCATTGTGTCACTGGTTGTAGAATCTTAAACACTGCCTAGGACAGAGAAGTGACATCATATGCATAGTGCTCAGTTTCTGATAATGTTACCAGGTAAGAATGCAGCTAGTTAAAGAGAGTCTGCACACATCAGGGTGACTAGCTTGACACCTCATGTTGTGAAACTTTTAACCAGGATACTAACAGTGCTGTTTCCTCTTATCACTATAAATTAAAATACCAAAGTTACTATTCCCCTTGACAACCAAGATTCTGTTCCTTTTTCCCTCAGATTACACACACACATACATCTGCTGTGACTGAATTAACCAATTTGGTTTCTAGTAGTAGAGTGAGGAAACAATCCACTAACTTCTTCAAAAATGAATGTGCCTGGGCATGATCACAAGTCCTGTTTTTTAACTAGGTGTAATTTGCATGCTTGAATTTGTATGTCCATATCCACCATAGGAAAATAGAAAACTATAAGTCCCCGCAAGCAAAGTTCTTAGGTTTAAAAAGTCAGGCCTTGAGTGTTACAAATCACATGAAGCACACATCAAGCATCAGTTGTGATCACCCACATTACAGTCCTTGGTGACACTCAGAGCCATCCTCTGTCACAGATGTCAACTCATGAACAACAAGAGGCAGTCCCACTACAATGATAACAAGTTCCACGATGGCTGGACTGGCCACACTATATTTATTGGTCTAGCCAGAAGTGCTGCTCTGCAGTAATAACAACTTCTCCTCCTCACCATAATTAATATAATAGAAACTCCAGACCAGCCTTGGACTGGCCAGCAACTGGGCGACTGCTAGCCAAGCACTGCAGTAAGGCTGCTCAGTCTCCACATATCACACTCCACTCCCTGCACCCCCACGATAATACGAAGCTCAGTGAAGCCACGGTTGGACTGACCACTTTTGGATTATAGCCTTGCTGTACCGCTTCACACAGCTACCTTATCATGGACTGGACTGGCCACTTACCACTGCTGTGCTCAGCCAGGTCTGCAACATTTTGCCTTGCTACAGTTGTTGTCCTGTTGGATGTAGGCAGGTAGAGGCAGGCTCTCTCTTAGGGGCTCACTCAGTGCTGCTGCACAGCAAGTGGTCGACGACCGGCATCCTAGCCGAGTGAGTGCTGGCATAATACTCAGTTGAGGTGCTTTCAAACTGCGGCCTGTGGTGCTGATGCTGTGGTGTGCTGGTGACTTTGCAATGACTCTTGGGATGTCAGAGGCACTCTCTGGGCCCAGTATGCTGCCTGTTGCAAGTCCGTCTACCTGGAGCAGAGAATCTGTTGCGGGATGTTAACAGCGCCATGTGACTGGTGAAAAGTGCCCGTCTACAGGTCAGTAAAGGCCAGTGCGAAGGGTTGAGGTTAAACTTATTTTCATCCGAACTGGGCCACAGCACTGATGTCTCTCAAACTGGGGGTGTATTTTCGATTGCTGAGGTGCCAGGGCAGCACAGTTCAGGAGATCTGAAAAACATTCTGCCTGGCAGCAATTGTGACATCCACCAGGAACTTGCTGTGAGCCTAAGGTAAAGTGCCTGGTTATGTAGGGCTTTGAACACTATACAAAACGACTTGAACTTCCCTGTATGCCCTTTAGGGGGCCAATGTAATTGTTTTAAGGCAGGGAATGCATGATACCTCCTTGGCAGTTTGAAAATGAGGCATGCTGACTCATTTTGAATCACTTGAAGCAAGCCTACTGCTGGTCTTGGCAGGAAGTCCTAAGTAAATAAAGTTAGCATAGTTTATACTCTATTCAAGATGGAGGCCACTATCATATATTTAAGGGCTTCTAGTGGCAACAGTTGTGCCAATCTACTAACAGATTTTAGAAGGAAGGCACCTCTAGACGGAACTGGTCCTATCTGGGCAGCCAAGGCTAGAAGTTTATCTACCACGATCCCCAGACTGGTCACTGTAGATTTCTGGATAGGCGGATTACCCAACTCAGAGGGCCATGAGAGAGTAGACCAGAGATTCACCCAATTGTCTAGGATAATGATTTTTGTCTTGCCTGCATTTTATTTTCTATTCATCCAGTTCCATGTGAATTTCATAGTATTCTGTAACTCTTCATGGCAAGTCTGCGAACCATACGGATGGAAAGAGTTGAGAGTCATCTGCGCACTTGTAAAGTTAATAGCCCTCTGTGGACAACTCCCTAACAAGGGGCCTGATATATATATATATATATATATTGGACAGATGTGGCGACAGTGAAAACCTCTGAGGTACTCCATATACTAGCTATTATGTATTTGTGCTGAAAGGGTGCAATTGCACCCCTTGGTGTAGATATGAACAAACAATCCAATCCAACTCAGGGCATAGTCCCTTAAGTTTGCTGCTCTGTATCGTTCCACTAAAACTGCATGGTTGACAGCATCAAAAGCAGCTGACAGATCCAAAAGGACCAGTGCTCTCACTCTGCCTTTATCGTCATCTAGTCTTAAATAATCCATCCCTGAAAGCATGATAGATTCCATCTGATGATTGTACATGGCTGCACAGCAGATGTGCCACATATGCTTCCAAGATCTTCGCAGGGAATAGCAACAGCGAAATAGGACATTATAGTGCCAATCCCAGGGGGTTTTGAGACCGCAAGCATTCTTTTGCTCTCCATGCAGAGAGGAGCTGTGGCGTAATGCTCGTGAATTGTTCCATAACCTAGAGCACTGACTTTGGTCTACAAGGTTTGGCTTTCCCACCCACGGATGACTGGACTACATCCAGTGCACCATCACTTGAGCTGGGAAGTCCAAGTTACTGTAGCCTCACTCACCCCACTGAATATACCTGCTGGTATGGTGTCTCTGCTTTCTGGGTTCCAAACAGTCCCATAAAGGGGTCAAAGATGCAGTGGTAATTCATACCCGATTCAATCTTTAGAATATCGATCAATCAATCAATCATGTAACTTGTAAAGCGCACTACATACCCGGGTGGGTTTCAAGGCACTGGGGGGGGGGGAGGGGAAGGGGAGGGGAAGATGTTACTGGTCGAAGAGCCAGGTCTTGAGTTGTCTCCTGAAGGTTAGCAGGTCTTCGGTTTGACGTAGGTGGAGGGGGAGGGTGTTCCAGGTCTTGGCGGCGCGATGGGAGAAGGATCTGCCTCCGGAAGTAGTTCTCCGGATGCGTGGGACCGTGGCCAGGGCGTGGTCAGCGGAGCGGAGTTTCCTGTTGGGTACGTAGAAGGAGAGTCGACTGTTGAGATAGGCTGGGCCGGTTTTGTGGAGTGCTTTGTGTGCGTGGATCAGGAGCTTGAAGGAGATTCTTTTGTCGATGGGAAGCCAGTACAGGTTCCTCAGGTGGGGGGTGATGTGGTCGTGGCGTGGGACGTCGAGGATCAGGCGTACAGAGGCATTCTGGATTCTCTGTAGTCTGCTGATGAGCTTGGACGAGGTTCCGACGTTGAGGGCGTTTCCGTAGTCGAGCCTGCTGCTGACCAGGGCCTGGGTGACAGTTTTCCTCGTGTTTGTCGGGATCCATCTGAAGATCTTGCGGAGCATGCAGAGGGTGTTGAAACAGGTGGAGGAGGCTGCGTTGACTTGTTTGGTCATGGAGAGTTTCGAGTCGAGGATGACTCCCAGGTTGCGTGCGTGGTCGGTGAGGGCCGGGGGGGACCCCAGTGACGTGGGCCACCAAGAGTCACAGTCACCCCATGCGGAGGGGTTGGACCCGAGAATGAGGATTTCTGTCTTGTCTGTGTTCAGTTTGAGGCAGCTGTCCTCCATCCAGTCAGTGACGGCCTTCATTCCCTGGTGGAGGTTGGATTTGGCGGTGAGGTTGTCCTTGGTGAGGGAGAGGATCAGCTGAGTGTCGTCGGCATAGGAGATTATGTTGAGGTCGTGTTGTCGGGCGATGCATGCTAGTGGCGCCATGTAGATGTTGAACAGTGTGGGGCTGAGGGAGGATCCCTGTGGGACGCCGCAGATGATCTTGAAGGCCTCGGAGCGGAACGGGGGGAGGCGGACTCTCTGAGTTCTGCCGGGAGGAAAGAGGTGGTCCAGTCCAGGGGTTTGTTTCGGATCCCTGCGTCGTGGAGGCGCGTGCGTAGTGTGCGGTGGCAGACGGTGTCGAAAGCGGCGGAGAGGTCTAGGAGGATGAGGGCCGCCGTCTCGCCGTTGTCTAGCAGGATCCTGATGTCGTCTGTGGCGGCGATGAGGGCGGTCTCGGTGCTGTGGTTGCTGCGGAATCCTGATTGTGATGGGTCTAGGATGTTGCTGTCTTCGAGGTGTCGCGTGAGCTGGGTGTTTACTATCTTCTCGATGACCTTATCTGGGAACGGGAGCAAGGAGAAGGGCCGGAAGTTTTTGAGGTCGCTCGGGTCTGCTTTGGGTTTCTTCAGTAGGGCGTTGATCTCTGCGTGCTTCCAGTTCTCAGGGAAGGTGGCGGTCTCGAAGGAGAGGTTGATGATTTTGTGCAGGTGGGGTGTGATGGACTTGCTGGCTTTGTTGAAGATGTGGTGTGGGAGGGGGTCTGAAGGGGAACCGGAGTGGATAGATCCCATGGTCTTGATTGTGTCCTCGATGCTCACGTTAGCCCAGGTTGTCAGGGTTTCGTGGGTGGTGGGGTGCGGTGGGTTAGGTGCGGTGTGGTCGGCAGGGGTCATCCGGGGTCTGAAGCTGTTGTGGATGTCGGTGATTTTCCAGTGAAAGAAGGTGGCGAGTGAGTCGCACAGGCCTTGTGATGGTGGGATGTCGTTGGCGTTGGAGCTGGGATTGGAGAGTTCCTTCACGATGGTGAAGAGCTCCTTGCTGTTGTGCACGTTGTTGTCAAGGCAGTCTGTGAAGGAGGTTCTTTTGGCGGTCCTGATGAGGTGGTGGTGGTTGCGGATGGCGTCTTTGTAGGCAGTGTGGCTGTTTGGCGTCTTGTTCCTGTTCTGTGTGTTTTCCAGTTTCCGACAGGTGCGTTTGGAGTCAAGGAGTTCCGGGGTGAACCAGCTGACTCTTCTGCTGGTGCCTCTGTTGGTGGGGTTTTTCAGCGGCGCGATGGTGTTGGCGCAGTCGTTCATCCAGCGTTCGAGGGAGTGTGCACCATCATCCGGGTTGGTGGGGTTCGTCAGAGGGTTGAGTGCGAGGCTTGTCTGGAGTTGTTCTTCAGTGATTTTGCCCCAGCGGCGGTGGGGGGTCTGTAGGGTGCGGTGGGGTGTGAGTGGTTTTCGGAAGGAGAAATGGATGGAGTGGTGGTCGGTCCAGGTGAGTTCGGAGACGTGGCTGAAGGTGACGTGGGGGCTTGAGTTGAAGATTGCGTCAAGTGTGTGGCCGGCGGTGTGGGTCGGCGTTGTGACGAGCTGTTTGAGTCCGAGGTTGGCGAGATTGTCGATCAGGGTGGAGGAGTTGCTGTCTTTGTTGTTTTCCAGGTGATAGTTCAGGCCTCCGAGGAGGATGTGGTTGGTGGAGGTCAGTGCGTGTGAGCTGATGAGGTCGGTGATGGAGTCGCAGAATTGAGCCCGTGGTCCTGGTGGTGGGTAGACGAGGGTGCCTCTTAGGGTGGTCTTGGGGTCCGTGTGGATCTAGAAAGTGCATGTGTTCGGCGGTGCTGAGGGTGTCGTTGGTGTTTGTAGAGATCTTGATGGTGTTTTTGTGAACGATGGCGATGCCTCCTCCGGCTCTCTTTACGCGGTCTCTGCGGGTGATCGTGTACCCGTCGGAGATGGCTATGGCGATGTCAGGCGCAGAGGTTTCGTTCATCCAAGTTTCGGTCAGGAAGGCGACGTCCGGAGATGTAGTGTTGAGTAGGTCCCAGAGTTCGACGGCGTGTTTGTGTGCGGAGCGAGTGTTGATCAGGATGCATCTGAGCTGGTTGGTTTCCGTTGTGGTCGGTGTCTTGGCGCTTTCGTTGCAGGAGAAGTTGCAGTTCCGGCAGGTGAAGGGGCCGTGGGTACGCCTCGGGGCGACCTTGCAGCAGGTGTGGGTTCTTCCTGGGTTGAGAGCGATGAGGGTCTTGGCGTTGTAGCGGAGGCGGTGCTCCTCGTGGCTGGTGCGGGGGCCAGGGGTTCTGGCACTGGGCGCGGTCCAGGAGCGGACGGGCGCAGACGAGCTTGCCTTAGGCGCGCCAGCGGCGCGGCCGCGCAGCGGCCGCCATATATGGGGAGGTGGGGAGGGAGGAGCAACTGGGAGGCGGGAGGCGAGGGACGGGAGTGGTGAATGGGTGTGGAGGGGGCGGGGCCGCAGGGGAGGCAGCGGCAGGGACGGGGCACAGGAGACCGGCGAGGTGGTGCAGAAGATAAACGGGGCACAAAACAGGGTCACAGGCACAAATTAAGGACGCGGACGGCGAGGTGGTACAGAAATAAAAAGGGGGCACAGAAGCGGAGCGGCGAGCGAGGGGCAGGGGGCACAGACAGTCACAGGCACAAAATCAGGGTCACAGCGGCAAAAAGCAGAGGAACAGCACAAGGGAAATGGCACAGAGCAGAGCGGCGAGTGGGGGGCAGGGGGTACGGGCAGTTACAGGCACAAATCAGGGTCACAGAGGCAAAAAGGCAAAGAGACAGCACAAGGGAAATGACACAAACCTAAGGCCACCACTGGCCACCAGGTATGAGGCACAGGTGGAAGCCTGCGGGTGGTGGAGGGCCTCGACTTCTCCGGCAACAGCGGGGGTTCAGGCGGAGCTGCAGCGGGGGGGAGCGGCCTACCAGAAGGTCAAGGGTCGCTCCCCCCCCCTCCCCCGCCCCCCCCCGGGGGGCACACACAAGTACTGCAGTGAGAAAAGACACTAAGGGCCTGATTACAACTTTGGAAGTCCTGGACGGGGCGCCATGCCACCACCCGCTCTAGGACCGCCAAAGCGGTCCGCACACCGCCTGCGGGATTACGAGTTAATGTCTGGCAGGCGGTCCTATGGCGGCTGGTCAACGGCACTGCCTTTCAAAGCTCATAGGAGAGCCTTAGAAAGGCTGCGCCATGGGCCAGCCACAGCATGTTCCAGAACGTCATGGACTGCAAAGTCCATGGCGTCCTGGGACTGGGGGTGCAGAAAGACAGGGGGACACACCATGTTCCCCCCTGCATGCACTGCCATGCACAGGGGTATGGGGGGCCCTGCGGGGCCCACTTTCTGTCCTCACCGCCAGCAGTAACATGGATCAAGAACCCCCATGACACCACTGGCTGTGAGGAAAGTCATAATATGCTTGGCGGTGCCTCAAGGCACCACCAAGCATATTGTGTCTCTCAGACTGCCAAGGGACTGCCAGGGAACATGGTTCCCTGGCAGTTGCGGCAGTCTCACTGCCGCAGTTGTAATACTGCAGGTCGTCCTGCAGAGTGGCAGTTGTCAGACCGCGACTATGGCGGTCCTATGGGCCACCGTTGTCATAATTAGGCGCTATATATCTTTAAAAGTGTTTTATTTCACCTGTCTCTTTCTGTTGCTTAGTACATGAGTGATAACTAAACAGAATATAATTCTAACAGCACTAATGCATGTTGATAGCAATGAGAATCAATCATATGAACAGGTCTAACATGATTAGAATGTTCCTAGCATCCTAACAGCATACAGACTACTTCTATGTGCTACACTATGAGAGTGTGGAGTAGCTAACTTGTCTCTAGAGTTTCTTGGGGCTCACAACACTACATAACTCCTCATAGTGTATCAGCTGTGACTATCAGACTCCAGCCAGGAAAGGAAAACATTTATCAGCTTGGCTCAGTTCCTCTCCTCTCTGTATTGACTCTCAGCATAGAAATGGATACTTCAACAGTCCGGCAGAACCTCTCGTGATAACCCAGGGCAAAGACCTCTCTCCTTAAGTGGTCAGTTCATGGGCTTTCTATAGGGTTGACTACTGACTTTATACCTCTTTAGAGGACCCTCCATTAATCTTAGACATAACCGTTATGGACCAACATGATGAAAATAGATCAACTTGGGCTACATATTTATTTTACACATCCACTGTCCGATCTTGAAATATGGATATCAGGTAGCCTGTAGCAGAAATGTGTCGCATAATGTGTTAGCACAGTCATCTAAGAGGATGTGGACCAACCGCTAGAGCGGTGGACCTCGGAGCTGGGGACGCGGGTTTGAGTCTCAGCAGGGACGCTCAACATCCTGTGATTCTGGGCAAATCACTTAATCTCCCCATGCCGAACAAAATGAATGTGTCCATCTGTAACACAACTGGAGCTCATGTTAAGCACGCTGATATCTTTGAGTCTAGTTCGCGGTATATAAACCCCCCGCATCCCAAAAAAACAACAATTGTTTAGATGAATTGACACTTTCACGAGTTCTGAGAAAGATAATGACATGCTGAATGTGGACCAAAGGCAGACAGGCCAACTGAAGGTGATCAAAGTGGAGTTTGGCTTTGGGAGTTTACCATAGAAGCATGCTTGAACTATGCATAATTTTTTGTAAAATTGGGGTCAGCACAAAGGTGTTCAGACTGCAATTCTAGATCGACTAAAGACCTCCACGTATGGCATTTTTAATATAACAAACTGCCAAGTGGAAAGGGGTGTCAAATAATCACATCTAAAGCTCTATTTTACATTCAGGGTTGTAGCTCTAAGCCCTAAATAAAGAGTAACAAAGTTCAGTCAATGAATTAAGTAATTGATTTTATTCTCTACACACATTAGAGTATAGATGACTTGGAGACATTTACATTAGTTAAAGAGATCTATTAACTAGGATGGACTTCTGCACTGTAAGTCTTTTGGATGATTCCAAGAGAGAGTTGCTGATGAAACCCTCATTTCCCCTGGGAGTCAGGAACCTCTGTAAGTTAAATTGCCTTTGTAGAGAAAAGTCTTGTCTGCTTTCATACATGGTGCTTCATCCAGCTACTGCAGGATAACTGCAGCAGATTTGTGTCATTAAAAAGAGCACATTTACAGAGAAACCACTACAGAGGAATGTTATTGTTACAGAAAAACCACCACCGAGAAATCTCAACAAAGACTTTATTGATTAACATTAGAAGGCTGCCTAAAATGAAACTGTTGCTCAAGTCTATAACTTGAGAAGAGAGCCTCTAACAATCATTATAGCCTTCGGCAGTCGACTATAATCATATATTGGAGCCATTGCCGGGGAAGGCGACGCCGAACCCAATGGGGACCCGGGCCAACCGCTGTCCTGAGGCGGGAAGCCTCCCCCCTCCCCCAGGGGCGACGGCGATTGATCGCCCCGAAGCGGACGCGGCCTCCCCCAATCAGGGGAAGAGGCCGCTAGCCACGAAGGGGGTTAAGAAGGGGACAAGCAGCCCCCTTTGGCGTTCAACCCCCTCCACTTTAGCTGGAGAAGAAGAATCGCCGGCAACAGGAGCAACTGAGGACTACGATACCATCACCTGACCAGCTGTCGAACAAGAAGCGGTTTTTGGCGATGGGACCCTGCAGGATCGAGGAGCAACCGAAACACCGGGTCCCGCTGGCGCCTTGACTCCCGGCGTGCAGGGTCATTTTCCGCCCATCAGGGCATCAGACTGCCGCCTAGGGGATTCAGCGCCGTGATCGTTGGCGTGCATGGCTGGTTTCCCGCCATCAGGACATCGTGGCTCACTGGGAGCTTCCTTTCGTCACCCCGCAGCGATTTGAGGGGAGCTGGGCGCGGCTTGATCGACCGAGAGCCCCAACTTGGAGCTTCGACCGGATTTGGCTCCGTGACCGGGCAGACGCTCGGAACCCTCCCCCGAGCTCTTGCAAGCTCAAGAACCTAGTCACGGCTTTGGGTTGATCAGGAAAGCAGAGTTGGGCTTTTGCTGCCGCCGCTTTCCTCCCGCCTGGCGTGGACGACACCCACGGAGCAACAAGTAAGGCAAGCATGACCGGGCTCCTTAAAGGTAGATTTTATTTTTTATCTTGAAGCATCGAACGTCCATTTATGTCTCTTTGGCCATAAATAACGTTTAACTGCAAAGCAAACACCGTGCTGGGTCTTTGAGCTACAAGTGGCACGGGCTGACAGGACTGGGCTCAGTAAAGGAACCGGGCGATATGTTTAAGCAGAACTGAGCACAGTAAAGGAACCTGGCAGTAATTTTAAATTGGTACAAACTGTGATAAAAAAAACTACTCTACAAGCACTGGGGGGCAATTTCTTTGCAAGGACAAGTGTGACTGGTTTGGATTTTGTGGTAGCGACGAAGGTTTCCTCATAGCATAGCACTGCTGGATGGCCAACAAACGTGCAGCTGGGAGGGCGATGTGACCTCCCGTTCGCTACAGGGACACTGAGGAGAAGGGGCAAAAAAGGCAGAGGGGATACAACGGACCGCAGCTGGACGACGATCTCCAGGCAATGCTGGATAAAGCTAGGGAATTGGTGGGTTTAAAAGGGCAGTCATGGGTGGACGAGCACATCAAGGAAAGAGCCCATGGGAGGGGAAAGAAACAGTGCCAGGCAACCCACCAATAGCCCAGCACCAGGGGCATGTAGCCAAAATGGCGGCCCCGTGAAGAAGCCAGATGCAAGGGCCAAGGGCACGGTAGCAGCAAAGGCGGCGAAAGTTGGGCACAGGGGCGCAGGAGGCAAGAACAGGAGAGCACCTTCCCCCAAACTGGTGTTCAGCTCCGATGCGGAGGAGAGAAGCTAGGACGAGGGGTCTGTAGCCGGCACGGCGGACCCTCAGAAATCCCGCAGCCAACGGAGCTGCCCGGGCAATGGTAAGCATGGGAAAAGTGGCCGCAGGGGAGTGCATGAGCAAGCGCAGCGCAGTTACCCCGCAGGGGGAAGCCACGGGCAAATAGTAAACATGGGCACGTAGCAGGGAGTGAATAACTGGGCGATGCAAGGGCATTGGCCTAATCAGCCCCCATGACCACCAGGGCAAGGAGGAAACCAGTAAGGCTTTCAAGGGGAGGCTTGGGGGCCTCAATGCCTTGTTGACAATAGCCGGGGGCAGGACCCTCCATTCCGGTAGGCCCAGCATGGGCCGCGAGAAGCCAGGGTGCAAACAAGGACCCCTCATATGGGAAGGAAAAAGCAGGGCGGTGAGTACGGGCCCGCAGGACTCCCAACCAGCAAGGGATGGTGAAGTGGGGTCACCGGAGGGGGTGGTACAGAGGAGGTCAATGGCCCCTGCAGCCCTTGGGGCCAGCAAGGCGGGAGAAGGGGGGGGGAGCCCGGGGAAGGCGCAGAGCCTAAAGGGAAACCAGCCAGCTCATACCTGCGCCCCTCCTCGAGTGATCCGCTCACAACCAACAAACACCTGGGGTTGGCCAATCTCATCCCGCTAACCGAGAAAGAAAGGAAATGGAGGAAAGAATTTGTGGATATCTTCTCCCTGCTAGAGGTACGCCAGGCAGGCCTAGACCTAACAGTGCAGGACAAGAAGGACGACGACCGGAGAGAGAGGCGCAAGCCCAGGGTAGAGAGATCAATTGAGAACTGACTCAAGGCATTTAGGACCCTTGCCTGCGTATTTGTAGAAAAGTTCCCACAGAGCGTGGCGGCACTCATTCTGTACGAGGAGAAAGTGCATGAGGCGCACTTGAAGTATCAAGGGGACGCTTGGTTGTAATACGATGAGGGTTTCAGGGAATGAATGCAAACTTGGCCAGTGATCAAATGGGACTGGCAGGACATGGAGGGCTTCCCCACACACATGGGGGCCGCCAGGGAGAATGTCAGCTCCAGGGAAAACAATTTTTGCTCCCATGGGAGTAAGGACAAATACGAAGGGCAGGGCTCCAAGGAGAAGAGCAACGGTGCCTTAACAGCCAGGAAAACGTGCTGGCGATTCAACAAGGGCGATTGTAAATGGGGGGCAGGGTGCAGATTCAAACACGCTTGTGGGGCATGCGGAGGATGCCACCCAACAACCTGCTGCAGACAAGGCCAGGGAGCACGAGCAGGCAAAGCCAAAAACAACTCAAAGAATTAGGGAAGGTGTTGCAAAGTCACCCTGTGCCCTGGGCACCCCCCAACTTTTTGCTGACTGGAACTGGTGGTAACTGACTCTGACTGACCCTGGGCTCTGCCTAACCAGGCCCAGGGCCAGTGCCAAGCTGAAAGGAACACATTAGATGTATATAATAGGGCAGGGGATTGAAACTACCTAGAGGTTCCCAGTACCCTGGGGTATGGTAGTATAGAGGCCAGCAGCTTTTTCTGCACTAGCATGTGTGCAGTGCTGAAGCCTGAGGTCAGTTTAAAAGCAGCACTGGGTGCCAGGACTGCTTTGAAACAGTAAATTGCTGTCCAAATTCGACTTTGGTGCTAGGAATACAGTAAAAGGAGAATCTCCAATATTTCTACAGATTCAGAACCCCTAAAGTCTCCCCTAGTTGCACAGGGGGTGGGGGGTCCTGTAGAAATTAGGGAAATACTTATAAAATATGTTTTTATAAGCCCTGGTGCTAGAAGACTGGCCCAAGTCATTTCCCCATTGCAAACCACATGGCCCATAGGTTAACATGGTAGGAAGTTAAAGATGAATAAATATTGATAGGAGAGGACTAACCGGACCATTCAAAGACTTCCCAGAATGGTAGTAGTAAATCCAACAATATTATATTGTTGAATTTCTCCTAAAGGGTACATACAAGAAGTTATAAGACTTTCTTGTTTGTAAGTCCAAATTCAGCCTTCCAGTGGTCTGCCCTGATTGGTCAGAGATAAGTGGATTAGCCAGGCTGCTTTGAAGAGGTGATAAAGGGCCACTCTGCTGGGAGGGCAGTGTGCTAGTTTATAAGGTATGCCAGGCCAGGGGTGGAGTCGTAAACTATGCTCTTCAAAGGCAGAGGGGAGGCCTGTCTTTCAGTTTCATTTTGACACTCTTGACCCAGAGTCAGGGCTAGGCTTAAGGAAGGTATGTGCAGATGGTAGGGGGAGAGTCCATGGAAATAAGCCATCCCAGGGGGTGTGTTTAGCCAGCTCTTACCTCCTTGCTGGAAAATCAGCCATTATGGATTTGGAAGAAAGATGCACTCTGGGACAACATAATGCCACACTCTGCCGGATGTGGTCATAACTATGAGGAGTTACCCTGCTTTCATTGGTCAGAAGTGACCTGTGGCTTGACCCAGAGAATTTTGAATAAGTATCTGAGAGGGGCAGAGCCCTCCAGATCTGCTGCTTGAAACTACTGAAGCAAGACGTGCCTTGCTGCGAAGTTCTGCTGTGCAAAGACTTCTAAGGCCTGACCTCTGAAAACTGCGCCATCTGAAAACTGCAGCCCTGTGGATTACCTTGCTACAAAAGGACTAAGAAGTAGACTCCCTGCAAGCTACAGGTTAACAGAGCTCAACTGGACATCCCCACAAAGAATCCCCAGCCTGGAGTACCAGTGGATTTGAAAGGGTTTTGTTCAAGTGGATTGCGGGATTGAAGTTTCACACCTTCAAGGACCCTCTTGGAGATTCCAGAACCTTGGACTGTGTGTTGGATACTTTGGAACCCGCAAGCAGAACTTCAGGAAGGAGTTCTAACTGGACCTAGCCTGCTGGAGAAGGCTACACAGTGGTGAGATATTCTTCAGAACCGCTTCTAAAGGTGTGTCCCTGTCAGAGAAAACAAAATGACTAAAAGGGGCACTGTTGGTTTCTAAGCACTAGAAAGTGACTAATCTTTAAAAATTCATAACTCTGGTTCCCTACAGTGGATTTTTTTCGTTTTGGTGTCATTTAAAAGATAAAAATATTACATATTTTCATAAATTGGTGTTGGATTTTTATTTTGTGTTGTGTCTTCATTATTCACTGAAATGGTGTTTTTGAATGCTTTACATACCTGTCTTTGAAGTTAAGCCTGTCTGCTCGCAGCCACGTTACCAAGGGTTGAGCATGGGAATAATTTTCTAAGACCTATGCTGGGTCCTATTATGTGTTGGTGGCCTTATTGCTAGTGGCAGACCGACATTTGCCCCTACCAATAACCCACCTTCCAACAGAAGGGCTCCCCGTGTTGGGGGAGCATGGGGATAAGAGCAGAGGGCAGCTGCTACCAACCCCAATTAAAACCAGCAGGTTGGTGCATCTGTTAGGCCAATATCCCAAGGCAACGGACAGACAAAAGTTGCCAGAGGGTTTTACGCAAGGTTTCCAAATGCCGTGCAAGGGTCCAGAAGGAGCACGGGAGAGCATGAACCTGAAATCAGTGAGGGAAAACCCAGGCAGTGCCCGGGAAAATGTAGAGAAAGAAATCCAGCTGGGGCGGCTGGCCAGCCCTTTCGATTCACCTTTAAAAGGTACTTTTGTCCTGTCCTCGTTTACGTGTTCGGGGTCTGTATCTTTTGTAATGGTGAGCTTTGTTCCCCTTGTTCTGCCTGGTTGTGGTCACCTTCCTGTTTATAACATGGGAAAGAAGAAAGCCTTTAGAGATAAATCCGTCTCTACCCCCCATGAAAAATACCTTAATTGACAGAATGCTGGAGAGGGCTATGGGGGTTAGCAGCACTGAGATTGCTTTGACTGAAAGACTGCTCTCTTTGGACGTGGGCTCAGCCTCAGCTTCTACCACCAATGAGGCTGTCACAGACCTGCCCCTTGACCTGACGCCAAGTCTGCCTTCACTCTCTCACACGTTAACAGTTGATGCCACCGATGTCACAGATCCCCTTTATGTAACAGGGTACGACATTGTACAATACAGGGAACACGCAATAGGCAAAGAGAGATTTCCAGCCACGTTAATCAGGCCAGCCAAACTGCGGCTACAAGCTCAGCTTCTTACACCCCAGCCTATCCTTATTTTCCCACTCATTTCTCTCTTCTGGTGGGAGTCTTTGGAGTTTAGTTTCCAGTCTGTCTCGTATTGAGCGACTTAAGTAGGACAGTTGCATCCAATTCAAGGCTCTCCTAGGCTGAACTCCCTTTTCAAGGACCGACTCAAATCCATAGAGACACAATTAGCGACTCTCACGCCTGCTCCCTCAAACTGCTACTACCTTGCAAGTCGCAATCATGGATAACCACCCCACATTTACCTCCCAGCCTTCTCTCTGCAGCCTTTCTACATCTGGAATACCCGGAGGCTCTACATCTGGCAAGCACTGGGCACGCCCCTATGACACGGTGTCTGCGCCCACTCTACCTTCTGGGACACATCTGTCATCTGCTAGCTACAACAGGCCCAGTCAGGGGGGCATTTGCCCACCTGCCAGTCTGCACAAAGCAGGGCACATGTCAAATGACACGTTTTAATTCCAATCGAATCTCCATTAATCTCTGCCCAGCTGCCTGTCCCTACATGGTGATTCTCATGGGTGTTCCTATGCTACATACAGACCTGGGGAAGCCCCACTTGAAATTACGTAATAAAATCTTGGACTGGCATGCATATAGGCTTTCCTTCTTCTTTGGCTAATGAAATCTTGCTGCCTCTCAGGTTGGATGGACTGGGTCGAATCCACCTGATGAAAGTGGGGATTGCATCATAGTGAATTTCAGATCGCCTCTCCTGGTGCAAAGTATGCTGTTTCGACTCATTGCCATGGCTGGTGAGAAGGACAACATAACCTTGGTTCTGTTAGGTTATTTTTATAAACCCAGTTCCCGTCACCGGTGGGCAGATAATTATCTGGCACCCATGGTCATTGATAGCAGCAGGAGCAGCCAGCCCAGGTCAATCAGGATTACTTTAGAAGCCATCCCAGAGTTATTGGATGATCATCCAACTACTCTAGAAGTCATTTTCACATCATCAGACATCATCAAGCGCTTGAAGTTATCAGCAGACTTAGGAAACTTGTGCTTGATGACTTGTGGATGACTTGAAAATGAGCATCTGATGACTTCACAAGGTGTGACTATTTCTGATGACTTCAGGAGGATTCACAAATGAGTATGTGATGACTTCACAAGGTGTGACTATTCCTGATGACTTCAGGAGGATTTAAGAATGAGTATGTGATTACTACATAAGATCCAATTGTGCTTGATGATTTGAAAATAAACATCCAAATCTCCACAAGCATCATTTCTTTTTAACATTATGAAATTGCTCCTGATGTTTTGAGAATGATTATACTTCTAGTGCAGATGGCAATTGGAGAAAAATGTAAGACACAAAAGCCAAAAGTGACTGCAGTGATCAAATATGAGATGGGCCACTGCGATGAAATATGCAGCTGCACAAGCAAAGTTCTCAACTGACCCTATCCCACTAGGTTAAGTTTCAGCCCGTCTTTGATTTGTCGTCCAAAACATTGAGCAGGAAAATTATACAATTGAAACTACAAGTTCCAGAATGCCTAGTGGTATTGACTACTTTAATGGTGACTCTTATGTAATAAGTCAGGATGGCAACAATGTACCAGGTTTGGGTCTCAGCATGTCCATGTAATCTTTGTTGCAAGCATCATAGCTGCCAGTTTCCCAGGTCCCTGTTACACTAGTTACTCCAGTCTCATGTTATTCTTAGAATTCTGGGACTTGAGTCCTGGTTTTATATTGGGTTAAATAAGACTACAAATTCCAGATTTATATGAAAAAAAGGGACTGTCCTAACGTGTCATGCATCGACATGGGAAACTTGTCAACTATGACGTATTTACATACATTTTTGCAGAACTGCCTTTCAGGTTGAGCCTGGGCAGCGCATGCACAGCTCTGCGAGGCATGTTGTGTTAAGGTTAGGCATAGAAGCTCCGCCCATTTCACGCCCATCTCTTCAGTTGGCTCCTGTTACTGTCTTTGCTAAATTGTTGCTTTTAATTTTTTTAATAGGCTTACTAGTCCCTCCTTGGTACCGCCTTCTCTGCATTTGTAACCTCCCATAATGACTGGACTTTTTACCTGTGTCATTACACAGTCTGTTTGATAAGTCGGTAACCACTATTTTCTTTAATGATGTTCTCCTCTTCCACCCACGCCATCGCAGAACACCACTCGCATTCATAATGTATTTATTTAAATTACAGTGCGGTCCCCTTTAACTATAGCAGCTGTACTTACTTAATTAATTAATTTACAGTGCGGCCCGCTTTCACTTTAGCGGCCGTGCTTACTTAATTACCAGCGTGGGCCGCTTTAACTTTAGCGGCCGCACTACAGAACTACACATTATTTTTCACACTGTATAGTTGAGCACAAATGTCCGTTTCCAAAAATGAGCTGCACTAAAGCATATTTTGTACAGTCTGCACACTGAGATGCAGCAATGCAGTTAGTCCGTTTTCAGAATCCTAGAATAATGCACATATTCACGCAGTCTCCACAGTGCTGCACTTTTGCACGTTTTACCCAGTTTGATAGTGATGAAAGAATGCGCCCAGTTTTTAGGCTCCTGAAGTAAGGCGCATTGCACATTTTCATTACAACTGCAGTAATGCGCGTTTGCCTAATCTCCACAGTGCTGCAGTTTGCTCATTTGTGATTAGTCACCCTAGCCGCACATTAATGCACATATGTCCAAGTTCTGTAATGCTTCAGATGCTTTGCAACTGCATAAAAATGCAATAAGGCACACATTAGGACAATTTTCACAATATTTCTGCAATCTATATTATGCGATTATGACAACGCTACACTGATCCACATGGTGCTCCAAATTCTACAGTGCTGGACTAACGGAAATATCTGCCCTTTGCCTCAATGCCACCGTACGCTTCCCGATCAACACAATTATGCAGTAGCGAACTTATGTGTCCTACTTATTCAGTGCTGTAGTAACGCCCATTTGTGCTTGTTTTTCACAATGCACAGTGATGCACATATGTACCACAGCAAATACATCATGCTTTCATTAATACACACTGACAAACACTAGCTAGCTCGCATACAGACACAGACTGAAGTACAGGCAGGCAAACAGACACACAGTGGTGCACACAAAGGTCCAACACACAGTTTTCCAAATGTGCATACCCACCCAGGCACAGACTGCTCAATGTACAGCAACCGATAAAGATGCGCAGAAACACGCCACACTCACAAACACGTGCGCACACAGGAGAAAGCTTTTCTTTAGAGCCTGCTGCCGGAGCAGCCGAACACCGAGGCTGTCTAGTCTTGATTCTACCTTCTGCCTCTCCCCCCACCCTACATTTCCTGCCTCTTTAGCTCCCCCTTGCAGATGCTTTACCGTTTCTGCCTGCTCCCTGTGTCACAATATGCTCCTATCGTTCTCTCACTTTTTTCACACTTTTTGCTGTTCTCTCTCTTGCTCAGAGTTTAATGATAAAATATGTCTTGGTTTCAGTGTCCACCAACTGCAATCACCCGTACAAATTAAGCCGTGCACCCCTCGACAACACCCCTACATAGGCCAAAATGCAGCTATCACTCATTTCAATCACCCACTCGAGAAGTACACCAAATGCAAATTGGAGCGTTTTGACACCCCACCTGGGATAAGGAAGCGCTTCATAAAAGCTTCAACACGATACATAAAGATCCATGTTATGTTATGATAATGGAGCTTCATAAAGCACGCCACCACCAAAAATGTCTTGGTGCTCTAGCTTTTATTCATAGAAGTGAGAACTTTGCAGCACTGAGTTAAATCTGTTTTATTTTCTATGTCTGCAATTTTTTTTTTTTAACTCGTGCCTCCTGCGGCCTCTCTGCATTTTTGTTTCCTATAACGAGCTGGTGTGCGAAGCTTTCCTCAGTGTGTCTCCTCTGGTGGCCGTAAGAGAAGAAGCGCTGCTGATGTCCACTCTTTCAGTGATGCTAAAGAAGAGTTCTCAGAGAGGCCCGCTGAGCGGTATTGATAGAAAGTGTGAAATGTGTGCACAGCCCACCCGGCCTCCAATTCTCATGAAGAAGTGTGCAGAAATGTGTACGTGTTCATTACAGGGTCCAGAGGTCTCTAATGGCCCCCTTCGCAGTAACCCGTTGTCAAAGCACGCGTTGCTCGAGCAGGGCCCAGCTGATCGCTTCCACTGCTGGGGATCTGACAAGAGGCGTGCGCAGTCCACAAGCCCAACACTTAGTAGTAACGTGTTTTCATTTACTCTTTATGTTGCCACCTAAACAAGCATTTGCAATGCAATAGGTCTCGCAATTATAAGAGTTTGAGCTATTGGCATTGTAAAATTACAATTCCTTTTATTTATGTTTTGGTCTTAAAACAAACAAAAGGCATTGTCATTTACAATGTCAGTAGCATAAACTCGCATAAAAGCAGTGTGGGGAGTGCAGCAGTGTGCGGCGTGCAGCATTGTGCGGCGTGCAGCAGATGTGGGCAGTGTGCGGCGTGCAGCAGTGTGCGGCGGGCAGCAGTGTGCGGCGGGCAGCAGTGTGTGGCGTGCAGCGTCATGCAGCAGTGTGTGGCTTGCAGCAGTGTGTGGCGTGCTGCAGTGTGTGGCGTGCTGCAGTGTGTGGCGTGCAGCAGTGTGCGGCGTGCAGTAGTGTGCGGCGTGCAGCAGTGTGCGGCGTGCAGCAGTGTGCGGCGTGCAGCAGTGTGAGACGTGCAGCAGTGTGAGACGTGCAGCGGCATGCAGCAGTGTGTGGCGTGCAGCAGTGTGTGGCGTGCTGCAGTGTGTGGCCTGCAGCAGTGTTTCGTGTAGCAGTGTGCGGTGTGCAGCATTGTGCGGCATGCAGCAGTGTGCGGCGTGCAGCAGTGTGTGGCGTGCAGCAGTGTGTGGTGTGCAGCGGCATGCAGCAGTGTGTGGCGTGCAGAAGTGTGTGGCGTGCATCAGTGTGTGGCGTGCATCAGTGTGTGGCGTGCAGCAGTGTGTGGCGTGCAGCAGTGTGTGGCGTGCAGCGGCATGCAGCAGTGTGTGGCGTGCAGCAGTGTGTGGCATGCAGCAGTGTGTGGCGTGCATCAGTGTGTGGCATGTAGCAGTGTCACGGTTGCAGCAGTGTGCGGCGTGCAGCAGTATGTGGCATGCAGCAGTGTGTGGCGTGCAGCAGTGTGTGGCGTGCAGCAGTGTGTGGCGTGCAGCAGTGTGTGGTGGCATGCAGCAGTGTGTGGCGGCATGCAGCAGTGTGTGGCGGCATGCAGCAGTGTGTGGCGGCATGCAGCAGTGTGTGGCATGCAGCAGTGTGTGGCGGCATGCAGCAGTGTGTGGCATGCAGCAGTGTGTGGCGTGCAGCAGTGTGTGGCGTGCAGCAGTGTGTGGCGTGCAGCAGTGTGTGGCGTGCAGCAGTGTGTGGCGTGCAGCAGTGTGTGGCGTGCAGCAGTGTGTGGCGTGTAACAGTGTTACGCGTGCATCAGTGTGTGGCGTGCAGCAGTGTGTGGTGTGCAGCGGCATGCAGCAGTGTGTGGCGTGCATCAGTGTGTGGCATGTAGCAGTTTTGGCCTTTAAACAACATGTCCTCCCCATTTGTAGGGTTTCTGTGCTCTGTGTTAGGCAGGCTAACCATTCAAACTATTGTTATTGTACGATTGTTAGCATGGTAAGAGTGCTGTCCTGAGGCGGAAAGCCGGGACTGTTTTATGCCCACAAATTGCTGCTATCTTTTTAAAATTGCTGCTATTTGATTTTACACTGAGTGCTTGTTAAAACTGCTCCATTGTGTTTTTATACGGACTTGCAGAAGCAGGGCGCGAACCCCCGTTCCCTCCTCATCGCTCCCGCCATCTTGGGTGAGGGGGACGAGCTGGGCGAGCACTCTAGTGCTCAGACCCGCCCGCCCTTGACTCTACAAAAGCTCCTTGCACCCGTGCCCCCGCTGATTGTTAGCATGGTAAGAGTGCTGTCCTGAGGCGGAAAGCCGGGACTGTTTTATGCCCACAAATTGCTGCTATCTTTTTAAAATTGCTGCTATTTGATTTTACACTGAGTGCTTGTTAAAACTGCTCCATTGTGTTTTTATACGGACTTGCAGAAGCAGGGCGCGAACCCCCGTTCCCTCCTCATCGCTCCCGCCATCTTGGGTGAGGGGGACGAGCTGGGCGAGCACTCTAGTGCTCAGACCCGCCCGCCCTTGATTCTACAAAATGGTACCCTGGCCAAGGAAGCGCAGCGGACGAGCGCAGCGGGCACGCTGGGCGCGCGCCGAAGCCGCGCCAAAGCCAAGCCCGTCTGCGCCCGTCTGCGCCCGTCTGCGCCCGTCTGCGCCCGTCTGCGCCCGTCCGCGACCGGACACGGCCCAGGGCCATAGCCCCTGGTCCTGTTAACCGGACTCGGTGGAGTAGGGACGAGCTGTTGAATCTGTCCGCCGTCACATGTAGTGACGGGCTCCACAGCATGCACACAGGGGTGGACACAGGTTGCAGATCCTGCCAATTCCGATTCTGCACCGCAATGGTTGATACCCGGGACAGCCCCACCCTTTCGTGCGGCTTGCTTAATGTGAGGTCGCTGCGCTGCAATAAGTTTGACATCCACGACCTGCTCGTGGACAGACAATTGGACCTGTTATTTCTTACAGAAACTTGGCTGGATACACACTCCGACCCTGATATCATTCAGGCACTGCCGGATGACTATCTGATGGTAAGACTGGACAGACCTGAGGGCAGAGGAGGAGGTATTGCACTTGTATTTAAACACTACCTTGCCTGTCAAATTGAATCCGTCCACCTGGCGGCAAGTGAGGTGGGGATGTTCACAATAAAAATCAATGGGGGTACAACTGTTAAGGGCTATTTAGTCTACCGACCACCTGGCCCTTTGGCTAGGTTTAAGGGCACTCTCATAGAATGTGCCACAGAGATGGTGCTGCGGAGAGATAAGTTTCTTCTTCTCGGAGACTTTAACATGCACCTCGAAGATCCACTAGACAAGGGAGCGATGGAGTTCCGGCAGGATCTTCAAGCACTACAGTTAGAGCTAAAGGGCCACCTTCCTACTCACCTACATGGTCATCTGCTCGACCCAGTTTTTGCAAACTGGGAGGAAGTTAGGGTGGCCCCCCCAGTGCCTCTCCCGTGGACTGACCATTTTTTGGTGCCTTTTGAAATCTCTCTCCCTAAGAACAAGGACACTGCTCCCACTCCCTATAACCATCCCAGGCGCAAATGGGCGAAGTTTTCTCTGCCCAAATTCAATGAGGCTCTGATAGCCAATGGCCCCATTGGAGGCGATGATGCGGATTCGGTAAACAAACTACTTAACGACCGCATCACGGCTGCGCTGGACCAAACGGCCCCGTTAGACCATCCAAAGAAGGATGGTCGTAAACAGAGATCGGCACCATGGTTTAATGAGGAATTGCGGGGTGCCAAGAGGGAGTGTAAGCGTGCTGAAAGGCAGTGGAGGGAAGCATATGACAATCAGGAGAGAGAGAGATACCTCATCCACAGACGAGCATATCATAATCTTATCAGGATAACGAAAACTGCCCACTATGCCGAAAGAATTCTGGATGCAGAGAACTCAGCGAAAGAATTGTTCTGTGTATACAAATCTCTTGCTGTCCCTAAATCCTCAGCGGGATCAGAGGACTGCTCTGTGGCTGCCTGCAACCGCATTGCTGATTACTTCAGTGACAAAGTGTCCAAAATCTATACCACCTTCCCTGCCCAACCAGCGGCAGATGGAAAGTTCGAGGCGTCAGTTAGAGAGGAAGATGGTCACAAGTTGCTGCTCAATTTCTCTACCCCGCAAGCTGAAGACCTGATCAACATATGTAGATCAGTGAAATCAGGTTCCCCACGGGACCCAGCATCTCCTAAACGGCTGGCCGACAGCCTGACAACACTAGAGCCATACATTAGGCACCTGTTGGATATCTCCTTCAGGTCCAGCACTGTGCCTTGGGAATGGAAACAAGCAGTGGTGCTCCCCCTCCGCAAGAAGCCTAATATCAGCTTCGAAAAACTGGAGAATCTGCGTCCCATCTCCCTCCTTCCCTACTTCTCGAAAGTGGCGGAGAAGTTGGTGAACCAGCAGTTAATGCAGTTTGTGGAAGAGTCTAATCTCCTTCACGCCACCCAGTTTGGATTCAGACCTCGACACTCGACTGAGTCAGCACTCCTTATGGCTTCCGAATCCATCAGACAGGGGGCCGACGAGGGCCACACTATGGCCCTGATCCTGCTGGACCTCAGCGCTGCGTTCGACACTGTAGCACATTCCACCTTGCTACAGTGTCTGAACAAAGCAGGGATGGGTGACGCAGCGCTAAAATGGATTCAGTCGTTCCTCTCGGGCCGTGGTTTCCAAGTCAGGCAGGGTGACTGCTACTCCAGGCGAATGGCACTGGATCAGGGGGTTCCACAGGGCTCGTCCCTAAGCCCAACGCTTTTTAATCTATATGTGGCCCCGGTCGCCTCCATAGTGGAGAGCTACGGTCTGCGCATGGTGTCATACGCCGACGACACGCAGCTGGTCATCTCCCTATCGCGTACTCCCGGCCTTGCGGCGGACATCTTCAGAGCATGCATGCAAGATCTTGCTGCCTGGATGTCTGCCAACTGCCTTAAACTTAACGGCAACAAGACTGAGGTGCTGGTGGTAGGGGGAGACCGGGCGGCGTGGACGTCGGCGTGGTGGCCTCCTTGCTTGGGACCAACACCTACCCCCTGCCTGGAGGCGAGGAATTTAGGTGTCTGGTTCGACTCCGATCTTACCTTTGGCCCCCAGGTCAACCGGGTGGTCGGCACCTGTTTCGGGATCCTTAAGACTCTCAGGAAGGTTTTGGAGCTCCTTCCCGTTAGAGCCCGCCGAACATTAGTGCATGCTTTAGTCACGTCCAAGATGGACTATGGCAACCTTCTCTATCTAGGTATCCCCGAGAAGAATCTGAGCCGCCTACAGGTCCTGCAAAATGCCGCTGCTCGGCTAGTTCTCAAACTTCCTAGAAGATCAGCCTCCAAAGCCGCGCTCCAAGCCTTGCACTGGCTTCCGGTCAGGAGCAGGGTAGAATTCAAGGCCCTCTGCACCTGTCACCGGATCATTAATGGCAGGGCACCCCCTCCTCTTCAGGGTCTCCTGACACAATACGAGCCATCCCGCGCGCTGAGATCCTCTGGTTCAGGGCGCCTAACTATCCCAAAGGTGTCCAGAGCAAGGATGGGTGGCAGGTCCTTCAGGTACCTCGCCGCATCATGCTGGAATAAACTTCCAGTAGCACTGCGTCTGGAACCATCAGAGCTTATCTTCAGAGCCAAGCTGAAAACATATCTGTACACCAGATAGTGGCCCTCCCCGCAGGACTCCCTCTGAACACGCTCACACTCTCAGCGCGGGGACACGCCGTTGTGCGTCACCATTGCGCTCTACAAGACCCATTATTATTATTATTATTATTAAACCTGCTCTGTAAAGCTTCAACATGATAAAAGCCCCGGCACCTCTTTGGTTACAAATTAAGCACTAGGAAAGTGGCTGTAGCCAAGACACTATTGAATTTTAGTTTTATATGCTCTGTGTTACGCAAACTAAATAAAGACATATACAGTGTAAAGCTGCTGCCTCATCAAAACACCGGCACTTCCTTTGTTACAAATTAAGCACTAGGAGGGTGGCTGTAGCTACGTGTTTGCAGCTACACACAAATAAAAATAATAACGTAGCTCCACTTTAGGTCATATTTATGTTTGTGTCTATAGAAATATCAACGAATTTGTCCACAATCACAGGCTATTAAGCATATTCAGACATTAAAACCTGGTTTCAAAACTCGTAGGTTAGCAGTAGTGGACTTTAAAGAACATCCCCTCCCCATTTTTCCGGTTTGTGTGCTCTGTGTAAGGCAGGCTAAACAAAACAACATGCTGTGTAAAGTTGCCACCTAATCAGAGCCCCGGCACCTCCTCTGTTACAAATTAAGCACTGGGAAAGTGGCTGTAGCCAAGCCACTATTAAATTACAGTTTATGTCCTCTGTGTTACGCACAATAAAAAAAAAGTATGGCGTGCAGCAGTGTGTGGCGTGCATCAGTGTGTGGCATGTAGCAGTGTCACGGTTGCAGCAGTGTGCGGTGTGCAGCAGTGTGTGGCGTGCAGCAGTGTGTGGCGTGCAGCAGTGTGTGGAGGCATGCAGCAGTGTGTGGCGTGCAGCAGTGTGTGGCGTGCAGCAGTGTGTGGCGTGCAGCAGTGTGTGGCATGCAGTAGTGTGTGGCGTGCAGCAGTGTGTGGCGTGCAGCAGTGTGTGGCGTGCAGCAGTGTGTGGCGTGCAGCAGTGTCACGGTTGCAGCAGTGTGCGGTGTGCAGCAGTGTGTGGCGTGCAGCAGTGTGTGGCGTGCAGCAGTGTGTGGCGGCATGCAGCAGTGTGTGGCGTGCAGCAGTGTGTGGCGTGCAGCAGTGTGTGGCGTGCAGCAGTGTGTGGCGTGCAGCAGTGTGTGGCATGCAGTAGTGTGTGGCGTGCAGCAGTGTGTGTCGTGCAGCAGTGTGTGGCGTGTAGCAGTGTTACGCGTGCAGCAGTGTGTGGCGTGCAGCAGTGTGTGGTGTGCAGCGGCATGCAACAGTGTGTGGCGTGCAGCAGTGTGTGGCGTGCATCAGTGTGTGGCATGTAGCAGTTTTGGCCTTTAAACAACATGTCCTCCCCATTTGTAGGGTTTCTGTGCTCTGTGTTAGGCAGGCTAACCATTCAAACATGCTCTGTAAAGCTTCAACATGATAAAAGCCCCGGCACCTCTTTGGTTACAAATTAAGCACTAGGAAAGTGGCTGTAGCCAAGACACTATTGAATTTTAGTTTATATGCTCTGTGTTACGCAAACTAAATAAAGACATATACAGTGTAAAGCTGCTGCCTCATCAAAACACCGGCACTTCCTTTGTTACAAATTAAGCACTAGGAGGGTGGCTGTAGCTACGTGTTTGCAGCTACACACAAATAAAATAATAACGTAGCTCCACTTTAGGTCATATTTATGTTTGTGTCTATAGAAATATCAACTAATTTGTCCACAATCACAGGCTATTAAGCATATTCAGACATTAAAACCTGGTTTCAAAACTCGTAAGTTAGCAGTAGTGGCCTTTAAAGAACATCCCCTCCCCATTTTTCCGGTTTGTGTGCTCTGTGTTAGGCAGGCTAAACAAAACAACATGCTGTGTAAAGTTGCCACCTAATCAGAGCCCCGGCACCTCTTCTGTTACAAATTAAGCACTGGGAAAGTGGCTGTAGCCAAGCCACTATTAAATTTCAGTTGATGTCCTCTGTGTTACGCAAAATAAAAAAAAAGTATAAAGTGTAAAGCTTCTGCCTCATTAAAACACCAGCACTTATTTGTTACAAATTAAGCACTAGGTGGGCGGCTGTAGCTACGTGTTTACAGCTACACACAACAAGTAACATGATACCTACAACAAGTTAGGACTATTGGCTTTGTCAATCGTTGTTAGTTGCATAAGATAAATTAGCAGTAACTGTGGCTTGTATATAATATTGAAAAAGCATCCACTTGAAGCCCTAGTGACACCACGACAATGTTACTGCTCCTGAGTTACAAAAAGAGGCACAAGAATCCAGAGCAGACATGGCGAGTAAGTTGGCTGAAGAGGTGGGGGTGGCAAATGGTGTTCACGGGCGCTTTGATGTCCTCAGTGGCCGCGCGGCTCACTGAAAACATCAAAGCGCCCTCGAAATGTAAGTGATCGGCTGTGTGACAGGCGAAAGTGAAAGACGAGTGCTTTCAGGCTGCCAAATGGTGCGCGCGCCCGGCACACATGCACAGTAGTTGGCGGCCTGAAAGCACTCGTTTGCACTTCCAAAAGTGCTTACTATAAGTCTCGCCAGTGCAGCGCTAAAGCGCTGTCTCAGGCGAGACCTAATAAACTGTGACTGCCAACGAAAGAAATGTTAAAAAATGTAAATTATCATGCAGGTAAGTAAGTGGTACTGTTTGTTCATCTTCGGCAGAACAAAAAGTCGGAGTTTGCTTTGTTGGGATCTGCACCTCTGACCGGCACTTTACAAACAGATCCCCACAGCTAAAGCTAAGTCCACTAAGCTAGCTTATCGACATCATGCCTGTCCGTGCTACTTCCTCTTTGTGGAGGTTATAAAATGTGTGCAGCGAGGTGACGTCCCATTCATCCCCCCCTCATCCGTATGTAATATTCTGCCTCTCCCCCACCGTCTCAGTATGACAATGATCCCATCCCTCCAAAGAGTGACATCACGAGTTTAAGAACTAGAACTAAACACAACAAGTGACCTCGGGTGCAAGAGGACCTGCCAGTGACGCCTGTTACTGACGGTGCGTCCCCAGATCAGAAAGGAGTCCTTACAGCAAGATATGGAGGAGAACCTAGATATCCATGCATGTGGAGTTTCAGGGTTCAACAGACTGGAAACCTTTGTTGGTAGAGTGTGCCCATCTTTGGCATAACCTCCGTATACATTGCTTTTAATTTTTACAAATGGCCTAATTGTTTCATTTTCCAAATGTTCACTCTCTGCTTCCCGCTCACCTTTATGCAGGAACCTAAACTCACAGGTGGACTTGCACAAGCCCTACGCACATCCGGTAGTCATTGTATACTGTGCATGCTTTATCTCTCACACTTTTTCCCACCATCACGTGCAGGACATGTTAATAGGACCTCTCAGGCACTCGACAAAAATGTTTCCCACATAGGTTGTAAAAGAAACAAAATACACTAACTAACCACCCACCCCGCACGGTGTAGCATTGTACCCAAGTAAACAGGCGCTTCAGCGCCCCATATAAGTGTAGTAAGTGATATATAAAAGGTACAAACTCGGAATGTCTCGACCCACGCCACAGAGCCGGCACTGAAGCTGAATAGTTAAAGTGCTGCAGCTCCCAGTTCATAACTTCTATCGCAGGCGCGCACAGTTTGCAGATCCTCCATTGAGAGTCGGGAACCTGAACATGGAATCCAAGAGCACAGACTCGAGCGTTGCTAATTTGTAATGTAAGATTATGTAAACTCGACCCTATTATACAACAGTATGCTTGCATAGCGATACCTAGTCAACCCATGGTAGCATTCAAGTGTTCTCATCAAATATCGTTTAACTGATGAGTTCGGATTTGATTGGTCATAATAATCCCCCCATCTCCAAACCCTGATGGATCACATTTTTCTACTAAATATAATATATCTACCGACAACACAGGAATAACGTATTTTTGTTTTAACCATGAGAAAATTAAACATAGTAATTTTTTCCTAGACACGATAAACTCCTGACCTCTAAGAATTAAGATAAATTAAGGACTATTTGGGCTTTCCTGAATTTATTTCCATCTCCGGAGGTCAACGCGTGAGGACACGCTGGTTCGTACTTCTCCCCATCACCTTCCTATTGTATACGCGCGAGGTCGCGCTGCAGATTACCCTGGACATATCTGCCTACAGCAACGCAGCATAGCGTTGCTAAAAGACCCGTCACACCATCTCTTCAACAACTCCCCCCCCCCGCAAAACGGTGGCACAGCTTCCTTAGTATTTGCGGGTATCGGCGCTGGGAGAGCGCTAACTACGCAAAGGTGCGCTGTACCTTTAAGAGCACGAAAGACGTGCCGGAAGAAAAAAAAATTTTTTTTTTTTTTTTTTTTTTTTTTTTTAAATTTTTTATTATTTTGGAAGATCACGAACAAGCTTCACTACGACACTGGCAAGAGCGGCTCCACGAATCACTGCGGTTGCTGACATCTACCACTTCGCTCCGACTTTCTTCTTTGCCTCCTGGAGTGTGATACATCTAAAGTAAGACCACACTTTTAAGTTCTGTGATCTTCAACGCAAGAGAGACAGTAAGTTTGTTCCTTTCTGGATGATGTGCACATGACTGTGGTGCTCGCTTTGTGCATTTATATCTTTCTTCATTCCTGTCCCGGATTATCGAAAAACAGGCTCCTATCAGACCCTGCCCTCTGTACATAGGCCACTCGCCAAGAGCCTCAGCCTCAGCTCATTCCGAGCACACGGAGCAGTCTTCAATTACAGGAGCAGCCTCTCAAGGCTAATTAGCACCGCTGCCCGGCTAGGAAGCCCCAGCACATCCCGCAGCCGCAGAGGAGGGAGAGGCGCTGGCCCCGGGACTGCGAGGACCAGCACACAACAGCTCCAGCTGGTCCTCTTCCCGTGCGAGCCGCGCCCCCTCCCAGTGCCACGCCCCTATTTACAAACCACAGCATAAAGGCAATCCCTGTAACGCGTATCGCGGGACGCGTGCGGGGCGCAGTCCGGGACGAAGACCGGACAAAGAGCGGGCCGTTTGAGGCCTTAGAGGACTGGCCTGGCCAACCCCCCTTTTGGTTCCTGTTATTTGTTTCGTCCCTTCTCCATCAGTAAGTACATTGTGGGCACTGTAATTGATATATTATGAGCACACGGGGCAGTCGCAGTAAAACTGCAATGGGGCTGAGCAAGCCCACCGGGACACTAGATGATTTCCTTGTTAAGACTAACTTAGCAATTGATGCTGAAATCACCAAAATGCAAAAGAGGGTGTCAGACGAGCTTGATGCGGCACGTAGGCTTTCCCAGACTTTTGCTAACTCTAAAAAATCTTCCCTAGGGAAAATAGCGTTTGCTGCATCTCCACAACATGCTTCTTGTCCTTCCCCATTGATAATTTTGGCAGATGTTCATCATGCTTCCCCACCATCTTCCCTTCCATTGGACGCAATATCTACAACATCAACAACTGGCCTCCCAAAAACTCTCGAGGGAGTCACTTCCACTGGACCTGGAACCGTCATCGTTTTGGCGGATAGTCCTGACCACCCTGACCCCTCTCCCCCAGCAGCACAAAACAAAAACAAAGTTGGTTCAACTCTTAAAAAGAAAAATAATGCAAGATCTGCCTATGCCCGCAAAAAACAAAAAATTGCAAGGTCACAGTTTTTTAATAATAGGCGTACACTACCCACCACTGGGGGGATCACACAAGCCCCAAATTTGGTTAATCAATTAACAGGGGTGGATAGCGACCATAGCAACCTTAACGCAGTCCTTGACCCTATCCAAGGGCCTTTCCCCACATATGGTGAGAATCCTATTCAGGGAGGGCAAAGTGAGTTAGGGAGGGACAGAGACAAGGGGGGTGACGACGAAGACTTTCTTAAGATAGTCTGGGGTACATTAAAACAACTACTGTCACCTCTGGAACTTAGGCTTTCTCGTATAGAGAACAATCTCCTCGAGATGGACAAGACCTTAGTCTCCCTGGCCACTCTTAGCCTAAAACAACTGGAAGCAATTTATCCTCATATTGCTGAGAGTACTTCTCAGGAGAATGACGATGCCATTCACCCGGTACCAGAAACTAATGCTAATGCTAGTTCCCTTGCTCCTGAAATTCCAGCTTCGGCCTTGTCCCCACCCCTACCAAAGCCAATCACAACATCCAAACCCTGTTTTAAGACAACTGTTCCCTTTCCCCCATTACCAAAAACCCCAATATCAGTGGTAACAGGCTCCGAGAACCAGCCCTTATCCAACCCTATCCCTAAGGCCGTATATAAGTCCAACAAGACTAATGTTCCCCCTACTGCGTGCATAACTAACCAGTACCATGGCCGCCAGAATTTTCGTGGGGGTTACATTGATCTTCCTCCTGATGCCGGGCCTTACGTCGTTATACTGGCTGGTGTACCACCACTTGACCCACCTTCTAGGGAGACCCAGTGGTCCCTAAAGAACAAGGTGATCCACTGGCTTAATACCAATAGGCAGCTCCCCAATACCGTTAGGACGAGGGTTCTAATGGTCAGGAGAGTGCCTTGGGTGGGTCGTACCCATAAATCTATCCCAGGTGACTGCATAGTGGTCTCATTTGCAGACCCTCATACAGCCCAGTATATCACTACCTGGGATTTACAGGACACTGACCAATCTATTGTCACCAGACCCCTTACCTTTTTCTATCCCCCAAAACAGACGGTTGAGTTACCTGGGGCCTGGTCAATAGTCCATAATCGCAGACGGAAAGGACATGGGGATGGTTGGCAACCTTTTAATAACTGGTGGGAAGGAGCATCCACCATGAACAGGTTCGAATGTCTGGATCAGGTGGATTGACTGGGAATTAGTGCTGCTATGATCCCTACCAACCCTAAAAATCCCCTAACGGAAACCGTTCCGAGAGAAAAATCAATGCCCATACCCCTAGTCCCAACTCATATTGGGATAGATCTAAACCCCCCTGTACAGCGCCCTCTTGTACCACAGGGCAAACTACCGGCAGACTCTGTACATCTGCAAGCTCGGATAGGCATTACTGGGAACGCGGGCCGTTATCCACAGGAAATCAGTAACTCAATGCATTCTCTCCTTTCTTGGAATGTCGCAGGCCTCGATAGTAAGATCACCCACAAGCCTTGGTTGGAGATTGTGCAGAAGTATGGCATCCTATGCCTACAAGAAACTTGGCTTATAGAGGAAGTGCATATGTTGGGCTATCGAACTTTGCATACCCCAGCGGCGCCATCAGCCAAGGGTCGCAACAAGGGGGGTTTGTGTACATATATATCCAATGTAGGGGACGTAAAAGTTTACGACTTTCAATCTAATCAGTACTTCCAAATTATATCATTTAAATGGGGCACCTCGCAAAAGGTGATTCTTGTGAATTTTTATAATAATTTACTAATTGGTGAGGTGGAACCAACTTTGAACGTTATGATCCATCACATTCACAAGTTGAGAGATCAAGCCTCGGGGGATCTCATAGTGCTGTGGGTGGGTGACTTCAATTGCCCCGTCTGTCCGTCTTCTGAGTTAGGTTTGTGCGGCCTTGCAGATCCCGGGGAGGACGGGCCCCTGCACTTTTCCCACACCAATATGGGGTCTCTCCTTAACAATGTTATATTTACCTTTGACCTCACCTTTATTAACCAGGTATGCTCGCCCCCGGTTCCCTTTGCCCCAACGTACCATGGAAGAGGTTGTAAATCTACAATTGATTTCGCCTTGATATCACCCACCTATCCTGATTTTATAACATTCTGGGAAACGGGTGATGACCCCACGAGCGATCATTATCCTATTACCTTCGGGGTAAATCTCATGGAGGGCAAAGTAAAGGAACCTAGTAGGGCTTTATATCCATTTGAGGTTACCCTATCTAAGACCAACGGGTATGTAATTAAATGGGAGAAAATAAATTCAACATCTTTTTTTCAAAACTTTTTATCCTCCTGCTCCACGGATATACTTGCCTGCTTAGAGGAAGATACTGATCCAAAGAGCATCATGGTAGCTTTTTCCAATATTCAGTGCCACATAAAAAATGCACTGACTAGGAATTCCAAAGACCAGGGGAGGCATACTCGGGGCTGGTTTGACTCTAGATGTACATCAACATTGAAAACTTTAAAGAAAGCTTTGTCTGCCGACCCCAAAGATAGAGTTCAAATTCGTCGAGCGAGATATGATTATAAGCTGGCGATTAAACAGCGGAGGGCGAAATTGAAGCAAGAGGCCTGGGAAGCCCTGGGGGAAGCTGCTGGGAATAAGGACAGTAATGCCTTTTGGAAAGTTATAAGGTCTGTTTATAACTTAAAAGACAGAGATAACTCTGTAGAAGTGGCCATAACGGCTGAGCTCTGGGCAGAACATTTTGGTAACCTCTATTCCAGCAACATACAGGGTAATGCCTCGAACCCAGGCAATGTGAATTTACCACCAGATGGCATTACTCAGGATAGCAATCTTACTGTTTCCCCAGCACCTCCCTACCCTATTGAACTGGTATTCACCACACTAGAAGTGGAAGATGCCCTTAGAGAAAGTCCCTTAGGCAAAGCTCCCGGCCCTGACCACACCCCAGTGGATCTCTATAAATCAGAACCGGACTTCTGGGTTCCCTTGTTAACCAACGTACTTAACATGGGAAATAAATGCGGTTTTATCACCACCTGGTCGGATGCAATTGTAGTCCCCATTTTTAAAAAAGGAAATAGGGACGACCCTGCTTGTTACCGTCCTATATCGTTATTGGACGGTCTCATGAAAGTCGCTGGCAGGATCGTCCTCAAGAGGATACAATACTGGGAAAAAGAGAAGAAGGTTATCTCGGAGTTCCAATATGGGTTTCGAAAGAGACTAGGGACATTGGAACAATCTTTAAATTTGTCCCTATTAGTCTCCAAATATACACAGGCCAAAAAAGGGGATCTATTTGTCACCTTTGTCGACCTCAGCTCCGCATTTGATTGTGTGGATCATGCGATGCTCTGGTCGACACTGGAAGATATCGGGGTGGACACAGCTATCCTTATATTTATTAAAGAATTATATAGAGAAGCGGGGGCCAGAGTAAGATTTGGGACCCAGGGGCAATGCTCACAAAAATTTGCTATAAACAGAGGGGTGAGGCAAGGATGCATACTTGCACCCTTGCTCTTCTCATTTTACATAAATTCTATCGCTGAAAGCTTAATAACATTGGCAAGCGATTATCCGGCTGTTAAGGGTAGCCCTGTACCTATTCTTTTATATGCTGACGACGCGGCAATCATGTCTAGGACAAAAATAGGTTTGCAGAGAGCAGTAAATGAATTTTCATCCTACATGCATAAAAGAAATTTAAAGGTGAATATTTCCAAAACTTTCTCCATGCCCTGCTCTCAAAAGAACAATAGACCATCATGCTCAATATACTTAGATCAGCAAAAGATTGCTATTACAGACACCTTTTGCTATTTGGGCATTGTGTTTGACAGGTGGGGAAGGTGGAAACACGCAGTGTCAGCTAGGAAACTCGCCTTTAGCCGTGCCATAGGTGCTTTAAGAACCTTTGCAGCTAAAATTGGGGGTAAACCCATTCAAGAAATGCTACAGGTCTACCGCGCAAAGTGTATAGCAACGGCCACATATGGCGCAGGTCTCTGGGGTTTTGAGAATGTGTCCGCATTACAAACCTGTGAGAACATCTTCATTTGTTACTTACTAGGTGTGCCCAAAACCACGTCGACTTTTATGACTCACATTGAGACCGGCGTCAAATACCTCAGCGACATCATAAAAATATCACCTTGTCTGCTTTGGTATAAGATCTGGACCACAGAGGAGTGCTATTTGAATAGAAATCTCATAGAAGACTGCATGGGTTTGGACGGTGTTGCAAAACTTAAGTGGCTGCGACACGTACAAGCGATGTTTACTAACATTGGACACCCTGAATTTTACAACGAGCCAGAGACCCTACAAACCTTGACTAGACCGGCCCTCAAAAAGCTATTATCTACACACCTAGAGAGCGCTAGATGGGATACCGAGAAACTCAAAGGCACAACCCTGAACTATCAGCAAATCACCCCTACTGAAGGCCTACAATTTTATCTTGGAACTGAAAAGGCACCCTATGCTCGCATGCTCCTAACTAGGCTGCGCCTAGGGAATTTCTTCCGCTTGGTTGCTTTCCCGAAACAGAATGACTGGGCCTCATTGAAATTAATATGTCCATGCGATGACCATTCCACACAAAGTAACATTCACATCATGTTCTTTTGTAATTTGTATACCAGTCCGAGGAAATTATTCCTCTTACCCCTTCTCAAACGCTGGGGGATAAGAACATGTAAATCGGCATACCTAAAAATTTTGCTTTTAGAAGATGTGGATGTTATTTGGGTTGTTTCTCGCTTTTTAATGTCTGTGATGAAATTTAGAAACTCTATGAGTTAACTAACACATGTCAACCTTGATTGATTAATTCAAATGACTGTTGTACTTTTTTTAACTCTTGCGAGAAATGTTTTTTATCCATTTTGGTAATTTGTTTATATGGAAAATGTTTTTTAACTGTCTGCATAAATTGTATCTGTATGCTTTTATGATTTTTAGATAAATCGAATAAAGCTATCATTACTTACTTACTTAAGATAAATGTTAACATCTGGGTTTTATTTTAATTTCTGTGTTTGCTGTGGGAATGCAATATAGGTTTTCGATTTTGTACACTGAATTATGGAGGTTTTTAAGCCATGCTTAGACACTGCTCTATTTACACCCAACTATTTTCATTTTAGTAAAGGAAACAATTGGCTGCTCAGCAAAAAGAACACATCAAAACAAAAAGGAACTGATAAAAGCCCCCGTTTAAGATATATTAAATACAAGAGATTTCACAAGCGCTGTGCAGGCGAAACCTAAAAAGTCTCTCCCAATGCCACAAGATTCACTTAAATATCAGCTTAAAACCGAACAAAGCTATATCGAGGCCCAAATTGGCAGTGCTGACAGGCTAGGTTTCATTGAGTCTCACAGAGGAAGAGAACATATAAGTGCAGACACAGGCATTGAACAAATATTTAACATTCCGATCTGATTTTATTTTATTTTTTTTTTTTTTTTTTTTGAAAACCTTTATTTCGAAATTCAGGACACAGCTATTCAGCCGACAGCCCGAAGGTTCGGCAGCATTGCAAGTTAGATACAGTAATGCGTCCCGGATACAGTACGAAGTGTAATGCAAAGGTCCAATTTTAAATAAACACAGAAAAAACACACAACAAACCCCAGCAAGGCAGAACATTGAAATCCCATGGCGAAAGCCCCCAGGGGAGGCAGGACCCCACTCATCTACTAATTATAAGACTGTGTGCGGAGGAAGAAGGGGAACAGCAGAGGCCCAGAACGGGTACCTAAACCAAACTGTGCTGGAAGGTAGGTCAGGGGGAAAGCTGTTCCTCGGGAGGTTCCAGATCCGGGGCAAGACATATTCCCCCCCTATATTGGTTCCACCGCCCCCAGATGGCGTGCCACTTCCGGGGGCGACCTCTAGAGCAGTAGACCGTCTTCTCCCTAAACATGCTCCAATCCATGTTCTCCTTCCACGGGGTCAGTGTAGGGGGACCCGAGGAGCCCCATAATCGCGCGATATCCCTCTTAGCCACCATGTTACCCAGAGTCACCCATTGGGTCTGTGCCTCATCGAGATCAGTGGGCCCCCAAACGTTCAGGAGGCAACACCGCGCCTCCGGCTGTACCACAATGCCCGTCACCTCCCCCATAACTGCATGGACTCTCCTCCAGAACTCCACAATGACCCCACATTCCCAAATGATGTGCAGGAAAGTACCCACCATACCACATCCCCTTCTGCACAGGCCATCCTCCGAGAATCCCATGTGGACCAGCCGTGGCCCCGTAACATACACCCGGTGCAGTATTTTGAGCTGCACCAGCCTCAAACGCGACGGGATCGCAACCTCCTTAGGCGAAGAAACCGCTGACTGCCAGTCCTCATTATCCAACTCGAGGCCATCCCTGGTCCACTGTTCTCTCAACCCCAATAGCAAGTCTGCCCGGACGTTTATCAACTTCTTATATATGAGCGAAATCGTGCTCTCGGGCATATGACCATCAAGGACTCGGTCCTCAAGGGGAGAGGACTCCGGCACCTTCTCACCCTCCACTAGGACTGATCGGAGGGCGTGACGCAGCTGGATATACCTAAAATACTCTGAAGGCCCTAGCTCAAACTCAGTCTGCAACTCCTCGAAAGACTTCACCCTCCCCTTATGCAGCACATCCCCCACCTTGGATATCCCTATCAGATCCCACTTATCAAAGCCCTTCGTATGCCAGAGTCTTCCCAACCGTTCCGATTCAAACAATGGGGTAGCGAGGGTTAGCCTGTCCTTCCAGCCCAGCGAGTCGGTCGCCATCTTCCATACGCGCACCGCCACACCTGTGGGCCCCGTGAGGGACGAGTCTAGGGACCGCGAATACAACGCCCTGTAGTAGTTGCCGCCGCGCAGCAGCCACCTATCCATGGCATACCCAGGGCTGAGGGCAGGGCCGTAAAACCCATGGTTGATCGCGCTCAACTGCGTGGCCCAGTAGTACCGTCGGATGTCTGGGAGCGCAATGCCCCCATCGTACCATGGGAGCGTCAACTTTGAAATAGCTATTCGCGGCCGCCCATCCCACAGCAACGTCCTTTGGAGGCCTTCGACCTCCCGAAAGTATTTAGCCGGTACCCAGTCCAAGGTGTTCTGGAGGGCGTAGAGGAAGCGGGGAAGAGACATCATTTTGAACAGGGCCGCACGCCCAACAAGGGAAAGCGGCAGCCTCCGCCAACCCTCAACATCTCGCCTCAAGCGTGCCAAGGGGGGGAGCAGGTTCCTCTCATAGCGCACAGCAGGATCCATGGATATAAAAATCCCCAAATACACAAAACCTTGCTGGGCAACCTGTATCGAACATGTTCTGGGGATCGGTGGGACCTCGCCACTAAGAACGTACAAGTACGATTTGCCCCAATTAATCACAAGCCCCGAGTTCCTACCGAACGATGCGAGTACGTCACAGACCACTATAAGTGACTTCTTAGGTGAGGCAAGATACAGCAGGATATCATCGGCATAAAGTGAAATACGGTCCTCGTGATCAGGCGACCACCGAAGGCCCCGTATATCCGGGTGCCAACGTATCCACGCAGCCAACGGTTCAAGGGCGAGGGCGAACAACAGAGGCGACAGGGGGCAGCCCTGCCGAGTACCCCTTCCAAGCTGAAACGGAGCAGATGCCCGACCATTCACCACGACCTTCGCAAGTGGCCCCTCGTACAGCAACCGGACCCAACTCACAAACCCGCGACCGAAACCAAACTTGGCCAGCACGGCCCATAAGTATGCCCACTCCACCGTGTCAAAGGCCATCGTGGCATCGAGAGATGCCACAACAGCCGGTTCACGCAGCGTGCCCGCCCTGGCGATGATGCCATGAAGACGCCTAAGGTTCAATGCTGTGTTTCGGTGCGGGATAAAGCCAGATTGATCCGGGTGGACCAGATCGCCAAGTACTCTAATCAGACGGGTTGCCAGGAGTTTGGCCAGAATTTTCGGCTCAGCGTTGAGGAGTGAAATGGGCCGATAGGAGGCGCATCTATCTCGGGGCTTACCCTCTTTGTGTATGACCACGATCGACGCCAGCCGCTGATCCAACGGAAGGATCCCATCTCCCCGCGCCTCCAAGAACATGGCGCGCAGGTGAGGGGCGACCCTATCCGGGAACAGTTTGTACAGATCGATCGGCAGTCCGTTCGGTCCAGAGGCCTTACCCGAATTCAACGCGCGAATCGCCCCCGCCACCTCGTCAACCGTGATGTCGCCATCCAAATCGTCCCTATCTATGTCAGAGAGGCAGGGCAACTCGATATCACGAAGGAGATCAGACGAGTCCTCGGGCGGCCTGTCCGACACAGAGGAATAAACCCCATGAAAATACTCCGCGAAACACTCCACAATCCCTTCAGGTTCCACAATCACCTCTCCCCCCTCTCCAATCAACTCTGGCACCACTCTATTGACCCGTTCCTTCCTGTCCAGCCACGCCAGGAGTTTCCCTGCCTTATCTCCAACATCATACAGACGGCCCTGTTGCTCCCTGCTGAGGGTCTTGGCGGCGTCCGTCACCAGGTCCCTATACTCCGCCTGCTTCAAGCAAAGCCCATGCAATGAGGACTCCGTGACCTCCTCCTCCATATCCCCTTCAAGGGCCGCAATCTCCTCCTCTACTTGCCGCACTTCGCAATCCCTCCGATTCTTGGCAGTCACCACCAGGGAGAGGGCCTCCCCCCGAAGCACGGTCTTAAAAGCTTCCCACAGCGAGATCGCCGAGTCCACGGATCCCAGATTGTCCTTAAAGTAATTATCTACCTTCTTTACCAGGGCACTGCGCATCTTGGGGTCTCGGAAATACCAAGGGTTAATGGGGGCCACCCTCCCTCCTCCCTCCCGACCGAGATCCAGCCGGATCCACACTGGCGAGTGATCAGAGATACCACGTGCCATGTGCCTCGCCTCGGATATCAACGAGGCATGTGCGGCCAAAGTGAGCAGGTAGTCAATCCTGGAGAGGCTACCATGCGCCCCGGAGTGAAACGTGTATTGACTCTGTGTGGGGTGCCGGAGCCTCCAGCAGTCTATCAGGCCAAACGTGTCTAGGAGGTCTGGAAGCCATTTCTGAGCCCCCCCTGTGTCCCTGGGCGGGTATCTATCCAGCAGGCCGGAACCCACAGCGTTGAAATCCCCTCCCACTACCAGCATGCCCCCCGGGAGAGTCAGCAAAGCCCTGCCCAACTCAGCAAATGTGGCGGCCTGCAGGGCCGGCGGGACATAAACCGAAACCAAAACCAAAGTCCTTCCTTCCCACCGCCCCGCCACCGCCACAAACCTCCCCCTATCGTCAACAATGGTGGAGTCCACCTCAAAAGGCAGCGATGCTCTAACGAGGATGCCCACCCCCCTGGACCCAGAAGAGAATCCCGAGTGTGCAATGAATTTATACCCCTTCCTATTCAGGGCATAGCACGTATTGCCTATGAGGTGCGTCTCCTGCAGCAGTACAACGTCTGACATTGAGCGTTTCAGAAATTGCAAAACAATCCCCCTCTTAATGCGATCCCCCAAACCATTAACATTCCAGCTTATAACACTTAGGCCTCTACCCCCCATCCTCAAACGGAAAGAGGCCCACCCCACACCCGAGGCGCCACCATGGAACAGCCCTGAGGATAATCATCATGCCTTGCAGATATAAACCCCCCAACAACAAACTCAAACTCCCCATAACTCCCCCCACCCTGCACCCCTGCTGCAGCTTAAAAAGCCCCCCCAACTTGCAGTGTGCCTGTCGCCCTACAAAAACAAAAATCTACAAAAAGTACCCCAAGGGAGGAAAAGAGCACCCCTCGTCCTCCCGCAACCCTCCACAGTTACTGCACTCTATTCCAATCTACAAATATGGTCAAATCAAGTCAGGCCGGCTTTGAGTTATCAGCCCTGTCCATCCCGGCCACTGTCTCCATGCTCAGCTGTGTCGTCCCCGGTCCCTTGCTCACTTTGCCACTGGATTCAAGCTAGCCTTGCTAATGAGGGGTGTTACCCTGACACCGGTCCCAAGAAGTGATCTAAAGAACGATGATGGATTCAACCCAGATCTGTGGCTGGGGGTGAGTGTCTGAAAAGTTTCAGCGTTCTGTTCATGATATCTTTGTGTTTGCTTTGTTCACCCTAAGTTGGCAGGGTATGCCCAGACGTGGGTCCCTTGCTCACTTTGCCACTGGATTCAAGCTAGCCTTGCTGATGAATTGAATTGAACCTTTCTGTACCAAATTCTTTACATGCAGTTTTAAATCGTGCTTTTAAAACGTTTGCTGCTATTGTTACAGTTCATGCTTTTTATTACCTTGCTGCTACTGTGCCACTTCCTCGAACGGTCCCCTGCCGGACCGACTTCTCTGTTATCACCCGTGTTTCGGTGTTATCATTTTTGTTTTAGGCTTGGTGCACTCTGTGGGAGGGCGAGGCATATCTTCAGAGCCAGCGGTTCCTGCGAGACTCCGGGGGACCGCAATTTTCAGGTTAGCAGTCTAGTCTCTACACCTGAAACTCTACTTAATGTGCGCGCGGACGCGCAGCGGACGCGCGCAGCGGGCGCGCTGCCGGTGCGCCAGGGGCGCGCCTCAGGCAAGCCCGTCTGCGCCCGTCCGCGCACGAACCGCGCACAGCGCCAGCCACGCTGCCAGTTTCCTGCAGGTACGCGGAACAATCTTAAGATACTCTAGAGATCAATTGTTGTGTCTGAATGGGGGTAGAGACAAACCAAACTGCAAGAGTATTCCTTTGCAACCTAAAGGTTCCTCCATTTTAGACACATGCCCCAACTGCCATATAACACTCCCCAGGAGCCTCTATCAGGGAATTAATCCCAGTAGCCCTAGTGAGATCTCACCTGGGAAGGCCAAATCCAAACCCAAGGACGGTGCGACACAATGTCTACTGGTGAATGCAAGATCCTTAGTAAAACATAGCTTTGAGTGCTCCAGATTGCCGGAAGAGCAAGGTATAAAATTGGCATTTATTACTGAAACCTGGAAGGAGGAGGCCTCTGGGCTAGACCTAGCGACGGCCACTCCACCCGGCTTCCTATGCTCTACCTTAAACAGACCTATGGGGAGAGGAGGAAGGCTAGCAATAATCTATCATAAACTCTAAAAATAGTGTCTCAGCCCATAAACAGCACAGTCTATGAAGCACTATCATTCAACGTTTGCTTATCACCCCACCACTCCATAAAGGGTATCCTCATATACAGACCACCAGGGTCAAGAACACCCTTCTTAGCTTCGCTTGGGACCCTACTTGAAGAAGGGCTCTGTTCCAACTCATATACCATTCTGGGAGATTTTAATTTCCACCTGGAAACCCCTATGGATCCAGATACTAAAACGCTCCTAGATCTGATGAGCAGCGCTGATCTGAACCAATTGGTAAGCGCGCCTACCCATAAGGCAGGACATACGCTGGATGGGGTCTTCTCCAACCATCCACATCTAACCTACACAGGTATACTACCATTGGTATGGACAGATCAAGCAGAAATCTTATTTGAATTAACTACCCAAGCTCACAGTCATAAAACGTGGGGTGGCTTAAATCGGATCAAAACAAGGGCTTGGACAAACATTTTGGGACCCGTTTTACAAGAATTACTTACCACCACCCTGTGGCCACAGCCAACAACTGTGGAAGACGCTGCCAGATCATACACTACATGGGTCGACACAGCCTGCAAAAAACTGGCCCCGGAAAGACTCCTTTACCCTAAACGCACTACCCCAACCTCTCCATGGTTCTCGGAAGAGCTCAAAAGTCAGAAACTAACTTGTAAACGACTAGAACTTACTTGGCAAAAAAATATAACATAGCAGATAAGGATGTTTATAAACAAGGTCTCTCTGTTTATAAACAAGCAGTGTTCAATGCAAAAAAGCTCTTCTTTATAAACCATATCAACTTAGCAAAAAATTCCACCAAGGAATTGTACAAAACCATAGCCAGGCTAGCGTCCCCAAGTCCACCTAAGGTCGAATCAAGTCATGAAATGAGCGAGGAAATCGCGAAGTTCTTTCAAAAAAAGGTAGAAACTATTTTTTCAGCCTTTAACCAACTCCCGCAGGGAGCTACGGAAAATAGGTTTACGGGCCCAAAGCAAGTCGTAGGAGCTTGCCCGTCACTCGAAAAATTCACCCCACTCAGTATTGAGGACACTAAGCTGCTTTTGGCCTCAGTTAAGTCTGGATCCCCCTATGACCCCTGTCCAGTGACAGTGGCCAAACTAGCCCTGGAACAAATTGTCACAACCCTGACATCAGTATTCAATGCCATGTTCGAAACAGGAGACTTCTCTAGTTGCTGGAAGCGGGCCTCCATCCTCCCACTGTTGAAAAAACAAATTCGGACCCAAAAGATCCAAACAACTATAGACCTATCTCCCGCCTCCCACTACCAGCTAAAATAGAGGAAAAGGAAACAAATGCTCAGTTGAGTGCATTTCTATATGAGAACAGGTTACTGGATCCCACGCAATATGGCTTCAGAGCAGGGCATAGTATGGAGACCGCCCTGATAAAATCAACTGAAGAAATCAGGAAAGCCCTAGACCAAGGTGGTAAGGCAGCCCTCATCATGCTGGATTTGTCCGCGGCCTTTGATACGGTCCGTCACGATCTTTTGATGGACCGTTTGTCTGACATTGGAGTCAAAGGTAGGGCATGGAGGCTGCTAAAAGCATTTCTAACGGACAGGAAACAAACAGTCTCCTTAGGGAATTTCGAATCTAAACCTTTCTCGCTACCGTGTGGGGTTCCACAAGGATCGTCCCATAGCCCGACCCTTTTAAATGTGTACGTGGCATCCCTGGCTCCCTTAATAAGATCTTATGGTTTTAGCCTTACGTCCTATGCAGACGACACGCACATTGTTGTATCTCTCTTACCAGGTCTTGAAGCAGGCATTAGCAAGAACTTCCATGACTGTATGGGAGCAGTTAATTTGTGGATGTCTCAAAATTGCCTAAAACTTTACTCAGTCAAAACCGAGGTAATAACGTTTGGAAAAAATGCCAACTTCTGGACCCCAAACTGGTGGCCAGCAGATCTGGGCATCCTCCCCAAACCCACAGAGATGGCAAACAATCTAGGTATCCTAGTGGACGACAAACTGAATTTTGAGCACCAGATAAAGGCGACTACCTCTGCTACCGTTCACTCCCTCAAACTGCTAAAAAAGGTCAAACCATTATTGCCAGAAGAAAGCTTACGAACAGTCGTCTTATCCATTATCTTATCCCGACTGGACTACTGCAATGGGCTTTATTTAAACACCCTAGAGCGACATCTGAATAAACTACAGACCTTGCAAATGCAGCAGCAAGGCTGGTGACAGGCACCCCCAAATTTGTATCGGTAGCCAAAGAAATTAAAAGACTACATTGGCTGCCCATCAGGAAAAGGGTGAAATTCAAATCACTGTGCACTGTCTTTAAAGCACTTCATGGTCAGGGTCCTGAGTTTTTGACCCACCAATTTCGATGGTACACCCCCAAAAGAACCCTTCGCTCATTAGGAGCCAAATTTGTGAGCATACCGCCCACGAAGAAAGCTTCGTGGGGAGGGAGAAGTTTTATTACAGGTGCGGCCAAGGCTTGAAATGCCCTCCCTTGGTGTCTGAGGAACTCTACAAACCTTCTAGCTTTCAGGAAGCAACCCAAAACCTGGCTTTTTAACTAATAACTCCCTACAGCCACACTTTCTCTCCGTGCCACCACGTCTCTCAGTAGAGTTGAGCTAGCGCCAGCACAGCTCAGGGTAATCGTGCGCTCTATAAATAAAATAACATAACAAAGCTAGGCTGGCCCTACTTTTGCTTAGGTCAGGGTCTGGGCCAACTGGGAGGCTAGCTTAAACAGGGAAATCATTTCAGATTGTCTCAAATTAGAGAAGGGCTCTTCAATCCCCTTGCTGGGCTACATTTAACAAAACTTTTACTGATTTGAGCTTGTCTGACAACAAATCAAATCAAATATATGTTATTGCTTTAGGCCTCCTCAGAGATCAACAATGTAACAATAACAGTATATGCAACTGATAAAATTATTCATAAATTTGAGGTCTTTAAAACAGTGGTAAACAAGTTTCAACAAATGTAAACAGATTATAGCATATAAATTCATTTGGTGGAATTATTTTTAGGTCAGTCAGATCATTAATTCTAGAGATATTGAATCTAAAACATTCAGGTTTTATAAAATGGCAGCGAGCTTCAACCAGGAGTTTATTTGGGCAGACATATAAAACCTGTGCAATGTCTCGATCACCCCCTCTACACAGATAACAAGAACCTGATTTATTAATTGTGTCTCCCCCAGTTTTTAGTGAAGACTTTTAGCGGCAGGGTCCTTAATCGAAGCATCAATATGCAATGTCTAACTCTAAGCTCTAATGTCTGACATGTTTAATGCGCCTACCACTTTAATCAAGAATGTCAAACAGAAAGTTAAATCCAGTTTCTTCAAGTTTTGTCAATCTGAAAGACTGCGCATTGAACTCGCCAGAAGCTCTATTAGAGACTACTTTACGTACCTGGCTCCTGTTGATCCAGTTATGTATTTAACTTTGGAATTCACACACTGGGAGAGATCTCGTTTTCATTTCAGTGCTGGTATGGTGTGGCATCTTTTGTGTTTCTCGAAGACCTATGGTTCCTTGGGAAGCTACGAAGTGGTCTGCCCTTATGATGGGCTGTCAGTTCAATCACTGTTGCATTTTTTGTTCTTTTGTTAATTCTGCAGACTTTTTTTGCCAGTCCTTTCTAATGTCTGTCTTAAGGTTTTTAGGGTTCCATAAGTGTAGGGTTGCACTATGTTATCTTCAGCTTTTAGGCAGTGGTGATATCTGCTATAGAGTTTGCTCCTTTCTTAAAGCGGCAGTGAGGTGCAAGAAATCGATGGAGGGTTAAGCCCAGGTGAAAGTTATGTTCCTAGCCCCAAGTACATGTCTATCTGTACCCATAGAAGCTTTCAGATCGCAAGACAAGTTGGATCTTCTTAGATATTTTACCCGTGGGAACAGTAGAGTATACCTTGCCTCAGCAAATGTTTTGAAGGATTTTTTAAGGGGATGGGGAGTTTTATATAGCACAAACTCGACCCAAAGGTATCAGAGCGCTTTACACGAGCACCAGTTATGTTACAGACACATTCATTTTTGTTAGGCACAGGGAGATTATGTGATCTGCCCAGAATGAGAGGATGTTGAGCATCACTGCCGAGATTCGAATGTGGTTCCCCTGCTTTGAGGTCGATCGCAGTAGTCGTTAGACCACATGTGGTTTTTATATGACTAATGGTCAGGGACGCATAAGGTACCTGTAAAAAATGGGGGTCTCTAGTTGCCATTGGTTTTCACCCAAGTAGGGGCCTGTCTTCCTAGTCAGGGTAAGGGGGATACACTTCTAAAATAACCCCTGCTCACCCACTTGGTAGCTCGGCCTGAGCAGACAGGCTTATCTCAGAGGCAGTGTGTAAAGCATTTGTCCATGCATACAATAATGCAGTGAAAACACTACAGATGGACACCACACCATTTTAGAAAAATAAGTAAATCTTTATCTAAACCAAACAAGACTAAAAACAACAAAAATCCACAATACAGTTCTGAAAAATATGCAGTTGGCAAGAAAACCTTAAACTTGTAGAAATATCCACAAAACCCAGCTCTGTCCAGGGCTACCGCAATGCTGAAAACAGCAGAGTCTAACAGTTCCAGCTGACCGCATTGGTAGGGGCCAGCAAAAGCGTTGACAGACTTGTGAACAGTACCTTTCTCGTTGCGGCCGACTCGTTGGAGCAAGTCAGTCGGGGCAACCATTACGGCTGTGTTGTAAAATGGAAGCGGTGCAGGGTGCGGTGCCCTCACGATGAGGTGCAGGCAGTGGCTCAATGACGTTCGTCCACACGGCGTCGGTGAGACCCAGGCTTGCGGTGCGGGGTGAGGCAGTGCTTGATGTGGTGCTGGTAGGTTGCGGTGCAGGCGATGGAGCCGGTTGATGTTCGGGTAGTGCAGCGGCGGTGTCGGTGACATCCAGGCAGGGTGTGGCGAGGCGGTGCAGAGTGCGGTGCCCACAGGCCGCGGTGCAAGCAAAGGCTCTGTGACGATCGTCCAGACGGCATCGGTGAGACCTAGGATTCTGTTTGAAGTGCGGTGGGGCCTTCTGCGGTGCCTTCACAATACGGAATCTGCAACGGACTCGATGACCGAGACAGCTGTTCCTTTCTTCTGCAGCGACTGAAACCAGCGGTTCCAGAGATGGTGCCCAGAAGGATGGTTAGGTCTTTGCTGTTTCTAAGACCTCTTGCTTCATTTTAAGCCCTTGGAGACACTTTACAAGCAGGATAAACACACAGCCCTCTCCTTGGCAGAAAACAGCCACTGCAGGCCAACCCCAGACAGCACACAGCAAATGGGCAGTACTTCTTCAGCTTTTCCCAGTTCTTCTCCATGGCAGAGGTTCCTCCTGAATTCCAGAAGTAACGCAAAGTTTAGGGGTCTGGGCCACCCACACATTCCTATGTTATCTGTTGGCAGAGAAGGTCTTTGCATAGCCAAAATCAGTTCTGTCCTTTCTGGTGCAGCTGCCCGGCAGGAGGTGGAGACAGCATTGTGCAAGCAGACCAGGCCCATTCAGGTGTGAAAGAAATCTCCTCCCCCTACTCTGAATGCAGACCAGGTCTGACCCACCCTTGAAAGGCAGGACACACCTCGCCCCCCTAAGTGGCTGTCTGAACAGAATGCACATCCCCTGCTCCAGTCACTTCAAAGACAGACAGTCAATACACAATCCTAGCAGAGGCACACTGGATGGTTAAGCAAGAAAATGCCTACTTTCTAAAAGTGGTATAAAAATGTCCTTACTAAAAGATGCATTTTTAGATTCTGAGTTCAGGCATACTAAATAAACGTTGCTTTCCCATCTTGTCCCAGTGTGGAGTTATATTTATAAGATGTTATAAATGAACTCCCATTCTAGCCTAAAGGACAGATAGCCTTTCAATAGTGAAAAACAAAATTGGCAGTATTTCACCATCAGGACATGCTGCCACAAACCAGGACATGCCCTACCTTTCACATACACTGCACCCTGCACACAGGGGTACCTTGGATCTACCTTAGGGGTAACTTACATGTACAAAAAAGGAAGGTTTAGTGCTGGCAAGTGGGTGCACTTGCCAGGTAGACATGGCAGTACCAGACTGAGCACAGGCATTGCAGTGGCAGGTCTGAGTTACATTTACAGGCTGCTCATGTGGGTGGCACGATCAGTGCTGCAGGCCCACAAGCAGCAATTTACAGGCCCTGGGCACACACAGTGCACTGTACTAGGGACTTACCAGTAAATCAGATCTGCCAATCATGGAATCACCAATCCATAACATCAATTTACAGCGGAAGCACTTGCACTTTGGCACTGAACAGCAGTGGCAAAGTGCCCAAAGCATCTAGACCCTCAAAAACGAAGTCCAACACACAGTAAAAACACATGAGGCAAAGGCAAAAATGTTGGGGAATCCACGTGAAAGATGCCAGGTTTAACAGTACCTAAGTGAATGTAAGGAGCGCTCGATTATTATGGGATTGTCCTATCATTATGATGCTTCACTGACTGCACTTTACTGTTTTTTGCTCTTTGTAATATAGCTTATTTACTATGCTGCTAAGTTGGATGCCCTTTTACTTTGTGTATGTTTAATTTGATGGGTCTTTTATGGCCACTGCTGTGCTGAATAAAGTATACTCAGGGCCACTGGAATTATGCAAGTGTGCGGCCACAGCGATCTTCACATAATTATCCATTGCCACATAATCCTTCATCTGCCACATAATATGCATATTTTAACCCAAAAATGTGTTTCTAGCTTAAACCGTTCAAACGTTACTAAAAATGCAGCGAGACCTGTTTCTCTGCAGTGGAAGGCCCTTTGCTAAGCTGGAATGGCCACCTTTCTGTTGTTTATTGCTATATTTGGGTAGTAAACTGACATTTATGAAGTGCATCCAATGGTCAGAGAGTGTTGCCAAGTTTAAAAATTGCAAAATAATGAAGTAATACTATTTAAAAATGTGGCACATTATGCCACATAATTTGCCTTTTCTTGCAGCATGATTTGATCAACCCTGCCGCATAATATGGCCCTCTCTGGCTGCTTAATTCCAGTGGCTCTGTATACTGAACTGTACTGGACTCAGTGGAAGTGCTCTGACCCTTATAATGGTGTATGTTTAATTGGTTGTTTCCAATAGACATAGTCTAACTTACTTGTGAGTCCTTAATATATGTTTCCAGGGGTACCCAGGGCTTGTACGTTAGAGTGTGCCCCAGGGCCTACAGCACTTGATGTGCCATCCTGAGGGGACAAGGTAAAACCTTGATGGATAATCTCATTTGTTAAATTTCGTAATGCACTCAAATGTACTGATGATAGACCTGCTAAACATGTGTGTGAGGTGTTAAGATCTGAAGTCACTTGTTGCGATGTCAATCCTGTGAGGTCATAGGTTGTGAAGTCACATGCTGTGATGTTACGTGCCAAGATGTCATTTGTATACTGCCTAACTTGGTTAGTCCCCCCACTTCTGTTTTTTAGGTCTCGCCTGACCCAGCGCATGCGCTGGACTGGCGAGACTTATTGAGAGGGCTCCAAAAAGTGCTACCAGGCCAGCCTAGAGCTACAGTGCATGTGAGCGGGCGTGCGCGCCGCACTTTACCGCGATTGCTTTCACTTTCGCGGCCGCATGGCCTTTTTGACGTTTGATCGCGATCACTTTCGCGGCCACAAGGCCGCTTTGCATAGCCAATAGGTCTCGCTTTTGGAACCATATAAGTATTTAGTTATGCAACTGTTGCGTGGCTAAACACTTATAAGGTCCCAAAGGCGAGACCTATTGGCTATGCCAATGCTTGCTAGGACTTGTGCCCTGGTGATAGGGCTTACTGACCTGGCCTGTGCCTGGCACACCCGGTGAAGGGGCACCTTGGTGACCAGGGCAACGCTCCCTATATATATTTTCGGTTTAGGTCCGCAATTTCATTTGGTTCAATTGAAGCAAACTAAGGGGCATATTTACAAAAACTGGCGCATCCCTGCATATCAGCAGGGATGCGCCAGTTATTGTGCGCCACAGTTCCGCCACCATTGATGCGCCGCATTTACAATGCGGGGCACCATGGGGCAAAAACGGCACAGATGCGTGACACATCTGTGCCGTAAAAGTGGCGCATTGCTGGAGTTGCGTCGCAAGCGCGACGCAGCTCCAGCAATGCTCTCGGGGGCCCTATCTTGTTAATGCTGCGTCAATCCTTACGCCTGCTTCAGGCAGGTGCAGGGTTTTGACGCAGCATGGGCCTAAAAGTGACTGAGTGAAATCTTGTAGATTTCACTCAGCCACTTTTAGGAGGTGTTCCTGCGCCGGAACGCCCCCCCCCTGCGCAGGAACACCTACATGTGGCGCAGGGCTTTACAACGTGGCGCATCTCCCAGATGTGTCACGTTGTAAGTACCCCGCACCATGGGGCAGGATTTGCGCCGCCGCGGCATCACAAAAGTGACGCAACGGCGGCGTAAATGAGGCGCAAGGGGCTTGTAAATCTGCCCCTTAGGGGGCAGATTTATGTTCCCTGGCGCATCCCTGCAAATCAGCATGGATGCGCCAGGGAAGATGCGTCACGCAAGTTTACCCTTGCGCCACAATAGATGCGCTGCATTTACAATGCAGCGCATCGTGGCGCAAGGATAAACAGATGCGTGACGCATCTGATGGCGGAAGCGCGACGCAGCTCCAGCAAGGCTCGGGGGGGCCCTATCGGTACAATGCTGCGTCAATCCTTACGCCTGCTTCCAGCAGGTGCAGGGATTTGACGCAGCATGGCCGGAAAAGTGACTGAGTGAAATCTTGTAGATTTCACTCAGCCACTTCTCGGAGGCGTTCCTGCGCCGGAACACCCCCCCCCCCGTGAAGGTACGCCCACATGTGGCGCAAGCTTTACAACGCGACGCATCTCCCTAGATGCGTCACGTTGTAAATCTGCCGCAGCATGGTGCTGGCTTTGCGCCGCCGCTGCGTCACAAAAGTGACGCAACCGCGACGCAAAAGTGACGCACAGGGCTTATAAATCTGCCCCCAAGTGTCATGTCGACATCGCGCAGTCCTTCGTGACTTCATGCAGCTCTGGACGGGAAACAGCCTTTACCACGAAGCATTTTCTACGCATTACGTTTACAACGATACACTTACCTCGTAAACGTCTTCACAACGAGTAATGCTTCAACGACCATCTTCACCACGCAAGCAACGTCATCACGGAACAACTCATCCTAATCCGGAAAAAAGCATCAGTCCGTTTTCAGTGTCCACGGAGACCTGCGGAAAAACGGAAAAAAAAGAAGAAAGGGGGCTTGGGGGGTCTCCCCCCCCAAAAAAAGAAAAAGCGGAGTAAAGGTAAAATCGAGGTAACGGTAAAGCGTGGAAAACACATTCCGTTGTAACGCATGCGTGGTAAAGGCATGCGTTGCAACGGAATGCGTAGTAACGACATATATTCCTCTGGACAGCCTCTGATGCGGCTCCTCTTTTGTTAAATCTCTCCTGCTCTTAATTGCCACATTTCACGAGACGGTCTGTCCCGGGCCTTCCCGGCTCGTGCCTCTCCGACCTGCAGAAGCTGACAGGATTTTCTGACCCGTGGAAACAATGTCACTGCAGCCCCAGTGCGCGCGCTGCTCGGCTTTGCAGGCGCGGGCGGCTGAGAGGGAGACACTCATCCCGAGAGAAGCCGGGCTTTGTCAGCTGAGCCTCGGGGATTCCGCTGACACTGCGCTATCTTCTGTCCAGCTCTGTATTGGCAGATGTGGACTTGCTCAAACGGAAACCAACCGGCGAATTTCCTGTCATGTCGGACCACGCTCCTCTGAAAGGCCAGCGCGACTGATAAGTTTCTAACTTGACAGGCTATTGGAAATATGGAGATTTTCTCGCTCTGACTCTGAAAAGTCAATAGTGCTAGGCAGAGTGAGTTACACATTAAAGTAAAATCAACAAGTATTGGCAAGGCCAATAGGTCTTGCCTACGCAAGATCTTTTTGCTTTGTCATTGTTTTTAGCCGTGTTCTACAGCAGCAGAAAGTAAAAAATAGAAGCGCAATGATACGTTAAATGCTGCCCACGCCATAACGTTTTTCTCCCTTACTTTCAGTCATGTTGTAAGCCAGACATGCTGCCGTACAACATGGCTAAAACATATTGACAAAACCAATATATATTGTATAGTCGAGAACAATTGTATTTGCGGATGCTTGTTTTCAATTACCAACTCCACTATTTAAGTGATGTATTTCATGTGCTAGGAAAATTAATCCCATACGTCACTTTCAGCCATACGTCCCATTTGACATGACTGCATGATGCAGATGTGCAACAGTCATGTGCCTGGAAGCCACCATCACACTTTCGCTGTGCGTAGGCGAAACATCAATCACCCGCAGTCTCATGCAAACACCTCTTGTGTTCCAGGGGACGCTGCCTGAACTGTCTGCTACAAAAAACCTATACTACAGACAGAGCCATCCAAACCGAACATATTGCACCAAGACCCGCCTATGTCCCGAATCGTGGCCCCCACACGTTTAGTTACAATGTCTGTAATCTGGCTTTCACAATTCCCAACACCGTCTCCTGTACCTAACGTAACCTAACAAAAATTAAAATAAATTTAGGAGATCGTCAAACGTTAATAATTACAAAAATGCAGGCTGCGCGACAACGGCCTAAAATTAAAACACAAGGGAGCAAGTTCGGTTATTACTCCGTAAAAAGTAAAACCAGATCCTGTCAAAAGGTGCATTCTTAAAATATTGTAGAAGCTACAATGCGTTTTATTTAAGTTGCAATGGCAAAAAAACTATCATTAAAAAGGAGTCTTCCCTAATACTATATAGTAAGGCGCTGCGAAGGTGCTGTTGGCACTATGACAGGCACAGTCTGGTGGCAAGCTGACTTCGGCTAAATCGGCACGATCTAGAAGTTAAGCAAGGGAATGTGCAGCTTATTAACAGCAGCGGCCTGGGTGCAACCTCTCTGACTGACAGCGGCAGGACTTGTGCGGATCAGCCAAATTAGCTCTCTTCTCGCCCCGTAACCATAATTACCAACAGAGCTGTGATTAAAATGCAAATTAATGCAGCCCAAGAGCCAAACTCCATGCATGACGCAGGGATAACGTCGAAGGCAGACTCCTCCCGAGGCGCACCTTTGCTGAAACTACTTCCACGCTGCAGGTTTCTATCCTCTCTGGTGGAAGTGAAAAGGGAATGCTAAGAGGAGGGCTGGCAGGCAGTAGATGGGGCCTGGGACAGGTTTTTAACGTGCGGCATCCCTGGGACTTGGATTTTAAAACCGCACTGAAGATTTTTTAAGTTAATTTAGTCTGAGTGAAATAATATTATAAAAGGAAAACTTTGGAGTAGAACATAGGTGCACAAAGGAAATAGTCAAATGACTGAAAATAAAAAAAATTAAAAGTAACAGTTGATTAATATACTAATGTTCCACTTATCTTTTGCTCAAAAATAGTGTAAACCAATTATAGAAAAGGAAAAATGCGCTTTTAAATTAATCTACGCTAGGGGCAAAATCCACCAGAAGCGCAACAAAGGTAGAACGGGATGCTTGCCCAGTTGTCGCTACTGTATGTACTGGGTGCATGCCAGGGAGGGCTGCCCTGCTACTATTCACCATGCAGGTACACTGCTTGGGAACAGCCTAAGCGAACAGAGATACACGTCTCCCATGCAGGCCCGGCTCCAGTATTTGGGATCTTGGAGGGCCAAGGAGAAGCAAGGGTGGGCCATAAAAATGAGTGGGGTTGTGCATAGTCTGCCAGCTATCTCAGAGCTCGGTCTGGGCATGCTGGATGGTCTTGTGCACGTGTGAGCGCCATACCACACATGCTGCAGGGTTCTGGCTACTAGTTTTAAGTGTGTATTTCTCAAATGTTTAAATCTATGGGCTTGATCGCTTATGCTCTCTCCAACTCACCCTCCTCTTTCCTGACTTCACCCCGTTTCTTTTCACTTCATCCTGCTGCCTTGCTCACCTCACCCTGTATTTCCACCACCTCATTTTCTTTTCCCCTCACCTCATCCTACTCTCTCTCCATCTTATCCCCTTGTTTGCCTGCTGTGCCCTTCTTTTTCTCCACTTCACCCTTCAATTCATCTCACCTCAACCTCATCTCTTTCTACCTTATCCTACTTTACCCTCGCCTGACCTCGCCATCCTCTCACTCTGCATCAACTTACTCTCACTCCACTTCACCTTTCTATTTCCACCCACCCTTCTCTGTCCCCTCACCCTTCTCTCTCCACCTCACCATTCTCTCTCTTTTCCTTACCCTCCCCTGTGTTCTTTAGCCTCCTCTCATTCTTGCTGTCCTTCTTACTCGCCCTCACCATCCTCCTTTTTTACATTATACTCCCACCTGCATCAGTCTTCTCCCTATTACCCTCCCATCTCTCAGCTTCACCTTCTCGTCTCTTCACCCACCCTCCTCTTTCTCCACCTCACCTGGACCCTCCGCCTCATCCTCTTCAGTCAGCTTCACCTTCACTGCTGCTGCCTATGAGTCATTATTTTGTACATGTAAAGGAGTGAGGGGAGTGCATTTGCATGGATGGGTGAATGAGTGTGTGTAATCGGTCCTGGCATTTCCATCTCTGGATCTGTTCTTCTCTGGTAGCTCTCCAGACTCTAAACAGGTGGCAGCTCTAAGCCCTGAATATATAGCACGCATTCCTGAGCACACAAGATCTACATGGACCTGGGGTTATGGGCATTTTCCCTAAAGAAGCAAAGAAAGAATTCGAAGCACAATCAAAGGTGGCAACCTGAGCAACAAAACAAAACCAGACACCAAAATGTGGGCCTATGTCTTCCCTTATCTGTCCACTGCACCAAGAGTACATCTTCCAAGGTTGATGACTGGACTTGTAATTTGATGGCTAGTTTCTCAAGCACTATTATGTTGTCAGCCTTTTGAGCAGAAGTTATCATAACAGGAGTACGAAAAGGAAGCGTACAGCTCATGTCAATCCCTCAAAATTGAACTGCCTCTCCTAAGTAGTGACTAGCATGCTTCCTCTGCTTTTCCATTCTCCTGTCTCCCACTAGTCTCTCCCATCCCCACCACCCTCTCTTTACTCATCACCCTCCCTATTCATCTATCTCTCCTCCCTCTTGTTCTATTACTATCCTTCAAGCCCTTCACACTCCTTCTCTGATCCCTCTCCCTCGAAGTATCATTTGATCATAACTCTCTTATGTGACCACATTCCTTTCTCATCCTCCCCATTCTTCACAAGCGTCATCCTCCACTTTCACCTTTCTGTATTTCTCTCTCTGCTCACCTCGTATCGCTCCCAACTCATACATGCTTACCCACCCCCCATGCACATCACTCATTTTGCTCGTCAGTACCCTGCTCCATCCATCCTACTTCCTAAGACGTTTTTAATCCCCCTTCCTCCACCTCTCACACTATCTCCTTCATCTTCTCTACTCACGGCGTTCATCATCTCCTACTCCACACTAATCAACCCTCTGTCATATATGTCTTCACTTCCCTAATAATCACTTCTTTACTTTTGTTTTATTCACCTGTTTCCTCAACCTTCTTTTCTCTTATCCCTCCTTTTTTTCGTACTCATCTTTTCTATTGTTACGCTCCCCTCTAATCAGCCACCATCTCTCATTGCTTACTGCAAACAAGTCCATAGTAGTGTCAGGGCGATTCCAAAATGGCAAAAGTCTTCAGCCACATTACACTTGGGCTCTGATAGCTGAGGATGATTAGGGCAGTGTGCTATGGAACTGACTAGTGTCCTCCCGCATCTAACACTAAAATTCAGTTTGAAACCTGCCCTGGACTCACAACAAACAAGCATTTGCAATGCAATAGGTCTCGCATTTACACAAGTTGAAGCTATTGGCATTGTAAATGACAATGCCTTTTATTTATGTTTTAAAAACTTAAACAAAAATAAGAGGCATTGTTATTTGCAATGTCAATAGCTCAAACTTGCACAAATGCGAGACCTATTGCATTGCAAATGCTTGTTTATTAGGTTGAGCCTGAGCAGTGCATGTGCTGCTCTGTGAGCCAAGTATGTACTTGAAGCCCCGTCCACTCTCCGCCCATATTTGTCATTGGCTTGTGTCTTTGGCCTTCGAAAATGCTGGCTTCTGATTCGCTATTAGGCTGGTTAGTCCCTCCTTGGTACCACCTTGTTTTCATTTGTAACCCCCCACGAGGACTGGCCCTTTTACTTTGGTTGTTCAACAGTACAACTTCTTTAGTCTGTAAGTACTATTTTCTTTAATGAGTTTCTCTTACAGCAGGAGGGTCTCTTGTGCGCAGCTGTAACCACCGGCTTGTTCATTTAACTCATAGAAAACGGGGAGCTCTTCAGGGGCCATGGGAGACAGAAGGGGGCAACTCAGCAATGCCTTCAAGCATTTGTAATGCAATAGGTCTCACATTTGAGAGAGTTTAAGCTATTGGCATTGTAAATGACAATGCCTTTTATTTATGTTTTAAAAACCAAAACATAAATAAAAGGCATAGCCATTTACAATGCCAATAGCTCAAACTTGTGTAAATGCGAGACATATCTATCACTCAAATTACTTTCATATTTCACTATACTAATTCACCACTAACACTGTATGGGTTCCAGAGTAGCATGCTACTCGCCTAAAAAGCACTTCCACCCCCCCCCCCCTATCAGGGGTAGCAAGCGCTATATAAATGCAAACCCTCCACTATCCTTCTCAATCCAAATACCTGACTAACATATCCACCACTCAAATTACTTTCATATGTTCACTATACTAATTCTGCACCAGTCCTTTATGGGTTCCAAAGTAGTGTGCTACTCGCCGAAAAAGCGCTTCAACACCCTATCAAGGGTAGCAAGCGCTATATAAATGCAAACCTTTTTCCCTCTTCTATCCCTCCACTATCCTTCTCAATCCAAATAACTGACTAACATATCCACCACTCAAATTACTTTCATATTTCCACTATACTAATTCACCACCAATCCTTTATGGGTTTTAAAGAAGCGTGCAACTCACCGAAAAGCGCTTTGATGCCTTGGCAGAGGTGGTAAGCGCTATATAAATGCAATTACAATACAATACCTTATTGCATTGTAGAAGCTTGTTGCTACTGGTAAATAAGTCTGCATTCCCTGTTCAATTTCGGCAGGTCAAATCTGCTAGAATTGAATAAGGGAGAGCAGGGTCTGGTATTACTCGCGCATGCGGAGTTTGGAGCAGTAAGCACAAAAATCCACATCTTATTCCACATTAAAGACAGAAAAACGCGGAATAGGTGCTATTGATCACAGCCAATAAGTTTCAAACCCCAGGAAGTTGTCTTTTTTGGGGTGGGATAAATACAAACAAGTGTGTTAGGAGTAAACAGTTCCAACTAACGTGCATACATCTGTTCTCGCGTTGTTGAATGAATAAAGCCAGTGGCTGAAGAGAGCAGGGTCTGTTGGGAACTATGGGGCTGATTAGCATGGCGGGCGGACATAGCCCCGGGAAATGGGACTGCCCGCTATGCATGCGACGGTCCCGCATGTGAAATTAGGATGCGCCTAGCAGACACCGCCAGCATATTCAACCCTTTCAACCGTCCGCCACGGTACCCCCTGCCATACAGATATGGCGGGGGTAATTTATATGTGGGTGGTGATTTATGGCGGGCGGATCGCCACCACCGTTTGGGCCGTGGCGATCCGCCCGCAATACTAATGGACCCCCAAGTTCCCAATCGGCTTTAACTTTACACATAGTTCTAGTTGTCTCGCCTCCAAATTCGCTGACCCCACCCCTATTCCACTCATCATAGTTCCCATACAGTGTTAAGCGCGTCACCCTATGAATGAAACCAATGTATGAAGCGCCATAGCAGCCCGAAGGCGTCCTGGTGCTAGAACGGAAGGCCCGGAACGCAGGCCTGAAAACACAAGGAGGCAGCACCAGTGTTGGGTGAAAAGCCAAGATTAACTTTTCTACTTTATTTATAATAGCATGAAAACCCCGTGAAAATGACAGTACAGGAGAGAGGAAGAAACCGACGGAAAAAAAGGTAGATTTCTTCTGTTAGTATTAAAATAAATAGCGCCTTTCCAGAGTGACGCTGGCCCACGCTGCAGTGCCTGCACTTGTCGGGTGACTGCTGGCCGTTTAAGTATGACACTGGGAATGTACAGGAAGTGCTTAACAACTGGTTTTCTCAGAGCTATTTTTGGCGCTCCTCTTTGCTATGCCATTATGTTCCTGGCACAGACTGAGCACACACGGTCTTTGTATGTTCAATACTCTCGTTACGAAAGTCACAAAATATTATTTTTCATCAGCACAGCACACCCATGCCAAGCACTGACATCACTGCGCCAAGCTTCCAAGGGTCGCAAAAACCACAGTGAAGGAAGGAGGGGGGTGGGGGAGGGAGATTCCAGCAGGAGGAATGTTTAGTTCTAAAAATAAAGAGAACTTTTTGACCATTTGGTATTAAATTGGTCCCGCTCTGTTTTACACAGGCACTGCTCACCAGTGCTTAGCTAGTCATTATGCAGAAAAAGTAAATTAAAAGTTGGGTATTAGAACAAACAAAACGGGCGCACAAACATTTGTGCACATGCCCCCCCCCCCCCCATCCCCCACACACCTTATTTCCGGCAGCATGTAAATTGGATTCAAAGACACACTCCGTGTCGGAGGCTGTAGTTTGCGCCAAGGTATTCTGTGCCCGAATGTACCATCCAGACTCCACTTCACCAACCTTGTACACATAAAGAATGAATTATTGTAATGATCTCTGAAGGGTAGAGGGCTGGCTGAATGGGCCTTGACAGGATTTGCAGGTCACAGCTGATGTCAGCAGCGAACACTTACCTTACCGCGCCGTCGTGAAGTACATATATAACACTGTTTTTTCCCACAAATGAGTCCTAGGACTACAAGAGTAGGAGAAAAGTGCAAATCGATTGTAAAATGTTACTTTTTTAGTGGTTGTACACAGATAACCGCCTTCCAATGAACTGCTTGCTGTTACGTGCTCCGGTTTTCAGGGAGGCTGCGTGGGCTTTGCCGGGCTGTGCAATGTAACAAAAGGGGGCATGCATAAAACAAACCTGCAGTCTCTCCTGCCTTTCACATCGTTCATCCCTGCCCTGTGCAAGTCACTGGCTTACGGGCAAAAGTTCCCTCAGGGCCACCGTATTCATCCAGACTCCACTTCGCCAGCCTAGTCAAGGCACAATCACTCCTGCCTCTCTGTTGCCCCAGTGGAGCAGCATGCATAACGCATCAGTCATCGTCTGTGACGGGCCTTAATAAAATCACTTGTAAACAAAATATGTCTGTACATTAAGGCCAGGGAAGCGTATACGTGTTTTGCAACTATAGGGAACAAGAAAACAGCGTGAAAGAAGGGTCAGATTCGAGACAAACTCACTATAGACACAAATCACATACGTCAAATTCGGATAACTAATAAAGTTAGGGTCTGGAATAAAGATATATGATAACGTTTCAGTAGCCATACCTACAAAGATACAATACTACCCATGCAAATTGGTGACTGTGATGCTTAGGTGAACACAAGGAAGTGGGCAGTTGGTACGAAAGACTAGCTTTCAGTGCCTCAAGGGTCCCTTCTTCGAAGGTTATTAGCGTTCAGCTTGAGGCTTATGTCCCTCTGACAGCCAGAGGCGTAGCTAGAGCTTGTGGCGCCCGGGGCTATCCCTCAGATTGCCGCCCCTGGGGAGGGGGGGGGGCGGTGCTGGAGAAAGAGGACGGCAAGCACTTGAAAAAGGTCCGAGAGACACATTGTATCGCCGCTAATAGTTACCTCCATCATGCAAGTTACATGCACATACATGACACGGTCCAAGGCTACACAGTTGAATACACCGTTGACCAGCAGTACAAAGGAGAACACAAATACTGCATTATCTAGCTGGGGGCTGAGAAAAACCGCATGTGACATCCATCAGAGAGCTGCGTGAACGATTACCTGGTAATCACCTCAGCACAATGCAAACATGCACATACATGATGACACTGTTCGGGGATCCGTCATCTACAGCTGACATTAAATGACCAAACATCATGGTCCCCCCATTAAACCAGTGGGGACGTGCACAAACGTGATGTGCTCTGGGGACCCAAAACCAACTTAACAGTGTCGAAGCCTGTGATTCTTTATCTTTCAAAAACAGCAAATTAATTATTCACAGGGCATGACTACCTGTGTGCCCTTAGAACTAAACTCAGCACAAAGGGGTCAGTCAGCTCCACAACCTTGCCAACACAGACCAGATACAAAGCCCGCTCTGATGGCTCAAAGACAACAACCAGGGGTCGCGCCCTGCCATTACTTCTAAGCAGCAGCAACCAACTCCCTGGGAATCAAAAGACATGTGCTCCTGGGACCCAAAGCCAGCTTGTAATAGTGCATTTCTCCTTCAGAGCAGCCTCAGCACACACATGGTGCACAGCCTGCCCAGGGGGCCCAAAGCTAAAATACAGGGAGGGGCGACACATTATCATCACAATCCTTAAACAAAGCTTTAGGGGCCATGGGAACATGTTCAACCCTATCCAAGGCCCGGGACCAACTGATCCGGCGCTGCGGCACTCCGTGAATAATCAGAAGAAACAAGAAACATTACATTTTTCTGCAATTTTGTTTTCAGATTACTTTCATGGTAACCAACAGTGTTAAAAGTCCGCAAAAACAGTAAAATCATAATAATGTGTCTAGTATGGAACGGCAAGGCTTTGTAACACACTACACTGTAACACATCTTCAGCTGCCTCCCAGACCCGAATGTAGGCATGGCAGAACCAAGGTCTGGAGAAAAATAGCCACTTAAAAGAAGTTTGGATACGAAGTAAGTTATGTGTGCATTTACGCATGTGTGTTTCAGTATGTCCACGGCTCAATCATTGGAGAGTAGTAGCTAGCTACTACTGGTATCGATCTACTCACAGACATCCGGGAATAAAGCCCTTCATCAGATCCCTTGCGCATTTCAAAAAAGTCAGAACCTTAGTAGTACACAGACCTGGATGCGCCTAGACAACTGCTGACTGACTGGAGCAATCACACTGGCAACCTGTGATCACAACTGGAGCTCTCGCAACCTAGGCCCTGGTGCCCTGGGATCAGAGAATACCAGGTTCTTCACTTGTATCTTGTATCTCAATCTTTTGTGTTCCTTTTCTCTCACAAGCCAAAACTCTTAAGGTAAATAGCTCACACACCATTCAACTCTCTCTAGAACTTTAGGCTCTACAGATGAATGCATTATTTAGGAAGAGAGAGTAGAAAGGCTTGCCTGTGCATGCAGGTAAATGTATCAATGAGAGAATGGAATCAGAGAGGTCAGTTTATCCCTGCTGTTTCCTGAGCAGAATTACAAGAACACATCAACATAAGGGCAGGGTACAGACTGACATTTACCCAGAGACAGGTGGAATAGCCCACATGTCTAACTGGCGCTAACAGCACAGCCACCACTTGCTCAGATGAAGACTTATTCCACACTCAGTGCCTATAGTATAAGTATCACTCATATGTCACAGATAGCAAAAGTACTACTTACGTGCCACAGTGACCACAGCTATCATCACATGTCAAAGGCAGCTGATTAGTACCATTCATCTGATCAATCCCTTGCTCTTCTCCGCAGACAGCTATGTCAGCCCTCTTGGACTCAAAGTGAAGTTTGGCTGGTGGGGCATCTGACTTCCCCATTGTAGATGCCAATGCATATGTGGCGGCGTGACAGTGGTGTCCCCAGTCGAGGCCTTCACATCTGGCTGTCCTGACTGAATGCATCACGAGTGCAGATCATACATATAGGAGGGGGGAGAGGGGGTAGCCCCCAACTAGTCCGCAGAATGTCAGGCAGCATGCTGGGTGGCTGGACGCAGATTCAGGAGGCTGAGTTCCACAGTTAAGCACCCCGTTGAGCGTAATTGTGAGTGAATGCAGGGCTCGCCGTGAAGTGCATTCTGGAACTATCTGAGGTGATTTAACACCGTCATCTGCCAGGCAAAGCCTGGATCTTACAAGGTAAGCTGTGCTTGCTGTGCCTTCTGGAAAGTCTCCGCCTCATGTAGGCGACGCAGGAAAAGCCAGAGGGTGTCGCAACGATGAATGTCTCATGGGCATTTGATGTCCCATTAGGTGTCTGTGCGGGCCAGCTATCCCTACAGTTGCTACCTCAATAGGGCCCTGTGATGTTCAAGCACCTCGGGGCTGTCTCCCGATGGTTATGTGTAGGGAGTTCCCTCTCTGTCACCGGGCAGCACAAGCGATGAAGTGGAGCCGATGGGACCCCGTCCAATTGGAGAGGGGGGGTGCAGTCCTGCCAAGAATCACGCATCATGGGTTAGACTAACGCATTTCAGTGTGGTACTCCGCATTACCGCACTGAAATGCTTTGTCACGCATATCTGTGTTGTGGTTTAGCTGTCACTGATAGCGCCAAGGCAACTGGTAGCGTGCCGTGGCATGCTCTGATCACGCTGTGTTCCTGCAGGCTTCGGCTCTCGCGCTGTAAGCTAAGGCAGTGCTGTCAGGGGCACACTATAATGCGCTGCTGGTAGTCCGGGAAAAGTACTTTTCGTTTCTGCTAGCCGAGCCTGAACTTGCTGCTTTCGATCGCAGGAGGGGGCGTAATTTAAACTGAAAAGACAGAAGAAAAACTGTAATCAATCTAACAATCTTTCTTCTGCTTTGAGACTCGCACCTAAAGGTCGAAGGCAATTGCCACCCACCTTCAATACTCATTGCCTAAGTCTAGTTGCATCACGTACTCTATGTAGGCACAATGGCAGTCGCCTGTCAGGTTACCATTGTGACAAATAAGCCTCCCTACAATACTTGTTGACCCCAGTAGCATGTTGCACTAAGGAAGAGAAGAAGCTGCTTCCTATAAACACGTCACGTCAGGCCATGCTTTTTCAAGATTGAGTCATAGCTGCCAAGGTTTCAGATTGCTTATGTGTGACACTTTCAAAATGTCAGTGTGATTATGAGTGACATTGAGTGACTATGAGTGACACCGTCGCGCGAGCAAAATCAAGCAATGAAAACGGGGAAAACAAATAAATATCATCCTCCTTTCTCCGTGCGCATGTTTCCCTCTCTTGCTCTGAGTTAAAGTTATGATGAAGAAAAATAAGTGCTGGCCTGGCCCCCAAAAATAAGTGTTGGTGGGCCCCCTCCAGCATTGGCTTTGGGTATCTGAGGAATATAATGCTGACATAGTGTATTGAAACTTATTGCTATGTTCAATTGTTTCGTACTCTAATTCTTAAGTACTGTGTCAGCTGACATAAACCTAAGGGAAGAAGGAAAGTAATTACAAAGTAATTACAACTGAAAAACGTGTCACCCATCCGAGGGGAGGTGGAGCATTACTTGTTTAGCTCCTGAGTTAAAAGAGAGGATTAACCAAGAAGGTCAGAGATTCATTACCACCACATTTGACACCTACAACAAACACTCACCATCCCACTCCACCAAGCACTTGCCTTGACACTCATAATTACCTTAACAAACACAACTGTACAGCACCAAAAAACACACACACACACACGCGCGCACACACACGCACTAAAATCATGAGGGAAGCTTGCACTGCTGAATCTATGTGTGGGGAGTTGAAAGTTTTTACCCATTTATGTGTTCTTTGCTGCAGCTGGTGCCATTATTGAGATCTGTAAACTCTTCTATAGTGCACAACTGCAGGGTCTCTTAACTAGACTTTGAACTGTTCCATGATGGTGCCACGAGTGGCCAAAATAGCATTTTGTTGACCTCTAGTTCAATACGGAAAAGCTGCACAATACAGAGTTAGAAACTTTCAAAAACAAAACGTTGGTTAACAACATCAGCCTTTTTTTTCATCTGTGTTCGAGTTATTCATTTCTTTACTGCTTCTTCTGTATACCTTTCATCCCTAATTCTTTCTCCCTTTTTGTTTCAATCTTTCTCTTTCTTTCCTAACTCCACTGCGCCCTTCCGTCCCTTATGCCCTTCTTTCACATCCTTCCTTTCTTCCTCGTTTTCATTATTTACAGAACACGGTTTTCACAATGATATGTAATTGTTCATTAGTTTCACACCTTATTGCACCTACTGAAAAACAGTCCTGTGAGGCCAGTCCTGTGGTTTGTGATTAGCACACTGTTTTATATGAATTACGTGGCAAATACTTTAAGTTCTCTGCTCATGCACAGACTCTGAGAGCCAGAGCCGCTGCCGGCTTGGCTCTGGTTAAGCTCTCCCTCTTATTTTGTTCCCGCACTCACCCCAAGCTCCACTTGCACCAAGGAGCCGTCAGAGTTTCCGGAGACTCTCTCTCTCCACGTCTGCGGTAGTGGGGAAACTGATTCATCTAAAATCTTGCTGGATTGACAAAATGAAATAAATGCAGCAGCTCACCTCAACTCATGCACTACGTGAAGATAACCATCAGCACACTGGCAAAGGGGCATAAAGCAGGAGGGACGCAGCCCACGGCACCGCTGCCTGGTCGAAGACCAGAGTTCCAGAGAGGGTCATCGCGCAGTGTCTGTCACCTAGTTTGGAGTGACGTGCATGGCACAGGAAAAATCAGAGACCTGCCGCCCCGTGACCCAATAAACTCTGTTGTGACAAGTAGAAAAGGTGTCGGATCCACATGAGCAGCTGATCTCCACGACCAGCCTATGCAAGTGAGACCCCGTTTTTCTGTGCTAGCTTTTTGAGTCACTCATGCCACGAAGATAGACAGGCCTGCTCACTCCGTGACTGCTGATCGGGGCTAGCCGGCACTCGCGGTCTCCCCTCTGTTGATGCCTGTGTCTCAGGTACAGGGGCCGGGTCGGATACAAAGTGCTGCGGGTGCTGCTATATTGAGCAGCGAGGCCAGGTCCACATATTGGCGCGAACAGCTCGAGCGCAAGGAGCCTCATTTTCGGAGCGTCATGCCGTCACGGGCCTATCCTAGGTGGATGGTGGCGTGCGTGCGCTGCGCCCTGCAGGTAGCAGTTGCAAGCAGCAGGTGGCGGTGCGCTGCCCGCTTGCACTTCAAACAGGGCCACGCGCGCGGCACCGGTGGCCCGTTGCGGCGGCCTTTATAATTTATTTGGGGACACTGACACTACGTAAAAGTAGTGTCAGTGTCCCCAAATAAATTATAAAGGCCGCCGCAACGGCCCACCAGAGCCGCGCGGCCGCCGCCCCAAAGATAGTGCCGCCTGGGGCGGACCGCCCCCACCGCCCCCCCCTAGCTACGCCTGTGCTGACAGCTGACAAGCGTACTTCTATAACCTCACGAACAACAATCGTCTACCACTTCTGAACTTCCTTTGTTGGTCAATGAAACTGAATATTCCTCGAGCCAGTGGCAAAAATTACGCTTGAGGCAATAGCCCCAAAGTGGGGTGTGGGGGTAGAGGAAAAAATGCATTATTGGAAGGTCGCCAAATTGGGGCATTTGATGGATTATCACTAAGGCGCCTAGAGACAGATAGGACAGCAGATGTCTGCTAAAGGGCTCCCTGCCTTTGCTGAAAAAATGCCATCAGTGAGTGAGTAAAGCACCACGGAAGGAAAGCACAAGAGCAGCCACCTTTCTTACAGACAGACGGAACTCGGCTATAATAAACTTTTGAAGGGAATAAACAATAGGCCACTGTTAGAAGGTGGTTCTGACACTATGGGCCGCCCGGATTTTTTGATTTTTGAGCACCTAATTGTTGAGCTTTTACTGTGGGGGAGCCTCATAAGTTCGGACTCACCCACAGTGAACTCAGGATGTAAGAGACTGCATGGGGATTTTACCGGTGTTCCCCTGGCTTGACCAGGCCACTGCGCAGCAGCTGGAGTAAGGGACACCGGGCTGGTTACATGCAGACACATGTGTACCTGCGTGTGCACATGTGTACGGGCTGCGCAGGGGAGATTCCTAGCGTGCGCAGTCCAGGAGCAGCTACAAAGTAAATGGTGTGGCAGGACTTATGCAGTATTGGTTGGTGATATGGAATAGGCTTTATACGCTGGAAAGAAACATGCCAGGGAAAGTCAGTGTGTTTTACTGTGTTTTCACTTCATTATTTCCCTAAGGGAATGTGGGGCCCATGGCTAAATTAACTTCCACAAGGCCTACAGTTTCCAGACATGTGCTAAAGCCCATTGTATTGGAGGTGAAAAGACGTATCCTGCAGAGTCCAAAGTCATATTTGTACTGCTTTTGGGTCATCCAGAACTGTCATATTTCTGTGAGCCAGCCAGGACCAGACCCAGGCTGAGGGCTGACCTCAGCTGGATGGATTGATAACCTTTCTTCCACAAGCTAGGGCCTCCTCTCCACGAAGAGAAGATGGGAGGGGATACAGGCTCATCAATTAGCAGCTGTCACTGGGTGCCAGGCACCAGGCTGCACAAGGAGGGAAGGCAGCGTGGGGGATGAGGCTTCAGACATGTGGCCAGAAACCCTGGACGATGCCATTATTGAACAAGCTCAGAGGCTGGACAAGAAGGAGGGAGCAGGGGCAGGGACGTGATGTGTTGCTGTTTGATAGGACCAACAGAGAATTCCTGCCAGCCCCCTACTCAACTTTTAAAAAGTGCTTGCACAGGAAGAGAAGGGCTCTCTGGGGTGTGCTCGGCTGAGGCTGAAGGTGCTGGAGCCTGGCGCAATGGGCAGTTGGAAGGAGAGACCCCCTGACTGCCCCCAGGACCCTATCAGCACCAGAAGAGCCCAGGACTGGTGCACAGAAGCAGGGGCCTCTGCGCAGGGAGAAGAAGTCCCAGAAGGAGAGCCTGGTGAGAGGCTGGCGCAGGGACCCAGTGAAGACCGCACCCTGCTGAGTCAGAGACCCTGAGGGCGGAGGAGAGTGTACCCAGTGGCGGGGGCTGGTGGAGAGGAGCATGAAGCGCCCCATGGTGCCTCGCCGGGCATTTGGAAATCTGCTGTTTTGGTGCTTTGTGGCCCCCAGAGGAGAGGGGTCACCCTCACTTGTGAAAAGGTGCTGGGGGAGCCGCTGGAGAGGCCCAGTCTTCCCCCCCACAGCACGAAGAAGTCTGCCATTTTGGTGCCCAGAGGAGGGGGTCACCCTCACGTGTGAAAAGGGGTGCAGGGGGGCTGCAGGAGCCCCGCAGTCTCCCCCAGCATAAAGAAGAACAGTCCACCCCTAAGTTTCACGGGGCATCTGAAAGAATAACCCCTTCAGGACTCAGCCAGCCTTTAACACCTTCTAGGCTGGAACTTATGTTCTACAGCTGAGGGTGTACTATGAAGTGCATCACGGATTGAAGGGCTGAGTTGGGGGATGTCTGGAGAAGGGCATCCCCTGGAGGTGAAGTGGTGTAATTGCACCGAAATGCATTTACTATTGGTTATTTCTTTTTAGGTGGACTGAAAGTCACATGTGTAAAGTGAAGTACCTGTGTAAGGTGATGTTAAGCTAAATGGAGTTATGTTGCTGGACCTTCCTGCTAGGGGTCGGGCTGTATTTACGTAATCTCATGCTTTTACCTGTGATTCCTTTTAAAGTGAAGAGGCGCACTGCAGGAGAAGTGTAGTTGCCAGGAGTACTTCTTTTGAAGGGACTGCAAGTCAAATGTGTAAGGAGATGTCATAAGCCAAGTGGGGTTATGTTGCCAGACAGTCCTGCTAGGGTGTCTGGCTGTATATGCGCAATCCTGTGATTTCATCTGTGATGCCCTTAGGGGCTGTAATTGCAATGCATTCAAATGATCAACCAAGGTGATGAGTACTGTCATTCTAAAGTGTGCGTAAACATGGATTCTTGCTGCTGCGCTTAGGTGAAGACCCCAGACTGCTAGCCCTTAAGATATAGAGGTGCATACTTTATGGTCAGTAGGAGATGCTCAGTCAGGGTCATGTGTCACCAAGGCAGGTTTACCCCTTTTTAATGCTTGTTGAGGTAATGGGGTGGGTCGCCACTGGGATGGTGCCAGTGCGCAGGGCCCTCGCTCCAGGTTATGTTCAACTAACTGCATTGGGGGCAAGTTGATGTGCATACATGGGAGTGGTGGTACTAGACCCCACCCCCCCTGCGGGAGGGGTGGAGATGTTATGCAATGTCACAAAGTAATTCCAACAGCTTATGTATATTTGTAAATTGGTGCATAGTATTGAGTGGTGTGTGTGTTTAATAAATGTACTCTTACTTTTATAAAGCAAAGTACAGACTGGACAATCAATTATTGAGTGTTATTTTTGTGCACCTGCAAATGGCGATTACTAGCCCACACCACCTCCCTTGAGTAAGCCTCAGACTGCTCTGCAACGCTACCCTCTGAGAGTCAGGCGCTACAATTGGGTGTTTGGTTCCCAGTGAAGGACAAATGTAGTCATGTTATTTGTGCAGGCCTCACAGATGCTGCCTCGTTTTCCAACATTGGTGTCTAGCGGCGGGAAACATAGTATCCCATTCTGGTGTGCATTTATAGCATTTGATAAGTCCAGTTTTGCCACACATTACCTATGCAGCAATGAGCAAACGGAAGAGCGCAAGGCTCTGAGAAAGGTTCAACGTTTTGGTTATGTGAACTAAATGTATGGGAAAGGAAAGCCCCGCGCCCATATGTGTCATGTGAAGCTATTATGGTTTAAATGTAAGCTGTATTGATATGACCGCGCTATGTTGATTATAATGTGCTAGCGGGATGGTGCTTTCCAGGAAATGATTGCATACAAATGTTCTAAGCCATATTGTACACCTTTGAACCCTAACACTACATACACTACACCTGCATGAGGAGGGCGTCTCCTCAAGAGATAGGGACAGCAACTGATACCTATATCACAGGTGGGGGTGTAGGGGTGGATTGACCTTCAAGGGGGACAGGAGAAGTAGGGGTCCTGGGAGGTTCCCGCGCTTTTTAAGGGCAGGGAGGGTTTCCAAAGGAGGGGCCCCAGATATCCTTCCCCCACTGGAAGTTTCTTGCTAATGGCGCAGGCCAAAACCACTGGAAGGGTGGGGCAGGAGGTTTCTTTACCCCGTGTAGTAGCGCCCCAGGGGTTCCCATGGTGGGGGACCCCAAGAAACTTTTCCCACTGTGGGAGGAGGGTGTGGTAGAGTTGAGTGTCCGGCAGGTCCCCCAGGTTAACTGGTGGGGAGGTGAGCAACCCAGGGGTGGCCCCTGGTAGTGGGTGGCCCCCAAGGAGGGGAGTTCTTGAGTGATGGTGTGTAGTGGTAGTCCCTAGGTACCCTAGGTGGGCTAGGTAACTGACCCAGTGGAGATCTGAGTGGGGGCGATGAGCTCCCTAATTTCCAGGGGAAGGGTTAGTGGTGGACCCTGAGGTGTCGGGGTCGGGTGGCCAGTGACCAGTCCGGTAGGTCCGGTGGGACTTGAAGACCAGGAGCTGGTGGAGGGAACCTGAAGTGGTGGCTGGGGCGAGGCCTAGCCGGTAACCAGTCAGGTAGGTCCTGTGGGACTTGGACTCAAGGACCAAGAGCATGGGGGTGTTCCCCCAGCTGGAGGCAGGAGGTGGACTTCTGTCAGGCAGTACCACCCTGGACACAGGTGGGGCCTATCTTAAGTGAAGGGATCCTGTGTTTCGCGAAGGGGTGGTGCAGGCCTAGCCAGGATCTTTAGGGTCCCTGGCTGAGAGTGGTAGTACCACCCTGAACACAGGTGGGGCCTATCTTAAGTGAAGGGACCCTGTGTTTTTCGAAGGGGTGGTGCAGGCCTAGCCAGGATCTTTAGGGTCCCTGGCTGAGAGTGGTAGTACTACCCTGAAGGCAGGTGGGGCCTATCTTAAGTGAAGGGACCCTGCTCTTCATATGGGGTGGTGCAGGCCATCCAGGGACCATGTAGGTCCCTGGGCGGTCTCCCAAGGCGCTGCAGGGAGACTGGGGAGAGCCATGAGAGGTGGGCCTGGGTCTAGCTAACTCGGGACCCGCAGGCTCTCTAAGGGTACTCCGGGAGGAGAGCGCACCTCTCGGAGGGAAGGGTACATAGGCCCTGTTCTCACAGCGGAGAACAAGGAAGGGGTCTAGGTTCCCGGGGTAGTTTCCGGGTGGAGCTACTGACGGGGGAATGAGCTGTAGGATGTCTGATGAGGCACCCTCAGTGTTCCTCCCTGGCACTGCCAGTGTGGTGGTGAGGCCGGTCTGAGGTCCTATCAGGGAGCCAGGCCAGTGGCCAAAGGGTGCTTTTCTGTGTGGGGAAGCACAAGTGGCTGTGCTTTCTTTAGGGAAGACAGTCATCCCGAAAGGGTGGTGGCAGCAGAATGACCTCAGCGGCAGGCTGAGGGTGAGGGTCCAGAGAGATTGCATCTTTTGGGTGCAAGGACCAAACGGAGAGAGGGTACTGGTTGGAACAAACTCTGGAAGGGAGACCAGCTAGTGACCCAGGGGATGGGATTCAGACCTATCCTAGAAGACCGCATCGGTGCTGAGGCACTGGACCCTTGTCCGGAGAAGTGGTAGGCATAGTGTTGCATGCCCAAGGGCAAAGGTGAGCATAGTTAGGCTGAGTCCATGTAGACCATGAGTGACCTAGAGGTATCTAACCTAGAGCCCGGAGGGTTCTTAGGGTAGTCTGGGATCCCTGTCATGGGTGGAGATTTCATGGATGGGAGGAGTAGGTGGTCGAAGCGGATAACTGGTCAGTAAGGGGGGTCTGGTCAGAACCCCTTATAACTAGTTATCGCTGACTACGGGAAGTGTACCCATGTAGAGTGGCTACTTCTTCTCTGTAGGAATCAGCTGGGCGCGGCGTGTGTTAGAAGGTGGTTCTGACACTATGGGCCGCCCGGAGTTTTTGATTTTTGAGCACCTAATTGTTGAGCTTTTACTGTGGGGGAGCCTCATAAGTTGGGACTCACCCACAGTGAACTCAGGATGTAAGAGACTGCATGGGGATTTTACCGGTGTTCCCCTGGCTTGACCAGGCCACTGCGCAGCAGCTGGAGTAAGGGACACCGGGCTGGTTACATGCAGACACATGTGTACCTGCGTGTGCACACGTGTACGGGCTGCGCATGGGAGATTCCTAGCGTGCGCAGTCCAGGAGCAGCTACAAAGTGAATGGTGTGGCAGGACTTATGCAGTATTGGTTGGTGATATGGAATAGGCTTTATACGCTGGAAAGAAACATGCCAGGGAAAGTCAGTGTGTTTTACTGTGTTTTCACTTCATTATTTCCCTAAGGGAATGTGGGGCCCATGGCTAAATTAACTTCCACAAGGCCTACAGTTTCCAGACATGTGCTAAAGCCCATTGTATTGGAGGTGAAAAGACGTATCCTGCAGAGTCCAAAGTCATATTTGTACTGCTTTTGGGTCATCCAGAACTGTCATATTTCTGTGAGCCAGCCAGGACCAGACCCAGGCTGAGGGCTGACCTCAGCTGGATGGATTGATAACCTTTCTTCCACAAGCTAGGGCCTCCTCTCCACGAAGAGAAGATGGGAGGGGATACAGGCTCATCAATTAGCCGCTGTCACTGGGTGCCAGGCACCAGGCTGCACAAGGAGGGAAGGCAGCGTGGGGGATGAGGCTTCAGACATGTGGCCAGAAACCCTGGACGATGCCATTATTGAACAAGCTCAGAGGCTGGACAAGAAGGAGGGAGCAGGGGCAGGGATGTGATGTGTTGCTGTTTGATAGGACCAACAGAGAATTCCTGCCAGCCCCCTACTCAACTTTTAAAAAGTGCTTGCACAGGAAGAGAAGGGCTCTCTGGGGTGTGCTCGGCTGAGGCTGAAGGTGCTGGAGCCTGGCGCAATGGGCAGTTGGAAGGAGAGACCCCCTGACTGCCCCCAGGACCCTATCAGCACCAGAAGAGCCCAGGACTGGTGCACAGAAGCAGGGGCCTCTGCGCAGGGAGAAGAAGTCCCAGAAGGAGAGCCTGGTGAGAGGCTGGCGCAGGGACCCAGTGAAGACAGCACCCTGCTGAGTCAGAGACCCTGAGGGCGGAGGAGAGTGTACCCAGTGGCGGGGGCTGGTGGAGAGGAGCATGAAGCGCCCCATGGTGCCTCGCCGGGCATTTGGAAATCTGCTGTTTTGGTGCTTTGTGGCCCCCAGAGGAGAGGGGTCACCCTCACTTGTGAAAAGGTGCTGGGGGAGCCGCTGGAGAGGCCCAGTCTTCCCCCCCACAGCACGAAGAAGTCTGCCATTTTGGTGCCCAGAGGAGGGGGTCACCCTCGCGTGTGAAAAGGGGTGCAGGGGGGCTGCAGGAGCCCCGCAGTCTCCCCCAGCATAAAGAAGAACAGTCCACCCCTAAGTTTCACGGGGCATCTGAAAGAATAACCCCTTCAGGACTCAGCCAGCCTTTAACACCTTCTAGGCTGGAACTTATGTTCTACAGCTGAGGGTGTACTATGAAGTGCATCACGGATTGAAGGGCTGAGTTGGGGGATGTCTGGAGAAGGGCATCCCCTGGAGGTGAAGTGGTGTAATTGCACCGAAATGCATTTACTATTGGTTATTTCTTTTTAGGTGGACTGAAAGTCACATGTGTAAAGTGAAGTACCTGTGTAAGGTGATGTTAAGCTAAATGGAGTTATGTTGCTGGACCTTCCTGCTAGGGGTCGGGCTGTATTTACGTAATCTCATGCTTTTACCTGGGATTCCTTTTAAAGTGAAGAGGCACACTGCAGGAGAAGTGTAGTTGCCAGGAGTACTTCTTTTGAAGGGACTGTAAGTCAAATGTGTAAGGAGATGTCATAAGCCAAGTGGGGTTATGTTGCCAGACAGTCCTGCTAGGGTGTCTGGCTGTATATGCGCAATCCTGTGATTTCATCTGTGATGCCCTTAGGGGCTGTAATTGCAATGCATTCAAATGATCAACCAAGGTGATGAGTACTGTCATTCTAAAGTGTGCGTAAACATGGATTCTTGCTGCTGCGCTTAGGTGAAGACCCCAGACTGCTAGCCCTTAAGATATAGAGGTGCATACTTTATGGTCAGTAGGAGATGCTCAGTCAGGGTCATGTGTCACCAAGGCAGGTTTACCCCTTTTTAATGCTTGTTGAGGTAATGGGGTGGGTCGCCACTGGGATGGTGCCAGTGCGCAGGGCCCTCGCTCCAGGTTATGTTCAACTAACTGCATTGGGGGCAAGTTGATGTGCATACATGGGAGTGGTGGTACTAGACCCCACCTCCCCTGCGGGAGGGGTGGAGATGTTATGCAATGTCACAAAGTAATTCCAACAGCTTATGTATATTTGTAAATTGGTGCATAGTATTGAGTGGTGTGTGTGTTTAATAAATGTACTCTTACTTTTATAAAGCAAAGTACAGACTGGACAATCAATTATTGAGTGTTATTTTTGTGCACCTGCAAATGGCGATTACTAGCCCACACCACCTCCCTTGAGTAAGCCTCAGACTGCTCTGCAACGCTACCCTCTGAGAGTCAGGCGCTACAATTGGGTGTTTGGTTCCCAGTGAAGGACAAATGTAGTCATGTTATTTGTGCAGGCCTCACAGATGCTGCCTCGTTTTCCAACAGCCACCATCACTGCCTGTATTCTGCCGGCCGACATCTATCTAATGCCAAACATAATACGGGCCTCCTTGGTGTTCCTACTCATAGGACAGATTCGCCGAGAGCATTTACGTATTAGGTCAGACAGACATGCAAAATCAAATATCCCAAAACCTAGCATTTGTTTCTATGCAACATGTATGTTGCGTGTGTCCTTTCTGAAAACTGTGGTAACTTCAAAGAAATCAAGCAACTTTACTGTATGTGCACCCGGGGTAGCCAAGAGTCCCTGTCTGGGCAGCACACCTGTCCCGTGCCTCTGTTAGGGGTAATGTTGTGTTTGATTGCGTTTTAGTTCTAGTCCACGCTTAGTTCCTGTTTCACTCCGAGCAGGGCTGCAGGGATTGCGTTTGTTGATATTTTTGCAGCAGAACAAAGAGGGCAAATCAGCTCACTTTTCAATACCTTCGGCTCGAGTTCGCGCTATATAAATCGAACAAAACTACATGGGTGTGTTACTTTTTAAATGGATTTCCTACTTGAAAATACTTTGAGGCTTTTTTATGTTCTACAGTGCTCCCAAGTGGGTTAAGCTAGTAACCGTCTTTCTTTGTTTATGGCTCGTTCACTTTCACTTGTCTGAACACCGCGAGCCCTACACGTGCAGACCTTCCGTCTGTACGGGTGCACATCACCTGTCCGGGTGCGTGCACATCTCCTGTCTCCCTTACGCCCAAAAATCAGGGACAATAGATCGCGCCAAGACGTGCAACGCATGCGCTGCATCGCTAGGCGAGACCTAAAAATGAGATAGGGAGAAAAATGAGTAGGATAAAGCAGGGTCCTTCAGCAAACAGACATATGATACACAAGAAGTGTGATTTGATACTGTTTGATTCCTTTCAAGGGCACAACATGTTTACCTGTGCCTCAGAATATTATTTTATCAGTTTAGGACCAAAGGATTAACAGTAGCACTATAATTAGGGCCACTGGAATTATGCAACGGGGGAGGACCAAATATGCAGCAGGTATTACTTTATTATTTTGTCATTTTTTACAAATATGCACTGTCTGGAAAATAGTTTCATCTCAATAGTACCAGTTCAAAACACAACTACAGCAATAAGCACCTGAAAGGTGACCAGTAAACTTTTGCAAAGGGCCTTCCAATGTGCAACAATAGGTCACTCAGTTGTTAGTAACTTTCAATCCATTTTTTTTTAAATCTGAAAATTATGCAGCAGATGATGGATTTCATAGCAAATGTGAAAAAATAATAATTACTCATAAAATGCTGCATCCACAAAATCACATAATTACAGTGGCCCTGACTATAATCCATTAATGTATATTCATGTGACAAAATGAGAGAATTTCTCGGGAGAGCACACATGCACAGTCACCGGCTCCCCAAAGTAGGGTGTATGTTCTATAAGCGCCTTTTAATTACATTTGCGAATTCAGCCTTCTGCGGGCACGGTGGGAGATTGAGAGTAGGCAGGACAGTGGCAGCACATGCTGCCAGTGCTGCCATGGAATTGTTGACATTGCTTTTTTTGTATAATAGGCACTTGCACTGCTCCTGCCATTCTGTATCTGTGTGTTGTATTACTAAAACTTGACAAGTCTTTTTCATTTAAGAAGAGTCAAAACTTTGTCATTATCAGTGGTTTTTAGTGTTGATATAGTGCCATAAGCATGGCCACTGGAATTATGTGATTCTTCGGCTGCAGCGTATCCCACATAATTATACATTTGCCACATTTTTCACATAATCCATTATCTGCTGCATAATTTGCGTTTTTAATAAAACAAAATATTGTTTCTAGCTCAAACTGTTCAAAAGTTATTAAAAAACACAGCAACATGTGATGCTACATTGTGAAAAAGGCCCTTCGCAAAGGTGACTGGTTACCTTTCAGTTGCCTATTGCGGCATTTCAGTGTTAAAGTGAAACTAACGAGGTGTTACATTTTCCAAGACAGTGTAAATGTGTACAAATCATGAATACTGTCACAAAATTAATCACGTTACTCCAAGTAATTTGCTTTTTTTTACACATAATTTAGTCAACTCTTCCACATAATATGGTTTTTCCCAGCCGCATAATTCCTGTAACCCTAGCCATACGTGAGGAATAACGTCACAGCAATAAGAAAACCTAAACCACTGCTAAAATATACATCCTGATTGCTCATTTTCACTTTTCTTGCAATGGCAAAATCCTTCACAATATTTCTGCAATAAAATTGTATTCATCTCTTAATTACTGTGTGACTCAAACTTATCGTCTCCATAGAGTGGGGGTGTCTCAGATATTCCTGTTTACACGTGCACAGTAATAGCAGCCCTCCCAATGACATCATTTCTCTTTCCAGGCACTTAAAGTATCCCAAGGAATTGGCAGCTTAGGTGACAGTTGAACAATTAGGCTTTGATTTGCAGGTCAGTGTGTTTTTTCATTCAGAAAAAAACATAAGAGTGTTTTCTGTTTGTGAATGGGCCTTGGGTGGGCTACAGGGCTATCTGGGAGGTCCTGGCCCACCCTCTAGAACAGGCCTGCTCCCATGGAGCACGACCTTACCCGATGGTAAAGCATTCAAGTCAGTGCTTAATTTGTAAGATAATAAGTGCCAGGGGCCTGACCAGGAAGCCACTGCAGCTTGCACCACCCATCCCCCCCTTTAATCGCTGCCAAAACAACTATTAACCATTCCTCCCGCCTACAAGTGCGACAGTTCAAAATATTCCAGGTCCTCAAAGCTAAAGGAATGGCAGAAGGGCAGGTATTAGTGATTTGTAATGTATATTGTACTCCTAAACAACCATTGTTCTGCTCATCTCTAAATACGATGAACAGTGCCACCATGTGGCAGACTGTCCTAGGTACGGTGTTGACAATTAAGTGTCAGTGCCGAGCACCGGTAACCACTGGCCCAAATTAAGCACTGATTCAAGTGTTCTGGAAGGGCGGGATGCAGCATGTAAAGACTCATCAAAGCAAATGGGTGGGACAGATACAAGTCTCCCGTGGAGCACCATGCTACCCGAGTGTGCCGCGCTCAATGGTATGTTCCGTTTCACAATACTGTATAATAAATAAAAGGACAAAAACACAGCAGCTAAATGTAAAAAACATTGAGGAAAACAATAGATTTCGTATATGCACGACCCATTCGCTTTGCAAATGCTTTTTGTTTTTTAACAATGTGTGGAAGGTAAAGAGCTGGAACCAAAATCCCCCCTAAGCCATCCCAAAGCTTCCAGGAGCCAGCTCCACAGACAGACCAGAGTGATAAGCAAACCTACCTGTGGTTAGTAAAAGAAAGGAGAGTGACGAGCAAGCTACCAATGGTAGGTAATGTTCGACGGCTTGTTTTTTGAAAACACACAGTTGTCTTTTTTTAAAGACACTCGAGTTGCATGTCTGTTTTATGCTACTATATACTGTCTGTGCAGTCATAAGCCGAGATTAACAGCTATCTGCAGACTTTTTGTTTTGTAAAATTCTGAGTGCCTTTGGCTCTCTGTTTCTAATCTAATCTTTATAAATACATGTGTAATATGACTTGTTAACAGCAAATTTTTGCTATCAGGATGGCAAAATATTGTCTTGACATATACACTTTTGGCTTCTATGTTAGTAAGCCACTATGTCATTCTCTATACATTATGCCAATGCGTGTGTCTTGACAAACCCATCAATGCTACCTAAGCACTAATGGCGGGTCCAAGCCGGTCCACTATTTTGCGCCTCTGTTTCTCTTTTGTTTTTGTTCAGAGAGCGTTGCCTCACACCCTGAGTTGTTACCAGTAGCGATGAGCAGTCCTCCCCAATGCTTACGGGTAAGGGAGTTTAAAGTTTACATTTTAGCATTACATTGTAGAATGCTTAGAACAGGTGTCTACAGAACGCACATGTGGACGAGTTTTTGAGTCTACTTTGTTTTGCTCATGGTATACGACCATTTTCTTTTCTTTTTCAACAGGTGTCTACCAAATATCCCTGTAGTGCCTACCCACAAGTATTTCACAGGTGAAAGTTGGTTGTATCATTCTAAAAATATTTAAAATTTTGCGAAATTATTCACTCACGTGTGATTGTTTGCAGTAGTAGTAACAACAAGGTCCTGAGGTAGGCCACGATCAATACATGATCACGATTGGCTGAAACATATAGACCCTCATATTCTTGACCAGCACACGTGTAAATTTTATCAGACTGCGCTTGCACTGTTTTTTTAACCCTTGACACCACGAGATATCTAATATCTAATAAAAAGTTCTTCTCCTGGTGGGCAATTTTAACTTCTCACTTTCACACTGCATAACGTACATTCACTCACACTTATTTCATGCTCCATTGATCTTAGGAGATCTAGCCTCTGGATCACATTAAAACATCCGTGAGCTCCTCCAAACACGTGAAAGGAGTTGTTGCTCCTTGGTTGCACTCGGTTTGCAGCCAAGGGGAGATCCCAGATGATGAAGCATGCCACTTCGGTGGGTGATGGGATTCCGTCCTCTTAATTAGGACTTCCCCAGTTTGTTTTTTTTCCCCTGTTGCTGTGCTGTGTGCACTGTCTGCGCTCTCCACTAGACCTGCGGATTTTGTGTTTTGTCATATATAGAGTGGGGATTAACCCACGCAGGTCTTTACACTTCCCTTAGACCCTCTTCTCACCTGGCTTTGTTTTTGTATTGTGGATTGGAATTGTTCAGAGTGGAATAGAGTGTAATGGCGCAGAGTAGATTGTTTCACAATAGAGTGCAGTAGGAGAGAGTGCAGTGTTGTCAAGTAGATTAGAGTGGTTTAGAGTGGATTGTTGTAGAGTGCAGTGGCGTAGAGTGGAGCAATGCAGAGTAGAGTGTCTTAGAGTGTAGTGGCGTACAGTGTATTTGTGTAGAGTGCAGTAGAATGGCTAGAGTAGGGTGGTGCAGAGTAGAGCGCAATGGTGTAGAGTGCAGTGCACTCTTTGCCTCTGCACTCAAAACCAATGCACTCTATACCACTTTACTCAAAACCAAGACATTCTATGCCAATACGCTTTACACCAATCTGCTCTGCTCCACTCCCCTGTATGCAACTAGACTCAATGCTGCAACGCTTCACGCACTCTACTCTACACCATTGTACTCTGTCACTTTACTCTGCACCACTCTACGCCACTGCACTCTACACCATTGCACTCTACGCCACTCTACTCTGTACCACTCTTCTTTTCATCACTGTATTGTACTCTGCACCACTCTGCTCTGTGCCCCTCTATGCCAGTGCAGTCTACGCTAGTGCACTCTATGCCACTACACTTTACACCACTCTAATCTGCTGTGCACCACTTCACTGTGACACTGCACTTTATGCCACTTCACTATGCTCTGCACCACTCTAATTTATGTCAGTTCACTCTACCCCACTCTATTATACACCACTGCACTCTTCGCCACTGCACTCTACACCACTCCAGTCTAGCCACTTCACTCTACTCTGCAACACACTACCCTAGAGCACTCAATTGTCTGCCAATCTACTGTGCAACACTACATTCTATGCCACTGCACTTTATGCCAATGTACTCTAAGCCACTATTCTATGCCACTGCACTCTACCCTGCACCACTCCACTCTACACCACTTCACTCTACTCTATACCACTACACTCTTCATCACTCTACTCCACTCTGGACCACTCCATTGTACGTTACTGCACTCTACTATGTTCTGCACCACTCTTCTCTATGCGACTGCATCCTATGCTACTACTTTATGCCACTGCACTCAACCCTGCACCACTCTTCTATACATCACTTCATCCTACTCTGAATCACTTCCCTCTAAGCCACTGCACTCAATTCCATTACTGTATGCCACTCCACTCTACCCTGCACACTCAACTCTACCATGTACCTCTCACCTCCATGCCACTTCACTCTACTCTGAAACATCTACTCTTCACCACTTTACTCTATGCCACTGCACTCTGTCACTTTATTCCACTCTGCGCCACTCCACTCTACGCCACTCCACTCTGTCCCACTCCACTCTATGCCACTGCTCTCTATGATTCTGCGATACATCACTCAATGCCATTTTACTCTGCACCACTCTACTCTACACCATTCTACTCTAAAACATGGCACACTACGCCAATGCACTCAACACCACTTTACTCAAAACAATGCACTCTATGCCACTGCAATCTACACCAACTACTCTGTACCACTGCACTCTATGCCACAATATTAAACTCTGCAACACATTATGCAACTGTACTATAGGCCACTGCACTCTACACCATTGTACTCTGTCACTGCACTGTACGCCTCTCAATTCTACTCTGCACCACTGCTCTCTACGCCAATCAACTCTGCACCACTCTACACCACTGCACTCCACGCCAATGCACTCTATGCTACTCTAGTCTACACTGCACCACTGTGCCACTTCTCTCTGCACCACTCTACTGTGCACCACTCTAGTCTACACCACTATACTCTATGCCGCTCATTCTACAACATTCTCTTCTGCAAGACTGCACTCTCCATCACTGAACTTAAAGCCACTCTACTCTTCACCACTGCACTCTACGCCACTGCATGCTATGTCACTCTACACCATTACACTCTACGTCACTGCACTCTACACCACAGTGTTCTACTCTGCATCACTGTATTCTACGTCACTGCCCTCTACACCACTCTATTCTGCACCACTCTACTCTGCACCATTGGTGTCTGCACCACTCTCCTGTGTGCCACTCTACGCCACTGCACTCTATGGCACTGCATTCTTGGCCACGGCACTCTACTCTGCACCACTCAACTCTACACCATTGTACTGCACTTTTCACCAATGCACTCTATGCCACTACAATCTACGCCACTTTACTCCACGCAACTTTAATCTACTCTGCACCACTGTATTTCACTGCACTCTACATCACTCTATTTTAAGCCACTGCATTCTACACCACACTACTGTACACCTCTGCACTCCACCCTGCAATACTTCACTCTACCCTGCCCCACTCCACTCTAAACCACTTCTCTCTACTCTGAAACAAACTACTCTACGCCACTGAAATCTATTCTGCATCACACTACACTATGCCCCTGCACTCTACACCACTCTACTCTACATCACTGCACTCTGCGCCAATGCACTCTTAACCACTTTACTCAAAACCTGTGCACTCTAAGCCACTGCTCTCTATGCCATTCCTTTTTGCACCACTGTACTTTACGGAACTTCACTCTAGGCCACTTTACTGCACTTTACGACACTCCACTCAACAGCACTCTATGATACTCTTCCCTATGACAGTCTACTCCATTCAACTCTGCTCCACTCTATGCTATTCCACACTACAACACTCTACCCCACTCTATGCCACTCTACAACACTACTCCATTCTACAATGCTCTATGCAACTCCCTGTATACCACTCAATGCCATTTTACTCTACTCTGTTTTATGGCACACTCTTCCACTCTAATCCACTGCTCCACTCTATTCTATGCTACTCCACTCTATGACACTCTACTCTACACCACTCAACTCTACACCACTCAAATCTAATCTATGCCACTCCACTCTACGACAATCTACTCCGCTCTATACCACTCTACAACACTCTACTCCACTCTACACAACACCCTCTATGCCTCTCCACTCTGCGCTATACCACTCCACAACACTCTATGCCACTCCACTCTATGCCACTCAACATTTATCCACTCTACAGCACTCTACTCCCTCAAAGACACTCCACTACACTCTACACCACTTCACGATAATCCACATCACTCCACTTTAATCCACTTAACTCTACGTCACTCCAGGCCACTCCATAACACTCCACTCTACTCCACCTTACGACAGTCCATGCCACTCTCCTTTACCCCACTAACATTTAGCCATGCTGAATAACAGCCACACTGGTGTACAACATGTCTAAAACATATTGGCAAAGTCATTAGGTCTTGCATAGAGGAGACCTATTAGCTTTGCCAATGCTTGTCTACACTATATTTTTTAAACAATGAACTTGAAAGAAACATAGCATGCATGCTGTCTCAGACGAGACCTAAAAACGTTCCATCAGGTTGGTGCCTGCAAAACATTGGCAGAACTGGGGCGAGTCAGTCACTTATCAAGGTTTATGGCAATCTGAAAGTTTCTCCATATTTTATATTCACTAAAATACAAGTGACAGCCTAAATGATATCACAACTCTATGACTCCATGATGGCGTCACAACACTGAACCATTTTCACCGTTTATACCATCAAGTGTAAGTGCTGCTTAGGGAGTAGGTAAAGGGCACAGAACTTTACTGTCTTTGACTGTGGCACTGACAAGGTTACCAAAGAGTGAACCCTTAACACTGACTAATCATTCACATTTAAGACTCTGGCATGTGGCTACTTCAGGCCTGCTGACCTTTAGAGGCACCAGCCTATCAGATAATCTTTGTACTTCCACCTCTAATTCGCAATGTAGAAAACACATTGAGCTGCCACGTAGTGCTCCACAGCCTCACAAACTCATGGAAGACAGAATGAGTGTTTTAGGTAGCAGAATTCAACAACACCATTAACACACAGAGACCTGCAACATGATTGACTGTGACTGGTAACTCCCCTCACTCGATGCTTTAATAAGAGTGATCACGTGACCAGCATGCATAGTAAGCTACTCTTCCTTCCCCATCCCTTGTATCCCCTCCCCGACAAGCTATACAAACATTCTATTGCTTTAAAGATAGGTTGCACATTACAAGTCAATGTACACGCATACATAACAGCAGTTTGCAGAAGTTTAAAAAAAATCTATTTAATTGTGTTGTATCATGCCTTGGTGATGCCATCGAAATCGTTAGCACCCATTAGTACGTGGACATTAGTCCGCGTACCATTACTACGCAAGCGTTACAACGCATGCGATGTAAAAACACGTAGCCTTTAGTACGCAAGTTGTTACAACGCATGTGTAGTCGGTGAGGGGGCGTCCATTTTCAGGAAGAGGGTCTGCTGCGTGCGCAAGTCGGTGAGGGGGTGTGCGCCTGCTCTCGGGACTCATTATTCTGCCTGCCCACGACGGAGGAAGCCGGAGGAAGCGGGAAGGGGGAGATGATTGGATCAAAGCGTGGAGGTGAATAGAGGAACCACAGGAAGAGAGAGGTAAGAGGGGCTGTTTAGGGTCGTGTAGGGGCTGTGTAGGGTCGTGCAGGGTTTTGTACATGTGTTTGTGTAGTGTAGAGTAGTGTCGGGGGTCGTGCAGGGTAGTGTACTTGTGTTTGTGCAGTGTAGAGTAGTGTCGGGGTCGTGCAGGGTAGTGTTTGGGAGTCGGGACAGAACTGGGGTAGGGGCAGGGTCATGCTGGGGGTAGTGTTTTAGGGTTTAGGGCAGTGTTCTGATGTTATTGTAGTGTAGGTTACTGTTTTAGGGTTTAGGGTAGTGTCAGGGTGTCCTGCAGGGTAGTGTTTGGGAGTAGGAACAGGACTGGGGCTAGGGGCAGTGTTGTGCTGGGGGTAGTGTTTTAGGGTTTAGGGTAGTGTTCTGGTGCTAGTGTAGTGTTTTAGGGTTTAGGGTAGTGAAGTGGTCGTGCAGGGTAGTGTTTGGGAGTAGGGACAGGACTGGGGCTAGGGGCAGGGTCCTGCTGGGGGTAGGGTTTAGGGTTTAGGTTAGTGTTGTGGAGTTTGTGTAGTGTAGGGTAGTGTTTTAGGGTTTAGGGTAATGTAGGGGGGTCGTGCAGAGTAGTGTTTCGGAGTAGCGACAAGACTGGGGCTAGGGGCAGGGTCGTGCTGGGGGTAGTGTTTTAGGGTTTAGGGTAGTGTTGTGGAGTTTGTGTAGTGTAGGGTAGTGTTTTAGGGTTCAGGGTAGTGTCGGGGTCATGCATGGTAGTGTTTGGGAGTAGCGACAGAACTGGGGCTAGGGGCAGGGTCGGGCTGGAGATAGTGTTTTAGGGTTTAGGGTAGTGTTGTGGAGTTTGTGTAGGGTAGTGTTTTAGGGTTTAGGGTAGTGTTGGGGGGTCGTGCTGGGTAGTGTTTGGGAGTAGGGACAGGACTGGGGCTAGGGGAAGTGTCGTGCAGGGGGTAGTGATTTAGGGTTTAGGGTAGTGTAGTGGTGTTTTAGTAGTGTAGGGTAGTGTACTTGTTGAGGGGTTGGGTAGTGTTTTTAACTTTTGGATGTGTAGTGTATTTGTATGTAGTGTTGTTTTTTATTTTCACTAGGCACGTTTTTAGTTCGCATACATTAAAACTTTCAATGTAATGGTATGTGAACTAAATACTTGCGTAGTAACGGTTAATGCTAAGAAAAAAACGCGTAGTAATGGCATGCAAACTAATTGCATGCAAAATAATGAGTCATATTCCATCGAAATCGTTTAGACCAGAAAGGAGTTGTTAGACTATCATCTTACATCGTTATCGAGTCCTAAATATTATCACCAAAAATATCACTGCATTTCACTTAATAATAGAAAATCTTCACCCAATAAGACAATATATTTAAATGGGTATCAAGACCGGACTGGCCATACCTAACATAACTCGGGCAGTTTTTGTAGCAGTGCAGCAGTTGTGAAAGCACCAGTAGTTTTCAGGCAAACATAAAAGTGTCATGATAACTCTGGTGATTAATGTACCTGCTGGAGAGAGATCAGAGTTTTGTCTAGTGACAGTTTTGACTCCTCTAAGGGTTAATATGCCTGCTGCAAAGGACGTGTACCATGCAAATCACAGAACAGTGCATACTTCAGTTGGTTACTGCTTTTGTCACAGAGATCCTTTTGCTACTGTGCAGTTCATAAGTTACAATCATAATCTAGCACAGTGAGCTATGAAGTGTCATCAAAGAGCTATATGCAAACTACATGGTACAGGTTAGAAATGTTGCTAAAAGTGTTTGTTTAGGTAGAAATACATTTTTATCAGTAAGGCCAACACTAACCACTGTGCTACGTTCTGAATCATGGGTTTGTGCTTATCCACACCAAGCACTCTTAAAAGATGCCTACCAGCATGGATGACGTGAATCTTTGACCTTGTATTTCCTTTTGGCTTCGTAACATTTTCTATACACTGATTTACAAGTATTATTCACTGTCTCTGTATTTGCGTGCGATGTAAAGTGCTCCAACAACCCTACACTGGTATGAGAGGCGCTACAAAACAAATGAAATGCATGTGAGGGAGTCTATAGATAGATAAGAGGCACTGTTGGAGGGTAAGAGTGAGGGAATCATTGAAGAGCCCCAACAAAGATTGTTGAAGCCTGGTGCACTCTAAAGGGCATCATATACTATTTTTAAAAGCTAATGCAATTGAATATATATTGAAAACTGTGTTGTAGAATGCACAATTTTGCCCAGATTTTCTTGGGGGGAGAACCCCCCCTCCCCAAACCCTCCTTTAGTGATCATTCTCACTCCCTGTACTCACTATGGACTGTACAGAGCCTGGTCTGACAAAATTTGCCCGGGCTGCTTTGGGTTCCCAGTCCAGTCCTGCATGGTATACATGTCGGACGATATTTTTTATGAAGATGTTCAGGCATACAACCCTGTAAAAAGGGCGACGTGCCAAACACATGATAAAATCTTATGAAACTGCAGAAAAACTGGTGAGAATGTATCTCATGCTTGTGAAGGATAAGAACGAGAATCAGATAATGACTGAGGGGCATTGCAAAGATTATGCGAGACCCAGCCTTGGCATAACAGGGCAAAAGGCTTATAATGACAGAGGAGTAAGGCATTCGGATTCCACGTAAGGGGCCACAGGATGAGTGCAGTAAGGACTAAGGAGAGTTGTAAAGTATGCACGTCCAAGATCTGAATTAAAAAAGAAGAGTCCATTAGAGATTAATGGGAGTTGGAGAGTATTCAGTAAGGAACATTGTAGGAATTCTGTAGAGTATTGGTGTAATAATGTAAGGCCTCAGGTTTCTGAGGTAGCTGTTCGAACTCACTGTTTTGCTTTTGCGCTGAAGGTTCCTCTCCGGTCGGTTTTCCTTGATTGCCTCTGATCTCAGATGCCACCTTTGTGACAGCTCAAGAGTGGCTAATATGCCTGATTGAGGACCACAATAGGTGCTCCTCCTTTTGCTATCATGGAATAACCACTCTGGTTTGGCTGCGCTGTGAAGGTTTGGTTGGTGGAACTTTTCTTAGTTATGGAGCAGATATTTTGTTGGACTCCTGGTAAGGCTACCAACTCGCTTGTGTGATAAACCATGTAGTCCTCCAATACAGGAACATTAGTTTTGTTAGTGTGTGTGGTGAGACTATTCAGCATGTATCTGTGACTCCTACTAAATGGTAGATACTTGTGATAATGTGTTTATACACTTGTGAATCATCCTGTGCAGGTGATCGCCCTCTCCTCCTCTGAGCTATTGCCTATGGGCAGATATTTTGAGAAGTCTAGCTTAGGGCTGGAATTCACATCCCAACAGTCCAAGCAAATAGTCTTTTCTTTCCCGGGTATAGGTCCACAAAAAAGCTCTCTCCTGAGTGGATGACTGCTTAAAATTCAAAGCCAAACTCCCTGTTGATTGAGGAGGGTAACCAACTCCAATTCTACATCACTGTAACCTCGCGGCTAATAATTTGTAGGGTAAGGGTCATCACAAACATTTCCTCAGAGACCAAAAAGTACCGAATGGAGTTTAATAGAGAACTGCCTTGATAGTACAAAACATGTCATGAATTATATAGGATAAGCAAGCAGTGCAGCAAAGTATGATTGATCACATACAAGAGTGTAATTAAAATAGCTGTAATTTTGCTTATACTGCAGGATTATTATAAAGCGTGAGTGTAATATGGATTGATGAGTGTTTGTAGAATACGCTGGCTGTAGTCCTGGACTAACAGGTAAGAGTTGTACAAGGGCTGAAAATAGTAGGTGAGGACCACTTCTTAAGAAATAAGATGAAAGTCAGAAACGGGATTCAGAAGTTGTGCAACATACGTTACCCAGTTTTGATGTGAAAGACTCACACAGGAACCAAGGAGCTTTGCAGAGTATACGGGATCAGAATATATTTAATGTCATGCTGTAAATAAGCTTTTTGGGGGATTTCGTAAAATCAATATCCAGACGCTAATCTATTTTACAACATCCTTTGATCTCATCATGGGATGCATTACATTAAACTAAATCTGGTCTTTTTTTAAGTTTCCCAATTGTCAGGATGCAGTAAGTTTTGAACAAATGGAGCAATGCAATTTTCTTTCTATCACCAGCCCCACGAGTATCCACATGCAGAGGAATACGAGGTCAAGCAGATGAAGCATGGAAATGGGAAAACAGAGACACAGGGCTCCACTACTCTGGTTCATCCATTCTGTTGGTCAAGGCTGTCTAGCAGTGGATATCTGCAAAACAAAGAGATATCTTCAGAAGCTTGTCATACAAGATTATATGTTGAATAATATGAATGAATATACCTTAGCAATATCTCTGTGTGACCAACTCTCTGTAGTTTTTTTATATGAAACTAGCAATTTCTGAAAACTAAACTCACGCTGAATTACCTCCTATATACACCAGCGCTTCTCACTCTGATTTTGAATACATCCCTCCATTTGTCATTCAGCACTCTCTTGTGAAACATTAGTTATAGTTTCTGCTTTACTTCTGTAGGACATTTACTGAAACTGGAGGAAGTATGGGGGTGCTTGAATGGCTGGAGAATCTCTGACCAGGGACCTGACCCAGGAAGAGATGTCTCACCTCAATAACCGAAGAGACCAAACATTTCAGAGTGAGTAGCAAGAGAAGAATTGGATAGACTCGATTGTAAAAGCTGTATCCGCTGAAGGCTTGTGTTGTGAGCACGGGGGAGTGGAGGTCCCAGGATGGAATTAATTCTAATAATGGAGACTTGACTTTTAAAAAGTCTGAAGGGCCACAAGATGAAATTGCGGTTGGAACTCCTGGGTTGAAGAGATGTCTTGAGCTTTCTGAGTGCCCCTTATAGATCCTCATACTGTAATGTTCTGCCACCTCCAGTGGGTAAACTGGGATCCAATATTCTAGCACTTGACACAAATCGGTTGGCCCAGTGGGGCGTAATGCCGATCAATACAGGAAGGGGTTGGCTTGGGTGAAGTTGATAGCACACTATTTTATTTTGTTCTCTGCAAAGGGCAATTTCTTTAGTCACAATTTCTGACAATACTGTTGTACAGAATGTGTTAATAGTGAAGTGATTTCCAACTGAATAGTGGGTCAGTGTTAGTTTGGACTGATTGCATGTGGAGTGTAGATGCAAGAGGGTACAGGTTGGGACAAAGGCATCTAAAAAACAACTCTAAATTCTGCCACCATGAACAGTCCCCTCATCTAATGTGATTGGAATAAGGGACCAAAACTTGCAGGGAATTGTTACATAATTTTTCCTGAGAAACAATGTTTCGAGTGACTCACCTTCTGGACAACAGGTGTCAGTCTGGGGGATCTATAGGAAATAGGTGCTCCTGAACTATGCTAGCCTCATTAAGGGGCGGGTCGAGTGGCAGACAATGTTTAAAATAAAACATGTATTTGTAGGCCTAAAATATGTCATGACTCTAAAGTTGAAGCTTTAGAAGATTTCTTCAATGCCAGGTAATATTGGAAAAGGACGATACACGCTTATTGTGGTCTCAGAAAATTGTAGATCTCCAGATCTAACCAAGGAAGAAGAATTGAATGCTGTAAAATAATAATTTCTTTCCAAAAGAAAAGAAACATGCACAAGTTCAAGGTACAATCGGAGTTATTTATTTGTAAGCTTGAGCTGAGAGTCACAAAATGACCTGCCTTTTGTAGACAGTCTTATGGTATTTATACATTCTTGATTACATAAGTTAATACTAAACAAGCTGACTCATCACAAAACCCAGAAAGTGCGTGGAAGGTTCAGGCTTATCGGCACAAACATCAAAGGCCCAGGGTGTCAGTTAAAACGTCTGCCTGAATGTACCCCATGAGTTGCACATAGATAACAGAGGAAGAAGAGATAACGTTTTCCAAGAAACTCGAGGACAAGCAAGGGTATATCCTAGCAAGCTACATTTTTCAACAGCTCATAAGATGGAGGCCCTAATACAAAACGAATTACAATGTATGTATATTCCAGTAAATTTATTTGTGAAAGCAGTACTCATTATCAATCCCTCCTTTACAACTAATGTTCAACCATTTGTTCTAATTCTATCGCCATCATATGTTCTAATTCGCTTTTCTTTTGTGACAACATTATAACTTTTTGCTCAGACATTTTCCTTATCACACACGTTTGTACACATTTGAATGCATGAAGGTAATACATTGATGAATACACAACATATCAGCAAGACGGCAACTAAATCTAGGCTATTTTTAGCAGCCACCAACACCAATTTCTGTATCGGGACCCTATATCATCCCAGAATCTTCTTTCAGTTACCTGAGGCACTTGATGCACACTATCAGGCAGGTTTTCCACTGCTTTGTACACACAGTGTCTTTTGCTCAGTGTAGCATAGTGGGAAATACCCATCCTATAATAGTAGGAACCTCCACAGTCCTTTGGTAACCAGGTGCAGGCCCTTGCAGCAAATATAAAATATGCTTGCTTCCCCAGATACATTGGAGAGCCAAATGAGGAAGTGTTGCTTATACTGACATACTTCTCGGATTCACTATGTCTCATTGGTACTCTTCATTCATCCATTAGACAGAAAGACCCCCTCAATCTCCTTCTCAACTTCAAAGCCACCTGGACAGGAGTGCTGTATCTTTCCAGATTCAATCTAGAAATTCACTAGGATGTTTTTATGGTGACCTGCCTGTTATATTCCAATAACATTTTCATTGTGGATGTTCTAACCTTTCCCTGCCTCGTCCCAAAGGTAAGAGTCCTAAATACAGGACAAAATGCATAGCAGGGAGAATTAAACGGCAGAGGCATGCGCAGCAGATAGGAACCTCGTTTCACTTCAGCAGCCATTTTGATACATATCTAATAATCTGAGACATACATTTCCTATTGGTATGCATCCATCATTGTACTACTACATTGTCATGGGTATTCTTTGGTCTGGTGTTTATAAAAGTCTAAATCATTGTCGGTTTTTATTCATCCTAGGGTTCCTGGCGTTCCTGCAGCATATGCCTCATATATTATCACTTTAAAAAAAAGCAAATATCATTATTAGGGTCATACTTAGTAATCCAAATAATGGTCCAGAAAACAGTCTTTTCTTCCATGCATTTTCTACCTGTGGTCCGACATCTTCTGCGTCACTAGGCCCCTAAAGTTTACTAGTACTTCTGGGGCTCCAAATTCAGTACTTACTATTGTTGGTCAAATTTGGAAGACACTCTAGGGTCGCAAATTGTATCAGGGGTTTGCAGTATGCACTGCTTGCTGCAGATGTGTTTGCTCATCAGGCTGTTCTTGACGCGTCACTGGAGGTGCCTTCTTTACATGCGAAGCACATGACCAGTTCTTACAGCTCGTGCACTTTACTCCAGTATTGGTCACCAACAGGACTGGTACTGGGCCCTAGCACCTGCAATGAATAGTGAAATTTAAATGAAAGATGAATCAATTATGACAGTTCTATGGTAGTCCCCACCTTGGTGGAGGTCTCTAGGTGCCAGCCTTGCATGGAGGTGTAAAGGAGTTAACTTTAAAAGCTTCCTCGCAGCCTGGAAAAGGGAGTTATACTCTGAGGTCCTCATTTCTAGTGGTCGTGTGTTAGGTGCAATATTTTTAGCACCTGATAACAATACCGTGTTGAATGTTATTCATTAGGTGCAATAAATAGCAACATTACAAGGTTTTCTCCTAACATGGAGCATAACATGCAGATTTTGGTGCTTACAGCACAAACATTCATATATGTCCCAGTATTCTCTGGGTTCTTTTTCTCCCTTTAACTTCCATCAGGGGGGTTTGACCTGCCAAAATTAACATTAATGTTTCAATCACACCCAGTAACTACCAAGTATAATCAAAATAGCAAAAATCATAACACCCAGATATGCCATGACAGAAGTTATCACGCATATCGAACATTTTCTGGCCACCCATAACGAGGGTGCAACTTGTGTGAGAAAGTTCCCCAAAATTAGAACTGCTGCCCACTATTTGCCACCCCTTGGTTTGAGCTCGTACCTGGATGCTATTGAAGCATGGTCCTGACTATCAGGGCTGGACTGGCAGTATCAGGCACCAGACATTTTCCGGAAGGCCGAAGGAGTGGGGCCGGTTTGTGGCCATGGGGCTGTTTTTGTCACTGGGGGCCAGTCGAGCGGCAATCTGCCAGGGCTGGTTGCTGTTCCCAGTCCGGCCCTGCTTCATATGGCCCGAAATGGTATAAAGGGCAAAATTCTCTTGTCTAAGGAATCAGCATCAGCAGTGGCTGCGCATGATCCTCCAGAGGCCAGCTTAAACCTAATCCAGCTGATTATTGGAAGCCCATGTGGTGACCTTCTTCCTTGGGGTGCATGGTCTCTCCCTTTAAGCGCATCCACGTCATGTATGGCTGCATTGTGGCAACTTCGTTGCTGCACCACAACAGAGGCAGGGAGGCCCAAGTAAAGGCAACTGCAGTTATCTATCTTAGAATTACTCATGGCCCCCACGACAAGGGGTTGGTGTTTTGGGGGTAGTAGAAGAAGGATGGAATTTTCCCAATGGATAGGCGAAGCTTCCCACTACCTTGCCTATGAGGGTTTCTAAGGGCATCCTACTATCGTATAGGAATCCAGGTTCTTAACCATAGAGAGCAGGGTCGGTGTTTGATTAAGCAGCATTAAAAGATGAATAAGTCTCTGTTTCCATTGATTCCCCCAATGAAGATGATGAACTCTGTTTTGACATTGTTCAATTTGGGCTGACTCTAGTGCATTCACCTTTCAAGCTTGAATAGGCGTTCTTTCAGCGTGTCAATTGTATTGGAGAAATTAGAACCCTTGATATACACTTCTGTGCCAACCGCATGGGGAGTGCACTTTAACTTCTGAATTAGAAAACAGCTAAAGCGGAGTGCACTTGAGTTGTTGAACAAAACAGTTTGTAAGTAGGGGTGTGTGAAATTTGTGCAATATACTTTTGCGTATTTACGCACATTTTCAGAAAAAATACGCATAATGACATGAAATTACGTGAAATACAAATCTGTCATTTAGAACTATATTTTAGTGCGCTATGCATTCTCAAGTCAAAACAGAGAACGCATTTCGCGATAAAACGATAGTGCAAATAAGACAATGGCGAGAGCAACAGAAGATCGCGTTCTGGTGAGTCACATTATTCCTATGCGCTGGCAGTGTAAGGTTGCTAGTCGCAGCAACTAGCTTGTAATTAGACAAAGTGGCTAATGGAATAATTTCAAGAATTTGATGTCACCTTTCTTTTTTCTGCCCTTTCCTTTTCTTTTTTTTTCCTTCTAGCTTTCTTTTTTTCTACTATAATAGCAATCTGTATTTTGCCTTTTTGGTGACTTCTTCATTTTGATTTTTTTTTTATCTTTCTTTATTTTGTTTGATTATTCAATAAAAAATATATTACGTAATAATGACAATGCAAAATTCCAGAAATTATACAAATTTTACCAGTGTAATTTACATTTTGGCTGAGCCTAGTGATCAGAGGAAGCCATGTGGGATGCCACACCCTAAAGTGACTAGAAATGATGAAAGAAATGTAAGCGTACTCACTAAGTTTTTTGCTTTATAAATAAACTAAAATAACAGATTTGCGAAGGTCCAGCCAGGGCCATAACTGCAATTTCATTACAAGACCGGAGGCTACCATTATGCAATAACTTGTATTGCTGCCCACACATGCAGCCCTTTAAAGAACATGTATTACATCATAAGTAAAACATTCCATAGAACATAACAAAACGTCATGCTAACTAGGCATCTCCCTCTTTTATTAGCTGCTTCTTGACAATTAAGTACATGTTTATTCTATCTCTCTATTTTGTACTATTTTTAAATCATAAGACTATCATTATAAGGTATGGTTTGCCTATTCAATCAAACTCAAAGATGACTTCTTTTCCTTACAGGTAATTAACTTTATTATCAGTATATCGATTGTATTTTTGACCATCTTTCCCCCTATAGGGAATACCCATTCAGCGTAGAAGGTGAGCAAACTACCCCCTTCTCATTGTCACCCTTCCAATTTATGGTCGGGTTTTCCTATTTGCCAACCGCTTGATTTTCTTGATAAAGAGCCTCTTAAAAAACAAAAGAGTTTTTTCTAACCTGAACACATCCCAGCGCGAAGCGCGAGGCTTGTCCTTCCCCAACCTCGGCTGAGGTCAATAGCCGAAACCGGGCCCCATATGGACCCAGCGAGCCTCCCAATCTGCTCGACTCGATGTGCCCCGACCTCGGCTGACTTCAAACAGCCGGGACCGGGTTACTCGTGGCCTTCGGGACTGCCTTTCCCCTCGACGATGGTCGCGGGGCAGGGCTTGCTCACTTCCATCTTTTTTGCTCGGTCGGGCTTCCCCATTGGGACCCGGCGAGCAAACATTTGATACTTTCGGAAGGTACGCCTCGCCTTGCGCTGTGCGTTTCCATGACAACGCACAGTGCAGAGTTCAACGGCAGAGTATTACAGAGCAGTTGGAGAGGGCGCTTGCATGGTAGGAGCTCATATTGCCATTTACCTACCAATAACTCTGAGCAAAAAATAGCCTCTAATCACCCTGACCAAAGACAGTGAATAAACACTGCCCTATACCCCTGGTTGACAAAATTAAGGCTCAGAAAAGCGCTCAGATATATACAAATAATTTTAAAGAGGAACGTTTGTTCTCGTAAATAACTTTATTTATTAAAATGTCAGAAAACGAAATACAGTTTAATGGGGACACTCCCCTTACCAAAAATACTTTAATGAACCTCTTTGAGAAACAACTCAAATCCTCTCTGAAAGAGGCAGTAGAGGCAGCGTTTATTAAAAGGAAAAGGGACCATATTGCTGAGGAAGACTCAGCTGATATCACTGATGAGGAAAGCCCTCTACCCAAAAAAGCAGGTAAGGCTTTGAAAAAGTCAAAGCACCTTAAAACCCACGGTAACCTTCGTGCTACAAAAGACAGGGTATTTTTCATAGGTAGCCTGTGCGTTATAGATGAGCTAGGTGCACCCAGTGGCAGGAAGAGAAAGAGCGACCTTCTTGGCACAATAAGTGCAGTGCCCCTTGTGGCACAAAAAGGCCAGGTGTCCTTCTCGGCACAAAAAACATTAATTCTATAACTGATAATGATGATGACTATTTGCTACCAATTGAAATTGATGATGAGGCGGACGAATATATATTCGATCCCCTCGAAAAGTTTGACGATGACCTCATTGATGCGGATTTAGAACCACCCAGTAGCTCCAGTTCCATTAAGGACCTAGCTGGGATTGAGATGTTTAACCACTCTTGCATTACTCATCCTAGGGGATCTGACTGGTGGCCTTTGGACCACGTAGCCAAGTTTATTAAATTCTGGATGAGAAAACCACTTGAAAAAGATACACAAAATTTGATGAGGTCGGAATGCCCTAGACCCTTTTTTGATAACAAGTCAGGTATGACACCAAATTTAGACCCAGAATTAATGACCTTCCTGTTTAAAAAAGGAAGAGACCCTAGGAAAGGACTAGAACGTTGCCTCAAGCAATGTCAAGATAAATTGTTGGACACTCTTGGACCTCTGGCCAGAATCCAAGACCTAGCTGAGGAATCCTTTGTTAAGGGCACTCCAGTGGATACTGAACTCCTCCGAGGATGGAGCCAACACGCCCTATGCCTTCTTGGCAATGCCAATGCAGGCCTTACCTCGGAAAAGAGAATAGATATACTAATGCGGATGAACCCTAAATTAGGAGACCTGGTGAACAAAGACGTCCAGGCTACTCTTTGGTGAAGACTTTGTTAAAACCTTGGGGAAATACGTTTCCACCTTTTCCACCTTCGGTAAGGCCCAGTCCAAAATGAGACGCATGTTTGGAGGTAGAATTTTTGGAAGGGCTGACAGGACGGGACTGGCTGCCAGTGGTGAACACTACAGGTCCCCCTTCTACCAACAGAATCAATGTAGATATAGAAGATACTTCTGCGGAAATAATTCCTTCTTTACGCAAAGAGGTCACAGCACTCGCGCATGAAGTGGAGGAGGCAGAGGAAGATTCCAAAGCCATGGTCAGCAAGGTAAAGACTTCTCCCTCTGGTTCTTTCCTCCCAAAGGTAGGGGGAAGGCTACACCTTTTCTACCAGAATTGGCCTTTACTAACAAACGATGGTTGGGTACTAGATACTAGGAAATGTTTCAAAATAGAGTTTGTCACAACTCCTTACCAGACTCTCCAACCCAGAGAACTCACCCTAGACCAATACGATCAACTCTAGAGAAGTGAGTCAAATGCTATCAAAAGGGGCGATTTCCAAGATATCAAACACTGGTCTGGGTTTTGTGAGCACAATTTCTCTAGTAAAGAAAAAAGAGAAAGGTTGGCGCTCTGTAATAAATTTGAGGGAACTAAATACTTTCCTTGTGTACAGACACTTCAAGATGGAAGGTATCCATCTTCTGAGAGACATCCCCCAAAAGAATGATTGGCTTGTAAACTGGACCTCAAGGATGCTTATTTTCCCTATGGACATAGAGTCTCAGAAATACCTAAGGTTTGTATGGAAAGGAGTGACCTACCAATTTTGTTGTCTCCCCTTCAGCCTCTCTTCAGCACCTTGGAGCTTCACCATGGTTCTGAGACCAGTGGTTGCCTCTCTGAGAAGAAGAGGAGTTCGACTAGTAATTTACTTAGACAACAGTTTACTGATGTCTCAAAGTCAAGAGGAACTGCTGACTTACATGAAATGGTCAGTGGACCTTTTAGAAGGTTTAGGATTTATTATCAACATAGAGAAGTCAGTTATGACCCAAACACAAAACCTGGAATTCCTAGGTTTCCAGGTAAACACCATTTCAGCCCAGCTACAACTCCCCTTAAAGAAGTTGTCCGAAATAAAAATGAAGTATTTATGTTTTATCCAAAAGTATAGTAAGCTTGCGAGAACTAGCAAGAGTAGTTGGTCTCTTATCCTCTTCAATTCAGGCAATCTCCCCAGGGCCTGCCTACTACAGAGACTGAAATCTTCAGGGCTGAGGGAGGGCCTTTGGTATTCAGACAAAGTTCCCCTCTCATTGGAGGCTCGAGAAGACCTCTTATGGTGGCAGAACAATCTAGACAGCTGGAACGGAAAAGCAATATTTGGGAACACCCCGGATCACACTCTGGAATCAGATGCAAGCAACATAGGCTAGGGTGCCAAATTGGGGGAAATGGAAATGGGGGGGAAGGATCCCAAGATGAAATACCACTACACATAAATTGCTTAGAAATGCTGGCAAGTTTAAATGCATTAGAGCTTCAAGTCAATACTAAAAAACTGCGTAGTTTTGATCAAACTGAACAACTTTACAGCTGTCTCCTACATCAACCGCTTGGGAGGGGCAAGGTAAAGGTTGCTTGCAGATCTAGCTGAAAGGATTTGGTACTTCTGCTGGAGTCAAAAAATTGTTCTAAAAGCAGAATTTATGCCTGGCCATCTAAACACGAGGGCAGATTGGAATTCAAGATTCCTAAGAGACTCTAGCGACTGGAAATTAAAGACAATAGTCTTAAAAAAGATCAAGACCTATGGGGCCCTTTCCAGGTGGATCTTTTTGCCAGCAGACTAACATTTCAGATAGATCAGTATTTCAGCTGGAGGCCAGACCCCCAAACTGCTGCAGTGGACGCTCTGGTTCAACCTTGGGACAAATGGAGATGCTACGCCTTCCCTCCCTTTGCACTGATTCAGAGGGTTCTGCTGAAAGTTCGAACAGAGAGTTGTTGCATCGTTCTAATTATGCCCTTTTGGAATACCCAAATATGGTTTTCAGGGGTAATGGAGTTAGCAATGGAGATCCCACGCCTTATTCCTAGGAATTTAAACCTTCTCCAGAGTCAAGAAGGCGAGGTGCACCCTCTTCTTTTAGAAGCAAACATGAACTTTCTTGCCTGGAGGAATTCAGGGGCTCAAGAAGATACTCTGGCCTTTCAGGAGAGGCTAAAGACCTACTAGATGAGTCATGGGCACCAGGAACAAGGAAGAGATATGCTGGTGTATGGAAGAAATGGTGTAGTTGGTGCCTGGAACGGTATCTGGATCCCTGGACGCCCCTGTTGTAGAGGTAGCCAATTACCTAGCAGGTCTATTTAAATCAGGTTTATGCTATAGAACAGTTAACTGCTACAGATCTGGAATCTCAGCAGGCCACTCACTGTTAAATGATTTTTCTGTTGGTACTGATCCCTTAATACGTAGAGAAATGAAGGGAATAAGACTTAAGCGCCCTCCAAAGGCCAAATATGATTCACTATGGAATGTTAACCTTATGTTTGACCTTTTCACCGCTTGGCCAGTTAACTCTTACCTTTGAGAAAACACTTATCAATTAAACTAGTAACATTACTTTGTCTAATATCCTTTAGAGGAGTGTCAGATGTTAAGGCGTTAGAAACATGTAATAGAATCTACTCCCCAGGTGGAGTACTTTTTGAGATACGGAAAAGGACCAAAACTATGTCCGAAAATATTTTTTATCGTTATTTACTGATTACCCAAAGCTATGTGTGGTGAGTTGTATGAAGGTGTATGAACAGATGATGATTCATTTTAGACCTGTTAATGAAACTCAATTACAAATATCCTTTGAAAAACCCTTTAAAGCAATCTCTTCTGCCACAATTTCGGGATGGGTTAGAACGGCATTGTTGGAAGCAGGGATAGACTTATCCAAGTTTGGTGTACACTCATCACATGGCACAATGACCAGTAAGGTGTTCTGGGGTGGAGGTTCCCTTGCGGGTATTCTCAAAGCAGCAGATTGGTCAAATGCTTCCACTTTTGCTAAGTTTTACCTTAAACCTGTGGAACATATACGTAATATAGCATTAAAAAGCTTTAAACTTGCATAATGGTAGCCTCCCGTCTTGAAATGAAATGACGATTCTCCAATTAACATACAGAGAGAATCTTGATTTAATTAAAGACTACGGAGGCTAACATTATCCCTCCCACCACTCCCTTGTGGATTTTAAAGACGTTATATGTATTCTTTGTTTTTTATATATGCTTAATGTTTAGATTAGACATCTTACTCTATTTTGTGGTTTTGAATTTCTTAACAATAGATATTACTTGCTCTCCTTCTTTCTTTCCAGACACTGCGTCACTGTGAGAACTTCTTTCTTATCAAGTGCATTTAACATGGAAGGAGTCGAATTTACAAATACTTTACCTTGTTCCAGCTCTAGGACGAGTAAGATGCCTAGTTACCACAACGTTTTGTTATGTTCTATGGAATGTTTTACTTATGATGTAATACATGTTCTTTAAAGGGCTGCATCTGTGGGAAGCAATAAAAGTTATTGCATAATGTTAGCCTCTGTAGTCTTTAATGAAATCAAGATTCTCTCTGTATGTTAATTGGAGAATCGTCATTCTCTGATGTAGTATTTGATGGTTGACAATATCAAAGGCTGATGATAGTACCCCAAAGAACCTTCGAGTCCACCTGTTTCATGGTGTTGTCCCACCCTGGTGTAGATAAAATCCCTTGGTTTACACATATCAAGGATGAATGCTGCAGGTTGGGAAAGCCCAGTCTTTAGAGTAACCCAGAGAAAGCATGCCCTGCAATCTCACGCACTGAACTAGTAAAAATATACCATATGACCAAAATTGCAGCTATCGAAGGGAGCTCAAACTTAGGGCACTTCATTACCAACTTTCTGCTAATGAAAGAAGTATATATCAGTGAAACCTTCCTGGATGATATCCAACCTCCCCTTGCTAGGAAACATTATGTTCAGTTCAGATATGGTACCGTGCCGCTTCGTGTCTTTTCATGTAAATGGTCAAAAACAGCTTTGCGAAGGTGCCCTGCCTCTAACTGTGAGGAAGAGTCAGAGCTTCATGTTCTTTTTTTTTGCCCTGGCTATAAGCCAGCTAGGCAGCGCTGGCTTACCCAGTTGTGCAGGAATTTAGGGTCTGTGCACTGTGGGGAGGCCTTTAGAGTCATGAAAACTGACACTCGCAAGCCCATTGTATTCGCCGTATCCCGAATTTTAATCTCAATATGGCGTAGGCCGCACTTAAATCAGATATTAAAGCTGTAAGCACACACAATGTCTCCTTGTGCAGTGGTCTAACGCAATTTTAAAGTCCCCCATAACGTAATATTGTCCCCATCCGTTAGAGCATTTATTTAAATTTTAAAGCTTTTATCTCCTAAATTGTATCTTACTAAGTTTTTATCGTTCTTTGCATGTGTATACAGGGTGGCTTGTGAGATTATCCCTTTTAACCTACCACCCCATGGGCCCGATTCACAGAACTAACTTAGGACAAAATCCGAAACTTACTACCATTTTGGTATTCACAGAAGGCACTTACTCATTTTGGTATTCACAGAAGTTAGGACTCCTAACTTTAGGACTCCTAAATGCCTTCTGGCAATACCGAAAGTCTGAAAATTAGGATTTTTCTCAGTTTAGGAGTCCTAAAGTTAGGACTCCTAACTTTACTACTACTAAACTGTTTTAGGGCTTTCGGTATTCACAGAAGGCTTTTAGGAGTCCTAAAGTTATGAGTCCTAACTTCTGTGAATACCAAAAGGAGTAAGTGCCTTCTGTGAATACCAAAATGGTAGTAAGTTTAGGATTTTGTCTTAAGTTAGTTCTGTGAATCGGGCCCTATGACTTTACTAAAGCATTTTAATATTGTCCAAAACCAATTTTATTCCTACAGCCACAATTACCAAGTGTTAGAAATGGGATTTCTGGCTAGCTGAGACTTGCGCCAAAGCGAGGCAGAAACCACCACTCTAGTCAGGATAAGGGAGTTACACGTCTAAAATAACCCCTGCTCACCCCCTTTGGTAGCTTGGCACGAGCAGCCAGGCTTATCTTAGAGGCAGTGTGTAAAGTATTTGCACATAACCAACAGTAATACAGCATACACACTACAAAAAGACACCACACCAGGTTAGAAAAATATCCAATATTTTTATATAATTAAAATAAGACCAAAAACGATAAAAACTCCACAATACTATACTTAGAAGTTCACAGTTCAAAAACTACGTTGATTAAAAAGAGTTCCTTGGGTGGATAGCTCTATCCGGGCTTCCATGGCGTCGTGAGCACACAAATCCGAAAACAGTTCTGGCTGACCGCGGGGTCGCGGCCAACTACGGTGTCGGGAAGACTCGCAAACAGTACCTTTCAGAGATGCAGGGCAATGGGGCCCTTAAAGTCACTCGCCTTGCAGGTCGAGCTCCTCTCTGATGGGATCAGGAGCGCTGGCACCAACAGGCGTTGGATGCTGCGTTGCGAAGTGCCCCCAGGTCGCGGTGCGAGCGGCGGCTCAGTGGCGGCATCAGATGGCGTCGTCAGTGAGACCAGGGTCGCAGTGCGAGATGGAGGCGGTACTCGTCGCGGTGCTAGCAGGTCACGGTGCAAGCAGCGGCGTTGTCGTTGCTGGAGCGATGTCGTCGGCTCACGAACTGGAGTCGATGACACCGGCGTTGGTGGGCTAAGGCTGTGATGTGGGAGGAGGGCGGCCTGTCGTGTAACTTACGAGCGGTGCCCCCGAACCACGGTGCAAGCAGCGGCGCCGATTTCAGCGGGAGGTGGTGGCATCAGGAAGGCCACGGCATTGTCGTGTAGCGAGGCAGTGCAGAGTGCGGGTCCACAGGTCGCGGTGCAAACAGCGGCTCGGTGTTGGCATCAGCAGGCATCCTCGGTGAGACCAGCGTGGCGGCGGTGCCCTCTGCGGTGCCAAAGCTTCGGCGTGAAGCAAGGCGGCGCGGAGTGCAGTGCCCACAGGTCGCGGTGCGAGTAGCGGCTCGGTGATGGCATCAGCAGGCGTCCTCGGTGAGACCAGGGTTGCGGTGCGGCGTTGCGGCGGTGTCCTCTGCGGTGCCTTCAGGGCACGGGTTCGGCAGGGTCGTCGTAGAAGTCGTCGAGTGGCGTACTTCGGGTTGCAGCACAAAACACACAGTCCCCAGTGCTGCGGGTCGAAGAACCTGAAGTCTTTGCTGTTCCTGAGACTTTGGAGAGTCTCACCAATTCGGTTTCAGAAAGTCCAGTCCAGGCCTTTCACTGCCCATGACAGAAGCAGCATCTGCAGGTCAACCCAGCAAAGCAAGCAGCAAAGCGGTCGTTCCTCTTAGCAGTTTCTCCGGCGCTTCTCCTGTGCAGTCTTCTTGATCCAGGTGAGTTCTAAAATTCAGGGGTCTGGGACCCAGCATTTGTACACAAAAATCCTTTGATCTGCCAGGCAGAGGGTGTCGGTGTCCGGCCAGAACCAGTTGGGCCTTCTCTGGCATGAATTCCTGGCAGGAGGTGGAGACGGCTTTGTCAGAGGCAGACCCGGCCCTTTGAGGTGCAAGGAAATCGTAGCCCAGGTCTAATCAGCCCTTTCCTGACCTATTCAGACCATCTGGAGCCCCTCTGGCCCCCCAGCCTTCTGTCCTCCAAAACCCAGACAGGCAATACACATTCCAGCAGAGACATACGGGATGACCAAGCAAAATAATAACCACTTTCTAAAAGTGGCCTCTATGAAATCAGAATAAAAAGGGCACCCTCGCTAAAGGCTGCGTCTTTAGATGCTGAGTTCAGGCATACCAAACTTCATTCACTTATACCTTTTTCGCGCTACGTACGTGGGTGGTACAATCCGTGCTGCAGGCCCATGAGTAGCGGTTGACTCACAAGCCCCGGCACTCACAGTGCCCTTTACTGGGGACTGACAAGTAAGTCACACATCCAATCCGAAAACAATTTACCACAGGAGCACCAGTGCTTTACCACTGATCAGCAGTGCGAAAAGCACGCAGAAACGTTATACCAGCAAAAACCGGGAGGGCAGAAATCAAAAACTCGGGGGAGACATGCCAAAAGCTGCCAAGTCTAACACACGTCCCCTCCAGCTGAAAGTAGGGGGAACTACCCACACTCCTGAGAGTTCTCCTCACTAAGGCGGCAGAACCGGGACAGGCCATCTGCGTTGGCGTGTTCTGACCCCAGACAGTGTTCCACTGTGAAGTCCATTCCCTGTAGGAAGATGGACCACCTCAGCAGTTTTGGATTCTCCCCCCTCATCTGCATTAACCACCTGAGGGGGCCTGTGGTCGGTATGAACCCGGAAGTGAGTCCCAAACAGGTAGGGCCTCAGCTTCTTGAGTGCCCAGACCACAGCGAAAGCTTCCCTTTCTATGGCACTCCACCTCTGCTCCATGGGGAGTAGCCTCCTGCTAAGGAAGACTACCGGCTGGTCCAGGCCCTCTTCGATCAGTTGTGAGAGCACCGCTCCCACGCTATGCTCTGACACGTCGGTCTGCACAACAAATTCTTTGGAGAATTCGGGGGCCTTGAGCATGGGGGCCGTGCACATGGCGGCCTTCAGGATATCAAACGTCCTCTGGCAGGGCTCAGTCCAGATCACCTTTTTCGGCTGCTTCTTGGAAGTCAGATCAGTTAAGGGGGCCACAATGGTGCCATATCCCTTAACAAACCTCCGGTAGTATCCTGTGAGTCCTAAGAAGGCCCTCACCTCTGTCTGGGTCTTGGGGGGCTCCCAAGCCAGAATGGTGTCAATCTTGGGCTGTAGGGGCGCCACCTGGCCGCTCCCTACCTGTTGTCCCAAGTACACCACCGACCCCTGCCCTATCTGGCACCTACTGGCCTTAATCATGAGGCCTGCCGTCTGCAGCGCCCTCAACACTTCCCTGAGGTGTTGCAGATGTTCGTCCCAACTGAAGCTGAACACCGCAATGTCGTCCAGGTAGACGGCGCTGAATTCCTCCAGCCCGGCCAACAACTGGTTGACCAACCTCTGAAACGTGGCAGGGGCATTCTTCAAGCCGAAGGGCATCACACGGAACTGGTAATGCCCGTCCGGGGTCGAGAATGCAGATCTTTCTTTGTCCCCCTCGGTTAGGGCGAACTGCCAGTACCCTGACGTTAAATTGAACGTACTCAGGAATGTGGCCGCTCCCAACCGGTCGATGAGCTCATCGGCTCGGGGGATGGGTTGTGTGTCAGTCCGCGTGATGGCATTGAGCCCCCGATAGTCCACGCAGAACCGCAGTTCCAGGGCGGCACCGGGCGCCGTTGCCTTCGGGACCAAGACCACGGGGCAGGCCCATGGGCTGCTGGACGGCTCAACCACCCCTAACGCCAACATCATCAAGACCTCCTCTTTGATGCTGGCCTTGACCCGGTCAGCCAACCGGTAAATCTTTTGTTTCACCGGGGGGCTGTTGCCAGTATCCACGTCGTGGATACACCAGTGAGTAACACCTGGGGTCAAGGAGAACAGTGGGGCAAACTGCTCCAACAACTCAGGGCCGGGGAGAGGGTCACACCCTCCACTGATCCATCCCCCTCTTGGGTGGACAGGAGGTGCGGGAGAGGCTCACTCTCTGCTTCATTCCCGTTGTCCGTCGCCAAGAGCATGCTCACTTCGGACCTCTCAAAGTGAGGTTTGAGGCGGATAACGTGGAGGACCCGTAACGGGTTCCGGGGAGCCTGCAAATCCACCAGGTAGGTGACCTCACTTTTGCGCTCCACCACCACAAAGGGCCCCGTCCACTTGTCCTGCAAGGCACAAGGTTCCACAGGGGCCATAACCCACACTTTCTGTCCAGGTTGAAACTCTACCAGAGTGGCATTCTGGTCATACCACTTCCTCATTTCTTCCTGGCTGGCCTCGAGGTTCGCCTGAGCGAGTTTCCTGAAGTGGTTGCGGAAGGCCAGCATGTAGCTGAACACATCCTGGGGTGTCTTCCTGAGAGCGGTCTCCCAGCCCTCCTTCACCAAGCTGAGCAGTCCTCGCACAGGGTGACTGTACAGAAGCTCAAAGGGGCTGAACCCAAGAGACTTCTGGGGTACCTCCCTGTAATCAAAGAACAGGCATGGTAAGAGGACGTCCCACTTACGCCTCATGGGTACAGTGAGACCCTTGATCATGCCCTTAAAGGTCTGGTTGAACCTCTCTACCAGACCGTAACCTCGGGGGGTGGTAAGGAGTGGTGAAGTTGTACATAACACCACACTTCTTCCACAGGGATGTCATATACTTCGATATGAAGTTGGTCTCCCTGTCGGAAACCACCTCTCTGGGGAACCCCACATGGGAAAAGATCCTGATAAATGCCCGGCTCACCACTGGCGCTGTCGTTGTCCTGAGAGGGATTGCCTCCGGGTACCGGGTAGCATGGTCCACCAAGACCAGGATGTACCTGTTGCCCATGGCTGTCTTGGGATCCAGTGGCCCCACGATGTCCATCCCTACTCTTTCAAAGGGTGTCCCCACCACGGAGAACGGTTGGAGAGGCGCTTTGACCTTCCTCCCACTCTTGCCACTTGCCTGGCAAGTTTGGCAAGACTGACAATGCGCATCCGACTGCTTTCACATTTGAGGCCAGAAAAAGTGGGTGAAAAGCCGGTCAAAGGTCTTGTCCTGCCCCAAGTGTCCTGCCAAAGGCACGTCGTGAGCCAGACCCAGTAGGAAGGTCCGGAAGTGCCGGGGTACCACCAGCACACGGGCTGATTCAGGTTCCGCGACCTTAGGCTCGCTCTACAGGAGATCATTCTCCCAATAGATCCAATGTGATCCAGACTGATCACCAGTCACCTGGGCTGCTGCCTGCCACCGCAGACCCTCCAGAGAAGGGCACTCCTGCTCCCGGCAGAACTCCTCCCTGGTGGGACCCCCTTCTTGCTGCCACTGGGTCAGCTCAGAGATGTCCCCCAGTTTGGCTACCTGCTCCCCTGTAGGCACCCGGGCTTCCCCCTCGAAGTCCGCCTCCTCCCGTGCCATGGGAACCTCAGGGGCCAGTTTCCTGCGCCCCTTGCCCTTTCTCTTGGCAGGGACCAGGGCCACTGTCTCAAGCTCCGGGTCCCTCTGATCACCCTCTCGGGCCGCCATCGACCGAGTGGACACGCATGCCTACTCTGGCAACCCCAACATCTCCAAGTGGGACCTTAGCTCAACATCCTTCCATAAGGACTGCTCCAGGTCATTACCGAGCAGACAATCGACGGGTATGGAAGGGCTCACAACTACCCTCAGTGGACCTGAGACCCCCCCCAATCAAAGGGAACCTGCGCCACCAGACACTGGCGCTCTGAATTGTCGACGGCTATCACCTGGTGGAATGCCCTGGGGACTACCCGAGTCTCAGGGACCAGGTGACACCGAACTGAGGTCACACTGGCTCCGGTATCCCTGAGAGCCTCTACCCTTTTCCCGTTGATGGTCACCCAGGTGCTGTATTTCTTTGTGTTAGGGGGCACCTGGGCTCCAGGGATCATCTCACTGTCCCCTAGTGAGACGAGGGTAATTTCGGCGGGGTCCCCACCCTCCTGTTGGGACTCCTCCCCAAGCGCTAATCTGGCCAACACTTTGGACTGCCCACCGGTGGGGGGCTGGATCCCCTTTGGGCACCTGGGGTCTCCCTTCATGTGCCCCACCTGACTGCATGCAAAACACTTGCGGGGGTCGGTCTCGGCAGGCTTTCCTGTCGAGGCCCCTTGCTTCTTATCTCCGGGGGGATGGGAACCTTTACCCTGGGTGTTATTTTGGGCCCTTTCGAGAACTCCTTTGTTTTACCCTTGTCCCCCCCACTCTTCGGCTGGGGACCCTGCCCACCTTTGGCTGAGTCTCTCCTGAATGCTTTCTTGTGGACCCTGGTACTCACCCAGCGGTCCGCCTCTATAGCAAGCTTCCTGGGGTCAGTTAGCTTACTATCTACTAGGTGCTGGCGCAGATCTGCAAAACAGACTGGACAGGTGCTTCCACGCAATCAAATTGTAGAGCCCCTTAAAATCTGTCACATTGCTGCCCTTCACCCAGCCATCCAACGATCGACAAAACCCATCCACACATTCCAGCCACGTGTTGGCATCAGATTTCTTCCACGACCGAAACTGATCCTGGTACTTCTCAGGAGTGAGACCATACCTAGAGAGAAGGGCTTCCTTCATATCAGCATCGGTGCGGTTAGGCCCCTTACCCAAAGCTGTCAAAGTATCCCTGGCTTCCTCTGGGAACAAAGACTACTATTCTGCCTCCCAATTCTCCTGAGGGACCCCATTCATGTGTATCGCTGCCTAGTAACCCTGAAACCACCTCTGTATGTTGTCCCCCTTCTTGAACTCTCTGCCCACATTCTTAGGGATGTGTATGATTCGGTCGGTCTGTCTTGACGAGTTGCTGCCACCATCTGAGCTGGTTCATTTCTCTTGATCCAGCTCTTTCATCCTACCTTCATGTTCCAAAACCATTCTCTTCTCCACCATGGCCAATCTAAGCTTTTCTAGCTCTGTGGCGGCTCTCCTTGCTTCCCACCTGTCCTCCAGCTCCTCTGGGGACAGGCCACTGCTGCCTGGATAGAAGGGTTCCCCCCTCCCAAAAGCACATCCATCCTAAGACTAGGCTCCCCCGCCTCTCCACTAAGGTCCCCAGATTGCCCATTTGCGCCTCTGTCTGCTACCCAGGCCCTCAGCGCCTTTTGTAGCTCGTCCTTCCTAGTGAGGCCCCTGACTTGGACTTTTAGGTTTTTGCACACAGACTTCAATTCTCTCACAGTGTAGCGCTCCAACCTATCCTCCTCAAAGGCAATGTCCATGGATGCAACAGACGATGCTACTGATTCCAGCATGATGAAGCAGAAAGTTCACCTGGCAAGATCACAAAAACCTGCCAAAAAGAAAACAAGTTAGTATGTGGCACGTAATGGTCTGCGATATGGCAGTAGTGCACACCAATCACTGTAAGTCAAGTGCAAACGCAAGTCCGATCCTCACCGCTGACAACCAATGTTAGAAATGGGATCTCTGGCTAGCTGGGACTTGCGCCAAAGCGAGGCAGAACCCACCACTCTACTCAGGATAAGAGAGTTACATGTCTAAAATAACCCCTGCTTACCCCCTTTGGTAGCTTGGCACGAGCAGCCAGGTTTATCTTAGAGGCAGTGTGTAAAGCATTTGCACATAACCAACAGTAATACAGCGTACGCACTACAAAAGGACACCACACCAGTTTAGAAAAATATCCAATATTTTTATATAATTAAAATAAGACCAAAAACAATAAAAACTCCACAATACTATACTTAGAAATTCACAGTTCAAAAACTACATTGATTAAAAAGAGTTCCTTGGGTAGATAGCTCAGTCCGGGCTTCCACGGCGTCGTGAGCACACAAATCCGAAAACAGTTCTGACTGACCGCGGGGTTGCGGCCAACTACGGTGTCGGGAAGACCTGCAAACAGTACCTTTCAAAGATGTAGGGCGATGGGGCCCTTGAAGTCACTCGCTTTGCAGGTCGAGCTTCTCTCTGATGGGATCAGGAGCGCTGGCGCCAACAGGCGTCGGGTGCTGCGGTGCGGTGTGCGGTGCCCCCAGGTAGTGGTGCGAGCAGCGGCTTGGTGGCGGCATCAGATTGCATCGTCGGTGAGACCAGGGTCGCAGTGCGAGATGGAGACGGTGCTCGTCGCGGTGCTAGCAGGTCACGGTGCAAGCAGCAGCGTTGTCGTTGCTGGAGCGCTGTCATCGGCTGACGAACTGGAGTCGATGACACCGGCGTCGGTGGGCCAAGGCTGCGATGTGTTATGAGGGCGGCACGTCATGTAACTTACGAGCTGTGCCCCCGAACCACGGTGCAAGCAGCGGCGCCGATTTCAGTGGGAGGTGGTGGCGTCAGGAAGGCCACAGCGTTGTCGTGAAGCAAGGCGGTGCAGAGTGCAGTGCCCACAGGTCGCAGTGCGAGCAGCAGCTCGGTGATGGCGTCAGTAGGCATCCTCGGTGAGACCAGGGTCATGGTGCGGCGTTGGTGTGGTGCCCTCTGCAGTGCCTTTAGAGCACGGGTTCGGCAGGGTCGTCATAGACGTCGTAGAGCGGCGTTCTTCGGGTTGCAGCACAAAACACACAGTCCCCAATGCTGCGGGTCGAAGAACCTGAAGTCTTTGCTGTTCCTGAGACTTCGTGAACAGGGGGCAAGCTCTACCTCAAGCTCTTGGAGAGACTCATCAATTTGGTTGCAGAAAGTCCAGTCCAGGCCTTTCACTGCCCACGACAGAAGCAGCCACTGCAGGTCAGCCTAGCAAAGCACGCAGCAAAGCGGTCGTTCCTCTTAGCAGTTTCTCCGGCACTTCTCCTGTGCAGCCTTCTTGAGCCAGGTGAGTTCTAAAATTCAGGGGTCTGGGACCCAGCATTTGTACACAAAAATCCTTTGATCTGCCAGGCAGAGTGTGTCAGTGTCCGGCCAGAACCATTTGGGCCTTCTCTGGCGTGAATTCCAGGCAGGAGGTGGAGACATCTTTGTCAGAGGCAGACCAGGCCCTTTGAGGTGCAATGGAATTCCTCCCCCTTCCCCCATCGCAGCCCAGGTCTAATCAGCCCTTTCCTGACCTATCCAGACCATCTGGAGCCCCTCCGGCCCCCCAGCCTTCAGTCCTCCAAAACCCAGACAGGCAATCCACAATCCAGCAGAGACATACGGGATGACCGAGCAAAATAATACCCACTTTCTAAAAGTGGCCTCTATGAACTCAGAATAAAAAGGGCACCCTCGCTAAAGGCTGCGTCTTTAGACGCTGAGTTCAGGCATGCCAACTTAATTCACTCTCTCTACACGAAAAGGTCCTGTAAATTTGCTCAAACCACTTCTCAACCTACCCGACCTTACTTTGACCCAATTTCCAACCACAAACTTGGAGGAAACCTCCTTATGAACTCGCTCACCACCACTAACAATCCAATCTTGCAACCAAGAGGGAACAAGCCTAGAACTGGGAAAGCACCCTCTCATAAGTACAAAAGGACATTTATGAGAGACACTATGAACTGTAGACCGATAGGCCCACAACATTTCATCAATTAACCGCTTCGGGGAATGACCACCAGATAATGCCAATTGAATGGTTCCTTTTACCAATCTGTAAGCCCTTTCAACCATACCATTGCTCATAGGGTTATACAGTGAATGCGATATGGGATATACGAATGCTTAACTTCACGTTTTTCCAGAAAACAACGCATCTCACTAGAAACCAACTGTGTATTGTTAACAAAGTATGAGGCACTCCTTCCTCCAAAAATACACCCTCCAAGACTTTAATGGTGGAAGGCGTAGTAATGTCTCGCAAAAACTTAACAATCAACCACCTGGAGTGAACATCCACCATCACTGCAGCGAATCGCATATCAGAAGAAACCTCAGACAGGGTACCTATGAAGTCCAGACAGACAGTGCTCCAAGGTTTCCCAGGATCCGTACTCTGTCCCATACTGCTCTGACATCCAACCTTCAATCTCTTCTTGCTATCCTTGCAGAGAGAACACTCTTCCACCCATCTCCTGATCTGATCGTCCATCCCAGGCCACCAAAAGTCTTCCTTGACTCTCCTGATTGTCATACCTTGTCCCAAATGTCCTTCGTGGGCGAGTCTGAAAATGTTAAGTCTTAAATTAGCAGGTGGAACAAAGCAATCCCCTCTCATGACCACATCAGACCCACATAACGACAATTCATCAATTACCTTGCAAAAAGGTGTAGCATACACAGACACTGTGCTTTCTCTGCGTACACCCAACTTGATCATGCAGATAACTTCCTTTAACACAGAGTCAGACTGCATACCATCTTCCCACTGCACCCTGGAAAACGCACCATACTTGCAGTCATGTATGTCACAAATAGAGGCTACTGCCTCTTCAGACTGAAACCTCCCCACCACCTTCTTATCAACACGTTCCCATTCCAAAGACATATGGGAGAGACAATCTGCCTGAGAATTTCTCCAGCCGTGAATAAATTCTACATCATACAAATACTCCTGTAACCTGGCAGCAACCCTTGCCAAACGTGCAGAACCTTTGCCAGCACCCCTAGCAGATAATATCTTGATCAGTGGTTTGTGGTCAGTCCTTAACACAAATCTGTTTCCCCACAAATACACTCTGAAATACTCCGAACCCCATGCAGCAGCTAAAGCCTCCCGTTCAATTATTGAATAATTCCTTTCAGCTTGACTGAGATTACTAGAAGCAAACGCTATAGTTTTTCAGTACCATTCTGTAGTTGGGAGAATACTACCTTGCCACCTGTGGCTTTATCATTGTGCTTAGCTGAAAGCTGCCTTTAAATAAGAAGAGTACCATAGGGAGTCTGGCCTCTCTTCTGGAATATTCATATCTTTGATCGGTTAATTCCTGTCCTATTTGCTCCTTTGTAGATATGATATTCACAAATGTGCCCAGAATTGATTAGATAGAGTTGTGTAAGTGCACACTTTTCATGAACTTTGGCTTACTATACATTAATTGATAAGAAAGGCTTAAGAATTTGGCTTACCTGTTTATGTTCTGAGCAGTGCCAAGATACCCTTTCTGGGATGATTGATGCGGGTTATAAATTAAATTAACAGAACAAAATAACTTGATAAGAATTGGCACTACAAAACTAGCTGCGTGTCAAATGAGAAGGAGCTATATAGCTCTGTTCAGACAAGGTGCCTAACCAGAACAGCCAACTCTGCTACAGTGAAAATAGCTTTGAGAGGTTAGTCACTGTAAGGATGTGTGGCACATGTATGTTTACATGTCCTACTTTTAAATACCAATCCCTCAGCCTCTATGGGCACGAATGCCTACCTTAGGAGTAACATGTTAATATTTAAAAGAAGGGTTTTAGGGCTGTCAACTAGGTTAATTTGGACAAGTTGAATTGGCAGTTTGAAAACTTCTCTACCAGGCCACAATGGAAGGCATGGGGTCTGGTTGGTTGTGTCTCTGCAGTGGGTGGCACAATGTGTGCTGCAGCACACTGTTGAAATTAAATTTAATTTACAGGCCCTAGGTACACTTTGCACCATGTAGTAGGGACGTGTAGGTAAGGTAAATCAATCAATCAGGCGGTTCTTGTATAGCGCTGCTTATCACAAGTGAGGGTATGCAGGCGCTGGACTGCAGGTTTCAGTCGAAAAACTAGGTCTTGAGTCCCTTCCCGTATGTCCGTGATGATGATTTTCAGAGGTGTAAGGGGATGGTGTTCGCAGACTTGGTGGCGAGGTGGGAGAAGGACTGTACTCTAGTGCGGCAGTGGTGGATGCACAGTATCTCTGCGAGGGCAAGGTGAGTGGAGTGGAGGTTTCTGGATGGTTGGTGGAAGTTCAGGCGGTGGTTCATGTATGAGGGTCCTTGGTCAGGGAGGACTTTGTAGGCATTGGTCAGTATAAATTGACATCTTTCCTGGATGGCAAGCTGGGGAGGTCTCTCAGGTGTTGGATGATGTGGGTCCATTTGGGCAGGGTGGGGATCAGTCTGGCTGCATCGTTATGGATCATCTGCAGTCTTCTCATGAGTTCACTGGTGGTGCCTGTTTAGAGTGTGTTGCCGTGGTCCAGACAGCTGGTGATGAGAGCCTGCTTCACTATTTTCCTGATGCTGATGGGGAGCCATTTGAAGATTCTACAGAGCATGCAGAAAGTGTGGAAGCAGGCTGAGGGGATGGCGTTGACTTGTCGTTTTGTGGAGAGTTTGCTGTCCAGGATGATGCTGAGGTTGCGGGCGTGGTCTTTCGGAGTGGGGTGGATCCAAGTTTCGATGGCCACCAGGAGTCGTTCCACACTGTGCTGTGGCTGCCAAAAATCAGCACTTCGGTTTTGTCAGTGTTGAGCTTCAGGCAGTTGCCCTTCATCCAGGTTGAGATGTTCTTCATGCAGTTGTGAAAGTTAGACTTCGTTGTGATGAGGTGTGCTGACAGCGAGAGGACGAGCTGGGTGTCGTTGGCATAGGAGATGATGTTGATGTCATGGGTTTTGACGATGTCTGCTAGCGCGTCATGTAGATGTTGAAGAGGGTTGGACTGAGGGATGAAACTTGAGGGAAGCCGAAGATGGTGCGCTTGGGATGTGAGGTGAAGGGAGTGAGACGGATTCTCTGGGTGCGGACCATGAGAAATGATGCCATTCATCTGAGAGCATAATCTTGGATTCTGACCTGGTGCAGTTGTTTGATGGGTGTGTGGTGGGAAACTGTGTCAAAGGCTGCAGAGAGTTCAAGAAGGATAAGGGTGGCCAATTCTCCTCTGTCTAGTAGGGTGCAAATGTCATCGGTCCCACTAATCAGGGCTGTCTCGGCGCTGTGGTTGGTTCTAAAACCTGTTTGGGAGGGGTCAAGAAGGTTGTTTTTCTCCAGGTATTCAGTGAGTTGAAGGTTGATGGTCTTTTCCAGAACTTTGGTGGGAAACGGGAGCAGCAATATGGGGCAGCATTTCTGGAGATCGCTAGCTCTGCGGAGGGTTCTTGAGGAGCTGTCTGACCACTGAGTGTTTCCAGGCATTGGGAAAGGTGGCTATGGAGATGAAGGCATTGCGGTTGGTGGTGATCTGATGGCTGATCTTGTCATGTCCGAGGTTGAAGAGTCAATTGGGGCATGAGTTGAAGGGAGCTCCCGAGTGGATGGAGTACATTGAGGCAGTAGTGTTTGGTGTGCTAAGTTGTTCCCATGTGTTGAGCAGGTGGTTGGTGGCTGTCGCCGTGGGAGTGGGGAGGCTTACGAGATTGGTAGGTTGGGGTATTGACGTTTCTGTATATCATGGCTATCTTCTTGTGGAAGTAGTCTGCAAGAGCATAGCAGAGTTCTAGTGAGGAGGGGTTTGAGTATTCCGTGGCTGATGGGTAGGTGAACTCCCTGACAATGGTGAAGTGTTCTTTGGTCTGGTTGGTGCTGGCCTCGATGCGGTGTGTCAGGGCCTCCTTTTTTATGACTTACATTGATGGTGGTAGTTGTTGAAGGCAGACTTGAAACTGGCTCGCTCAGTGTCGCTTCTGCTAGCGCCCCATCTCCTTTCTAGTTGTTTGCATTTGCGTTTCAGTGCACTGAGTTCTGGGGTGTACCACCTGTCTCGTTTCGTGGATCTGTGCATTTTAGCTGGCTTGGTGGAGGTGACTTGGTTGGCGCGCAGGTGAGTCAAGCGTTGAAGTTCTCTACTGCCCTATACAGGTTGGTGGAGACGTCAGGCTGGGTTTACTGAGGGTGTCAGTCCATTGGTGCTATGTGACTTTGGTCCAGCTGCAGAAGGGGGCGCTGTGGTGGTTGGGGGTGGTTCAGCATTGGTAAAGTGGACAGTGTAATGGCCAAACCAGGTGAGTTCCCGGGGGGGTGGCTATATCGGACTCTGTTGCTGGACGTTTAGATAGGGTCCAGCGTCTGTCCTCCTCTGTGCATGGGGTCTGAGACCAGCTGCGTTAGGCTAATGTTGTCCAATTGTTCCAGGACATCGGTGGAGTTCATGTCTGTGGGGTCGTCCAGGTGGAAGTTGTGGTCTCCCAGGAAGACGTAGTGTTCAGATTCGAAGGTGAGCGGGCTGATGAATTCTGTGATGATGTCGCTGAGGCCGGTTTGTAGTCCTGGGGGTTTGTAAGCGAGGGTGCCTTTAATGGGGGTTTTGTCGTCTGTGTTGAGTTGGAAGTACAGATGCTCTATGATCGTCGTTGTTTCATCTGCTGTGGAGGTGCAGATGATAGATTCCTTGTGTACAATGGCAATGCCACCTCTGTGTCTGTTGGTTCGGTCCTGTTGTTTTAATTCGTAGCTGTTGAGTGTAACAAATCTCTTCTCACTCCACTCGTACGCTCTGTCAGAAATGGTGGTCGGGCTTTTTCTTTTCTTGCTCCCACTCTGTGGAACAAACTGCCTCTACATCTACGTATTATTTCTGATCATAACCATTTCCGCCAGAATTTAAAACCATGGCTGTTTGACCATTAGCTCTGTCTCTTTTTATGCTGATAACATGGGAGCCGTCTGCCAGGGCCATAAGACCTTCGGGTGATGTGTGCGCTAAATAAATGTTCCTTGATTTGATTTGGTGTTGCAGTGGCGATGTCTGGAGCCGATGCGGGGTGAGCCATGTCTCCATGATAAAGATAGCGTCGGGGTGAGGATGGAGATGGTGTCCCAGACTTCAGTGGCGTGTTTGCATAGTGATCTGGCGTTGATCAGGAGGCATCTGAGTGGTTCCGGGGAAGTGACATGCGGTGAGGAGGGTGTGGCGCTGGCTTCTGCAAGGGCAACTGGTCCAGGAATGGAGGTGAACCGGCATTGGAGGCAGGTGAACGGTTCAGCTGTGGAGAGTGGAAATGCGAGACAGCAGCTGTTGCTGTGTCCAGGGTCCAGGGCACAGATATCTGTGTAGGAGTACCTGTGGAAGTTCGGAGGGCCAGGGTTTTGGACACTGGGCAGGGTCCAGACACGGACAGGTGCACTCAGGTTTGCCTTTGGTACACCTTCGGTGTGCCGGTGGTGCGGCCATGCTGCAGCCTCCATTAAGTAGGTGCTGGGAAGGGTGATGGGGAGGTGGAAACGGGAAAAACGGCACAGTAAACGGCAGGCATGAAGAAGCGGCGAGTGGCATTGGTCCTCGTGGCCTAGGGGCACAGGAACCTGGGGGTTAAGTGTGGGCACGGTACCTGAGCAGCAAGGCTGGCTGGTGAGGCTGACTTGCGACGGGAGCAGCAAGGCTGGCTGGTGAGGCTGACTTACGGCGGGAGCAGCAGGAGGCGACTGGCAGCAGGGGAGCTGGTGGGGACCTGCTCAATGGAGCCGTGCTGCGGCCTCTATTAAGTAGGTCCTGGGAGGGAAACTGGGGAGCCAAAAAGTGGGAAAAATGGCACAGGAAAGAGCAGACAGGAAGGAGCAGTGAATGGCACTGGTCCTGGTGGCCTAGGGACCGGGTACTTGGGGGCTAAGCGTGGGCACAGTACCTGGGCTGCAAGGCTAGTTGGTGAGGCTGACTTGTGGTGGGAGCAGCAAGACTGGCTGGTGAGGCTAACTTGTGGCGGGAGCAGCAGGAGGCGACTGGCAGCAGGGGAGCTGGTGGGGACCTACTCATATAGTAGGGACTTATAGATAAGGTAGCTGTGCCAGTCAGGTTTATAACAATTTAATTAGGTTTAAAGGAGTAGCATAAGCACTTTACTGCTGGTTCACAGGGTTAATGTGTACACAGTTCTGTGGCCTAAAAAAAACAGTCAAGGCAAAAATCTGGGGAAATACCATGCAGAAGATGGCTGTTTTCAACAGTGAGTATGTGAATCCAGGTTCTGAAAAGTCAGAAAAGGACTAAAGAGCATGGAGTGTAGGCTGACTTATTTCTGGAGTGACAGGTTTAGTCTCATAAGGTAAGTGGGGTCTTGTAGGGTATTTGTGTCTCAATATGTAGGTTCCCGTTCTGAAGTAACAAGGTGAGTCTGATAAGGATTAAGCAGCCTTTGTTGTGTTCAGCTCCCAGGTATGACTTAACAGGGTGAGTGTAATAGAGGCTGTAGGGCATGTAGAGTATGCAGATCCCATGTCTTGATTATTTAGGAATTAGGAGAGAATACCATATGTAGGTCTTAGTTCTGAATTAGTAGAGCGAGAGTTGTATGATATAAGGAACAACAAGTGCTCTTGAGTGAGTCCAATAGGGACAGGTAAACTTTTGCAAATATGTGGAATCTAGTTGAAGTCTAACAGATGAGAAAGCTAAGGCCTGAAGAGTATTCACAAATATAATTTGAGTCTTAACACTGAAACAAGATAGAGATAGGAAAGATGTTAACTGCAGTTATTGTAACATAGCGAGAGACTACTGTGAATCTACTGCCTGAATCTACTCAGATCTGCAGGTCACACTCCATCCCATTCTAGCACAATGACAGTTGTATGGGGGTTGTACTTTTTCTTTTTTCTGATTTCTTTCACCTGTTGACTGTTTTATTTTCTTCTCTTTTCACTTTTCCCTTTCTTTTTTTACATATTTTCTTTGACCCTTCGTCTCTATTTCTTCTTCTTTCTCTGTCTTCCTTTATGTACTTCCATTAGGTTTGCTTTTTCCTTTGATCATTTTTCTCTCTCAGTTACTTTTAGGTGTCTTACTCTCTAGAACTCTATTTTAGTTTATCTGTAGGAAAGTAGGATCTGCTTCTTATGGTTAACCCCACTTTTTGCTTGATGTGATGTTGTTTTTGACTCGTCTGACCGGGATCATGCTAATCAGGACCCCAGTCTATCTGCTTTCTCCTTAAATTGGAGTGTTATGTACTTAGGTACACCCCAGATTGGATACTGAGGTACCCTTTTCAGCCCCTAGTATATGGTACCCTTCTACCCAGGGCACCCTTGTACCCAGGGCATAGGTACCCCAGAGGTCTCCAATGGGCTGCAGCATGTATTATGCCACCCATGAGAGACCATTCAAAATGGAAATACCGGCCTGCATTGCAGCTTGTGTAAGTTGGTGCATGCACCACTTACAAGAGCTATAGGTTTACTATATCAAGGGTCACTGCACTTAAAACCTATAAGTCATCCCTCTAGCAGGCCTTTACAATCCTGAGGGCAGGGCACTTGGTTTTAAGTGAGAGGGTGCCCCTGCATGTGCAGGACACCCATGCTGCCTACGGAGTCCATTCTCCCGGGTTGTCAGTGAAGCAGCCATATACTATATAGAGGGGCATTGCGTGACTGCATGATGACCATCTCGAAAACAGCTGCAACGAACCCTATTATGTTTGGTATCAAACATGTTGGACTCATACCCCCACACCATAAGCGGTATGGGAGGTATGATTCCAAGAACTGGAAAAGCCCTCAGTTAGGCTCTCAGTGTTCCCGGTACCAGCCTTCTAGTCCCGGACAGCCCAAAATGGCTGCTGCCGACCAGAGACACATTTCTGCCTTCCTGCTGCTCAAGCAGGGTAAGGCAGAGCAATAGGCATCTTGTCACAGGGAGGTGTGTCCAGATTTAGTGCATTAGGTCTGGGTGGGTACGCTTGCCAGCGCCTGAAAGTCTGCATGAGGGGCACATTTGGTGTCCCTGTGCATAGTCCAGTTCAAACCAGTCCTGGGAGCCATTGGCTCCCGCTCTGGCATGAAACTGGACAAATGACATGGGAGTAACCTCCCTCATGTACAGACCCATCCCTGGGAGGGTCCCCTGAATCTTCCCAACCCTCTCCTTAGGGTACTTGAGGGCTTACCTGGGTGTAGGTCCCTAGATTCATCGTGGACAATATTCAGAACTGAAACCTCTGCACTTCTACCATCTGGGCACTCTAGACTTCGCTTGGGCCTGTGAAGCATCAAGGACAACCAAAGCTCTCCCTTGGAGTGAAGAAGCCACTCCACTACACTCATAGGCACCTCAACACTGCTGACCAGTCTGTTGATCTCGAGCTCCTGCAGACTCCGAAGGGTTCAACAATACAAGTGGTACTTATCTACGTCTCTTGAGGCCTGAGTTACCCTCTCACCAAGTCAGGGGTCAGAATCCTTTGTGGGGGCTGCATTAGCGAACCCCTGTGCACTGCATACTTTTGCAAGTGCATGTGCTTGTTGGCAACTCTGCAACAAGTGCATTGGGCTCCAAGTAGCCCCAACCTCTGACAACTTCTTCCACCAACATCTGCAGCCACATCGCCTTGTGGTCACCGTGGCCTGCTCCTTTTGGTCAGCTGCTCGAAGTCCTCTTGTGATCCCTATGCCTCTGCCCTGTGGGTCAAATTGAGGGTCATCTTTGTTTTCCATGGGCTCCCCTGAGTGCTCGGAGCCTGCCCTGACTCCCCTGCCTGTGGTGAGTCTCCTGGACCTTGTTGTTCCCAACTGTGCACCTTCTTGATTTCCTGCTTGGGTTGCATTTGCCAAGGCTTGTTGGTGCTCCTGCCAGACACTGACCACACAGCACTCGACATCCTTCGTGGGACAGCTCGTACCCGGGTCCTCGTCATCCTCAGTATTGCCTGGTCCTTGCAGCTGCAGAGTCAAGGTCACTGTCATCCTTCGGGAAGCACCCGACATCGGAGGGCATACGTCTCCCAAGTCTCCTGGTCACTCCAGAGTGACATAGATACTTTTTCCTCTGCTTTCAGGTACTCCTCATCAAGAATCCATGTTTGGATTCCTCCGGACACTTTCTCCTCTTCCAGCAGCGGCACTTTCCTGAAGTCCTCCATTGGGTTCAATGGCGGTTTCCGACGCCACTTCACACCTATGCACCCGGCTTCCCTGGGATAGGTAACTTGTGTACCACGATATCCACGGGTGGGGTGGCTCTCCAACCTTTTGTCTTCCATGGGGTTTCTTCAGGGTCCACTGGGAAGGGTCCCTAATGTTAAAACTTCCAACCGCAACTTGCACATAGACTTGTACCGAGTACGCGGTCCTGTTCATACACTGCACATGCTCTCCGTTGGGTCCCTATCTACTTACCTTGGGTGGTTCTGTGGGTCCCCAGCAATTCTATGTCCTCTCTGCATTGTCCTGACTCGAGTTGTGGTTCTTATACCACTTTCTTAGTATATGATTTGGTCTCCCCTGGGGCCCACTGTGTATTAGTGCTTTTCACTGCGATTTATTTCTTTACTATTGTGTGCTTCGTGTCTATCTCCATGTAGGAGATACTGTAACGCACTAGATAGTGTTATATAATAAATACATATTTTTATAAATACTTTGTGTGGTTCTTTTTCATTCAATCAATACTATAAGATTGCATTCTGGTCAAACAAGCTGCTTTATACTCCTTCAAGACTAAGCCTGAAGGCTGCTCTCCACAGCTACTACTTGGATAGGTTTCTAAGGTTATCTGAGACCTCTTAAATCACCATAAGGGTTGTCTGGACTGGTGCAAGGTGCACACTTAAATTAGTGGACATCATATACCAGGCTTGCCTCTCCCACTCTCCCACTATTTCTTCCCTCTTAATGTTCTCACTGACTTTATTTCTTTGTTGCTTTGTTCTTTCTCTTTCTGCATTTACTTATTTGTCTTGCTTTCTCTTCCCTTTTTTCCTTTCTTTATTCTTCCTTCATTCCTTTCCCATACCTCCTCTACCTGCCTGTTTACCACTATACTCCTTTCTGATTTAGATCTCTCTCAAGTTTCTATATGGGCTTTTCCCCTTCGATTATTTTGCTCCCTTGTGCTCTCTTTTTCTCGACTTTGAGCTCTATATCGTTCCCTCTATCTCTTTGCTTTTTGCTTTTCCTTTCCTTTCCTCTATTTCTAATGTCTGTTCTTATTTATCCTGTCTTTTGTTACCTACCTCTTATTTCCTAATGTCTCCTACTCCCCTACACCTCTGTATCTGATATTTCCTATCTACTATTTTTCCCTTGTCTTCCTGGTCTTTCACTTGTGCTCCCTACTCGCACAGCTTTTTTGTAGGTCCGGCTACAAAGAGCTTTAGCTATTTTATAGATTTTGTGTCATCAATTCTTCACAAATTAACCAACAAGAAGTATGAATAGAGAGCGTGAGCTTTGAGCTAGCCCCCTTCAACAATTGGCTTTCATGTGCTTTTCAAGGTTTACTACTTTTTGAATGGGCTATCCATTAATGCCTTGGAATTTCATGAATAGTTTGTCTCTTTGTTCCCATTAGGGTTTGCAGATGGGGCATCAAATAATCATTTTGTTATACTGCGGATTCAATATTGCATGTAGTTTGTAATGGAGGCCCAGTGTGTGTCCTTTAATGTACATACTTGGTAGTCACAAAGACATTTTAGTTGATTCTGTTTTTTGGTCAGGAGTTAGATGCTGTTTGCATGCTTAGCCTGTCATAAAAACACAGTACTATTCACTGATCACTCGTGCAAGAACATTTGTTTTACCTTGCTTTGTTGCTGGATTGACGTATTTTGGTCACAAACATGTGCATGCACACAGGATTTATTACAGATGCAAAGAAAATACTGGCTCTTTATCAAAAGTATCTAATATGCGACAATTTATCGTGCCTGCATTTTTAGTCCCCTACTTAAAATGCAAACTTTATCTTTTAACTCCTTTTTATAACACTCTTCTTTGACAGTCAGCTTTTCTACGATAATACAATCTGTTCAATAAATGGGCCCCACTCCCAGCTCCCATATTGTGATAGCCGATATTATTGCTTCGTTAAGGGACTCTCTTTCTAGGACAGCTGGAGTCAAGACACATAAAATCACCCAACTATTACCAAACACTTTCCCAGACCTTTTACCTTTGCCAGTGCTTGTCATGTTATCATTTTAGGCCCAGATTATTGATCTCATTAGCCACCAACCACTCCATCCCATTTGTCTCCATAAAAACTTTTTTCGCACCCTATCCTCTAGTCTTCCCCCAAATTTCCATCTTTCTTTGGCTCCTTTTCCTGAATTCCTGTACTCAGGCCACCACTCTCCATTCGTAGATCTGTTTCTTCCCACCCTTGTCTCGCCTGCACCCGCTGACTTAGTCTACCCTCTTTCCCTTTCGCTTGGTATTTCTATCCTGACCTGCTTTTTTCACCGTCCCCCAGTGTCTGTCATCTCCTACATTTCCTTCTTTCAACTCTTTTAATCTTTACCTTTTCAACTTCTTCCTCCTTCTCCTCTGTTTCCTTTTTCGTTTCTCTCATTTTCCATCTCTGTTGGCTTTCTCTTGACTTTCTTTCCTCATAAATCTCTGCTTTCCCTCCCCTTTTAGGTCTTCGCGCTCCGTTGATCCATCAGTTTCTCCCGTCTCGCGCGTCTAGCTTTATCTCCTTCCCACGCAGTGGGACAGACTCTGCTGTGGAGGTTTCCCTTCCTCAGAAGTGATAATATATTTGAGCAATAAAAGAGAAGCGCTTGTAAGTGCTGGAGACATTAACTATCCAGAGACAGCTCCTTACACAAAAAGCCTGCAGTTTTCCTCGACGAAGATCAATCTTCCTAGTTTTGGAAGTCCATGGGGTGGTGACGGTCTCTCCTCGGGCAGGGCCTGCTGCAGCGCAGGGAACCTACGGGATATGGTATGAGATGAGGCAATTGCAGGGCAAGCAGAACCGCTGTGCGATCGGAGGGGCGAAGCGAGGCAGGGTCGGACTGTGGGGCAATCTGGCAGCGCCCGAAGGGCTGGGCTCACAGATCAGTGTATGGGCTGTTGTTTTGTTGGCTGTTTCAGGGCCTATCTTATGTTGGGCTTTTTTTTTTACTGTTGATTTCTCTGATATTACCACAAACATGGCCTGCAATAAGCAAATGCTTGTCTCCCATATTTAGTAAAACCCCTGTACAGCTTGACAAGTCCTGATTTGTAAGTGTGGGCCACTTTTCTATCTATCTGATTTGACAATGGGGCCTAATTTTAATTTGTTGCCCAGGACTATTTCCTGTCCCAGTCTAAAGTTGAGGATAGGGGCAGAATGGATGAGAGCTTAATTTGAGCCAGTGGTTGCCGGACACGCTTAATTAAGAAAGGTGAGGTTAGAATTATATGTACTCTAAAGGAGCGCCTGGAAAAGGGTTCCTGCCCCTTCTGCTTACTCTGATCACTCAAGGGAGCGCCTGGTAAAGGGTTCCCAATTACGCTGTCTTCTCATTGTAAATCTTTTGTTCACTATGAAAGTATTTTAAAAACGCACTGATTCAATATTGTGGTTTTAAATATATTTTGCGCCGTGCACTCACCGACTCAGCAGCACACAATCCCCGGTCCACCACCGATTATTCGGGTTGAGTGGAGGGATTCACGTGCAACAGGAAGGGCCCGGCACTTCCGGTTAAGCCCTCCAATCAGCTGCTGGCAAAAAAGACTCAAAGCCAGATGCAAAGCGCAACACGCGCAGCGGGTGCGCCCCCGGCGCGCCGAAGGCACGCCAAAGGCAAGCCCGTCTGCGCCCGTCCGCGCCTGGATCGCGCCAAGGACCTCGCCCCCTGACCCATGTATGCCAGCTCGGCTACCTACCTCTCAAATCTATACTAGGAGACAGTTACTAGATATCATGACCATCTCTAAGGAGGCACAAGCATGTCCCTGCTTTACTGCTGCTACTATACCAACTCGTGTTTTAATTTCGTGCAATAACTGTAAGCACACACCTAGCTCCAGTAAACGGCCCGCTGCTACTATGGGTCTCTCAACTAATCCAATAAAAAATCATACCGTCACTGCCGCACTCATCAATGTCCGTTCCTTACCAAAGCATAAATATGAAATACTCGCTTTTCTTGAAAATTACAATCTCGACCTTCTATTTCTTACGGAGACCTGGGCTGACCCGTCATCAGGGCCTGATTTTGCCATCGTAACCCCGAATGATTTCTCTGTTAAAAGATTAGACAGAAACAACAAAAGAGGCGGAGGTTTAGCTCTTATTCATCGCAATAACTACAATGTTAAAATAGATTCTGTCCCCATCAAAGACTGCGAAGCGTTCTCCTTCTCCATATCACTTACCAAATCACACACATTTAAAGGTATCCTATTATATCGCCCTCCCGGATCTCGGACAGACTTTCTCCCTTCTCTATACTTCCTTGCAGAGCCTTCTGCAGGAGAAGCCAATTTCACCATTCTAGGCGATTTCAATTTCCACCTAGAATCCAATAACAATGAAAACATATCTGTTCTACTTTCAGAATTTGACTCCATAGGACTCTCTCAACTCATAAACAAGCCTACTCACACAGCTGGCCATACTCTCGACGGATTATTCACCAATAACATACACATTTCACTAGGAAATATTCTCCCCTTAACATGGACCGACCACTCTGCAATCCTTTTTAACAATAACACTGAACATAATTTACACAATCAGGTCACTGTCCCTTCGCCCGCCAACTTCAAAGCTTGGAACAGCATTCTCCCCGAAAACATAAAAACACATCTGAAAGCTACTCATCAAAACCTCCCAGACAATCCCGAACAAGCGGCTATGCGTTACACACGCTCAGCATTCGACACACTAGTCCCAATAAAAAATACCTCCAAAAATAGAAAAACCCCATCCGCTCCCTGGTTTTCAGAGGAATTAAGATCAGAAATGCAGAAATCGTGAGCGTCACTGGCGCCGAAATTACGACAACACAACTAAAACACGGTACAAGGAAGCACTATCCAATTACAAAAACCTATTAATAACCGAAAAAAGTAAATTTTACATTAATCAAATTGAATCTTCTCAAGACTCCATGAAACAACTATACAAAGTCGTTACCAAACTATCAGGACCAGATACTTCCCCATCAATAACACCGACACAAACCCTCTGTGATAATCTTGCCAGTTTCTTCCAAAATAAAGTCATGAATATTTACTCCAATTTTTCAGCACAATCCACCACGTCCAACATTGACTCCTCTTCAGACAACTGTGCAACATCACAAAGTAATAACCATGACGCCTTTCCCTCCTTCCCAGAATTTAAAAAGATCACAATAGAACACATAACCGATCTTATTTCCAGCTCCAAATCCGGATCCCCCAACGACCCTTGCCCACCTAACATAATAAAAATCATTCCAGAAATTATAGCTCCTGAACTTGCCAAAATCTGCAACTCTATGTTCGAAACAGGAATATATCCCTCCATCTGGAAAGAAACAGTAATCAGACCACTTCTCAAAAAACATAACCTTAGTCCTATAGACTGTAGCGACTACAGACCTATAGCAGGTCTTCCTTTCCCCGCAAAAATCATAGAAAAGGTGATCAACACCCAGTTGGCCGACTACATTGAAAGCAATAATTTCTTAGATGACACCCAATTTGGATTCAGAAAAGGGCATGGAACAGAGACAGCTCTCATTAAAACAGTTGATGAAATACGGACAACCATGGACAAGGGAGGCACCGCAGTCCTAGTGCTGCTGGATCTTTCAGCAGCATTTGATACGGTTGACCATTCCATCTTAATTAATCGTATCTCAGCCATAGGGATCAAAGACAGAGCCAAGGCCCTATTAGCTTCCTTTCTGGCCAACCGTTCACAACAGGTAAAGTTGGGCAGCTTTCTTTCCCCTCCTTTTCCCCCAACCATGCGGTGTCCCTCAGGGTTCCTCATTAAGCCCCACTTTATTCAATCTTTATGTTGCAGACCTTGCGAAAATCATCAAAGCTTACGACTTGCGACTCACATCCTACGCTGATGACACCCAGATTGTGTTAGAAATACATGAGAATGGAAATTCAGTCGCAAATAACTTTAAAAAGGGAATGTCCACCATCAGCACATGGATGACAAATAACTGTCTGAAATTAAATTCCGACAAAACGGAGGTGATGATTTTTGGAAAGCTACTCCCCAGTTGGTCTACCTCTTGGTGGCCAGAAGAACAGGGCCCCCCTCCGGTTCCACTAAGGTTAGAAACCTTGGAATTTTATTTGATGATAAGTTATCATTCATGCCTCACGCCAATTCTGTCACCTCTTCCTCATTCTATACAATTAGAATGATAAAGAAACTTCTACCCTTTCTTCCCCCTAGCGCAGGTAAAACACTCATCAGTACCCTTGTCATGACAAAAATAGACTACTGTAATGGCCTACTCATCAACGCACAAGAAAGAGTCTTGCATAAATTGCAAATGGTACAGAATGCCGCAGCTAGGATTCTCTCAGGCACTCCCAAATTTAAGCCCATCTCAGGAGTCATTCGACAGCTACATTGGCTACCCATCAAAAGCAGGACTAAATTCAAGGCATTGTGTATAGCCTATAAAGCTATTCACAACTCAGGTCCCGAATTCCTTAAGAAAAACCTATGCCTTTACAGACCAAACAGGACCTTGCGGTCTAGCTTCGATCAGCTGCTAACGGTTCCTAGAACTAAGAAAGTCACTTGGGGTGATAGAAGATTCATTGTGGCTACATCCAAACTCTGGAACAAACTCCCGCTACACATCAAAAATTCCCCCACACTGTTATCTTTCCGGAAGAACATAAAAACATGGCTATTTCAATAAACAAATCCCTCCTCTCCTTTCTGCCTGATTAAGCTAGTCCTTAAAGCGCCGAGACACCTCAGGGTATTTGCGAGCTCAATAAATTGCTTACAATTTAAAAAAAAAAAAAAGTGGTTGATGGTGGGGGCCACTGGCACACATTTTTGGAGACAGGCACTTATTTTCCGCATCAGACATTTGCGTAGTAAGAGAGGAAAAAAGACACACAAAGCGGAAAGAGGGAGGAAGAGAAAAATTGGAAAAACTGTCACAAAGGGAGGAAAAAGAAACCTGCACGAGTGATATAAAAGGGCAGGGAGCGTCTGGCAGTGGATTAAAGAGGCATCAGGTGGATTTTGACTACGCATCCTTGGTGATCGGCTCCTCTACATTTAATCGCTCTGGCTGCTGGCTATTGAGCAGAGATTTTGGCACTGGTCCTCATTCATTTACAAACTAAGCACTGTGAGAGAGGGTAGGGTAAGGAGAGGATGGGCGATCACTAGGGATGGGATGGCAAGGAGGGGGCGTGGCTAGCCAGCCAACATGGCGGACACGAGTTCTTAGTGCTCTGGCTGAGATCCCCTATAATCCGACATAATTATCCTTGAAGTGCACCATCCACGCCTGTAGCGTGTGGAACCAGACAGCAGCAGTGCAGCAGAAGCCAGGAGACTCTTTATTGAGCAGTTTTCGCAGCCGAGGACACAGTTATAGACGCGAAGGCAAACGCGGCCTCCGTGTGGTGAGACCGTGCGGCGGAGACTCCTGCTGCACGGCAGCCGCTTGTGCTGCAAAGGCGGCCTACGCCGTGAACATAGTGCCGGTGACGAGGAGGTCGCTGCAGGCTCCCCGTGTTCCCTGCTCCGATTCATGGAGCGGGCATGCCTGCCATACGGCTGCAGGGGGTGTAGCATATGACGAGACCGCCGGAGGATCAGGGGCGAGGTGGTGTGCGGCCTACAGATCGCTGGCAGCTGGAGGAGCTGAGGCCTGGCGCGATTCACCCAGTGAGGAGAGTGGGCGGCCCCCGTGAAGTGAACAGTTGTGCCCCCAGTGAGTGGAAGTGGGGAGTCTGGCCCGCCGGGGGCCACGCGACCTACGCAAGTTCCACCCCAGCCCAGGAAGGCCCCCAGGGAACGTGATACCGTGGTGACAGAGGGTCAAGGAGCAACAGCCCACGGCAGGGCCGAGTTCAGCGCACCGGGGTGATTCTAATGTGCAGACTCCCCACCGGCTCTCCATAAGGCGACGTGTCTGAAGTCGGTCCGTACCTGGGTGCGTTGCCATTAAGCAGGCTGGTGAGTGCGTGCACCCGTAGCCACACCAAGAGCCCCTGCAGCAGTTGCACTGGCCAAGCGGACAGCTCATGCTGGGGTGGAGGTGCTTGGAGAGATCCTGTAAACGGAGATGAACGGAGGTGACTAGCGGTGCGATCTGAGGACTATAGTATACACTCTGGGGTGCGCTCTGCGGACTTTGCGCTTTGAAGCCCATTCAACAATATGAGGTGAGGCCTGGACAGCGTTGATTGTTTGCGAGGGCCGCATCCCTCAGGCGCATGCTGAGAGCTGCAGTATTTAGCAAGGGTGACACCGAGACGAGGCGGGGGTCAACAGGGAACTCCCCGCTAGTAAGCCTGAATTCTGCACTTCGTGAAGAGTGCCCAACTGCCTGGGAAAGGGAGGTCCAGGATAAGCACGCAAATCTCCCGCCCACTCAAACGCGCTGAACAACTCCAGCCATGAGCGATGTTTGGGAGGCCCTGGCCTGCCACCGCTGACAGCGTACACCTGTGAGGAAGCCTGCCTTTGCGACCATACAGCTTTCCCAGTGAAACGCCACTCTTAGGGTGCGGCTTACAACGCACATAGTGACCCTAGGGCCGTGTCCACATGGACAAATGATACACCCGGGATAGACCCGGCGTGGTGCTGGGTCTATCCCGTATCCCAGGGACGAGAGAACCGGCTGGCGCTTGGGAGATGGTCCCAACATCACGTCGCCAGCGGTCCCTCAATGCACACCAAGCTGACTGGGAACAGTAGATACGGACACGACTCTGGAGCTGCTCTTGCTGACCCAAGCTACTACTGAGACAGTGTGCACTCCACCACTACCGCATCCTGTGGCAGACTGTCACAAACAGGGACCTGCTGCTGGGAAAGAATACCGGCTGTTATGAGTCGGAAGAACAGATTACACAGTGACCGTGGGACCGGTAACATGGGGAACTCGCCGGCTAAGGCTGTGATCAATACCGTCATTGGGCCGCATAGTTCAAACGCCGCACGCCTAGGTGACAGACGATCCCTAACCTGACCTCCTAATGCGGTCAAATTGTTTGCGGGTAGACCTTGCCAGGCGCTAGCTGTGAATGCCCACGGCGCAACAACTCATGATGGGCCGCATGCAAGCCAGGATGCAACAAGGGCCGCTGCGTGCTGGCAACCTGGATCCCTCACGTCTGAGAGACGAGAGCGAAATGGAGCCGTCATGCACAGCACTAGCAGCCAAACTGGACTCTGTCCTTGCAGCAGTGGAGAAAATAGGAGCTGCACTAGATCATACCAGGACATCCTTGGAAGCTCGGATCGATAAGGTTACCTCTGACTTCATGCGGATCACCGCAAGCTGGCCGATAAGGTCGCCGCCCAGGGTCAAATGCTCACTGAGATCCAGCCGGTCACTCACAGCCATGCAGCTGCGCTGCAAGATATGATGGAGCGAATACATGCCCTTGAGGACAGAGCAGAGGATGTTGAAGGGCGTTCTCATCACAACAATATTCGCATAGTGGGATTGCCAGAAGGAGAAGAAGGAAGACATCCTGAACAGTATACCGAGATCTGGCTGCGTGACCTTATGCCGCAGGGAACACTGTCAAAACACTTTGTGGTGGAAAGAGCTCATCGAGTGCCGGCGCAGAGGACTCAGCCGGGAGCCAGACCGCACCCGTTCCTGTTCAAACTCCTCAACTACAGGGACATAGATGCGGTGCTGCGTGAAACCCGGAAACTGGATAACCTGACAGTGAGTGGCAGCCGCGTCATGCTCTTCCCTGACTATACTGCCCTAGTGCAACACCGAAGAAACAACTATATGGCGGTGAAGCGACAGCTCAGAGAACTGGAGTTACCATACTCCCTGTTGTTCCCTGCCAGGCTGCGAGTGGTCGCGAAGGGTAAAACCCACTTTTTCGATTCACCTGCGGATACATGGGATTGGCTAGAGGAATCGGGGCTCTGGACGGGAACGAGCCCGGCGGACCCGGATGGCGGCATCACAGGCGTCGACCAAGACGAAGGATGGCACGCGGAGCAGCGCCAAGAACGGCGGCCCCAAGCCCGGAGAGAATGCGAATGGAGCGCCAAAACGTACTGGAAGCGGTCACGACACTTGGCGCCCCGAGTGCTCAACCTCACCTGGAATCTTTTGTACAACACACAGTGGTATCAAGTGGTTCATCAACATTGTCAACCGAAACTTCTGAAGAACTTTGCATGCCGGTGGTCACCCCACAGACTGCAGATGGTATCCTAGGCTGAGAGTGCTACAGTGATGAACTTTGTGGAGGATCGCCCACGCAAGTAGCATATTGTTGGCTATAATGGCTTGTTTATAATATGAAGGAGGCAGGGTGGATAAAAGTGGACACTGCCTGCACATGCAAATTAGTTGTTATTTGGGAATCCCTGCGCTTATGGCTAAAACACCTTGTGAGTCCCTGCACAGGTAGTACATATAGGCGCGCTGATAATTCACGCTCACACCCCAGTGCTACTGGCTACGCTGGCTACACTAACAGGACCTTAGAGCGGTGCAACATACACGTAGGGCGATGAAGGGGACAGCCGCAGCCGAATGTTACCTGCGCGCATGCCCCACCAGGCCACACATTGACCTAGTTCCTACCTATGCATGGTCACAAAGTTTGGACGGACAATCACGCAAAGTTCACCCCGAACGTTATGTTGTTCACAGTTCACACGTTATGGTTACAGCAGACCGGTTCACGCATGCTCGGACAAACTCCGTGCACTGAGGCATACCCCACCCCTGGCTTCCCAGCAGACTATACACCTTAATAATGACACGGGTTAACATTCTCACATGGAGCATATGCTGCATGCACACTCCCACACGACGATACTCCATATTTGCTTATCTTCAGAGGCACTCGGTCGGAATCGCGTTCTTACAGGAAATACACCTGACACAGCCGGAGCTGGAAAGAGTGCGTAGGCGCTGGAGGGGGCAGGTGTATGGTACAGTGTACTCCGCCCATGCTAGGGGCACACTCATTTGGGTGAGAGCGTGCGTCCCATTTGTTACTACAGACACGGTAGTAGACCCTGAAGGCAGGTACACTCTGGTGCGTGGAACACTCAACGATCAACACATATTGTTGGCCTCGATCTATGCTCCGAATGTCGATCAAGCGTCATTCTTCACGCAGCTGTCATTGGTGCTAACTCCTTATGCTGGTCTACCCTGGTTGCTGGGCGGTGAAATCAAGTCAGTGCTTGACGTGCACATTGACAAATCCTTCCCCCCTCTCCGTACAACGTCGGCAGTGTCAAATGCGCAGGCGCTCACAGACTGGCTCTGGCACTGGACATTGTTAGACATGTGGCGGGCCTCCACCCAGCTGATCGTATTTCTCCTATTATTTGGCGACACACGACCTGCATGTCCGACTGGATAGGGTGGTGGGGTCCCAGTCTCTACTACCGTTAATCGAGAACTCTGAATATTTAGGACGGACACACTCCGATCATAACCCCCCTGCGGAAACAACTCTACTGGGAAGCTGATCGACCCCCTATACCCACATGGCACCTCCAGCCCACTGCGCTGGAAGACTCCGAATTCCGCTTATCACTAGGGACAGCTATCCTGCAATATTTCGAACTCAACGAAGGCACAGCAAGTAGAGTACTAGTGGAGTGGGATGCCCTCAAAACCACACTCAGGGGTCACTGTTTAGGCGCCACGTGGAACATACGGAAGCAGTTGGCGAAGTCCATCACCTGCCTCGAATCCCAATTGTTGCAATATGAACGCGAGGGGGAGGGAGGGGAGCAGGCACTTGCATCACCTAGAAACCCTTCGGACGGGACTAGTGGAGCTTCTGGAGCGCTTACGGTGTCATAACTATGCAGCCCACAGAGCCCGCACACACGCCACGGCAGATAGGGCGGGCCGTTTGCTCACCTGGCTGCTCATACAAGACGGTACCCACACTTCGATTGCAGCTATACGTACACAGGAGGGAGAATTGGTGTACACGCAATGGTAGATACATAGGGTCATGGTGGATCACTACACACAGTTGTATCAGTCTAGAGTCCGCAGTTCGCGCCAGAGATTCCTCGAACAGATCCAGTTACCCACAGCCTCTGACATACATCAGGAAGCACTTAATTGCCCCCTCACCCTGGAGGAGATAGGGGAGGCGATCGCATCCAAGGCATCCAGGAAAACACCAGGCCCGGACGGCCTACCGACCGAATTTTATAAGGCTTACCAGGAGTTTCTGGTGCCGCATTTACACCCGCTTTACGCAACAGCGTTGGAGGAAGATGAGCTACCCCCTTCGATGCGCGAGGCATACTTGGTGTCCCTACTAAAATCAGACCGAGATCCCACGACCTTGGGGTCTTATAGACCGCTGGCGCTGCTTAATGCGGACTGTAAGATACTTGCCAATACTTGGCACCAGTGGTTTTAGCTCTGATCCACAGTGACCAAAATGGATTCGTGCCCAAGCGGAGCACATCGCAGAACCTGCGGAGGTTCTTTAGAGTAGCGACAGATAGTGTAAAAGAGTGGCCAAGGGCGGGTTGCTTACTGTTGGACCTTGAAAAAGCCTTTGATTGTTTGGAGTGGAGGTACTTGTCAGCGTTGCTGCAGCGATATGATTTGGGGCTGGAATTTTTACAAATGGTAGGCCTCTTGTATAAGTACCCCACAGTCCGGGTAAGGTTGGGTCCATACATATCTGATGCTGTGCCCATATGTAGGGGCACCAGGCAGGGGTGCCCACTATCCCCACTCCTGCCTTTATATATACCTGCATTTTTTGCCACATTTTCTGAATTAATCAGGGACTTCATCTGGGGGAGCAGTCAGCACAGGATGTCACTAACGAAACTATACCTTCCCACAGATCAAGGGGGACTAGCAGCACCTTGCTTAGAACACTACTACTTGGCTGCACAGCTGCAATGTATAGCCCGCTAGTTTGCAGATAGGGGTTGGGAGGATACGGCATCTACACTGCCCTCATACTCTCTGGAGAGGCTCCTTACACTCTTTTATCCATCTACCAAGTCCACGACACCGACGCCGCTCCTTCTGGCGGTGGCGTACAAATGCTACCGCAGAAGCCTATTCCTCACCAGAGCTCTGGTCCCATACGCGCCGGCGTTACCACTAGAAGGCTCCCCTAGCGGGATACAAACACTCACCTCCCTCACACTAGCGCATTGGCTAGACGCTGGCATACAGACCCTGGGAGATTTGTACCGTGATGGTACACTTACCCCGTATGACTACCTAGTTGAGGATAAGGGATTACCACCGGGGCAATTCCTAGTGCACCGCTCACTGATTGCAACTCTGACCTCTAAATGGGGAGACATGTCCGCAGAACCCAGCCAGCACCTTACCATACAATACCTTCACGTTATGGGGCGAGGTAGGCGTCTGGTCCGCTGGTTTGCGGCGTCACTGCGAACTCATGCGGTGCTTAACCTAGAACCTCTCCGGCGCAAATGGGATGTTGACCTGGGGAGACCACTGGAAGACAGGGAATGGGAACGTGTATTGAAGAATCCAGTGCGCATACCCAGAAATATGAGGTTCTGACAGATACAGTTGTTCATCATACATAGGGCATACTTCATACCTGAGACGATCAATAGGTTTTTTCACCATATGGATGCAGTGTGTCCTTGATGTACCGCACCTGGGGTGGGCCTCGTTCACATGCTATGGAGCTGCCACAGACTATACACGTACTAGCACACAATCAGCGAGTTGCTACGCGTCAGTACAGGTCGTAGCCTACCCTTTGACTGGTCTGTTTACCTGTTGCACCAGTTCCGTAGAACCGCAACTACGAAAGTTACATCTCGATTCCTGGATCTGGGGTTAGTGGTCGCTAGGCGATTGCTCACCAAGAGATGGAGGGCGCAGGACCCACCTCACTCGCAAGCATGGAGACATTCGCTCTACGCATGGGCCAGGGCAGAGGGAACCGCCATCAGGTGGGAAGATACGTTGGGATTCAGGAAGGAGCCCATAGCTGCTCAGTGGGAGGGACTGCTCCAGGCTTCAGCAGATTGAGGACGAATACTCCGGAAGACAGCTCGAGGGGCGGGGCGAGGACCCAGAGTAGTTGTCAGGACTTATGGCTGTATGCGGCTGTGATGTTCTGTGTGTGTGATGACTAGCACTGACACCAAAGATGAGCACGATAGATGCCAATACAGGGGAGTAATAGTCAGTCAAAAGTGCTGCGGTACAATGTTGAGGAGGCAGGGGGAGGCGGGGAGACGGGGATATTGGTACTAATGCCGGTCTATGTTGGGGTTGTTGGGTTTACCTGTTTTAATTATATTACGCCTGTTCTGAAGTCCACGCTGAACCAGTTAAAAGACTCTACTCATTGGACTACCGAAACCATGCAGTTGCTGAACTGTGATTTATCTTCTGTATGAGATGAGCCGAATGTTGTCCTTATCTGTAATCCGGTGCGATAGGCGCATTTTATATGCTTACAATGCTCAGTTTCCATATAGCAAGAATATGTTTCCATTGCTATTAAGTGCCACCATGTATGGACAGTGCTAAGAGTATAATGCCTTTCATGTACCTGTAACTAGAAAGTCAATAAAAACAGATTTAAACAAAAAAAACTAGGGATGGGATGGCAAGATCTGCAGACAAGAAGATAGAGAAAGAGTGAGAAAGGCAGGAGCAAGGAGATCATGGTAAGAAAAGGAAGGGAGAGAATGGTGGAAAAAGGAGAAAGACAGGCTAGGGTGAGTGTGAAGTGAAAGGAGCAGGGAGATTCTGGGGAAGTAAGGAAATGGCATGGAGGTGGGAAAAGGACAGGAGAGGTTAATGCAAAAGAGGAAAGCATGGAGAGAATTGGTGAGAAAAGGCAGCGCAGCGACTGCATGGGTGAGAAGGAGGAGTGAAATGGAGAGAAAGTGTGAGAAAGGGAAAGGAAGGAAGAGGATGGCGAAAGGGGGACAGTGGGAAGAGAATTTGTGAGAAGGGGACTGGAAGGAAACGGGAGAACTGGAAAGTCAGAGAGACCATAAATAAGAAATAGAAAACAGGGGATGGCCAAGGAGGGGTAAGGACAACAATGGGTGGTTGGGAAGGCAGGGAGAGGATTTGAGGGAATGGAAGGGCTATGGAAGGGATGGCTAAAAGGTCGGTAGCGATGGGATGGGAGAGAGGGAAAGAAAGGGGGAAGTATTTCAGGTTGAGGAGAAGGAAGAGTATGAAAGAAAGGCAGGGTGGACAGGAAATTAAGTGGGGCCGATCCTGCCAGGTCTTAGACCAAGTAGTAATTGACGCCTGCTGACCTCTGCATTCATGTCCTAAACTTTACAGGAAAAAAACACTGACCAATTTCTCAACAGTGACTGTAAATGTCCTTAAGGAAATCCATGTCATTGATGACGTCACTACTGTAGTTTCCTTTTAGAAGAAACATATGATTGAGTAGTGCATACTGTGAACTGAGTCACTTCCAGGTATCTGGGTGCTTTCAGGGCGTGGATTAGTGTTTATGACAGGGCACCATTGAGATCTCTGAAGTGGTGGATGAAAGCAGTGCCTGTGAGTGGGTTTTAAAGGTGGTCAGACTATATGCACATCTCCTCTTGGCCTCTCTGCAGAGTGCAGAGGGATGGCCACATTTGTGCCATCTTTAATAGTGTGAAAGTGTGTGAAGGAGGTCGACTCCTGTCACAATATGGACATCATTATAGGAAAGAAAATGCAGGGTTTACAGCTGAGTCGGAGGGCTGTGTGTGTGGGCATGGTGAAGTGGAGGAGTTAAAAGGAAGTATGTGTAGAAAGAGAGAGGGAAGAGAAGTGCTGACGAGAAAAGAGATGAGATGTGACAGATGCACCTGGAGGATTTCAGAAATATATGGAGAGAAGAAAGTTGTGTCTACCAGAGTGTGAGACTGCAACGGAAAACGGTGTGATAAAGTGTTCGAGAGTGATTGAGTCACTCTAAGGGCCACCACCTCTTCAATAGACCGTTGGTACCTTTAATTCACCGTATCATATCATCTGATGTGAAACATTTTCTAGTCTAATCATTCACAAGAAAGTCGTTGAACCTCCTCCTTTACTTAATACTGGTAACAAGCACTGGCAAGCCAATAGGCCTGATTTGTTTTAAGCACGTCAGCTGATGTGTTATATGTCTGGATGCGATAACAGAAAATTAGCAGAGAGGCAACCAAATACTGTTCATGTAGCATGCTATGTGAAGCACGGGATTTTAGTTGATATATTTGAAAATAGAAAAACCCCATCCGCTCCCTGGTTTTCAGAGGAATTAAGATTAGAAAGGCAGAAATGCAGAAATCGGGAGCGTCACTGGCGCCGAAATTACGACAACACAACTAAAACATGGTACAAGGAAGCACTATCCAATTACAAAAACCTATTAATAACCGAAAAAAGTAAATTTTACATTAATCAAATTGAATCTTCTCAAGACTCCATGAAACAACTATACAAAGTCGTTACCAAACTATCAGGACCAGATACTTCCCCATCAATAACACCGACACAAACCCTCTGTGATAATCTTGCCAGTTTCTTCCAAAATAAAGTCATGAATATTTACTCCAATTTTTCGGCACAATCCACCACGACCAACATTGACTCCTCTTCAGACAACTGTGCAACATCACAAAGTAATAACCATGACGCCTTTCCCTCCTTCCCAGAATTTAAAAAGATCACAATAGAACACATAACCGATCTTATTTCCAGCTCCAAATCCGGATCCCCCAACGACCCTTGCCCACCTAACATAATAAAAATCATTCCAGAAATTATAGCTCCTGAACTTGCCAAAACCTGCAACTCTATGTTCGAAACAGGAATATATCCCTCCATCTGGAAAGAAACAGTAATCAGACCTCTTCTCAAAAAACATAACCTTAGTCCTATAGACTGGAGCGACTACAGACCTATAGCAGGTCTTCCTCTCCCCGCAAAAATCATAGAAAAGGTGATCAACACCCAGTTGGCCGACTACATTGAAAGCAATAATTTCTTAGATGACACCCAATTTGGATTCAGAAAAGGGCATGGGACAGAGACAGCTCTCATTAAAACAGTTGATGAAATACGGACAACCATGGACAAGGGAGGCACCGCAGTCCTAGTGCTGCTGGATCTTTCAGCAGCATTTGATACGGTTGACCATTCCATCTTAATTAATCGTATCTCAGCCATAGGGATCAAAGACAGAGCCAAGGCCCTATTAGCTTCCTTTCTGGCCAACCGTTCACAACAGGTAAAGTTGGGCAGCTTTCTTTCCCCTCCTTTTCCCCCAACCATGCGGTGTCCCTCAGGGTTCCTCATTAAGCCCCACTTTATTCAATCTTTATGTTGCAGACCTTGCGAAAATCATCAAAGCTTACGACTTGCGACTCACATCCTACGCTGATGACACCCAGATTGTGTTAGAAATACATGAGAATGGAAATTCAGTCGCAAATAACTTTAAAAAGGGAATGTCCACCATCAGCACATGGATGACAAATAACTGTCTGAAATTAAATTCCGACAAAACGGATGTGATGATTTTTGGAAAGCTACTCCCCAGTTGGTCTACCTCTTGGTGGCCAGAAGAACTGGGCCCCCCTCCGGTTCCACTAAGGTTAGAAACCTTGGAATCTTATTTGATAAGTTATCATTCATGCCTCACGCCAATTCTGTCACCTCTTCCTCATTCTATACAATTAGAATGATAAAGAAACTTCTACCCTTTCTTCCCCCTAGCGCAGGTAAAACACTCATCAGTACCCTTGTCATGACAAAAATAGACTACTGTAATGGCCTACTCATCAACGCACAAGAAAGAGTCTTGCATAAATTGCAAATGGTACAGAATGCCGCAGCTAGGATTCTCTCAGGCACTCCCAAATTTAATCCCATCTCAGGAGTCATTCGACAGCTACATTGGCTACCCATCAAAAGCAGGACTAAATTCAAGGCATTGTGTATAGCCTATAAAGCTATTCACAATTCAGGTCCCGAATTCCTTAAGAAAAACCTATGCCTTTACAGACCAAACAGGACCTTGCGGTCTAGCTTCGATCAGCTGCTAACGGTTCCTAGAACTAAGAAAGTCACTTGGGGTGATAGAAGATTCATTGTGGCTACATCCAAACTCTGGAACAAACTCCCGCTACACATCAAAAATTCCCCCACACTGTTATCTTTCCGGAAGAACATAAAAACATGGCTATTTCAATAAACAAATCCCTCCTCTCCTTTCTGCCTGATTAAGCTAGTCCTTAAAGCGCCGAGACACCTCAGGGTATTTGCGAGCTCAATAAATTGCTTAAAAAATAAAATAAAAAAAAGTGGTTGATGGTGGGGGCCACTGGCACACATTTTTGGAGACAGGCACTTATTTTCCGCATCAGACATTTGCGTAGTAAGAGAGGAAAAAAGACACACAAAGCGGAAAGAGGGAGGAAGAGAAAAATTGGAAAAACTGTCACAAAGGGAGGAAAAAGAAACCTGCACGAGTGATATAAAAGGGCAGGGAGCGTCTGGCAGTGGATTAAAGAGGCATCAGGTGGATTTTGACTACGCATCCTTGGTGTTCGGCTCCTCTACATTTAATCGCTCTGGCTGCTGGCTATTGAGCAGAGATTTTGGCACTGGTCCTCATTCATTTACAAACTAAGCACTGTGAGAGAGGGTAGGGTAAGGAGAGGATGGGCGATCACTAGGGATGGGATGGCAAGGAGGGGGCGTGGCTAGCCAGCCAACATGGCGGACACGAGTTCTTAGTGCTCTGGCTGAGATCCCCTGTAATCCGACATAAGTATCCTTGAAGTGCACCATCCACGCCTGTAGCGTGTGGAACCAGACAGCAGCAGTGCAGCAGAAGCCAGGAGACTCTTTATTGAGCAGTTTTCGCAGCCGAGGACACAGTTATAGACGCGAAGGCAAACGCGGCCTCCGTGTGGTGAGACCGCGCGGCGGAGACTCCTGCTGCACGGCAGCCGCTTGTGCTGCAAAGGCGGCCTACGCCGTGAACATAGTGCCGGTGACGAGGAGGTCGCTGCAGGCTCCCCGTGTTCCCTGCTCCGATTCATGGAGCGGGCATGCCTGCCATACGGCTGCAGGGGGTGTAGCATATGACGAGACCGCCGGAGGATCAGGGGCGAGGTGGTGTGCGGCCTACAGATCGCTGGCAGCTGGAGGAGCTGAGGCCTGGCACGATTCACCCGGTGAGGAGAGTGGGCGGCCCCCGTGAAGTGAACAGTTGTGCCCCCAGTGAGGATCCGAGTGGAAGTGGGGAGTCTGGCCCGCCGGGGCCACGCGACCCACGCAAGTTCCACCCCAGCCCAGGAAGGCCCCCAGGGAACGTGATACCGTGGTGACAGAGGGTCAAGGAGGAACAGCCCACGGCAGGGCCGAGTTCAGCGCACCGGGGTGATTCTAATGTGCAGACTCCCCACAGGCTCTCCATAAGGCGACGTGTCTGAAGTCGGCCCGTACCTGGGTGCGTTGCCATTAAGCAGGCTGGTGAGTGCGCGCACCCGTAGCCACACCAAGAGCCCCTGCAGCAGTTGCACTGGCCAAGCGGACAGCTCATGCTGGGGTGGAGGTGCTTGGAGAGATCCTGTAAACGGAGATGAACGGAGGTGACTAGCGGTGCGATCTGAGGACTATAGTATACACTCTGGGGTGCGCTCTGCGGACTTTGCGCTTTGAAGCCCATGCAACAATACGAGGTGAGGCCTGGACAGCGTTGATTGTTTGCGAGGGCCGCATCCCTCAGGCGCATGCTGAGAGCTGCAGTATTTAGCAAGGGTGACACCGAGATGAGGCGGGGGTCAACAGGGAACTCCCCGCTAGTAAGCCTGAATTCTGCACTTCGTGAAGAGTGCCCAACTGCCTGGGAAAGGGAGGTCCAGGATAAGCACGCAAATCTCCCGCCCACTCAAACGCGCTGAACAACTCCAGCCATGAGCGATGTTTGGGAGGCCCTGGCCTGCCACCGCTGACAGCGTACACCTGTGAGGAAGCCTGCCTTTGCGACCATACAGCTTTCCCAGTGAAACGCCACTCTTAGGGTGCGGCTTACAACGCACATAGTGACCCTAGGGCCGTGTCCACATGGACAAATGATAGACCCGGGATAGACCCGGCGTGGTGCTGGGTCTATCCCGTATCCCAGGGACGAGAGAACCGGCTGGCACTTGGGAGATGGTCCCAACATCACGGCGCCAACGGTCCCTCAATGCACACCAAGCTGACTGGGAACAGTAGATACGGACACGACTCTGGAGCTGCTCTTGCTGACCCAAGCTACTACTGAGACAGTGTGCACTCCACCACTAGACCTTGCCAGGCGCTAGCTGTGAATGCCCACGGCGCAACAACTCATGATGGGCCGCATGCAAGCCAGGATGCAACAAGGGCCGCTGCGTGCTGGCAACCTGGACGAGAGCGAAATGGAGCCGTCATGCACAGCACTGGCAGCCAAACTGGACTCTGTCCTTGCAGCAGTGGAGAAAATAGGAGCTGCACTAGATCATACCAGGACATCCTTGGAAACTCGGATCGATAAGGTTACCTCTGACTTCATGCGGATCACCGCAAGCTGGCCGATAAGGTCGCCGCCCAGGGTCAAGTGCTCACGGAGATCCAGCCGGTCACTCACAGCCATGCAGCTGCGCTGCAAGATATGATGGAGCGAATTCATGCCCTTGAGGACAGAGCGGAGGATGTTGAAGGGCGTTCTCATCACAACAATATTCGCATAGTGGGATTGCCAGAAGGAGAAGAAGGAAGACATCCTGAACAGTATACCGAGATCTGGCTGCGTGACCTTATGCCGCAGGGAACACTGTCAAAACACTTTGTGGTGGAAAGAGCTCATCGGGTGCCGGCGCAGAGGACCCGTTCCTGTTCAAACTCCTCAACTACAGGGACAGGGATGCGGTGCTGCGTGAAACCCGGAAACTGGATAACCTGACAGTGAGTGGCAGCCGCGTCATGCTCTTCCCTGACTATACTGCCCTGGTGCAACGCCGAAGAAACAACTATATGGCGGTGAAGCGACAGCTCAGAGAACTGGAGTTACCATACTCCCTGTTGTTCCCTGCCAGGCTGCGAGTGGTCGCGAAGGGTAAAACCCACTTTTTCGATTCACCTGCGGATACATGGGATTGGCTAGAGGAATCGGGGCTCTGGACGGGAACGAGCCCGGCGGACCCGGATGGCGGCATCACAGGCGTCGACCAAGACGAAGGATGGCACGCGGAGCAGCGCCAAGAACGGCGGCCCCAAGCCCGGAGAGAATGCGAATGGAGCGCCAAAACGTACTGGAAGCGGTCACGACACTTGGCGCCCCGAGTGCTCAACCTCACCTGGAATCTTTTGTACAACACACAGTGGTTTCAAGCGGTTCATCAACATTGTCAACCGAAACTTCTGAAGAACTTTGCATGCCGGTGGTCACCCCACAGACTGCAGATGGTATCCTAGGCTGAGAGTGCTACAGTGATGAACTTTGTGGAGGATCGCCCACGCAAGTAGCATATTGTTGGCTATAATGGCTTGTTTATAATATGAAGGAGGCGGGGTGGATAAAAGTGGACACTGCCTGCACATGCAAATTAGTTGTTATTTGGGAATCCCTGCGCTTATGGCTAAAACACCTTGTGAGTCCCTGCACAGGTAGTACATATAGGCGCGCTGATAATTCACGCTTACACCTGAGTGCTACTGGCTACGCTGGCTACACTAACAGGACCTTAGAGCGGTGCAACATACACGTAGGGCATGAAGGGGACAGCCGCAGCCGAATGTTACCTGCGCGCATGCCCCACCAGGCCACACATTGACCTAGTTCCTACCTATGCATGGTCACAAAGTTTGGACGGACAATCACGCAAAGTTCACCCCGAACGTTATGTTGTTCACAGTTCACACGTTATGGTTACAGCAGACCGGTTCGCGCATGCTCGGACAAACTCCGTGCACTGAGGCATACCCCACCCCTGGCTTCCCAGCAGACTATACACCTTAATAATGACACGGGTTAACATGCTCACATGGAACATACGCTGCATGCACACTCCCACACGACGATACTCCATATTTGCTTATCTTCAGAGCCACTCGGTCGGAATCCTGTTCTTACAGGAAATACACCTGACACAGCCGGAGCTGGAAAGAGTGCGTAGGCGCTGGAGGGGGCAGGTGTATGGTACAGTGTACTCCGCCCATGCTAGGGGCACACTCATTTGGGTGAGAGCGGGCGTCCCATTTGTTACTACAGACACGGTAGTAGACCCTGAAGGCAGGTACACTCTGGTGCGTGGAACACTCAACGATCAACACATATTGTTGGCCTCGATCTATGCTCCGAATGTCGATCAAGCGTCATTCTTCACGCAGCTGTCATTGGTGCTAACTCCTTATGCTGGTCTACCCTGGTTGCTGGGCGGCGACTTCAAGTCAGTGCTTGACGTGCACATTGACAAATCCTTCCCCCCTCTCCGTACAACGTCGGCAGTGTCAAATGCGCAGGCGCTCACAGACTGGCTCTGGCACTGGACATTGTTAGACATGTGGCGGGTCCTCCACCCAGCTGATCGTATTTCTCCTATTATTTGGCGACACATGACCTGCATGTCCGACTGGATAGGGTGGTGGGGTCCCAGTCTCTACTATCGTTAATCGAGAACTCTGAATATTTAGGACGGACACACTCCGATCATAACCCCCTGCGGATACAACTCTACTGGGAAGCTGATCGACCCCCTATACCCACATGGCACCTCCAGCCCACTGCGCTGGAAGACTCCGAATTCCGCTTATCACTAGGGACAGCTATCCTGACATATTTCGAACTCAACGAAGGCACAGCAAGTAGAGTACTAGTGGAGTGGGATGCCCTCAAAACCACACTCAGGGGTCACTGTTTAGGCGCCACGTGGAACATACGGAAGCAGTTGGCGAAGTCCATCACCTGCCTCGAATCCCAATTGTTGCAATATGAACGCCAGGGGGAGGGAGGGGAGCAGGCACTTGCATCACCTAGAAACCCTTCGGACGGGACTAGTGGAGCTTCTGGAGCGCTTACGGTGTCATAACTATGCAGCCCACACAGCCCGCACACACGCCACGGCAGATAGGGCGGGCCGTTTGCTCACCTGGCTGCTCATACAAGACGGTACCCACACTTCGATTGCAGCTATACGTACACAGGAGGGAGAATTGGTGTACACGCAATGGTAGATACATAGGGTCATGGTGGATCACTACACACAGTTGTATCAGTCTAGAGTCCGCTGTTCGCGCCAGAGATTCCTCGAACAGATCCTGTTACCCACAGCCTCTGACATACATCAGGAAGCATTTAATTGCCCCCTCACCCTGGAGGAGATAGGGGAGGCGATCGCATCCATGGCATCCAGGAAAACACCAGGCCCGGACGGCCAACCGACCGAATTTTATAAGGCTTACCGGGAGTTTCTGGTGCCGCATTTACACCCGCTTTACGCAACAGCGTTGGAGGAAGATGAGCTACCCCCTTCGATGCGCGAGGCATACTTGGTGTCCCTACTAAAATCAGACCGAGATCCCACGACCTTGGGGTCTTATAGACCGCTGGCGCTGCTTAATGCGGACTGTAAGATACTTGCCAATACTTGGCACCAGTGGTTTTAGCTCTGATCCACAGTGACCAAAAGGGATTTGTGCCCAAGCGGAGCACATCGCAGAACCTGCGGAGGTTCTTTAGAGTAGCGACAGATAGTGTAAAAGAGTGGCCAAGGGCGGGTTGCTTACTGTTGGACCTTGAAAAAGCCTTTGATTGTTTGGAGTGGAGGTACTTGTCAGCGTTGCTGCAGCGATATGATTTGGGGCTGGAATTTTTACAAATGGTAGGCCTCTTGTATAAGTACCCCACAGTCCGGGTAAGGTTGGGTCCATACATATCTGATGCTGTGCCCATATGTAGGGGCACCAGACAGGGGTGCCCACTATCCCCACTCCTGCCTTTATATATACCTGCATTTTTTGCCACATTTTCTAAATTAATCAGGGACTTCATCTGGGGGAGCAGTCAGCACAGGATGTCACTAACGAAACTATACCTTCCCACAGATCAAGGGGGACTAGCAGCACCTTGCTTAGAACACTACTACTTGGCTGCACAGCTGCAATGTATAGCCCGTTAGTTTGCAGATAGGGGTTGGGAGGATACGGCATCTACACTGCCCTCATAATCACTGGAGAGGCTCCTTACACTCTTTTATCCATCTACCAAGTCCACGACACCGACGCTGCTCCTTCTGGCGGTGGCGTACAAATGCTACCACAGAAGCCTATTCCTCACCAGAGCTCTGGTCCCATACGCGCCGGCGTTACCACTAGAAGGCTCCCCTAGCGGGATACAAACACTCACCTCCCTCACACTAGCGCATTGGCGAGACGCTGGCATACAGACCCTGGGAGATTTGTACCGTGATGGTACACTTACCCCGTATGACTACCTAGTTGAGGATAAGGGATTACCACCGGGGCAATTCCTAGTGCACCGCTCACTGATTGCAACTCTGACCTCTAAATGGGAAGACATGTCCGCAGAACCCAGCCAGCACCTTACCATACAATACCTTCACGTTATGGGGCGAGGTAGGCGTCTGGTCCGCTGGTTTGCGGCGTCACTGCGAACTCATGCGGCGCTTAACCTAGAACCTCTCCGGCGCAAATGGGATGTTGACCTGGGGAGACCACTGGAAGACAGGGAATAGGAACGTGTATTGAAGAATCCAGTGCGCATACCCAGAAATATGAGGTTCTGACAGATACAGTTGTTCATCATACATAGGGCATACCTCATACCTGAGACGATCAATAGGTTTTTTCACCATATGGATGCAGTGTGTCCTTGATGTCCCGGCCCTGGGGTGGGCCTCGTTCACATGCTATGGAGCTGCCACAGACTATACACGTACTAGCACACAATCAGCGAGTTGCTACGCGTCAGTACAGGTCGTAGCCTACCCTTTGACTGGTCTGTTTACCTGTTGCACCAGTTCCGTAGAACCGCAACTACGAAAGTTACATCTCGATTCCTGGATCTGGGGTTAGTGGTCGCTAGGCGATTGCTCACCAAGAGATGGAGGGCGCAGGACCCACCTCACTCGCAAGCATGGAGACATTCGCTCTACGCATGGGCCAGGGCAGAGGGAACCGCCATCAGGTGGGAAGATACGTTGGGATTCAGGAAGGAGCCCATAGCTGCTCAGTGGGAGGGACTGCTGCAGGCTTCAGCAGATTGAGGACGAATACTCCGGAAGACAGCTCGAGGGGCAGGGCGAGGACCCAGAGTAGTTGTCAGGACTTATGGCTGTATGCGGCTGTGATGTTCTGTGTGTGTGATGACTAGCACTGACACCAAAGATGAGCACGATAGATGCCAATACAGGGGAGTAATAGTTAGTCAAAAGTGCTGCGGTACATTGTTGAGGAGGCAGGGGGAGGCGGGGAGACGGGGATATTGGTACTAATGCCGGTCTATGTTGGGTTTACCTGTTTTAATTATATTACGCCTGTTCTGAAGTCCACGCTGAACCAGTTAAAAGACTCTACTCATTGGACTACCGAAACCATGCAGTTGCTGAACTGTGATTTATCTTCTGTATGAGATGAGCCGAATGTTGTCCTTATCTGTAATCCGGTGCGATAGGCGCATTTTATATGCTTACAATGCTCAGTTTCCATATAGCAAGACTATGTTTCCATTGCTATTAAGTGCCACCATGTATGGACAGTGCTAAGAGTATAATGCCTTTCATGTACCTGTAACTAGAAAGTCAATAAAAACAGATTTAAACAAAAAAAACTAGGGATGGGATGGCAAGATCTGCAGACAAGGAGATAGAGAAAGAGTGAGAAAGGGAGGAGCAAGGAGATCATGGTAAGAAAAGGAAGGGAGAGAATGGTGGAAAAAGGAGAAAGACAGGCTAGGGTGAGTGTGAAGTGAAAGGAGCAGGGAGATTCTGGGGAAGTAAGGAAATGGCATGGAGGTGGGAAAAGGACAGGAGAGGTTAATGCAAAAGAGGAAAGCATGGAGAGAATTGGTGAGAAAAGGCAGCGCAGCGACTGTATGGGTAAGAAGGAGGAGTGAAATGGAGAGAAAGCGTGAGAAAGGGAAAGGTAGGAAGAGGATGGCAAAAGGGGGACAGTGGGAAGAGATTTTGTGAGAAGGGAACTGGAAGGAAAAGGGAGAACCGGAAAGTCAGAGAGACTATAAATAGGAAATAGAAAACAGGGGATGGCCAAGGAGGGGTAAGGACAAAAATGGGTGATTGGGAAGGCAGGGAGAGGATTTGAGGGAATGGAAGGGCTATGGAAGGGATGGCTAAAAGGTCGGTAGCGATGGGATGGGAGAGAGGGAAAGAAAGGGGGAAGTATTTCAGGTTGAGGAGAAGGAAGAATATGAAAGAAAGGCAGGGTGGACAGGAAATGAAGTGGGGCCGATCCTGCCAGGTCTCAGACCAAGTAGTAATTGCCGCCTGCTGACCTCAACATTCATGTCCTAAACTTTACAGGAAAAAACACTGACCAATTTCTCAACAGTGACTGTAAATGTCCTTAAGGAAATCCATGTCATTGATGACGTCACTACTGTAGTTTCCTTTTACAAGAAACATATGATTGAGTAGTGCATACTGTGAACTGAGTCACTTCCAGGTATCTGGGTGCTTTCAGGGCGTGGATTAGTGTTTATGACAGGGCACCATTGAGATCTCTGAAGTGGTGGATGAAAGCAGTGCCTGTGAGTGGGTTTTAAAGGTGGTCAGACTATATGCACATCTCCTCTTGGCCTCTCTGCAGAGTGCAGAGGGATGGCCACATTTGTGCCATCTTTAATAGTGTGAAAGTGTGTGAAGGAGGTAGACTCCTGTCACAATATGGACATCATTATAGGAAAGAAAATGCAGGGTTTACAGCTGAGTCGGAGGGCTGTGTGCGTGGGCATGGTGAAGTGGAGGAGTTAAAAGGAAGTATGTGTAGAAAGAGAGAGTGAAGAGCAGTGCTGACGAGAAAAGAGATGAGATGTGACAGATGCACCTGGAGGATTTCAGAAATATATGGAGAGAAAAAAGTTGTGTCTACCAGAGTGTGAGACTGCGAAGGAAAACGGTGTGATAAAGTGTTCGAGAGTGATTGAGATACTCTAAGGACCACCACCTCTTCAATAGACCGTTGGTACCTTTAATTCACCGTATCATATCATCGGATGTGAAACATTTTCTAGTCTAATCATTCACAAGAAAGTAACTGAACCTCCTCCTTTACTTAATACTTGTAACAAGCACTGGCAAGCCAATGGGTCTGATTTGTTTTAAGCAAGTCAGTTGATGTGTTATCTGTCTGGATGCGATAACAGAAAATTCGCAGAGAGGCAACCAAATACTGTTCATGTAGCATGCTATGTGAAGCACGGGATTTCAGTGGATATATTTTAAGCAACGCACTTAATTACATAGGTCACGCCTCTTGGAAAGAATTCCTAGCTATGCTTCTTTGGCCACACCATATTTAGTCCCACCGATCCACCTTTGTTATCCCACTAACAGCACTGAGGGAGTGGATGGGTGAGAAGGGAAAGGACAGGATAATGTAAAGGGGTATTGAGAACAGGTGTGAACATGGAACGACAGGAAAATTAGATGAAAGAAAGGGGAAAAAAGGGAAAGGATGGGTGAGGTCAGGGATTGGAGAAGTAAGAAAGATGGTGCTGCAAAGGATGAGTGGAAAAGACAGCCAGGTGGTTTAGAATTAGATATCTTCATTGGTATTGATGAGAAGGGGAATACGGGTTATGTTGTTGTTATTTTTCATTATTATCATTATTATTACGACTGCTACTATTTATTTACTTACAGTTTATTCATTGTTAACCATACATAAACTAATTTCATTTCTGTAACTTTCTAAAACCTATACAAATATCACATTAACCAAAGAGTCAACATATTTAGATCTAACATGATTACTAGCTCTACAGTAAAACATAACAAGCTCAAATGACTATGGATTCCCGGCACAGATGGCTTATGTTGAAGGTTACTGTGAACATTGACCCTGCGGAATAGGTTCCCTTTCATACTCTTTCAGTGGCTATCATTATTTTGAAGTTTTTCATGACTAATTTTCTTGTGAGGCACTCCATTGGGGGTACCATGTTTTAGTTAGATATAGCAGGGCAACTGATGAATCAGTCATCTTCATGTTATTTTCGGGGTCATGCAATTTTGCCATATCTTGGGAAACCCTGACCATCACTCAAAGTCCTAAGAATCTGTTAAAAATAGATCGCATTAAAACATCAACTTATCATATCATTAGTCAGTAACATATCAATAAGTATAGACAAAAAGGTTATTTACCTTCTACCGATACTGACCTTCTAACGTAACTGTTTATGACAAAGAGTTGTAATCACAAAGGGGCTCCACAGTGTGTGGAGGAGGGAACAAGAGGCGTGGGGTTATGACAAAGAGTTGCCTATTATGATAATACACATAGTTATGAAAATATATAATATATGCAAAAATACTAAGAAGATACATTATAAGAGAAAGAGAAATCTTAATAGGTAACTACAAACAAAACCAGATACACCAACAAAAAAGGGATATTCGTATATCTATTTTACAAATGAGGTAAGGAATAAAATAGCTGTGCAAAATCTGGTAAAGGGATTCTGGCACCCCTCAAGAAGCTAACAACCTGTCTCATTGTTGGGCCTTCCACCTATTCCAGACCCCAAAAAGTTCTTATCCACGTAGTCTTGCCAGTATTGCCGAACAAGCTATGGCACCCTCTTGTTGAAAAAAGCACTTGTGATGCCAATATTTTCAGAATTACCGCCCTATTTCTTTAATCCCAATTGATAGATTATTTAATAAAGAGGTGCCTTTGAAGTAGGTGTCACCAATAAACTCTTGTTCTTCCTGTTTTCCAATTTTCTTTGTCTACCAATCTATTTACTGTTTGGATTGAACCTCTTGTCCACTTCAAGGTTCTTATATTAGTAAACTGATGATACACAAGTTCACTTCTGGCTGGAAACCCGGGTTTTGTCTCTAAAACTATGTGTCACTATTTTGGTAGTTTGGGACTGGATAGGTCGACAGCAGCCCAAACTAAAAACTGCCAAAATGGAGGATGTAACTGTGCGTGCCAGCGATGATCTCTGGAGTTCCGCATTTTGGGCCTCGGAAAGTGGACACTTTCTCAACCAGTACAAGATAGTAAAAAATCTTATCTTGTGGATGGAGTCATTCTTTACATTGACACTCTGATTTCATCATTTTCCTTTGCCTCTTTTTTTTCAAAGTGGTTAGAGGACCATCATCTGCATCTCTACAAGAAGAGGAAGAGGTATGAGAACCAGGGGGATTGTGGAGACTACAAAGAACACAGTATGGGAGCTCATACCACATGCCTCTTTAGAGGACAAATTGAATACCTAAATGGTCACATGTAAACTGTGCGATATAAAGATCACTGGTAGGCAAAGAGTTTTATACTCTGTTGTGCTTTCACCCATGTGAAGACACTAGCGTCCTCCCCAGACTGGAAGCATGCAACAGAACAAGCCACACACAAAGCTCTGGTTTGCACGTCTTTATTCTTCAGCATGCTATCATTAACTGAATGCACTATGTCACAAACTTTATTAACCACACCCAGTCAACCCACCAGATTATGTAATACTTGTATGGAGTCTGCTGTGGGACACTAGAGACCTCCTACATATAAACACAGTACAGGACATCTCGATAAGTGGTTGAGGTACTCACACCAGTCTTTCTGATCTAGTTGTAAGAGATAATGGATGGGCACTTTCATCTGGCATCTCTGGAGAAGAGTTGGATGCTTGACTTGGGCACACAGATGGATTTCCCTCACTCAGGAGGTCTGGAGCTGATTAACATAAGCAAAGGCTTAAAGTGAGACGAGTCTCTGGTTATGCATTTCCCAGGTCGTTGGGCAGTTGCCATTTGTCACTTGCTTGCCACTGCTCTTAGCAATTCAGTATCAAACAGGGTTCCAGTCTTGCTTGTCTGCTTTTGCTTGACAAGATCTCGGTCTTCTTTCTCAAAAACCGTGTTTTAAGCATGTCAGCGATTGTCGGCGTAAGCCTTCATTTTGCATTTGCGAGAGATTTTAGTGACACAAATATCAACAGGATCTATTGGCCGGCTGGTGGTCCATTGTGGTATCTTCATTCCAAGAGCTCTCCCAAACAGCGAGATGGCAGGATTTTTTTCTGTAATGGAATGAGGAGTGAAACAGTAGACACGAAGGGCTGGCTGTAAAGCAGACAGAAGTCAATGCCTTCCACAGCAGCAGGATGAACCACCCTTTTCAAAGTACTCATAAATCATTCAACAATGCCATTTGCCTGTGGCCAGAGAGGTGTAGTACTGATGTTTGATGTTCAAACAATTAGCAAAGTCTTTGAACTCTCTACTATTGAAGGATGGATCGTTGTCAGATTTGAGAATGGAGGGAACACCAAGGTGCCGATTCCGATCCTGTAAAACCCGGGTACGAACCGTCGTACGGAGCGTATTTTCCATCCGACTCATACCCGGGAAAACCATCTTGCAAACCTGCAAGTACGATTCGTACAGAAATTCCATTTCCGTACGAATTGTAAAAAACACCGACCGGCAAAAATATACCCACAATTCCGATCCGGGACACCGCGTACGTGACGTCCGGACGGAGTCAGGCAGAGTTTTACGAACCAGCAAGTACGATTCGTGCCTACGTCACTCCGCACGGCAAATATTTTACGGCAGTCAAAAACTCCAGGGAAATTGAGGACGACGAGAAGAAGGAGCACCTGTACGCGATGGACAGCCATAGACCCCATCCTACGTGTCATCCCGGCCCTCATAGCCTACGACCTGGTGCACAGGAACCGACGCAGACGCTGCAGAAGGTCAGAACAACACCCAGGGGCAAAGGTGGGGGACAGGGGCAGGAAACATAACCCCCACCCAAGTTAACAAGTAAACATGCCCCCGAAGTGACCTTACCTCCAGGGTCTGGTCACTTCGGGGGTGTGGGGGCGTGTCCACCAAGGCCTGCGTCCCGCCACAACGGAAGTGAACGTGGACGCGTCCCATCACCACAACAATTGTGGTACGCACCGTACCCACGCCTTAAGAGTGTGGGTACGGGTCGTACCACGCCTACCCCTACGTCACCCCAACAATGGCGGTACGGCCCGTACCCACGCTCTGAAGGCCTGGGTACGGGCCGTACCCCCAATGTTGGGGTGCCGTAGGGGTACAGCCCGTACCCAGGCCTTCAGAGCGTGGGTACGGGTCACACCACGGGTACCCCTACGTCACCCCAAGAATGGTGGTACGGCCCGTACCCAGGCCTTTAGAACGTGGGTACAGGCCGTACCACCATTCTTGGGGTGACGTAGGGGTACGCGTGGTACGACCGTACACACGTTCTCAGAGCGTGGGTACGGAGCGCATCACGCGTACCCCTAGGGCACCAGCACATCATTGATACAAGGCGTACACGAATGATGGGATAGGGCCTGGTGCAGCATCTGACCAGTATATTGGGGGGGGTGTATGCCCAGGTGAGCAGTGTACTGCACCAAGGGTGCAGGCGGGTGGGTGGGTGTCGCGCTACGATCTGCATCAGTGGACAGAGACATAGGGGCGGGTGCCTATCACTCTCAGCAGTGCCCAGACATATGAGGGGTGGGTGTCTATCACTCCCAGCAGTGCCCAGACATATGAGGGGTGGGTGCAGAGGACTCCCAGCAGTGCCCAGACATATGAGGGGTGGGTGCCTATCGCTCCCAGCAGTGCCCAGACATGAGGGGTGGGTGCCTATCACTCCCAGCAGTGCCCAGACATATGAGGGGTGGGTGCAGAAGACTCCCAGCAGTGCCCAGACATATGAGGGGTGGGTGCCTATCACTCCCAGCAGTGCCCAGACATATGAGGGGTGGGTGCAGAGGACTCCCAGCAGTGCCAAGACATATGAGGGGTGGGTGCCTATCACTCCCAGCAGTACCCAGACATATGAGGGGTGGGTGCCTATCACTCCCAGCAGTGCCCAGACATATGAGGGATGGGTGCCTATCACTTCCAGCAGTGCCCAGACATATGAGGGGTGGGTGCAGAGGACTCCCAGAAGTGCCCAGACATATGAGGGGTGGGTGCCTATCACTCCCAGCAGTGCCCAGACATATGAGGGGTGGGTGCCTATCACTCCCAGCAGTGCCCAGACATATGAGGAGTGGGTGCAGAGGACTCCCAGCAGTGCCCAGACATATGAGGGGTGGGTGCCTATCACTCCCAGCAGTGCCCAGACATATGAGGGGTGGGTGCAGAGGACTCCCAGCAGTGCCCAGACATATGAGGGGTGGGTGCCTATCAATCCCAGCAGTGCCCAGACATATGTGGGGTGGGTGCCTATCACTCCCAGCAGTGCCCAGACATATGAGGGGTGGGTGGGTGGCTATCACTCCCAGCAGTGCCCAGACATATGAGGGGTGGGTGCCTATCATTCCGAGCAGTGCCCAGACATATGAGGGGTGGGTGCCTATCATTTCCAGCAGTGCTCAGACATATGAGAGGTGGGTGCAGAGGACTCCCAGCAGTGCCAAGGCATATGAGGGGTGGGTGCCTATCACTCCCAGCAGTGCCCAGACATATGAGGGGTGGGTGCCTATCACTCCCAGCAGTGCCCAGACATATGAGGGGTGGGTGCCTATCACACCCAGCAATGCCCAGACATATGAGGGGTGGGTGCAGAGAACTCCCAGCAGTGGACAGAGACATGGGGATGTGTACATCATCCTCCGATGACCAAAACTCCATGGGTGCATGAAGGCATCCACAATGTGCGACTATATTGAGAGTGCCATGACAACACATCACTGACAGCTGTGTCCCACTCCCATGAGGATGGATGTCCTTCCCCCACTGCATGACACACCACATGTGGGTGTGATGACAAATTACACATGCATACCCACCCCTGGCGGTGGCACCACAATACACACACTGAGATCATGCAACAAGACTTTATACTCATGTTAAACCCTACTAAACTAAGAGAGCCTAAGTGAACACACACTGTCACGCACATTCCAGGACTGATAGGAATGTACAGGTGCTGGGGCAGCCAATAAGTTGTTGTCTCCCATGGAAGGAAAAGGGTGGAGTACCCACAGATCCAATGCCCACAATTGTCAGTCAGGTGCCCAAATACCCTGCAGAACAAGTAACACATGTGTGCTAGGCTGGGAGTACACACATGCATAGTGCGGAAAAGGGACCATGTCCACATGAAGCCATGGCAACATACTCCATACACAAGAACAGTGACTACCAAGGATGGCACAGACGATGCAGGCGGAGACATTGCTGAGCAGGCATGGCCAAAGTTGAAGGGAACCGTCACACACCAAGGAAATGTAGACACAGGTCAGCACAACAATTGGGAAACACCCTGCAGGGAGATGTCATGTGCCACAGAGGAAGGAACACTCCTTGGGACAATGTCACCATACAGTAAGAGCTTATATGACCAAAGATTATTTGCAGAGACCTTGTGATGGCACGCAATTACCAGGGTCCACCCCATGAGCAGCACACTACAACATTTCTCAGACACCTAACACATTTTCACCACCCCAACTCATGGAGCAGCAGCACCAACAGCAATACCAGAAAAGCATTAGTGTGCAAATGAAAAACAAAATGCTTTATTCAGCATGAAAATAATATTTGAATTGAAATGTAGACTATATACAAGGCCCAGAGGCCAGTCCATATGCAAACTCCTGGGGGGGGACACATTGGGACGCGTCTCCCCTAGCTTGCCTGCACAGTTCAGAGTTCCTTTTCATCCACGGGGGGGGGCATCATGTGGGGGGGAAGGACCAGGCACCGCAGGGACAGGAGGGGCAAGGGTAGGTGTTGTGGGTGCAGGGACAGACGACTCCACCACAGGGGGTGGGGCAGCGCCAAAGGTGGTGGTTAGGATGGCATTGCACACGGTCGCAAGGTCTTCCAGCGTCTCCCCTGCACCCGAAGGAACCACAGGCCCCAAGGAGGGGGGGGGGGGTCGGAGGGATGGGTTGCAGCGCTACTGGGGGAGGGTGTGGACAGGGGGGGGACTCAACTGCCCTGCCCGGGGACTTCCTCGACCGCTTGCGGGGTGGTGTCACACTGGGGCTGAGGGACAGACTGGCCATGAAGGACTCTTTGTCTGACTGTTGGGCAGGGGAGCTAAGGGGAGTGGTTTTGGAGGAAGTGGGTCGTGAGGACTGCGGACTCCCACTGTTGCTGCGTGTCTGCCGTTTCCCCCTGACCCAGTGGGTGTGCCTACTTCCCCCTGTGTGTGCGTGACAGGAGGTGTGCGCTTGGCCTTCCCTGTTGGTGTGCTGCCTGTGTCTGGTGGGGTGCGTGCATGGGGATGTCTGGGTGTGCTTGGGACAGGCATGGGAGTGGGAAGTGTGGATGGTGCAGGGGTAGGGGGGGACGGAGCGCTGCAGGAGACCCACTGATGCCGTCAGTGACGAGTCCATGGACCTCAGCAACATCCGTTGGTCAGACATCGCTGCTGACATGCCCTCCATGTACGACACCATCTGTGTCAGCCGTCTGGTGTGGCCATGGAGGACATTAAGCAGCGACGTCTGACCAACCTGCAACTGCCGCAGGATGTCCACAGACTCGGCATTGACGGCAGCAGGGGAGACAGGGGCAGGGGGTGCGGTGCCTGGCACGAAGGAGACATGTTGTCGCCTAGCACGGACAGAAGGGACCCGAGCAAGTGGGAGGGCGGTGATGGGAATGGAGGGGGCGGCGAGAGATGGAGTGCTGCTTTCAGCTGTGGGAGCAGCCTCCGCCCCCTCTGGGAGCTCAGCCTTGGACCCGTCAGTGTCATAGTCGGTGTTGGGACTGGACAGGTCCTCCGCCTGACTCCCCTCGCCCTCCGTGCACTTGCTGCGCCAGACTCCCCAGCACTGGTGGCACCGGTGCTGGATCCCTCCTCCACGTCCGTGCCGGTGTCTCCCTCGGTGTCCCCCAACGATGCTGTGGGCAAGGTGAAGAGACAGGAAATAATCAGACACCTGTATGCATATGACACATGATTCCAAACTACATAGGTCACAGTGTATAGCATGAAAAGCATCATGAGTAACATCTACAATACTACGCACATATGTAGGCCCTGCACTACACAGTTGGTTGACCCACCATGCCACTTGGAAACAATGGAGAGCATGACACAACAGCAAATAACTTGATATCAAATTATACAGAGAAGCAAGTGTCTGTGGACAGTCGAGCACAGCATCTGGACCACACACCGTTGCCAAAAAAGGATGAGCAGGAACCATGTCTTTAAAATTTAGACACATACTGCAAAGCACAAAAATTAAACCCTGCACAACATGACTGGGTTAATACTTGTTGAGTGTCTGTTCAGACTGTCATCACACACAGGCCAGACCTTGAAAGGAGACATAAGGTTTGGACATGTAGGCCTTGGCCGCACAAACCCCCCCCCCCCTACCTGAGACTATGTGATTGAGACAGAGGAAGGACTTACACCTCTTCATCTGGGATCACAAAAATGGGCTTCATGAAATCCAAAGTGCACTTTAACTACCCCTCGTGGGGCTGACCACACATATTTTTGACAAACAACCATCATCAGATAGTTGTACCGAGACACACAGGCACTGGCCACAGTGAGTATGCACAAGCCACATTGGGTCACCCTGTGCAGTGGACACATGTAGCACACTTTACGTAAATACAAATGAGGCCAGGGTAAAATGCCACAGAGCCCAACCTATGCTGAAGACACAGAGAATGTCCACAGTGTTGGATGACACACATGATTCCTAGGAAAAGGTGTCTCAGGGGACTGTTGTGGCCACACTGCTCCATGGTCCTGGATAGATCTGACTGCAACAGGAGCAACCGTCCCCGCACTATGCATATCTCCCCCTCATGCACATCATGTCTGAGTCCACAACATCGGTCATGCATGCTGCATGTCTGTTCATGTCAAGCCTCACACTCCTATGTTGAGACTCAGCATCAGTGCCAACAATCATGGACCCCAAAATGACTGAACTGGACAGGGCAGAGGCAAGGTCCCAACACATGTCACAGACCACCCCCACACATGATGCTGCAAGCTTTGGGCACTTGGATTAACTGGCAGCCTAGATTACCTTGTGCAAGAGTGACTACACACAGACCAGGGAACACATGTCAAGGAGGGGAAGGGAGGAAGAACAGCACCGGGTGACGTGGGGGAACAGGATATGCACTGCACATATAAACCCTGGCAGTGTATCCAGGTGACTGAGCACTTCCAAAAGCTGGTGACACACAACAAACACACATGTACCTACCCCCTTGCTGCTGCTGCTTCTCCTGTAGCCGCCTATCCATGTCAGGGAAGACCACCGCCAGGACACGCTTCATTTGGTGGGTCAGGTGCCGGCGCCCGCGGTTCTTGCCTTCTGGTGAGTCCCCCAGCAGGAACCGGGCGATCCTCCTGGTCCAGCACCGGATGTCCTGCCAGCGTTTCCTCACCTGTGCCAGGCGCCGACTGCGACCCTCCACAGATCGCACGGCCCTGACGGCCCGCTTCCATATCTCCCCCTTCTCGTAGGCGGTTACCTGTGAGGATGACAAAGTGAGACAACATCACTACACCTGCTCCATGTCACAGAGACACACATTTGAACATATTTGATATGTTGAACAGGGCATAGTATGCTGCCAATGAATAGCACCTTTGTCATATGGACATTAGGCTCAGTGGAAGCCCCAATGCACTACATGGCATTGAAAGTACACAGGTGGCATGAGGGGTGCGACACACTCCCTGATCATGGCACACACTGGACATCACAAGCAACACAAAGCTGATGGCCAGCACCTCCAAGCAGTCACATGCCCCAGGCCACTGACCCAACAACAGCAGACTACACAGACACACACAGGCACAGATCATTCACCTGCCAGTGGCAACAGCCGATACAAACCTCATTCTGCACATGTGCCACTTGCCTGGGGGGTGTCACAGGCGTGGGGCTAGCCAAGCAAGTCAGACACACAGCACGGCTTACTTCTCACATCAGATGGGTCGTGCTGTTGCCTCCTCCATGCAGCTGTGGTGCAACACTCCACATAGACACTAACCCACATGACAAGGAACATTCACACACATCAATGTCCACATTATTTGGACACTCTCACCACAGCTCCACTCAACTCACACACATCTGTGGGTACAGTCACCTGTCACACGGGGGGAACACTGAATCACCTCAGGACTATAGAACAAGAAGGGCCAAGAGGATTAGCTATGCTGAATGTGCCATGCAGCATGCAGTGAATGTCACAGTAAGCACAATGCAAGTGAGGAGTGCACACATGAACCACATCATGCTCTGCATGACAGACATGAGCCATTCCCCCCCCCCCCCCCCCGGGACCCACTCTAAACAACATTTCATGTCTGTCACACCTGGACACAATGCCAGAAGAGGCAGTCACTAAAAGAAGGGGCACAGTCAAAGGTAGCGGAGTCAGCACTCACCTGCACCCCTGGTCTACCATACAGGCTGGGGAACTGTGGGAGGATGACGTCCAGCAACGCCTCATTCTCCTCCTGGGTGAATGGCTGGGCCCTCTCCACAGACCGCGACATGGTGCCAGAGGAATCACAAGCAGCACCAGTGGTGTCAAATCAAAGGTTGTGCAGGCAAGTGCCCTCTCATGGGTTCTGCCTGACTTATATCTGCCTTGCTGGCCTATTTCAGTAACAGGAGTGCAGAGTGATTGTTCAGACTCCTTTGCATTGCAAAACAAGGAGAGGGGCTCAGTAAAGTCCAAAGGGATAGAGCACCAATAACTGTTTAGTTAACAAGATTTTTCCCTTTGAGCTAGAATGGAGGATTATGTCACATAAACCAATCTTATATCATTCACCCACTTGTGCACTCTCAAGCAAAATTGCGAACGCCCCACATGTAATGTTGGAAAATTATCAGTAGAGAAAGTCTATTTAGTAAAAAACATTGGTTGAAATTTATTGACAAGTTAAAAAAAACTCATTATCAAATTACATCAAATAAAATAGTCACAGACAAGTGACTAAAGATCAAGCCTCAACAATGACAATGAAGTAAAAATATATGTACGTTATATCTAAAGGCACACACAGTTATGAATTATCACTTTTGGTACAAATTAAAAAGACAGTGAGACATGTATACAATTGTATGGTAGGAGGAACAATAGTAGACAACAAAATTATGTCTTGGATGTGTGAATTTGTGATTACAGTAAACAGAAAAAGTCTGGTGACGATGCACCCTTGTTACTTGGAGTTCTGTTCCGCAACAAATTACACCCAACAACCTATGCGTCGACGCGTTTCGGTGGTGTACCGTGATAAAAACCACCTTCCTCAGGACTGACAAATTTAAATCCTCCACAGCATAACTCTAACAATAATCCATTTCTGTCCCAATAAAAATCGCTGACGAGTGGCTTTAAGGATAAGGAGAAGCCTACTAGCGATGTATTACTTTATCTTAGGCCAATAAGATAGGGCCTCACTTCATACACGAGGTCATGTTCATTGCTTTGGTATTTCAAGGCGTTTGTTTAGAAAGGAGAATGTCCCCAATATATTTAATAGCACTTCAGGGATGGTACGATCCTTTGTGTGGATACACTAGTAAGTCATTTGTTAAAGTGCCAATACATCCTTTGTGCGGGCCGTCCTATTTGGGCAAGAAAGTAATTTTCTGATCCGCCCGAAGTTCTGGGTACGGCTTCGTTGCTCGATGTGCGCGTTAAAACAAACGTCGCAGGGTTCACACCGCCTATCCGCAACGAAGCCGTACCCAGAACTTCGGGCGGATCAGAAAATTACTTTCTTGCCCAAATAGGACGGCCCGCACAAAGGATGTATTGGCACTTTAACAAATGACTTACTAGTGTATCCACACAAAGGATCGTACCATCCCTGAAGTGCTATTAAATGTCAACCAATGTTTTTTACTAAATAGACTTTCTCTACTGATAATTTTCCAACATTACATGTGGGGCGCTCGCAATTTTGCTTGAGAGTGCACAAGTGGGTGAATGATATAAGATTGGTTTATGTGACATAATCCTCCATTCTAGCTCAAAGGGAAAAATCTTGTTAACTAAACAGACTCCTTTGCATCCTATGTTTCCTCCAATCCCTTTAAACATACACCAGTGACAGCATTAGCATTTTTTCGAATTTGCAGCATCATGTCAAGTCAACAACCACTTTGCAACAATGTATATTGTGGCCAACTGCTTTTTCCAGGCCACATGATGGAAAAATTTGAACTTCAAACTGGGTATCCATGACAACCAGCATGCATGTAGGCCCTAATACTTGTCCCTTATGTGTCCCCATTGTAAATTTCAAATCCCCACACAGGTACGGTGCGTTTCACACGTACCCCTAGGGCACCACTACTGTAGTGCTACGGGCCGTACACGCGTGTGTAGGGCCCGTAGCACTATGGTGGTGTTGCCGTAGGCGTACGCCATCGTGCTACGAGCCCTACACACGCGGGTACGGCCCGTAACACTATGGCGTACGCCTACGGCAACACTGCCATAGTGCTACGAGCCCTACACATGCGGGTACGGCCCGTAGCACTATGGCGTATGCCTACAGCAACACTGCCATAGTGCTACGGGCTCTACACACGCGGGTACGGCCCGTAGCACTATGGTAGTGTTGCCGTAGGCGTACGCCATAGTGCTATGGGCCGTACCCGCGTGTGTAGGGCCCGTAGCACTATGGTAGTGTTGCCGTAGGCGTACGCCATAGTGCTACGGGCCGTACCCGCGTGTGTAGGGCCCGTAGCGCTATTGGTAGTGTTGCCGTAGGCATGCGCCATAGTTCTACGGGCCGTACCCGCGTGTGTAGGGCCCGTAGCGCTATGGCAGTGTTGCCGTAGGCGTACGCCATAGTGCTACGGGCCGTACCCGCATGTGTAGGGCTCGTAGCACTATGGCAGCGTTGACGTAGGCGTACGCCATAGTGCTGCGGGCCGTACCCGCGTGTGTAGGGCCCGTAGCACTGTGGCAGTGTTGCCGTAGGCGTACGCCATAGTGCTACGGGCTGTACCCGCGTCTGTAGGGCTCGTAGCACTATGGCGGTGTTGCCGTAGGCGTACGCCATCGTGCTACGGGCCGTACAAACGCGGTTACGGCCCGTAGCACTATGGCGTACGCCTACGGCAACACTGCCATAGTCCTACGGGCCCTACACACGCGGGTGCAAGCCGTATCTCTATGGCGTACGCCTACGGCGACACTCCCATAGGGATAGGACCAGTGTGTACATGTACGTGTGTACGGTCCGTACACACATGCGTACTCCTACCCAAAACCCATATAGTGATACGACCGTACACACGCCCTCAGAGCGTGTGTACGTTGCGTTTCACTGCTCACACTGGTGATAGGAGGTGCACAGGAAAGGAATGGAGGTGTCAGACTCGCACAAGGATGGACATCAAGTCATTGTCAGTGCAGTGCTTCATGTGTAGGGCCTAGGTATGTCAGGCAGTGAGCTGGCACATGTCTCCTCATGTTTTAACCCAATAGTTGTGTGATGACCTGTGTACACATGTCATGTGTGATGGGGCACTATGTGGCGCACTTCCCCTTCACACCTTGCATCAATGGCATGGCACAGTCACCAACACCCGCAACTGTCCCCAGATGCCAGGTACACGGATGATGGCACCTGACATCTCACTACCAGCGTGCCCCGATGTGACTATGTTATGTGTGTGTCATGTGTTTCCATTATCTTGCTGTTGGTGTTCTGTCAACGGCATCTGCTGTAGCTGCATCCAACATGTGTCTGTGTGTAGATGCCCATGTCACACTATTACGCACACCAGGACACATGTGGAATAACACGTAACGTGTGTCTGTATGCATCGAACAGGGACTTGCGAGCTTAGGACATATCAGCGTAGTCTCAATGTCTGTGTGATCATTTTGGACATGTACCCCTTCATGGCAAGGTGTGTGGTCTGTCCTTTTTCCATGACATGTGACCTGTGCGTCTAGCTTGCCGGCAGCTGTCTGTATGAGATAACATCCTTCAAATGCACATATGTGGATGTATGTCACTCCTGTAATGTGTCTGGCTGTTCACTCACACTGGCCCACAGCTACTTTCATGGCATGTCATGCAGACCTTGACAATCCACGTTTGTAGCTGGATCTTGGTAGGAGTATCACCTGGCTGGCATACGTGTGCAGGATGTATTGCACAGACAAGACTCTGTATGTAGCATATGTGTATTAGCTGTTGAACATGTGCTCAGTTCATTGACATTGGTGTAGTAATGTACTCAATCTTCGTTATTCCTTCCAAATTTCTGCAGGGCACCGCCTCTCTCCCGACCAATGCCAGACTTGGCTGCCATGAGGGAACGTGACTGCATACGCCGCTACAGATTCAACCAACAGTTAATTGTGGACCTGACAAACAGGCTGGCCCCACACCTCCAACCGCGACACAGTTATCGACTGTGCTGACCCCCAAGATGAAGGTGATGGCAGCCCTACATTTCTTTGCCACCAGTACGTTTCAATTGACCATAGCTGATGTGGGTGGCATGTCCCAGACCATGTTCAGCCGTGTCCTGCATGATGTTTTAGAAGGCATGTTGGAGCACCTGGATGAATTCATCCATTTTCCAACTCCTGAGCAGTTGACAGGTATCAAGGGTGAGTTCTATGCCCTGGGAGGGATGCCCCATGTAATTGGGTCCATTGATGGGACACATGTGGCTTTGGTACCACCACAGGCACAGGAGGTAGCCTTTCATAACCGTAAACATTACCACTCCATTAATGCCCTTGTGGTGTGTCTTGCTAACATGGTGATTTCCCATGTCTGTGCATGTTTTCCAGGGTCAGCACACGATGCCTACATCATGAGGCGTAGCAGGGTGCCAGAAATGATGCTGCAGCTGCACAACGAACGAGCATGTCTTGTTGGTGGGTAGACTCTGTTTGTCCAGTATTCAGCGGTATCTTAGTATGTGACAGCATCTCCTGACCCACTTCTTTACATGATGTTTCCATGTAGGGGACTCTGGCTATCCCAACATGCCATGGCTGGTGACGCCTCTCCGCAACCCAAGAACAGCTGCAGATCACCGTTACAACAACGCCCATGGGCAGACCAGGCGAGTGATTGAGAGGACGTTTGGCCTCCTGAAGAGCCGATTCCGTTGCCTCCACAAGACCGGCGGGTCCCTACCATATGCACCGGTGAAGGTCTGCAAAATATTCCTCGTGTGCTGCATGCTGCACAACATGGCAGTGGAGAAAGCTGTGCCACTCATCCTGGATCCTGATGAGCAGGAACATCCACCCGTGGAGGATGAGGGCCTTTGCCACGAGGCAAGTGAGGAGGAGAAGGAGGAGGAGGAGGAGGAGGACATCCGGAGTCAGCTCATACGCAACTTCTTCTCATAATGGTGACTCCCTGGGTCTGAGTGTGCACGCTTGGAGCCTTGTGTGGCATGTGTTGCAATGTGTGTGTCCAGCTGACTGTATGCGAAGTGACTTTGAGGTGTGTGCTGATGTGTCACTCGAGTGCTGATGTCATTCCACACATTTTAGCTGACACACTCAATTGACAACTAGCATGGTGTCAACCTTATTCATGTAGAGTACATGACCATGTATGCGGATGACTATGGGTTTCCTGACTTCTTGTGTGTCTCTCATCCCCAGGTATTTGCGCATGCTGTCTGCTCGTGGCATTGTTGTGTTCCTGCTATTCCTCATGAGTAATGCAACGTGTGCTGAATCAGCGTTACATGCACGGACATGGTGAGAAGTCTCCTTTGGGTAAGGATTGCAGCATAGCTTTTTGGGTGTGGTAGTTGTTTGTAATGTGTGGGCACTGCTCCTGTGCAGGTATTGTTACTATGCATACATGTCGACTCACCATGGGGCACATAACATGTAGCATGACTCACATGAATTGATAGTCACACTTCGTGACAGTCATCTGTTATGGGATTGTGGATTTTGATGAAGGCATCTATGTGTGTACAACTTCCCTCGGAAACATACGGGAGGCTACGGGTGGACATATTGCGGGACATCCCCATGAGAGGCTCAATGGGGAATTGCAGCCTCTCCGTGTGCAGCAGTGGATGTTTGGCTCACCCCCTTCACTTGTGTGCCACTCCCATGGATTGACAGCATCTGTGGTGCGAAGGCGGTGTCCAGTGTAGGTCCCACATGTTAATCCAAAAGACCATGTGAGTCTGTTAATATTGATGCATTTCCATAGGTGTGAGCCTGAGTAATATAGGTGTTCCTCAGCCTCCAAGGTGCCTCATCTCTGTTAATGCAGGTCTCTTGCCACTGTGCATGCGCCATCTCTGGCATGGTTGTCAAGGATTGTGCATATGAGTCTATGTATAGATTAGCAACCTGCATGCTGTTCTACATGTATTTGATTCTCTATTCTGCATGACGTCCATTGCTGTGTATGTGTTTTGGTATGTTGGTCCCCACAACGGGCCGTCAACACCTTCGGGGGTGTGTTTCCTGTGCGCAGCTTGGCCTTCAGTTTCATGATCCGGTGTCAGTCATCTTTGGGGATTGTGCATCCTTTGTCTCTGGGTGTGCCATTGAAAACCAGTCACTCCTTCCTTGACATACACCTGTTGCAGTAGTCCTTTCTGACATGCTAGTCTTTGTGTGGAAATTGTGGCATAGTTCCCAGGACATGCCGCCTGCTGTTGCAGCCACTGCAGCAAGGGCACACGAAGTTTCCTGATTTGGCAACACACACACATCAAAGATGCTCCTCCCTTCCTCATCAACCCATTCATTTGGCTGTCATCAGCTTGTCTGTGCCACAGTTGCGGCCACGCCGTCCCAAAGGCTGGACCGTCTGCACATGCAACGTGCACATTGCACGAGCCTCATGTCCTTGCATGACACATATCACACTACAGTCTGATGTTGCAGCCACCCTCCAAGCAATGTCGATCCACACATCATGCATTGGGAACTAACCCTGTGACCGGAGTACGCTGTCAATAACAGTTTGAAATTCAAATTGAGAAAATTGAGAAAACAAAGCCATTGAATCTACTTTTGAATTTAAATACTGTGAAAATATACAGTCATGATTGAACAGTCAGATTGTATTTATGTTTGATTAAAATACGAACACACGCAGGAGTGCTATATGGGAGACACCTTCCATTGGTGAAGGATTGCTCGCTTCATCCACACATCTGCCGCCAGCTCTCAGGCATACACTAAGCGCACACACAACACCTTTGCATGATGAGTGTGCAACTCTGACTGCCTACACAGCGCTGCCACGCCTTCCAGGCCTTGTCACACCCACCAGGTCATGTCCCTCCTACTCCCCACCGGCTCTGTACCCCGGCAAGGACATGGGAGTGGGACTCAAGGCTTCTGCATGTAGTATGCTGTAGTTGTGAGGCACATGGCACAGGTATCATCTGTCAGCGTGTCAAACTACAATGTGTCCAGGACCCCCTCTCCATCATCACATGCGCACACAACCTCATCATCAACTCGTATGCCATTGACAGCCAGGTGCTCCTCCCCCTCACCAAGGGCGCAGACATTGCCAGTTCCAATATTCTAGATTGCATGAGATCCATTGATGAATGGCAGAACAGCAGCCACCTGAGGCTGGACTTGTACAGGACTGAGGTCAACATCTGAGGATTGTCCCCTTACAGCTGGGTCAACTGCTTGTGTCCCACCCGCAGTAGCCCCGCACAAGCACCCAGTGTCCATGCACACAAGATGGTGTGCATCATGGATTGCTTGCTCACATTTGCCATGGTAATCACCAGCATCTGTGCCTCAGACTGCAACACCCTCTGCATTATGCACATGATCTCCAGATAGATCCACTCCAAGGAAAGACGGACCATCCCCCAGGTCCACGACAACATCCGTGTCAAATACTGCCCTGCCCCTACGGGGCAGCCACATCCAAACTCCCAGGACACTTGTCCACATCCAGGCTGCATCTGCACACCTCAGCTGCAATATCCCGCGCCCCAGCCACATCACCGTCCAGCAGAGATAGCTGCAATGGATCACTGTGTGCTGCAGGATGACCTTCAGACTCCCCACCCACACTCAGGAGGCAGGCCACAACCCCGACCCAACACCAACCTTGTACCACTGTCATCCGAGACCCCGTAGTGCCATCTCCGTGCATCCAACCTTGACCTGGCCACCATTCTTCCGATCCACCGTACTCCAGCATGCAGGACATAGTTCTCCCACCTGGGAACACATACCTGGGACTCCCTCCCCGGGAACCTCCGAATGAGGCATGACCTCTACGCCTTAATGGTACTCTTCCAAATAGATCTGTCGGCACAGTATTGCATGCACCCCCTCAGCAGCTTGAGGCCATCACAGGTGAGTATTGTGCTCCATGTCTGCATTGAATGATACATTGTGACCCATGTGTGTCCTGTACCAGACTCCGATCCCAGGGTATGGATGTGTGGAGTTAGTTCAACACTCAGGCATAGTTTGACATTTACACACACATATGTTGGTGAATAATGCCAAATGACAGCAACATCTCATGACAAAATAAAGTATTTATTTTTGGTGGGGTGAGTCTTTTGGTGGATGAAGTAAGGTGCTCTACCGGGTGCATAGAATCCAAAGTTCACAGGGGGAGATGGCATCCTTGTCAGTTGGAGTCATCAGAGTCCAGACCACAGTGTTGGTCATCATTGGTCAGACTGTGACCAGCAAGTCCATGTGGCAGAGAATGTCATTGGGTGAGGTGGTGCTGTTGTGCCAGAGGGCCAGGTGCCAGGCCAGGTGACCTGGGAGATGTGGATGGTCCGCTGACTCTCACGGTCTTTTCCGTGGACGACCCACCTTCCTCCGGGGACCATCAGATGCAGGCCTTGACGATGTCTGTGATGCTCCGTTGGACGAATCCTCCTCCTCCTCCTCCTCCCTCCCTGTGGCTGGTGCTGGTCTTCGCCTGGTGTCACAGGGAGGGTTGCCCATGTTGTCGGCAATCCGATGGAGTGAACGGCTCATGTCCATTTGCACCGCCAGGAGCTCAGCCAGTCTTGCCTCCATCCGTCCTTGGTGTTGTTGTTGACTGGCATGTTGCTCGGCCTGCAGGTTCTTCATCTCGTCGAGGGTCCCCTTCATCTCTGTGAGGCTCGACACTACCTGGCTGATGCCCCTGGTGTCACGCCGGTATGTGTTCAGGATGTGGCGTATGTGTGACATACCGGTTCCCTCAGCTGGCTGGTCAGGTTCGCGCCTCTGCCTGCCTCCACTCCCACCACCCCTGCCCACACGAGTTTGGCCTGCCGTTGTGGGCACATCGGGTCTACGGGACCCCTAAGGGATGGCATTATCGGGGTTGTCTGCCTCCTCCTGGGTGCCCGGAGAACCTTGTCCCTCCTGGTCAGACTGGCTGTGTTGTTCAGTGCGAGCAGGGCTCCTGGGTGCCTCCTGGGATGTGGCAGGAATGGGGGTGGTGGTTGGCACAGATGTACCTGACGCAGGTGCTGCAGGGGCTTGGGCACCAGAGGGGCCAGGTTGGTCGGGGTCATCCACGGAGTGGTGAGAGTCGTCGCTGCCGGTGGGATCATCTTCACGCTGAGCCTGGGACTGTGATTGTTCCCCCCCATTGTTGGGGGGAGGTCGATGACGTTGCCCTGTGTGTGAGAGAGAGACAATGTTAATGCTGTTTCATGCCACATCCATGTTTAATACATATTCAAGTTGTCACAGATCCTCCAGGTAGTTGGATGTGCCTAGCATTCCTCTCAATGTCCACTTGGGGATGGGTATGTTGCGGGGGACAGTTTGGTATGTTCTCCTGAGTGTTTAACCAGTAGAATTTTGGCTCGGATGCTTATTTGGCGATGGATTGGTCTTGTTGTGTCACATGTCCATTGTGAGAGTGGGTAAATCCGTTGCCTGCCTCGAAGGTTTGTGTGCTTGTGTGAGGGGGGGTGTGTGACCGGGCCTGCTGTTGGGTGTAGTGTGATTTGTCATTGGGTCTCCCAGGTGATGTGTCTGTCCCCTCATGGCGCATGCTGGCATGACAGTGAGTTTGAGTGCCTGTGCTAGAAATCTGAGCTTGTGTAGTTGGTGTTTGAGTGTACAGTGGTCACAGAAGGGCCTTGTGCTGCATACAGCAGGGCCAAGTGTCAGCTACCTTGTCAGTACTTTGCCAGTCCCTGTGCATTGGGCATGGTGCATGGGTATGTACCTAGGCCATATGGGCTGAGGGCATTGGTGTCTGCTTTGGAGTTGCACAATGTGTTGTGTGAGCCCCACCCTCCCAGCATCTTGGACATCCAGTCTTGGGTTTGTGGTTGGTGTGGCCTGGGACATGGCATTGCCTTTATTTGTGAATGGGGCATGGAGACGTTAGTGGCATGAACGTGGTTTTAGAGTGTGGTTGTGTGCGGTGAGGGCTTGGGGGAAGTTGCGTGCATTTGGTGTATTTGTGGTGTGGATGGCATTCCCCCCATGTTACGTGAGTTGTTTGTGTACTCACCAGGCTCTGCGACTCCTTCGAATCCGTGTACTCCCACTGGCGGTAGCATGGCCATCACCTTCTCCTCCCAGGGATGGTAATGTACGGGTCTGCGTGGCAGCCCGCCTCCAGTGATGTTACTCTGGGCGTATTCCCCGTTCATCTTCCTCTTGACTGCCCTGCGCAGATCGTACCACCTGGCTTGGCATTCATGCCTGGTCCTTCGGATGGGCGCAACAGCATTCACCTTGTCGACGATCCTCTGCCACAGGCTTGTTTTTTGGCCTATGCTGGTCTGTCTGACCAATGTTCCAAACAGCTGTGGCTCGACTCTGATGACTTCGTTGACTAGGAGGTCCAGCTCCGCCCTTGTGAACTTTGGATTCTTGTCTGTGGACATGGTGTGGGGTGTGGGTGTGGATGGTTGTGGGTGTGAAGGTGTAGGTGTGTGTGTGAATGTGAAGAGGGGGTGTTTGTGAATGAGGTTGTGTGAAGGTGTGTAAGTGAAGGTGTAGTTAAGGTGTAAGTAAGGTGCAGTTGTTTGTCTGTGGGGTCTGGCAGCAGTGAGTCTGTTGCAAAGGCTCATGGGTTGTGTGTGTGGGCCCTTTTTATTGGTCCATTTGTGGGTGTGGCTGGGTTTGAATTTGTGGTGGGTGTGTTATAAGAGGTGGTTGTGATTTAGGGCCTCTGTTTGCCTGTTTGGATGTGCCAGGTCAGTGATAGAGATGTATTTTGTCATGTTGACGTGTTTTGTGGTGTTGTGCGAGTTGAATTGACCCTCCTTGTGCTGTTTTACAGTGTCCTGGTTCTGTTCGAGTCATTTTCGCGTAGGTAAGGTCCGTACATACGCGATGCTGGGTGAGGGTGATGGGGTACGGTGTTGGGGTACGGTGCGTACAGGTACGGGGCTGGGGTACGAGCCTGGGGTGCGTCGCGTACAGGTGGGGGGCTGTGCTAAGGTATTGGGGTACGGTGCGTACAGGTGCGGGGCTGTGCTACGGTGTTGGGGTACGGTGCGTACAGGTACGGGGCTGGGCTACAGTGTTGGGGTACGGTGCGTACAGGTACGGTGCTGGGCTACGGTGTTGGGGTACGGTGCGTACAGGTACTGGGCTGGGAGACGGGCCTGGGGTGCGGCGCATACAGGTGGGGGGCTGGGGTACGGTCCTGGGGTACGGGGCATACAGGTGCGGGGCTGGGAGACGGGCCTGGGGTGTGGCGCGTACAGGTGCGGGGCTGTGCTACGGTGTTGGGGTACGGTGCGGAGGGGGGGTACGGTGCTGACATATGGGGGTACGGTGCTGACATGTGCGGGGTGTGGGGAGCTGTACGACTCGTATCCGGGCACAAGTTTACCTGTGTACATGTAGGCTACAGCGTTCGCTCCGTACGGGGCATTTTACATGCGGTTGTGTATTCGGATGGGCGGTACGGATCGTACTTGCGCGCTCGGACTTCTGTTTTACGATTTGAACGTAAAAATGTCCGTCTCTCTGTCGGACACTTTTCCCGATGCTATTCGGACGTAAAAATTTACGGCTCCCTCTCGGACGCAATTCGTATTTTTCACGTACGAATCGTACTTCGCAGTTTGTACGGTACTTGTACGATTCGTACGTAAAAATATACGGATACGGGGGGCGTGGCCTGCAGCCAAGCAAGATGGCCGCAGCCTAGTTGGGCTCCGGGGGAACGATCGACTCCCCCCCTCATCCGTAACATATCCGGGCAACGATCCGATCCCTAAGGTCTGGAATCGTGCAGCGGACACACAGCGTTGCACCCCGGTCCAACTCCGGGGTCCCTCGGACGCCCACGACGGAATCGGCGAGACCTGGACCTCTGCGGCCTACCTCAGCGTGTGCGACCGGGGCCTCGAGTGACGGGGCGGCCCTGGGCGAGGCGTGCCCGAACAGATCTACACTGCGGCGGTGGCGGAGGCTGGACGCCTGCGGCAAACACTGGCGACGGCGACACCTGAGGTGGCTGAGGCGGGAGTGAGGCGAGCGTTGGACGACCCCCATCGGCCCGGGACGAAGGGCCTGCGAGAGGCGCAAGGATCCGCTGTCCATCCGGTGGGCCTGCCCGCGCTCAAGCGAGCTGCTGCCGGCTAACGCCATGAGCGGGAAAGGAACCAAGGGGCACCACCAAGGCAAGCTTGCTAAGTTCGCCTACACCAGGGACTCCGAGGTGTCGGACCGCGGCGGCCCCACCGGGAAGATGGCGACGACCACCGACTCGCCGAAGGTGACGCTGGAGGACATCATGATGGCCTTAACGCAGGTGCAATCCACAGTGGGGTCAATCTCTACGGACGTATCCCTGCTCCGCGCAGACTTCCAGAAGATGTCCGCCAGGGTAGCAGAGGTGGAGCAGGCAACGGAGACTCTGGCGAAGGACTCCAAAGGCCTCCTACAGAGAGTGTCGCAATTGGAGTCGGAGAACAAACGCATGGCGGCCAGGCTGGACGACCAAGAAGGGCGCTCTCGCCGCAACAACGTGCGCATTATTGGGATTCCCGAAAGTGAGGGGCACCCGGCCATGGACCTCTATGTGGAAGAATTGATTAAGTCCAAGTTGCAACCCCGGGGCCTCTCGACATTCTTTTCAGTGGAGCGCGCACATAGGGTACCGGGAGGGCGCCCGAAGGTTGGGGCGCCTCCGAGGCCTGTCCTGGCCCGCCTGTTTAATTTTAGAGACAGGGATGCCATTCTACAGGCGGCGCGGGTGGCACCGCCGATTCGGCTTCAGAACTCCACAGTGTCCTTCTTTCCGGACTATACGGCTGCAGTGGCGGCGCAGCGGCGGAGCTTTGTGGAGGTCAAGAAGAAACTACGGGCTCGCGAACTTCCATATGCAATGCTCTTCCCGGCGCGTCTCCGGGTGGCGGCGGAGGGCAAAACTTTCTTCTTCGACACACCAGAGGAGGCTCATGACTGGTTGGAGGGGTGGCGCCGTGCTGGTGGCGCAGGGCGTTCGAGCCGAGGGACAAGGCGTCCCGGGAGTGAGATCGATCCTACTGGACATGAACAGCGCCTTGAGGAGGTTGAGGAGGAACCCACGGGTTGATGCGGCGGCTCGCATCCTGACCGAACTGCAGTTCAAGACTACCCGCTGGGAACTGATGTTGATGTAGTGTCCGCATACTGATTTGGGGACATGAACGATGAGACCTGGGGACGGGGGATGTCCGGGTCCCCCTCGGACTCCACGCTCCCTAAAAAGCGCAAGTACTGTTCGGGGTTCAAGGGACTGAGCACTCTGCTAAGTTGGGGTGGCGGGCAGTTCTGAGTCCGTGTGGCAGGGAGGCAGGGAGGGGGGTGGGGGGACGGGGTATGTTTCTTGGTTTTGTTTCTTTGTTTTGGTTTGATAGGACACAGCTCTTTGACTTACATCATACACATGTTCTGCACACAACCTGGGCCACACTATGCTCTACCCGCTTATGGCTTTATCTCCTCTCCCACCCGCCGTGAAGTCAGACTTGGCTACTCCAATAGCCTCTGACACTGACTTGACCCCGGTGCAGCCCCTCTCCTTACTGACCTGGAATGTACGGGGTTTAGGAGACAAAATCAAACGAGGTCTGGTCCTGCATAGTATTAAACGGTGCGCCCCGGCGCTGATCTTGCTTCAGGAGACCCATCTCACCGGCACAGCTACTAAAGCGCTGGACAGATGGGGATATAAGATGGTGGTCCACTCTGAGTTTACTTCTGGGTCCCGAGGGGTTGGCATCTGGCTGCGCAAACAGTCCCAATTAATAGTGCTTGATGTACACACGGACGGAGCCGGGCGGTTTGCCGCGGCTCACATACAATGGGAAGGGCATCTTTATAATGTAGTGTCGGTCTATATCCCTCCTGGGTTGCATGCCACGGCGTTCCCGGCACTTAGTGAATTTCTCCTCACCTTACCGGAGGGAGAGGTGCTGCTTGGGGGTGACTTTAATGCGGTGATGAACGATCACATTGACCGGTCTCCGCCTCGGGCACAGGGTAGCGGCGCAACGCGACTAGCAGGCTTCGTGGAGGCGCTAGGGTTCACAGATCTTTGGCGCTGGCACCACCCAGAGACACGCTCCTATACATTCCATTCCGGGGTGCACAACAGTCTAACCCGCATTGATCACTTTCTGGGCTCCCCCGGATGCCTCCATAACGTTGAAAGTATTGACATTAGACCCAGAGGCATCTCTGACCATTCCCCGATCCTTCTGCACTACCACAGTTCCCACCTGATGCGCCGCCGCGTTTACCCGATACGCCCCAACTATCTGCGTCTCCCGAAGATTAGTAAATCCATCACACAGGGGTCGAAACTCTACTTCCACGAGAACGCCGCTTCGGTTGACTCTCCCACAATTCTTTGGGAAGTGTACAAAACGGTGCTGCGAGGCCAGGCGATGGCGGCCATCACAGGACATAAGCGCATGCAAACGTCTGAGTTGCAGACGCTGGAGCTTGAGCTCCGGGCTGCGGAGGCTCGTCAGGCCGAAACCCCCTCCCGTGAAACCTCCCATGACCTACGAGTGGCTCAAGTAAAACACAGGGAGCACCTGGCAGACCGTGTTAAACAGCGACTTGAGGCCTCACGGCATACGGTCTACGATGTCGGCGATAAAACCGGCAGGCTACTGGCGTGGTTGGACAGGCGAGACAGCGGAGCCCGATGGATCGCCCAGTTGGCTACGGCCGAGGGGTCGACAACGTCAGACCCACGAGAAATAGTGCGCACCCTGGCGGGGCATTTTCGTGGTGTGTATTCCTCCAACTCCTCCATGTCGGAGGAGGTGGCGCTGACATACATTAGTGACCTGCAGATGCCTAAGCTCTCCCCTGAAGCCAGGGAGTCCCTGGAGGCCGATCTTACGGTCGAGGAGCTGCAGGTGGCTATTGCGGCATTACAACCTGGCAAGGCACTGGGTCCTAATGGCATCCCGATTGAGCTGTATCAAAGGCTGCCCGAGATGCTGACCCCACACTTGCTGAATATGTATAAACATGGCCTGGAGATGGGGGAGCTCCCCGCGGACCAACGGACGGCCACCATCGTGGTACTGCCAAAGCCGGGTAAGCCGGCGGACCAATGCGCCTCCTATCGCCCCATCTCTCTGCTTAATGCAGAGGCCAAGATCCTTGCGAAACTGTTGGCCCTCCGACTCACGCCACACTTGACTGACATAGTGCACCCGGACCAGTCGGGCTTTATGCCCGGGAGGAGCACCTCCCATAATCTGAGGCGCTTACATAGCGTGCTGGCCCGAGTGGACCGAATTCAAGAACCCGCTGTTATTCTCTCCCTTGATGCCCGTATGGCATTCGATATGGTGGAGTGGCCCTTTCTCTTCGCAGTACTGTCTCATCTGGGGTTTGGGCCGAAATTCCGTGCCTGGATCCGACTCCTGTATACCAAACCACTGGCCCATGTCGCGGCCAACGGGCACATGTCGGAGGATTTCCCCCTGGGGCGAGGTACGCGACAGGGCTGCCCGCTCTCGCCGCTGCTTTTCGCCCTAGTACTCGAGCCCCTCGCGACATGGATACGGTGGGAACCTATGATGAGAGGCCTTCGATGGTCGGCGAACTGGGAAGACCGCGTCTCCCTATACGCGGATGACATACTGCTTTACTTGTCATCTCCGAGGCGATCCATCCTTACATTACTTAATATTTGCGAGGTGTTTGGCCGGGCATCCGGCTATACGATCAATTGGTCGAAGTCGGTCCTCATGGTGCTGAGGGGCCCCCCCCCTCGACTGTCGGAGGGCTGCCAGATACAGGTGGCGAAGGGGTCGTTCAAATACCTGGGGATACATGTTGCCTTGGATCAGATGGAATTTTTCAGGTGTAACTTAAGCCCTCAACTGGACCGCCTCAAGCAGGATGTGCGGCACTGGGGAACGTTGCCCTTGACCCTGGTGGGGAGGGCGGCGCTCTTTAAAATGATGGCCCTGCCGAGGTTTCTCTATGTGTTGGAAAATACTCCTTATCCGGTGCCACCGGCTTATTTCCGAGCGGTTGCAGCGCAAGTCTCTAATTTACTCTGGGGCAACAAACCAGCACGCATTGCACAGGCGAAACTGGTCTGTGGGTGGTACGATGGGGGAATTGCTCTCCCAGATATCCAGTTGTATTATTGGGCGGCGCAGCTCAAGGTGATCAACCAGTGGCTCCATGCGCCGCAGTCAGATCCAGCGTATAAGGCAGATAGGGATATACTGGGCGAAAGGGGTATGCTTGCCCCATTGTATGATGCCCGGCTGGCCCCGCAGCTGATTGGCCCTCTGCGTCAGACTGTGTCTCTCTGGCACGTGGCACAGGCCAGGCTGGGGTGGCGCGGAGTCCTGACGCAGCTTACGCCTCTCTGGGACACGAAGCGACTGGGACGGCTCAGGGACAGCAAGGGCTTTGCCGCTTGGGACGCTATCGGGATCTCGGTGATAGGCGACGTGTGGCACAAAGGGGAGGTTGTTCAATTCGCTCGTTTGCAACAACAGTATGAGCTGGCTCCCTCAGAATGGTTCCGATACCTGCAGATGAAACACGCCCTAACGACACAATTAACCCCAGGTGTGCAGGTTCCAGAGGCATCTCCACTGGAAGACAGGCTGCTGACCGAATACATGCCTAAGCGGGCCTCATCTTTCACATACCGCAAACTGATCAACAATTTGCCGGACCCTATGGGGGTCTTGCGGGAGAAATGGGCTGACGAGGTCGGCGATTTCGATGACCCAGATTGGCGGGAGGCGCTGGCGTCACCGCGCGAGGCGGGTATACCCTCACGGCTGCGTCTTGTGCAACTTCGTATTCTACATCGCTCATATTTCACCAGAAGCCTATTGCACAAACTGGGCAGAGCACCACATCCCTTCTGCCTGAAAAAGAGAAAATGCAAAAAAAAAAAATATACGGATACGAGACGTACGCAAAAATTTTTTCCCGGATCGGGATCGGCACCCAAATGTGAAAATTTCATCTAGCCTCTCTATGACTGTCATGTGTGATTGATGACAAGTCCTCCACTACAGGAAAACACAAGTGCTCAGTGACAGCTACCATGAGATTATGTCCATTATAGAGAGGTCTGAAGAAGTCAACTACAACCCTCTCCCAAGCTTGCTTAGGTAGATCAGACATGTTTAATGAGTGCTGAGTCAGCTTGGGGAATAGGCAGTTGCACAGATTACATGCTTTATGCTCCCTTTCAACTCATCAAGACGCAGGAACCACACTCAATCCCGGAGAGCTCTTTTAGTTTCAGCAATGCCATGATGTCCTTCATGTGCCAATTCAATGACTTGTTGGCTCAGGATTTCAGGGATAACTATTCTTGCCCCTCTAAGTATGACACCATCATGTGTAACAGAAAGTTCTTCCTGAACATCATTGAACTTCTGGTATTCAACATCATCTGTAAGAGGTTGACTAGTGCGCTACATAAACCCCTGATTGATTTATTGAGTATGCTTCCTCCCTGGGTGTGTTGTAATGATTTCCTTGAGCTTAAACATGTCTTTGTCAGTATTAGTAGTTGTCAGAATCCATGTATTAGAAAGAGCTGTAGTCGCACTTGACTTTATTATGAAATTGATGTAGACCTCAGCTGCTTTGGACGTTGTACTATGATGCTGTAGCGGTACTCATGAAAAGTAGTCTGTGGGGTGTTGATCTTTTCTCAGTTTGTGCCCTATAATTTAATTACACTCCTGCAGATGCAACACCCACCTCTCGATGCAAGGTGGTATCTTGGCTTTCAAAATCCCGAAGATGGTGAGCAACGCCTGATGATCCATGGCAAGGGTGAAATACTTGCCATACAGAAACACATAAAAGCGTTCACACACCCACACTACAGCTGAGCTTTCGTTCTCCGGTTGAGAATAAGCATGTTCAGTCTGAGATAGACTTCGGCAAGCATAGGCCACAACGTGTCTCCAAGCATCAGGCTGTCCAATGTGTTGGGCAAGGATTGCTCCCAACCCCACCAGGCTTGCACCTACTACAATGTCTATATGCAATTTTGGATCAAAGTAAGCCAAGTCCTTTGCATTTTCAATTGTGTGTTTTATATTCTTGAAAGTTCAGTCACATTTCAGATGACCATTCAAACTGAACATTTCGCTTTGTTAGTTCTCTTAGAAGGACATTCACAGTGGCAAAATCACTAATGTACCTGGAGCAGTAGCTGACCATGCCTAAGAGGAATTGCAGCATAGCCACATCTTCTGGAGGGCAAGTAGATGACAATGCTTGCACCTTTACAGGTCAGAAGTCATCCCCTTTTAAGAGAAAATATGCCCAAAGAATTTAAGTCTGTTTTTGTGAAATTCACACTTTTCTTCATTAAGTGTGAGATCTGCATCAGCAAGCAGACGGCATGCTTGTGTGGGTGATTTGTCATATTCCTTTCCTGTAGCCCCAAACACCAGCATATCATTACTGTAGATAAAAGCATGTGTGACAGGATGAATTATTCGACAAATGACTACAACCGGGCGGGGTTGGTAGAGTGCCACGGTGAACACCCTAAATATCAATTCCAAAATATCGACTGCCCAGAATATCGAAGTTAAAATATAGAGTGGACAGAATATCGAATTATCAAAATATAGATAGGTCAGAATATCGAAATTGGGGTACGAAATATTGATTTCCATAATATAGAATTAAAAAATATAGAGTTCCATAATATCGAATTTTAAAATATAGATTACCATAATATCGAATTTAAAAATATAGATATCTATAATATCGAATTTTTTTTAGTGTTATGTATGGTAGTATATGTGTTAAAATTATGTATTATTTTTGTAATGTATGTTTAATTTATTTAAACTAATGAATATTAGGTAATTTAATTTTTGCGTAATTTAATTCCGTAACGGGTTGTGGGTTTATAGGGGAATAGGGTGGGAAGTAATTTAATTATGGTTAATTAAATATTAATTATATTTATATGTTTTGATAATTAATTGATTGATAATGAATTATTAATTGGTAATTAATTTATATTAATTGATAATTATGTTAATTGTATTTTTTATTATTAGGAGCGGGTTGTGGGTTTGTAGGGGAATTGGGGGGGGGAAGTAATTTAATTGTAATAAAGTAAATAATAATTTTTTTATTTATGTGTATTGATAATTAATTGATAATTAATTATTAACTGGTAATTAATTTGTACTAATGGGTAAATAATTTGTATGAATTGCTAATTAATTATAATTAATTGCAAAATTAATTTGATTAATTGATAATAATGTTAATTGTATTTTTTATTATTGGGAATGGGTTGTGGGTTTATAGGGGAATTGGGTGGGAAGTAAATTACTTGTAATAAAGTAAATATTAATGTTTTTATTTATGTGTATTGATAATTGATAATTAATTAATAATTGGTAATTAATTTGTATTAATTGGTAATTAATTTGTATTAATTGCTAATTAATATTTGTCAATGGTAATTAATTGTTATTAATTGGTAATTATTTTTAATTAACTTTTTATTGGTATTGATTATTAATGTAATCTTATTTTAAAATTAAATCATTACTTTCCCTACTTTTGCACTCTCAGGAGTGGGAATAGTATTTTTTACCCTTCCGCTATCCAACTCTTTCCCTGCTGTTGCACTCACTGGAGTGGGAATAGTAATTTTTACCCGCCTGCTATCCAATGCTTTCCCTACTGTTACACTCTTTGGAGTGGGAATAGTAATTTTTACCCCTACACTATCCAGCGTTTTCCCTACTGTTGCATTCACTGGAGTGGGAATTGTAATTTGTACCCTTACGCTATCCAACGCTTTCCCTACTGCTGCACTCACTGGAGTGGGAATTGTAATTTTTCCCTTCCCGCTATCCAACGCTTTCCCTACTGTTGAACTCTCTGGAGTGGGAATAGTAAATTGTATCCTCCCGCTATCCAACGCTTTCCCTACTGTTGCACTCTTTGGAGTGGGAATAGTAATTTTTACCCCTACGCTATCCAACGTTTTCCCTACTGTTGCACTCACTGGAGTGGGAATAGTAATTTTTTACACCTACGCTATCCAACGCTTTCCCTACTGTTGCACTCATTGGAGTGGGAATAGTAATTTTTCTCTTCCTGCTATCCAATGCTTTCTGTACTGTTGCACTCTCTGGAGTGGGAATAGTAATTTATACCCCTACGCCATCCAATGCTTTCCCTACTGTTGGAGTCACTGGAGTGGGAATAGTAATTTTTCCCTTCCTGCTATCCAACGGTTTCCCTACTGTTGCACTCTCTGCAGTGGGAATAGTAATTTTAACTCTCCCGCTATCCAATGCTTTCCCTACTGTTGCACTCTTTGGAGTGGGAATAGCAATTTTTACCCCTACGCTATCCAACGTTTTCTCTACCGTTGCACTCACTGGAGTGGGAATAGTAATTTTTACCCCTACGCTATCCAACGCTTTACCTACTGTTGCACTCACTTGAGTGGGAATACTAATTTTTCCATTCCCGCTATCTAACGCTTTCCTTACTGTTGCACTCTCTGGAGTGGGAATAGTAATTTTTACCCTCCCGCTATCCAACGCTTTCCCTACTGTTGCACTCTCTGGAGTTGCAATAGTAATTTTTACCCCTACGCTATCCAACGCTTTCCCTACTGTTGCAGTCACTGGAGTGGGAATAGTAATTTTTACCCCTACGCTATCCAACGTTTTCCCTACTGTTGTACTCACTGGAGTGGGAATAGTAATTTTTACACTCTCACTATCCAACAAAAGCTCTACTTTTTTTTACATTACTTTTATTATGTTTGCATTTTAAGCTTTTTTATATTATATTATGTATGTTTTATTTAATTGTTTTTAATATTTAATTACTTATATATTATTTGTAATACATTTAAAAAATTTGATATTTTAGCTAACTATATTTTAACATTCTATATTTTGGAAGCGATATTTTAGTACTTACCTGTTTGTAGATAGGGAGTCGATATTCTGTCCTTCTATATTTTGGCGTCGATATTTTGGGCATTCTATCTTATGTCCCTCGATATTTAGTCACTGAACCGAGTGCGACTACGTGGAGTTCCACAGAGTTGGAAAAAAACTCTGTGGAACTCCCTCCGCTCCCCCTGCCTTTTTAAACCTTTTTTTACTGTAGATACATTCATTTAATGGACTCTTTTCTGCCCGTCTGTTCTTCTGGAGACAGTCACGTTTCAGGCAATGTATAGCCCAAGTTTATTCTCAGGTGAGAAGGGGATGCCAGGTATTACACAACACCTTTAGCTGCGAGGCGAGGCGTGGCACTACACTCCCAGCTCCTACTCCAACCCTCCCATGATCTCGGTTGAGGAGAGGATGAGACGTGACAGCCAGTGCTGCCCAGTTAGGTGCCAGGTTCGATTCCCGGCGTGTGCTCAACATCCTGTGATTCTGGCAGAATCACCTTACTCTCCCAGTGCCTATAAAACTGACTTCGGCTTTGTGTGATGTCATTGGTGCTCATATGAAGTGCTACAATGCCTGCGGGCCGATTTTGCACTATATAAAACTACAAAAAAATAATATCAGTCTAATGTATAGAGTGGGCCTTGCCCTAGCAATAGTTGCCTGGACCCGGCCGCTGCGGCTCTGCGCAAACTCACCACTGACGGCTGCAGAAGACTGAGGCGAGGAGCCGGGGTACGTACCAGAGCGGCAGGAGGCAGGCTCCCGGGTGCATGGCGCACCAAGGAGCAGCCGGGGCTAGCAGAGGCCTCAGCAGACCCGGAGGCAGGAGTGCCTTGAAGCGGCAGGAGTAGTACCTCGAAGCAGGAGGAGCAGGACCTGGTCCTGCACACACAGAGTCCAAGCTGCCTATGGACACCGGCAAAGTCTGGTCACGTGACGTCCTGAGGCAGCCCTTTTGAGGTCAGGCAACTGCGTCCAATCAAAGAGGAGGGCGGGGCAAGCATGCTCTGCTTTGCCTGGCATAAGGCGGTAGATGACAGGGAGCACACTGACAGGCTGGTTTTGAGTGGGCGGGGGCAGGGGCCGGCTAACTCCGCTCCACTGCGGAGTCGGAGTTTTGCCTGAACTCCGCGTTCTCAACGGAGCGCGGAGTTGACAAAACTCCGCAAACTCCGCTGCCCAGGGTTACAAATGACATCTTGAAAGATCCCTACAGCTGACGACACACCAAAACTGAGTCTTATCTTTATCTGAACAGACTATCATGCATTGAAATAGTGGAAATGTACCATCGTTTTTTTTCCAGTTCCAGTTTTGTTCAGAACAATGCAGAAAAAAACTTTGCCGCCATTCAGCTGCGTAAACATGTCCGCAATATGTGGACCTGGATGTCTTTCTCTTTTTATTGCTTTGTTGGTCTCTCGCATATCAACACAATTGTCTACTGACCCTCCACTGTCCGTTTTTGGTACCACCACAATGTGTGAAACCCACAGTGTCTGACCAGTAGAGCGCTTGATGATGTCATGCTTTAACAGCGTTTCTAGTTCTTAACGACTTCCTGTAAATGAAAAGCGAATCAGCAGTGTCGCTGTGCAACCGTGCGAATATCTTCAATGATGTGAAGCTGTACCATCATTCTCTAAAGTTTCCCAAGTCCATGAAACAATGTCAGAAATATGGATCATTACCTCAGAGTGAGCATTCAAGTTGTAGTTAATAGAGATCAGTCCCATGTCAGCAGCTGTATCAAAAATTAATAAGCATGCACTTGATGAAGTACCTGGGAGGATATGAATTGGCGCTTGCACTGTCGTTTTCTTGTGCTGCATGCTCGCCACAAAGGATTCTGTGCCCTGCAAGGGTGTAGAAGCTGCTCAGGAGTAGACCTTTGTTCTTGACAGTATGAGATGTGGTTTCGAAAACAGTCCTTTGTACTCTACTGCTGGCATGATGTGTATCTACGCAACACTGTCTATAAAGAAAGTGTTAGTGCAACCATGCACCTTGAACGTGATTTTAGGACAATGTCCAAATGAACTTTGCTGCTTCATGTGGCGATTCTTTTCAGATTTGTGTTTTTCCTTGCAAGCAGCCAATCCTACATGCCCTTGTCTGTCTGACTGACATCACCACTGCACAACCATTTTTGTCATTGCCACTCAATGATGTCGTCACTCAACAGCTGGAAAATGAATTCGACAAAGATCAACTTTGATTCGTTTCCTCTTGCCCAGTCGATGTTCCTGTTTGGCCTTGTGGGAGTGGCAAGAGTGCATCTGGAACTCCCAAGCACCCATCTTCTCATCTCTTTGTGATGCACTTAGTTTCTCTTTCGCGTTGCTTAATTTAAATACCCAAATTCCTGCACGCAATTGGGGGTCATGGCCTACTCATTACTGACTACTATGACATAGTAGGGGTGGTCAACCCTGCTAACAGCATGATACCTTGTGAAACCTTTAAAATATTGAATTACACCAGATTCATTTGTAGCCCTGCATTCAAACACACCTAACGCTTGATGTATTAAGCATGCTCACCACTGCTTTTCTGCACTCTTTGCCTGCATTAAGGTAGTGATGATGTATGAAAATGTATAGCTTCAAAATGTCCCCCAGGGCAAATGTCTCACTTTAGGCGAGTCCTGACCTTTTAACTGACATCACATTGTATTCTGGGACTTTAAATTTTGTTTTTAACATTGTAACCATGGGTTTAAAAACCCAGCAGTAAAGTGTAGATAGGTAAAAGGCCAGGATTAGCTGAAGATATCACACATGACAATGGGAGACCTTCCAGTGATGAAGTTTGTTAGTATGTCTAAAGGTTGTGTTGTATTTTCACAACTATCTCATGTCCATGGTGACAGAACGCTTTCACAGGTACCTGTCACCACAACTTGCATTAAATGTTTAAAACTGGGCCGTGGCCAAGATGGCGGATGGTTGAGATGTGTCTTTGAGTCTCTCCGCTCCCCACCGTAGGGCCCAACCGCCTAAAATAGCATTAAATGGAGCAGGACCCAGCCGGAGCACTCTGCTGACTTGTTGGAGCTCCTGCGCCCCCACAAAAAACACAGGGAGCTCGTGGAACTTCCCCAAACCCCAGGCAAGCAAGCCCATGCATCATTGATCTGGGGTGCGTTGCTCCCAGGGCAGCCCCTTCTGGCAGTGAAGACTCGCGCCGTGGGTCCAGGTCGCGGAGGACTGCTCTCCCACTCGAGGAGCTGCTTAGTCAGGGAAAGAGCGTGTGCACCAGCCCCGATGGGGGACCCTTGGCGGCAGGGCCGGGAAAGCACTTGGAGGCATCCTGAGGCCCCAAAGCGACAAGGGGAGTGGAGACTGGTACCAGCCCGAAGGCAGCCCGAGACGGACCGGAACCCAGAGGAAAGTCTGACGGAGACCCCACGAGAGGCACAGAGGTAGGGGTGATGTAATAGGGGCAGGATCGGGGATCATGGGAGAAGCAACAGCAGCCGACCCCATGGGCCCCCCCATGGAGTATACTGCTGGGCATGACAGGCCTCACGCGACCGTGCTGCCTCTGGCCTGTACGTGGGACCTCCAGCTACGCTACGGTCGCCAGCTGGTCCGCACACGTTGCAGCTACAGAGAAAATCAGCCAGCCCCAATAGAAAAGAAGCTCGGGATATCCCAGATGCGCTCCAGTTGAGGCAGGTCGGGACTTGCAGGGTTGTTTTGGCCAGTGGAGGGGGCGAATACAGGGAGGAAGAAGCAGAGGGGGCCTGAAGGTTGGAACACTCTGGGCTTGTTTTCCCCTTCTTGGAAGGCCAATCAACTACGCCAGCTGGCAGTACCTGAGAACGAGGGAACGCATGAGCGTGAAAGAGCGACCCCCCCAAATCACAGAGCAGGTTCTTGCGATCGGCCTACAAATGATGTGACCACACTGGTTCCTGTAGCAGATGGTCCTGGTGGGACGGAAGTACGAAGTTAATTAGAACTTTGAATTACCGGCAATACTGGGCCCGACAGGTGGTAGGGAGAGCTTGAGAGAAGATATGATATGGAGCCCCGAGAGGTAGAGTGTCCCGGCTCGGACTTCCTCCATGGGTGCATAACAATCGAACCTGGCTGGACACTGCACACAGCAGGCCTCCAAGTGTCACAAAAGCTATAAGGTGTGACCTCTTCCCCGGACACAGTGTAAGGATGCCGAGACCGAACTGATCAGAAAAGATACTATCTAGACATCCAACACGTGGCAGTACTAACCTGCACCGAGGGCCAGACAGTTGAGTTAGCTGACTAAGGCAGAATCCGTAAACCAGGACCTCAACGCACTGAACTCTTAGGTGTGTCTGACAGGGACGGTCTCCCAGACAGCATATCACAAGTGGGGCCCCCACTTGACTTCAAAGCCCCACGGTTGAAGCTACACAGCACCTGCAAGCAGCACACAGAGACTCCTGGGCACTTTACGGCTGGAACCCCTCCCTGGCTAGCAAGAGCGGTTTAGGCAGGTAGGTATCCCGGAACACCGGCCCGGACAGAACCTGCCAGGTCACCAGGGTACATGTTGACTCCGAGCACGCTTACCTCGAGGTAAGCAGTGGATAGAGTGGCAGACGACTTACTTGTGTGCATACGGAACAGGCCAAGAAAGAAGAGATCCCGGCCACTCCAGATTCTTCACAGCCCAACACCTCTTGCCTGATAGACTCCCATGACTATAGCCTACCTTCAAATGGCGGCCGCAAGGGGAAAGAAGGACTGCAACCTTAAGGACATGCTGATTAAGGTACCAGGTGGCCCGGTGGTGGGCCTCGAGGGACCCGTTGGTGCAGGGGCCCAGGACACGCCGATTACCTGCCTGTATCTGAAGTCGTTGTTTGCCTCGCAGTGCGAGGATCTTCAGTCCTTCAAGAAAGAGCGATCTCAGGAACTTAAGGAAACCTAACATGACCTGGATGGGCTGGGTGAGAGGATCTCCACGCAGGAAGATCTTGAAACAAGCAGGGAGGAGGAAATAGAACACCACCAACAGGAGATCCTTGCCTCCAGGACCAGCATTTGGACCTTCAAGCCCACAGAGAAGACCTGGAGAACAGGTCACGCAGGAATAACATTTGCATTCTGGGGGTTCCATTTGGAGGCTGAGGGATCCGACATCACCTCCTCTTTGAAGGACCTCTTCAGAACTGTCCTGGGGCCCGAGTCAGAGGTGGACATCAAGCTGAACAGAACTCAGAGTGAGCCCCAAGCGCTCGCCCAGAGCCCCGCCACCGGACATCCTCAGATGTGTGCATGACCTTCCTCTGAAAGAGCTCATACTCCAGCGAGTATGAGACAAGCACCCCTTCCAATACCAAGGCTTTCAAGTGGTCCTATATCAAGATCTCGCAGCCACAATGCTCCAAAAGCATAAAGCCTTCCGCCCCATTACCACACACCTCCGGGCAGCGGGGGCACGTTACTCATGGGGTCACCCCTTCCGCATATTCTTCTGTCAGTAGGGGAAAGTATAATACCTTTGATCAGTTGAGGAAGCACGTCGCACACTGGGGCTGAAGGAGGATTCACCCACTCCTGCAGGAAGTGGGAGAGGGAACTCAGATGGGTCAAGCAACCAGAGGCAGAGAAGCCCGGGGGCTTCCATGGCTGAACACGGTCCAGATCCTGAGACAATAGCCAAGGAAAAGCAAGCAGTCATTGATTCACTTTCTGGAACGTCTTCAAGAAAGACATCTTTCTGATTTGCAAGACACGGACCTACGGGGCTTTTTCACACTGCTGTGCCTCCTCTTCTCTTCTCTCACTATCACTCCTTTTCTCGGCCTTGGCCTCACTATGTTTCCTTATTCTCTGGGCGGGATGGGCCCGGGCGGGGAGGTGGGCCGCGACCATGAACCCCAACTCAGGAACACTCTATTGACTCACCGGAAATAGACTTTGATCGACATTACTTAGTTTGATTAGTTGCTTTTTCTCGCTATGAGTCTAGGCGTTTCAGTGTTATTCCCTTTAGTTCGTCCAGGGGACCATTTAGGCAATATTGCGATACTCCCACTTTCCAGAGCACAACAAATTTCACAACACGCAAATCTGCCCTTTCGGACATACCGCAATAGCCCCAACGCAGAACTTCCCCCCCTCACAAGATGGCAGACAAATTTAAAGTCCTCACACTAAACGTTAAAGGCCTCAACCACTCCCTAAAAAGAAGGGCTATCTTTATCGTATTTGGAACACTCCGGAGCACATATCTGCCTATTGCAGGAAACACGCAAAAACAACAATTGATGGACAGAATGCAGTACAATGTCATACATTCACCCCAGTACAGAGATCTGGGCCTAAATCCATCGTTTTTTTGCTCACCATGCCATTCCAGTTTGGACCCAGCCATATGCAAATCAGTCTTGACCCTGTGCCTCATGGGAACAGTCCAGCCCGAACTGCCAAGCCAGGTCCTCCCTGAACTGGAAACAAGCATCCTAGGACCGGTTTCGGGGTTTCACCCCTCTTCAGCCAGGATAGCTTGATTCCAGTGGCATGGAGAGCACGGGACTCACGTCTGAGCATACCCGTCCCACTCGGGGTGACAAATGCAAAAACAACAATTGATGGACAGAATGCAGTACAATGTCATACATTCACCCCAGTACAGAGATCTGGGCCTAAATCCATCGTTTTTTTGCTCACCATGCCATTCCAGTTTGGACCCAGCCATATGCAAATCAGTCTTGACCCTGTGCCTCATGGGAACAGTCCAGCCCGAACTGCCAAGCCAGGTCCTCCCTGAACTGGAAACAAGCATCCTAGGACCGGTTTCGGGGTTTCACCCCTCTTCAGCCAGGATAGCTTGATTCCAGTGGCATGGAGAGCACGGGACTCACGTCTGAGCATACCCGTCCCACTCGGGGTGACAAATGCAAAAACAACAATTGATGGACAGAATGCAGTACAATGTCATACATTCACCCCAGTACAGAGATCTGGGCCTAAATCCATCGTTTTTTTGCTCACCATGCCATTCCAGTTTGGACCCAGCCATATGCAAATCAGTCTTGACCCTGTGCCTCATGGGAACAGTCCAGCCCGAACTGCCAAGCCAGGTCCTCCCTGAACTGGAAACAAGCATCCTAGGACCGGTTTCGGGGTTTCACCCCTCTTCAGCCAGGATAGCTTGATTCCAGTGGCATGGAGAGCACGGGACTCACGTCTGAGCATACCCGTCCCACTCGGGGTGACAAATGCAAAAACAACAATTGATGGACAGAATGCAGTACAATGTCATACATTCACCCCAGTACAGAGATCTGGGCCTAAATCCATCGTTTTTTTGCTCACCATGCCATTCCAGTTTGGACCCAGCCATATGCAAATCAGTCTTGACCCTGTGCCTCATGGGAACAGTCCAGCCCGAACTGCCAAGCCAGGTCCTCCCTGAACTGGAAACAAGCATCCTAGGACCGGTTTCGGGGTTTCACCCCTCTTCAGCCAGGATAGCTTGATTCCAGTGGCATGGAGAGCACGGGACTCACGTCTGAGCATACCCGTCCCACTCGGGGTGACAAATGCAAAAACAACAATTGATGGACAGAATGCAGTACAATGTCATACATTCACCCCAGTACAGAGATCTGGGCCTAAATCCATCGTTTTTTTGCTCACCATGCCATTCCAGTTTGGACCCAGCCATATGCAAATCAGTCTTGACCCTGTGCCTCATGGGAACAGTCCAGCCCGAACTGCCAAGCCAGGTCCTCCCTGAACTGGAAACAAGCATCCTAGGACCGGTTTCGGGGTTTCACCCCTCTTCAGCCAGGATAGCTTAATTCCAGTGGCATGGAGAGCACGGGACTCACGTCTGAGCATACCCGTCCCACTCGGGGTGACAAATGCAAAAACAACAATTGATGGACAGAATGCAGTACAATGTCATACATTCACCCCAGTACAGAGATCTGGGCCTAAATCCATCGTTTTTTTGCTCACCATGCCATTCCAGTTTGGACCCAGCCATATGCAAATCAGTCTTGACCCTGTGCCTCATGGGAACAGTCCAGCCCGAACTGCCAAGCCAGGTCCTCCCTGAACTGGAAACAAGCATCCTAGGACCGGTTTCGGGGTTTCACCCCTCTTCAGCCAGGATAGCTTGATTCCAGTGGCATGGAGAGCACGGGACTCACGTCTGAGCATACCCGTCCCACTCGGGGTGACAAATGCAAAAACAACAATTGATGGACAGAATGCAGTACAATGTCATACATTCACCCCAGTACAGAGATCTGGGCCTAAATCCATCGTTTTTTTGCTCACCATGCCATTCCAGTTTGGACCCAGCCATATGCAAATCAGTCTTGACCCTGTGCCTCATGGGAACAGTCCAGCCCGAACTGCCAAGCCAGGTCCTCCCTGAACTGGAAACAAGCATCCTAGGACCGGTTTCGGGGTCATGGCCATGTCTAAACTGGGGTGGTGTAGTGGGCAAAAGAACGATGGATTTAACCCAGATCTCTTGACTGGGGGAGAATGTATGCATTGTCAGCATTCCGTCCATCATTTGTTTGTTGTAACGCTTTTCGCCCTAAGTGGGATGGGTATTCCCAGACGTGGGACCCGTGCTCACTACGCCACTGGAGTCAAGCTATCCTGGCTGATGACGGCTGATAGCCAGAAACCGGTCCTAGGATGCTTGATTCCGGTCCAGGGAAGACATGGCTTGGCAGTTCGGGCTGGACTGTTCCCATGAGGCACAGGGTCAAGACTGATTTGCATATGGCCATGTCTAAACTGGGGTGGTGTAGTGGGCAAAAGAACGATGGATTTAACCCAGATCTCTTGACTGGGGGAGAATGTATGCATTGTCAGCATTCCGTCCATCATTTGGTTGTTGTAACGCTTTTCGCCCTAAGTGGGATGGGTATTCCCAGACGTGGGACCCGTGCTCACTACGCCACTGGAGTCAAGCTATCCTGGCTGATGACGGCTGATAGCCAGAAACCGGTCCTAGGATGCTTGATTCCGGTCCAGGGAAGACATGGCTTGGCAGTTCGGGCTGGACTGTTCCCATGAGGCACAGGGTCAAGACTGATTTGCATATGGCCATGTCTAAACTGGGGTGGTGTAGTGGGCAAAAGAACGATGGATTTAACCCAGATCTCTTGACTGGGGGAGAATGTATGCATTGTCAGCATTCCGTCCATCATTTGGTTGTTGTAACGCTTTTCGCCCTAAGTGGGATGGGTATTCCCAGACGTGGGACCCGTGCTCACTACGCCACTGGAGTCAAGCTATCCTGGCTGATGACGGCTGATAGCCAGAAACCGGTCCTAGGATGCTTGATTCCGGTCCAGGGAAGACATGGCTTGGCAGTTCGGGCTGGACTGTTCCCATGAGGCACAGGGTCAAGACTGATTTGCATATGGCCATGTCTAAACTGGGGTGGTGTAGTGGGCAAAAGAACGATGGATTTAACCCAGATCTCTTGACTGGGGGAGAATGTATGCATTGTCAGCATTCCGTCCATCATTTGTTTGTTGTAACGCTTTTCGCCCTAAGTGGGATGGGTATTCCCAGACGTGGGACCCGTGCTCACTACGCCACTGGAGTCAAGCTATCCTGGCTGATGACGGCTGATAGCCAGAAACCGGTCCTAGGATGCTTGATTCCGGTCCAGGGAAGACATGGCTTGGCAGTTCGGGCTGGACTGTTCCCATGAGGCACAGGGTCAAGACTGATTTGCATATGGCCATGTCTAAACTGGGGTGGTGTAGTGGGCAAAAGAACGATGGATTTAACCCAGATCTCTTGACTGGGGGAGAATGTATGCATTGTCAGCATTCCGTCCATCATTTGTTTGTTGTAACGCTTTTCGCCCTAAGTGGGATGGGTATTCCCAGACGTGGGACCCGTGCTCACTACGCCACTGGAGTCAAGCTATCCTGGCTGATGACGGCTGATAGCCAGAAACCGGTCCTAGGATGCTTGATTCCGGTCCAGGGAAGACATGGCTTGGCAGTTCGGGCTGGACTGTTCCCATGAGGCACAGGGTCAAGACTGATTTGCATATGGCCATGTCTAAACTGGGGTGGTGTAGTGGGCAAAAGAACGATGGATTTAACCCAGATCTCTTGACTGGGGGAGAATGTATGCATTGTCAGCATTCCGTCCATCATTTGTTTGTTGTAACGCTTTTCGCCCTAAGTGGGATGGGTATTCCCAGACGTGGGACCCGTGCTCACTACGCCACTGGAGTCAAGCTATCCTGGCTGATGACGGCTGATAGCCAGAAACCGGTCCTAGGATGCTTGATTCCGGTCCAGGGAAGACATGGCTTGGCAGTTCGGGCTGGACTGTTCCCATGAGGCACAGGGTCAAGACTGATTTGCATATGGCCATGTCTAAACTGGGGTGGTGTAGTGGGCAAAAGAACGATGGATTTAACCCAGATCTCTTGACTGGGGGAGAATGTATGCATTGTCAGCATTCCGTCCATCATTTGTTTGTTGTATTGCAGGAAACACATCACCTCGCTTGTGACGAACACAGACTCTGCTCCAAACAATTCCCCCACCAATACTTCTCATCACTCACAAATAAAAAAGCGGGAGTGGCCATCTTAATCTCTCGACTCTTTAGGGGTAAGGTATTAGCTAAAGAGGCTGAATTAAAAGGGAGGATATTAGCCCTTTTGATACAAGTAGGCCCCAGAATATACACAATAGCTACTATAGACTCGCCTGATGAGGAACAAGAATCATTCCTGGGACAGGCAGTGACGGAGATCATGGGAACTCCAAATCACTTGGTCCTGGGGACTTAAACCTCGTCTGGAACAATGAACTAAACAGGTCTGCTCAGAAACATGGCCAGACGGGTGCCCAGTCTACAGAGGGATTGGACTGGTTAAAAGACATAGGTCTGATTGACCTCTGTAGGATCTCCCACACATATACTTGAGACTATACATATTATTCATTTGCACAAAAAACCTACGCCAGACTTGACTATCTTCTCGGCTCGCACGAAATAGCTTCCCGGGTACAAGAAGTGATTATTGAACCTCGATCCCCATCAGATCATGTGGCTGTAGCCGCTACGATAGACATCCCTAAACACAATCCCAGCCCCAGAACTTGGAGACTGAGGGACAGATCTTGCACAGACCGGAGAATGTATCCCAAATCAAAAGAGCCATTGAAAACTATTTAGTCACTAATTAGAGTCCGGACATGGCCATTTCCACCATGTGCGATGCATTGAAGGCCGTGCTTTTCATTGCCCGAAAATAAAGAGCATAGGGACAAAAGAGAGCGCCTCTCCCTTCAAGTGGCAGAACTTGAACGCATTCACAAACGGACTGGAGCTCCAAGAGTCTGGAGGCAGCTAGAACCTGCCAGAATCCAATTAACGGGACTCGACACAGGCAGAGCAGAGTACGCTGCGCTCTGCCTAAAATATCGCTTATATATCAGAGGTGATGGAGCAGGGCGCCTCCTGGAAAATAGGCTGAGGCTCCAACGGCAAAAGTATCAGATCCAGGAGGTGCTTGATCCCAAAGGCCAGGTACAGACTGATGACCCCCAAATAGCAGAAACATTTCGGAATTATTACCAGGAGCTGCATGCTGCTCAGAACCTCTCTTCAGGCGATATAACGTCCTATTTATGAGAAGCATACACTTGCATCCTAAACCCAGACCATAGAGACAGCTTGAATAGTCCCATCAGAACAGAGGAGGTTGTCTCCTGTATAGCCCACCTAAAGTTCTCCAAATCTCCAGGCCAGGACGGTTTCTCTGTCACCTTTTACAAAACTGTCTGCCAAACCTTAGCACCCCTCCTTACCCGATTCTCCAATGACTTAGGGGACTCAACAACCCTCCCTACTTCCATGAAGATGGCTTCCATCGCAGTGATTCCCAAACCAGGGAAGGCTAGAACCCATGTTCTTCTTATAGACCTATCTCCCTCTTAAACGTCGACCTTAAAATCCTCACAGGAATTCTAGCGACCCGCCTCAACCCCCTAAAGCCAGGTCCTATCGACCAGGATCAAGTGGGTTTTATCCCACAGCGCCCAAGCAGCGATAACACACACAGGGTCCTCCAAGTAATAGATAAAGCGCAGAGACACGATCAAGTATGGATGCTCCTGTCAGTGGATGCTAAGAAAGCATTCAACAGGGTACACTGGCCCTACCTTGAAGCCGCCCTGAAAAGTTTTGGTATAGGCAAAGATTCAGGAAATGGATCTCCAGCACATATGACAGCCCCACAGCAACAATTCGGGTAAATGGCCACTCCTCTACCCCATTCACAATAAACAGAGGCACCAGGCAGGAATGCCCCTAATGGCCATTACTCTTCGCTCTATTATGGAGCTCATGGAGCATAAAGTTAGATCCAATCCCACCATAAAGGGGATCAAATTTGGTGGCGACCACCACACAATAAGCATATATGCGTATGACATTTTGGCAACCTTAGAAACCCCCAACTACCAGCATTTCTAGAGGAACTTGCAACATTCGGAAAGGTGGCGGGGTTCAAAATGAATATCCATAAATCACAAGCTCTTAACACTGCAGCAACACACACTAACTACCCTCCAACAAACCTTCCCTCTTCAATGGGCTAAGTCCCATATTCCGTACCTGGGACTCCAGATCGCCTCCGTGATTTCTGAGACTACCGCGCCCTGATCCGTCAGGTACACTCCGATCTCAGTCCCTGGCAGAAACGCTCCCTCTCTTGGCTTGGGAGGAGAGCTGCAGTGAAAATGTCAATTCTACTACAAATTCTGTACTTATTGCAAGTTCTCCCAATGGACCCGCCATCAGGCTCACTCTGCACACTCCAGGATGACGTGAATAGATTTGTCTGGGCAGATAAGCGCCCTCAGATCCATAGAGATGTAGTTTACAGACCCCCCTTGGAGGGTGGGTTGGGAGTCCCGGACCTTACTCAATATTTTCAAGCTACCTAACTGCAAATCCTGGTGGAGTGGTCGAGGGTAGAATAGGAAAAGCATTGGTCCTTTATGGAAAGGGTCCTTGCTGGGCCAACCCTGTGCAGGATCCCCTTCCTCCCTAAAACTGTGCGACCCCAGCTATATCGCTGACATATCGCAAGCTGGTTAACCACCCGAAAGATCCCACAGGGATCCTTAAAAGGAAATGGGAGGCTGAGATGGGGGAAATGGACGAACAAGAATGGCAGGAGGCGCTGGCGTCCCCGCGGGAGGTGGCGACCCCATCAAAAATAAAACTAGTGCAACTTAAAATACTGCACAGGACATACTACACGAGATCCACACTTCAAAAAATAGGGAGGGCGTATACTCCACTCTGCTTGCGGGGTTGTGGCCTCCAGGGCTCTTTCTACCATACCATATGGGACTGCCCTGGCATCACTGTATATTAGAGGGAGGTCATGGCAACGATCTCCCGGGTTACCGGCCACTATGTCCGCCCTGAACCGCGGAAAGGTTTGCTTAATGTGTGGGACGCTACAGATCTTAACCACGCCGAACAAACCTGGGTAGCCACGGGACTAGCGTTGGCGAAGAGGAATATTGCACAACACTGGGGGCGCACTCAATCCCCTCCCACTTGCAGTGGTGTCGGGATCTAGACGGTGCCATGGTCACGGAAAGGGCGGTTTGTATTAACAGGGGTTGCCGCCGGAAATGGCAGCGGGTTTGGGGGAAATGGAACACGTTTAGGAGCAATATCTGTGAACCCCCTCCAGTAGACTCAGATCCGGACTTGAGCCAATAGAACATGAGCAACATAACACCATATGGGACACTGACATCCGGGGGTGGTGAAGACCCGAAGATGGACAATGAGGTGTGTGGGAATGTTAGACCTAAATGGATAACAGTATGATCAATGGTATTGTCGGATGCGTTCTGTTGTTACAATTGCATCTGTGAGAGTATTGCTTGTATTGACATGAGGTGTACAATTAATATTAATAAAAATTGTTTCCAAAAAAACCAAAAAGAACTGTGTGACCCCCAACTTATACCTTTCTCTCATCACAAAGCCAGTCCTATGTATATGGGACAAAGTAGTGACCAGAAGGAACCTCACCTTCTTCCCTTCCCCCTTGACCTGCATGGTAGGAAACCCCGAATTTACAGCAGCCTTCTTTGATCCAGACTTCTACTGCTGGAACCAAGTGGGATGCAGATCGGTAGGGCACATGTTTGACACGGAGGGCATCACTCAATTTGAATCCCTCCGCTCTGAACACAGACTTTCTGAGAGTGAGAGATGGCACTACACGCAGATCCGTCACTGGGTGATGCCACCCTCCATTTGCCCCGGGGCACAGTGTCGCCTTGCCCCACACGAGTGTTGGTTACTCTCATCTACAGCTAACATGCGTCTCAACACACACTTATATAAACTCCTAAGCTCTGACAGCGCTTCCACTAAATCCCCTGGCCAGAAGCGGTGGAAATTGGAAATTGGTCATGAATTGTCTCAAAAGGAATGGGATTACATACACTATCGAACTAGACACACGGCCCATAGCAACTCAGGCATCGAAACAGCAACCGAGATAATAACTTATTGGTACCTCATCCCCTCTAGACTACATTGGATTACACCATCTAGACAGTGGTTAACTTGTAAAAAAAATATGTGCCGGGGCTCTTGTAAGGAGGCAGCTACTACCAGCCAATTTCTCCTGTTAGCGCTGCCTAAAACAAAAGCCATGAAACCCTACAAGTGGGGAGAGGTTGTGGTTTAATGGCCAGAGCTGTCGCCCGCAGAGCTGGGGAACTAGGTTTGAGTCTCTGCATCTGCAACATCCTGTGATTCTTTGCGAATCACTTAATCTCCCTGTGCTTACCAATAATTAATGTGTCCTTAACTGGTGCTCAAGTGCCGGTGTGATGATTAAGTACTGGTGCTGAGCACTGGAAACCACGAGCTCAAATTATGCACTGCTTTGCACAGAAAATGAAACAAGGGCTTTGAGGTGTGAGAGGAGGCTGCTGTGGTGCTATCTTTGTGTGTGTGCAGGTGATTCCAGCACCTGTGTTCGTATGCATTGTGCGGTGTATTTGCACTCATTGTGGTTACATGGTCATATCTCTTTCCCATCAAATTAATCCAGATTCTTCTTCTGTATGACAAAGGGGCTGGAGTTGCAGTAATGTTTCTCTGAAGAAAAGGAACTTGGTAATGTTTCTATTACAAATACATCGCCTTCAATGAATCAGGCAGATAGTTCATTATAAAGGCACCCTGGAAACTTCTACCACTTCTGCCCAAGGAATTTACAGGAGATACTAGTGATGCTCTGTGATACTGGCTTGGTTATAGTTAGTGCAGTCTTAAACACAGACACATAATCAGTGCTTAATTTGTAAAGTAATAAGTGCCAGGGCTCTGACCAGGAGGCCACTGCAGCTTGCACCACCCATCGCCCTTGTCATTGCTGACAAAACAACTGCTGACCATCTCTCTCGCATGTAAATGCAACAGTTCAGATTATTCCAGGTCCCCAAAGCTAAAGGAATGACTGGGGAGGCAGGTATTAACAATTTTTTAATATATGTTGTTTCCCTAAACAACTGGTATACTGCCCATCTTTAAATTACATGAGCAGCGCCACCTTGTGGGAGACTGACCTAAGTGTGGAGTTGACAATTAAGTGCCGGTGCTCAGCACCGGAAACCATCGGCTCAAATAAAGCACTGCATCTAGATCATCTGAATGTTGGCACCACTGTGGATCCCCCAGCACGCTACTGCACATACTATGGGAATGCCCAAAATTAGCGGACTACTGGGCGCAGGTACTCAAGGACATAGACACACACTTAGAAACAGAAATCCCTAGAATCCCGGCGTATATCCTTCTGGGGCTTCCCAACACACTCTACTTCCCATTAAAATCCTGTAGAGGTAGACAGATCGGATTAGCATTACTGGCAGCCCTTCAGAACATCTTAGCACATTGGGGTACCAGGCATATCCCTACCAACCAAGATTGGCTACACAGACTGTGGTATAAAATGGGGATTGAACGAATCACCCTACCACTATGAATCAGGGCTCTGCATTCCCCAAGCTCTGGAAACCCTTCTTAAACCTTTTGACAATAGAGTTTTGCGAGCTCACATGTCTTAAATACTTGCGGCACCTTCATCTATCTGAAACAATGCAACAGCTATCGAAGACACTACACCGAGGAGAGACACGAGAAACAGCGACATTTAGAGCATGATTATTGAATGGTGACCGGGTCCGAGTTGGGAAGGGAGGGGGGAGTTTGGGGATGTTACGTAATTATACCACTGCAACCTGTCATTACAGGTCACAAAGCGAATAATGTATGTTATAATTAAAACTACAATAAAGAAATGTAAACCATAAATGTTTAAAGCCTGTGATGTTTGGCAGGTGACCTGTTATTAATAATGACTTGTTAGAAAAGGGGGTAATGTATCAAAGGTTTTTACATATTCTGTGTGCGTGGGTAAATGTGATAGTACATATTGGTCATGATTATTTAGCCAGATATTTCACCAATCAGTGAAAGAAAGAACTCTGCCAAAAGAACAGATATGATTTTAATGATCCCAGATTCTCTTCACTGTATGAAATAATTCTATAAGAATGAAAACATGCTTCTAACCCCTGCACTTGTAATCCAAACACAACTGCAGGAAACCAAAAGAAGAAACAATATTTTAGTGACCAAACTAAACAACAAAACTCAAGCAGAATGATCTTAGATCAATCTTGTTTGCTGCTATCTTGTACATTGTGTTGGCACCTTCAGAAAGAAATAAAATATATTAATTCTCTCTCATTTCCCTTTCTTTGAGTGGCATTTTAGTTTGTGGTTGGGCAGGTTGTTACTAGTGTTTATATGTTTACACTGATGAGGGCTGTTTACTTTTCAGTGGGTTTTATCCATTAATGCAGGTTTAAACCTAAAACAGGATAGCCGAAATATCAAAAAGGTGTCTATTTGTGTTCCAACCATGACAGGAGCTTGCACCCTTCTATCCAACTTTAATGAGTGTGCAGTGAATTGCCCACAAAAAACGATGGTTATCTATTGTTACAACCAGCAGAGTGCAGCAAATGGCTGACATCCCAAAAACACTAACCTCTTTAGCTCAGTTACATGTTCCTCCCAGGTAAGGAACCAACTCCGAACTAAATAGCAGCAGATGAGCCACTAGTTCTAGAATGTCTGGCCACACCAGTCTTTATGTTTGGATGGGAAGTTTGTCTTAGCATGATGGGTGTATCACCCAGTTGTATCGATCAACCACAGTTTGCGTGGAGTATTAGGCTAATTTGGGGGTCTTCAGAGAAATGCGTCTACTGTATTTGTTGTTTAGGTCTATGGTTGTTTGGTGTGACTTGTTCTAAAGAAGCCTGTTGTGTTTATGGGATCAGCTACTGTTTTCTTGTAGAGATTTGAGGTTCACAGAGGGGTCAAAATACCAAGGGGCAGATTTATGTGAGACTTGCGCCACGTTTACGCCGCTGTTGCATCACTTTTGTGACGCAGCGGCGGCGTAAAACCTGCGCCCTATTTATATCGTGACGCATCTATGGAGATGCGTCATGGTGTAAAGCCCTGCGCCACATTAAACCTGCGTCAGGTTTAATGTATGTAGGGTGGGCGTTCCATCGGAAAAAGCCTCGGAAAAGTGACGCAGTGAAATCTACAAGATTTCACTGAGTCACTTTTCCGACGCTGCTGCGTCAAAACTCTGCGCCTGCTTGAAGCAGGCGTAAGGCATGGCGCAGCATGTTAGGTATGGGCAGCCCCTACACATTGCTGGAGTTGCGTCGTGCTTGCGACACGACTCCAGCAATGCGCCGCCCTTACGCCATCAGATGCGTCACGCATCTGTTGATCCTTGCGCCACGATGCGCTGCATTGTAAATGCGGCGCATCTGTGGTGGTGCAAGGGTAAACTTGCGTGACGCATCTTTCCTGGCGCATCCCTGCTGATTTGCAGGGATGCGCCAGGAAACATAAATCTGCCCCCAAGTTTTTATGACTTGCTAGAAGGCAAGGTGATTTTGCATTTTACTTACGTAGATTTCCAGGTACATGGGTTGGCTGTCGATTCTGTGCAATGTTAGTTGTTATAAAGGGTGAATTTCAAAAATACTGAATCAAAAATAATCTGTAAGATGAATATCATGTCAAAATATCACAAAATATTGAGTGACAAAATATAGAAAGTAAAAATATTGTTTATGTATATAATATCGTTTTAAAAATATTGTATACAAAATCAATTTGTTTGATACAGTTGTAATAAATAACTTTTTGGAATTAATATAACAAATAGCAGTTATTAAATTAGGTGTTGATATTATTGATTTCATTGGTTTTAAGCATTTTAAGCATAGTCTGACATTTTTAAGGTGCAATGTTTTTAAATATCTGTTTTATATATTTAATTACTAATTTATAATTTAGTAGCCAGCTATGGGTTTGTAGAGGAATAAGGTAGAAAGTTATTTAAAATATAAATTATATTTATTTTTTAATTAAGTGTTCATGTTAATTAAATATTTAATTAAAATTAATTAATTAAATTGATTAACTGATTTGGTATTTTAATTATTTAAGTGTATTTTATGATTTTTAGTGTATTATTGTATACTTAAATTGGTATTTTATATTTTAGTTATGCATTGTTGGGTTAGTAGGGGATAGGATGGGAAGTTATTAAATTTATATGTATATCAAAGATAATACTTACACCAAGTACATTCATTATCATCAGCACCGTGGGGGAAATCAGTCAGTGCTCTACCCCGGTCCTTAACAGAAATTAAACTTTCCGTTACGAAAGCTAAGAAATGTTATATTCTATATTCGGGCCGGAGTAGAGGATTATGCTCGTTCAAAGCTTATTCACCACACGAGCTGCCACGTTAGGAAGTGGTTTAAAGTAGAAATGCTTGAACATTGAGTCTGATGACCAATCCACTATGTTCATGCTGTCTTCCAAGTGTGCCCCAGGGTGAATTCCTTAGAGGCTATTGCGCCTTACGGCATTTTATGCCCCAAACATTTTTGTATCAATGCCTACTTCTTGCAGGGCCCATCTAACCCATCTAGTGATGGCAGAGGAGTACACAGCTTGGTGTGGCTTTCTGAGACCAATAAGGCGGTGTCATTACCCAGGGGGACGGAGATCTTCGGTCATGGCTTCTTAGGCCTTAATGTATCTCAGTACGCACATGTCTCCATGCAGGGGTCTATTTCTGGGGTAAGGGCAACTTTACCCACCAGCGATGGGTGGGGACATGCCGCCTGGAGACAGTTGTGGACTTCCTTTTCAAGGGATTTCCGCAATCTCTCCATCATGTACGTGGCTATTTTGTCCGCAGGGACCCAATCAGATGACGGGGGATTCAGGAGGTCCTCCGGGTCAAGCATGTCAGAGTCTAACCCTGGTGTGCTCTTGCCTCCGTCTGATGACTTTGGGTCGCCCTCCGGTGTGTGGGAGGTAGAAGATGCCTCCAGGCTTATGATGGGATTTTCAGGCACGGATAGGGGGAAATAACCACTCTGTGAGGGAGGGTACTATGACCCAGAAAAGCACTCTTCTGCTTGTCGAAGGCATCCAAATCAACCCCTGGGTCATGGGAGCACTTTTTTTTATGTCTGGCACGGCTCCAGCTGGCCCGTAGACAGAAGGGTGGATGACCCTATGAGTTCTTCCCTGGGATTGAGGGTTTGTAGGACCTGTGCAGCGAGATTGAGGAGTTTTTGCACCAGGGGTTCCATAGTCTCTGAAACCGCTCTTTGTATGAAGGCATCCATGAACTCACAGAAGTTAACGTCTGTTGGGAGGTAAGTAACAGACTCTTCCTCCATGTATGAATGATGCATGTCTTGCATGTTACGGGATCTTTATACTGGATGAACCAGTTAAACTATGATAGCATGTGAAGGCACAATAAAGTTTCACTTGCAGACACCAACGTTATTGTACACACTAGGTCAAATAATAGGTATTGTTACAATATTGTTTGAATACTGTATGAATATTCTTTTTAGTTACAGTATGTGTAGTGCCTGGGGACGGTGTCCTTAACGCTCTCTAGGGGAACCAGCATGTAATCACGCAGAGTGCTCAACGACTATGTTATAACTCACCAGGCTCAGTGGCCTCCAATATGGACCCCCGTACAGAGCATCAACACGTGCTATGCCGCACAAGAGAAAATCTCAATTTGGGGCATTTAAATCGAGGCATCTAAGGCACAAGAGAGGCAGGCGGCTGCTCACGCTGTTTTGATCACTGGCTTCTGAGGCGCCGGATCAGCTTGATCAGAGCGCTCATGCCAAGAATAAGCCTCAGAAGAGGTGCCACTAATGGTTGGAAGACTGGGCCGCACATCTCCAAATTGCCTCTGACAGGTGCCCACCCCCGGGGGCACCTCAAACTGCATAGGAGAGAGTGAGCACTTCCATGGTGAGTGGAAATACCTAAAGACAAATATTATTATTGAAATGCCATAAATAGCATAAAAAACACTTAGAACATAAAGTACGACCCACTGGCCCTTCACTTAACTGTCGGCTGTGAGGAGTGGCGAAGAAATAGTAGGAGGCAATATGAATAAAGAACTCTAAATGGAAGATTAGCCCCCTGATTGAATAAATTGTGATGATCTTTCCCCAAGTGTTCATGGGATTTATAGTTTGCTAATGTTTAACATGGCTGCTATGAATAAAAGCGATTAAAGTAAAGCATCATCCTCACCTCCGGTCCTGACATAGAATCGAATGCCTAACTCCTACAAAGTCCAACAAAGTCCATACTGTTGCTTGGGAATAGTAAATCTAGCACTTCCAAAGTACAACGTTTTCCCTATTGCTCTTTAGACTGGAGTGGGAATAGTAAATCTAACCCCTCCAAAGGCCAACATTTTTCTTTCATTTTGCTTATGTTGGAGTAGGAATAGTAAATATCACCCCTCCAAAGTCCAAAACTTGCCATACTGTTGCTTGGATTGGAGTGGGAGTAGTGCATTTAAGCTCCCCAAAGTCTAACACTTTCCCTACCATTGTTTAAACTGAAGTGAAAATAGTAAATCTAAACCCTCTGAAGTACAAAACGTTCCTTGATTTTGCATAAGTTGCAGTGGGAATAATATATTTTTTTACCTGTCCCTGCTAGTGAGAGGATGTGATGGAGCACGTATGGCATAGCCACACAGGAATCCAAACCATAATTGTTACAATCAAATAGTACAGAAGATGGCGGGTTGGAGAGAGGCCTGACAGCAGATGATTTGCTGGGCCTTTCCAGGATATTTCAGGGGTCCTTTGTGATGGGACAGACTAATGGCTGCGGAAAGAGAAGACAGAGTGTCTCTCTGATGCTAAGCAGTTTCCCCAGCCTTTTTACTGACCCATTTTTTACTTGAAGGGCTACTCTCCACCAGTTAACAAGTACTTAAGTAGGACAGACTACCTCTCTTTTGTACGCTGGGGTTTCGCTATGAGCAGGTCAGAGTCGGGACAGGCATGTAGGGCTGGGACCAACGCAGCTGGTGTCTTCTTCTTCCTGGGTCAGCACGGCTCTTCGGACCTTCTTCTTTCTTCCTCGAATCTGAGGAGCCAAGGTTCAGGGTTGACCCTAAATACTAAATTTAGGGGCGATACAGTAGTGTGCAGATCGGGACCAAAAGGTCCCTTCCTTGGGGTGAGTACACCCCTTATTATGGCACACTGCAGTGGGAGGGGGGGCATTGGCCGCTCTCTAATTGGCTGTATACCCTCATCTTCAGGAATGAGGGGACTAAGATGTGTGCTTCACCCCGCCTACCCCACTTGAGGCGTGGAGTTGGGAAAGGTGGACACACCTCTCTTCCTCACTTGGTTTTCCCGCCAGTTCTCTCCCCCAAAGTGGGGTTCAGAACCAGCGGAAACCAGTTGCTTGGGGGCAGCAAAAGGCAGGAACAGCTTACAAAAATGGCAAGCCTAAAGCTTCCCCTTCATGGACGAGAGGCATAACACCTCTGTCCAGGATAGGCTTTATTTCTGGACCCAGAGAGCCGAGGCCCTCTACTCAAGGGTCCCGACCAATTGTCTGGTGTTAGAAAATGGCGAATAGCCATTCGGGAACCACACAAGGGCTGGTCGTTTTTCAGTGGGCATCTCTAAGAGGCCCTCTGAGTGCATTTTAAATTAAAACCCACACTGGCATCAGTGTGGGTTTAACGTGCTGAGACGTTTGCTAGCCAACTTCCCAGGTTTCAGTAAAGCCATTATGGAGCTGTGGAGTTCGTAATGACCACCTCCCAGACCATATACGCTTTTTGGTTTTACTGCACTTAAAATGTCTAAGAATGGACTTAGACACTGCAACGGTACAGAGCTCGTGCAACTCTACCCTCACCTGTGGAGGGTGCCCTGCTAGAGGGGTGACTTACCTAGGCCACAGGCAGTGGTTTGCAGGCATGGCACACAGGGATGTTTAATCCGTCAATCTGAGAGGCAGTTTGTTGCTTGAGTGCCGGAGGACTTTATTGTATGGTTCGTTTTCACTACTTCACGCTGTTGTCAGTTGGCATGACCCCTGAAGAAGGGATGAAGGGTCCCAAAATGCATAGGGCATTGTGCAATTAAGAGGGAACCTACATTAAGAAGAATGTACCACACATCTATGTTATGAAAATTATGTACATATTGTTTCTGATCATATGATGTAATATGACTGAAACTCATTGAATATGAGTTTGTTTTGAATAACAATGAAAAAAATGTATGGACACACTATTGTTGACCACAGTGATTTGTGTATGAACGCAGCAGTATTTTGTGTTCTTCATACAGTTGAAATTGTTGAGACTTGAAAAATTGTTCTTGTAGTGCACACGGTTTGTTCAAGCTATCCTGCTTGATTTTCTTTATATTCGTTATATATGTGGGACAGGCAGCCCATAAATACTGTGTAGCACACATCATTAGTTAAACTAGTGAACTGATTTCCTTTCATTTCATTACTTTCACTTTATTAGTAAAAGCGCGGTGTGCATCACTTGCACTTTTCAGTCTGAGACACAGGGATGTGTGCCATGTCGAATCTTCACTTTTCTCTGCACCAAAACACGCAGCCTGTAATGGCCGTGTGTGGATGATAAGGTACAGGGCCCCTAAAAGTGGCACAGTCAGTGCTGCAGACCCTTAGAGGTCTTCCCTGGTCACAGTGCCCTTGGTAGCCCTGGTACCTTTTTCAAGGGGTTTACCAGTGGCCAGAGAGTTGCCATTTGTGGATGCAAAGGTGCAGCTTTGGGAAAGAACACGGACCCTTGGAATCTGATTGGCAGGGACCCAGAGCACACCAAGTCAAAGTGCATCAAGTGTCAGACAAAAAGTGGGGGGTAACCATGCAAAAAGAGGCACTTTCCTACATTTTGTTGCCCAGTTTTGGACTCAATTGTAAGGCTAAGCTCCAGGGGCACACCAGAGGTAAACGGCTCTGACTGTCACAGTCTGAGCCAAATAACTACTGTCTGCCCTAGGGCTCCTGAAGAAGTACCCACACATAGTGTGTACTGCAGAATGAGTCAGGTCAGCCATCCGTTGTGTAAAGTGCAATGTTCAGAAAGAAAGATTATTAATCTTGTTGATGTGAGATCTTGTTTTCTACTTGTGTTAAAGTCACCCAAAATGACAATGTTGGACTGGTGGAAAGAGAGCAGAAGCATAGTTGCACAAAAAAGGTCTGAGTGGGAGGTCGATGTTTCTATAGGAAGGAACAGTAAACAAAAGCCTATGGCTGAGTTTACTGAGGAGTGCTTCATATTTAGATTAAGTTCCCAGGATGTTAGGTAAATGCAATGTGTGCAGAGACTCAGTCATCTATAGTTTCTTCAGTCCTTTTTTACAAACACTTTTCATGATGATTTTATATGACAGCCCACCACATAAGGATATGCAAACTTTTAAGAAAGGGTGTTCATACCACTACCTGGGGGTCTACATGACTACTGACCTTCAGAAGACATAGGACCAGAACCTCCAACCACAACTTGATAAAAGGACAAACACTTCCAATTCATAATCTCCCTCTTGTTGTCCTTCCTACGGAGGTCTGCCATATTCAAGATGGTGGCGCTCCCACATGTGCTGTACCAGCGTCAGAATTACCCCAATCCATTCCCGCAGACTCTCGTCAATTATCTTAACTCCCTTCTGCAAGACTTTCTTTGGAACCACCAACCTTTTAGTATTGCGCTGCCCTAATGCTTCAACTGCACTTTTGATGACGGCATAGTGACACCGCACATGGTCTCTTATTACAGTCCTGCACAATTGGTGACACTAAATGATTGGTGGTTTGACACGTTTCATGACCTAGCCTACACCTCTGAAGGATAGGCACTGGATGGAACACAGCTCTCACAGCTCATTTATGAAGGAGCCATCTCGCTGTCCCTCCCACCGGCAAAGCAGCTGGTATCCAGGACCTGGATTGACATGTTCAAGACCCTTGTTTGGTCCCACCGACTAGCCAGTGAAACTCCTTTCTGGTCCAGCACGAGGCTTCACCGGGTTTCTGTTTAATTGGGATTTGGGCAGTTTGACCTCATCGTTATATCCAAGCTGGGGGAGCTGGTTCACCAATCCACGATGACGAGGAAAACGTTCACTGACCTGAAGGCGTAATTCGCCCTCTACTTCGAGTTCTACTGCTACCTACAGATTAGGCACGCAGTTACCCCCCACATCTCAGATCCTAATGACATTCTAGAACACAGCCCCCTGGAAGCCAAAGTACTACTGACACATCTAACACCACAACCTCTCTCTCATATAAAAGACCCTTGTGGTCAATTACCCCAAACACATTCACCCACCTAAGGGCAGCGTGGTCACTGGATTTGGGCACGCTCAAAGAAGATAGCTGGATAGAAGTGCTGGTCTCACCCCGTGAAGTTGCAATAACCTCCCCATCCAGGCCCATTCAAATGATGTATTTAGACTGGGCCTATCACACCAGGAGGCATCTGTGGCAAATGCGGGCGTCACAATCACAAATATGTCTGCAGTGCCCTGCACCGACAGAGGATTTCCTCCATATCATATGGGACTGCTGTGTGATAGGGCCCTTCTGGTAAGGGATGCTGTCTACTCTTGAGGTGGTCGTTCCCTGCTTCACATCTCTGACATGACTAGAACGCATAAAAACAGGCCCTTATGGTTGGGCTGCGTGTTTGCCAAGAGGGACATCGCTAGGCACAGGGCAGATCTGACAGCACCCCCCTTGGAGAAATGTTGGCCCAGGCTGGACCACTGACTCGGTCTGGAGCAGCCTATTTTCATGGACAGGGGCTGCCCCCAGGAACATGGACAATCTGGAACAACTAGACAAGATGCAGTGGGAGCCACCTAGAGCCCTGTGAGCGGAGACTGTCGTCCCTGGACAGGGACATACGAATGTTGGTGCCTCAGGTGGATGGGGAGCAGAACGCCATGTGGAGGGGACCCGGGGCGAGGTGGTTTAATAAAGAGGGTTTGACACCGGAACCGTGGGATACATGTTTGCCCCACACCCATGATGAGGTTTGTCTGCGGGTTTATATTGTAGAATATGAAAACTAATAAAAAGTGTTATAAAATTAGAAAGGGTGATCATAGAGTCTTTAGCATGCTTGCAAACATCCCCAGTAAGTCAGGGATATTGGCGTCATTGACAATATATCCGCATATCCAGTAGCCACACATACTGGTGGGAAGATTCCACCGGCAGGGATTGGCATTGTGGTGCTATGCTGGAGTAGCTGTACCAGTGTGCTCTTTAGTCACTTTGTGAGAGAAACCTCTGCCACACTGGCACATAACTTTGGATAAGGCAAAAGTGACATATTGCTGCACACGAAAATCTGCAGCAACTGTAAGTGGATTTACCACCACCCAAACTATAAATCAGGCTTATTGGCTTTATTGGTTACCAAGGTAAGGCATCAAATCAGAATTACTCTTAAAGGTGCTTTCTTACTGACATTATAATTATTTCTTGATCTTCATCTGGATTTTTACTGGCCGCAAACACATACAAACTGGGCCTCACATTATTCCTGGCAGGGCTGGTAAAGCAGTTGGATATCATAAGTGGTGCAGTATTACCACATCCGGTGCAGGAATATGGAATATTTTAGCAGGGACAAGTCCTATAGATCTTACTTCTGGAAAATGCAATGTAAATATGAGATTGCACATAGAAATCTGTGCATGCTGAATTCCGAAATGATATTCCTCATTGCATAGGGGTCTTTTAGGATCTTCTTGGGACCCGTGTAATTCTGAAACCCAGTATCACTAATACACCTGGTATCAAAAATACCTGGGGCAACACTACTGCCCTTTTATAGCGGGTCATTCTTAACCAGATGTGTGTTATTTTTATTTGAGACAATCTCAGGTGGACATTGTTACCGAGATGACAATTCCAGATCAGTCATTCACCACTCATGAAAGGGCAACCACAGGGACTGTTATCAAAAGGTCTAAGTGAAAAAGATCCCACAATTGGATCTTTAATTAAAGTATCAGGAGATATTTTGATTATATAAAGACCTCCAAATTCATGGTGACTCACTTCAATCCGAGTTAATGCAGCAACTCCCATACGCCAGCCCCCAAAAACCAATTCGATCAGTGGCTGCATATTCAAATTTCCCACTGATTTGAAAGTGTCACTTTGGACTTACTATTTAATAATGTAATACCAGCATGAGTCAAAGGAGCTCCATATTTGTAGTTAAAGTGACAATGGTCCCATATTTTCCTAGAGTAACATACATTTTTCCCAAAACATCCAGGTCCAGCGTGTTAGGCACCAGTGATTTAATAAAGTAAGGCTGCATTAGTGAAAAATTTGTTTTCAAGCCGACTAGGAGTGTTGCAGAAATTCTGCACAAGCACAGAACTATGCACAGGAATATGGGACATTGGTGTATAGGGACTGGGTCTTCCTACCACATTAGTACCCACAAATCCAGGACCGACTAGCTATAGTGTCTCACTTGCTCTCCTACTCACTTCCCGGAAAAACAAATGATTAGACACCCTAGAACACAACTCTCTCAGGAATCGCGGTAACAAGACACACCTTTTCGCTCACACCATTGTACTTGTCCACAATAAGATCTGACAGAGACACGGAACAGCTTAAAATGTTTATTTTAACTAACGTGCCCTAACATGCAGTAAACGTGCCACAACAAGCAAGAAAATGCATAATACAATTATAGTCAGCGTAGCAGCTAGTCCGTACATCATGAAGGGAGATGTCATCATAAAAAGACAATGGAGAAAAGACTATAGTGCCTAACCTCCCTCTTGCTAAGAAGAAGTATTATTATATAATAGAAGATCTCTGGGCTTTGTCAGCAGACCCCATACCTTAGTCTATCAATGGTATATCTACATCATAGGTCTTCTCCCTGGAAAGGTCCCTCTTCAAGTGTGTCTCACCTATTCGTGTACCCTACTAAAACCCCAAGTACGCTGTCCAAACAACAGCTGCATCGGTATGTTTTGTCTAAGGGCTAAGATCTGGCCAGAACAAAATAACAAGGGGCATTGTTGTTCAGTCAAAATCCCAGGAACATGCAGAGAGTGAACACAGCGATGAGTTCCCATGTGAAAGCAGTCAGGGAAATATTGCAAAAATAAAGACATGTAGTAACGTGCGCAAAAGCAGCAGGCAAGCTGAGAAGTGCTCATGCTAACTTAGTAAAAACTGACAATGTCCCATGGGCCAGGTGACAGGAGAAGGGCAATATCAGATCATCCCCCAATCCTGGCAGAGTAGGGAAGCCCCTCACAGTCCTAAAGTTGGTCTTTTGTGTGATCCCAATTTTCCCGGTAACTGGGTACAATGAATGCAGAGATTAGAGATAGATTCCATGGTTTGATACCAGAATATCATAATTAACATATTCTCAGACAGAAATATCATGCCCTAAATATTGTTTAAAAAAATATAGCCCCACTGAAGTTAATAGTAGGAAATCTTGGTAGATATTTCTGAAAACAATAATCTGATATATAACCGACTTCGTAGCTTCCTTAACTCACCAGGGGTAGAGGTGTTCATATTATTAAGGCTTGAGTTTTAAAGATCGTTTGTTATCGGGTGCTGCATGGAACAGTTAACACCACAGTAAATAAAGATGAATTCCAAGGAGTGTGATTTAAGATTGCAAACAAAATATCTCTTTTAATATGCAACACAGATAACATGCAGTAAATATAAGGGTGCCAGTAGAAAACTAGAAGACTCTCTAAAACCTTACTTGAGATGTAACACCAAACCTGTAGGTATTTTTTAAGATGGCACAAAACCAGGGGGACAACAGCATTATGAATTTGTGAACAACCAAATGGGGGCTCTGGTACGTACAAAGGGGAGAGAGCCAAAGAGAATCTAAGTGTGCAAAAATAATATGTGATCTCAAAGTTTTAGGTTCTTTAGCTTATATTGTCCGTTCATTTTCCAGTATTTAATCCCTTCCTTTGAGTACTGTTGTATCTATATTTAATGTTCTTTTGTAGGGGGAGGAGGCCAGGAACAACGTCTTTCAAGTGTGTGCCTTTAATATGGTCAAGATGCAGTCTGATCTTAGAAGTCTCAATGTGTTGTCACATATCTTTCTCTGTTGTAAAATACATTTTAGGCTTGGCCGCATTACATTTTGTCCACTCTCAAACATATCGTCTGGCCTGATAATTTCTGACATATGCTTCACCGTTCTGCAGATCTTCAGGGGAGTGTTTTTTAGGGATGTCCTAAATTATGACTCAGTAAGTATACAAAAAAGTGATAGAGGAATGATTAAATTAATCTCTCTGGCCGCATTCCAATCCATTGTGTTTTTTCACACCATGCCACCTCAGTTTGGACCCAGCTATACACTGTGTGCTATTGGAACCAAGCTGTACCCGCCTGATGAGCCCATGACTAGGGCTAAACCGGTCCTGGGTTGCTTGTGTTCTGGTTCAGGAAGGATCTGGATTGGCAGTTCAGGCTGGACTGTTCCTATTGGAGCAGGGTCAAGATTAATTTGCATATGACTGGGTCCAAACTGAGGTGGCATGGTCTGTAAAATAACGTTGGATTGGGTTGCGGCCCGAGTGATTACCAGTGGCTGAGATTATTTCAAGCATTCCATCCATCACTGTTTTGTATACTTATTGTGTTGCCCTAAAAGAGACGGGCATTCCCAGACCTGCGTCCTGTGCACACTTTGTCGCTGGAACCAAGCTGTACCTGGCTGATGAGCCCATAACTAGTGCAAAACCGGTCCTGGGTTGCTTTTGTTCTGGTTCAGGGAGGACCTGGCTTGCCATTTCAGGCTGGACTGTTCCCATTAGGGCAGGGTCAAGACTCATTTCCATATAGCGGGGTCCAAACTGAGGTGGCGTGGTGTGCAAAATAACTATGGATTGGGATGCAGCTCGAGTGATTACCAGTGGCTGAGATGATTCAAGCATTCCACAAATCACTGTTTTGAATACTGTATTATGAGTCGTCAGGAGGTACGACTTATGTTGCTTTGTATTTCAAGTTTGGTTCAAATACTTCCCAGAAGTATGAAGTGGCCCAGGTATCCAGATAGCCCAAAAAAGCTTAATTGTGTATAGGGGTGAGGCAAACTTTCAAATATCAAAGGCACGAAGCAACAATTTCCTTCAGCAACAGGTTTCTGTTCCCCCGCCACTCTTACCTGAACTGGGAGGAAAACTCTGCTATCGCCCCGGGCGGCAATAGATCTAGCCACACCACTGGAGGGGAGCAGGAGAGAGCTGCTTTGCTACTTAAATAGACTGAGCCTTCATTGATCAGTGGTTTGTAAGCAAAGCAAATTGTCTTAGAAAGGGATCTCATGTGCACTAGGAGCCAATGCAGACTTTTAAGATGAGGAGTTATAGAGGTATGAGCAAAGAGATTCAGTGTTAGGCCTGCCACCACATTTTGGATGACCTGGACTCTATGCAAAAGAAAGGATGGATTTCCAAGGTATGGAGCATTCCCGTAGTCGAGCTGGGAAAGTGATAGAGGTCTGAACTACCGTTTAGCCAATGGGTATGGGCAACCTCTCAAAGAGCTTTACAAGCACTTTCAGAGTCGTAAAGCTAATGGTAGATACCTAGTTGATCTTATCCAACATGTTAAGGTCTTGATCTAGAACACCCAAAGTGTTCGCTGACTGTGGCCGGGATGAGCTTGTTACCAAAGGTGGAAAGCCACCATGCAAAGGGCCATACATTATTGGTTTTGTCAAAAGTGAGTACCTCCATTTTATCACCGTTCAGCTTAAGACAGTTGGTCTTCATCCAGTTTGCAATGCCAATAATGTAGGAAAGGAATCTATTTTTTGTTTTGACTAAGATGCTAGAAATGGAAACAATATTTCTCTGTGTTGCTTTTCCGATCCCTTTCCTGTATGTCTCTCTGTTATGATTTTGTCGCAGCATCTACGGATATTAGGCCTGACAAGGCCCGAAAACCTTCTTTATTCAGATCTCAAAACCAAATTGTTATCAGATAGATCACACATGGGTAGAACAGATAATTGATTTATTGTAAGAGGGTTAAGTATTAGGGTTATCTCTGGAAGGGATGATGATTATTCATCAGTGATAGTAACTATTTGATTTCATACAGAAACAAAGTGAAGTGAAGGCAATGAAAAAATGAAGATATGTACAAACATGAAAAAATGCATTAACAAAGCATATTTAATAATAAAAAAGTGATACATGGACATTTACAAAGCTAGGTTTGAATAGAAAAGGGAGTGACAGAAACATAGGATGAAGAGCAACGGTAAAGCAGAAAACACCTTTATCTAGGCAGTTGTGCACCACTTCAATAACAATACTCAGAAGGATTTAAAATATAGTTTTGGAGCATAATGGGTTAAAAACCTGAGATGAGGCTCGCCGAAATTTCTTAAACCCAAAGTCCTCTTCTGTAGTGATCAAGTCCACAAAGGTAGTGATGGTTCAGAGAGGTTTATTCAAGGTAGTTGTAAGATCACAAGAAGATCAGAGCGGGACCCGACCAGGAGCAGCCAGCATGCTGCTCAGCCCAGCCAACTGTTGCTATTTGACTCCCAACATTCTGTAAGATGATATCACATCAAGATTCCACAGAGAGGGCAAGCATAACATGGGAGTCAAGGTACAACATATCCCCCTTTCTTCTTAATGAAAAAACAACAACGAGAGAGCAAGAGAGAAGAACCGAGAAAGAGGAGACACAGAGGAAACAGAACCGTAAAACCATCGAAAGAGGAGCAACAAGAGCAAAATCGAGAAGCAAGAAGAAAGGAAAAAAAACATAGGAAACATCCTCCCTTCTATACACAAAAACACAGACAGAAAATAACATAGTCAGGGAATAGGAGAAGAGGAAGCACGAACGACTGCCCCAAAACACTCCCATTGGCCAGAACAGGAATGTAAGGAGGCTGAAAAATGAAAAACCAATAGAGCAAGAAAACACAACAGAAAAGCAGAGGAAAGCTCAGAATCCACACGAATCACCAGGAGAAAACATCATGAAAGGAACAGAAAACAAGAAAAAAAACAAGACAGATGAGGAAAAGTATAAAGATAATCCTCACCGAAGTCAAACACCATCATCAATACAAAATGAAAAAATATAATGTAAAGACAACAGTGTAAATATAATATTCAATATAATAATAACATAAGATTGGGAGGACTATAGCCCAACAGCAACCCTTAAAAAGACAAAGGGTTATAGAAGTAACAGTAACAGATGGGACTAAGACCCATAGAAACAATAGTCCTTGTATTGATTGACATCTTGAAAACTAAGAGAGATTGAGATATGTAAAAAAAAAAACAGATATGGGTGGGGACCCATATGATAAAAACAGATATGGGTAGGGACCCACATGATAATGCGAAAGGGAATAAAACCCTCGCATAGCTTCAAGAAGGAAGACAGACTAACATTGTGCACATGTGAGACGAGAACAAAGTGAACAGATATGGATAGGAACCCATATGATAATTGTGCACAAGTGAAACAGGTAGGAAACCATATAAATGCAAAAAGGACTGTAACCCTTGCATAGATCCTCTGTGAGAGGGAAAACAAAATAGTGTAATGGACTCTTGACGGCGTTTACCAACATGGCGTATACCTAGGTTCGATGGACAATAGTGTTAAAGGCAGACCAGAGATCCACGCCGGTGAGCGACTACTCACCCGAGTTTCAGAAAAAGACACCATAGCATAAGAGACGAGATGTAAGCATGCTTAACGCATCACCGTACCTATGTGACACAATGCAGTGTTAGAACATGCGACAAAGGTCGGTGAAAAAATGTTATCACTATGTATGAGGACTTTAGAAGAAGTGGGAGGAAGAATGGCTACATGAAAACTCAGATGGATACAGAGAAATCATTGCTGCCAACGTACATGTGACTGTGTGAGAGAATATGGTGCCAATTAACATGTACAAGTAACACATTTGAATGCTAGCAAACTGCACCATAAGCTAAGTATAACGTAATAGTCACAGGTGTGCCTGTCACCGGGATTCTGTGGCAGGCAAAAGTTACATACACAACAGGACTGAAACCTTTGCATAGATGCCCTGTGAAGGGTAGATAAGTGTAGTACACAAAAAAAAAACAGACAAATGTACGAATGTACCATGTGCAGATGGGACTAAAACCCTCTGCGATCCCAGGTAGGGAAGACTAAAATGTGTACAGCAAATAAAGTTGGCAGCGGGAAAGGCAGCATGTAATGGAAAAATAACTTCACTCCCAACGGACATGCGTTACTGGGTGAAATCATACACGAACAAGACAAACTGTAGAAAACAAACATTTGAAAGCAACCAAACTGCACCATAAACTTAGTGGTAGTCATTGGTCTGCCCATCACCATGGTAACACATGCAGCCGTAAAATAAATCCTCGAAGTGTCCGGAACAAGTTGACAAAAGGCAGAAACTCCATGGATCAGCGCGCGTGTCGAAACCAAACTAAGAGTTTAACTCACCGTCCAAAAGAAGAGTTGGAATCGCACAAACCTGTGAAACGATGCATTATATTTGGAATCGCACAAACCTGTGAAACGATGCAGGAACGCGATACAAAAGGATCCTCCATCCGCTATCGTGGTGAGAAGTAACAAACAAGAAATAACTTTATTGAAAATGCTGTCTTCGTGGTTGGCACAGCTTGTAGGATGCTTCACGCGATGCCAGACAAATGCGTGATTGCTAAAATGAGACATGAAGACACGGCGCAAATCCGCCAATCCAAAAATGGCGGCACGCATCAAAGCGCCGCGCCGGATGGCTTGCAGCAACAACGTGCATTGAAACGTCTCCCACAGCACAGCGATGGAAAAGTGTCCAGACGCCACAAAAGGAAGGAGGGAGGCAATGGCAGTGAGGTAATATTGCGCGTGTTCAGAATGTGCACGCGGTGAGGGGCTCATGCTGCATTCAAGTGTAAACACCCCAACAGCCATGGTGCAGCCCCAACCGTCACCGGCCTCCAAAACACCAAACAAAATGCCCCACTCACCGGTAGACGCAGGAACAAACACCACAAGTTCACAAGTGGAAAGGTGACATGGAAGGCCAGTAGAGAACTCCTCACTACAACGACTCCACAAGAGATCGGCTTCACCACAGTTTAAAAAAAAAAAAATAACGTGACCACAGCTGACCTTGCTTTCACGGGTCCGTTTTTTTAAAGTCCACAAGAGAATGTGTAAACAACCATGCTCCAGCGAAGCACCTCCTCTTGTTGAAAGGCACACAGGATACCGCTGAGCTAACCAATAGGGAAAGTACACTTTCACTGGAACTGCCTGGAACGACAGGCAGTTCAATTACCTCGTTTGAGGAGACAGTATGGCCACAGGAAGAACTGTCTTGTGATAACATAATCCCACGAGCACTCTTCTTCCAAGGTAGCATAGACGTTGATAAGTGGAACAGACATCCAGATAGTAGAGACACCTTGGCTGGCACACACGTATAATAGTACACTTCTTCCTCAGAGTGAATTGGCAGCTCCAGAAGCAGCACTTCCCCAGATGCGCTGGAACAACTGGCAGACTGCTGTGGGCGACCGATGGGAGGTCACTGGTGTGGTCAAGGATGCCAGTTGCCTAGATTAACTTGAATTGACATGTACCTTAAAGTTGCTTGAGTTTTGAAGATAGATGCTTAGCTTGAATTGCTGTAGAGTCTGTTGTTCAGAGTTGCTTGAAGTTTGAGGAGGTGAAGGATGCAGGTTCTTTTGAAGATCGTCGCCAAAAATTGTAGTGATCAAGTCCACAAAGGTAGTGATAGTTCAGAGAGGTTTATTCAAGGTAGTTGTAAGATCACAAGAAGATCAGAGCGAGACCCCACCAGGAGCAGCCAGCATGCTGATCAGCCCAGCCAACTGTGGCTATTTGACTCCCAACATTTTGTAAGATGACATTACATCAAGATTCCACAGAGAGGGCAAGCATAAAATGGGAGTCAAGGTACAACATCTTCAAACCTAGTTTTGCAAAGTTGTTTGATAAACTACTCTGTAGAAATTAGGCAAGCAATTGTATCTTTCTAGGAGAAAAATTGTGATGTCTGCACAGATCTGGCTGAACTTCAGAAATAATTAATGAGTTCTTCTTGGCCTTTGACTGGGATAGAAGTGCCTTGTGTTGATGCTATTCCAAACTTTCCGGGATTGAGCTAAGAGAGCGGAAAGGGTAAAGGGTTATGCAACTGTAGTGGCTGACTAGGAAAACAGAGGCAACTCGTAGATTAGAAATGATTGCATAATGCACACATCGGTTCACACAATCACACAAAACCATTTGTGCATCTCTGGGACACCTCAATACTAGCTTCATTTGGTGTCATGTGCAAAAGCGCAACCCCAAAAAAAGAATGCAGATATATTAAGCATCCCAAGAAATGCTTGCAACATTTTTATGAAATATATAAAACCTATAGCCACTCCCGACTGTTTTAATAAATCCATTGACATAATCCTTCGCCTAAACATTAGAGAAGTGCATTATCATTAACCCTGGGCGTAGTGGGCATAGTGGGGCTACGTGAAGCATCACATAGTGTGGCCAAATCTACGCACACTCGCACACTCCGCGTAGCCCCACTACGCGCCGCCCGCCTCCTGCCCGCCCTCATTTTAATATAACTTAAAGTGTTTAAAAGTAAGGAAAATGTCTTACCTGAGCTGCAGCGTCCCGGGGCTCCCTCTTCCTGCTTCATTGGCAACTTCTTCCTCACAAATGCGCATGTGCGGGCGCCCGCGCATGCGCATTTCTCGCGAGAAATGCGCGGGCGCCCACGCATGCGCATTTGTGAGGAAGAAGTTGCCGATGAAGCAGGAAGAGGGAGCCCTGGGATGCCGCAGCTCAGGTAAGACATTTCCCTTACTTTTAAATACTTTAAGTTATTTTAAAATGAGTGCGGGCGGGAGGCGGGTGGCGGGCAACTCTGCTCCACCGTGGCGTGTGCGTATCCTGCCTGCTACGCCTACTTCGTGGACCACGAAGTAGGCAGCACTACGCACACTCCGCGGGCAGAGCGGAGCACTACGCCCACCCTTAATTATCATAAAGAAGAGCATTTCTTACACAATCGAAAAATCAAACCTAAAAATGTAAATAACTGTGAAGGATGCAAGGCCAGATAAATATGGTCATCTCCCACAACCCTTAGCACTTTGGAATTTCCCTCTGTACGTTACTAACTAATGCTACCTCTTTACAAGGCCATTTGGGCCTGCAAGGAGGTCAGGATGCAGGTACTTAACCTGTTGTGGAGTGGTGAATCCTATGTTGGCCTTAGAGGCATCTCGATGCACAATGCAGGTGGAGTGGTGAGACTTTGGAAAGTATCAGGGCTATGGTAGTTGAGGTTCCACGGGTCCTTGTGAAAGGGGACTGATGAGTGGTGGAGGCACAACAATGCTTTTAGTGGCAGGCCCTATAACTCTGAAGAACCTAGGTTTGAATACATGTCATAAATACAGTTCCCTAAGGGATGTAAAGTACAGCCATATGGTTTCATTTTTCCCTTAAGGAAAACCCTCTTTAAGACACAAAAGTGACGGAGGCATGGCATTGGGCATCAAAGAGAACAGAAGCAAAATGCACCAACCAGTACTTAATTTCAGCCGGTCATTACATAACAATGGGGTAACCCAAAATGAACCCGAAGTACTTGGGTAAATTGCGATACAGAAAAACAATGGTCCAATCGGACAGAACGGACAGAACGAAGGAAAGGAATGATTGGAGAGTCTGAAGTATTATTTACCCCTATCCTCGAGTTAGTTGAGTTGGGGTTATTTAAATGAAATCAGGATAAGTTAATTCATTTAGCCCATTAATTTCAGCGAGTGCCTGCCAGTTGGGCCAACAGCACAAATTTTTGGGACTGTCACTTATTTTCCCTCAATACAAAACACAAGGATCCACCTGTAAGGAGGGTTCTATCGATTGAGTTTCTCACTATGTCAAGAGAGATGTGTTCCTACCTTAGTTGGACGCACACAGTGTTTGCTTAAATACCCGTCACACACCACAAGGGCCCTTGTTGTCATGCTTCATCATAGGGGTCTTCCCGCCACTGGCCAGTGGTGCTGCTTCATACATTGATTGTATGCCAAAATCACAATACATTTGTCATTAGGTTTACCCGCACCACGGAGCTGCTAAAAAGTGTTTTACTTTCTTGTATGTACATATTTTTGATATTGTGCACTGCATAAGGGTACTCTCTCTCCCAATTGGGGGGGGAGGGGGCGGTGCAGCAGCCGCGGCCCGTGCAGGTACGAACTGTGGGGCCGGGTGTGGGGGGGATTTCGACAGACGAAAATAAGGGAAAATGAATTATTTGTTTAAGTTTCTCTCGTGGTCATCTGTTGAATCCTCCCTAACCCATTCCTGGTAGGTAGATTAGGAATTGTCCAGTGTGCATACTATTGATATCATAGTAATATGAGTGGGCCTAGTACTGCTAGTAATATGTCCAAATGTGCTTTATGCTGGAAAGGGTATATGATGTTAATGTTATAATGACTGAATATGTGTGATGAACATAAACGTTTTTACATACATCCATTGTGAAGTCTCTTTTGTGACGCTCGGTGTATTTATCGCAAGTGATTGCTGTGACTTTTATTTATTTATTTATTTATAAGGTTTAATATAGCGCGAACGTGACCCACAAGGGTATCAGAGCGCTTTACAGTATAAAGTTATAGAGACATAAGAAATAAAGTAACATACACGCATTAGATATTCGTCATTACTTACAAAAGAGGCAAAAGGTATAAGATAACATAGGTATAAGATGACATAGTAGACCAGTGGACGAAAACATGTTGATCCCAGAGGGCAACGTCATATTGCAGACAATAAAGTTATTGGGCCTTAGGTCTGCATTGGGATATAAACAAACCAATAGTGTTCTCTTTCAATCCACACACGGTATCCAGTGATATGAGGATCGGATCGGTGGCTCGAAGCCAGTATAGGGTCAGGTCTTAGGACATAAATTTGTTCATTAGGAGGATTTTTACCTCTTTTTTGAAGGCGGTAAAGGAAGAGATTCCCCGAACCACTGGAGGTAATGAGTTCCAGATCTTTGGAGCGATCCCTGAAAAGGCTCTGCAACCAGTTCTCTTTTTATGAAAGGTTTGTGGTTTCAGAAGTAGAGAACTCGCGCTTCGCAATTGTTTGCATCCTCCGGATCGTTCTAGCTTTAGAGCTAGGTAGCTGGGTGTGTTGTTATGTAGTGCTTTATGGGTCATGCAGGCAACTTTTAGTTGAATTCTTGCCTCATATGGCAGCTAGTTCAACGTTTTCAAGGTTGGAGAAATGTGGCTATTTCTTTTAGCTCCTGATACCAATCTTGCTGCAGCATTAAGTGAAGCCCTCAGCGGAGCCAGCTTGTATCTGGGGAGACCACAGAGAGTGGTGCTTCCATAGTCTAGTCTTGATAGCACTAAGGCTTGTACTGCCATTTTTAAGTCGCTCTGAGGGAGGAATGGTTTAAGTTTCCTTAGTAAACTCATCTGGTGATTGGCTCCCTTGGTGGCCTTACTGATGTGCGACTTCATATCCAGGTGTTTGTCTATAGTGACTCCCAGGGATTTCACAGAATCGATGATGAGCACATTCAAAGACGGATAGGTGTTTCAACCACTGATCTATCTTTGGGGTGTGATTAGGTGGGGAGATGAGAATGAATTCTGTTTTTTTTGTATTGAGCATGAGGTGGTTGTTCCTGAGCCAGCTTTGCGTGTTCTGTAGAATGGTGTTGACGGAGATGAAGTCTTCTGGTATGGAGATTTTCAAATATAGTTGGGTGTCGTCCACATATAGGTGGTAAAGGATATTCGCTGATTTCAATGCGTTCGCTAGGGGTTCCATTAGAAGGTTAAAAAGAATAGGGGATAGAGCTGAGCCCTGAGGAACGCCTTTGTCGACCACGGATGGTTGAGAGAGTGTATTCTTCATCTTGATTCTTTGTGTGCTGTTATTAAGGAAGGAGGAGAACCATTGTAGTACTGTGCCTGAGAGGCCCATCCTTCCTTCCAATAGGGACAGCAGGTTGTCATGTTTAACCGTGTCAAAGGCGGAGGATAGGTCAAGCAGTAATATTAGGCAAGATTCGTTGCAGTCAAGCATAATTAGTATGTCATCAAATATGTGTGTGAGTGCAGATTCTGTGCTGTGACCTTGACAGAAACCAGATTGGTGATTGTCTAGGAGGTTGTAGTTCTCGATATGGTTGCATAATTGTATTTGTACACATTTCTCCAGAAATTTTGCCAAGGTGGGGATGTTAGATATAGGGCGGTAATTGTTGAGATCTGATGGGATGGCGTCTGATTTCTTTAGTATAGGTGTAACCTGCCCAATTTTAAGACAGTCTGGTACGGAGCCTTGCCTCAGAGATGCGTTTACAATTTTTGCCCATAAAGGAAGGATGGATGTTTTTATCATTTTGAATAGGGCAGGAGGAAGGGGGTCAGAGAAGTGATAGGAGGGATTGATTGCTAGAAGAATGTTATAGATTTTTAGATCAGATATTGGCTCGAAGGTGTTCCATGTGGCATTGTTTTTTGTGACTTCCCCTGGAATACTGGAAAGGACCTTGAATTTTGAATAAGCTTTAGCATCCTGGGCCACATGTTGTGGGAGGACCTTCTTAGATTGGATGTCGAGCTCGATGTCCTGTATCTTTTCACGGAAGAAGTTGGCAAGCTCATCGCAGGAAGGTGTGGCCAGGTCGTTTAGATCTGTAGAGTTAGCCGTGTTGCGAGCTTGTTGCTTGACGATTTCGAAGAGTTGTTTTGGGCGGTTGATTGCTTGGTTCAGCTGGGTTCTGAAAAAGTCTGCCTTGGCCTTTAGAATCTTTCTGTTGTATGAGTTTCTTAATGTTCTAAGGTGATGTAGGTGAACGTCTGTGGGTGTAGATTTCCATAGTCGTTCAGCAGCTCTTAGTTTGCGTCGCTCCAAGTTCAGGGAGTCATCGTACCACGGTTTGGAAATTTTGGCGAAAATATTTTTTTCTTGGAGGGGTGCTGTAGATTCCAAGATTTCAAGCATCGTGGAATTGTAAAAGGCTGTGAGGTCATGGACGTCCTCCATGTCCGTTGTGGGGGTCAAGGCGGAGTTGCATTGGTTTACCAGGGTGATGGGGTTGATATTCTGTAGATTCCTTTTCCATTGTTTTGTTTTTGGAGGTTGACTCCTTTTTGGAATTACTTCGATATTGATGAAGAAGAAAATGCTGTGATGGTCAGTCCAGTCGCAAGGGGTGATGGATTCTAATGAGATGAAGCTTGATTTAGCTATGATGAGGTCCAGTGTCTCTCCCTTGCTGTGTGTTGGACTGTCACAGAATTGGGATAAGTTGTGATCTTCCAGAAACGTTTTAAGACATCCTGCACCATGATCGTTTGCATTGTTCCAGTGGAGATTAAAGTCATCCAGGAAAATTTGTGGTACTGGTGAATTGACATTTGAGGAAATGATTTCTATTAACTCGTCGATGAAAGTTAGGTTATCCCTCGGGGGGTGGTAAAATAAATGAAGCTTGCTGGCGAGGCGCTTATCATCGGAGATATTGATACATAGATATTCGCAGGAGGTTAGAGTGATGGCGTCTACTTGCGTGACTGAGATTGTGTTACGATAAATGCAGGCTAGCCCACCTCCGGGTGCCACATTTCTGTCTAGGCGGATTAGGTCATGACTAGGAGGAACCAATAGATCAAGGATGGGAGCGGAGGAACTGTTTAACCATGTTTCGGTGAGGAAGATAATGTCTAAATCATTCTCTATGATGAGGTCGAATATGTCGGGTGCATGTTTACTAGCTGATCTGCAATTAATGAGAGCACACTTCAACTTGTTAATAGAATGGGTTGGGGTAGTCTGCTCTATGTTGATATTAGTGAGATTATCTCTGTTTACGGATCTGTTGTTGTGGGGAGGTCCCCTGAAGGGGTTGGTTTGAATGGATTGGATAGTACCACATTGTGATGAACTTTTATCTATTGCTAAGGTATAAGATAAGAGGAGGTCGTCTATGTCGCTGTCGGATAGTTCAACGTTTGTCCTCGTAGGCCAGGAGGGGGAAGGTAAGTTAATTTGAGTATTGTTGTCGGGGTTTAAGATCTTGGGGATCAAACTACTAATTTGTGGACTGATTTGGTTGCTCTGACTAGTTTTCTCGTGGTTTGAGTTCTCGGTGAGGAATCTGCTAGTTTGGAGACTGATTTGGTTCACAATAGCATTGGTGGCTCTGTGCACGTTTAGTAGTTCATTGGTGATGGTAGATAGGTTATGCAACTCGGTCTTGAGATGGGCTAGGTCTAAGGCTAACTCATTGAATCGTGTAGACCACACGGAGTTAGGAAAGTTGGTATTATGTGTAAAGGCTGGTCTGCAGGTAGAGTCTGAATGTGTGAGGAGGTTGTCCGGTTGTAAGGGGATATCATCATTAGGGGTCGGCGTGGTAAGATGAATGAGATTTGTCGTGGGGTCCCAGTCGGTGTGTGGACTGGCCATAGTATGTTGTGTTCGGATGGGTGGAATGAGAATTGAAGGCGTTAAAGTCGGATCAGGAATCATGTTAGACAGAGGGTCCGGGGGATCTATGTAATCTAAGTTAGATGATAGTGGGGGTAGAGACAATACGTGGGTGGAGTCCGGGTTGCTGGCTTTATTCATGGTCGACGGAGATGACCGTGATGAATCATCAATGCCGCGATTGGTGGTTAAGATTAACCCTGTCCCTTCTAGGCCGGGGGATCCAGGTGTGGAAGCGACTGATGTGATTGGGGTGAAGGAATCAGTGGGTATGTCTGTAATTAAATGGTTGGTAGCGGCAGGCCGCCCAGCCCTTCCTGGGCCTTGGGACCCGTTTGTGGTTGTGACCACCGTGGCTGGGAGGAAGAGCTGGTTGGGAGTGTGAGGAGATGTCAGTTCGGAGGAATTTGATATGGGGCTTTGTCGTGGCATTGGGATGTCATCTAGAGGCTGAAGATGGTGAGATGCGGGGAGAGTGCTATTCTTGCTGATTACTGCTTTCTTGAGAATAGGGAAGATCCTGTCTAAGATATCTAGATTGTTGTCGGAGGCTTGTATAAGGATATTACCGTTGTTATAGATGGTGATAGTGGCATTCGCTGGGCAAAAGACTGAGGCTGTTACTGACAATTTGAAGGCATGTTGGGTTTTTTTAACATTGGAGATTCGGAGCATCGAGTGAAAGACGTTTCTCCACTGGGCACGTTTCCTTGTGTGGAAAATAAGGTCGTTGGATAATATGCCTTTGCTGATGCAGAAGTACGGGTCTGAAATAAGAGTCTCAGGATGGGTTACTATTATCCTGTGCTTGAATTTCTTTGCTGCATTTTTGGAGAGATCGGGTGGGTAGAGAATGGTAAAGGCATGATGGGCTGAAGTTTCAAGGTTTTTATCCATTTTTTTTTTCTCTCTTCTTCTGGTATCAGACCCTTCCGTGTGCGGTAATAGTATTTAGTATTCGGTACTCAGTACCATTTCACGATGGCCGCTCCTTAACCTTGTTCTTGCAATGCAGTCGGTATTAGTAATTAGTATTCAGTACCAATTGAAGATGGCCGCTCTTCATCCTTCATCGACCTATTCCTGCATTGTGGTCCTATTTTGCTTTCAATAAGTGTTTTCTTCAAAGACCTCCCACTTAACTGTAGTCCACTTTCGCTGTCTGTTAAGTGGACCTCTGATGGTGTAGTCCTGTTTCTCTGTTTATGGCAGCTTAGGGGTGAAGTACTTTCTAAGTTATCAGTGAGATGTCCATCTTTTCAATGAATCACTATCAATGATCTATGAGAGGCATCCTCACAACTTACGAGGAAGCATACACCTTGACCTAGCCTGTCAGATGAAGACGATGATCAGCACCAGTCAAAATAAACAGCCACCAACATGCAAAATGGATGCCAGCCTTGCTGAGTGAGGATCACTTCCATCATACCAGGACACCACAACCGGTGTCGAGTATGTGTGCTGGTATTGCAAGAATGCAACAGAGACTCGCGTTATCTAGGCGCTTTCCCAAAGTACCCAAAACGTAACTGCAAAGACACTGGATTGTGCTTCCAGAGTGACATCAGTGTCGTTATAATCCTAGATGGGCGTCGAGGTCGGGACGGCACAGGCGGAGGGATACAAGCATCAATCCACACACTTTTCCCGAGCGCTCATGCAAAACAGCACTCCCGGGGCCAATAGAGGGCTCCTGCATCACTTTCCCACATCAGCGGCTGTGTCGGGAGAGGCTCGGACACCCGCAGCGGCACGCAGAAGAAATTCTCCGACCCAGCTCCATGAGCGAAGGGCAGCACGGGAGCGGCTTGCCAGGGAGCAGCGCGGTGCATCGGCACTTACCAGGGTCGCGCTGTGAAGATCCGTGAAGGCGTCTGTGTGGCCGTCGTGCATGGAGCACCGAGATGCTCCACCATTAAAAATCCCCCGAAGTGGACTTTGCTCTACACATTGCCTCTGATATAAACCTGACTGCTCAGAGCCAACCTACTAAAGGGTGTGCACTGGTTGTAAAGTGAGTGTAATCACCTGCCCTTGATTGGAGTGGCAGGTTCTGCCTGGTGGGGGCATCCCTTCATACAACCAGACACTGCCGGTTCCAACAGTGACAGTTAGCAGGTAACCTTGGTACTGGAATTTGGCAGCGCTTACACAGACAGTGGGTGGTGCAAGCTGCATCAGTCACCTGAGAAACATCTTGAGCCCTGGTGTTTATTTTCTTATATGAGGAAGCTTGACACTATAAATTAATTTTAAAAATATATAATAATCCGCAAATTTACTAAAATATGTATTTATTTATTTTTCAAATCTGCATCAAATTATGATATTGTATATATTAAATTAGATAGCACTATTTTATATTTAAATATAACTTAAATGTAATGTTAATCGAATTACATATTATGAACTTAATTGCATTCTTGTATACATGTCAGTCCATCATATTAAAAATGCTAATGTAACCTGTGCCTTTCAAAAATATCACTCATTGTATTGCAGTTTTCACAATAAGATATTTTCAGATAATAAATATTTTAACGTCAATGACCTACTGCAGGTGGCATTATACACTGAAATATACCAAAGCATCCTCTTTCTCTAATACAATTCACCTAAAGAGAACAATGCAGACTAAAATTCATGTGGCTGCTACTTACCAATACATCTTTAAAAACTCTTCTTTTTCAAAATAATATCAAGCATCTGACATCTTCACATAGTGCTTGAAATATGTTTCCAAACAGCATAATATGTCTGCTCCTCCTCGCCCTACTGGGAAGGGCGTCGCTATATAAAATATTTATCTCCCTAAGGTTCTTAATGCTGTGCAAAATTCAATGTATGATGTCCCCGACCTTTATTCTGGGAAGTAGAGGCAGAGGTTAGAACCCTTCTCTGAGATGGAGGCACATAATGCATTGCTATCAGAACGCTGACATAGTGGACGGTGGATGGGGTATTGCCCTGCTAGATTTACAATTGTATTACTGGGCAGCTCGCCTCCTGATATTCAATGATTGATCCTTCATGCACCAAGGAGAACCGGCTCCGATAGCAGACAGGTAGGCGCTAGAGCCCCACGGTTTCACATGATGGCTCTACGGTGTGGGGGACATGACAGCCCTCCTGGAGCCTGCGGTTTCGGTGGTTGGAACCTGGAGACGTGCAACACGAAGGCTGGGATAGGCAGGCCTACTGACACCTGAGACACCAGTTAGGGACTCACGTGCATTGGCAGAGATACGTGGGTGTCGGGTCACCGGCGAAAGGACATGATTGGCATTTCAAAGGTGGGGCATCTGTGGGGGGACAAGGGGTGGTTGATGTTTGCGGACTTACAGGTCAATATGGAATTATGGAATTCCAGGGGGACAATTCCTGTGGTACTAGCAGATCAGGTCTATCTTGCTCCAGTGACCCCGCTCTCAGGACTTAGAGGCCGCGAGCCCACTGGAATACCGGGTGCTGAATGCTCTACTCCATTGACCCGCTATGTCCCCGCTGTACTCCAAGATTCTTATCAATAGTCAGAAGCTATGGAAAAAGTGGGAGGGTAACATGGGTAGATTGGAGGATGGTGACTGAGGAGCAGCCTGTAAATATCCTGGGGAGGTTGCCATTTGGGCAAGTTTCAGCTAATACAGCTGAAATTGTAGCTGAAATTGTTGCACTGGTCATGTTTCACAAGCATAAGGTTCCACGCTATGGGGATGAGTGACACAGACAGCTGCCTGAGGGGATGCGGTCAGTGGGGAACGCTGGTGCACATGAGAGGTCCTGGAGCTTACCTCTAGGCTGATTCTCTTGGGTGCTTGGGAGAAGTAACCCTGAAAAAGTACACACTCCGGCTCTGCCACACGGCACTGGTGGTTGCACAGCGCAATTTGCTAAGATGCTGGGGTTGTGCACAGATTCTAACACTGAGAGAATGGATATCCAATATGGAATGGTGCCGATAGGCAGATGAACTGAATACCGAGCAAAAGGCTGCTCTTGGAAATTCACAAAGATATGGGACTGCTGGTCGGAGATAGAAAAAGAGTGATGGAGGGGGCTCCTATGGAGTTGATCATTGCACAGCAGCCAAAGGGAGTTTCAAGGAGGTGGGAAGGCCCTGTGACACCTCGTCACACATAGACCTTAGGGTAGAATCAAGGTGTTTATGGAACCAAGTCCCACACAATTTATGCCAGAAACTGCCATTTGACCTATATTTATCTGCACCACAACAACCAGGGTTTGGTTGCTCTGTGTTGCTTTCTATGTATATTGTTTGTGGTAAATGCACAAGAAAATGTTTTTTTTTCCTTTTTTTAAAATGTGTTTCTAAACAGTAGACAATACAGGCAAAGAATTTTGAATTATCATTGAACACCTGTATAAATGTCCCTAATGAAATACACAAACGCTGCACTCCACACATGTTGGACTCCATTATCTATGTAAGCAAGAAGCACAACACTGAGTCAGTCCTTGCCAAGGCATTAAAACGTCCAAACAAAAATGCTTTCTCCTTAACTTTGATGACTGGGGCATCGTGAAATGGCAAAAAAGCTAAAAATCACACCGTTTTTTACTATGTATATCTGCCCTGTTTTTGTCTCACAAAGGTATCTGGATATTCTTTCAAACAAAATGTCAATAAATTGCATCTTATCGTTGAAAGACAGAGTCTAATTTCAGGAAATTAATCAGGTAAAGGAAAACTAATGCAACAGGTAATTTTATGTTTACAGACATATAAAGGGGGATTTGATTAGAATATTCAGTGTCTAAACGTTTTGTGTAAATAATAAAACTCACTCTATTGGCACATGCGAAGTCTGGAATATGTTTATTAACAAAAGCAAAGGAGTTAATAAACTCGAAACAAATAAATCCCTCTTCTCCTTCATAGCGTTAATATGACGAGAAATGCTATTACTGTATACATCTTCTTCACATATAGGCCAGGAAGAAATCACACGATTAAGAGGCGCAGAGGCAGGTGCCCCTGTTTCTTATGAGAGAAATCATCGGAGAGCAGAGACTTATCTACTGAGCTACCAAAATTCAATCTTTTCTGCTTACAAGTGCCAGGGCCAAAATGAGGCTTCGGCTCAGCAGATGAGAAGGCCTCGGCAGCTCCAGATAACATAGGAGTACATTATTCAAGCAGTTTAAAAACAACATTCCTGACATAAAAAGGGTAGTCTAACATGTGCAGACGTTTACTGCTGCAGCATAGAAAAAGCTTTAAACAATTTGCTAAACATGTGTCGGGTGATACACAAAATTATAGCGACAATATGAAAAAACAAATTGAGTGCAGTTGAGGAACCTATATTAGAAATAACTTTGGACTGATTTCAATTATTAGGATATGAGGTGCCTGTGCTTTCTTTGTTTTATAATACTCAAAATCTCCTTCCATCAAAAACAATGCTTTTTTCTTAGAATTGTCAATGACGGTTTTATCATTCTCTTGACATGGATCCTTTCACAGCTATTTGCAGTTCCTCGCTGTTTAGGATTGTTTTTTACTGTATTTTCTTTCTCTTGAACCCGATGAAAGGGTGCATCTTGGGCGGCTGGGCGGCGGCATCAGACGTGCGGGTGGGACCTTTGAATTGATCCTTTTGGCCGCAGTGTGGCAGAAAAAGGGGGATTGGAGAAGAATATGTTGTCTTTTGTTTACATTTTTAAGTCCTCATATTACTACAATTATTTAGATGCGCTTCCAGGAATTATGGGTTCTTGGCCATGAACCTGCAGGTCCTATGCCCAAGTGTTGGACAGGCCACACGAAGGGCTTGCTCCCCCCCCGCATGACAGGGCCTAAGCCCCGGCCCGCCAGGCGTGACCCACACGAATCACCCGCACTCCGTCTCCCGACGGAACTCCTGCCCCCGGACCTCCATGTATCACGGGACCGAGCCACCACCGGCTCCCCCGGCCGGATCAAGCCGCCATCTTGGGCCCTGCGCCACGAGGCCGCGTGGCCTCCACCCGACCCTAACCCTGGGCCTGGCCGACCCCGGCATCCTGGCACCACCATCCACCCAGGAGGTGAGCGGACCACTTGGCAGGTCAATGGGAGAACGAAGCGTCAAGGGCTCTCCCCCGCCAGGTGCCGATCGCCTCCAGCTCCCCCAGGCGCTGGCTCCACCCCCTGCTGGGTGTCTGGACACCTTCATCCCGGACCCTCCGATCTCCAAGTGCGAGGGTCCGGACATCAAAGGGCGCCAGACCTATAACTAGGGCAGCTCCGGAGCAGGACGGCAGTTGTATCCTGGAGTCGAGAGACACCGAGAGAACTCAGCCTTGACGGACTACTGGCGCTGCCGTAGCCCTATCTTGTGAACTATCGTCCTGCCTGCTGGCGCTGCCGCGGCCTTCTGCAACATCCTTCCTCGTCGGGACCTGCTGGCGCTGCCGCAGCCCGTTGTAACGACCATCCTCACCGGGACCTGCTGGCGCTGCCGCGGACCGTGCATCGACCATCTCTCCGGGACCTGCTGGCGCTGCCGCGGACCGTGTATCAACCATCTTCACCGGGACCTGCTGGCGCTGCCGCGGCCCGTCCCAGCTAGAACACCGAGCTCGAGGATTGTGAGCTATCCACCATACCACCTCACCTACCAGACTGGTAACCAGACTGTCCCGCTACCCCCTTTCCCCATCTCGAGAGACTTGAATCGAGGGGACCCCTGAGTCCAGACCTCCTTGTACCTTCCATCGTACCGTAAAGGAATTGCCTATAAAGAACGCTAAATCTTCTCCTTGTGTGGTGTCTGTCTGTGGGGGGGAAGTTATTTATCCGTACGATCGCTGGAGACGGCTCTCCCCGGAGACCTCTCCCCTTGTCCTCGGCCGACCCTCCCGGTCCGTCTAACATTGGTGGCCAGCGGCGCGATCCAAATCAACGCGTAATCGTACAGAGAGTAGCTCACCCCACGACAAAACCACGATGTCAACCAAAGATAGTGGTTCCACTGAAAAGTTCCAAATGGATAAGTTGGAAGAATATAGCCACCGCGAACTTAAACAATTCTGCATGGAACTAGGCATTGCTACCACCGGCCTGAGTACCAAAGACGATTTAAAGCGCGCCCTTGAGTCGTGGGCGGAAACTGGGGTCACCGGATCCCCCGACCAAAACAGTGTCGCACCAGAGGGGAACGCCACGGCTCCCGAGGAGCGGGGAACGGGCCTCTCGCAGGAGGAGATCCAAGAAAGAGAAAGAACCAGATTACATGAGTTGGAAATGGCACGACTCAAGATGGACGGTGAACTAAAGTTAGCCGAGCAGAAACTAAATCTAGAACATCTGCGGCTCCGAGAAGAGCGAGAAGAAAAACAGAGACAGAGAGCTCGAGGAAAAAAGAATAACACTCGAACACGAGCGCAAACTGGCGGAAATAGAACTCCGGAAACAGAATAAAGAACCGGGGGTGCCTGAGCGACCGCACACCCCGGGAGCAACCGAGAGAAAAGTCCACATCCCCAATGATGTTGTCCGAGAATATGTCCGAGAGGACGACATACAACAGTGGTTCAAAGCCTACGAGATCGCCATGACCTCCCACCGGATCGACCGGAGTGATTGGGGAGCCGGACTATGGGGGAGGTTCGTCAACGAAGGCCGCGATGCCCTATTGCAGCTCCCAGATCACCAGATGTCGTCCTACGACCACATGAAGGCTGCCCTCCTCACCCGCTACGGCCTCACGCCCGAGATGTACCGCCAGAGGTTCAGAGACTGCACCCGGATCCCGGGTACAACTTGGGTGGAGTACGTTAACTATTTCAGCCGAGCCTTCGAGGGTTGGATCAAGGGGAGCCAGGTAACGACCTACGAGCAACTCTTTAACCTTATGGTATGGGAGCACCTGTCGAACAACTGTTTCGTCGAGCTCAGGCAGCACCTCCTCGACAGTAAATTGACTGACCCCCGGCAACTCGCCGCCGAAGCTGACCGATGGGAAAGCACCCGAGTGGGCCGGAGAGGACCGCACGAGCAAAACCGAAACAACCAAGGCCAGCACCGTCCCCGGGGAGGAGGAGGAGGCCAGGGGCGAGGGAGAGACACCATCCCGGCAACACCCGTGGCCAGCACCCCGCCCCCGGCCGGGCGGGGCAACCCCCCGATGCGCCCGGGGTTCCGAGCCAACGTCACGTGCCACCGATGCCAGCGAGTCGGCCACTACGCCAATGACCCAAGCTGCCCGCAGAACCAAACACCAAAGCCCCGCCAGGTAGCGGCCGCCGCCCTGGGGGAAGAACGACTATCAGGGGAACAGGAAGAATATGAGCCGGCCCAGCAAGAGTGGGAACCGGCCGCCATGGTTCTAGCATGCCTAGGGGAAAAAGACATGGTTCCGCGGGCCCCCCTACCCGCCAACACCCGGAAATATGGCCAATGGGTGACCATTAATGGACGTCGGGCCGAGGCCTTACGTGACACAGGCGCCAGTGTGACGGCCGTCCGCTGTCACCTGGTGAAGCCCGAGCAGATCCTGCCGAACATTCTCTGCCCCGTCCGCTCAGCCGACAATTCCGAGAGTCTGTGTCAAATGGCCTGCGTCCCCTTCGAATGGGGAGGGGTCTCCGGCCTGTTGAAGGTGACGGTCCGGGATGATGCGCCCGTGGACTGCCTCCTGGGGAATGACCTTGAGAGTTCCCCGTGGGCCACCGTCGAAAGAAGAGAGCACCTGGGGATGCTGGGCCTCCCGGACTGGGCCTGCGTAACCACCCGGTCCATGGCCGCCCGTGCCGTCCCCCGATCAGAAGATCCAGAATGGCCAGCACCTCCGCCCCCGGTCGCCCCAGTAGAGGACCACGACGAGATCAACCCCCCAGAACCAACGGCCGAAGGGGTCGCGCAACCCCAGGACCTTCCCGGCCTGGCTCAGTGGCGTCAAGAAGGGGGGCCCACCCAAGAGCAGTTCCGCCAGGAGCAAAAGACCTGCCCCTCCCTCGAGGGGCACCGCCAGCAAGCCAGCGCCCAGAGCGCAGGGGACTCCACCGGAACTCATTGGATCTATTGGGATAACGACCTGCTATACAGCGAACAAAGAATCGCAGAACTAGGGGCCAGTCGAGTGCTGGTGGTGCCTCTCCGCTTCAGAGACTTCCTACTAACTCTGGCCCACGATGTCCCCCTGGCTGGACACCTGGGCCAGGACAAAACCTACAGTCGCCTAGTGACTCACTTTTTCTGGCCGAAGATGCGGAACGACGTCCTTAACCACTGCCGGTCCTGCCCCACGTGCCAAGCCAGTGGGAAGAGCGGCCGTAAGCTGAAAGCCCCACTGCAACCCTTCCCAGTGGTCACCACCCCGTTCGAGAGGGTAGGAATAGACATTGTGGGGCCCCTGGACCCCCGCACGGCACAAGGACATAGGTTCATCCTGGTACTGGTGGACCACGCCACCCGCTACCCCGAGGCGGTGCCCCTTCGAACTGTAACAGCCCCGGTGGTTGGCCGGGCCCTAATGGGGATCTTCTCCCGAGTGGGTTTCCCCCGAGAAGTCGTCAGCGACCGAGGCACGAACTTTATCTCGAAATATATGAAGTCCCTCTGGCAACAGTGCGGGGTCACCTACCGATTCACGACCCCCTATCACCCCCAAGGGAACGGACTAGTGGAGCGATTCAACCGCACCCTCAAGGGGATGATTGGGGGATTGGAAGAGCCCCTCCGTCGCCAGTGGGATGTACTACTCCCATGCCTCCTCTTCGCCTATCGAGAAGTTCCCCAGAAGTCCCTCGGCTTTAGCCCTTTCGAACTCCTGTACGGGCACCCTGTGCGAGGGCCCCTCAGCCTAGTCAAGGAAGGTTGGGAGATGGCCCCCCTAAAGACCCCTCCAGACGTCTTCAAGTACCTCCTGGCCCTCCGCAACCAGACCCGACGCTTCAGGGAGATGGCAAAAGCGAACCTCGAGGCCAGTCAGGAGGACATGAAAAAATGGTACGATCACAATGCCTCCTCCGTCGAGTTCGAACCTGGTCAACAAGTATGGGTGATGTCCCCCACCGAACCATGTGCCTTGCAAGATAAGTGGACGGGGCCCTTCAAAGTGGTCGAGCGCAAAAGCCCCGTCACTTACCTCATCGACATGGGGACCCCCCGGAACCCCCTTCGGGTCCTCCATACCAACAGACTCAAACCACACTTTGTGCGCTCAGAACTCAGCCTCCTGATGGCTACGGACAGTGGGGCGGAGGAAGACTCCGAACCCCTCCCGGATCTCCTGAAGACTCAGGAGAACGACGGTTCCGTGGACGGGGTCCGGCTCTCCGATGCCCTCACCCCAGAGCAACGCCAGGGCTGCCGGGACCTCCTACTGCGGTTCGCTACACTGTTCTCCCTCACCCCCGGGATCACCCCTTGGTGCTTGCATGACGTGGACACCGGGGACAGTCCCCCTGTCCGACACCGGGCCTACCGCGTGCCAGATCGGGTACGGGCCTGCATCCAAGAGGAAGTGGCCAAAATGCTCACGATCGGGGTCATCGAGCCCTCGGACAGCCCCTGGGCCAGCCCAGTTGTACTGGTCCCCAAAGCTGCTGCCCCCGGCACCACGCCTGAACTGAGATTCTGCGTCGACTACCGGGGCTTGAACGCTGTCACCCGGACCGACGCTCATCCTATCCCCCGAGCAGATGAATTGATCGACCGGCTGGGGGCCGCCCGCTATCTCAGCATCTTCGACCTAACAGCGGGCTACTGGCAGATCGGTCTCACACCCCGGGCTCAGGAACGGTCTGCCTTCTCCACCCCCGATGGCCACTACCACTTCAAGGTCATGCCCTTCGGCATGAAGAATGCCCCCGCTACTTTTCAACGTCTAGTGAACCAGGTCTTGGCGGGGCTCGAGGAGTTCAGCGCTGCCTACCTGGACGATATCGCGGTGTACAGCCGCCACTGGTCCGACCAGCTCCTCCACCTCCAAGAGGTCCTGCAGGCCCTCCAGCGGGCCGGCCTCACGATTAAGGCTGGCAAATGCCAAATTGGTCAAGGGTCCGTGACCTACCTCGGGCACCAGGTGGGAAGCGGGCTGGTGGCCCCGCTGCAACCTAAAATTGCTGCCATCCAGTCCTGGCAGCCCCCCGTCACCCAGACCGAGGTCCGAGCCTTCTTGGGACTCACCGGCTACTACCGGCGGTTCGTGAGGGACTACGGCAGCATTGTGGGGCCCCTCACGGGTCTCACGTCCAAAAACCAGCCGAAGCGGATTAACTGGACCGCCGACTGTCAAGCGGCCTTCGAAAAGCTGAAGGCCGCCCTGTGCACCGCCCCTGTGCTCCAGGCCCCCGATTACAGTCGGGAATTCATTGTACAGACAGACGCCTCCGACCACGGCATCGGAGCAGTTCTTTCCCAACTGAACCCCGAGGGCCATGACCAGCCGGTGGCCTTCATCAGCAGACGTCTCCTGGCCCGAGAACAGCGCTGGAGCACAATCGAGAGGGAGGCCTTCGCAGTGGTGTGGGCCCTCAAAAAGCTCCGGCCCTATCTCTTCGGTACCCACTTCCGGGTACAAACCGACCATCGACCCCTGCAGTGGCTGATGCAGATGCGGGGGGAGAACCCAAAACTATTGCGCTGGTCCATCTCCCTGCAGGGAATGGACTTCACCGTGGAACACCGACCGGGCCAAGACCACGCCAACGCAGATGGCCTGTCACGCTTCTTCCGCCTCGACGAGGAGAGTCCCCAGGAAGATGGGTGACTCTCCCCGCCTTCAGCTGGGGGGGACGCATGTTGGACAGGCCACACGAAGGGCTTGCTCCCCCCCCGCATGACAGGGCCTAAGCCCCGGCCCGCCAGGCGTGACCCACACGAATCACCCGCACTCCGTCTCCCGACGGAACTCCTGCCCCCGGACCTCCATGTATCACGGGACCGAGCCACCACCGGCTCCCCCGGCCGGATCAAGCCGCCATCTTGGGCCCTGCGCCACGAGGCCGCGTGGCCTCCACCCGACCCTAACCCTGGGCCTGGCCGACCCCGGCATCCCGGCACCACCATCCACCCAGGAGGTGAGCGGACCACTTGGCAGGTCAATGGGAGAACGAAGCGTCAAGGGCTCTCCCCCGCCAGGTGCCGATCGCCTCCAGCTCCCCCAGGCGCTGGCTCCACCCCCTGCTGGGTGTCTGGACACCTTCATCCCGGACCCTCCGACCTCCAAGTGCGAGGGTCCGGACATCAAAGGGCGCCAGACCTATAACTAGGGCAGCTCCGGAGCAGGACGGCAGTTGTATCCTGGAGTCGAGAGACACCGAGAGAACTCAGCCTTGACGGACTACTGGCGCTGCCGTAGCCCTATCTTGTGAACTATCGTCCTGCCTGCTGGCGCTGCCGTGGCCTTCTGCAACATCCTTCCTCGTCGGGACCTGCTGGCGCTGCCGCGGCCCGTTGTAACGACCATCCTCACCGGGACCTGCTGGCGCTGCCGCGGACCGTGCATCGACCATCTCTCCGGGACCTGCTGGCGCTGCCGCGGACCGTGTATCAACCATCTTCACCGGGACCTGCTGGCGCTGCCGCGGCCCGTCCCAGCTAGAACACCGAGCTCGAGGATTGTGAGCTATCCACCATACCACCTCACCTACCAGACTGGTAACCAGACTGTCCCGCTACCCCCTTTCCCCATCTCGAGAGACTTGAATCGAGGGGACCCCTGAGTCCAGACCTCCTTGTACCTTCCATCGTACCGTAAAGGAATTGCCTATAAAGAACGCTAAATCTTCTCCTTGTGTGGTGTCTGTCTGTGGGGGGGAAGTTATTTATCTGTACGATCGCTGGAGACGGCTCTCCCCGGAGACCTCTCCCCTTGTCCTCGGCCGACCCTCCCGGTCCGTCTAACACCAAGCCTTAGACTTTAATGGCTCATTTGCCACACTTGAAAAATGTTTCCAAGCTCTGGAAAGCCCGCCACCAGAAGAACCAAAGAAAATAGGAAAGTGGGCAAGTGCTCCATTGTTTACAACAGCAGTCATTCTAAATGTTATGAATACCCGAAAAGTAAACTACAGCTAAGAGGTTTCAGGGTGAATAAAAAAACAAGAGAAATTCAACACTTACCTACTTTGGCCACAGCTATTACCTTGTTGTTTGTTTTTCTATTTATTTTTATTTTTTTCAATGGGTGGATTATTTTAGGATTATTCAAGCTGTTCCTGTACTAGGGACAGGCCCTTCTCTTATTTGATTCCACTGGCCACTGATCTTTTCACCTTTTGTGCTAACAAAAACTTACCCACATCTTTCAAGCTTCCGGGTTCTATGCATGATTTACATTCTGCTATTTGAAGATCTGTTTGTCCCATTAAAATCTCAGGGCTGCAAGTACCAGAATGCCAGCAAACCCTGGACTGAATGTGATAATGCCATGCGGAATTGGGAAGCTTGATGGCTGTGGTACTCTTGTACATGTCTTGCTTACAGCGGATCGGCTTGGGCGTCGATCCACAATATTCTCTTTTCATTGCTCATTTCCCCTTAGGTTGGACAGGAGAGCTCACATGTTGGTGTGTTCCCTGTCTCAGCTCTACACTTTTTTCTTTCGTTTTCTTCACCGTTTCTGTCGGTTGCTCCTACCTTTAAGTAGTATACACATTTTTTCATCTCTCTGTCCGTTTTAATCCATCTCTTTGTTTATTTCTCACATGCATCTTATTTTTCTCATCTATGTGCATTTCTCCCACTTAGCTGTAATCCACTCGTGTCTGTTTCCGCCGAACTTTCGGCCTCTTTCCCATTTTACGTTTTCCCTTCCTCACTACATTTACTGTTCCTTTTCCCCACTCTTTTGTCTCCGTCTCTAATCTCAGTGTATCCGTCCGTTCCCGTCTGTCTGCTCCTGCCAGTTCTCTGGCTCGTCCTCCTTTTATCTGGCCATTTTTTCCATGTCTCGGAACGCTCCTCTCTTTCTTCCATCACTGTCTCGTTTCCTCATCCCCTGCATCTTTCTACAGCCTCCTGCTCCCATGGTTTCACTCTTCACTGCCCCTTCCTGTTAGGCGTCTTGCCTCCTGCATCCTTCCCCTCTCGTCTCTCACCTTGTCGTGGCGCTCGGCTATGCCCATTTATTTTATGCCGAGCCGCTGGTTGGAATTCCTCGCACACCTTGATGCTGAACACTCCTCTTGAGTTTTATGCCCCCCAGCCCCCCTCCCGAGCAGGGGGCATTGCATCACCTTCTGCTGTCAGCGGCAGGGTCACCTCTGGGGGAGGTGGCAGCCGTTTCCTTTACCCTGGCAATTACTCGAAAGGGGAGGTAAGCTGCCGGGGCTGGTCCAGCCTTCGGGAAAAGGATCCTCTCTCCGCACTCTGCTTCCTTTCCTTGGTGCCAGACATGTCTCATTAGAGGCGAATCCAAGAACTCTGGGGCACAAGAAATATTCATCTATGAGAAATATGAATTCTAATAAGAGCAGAGGACGTGAAAGCGGCTGTCACTGTGAGAGCGGGGCTGGTCTCTTCTTCCGCGGTGCCAAGTGTCACAGCATGAGCTCGCAGCGGGTTTCCCTGTAAGAGTGGGGCAGTTCTCATCATTGCCTAGGGGCTGAGTGTCACTTCAGCTGCCCTCCCAGACCCCGCCAGCAGGTGTCCCTGTATGAGCAGGGCAGTGGCGTAATGCAAGTTGATGCCCCCCTGCAAAGCACATTGAGGGGCGCCTTCTGGGCTCATTCAGGTGCTTTCAGGCCAGGGGACTGTGCTGAGGGGGCCCTCTGGAGCTCACCCCCGCCCCCCAGCACTGCGGGTGCTGTGGGGGCCTTTGTTATGCCACTGGAACAGGGCTGTTCTCGCTCTCTGATTGTGTCCATGTGTCACTGCAGCTGCCCTCCCAGCTTCCGCCAGCAGGAGTCACTGTAATAGCAGGATTGTTCTCTCTCCACTGGTGTCCAGGTGTACCTGCAGCTGCCCTCTCAGCTCCCACCAGCAGGTGTCCCTGTAAGAGCAGGGTCACTGTCTCCCTCCAGTGGTGCTTGTCACTGCAGCTCAGTTCAAAACCGCAGCCAGCAGTTGTCACTGTAAGAGCAGGGCCGTTTTCTTCCTCCACTGGCGCTGGGTGTCAATGCAGCTGAACCCCCAGTCCCCGACAGCAGGAGTCACTGTAAGAGCAGGGCCGTTTTCTTCCTCCACTGGTGCTGGGTGTCAATGCAGCTGAACCCCCAGTCCCCAACAGCAGGAGTCACTGTAAGAGCAGGGACGTTTTCTTCCTCCACCGGTGCTGGGTGTCAATGCAGCTGAACCCCCAGTCCCCGACAGCAGGAATCACTGTAAGAGCAAGGATGTTTTTTCTCTCCACTGGTACCCACCTGTCACTGCAGCTGCTCTTCCGACTTCCGCCAACAGATGTCCCTGTAAGAGCAGGGCTTTTCTCCCTCTCCACTGGTGCCCACCTGTCACTGCAGCAGCCCTCCCAGCTTCCGTCAGCAGGTGTCACTGTAAGAGCAGGGCCGTTATCTTTCTCTACTGGTGCCAAGTGTCAGTGCAACTGAATTGTGATTCTCCTATTTCCATGACTAGAGAATCTGGATTTCATTAAAGACATGGAGGCTGACATTATGCATAATCTTTTAATGCAGTCTCCAAGCAGCTGCATACATCACAATACCAAAGGTTCCAAAAAAGAACATAATAAGTGCATAACTGCCATGAGCTGGCAATAATCTGCCTCTTTTAAATGTAGGGGAGAAAGAGAAAGTCCAAGAAAATAATAAACTTTCTGAGATCCAACTTGAAGACTTTAAAAACTTCCAATGGGTCGACGAAGAGGCGTGACGAAGGAGGGAGAAGCCAAGGAAGGATAATCCAACACATCAAAAGGTTAAGAAGATGGGTTACCTGAAAAGAGTGAGAAGTAAATGTCTACAGAAGAGAAGTATAAAATACAACATGTAAAGACAAAAATCTAAAACTATTAAAGACAGCAGGTTATGCAATAAAGCAATGTCATTATAAGCAAGAAACACATTGTCAAGATAACCATCCAAAGGGAGGGATGGGTGGGATAATGTCTACCTCCGTGTCTTTAATGAAATCCAGATTCTCTAATCATGGAAATAGGAGAGTTGCAATTTCATTACAAGAACGGAGGCTACATTATGCATGTTGGCAGCTTTGTAAGACAGGATTAGATATATGTTCGATAGGTTTACAGTAGTGTCGTGCAAAGGTGATAGCGTTTGACCAATCGGCCGCTTTAAGGATGTCGTCTAACTTACTGGCCATAGCGCCTCTAATGGAATGAGCTTTAAATTTTGTTAAGTCAATACCTGCTGAATTCATGGCAGTTTTAACCCATCTAGAAATGGATGTTGAGTTTATGGCCTTATGGAGCTTGACAAAAGAGATGAGTAATTGATTTACGCCTGGGGGGGCGAAGACTAGACATTCTTTGATCATATTCTCTCATGCAGTCAACTACACAAAGTTTTGAACAGGGGTCAAAACGTGGATAGAAGATTGAATCAGACATAGTTTTGGTTCTTCTATAAATATCAAACTTGACCCCAAAGATGTTATATGATCTGTTAGAGATTTCTAGAGCTTTGACATCAGAGACTCTCCGACAGGAGATAAGGCATAAAAGAGTAGCAAGCTTGATAGAGAGGTATTTTCTATTCTAAAGGGTGTTATCTGGCCAGTTATTAAAAAGGTCTAGGATTAACTTTACGTCCCAGAGAGTCTCATATTTAGGTTTAGGAGGCCTTCTTAGGCGAATGCTCTTCAGAACTCTGCAAACAATGACATTTTTTCCAACCGTTTTACCGTTGACAAGGATATGGCCAGCGGAAATGGCAGATCTATAGCAATTGATAGTTCTATAACTTAAGCCCTTATCAAATTGTTCAACCAGGAAATTTACTACGTCAACAATAGGTGCCTGTAAGGAACCCAAGTTCCTTTCCAGGCACCAACGAACCCAGCGTTTCCAAATGTTGTTGTATTTATAGTGGGTGCCTGGGGCCCAAGATTCTCTGAGGAGTGAAGCAGCTGATGACAAAAGGCCTGAGATTTCATTGGATCTCCTGACACATTCCAAGCAAGAAGGTTCAAACTCCCTGTCTGAATTAGGGGGTGAAAACCTCCATCTACGTCTGTTAGAAGATTCTCTTGTAAAGGAATTAAGAAAGGGGGGATGTATGCCCGTTCCAGAGTAGTCGGGAACCAGGCCTGTGAAGGCCAAAACGGAGTTATTAGGATAAAGGAGCACTGGTCTTGTCTCACTTTCAGAAGGACCCTTTGGATCATGGCGAAGGGGGGAAAGGCATAAGCTTTCACTCCTGTCCAGGATTGGAGCAAAGCGTTCACTGCTAGGGCACCGGGATCGGGCATCCAGCTGAAATATTTGGGCAGTTCGAACGTAAGTCTGCTGGCAAAAAGGTCTAACTCTAGCGGACCCCAGATTCTGTTCAGAGTACTGATAACGGAAACGGAGAGTTTCCAATCGCTGTGATCTAGAAGGAACCTGGAGTTCCAATCTGCAGAGATGTTCGTCTTGCCGGGAAGGTATTCTGCTTTGAGGGCAATTTTGTGCTCCAGGCAGAACATCCAGAGTTTCCTGGCTAGATTGGAGAGGTTCGCAGATTTGGTACCTTCGAGACGATTGATTTGGGCGACTACGGACATGTTGTCCATCTTCAGGACGACTGACCTCCCTTGGAGAGAGTGTTTGAAGCTCATAATGGCATAGAGTCCAGCTGTTAACTCCAGATAATTAATGTGATGGGAAGATTCCTCTTGTGACCATATTCCACCCGTGTTTTGATTGTGGAGACATGCACCCCAGCCGTGGAGTGAAGCATCTGATTCTAAAACAAATTCTGGCTTTGAACCAAAGATTGCTTTGTCATTGCAAGCCTATAGGTTGTCTAGCCACCATGTAAGTTCCGATTTGGCTTCTTGGTCCAGAGAAATTCGATCTTCGTACCATAGACCAGATCTTAGGGCTCTCCCTTTTATCCTTTGCAGGGTTTGATAATTTAGAGGGACCGGGAAGATAGCTTGAATGGAGGAGGAGAGGAGACCGAGAAGACTGGCAAGTTACCTCAGGGGAAGGTCTTGTTGTTTCAAGACATGTCTTATCTCTTTCTTGATCTTGAATATTTTTGAGGAAGGAAGAAGAAGAAGGCATTTTGAGGTATCCACGGTGAATCCCAGGAACTCCAGAGATCTGGAGGGAGTCAAGATAGATTTCTCTTTGTTTATAATAAACCCCAGGGACTCTAAGAGATCCATTATAGTTTTCAGGTCTTGGAGTATTGGAGTGAAGTCTTGCGACATTATAAGAATGTCGTCTAGATAAATGATCATGCGGATACCTCTTTCTCTTAAAAATGAAGCAATCGTTCTCATGACCTTGGTAAAGCACCAAGGGGCAGAGGACAGCCCGAAGGGAAGAGCTTGAAATTGGTAAAGATGTTTTTTCCACATAAACTGGAGGAAAGGTAGATGGACTTCGGCCATAGGGATGGTGAAATAGGCGTCTTTTAGGTCCAAATTCACCAGCCAGTCTCCTTCCAAAAGAAGATCCCTCAAGAGATGGATGCCCTCCATCTTGAAATGTCTCTAGACTAGGTATTTGTTGAGTTCTCTTAGATTTATCACGGGTCTCCAAACTTTCTCTTTCTTCTGTACCAGGAAAAGTTTACTTATGAATCCAATCATTTCCAAGGGGACCTCTATTATTGCCCCTTTCTGAAGCATGGAGGAGATCTCTTGATCTACTATTATTTGCTGATCTAGGGAGAGAGGTATGTCTATCGGAAATGAGGTTTGAGTAGGAATATGCGTGAAGTCTATCAAAAAGCCCCTTACTGTGTTTAGAACCCAGGGATCTTGAGTTATTAACTTCCAATTTTGGTAAAAATGTGTGAGTCTGCCTCTCACCTTTAGAGGAAAAGAAGGGGAGGGAGGGGAAGGGAGAGTACTCACTTGCTGGGTTTGAGCCGATGGAGGAGCCACGAGATCTGAATCCTCTTGAACGTGGGCCTCTGCCTCTCTGGGGGTAGAATGCAGGAGCATAGTATTGTTGGTATCCACGTCCGAAACCACGTGATCTTGGATAGGGCCTGTGATTAAACCGGCCGGAAGAGAGGCCCCTTCTTTCGGCCCGCCCAAAAAGGTTGTTGTAAAGACCTTCCTCATATTTTGTTGAGCCTTGTCTAAGGCAGTAAAAGTTGATACGTATTTACCAAGGGATTTGATAAGGTCTTCACCAAAGAGTAGTCCTTTAGGGTTGATAGAGGGTTCTTTATCCGCCATATCGCTAAGCTTTGGTTTAAATCTTTTTATTGAAATTTCCAGAACACACAGAGAAGATCTGACCGGTTGAGTTATCAACTCCCTACTGACGTAAGATACATGACTGAACAAGTCAGTTTGGGAGTATGCACTTGACAGTGGGCACATGTCCCGATAAGGGAAACCATACAGAGACCAAACGGAAACAAAATCAAGAAGAAAACGTGAAGAACCCCCTCCCCCCTCCGCTCCCCTCCCTGGACCCTTCCCACCCCCTCCCCTGTTCCATATCCACCTACGAGGCTCTCCAGATCTCCTGCCGGGTCTCCATCACCCCTCCTCCCCCTGCGCGTCCGCGAGGCGCAACAAGCGTAAGTAGCAAGGGCAAGTGACCTCTCGGAATTCGGAAGACAAAAGTGCCAGAAAGGGTTGCCACAACTCTCCATACTTGGTTCCCTCTCCCGCCATCGTTAGTGTGAGTTTCTCCATGCCGAGGATATGCCACAAGCGGTATAACCAGCCCGTGAAGGTCGGAATGGTGGGGATGCGCCAGTGGGTGAGTATGTTCTGTATCGCTGATCCCAGCGCAATTGCCATTTGCCGACCCCTGCGTGATCGGAGTGGATAGGTCAAGGGGTTTGGGAGACCCAGCATAATATACGCTGGGAAGGCTGGTATCGCTGTGTTGAAGTGCTTATCTACTTTTTCAATCACCTGAGTCCAGTATGGCTGAATATGTCAACACTCCCACAGCAGGTGTACCAGGGTGCCTATATGATCGCAGCCCCTCCAGCACTTCGCTTCCCTCGCCTGATCCATTGAGTGTAGACGTTCTAGGGTGTAGTACCAATACGTTACTACCTTTGTGAGGGTTTCAGTGAGCCCCATGTGATAATCTGAATGTCGGGCCCTGTAGTAGATGCCCTCCCACTCCTTGTGGCTTAGTGTTCTGCCTAACACCCTCTCCCAACGCAACCTGCCAGAGTTGTAGGTGTGTGTAAATCTAACCTGGAGCATCCTTTATAAATCAGAGATTAGCTGTTCGTCCGACACGCGCGTAATGAGCCATCCCTCGTAGTGGGAGAGGCGTCTATCAGCCAACGGACGGACTCACTCACTGAGCGCCCAATGACGAACATGTAGGTAACTGAGCCTCTCCGCCTCGGATAGCCTATATTCCTGTTTGAATTGCTGGAATGGGATAACTCCGTCCACGTCATGGTATACAAATTGGCATCCCGCAGGCTTCCAGCCTGCAAAGGCCACCGAATCCATCCCCGGGGAGAAATCAGGATTATCTAGCAAAGGAGTGAGCGGAGAGGGAAAGGTGGTGAGTTCATGGTTAACATTAGTGCGGTCCCACACTTCAAGGGGAACGCGGGTGATATATGAGGCGTACAGATTGGGGGTCGATGATGTTTGCGTAAAAAGGGAATTTCCTGCAGAGGCCTCGCTGCTACGGCTTGGTCTTGAAACAACCAGTGTTTCTCCGATTCCCAGCGACTCCATTCAAGCAGATGTTGCAGTTGGGCTGCCTGGATGTAGAGCTGGAGGTCGGGGATCCCAAGTCCGCCTCCCTCCGGAGGGAGAGTCATCAATGACTGCTTCCTGCGTGGCTTCCGACCATTCCATATGAACTGGGCGAGTTCTGATTGCGTCTGCTGTATCTAGCCGGTGGGCAGATGCAGAGGGATAGTGCGGAAGAGATAAAGGATCTGAGGCAGAATGGTCATCTTGACCGCTGCGATTTTGCCCAGCCAAGAGAGGGGATAATGTTTCCACTGACCGAGTTCTCGGCGGATCTTCTGACGCAGGGATGCATAGCTGATAGTAACCACTTGCAGAAGGGTGGGAGCCAACTGAATCCCCAGATATGGGATTGTGACCTTCGCCCACTGAATGGGGAGCAGATTCTGAAGGTGTTCCCGGGTGGAGCGAGACAGGGAGAGACTTACAGCTAGCAACTTGTCAGCATTCACCTTAAACCCAGCGGCCTGCGCAAAGGTGTCTAAGTCCGCTAGGCATCAGGGAGCAGTTCCAGGCTCGGGTGCGGACAGCTCTGCCTTCCGGGCCTCCGACTCGGCAGCTCAGCGATCTACGGCCCTTCTACCTCCTCGTTCATAGTGGTGGGGTCGCCTCGTTTGGGGGGCGCCAAAATCTCCTTGGGGCCCACAACAGCGGCCATGTAGATCAGGAGTCAGTAGGTGATGGCGCGAGTCCTCCGGCGTCACCTCGTCACCTCACCAGACCGCCGTTAGTGCATCCCCTCAGCACCACTGCCCGCAGACTTCAACAGAGAGGTCAGAGCCCCAACTGGCGGCCGCCGCTCTTATCAGGCCGTTCAGGCCGTCACCCATCACTCAGGCCTCGCGATGCACTAACCGCCAGCTCCAGGCCTCACCTTGTGCCTCCGTGTCGCGCTGGTCAGGCACCGCTGCTCAATTCGCGAGGCGAGCCCTCCTGGTCTCCACTATCGGCACAGGCCAACAGCTTGTCTGCTCCGGAACTCAGCCGGCCCCCTTGCATGGGTCGGCAGCCGCTAAAACGGCCAGAAGGCCGGTGCTGCAGCAGGCCGTCGGCGGGAGCTTCAGAGCAACACGTCTGCTCACACTGCCATCTTGGCCACACCCCCCATATCGGTAAGCTTTGGATTGATTTTAGTGAGAACTACTCTGTGCCTTTCGGCGTTAAGGCTAGCGTTGGCGTTACCTAAAATAAGGGCTCTCTGGCTCTAACCTCTGATAAGTTCGGTATTGAGGGGAGTACCACAGAGGTGGCTCTCTTCAGCGGAATCAATTATTCTAGCAAGGGGTCCCAGGACGTCGATAAGACGGTCCTGGCAGCCTTTCAGGGATCTCTCCATCCCTTTTCTGGGATCCCGCCCAAGCTTAAAAAGGAATTTTATGAGCTCAGGGTCAATGTTGGGAGTTTGGCAAGTTTTATCTTCGATGGAAGATCTGGAGCATTCTGCTCTGAGAATATTCCTAGTATCCCTCTCGAGTAGGTTACATAGCCATTTCTTAATGAATTTGACAACGTGGTCTTGGGGCCACCACTCAGAGGATGTAGTATGCTTGAGATTCAGTGGGGAGAACATCTCTTCCCCCATGGGATCAAGGATGTTGTCCTTAGAGGATGTAGGAGGGTCTTCCCCAATATTATAGAAGTCGTAATCCTCTTCGTCTAGATCTAAGATATACTCATCGGGGATATCAGAGGAATCAATGTCGTTAAAAAGGTTATCTCCTGAGTTATTTTGCGCACTTTGATGATTTGTGCCACTAGGGACACCCAGATAATTTTTGCTGCGGTGGACACCCAAATAAGTTGTGCCGCTAGGGAAACCCAGGTAGTTTGAGGTGCGAGGACCTCTATTCAAAATTGAGGTGCTAAGACCTCCCAGTTTGGATGAGGTGCTAGGACCTCCTAGAGTGCTCGTAGGGCTAAATTGCTGAATATTTTTACTTTTTTTTAGATCTTTTAGCCCTTATCTCACAGGTCTCGTCAATGAGCATATCAGTAGATTCCTCCTCTTGAGTAGGGAGTGGTCTCTTGGGTGGAATGACCTGGTTCAAGGTATGAAACATACATAACCTCATTTCTCTCTGGAGCATTTTTCTAAAGGATTCCTTATCCATATTGGGAGTGGGGGCGGAAGCATCGTCTGAATCAGAGTCAGACATTGCGCTCTTTAAGGTTACTAAAAGTGGGATGTCACTTAAAGTAATATATCTCCAAAATAGAACTATGGTTAATAAGGGATATGGATTGGTCAGAGGGAGAAAGGGCAAGGCAGGATCAAAATGCTTAGATGCCCAAAGAGGTTAATATCTATTCCTTTTTAAAAAAAAATGTTTTATGCAAAGCGATTAGAAAATGAATCCTTACTTCAGAGAGCAATGTGAACTTCCCAGAGCGATAAAAATATAATTAGCCTTAATGTTTCAACAGCTGACCGTCAACTGAGGATCGCGAGGGCTCGTTTGCATGCGATCGTCTATAGCCCGAGAAAAAGGCAGAGGAGGAAAGAACCTAGGCAAGCGAAGGACGTGAAGTCCCGCTTGCCAAGGTATTTTCCTTTAAAACCTCACCGCGATGCAGGAAGGCTTCCTTATAGGAAGTCGGTGAGTGGGAGCAAACGCTAGGAATTTGAAGTAAAGTATGCTAAAAACTTACCTGAAAGCTGCAAAAAAAGGTCATTAAACATAAAAATGTGCTAAACATGCGAAACAGTGTTAATCTTAAGAGCCTACCTCAACAGAAGGAAAAGGTGGGGAAGGGGGATCTCCGTAAATTGGAGATCGGTGTAGATGGGGTGGGGAGGCGGGTAGGGGTTATACCACCAATATAAAGCCAATAAAGAATAAGGATTAAACAAGGGAATAGCTAGTAATTAAATGATAAGAGAGGAGTTACTTATCTGCTTTTTTGGAACCTTTGGTATTGTGATGTATGCGGCTGCTTGGAGACTGCATTTAAAGATTATGCATAATGTAGCCTCCGTGCTTGTAATGAAATTATATAATCCACAAGAACTGCAATAAATAAGTGCTGGTTTTCCTTTAAAAGTTAAGGAAAGGCTATGTTTATTTTACAATGGTATTAGATCTGCTGAGCCTGATAAGAAGCAGTGCTCCCCTCAGGTTTATGACCCTTGTTGGTCACAAAGTTTCCGAATGGAGGCACTGAGATTTTTAGCACTTAAATAAAAGTGGTTCTCAACTCAGTGTTGGAGCATGAGAACAATATTATATTTCTGAATGCTTTTAAATGAGAAAAAAATAAAATATAGCTAACTTAATAATTAAGTGAACTCTTCACTTTAATTTTCTCCCTTTTCAAAGTCTCACATTTACAAACAGCAGGCATCTTGCTCCTAGTGGCTGGTAGACACAGTGCCATATTTATACTGAAAAATACAGTCATTTTCTTTTAAATGGGAGACATTTAAAACATTGTCTTAATGTTTTTCCATACTTTAAATGAAGCCAAATATGTCCTAATGTTTTAGGAAGCAAGTTTCTTCACTTTAAATTCCTTACATTTAAACAAATGACTCTATTTTCCTGTTATAACTATGGCATCATGTCTACAGGTCACTTGGAGTAATATGCTTGTTGTTTGTAAAGACATTTTAACATGAGAAAATTAAAATGAGGAGTTTTATGTAATGTGTATAAACATAAAGTTGATTCTTCCGTTGAATTGCCTCCCAAGTCAAAGTGTTGCATTCACACACAGCAGGCATCTTGCTCCCAGTGGCTGGTAGACACGCTGCCATATTTATAACTGAACAATACAGCAATTTTTTGTAAATTGGCAGAAATTTAAAGTGCAGAAAAATGTTCCAGTAAGGACAGAAAGGTGTTCCTTATTATGAGCATTTCTGCAGAATATTTTTCTCCATGTCAAATTTCTCCCATTTAAAAAAGCGGTTGTTTGTTTGTGTTGTACATGTAACAGTGCCATATGTTCCCATGGTTGATGGGCCACGTGGCAGACAGGAGTCAGTGATTTATTCACAGACACTAACAGAGAAACACAGCAGTTGGCAGCAGAGTGTGGGGAACAGCTGCAGCCGGTGGCCGGATTCCTGTAGGTGGCCACACCAATAGGAAAACAGGACACTGGGATTACAATGTGAAAGGTTACTGGGGTGGGGTGCATACAGTTGAGATAACTCTCAGCCTGACCCATTGTTTATCAAGGTTACCTGACATTGGAAATGCAGGCATAACTTGAATATACCAATGAATTTACAAGAATTTTGGGAACAGTGTATGGGTTTACGGAACGAGATGTGAATTTTTTTAACTGAATATTTGAGATTGGCCCTTCAAACAGGACAGCTGACAGCTTTGGTTTAGGATCTCAGAAAGGCGAGAATAGCTGTCAGCATGGAAACCTCTTCATATTGGCACCTATCAATAGGTGGGCGAGCCACTGAAAGCTCGAGTAATGCGCAAGCCTGAAGCCTGGCTCTTGCTTTGCGAGAGGTCCTGTTGGAAACTCGAGCCCATAACGAGACGAGCTTCCTTGTGGTTTCTGCCTCTCTTCTACCCGGGATGTGGTGTTTCGGCCAGAGCTGTCATCTATGGAACTCGGAAACAGGTTTGAGTCTCTGTGTCCGCTCAATATCAGGTGATTCTTGGCAAATCACTCAATCTCTCCATGCCTATAAACAATGCATGTGACCTTCTATTATGTAATTGGTGTTCATGTAAAGAACGCTAATACATTTGGGTCGCGTTTGTGCCAAATATGGAAAACTACAGAAGAAAGCACTAAGAGGTAAAAACAAAGCCTTAACATAAGGAAAGACAAATAGATACCCATTTACTGGCTGATTTGGACAGTGAAACCATAAAATCTGGATAAGTTGTGTCTTACCTAGTTAAATTGTGATATCTAAGGCAAATATTTTATATAACCACAACTTTTTTCCCTTCAGTCTCGCGTATAAAAGCACTTACGAATAGGTGAGTTCAGACTGCCAATTGTATAAAACTGTCACTTTTAACAACTACTTCTCAGTTCAGTGCCATAACGTGTGCCCTACTAATGTCTAAGCTTGCACATGTTAAAGAAATATAGCTATTTAAACTTTGAAGATACTCTATCATATTTTACGTGGTTTGTTGTATGATCTACATAACACTCAACTCGTGCACAGGCTCCAAGTTTCGAGCCAGGCCCTTGGCTTGGCTCTCCCTGTAAATTTGTTGGCTCATCCACATTTACTCCTAGCCATATACTAGCCACCCTCATTGTGATTGGAGAGGCATAGCAGTGGTGTACCTGGACAGGACAGGTCATGGGGAGGGAGTGCTTAGACGCCATAAGATGAATTATTGGACTCATTGGGTGCAGCTGTCTGGTGTGCCACCATCTTCCCAGACACCATCGGGAGAGATCTGTTCAAGCAGACAAACTATGGAACTCTTTCCCACAAACATAAGATCCACAGATAACTATCTTATCTTCCGAAGACTACTTAAGAGTTGACTCTTTCCCACATAACTGCCATACTCAAAAATAATTGTACAGCATATCCCAGTGTATATAAGCATTAATTTGTATTATATGTGGATCTACATGTGTGTATTCCTTTGTATAAATGTGTACAAGAATTAGGTTTAGAAATACATAGATAATCGTTAGGTCTGCTTAACAAATGTACATATTACCTATGGTTATATTATTCTATGTTTAACTTAAATGTATGTCACTGCATAAGTAAGTACATTTCTTTCATAACTATTTATTTACAATTGCCTTTTTATAGAATTATTTTAAAAAATATATACATACAAATAAATGAGCTTAAAGTACAGCAACACCATAAAGTCTGAGTTTATTAAATACAAATTAAATCCAGATATATTTCCATTCTTAAACATACATACCCTCTATGCATTTATGTATCTTTATATTTGTTACTTTACTCCTAATTCAGCATCTCCAATGCACTACCCTATATCTCTATCTACCTGTCTCACTATATCCTCTACCTCCGCTCTCTGACTCACTTCAACCCTCATTCTACTACTCTCTCAAATGCACTACCCTATTTCTCACCCTATACCTCTCTCAATATATCCTCTACTTCCACTCTCTGACTCATCCCAAAATCCATTCTACTACTATGACCCCCAAAATACCCCTTTCTAGACTCTTCCCTCCTCTACTCTTCCTTGCATCATCTCAAACCTCTTTTACTATTCAGATCTTCCAAATAAACCTTTCTAAACCCTTCCGTCATGCAACCCTCCTAGACTCATTCGATACCTTATCTTCCTCCCTAATCCACTTCTAAAGACTCTTCACCCCCTCATCTCCCCTTTACTCATCCCAAACCTCCTCCTACTGCTATGATCTCCAAATAAACACTTTCTAGAACCTTCCCTCTTCTATCCCTCCACTTTCCTTTCCAATCCAACTAATAGACTCACATGTCCACCGCTCAAATACAATTCATATTTAACTATATAAATTCACCACTAATCCTTTTTGGGTTCCGGAGTAGCATGCTACTCGCCGAAAAGCGCTTTAACGCCTCGTGAGGGTAGTAAGCGCTATATAAATGCAATTACAATTACATATGGCGAAAGGTATGTCCTGTACCACAAGAACATTCATCACAGGCTCTCAGTCACACATACACATATATCCCAATAATTCACATACATGTTCATACATCCCCACAGACCATGCACTCACTGACGCACATGGCAGCCCTATATTGGTACCCCTAGTCACAGTATTTTGTTCAAACCATAGTATCGGGCTCCATGGGCATTAGGTATAAAGTCAATGAAGCTGAATGTGGTGCGCGGGTTACATGGCCTTCAGTAACTAATAACAGTTTTGACTGATCAGAGGTAGCACTCATTACAGAAAAGGTTGGAGACCCCTGACCTAGAACTTATGTGATCAATGCAGCTGAACTTCTATACCCTGTCAGCAGGTGTCACTGTAAGAGTAAGGCCATTCTTTCCCAGGTGTCACTGTAAGAGCAGGGCCATGGCCTTCCTCTGCTGGTGCCTGAGCGTCACTGCAGCTGAGCTTTCTGCCCTGGAAGCAAGTGTCACTGTAAGACCAGGGTCATTCTCTCACTCCACTGATGCCTGAGAGTCATCGCCATTCAGCTCCCAAAAAATAACCAGCATGTATCATTGTAAGAGCAGGGCCACTCTCACTCTCCGCTGGTGCCTGAGTGTCACTGCCACTCAACTCCAAATCTTAGACAGCAGGTGTCACTGTAATAACAGGATATCTCTCCCACTACTAGTGCTGAGTGGCAATGCAGCTGAACTCCCAGCCCTCACCAGCAGGTATCCCTGTAAAAGGAGGACAGTTCTCTTCCAGGTGTCCTTGAAAGAGGAGGGTTCTTGTCTTCCTCCACTGGTGCTTGAGCTTCGATGCAGCTGTGCTCCCAGCCCTGGCCAGCAGGTGTCACTGTAAGAGCAGGGCCGTTCTCTCCCAGGTATCACTGTAAGAGTAGGACAGTTGTCTTCCTCCACTGGTGCCTGAGCGTCACTGCAGCTGTGCTCCCAGCCATGGCCACAAGGTGTCACTGTAAGAGCAGGGCCATTCTCTACCTCTACTGATGCCTGACAGTCATTGTCTTTCAGCTGCCAACCATAACCAGCAGATATCACTGTAAGAGCAAGGCATTTTTCTCCCTCCACTGGTGCACGGCCATCACTGCTAGATGTCACTGAAAGAGCAGGGCCTTCTCTCCCTCCATTGGTGCCTGAGTGTCACTTAGCTCCCAACCTTAGACAGCAGGTGTCGTTGTAATAGCAGGACATTTCTCTCCCTCCACTGATGCCGAGAGTCAGTGCAGCTGAACTCCTAGTCCTCGCCAGGAAGTGTCACTGTAAAAGCAGGACCGTTCTCTACCAGGTGTCCCTGAAAGAGGAGGGCCCTTGTCTTCCTCCACTGGAGCTTAAGCTTCGATACAGCTGAGCTTCCAGCCCTGGCCAGCAGGTGTCACTGTAAGAGCATGACCATTCTCTCCCAGGTATCACTGTAAGAGCAGGGCAGCTGTCTTCCTCCACTGGTGCCCGAGCGTCACTGTAGCTGAGCACTCAACCATGGCCAGCAGGTTGCACTGTAAGACTAGGGGCATTGTCTCGCTCGACTGGTGCCTGAGTTTGACTGCAGCTGAGCCCACAGTCCTGTCAGGCAGGTGTCCCTGTAAGAGCAGGGCTGTTGTCTCCCATCTCGGGTGCTCGAGTGTCACTGCAAGAGCAGGGCCGTTCTCTCCCAAGTATCACTGTAAGAGCAGGGCAGTTGTCTTTCTCCACTGGTGCCTGAACATCACTGCAGCTGAGCTCCCAACCATAGTCAGCAAGTGTCACTGTAAGAGCAGGGCTGTTCTCTCTCTCCACTAGTGCCCGCGTGTCACTGCAGCTGCCCTCCTAGCTCCCGCCAACAGGTGTCACTATAAGAGCAGGGTAGGTGTCTCCCTCCAATGTCACAAAAAGAAAGTCTAGGGAGGGAGCCTTCTCTAACTCCCCTCACAAGTGCACTTCAACTCTCAAAAAGAGAAGGACTAAAATACATAACAGAGAAGACCCTACTCCCAGCAGTTCCGTCTGTATCTCTGTACAAAGAAAACCGCAAAAAAGTGGGTTGAGAGAGAAGGACAGAAGGGAAAATCAGTAGATTTTTAAATACTGCCCTCACTCACTAATTAGTGGCATGCTTCATCATAGGGCCGCTTACAACGCCCACGTGCAGACCAACACACTGGACGGAGCACTGATGTTTTTGTGAGGTGAAGGAAAAGAGAAGGAAAAGTTTTCCTCATGAGGGATCACTGATGCAGAAAAAAGTGTGCTAAAGCTGCCTTTATTATTAGACCACCTTGGCAGGGTTAAAAAACTCAAAAGGCAGGGTATATAGGAGGAGTTACCACTCCTTACCCCCCACTGCATGTACCAACATGTTTTGGCCAAATTTAATTGCCCTTCTGGGTCACTGGCCTTCTTCGGGGTAAAGATCCCTCAAAAGCATTGGTCTATATCACTATGTGATCAATTGTTACTAAGTGGTTAAGTCAACCTTACTTATTTCTCCGTAACACATTCGTCATTAATATCTGTGAAAGAGAAATGAAAATCGTGAGTAATCCCCTCTCGCCCCTGCAAATATATAAGGATGATTTCAGTCTGATCTGTACGGGACATTACTAAATTGTTCTACCAACCCAAAGCGTTGTAATAAAAAACACAATAAAAACATAATAATAATAATCCACATTTGTAAAGCGCGAAGAATCACCCGTAAGGGTCTCTAGGCGCTGTGGGCCGTCGGGAAGATTAAGCAAACTATTGCCCAGAGTCACATGGTGCTGGGCTAATCTGCCGCTGGCACCGGGGATCGAACCGTGAACCGTGATCCCCAGATTCTGGAGTCAGTCGCCCTGACCGCGGTGCCACACCTCTTCCCCCATCCCCCCAACCTCTTTCCCTATGAACCCAACACTAAGTGAGGCTAGGGACTAGTCAAACATAAGCACACTAGTGGTTAAAAACACAAGGACCTTCACAGTGAGGATACCCCTTGAGTATCTTACCCGAGTTTCGTAATGTGATCTCCTAACCCGGGACCATCGTGGGGACACTGCCCTGTAGTTACACACTGCAAAATAGAAAAGATACTAAACCAAAAAATACCCAAGCGGTGCCTGATCAGGTATTCTCAACAGAATCTGCGTGGTTGGCAGAGCTTTTTACAGTTTTTATAAGGGATGATTTAGGTACTATGCGTTTGGATGTGCCTAATCATAAGGACTCAGAGAGGCCCTTTGTTGGCGTGCTTCACAGCCTTCCTGTACTGGTGAATTAATCGTGTTGTCAGCATGATTAGTATCTATGCCATCTACATATCCATACATTGAAGCGAAATCATAGTGGAGATAAATGTTCTATCTTACCCCGTTCTAAGCTTCTGATCAATGATGACACAAATGCAGGTCGCCCTGCCCTTTTGTTTCTCAATATCGTACCGCTAACGCGGCCCCAATCTGTACCACTTTAGCGTGTTTTCATACATGGATGGATGTTGGTAATCATTTCCCCGGTTTCCAAATATTGGTAGTTTTGGGGGTGGGTGGTGAAATATAATCTCGTTCCCACCCTGCCCTGTTTTCAATTACTCGTCTCACTCAGGTCACTCGCATACGGGTTCCAAGCTCAATTTCTTTTAACTTTCTTTTATAGCTCCTCCATAAAATTAATGGATGATTAGTTAAGAGAATGCCACCCCTTCCCCTGTTATGGATGTTAGGTGCCTGGAAATCACCCAGTTAGCCGTTCAAGGGCAAATACTCGAAATGCTCTGAGTCTGCCCTCAAATCGCCCCACCCATTCCCTGCTAACTTCGTCAAAGAGGGCCGGTGGTGTCCTCCATCGCTGTAGGCATGTTTGTTGTTTCCCCTAAAGTATAAGGGTGGGCGTGATTGGTGGAGTACTACTACGTGGAATGCAATGAAGTTGAACAAAAACTCCAACTTCGCTCCGTTGAACTCCCAATTAAACAGAAACCTCATATACGTTTGGTAAAGTAACAAGTATCTCTGTCTTTACATTTTTTTGTTTTGAAAACCTTTAAGTTATATAAAGGCACACATACATGAAAAAGACAATCTACAATATGCTCATAATATGTGAGAATCCCGGAACAAAATTACATTTCTCGTAGGTGTCAGAGAAAACCTATATAAGTGCCAATCCTTATAACCCGGTGGCAGGGTATTATGCATCAGAAACAAGCAAACATGAAGGCTGTTATAAGTGATCCACCCCTTCCATTTGTCCGTATGCCAGAGTGCACCAGCTTCTGCCTCCCCCAAAAGTGCTCAGTAAACATAAAGATAAGTCATTAGTTTGTTAAGGAAGAGGTTCCTGCAATCAGTGGCGGAGATTTCTTTATGTAAAAAGGAACAAGTTCCGTGAGTCCCACAGGGATTCTTTACCATAGTTCAAAAGTCTCCAAGCCGTGGGAGGATGCTTCTCGGAGATAGAATGTCCATACAGCACAGTGTCCCAATTCAGCACAGCAATGTCCGCCACATGGAGAAGGAAAGGATTTACCAAAGTCCAAAAGGCTTGTGCCTGCCTGCAGCCCCAGAATAGGTGAAAGACAGTTTCTTCGTGGCCGAAGTGGGAACGTGGGCATTGAGCTGATGGTGCCAATCCTCTGTGATGCTGGAACACCTTCACTGGCAGGCAGTTGTGTATGCTCGTCCATGCCAAGTCCCTCTGGCTGTGTTTGAGCTCTCGGTGACCCACCATTCTCCAGACACGCAAAGACTGAGACTCTGACAGGAGACCCACTTGTTGGGGTTTTTCACGGGTGACCAAAGCCTGTTTCAGTTTTTTCACATGGGAACATTTCGCTCTAGAGAGTATGCTGGAGTCCAGAGTCTTTAGAATGTTGCAAAGTCCATTATAATATGGGGGTACATTCAGTGCAAATGGCATTAAATTTGAGTGGGTAACCAATCCATATCCCCGCAGCATAGTTCCCAAGAAATACTTGGTGAATAAACTTGGTACAGACATAGAATTCACATGAGTCCGTGATATAGCATAGCATAATACTTTAGAAAAGAGAAACACTTCGATATTAGGCATACTCTTCTCCCCATTTTTCCAAAGTGTGCACATCTTTTCTCTGCTCAACGTTTCCATCTTCGAACCCCAAATAAAAGAGAAAATCAATTTGGAGCATCTCTGCAATGTGCAAGCCTGTGGAGGGAAAACCATAGCCAGGTATAGCAGGATAGGAAGAAGGACAGCTTTTGTTACCATGATGTTACCCTCGATGGTGAGTTTGCGCAATTTCCAGAAGGTGATCTTTATGTTAATTTTTTCCTGCACTTCTTTCCAGTTTTTCTCTATATGAGTATCAGCAGCGAAGTGCACCCCTAGTATTTTTGTGGGTTCTGTGGTAACTGCAACTGGGAGATTAGTTAGACGGTCCCAGGGACCCATAGTGAGACACACACATTTGTCCACATTTTTAGCGGAGCCCTGATGCTTCTTGGAAGAGTGAAGCCTGCAGTAGAGCTCTGCGCACAGAATGTGCATCCGTGCATAAGATTGTGACATCATCCATGTATGCAACTGTTTTGGCAGGAGTAACACCTTCCCCCCCCGGTACAAACACACCTTTGATGATTTTGCCACTTCGTAGCTTGCACAGGAAAGGCTCTAAAGCACAGATAAAGAGTGCTGGGGACAAGGGACATCCTTGTTGCACCCTCTGCTGTGTTATACAGAGTGTGTAGGATGCTTAGGATATTTTGTGGTACATTCAAGCGTTGAAGTGCAGCAAAAAGGTATGGGTGAGCCACCCGGTCGAAGGCTTTCCGGAAATCCAGACTTAAAACCCCAAGTGATAGAGATCTTTCTTGAGCATACCACAGAACATCCCTAATGGTAACCAAACTGTCAACGATGGTGCGTCCTTGAGCTGCACGTGTCTGGTCAGGGTGGATACATGAATGAAGAACTTTCCTGAACCGACGCGCCAGAACTTTAGATACCAATTTGTAATCCACATTTAGTAGTGAAATTGGTCTCCAGTTTTGGAGTGATGTTTCATCTCCTTTTTTATAAAGGAGGGTGATAACCCCTGCGGAAGAATCATGTCTAAAACAATTATTTTGAAAACCCTCTTCCAGGACCTGCAAGTAGTCAGAGCATAACAGTCCCCAGAACTTCTTGTAAAACTCCCAAGTTAGACGGTCCAAACCTGGGCTCGAGCCTTTGGAGGAGGATCTCGGTGCGTCCAGAAATTCCTCACCTCCAAAAGGTTGGCCAAGGATGTTACTTTGATCGAATATTAACCCTCCTGTGAGTAGAGAAGAGTACTCTTCTAAATCTAAGGCTGAAGGTGTTTTGACAGGAGCATCATACAAGGACTGAAAGAAGTCAAAAGCGATGGTCTGGCATGCATCTAACCCCTGTAATATGTCCCTTTTCGCATTTTGTAATTTAGTTAGCAGCTTGTGTGATGCGTGAGCTTTTTTAAAGAAAAAAGAAGTACACTTTTGATCCTCTTGGAAATGCTTGACCCTTGAGTGGAAGATAGCATTTTTGCAGTCTGTTTAACCACTTCTGCATTTCTAGTTTCGTAGAGCGTACCTTGTCTTTCACATCACCCCCAGCTTCTCCCATTTGGTGGAGGAGTATAAGTCTCCTGTGTAAACGCTGGAAATTCTGCCATTCCCTTTTACGTCGGAGCTTCGCTTGCTCTTGGAAGACCAGCCGTGTTTTAGTTTTAACCCATTTCCACCATTGGTACACATTGGGGAAGTGAGCCTTCCTTTGGGCCCATTTCTGGTAGCTCATCACATATTTGTCACAAACCTGCTGGTCTGTAAGAAGGTCATTATTGATTTTCCATGATCCAGGACCCATTTGAGGTCGATCAGGAACTGACAAAGAGACTGTGATTATATGGTGATCTGAAAAGGGTGCTGGTGTAACAGAGCTGTTATCGGCACAGAGAGTTTTAGAAGCAAATACATAATCAATGGTGATCATGTAAGGCTGTTATCTGCCTCCCAAGTGTAGCCCTCACCTGGCGGATGATGCTTCCGGAAAGTATCATATAGGTGTAAATCCTGTATGAGCGTTAATAACAGTTTTGACGTAACATCCAGTACATCATTTTGTTGGGACCCTTGCCTGTCCCTGCTGTGTGTGATGCAATTGAAATCCCTTGCTAGTAAGAGAGGGATAGCACCTGTTAATAAAGGTTTTTATTAGATTCAACAAGCCCTCCCTTTCTGTTTTGAAGGCTGGTGCATAAACAACACAAATACGCAATGGTGTACCATCCATAAGTACTGAAACAAATGAGCCCTTCCTGGGTATAAAACTTTATCGTCCAAGATCTGCCAATGTTTGTTTTTAAGGAGGATGACCACCCCATCGTTCCTATTAGCTCCTCCTGACCAAGCCGATGGCCCATATGCCCATTGTTGTTGGAATGAGGTGTATCGTATCTGATGGGGGAGATAACACTCCCGAAGACATATAACATCAGCTTGTGTGTTTGCAAAATAATCTAATACAATTGCTCTGTTGACAGCAGTACCTATGCACCTCACATTGCATGAGGCTACTGTTACTGCCATAATGAAAACCATAAGAGAACCAGCCATATTTACACCTTGGAAGAGGTAGTTGCCCTCACTGACTCTCCATCTTCAGTGATGCCCATGCGCTCGAAAATGGTGATTATGGAGGTTGAGAACAGGGCCTCCAAATCTGGTGTGCTTTCTATATCTATTATAGGGCTATCACTGACTTCCAAGACCTATGCAACATCTGATAAACCCTCCTCGGTATCCGAGGGGGAAAGTAGAGGGCCGTACCTGCCCCCTCGGGGAAAGCGGTCCAAGGAAGAAGGACATCGCTTGGAGCGGGTGACAGCAGGTGAGTCCATTGGGATTTTAGTACATCTCGCTTTGCGCTTGTTGGAAATGTACATAGTCCACCCGCTGTGTTCCATATCCTTCCCCCTCTCAGTGGCCACAGTCGAGGAATGCAAAGAAAGAGCAGTGTCCTGTGCAGCCTGCCTCAGACCCTTTACTGCCTGCTCTATGGCAACATTTTCAACAAGTACTTGCACTGTGGGGGGGGGGTCACTGAGACACCAGAATCAGGGACCTCAGTGATGGGACTCTCGTCCTCTGTTCAGGGGCGTTTAGAAAATCGAAATAAACTATGGGAGCGGGCGGCTGCCACTGCTCCGGTATAGCAGGCAGTCTCCCCTGTATGCAAAATGAGGATCCGAGGCCAAGGGGCATGATAGGATCAGAAATAAAATCCGCCAGTTGCCTCTGTAGAAACGTCACAAGTGTGCTCCTCCAAGAAAAGAAAAGCGGAGGTTTTAAACTTTTAGGGCCCGATTCACAGAACTAACTTAAGACAAAATCCTAAACTTACTACCATTTTGGTATTCACAGAAGGCACTTACTCATTTTGGTATTCACAGAAAGCACTTACTCATTTCGATATTCACAGAAGTTAGGAGTCCTAACTTTAGGACTCCTAAATGCCTTCTGTGAATACCTAAAGTCTTAAAATTAGGATTTTTCTCAGTTTAGAAGTAGTAAGGTTAGGACTCCTAACTTTAGGACTCCTAAATGCCTTCTGTGAATCCCGAAAGTCTTAAATTTAGGATTTTCTCAATTTAGTAGTAGTAAAGTTAGAACTCCTAACTTTAGGACTCCTAAATGCCTTCTGTGAATCCCGAAAGTCTTAAAATTAGGATTTTTCTCAATTTAGTAGTAGTAAAGTTAGGACTCCTAACTTTAGGACTCCTAAATGCCTTCTGTGAATACCGAAAGTCCTAAAATTAGGATTTTTCTCAGTTTAGTAGTAGTAAAGTTAGGAGTCCTAACTTTAGGACTCCTAAACTGAGAAAAATCCTAACTTTAAGACTTTCGGTATTCACAGAAGGCATTTAGGAGTCCTACAGTTAGGAGTCCTAACTTCTGTGAATACCGAAGTGAGTAAATGTCTTTTGTGAATACCAAAATTAGTAAGTGCCTTCTGTGAATACGAAAATGGTAGTAAGTTTAGGATTTTGTCTTAAGTTAGGTCTGTGAATCGAGCCCTCTATGTCTGTTCAGTCTTACCTCCGAATGGAGACACTTGTGGCAACAGTAGCAGGTGTCAGGCAAGACCGCTACTGTATCACTCTGGAATTTCTTTGACGATGAGATGAGGCTTCCCCGTTCCCATCCCTTTCCCTCTGTCACAAGGGGGGCAGCGCAATCTGCGCGGCCAGGGGAGGGGTGGGGGTGTGGGTAGCTTCCCTGGGACACCCCAGACAAAGTCGTCCGGTCCGCTGGCAGGTGGAGAGTGTAGGTGGCCAGCCACACCCACGGACTGGGGTCTGCCGTCGCCGCCGGTATGCGAAATGCTGCAGACTGCTCCTCTGCACTAGGACTTGCAGTGGGGGTGTCAGCTAGATGCCCTGTCAGCTTTGGGGTGTGCAGCCTGGTCCCGGTCAAGCCAGGTGCCACAGGTCCAGCCCCGCAGTCCAGGGAAAGCTAGTGACCCCTTCTGCAACATTGGTCTCCAAGGGATCTTCTTCCAGCCCACCCTACCCAGAGACATCAGCCTTGACCCGGTCAAGCCAGGGAGCGAAGGCCCAGTCCCTCAAGAAAGGCAGGACAAGCGTTATCCGCCCTCCAAAAACCCTTTACCCCTAGTGACGCAGCCTGGCTCCGGTCAAGCCAGAGTGACGCAGGCCCAGCTTTTCAGGGATCAGGTCTTTACATGCTAAAATGCATATAGTCATTGCACATAAGTGAAAATTAATATTTAGCAAGCACTGAGAGAGGTGATGATTTTGTTATCCTCCCTAACCTAGGGAGAGAACCAAGCAGATGCCTTGAAAACAAGGAGTACATCTTGCTGAACGATTCGGTGGTGGTCCCATCCTCTTAGGACCACCCCAAACACAGTTATGGGCAAAAATAAAATCCCAACCAAAGGCCCTGCAAAGCATTATGGGACGAGATTAGCAGTGGGCAGTGAATATTATAGTATCCAATATCAAAATAATTCTACAAAGAGCTGCAGTTCAACTAGTCGTTACTAGGTGTCCCTCATGAGTCAAATCCAAAAGCATTGAAATTATTACATCAAGCTGCAGTTCCACTAGTCGTTACTAGGTGTCCCTCAAGAGTCAAATGCAAAAGCATTGAAACCCTTTCATGAAGCTGCAGTTCCACTAGTCGTTACTTGGTGTCCCTCATGAGTCAAATGAAAAAGCATTTGACTTGAGGGACACCTAGCAACCACTAGTTGAACTTCAGCTTGATGTCGTTTAACATTCTATAACCATCTTTAGAAGTGCAGTTCAATATATCTGTCTTCGGAATTCCTGTCCCTTTATAGCTTTCCCGGAGCTTATTATGCATTATCCCCCTCTTCTACCTCCGTGACCTGAGGGTCTCTTAGATCTGCGATCATCACAGCCCACACCTGTACATCCTCTTCTATTTTATCATCCTTCCTTATGTGTTGTTGGCACACTACTTGTTGGTGATCTGGTGTTTCAGTCACAACTTGCTTGACTCTACCAAACTTCTTGGATTTTTCTTCTACATTTACTGTGCAAGCGGCACTCTAACACACGTTCGTAAACTATCCTCCTTCCGCGGTCGATGTGTCGTCCTGCCACCACACCAGCCTGTAAGTGGCCACGCCCACTGACAGCAACCTCAGCACGGGACTCAACATGGCAGAACCCCACCTGCAGCATGCTCAGTTGGCCAGCTCACCGCAGGGCATGGGGCTCGCTGAGCGTGATCCCCCTGGAGGGAATTCCATATTCCCCTTGCCTTACAGCTGGCATTGTAAATGCGGCGCATCTGTGGTGGCGCAAGGGCAAACTTGCATGACTCATCTTCCCTGGCGCATCCATGCTGATTTGCAGGGATGCGCCAGGGAACATAAATCTGCCCCCATGAGCGTACTTCACCGACAATCTATTCCCTTACTAGGGGACGCAACTCAAAGCAGTGCTGGATTTTCAAGGGTTTGAGAAGTCGTATCGTTTTTTCGTGTCACAAAGTACATATACTTCTCATGCTAACTACCTATAGTTCAGCGTGAGAGGATCTTCTGCATGAAAATCAGGAGTTTATAAGTAAGCGTAATTTGTCTTGTCTCTCGCAAGGAAAAGCTGAACAAGGTCTGAACTTGCCCACAAAATGTTTGCGAGTTACTAGTGCTACATGACTTCAGAGTTGCCCCAGCCAAAAACTCAGCTAGGAAAGTACTTGCACAAAAAATGCTCACGAGCTAAAAGTGCGAAGAAACCCTCATGATAAAACAAACAACAGAAGTGCGTAAGCATTCATGATAATAGCACCTCATTGGCTCTCAGGCACGACATGGAAGCACTTCCCACACAGGATCACAACAAAGACAAGTCGTCCAACCACATACGGTACATGGTGCAGCGCGCTACCCGTGCAGACATGCACTTCAGAGCCCCACATAGAGGTAGTAAGTGCTATGTAAATGTTGCAATACAATACAAAAAGCAGTAAAATAAGCAAGCTGTGGCAGGTCAGGAATCAGCAACTGTGAAAGACTACACTTTCAGTATAAAACCCTTCCACAGCCCTCGAGTCGACCATCAGTGGGGCTCTGAGTGCTGCCGCATTCCCGTCAAGAAAACTGGCGGGTTGTCTCTCCCTACTGTCTGTGAGTGTTCTCCACCGAGTACAGCACTTAAATCCTCTGATTACAAGGAAGACAGTTGCAAACATTAGGGACCATTCATAAAACCGTTTATGAGCACAGGAAGTAATGCTACACTGCACAGTACTGTTTTTGGAACTCTTACACCTTCGTAAATCAGCCCCCAAACGCCCAATTCTCTATTAGTAAAAGTGCAAAGAACAAAGCCCTATGTATTTGCTTTAAGTGTTTATGTAAATGTATACCCAAAAACAATACCATTTTATCCCAATGTTAGAGGTTCTGAATCTGACTTCAGGACCTGTAGGAGTAGGATGAAAGAACACTCCCTTGGACCACTCTCCATCCTCACTACACATGCTTCGGTGAACCTGCCTCGGTGCATCCTCACTGAGGTGTGGCTGTAGGTGGACTGAGGCATTTGTAATCAAGAGGCTCCCCAATGCGCCTAGAAACCCCGATACGTAATGAAAAGAAAGCAATTGCTGCCTCTGATTTATTCTAAACACAACTAGATATTCAAAAAGCAGGAATATAACAAATTGAAAACAGTAATCCGGAATAAATGAAAGTATATGCACTTAAAATATTATTAAAAATGAATGGCTACTTTATCTGCAACCAAATTTGGGCAATCTTTAATTTTGCATATAAGAGATTCAAAAGAAACAGGGTGCTACAACTCAATAGAGAGGCGTCCGTGCAAGGTTCTTTAGCAAAACAGTGGGTGTTATCACACATAACCCCTGCAAAAAATGATTATGTTCTGGCTGTTTTTATTTCTATGTATGCAGGACATCTTTGGGGGATTTATAATTATGATTATTGTTTATATTTTTTTATTGCCACGTACAGCCAATTGTAAATGATGGGCAGTCCAAGGATGCAACGACTTCGTAATGTTTTTTTTTTTTTGGGGGGGGGGGGGGGGGGGTCATCAGGACCAGGTCAACGTACAATTAAATCAGTGACCCTGAAATGAAGACGAAAGGGTACTTTGGCCAGAGGGATGCAAGGAAACTACACTGCTCTGGTGCAGAAAGTGGTCGAACAATGGCTAGTTTAGATCTTTCTCTCTCTTACCAGCTGATTTCACGCCTAAAAGAGACACTAACAACATGTCTTGTTTTAAAGGACCCATCAAAGGTATAGCGAATTGTGTCGGAGAACACACTAATTAAAGGATCGCCAAATGAGAATATTTGCCCTATGGTGTCTGCGAAAAAAACACAAAAATAAAGAAGTCTGAAGGAAGGTTATGTGAACCGTTGACTAAATAGTGCAGACCACATTCCCTGCATATTCACAGTAATTTTCGAGTATCAGTACATTATTAATCATCAGGTCACGTATGCCTGCATGCTTTACACCTTTAATAAATAAATATATACATACAAATACAACTAATTTAGAATTATGTTTTCGAGCTTCGGTAACATTAATCTTTCATGGGGCCATCACTGCTCCTGTCGCACAATATTTCATTTCAGACAAATTCGTTTTATTCCAAAACCATAAATCATGCAGTATGTGTATGGGCGGGGGGCGGGGTGCTGGAGAAGAGAAGAGGAACAGAGATGGAGGAAAGGGGGTAAGGAAAGAAGGAAACAAGTGTATGGAAAAGAAATGTGGAGGAAAACCCTGCTCTTTGTTCAGAGTGATACAAAATGCGCTATTAATCAGAAAGGCTTTATATTACCTCACACTATTAGAATACTGCCAGGGTCATACCAAACGAATTTCACACTGCTCGAATCCCACATCACTAGAATTTACACACCAGAGAAAGCTCACAGTGCTGGAGTCATACCAGGAAACATCTCAGACTGCTGGAGCCACACCAGGAAACATCTGACACTGCTAGAATCATACCAGGAAACATCTCACACTGCTGGAGCCATACCAGGAAACATCTCAGACTGCTGGAGCCACACCAGGAAACATCTCACACTGCTGGAGTCATACCAGGAAACATCTCACACTGCTGGAGTCATACCTGGAAACATCTCACACTGCTGGAGCCACACCAGGAAACATCTCACACTGCTGGAGTCATACCTGGAAACATCTCACACTGCTGGAGTCAAACCGGGAACCATCTCAGACTGCTGGAGCCACACCAGGAAACATCTCACACTGCTGGAGCCATACCAGGAAGCATCTCACACTGCTGGAGTCAAACCGGGAACCATATCAGACTGCTGGAGCCACACCAGGAAACATCTCACACTGCTGGAGCCATACCAGGAAACATCTCACACTGCTGGAGTCAAACCGGGAACCATATCAGACTGCTGGAGCCACACCAGGAAACATCTCACACTGCTGGAGTCATACCAGGAAACATCTCACACTGCTGGATCCATACCAGGAAACATCTGACACTGCTGGATACATACCAGAAAACATTCCAGACTGCTGGAGCCACACCAGGAAACATCTGACACTGCTGGATACATACCAGAAAACATTCCAGACTGCTGGAGCCACACCAGGAAACATCTGACACTGCTGAAGCCACACCAGGAAACATCTGACACTGCTGGAGCCATACCAGGAAACATTCCAGACTGCTGGAGCCACACCAGGAAACATCTCACACTGCTGGGGTCATACCTGGAAACATCTCACACTGCTGGAGTCATACCTGGAAACATCTCACACTGCTGGAGTCATACCAGGAACCATCTCACACTGCTGGAGCCATACCAGGAAACATTCCAGACTGCTGGAGCCACACCAGGAAACATCTGACACTGCTGGATACATACCAGAAAACATTCCAGACTGCTGGAGCCACACCAGGAAACATCTGACACTGCTGAAGCCACACCAGGAAACATCTGACACTGCTAGAATCATACCAGGAAACATCTCACACTGCTGGAGCCATACCAGGAAACATCTCACACTGCTGGAGATATACCAGGAGACATCTCACACTGCTGGAGGCCTGCAGCACTGGAAGAGTCATACCAAACAAATTTCACACTGCTCGAGTCCTGCAGAACTAGGCGTTCCACACCAGAGGAAGTTCACACTGCTGGAGCAATACTAGGAAACATCTCACACTTCAGCAGTCCTACAGCACTGGAACGGTCACACTAGAGGCAGCTCACACTGCTTGAGTCCCTCCTCACTGGACGTTCCACACCAGAGAAAGCTCACACTGCTGGAGTCATACAAGAAACATCTCACACTGCTGGAGCCATACCAGGAAACATCACACACTGCTGGAGCCACACCTTGAAACATCTCACACTGCTGGAGCCACACCTTGAAACATCTCACACTGCTGGTGCCATACCAGGAAACATCTCACACTGCTGGAGCCACACCAGGAAACATCTCACACTGCTGGAGCCACACCAGGAAACATCTCACACTGCTGGAGCCATACCAGGAAACATCTCACACTGCTGGAGTCATACCTGGAAACATCTCACACTGCTGGAGTCATACCAGGAACCATCTCACACTGCTGGAGCCACACCAGGAAACATCTCACACTGCTGGAGCCATACCAGGAAACATCTCACACTGCTGGAGTCATACCTGGAAACATCTCACACTGCTGGAGTCATACCAGGAACCATCTCACACTGCTGGAGCCATACCAGGAAACATTCCAGACTGCTGGAGCCACACCAGGAAACATCTCACACTGCTGGGGTCATACCTGGAAACATCTCACACTGCTGGAGTCATACCTGGAAACATCTCACACTGCTGGAGTCATACCAGGAACCATCTCACACTGCTGGAGCCATACCAGGAAACATTCCAGACTGCTGGAGCCACACCAGGAAACATCTGACGCTGCTGGATCCATACCAGGAAACATCTCAGACTGCTGGAGCCACACCAGGAAACATCTGACACTGCTGGATACATACCAGAAAACATTCCAGATTGCTGGAGCCACACCAGGAAACATCTGACACTGCTGAAGCCACACCAGGAAACATCTGACACTGCTAGAATCATACCAGGAAACATCTCACACTGCTGGAGCCATACCAGGAAACATCTCACACTGCTGGAGATATACCAGGAAACATCTCACACTGCTGGAGGCCTGCAGCACTGGAAGAGTCATACCAAACAAATTTCACACTGCTCGTGTCCTGCAGAACTAGGCGTTCCACACCAGAGGAAGTTCACACTGCTGGAGCAATACTAGGAAACATCTCACACTTCAGCAGTCCTACAGCACTGGAACGGTCACACTAGAGGCAGCTCACACTGCTTGAGTCCCTCCTCACTGGACGTTCCACACCAGAGAAAGCTCACACTGCTGGAGTCATACAAGAAACATCTCACACTGCTGGAGCCATACCAGGAAACATCACACACTGCTGGAGCCACACCTTGAAACATCTCACACTGCTGGAGCCACACCTTGAAACATCTCACACTGCTGGAGCCATACCAGGAAACATCTCACACTGCTGGAGCCACACCTTGAAACATCTCACACTGCTGGTGCCATACCAGGAAACATCTCACACTGCTGGAACCATACCTGGAAACATCTCACACTGCTGGAGTCCTGCAGCACTGGAAGGGCCATACCAGAGGCAGCTCACACTGCTCAAGTCCCGCAGCACTAGAAGTTTCACTCCAGAGAAAACTCACACTGCATGGGAAGGGCCATACCAGAGGAAGTTCATACTGCTGGAACCATTCCAGGAAACATATCACACTGCCGGAGTCCTGCAGCATTGGAAAGGAAATACCTAAGGAGGCTCACACTGCTCAAGTCCTGCAGCACTAGGAGTTCCACACCAGATAAAACTCACACTGCTGGAGCCATACCAGGAAGCATCTCACACTGCTCGAGTCCTGCAGCATGGGAAGGGCCATACCAGAGGAAACTCACACTTCTGGAGCCATACAAGAAACATCCCACACTGCTGGAGTCCTGCAGCACTAGAAGGGCCATACCAGAGGCAGCTCACACTACTGGAGCCCTGCTCCTCTTGGGGTTCCACATAGGAGAAAGCTCACACTGCTGGAGCCACATCAGAAACATCTCATATTGCTGAAGCTCTGCAGCACTGGAAGGGTCATACTAAACGAATTTCACACTTTCGAGTCCTGCAGAACTAGGAGTTCCACACCAGAGAAAGCTCACAATACTGGAGCCATACCAGGAGACATCTCACACTGTTGGAGTCCTGCAGCACTGGAAGGGCCATACCAGAGCTAGCTCACACTGCTCGAGTCCTGCAGCACTAGAAGTTTCACTCCAGAGAAAACTCACACTGCTGGAGTCTTGCAGCTTAGGAAGGGCAATACCAGAGGAAGTTCATACTGCTCGAGTCCTGCAGCACTAGAAGTTTCACTCCAGAGAAAAGTCACACCACTGGAGTCCTGCAGCATGAGAAGGGCCGTACCAGAGGAAGTTCATACTGCTCGAGTCCTGCAGCACTAGAAGTTTCACTCCAGAGAAGACTCACACAGCTGGAGTCCTGCAGCATGGGAAGGGCCATACCAGAGGAAGTTCATACTGCTCGAGTCCCGCAGCACTAGAAGTTTCACTACAGAGAAAACTCACACAGTTGGAGTCCTGCAGCACTGGAAGGGTCACACCAGAGGAAGCTCACACTGCTCGAGTCCTGCAGCACTAGAAGTTTCACTCCAGAGAAAACTCACACTGCTGGAGTCTTGCAGCATGGGAAGGGCCATACCAGAGGAAGTTCATACTGCTCGAGTCCTGCAGCACTAGAAGTTTCACTCCAGAGAAAACTCACACTGCTGGAGTCTTGCAGCATGGGAAGGGCCATACCAGAGGAAGTTCATACTGCTTGAGTCCTGCAGCACTAAAAGTTTCACTCCAGAGAAAACTCACACCACTGGAGTCCTGCAGCATGAGAAGGGCTATACCAGAGGAAGTTCATCCTGCTCGAGTCCTGCAGCACTAGAAGTTTCACTCCAGAAAAGACTCACACAGCTGGAGTCCTGCAGCATGGGAAGGGCCATACCAGAGGAAGTTCATACTGCTCGAGTCCTGCAGCACTAGAAGTTTCACACCAGAGAAAACTCACACTGCTGGAGTCCTGCAGCATGGGAAGGGCCATACCAGAGGAAGTTCATACTGCTCGAGTCCTGCAGCACTAGAAGTTTCAATCCAGAGAAAACTCACACCACTGGAGTCCTGCAGCATGAGAAGGGCCATACCAGAGGAAGTTCATACTGCTCGAGTCCCGCAGCACTAGAAGTTTCAATCCAGAGAAAACTCACACTGCTGGAGTCCGGCAGCATGGGAAGGACCATACCAGAGGAAGTTCATACTGCTAGAGCCATACCAGGAAACATTTCATAGTGCTGGAGTGCTGCAGCACTGGAAGGGCCATACCAGAGAAAATGCACACTGTTGGAGCCATACAAGGAGACGTCTCACACTGCTGGAGTCCTGCAGCACTGGAAGGGCCAATACAGAGGAAGCTCACACTGCTTGAGTCCCGCAGCACTGGAAGTTCCACACCAGGGAAAATGGATACTGCTGGAGACATCCAAGAAACATCTCATGCGGCTTGAGTCCTGCAGCAGTGGAAGAGTTACACCAAACGAAAATCATACTCCTCGAGTCCTGCAGCACTACGAGCTCCACACCAGAAACATCTCACAGTGCTGGAGTTCTGCAGCTTTGGAAAGGCCATACCAGAGGAAGCTCACACTGCTCGAGTCCCGCAGCACTAGGAGTTCCACACCAGAGAAACCTCACACTGCTGGAGCCATACCAGTAAAATCTCACACTGCTGGAGTCCCGCAACCCTGGAAGGGGCCATACCAGAGGAAGCTCACACTGCTGGAGTCCTGCCGCAACTGGGGTTCCACACCAGAAACATCTTTTACTGCTTGAGTCCTGCAAAACTGGAAGGGGCCACACCAGGAGAAGCTCACACTAATGGAGCCACACCAGAAATGTATCAATCTGCTGGATTCCTTCTGCACTTGGGGTACCACAAGAGAGGAAGCACACACTTTTGGAGTCTGGCAGGGCTGGAAGGGCCATACAAGAGCATAATAATGCAGCCAGAGGTCCTGCAACAGTAGACTAGAATTGCCACACCCTGGTCAACCTACACTGCTGCATCAGAGACAGAGTTTTAACAAAACACTACTAGTCAAACAACGCAAAAAAATGGCACTGCTGGTGTCGACTGGCACTGATACACACTCAAAGAACAAAGCACACACAACTGGAATCCTGCAGCACTGAAAGTGCCATACTTGTGGAAGCTCACACTACTGGACACCTGCAGTACTAGTAGGGTCATACCAAAAGAAGCTCACACAGCTGGAGTCCGGCAGCTCTAGGAATTTTCAACCAGAGCAAGCTACTCGTCTGGAGTCCAGCAGCACGGGAAGGAGCATACCAGAGAAAGTTCACACTGGTGGAGTCCTGGTGCACTAGGAGTGCTGTACCAGAGCAAGTTCACACTATTGGAATCCTGCAGCACTGGAAGGGTGATATCAAATCCCAAATGAATCTCACACTGCTGGAGTCCTGCAGCACTAAGGGTTGAGTATCAGAGGGAGTTCACATTGTTGGAGTCCTGCAGCACTTTGAGTAATTTACGAGAGGAAGCTCACATTTCTCAAATCCTGCAGCACTGGAAGAGTGAATTGTAATACCGACAGAAGCTCATACTACTGGAGTCCATAAGCACTGATATTTCCATATTGCTGGCACTGGGGGGATGGGGGCATAGCAAATTAATCTCCCACTGCTCGTGTCCTGCAGCACTAGGACTTCCACACCAGATGCACCTTACACTGCTGCAGTCCTGAAGTAGTAGGGGTTCAGTATCAGAGGAAGTTTACATTACTGGAATCCTGCGACACTGGAAGGATGTCATGAAATACCAAAATAAGTTCACTCAGGGGCGTGGCCAAGAGGCGAAACAAGATGGCCACAGGCTAGAGTCGCTCCGCTCCAAACCTTACCTGCCCGCAACCATCTGGGCTATTAATCCATGCCCTGAGGTGGGAATCAGCTGGCGGAAGCTCTGCGGATAAGATTGAGCCCAAAATCGAGCCGCCATGACCGGGGGACCCGGAGTTTCGGCCACGACAAGCAGTGACCTATAAGACCGTGAAAGCCGGGGCCTCGAGTGAGAGGGAGGCCCACAACAGTGCAGAGACTGGAGGATCACACTCAGCTGTGGGCCGATGATCGGGACGGAGACTTCCTGAACACCGACGCGGGACCTGGAGGCAACACACAGGGTCGTGATCCCAACGAGCGGGGCGGACTCCACTGCCTTAATCGGCGCAACGGCGTGGCAGAGACCTACTGCGTCACTGCCGGGACTGGAAGTCTCAGCCGTGGCAATCCGGGGCCTACAAGAGCGTGGGGCCTTGAGTGCAGAAGAAGCCCGGGGCGGTGCGGAGAATAGCGGGAAATTCACGACTGCTCATCCGAAGACCGGACCGGAGACTCCCTGAGCGCAGAAGGGGGAGTCTGGAGATAGCACGGACGGACGTGATCTCCATGAACGGTGTGAGGTCCATTGCCTAAATCGACATTACTATGAGGCTGAGGCTAAATGCGACAGTGTCCGTAAAGCGGAGCCCAACACCAAGGTGAGCGCCGGGCGGTGGGGCCTACAAAGTTAGACCGTTGGTCGCGTGGTAGGAGGCCCTGAAAAGTTGGAATTCCCTCAGTAACGTGAAGCACTGGGGATTACAGTTGAGGAGTGACACCAGAGAACCATCGTTCCCCTGAAATACTAGGCCCCAGCAGCTAAATACGGTCAACATGAGTGGCCGCCATTATAGGTCCGATCTCCAGTAGACATACCCGGAGAGCCCAGTGGTCACAGTGATCATACGGAGAGACTTGTTGATGGGATAGTGGCAGTAGTACACTAGGCAGGCGGCGGCAGAATAGCTCCTGGAGTGCGTCAAGAGTTGGACCCAAGTCACGGGACCTACCGACACGGCTCTTCTTGGCCCGGAGAGACCACAGTCGGAACTCAAATGCCGTTGTGATGGTAGTATAGTCGTGAGATCGCTGTGAAGCCAATATCTGTCACTAGGTCGAACACCAGAGGCCTCAAGTCCACCCAGAACAATAAATTGGACAGATACACCTGCCCGAAGGCGGCCCTGACCGAACAACAAAAACCCAGGGACAAACCGATGGGGGGAACAGAAGGAGGTGTCCTAGAACCTACCTTGAAAGATGTCATTGATGAGATTCGTACATCACTGGAACAGAGAATGGACACGATCTTCTCTGAGGTAATGCTAAACAGGGCGGACCTTGCCACAAATAGGGAAAATGTCAAACAACTAGAAATCACAACAACAAGTCTAGTAGAGGACACTAACGTTGCAAAACGAAGTTAGGGAACTGCATTCGTTCCGTAAGTTTGCCGAAGGAAAACTGGATGACTATGAAGGTCGAACTAGGCGTAACAATGTACGCATCCTAGGAGTGCCCGAAAAAGCAGAGGGACAAGCTGCAGATCTCTTAGTGGAGAACCTAATCACTACTCAACTACAGCCGATAGGCCTGTCCAACATCTTCGTGGTGGAAAGAGCCCATTGGGTGCTGGGAGGCTGGCCGAGGCCGGGGGCCCCTCCTCATGCCATGCTGGCCAGACTCTTGAACCATCGGGATAGAGATGTCATCCTACAAACGGCCAGAGTAGCACCTCAGCTCCAAGTGGAGAACTCAGTAATCACCTTCTTTCCGGACTTCACCCAGGCGTTTCAGAGACAGCGCAGATTGTTCTTAGCGGTGAAGAAGAGACTGAGAGACAAAGGCCTAAAGTATGCAATTTTGTTCTCGGCTCGGCTTCGGGCGGAGGCCAGGGGAAAAACTAGATACTTTGATGTTCCGGAGGAGGCTACTGAGTGGCTGGATGGATGGAGGGAATCGACAGAACCCAACTCTCAAGGTCACTAGGAGGTATGGGGATGTCCAAAGATGCTTGAACTGAATTTAAAACCCTGGCAACCTCAAGCCCCACATTGACTGTTACTTGCCTGATATTCGGGGTAAATAAAGCATGGTTGTGGTAGATACAGACTTGAGGGCTTAGTCTAAATACTCCATAATAGTACGGAGCCGGCCATGCCCAGGGTAACTACTTACCTGTGTATTTGGGAAGGGTAGGGAAGGGTGGAGAGGCATATTCCCCCCAATTTTCTTCCCTTAGTTTAACTCTGGGGTGACAGGCACTCTGCATTACGAAAGTCATGGGCAGTTCCGAGCCCAGAATGCAGGGGAGCAGGGAGGGGGGGAGTTGGGAGGTGTTAGTGTATTGTTGTTTTTTTTTTTTAATCAACAAGGTATCACTGATCCGTCGTGAGGAAAGATTGGTAACACGTAAATCCTTATGACAACGCAATGGGATAAGAGTTTTAAAGTGATGAGTTGGACCGTGAATGGTCTGGGGGACAAAGTAAAGCGTTCTGTAGTACTGCAGCACATCAGGTGCCATCCAGTTCCAGAGGACACCGGAATAGGCTGAAATGTGGGCGAGCACCGAGACTAAAGTACCTAATAGGAGCCAGTGCTTAATTTGTAAAATATTAAGTGCAGGTGCTCAAAATTTTTTAGGAGGCCCCACATACTTTCCCGGCTCTGCCCGCTTCCTCCAGAGGCTCCACCCAATTCATTTATTGGTTCCACCCACATCCACAAGCCTCAATACATCATAGACACCTCCTCACATCTTGAGTTCCGCAAGAAGCTGAAGACCTGGCTCTTCACATAAGCACCTCCGGGACCTCACACCTACACAGCTGCCCAAGTGCCTGAATACCCTCTCGGGTGATTAGTGTGATACACAAATCAATATATCATAACATAATGTAGCATATGGGAAGCCTATGACAACAACTTAAAAGTGAACTCAAATTGGAGAATGTGTGTAATTCTCAAAGTACAGCTTTAGGAAAGGTCAAAGGCAGCTTTGCAAACTAAAGAGAATGTGCGTGTACTGTGCTGTTTAAAAGACAGGAAGGGGTGAAGGAAGAAATACATTAAAGAAGGCAGCAACAAATGCAGGCAGGAAGGGGAGTACTGGAGTGAGGAAATATATGAGTAATGGATGAAAGAAGGAGGAAATAAGAAAATAATGTGAAAGGAAGAAATGAAGGGATAGAGGGAGAAAGGAAGTGAATGATGTGTGATGGATGGATGAATGGAAAGAAGAAAGGAAAGGAGCAAGATAAGCATAAGGAAGAGTTGATAAGAAAGGAGGACATTAAAGAAGAGGGGAAAGAAGGAGGAGGAAAAAAGAAAGTAAAGAAAGAATGGAGAAAGAAGGAATAAATTGCACCAAGGGAGGAAAGATGGGGATTGAATGAGGGTGTGAGGAAGCAAGAATTGAATGAGGGCGTGAGAAAGCAAGAATGGAATGAGAGTGTAAGGAAGCAAGAAGCAAGAGGGGAAAGGAGGCATGGCTGGAGGTGCAGAGGAAGAGAAAAAGGGAAAACAAAAAGATGAGACGAAGGAAAGAAAGGAGGTCAAGGGAATGGATACGAGTATGAAAGGTACTGGGTCAAGAAGGGACAGAGAGAATAATGACAGTGAAATATTACAAAGAAATTGAAAAACAAAAGATGGAAATACATTTATGTCCTTAACATGCCATGAATTTTTGTAAAGCACATATTCACCAAAGGGGGCCTTGACACCGAATTTAAAGTGTTGTTATCCAGCTCATAGGCACAAATTTGATCAACCTCAGAAAGATGAATGACTGAGTTGCATACCAAGATTTAAATTTGTGACCCTGAGAACAAACACGGATTCCTGGAGTAGATATATAAAAATGCGTAAGAAGGAAAAACATAAAAGGGAGCATGAGGAAGGAGGAGAGGTCTAAAGGCAAAGCGAGATACGGTAGACAAAGAATGTGAAGAGAAGTGAGGAAAGCTTGACGAGGGAGTGCAAGACTGGAGTGAAACATGATGACAATGAAAAAAGGAAAGAGGAGAAAGGAAAAAAGAACAGACAGCAGGAGTGTGTGAAAAGAGGGTGCAAGAGAAAGTTGAGAAGGTGAAAAATGATAAGCAGTTAATGAGGGGAGGTGGCAATTAAGAGGAAACGTAGACGTAGGGCAGAAAGTGAAAGAAGAATGGAGAGAAAGGAAGGAGAAAGGTGTGAAGGGTAGGAAGAAAAGCAGATACTGAGGAACAACGAGAAAAGAGTACACCTCTGCTTTATTAAAAATAGAGTAATTCATTATGTAAATGTCCTATTACATCTCAGGGCATCAGAGATGATGCCAACAACTATAACCATCTCCCTCCAAAACCCTTATCCAAATACAAAGAATGATTGGAATAAATATCTCAAAGGCTTATCGGCAAACCCCTCTGCTCTCCCTTTCATCATTTCCCTCCATCAAAGGCACGTAGTCCTTTGGGTGACCTGAGAAATCCCAGAAGATGCTGCAGAGTTGACCTCCTGTCCTGGACTATTGTCAGAGACATCCAGAGCCAACCGATCCATGCTTGAGACCCAAGAAGGTTTGACCACCATCATCCCCGAATACTACATATTGGAAAAATCTGACACTTTAAAAATTGCATTTAAATCATTAACAACGTCTGTTGAACAATGTATTTTTCGTTCTTTTCCAGCATATATCCCGTCAGAATAATCGCCAAATACATCACGATTCAATAATCTTGCTCAAAACGATATACATGTTAATTATTAATAAAAAAAAACGGATGGAAAAGGAGGAAGAAGAAATACATCACAATTCTTTGCAACAATGTCCGGGACATTTGGTCACCCTACAATAAATCTGAAGCGCAGGCCCTCAGCACGGGAGACAGGAGATTAAAAGAACTTTCCTAAATGCCAGATAGTTAAGTTATCTAATTTTTGTGCGCGAGGCTCTTGTTGCTTTTGTGAAGGAAGTAAATCTAATATATCAAAATTATACCTGTATTGATAGCTCCGGCGCTCGTATATTTTCACTCATGCTGGACGTTGTAAATTGTAAAATGTTTGTGAGCAGTCCTGCACACTCCCAGCCTGCTGTGCCCCAGCTCAGCCAAAAGCCCGCTCTCTGCCATTCTTCAACGGAAATGAATCAATGTTCTGTGAAAGGCAGGCGTGATCTGCTCACGACGTGACATCACTAACGTGATGACCACGCTCTTTCACTTTCAGTATGCCTAGGGTGGTACTTCATATGAAACAGCCACAGAACTATGGCCTCCTACTGCACAGTGCACACCTCTGAGAAGATGCACATGGAAACGGCAGGCACGAGACCCGTGTGCCGTCATTAATATTTTCAAAAGTCACAATTGGATGTACACCAGGCCTGACTACAACAGGTTCTGAATTATATAGACTCTCCTTTTAAAGTGGATTTTTCAAACTGAATATTAGTGCTGTGTTATCCTGATGTGTAAAATTGAGAAATGTTACAAAAAATAATGCGTTTAACATCCAACGGGGCCAAGCAGTCCGCAGAATACGCCACTCACTAAAACGGGCTAAGGAGGAATACATCTTGCGAAAATGAGGAGAATGCAAGTGTGGCACGCAGCAAGAACTGTTTTTAAAACCTACCATTTACAAGGAGCAGACAGTCCTGGTAAAGCCGGAGTCAAAAACGACGTTCTAGGCACTAGAGGAGTGCAATGGGTTTTTCTGAAAGCCACTTTATGAGACACCAACAAGACCACTTGCGGCACAGAAACTCTGCACTACTCCAGCCTGGTTATGGAAATGGAGAAAGTCTCCCTCACTGCACATTAACATTTATGAAAGTCGGAAGCATATGCTCTTTTCCTACGCAGATGACATTCATAATATGATAGAAGAGGAGAGCAGGATACTGGGCCATCGATCTGCCGGAGTAGAAAAATCACGTAGACCCGGCCCCATGAAATAAGTGCCGGTGCTGAGCCTCGGAAAGCTCCGGCACAAATTAAGCACCGATAGGAGCTCACCCCTCCCTGAAACCGAACGATCATGGAAATACTGTGATTTGCGAATTTTAACATTGATGGACCCAGACTTACGGTTAGTCCATCTAGCATGATAAACACACCTTAGCGAGTGTGTAAAAGTGCGGTAACACTTGGTTAAATTTTTTCCACTCACTTTCTCACTTTTTCACCACAGTCAGTATAGATAGGTCCTGAAGAAAGCTCCTTTATTTTTCGAGGGCTGAAACATGTTGACCAAAGAATAATCCAGACACTAATTGTAGCTCTGACACATTATCCATCTCATTGTTTTAATATACCCTGGGCCACTGGGAATAAAGTATTGAGTAGAGAGTTTCCAAGAGGTATTTTTAAATTTCACTTCACCCCAGCACCATCACACAAAACCCCCCCAAAAAACGCTCCACTGTAATCAGGTGTTGTAGCACAGCTGGGTAGCATTCGGCTACCCAGCTGGGGTCCCGATGATGAAGCATGACACCAACCAGGTTGGTGTGTGAGGGTTCTTTGAAAGAAACCTTGTGGTGTTAGATACTACAGAGTTGACCTTGCCACTCTTTGACCGTCTTAGTTGATGATTTCATTATTACACTGGGACCAGGACGGCCTACATACTGTCCTAACTCTCTCTCTTGTTTTTTGAAGTTGCTTCAAGAAACACATCTGGTGGGAAACACGTGTAGAGTCCGTAACCGGTTGGGATACAAGGTAGCTGCGCATTCGGGCTTCACCACGGGATCGAGAGAGACAGGTATATTGTTGAGGAACTCCTTTCCAATGACGGTGAGGTCCACGTGGGTGGATACACGGGGGAGATACATAGGCATCACAGGACAATGGGAGGGAAACACATTGACCCTTATGCTGGTGTATGTACCACCGGGCCTTCAGGGACTCGCATTCAAAGACTTGGGTTCTATTCTACTGGCAGTACCGGACGGTCTCCTGGTAGTGGGAGGGGACTTAAACTCTGTGGTGTCCGGGGCCTTGGACAGACACCCTCCGTGAGAACTCCGCCCCTCTAATCGTTGGCTCCCAGACTTTCTGGAGGCTCTGGGGTTGCGGGACGCTTGGCGATCGTATCACCCTGACACCATCCAACACACATATCACTTGGGTGCTCACAATAGCCAGTCACAAATGGATTATTTACTGGTCCCACCGGACCAACTAGCGCACATTCAAGAAGTCAGACACATGGCTAGAGGTATATCAGACCACTCCCCACGGTGGGCCCAATTTGTTATCGGCCGGCATAGAGTGGGAAGGATTGCGCCCATTAACCCTTGGCATCTCCGAAATCCGGTGGTGCATAAAGCATTGCATGCCTCAATAGAACAACACTTTCAAGACAATGAAAGGTCGGTGTGCTCCCACCAGACAGTGTGGGAAGCGTTCAAAACAGTGGTAAGGGGACAAGCACTCTCCCAAATAGTGTGAGTGCGGAAGGAGAAAGTGAAAGAGGAGGTTGCACTAGAGGAAGAAATCTTCCGTCTGGAAGAAGAGACTGAAGGGAGACCCACTCCGGAAAGGCTCAATGTCCTGCAATTAAAGAGAGACAGTTACAAGGCCTTAGTGACGGACAGAGCCAAGGCAAGGGGGAGAGAGACGCAGGGCAGGATATATGATCAAGGGGACAAAGCGGGGAAACTAATTGCATGGTTAGATAAAAAAGAACTTGCGAGTAGATTGATGCCTGAATTGACAGACGGGGCGGGGCGCACGATCACTGACCTCCAAGAGATTGCCAACACATTTGCGGCTCACTACAGGGAGATATACTCCTCGCAATCACCCTACATAATACAAGACTCCCATGATCTTCTTCACGACATTACACTACCACAGCTTTCGGCCCCTGATTTAGAGTTATTGGAGGGTGCTCTTACAACAGATGAGATCGCACAGGCGATCAGAAGCCTTAACTCCGGGAAGGCATCAGGCCCCAATGGCTTACCAATTGAACTCTACAAACTTAGGCCAGATATACTTGCCCCACGTATGCGTGCAATGTTTGAAGAAAGTAAAGAAAAGGGAGAACTGCCTTGAGACCAAAGGATAGCGAATTTAGGGACAGTACACAAGGAGGGTAAGATAAGGAAGGAATATGCCTCGCATAGGCCAATCTCTCTACTAAATGTCGAACCTAAGGTTTTGGCTAAACTCCTCGCCACTCGACTGGTCAAGGTTATCGGTGACCTGGTTCACCCGGACCAATTGGGTTTTATGCCTCAGCGTAACACTGCCTTGAACCTGTGCAGAGTGCATGGGGTAATGGGGAGAGCAGCCACTATTCAAGAGCCGGCGATACTCGTGTCATTAGATGCCACAATGGCGTTTGATACGCTCGAGTGGCCATATCTTTTTGCAGTACTTGAGAAAATGGGATTTGGCCCCCGGTTTATTCAATGGGTACAACTTCTCTATTCGAAGCCTCTAGCCCAAGTAGTTGTAAATAATAAAAAATCAGAAGTCTTCTCCCTGAGTAGAGGGACTCGTCAGGGCCGCCCTCTTTCCCCTCCCCTTTTTGCTCTGGCCTTAGAGCCTTTGGCATCCTAGGTACGAAGGGACCCGGTGATACGTGGACTAAAGTGGGCGGACACACGGGAAGACTGCATCTCCTTGTATGCAGACAACATACTCCTGTTCTTGGCCTCACCAAGGGCGTCCCTCATAGCTGTACTAGATATCTTTGCAGTCTTTGGCAGGTACTCCGGATATTCGATCAACTGGAGTAAATCTGTGCTATATGTCCTTAAGGGACCCCATTCTGACCTCCCCAGGGGATGTCCAGTGCAGATCACCATGTTGGGCTTTAAATACCTAGGTATCTATATCATTGCTGACCCAATGAGTAAATTTGCCCACAATCTCCTCCCGCCGCTACAGAGATTGAAGGGAGACTCGGAACGCTGGAAGGCACTTCCACACTAATTGTTGGGTAGGGCATCCTTATTTAAAATGATGTCCTTGCCTCGTTTTCTCTATGTGTTGCAGAACTCCTCAGACCTAGTCCCTGCAAGCCATTTTAAAGAATTTGAAAGCCTGCAGAGAAGCCTGCTTTGGAGTGGGAAGCCACGTATAGCGCTTTCCAAGCCGAACCTCACCTGGTACGATGGAGGCATTGGTCTCCCTGACCTCAAAAAATATTACTGGGCAGCGCATTTGGCTGCCATCAATCATGGCACATAAAGGCGAGCTGACGACCCGGGATATGCAATAGATAGATGGCTGCTGTCAGGAGGGAACTATAACAGGGCTCTGTATTCAAGCACAGGGAAATGCCATCTCACAGGACCAACTAAGCAATTGGTGCAAATTTGGCATGCGGTTAATAGAAGCCTGGGGTGGGAACATAGAGCAACATTGGCCACCCCCATGTGGGATTCGGTCTTGCTTGGTAACTTGTGGAGATCTAAAGGCTTCGACAAATGGGACCTCATAGGAATATATAGGATCGGTTACCTCTGGGTAAAGGGAGAGGTTAAATAATGTCCTTCCTTGTAACAGGAACACGATCTGGCCCCCACAGAACATTTCAGATACATGCAGGTTCGACATGTACTGCAGACATGCCTTCAGAAGGTAGAAACCCCCCCTAAATCCTCGCCTCTCGAGGACATAATTTTGGATGGATACTTGCCAACGAAAGCCATTTCACTTACTTATAAAAAGCTGGTGAATAACTCTGGTGATCCCCTCCAACGGATACGGGAACAATGGGAAAGGGATGGCATTATTCTTGATGATAAGGATTGGGTAGCAGCGGTCGCCTCCCCACGGCAGGTGGCTATCTCAGCTAGATTAATAATAATACTGATATTTGTAGAGCGCGAACAGCTACCTCACGAGGAGGTGTCCCGGCGCTATAGACCGCTGGGGAACCCGTCCTGGCTATCCCTGTGAGATGGTCCCTTTCTGGGTATCTCCAAGGTGAAACCAGGCATCCCCAGCATCTGTGGGGGGCCGTTGTAGAGATGAGGCAAGCTTAATGCCCAGAGTTGCCGAGTGTGTTCCTGGTTAGAGTAGGTACCGAAACGAGAATTATCGAATCCGTTTTGACCCTGGTCCATGACCCTGCCGCGTCGGGAATTGAACCCTGGTCCCTGGCCAATTCTCTGCTTACGGGTCTGCCGCCTCTAACCAGTGAGCCACACCTCTCTACTCTAACCAGTGAGCCACACCTCTCTACGACTGCGATTGCGACTGGTTCAGCTCAAAATACTGCACCGTATCTACATGACAGGGCCATGCCCATTGCAAATGGGGAGAGAGGAGGATGGCAAATGCAGGAGGGGCTGTGGGAGTGAGGGAACATTCCTACTCATACTCTGGGCGTGTGCACACATCCAGAGATACTGGAAGAAAATACACGACGTACTCGGTGAGGTACTTGAGCATTGTAGGAGAGTGGGATCTGCACTTATGTTGCCCCCACTTTTTTTCTGATGTAGACACTGGTTTCTGGCTATAGTCTGGCTGGGTCCCTGCTAATCAGGGCCCCAGTCTCTCTGTTCTCTCTAAACGACTTGGTGTGCATATTAGATGCACTAGTAATTGGATACTGTGGTACCTTATGAGCCCCTAGTATATGGTACCTTAGGTACCTAGGGCATAGGCACTTCACAGGCCTACCAGGGGCTGAAGCATGTATTATGCCACCCCTGGGAAGCAGACTCAATCTGACACCACAGGCCTGCTACTGCAACCTGGATGAGGTAGTGTTAGTACTCCTCACTGAGGTATAGGTTTCTATATCTCACCATACACACACATATAAACCTATCAGTCACCCCTAAGGCAGGTCCTATCAATCCTGAGGGCAGGGTGCTTGGTTTACAATGTGAGGGGGTGCCTCTGCATGAGCAGGACCCCTCTGCAGCTGGCAGAGTCTATTCTCTGTGGCTGTTTGTGGATGTGGTTAAACCATATACTTTTAAGTGCATTATAACCTCCCGGTTAATGCTAACTTTGGATAGACTGCATCAAAACATGTCGTGTTTCGTGTCAAACAACTTGGAATCATACCCCCACACCAGTAACTGGTGTGGGAGTATGATCCCACCCTTCTAGAGGGGACGACATGTACCTACTGTGGTAACACAGTAGAAATCTGAAGGAGCCCTGGCATCACAAAATGGAAGCCACCAGCACAGACACTGGGCTGCCCTCCTGCTGCTGACTGAAACTCGCAGTTGAGGAGGCCCAACAATAGGCATCCTGTCACAGGGAGGTGTCACCACCTTCCAGACAGGATTTAGTGTATTGGGGCTGGGTGGGTGCACTCCTAGAGTGCTTTGAGGTCCTGCACTAGGGGAGCAGTAGGCTCCTCTGTGCATATGCCAGCTCAAACCGGTTTAGGGGCTATCTGTTTCTGCTCTGGCGTGAAACTGGACAAAGGGAAGTGGGTGTAACCACCCCCTACCCTGACCCTCCCAGAGGAGTGGTCATAAAGCTAGTCCCTCCCCTACCTTCAGTATAAGATAGGGAAACCTTGCCATTGCAAATCAGATAACCCTGGATGACGCTTTACAAGAAGAATCCTGGTCCTTCGACGTTCCACTACCTTTGGAAGATGGAAGAAACTCCCTTGGAGTCAAGGAGTGACTCCCCTGCTTGGCAGGCACCAAAACTTGAATCAACAGTCGCAAACTTTCCTGCTCCCGCTAGAGTCCTAAGTCCCTACAGCTCTGGAAGTGGAATTCCTGACTTCTTGACGGCCATTGTGAGTCCCCAGCAAAGCTGAGGTGAGTGGACCCCACGAGTGACGAGGAACTGCAATACCTGGGAACCATGCACTATTGTCAAGTGCAACCCCTTCACGACGTTCTACGAAATTGTGCTTTGGACCATTTCTGGCCCAAGCCTCCAGCAGGTTGTGCAGTGAAAATCAGAGGCATACCCCATCCCAAGTGATCGTGGACTCCTGTGAAGCATTTCCTCATGAGGCATCTTTGTGATCCCTTGCCCATTGGCTTGTGGGTCCTCCGAAGACTTTCTTATCAACTTAAAGGGCTCCCCTGTTTTCCCCAGGCCTGCCCTCATTTACCTTTGCTGGGTGAGTCCCTCAGACCTTGCTGGTCTGCACCATTGACTAAATTCCCTTTCCACAAGACTTGCTGTTGCCAAGGCTTGTTGGCTCCAATCCGGTTGCCGACACCGCAGTCAGCTGCAAACGTTGTGGGACACTCCGAATCCAGCTGCTGGGCAGCGTCGATCTCTCCTGGACCTCGTGAGCATAGAGTCAAAACACCCGTGATCACCTGAAATCACCCGACATCCGTGGGCATCCATCTTCCTGGCCCCGGGTCACTGGCAAGTGACTGTGAACACTGTCCCTTCCATTTTCAGGTCTTCTACATCTTGAATCCAGCCTTGGATTCCACCGGACACTTCTCCAGTCTTCGCAAGCAGCAAATCTTCTTTGGTCTTCATAGAAAACAGCGACGCGACCCGACACCAAAAGACACCTATGCACCTGGATTCCCTGGGTGAGGTAACTCGTGCACTCCGGTGCCCTAGTGTGTGTTGGCCCTCGAATTACTTACCTTGTAAGTGGCTTGCTTGTAGACTTCCTCGAAGTACCCTTAAACTTTAAAAATCAAACCGCAACTTGCTCCATTGAAATCAATAGGGAACCGACGGCTGTGTTCTCACACTGCATGCGTCTCCCGTGGGTCTGTTACTTACCTGCTTTTACTGCATCAGTGCCCCAGCGATTCTACAGGCCCTAGGCCTTGTCATTCTGCAAGTCGACTTTCCTAAACCTCTTTTTTAGTATATGGTCTGGTACGCCCCTAGGGCCCCAGCCATATTTGTGCTTAACTTATTGTGAAACGTTGATATTTGAATGTGTTCCAGGCTTCTAATCTCATAAAGAGATTAGTAGAGTGTGTCTAGAAATAAATACATATACATTTGATATATATACCTGTGTGGTGTCCTTTCATTTGGTAATTCAAGAGATTATAAGGTAAAACAAGCTGCTTTACATTCCTCTGAGACTTAGCCTGAAGGCTGCTCTCCACAGCTACCACTAGGATAGCTTTCTTTAAAAGGTTGTCTTAAACCTATCTACCATAAGAGTCGAATTGGACTGGTGCAAGGTGGCCACTAGAACTAGTGACCAGCATATGCCAAGCCAACTTCTCACAAGCATGATATCTCCTTGGAGGACAAAAGATGTCTACTGAATGTGTGGGAGCCTTCAGACCTTAACAACAAACGCATTACATGGGTTACACTGGGATTAATGGTGGCGAAGCTAAATATCACCCAGATGTGGGGGGCGGCCCAGGTACCGACCGTTTCAGCTAGGATGAGGGACATGGATTGGTGTATGTTCCGAGAGAAGACAGTGTATGTAGCAAGGGGAAGCCCGAAAAAGTGGTCTCACATTTGGAATGACTGGAATGTGTATAGAGGTAATATCTGTATCCCCCCGGTAGTACCCGCTCAAGATGATCCCATATTGCCATGATACAAGTTGCCAACTAGTAAACTATATTTCAAATGTAACTGAAAATGACTATATAACGCCGAAAGACTGCCATACAGTGTTGTACCTTGTAATGTTGATTTCTACAGTTTAATAAAAAGAAATATTAAAAAAATTAAAATAAGTTCACTCTTTTGGAGTCCAGCAGCACTAAAGGTTCCGTACCAGAGGATGCTGACTCTTTTGGAACCCTGCAGCACTGGAAGGGTGATATCAACAGAACCCACATCTGGGTATACCAGTCCCACTTAGGATATCGTATTAAAGTGTACAAAAAAGTAATGGATGAAATGCTTGAATTAACCTCAGCCACAGGTAATTACTTGGGCTGAATCCCAGTTCATTGTTACTTTACAGACCATGCCGCCTCAGTCTGGAACCAGCCATGTGCAAATCAGCTTTGACCCTGCTCCAATAGGAACAGTCCAGCTGGAAGTCCCGGGCCAGTCCCTCTCTGAACCAGAACACAAGCAACCCAAACCAATTTTGCTTATTAGTAAGGTATAGTTTGGTTGCAAGGGCTCCCTGGGTACTGGACCCATGTCAAGGCACATCAGCCCCACCTGCGGCATTGCACTAAAGTATACAAAAATGTAATAGCTAGAATGCTTGAGTTAATGTCAGCCACTGGTATTACTTCGGACCAGATCCCAATCTAACGTTACTTTACGCATCATACCACCTCAGTTTGCACAAAGCCATATGAAAATCAGTCTTGATCCTGCTTCAATAGGAACAGTCCAGCCCGAACTGCCAGGCAAGGTTTTTCCTGAATTGGAACACAAACAACCTAAGGCCGGTTTTGCCCTTTTTAGGGCTCATCAGTTAGGTATAGCTCACTTCCTGTGGCACACCGTGCAAGGAACTCCTGTCTGGGCATACCCATCTCACTTAGGGTGTCACATTGAAATATACAAAAAAGTAATGGATGGAAGATTTCAATTAATCTCAGCCTCTGGTAATTTCTGAAAGCCACATCCATCGTTATTTTGCACACCGTGGCCCCTAAGATTGGACTTTGGACCCTGGCATATTCAAATCAGCCTTGACCCTGCTCCAACAGGAACAGTCCAGCTCAAACAGCGAGGCCAGGTCCTCCATGATCCGGAACACAAGCAATTCAAGAACGGGTTGCTTGTGTTCCAGTTTAAACATGAGAAGCAGTTTCTTCAACAAGGGTGGTCAACAAACAGTTAAGACAGATTTTTTACTCCAGCGGACCGTTCAGTAATTCTTTTGGTGCAAAACTACATATCTGAATATGAGCTGCCGAGTATGGAAACAACTTGAAATTACATTTTCATGTTGAATTTTTACCCAAATGAACTGTTCGGGTAATTTTTTTGAGTGCGAGATGCATTTCGCTTAACTACATGTAAATTTGCTTAATTTTACGGTCATTTCACTTAATGTAGCAAAATACATTAGTTTTACAGACCCCTAATCCTATGTCGCCAACAGCTGGAGAACGCTTACACTGTTAGAGTTCCCTACCATTAACAGTGTACTACTATAATTCATGTGGCATTACCAGGACACTGTTGGGAGAAATGCGGCACTTCTGGTGCTCTGCCACTAACAAGACACTGCTGCCATAGTAAGTGTGCACTGCAGGAGAAAGCCTGCACTACTGGAATCTATACCACTATCAGGGCACTGATGGAGGGGGCTCACACTACTGGGGCCTGCAGGAGACTGCTGCTGGAGGAAGCTCACACTACAGAGTCACACTGAATTCATTGGATATAGGGAGCACACTTCTATTTTTTCAGCCTTTGTAATACTTTTTACACATTTGCATCTCACTCCACAGAGATATGTGTAACGGCAACCAGTGAATGAGTCACTGGGATGGAGGGTATTGAACCTAAAACATAAAAATTGATAATGAAGGTAGTGGAGTAAGACCATCCTAGCCCCTAGCATTGATCATATGGAAAGTTCCTGAGCTGCAAATGCCCTTCTGAGATTTCCTGTTCTGTAAATGCTTATCTGGGGCCACCTAAGCTGCATGCATTTGGCTGGCACCCCCAGCACACACATGCTTTGCTCACATTCTCTGCACTGCGGTCATACTTGCCAACCTCACCGATTTAGGAAGTAAACAACTGTTTTTTTGAAGCGCTACTGCTTACCTTTTTTTAACTACTTTTATTGTTTTAACACACTTAGAACATGTTACAACACAGTGAGCTCAATTTGCATACTGGTAACCCTGTTCACCATAAGCAAAACACAATAAGCAAAGTACTTCGAACAGCTTCAAGCCGGTATAATGTAGTTGCATTGTGCATTGTGCAATGCATCGTGTAGTATTGTCGCATTTATATAATGCTTACTACCCCTGGGCTGGGCAGCGAAGCACTTGCCTACATGAGTAGTACGAGACAATGCATAGGGCGACATGAGTAGTATGCTGCACTGTGTAGGGCATGTGGTTGGAAAGAAGTTGTCTTTGTTTGTGGTTGTCATTTGATGGGACACAGGACAGAGCAGTATAATGGATGATGAAGTGTGAGAGACAGACGCAAGGTTTTCTGGTTTTCACTCTGTTGCTAGTTTAGAACAGCTCTGCCGGTATGTTTATAGTATTTGATATGAGACAGCCTGCTCAGCTGCTAACTGCCCTCGGTTGCACAATCTGAGATGTTGTGTATAGTTGCAGTCCTGAACTGACATGGTTAGACCATGAGAGAAGTGTGAAAGACAGATGCGCAGTTTTATGGTTTTATGTAGAATTGTAGAGCGCAGTGTTGCTGTATCCTACTGCTGTCTATTTATTTGTACCTACCATCCTACATCTTTTTATGAGGCCAGCGCATGCAGGGTAACCAGATATTCCCAATTTGCCTTCACAGTCCCGTTTATTTAAAGGACTGTCCCGGTGTCCCGACACTTTTTATCAAAATAAATACATGTACCGGTTTTTGAGAGTCTATTGGGTGAGCGCTCCCATTAATTACAATGTTGTGCAGGCCGAGGTTTCCACAGCCCTCTCATCATGCCAGGGGCGGCACCAGGGACCTCTTCAAGGAGTCACCGGCTGTGCTTCCTCGCCTCATTCACACAGCACAGCAGGTTCTAATGGGGGTGAATCAGCGTCACAAAAGACCGTCAGCCAAGGCTGGGACTCATTACAACAAGGCGGAGAAAGATTGTTTTTTTAATAGTTTCATCTGACAGAAGCTTGTGCAATTCTATATAAGAACTCTGAAAAGGGCTCTTTTTGTTAAATCTCATTGCAAATTTTACATAATTCCATCACAGGTCCCTGGGCATCTCTTCGCACTGCTATAATATACGGATCACTGACATAATATCGACTACAAAAATATAGACTTACAAAAATATCGATGCCAAAATATAGAATACCAAAATATCGACTCCCTATCTCCAAACAGGAAAATACAAAAATATAGAATCCAAAATATCGTTGTAAATAATATAGTTAGTCAAAATATCGAATTTTTTTAATGTTTTAAAAGTAATGTAAAATTAATGAAATAATACATATAATTAACTGACACATACTTAAAAATACCTAAATAACATTAAAATTAATAAATAATGAATGTAAGTAAAAAAAAATTTAATACATATATATTAACGTAATATTTATTAAAAATATTCAATATTTTCTGCGTAGGATAGCGTGCGGGTAAAATTTACTATTACCACTCCAGTAAGTGCAATAGTAGGGAAAGCGTTGGATAGCGGGAGGGTAAAAATTACTATTCCCACTCCAGAGAATGCAACAGTAGGGAAAGCGTTGGATAGCGGGAGAGTAAAAATTACTATTCCCACTCCAAAGAGTGCAACAGTAGGGAAAGCGTTGGATAGCGTAGGGGTAAAAATTACTATTCCCACTCCAGAGAGTGCAAACGTAGGGAAAGCATTGGATAGCGGGAGGATAACATTTACTATTCCCACTCCAGTGAGTGCAACAGTAGGGAAAGCGTTGGATAGCGTAGGGGTAAAAATTACTATACCCACTCCTGAGAGTGCAACAGTAGGGAAAGCATTGGATAGCGTAGGGATAAAAATTACTATTCCCACTCCAGAGAGTGCAACAGTAGGGAAAGCGTTGGATAGCGGGAGGGTAAAATGTACTATTCCCACTCCAGTGAGTGCAACAGTAGGGAAAGCGTTGGATAGCGTAGGGGTAAAAATTACTATTCCCACTCCAGTGAGTGCAACAGTAGGGAAAGCATTGGATAGCGTAGGGGTAAAAATTACTATTCCCACTCCAGAGAGTGCAACAGTAGGGAAAGCGTTGGATAGCGTAGGGATAAAAATTACTATTCCCACTCCAGAGAGTGCAACAGTAGGGAAAGCGTTGGATAGCGGGAGGGTAAAATTTACTATTCCCACTCCAGCGAGTGCAACAGTAGGGAAAGCGTTGGATAGCGTAGGGGTAAAAATTACTATTCCCACTCCAGAGAGTGCAACAGTAGGGAAAGCATTGGATAGCGTAGGGATACAAATTACTATTCCCACTCCAGAGAGTGCAACAGTAGGGAAAGCGTTGCAAAGCAGTAGGGTAAAAATTACTATTCCCACTCAAGTAAGTGCAAAAGTAGGGAAAATAATAAATTAATATTTTGTTAACAATTAATTAATTATTAATACCGAAACAAGTATTACAATTAATTACCAATCACACAAGATTTAATAATTGATTATTTATAAATACCAATATATTTTTATTTAATTAATTACCTATTAATAATTAATTAACAACCAATTGTTTTTCAATAAAAAACATTAATAAATGCTAATAATACCAATTAATCATTAATTAATAATATATTGATTAACGATATACACAAATTATTTAAATAATTAATTTTTTACAATTATATTACTTCCCACCATATTCCCCTATAAACACACTACCCACTACAAATATTAAATGAATACAATTAATATTATTATCAATTAAACAATTAATACAAATGAATTACCAATTAATACAAATTATTTACCAATTAATAATTAATCAACAACCAATTAATTTTCAATACCAATTAATAATTAACTGATAACAATTAAATTACTTCCCACCCTATTCCCCTATAAACCCACAACCCGCTACAGAAGTAAAACACTAAATTAAATTAAAGATATATTATTTAACAATATACACACATCAATTAAATAATTAATTATTTACAATTATATTACTTCCCACCATATTCCCCTATAACCACACTACCCACTACAAATATTAAATAAATACAATTAACATAATTATCAATTAAACAATTAATACAAATTAATTACCAATTAATACTAATTATTTACCAATTAATAATTAATCAACAACCAATTAATTTTCAATACCAAATAATAATTAACTAATAACAATTAAATTACTTCCCACCCTATTCCCCTATAAACCCACAACCCGCTACAGAAGTAAAACGCAAAATTAAATTAAAAATTATTAATAATTCCAATAAATTATTATTTAATGTATTATAATTAAATTACTTCCCACCCTACTCCCCTATAAACCCACAACCCGCTACGGAATTAAATTACACAAAAATAAAATAACATAAAACTCATTACTTTAAAAATATTCTAACATACATTACAATATTAATACATACTTTTAACACATATACTAACACTTAAAACACTATAAAAAATTCGATATTTTTAACAACTATATTATGACTGTCGATATTATTTACTTCTATATTATTGCAATCGATATTTCTTACCTGTTTTTCGATATTCTTCACCACTATATTTTGGTAATTCGATATTCTGTCCATTCTATATTTAAAACTCGATATTCTGACCACTCGATATTTTTTTTTCGATATTATGTCTATTTACCATAATATACATACTGAAGCTTTTCCAGTCCTCTTTTTCATTTGCTTTATGGTACTAGTAATCTTGTTTTACCATTAGACTACACACCCCAAAATTCAGAGGAAACCAGACCAAATGAGACATTAGGCAACTTTTCATTTTTACTTTCTGCTAGTCAAAGCGTTTTGAAATGGAGCAAGCTGCACAACCCCAGGAAAGCTAGTCTGTTTTGTCTTGATTTGGAGTCCTTTTCTAGGTATCTGCAGTGTGGCAGTCTAGTCCTTTGTTGTTGGGAGTTGTATTGTAGCCTTCCACCGTTTGTGGTCTGGGCCAACATTTAATTCTATTTCTATGGCTATGGCCATCCCAGTTTTTAGTATTAAATCTGCTTTTATTGACAGAATACAAACCAGGGAGATAGAATGGAGCCAGCTATACAAGCACGACATCAATAAGAATAGGGCTTCTCAACGTTAAACACAGCACGCTGCCTACAACCCAACAGGGCCGGCCGCATCTTAAGAGAAAATAGAAACCAATTGACAGAGCTGAGGGCTGGCACCCATGTCATTTGAGAAGCAAGAGGCTACGGAGGTCGTATGGCTTCCCCTGGAGACGATAGGCACCGAGTTATATTCCAGATTTAAACACTGAACGGAACAAAAAATAAAATGAAATGATAGAGAAATCAAAACATAACCCACTCCCTACCCCACCCTTTCTCCTCAGTGAGCCATTCAAAGGAAGGACAGATGTTAGTCTCTGTGCCCTGTATATGAAAACAGATCCACCACGTCGGGGAGTGAAAGGGGACCAGTAGTACGCATTACTATGGAATAATAGTAGTGTCATCAGGAACCAATTTTAGGATGCAGAGGTATTGTGGGCAGGTCAATTCTCGGAATTCCTTAGAGAGAATAGCTAAAAACAGGGCCCAGGTTTTGGCATAGTCCTTACTCCTCCCTGCCGCTGCCATACAGAGCTTCTCCATCGCTAAGAGATTCCATAGCTGGCGAACCCAGTGTGTATGCTCCGGTAACTTGTCCGATTTCCACCGTCCCAATATAAACCTGAGTGCAGCGTTCAATGCCAGCGCCCTTTGCCTACCCCTAAGCGAGCGCAGGGGAAAGGTTATCGCATTAGGGAGGCCTAAGAGAGTGTATGCAGGGAGCCGAGGTATGGAGGTGTTGAAAGCCAGATCAATGTTGTCTAGTATCTGTTCCCAATAACGGGTTAGTTTTGGGCAATGCCAAAGTAGGTGGAGAAGAGTCCCGGGGCTACCACATCCCCTCCAACAGAGACCGTCGCATTGGGGTTGCCATTTAGAGATCCTATCAGGGGTATAGTACCAATAGGTCGCTATCTTAAAGGCTGTTTCTGTGTGGCTCGAGGAGTACGAAGTGTGGTGCGCCCGATGAAAAACATCTTCCCATTCCTTGTCGGTCAGCGTACTCCCTAATTCTCTCTCCCTGCGTTTCTGTCTTGCGGTGCGGGTCCTAGGGAGGGCTGTGGTGAGGAGGGAGTAGATTTCGGAGATAGGGCGTTTGTCGTCCTTTTTGTTAATTATCAATTTCTCAAATGGTAACATCGGACGGAATGCGAGGGATCGTGTCTCGGTCCCAGAGATCCAAATTTATCATTTGGGAGTGCAAATAAAAATCGGTCGCAGACAGATTGTAGTCTGATTGGAGTTCCTTAAAGGGGATAAGGCCCCGAAGGTCGAATAGATGCCCCACGCGTTTACAACCCCTTAAATCCAACGTGTGGCAGCACCATTATTCATCCCCGGCTGAAAGGTGGGGTTTGAGAAAAGCGGGGTCAAGGGAGAGGGGAATGTGGTCAGGTTGGCCCTCCAGGAAACCCTGTCCCATGCGAGCATTGTGGGACACTTGACGGGAGAGGAATAGAGGCCCCAGGTGCGTGTCGGCCTCGGCATCCAGGCATCGCGCCAGATGTGATGACCCGCCACTATCTGGTCCATGAATACCCAATATTTCTCAGTCATGGGGCGATTCCACTCCACCAAATAACGTATATGCGAGGCGGGGAAGTATCAAGTGACATTAGGGAAAGCTAGACCCCCATGCTTCTTAGGCCGTTGAAGCTGAGTTTTCCGTAATCGCGAGGCGACCGGGCTCCAAACAAAACCCTCAATTGCTGATTGTATCTGTCGCAGGGCGTGAGGCGGGGGTTCTAGTGGTAATGTTTTGAATAAATATAGAGCGCCCGGAAGGATATTTATTTTAACCGCGGACAGTCTCCTAAACCAGGTCAGGGGAAGGCGGCGCCATTGGTGTATGTCTGAGCGGATCCGAGTTATTAGGGCCGAGTAGTTCACCTCTGCTGTTTTCGCAAGACTCCCATGGAGGACCAGCCCAAGGTATATAATTCCTTCCGACACCCAGTCAAAGTCAAAGCAATTCTGAGGGTCTCCACCGTCAGCTGATCAGCGATGAGATTGAGTACTTGTGACTTCTGCATGTGGATTTTAAAGCCTGAGAACTGACTAAATGTCTGGAGGTCCTCCACGATAGGACAGAGGGTGAGCTACCGAAAAAATAAGGCCATCGGCGTATAAACTAATGAGGTGCTAGTCCAAGCCAAATGGGATGCCACGTTCAAGGGGGTTGTCTTGGAGTCGCTGGGCCAACGGCTCCATATAGAGGGCGAAGAGCAGAGGAGACAGGGGGCAGCCCTGCTGTGTCCCTCGCCCTACTTCGAAGTGCTCAGAAAGTACGCCATTGACCCGAACAGCCACCTGAGGCGCACTGTAGATGCTCGCGATCCAGCGACGGAACCGTGGACCCAAACCAAAAGCGAAGAGGTACGGCCAGTGCACGCTGTCAAATGCCTTCTCCGCGTTAATTGCTAGAAGAAGGGCTTCTTCTTTTGACCGGTGCACTTTATCAATTAGGTGACAAATGCATTTGGTATTGTCCCCACATTGCCTGCCAGGGATGAAACCGGACTGGTCCGGGTCTACAAGACCCGGCATATGGGGGTTTAGCCTGTGTGCTAGTATACTAGAGAACAATTTGGCGTCTATATTCAATAAAGAGAATGGCTGGTAAGAGCTGCAAAGCTCTGGGTCCTTACCTGGTTTGAGGATAACCGAAATAGAGGCTTGCAGCATGGAGGGAGTAAGGGACCCTGTGTCCGCAAAAGAGTTAAACAAGCGGGTTAACAATGGGGCAAAGTTCAGCGCAAGAGATTTTGTAAAAAAGGGCACCGAAGCCATCAGGTCCTGGTGCCTTCTGTAGCTTCAGCCGGGCGATCGTGGATATCACTTCTTCTGTGCGGATAGGTGCCTCTAGGGCGTCCGACTCGCCTGCAGGCAAGGGTGTCACCGCTGCATCTTTGAGGTAGTCAGAGGGGTCAGGCCAAAGAGAGGGGTCTGCCATGTAGAGCGATCTATAAAAGGATCAAAAGGTCGATACTATGTGGGCGTCACCGGTAGAGGGATTGACCAGCCCCATCGCAGAGCGTTTTAACCGAGTGGGCTTCTTGCTGGCTAGGCAGGCAATGTGCTAACATGGGCCCACCTTTATTGGAGCCAACAAAGTACTTGTGTTTCAGGCGAACCACCAGGTGCTCAGCTCAGTCTAGATCAAGACGGCGGAGTTGTGAGCACTCTTTCTCCAGTTGCCGCCATATTCGGGGAGCACCCATGCGTTTATGTATGGCCTCTAATTCTTTAACTGTAGCCTCCAGTTCTGCGCATTTCGTCCGTCTGGTCTTATTCTCATAAGCGGCCTTAGCTATGAGAGCTCCTCGCACAACCAATTTAAGCGCCTCCCATACCAAAGAGAGTGGTGTGTCCCCTCGTCATTAGATGCTATATAGTCAGTGATGCGACGCCTGATGTCTGCAACTACTTCTGGGGACCTAAGCAGCGAGTCTTGCAGGCGCCATCGTGGGGTTGAAGCAGGGCACTCGGGGGGGGAAGCACAGGGACAGGGTAATGTGCGCGTGGTCAGAGAGGGCCCTCGCTTCAATAGTAGATTCCTTAACCAAGGCCCAGGCAGCTGGGCGGACTAGGAAATGGTCATGACGGGCATATGTCTTGTGCGCAGCCGAATAGTATGAAAAATCCGTCTCATCTGGATGTAAGCATCCCTAATCCCTGCATTGCGCAGCCAATCCCCTCCCTTTGCCAAAAGGGCGCGCACACCCCCGGTGCGGGAACCAGAATGATCCTGTGCCCCGCTCATCACAAGATTGAGGTCACCACCCAAAACCACCACTGGATCAGGAGACTGCAACACCTCAGCACAGGCCTCTAGCAAGAATTTCTCTGGGCGGTCATTAGGGGAGTAGATGGAGGCAATAGTGCAAGAAGAGGAACCCAATCGAAGTTGCAGTGCTAAAAGGCACCCCTTGATCTCTGAGACAGTCCCCACTATTGTGTCCCTAAAATACTTAGCCACAAGAATGGCCACCCCTCCTCTTTTGCTGTTAGTGGAGGACCAGAACTGGTAAGGAAAGTAACTATGGCGCAAGCGTTGGGTATCAGTTTGTTATAGGTGGGTTTCTTGGATGAGGCAGATGTCTCCCCCTGAATTGTCCAAGAGGGATAATACCACCCTCTGCTTAACTGGGTTGTTAAGACCCCTAACATTAAAACTGATTATCTTAAGATCCAGATGGGAAGGGAGGAGGTAGGTGAGTTCTATGAGAGGGCGCGCTGCCCAGGGTAGAGAGAGGGCAGAGAGGACGCGGTGGATGTAAATGGGCAGGTGTATGCGGTCGATGTGCAGGTAGCTGACGAAAGGACTCACTGAGGAGAGGACCCACCCAGTCCGCCAAGAGAAAAAAACAACCCCAAATACAAAACCATAAGATTGGCAAAAGCGTTTCGAGACCGATCCTGGACCCGCCAACTACTGTAACATTAGGGGAAAATCCGCAACAGTGCGGGGATGACATATGTCCGTCATAGTAACACAGTTCCGGGGTGCGGAGACGATTCAAGTCCATGTAGTTATAGGGGTGTTGGCCCTCTGGCCCGCTCAAGTGGAGAATCCCATGGTTGAGCTAGGTAAAAATATCAGGCGGGGGATGAATTTACAGGGCTGCCGGCTAGTGAGGCTAGAACGCTTTCCCTCTCTTTCGCTCGAGCCGCTGCATGTGGCCCATGGGACGGTGAGGAGGGCTTGCCCACGGTGGGCCAGCGGTCTGGTTTGTTGTTGCGGGACGTGAAAGCCTTTTGCGGACTTGGCGGGTCCAAAGGCGGGAGACCCAAAAGGTCGGAGGCTTCTTGTAAAGAGCTCAGCTGGCGTCATTTTCCTTCAAATTTGAAGATGATGCGGAAGGGATGGCCCCTCGTGTAGGGGATCCCCTTTCCCCTCAGGTGGTGAGTGATGGGCCGGAACTCTCGCCATTTGAGCAATGTGATCGCAGAGAGGTCCTGATACAGAGTCGGAGCAAGACCGCTGAATTGCAGAGGCTGCGAGTCTCTAGCTTTGCGTAGGATAAGTTCTTTCAGTTGGAAATTGTGCACACAATTTAGAATGTCCGGTGGAGGCGCAGTGTTTTGGCTGGGCAGACCAACCCGGTGCACTCTATCGATTTGGATCTCAGTTGTATGCTCTGGGCCTAGGATATGACGAAAAAGGGCTTGGACAAACTTCCCAATATCACCTTCCTCCGCTCCCTGTTTCACTCCGCGGATACGCACGTTGTTGCGGTGGGAGCGGTTCTCTAGGTCTTCCGCCTGTCCCTGTAGACCAACATGCTGTTCTTTGAGAAGGAGAATATCCTGCTGCATCATTTCTAGTTCTTCGTCGCGCCTATTTTCATGCTCCTCCAATGTCGCAACCCGGTCACCTATCTCCGAGACATCGTGGCGGACCTCACGGAGATCTACCACCAGGTGGTCTTTGAGTTCCTGGAGATCCGCCTTAAGCATGGAGAAGAGCTCGGTCATGAAGGCCTTTGTGGCCGGCGCGTCCTCCCCCTCCTCTGCCCCAGCCGCCATCTCCGAGCCTTGACTAGTGCGAGGTGTGGTGGTACCCTGGAGCGGATGCGCAGGAGCTGCCGCAACTCAGGAGAGTTGCGGCAGAGGCGGTACGTGGCTTAAAGGGGGAACACTCTTGGGGAGGTTGGGAGTAAGGTTGGGGATTAGGGGGTGATTTATCATTTCCTTATGGTCCAAAAGGGTCTGTTTGACTCTCTTTGAATCACCCCTTCTCATGTTTACTCTCACCCTACCCTCCATTCTCCTCCATTCCTCTCTCGCCCATAGCCCAGATAGCGAGAGAAAGAAACTGTTACTATTCATCTTTATTTTTGTGTGTGTGTCATTCCGGACTCCATCCAACCCCAATACCAAAGTGAGTACATCAGCCAAAAGGGAAGGGGACCCTAGGAAAATCCGGGCACTGATAGAAAGCCAGCAACTGGGCACCAGAAGAATGGACAAATTGTCTTGTTTTTTTTGTGCACTACTTTCCGCCCGGGTGTGGTGACAGGAATAATGCTACCCTACACAAACATATCCCAGTGACTTCCCCATCTTTTCTGTTCTTCTGCTCCTCTTAATAAGCTTCCCGGGACCCCACCAGGGAGCTGGAAGACCTGGAAAGGAGAGAAGAAGCAAAAGAGTGAAGTGACTGAGACATCATCAGTGATTCTTTTGAGTTCATTACAATTGAGTTCTTTTTTTTTTATTATTATTTTTTATTGAGAGTTCAAATATAACAATACAATATAGAAAACAGGATACAGTTGAAATCCAATTAATACAGTACGAGAAAGAGAGTACTAAAAACATTCATGCAAATTGTCATTTTAACTTTTAAATTGTAAAGTGCAGGGTTGTGTAAGAGCAAACAATCAATCGACTGTCATTGATATTCAAAAGATTTTGTTAGAATAAAAACAGTACGTAGCATTTAAATACAATGAGCGTCTTCTCAGTTAATATTCCAGAGCTGAGTTATAAAGTGCAGCGTGCGGAGTCGAGACGATCGTAATAGACTAGTAGACTAATAGATGTTCTCGCAAAAGTATAAATCTGGTTAAGTAATAGCAGGACAAATTTAAAGATCAAACACACTCCAATATTTATCATATTTTTTGAGAGCCCCTGATCTAAGAGCATATTTTCTTTCCCTACCCTGGATTCGGAGTAGTTTTGTCTTCCATGCCTGGAAGGATGGAACAAGATCTGTTTTCCAGGACTGTAATATGAGGGATTGAGCCATTAAAGAAGCTATAAAAAGGGACTCATCATGTTGGGTGTGAATAGGAGAGCAACCTAGGAGGAGAATTAGGTCATCAAATACAATATTAGTTTTGAGAACGATTGAAAGATATTTTTCTATTTCCTTCCATAAAACCTGGATTTTTGGACACTCCCAGACAATGTGTTTCCAAGTGCCTTTTTCATCACAACGGAAGCATTCGTCGGCTACTTGTGGGAAGATATTATATAAAAAGGACGGGGTTCTATATATTAACCATTTGTTGTAAAATTGCATACGTTTAAAATTTGCTCCTCGAAAGATGGTTTTATTGAATTTATTTATTTTGTCCCATACCTGTTGATTAATTGTAATATCTTCCCTCTTTTTCCATCTTTCAGTAATCTTGCTGTAGAGGTCCTGGTCCTTACTTTCTTTTAATATTTTAATCCAGATACTCATTTTCTTTTGTATTTTATTATTAAGGATAGTGGAAATATTTTCTTTATTGAATACATTTCCTATATTGAGTTCTCTGAGTTTTAGATTTATCCTAATAAAGGACCAGTTCAGCGTTAAGTGGATTAACTGGCTATGAATTTCATCCCAAGATTTCCACCCATTTCCCAGCAGGAAGTCTTCAATTTTCTCAAAACCGTTCTCCTTCCAAAGAGTTAATATATTTTTGTCCATACAGCAAGCATCTCCCAAGCTAAAATTTATTAAATTCGTCTTATTAGTTAAAATGGGTAAGTCATAAAATTTTAAAAACTGAGTTTTCACCTTGAAAATCCACTGGAGGGATTTATATCTTACTTTTTTGGGATCTTTCGTGGTTCTGACCGGATCATAGATTTTCAATTCCAACAACATCCTTTTCATAAAAAAATTATCTGTCTCCTGAGAATCTAAGAAAAAAAACCTGTGGCTATAATGTGCAAAAGACGCGAAATAATATTCTTTGATATTTGGGAGGGACAGCCCTCCTTGTGTAGATGATAAATATAAAGTGCTCAGTGCTAGTCTGGGAGATCTTTTTGCCCATAAGAAAGAGGAGATCAAAGCTTCTATTTTTTTAAAGTAAGAGGCCTGGATTGCGCAGGGAATTACGCTAAAAAGGAAATTGAAAAGGGGTAACACCGACATTCGAATTAGCGATGCCCGCCCCATAAGAGACAGGGGTAGTAAATTCCAATGATCTAAAAGTGAGCCCGCATTTTTTAATAAAGGTAAAAAATTAAGTGAAAAGAGATCATCTGGGCTATCCGATATAAGTATTCCAAGATATCTCTTTGGATCCGTGTTGTATATCCGCCTGAATTCTGGAGCTAAAGTGTCTATAGTGCAGTTAAGTAGAATAATTTCCGTTTTGTTTACATTAATTTTATAACCCCCTAGCTTTTGAAAGTCAGAGAAGATTTTTAAAAGCTTCAGTTGACTTGAGGGTTTAGAGTCTATGAAAAGGGCAATATCGTCCGCATATAATTTTATGTTTGTCATTCCTAATATTGGGGCAGTGGCAGCTTTGATATTCCTGATGGCGATCGCTAGAGGTTCAATAAGTAATACAAATAAAATTGGCGACAAGGGGCATCCTTGTCGCGTGCCTCTAGTAACCTCACAGGACCCAATATTAGTATTATTGACGATGATTTGTGCCCTAGAATTTATATACAATTGTCGTAAAAGAGAAATAAAAACATTCGGGAAATTAAAACTACGTAAAATTGCAAACAGGCAATCCCAAGACACTAGATCGAAGGCTTTCTCCGCATCTAAAAACCAAATTTGAGCATTCACCTTATTAGTTTTAAAATAATCTAGTGCCTCCAGTAAAAATGCAGTGTTGGAATGGAGATGCCTGCCTGCAATAAAACCACACTGATCGTGGGCTACCAGAGATCCTACTATTTTATTTAATCGATTTGCTAAAAGTTTTGTAAACATTTCGTAATCTGTATTCAGAAGGCTAATCGGTCTGTATGAATTTATATTTTCCTTGTCCTTTCCTTTTTTAAAAATACTGACCACCACCGCTGTATGAAAGGAGTCCGGTGCGGGACTTCCTTGAAGTAAGTTATTAATTAATTTCAAAAATTCCTTACGTAATGTTCCCCCAAATTTTTAAAAAAATTCAATGGGAAGGCCATCCTCACCGTTGGCCTTGCCATTGGGGAAGGACTCTATCACTTCATCTACTTCTAATAGTGTAAAATCCTGTGTAAGGTAATTCTTACCCTCAGCATCTATTTTAGGTATTTCAAGTGGCTGTAGAAATTCCGTGATAGAGTCAGGTGTAGACCCCTCAGTCGCTTGATATATCCCCTCATAGTGTTTTAAAAACAACTCACCGATGGAAATGGTGGTCTTAACTTGTATTTTAGTGATGGGATCTATTAGCTGATCTATTCTATTACGCACCTGCTTTTCTTTAGATTGCCAGGCCAGCAGCTTTCCTGTATATTCACTCTCCTCATAAATCTTTTGTGCTTGTGAACTACTATTTATCTCACCTAAATCATAATAAAAATCCTTCATCCTGCACTTCGCCTCGTGGAGTTTGTGTCCAGAGATCATAGATCTGACCCTGTAGTGCTCTTGGGTTGCCTGCGAGAGTTCAGTTTGGAGTTTGGTTTTCTCCTCCCTTCTTGCCTTGAGCTTGAGAATTTCTTTAGATGTAATTATTCCACGTAAAGTGGCTTTAAGTGCCTCCCAGATTATATTTAATGGGGCTGTACCTCTATTCTGTATAAAAAATTGCTCTATCTTTTCATTAATATCCGTGCACCATTGTTGGTCAAGAAGGTTAAGTTTATTAAAAAACCATCTACTTGTAGGTCTTGCTTCATAATTCCCCAAATTGACCTCCATGCAAAGCGCTGCGTGGTCTGAAAAAGCGTTGGGTAGATAGGCGTAGTTATATAATTCTAGGTCGTGGCATTAACTGGTCTTTCTGGGCCAATAATTTGGGGGGGCGATTTTAATCTATTACAAAACCCCCAATTGGATTCTTCCAAGAAAGACCGCCGACAGAATAAACCCCAAGTTGCCTTAGCTGTCCAAAGTTGTAAAATTGACCTAGATGTTACTGAACATTGGCGTAACTTAAATCCTACCAAGCGCGAGTATACATGCCACTCAGCAAAATATAATTCTGTGTCAAGGCTAGATTTTTTTCTATCATCCCACGACCTAAAATTATATAACTACGCCTATCTACCCAACGCTTTTTCAGACTACAATTGAGTTCTTGACTGCAATTAACAACCCCAATATAACACATATACGGCCTCCTCGCCTCTGTTTCCGCCCATCCCTCCGACAGGTGGTGTCAGAAGTGGGATCGAGGGAAATGGAGGCCATTGTAACCAAGATGGTGGAAGGGCAGGAGAGACTTGAAAGGATTATGGCAAAATTCCTAGCCGTTGCGGAAGTGGACTGGGAAAAGTTACATAAGGCCATTACTGAACAAAGCCAAGCCCAGGAATCTGCGATCTGGAAATTGGCCGATACCCTTGTCAACCATGCAGCCACACGACTCTCCCTTCGGTTGTAATGCAGAAGTGCGTTTCTGGTGAGTATCCTGATTTCTTCTTCTCTAACTTTGAGAGGATGGCAAGGGCGGGCACCTGGCCTGAAGAGAAGTGAGGGCAGTATTTGGGTCCGCTCCTCGCAGGGGATCTCCAGGCGGCCTACCAGGGTGCCAATCCTCTTGGTACCACCCCCTACAAAGAAGTTAAAAGGAGGATACTGCAACGGATGGGGTGGATGAGGAAAAATACAGAATCCGATTAAGACAAATCAGAGAGGGCCCTCAGGAAACCCCCAGGGCCCTGTATTACAGGGTGAGAGACATGGCCAAGCGCTGGTTAAAACCTCTAACATCTTCCAAAGAAGAGATCCTAGAGAAAGTATATCTGGAGCAATTCCTTAACTCCTTATACCCACCCATCCAACGATGGGTTCGCCAACAAACACACCTCTACCTTGAGAAGGCCGTGGAGATAGCTAACGCATTTAATAGAGCCTAAGAGTTGCAAAGAGGGCGAGAAGAAGGGTCATGGAAACACACAGGGGGACCCCCACCAAGACCAACCAAGCCTCTCTCAAACACAAGAAAACCAGAGACTGTAACCCTGCTGCCAGGACCCCTACCCCTGGCTCCCCAACCACCACCCCCTGCAAGACCCCAGTGCTTTCACTGCGGCACTTTCGGCCATATAGCCCGTTCATGCCCCCAGAAAGAAGAGCCTATGGACGTGGGGTACGCCAGAGCCTGCTATTGTGCAACCTCAGGAGATGTCTCCCCGTATCATCGGCAGGTGACAGTTAACGGGGAACCCCAAAACGCCCTGATTGAGACAGGATGCCAACAAAGCGTCATGAAACCCCAAGTTGTACCTGGAGGTATCCAGCATACGACGGGGGTCGTTAACATACAGTGCATCAACGGCGATAGCAAACCTTATCCTATGACAGAGGTGTCCATACAACATCAACCCACCGCTTCCCCTGTGCCCCTCTGGGTAGGGTTGATTCCAAACCTTCCCGAACCATTAGTTTTGGGCAATGATTACCCCCACATGGACAGCTTGCTCAGTGAGGACCACAAAGAAGACACTGATTGGTTGAGAACTGCGCCCTTTTCGCAAATACCCAACCCTGATTGAAACAAAGGAAAGACCCGCTAAAGCCGCAAACAGAGGAGAGCAGAGAAGAAGAACTGGACCCGTACTGTTTTGACCAATTCCGGATATGATCTGTGGGAACATGACAGAAATTTCCACTCAACCCAACGAGAAGACCCCACACTCCGAGAAGCTGGAATCAAGCCACAGAAAAGGAAGATCCCCATCAAGTAGGTCTCCAGTTTTTCGGCCAACGTGGTTTACTTTATAGGAAAGGGGGAATATCCATGCCAATCCAGCTCTTAGTTCCCAACCGTTCAGAGAAAACATACTGTTTTTGGCACACAGCCATCTATCAGGGGGACACTTTGGGGCTGAAAAAACTGAAAAGGCAATCCTAGACAAGTTTTATTGGCCAGGGATTTACCAACAGGTTTGGAAGTACTGCAAGGAATGTCCCATCTGTCAGAAAAACAGTTGGTATATCTCACCCCGTGCCCCTCTACGACCCTTACCAGTAATAGACGAACCCTTCACTAGGGTAGGGATGGACATTCTTTGACCACTCCTCCCCTCCCACAGCGGGTATCGCTATGTTTTATTCCTGGTGGATTATGTCACCCGCTTCCGTGAGGCTGTGGCCCTAAAACACCCCAACACAACCCAGGTGGCCAAGGCCATGATTTCCATCTTCTCCCGAGTAGGATTGCCAAAAGAAATCATCACAGACCAGGGTACCCCATTTACATCTAAATTGATGCGACAGGTCTACCAGCAACTTCAAATTAAACAGATTTTCACCGCTGCATACCATCCACAGACAGATGGCCTAGTAGAGCGGTACAACGCAACATTGAAAACCACCCTGAAGAAACTGTTAAACTTGGAAGCACGGAAATGGGAAAATATGCTTCCCTTGTCATTGTTTGCTATCCATTGTGGTCAGCAAAAGAGCTTGGGATACTCTCCCTTCGAACTCCTATACGGGAGACAACCCCGCACTTTACTAGATATGGACATGGAAGGGTGAGAAGAAGAGAAAGACGAGTTCAGACCCCTTTTAGATTGCGTCACTACTCTACAAACCCAGTTAAACCAACTAAGACACATAGTAAGAACCAACATCGAACAGGCCCAAATATCCTGAAGAACCAATACGACAAAAAGGAAAAATAAGGATCCCTGACCGTGGGGAACATGGTACTCCTTATGATGCCCACCTCCGAACATAAACTGCTAGGACAGTGGCAGGGGCCTTATAGGGTCATAGGAAAGGTAACCTTGGTAACCTATAGACTAGAGATGGATCCGGTCAGACATTATACTCAAATATTCCATATTAACCTGTTAAAGAAATGGGAATGGCCAAATCCTGTCTTAATGGGAACCACCGTATCCCTAGCCGAACAAAGCATTGATGCAGAGCTGCCTGGTCCCCAGAAACAGGAATTAAGGGACCGCTTACACCCTTTACAAAAAGTGTTCTCCCTGATGCTGGGAAAAACCTCCCTCATAGAGCACGAAGTACACACCCTTCCGGGTAAAAAAGTGAGGTTACGCCCTTATCGTATCCCTGAATCACGGCGGAAGCCATAGAGAAAGAAATCCAACAAATGTTGCTACTAGGGGTCCTAGAACCATCTAAAAGTGAGTGGAACTCCCCTACAGTGATCGTTCCAAAACCGGATGGTTCCATCCGCTTCTGTATCGATTTTCGGGAAGTCAACAAAATATCCTGATTCGATACTTACCCCCTCCCAAGGGTTGATGAAATGATAGAAAGATTAGGCAAAGCTCAGTATATTAGTACGTTGGACTTATACAAAGGGTACTGGCAAGTCCCTTGAAGAGAACATGATCGAGAGAAAACCGCTTTCTCTACGCCGGGGGGATTGTATCAGTTTAAAGTACTTCCCTTCGGGTTTCACGAGACCCCAGCAACATTTCAACGACTCATGAATGTGGTGCTGCGACCCTATGAAACCTTTGCAGCCACCTCCATAGACGACATAATCATCTATAGTTCCTCTTGGACAGAGCATCTAGACCATTTGACCAAAGTGGTTCAAGCCTTAGATGACAGTGGTCTGACATCAACCCCACCAAAAGCCATCTAGCTGCCAAGTCTGTGAAATACTTGGGATATCTGCTTGGTGAGGGGTACATCAAACCCCAGGAAGAAAAGGTAGCCACTATTTCCCAAATACCATTCCCTACATCCAGAAAAGATCTCCAAGCCTTTTTGGGGTTACTAGGGTACTATAGAAGGTTTATCTTGAATTTCTCTCACATAGCCGCCCCGACTGATCTCCTAAAAAAGAATGTACGGACTGAGAAATTGCTCCGCCAACCATCCCCTGTAGAAACACCCCTTTCACCTACTAAAACAGACCATCACATCCAAACCCTTCTTGTTGAGCCTCAGTTATCAAAACACTTCATATTACAGACCGATGCCTCCGAGAGCGGACTCGGGCTGTATTGTTTCAGACTGATGACCAAAACCAAGAGAGGCCCATTATATACATTAGCCGTAAGCTCTTTCAGAGAAACAAAATACGCAGTCATAGAGAAGGAAGCACTGGCCATCAAGTGGGCCATTGAATCACTGCGCTACTACCTGGAGGGTAGAGAATTTCTACTCTATACAGACTACGCCCCATTAGAATGGTTAGCATGGAACAAAGGACACAACTACAGAATTTTAAGATGGTTTCTAACACTACAACCCTTTTGTTTCACTATATGACATAGAAAAGGAAAAGAACAAACAAACGCGGATGCGGATTACCTGTCAAGATACCCCCTTGAATGATTTCTTGCAGACAAGATAGTTAGGGAAGGGGGATGTGAGAGGATGCCCCCGCCCCCCAAAAACTCTGACTTACCTGTGAGCTCACCGCTATGGTCCGCGTTACTTCCTGGTCCCGATGACGTCCACAGGGGCTAGAGCAGGGAACAAACAGTGAAGACGGACTGTTATTCATCCCCACAGGAAAAGGAAGGTTGAATGAGGAGCCAATCAGAAGAGTCCGGGGGAGGAGAAAAGGAGCCAGAAAGGAAGCAGGAAGCAGACTGGTCGGACGTAGGAGGCACAAAGTAAACATCCCCAGAGGAACCAGAGACATCCCGAGAAAGCGGAGGATCACAAGAAGCAGACAACAAGACCGAGGGATCCCCAGACGAGTGGTGCGAGGAGTGGTGGCACCCCGGAGCGGATGCGCAGGAGCCGCCGCAACTCAGGAGAGTTGCGGCAGAGGCGGTACGTGGCTTAAAGGGGGAGCACCCTTGGGGAGGTTGGGAGTGAGGTTGGGGACTAGGGGGTGATTTATTGGTTCCTTATGGTCCAAAAGGGTCTGTTTGACTCTCTTTGATTCACCCCTTCTCATATTTACTCTCACCCTTCCCTCCCCCATTCTCCTCCATTCCTCTCTCGCCCATGGCCCAGATAGCGAGAGAAAGAAACTGTTACTATTTATCTTTTTTTTGTGTGTGTATCATTCCTGAGTCCATCCAACCCCAATACCAAAGGGAGTACATCAGCCAAAAGGGAAGGGAACCCTAGGTAAATCCAGACACTGATAGAAATCCGGGAACCGGGCACCAGAAGAATAGACAAATCGTCTTGGTTTTTTTTGTGCACTACTTTCCACCCAGGTGTGGTGACGGGATTAATGCTACCCTCCACGAACATACCCCAGTGACTTACCTCTCCTTTCTATTCTTCTGCTCCTCTTCATAAGCTTCCCGGGACCCCATCAGAGAGCCGGAACACCTGGAAAGGAGAGAAGAAGCAAAAGAGTGAAGTGACTGAGACATCATCAGTGATACTTTTGAGTTCATTACAATTGAGTTCTTGACTGCAATAAACAACCCCAATATAACACATGTACGGCCTCCTCCCTTCTGTTTCCGCCCATCCCTCCGACAATATATTATTTTGTGTATTTACATTTGGAGCCCAAATGCAACAATTTAGTCAGAAAGGCAAGTGTAATGCAGGACAACATATAATGATTTTTTTGCAATTGTGGCACTCATTGCAGCATATTATTTCATTTTTGGGTTTTTTGTCTCTATTTAACGATGATTATCACGATCCAGTGCTCACAGAACAAAGTGGTGTAAAAGTGCTCAAGTGGGTGAAAAACATTAAAACATGCATCTTTTTTTCCAGACCATAACACTATGTTCCTTTTGCTAATTTTATATAATGAAATAAGGAGTTAGATAGGTTGACGGCGATTCAATCTCATTCAGTTAAACTCATCATCAGGACAGGTGAGTGAGCACCTAGTATCTCTGGAGAAAAAGAGAGGGGTCAGACAGAGGGACCCCAAGTTGCCTGCTCAGGTATATACATTTAGTCTACTTGCCAAGTAGAGGGTAATTTCAATGAATGTCACACATCTGATGTGTACATTTGGAATCACTACTAATTTAGATAGAGGGACAATAGAATCCCTGGTACTAGAGAGACGCAATATTGTTAGTCCAAGACAAAGATGTATTTGCTTGAGGACAGACCGGGTTAATTAATAAAACCGGGGAACTTCAACATCAACATACCAGGGTTGTACACCACTTACTCTGAAAGGGCCAGAGCAGCAGTCTGTCTGAATAACGTTGATGGGGTGTGGAAATCTCTCATGTGTAGAGTGCAACCATAATGAAAAAGCCTAATGATTTTAGAGACAATGTGGATTTAAGTGCGAAGAATACTGTTAGGCAGCATATATATTGATGGGAATTAAGGACACTTACACCACAGTCAGCTCGATATTCTTATATTGTAGTTAGTAAACTGAACTGATCTCAGTCTTTGAATTAAGGGTCGCTGTCTTTTAATTGCCTTTAAGGAGAGAGGCAAAAATTAGACCCTATTGCCAAGGAGTGCAACAGGGCTACATGTGGCAGGGAGGTCCACTTATGTTGTAGGTCACCGTATGTGACTAGGGACCCTCGGCGCAATGTGTTCAAGTTGCGGATTAAATCACTTACTCCGTAATTAACAAGGAGATGTTCAGTAAAGGAGAGGGTTTCATAGAGACTCTACGCATGAAGTGGAGAGTCTGTAGGGACTTACTTAGATAACGATTCTTGGCGGTGTGATTTCATTAATCAGGCCGGGCAGTCGCTCCGATGGCTAGGAGTAAATCAACATTGAGGGCTAAGCGTGTAAGGGGTTGTGAGAAGTTGGCCTGGCATATGCTGGTCACTAGTTATAGTGGCCACCTTGCACCAGTCCAATTCGACTCTTATGGTAGATAGGTTTAAGACAACCTTTTAAAGAAAGCTATCCTAGTGGTAGCTGTGGAGAGCAGCCTTCAGGCTAAGTCTCAGAGGAAGGTAAAGCAGCCTGTTTTACCTTATAATCTCTTGAATTACCAAATGAAAGGACACCACACAGGTATATGTATCAAATATATATGTATTTATTTCTAGACACACTCTACTAATCTCTTTATGAGATTAGAAGCCAGGAATACATTCAAATATCAACGTTTCACAATAAGTTAAGCACAAATATGGCTGGGGCCCTAGGGGCGTACCAGACCATATACTAAAAAAGAGGTTTAGGAAAGTCGACTTGCAGAATGACAAGGCCTAGGGCCTGTAGAATCGCTGGGGCTTCACTACTGCAGTGAAAGCAGGTAAGTAACAGACCCACGGGAGACGCATGCAGTGTGTGAACACAGACGCGGGTTCCCTATTGATTACAATGGAGCAAGTCGCGGTTTGATTTTTAAAGTTTTAGGGTACTTCGAGGAAGTCTACAAGCAAGCCACTTACAAGGTAAGTAATTCGAGGGCCAACACACACTAGGACACAGGTGTGCACAAGTTACCTCACCCAGGGAAGCCGGGTGCATAGGTGTTTTTTGGTGTTGGGTCGCGTCGCTGTTTTCGATGGAGACTAAAGAAGATTTGCTGCTTGCGACTGAAGAAGTGTCCGGTGGAATCCAAGGCTGGATTCAAGATGTAGAAGACCTGAAAATTGAAGGGACAGTGTTCACAGTCACTTGCCAGTGACCCGGGGCCAGGAAGATGAATGCCCACGATGTTGGGTGATTTCAGGTGTTTTGACTCTTCGCTCACGAGGATCAGGAGGCATCGATGATGACCAGCAGCTGGATTCGGAGTGTCCCACAATGTCTGCAGCTGACTGCGGTGCCGGAAGCCGGATTGGAGCCAACAAGTCTTGGCAACAACAAGTCTTGTGGAAAGTGAATTTAGTCAATGGTGCAGACCAGCAAGGTCTGAAGGACTCACCCAGCAAGAGTAAGTGAAGGCAGGCCTGGAGCAACCAGGGGAGCCCTTTGAGTTGATAAGAAAGTCTTCGGGGGACCCACAAGCCAACGGGCAAGGGATCACGAAGACGCCTCTTGAGAAAATGCTTCACAGGAGCCCACGGTCTCTCGGGATGCGGTAGGTCTCTGATTTTCGCTGCAAAACCTGCTGGAGGCTTGGGCCACAAATGTTCCAATGCACAAGTTCATAGAATGTCGTGAAGGGGTTGCACTCGACAATAGTGCACGGTTCCCAGGTATTTCTGTTCCTCGTCACTCGTGGGGTCCACTCGCCACAGCTAAGCTGGGGACTCACAATGGCCGTCAAGAAGTCAGGAAATGAACTTCCGGGGCTGCAGGGACTTCGGACTCCAGCGGGAGCGGGAACGTTTGCGACCATTGATTCAAGTTTTGGTGGCAGCCAAGCAGGGGAGTCACTCCTTGACTCCAAGGGAGATTCTTCCGTATTACAAAGGTAGTGGAACGTCGAAGGACCAGGATTCTTCTTGTAAAGTGTCATCCAGGGTTATCTAATTTGCAATGGCAAGGTTTCCCTATCTTATACTGAAGATAGGGGAGGGACTAGCTTTATGACCACTCCTCTGGGAGGGTCAGGGTAGGGGGTGGTTACACCCACTTCCCTTTGTCCAGTTTCACGCCAGAGCAGGGGCAGGTAGCCCCTGAACCGGTTTGAGCTGGCATATGCACAGAGGAGCCTACTGCTCCCCCAGTGCAGGACTTCAAAGCACTCTAAGAGTGCACCCACCCAGCCCCAATACACTAAATCTTGTCTGGAAGGTAGTGACATCTCCCTGTGACAGGATGCCTATTGTTGGGCCTCTTCCACTGCGTGTTTCAGTCAGCAGCAGGAGGGCAGCCCAGTGTCTGTGCTGGTGGCATCCATTTTGTGATGCCAGGGCTCTTTCAGATTTCTACCGTGTTACCACAGTAGGTACATGTCGTCCCCTCTAGAAGGGTGGGATCATACTCCCATACCAGTTACCGGTGTGGAGGTATGATTCCAAGTTGTTTGACACCAAACACAACATGTTTTGATGCAGTCATTCCAAAGTTAGCATTAACCGGGAGGTTATAATGCACCTAAGAGAATATGGTTTAACCGCATCCACAAACAGCCACAGAGAATAGACTCTTCCAGCTGCAGAGGGGTCCTGCTCATGCAGAGGCACCCCCTCACATTGTAAACCAAGCACCCTGCCCTCAGGATTGATAGGGCCTGCCTTAGGCATGACTGGTAGGTTTATATGTGTGTGTATGGTGAGATATAGAAACCTATACCTCTGTGAGGAGTGCTAACACTACCTCACCCAGGCTGCAGTAGCAGGCCTGTGGTGTCAGATTGAGTCTGCTTCCCAGGGGTGGCATAATACATGCTTCAGCCCCTGGTAGGCCTGTGAAGTGCCTATTCCCTAGGTGCCTAAGGTACCATATACTAGGGACTCATAAGGTACCACAGTATCCAATCACTAGTGCATCTAATATGCACACCAAGTCGTTTAGAGGGAACAGAGAGACTGGTGCCCTGATTAGCAGGGACCCAGCCAGACCATAGCCAGAAACCAGTGTACACATCAGAAACAAAGTGGGGGCAACATAAGTGCAGATCCTACTCTCCTACAGGGGTTATCAGGAAAATCAGATTTATCGTTTTCTTTTTTGAAAAAGAAACGACACAGAAAAAGGATATGATGGGATTGCACCCAAAATCCTCTTTTCAACCACCTACCAACCTTATGCTACCAGAAATTCTAACCTTCAAACGCCTGGTGCTGTAAGACCTTGAAAAGGCTACCACTTCACTCCCTATAACATTAGCATTGAGGAAGAAAGACCCTTTGGGATCTTAAGTGCATGAATGACATAGTGATCAATCCCTGTGATAAAGGGGGTGAAATAGTGATCCAAGATACTGTTGACTATCATAATGAGATCATCCGCCAACTGAATAACCCAAATCATTATGAACCACTTAACTGTAATCTTTTACTCAAGCTTAGGAATCTGATCAATACAATCACAAAAGAAGCAGAAGAAGAGGGCTTCACTAACCATAATGAATATTTTTTTCTGAACAATAAGAACCCTCGCACTCCTGTGCTACACACCGTGACTAAAATTCATAAAGTTCCCATTACACTACCTGGGAGACCCATACTGTGAGGGAGTGATTACATTTTGGAACCCCTTGGCAGATACATTGATTTTGTTATTCAATATTTGGTTCAGACCACTGCCACCTATGTGAAAGACACAACTCACTTTATCAACTTAGTTGAACTTGAACAATGTGACTCCTCTTCCAAAGTCTTGGTAACATTGGATATAGTGTCTCTATATACAAATATACTATAGGACAAAGGTATTGAAGTCATAAAAAAATCTTAACCTGAGACCCACTCCCCACCAAGTCCCTACAGAACTCATCATTTGCCTTTTAGAACTGGCACTTACCAAGAACTATTTTCTATTTGATGAAATGTACTACAAGCGATGCAAAGGCACTTCAATGGGGGGCAATTTTTGCCCCACATTTTGCTATGCTGTTTGTGGATGACGTAGAAATCACCTATATCCTAAACAATAGTAACCCTTTTTATGACAAAATCCGTACTTGGAAAAGATACATTGACGATGTTTTCATAATTCAGTCTGGAAATAGTAATGAATTGCTCACATTCTACAACTGGCTTAACAACTGCCAACCAGATCTAAAATGTACCCATCACATTAGTAGCACAAAGATTGATTATCTGGATGTCACAGTAAAAATCTTAGAAGTCCAAATCTATACAAAACTATTCAGGAACCCCACAGAAATAAACACACTATTTCAATACTCCAGATCTCACCCCCAAAGCTTTGAGAGATGGGACTCCCCTGTAGCCAATTCTTGCGTATCCGTTGCAATTGCAAACTCAATGAGGATATCTTCAGAGAAGCAGAAGTGCTTACCCAGAAGCTTCAGGATAGAGGATACCCTAAGCGATTGGTCAAACGGTCTCTCAAAATGCCCTCGTACTGTCATAGTGACATACTTCTAGAACCGAAACAAAAAACACCATTATCAAGAATCACCTGTGTAACAAAGTTCTGTCCCACCAGCAACAAGCTAAGAGTATTAAAAAACACTGGAATGTGTTAACCACTCCAGCTATGTCACCTGAACTACCTCTATATTCCTTCAAAAGAGGACGCAATATCAGAGACCATCTAGTGAGATAAACCTAAACGTACTGACAGTACTATTCACTCTGCTCTAAGACTTCCCCCAGTATTGGGACACTTCAAGTGTGGTAATTGCCTGGCTTGTAGCTTCACATCAAACACCAAAACGTTTGAACATGGCAACATGAAACAGACCCTTGGCTTTTTTTTAAATTGCAATTCCTGTAATGTCATTTATTGTATATGTTGCCCCTGTGAATTAGTCTACATAGGTCAAACAACCCAAAAGGTAAAGTCTAGAATCTCACAAAACAAGAACACTAAGAAGGATTTTACTTGGCAGATAATCGAAATTCTGAAGCCACTACCAGGAGAAGGTAACAACCAACTGTTACTGAACCGATTAGAATGCAAATGGATTTTTTTACATGTCAGTCAATCAGCAAAAGGCTGAATACACAAGAAGAATGGAATGTAACTCCAGTGTCCCTACACATACTTCCTGGGGATTAATTGTATGTCTGTACTTAATATAAGATTATCCAGTACATTAGATCCGAATGTACCTGTAACCCTGTCTACACATGACTGATTGGCAACATTGCCACATGTTCCTGTAACCCCTGTATATTGTATATGTCCAGTGTACATGCAATGTTATTGCATTTTTTCATTGTTTGGTACAGTAATGTATAGTCTCTTTCTTTACCCTCTTCTGAGGGTTTCCTCCTTTCTAATTCAGCTCTCTCTCCATTCATTGTTCACAATTAGTAGAGGAATTAAGACCAGACCACTATAGAAAAAACATGCGAGCGCGTGTAACGCACCGCTCACACAGCGCATGCTCCGTGACTAGCACGGTCAGCGCTCTAGATGGCACCTAGCGGTGCATGCACCTTTTAATTTCCAGGGTTAAATAACTCCTTCCATGCTTAGCCCTCAATGTTGATTCACTCCTAGCCGTCGGAGCGACTGCCCAGCCCGATTAAGGAAATCGCACCGCCAAGTATCGTTATCTAAGTAAGTCCCTACAGACTCTCCACTTCAAGCGTAGAGTCTCTATGAAACCCTCTCCTTTACTGAACACCTCCTCATGAATCAAAAATTAGCTAGCATTCGCGCCAAGAATTTTCAATTCTATTAAGGACACGAGGCGAGGATTATGCTATCTCCTCCTTTACTGCGTAAATCACAGCAGCCAGTAAAACATACAATTTAGTAAAACAAACTACATTGTCCATGGTACTTTGCGTCAGCCACGCCTCCTTAGCCCTCCATAAGAGCCCTGGTTACTGTCCCAGCATCCTCTTTCTTTGCTCGAACTGTATAGAAGTCCACTAAATCAATAATACTTCACGAACATCCTCCAACATGGAAGTTAACAGGAAACCAAATTCCACCGAAAGGCTTCAACTTGAAGACATCTCTTATTCAGACTTCTTGTCTGCACCTAGGAAAAACCAAACATGAACAACCCTTAATTTCTGCATGGTACTATAATTCAGTACAATATCAACGGGTGGGTAAGCATGAACAATAATACTGTAACATAGACGGGTGGGATAATCCTCGCCTCCGTGTCCTTAATAGAATTGAAAATTCTTGGCGCAAATGCTAGCTAATTTTTTATTCTATTACAGGACCGGAGGCTTCTGATTATGCTAGTTTAATGCTTATTAAAAACAACAGATGTTATATCTCCCACCGGCTTGTAATAAAATTGCTTGAAAGTTGACTCAGATGACCAATCAGCACAACGCATAATGTCCTGAATGCTAGAAGCCAACATAAATGATTTTGATGCCATGGCACCACGCACAGAATGTGCACCAAACATTTGGATATCAACGGCAGCTTCCTTCATGATATAACGAAGCCATCTGGCTATGGTTGCAGCAGACACTGGTTTAAAAGGTTTTTGCAAAGCAATCAAAAGTTGAGTAGAACCCTCAGGCCTCAATGATCGAGTACAATCCTCATAAGTTTTCAAGCATTGGACAACACACAATTTCTCATTGCTAGGAAAAGCATTATACTCTATATGTCTGGAAAGCGTCTTGGTACGGCCTGTAATAGTAAAAGAAACTCCTTCCGGAGTAAATACTCTACCTGTAATTTCCAGTGCCCGCACATCCGAAGAACGTCTACAAGCTGACAAACATAGAAGCATTGCCAACTTTTCAAACAACTGTTTTCTTGATAACAGAGTATTCACCGGCCAACTATTGAAGAGGGAAATGACTAAAGAAACATCCCACAGTCCTGAGTACTTGGGTTTGGGGGGATTCGCTATTCTTATGCCTTTAAGAAGCTTACAAATCATAGGGTGCATACCAACCGGTTTCCCATCCACCGGGTTATGCCCCGTCGAAATGGCTGATCTAAAGTTATTTACAGATCGATAAGCCAAACCGCTTGCTGCCTTCTCTGAAAGAAAATTTACAATATCGGGTAATCCTGCCCCCACGGGATCCAGATGCCGTTCCACGCACCAACCCATCTAGCCTGTCCAGGCTGAAGAGTATTGCTTCCTGGTGGAAGGCGCCCAAGCCTGCCTGATGAAATCCAAAGCTGTCTCCGAAAATCCCGGCATTTCCCACTGCTGCCGGAAATTCGCCATGCCATCAGCGACAACCGCTCCGATAGAATCAGAGGGTGCCGTTCCCCGTGAGGTCCCAGGAGAAGAGCCTCCGACCATGGGAGCCTCCTGGGAAGATCGCAGCTCATCTCCAACAATATCGGGAACCATGGCTGCGATCTCCATTGTGGCGTCACTAAGATCACCTCCGCCTGCTGTCTGAGAATGTGAGAAGTCACTCTCGGTATGAGAAGGAAAGGTGGGAATGCATAATTCACTGACTCCGACCAATCCTGAAGGAATGCATCCGTTGCTTTCGCTGCTGGATCCGGTCTCCAACTGAAGAAGTTGGGAATTTGTCGGTTCAGCCTGGAGGCAAATAAGTCCATCTGACATGGACCCCAAATTTCCTGCAGCCATTGGAATATGCTCGGCAGCAATTTCCAATCGCTGTAATCCCTGAGGTGTCTGGAGCTCCAGTCCGCTATGAGGTTGGACTGTCCCGGAATATATTCCGCTCTTACCGTTATCTGGCAACTCAGGCAGTAATGCCAGAAATCCTTGGCAATCTCCACCAACAGGGATAACCTCGTTCCTCACAACTTGTTTATGTATCTCACTGCCGACACGTTGTCCATCCGTAGAAGGATGCAACAGGAGGTCTGCTTGGGGGACAGCGTTCGAATCGCAAAGGAACCCGCTAGGAGTTCCAGGCAATTTATGTGTAGTGATAGTTCCTGGGGAGACCACCTTCCACCTGTGGAAATATCACCGCAACGCGCTCCCCAACCCCAACGACTGGCGTCGGACTCGATAACCACCTCGGGAAGGGAGCCGAAAATGGCTCTTCCATTCCACGCTTCCACGTGGCCCAGCCACCATTGCATCTCACCCCTCACTTCCTGTGAAAGGGGAACCAGGTCTGTGTAAGCCAGACCCTTCTGTAGGTGTTGGATTTTGAGTCTCTGTAAAGCCGTTTAATGTAGTGGTCCCGGGAAAATCGCTTGAATGGACGATGCCAATAACCCCACTACTCTGGCAATGACCCTGAGAGAAACCACCTGTTTGCCTAGCATTGCCACTATTTCTTTCTTCAAGTCCCTGAGTTTTGCTTTGGGAAGATGCAATTGAGCCTTCTGGGAGTCTATCACAAAGCCCAGAAACTCGGTCGTCCATGACGGTATCATAGCCGATTTAACATGGTTGATTACAAACCCCAGATTCTGCAAGAGAGAGATTGTCATTTGAAGGTGTTGTGACACCAGTGCTGGACTGTGGGCCATGATTAGGATATCATCCAGGTAGATAATCATGCGCACCCCTTGCTCCCGCAAATGTGCGACCACCGGCTTCATCACCTTGGTGAAACACCAGGGAGCCGAGGAAAGCCCGAAAGGAAGGGCCAAATACTCGAACCACCGACCTTTCCATTGAAGTTGCAGGAAACTGCGGTGTGGAGGAAAAATGGGAATGGACAGGTATGCATCCTTGAGATCTAATCTGACCAGCCAATCCCCTGGTTTCAACAGATCTGCCAAAAGGTGAATCCCTTCCATTTTGAAATGTTTGTAAACAAGGTAATGGTTGAATTCAGGACCAGTCTGTGGCCACCACCCTTCTTCTGGACCAGAAAATATTGCTGCAAAAACCGTGAGACTTTTTGTTGCATAAAGCTATTGCGTGTTTTTGCAGCAATTCTTCTATTTCTTTGTCGATAAAATTGCATTCTTGTTGGGAAAAATGGAGAGGTTTCGGGAACGTTTCTTGACAGGGTGGTTCGTAAAATTCCAGTTGGAATCCTTGAACGGTATGAATTACCCACGCATCCTGGGTAAGGTTGCGCCAATTGTGTAGGAAAAATTGAGTGCGACCCCCCAACGGTAAAAGAGACAAATCTGGCACACTCACCTGTTGAACTCTGTGCTTGGAAGCCTGCTCTGTTGCCACCTCCGTGGAATCTGCACTTGTTAAATCAGTGAAGAGTGAGATAGAAGGTTCCCCCTTTAGTAGAATCCCATTCACCTCTTCCGCGACCATAGTCACCTCTGGGGGGACCTTGATTGGAGAAACGGCCTGACGAGCGTCCCCTGCCTCGTCCGGCCCTGTTGAAAAGGCCTTGCGTAAATACTTGTTTTATTCCTGATTGAGCTTTATAAAGGGATGTGAAAGTCCCCACGTACTTTGACACATCCTTCACAAAACGGTCTCCAAATAGGTTGCCCTCCGCAAGAGGTCCGGGTTCAGCGGCTGCCAGATCAGTGAGATTAGTGTCCATACGCATAAGCAAGGACTTAAGCCGCTCAGTCGATATGGCACAGTTGGCATTGCCCAGCAGGCAAATGGCCCTCTGTGTCCACCCTGCGAGGAAGTCTGGATCCACCGGAGTCGCTGTTTCTTTGGCCACTAAGGCCATTTCCAGTATTTTTGCGAGGGGACCAAAAAAGTCAAGGAGCTTGTCTTGACACCCTCTCCAGGCTCGATCTATCCCTTTTTTGGGATCACTGGCGAATTTCTTAAAAAACGTAAGCAAACTTACGTCTATCTCGGGAGTCTCTGCGACCTTATCAGGTAGATCTGGCCGAGGGCATTCCGACCTAAGCTGGTTCTGGACTTCCTTATCAAACCCTTTACGAATATTCTCATGCAAGTATTCAATGACTTCGGGTGCCGGAGCCCAGTCAGTAGATCTAGGATGTACTATTTCACTGGGATTAAAGGTGAAAGGGGTATTAGTTGGAGTCTCCGAAGGTGAAGAAGCCACTTTCTTGGCCTTCTTCCTGGGAGGGGTCTCATCGTCTGTTGTGTTATTATCGGTATCGGTATTCGTGATATTGGTGTCCACATAGACTTTTTGATTGGTTTCAATGCAGCTGCCAATGCTTGTTGTACAGTACAGGGTACTGTAGTCTCCAGGGCCCTGTTTACCGAGCATTGGACAGAGGCGTCCAGAGTCTCTACTATATTATCCACAAGGACAGTCTCCTGGTGTCCCTCATAATAGACATCCTCCTCATCTTCATAGCGCACCCACTCATCCATGAAAGTACAATAGTGGGGCAATTTAATCAAAGTCACACCAAACTGCTAGAAGATATATATGTATATATTGGAGGAGTAAAGGGGGGGGGGGCCAGCCCACGTGCACACAAGTTATATCCTGTACCAAGCCCCCTCAGCAAAGCTGCATTCAGTTATTCTTGCAGCCTATTAAGGCGTAGGAGACGAAATAAAGTTGTATTAGGAGCGTGTGCACACTCCTTCAGGGCCACTACTATTACAGCCAGTCAGGCGTCCTTCCTGTCGTCTGTGTTGGAGCGAAACGTGCTCAAAAACGATAAACGGGCTGATCCAGGCGTGTGCAGCCCAACGCGAGCCCAAAACAAGCCCAAATGTAGCCCAATGGGCTTCGCGTGAGCTGCACACGTCGGCCGGAAACCACCCGGCTCTTGCGGCGCGTATGGGCGATGAGGCAGAGCCCAGGCACAGGCGCCAGAAGTGCTGCGACCGAAGCGGTCTTTGTTCACTGCGCAGTGGTGTGGTACATCGCACCGAGAGGCGCGCCACTAAGGAACAAGCTATCAAGCTGGGAAGCGGAGCAGAGCTCCCTCATGCTGCGCGAAGCGCCAGGTCAAGCACTGACTGAAACCAACAACTGTGAGTAAATCCCCCTGTAAATCAATAGATAATTGCACATATGAATCAATACCATAGAGCCAAGCGCAGCGCGCTTCGTCAAACTTGGGCAAACCAATAAGGCAACGTTCAAAACTAATCTGAGGGGTACTTATCTCTTGCTGTGAGCAGCAAAGAAAGAGGATGCTGGGACAGAAACCAGGGCTCTTATGGAGGGCTAAGGAGGCGTGGCTGACGCAAAGTACCATGGACAATGTAGTTTGTTTTACTAAATTTTATGTTTTACTGGCTGCTGTGATTTACGCAGTAAAGAAGGAGATAGCATAATCCGAAGCCTCCGGTCCTGTAATAGAATTAGAGACTAAGGGCCATATGTAGGTGGCATACAATTTACCGATTCTAAAATACCGAATTTTACCGAATCGGTATTTAAGAATCGGTAAATTGTATGTAGGTAATAATTCGGTAAATGTTACCGAATCGGAGAAATTCGGTAATTACCGAATCGGTATTTACCGATTCGGTAATGAGGCATACCTTCCCATTGATTCCTATGGGCCTGGAGGCCCATAGGAATCAATGGGAAGGTATGCCTCATTACCGAATCGGTAAATACCGATTCGGTAATGGGGGGAGCACATTCAAGGGTGGCAGGGTGTCACATTGACACCCTGTTGCACCCCTGATTCCTGCATGTGTGCACATGTGGCGGATGTCTGCCACATGGCACCCTTATTTCAGCAAAATATTGCTTTTTGCAATGTATTCGGTATTTATCACCAACCTATATTTGGTGGTAAATACCGAATTCTAATTCCTACACAACACTCATTAGAGTGTTTCCTACATCTCATTTCAGGATTCGGTATTTACCGAATCGGTAATATTACCGATTCGGTAATTTTACCGATTCTGTAAATTACCGAATCCTGAAATAGGCCCCCTACATAGCAAATGCCTAAATACCGGTCGGTAACAGGATATTTACTGAAAATTGGCCGTTATCGACCGGTATTTGGCTTCCTACATATGGCCCTAAGTGATTTAATCCGCAACTTGAACGCATCGCACCGAGGGTCCCCAATCACATGGGCGACCTACAACGTAAGTGGACTAGCCCTCCCTGCCCCATGCAGCCCTGCTACACTCCTTAGCAATTGGGTCTAATTTCTGCCTCTCTCTACTCATAGGCAATTAAATGCCACGACCCTTAATTGAGAGACTGAGATCGGTTCAGCTCACTAATTAAATTATACGAATACCGAGCTGACCATGGCGTAAGTGTCCTTAATTCCCATCAATGTGTATGCCCCCTAACAGTATACCTTGCCCTTATATCCACACTGTCACTTAAATCATTCGGATTTTTCAGTACGGGTGCACTCTACACACGAGAGACTTACACACCCCCATCAACGTGATTCAGATAGACTGCTGATCTGGCACATCTCGGGTAAGAGGTGTGCAACCTTGGTAGCTTGATATAGAAGTTCCCCGTTTTTATTAATTAATTCAGTCCGTCCTCAAGCACGTGCAACTTCGCCTTAGACTGACAAGATTGCTTCTCTCTCACACCAGGGATTCTATTGTCCCTCTATCTAAATTAGTAGGGATTCCAAATGTACACATCAGATGTGTGTCATTCATTGAAATTACTCTCTACTTGGAAAGTAGACTAAATGTATATAACTGAGCAGGCAACTTGGGTCCCTCTGTCTGATTTCTCTCTTTTTTCCAGAGATACTAGGGCGCAGATTTACAAGAAAGTGACGCATCTGTAGAGATGCGTCACTTTCCCTGCACCAACATGCCAAATCCTTGCGTCACCATGGATGCGCCGTATTTACAATACGGCGCACCATGGCGCAAGGATTGACAGATACGTTAGAAATTCTGCGGCATCTGTTGACGGAAAAGTCACGCATTGCTGGAGTCGTGTCGCAAGCACGACGCAACTCCAGCAATGCTCAGGGGCACCCTATGCCTAACATGCTGCGTCACTCCTTACGCCTGCTTCAAGCAGGAGCAGGGTTTTGACGCAGCATGGACGTAAATGTGACTCAGTGAAATCTTGTAGACTTCACTGCGTCACTTTTACGGGGCTTCCTGCGACATAATGCCCACCCTGCATACATTAAAACTGACGCAGGTTTAATGTGGCACAGGGCTTCACAACGTGACGCATCTCCCTAGATGCGTCACGTTGTAAATGGGCCGCAACTTTTACGCTGCCGCTGCGTCACAAAGGTGACGCAGCGACGGTGCAAAAGTGACGCAAGGGGCTTGTAAATCTGCCCCTCCGTGCTCACTCACCTGTCCTGATAATGATCTCAACTGAATGAGATCAGAACGCCGTCGACCTACCTAACTCCTTATTTCATTATATAAAATTAGCAAAATTAGCTTAGTGTTATGTATTTGAAAAAAAAGATGCATGTTTTAATGATTTTCACCCACTAGAGCACTTTTACGTCGGTTTTTTTTTGTGAGCACTGGATCGTGATAATCATTGTTAAATAGAGACAAAACAAAAACAAAAAAAACAAGATAACATGCTGCAATGAATAAAACAATTACAAAAAAATCATTATATGTTGTCCTGCATCACACTCGCCTTTCTAACTAAATTGTTGCATTCGGGCTGCAAATGTAAATATATAAAATAATCTTTTTTTTGTAAAAAGCTTTGCTTTTTAGATACGTATATAGATCTAATTGCCCCCAGTACACCACTGCAAATAATGAACTGTCACACTAACCAGACTTAAAGCTTGGTAGCCCTGTTTAACATAGTTAAATGTAGGCATGGTGTCCCCTGCATATGCAAAAAACTAAAGAGAAGAGTTCTGTTGGGATATGTGATTTATTTTAATCCAAGCAGATGCATTGAAAAGGTAACTGCATCTCTTACACTGAATGTGAACCCATCAATAAGTAATTTACATTTGTTATCAGGGCCACTGGAATTATACAGCATGAAAAGACCAAATTATGCAGCAGAGTTGACTAAATTGTCAGGCAAAAAAAGGCAAATTACGCAACAGAATGCGGCATATTTTGTGATAATATCACTTCATACATTTGTCATTTTTTTAACCCTTTCACACTGCCTGGGTGAAGGCTTGACCTCATTTGAACCAGTTTAATATACAAATATAGTAAAAAGCAAGAGAAAGGTGAACAGTCAACCACTGCATGACAACACCTGTCACTGAGATTTTAGTAACTTTTGCTCCATTTGAGCAAGAAACCATTTTTTTGCTGAAATCTGTAACTTGTGCTGCATACGACGAGTTATGTGGCAATTACAGCAAATCCATAATAAGGCGGAAAACGATGCAGCAGCAGAATCGCATAATTCCAGTGGCCCTGTTCATTACCCAATACAGCAATCATTCATATTACAGTAGCTGCCTGGGCCATCACATACACACGTCTGCATTATTTTGTCTATGCATTTTTACTCTATGCAATGTTGAGAATACCACTAGCCAGACGATCAGTGCTGTCCCTAGAAGTGAATATTAGGATGGAACACATTAAGTCACAGATAAACTAGTGCTACTATTGGACACTCCGAATAATTGCATTTAATTGAAAGGGAGCTGCCAGTCTCATGGAATAGGAGCTCTGCAAATTTATGGTGGATTAACTCGCTCTGCCAAAGTATAAATAACCCGCTTAATATTCACTTTTGGTGGCTAGATTTAATTTGCTTCTGCACATGCCTTACACGCCTACTTCCTTATTTAAGCATCAGTGAGGGGTACATTCAGTCTGCCCCTAATTTTCAAGTTTGTTAATAAAAATAATGATAGTATTATGAAATACAATATGAACACAACTTGGGTCCCGATTCACAAAGGTGTTTTAAAGTTACGATATGCAGAGTCTCTGCACTTAGGACGGAGTCTCCACACTCGGCGCGGAATCCCCGTTCTACAATGTGCCGTGTGGAGTTTCCACCCCGAGTGCAGACTCCACCCCAAGGGTGGAGACTCCACACTCGTACCTTTACTACACGAAGGCGACCTTTGTAAACTGGGTCCAATATTTTTAGTGTGCAGGTTCATCCTACAGGAATAACATTCTTCTCTTTAATACTAAACGTATCATGGAAACTCCTGCTGATGGCATGTGCATGCAGAAGGCAACGGTTAAGTACTTCTACTGGGTGGTTGTTGACTGCTAGGGAATAGCAGTGTGGAGGCCCCCCTCACCATTCCTCGCAGGGGTCACTAATGTTCTGTCACGCTAATTCCTCCCACATCAAAAAAAATGTATAATAAAAAACAAGATAAGGTGTTGCAAAGGCCTAAGTGACATTCAGGTCGTTTCGGAGGACGACTCTTGTGGAAATGTGCGCAGGTGCTGTAAGGCACTTGCTGGCTCCTCTTTGTGCTGCACACACCCGACTATGCCACCCGCCCTCATAGGTTAGTGTGTAGATTTATGTAGCCCGGTTTATCACCCGTGAGTGTAACCAGGCGCTGTCCATGGGCACCGCTAGATTAAGTGATTTGCTCGGAATCACGTGTTGTTCCGACGCCGAGACTTGAACTCGGATCCCCAGCTCCCGAGTCCACAGGTCTGGCCGCTGCGCCACATCCTCTCCTTCATACGTTTTCGTATCTCATGCTCCCTATTTTATCTGTGCTTAGCCTGCACCACATGAAGATACATGGTTGCCACCCATCCGCTGCAGGTGCCTGGCTAGCACCCCATGCCTTCTGTAAAGCCAGGCAAGCATGTCAAAGGTGACAGGTGGGCGAAAGGTGCCACCATGACAGGGCGCCCTTCTCCCATCTCGCAGTGCGGATGTAGTAAGGGCCTGGGTTGCTACACATGCCTGCCTCCCACTCATGTATAGAGTACCGGCAGGAAAGCCAGCCGAAGGGGGCAGGTGAACGAGGGGCGGCACCCAGCCGAAGGGGGCAGGTCAACGAGGGGTGGCACCCAGCCGAAGGGGGCAGGTCAACGAGGGGTGGCACCCAGCCGAAGGGGGCAGGTCAACGAGGGGTGGCACCCAGCCGAAGGGGGCAGGTCAACGAGGGGTGGCACCCAGCCGAAGGGGGCAGGTCAACGAGGGGTGGCGCCCAGCCGAAGGGGGCAGGTCAACGAGGGGTGGCACCCAGCCGAAGGGGGCAGGTGAACGAGGGGTGTCACCAGGGGTGTTGTGAAACCCCCGCTTTAGCAGCTTCAGGGGTGGGGTTCTGTATGAGCCACATCCGTTTGCAATTGAGCAGACAAAACGCTGTTAAATACCGTTATAAAGGAATAACAGCAAGAGAAAGCAGGAGCAGGGAAGAACAAAAGATGGGTAAATAGAAGAGCGGAAGATGGAAGGAATATTGAATGAAAGGAAGAGCGAAAAGATGTATGGATGAGTGGGTGGATAAATAAGTGGGTAGATGGATGAATGTGTGAAAGGATGAGTCAATGGATAGGTGGACGAATAGGTTAAAGGATAGAAGAGTAAAGAGATGGATGGATGAGTGAGTGACTGAGTGAGTGAGTGAATGGCAGGGTGAATAGACACAAGAGGATGGCAGAGTAAAGGGGTGGATATGTGGGTAAATAGACTAGTGAATAGATGACAGAGTGGATGGATTGATGGGCGGATGGCAGGGAGGATGAATGTATGATGGATAGATAGATTAGATAGATGGATAGATGGATAGATAGATAGATACATAGATAGATAGATAGATAGATAGATAGATAGATAGATAGATAGATGGATGGATGGATGGATGGATGGATGGATGGATGGATGGATGGATGGATGGATGGATGGATGGATGGATGGATGGATGGATGGATGGATGGATGGATGGATGGATGGATGGATGGATGGATGGATGGATAGATAGATAGATAGATAGATAGATAGATAGATAGATAGATAGATAGATAGATAGATAGATAGATAGATAGATAGATAGATAGATAGATAGATAGATAGATAGATAGATAGATAGATAGATGTTTGGATGAAAGAGACATGGGACGGTTGGGCTCGCTGGCTTGGTGCCATTAAACATTTTAGTTTACAGTGGGGCTATTTTAATCTTCGGGCTACTTCCTTGGGTGGCACCATGCCACAGCGTTTTGCCCCATCCTTCAGACAGCCTGGGTTGTGAGGGTAAGTGCTCGCCGCACGTGCCTCCTTTTGCCGCCGCCGCTGCTGCTCGGTCCTGTGCTCGGGTTTAGAGCGGATAACCTTGTCACTCAGTATGAGGCATCCATTTCTCTTCTCCCATCAGGAATTCATTTAAGAAGCATTTCACTAAAGAGAACATTGACAGAACCATTCCGGGCTAGATTTATTTGTCTGGCCGTGCAGAGTGAGCCACCGTAGGCTTCTGAGCCGCTGGGATAACTCCCTCCGAGTCCAGTGCTGGGCCCGCGTCCAAGGAGCCGCTCACCGAGGGGAAACCCTGAAGCAGCGTCTCGGCGCACTCACTGATGCTGGATCCAGGCTCACTCACTGATGCTGGATCCAGAGGCTGTGCTCACTCACTGACGCTGGATCCAGAGGCTGTGCTCACTCACTGATGCTGGATCCAGAGTCTGAGCGCACTCAGTGATGCTGGATCCAGAGTCTGTGCTCACTCACTGATGCTGGATCCAGAGCCTGTGCTCACTCACTGGTGCTGTATCTAGAGCCTGTGCTCACTCACGGATGCTGGATCCAGAGCCTGGGCTCACTCAATGACGCTGGATCCAGAGGCTGTGCTCACTCACTGATGCTGGATCCAGAGGCTGGGCTCACTCACTGACGCTGGATCCAGAGGCTGTGCTCACTCACTGATGCTGGATCTAGAGGCTGTGCTCACTCACTGATGCTGGATCCAGAGCCTGAGCGCACTCAGTGATGCTGGATCCAGAGTCTGTGCTCACTCACTGATGCTGGATCCACAGCCTGAGCGCACTCAGTGATGCTGGATCCAGAGACTGATGCTGGATCCAGTGCCTGTGTTCACTCAGTGATGCTGGATCCAGAGTCTGTGCTCACTCACTGATGCTGGATCCAGAGCCTGAGCGCACTCAGTGATGCTGGATCCAGAGTCTGTGCTCACTCACTGATGCTGGATCCAGAGCCTGTTCTCACTCACTGATGCTGGATCCAGAGCCTGGGCTCACTCACTGATGCTGGATCCAGAGGCTGTGCTCACACACTGACACTAGATCCAGAGTCTGTGCTCACTCACTGACACTGGATCCAGAGGCTGTGCTCACTCACTGATGCTGGATCCAGAGTCTGTGCTCACTCACTGATGCTGGATCCAGAGCCCGTGCTCACTCACTGATGCTGGATCCAGAGCCTGGGCTCACTCACTGACACTGGATCCAGAGGCTGTGCTCACTCACTGACGCTGGATCCAGAGGCTGTGCTCACTCACTGACGCTGGATCCAGAGGCTGTGCTCACTCACTGATGCTGGATCCAGAGGCTGTGCTCACTCACTGATGCTGGATCCAGAGGCTGTGCTCACTGATGCTGGATCTAGAGGCTGTGCTCACTCACTGACGCTGGATCCAGAGGCTGTGCTCACTCACTGATGCTGGACCTAGAGGCTGTGCTCACTCACTGATGCTGGATCCAGAGCCTGAGCGCACTCAGTGATGCTGAATCCAGAGTCTGTGCTCACTCACTGATGCTGGATTCAGTGCCTGTGTTCACTCAGTGATGCTGGATCCAGAGTCTGTGCTCACTCACTGATGCTGGATCCAGAGTCTGTGCTCACTCACTGATTCTGGATCCAGAGCCTGGGCTCACTCACTGACGCTGGATCCAGAGGCTGTGCTCACTCACTGACGCTGGATCCAGAGCCTGTGCTCACTCACTGATGCTGGATCCAGAGGCTGTGCTCACTCACTGATGCTGGTGCCTCTGCACTCACTGATGCTGGATCCAGAGGCTGTGCTCACTCATTGATGCTGGATCCAGTGTCTGTGGTCAACGGGTGCATCATTTGCGTATGGCCCCTCTACCCCACCCACACCACCGTTTATGAAGTGTTGTCAAACCTTTCAAAATTACACAAGGGACATTAGGGGGCAGATTTATGTTAGACTTGCGCCACTTTTACGCCGCCGTTGCGTCACTTTTGTGTCGCAGCGGCGGCGTAAACCCTGCGCCACATTGCGCCCTATTTACATCGTGACGCATCTGTGGAGATGCGTCACTGTGTAAAGCCCTGCGCTACATTAAACCTGCGTCAGGTTTAATGTATGCAGGGTGGGCGTTCCAGCGGAAAAAGCCTCGGAAAAGTGACGCAGTGAAATCTACAAGATTTCACTCAGTCACATTTCCGACGCTGCTGCGTCAAAACCTTTCGCCTGCTTGAAGCAGGCGTAAGGCATGACGCTGCATGTAAGGTATGGGCAGCCCCTAAACATTACTGGAGTTGCGTCGTGCTTGCGACACGACTCCAGCAATGCGCCGCCCTTACGTCATCAGATGCATCACGCATCTGTTTATCCTTGCGCCACGATGCGTTGCATTGTAAATGCGGCGCATCTGTGGTGGCGCAAGGGTAAACTTGCGTGACGCATCTTTCCTGGCGCATCCCTGCTGATTTGCAGGGATGCGCCAGGAAACATAAATCTGCCCCTAAAAGTTTAATGCCGGTGTCTTGAACTGCCTTTTTGTTTATGGCTAGGAAGCGCAAAAAAAAAAAAAAAAATACACGAGATACTGATAGGAGTTTAGATGAAGCATAAAATGTCGCTCATGGAATTTTTCTGAACATTTCTGCTCGAATCAACAAAAATCAAGCAAATTGTTACGTTGTACGAAAAAACGTTTTTTTAACATTTATTGTAACATGAAATTCAAAAATTAATCAATCAATCCATCAAGGAATTTGTAAAGCGCACTACTTACCCGTGAGGGTCTCAAGGCGCTGAAGGGAGGGGGGAACCGCTACTGCTCGAAGAGCCAGGTCTTGAGATGTCTTCTGAAGGTGAGCAGGTCCTGGGTCTGCCGTAGGTGGGTGGGGAGGGCGTTCCAAGACTTGGCGGCGAGGTAGGAGAATGATCTGCCGCCGGTGGTCTTTCGTTGGATGCGGGGGGCGGCCACGAGGGCGAGGTTTGCTGAGCGGAGCTGGCGGGTGGGGGTGTAGAAGTTGAGTCTGTCGTTCAGGTAGGCTGGTCCGGTGTTGTGGAGTGCTTTGTGTGCGTGGGTGAGGAGTTTGAAGGTGATCCTCTTGTCGACAGGGAGCCAGTGCAGGTCTTTCAGGTGGGGGGTGATGTGGCTGCGTCGGGGTACGTCGAGGATCAGACGTGCAGAGGCGTTTTGGATGCGTTGTAGTCGATGCAGGTGTTTGGCTGGGATTCCTGTGTAGAGTGCGTTGCCGTAGTCCAGCCTGCTGCTGACGAAGGCCTGTGTAACAGTTCTCCTTGTTTTGGACGGGAACCACTTGTAGATCCTGCTGAGCATGCGGAGGGTGTTGTAGCAGAAGGAGGAGACGGCGTTGATCTGCTTCGACATGTAGAGGGAGGAGTCGAGGACGAATCCGAGGTTGCGTGCGTGGTCGGTGGGTGTGGGTGCCGTTCCCAGCGTTGTAGGCCACCACGAGTCGTCCCAGGCCGAGGGGGTGGATCCGAGGATGAAGACCTCCGTCTTGTCCGAGTTCAGTTTCAGACGGCTGCTCTGCATCCATTCGGCGACGGCCTTCATTCCCTCGTGGAGGTTCGTTTTGGTGGTGTGCGGGTCCTTGGTGAGGGAGAGGATGAGCTGGGTGTCGTCGGCATAGGAGATGATGTTGAGGTTTTGCTGACGGGCTACTTGTGCGAGGGGGGCCATGTAGATGTTGAACAGCGTCGGGCTGATGATCCCTGGGGTACGCCGCAAATGATGTCGGTGGCTTCGGATAGGAAGGGTGGGGGTCGGACTCTCTGGGTTCTACCGGAGAGGAAGGATGTGGTCCAGCTGAGGGCTTTCTCATGGATCCCGGCTTCTTGAAGGCATGTTTTTAGGGTGCGATGGCAGACCGTGTCGAAGGCAGCCGAAAGGTCCGGGAGGATGAGGGCTGAAGTTTCACCGTTGTCGAGTTGTCGCCTGATGTCATCTGTGGCGGCGATGAGGGCTGTTTCAGTGCTGTGGTTTCGTCTGAACCCGGACTGGGACGGGTCCAGGATGTTGTTGTCTTCGAGGTGGCGGGTTAGTTGCGCGTTGACGATTTTCTCGATGACCTTCATCGGGAACGGGAGGAGGGAGATGGGTCGGAAGTTCTTGAGGTCCTTGGCGTCCGCCTTGGGCTTCTTGAGGAGGGCGTTGATTTCGGCGTGCTTCCAGCTGTCCGGGAATATGGCTGTCTCGAAGGAGGCGTTGATGACCTTCCGTAGTTGGGGTGCGATGGTTGCGTCAGCTTTGTGGAACACGTGGTGAAGGCAAGGGTCTGACGGTGAACCAGAGTGGATGGAGTTCATGACCTTGCGTGTTTCTTCGTCGTTGACGTTGGTCCAGGAGGTCAGGTGGTTGGTCCAGGTGGTGTTCGCGGGGGGGAGTCTGGCGCGGTCGTGTTGATCGGGATGTTGAAGCTGTTGTGGATGTCTGCTATCTTCTGGTGGAAGAAGGTTGCCAGAGCGTTGCACAGTTCTTGTGAAGGCGGGACGTCATTGGCGTTGGCGTTGGGGTTGGAGAGTTCCTTCACGATTCTGAAGAGCTCTTTGCTGTTGTGTGCGTTGTTGTCCAGTCTGTTTTTGAAGGAGGATCTTTTGGCCATTCTGATGAGGTGGTGGTGTCTACGAGTGGTGTCCTTGTGGGCTGCGTGGCTGTCAGGTGTGCGATCGTGGAGCCATTTCTTCTCCAGTTTCCGGCAGGCGCGTTTGGAGGTCTGTAGCTCGTCGGTGAACCAGGTGGCTTTCTTGCTGGCGTGGTTGATGGGGGGTTTCCTGAGTGGTGCGGGGGTGTTGGCGCAGTCTTCAATCCACTGTCAGAGGTTGCGGGCTGCTGTGTCTGGGTTGGTGGAGGCCGCAGGTGGGTTCTGGGCGAGGGTGGAGGTCAGTTGGTCTTTGGTGACTTTGCTCCAGCAGCGACGTGGGAGTTGTTGGGTGCGGTGGTGCGTGGTTGGCTTCTTGAAGGTGAAGTGGATGCAGCGGTGGTCGGTCCAGTGGAGTTCAGTGGTGTGGTCGAAGGCGACGTGGGTGCCTGTGGAGAAGATGGGGTCTAGCGTGTGGCCGGCGGCATGGGTGGGTGTGGTGACGAGCTGTCTGAGGCCGAGGTTTGCCAGGTTGTCGATCAGGGTGGTAGTGTTGGCATCGTTGTTGTTCTCGAAGGTGGAAGTTCTGGTCCCCGAGGAGGATGTAGTCCGTGGAGGCGAGTGCGTGGGTGCTGTCGAGGTCAGTGATGGAGCCGCTGAACGGCGCCCTGGGTCCCGGGGGTCTGTAGCTGAGCATTCCTCTGAGGGTGGTGTTGGGGTCGGTGTGGATTTGGAAGTGCAGGTGTTCGGCGGTCTTGAGGGTGTCCTCTGCGTGGGTGGAGACCTTGAGGGTGGACTTGTGGACGATGGCTATTCCTCCTCCGATTCCTCTGGTGCGGTCTTTGCGGGTGATCTTGTAGCCGTCAGCGATGGCTATTGCGATGTCGGGCACCGAGGAGTCGTTCCACCAGGTCTCGGTCAGGAAGGCCACGTCGGGGGCGGCGGTGTCATGTCGAGCAGGTCCCAGAGCTCGACGGCGTGTCTGCGTGCGGAGCGGGTGTTGAGGAGTATGCAGCGGAGGTGGTTGGGTCTGGTCTTTGGCTGGCTCTGTCGCAGGTGAAGCTGCAGCTGGGCAGGAGAAAGGTCCGTGGGTGCGCTTCGGGGTGGCCTGGAAGCAGCTGTGGTTTCGGCCGGTATTGAGTGAGTGGAGGGCGGCGGCGTCGTAGCGGTGTCTGGCGTAGTGGTGTTCATGGGGTCCAGGGTTCTGGCGCTGGGCGCGGGCCAGACGCGGACGGGTGCAGACGGGCTCGGCTCTCTGGCATGCCAGCGGCACGGCCGTGCAGCGGCCTGCATTATGAGGGGGGACGAGGGAGGGAGGAGCAGCTAGGAGGGGGGAGCGGGAGGAATCGGGACACGGGAGGGCGGGGCCGCAGGGGAGGCAGCGGCGGGAAACGCGGGGCGGCGGGAGGGGGTGTGGAGGAACAAGCGGACGGAGCACAGAGGGGAGCAACTAACAGGCTAACAGAGCAAAGGGGGCGCAAGGGGCAACAGAGGGGGTACAGTTAGCAACAGTAACAACAAAAAGGAATAAAAATGCACGGAGCACAATCAGACACACAGTCAGGGGCAGACAAGGATACTTACAAGCCCACCACTGGGCTTGTAAGTATTTACAGAGATACGACCACACCGCCCAAACGAGACCATTCCTGGGAGCCATACCTTAGTGATCACACATTGCTAATGGAAGTCTGAGGCACAGCAGACCAGAGGTGGAAGATCAGACGTCTCACTGTGCTCTCCTTGCAGTGTTCCACCAGCTTAGGGTGTGTGGACCTGTCATGAGAGAAACATTCATCCCTGTCAGGGCTTACCACCCCTGGAACACCACCCTGTACACCCAGTGTGACGGCTCCTCCGCTAAGACGGAGGAGCGTCGCCGCACTGAGAAAGTCAAAAAGGTAAAAATAAAATGATAATAACTCAATGTTATTATCATTTTATTTTTACCTCCTTGCTCAGCTGGGTCGGGCGGGCTGCTCTGCTCACAGAGCAGGGCAGGGGAGGAGTGGTTTGCCCGCCTAATGCACATGACTCTTTGGCCGGCACTCTGGGCCTGGTCAAACCGTCTTGTTCACTTTGCATGTTCTCCATGCAGGCTCAATTACAGCCTACATGGAGAACATGCCCAGCCTCCTATTCTCTGGCTGAGCGCCGATCCACAGCACTCAGACCAATCACAATGCTGCATTGCAGCATTGCAGCATTGTTATTGACTATCGGGAGGCAGTGAGCCGGGTGTTTCTTGCTTCCTGCCCTGTGGGCAAAGAGGAGTGAGAGAAGGAGGAGATGGCAGGGGCAGGCAGGTAAGTGTATTTTTATTTTTATTTTAACTCCATTCCACCTCGAAACGCCTCCCCGCCGATAAATACCAGCCGCCACTGCGTACACCCACTGCTGGGCCTGTTGGGACACACCATAATTACTTTTAGCTCACCTTCTACTTGACACAAATGTGTGATGCAGACCGCACCTGGGAGTCACCATTATACCGCCCCTTCACCCATTGTAAGGGGGTACTGGCATGAAAATCCCTTGTGGGAGACCTTGGAATAACTCACTGTATAATGACTACTCAGACACAATCTGAGGTGCGTAACTCTGCTTGGTGACACAATGCACCGAAATCAGCACCAGCATATGGGGTGTGGACCCCCACTGAGAGACCGTAGGACAATTTTGAACTCATCCATAGCTTTTGTACTCAGGTCAGGGATTCAGTCTCTTACTGCAGCCTCCACATGAATGTGCACCTGTTGCTGGAAAGTGTCTCATATGCAAGCCTGTTTCCTGACACTCTTGAACACTTCCCTATACACCCACGCCTCAGTCTTAGCATGGTGTGTAGACCCTGTATGCACCCCCGTGGAGCATAGGTCTATTGTTCTGATCCACTGCTTGGCCCATGGCTGGGCCACTGCTGGCCACATAGCTGGCACTGCTGGACCTGTGTCTGATGTATAGATGACTCCTATGATATACCAGATCTATCACTTTGAACCAACTACTCAGTCAAGTCTAGTGTGCAGACCCTTCTTGACAACACTAAGACATCTCACTGTGCACCCATTACACTGCCCTGCCCTGGGTATAGAGCTCATTTAAAAGTCCATGTACAGCTCCCTCTTGGGTGTATATCTCCGATACTGACTCATGCTTTGTGACCTCAAACCATGCCTCTTTGTGCACCGCTGCTGGGATCGGGCTGCAAGACCACAAGAATACTTTTAAGTGGATCAACAGGTGGGCCTAGGACTCAAGCATGGACTCCTCTTTCGAGACCTTTTGTTCATCGCTCAGACACGACACTCAATTCGTAATAGTTACTCACTCACTCACTCTTATCTACACCCAGAACACCTAGAAGCCACAGTTTATCTTAAAAATGGAGAGCGACACTGAAATGACTAACTCTCTCAGTAAGCTTTTGTACAACTTGTGCACTTTTGGGGTCACACTGAGGTCCTCTTTATACAGAAGGTGGCCACTGCACATCACGGATAGAAGTGGGAAGGTCTGGCTTATGTAAATGAGTCCCAGAAGAACTCAACTGTTGCGTAAAAGGATCCTAGTCCCCATAACTGACTGTAATTGTGGGATTTGTCTGGATCACTTTTGCCATGACAAGAGCACAGGTCTGTGCATTTTCACTCAGAGACATTCTATCTGAAGGTCACCCTCACTTGGATGTGTCCCTTATTCCAAGAAGCTATGTGTTAGAAATAGGGGTCTCTAGTTGGCAGAGGTAGGCACCTTTGTCCAAATAGGGACTCTTGCTTCTAGTCAGGGTAAGGGGGATACACACTTTAGATAACCCCTGCTCACCACCTGGGTAGCTTGGCATGAGCAGACAGACTTATCCCAAAGGCAATGTGTAAAGTATTTGTACTCAAGACACACAGTAATACAGTGATAACCCCACAAATGAACACCACACTAGTTTAGAAAAATTAAGTATCTTTATCTAAACTCAACAAGACTAAAACGACAAAAATCCAACATACATGTAATAAGAATATGACTTTAAAAAGGTTTCATACAGCTGGGTCCATAGAAAACTATGAATGCATGATTTCTGTCAAAGTACCTGTAGTTGCGACAAAATTCACAAGGCCAAACAGCCGCAGAGATGGGAAGCATTGAAAAACACAGAGTTCCTGAGACCCTGGGAAGGTGATGCGACAGTTCTGCTGCACGCAGGAGAAGTGATGCGTCAAATCCGGTCTTTAGGGGGAAGTGATGCGTTGATTTTGTGACGTTTCTGGTCCGCGTGTGATGCTTCGGAAAAACTTGCAGCACAGGTACTATGCATGGAAATCCGGGCTGTGTCGGCGATCGATGCGGCGGCGTCGAGCTGTGCTGTGTCGGTTTCTTCAGCCACGATGCGTCGGTTCTTGCAATGACGACAGGCGCTGTGTTGGTTTCAGCAGCAGGGCCGCGATGCATGGAGATTCTTCGTGCACATCGGTGTTACGTCAGAAAAACAGCCGCAAGAAGACCGATGCATCAATTTTCTTGTAGTTGCGTTGCGGTTCCAGCTCCCAACAGCAGGAAGAACCTCCAGAGGCCCAACACAGTCACAGGCACCTCTTGGCAGTTCAGAACTCCCAGCAAGGAAGTTCAGGGGAGCTGGGGCTGAAGTCTCTATGTCCCTGAGACTTCAGAACAGGAGGCAAGCTCTACTCAAGCCTTGGAGATATTCCTCAAGCAGGGGGACACAGCACACAACAAAGTCCTTTCCATTCCTTGACAGAAACAGCTACTGCAGGCCAACCCCAGACAGCACACAGCAAAGGGGCAGTACTCCTCTAGTTTCTCCAACTCTTCTCCTTGGCAAGGGTTCCAGAAGTAGTCTAACTCTCGGGGGTTTTAGGTCTGGCACTTATACCCAAAAATGTCTTTGTTCTCTTTGTGCAAGGGTCACTGTGCCCAGTCCAAACCAGTTCTGCCCTCACTGGTGCAGTATGACCACAGGGGGTGGAAAAAGAATTGTGCAAGGGAGACGGGCCCTATTCAGGCGCAAAGAAATCTCCTCCCACTACTCTAAATTCGGCCAAGGTCTATTCAGCTCAGCTCTGAGTCATCCAGGAAGCGCCAGACACATCTCAACCCCCTAGGGGCTGTCTACAGTGAATGCACATCCCCAGCCCCTGTCACTCCAAAACCAGACAGTCAATACACAAATAGGCAGAGGCACACAGAATGGTTAGACAAGAAAATGCCTGAGTTCAGGGGGCCTAAACGTTATTTCTCTATCTTGTCCCAATGGGAAGTTATATTTATAAGAAGTTACATAGCATTTCCCATTCTATCCTATGAGGCAAGATACCCTTTCAATAGTGAAAAACTAAATTGGCAGTATTTCACCATCAGGGCATGTCACACACACCAGTACATGTCCTACCTTTCACATACACTGCACCTTGCCCCGGTGGCACCTTGGGCCTACCATAGGGGTGCCTGACATGTAAGAAAAAGGATGGTTAGGGCCTGGCAAGTAGGTGCACTTGCCAAGTCGACATGGCAGTTAGCAACTCTGCACAGACACTGCAGGTCTGAGTTACCTTTTCAGAGCTACTCATGTGGGTGGCACAATAAGTGCTGCATGTCCACTAGTAGCATTTGATTTACAGGCCCTGGCACACTTCATTGCACTTTACTAGGGACTTATTAGTTAATCAAATATGCCAATCAGGAAGAACCAATTGTAACAACAATTTGCACAGGGAGCACTTGCACTTTGACACTGATCTACAGTGGCAAAGTGCCCAAAGCATCTAAGCCAGCAAAAACGAAATCCAGCACAGCATCAAAAATACAGAAAGTAGAGGCAAAAAGTCCAGGGAAACAACCCAAAGATGCCAATTCTAACACGTGTCCCCTCCAGCTGAAAGATGGGGAGAACTACCCACCCTCTTGGGAGTTCTCATCAGTAAGGCGGAAGAATCTGGACAGACCATCAGCATTGGCGTGTTCTGTACTAGGGTGGTGTTCCACCGTAAAGTCCATTCCCTGTAAGGAGATGGACCACCTCAACAGTTTTGGATTTTCACCCCTCATTTGCATCAACCATCTGAGGGGCCTGTGGTCTGTCTGAACCTGGAAGTGAGTCCCATACAAGTAGGGTCTTAGCTTCATCATTACCCAGACCACAGCAAAGGCTTCTCTTTCAATTGCACTCCACCTCTGTTCCCTGGGAAGTAGCCTTCTACTAATGAAAGCTATGGGTTGGTCCAAGCCCTCATCATTCAATTGTGAGAGTACTGCTCCCACACCATGCTCTAAAGCATTTTTCTGAAGAACAAATTCTTGGGAGAAGTTGGGTGTCTTGAGCATGGGCGCTGTGCACATGGCAGATTTCAGGGCATCAAAATTGGTCTGACAGGCATCGGTCCAGTTCACTTTTCTTGGCTGCTTTCATGAAGTCAGCTCTGTCAAGGGGGCAACAATGGTGCTGCTATATCCCTTGACAACCCATCTGTAGTACCCAGTGAGTCATAAAAAGGCTCTCACCTCTGTCTGGGTCTTGGGGGGCTCTCAAGCCAGAATGGTGTTGATCGTAGACTGTAGGGGCGCCACCTGGACGCTTCCTACCTGGTGCCCTAAGTACACTACAGATCCCTGCCCTATCTGGCACTTACTGGTCTTTATAGTGAGGCCTGCCTTCTGCAGAGCCTTAAACACTTCACAGAGGTGTTGCAAGTGTTCCTCCCAGCTGGAGCTGAACACAGCAGTGTCATCCAGGTTGGCGGCACTGAAATCCTCCTGCCCAGACTTTACCTGGTTGACCAGTCTCTGGAATGTGACAGGGGCGTTCTTCAAATCAAAGGGTATGACACAGAACTGGTAGTGCCCCTCTGGCATTAAAAATGCAGCCCTATCTCTTGCCCCATCAATCAAGGCAATCTGCCATTACCCAGACGTTAGATCAAACGTACTAAGGTACCAGGCAGCCCCCAGCCGATCAATGAGCACCTCAGCTCTGGGATGGGGTGCCTATCAGTCCTGATGGTGGCAGTGAGCCCACGGTAGTCCACACAGAACCGGAGTTCAGGAGTGGCACTGGGGGCAGCAGCTTTAGGAACCAAGATCACTGGGCTAGCCCAGGGGCTGCTAGAGGGCTCTATCACCCTTAACACCAACATCTTGGAATCCTCTTCCTTGATGCGGGCCCTGATTTTGTCAGTTACTCTGTAAATTTTATGTTTTTCAGGTAAACTGTCCCCAGTGTACCCATCATGGACACACCAGTTGGTGATTCCCGGAGTCAGGAAGAACACGGAGGAGAACTGCCCCAGCACCTGGTGACAGTCCCTCTGCTGATTTGGCGTCAGGGTGGGAGAGAGGTTCACTCCATCCACTGACCCATCATGTTCCTTGGCTGACAGGAGGTCAGGAAGAGGCTCACTCTCATCTTCCATTCCATCATCTGTAGCCAGGAGCATTTTGACTTCAGACCTCTCAAAGTGAGGTTTGAGGCAGTTCACGTGTAGGAACCTCAAAGGGCTCCTTGGAGTCTGCAAGTTGACTAAGTAGGTCACATTACTCTTGCACTCCACCACCTCAAATGGACCAGTCCACTTGTCTTGGAGCGTACAAGGCTCCACTGGTGCGATCACCCAAACTTTTTGGCCAGGCTGAAACTCAACCAGATTTGCATTCTGGTCATACCAAAATTTCATCTCCTCCTGGCTGGCTTCCAAGTTCGACTGAGAGATTTTCTTGAAGCGTTGAGTCTGGTTTCTGAAGGCCAGCATGTAGCTGAACACATACTAGGAGTTTTCTCCCAGCCCTCCTTCACCAGACCCAGATGTTCTCTCACAGAGTGCCTATACAGCAATTCAAAGGGACTGAACCCTAAGGAATTCTGCGGTACCTCCCTGTATGCAAAGAACAGGCATGGTACTAAGACATTCCACTTACATCTAATGGGTTCTACAAGACCCTTTATCATGCCTTTCAGGGTTCGGTTGAATCTCTCAACCAACCTTTTCCCTTGGGGATGGTAAGGAGTGGTGAATTTGTACATTATACCGCACTCCTCCCACAGTAACTTCATATACCAGGAAATGAAATTTGTACCACAGTCAGAGACCACCTCCCCGGGGAACCCCACATGGGAAAAGATACCCATCAATGCAAGGCTCACCACAGGAGCTGTGATTGTCCTGAGAGGTACAGCTTCCGGGTACTGGGTGTCATGGTGCACCAAGACCAAGATAAACTTGTTGCCTAAGGCTGTCTTGGGTTCCAGTGGCCCCACAATGTCAATGCCCACCTGCTCGAAAGGGGTGCTCACCACAGGAAAGGGTTGGAGGGGAGCCTTACACTTACCTCCAGTCTTGCCACTTACCTGTCAAATCTGACAAGACCTATAATTTGTGTCAACGTGCTTCTGCATTTGGGGACAGTAAAAGTGGGTGACAAGCCAGTAATAGGGCTTGTCACATCCCAACTGTCCTGCCAAAGGCACGTCATGAGCCAGACCCAGTAGGAAGGTCCTGTAGCACGCGGGTATCACCAGCACATGGGCAGCCCCGGGCTCAGTAACCTTAGACTCATTGTAAAGGAGACCATTCGCCCAATACATCAAATGTGATCCAGACAGACCACCTGCTGCCTGGTCTGCAGACTGCTGCCGCAAACCAACAAGAGTAGGGCATTCCACCTGCGCCTTGCAGAACTCCTCCCTAGAGGGACCTCCTTCCTGCTGCCAATGGGTCAGCTCAGGCACGTCGTTCAGTTCGGCCACTTGCTCCCCTGTAGGCTCTAGGGCATTCCCCTCAGGTTCTGCCACCTCCTTGGCCATGGCAACTTCGGGGCTGGTTTCCCACATCCCCTGCCCTTCCTCTTTCTGGTAGGCACCTGGGCCACTCTCTCAGGCTCCAGGTCCTCTTGATCACCCCTATTGGCTGCCATTGACCGAGTGGTCACACAGGCCCACTCAGGCAGTCCCAACATCTTTAAATGGGCCTGGCGCTCCACCTCCTTCCAAGGTGAGCTCTCCAGGTCATTGCCAAGCAGACAGTCAACAGACATGGACGGACTTACAACAACCTTCAAGGAACCTGAGCCCCCCATCCCCCCCTCAAGGGGGAACCTGCACCACCTTACACAGGCGATCAGAGTTGTCTGCAGCAACTACAGGGTGAAGTACATTGGGGATGACATGCACTTCAGACACCCACTGACACCCGACAGATGTCACACTGCCTCCTGTGTCTCTCAGAGCCTCCACCCTCCTCTCATTGATGGTCATCCACTACAGGTACTTTTTAGTGTTATCCGGCAGACAGGTTTCCTGGACCATCTCTCTATCTCTTAATGAGATAAAGGTCATCACAGCTGGCTCCCCACCCTCACTAGGAACCAACTCCTCCCCCATCACTACACTAACTAACCCCGGTGACGGTGCACCAGTGGGCGCTGGTGGTGCCTTGAGGCACTTGTGATCATTCTGCATGTTACCCTCCTGACACACATGCATAACACTTGCGTGGACCCCCGTTGTCAGGCCTACCCTTAGGGGGCTATGACTTCTTAGAACTGGGGGGCTTGGAATCCTCACCCTGTGAAATTCTTTTGGGCCCTTTAGAGAACTCCTTTTGGTTACCCTTGTCCCTCCCACTCTTCTGCTGGGGACCCTGCCTACCTTTGGCTGAGTTTCCCACATACCCCTTGTGGACCCTGGTACTCGTCCAGCGGTCCGCCTCCTGACCAAGCTTCCTGGGATCAGTCAGCTTACTATCCATCAGATGCTGGTGCAGCTCTGGAACACAAAGACTACTCAAGTGCTCCCAACCAATCAGAACTTACAACCCCTGGTAATCAGTTACCTTGCTGCCCTTTATCCAGCCATCCATTGCTCTGCAATACATGTTCACACACTTAATCCACCTGTTGGAGTCAAGTTTCTTGAAAGACCTAAACTTTTCCCTGTTCTGCTCAGGTGTGAGCCCATACCTGAGGCATAAAGCCTCCTTCATATTGGGATAGGTAAGAGCACCCGCCTCCTTCAAAGGTGTCCGAGTGTTCCTCCCATTGACCTCAAAGTGTCTCCACAGGCCCGCCCCCCAATTCTTCTCAGGGACCTTGTTCATACTCCGTGCTGCCTCATAAGATGCAAACCATGCATAAATATCCACCCCCTTCTGGAAATTCTGTACTAGATCTTTGGGAATGTAAACCTTACCCCCTTGTACTGGCTGTGCGCTGCCACCATTTTACTGCACTCCACCTGTTTGGCCTGGATGTCCAGCTCTCTCATGCTTAACTCGTGTGCCAAAACCAATTTCTTTTCCTTCAAAGCACAAGCACTCTTGCTCTCCTCTGCCATCTTTTTTTCTCTATGGCAGCTTTTTTGTTCTCCATTTCCAATTGTTTCATCTGGAGCATCATAACTTCCAATTTATGATCCCTGACCCTTTGATTCTCCTCCATTTCCTCTAGAGACAAATTCCTGGAAGAATGATTGCTGCCAGCCCTAGAGACTGCTCGCCCAACAGGCAAATCCTGGGATCTGTAACCATTTTCTGACACCCCCTATCCACAACTGCATCCCCTGCCTCCTCAGCTTGTCTGGCCTCCCACAAGGCCCCTAAGGCCTTCTGCAGCTCCTCTTTCCTAGAATGGCTCTTCATGGGACATCCAAAGCTCTTGCAGAATTTCTTGAGTTGCTCTACTTTGTAACTATTTTACATTTCAATGTCAAACTCCGACTATGCAGCCTCACTTGCTGATTTGCCATTCAGAGACATGATGGGTGGATAGCTCAAGGGTCAGATCAAAAATAGAACCAAAAATAAAACACTGTATGCGGTTGCGTAGTGGTCTGCAATAAACTAGTGATGTACACCAATCACTGTGGGTCAAGTACAAATACAAGTTCAAATCCTCACCGCTGACCACCAATGTTAGAAATGGGGGTCTCTAGTTGGCAGATGTAGGTACCTTTGTCCAAATAGGGACTCTTGCTTCTAGCCAGGGTAAGGGGTATGTACACTTTAGATAACCCCTGCTCACCCCCTGCGGAGCTTGGCATGAGCAGATAGACTTATACCAAAGGCAATGTGTAAAGTATTTGTACTCAAGACAAATAGTTATACAGTGATAACACCACAAATGGACACCACACCAGTTTAGAAAAATAAAGTATCTTTATCTAAACTCAACAAGACCAAAACGACAAAAATCCAACATACATGTAAATAAGAATATGACCTATAAAAGGTTTAAACAACTGGGTCCATAGAAAACTATGGATGCATGATTTCTCTCAAAGTACCTGTAGTTGCGACAAAATTCACAAGGCCAAACAGCTACAGAGATGGGAAGCGTTGAAAAACAAAGAGATGCGCCAGGTCCTGAGACACTGGGGAGGCGATGCAACAGTCTTGCTGCATGCAGGAGAAGTGATGCGTCGAATCCGGTCGGTAGGGGGGAAATGATGCGTAGATACCGAGACGGTTCTGGTCCGCAGGTGATGCATCTGGAAAACATGCCGCACATATACGATGCATGGAAATCCGGGATGTGTCAGCGATTGATGCTGTGCTGCGTCAGTTTCGTCAGCCGCGATCCCTCGATGTGTAGGTTCTTGCAGTGGCTACAGGCGCTGCGTCGGTTTCGGCAGCGGCGATGCGTAGAGATTCTTCTCGCACAGTGGTGCTGCATCGGAAAAACAGCTGCAAGAAGAGTGATGCATTGTTTTCTTGTAGTTGCATTGCTTGTCAGCTCCTAACAGCAGGAACAACCTCCAGAGGCCCAAAACAGTCACAGGCACCTCTTGGCAGGTCAGAACTCTCAGCAAGGAAGTTCAGGGGAGCTGGGGCTGAAGTCTTTGTGCCCCTGAGACTTCAGAACAGGAGGAAAGCTCTACTCAAGCCCTTGGAGAGCTTCCTCAAGCAGGGGGACACAGCGCACAGCAAAGTCCTTGTCCTTTCCTTGGCAGAACAGCTACTGCAGGCCAACCCCAGACAGCACACAGCAAATGGGTAGTAATCCTCCGCCAGTTTCTCCAGCTCTTCTCCTTGACAAAGGTTCCTCTTGATTCCAGAAGTAGTCTAAATCTCTGGAGTTTTAGGTCTGATACTTATACCCCAAAATGTCTTTGTTCTCTTTGAACAAGGGTCTCTGAGCCCAGTCCAAACCAGTTCTCTCCTCACTGATGCAGTATGACCAAAGGGGATGGAGGCAGCATTGTGCAAGGTCTATTCAGCTCAGCTCTGAGTCATCCAGGAAGGGCCAGGCACACCTCCCCCCCCCCCCCCCCAGTGGCTGTCTACAGTGAATGCACATCCACAGCCCCTGTCACTCCAAAACCAGACAGTCAATACACAAACAGGCAGAGGCACACAGAATGGTTAGACACGAAAATGCCTACTTTCTAAAAAGTGGCATTTTCAAACACATAATTTAAAAACCATCTTTACTAAAAGATGTGTTATTAAATTCTGAGTTCAGAGAGCCTAAACTTTATTTCTCTATCTTGTCCCAATGGGAAGTTATATTTGTAAGATGTTACAAAGCATTTTCCATTCTATCCTATGGGGCAAGATAGCCTTTCATTAGTGAAAAACGAAATTAGCAGCATTTCACAATCAGGGCATGTTACACACACCAGAACATGTCCTACCTTTCACACACACTGCACCCTACCCATGGGGGTACCTTGGACCTACCATAGGGGTGCCTTACATGTAAGAAAAGGGAATGTTCGGGCCTGGCAAGTAGGTGAACTTGCCAAGTCGACATGTCGGTTAACAAACTGTGCACAGACACTGCAGTGGCAGATCTGAGTTATCTTTTCAGAGCTACTCATGTGGGTGGCACAATCAGTGCTGCAGGCCCACTCGTATCATTTGATTTACAGGCCCTGGCACACTTCAGTGCACTTTACTAGGGACTTATCAGTTAATCAAATATACCAATCAGGGAGAACCAATTGTAACAACAATTTACACAGGGAGCACTTGCACTTTGACACTAATCAGCAGTGGCAAAGTGCCCAAAGCATCTAAGCCAGCAAAAACGAAATCCAGCACAGCATGAAAAATACAGGAGGTAGAGGCAAAAAGTCAGGGGAAACCACGCCAAAGATGCCAAGTCTAACATTATGGTTCACGCAAAACCTGCCACTCTCTGACCCTCTGGGGTAATCAGTAAGGATTCAGAGTCCACTAATATGCAGCATCACCTTCCAGGACATATTTCGTACTGCTGACTGTAACTGTCTGAATACAGTTGTGTTTTAGAATTCTTCACCCAAGATTGAGTGATTAGCATGATATCAAACCAGCAAATGTATCCGATTAAGAGGAATTTAATGCAATATTCAATTACTTAAAAATAGCAAGGATTGGATTAGAATGAACTGTGAACTTACCCCTTAGTGGAAAAACAATGGATTTATGCAAATACGCAAAGACAATGTTTTCAACCTCAGTGTGGGAAAGAACCAGGGTATGAGCCAAAGTGTGATGGTGAGAGAGAGGAATCATATTTCGAGAGACTGAACTGAATGAGGATGAAACATAGCTCATACAACCATTCCTTAATGTGAATATGTATTGTGTGCTGAGAACTGGGCAAATGATTCAAAGACTTGACATAAATGACAGTAACTTAAATTATAAAATCTTTGACCTGCACCTACTTCCAGGAATTAATGAAATCTTGGGAAGAAGTTTCAAAAGGAAAGGAAGCATGGTCCTGGGCACTTTCAATGTAGAGAAGTGTTTTTTCATTTACTGGATCTACTTGCTACCTGCTGAAAACTTCAATATAAAATAATTCTAGACAAAGCGGGGCATTGTTCACGAACTAGTATAGGTGGACAACTAACCTGGCCACTGGTTCTCACAATGCCTCTGCGTAAGATCAAAAGGTTATGGAACTGAGGGCCTGATTTAGATCTTGGCAGAAGGATTACTCCATCACATCGTTGATGGATAACCCGTCCACCAAAATATAAATCCCATAGGATATAATGGGATTTATATTTAGGCGGATGGGATATCCGCCAGCATTGTGACGGAGTAACCTGTACGCCAAGATCTAAATCACGCCCTAAATTCGGCCGCATGAGCACTCCAAAGGAGAACCTGCAGTTATCTGAATGTCCCACTGGGCCCCGTTAGTGATGTTGCTCCAGATAGGAAGAAACACATGTCAGCAACAATCTTCCGGTAACCATGGTTGATGGTAACAAGAGGCAAGCATCTGCAATATGTACTAGATGGGAAACACAATCCTCCAGCTTCACACAAGTGGATTGAAAGGTAGATTGTAGGAAATTCCAAATATACAGAATTTATTGGTTGGATGGAAACAACACGCTCCAAGGTTTTACCCTTCCAGATAAGTCTCTGGGATAGACACCTGGGAGTTCGTCAAATCACTTTCTTTCTGGACTAGGTCTTCAAAGCAGACCCCCCATGTGATACAGTGTTGCATTGCCCGGCTCACGTCAAGTGCACTGAGTACTGGCAGGAGACCCCTGGTGCATCCCTGAAGAGTTGGGGTTGGGGGGCATGACATCTCTTTTAAAGTCTAGTGCGCTTGCACTCATTTGAGCTACTATACATTACTAGAATGCACTCACACGTGGCTGGCACTGCTCATTCATGTTCATTTTCCTAGCTTTAGATTACACAATGGGGTTACTACAGTAACTTTACTCTGCATTAGATTGAAGATTACGTATACTTAACTGCAGAAGAAGCATCACCCTCTAGCGTTCATTCATTGAATTACAGCATACAGGTGAATGGGTGGTCAAAAAAGAAGGTAATCCCGTGGGGTATTAGTTCATAGGAACTTCAGCTTTCAACCTGCTTCTGTGTGCTGGTGCCACCTCACTCCACAGACGCTGACTCTGGGCCCACGAAGGAAGAGAAAGAAGTGAGTACGAGGAAAGCACGGGCTATGAAGAAGAATGCAGGATCAGTATACTAGTCAGGAACTCTGATAGAAGCTAAATAAAAATTCAAATATAAATATAATAAAGAATATGACACCCAGAAGTGAGTGGGTGACAAGAGAAAGGCGGGGGGAGGGCTGCTGTAGAAGGTACTGTTGCCCCGTAATCCAGTTGCCGCGCGATGGGAATTAACTTCTGATCGGGCGCATGAAGGGAGCATAAAGAAAAGGACTTACCCTTCCGTGGCCAGCGTTGCCTGATTAATTCCAAGCAGCCAAGGAGACTATCACCGAAAAGGGTACAAAGTTCCTCGTGTACAGGAGGGAAGAGATAAGGAAGGCGGTGGAAGTTGGGACTCAACCAACCGCTGGTTACCAAGAGGTAACCAAGGGAAGACCAGGGAAATTCCCTTGGTGGAACTAGAGCTCTCACACACGCAGCAAGCTAGGTGTCATGCTTCATCATATGAGCAATGCCCCTCGTCAAGTCGGCGCTGCAATCCTTGACATGCTCCCGAAACCGGGGCTCTTTATCAGGGATCTTTTGTTCCTGCCGATAGGTGTATGGGGGTGAGGGGCCTAGTGTAAGTAGAAGTAGCAGGGAGTGAAGTAAAAAGGGTCAGAGAAAAGACAGAATCACAGACAAAAACAGGCACAGAAATTACAGTGGAAAAAACTGGAAAGACAGGAAAATACACAAACAAAAACGGGAACAACAAGGCAGACAGACAGCAGTGGAGCAGCAGAAGAGCAAGGCTCTCCCACTAGACCACCAGGGATGAGGCACAAGCAGGAGCCTGCGGGAGGAGGAGGGCCTCAAACACCTACCAGGAGAGAGGTATCTGGGGCAGCGGCAGACGAGGCTACATCAGAGCTGCTTGGGTGGAGAGCAGGACCCTGGCCTGGAGGTCAAAGGTCCTGCTCATACACCCGAGCAGCGGCTGGCCTTAAATAGGGCGGGGGAGGGAAGCACAGCTGGGAGGCAGGTGCGAAGAACGGCAGGGGGGAGGGGCCACGGGGGAGCAGCAGCGTGAAAGAGAGCGGCAAGAATTGGAGGGAAGGAGAAAACGAGGGCACAGGCACAAAAAACAACAAAGGGCAGAAAAGACAGAATCACAGACAAAAACAGGCACAGAATTTACAGTGAAAAAAACAGTAAAGACAGGAAAGACAGCACAAACAAAAACAGGCACAACAAGGCAGACAGACAGCAGTGGAGCAGTAGAAGCGCAAGGCTCTCCCACTAGACCACCAGGGATGAGGCGCAGGCAGGAGCCTGCGGGTGGAGGAGGGCCTCAAACACCTACCAGGAGAGAGGTGTCTGGGGCAGCGGCAGGCGAGGCTACGTCGGAGCTGCTTGGGCGGAGAGCGGGACCCTGGCCAGGAGGTAGACTCTATAAACGACAGGTAAATTAGGGACTGAGTAAAGAGGCACAGGTTCAAGTGAAGCAGAAGCACAACCTACTAAAGGCAGAAAGCGGCACTCTGCAAATGTATGGAGAGCAAGAACTGAAGAAGGAGCAAGCGATCGAAGAAACAAAGGAAGTGCTGACAATATGTGCACAGCAAGAGAAATAGCAATGATACAGGAACAGCGCAGGAGAGAGATGGCCATAAACAAGAAAAGATTGAACTGCTGACTAAAAAGTACCATATAGTACATGATGTGAAAAATTCCCAGGCTCTAAAGTGCTATTTTCCATGTGATTTTTGACTCTCATGAGAACTGCTGTCATAGCAAGGCGACCCAATCTTATGATTTACCATAGGGTTAAAAAGGTGTCTAATAACTGATGCATTTAGAACAGCTTTTGTGATTTAAACATGAATTTTTCTTTACTTGCGAAACAAAATATGAGTTAATATGTTCACTCAGTTTGAATTACATTTAAATATCGATATTTTATTTATTTGGTGCAAGCAAGCCCTAGCCCATCCCATCAATTCTGCATGTTTACAACTTCCGGTTAAAAGTGTCACTTCTTTAACCATATAGAGAAATGAACCGCTGAAAGATGACCTGTTGACCTTTGCAAAGTGCCAACCACATCTTACAGACAGCGGGGCAGATTTGTGTTTCCTGGCGCATCCCTGCAAATCAGCAAGGATGCGCCAGGAATGATGCGTCACGCAAGTTTATCCTTGCGCCACACATGATGCGCCGCATTTACAATGCGGCGCATCATGGCGCAGGAATAAACAGATGCGCGACACATCCGATGGCGTAAGGTTGGCGCAGTGCTTCAGTTGCGTCGCAAGCGCGACGCAACTGAAGCACTGTTCCAACCTACCCTATCCCTAACATGGTGCGTCAAGCCTTACGCCTGCTTCAAGCAGGCGCAGGGTTTTGGCGCATCAGCGTTGGGAAAGTGACTCAGTCAAATCTTATAGATTTGACTGGGTCACTTTTCAGGGGCGTTCCTGCGACGGAACGCCCCACCCTCTGTCGACACGCCCACGTGAAACCTGACGCAGGTTTTACGTGGCGTAGGGCTTTACATCGTGACGCATCTCCATAGATGCGTCACGATGTAAATATGGCGCAACGTGGCGCAGGGTTTACACCGCCGCTGCGTCACAAAAGTGACGCAACGGCGGCGTAAAAGTGGCGCATCTCCAATATAGATCTGCCCCAGCATGTCCAAAATCATTCTTGTTAGAGGATATAATGCAGAATACCAGACAGGATGAATGCCTACAAAAGGCAAAGGAAGTAATTGAGACAAACGTTTGGGAAATATATACCATGGAAGAAACGTGTTTTCTTTATAGACTTTTTAATTTGGTTTTCAACATTTTCCAGAGTAGAACAATACATCATTGTCGATTGAGATATACAGACAGACATGTACATGCAGTGGGTTACACTTATACAATATCAGCCGGTATGTGGAAAGTCTAGTGTTTTAACAAGTACCCTATTAATACTAAGCTATATTGTGGGAAGTATACTCTTGTTTTTATAGTATCCGACTCCTTCCTGTCAGCATCTCAATTAGATGTATGTGTGGGGATCAGTGGCGTAGCTGTGGGGGGCGGTGCGGTCGGCATAAGTTTTGGGGGGCGGCGGCCGGGCCCCCGCTCTTACCTGCAGCCGACACGGCTGCAAGAATCGGCAGCACCCCTCAAACCCCCCTTACCTGCAGCCGCAGAGGCCACTTGAATTGCCAGCACCCACCCCGCTCTTAGATCAGGCCGCCATGGACGACAAACGCAGGAGCCGCCGCAGGCACCATACGCAGGGGCCGCCGCGGGCGCCATACGCAGGGGCCGCCACGAGCATACGCAGGGGCCGCCGCGGGCGCCATAACAAAGGCGCCACATGCAGGGGCCACCGCACGCAGGGGCCGCCACGAGCGCCATACGCAGGGCTGCCTCTGGCGGCCCAAGGTCTAGCAATGCCACTTGTGGGTATTGAGTAGTGAAGGGGATGTAACGTTTGTTAAACTGGGGAAGCTGGTCGTGAACTGGGATTACACTGAGGGGGTAAGGAGGGAGGGGTATATACATGGATGAGCAGGCCCTGGTTTGTTAGGTTTGTGTTCCTACGGGACGAGTGTAGGGGGCTTGAAAGGGAGTAACAGGTGTTAACATAACACAACATGTGTATTTGCAAGCGCACGTGGCGCTGAATAACAGATGTTTATTGTTACCCAACTCAATGGTACTCATTTTTTTGACCTCAGAAGGATGAAAGGCTTAGTGGACCCACTGGGGTTTGAATCTGTGACTATGAGGTCAAACACAGGCCACCAGACCCAGCATGTACAAGACAAAGACAAGACAAAGATGAAATGAGTCAAACATATTATGGTAATCGTAGAAAGTTTAGCGAAAACTCAGTATTGCAGAAGCAGAGGGAGCAAAGGTGGAAGCAGCAAGGACATGAACCCTTGGGATGGAGGATGGAGGCTTGTGATGAAGAACTGCAGCCTGATAGTAGAATTCTGGCACGAGGGAGCCTTTGTATCAGCTTCAGTAGGCCCTGGGCTCAGTCCATGCACGTTTCAATGTTGAAAGGAGTGTGCGACTTCAGAAGCTGATCTGTTTTGAACCTGTGATTTATTTTGTGCAGAATGCTTCATTTACATCCTTGTAGAGATCGATGGTTCCCTGAACTCAGGGGCGTCACTAGGGGGTAAAGAGGGGTCGCCTTGGTGAACCTCCACCTCTGTAACAGTCCTCAACAGAACTCTATCATTTAGCCATGAGTGGCATGTGGCGTGGGAGCGCGCTGGGCTCAGGCCGAGAGCGTTGCCCCCCTGCACACAGGAGCCGCCTTGGGGTTAAGTAAATATCCACTGGCTGCCAACTGGGACTCCATGCTTCCTGGCCTCCGTGCCTCTGCTCTTCCATCGGATAATCCCTGCTAAAGATGTCTGCCGGGGGCGCTGTGCTCCGCCCATGCCCCGCACCCTGCATGCCCCACGGGTTGTGCCGCTTTATGTTCATTCATTTCCTACTTGACTGCTCTCTTCATGTACATTAGGCCTCAGTTCACTCCTTCCCTTATCGAGTGTTGGCCGGGTGCAGAACAGTTCACGTTTTGCGGCACATCTGAACCGTCGTTTACATTATATATTAACGCACGTGATTCCCCTCTGCAGGTTTGGTTCATTGACACATGTGTGACCCTCTTATGTTTCTTCTGTCACCATTGTTTCACACCTGTTTCATGTCACGAATAATTTGGTAACGCCTGCTTGTATGATTATTGATTTTTGATTTCGAATCCACATGTATGTATCCATGACATACCTCTGTAATGTACATCCGCAATGTTGCTGTGTTGTCACTGTTTGCACTATGCGCATGAACACTATTGTATGACAGCAAAAACGGTCTAAAATATTAAAATGTAATAAACAGATTTAAACAAAACAATCATGCAGCCATGGGTGGGAGAGGAGATTGGAGTGCTATAAAGAGAGATCTTGGCTTTGGAAACAGTATGCAACAGGCTGCTGCTAGTGGCGTCGCTCGGGTGGGAGGTGGGGCAGGCGCACCAAGCTGTAATCGTCCTGCCCCCGCCACTTGTTCCTCACAAATGGCAGCTGGCAAAAACAAAGAGACACCGCCAAGTCGCCTGGGCCAAAATGAGGGCTGAAAAACCTTGGAATTGATGTATGTTTAATAGTGCTGGTTACATTCTACTGACTGCTGTAAACCGTGCTGTGAAATGATGTTGTAAAACATGCCAGGCTCAAAGCAGCTAAATGATGTTTGGCGTGAGCCAGAGCTGGCCTCGAATTCTGGGAAGTGAATTCCCAGAGATCTTGCCCACAGTGGGGGCGGTTGTGGCCTGTGCGAGCCCTCTGCCATGCTGCCTGCCCAGCAGGAGGCCAGTGTTTGTGAGTGGCATTTGTTCCAGGCAGGTGCTCTACGAGGCCCCCCTCCGCTGCTGCGCCCAGGTGAGCAGGAATGCCCCACACACTGAGTGTCACTACCACAAACAAAGAGATCCAGTACACATTGTAGAAACTCCTTCAGAAGGCCACGGGGCACGCAGGGGCTACTGGGCCGAACCGTGGTGGTTGAGATCTTTTACTCCTGATGTCCAGAGGCCCAAACTACTATGGATCCTGTTCAACTGGGCCAAGTACCCCTTCTGCACTTAACTCTCAGTGACAGCTGCGGTTGAGCAGTCAAGGCTCCCTGGTGGGGCAGGGGGAGGGGCGATATAAATGGATCTCTGACATATTATCGACAGACACATTATCGAACTACACAAATATCGCATCAAATATATCGACATCAAAAATATCGACATTGTATACTTATTTAAAAAACGACACTAATATCGACACTACAATATCGTAATACAATTATATCGATCACACAAAAATCGCACACATAAATATCGCAATACTAAATATCGACATGAGTAAATAAATATGACACATGTCACAAATATCGATAACCAAAATATAGACATCAAGAATATCGTTTTTTTTAAAAATATCGACAATTCTAACACTAATAAAACCAATATTTTAAACAACATAAAGACAATATTTTCCCAAAACATACATTTTTCAAATGAGATTCTACTTAAACATAAACATAACATTTATAGCGATCTCAATATTTAACAACATAATAAAAAAACACTGAAATAATTATCACATTGGCATTTCGAACACATTTAATAAACATTCGCTACACATTATAAACAATCTTTTTATATATAATGATTTAAAACTCTCCTCCTTTAAAACTAAATATACTCTTACTTAGCATTTTCCATAAAAGGAAACCAATTAACTAAAAAAAAATCAAACCATCCAATAGAAAGGCCACATACAGAAAACAACCAATAACATGAACATTACAAACGTTAAAGGCAGGGAAGGTCCCCTGGGACTATTTTAATACAACATCTTTATTTCTTCCCTTTAACCTTACTGAAAAACAGCAGTTAATGTCCATGAAAGATGCTACATATTCATTGTTACATATTGAAAAATTAGAACCTTTACCTTTCTCTGTAGTGGAATTGGATACAGGCGTGTGGTTATTACATGGGTTGATCACTCTCCCGTTCGCGCTTTTCAAATTTACGTCCTGTATAAAAAACTATGCTCTGGGTAGATATGAACAGCTGGGCACCGCTTTCATACATGAGGTTTGGTCCCTCCCTTTTATGTATAGATGTACAAGGGACGGTACTGAGGTTTATCTGACAGGTGAAGAATGTACAACGACACCTGATCATTCTGTAGTATGTAGACACATTCAATTACACGGTGCATACAATGTACAAGCTCCAAATTTGGCCTGCGTCCTGAAAGGTATCCCAGTGCCAGTGATTACGCCATCTTTCACGCTGCTTGCAAACGGTAGTTATTTAATTCTGAACAATGAAGCTTGCTGCGGGATGTTAGTGGGAATCCCTTACATAGTGACTGTATCGCAGAGAGTTGTCTGCTGCAATAATGTTCTATTTCCACCCCCGCATGGGCGGCTGGATGTTTCCATCTGGCCTTAGATTCCGACCTTGAAGGCAGAGTTCAACAAGATGAGCAGAATAAGGGCGCTATTGTCCCAAAAGGAGGTGCCATTGACTTCCTCCGGTGAAACATTTGTCCTTCACGTTGCAAATACGCGTACTGAGGTACAGGCGCTTTTGAATACTGACCTCCCCCTACATTTTGGTGCTTTGATCCAAACAATTTTCAATTCCTCGTCCACGACTGGCCTAGCTCATTTTTTTAAGCTTCTGGGCTCGGGCCTCGTGACCTCTTTCCAAACTATTTTTGGTGTGATTCCGGCATTTTTTCATTCTATTTTCTCGAGCATCTTTGGAGGTGTCCCGCTGATTCTGGCGCTTGTGGCAGGAGTGCTGCTTTTACTTTTCATACTGCGAAATGGCTGCTCTTTCTGTGCCACACGACAACCTATCCCGTCTGCATCTTCTCCGTGACAGGATGCTTGAATATTATGGTACGCTGCCATTGGCGACTTTGAGCCTGGCGTATGGATTATCCTTCCGGTATTCCTACTTCACCTGCGTACAGCCAGTCTTTCACTGCCTAGATTGTCCCTTTGAATGGCCTTTGGATTTGTGCTTAACCAACACGGTGTCTCCGGTGCCGGATTATGATCGACTGATGAGGCCCTTAGTGTCTCACGAGTTTGCCTGTTCTGGTGTTTGGATTATGGCCTGTGGTGCGGCGCATGGTATCCTGGGTAATTGGGACATCGCAAGAGCAGCCTATGATTTCTTGAATATGAGCTATCTGGAGGAACAATTGGGTTGCCCTCTGATTGTGCTAGAGGCTCCGCTCATTGAAGAACATGTATGTTCCTTTTCTTTGATTAATTGGATGGCTGAAACTTTTCATGGTTCTGCAAACGATTTCTTGTTGGAAGCAGTGGCCACGTATGCTGCATATACGTTCATGGATTGAGTAAACTGTGGTCCTCTATGTTTTTTCTCCCGTGCCTTTGGACTGCTGTCCACAGAAACAATTTTTAATTTTTCCCATCACACGTTTGTGGTTTTTTTCTCCCCTTTTCGATTTTCATGTTTTCGGCTTTTGCCTGAACTATAAATTGTTTATTAATTGAATACGCCTTGTTCTGCTCTATCGAAACTGAACTTTGCATTCTCTTTTTTCTTGCCTACTGTATAGTCGTTCGATCAAGGGGGCATGTAGTGAGGACTCCCTTAATACGTACATACATTGTTAAGTTAGCATAACCGCGTTAGATGTTAGAAATCCATCTTGCCGCTTTTGCGCACGACACTGCGTTTACATGTTATTGCTTAAACAAACTGCTGACTCCAGCTTTGCCTCACACGTAAGCAATCTGTTGTTACCATCCCGAGCTCTGCGCAGGGACCTTGGTCTGTACATGGCGTGACAAAACAGTCTGGGTCGTTAGACAATGCATGTTTTCCACTCCAGGTTGATCGACCCACTATTTAGCCATAACACACAGGCAGCTGCGAATACCTGAAAGTTGGTGCTTTTAATATTGCAGACATCATGTTTAATATTCAGACCGAAGACGAGCCTTCCTGCGACAAGACTCCTGATGCTCCTGTGATGTGATTTCACTAAGCTGATCTTTGAGGTATGGGGTCCCCTATTGAAGCCTAAGAGACCTTCTATTAGCATAATAATAATATTAGCTTCTTAGTAAAGGGAAGGTGGTATTATCCACTGTCATTATAATATGATCACCCCTTTTATATTCTATGGTATTGTAACGATGCTGATGGTTTTGATTTTAATCATTTGTCTGCTTGTATTAGCCAAACTACTGCATTTTAGGACACGTGGTCTATAAAAATAAACTCTTTTTATTTTCACCGTGTCTCTGTTGATTCTTGTTGTGGACTGATGTGAGAATAAAATACGAACAGGTATTTCCGATTCCCACCATTCCTGAGAGTATACTGAGTCGCTTGTTCTGGGTTGTCTTTTCATTGTGATCACTGAGCCTAATCTCGGATAACGAATGGGACACTAATACTAGCCAGAGACTGGGTTCTGGGTTCTGAGGTGAGTTTCTGGTACACCACAATTCACTGAGTTGGCAGTATGTGCTGGACACAGAACTTAATTAATTTACTATTCCCACTCCAATCTATATTTAATTAACATAAGTGCTGGACACTGAACTTAATTAATTTACTATTCTCACTCCAATCTATATTTAATTAGAATACATGCTGGACACTGAACTTAATTAATTTACTATTCTCACTCCAACCTATATTTAATTAGAGTATGTGCTGGACACTGAACTGAATTAATTTACTATTCCCACTCCAATCTATATTTAATTAAGATAAGTGCTGGACACTGAACTTAATTAATTTACTATTCTCACTCCAACCTATATTACATTAGAGTAGGTGCTGGACACTGAACTTAATTAATTAACTATTCCCACTCCAGTCTATATTACATTAGAGTAGGTGCTGGACACTGAACTTAATAAATTTACTATTCTCACTCCAACCTATATTTTCTTAGAGTATGTGCTGGACACAGAACTTAATTAATTTACTTATCCCACTCCAATCTATATTTAATTAAGATAAGTGCTGGACACTGAACTTAATTAATTTACTATTCTCACTCCAACCTATATTTTCTTAGAGTATGTGCTGGACACAGAACTTAATTAATTTACTTATCCCACTCCAATCTATATTTAATTAAAATAAGTGCTTAACACTGAACTTAATTAATTTACTATTCTCACTCCAATCTATATTTAATTAGGGTAGATGCTGGACACTGAACTTAATTAATTTACTATTCCCACTCTAGTGTATATTTAATTAAGATAAGTGCTGGACACTGAACATAATTTATTTACTATTCTCACTCCAACCTATATTAAATTAGAGTAGGTGCTGGACACTGAACTTAATTAATTTACTATTCCCAATCCAGTCTATATTACATTAGAGTAGGTGCTGAACACTGAACTTAATTAATTAACTATTCCCACTCCAGTCTATATTTAATTAAGATAAATGCTGGACACTGAACTTAATTAATTTACTATTCACACTCCAACCTATATTTTCTTAGAGTATGTGCTAGACACAGAACTTAATTAATTTACTATTCCCACTCCGATCTATATTTAATTCAAATAAGTGCTGGACACTGAACTTAATTAATTTACTATTCTCACTCCAATCTATATTTAATTAGGGTAGATGCTGGACACTGAACTTAATTAATTTACTATTCCCACTCTAGTCTATATTTAATTAAGATAAGTGCTGGACACTGAATATAATTAATTTACTATTCTCACTCCAAGCTATATTAAATTAGAGTAGGTGCTGGACACTGAACTTAATTAATTTACTATTCCCACTCCAGTCTATATTTAATTAAGATAACTGATGTACACTGAACTTAATTAATTTACTATTCTCACTCCAACCTATATTAAATTAGCGTAGGTGCTGGACACTGAACTAACATAATTTACTATTCCCACTCCAGTCTATATTAAATTAAGATAAGTGCTGGGCACAGAACTAAAATAATTTACTATTCCCACTCCAATCTATATTAAATGAAGATAAGTGCTGGACACTGAACTTAATAAATTTACTATTCTCACTCCAACCTATATTTAATTACAGTATGTGCTGGACACTGAACTGAATTAATTTACTATTCCCACTCCAGTCTATATTTAATTAAGATAAGTGCTGGACACTGAACTTAATTAATTTAGTATTCTCACTCCAACCTATATTACATTAGAGTAGGTGCTGGACACTGAACTTAATTAATTAACTATTCCCACTCCAATCTATATTTAATTAAGATAAGTGCTGGACACTGAACTTAATTAATTTACTATTCTCACAGCAACCTTTATTTTATTAGAGTATGTGCTGGACACAAAACTTAATTAATTTACTATTCCCACTACAATCTATATTTAATGAAGATAAGTGCTGGACACTGAACTTAATTAATTTACTATTCTCACTCCAATCTATATTTAATTAGGGTAGATGCTGGACACTGAACTGAATTAATTTACTATTCCCACTCTAGTGTATATTTAATTAAGATAAGTGCTGGACACTGAACATAATTAATTTACTATTCTCACTCCAACCTATATTAAATTAGAGTAGCTGCTGCACACTGAACTTAATTAATTTACTATTCCCACTCCACTCTATATTTAATTAAGATAAGTGCTGGACATTGAACTTAATTAATTTACTATTCTGACTGAAATCTATATTTAATTATGGGATTAGTAAAATTCTAAATTATATTTAAATTTTCTAAATAATTATTTTTTCAAATGTAAAAATATATAAACATTTTAAATTAACTTCACAACCTTATCCCCTATAACCCAACATTCCGCTCCTAAAATTATTTGTAAAATTCTAAATTTAATTTACTATTTCAAAATAATTTTTATTAAAAATTAACAAATATATAAACATTTTTAAAACACTTCCCACCCTTATCCCCTATCAACCAACATCCAGCTCCTAAAATTATTTTTAAAATTCTAAATTTAATTTACAATTTCAAAATAATTTTTATTAAAAATTAACAAATATATAAACTTTTTTAAAACACTTCCCACCCTTATCCCCTATCAACCAACATCCAGCTCCTAAAATTATTTTTAAAATTCTAAATTTAATTTACAATTTCTAAAAAAAATTTTTTTAAATTAAACAATATATAAACATTTTTAAAACACTTCCCACCCTTATCCCCTATAAACCAACATCCCGCTCCTAAAATTATTTTTAAAATTCTAAATTTAATTTACAATTTCTAAATTTTTTTTTTTTTAAATTAAACAATATATAAACATTTTTAAAACACTTCCCACCCTTATCCCCTATAAACCAACATCCCGCTCCTAAAATTATTTTTAAAATTCTAAATTTAATTTACAATTTCTAAATGATTTTTTTTTTTAATTAAACAATATATAAACATTTTTAAAACACTTCCCACCCTTATCCCCTATAAACCAACATCCCGCTCCTAAAATTATTTTTAAAATTCTAAATTTAATTTACAATTTCTAAATGATTTTTTTTTTAATTAAACAATATATAAACATTTTTAAAACACTCCCCACCCTTATCCCCTATAACCCAACATCCCGCCCCTAAAACTATATAAATATTTCTCATATTATATACATTTTAACTATTTACACAAACAACTTCAAAATATTTACTAAACATACAATGACGATATTTTCACATGTCGATATTATTACTAACGATATTACTTACATCGACATATAAGTAAAAAAAAAATACGATATTTTTCACATCGATATTATCTATGTCGATATTTTGTACATTCGATATTTTTGACTCGATATTTCTGTCCCTCGATATTAAAAAGTCGATATATAGACTGCTCACCGATATAAATACAGGTCAGTGAACACAACTCACAACTCAAAGGGCAAACAGTACGAACAATAAATCAATGTCCAGCCAAATTCTTGCTTTTATCATTAAAAATAGCATTTTATTTAGAACTCTACACATGCCAAGGAATACAGCATTCAGACCCAACAACACTATCACCCTTGAGATTGGGGCTGTAGTAGTTGTCAGGGAAATCCCTGTCCCACCCTCCTTCATATAACGTGTTCAGGGTTATTCCCTTTTGACTTTTCAGGATTTCAGTCAGAAGTGTCTATAATGCCGCAGCACCATAATAAGCAAATCGCCCAGGGCCCGAAGGCCCGGTTTCAGACACACCCACTTCAGCAATGTGGTAGTGTACAACAGTGCAGCCAGTGTCCTCTCCTCAGGTGTTCCCAAGTCCGGATCCTGTGCGGCAAAGTTGGGCCGCTCGCTTTGGATGCGGCAGCAACCAGCAGCGCAGATTCTTTGTAGCGAGCAGCCCTGCTGGTGGGGTCCAAGTAATCTGAGCTGCTCCCATTCAGCAGACACAAAAGGTAAGTTGCTCTTCCCCTAACAAAAGGGCAGGGGACTCTATGGTTCCTGACTGGAGCTCCAGTGAGGGTGCAACATCCTCAGTGGTGTCCTGCAACCCTCAGGTAAACAGTCAGATGCAGCTGGCGGGCTAGACCCTCTAGTCACGACAGTAATTCTATTGTCTGGGCCACGACCTAAACAGTTGGCCACAGCGATACCAACAGCCCCTTCTGGCATACGTGATTGCCCTGTTGCTCACTATTGGGCACAGACTCTTCCATGCAATCACCCTACACACGGCAGACAAAAGTTTCAGGCCCCGGCCACATTAAGTTCACGGGTGGCCCCTACTGGCATAGGGGGGTTACTGCAACAAGGCAGTGTGGGCTCAGCGTCCTCCACACAGTGCTCAATACTTGGCTCAGTCTACTGCCCCTCTCCTGGCACACAGGGGTCTATAGCCTAATTGGTACTCAGCCAAATTCTCACAGCTCACACAGGGAGTCCTTACAGTAGGGCTCCCCACTGGAGTTCACGTCCTCCAACGGTCTCCTTCTCTTCACAGGGCACACTGGTTTTGGCAAGCAGACAGGCGCTGTTGCTCCAGGATTCAGGGCAGGTGGTCTTGGTTTCCCTGGGTGATGCTAGCAGGACTTGGCCCCCAGTCCAGGACACAAGCAGAAGTCTCGCAGAGCTTCCCCTTCTCACACAGCCCGTCTGGCTGCTTGGCAGATGACACATTTTTAGGAACTCAACCTCTTCTTATAGTCCTTTTCCAGACACCAAATGTCATTTAGGGTCTGGCCCTTTGAAGATTTATGATGGGGTTCTGCTTTTTTAAGTGGGCATTTCTCCTTTTCATCTTTTTCATGAAAGAGGTCTTCCACATGATTCCGAAACTGATTGCCCACAACACAGTTCAGGGGAGTGACCAGGGTTCACACCTGGATGCCAATCACAGTCATATGTGCATCAAAAGGTCAGTCACAGACCCCCAGGTCTACTTTTTATGATTCTCTTATCAGCCCCATCTCCAGGCCCATTCTTTGTGATCTCTCACTATATCAAAGAGCAGTCTTTTGAAATGTAAATATTCTCCTCCTTTTCCCACAAGTGTGTCCCCACCCAGCTCACAGGAATGCCGAAATCCACAAATCTATCTGGGAGATTCCCCTCCTCCTCATGTCATCACCAGACAGGTCTTGGCTTCCCAAACTGAAACCCAGGACCCTCCATACTATGTACCATAGCAGGCACATTTACTCAGTACACGCTTTCAGTGCAATGACTGTCCAGCACTTATACTGCTGTGCATTGTACATTTATCGATACACATGCATTCAGTATACACACTCAATCTGTGCACATTGTTCAGTACTGAAACTTTCCTACACTCAACCAGGGTGTGCTTGTTTTAAAATACATATGCACTGCCTTCACACACACTCACTTTGTGCGCCCTGCACAACTCTTCACCCTTCATGTATTGTACTTCACACAAGCACACATATCCCCAGCACATGTGGTCCCTGCACTGCACTGCACTGCATCTCTCATCTAATGTATTCCTCTCAGGCATACATACACCCCTCACATCTACTAACCACACATGTACAACATAGTAGTGCACCATCCTTGTAATCTACCCTTCCCAGGCACACATACAACCAATGCAGAATCACCACTCTTGCTCTATGCAACACTCCACATCTACCTGATGTAGGCAAAGAGTGAGATCAGCACACAGCACAGAACTTTTAAAAAGATGAGTGAGCCAGTAGACCTCACTCCAGTGCCACAGGTAAAAAAAGGTCATGTTCACTACTACTGATCACCACATGGTATCCTGCCACCACTGTGCATGTGCTGCTTAACTCCTGGTGAAGGCAGTAGCCTTCCACCACTATGAGGGCAGTGCTTTCGCCCCACTCCCACGGGGTCCAACAAGACCAACATCCTTGAGACAGACCAATAGCATACCGCACACACGCATGATCTGTGTTCACCTATTACAAAAATCAGCATTAGGGATCCAGACAACAGAACAACTTTGTTCTACCAGCTACAAAGTGCCAGAACAAGTGTCATACAAAAAGTAGCATGGGAATGTCACACGTTTGCATGCTAAAAACCTGGGAATCTCATACATGAGCAAACTGAAAACTTGGCACTTATGCACTCGAAAAGGCACATATGTGGTACAGAACTGTCACCAATACACAGGCCTACCGCCGAGAACAATTGAAATATCATTAACAAGCAATCCGATAACTTGGCAGCTATGTATTCAATAATTGTGAAAGCAGAATACACGCTCCCTTTGAGGCACAGGATGCGGGTTACTGTAAGAATACCCTCTCCTCTCCCCATGAGTTGTGGTATGCTGCTGCAGGTAGGATACCCTCCTCCTGTGGGGTGCAGTGGGGATACACTCTACTCATGAGGCACAGTGTGTGGTTGCAGTGAGGTTACACTCTCCTTATGAGGTATGGTATGTGTTGAACAGGAAGGATATACTCTTTCTGTGAGGTGCGTTATCTGGGGTGCAGTGGCGACACATTCTACTTGCGAGGCACAGTGTGTGGTTGCAGTGAAGTTACACTCTCCTTATGAGGCATGGTATGTGTTGAACAGGAAGGATATACTCTCTCTGTGAGGTGCGTTATGTGGGGTGCAGTGAGGATACACTCTCCTTGTGAGGCACAGTGTGTGGGTGCAGTGAGGTAACATTCTCCTTATGAGGCATGGTATATGTCGAACAGGAAGAATATACTCTCTCTGTGAGGTGCATTATGTGGGGTGCAGTGGGGATACACTTTACTTGTGAGGCACAGTGTCCTTGTGAGGCACAGTGTATGGGTGCAGTGAGGTAACATTCTCCTTATGAGGCATGGTATATGTCGAACAGGAAGAATATACTCTCTCTGTGAGGTGCATTATGTGGGGTGCAGTGGGGATACACTCTACTTGGTAGGCACATTGTGGTTGCAGTGAAGTTACACTCTCCTTATGAGGCACGGTATGTGTTGAACAGGAAGGATATACTCTCTCTGTGAGGTGCGGTATGTGGAGTGCAGTGAGGACATATTCTTCCTTTGAGGCACGATATGTTGGGTGCAGATATCATATACTCTGCCTGCGAGGTACAGTATATGGGGTACACTGAGGATACATTTTCCCTGTAAAGCCCGGTATGTGTGGTGCAGCCAGGATACACTATTCCTGTGATGTGCACACATGTGGGGTGCAGTGAGGATGCCCTCTACTCTACCATAGAGGCGTGCTAAGTTTAGCACAGGTAGGATACATTATTCTGTGAGGCCCGATGCCTAGGGTTCAACAATATACTTTCTCCTTGTGAGGCACGGTATGTGAGGTGCAGAAAGATTCATTCTTCATGTGAAGCACTGCAGCTAGGGTGCAGTGAGGATACACTTTTCTTGTGAGGTGCGGTATGTGGGGTGCAGTCAGCATATACCCTTCCTTTGACAAGTCGATTGTTGAGTGCAAAAAGGATACACTCTCCCTGTGTGGTATGATCAGTAGGGTGCAATAAGGATGCACTGTCTTTGTGAGAAGTTTTATGGGGGTGCAGTGAGGATACATTCTCCCTTAGGTCAAGTATGTGATGTAGGTTGTTGCAATGGAAAACCTCGCAGCGCGTCTCTGACAACATCATACCCAGAGAGGCATTGGCTTTGCGGCTCGCGCTTTATTAGTTTCCATGTATGCGGACGATATTACTCTTTATGTCCGCAATCGCCAGGAGAACCTCAGCCCAATAGTTCGTGAGGTGATACGCTTTGGTGGGTATTCCAGAATTCAGGTCAACTGGAATAAGTCCGTATTATTTCCCCTTACAGACGCCACAACACCCTTTGTTCCAGACTATCCCTTTGAGTGGGCATTGGAGCCCACTAGATATTTGGGCATTTGGTTGAGCAGGGATGTGGATGAACTTTGGAGAGTTAACTTTGGCAGCGCAGTGGACTGATTTGAGTCCAAGATCCCTCTCTGGAGCCGGCTTACTCTGTCTTTAGCCGGGCGCATAGCCATCACCAAAATGGTGGTACTCCTGAAGTTTTTATATTTATTTTTCAATATTCCCATCCCTCTCACTGCCCACTTCTTCCACAAGATCCGCTCTCTGCTAATCTCCCTAATTTGGGCCGGTCGGCAACCCAGGATCGCATATAGCATCCTTACTCTCCCGATGTCGCGTGGCGGGCTAGGCGCCCCGGATTTCAAGCTCTATGCCCTCAGCGCTCAGGCCAGTTTTCTTCACTTCTGGCTTCACCCCACTCCGTTCCAGCCTCACATCATGGTGGAGGCTGACCTCGCCGCCCCGTGGCCGCTCACGACTGCTTTATTTGCCCCGGAAAAACTCCTACACACTGAAATTGACACGGTTGAGACCTTGCGCTGGGCCTGGGACGGGTTACGTAAATTTTCAGGCTCCGATGCGCTTTCCGCGAATATGATGCCAATCGCTCACCACCCGGCTTTTCCTCCTCTCCAGTCTTCTGGGATGGTTAAACACGCCACTTGCCTGGGGCTCTCCACAGTGTCAAACCTTTACCCTGGAAACACATTTGTCTCGCTTGCCGCCGACTCTGGCCCCATGGACACCCTGCTTTACTACCAACTCATGGCTGTCTGTAGGAAGCTGCACCCCTCGTTTCCCCAGCCTCCCCCCTTCGATGGCCACTCTCGATCTTCTCTACGCACCCCCCTCTCCTAAGAAATTGGTTACTAAAATCTACGCTTACACGCTGGCATCGTCCTCCATCTCCACTGACCAGGCGCGCATTGCATGGGGCGAGGACCTAGGAGTCGAAATCTCTCAAGCCGATTGGCAGTATTGTTGTAATCCGATCAAACATCTCTCCCCAAATTATCGTTTGCGCCTTATTCACTTTAAGTACATTCACAGGCTATATCGGACTCCAGCCCAATTGCACAAATTAGGACTTTTTGCAAGTGACAGATGCCTGCGCTGCTCTGTGCCCTCGGCTGACTTCTCCCACCTCGCCTGGCTGTGCCCCCAGGTCTCCGCATACTGGCGCGAGGTCTGCGCTGCTATTTCTGAAATCACCACATCACTGGTCCAACCTGACCCTCTTCTCTGCCTCTTAGGCTTTGATAAATTTGGCCGGACGCCTCCAGCCGCTTGATTGCCATGCTGCTGGTCCTCACGCGGCACAGGGTCTCCATGTGTTCGGGTTGCAGGCCTGCGCCTAAGGTTGCCCTCTGGCTCGAGGATGCTTCCCTCTGCCAGACCCTCCTGTCCGAGTTCTGGGACCTTCTACCAGCCAGATCTTGCCCAATTGACATATGGGGTCCACTTGTGACCTAGCTCTCAAGTCATAATTCCCAGAGCCCTGCGGCCTCTCCCGCGCTCCACGCCGGCGCCCCGCCTGCGACAGCCACCAGTGAAGGTCAATGAGCAGCTCCATTTCCGCTCTCGCTCCCCTTTGTTCAGTCTGCCTCCCTCCCCTACCCATGGTGCCTCTTTCTGTTGTTCTCTTCCCCTTCTTAGTGGCTGCACGACATCTCTCCCTGACATTGTCCCCAAGTGTCACAAGCTTGAGGTAGCCTTTGCTGTGATGTATTGTATTACTGTGCATATTGCCTTGCAACTGTGGAATCTTGTAACTGTGCTGTGCAATTTTTTCAATAAAGGTTTTTGAAAAATAAAAAATAAAAAGTATGTGATGTAGGCAGGATAGTCTCTCCCAGCACATTATGTGAGCTACAGTGAGGATACGCTCTTCCTGTAAGACGCAAAATGTGGGATGTAACAGGGTAGACTCTCCCAGTCACACTCGGTGAGGTGCAAGGAGGATACACTCTTCCTGTGAGGAACGGTACATGTGGTGCAGCAGAATACATTGTCACTGTGAGGTGTGGTATGTGAGATGCAGCAGCATAGACTCTCCCTATGAGACTCGGTAGGTAAGGTGAAGTGAGGATACCCTCTTGATGTGGGGAATGATATGTTGGGTGAATAAAGGTACACTCTCTGTGAGGCGCGATATGCGAGGTGCAGCAATTTTCTTTGTGATATGCAGTATGTGAGGTGCAGTGAGGGTACTCTCTCCTTGTGATGACCGATGAGTGAGATGCAGTGAGGATATGCTCTTCCCGTAAAGCGTGGTATGTGGAGTGCATTAAGGATATACACTGAGATGCATTGAGGATACTCTATTCCTTTAAGGCTTGCGTATGTGTGGTGCAGGGGTGTAGTTCCAGGAGGGGTGTTTGGGGTGTTACACCCACCCTAATAAATTTCTTTTCTTATGAATAGTTGGGCACAAGTGCTTTCAGTGGGGAATGTTGAGGTGTCTGTCGATTTCACCGGGGATTTTTGCATGCACACACTGACAAAAACATACACAATTCTGTTTTGAAAGTCCTCAAAAAATGTTGGCTGATTTACAAAGTTTTGTGTTTCTCTTCTTCAGTACTCCTACCAAACCACATTCCTCTCATTTTCCACTGACCATTAAGCCTCTCTCCTGTCCCCTGCTTGCCGTATAATGTAGTTTAACATTATATGTCAGCGTGATTGCTGGGAAATATGCAGCTTACATCCCTTGCACCACCCCAATCTTACTGGCCAAGCTACACCCCTGGTGGGGTACAGTGAGGATACGCCCTTCCTGTGAAGTGTGGTATGTGAGGTTCAGTGAGGATACTCTCGTACTGTGAAGCATGGCATATGGAGCACAGTAAGGATTCACTTTCCGTGTGCTGCGCCGTATGTGGGGAATAGTGAGGATACGCTTTTCCTGTGAAGTATGGTATGTGAGGTGCATTGAGGATACACTCTCCCTGCTATTGTGCGGTATGTGAGGTTCAGTGAGGATATGCTCTTCCTGTGAAATGTGGTGTGTGGGGTGCCATGAGAATACACTCTCTGTGCAGAATACATTGTCCACTCTCCCTGTGATGCGCAGTATGTAGGGTGTATTGATGATACACTTTCCTTATGAGGTGTGGTATGTGGAGTGCAATGAGGATATACTCTGGGGTGTTTTGAGGATACTCTCTTCCTTTAAGGCATGGGTATGTCTGGTGCATTGAGGATACGCTGTCTCTGTGATTGGCAGTATATGGGGTGTAGTGCGGATACGCTCTTCCTGTGAAGCATGGTATGTGGTGTGTATTGAGGCTATACTCTCCCTGTGATGCGTGGTATGTGAGATACAGTGAGGAGAAGCTCTTCCTGTGAAGCGTGGTATGTGGGGTGTATTAAGGATATACTCTCCCTGTGATGCATGGTATGTGAGAATGCATGTCCCTGTGATGCGCGGCATGTGGGGTGCAATGCGGATATGCTCTTCCAGTGAAGCATGGTATGTGGGGTGCATTGAGGATATACTCTCCCTGTGATGCGTGATATGTGAGGTGCAGTGATGATACACTGTCCCTGTGATGCACAGTATGTGGGAAGCACTGTGGATATGCTCTTCCTGTGAAGCGTGATATGTGGGGTGTATTGAGGATATACTCTCCCTGTGATGCATGGTATGTGAGGTGCAGTGCAGATACGCTCTTCCTGTAAAGTGTGGTATGTGGGGTGTATTAAGGATATACTCTCCCTGTGATGTGCGGTATGTGAGATGCAGTGAGAATACACTGTTCCTGTATTGCGCAGTATGTGGGGTGCAATGTGGATACGCTCTTCCTGTGAAGCGTGGTATGTGGGGTGTATTGAGGATATACTCTCCCTGTGATGTGCGGTATGTGAGGTGCAGTGCAGATACGCTCTTCCTGTGAAGCATGGTATGTGGGGTGTATTGAGCATATACTTTCCCTGTGATGCTCGGTATGGGAGGTGCAGTGAGGATACACTGTCTCTGTGATGTGCAGTATGTGGTGTGCAATGCGTATACTCTCTTCCTGTGAAGCGCGGTATGTGGCTGTATTGAGGATATACTCTGGGATGCAGTGAGGATACGCTCTTCCTTTAAAGCGTGGTATGCGGCTGTATTGAGGATACACTCTGGGATGCAGTGAGGATAAGCTCTTCCTGTGAAGAGTGGCATGCTGGTGTATTGACGAGACACTCTGGGATGCAGTAAAGATATACTCTCCCTGTGATGCGCAGTATGTGAGGTGTAGTGCGGATACGCTCTTCCTTTGAAGCGTAAAATGTGGGGTGTATTGAGGATATACTCTCCCTGTGATGCACTGTATATGATGTGCAGTGCGGATACGCTCTTCCTGTGAAGCGTGGTATGTGGGGTGTATTGAGGATATACTCTCCCTGTGATGTGCAGTATGTGAGTTGCAGTGCAGATACGCTCTTCCTGTGAAGCGTGGTATGTGGAGTGTATTGAGGATATACTTTCCCTGTGATGCGCAGTATGTGAGGTGCAATGCAGATACGCTCTTCCTGTGAAGCGTGGTGTGTGGTTGTATTGAGGATATACTCTCCCTGTGATGCGTGGTATGTGAGGATATACTCTCCCTGTGATGCGCAGTATGTGAGATGCAGTGAGTATACACTGTTCCTGTGATGCGCGGTATGTGGTGTGCAATGCAGATACGCTCTACCTGTGAAGCGCTGTATGTGGGGTGTATTGAGGATATACTCTCCCTGTGTTGTGCAGTATGTGAGGTGCAGTGCGGATACGCTCTTCCTGTGAAGCGTGGTATGTGGGGTGTATTGAGGATATACTCTCCCTGTGATGTGCAGTATGTGAGTTGCAGTGCAGATACGCTCTTCCAGTGAAGCATGGTATGTGGGGTGTATTGAGGATATAATCTCCCTGTGATGCGCGGTATGTGAGGTGCCATGCGTATAAGCTCTTCCTGTGAAGCATGGTATGTGGGGTGTATTGAGGATATACTCTCCCTGTCATGCTTGGTATGTGAGGTGCAGTGAGGATACACTGTCCCTGTGATGCACGTTATGTGGGAAGCAATGTGGATATGCTCTTTCTGTGAAGCGTGGTATGTGGGGTGTATTGAGGATATACTCTCCCTTTGATGCATGGTATGTGAGGTGCAGTGCAGATACGCTCTTCCTGTGAAGCGTGGTATGTGGCGTGTATTGAGGATATACTATCCCTGTGATGCGCAGTATGTGAGATGCAGTACGGATACACTGTTCCTGTGATGCGCGGTATGTGGGGTGCAATGCGGAAACACTCTTCCTGTCGAGTGTGGTATGTGGGGTGTATTGAGGATTTACTCTCCCTGTGATGCATGGTATGTGAGGAGCAGTGAGGATACACTGTCCCTGTGATGTGCGGTATGTGGGGTGCAATGCGTATACTCTCTTCCTGTGAAGTGCAGTATGTGGGTGTATTGAGGATATACTCTGGGATGCAGTGAGGATACGCTCTTCCTTTAAAGTGTGGTATGCGGCTGTATTGAGGAGACACTCTGGGATGCAGTGAGGATATACTCTCCCTGTGATGCACGGTAAGTGAGTTGTAGTGTGGATACGCTCTTTCTTTTAAGTGTCGTATGTGGGGTGTATTGAGGATATACTCTCCCTGTGATGCGCGGTATGCGAGGTGCAGTGCGGATACGCTCTTCCAGTAAAGCGTGGTATATATCGAGGATATACTCTCCCTGTGATGCGAGGCATGTGAGGTGCAGTGCTGATACACTCTTCCATTGAAGCGTGGTATGTGGGGTGTATTGAGCATTTACTCTCCCTGTGATGCGCGGTATGTGAGGTGCAGTAAGGATACACTGTCCCTATGATGCGCAGTATGTGGGGTGCAATGCGGATATGCTCTTCCTCTGAAGCGTGGTATGTGGGGTGTATTGAGGATATGCTCTCCCTGTGGTGCATGGTATGGGAGGTGCAGTGCGGATACGCTCTTCCTGTGAAGCGTGGTATATGGGGTGTATTGAGGATATACTCTCCCTGTGATGCGCAGTATGTGGGGTGAAATGCGGATATGCTCTTCCTGTGAAGTGTGGTATATGGGGTGTATTGAGGATATACTCTCCCTGTGATGTGTGGTATGTGAGGTGCAGTGAGATTACACTGTTCCTGGGATGCACGGTATGTGGGGTGCAATGCAGATGCGCTCTTCCTGTGAAGCGTGGTATGTGGGGTGTATTGAGGATATACTCTTCTTGTGATGTGCGGTTTGTGAGGGGCAGTGCAGATATGCTCTTCCTGTGAAGCATGGTATGTGGGGTGTATTGACGATATACTCTCCCTGTGATACAGGGTATGTGAGGTGCAGTGAGGATACACTGTCCCTGTGATGTACGGTATGTGGGGTGCAATGTGTATATGCTCTTCCTGCGAAGTGTAGTATGTGGGTTTATTGAGGCTACACTCTGGGATGCAGTAAATGTAAATTGATACTTGTATAGCACACTACTCACCCGCAAGGGTCTCAAGGCGCTTGTACGAATACCGCTGTGGAACCCATCCTGGCTTTCCCTGTGAGGCGTCCACTCCTGGGCACCCCCAAGGTGGAGGCCAGGCATCCTTAGCGTTGTGGGGGCCGTTGTGGAGATTAAGCAAGCTATTGCCCAGAGTTGCAGAGTGGGACTCCATGATTGGAATGGCACCGAGGCGAGAAATATCAGGTCCGTGGAATTTTTGAGCCCAAGACCCGCCGAGGCGGGGAATTGAACCCTGGTCCCGGGCTAGACCTCTGCATCAGGGTCTGCCGCTCTAATCAGTGAATATACGCTCTTCCTGTGAAGAGTGGTATGCGGCTTTATTGAGGATACACTCTGGGATACAGTGAGGATATACTCTCCCTTTGATGTGCAGTATGTGAGGTGTAGTGCGGATACACTCTTCCTTTGAAGCGTGGTATGTGGTGTGTATTGAGGATATACTCTCCCTGTGATGCACGGTATGTGAGGTACAGTGCGGATACGCTCTTCCTGTGAAGCATGGTATGCGGGGTGTACTGAGGATATACTCTCCCTGTGATGCGCAGTATGTGAGGGGCAGTGCGGATACGCTCTTCCTGTGAAGCGTGGTGTGTTGGTTGTATTGAGGATATACGCTCCCTGTGATGCGTGGTATGCGAGGAGCAGTGCAGATACACTCTTCCTCTGAAGCGTGGTATGTGGGGAGTATTGAGGATATACTCTCACTGTGATGCGCGGTATGTGAGGTGCAGTGCGGATACGCTCTTCCTGTGAAGCGTGGTATGCGGGGTGTACTGAGGATATACTCTCCCTGTGATGCGCAGTATGTGAGGGGCAGTGCGGATACGCTCTTCCTGTGAAGCGTGGTGTGTTGGTTGTATTGAGGATATACGCTCCCTGTGATGCGCGGTATGTGAGGTGCAGTGCGGATACGCTCTTCCTGTGAAGCGTGGTATGGTGGATGTATTGAGGATTCACTCTGGGGTGTATTGAGGATACGCTCTTCCTTTAAGGCTGTGGGGTAGGCTCTCTTTGCGAAGCGTGGTTTATGTGTGCAGTGAGGATACGCTCTCCTTGCGGGGTGCGGTATGTGGGGTGCATTGAGGATAGGCTGTCACACGGTGAGTGCGGCCCAGTGAAGCATGTTGTGTGGAGTGCAGTGCAGATACGCTCTCCCCATGAGGCGCTGTATGCGAGCAGCAGGCAGCATACACTCTCCCTGCGAGGCGCTGTCTGTAGGCACAGCCGGTAACACTCTCCCTCTGTGAACATTTGTGCCAGAGTGTAGTGAGGACAGCTGGGCCCTCCCTCTTTAGATCACCTCCAATGTCAGAAGCCCCTGGGCTACAGGAATGAAGCTACGCGCACATCAAACAGCGCCCTCTGGGTGCGCTTACGGGTTCGGCGGATATGCTGCTCAGGAGACCCCCCAGGCATGCACTTCTTCCGTTACATCACTGACGACAGAAGTAGTCGGCCATTCGCTTAGAGCTACGGGTAAAAGGCAAATACATCAGCACGAGGAGCGCCGTCCCTCCCCCGACACCCTCTGTACTTTAAGCAGGAGGCTTGTATAGCGCTTCAGTGAATAGCCTCTAGGCGTTCCAACTTTGACTCGTATCAAACTGAAGGACTGCAGCTTGCATTCGGTTACACTGCTTACAACGGATTATGGTAATGAACTCAGGTCACAGTGGTTCGATCATGGTACATTGACCACGGCAAGTTATATAGTCGATGGAATGACATTGGTTAATAAAGACTCCATTGAAGACTTCGGGCAGCCTGCGGTGATTGCATCGGCTCACGTTGATTATATTTCACTGCATTGAACAGATAAGGTGGGGTTGCATTACTTTTTATTTTTGTGCATATTTATGTAGCGTGAACTCGACCCGAAGGTATTGGAGCGCTGTACATGAGCACCGTATTTACATGACACATTCAGGCACGAGGAGATGAAGTGATTTGCCCAGAATCACAGGATGCGGACGCGACCCCGAGGCTCGAACTCTGGTTTCCAGCACCAAAGTCGGCAGTTTAGCCGACGGACCACATCCTCTACCCCCCTTTTGATCAGATTGCATGCATTGCAGCATGTTAGAAGGTGGACCTCGAGTGCGGTTATACTCTGCTTGAGCTGCACGGCCTTATTTATATTGGCCCACGATATTTGGATTCGTTTGCAATGGATGATTGGTTTCTGCTATCATTTAGTGCATTAGTTTAAACTGCATTTGTCCTCTTTGATTATATCGACTCCATTGATCAGATGGATTTAAACTGGATTGAGTTAATCAGGTGACATCGATTACATGGGGCTGCATTGATGATACGGTGTTACGTTGTCTACGGATAAAGTTTCACTAATTATATCCGATTACATCGATTATCGAGAGAGTTCAAACCGATGCGACTCGCTCTTCTGGTTGGGGGCGGAACAAGGCGACGCCTTCTCGTTCAGCAGAGGGCAGCGGCCTGACCCAGCGGCGGCGCCTTCTCGTTCAGCAGAGGGCAGCGGCCTGGCCCAGGGGCGGCGCCTTCTAGTTCAGCAGAGGGCAGCGGCCTGGCCCAGGGGCGGCGCCTTCTAGTGCAGCAGACGGCAGCCGCCTGGCCCAGGGGCGGCGCCTTCTAGTTCAGCAGAGGGCAGCCGCCTGACCCAGGGGCGGCGCCTTCTCGTTCAGCAGAGGGCAGCGGCCTGACCCAGGGATGGCGCCTTCTCGTTCAGCAGAGGGCAGCGGCCTGACCCAGGGGCGGCGCCTTCTCGTTCAGCAGAGGGCAGCCGCCTGACCCAGGGGCGGCGCCTTCTCGTTCAGCAGAGGGCAGCGGCCTGACCCGGGGATGGCACCTTCTCGTTCAGCAGAGGGCAGCGGCCTGACCCAGCGGCGGCGCCTTCTCGTTCAGCAGAGGGCAGCGGCCTGACCCAGCGGCGGCGCCTTCTCGTTCAGCAGAGGGCAGCGGCCTGGCCCAGGGGCGGCGCCTTCTAGTTCAGCAGAGGGCAGCCGCCTGACCCAGGGGCGGCGCCTTCTCGTTCAGCAGAGGGCAGCGGCCCGACCCAGCGGCGGCGCCTTCTCGTTCAGCAGAGGGCAGCGGCCTGACCCAGCGGCGGCGCCTTCTCGTTCAGCAGAGGGCAGCGGCCTGGCCCAGGGGCGGCGCCTTCTAGTTCAGCAGAGGGCAGCCGCCTGACCCAGGGGCGGCGCCTTCTCGTTCAGCAGAGGGCAGCGGCCTGACCCAGCGGCGGCGCCTTCTCGTTCAGCAGAGGGCAGCGGCCTGACCCAGGGGCGGCGCCTTCTCGTTCAGCAGAGGGCAGCGGCCTGACCCAGCGGCGGCGCCTTCTCGTTCAGCAGAGGGCAGCCGCCTGACCCAGGGGCGGCGCCTTCTCATTCAGCAGAGGGCAGCGGCCTGACCCAGCGGCGGCGCCTTCTCGTTCAGCAGAGGGCAGCCGCCTGACCCAGGGGCGGCGCCTTCTCGTTCAGCAGAGGGCAGCGGCCTGACCCAGCGGCGGCGCCTTCTCGTTCAGCAGAGGGCAGCGATGCTCCAGTGGCCCACGAGGGAGGACGCCGGTCTCCACTGAGCACAGGCGGGATTGCTTCCCTTCAAGACCGGGCCATCTAACACTCCCCCACACCTAGGGATACAGAATACAACTATCATCAGAACCAGGGATGTATCCCGGTACTGCTGCAGGTCCCAAACAAAACGCAAAGGGGCAGATTTACAAGCCCCTTGCGCCACCCGTACGTCACTTTTCCCATATTAAAAGTGACACAAGAGTGGCGCAAGGGGCCTGTAAGCCCCTGTGTCTCGAGGCACACAAAAACTCCTGACAAGATTTTGATTGAAAAATGGCAATAGAAGTTTGCTGGTTGAGCGGGTCGAGCCTCACAGGCCAAAATAGGGCTGGAGTACAGGAACAAATTGGAACAAAGACCAGCGTGAAATGGTGACAATAACTCCAACAGCATTGTAACACAGAAACTTGGAGCCTTACATACCTGAAAACAGGAAATGACCCAAAGGAACAGGAAATATTTATCCTCCTTGTTGGATTGGGATTGGGAATATTGTAAAATAAGTGCTTGAGGTGTCATCTTGGATTGCTTAATTTGGAAAACTGCAAAACTTGGCCTTGAAAGATATTGGAGGCATGTAACCCCTTCTGACATAATACTGTAACACTTCTCTGTGTGTGGAAGATTCTGGAAAGCAGGCTTTTTGAGGAGCCCCGACTCCCAAGTAAAAATCATAATGCTGCAACCACTAGGACCTGCTCCTAGTCCATGCAACAGCCCCCCGCTGCTCTCGAAGGCAAGAAGAGAGCCCCAGCGTGAGGAGAGTGTGGTAAAACTCGCCGTTTACACCAACCTGACGAACAACTGCACAGGTGGAGCATCAGGAATCAGACCCCACAAGTGAGCAAGCCCCTGCCTGCCTGAAAAGGACCCCATCTGATGCAGCGTGGTCATGAAAGTACATCATTCCGCAAAGACCCAGGCTTAATGAGGTTAGATTTGACGACAATGACAAACCAACGTCGAGGGATGACCAGAGGATGCAGAAACCCAAGACCTATCTCTGAGGTGGTATCCCTTTCAGAGTACCAAGTACTGTAAGTGATCTCTTGAAAAGCAGGACTCACATTTCACTGATCTCAAACTCTGGATTCCAGTTGACTAGAAGGGGCGGTGGAGTTGGTAGAGTGCAAGGAAATGGAACCAAAATCACAATTTTTTAACTGAGAAACATGGAAAGTTGGGAGAATCTTCCAAAAAGTGGACAATTTCTGGAAAAGGGGCGCATGTTTATGTGTTGGGCAATGATGACGGGTCCACACTATTTCGTTCTTAACTCAACTGGTAGATTGTGGGTAAGAAAGAATCTAGATAATAACCAAGCCTTATGTCCAGGATGGAATCTTGAACGTGGTCTGCAATGATAGTGCTCTTACATTCCATGGGAAGTTTAGATTTTTGTAGATTTTTAACTATCACTCTTCTGTGCACATTTTAATGAGGAAAAAAATATTCTACGGTAGGTATTGAGGGATTTATTTGTGGAATAGTAGGAAGATTTTGTGGATGAAAGCCTTGCATGCTGAAGAATGGTAAGGTCGTTGTTGCAGAATGAATGGCATTGTTGTAGGCGATTTGAACACATTCTCTGGACAATTGTCCTGTGTGGTATTACTGTAGCATTGTAAAAAGTGTTCTAAACTTTGGTAAGTTCTTTCACTTAAACTACTGGAATGTATATGATAGCCAGATATATCCAAGCCAAATAACTTTATTTCGGCTGCTAGGGCCATCAAAGTACAGTTCAAAATAAAACAAATAAAATACATTTATAATTGAAAAGTTAAAGATTTCTCAAATTTCATATGTTAAAAAGGTCATCCAGTGGACATACACGAATTAAAAATCTCACAGGAAAGTACAAAAGCTTCATAATGCAGTCATCAGCCAATTATAAGAAAGATAAAAGAAACGAAAAATAAAAACAGCCAGCTGGGGGAGAACTGCACTCAAAAATTAAAATACAACTAGAAGTGTGGGACTACAGCACTAAACCCCGGGTGTGCGTATAATTAATAAACCTGTCTAAATTCAGTGCATTTCTACAGCCCTGTTATTCTGATTTTGGACAGTTCGTCGATTGTGCCACATGCTATTTAAAAATTGGGATACCGCAAAAACTATTGGAGGGTGGGTATCATATTTTAAAATGCTTTCAGCCTCTGTGCTGCGCACAAAGCCCAGGTTCTTGCAAAGTTGTATTAACCAACGTTTACGCGGCAACCGATAGGCTGGGCAGAGGAGCAGGACATGCAATTCAGACTCCACCGTATAATTTACATGCAGGGCAATCCCCCTTTTGTTCTTTGACCCACTTGCTGGTGATTGCTCGTAATGGGAGAGTCCCTAGTCTAAATTGCACGTAAAGTTTCCTGGCCAGTGGGGGTTGAATAAAGTCCAGAAACTGTTCCTTGCTGTAAATATTTTTTACTAACAAAAATTCCAATGTTAAGCGACCACATGAGGCACTTTCTTCTAGAGACATTAAATTAAATTGTCTAAAACATTTGACTAGTTCTGGCCCGCATATCATGGCACATGATGCTTCAGGAGTTCTCCAGAGACCCGGTTTACCTAGCTTAATGGCTAGGTCCCTTATGTGACGGAACCACAGGATGTTTTTAATAGTACATGAGGTCAGAAGCTCCTCTAGCTCAGCCCTATAACCGGACAAATCTGGGGTCACTCATAGCCTCCTCCAAAATGTTAGTGGCCTCAGGGCAATCTCTTGGACGAGGGGCCTGATACCCATGCCCATACGGAGGGGAACAAGAGGAGTGTTACGGGGTAGGCCCACGAGCTGCCGCACAAAGTTGTTCTCAACCCTAGTTAAATTGGAGGTGGAGCAGTGCCCCCACAGCTCCACCCCATATAACGTGGCACCCCTTGCTTGAGCTTTATACATTTCCACCACAGGTGCTACTGGTTTAAAAACTGAACTTCTGTAAATCTTCATTATACCACCCACTATCTGACTTAACCGTAGTCTTGCTTTGGCCAGCTGGGGCCCCCATTCAAAATGCTCTGACAGAGTAACTCCCAAATAACCAAATATCTTTACTCTTTCAAGAGGGGTACCATTTAGCGAAGGGTTTGGCCTAGTAGTGCTAGGGGGGTTGAAGACCATGTATTTAGTTTTAGTTAGATTGATCTCCAGCCCTCGCAGCTTGCAGAAATTAGCAAAGCCATCAAGCGTGCGCTGGATGCCCATTGATGTTTTTGAAAGTAACAAGGTGTCGTCAGCAAACATCAGCGCGTGCCCCCTCCCTGATGCTAGCTTGGGATCATCATTGTCCTTGATGTTTGTGAGATGGTCAACCAGACTGTTGATGAAAAGACAAAATAAGGTAGGGGCTAAAACGCATCCCTGTCGAACCCCCTTTTGGACAGGGAAGCAAGCAGTAAGTTCCCCATATTTTCCACAGCGTACTTGGGCAAAATTTCCCAGATGGAGCCTTTATGTAGCCCTGAGTAGATAAAAAGGAATCCCAAGGTCCCTCAACATCTTCCAGAGCTTCTCCCGTGGCACCAGATCGAAGGCCAACTTCAGATCAACAAATATAAGGTAGAGGTTGCCACCCTCTATAGTCACCGTTTTTCAGAAGAGTAGTTGTAATCTGAATATCTGGTCAACGGTTGACATGTTTGATCTGAAGCCGGCCTGGTAGGCACTTAGTATTTGTTCTTCTTCCATCCAGCCCTGGAGACGGTCCAAAAGCACCCGGCCAAGGAGTTTTTGGGTGATATCAATTAAACTAATCGGCCTGTAGTTAGAGGGTAAAAGGGAACCCCTTTTTAAAAAATGGGCACCAACTTCGCCCCATGCCAGGTGTCAGGGGGATCCAGACCCTTTAAAACAGCATTAAAGAGGGCACACAGATATGGTACCCATATTTTAGGTTCTTCCCGGAAAAGGTGCCCTGGTAGTTTGTCTAAATCTGGCGCTTTGTTGCGGTGTAACTTTTCAATGGCGTTTCCCACTTCTGTCATGGTAATATCCGGAAACCCCGCCATGGGGACCTCCGCTGTCATATTAGGTGGAGTGAAATTGACAGAACCACAATCCCCAATGGCGTATAATGATCCAAAATGGATTTCCCAAGCTTCAGGCGCTATATTGGGCTCTATCTGCCTTCCCTGTCACCTGAGCTTACTATGGCCCAGAAGGTTTGCAGATTTTTATCATTAAGGGCGATCCTAAGGGATTCCCACCTCTCTAATACCCAGTTTTTATTTCTCCTAGCAGGTGATCCGTTTGTACGTAGCCCTAGAAAGTTTGGTTAATGTCCTGTCCTTCGCTTTTACCGCATCCAGAAGGTCCTTCTTGGCTTTGCGGCAATTATCATTAAACCAGGAACATTTATTGCGATTGGTTTTCCACCTGCGCACAGGAGGGAAAAACACATCAGCTAATTTCGTTGTTAGCTCGGTGTGTATTTTCCCTACCTCTTCTAGGTCTGGGGTGGACCTATCCGCCTGCGTTACCTCCCACATTTTAGCTATCAATGGGATTGCCAGCTGGTACACTTTGGCGAACTTAGAGGGAGACAGGTGTATATTGGCCCATCTAACCTTTCTTCTGTTATTCGTTAGAGTTAGTGGGCCTGTCCCATTTGTAGTGCGGGGGGGGGGGATTGGAGATGCCAAGCTCCCATGGCTTCAAGATCAAGTTCAGGGCATTGTGGTCACTATCCTGCCTCTGCGTGATGTCAAAATCAAGGACCTTATCCCATGATCTCGTTTCCACCGTGATGTAATCAATTAGAGAGGATTGGCCAACTCTGTTAAATGTGTGTTGGCTTGGCTGATCGGATTTAGTCCGTCCATTAAAAGCCCTGAGTGATAAATAGGAGACATGAATGCTCAAGTTTGAACACACAGCTTTCCAAAATCAAGAGAGGAATTGTGTATCTTGTCTGAAAATTATATTTTGTAGTAAGCTGTGTAAGCAAAATATTTTGGAAATGAACAGCATGGCGATTTCCAAGGTGGCAGGAGTCTTTTTCAATGGTGTGAAATATGACATTTTAATGAAGAAATGTACTATCAAATAATTACTCCATAATTCTGGGAAGGTGGCAAGTTGAGAATGAAGTCAATTAAAATAGTATGCCAAGTATTACACCTGGCATCTTTAGGATATTTTTTCTCTGTCTTTTTCTGGCCTCCTGTTTTTGACTGTGTGCTGCATTTCGTTTTTGCTGGTTTTAGAACTCTGAGCACTTGCCCGATCAGTGCTTAAGTGCAAGTGCTCCCAGTGCAAATTATGATAATGATTGGTTATCCCTAATTGGCATATTTGATTTACTGGAAAGTCCCTGGTAAAGTGCACGGCATGTGTCCCGGGCTTGTAAGTTAAATGCTACTAGTGGGCCTGCAGCACTGATTGTGCCACCTACATAACCAGCCCGCAACCCTGTCTCAGACCTGTCATTGCAGTGTCTGTGTGTGCAGTTTTGAACTGCCATGCCAAACCGGGAAAGTGCACCCACTTGCCAGGCCCAAACCTTCCCTTTTACCAAATGTAAAGTACTCCTAAGGTAGGCCAAAGATAGCCCCATGGGCAGGGTTCAGTGTATTTAAAAGGTAGGACATGCACTGGTGTGTTTGATATATCCTGATAGTGAAATACTGCTAATTGCGTTTTTTTATTATTGCAAGGGCTCTCTCTCCATTAGGTTATCATTGGAGCTGCCTTGTAGCCTCTTACAAGTGTAACTTCCAATTGGGAAGCGATAGCGATTTGGAACTCACAATTTCAGAATGCATCTTTTAGTGAAGTTGGTTTTTACATTGCTTGTTAGAAAGTTGGCATTTTCTTCCTTTACTATTCTGTACCTCTGCCAGCCTGTGCAATCCATGTCTGAGGGAGGGTGACAGTTGGGCTGTTTGTGCATTCACTCTAGACAGTCACAGGTGCTGAGGTGTGCGTGGCATATCCAGATGGCCCATCACCAGGCTGATGCATCTTCCTGAGCTAGAGTGATGGGAAGAGTTGTCACTGACAACTCAATAGGGCTGTGCCGGTCCTCTCACAAAGCTGCCTCCACCCTTAGTGTGCGTGGAGCCAGGTCAGGGAAAGTCAGGATCTTGTGGGCTACAAAGACTTTCCTTTGAAGTTTGCCTATTTCAAAGGCAGATACTGGGGTAAGTACTGCAGCTGTGACATCATAACTTCGGAACACTTCTGGATTAAGATGAGATTCTGGTAAGAAGAAGAGCTGGAGAAGCTGTAGGAGGGGAACTGTCACTCTACTTGTTGCAGTGTTGTGCTGGCCTACAGCTGGTTGCTTCGCTCTTGGGAAGTGAAAGGAGTGGACTTTTGCTTTCTGTATCCTGCTTACCAAGGTTCTCCAAAGGATTATGTGTGCTTGCCTCCTGTTAAGAAGTCCCAGGGACATCAAAGACTTCAGCTGCAGCCCCTGAACTCCTCTGCATGGAGTTCTGACCTGCCAAGTGGTACCATTTCCACTTCTGGGCCCTTGGAGGTGGTTTTGCTGCAAAGGACTAAAACAAATCCATGCATCAACCTCCAGTGACTGTTTTTCCTGATGCAGCACGGCCGTGCGGTTGAAAAACCAACGCATCGCCGCAGTGCGGCCAAAGAATTGACACAGCGCCTGACGTGCAGCTGAAAGATTGCCGCAGCCCGAGTCCTGAGCACTGTGTCTCCGATGTCCGAGGGACCCGCTCTGACTCTGACGCAGACCCTGCTGTGCGGCTGAAGAAATCGATGCATTACCTGCTTCAAGGCTGGAAAATTGGTGCATCGCCTGTTTTGCCGTCGTGGCATTAACCCAGTGTGTCTGGATTTTGGACGCATCGCACCTGTGCACAAAGTTCTTCATCAACGTTGCCCAGCAGTAAGGAACCAAGGCCACATGTCCGGAGTTCGACGCATTCACCCCCCCCCCTCACAGTAAGGAACCGACGTATCACCTCCCCTGACAATAAGGACCGGTGCATCACCTCACCTGCGCTGCAATAAGGGACCGACGCATCACCTCCCGTGGCAGTGAGGAACCAACACATCACCTCCCCTGGGAGTACGGATCCAACGTATCGCTTTGCTTTTCTAGCGCCTCAACTTTCATGTGCCTGTTTTCGTCTTTGATTTTGATGCATCTCGGGTACTTTGTGATAAAAGTCCCACATACAAAATTTCCTATGGACTGAACAGTTTTGAACCTTTTAAAAGTGATATCTTTGCTTGTGTATGTTGGATTTTTGTCGTTTTGGTCTTGGTTTATTCAGATAAATATTGATTATGTTTCTAAACTGGTGTGGTGTCCTCTTTGTAGTGCTTTCACTGTGTTACTGTGTGCGTATATACAAATGCGTTACACATTGCCTTGAAGATAAGCCTGACTGCTTGTGCCAAGCTTCCAAGGGGGTGAGCAGGTGTTACCTTGGGTGTGTATTCACCTTACCCTACCGTGACTAGAATAAGGGCCCCTACTTGGACAGGGTGCAAACCACTGCCAGCTAGAGAACCCCATTTCTAACACCAAAGATTTGGTGGTATTGGTTGCAGATATCAGAAGGGTTTTATTTTTCTAGTAAGCCTGTCATTCATCATGATCAGAACAACATTGAACATAATCGTGAACATCTTGATTTATGGAGGGCCAGTAAAAGATTTTTCAACTAATTCAAAGGTATATAGCACACTGATAGGGCCTGACACATCTGAACTATGGTATTCTTAAGAACTTCTTACAGCAAGTCGCTGATTGGAATATATAGATTGTGCTGATGAAAGTAGAGCTCTCGATGGTTGATAGGGGAAATTTACATAGAATTTCATCTGTAGTCTCTAAATTGATATGAACTTGGGCTTCTCTTACTCCTACTAAAAAAATCAGTTTGTACCAAGCTTATGACTCAGTTAGGCAGTAGTAGGACTGGTTCTTACGATTCAGATTTTGTAGAATTAATTTCACCAGGAAAGAGCATCTGCAAGCAAATTTCAAGATCCCGGAGTGTAAGTTACCAAATCATACTAGAAAAAAACATGTCCATCAAGCTTTACAACAATTTAAGCCTTGAGTTTTCTGTAGAAATTGTAGGTTACTGTGATCTGTTCTTACTTGAAAGTGTTGCTAAGATATCAAAAATATCCCATTCTTCACTGGCATATTTTATGGTCAAAACTTCCTTTCCTAAAATGGAATACTTTTGCTCACATGTAGTCAGGATATAGGAAAGATAGATTACAGGATGTTCAAGACCATTATCTGGTTGTTCATGCAATAGAACTGACTCCACTGCCTTTTCTCAAGCATCAGTCTGTACAATTATGTTCCTTGTTCAATATGGCTGTATTTATATGAGAATTTAATATAGGCGTTTTTGGCCTAGACCAGTGCTTTAACTGAGGCCACCAACGTCCATACTAATTTTGTTTTGCTACACTTACACTGCTGTCACAAATGAAGATAAGGATACTGACCTAATTGTAAGCTCCAAATTTCAAATGCCTTCACATTTACAGAGCATGTAAAAGTTTAAACTTCCTTTATTATGCACATATACCGTACTATTCTACTAATATTGTTTAATTTTCTAGGCAGTCCCGGACACCTAATGTAGCCAACAAAGATCCCCAGGGTTCCCGAGACCCAAAGTTAAGAACTGATACTTTAATATCTTGGAAAAGATTAATATATAATCTAGCTGAACGACTATAAACTGACTTAAAATAGTCAAGAAGACATGGTTGATAAATCATTAGAAAAAAGCAGGGGTGTTCATGACCAAAGGGCATTTGTTGGTAGTCAGATTGCCCAAAGGGCGTTGAGAAAGCTACCTTCTGTTCATTTCCACCTTTCACACGAAGAAGGTGGTGCAGAGAGCAATAATCATCCCATCTCCCTCAATGGCTTAATTCAAAATTAATGGATAAAGATCCTTTCATAATGCCAGATTTTGACCATAGCAGTAAACACAATGTCTTAATTCAAGGTCTTGATTCACAGTTCTTCTTGGGAACAAAAATAGGGAAGCTCCGGCAGGTGACATTGTGCAAGCTATTGAGCCATTCTGAGGGTTCTTTTGCTGATATTGTCTCAAAACTTCTTTCTCCTCTTCTGATAGAAAATGGATTTTTCCATACAGAATTATGGCAACTGGAGTAATTGAAATTGCTGATGTGGGGGAAGAAAACAATTTGTCGGGTTATCGAAAATGTCTCCACAGATTCAGTCATAGACCGGCACTAAACTAATGGAGCCTATATCCCTGGGATTAGGAGAATTTGCAAGCCGAGTTTCCACAGGTGACCAATAACTTTCTGTGACAAAACAATCTTCTTGATAAAATGAAGATGACAGCAACACACTTCTGGTGACCCAATTTATATAATGATTGAATCTTTCTAACCCGGGAATGCCCAGCATAACAAAGTATTTAGGAGAGGGGATAAGAACGAAATTACAGTCTACATAAATGAACCAAGAGAAACTAATAATGGAATGGCTTCTCTTTCACTGACCACAACACTAATTGGAGCTATAGGGGCAGAGAACAGGTCATCCCCCACTCAAACGTTTCTATACAACAAGTGACCTGTTCCCAAGGTGAAAAACCGTTCAAACCTCTATACCCTTGGTCATATACTTAAGACAATTTATACAGAATGTGGTCACACCATCTATGCTACTTATGGGTATGGTTTCACCTATTTTAAAAAGAAAAGAAGAAGAAATTCATACGAGGTGCAATAGTCTCAATAATCCCAAGTGTATGTCTCTAAACACCCAATAGTGGTGAAAAAGTGTGGAAAAGGAGCGAGGGAGCCTCACGGTAGCACCACCAGGGAGGTTTAAGCAGGAAGGTACTCGCCTGCTACCTCAAGGTCTCATCATCAGCTAGACCAAAACCAAGGGGTGCAGTTCCTCTGGGGGGGAAAAGAGGGGGGGGAAGAGCGGTTAGTCTCTATATAATGCCCTCACACACCTAGCAAGGTGTCATGCTTCATCATAGGGCTGTGCTCCTCGTCGGGCCGGCGCTGCAATGCCCGACGGGCTCCCGCGAAGGGGCTCTTTATCGGAGTTCTTTAAGAGACAGCCGTATGGGTGCGTGGGGGTCAGTGCAACAAGTGTAGTGAGTGGTGGTGTAGTGAGTTAAAATAGGTGTGGTATTACCAGGCAATGTGTCAATTTATTCTGATGGTATACCAGCCTAAGTAAAAATATAAGTGATCCCAAAGGGATTATGATGGTCCCTAGGGAACTCAAACGGTCAACATGTTTCTTGCTCTATGCCCAAAGGGTCGGTGGCAATTCATCAGGACCATTGTGAGAAAGTGCTCAAAGAAAATTGTGAAAACTCTACTACATAATTCGTGATGCAGAAATTATCAATACATCACCATGCAATCCAATGGGGTCCCTAAGGAAGTGGACCCGTTGTTGCAGTACCTGGAAGAAAAAGGGGGAAGGGGGGGGAAAAAAAGGGGGAAGGACAACACAGATGCATGAAACATGATTCACAAAAATTCGGGGCTCCTGGAGGGAACCGTGCGTATGTTGTGGCCGCCAATGGAGGTGCTCACACAGTGACCCAACCAGAGTCATCTCTATATACAAGTGTTTAAATGAACAGTGGAAAGTGCAGCTGCCTGGCGAAATTGAGAGGTGGAACACGTTGTAAAGTGCTGGCACAAAGAGTTGCCAGGTGGTGGGCATGCCTGGCGAAATTGAGAGGTGGAACACGTTGTAAAGTGCTGGCACAAAGAGTTGCCAGGTGGTGGGCATGCTTTGCGCAACTGCAAACGTGTGCCTTCGTGCACACGGAAAACAAATTAGTGCCAAGAGCAACTGGTGCGGTACACATGCTCCTAAGTGGAGGAGTAAGGCGGGGTATTTTCGTCAGGTGGACCGCCTTACAAAATTGAACACTCGTACTCATGTTGGGAAGTTTACGAGGTGACTATAGGCTGTGCAGAAAGTGCGTCGCGAAATAGATGCTGGGGGCTACACATGCTCCACCGCGAGGGGGTCAAGCGTGGAAATATGTGTCTAGGGGAATGCCCATCAAGGTGATATTCGCGCTGATGTGGGGGACAATAATCACGTCAAAAAAACTATTACGAAAGAAGATTGCCACTTGCTCGTGCGTCTATCAAACTTTACGAGAGGTACAGAATGGACTCACCCCTATTTGGGAGTTAACTTTCCGTACGGGTTCGCCTGGCGGCCAGGGAGCGCCTGCCCTTAAAAAATTATAAACAAGGAAAGTAAGTCGTACCTGGAGATTCGAAGATAGCTGTAGAAGGACCCAGGAATGGAGGCATACTTACAAAGTGTCGGCGCATTCGCTGCCGGATACCTACTGCGGCTCAGGCTTCCGTGACGCACAGCCGTGCGTGTGTGGTTAATAACGGAAGTGAGCAGACGTGGCTGCAGTGCACAACTAGTCCGCGATTAACGGCCGCCATGTTGGGAGTGAAAAAGTAACTTTATTGTTCATAGTGGGGGGAAAATGAGGGGAAGAAAATGGACAGCTGGCCCAGTACGGCCGCCATGTTGGGAGTGAAAAAGTAACTTTATTGTTCATAGTGGGGGGAATGGACAGCTGGCCCAGTAAGGAATTCAAGCGTGATAGGGAAAAGGTATATGGGGGAAATGAGTGATTATTGTATACAAGTGGTTAAGTATCCCCTGGGCAGACATCGAGATAGATTCTGTCGCTACAATGGTGGCAAAAAAGTAATTATTAAAGGGGATTTATGTGTATTCTTTGCATAAGAAGCTGACAGGTCAAAAAAGGGAGGTTGGTTGGAACCGAATTACAGGCCGCCTGGCCCACCATACATGGTTTCAGAAAACCCAAAAATCGCTGTTGTTTGTCGCAATAATTAGCAGAACCCAAGTCACCGCCTTGAGTGGATATGTCCAATATAGAACTCTTGACACCAGAAGGTCATGTGTTGTTGAGAGTGGCCCACGGTATATCATCGTTGAGGCCGTTGGTATGGCTCGAGATTCTAAAAATCCACTGTTGTTCTTTGTGGAAGAGGGCTTCCTTGCTGATCGTTGGAAAGGCTTGAAGGACTGTCCATGAAAGGTCATTGGCAGTATGATTAGCTTCCAAGAAATGTGTGCACATTTTCGTGCTGATCTTTTTGCATCTGATGTTACTTCGATGTTCAGAGATCCTGATCTTTATTGGACGTGTTGTCATACCAATGTACATTAGCGCACAAGGGCACTGGATTAGATAAATGCAGTTGCGAGTATTACAATTGGTGTGGGTTCTTTGTTGCCAATTCAGAGTTTCCGAGAGGGTTACAGATTTACTTGTTTTTGTTAGATTACATGCGGTGCATTGTCCGCATGGGTAGTGTCCTGTCACCGGCGGAAGTCCCCACAGTCTTGGCTCAGCTCGAGGCGCTGGTTTTGGTCTGGTGCTGATGAGCATTGTTTTCAAATTGTTAGTTTTTTTGAAAGCAAAACGTGGTTTTGGGGCTTGCCAGCCTCCTACCGATAGAAGTTTCCAATGCCTTTTGATTATTTTTTGGAAGGTGTTAGATTCTGGAGTGAAGGTGCTAACACAAGTGATTAAGTCATCTTTCGTTCTTTCTGTGGATGCCAACAAGGCCTCCCTGTTGGTATTGCGCGCCCTTTTGTAGGCCATTTGCGTTAAATTTGCCGGATATTCTCTGCGGGCTAGGTGGTCAGTGAGTTCATGTGCCTGCAATTTGAAATCCTCCAGTGCACTACAATTACGACGTAATCTGAGGTATTGCCCGTAAGGCAGGTTCTGTCGTAAAGCCTTGGGGTGAAAACTGCTAAAGAGAAGTGGACTATGGCTGTCAGTTGGCTTTTTATAAGTTTTGGTGGTCAACCCCGTAGTGCTTTTTTGAATAAGCAAATCCAAAAACGGCAGTTCAAGTATGGAGGAGCTAGCTGTGAAACGCAAGTAAGGGTTAAGGGAATTGACCCATGTTACAAAGGAAGGGATGGAGTTTGGATCCCCTTTCCAAAAAATCAGTATATCGTCAATATACCTCCGCCAAAGGGTGATGTTACCCTGGTAGATGTTATTCTCACAAAGGATGTGGTTGGCCTCAAAATGAGCCATGTAGAGGCATGCCAGGCTGGGAGCAAAGGTGCTCCCCATCGAAGTGCCCTGGACTTGATGGTACATCCGATCTTCGAATTGGAAATAGTTTTTGGTTAGGGCAATCTCTGCACACTCCATAATAAAGGAGACTGGGGTGGGTGAGTTCCATGTTTGTGCTCGTAGTACCTCTTCCACCACATCCAAGGTGGCCCTCTGCGGGATGTTGGTGTAGAGGGCCTCTACATCCAAAGTGACCAAAACATCCACTCTACTGCCCGTTTCGTTAGTTTGTTTGATGATATTGAGGACGTCCCTGGTATCTAGAAGAAAGGTTGGTGTTTTCTGTACCAGAGGGCGTAAAAAGTGGTCGCAGAACCGCGAGAGGGGTTCCAGTACCGAGTTGATGCCTGACACAATTGGCCTCCCGGGTGGGGGTAGGACACCTTTGTGGATTTTGGGTAATGTGTAAAAATAAGGTATCCTAGGATCCTTATTTGTCAGGAATTCTGACTCATTTTTTGAAATCCAGCCCTGTGCTAGGGCATTGGTCACTAATGTTCTGATAGTAATGACCAGTTTGTTAGTTGGATCTTCTTTGATTTGTTGGTAGTACCTTGTGTCACTTAGTTGTCTTAGGCATTCTGTTCTGTAATCAGGAGTGGACATAATCACTATGGCTCCCCCCTTGTCGGCCTCTTTTATGGTTATGGTGGTATCTTGGCTCAAATCAGTTATCGCCACATTTTCAAGGCGTGAGATGTTGTGGAAGGATTTTTTCTCAGTCATGTTGTTGATGTCATTGAGGACTGCTTTTTCAAAAGCCAAGATTTCCGGAGGAACCATTGCGGATGAAGGTGTGAAGGAGGATGGTTTTCGTAGGCCTGAGTCAGATGAGGGAGGAGAGTTTTGGCCTGTGAAGAAATTCCTCAGGCGGATTTTGCGAAAGAGGTCATGTACCTCACAATGCGTTCTAAATTCGTTGTATCGTGGTGTGGGCACAAAGCCCAGCCCCTTGGCGAGGATCTTGGTCTCCTGTTGATTTAGCTGTCGATCTGATAGATTTACTATCAGTTTTTCTTCCCTCTGTGGCTCCTGAGTTCCATCGGGCCTTGGTCTGTTTGGTCTTTCCAGTGGACCTGTTTTTGTTGATTGTAGCCGCCTCTTCTTCTTCCTCTGCCCCTGCCCCAGCCTCTGCCTGAAAAAGGTTGTGGTAGGTAGGGGTTGAATGGAACAGGTCCCTGTTGGAAACCGGGTGGTTGCCACATGTGCGGGCCTGGAAAAGGTGGCATGGGGTAGGTATATTGTGGATTCAGTGGTCCGTGTTGCTGGTAAGGTTGTTGGCCTCTCCAACTCTCAGAGCTAGAATTACTGCTGTTGGAATTCGTTCTGCGACGGGAGTTAGAACTTTCGTCTGACGAATAATCACTCTGTGCATTTTGGAAATCGTCTTTTAGGTAAGGGTAAATTTTTTCTTTATTGAAGCGATTGATATCTTTTTGGAGTTTGTTGATTTTTTGTCTCATTAAATAATCCTTATTTTCTGCGATTTCACTATTAATTTCTGACAGTTTGGCTTTGAAGGCCGCAATAGTAATGGTCGCTTTTAGTGCTCCTTCAGCAATGGTGATCTGGATGATTAGGTCATCAGCAAGGCGTTTGGCGGTCTTAATAATCAGTATCAGCCAGTCCCTAGTGCACTTCCATGCAACTAGGGACCATTCTTCCTTAAATTGTTTATCCTCAAGGAAGATTCGTGGCATATTTGACACAATAAGTCCATTGGGGGCTATATTTGCGCGCAGGTATTCGGTCATAATTGCCCCGTGCATTATGATTTTCATTAGTTGACGTTTCATGTTGGTAATGCTATTCCAATCACTGCCCATGCTCGTAGTGGCCATGGCTCCGTCTGCGTCCAGTAGAGATGGTGTTCTCAGAATTTCTGACACCAGATCGTCATCAAAGGATAAACCTTGGTGTTGTTCCATGGTCGGGGTTGTCCAAGGGAAGGGTAAAGAGAAGAGACGATAGAGCGGTAATTATCCGCTAGCCACACGGGCTGAGGTTCCACGGCTGAGCCGCCGTACGTAATGCTTCTAAAAGGAGGAGGAACCAAGAGCTTTTTTAATGAGGTCCTGCACCATGCTCCGAGGAGTATAGACCAAAACCAAGGGGTGCAGTTCCTCTGGGGGGGGAAAAGAGGGGGGGGAAGAGCGGTTAGTCTCCATATAATGCCCTCACACACCTAGCAAGGTGTCATGCTTCATCATAGGGCTGTGCTCCTCGTCGGGCCGGCGCTGCAATGCCCGACGGGCTCCCGCGAAGGGGCTCTTTATCGGAGTTCTTTAAGAGACAGCCGTATGGGTGCGTGGGGGTCAGTGCAACAAGTGTAGTGAGTGGTGGTGTAGTGAGTTAAAATAGGTGTGGTATTACCAGGCAATGTGTCAATTTATTCTGATGGTATACCAGCCTAAGTAAAAATATAAGTGATCCCAAAGGGATTATGATGGTCCCTAGGGAACTCAAACGGTCAACATGTTTCTTGCTCTATGCCCAAAGGGTCGGTGGCAATTCATCAGGACCATTGTGAGAAAGTGCTCAAAGAAAATTGTGAAAACTCTACTACATAATTCGTGATGCAGAAATTATCAATACATCACCATGCAATCCAATGGGGTCCCTAAGGAAGTGGACCCGTTGTTGCAGTACCTGGAAGAAAAAGGGGGAAGGGGGGGGGAAAAAAAGGGGGAAGGACAACACAGATGCATGAAACATGATTCACAAAAATTCGGGGCTCCTGGAGGGAACCGTGCGTATGTTGTGGCCGCCACAACATACGCACGGTTCCCCAACGCACAACATGTAGCCCCCAATGGACTTATTGTGTCAAATATGCCACGAATCTTCCTTGAGGATAAACAATTTAAGGAAGAATGGTCCCTAGTTGCATGGAAGTGCACTAGGGACTGGCTGATACTGATTATTAAGACCGCCAAACGCCTTGCTGATGACCTAATCATCCAGATCACCATTGCTGAAGGAGCACTAAAAGCGACCATTACTATTGCGGCCTTCAAAGCCAAACTGTCAGAAATTAATAGTGAAATCGCAGAAAATAAGGATTATTTAATGAGACAAAAAATCAACAAACTCCAAAAAGATATCAATCGCTTCAATAAAGAAAAAATTTACCCTTACCTAAAAGACGATTTCCAAAATGCACAGAGTGATTATTCGTCAGACGAAAGTTCTAACTCCCGTCGCAGAACGAATTCCAACAGCAGTAATTCTAGCTCTGAGAGTTGGAGAGGCCAACAACCTTACCAGCAACACGGACCACTGAATCCACAATATACCTACCCCATGCCACCTTTTCCAGGCCCGCACATGTGGCAACCACCCGGTTTCCAACAGGGACCTGTTCCATTCAACCCCTACCTACCACAACCTTTTTCAGGCAGAGGCTGGGGCAGGGGCAGAGGAAGAAGAAGAGGCGGCTACAATCAACAAAAACAGGTCCACTGGAAAGACCAAACAGACCAAGGCCCGATGGAACTCAGGAGCCACAGAGGGAAGAAAAACTGATAGTAAATCTATCAGATCGACAGCTAAATCAACAGGAGACCAAGATCCTCGCCAAGGGGCTGGGCTTTGTGCCCACACCACGATACAACGAATTTAGAACGCATTGTGAGGTACATGACCTCTTTCGCAAAATCCGCCTGAGGAATTTCTTCACAGGCCAAAACTCTCCTCCCTCATCTGACTCAGGCCTACGAAAACCATCCTCCTTCACACCTTCATCCGCAATGGTTCCTCCGGAAATCTTGGCTTTTGAAAAAGCAGTCCTCAATGACATCAACAACATGACTGAGAAAAAATCCTTCCACAACATCTCACGCCTTGAAAATGTGGCGATAACTGATTTGAGCCAAGATACCACCATAACCATAAAAGAGGCCGACAAGGGGGGAGCCATAGTGATTATGTCCACTCCTGATTACAGAACAGAATGCCTAAGACAACTAAGTGACACAAGGTACTACCAACAAATCAAAGAAGATCCAACTAACAAACTGGTCATTACTATCAGAACATTAGTGACCAATGCCCTAGCACAGGGCTGGATTTCAAAAAATGAGTCAGAATTCCTGACAAATAAGGATCCTAGGATACCTTATTTTTACACATTACCCAAAATCCACAAAGGTGTCCTACCCCCACCCGGGAGGCCAATTGTGTCAGGCATCAACTCGGTACTGGAACCCCTCTCGCGGTTCTGCGACCACTTTTTACGCCCTCTGGTACAGAAAACACCAACCTTTCTTCTAGATACCAGGGACGTCCTCAATATCATCAAACAAACTAACGAAACGGGCAGTAGAGTGGATGTTTTGGTCACTTTGGATGTAGAGGCCCTCTACACCAACATCCCGCAGAGGGCCACCTTGGATGTGGTGGAAGAGGTACTACGAGCACAAACATGGAACTCACCCACCCCAGTCTCCTTTATTATGGAGTGTGCAGAGATTGCCCTAACCAAAAACTATTTCCAATTCGAAGATCGGATGTACCATCAAGTCCAGGGCACTTCGATGGGGAGCACCTTTGCTCCCAGCCTGGCATGCCTCTACATGGCTCATTTTGAGGCCAACCACATCCTTTGTGAGAATAACATCTACCAGGGTAACATCACCCTTTGGCGGAGGTATATTGACGATATACTGATTTTTTGGAAAGGGGATCCAAACTCCATCCCTTCCTTTGTAACATGGGTCAATTCCCTTAACCCTTACTTGCGTTTCACAGCTAGCTCCTCCATACTTGAACTGCCGTTTTTGGATTTGCTTATTCAAAAAAGCACTACGGGGTTGACCACCAAAACTTATAAAAAGCCAACTGACAGCCATAGTCCACTTCTCTTTAGCAGTTTTCACCCCAAGGCTTTACGACAGAACCTGCCTTACGGGCAATACCTCAGATTACGTCGTAATTGTAGTGCACTGGAGGATTTCAAATTGCAGGCACATGAACTCACTGACCACCTAGCCCGCAGAGAATATCCGGCAAATTTAACGCAAATGGCCTACAAAAGGGCGCGCAATACCAACAGGGAGGCCTTGTTGGCATCCACAGAAAGAACGAAAGATGACTTAATCACTTGTGTTAGCACCTTCACTCCAGAATCTAACACCTTCCAAAAAATAATCAAAAGGCATTGGAAACTTCTATCGGTAGGAGGCTGGCAAGCCCCAAAACCACGTTTTGCTTTCAAAAAAACTAACAATTTGAAAACAATGCTCATCAGCACCAGACCAAAACCAGCGCCTCGAGCTGAGCCAAGACTGTGGGGACTTCCGCCGGTGACAGGACACTACCCATGCGGACAATGCACCGCATGTAATCTAACAAAAACAAGTAAATCTGTAACCCTCTCGGAAACTCTGAATTGGCAACAAAGAACCCACACCAATTGTAATACTCGCAACTGCATTTATCTAATCCAGTGCCCTTGTGCGCTAATGTACATTGGTATGACAACACGTCCAATAAAGATCAGGATCTCTGAACATCGAAGTAACATCAGATGCAAAAAGATCAGCACGAAAATGTGCACACATTTCTTGGAAGCTAATCATACTGCCAATGACCTTTCATGGACAGTCCTTCAAGCCTTTCCAACGATCAGCAAGGAAGCCCTCTTCCACAAAGAACAACAGTGGATTTTTAGAATCTCGAGCCATACCAACGGCCTCAACGATGATATACCGTGGGCCACTCTCAACAACACATGACCTTCTGGTGTCAAGAGTTCTATATTGGACATATCCACTCAAGGCGGTGACTTGGGTTCTGCTAATTATTGCGACAAACAACAGCGATTTTTGGGTTTTCTGAAACCATGTATGGTGGGCCAGGCGGCCTGTAATTCGGTTCCAACCAACCTCCCTTTTTTGACCTGTCAGCTTCTTATGCAAAGAATACACATAAATCCCCTTTAATAATTACTTTTTTGCCACCATTGTAGCGACAGAATCTATCTCGATGTCTGCCCAGGGGATACTTAACCACTTGTATACAATAATCACTCATTTCCCCCATATACCTTTTCCCTATCACGCTTGAATTCCTTACTGGGCCAGCTGTCCATTCCCCCCACTATGAACAATAAAGTTACTTTTTCACTCCCAACATGGCGGCCGTACTGGGCCAGCTGTCCATTTTCTTCCCCTCATTTTCCCCCCACTATGAACAATAAAGTTACTTTTTCACTCCCAACATGGCGGCCGTTAATCGCGGACTAGTTGTGCACTGCAGCCACGTCTGCTCACTTCCGTTATTAACCACACACGCACGGCTGTGCGTCACGGAAGCCTGAGCCGCAGTAGGTATCCGGCAGCGAATGCGCCGACACTTTGTAAGTATGCCTCCATTCCTGGGTCCTTCTACAGCTATCTTCGAATCTCCAGGTACGACTTACTTTCCTTGTTTATAATTTTTTAAGGGCAGGCGCTCCCTGGCCGCCAGGCGAACCCGTACGGAAAGTTAACTCCCAAATAGGGGTGAGTCCATTCTGTACCTCTCGTAAAGTTTGATAGACGCACGAGCAAGTGGCAATCTTCTTTCGTAATAGTTTTTTTGACGTGATTATTGTCCCCCACATCAGCGCGAATATCACCTTGATGGGCATTCCCCTAGACACATATTTCCACGCTTGACCCCCTCGCGGTGGAGCATGTGTAGCCCCCAGCATCTATTTCGCGACGCACTTTCTGCACAGCCTATAGTCACCTCGTAAACTTCCCAACATGAGTACGAGTGTTCAATTTTGTAAGGCGGTCCACCTGACGAAAATACCCCGCCTTACTCCTCCACTTAGGAGCATGTGTACCGCACCAGTTGCTCTTGGCACTAATTTGTTTTCCGTGTGCACGAAGGCACACGTTTGCAGTTGCGCAAAGCATGCCCACCACCTGGCAACTCTTTGTGCCAGCACTTTACAACGTGTTCCACCTCTCAATTTCGCCAGGCATGCCCACCACCTGGCAACTCTTTGTGCCAGCACTTTACAACGTGTTCCACCTCTCAATTTCGCCAGGCAGCTGCACTTTCCACTGTTCATTTAAACACTTGTATATAGAGATGACTCTGGTTGGGTCACTGTGTGAGCACCTCCATTGGCGGCCACAACATACGCACGGTTCCCTCCAGGAGCCCCGAATTTTTGTGAATCATGTTTCATGCATCTGTGTTGTCCTTCCCCCTTTTTTTCCCCCCCCTTCCCCCTTTTTCTTCCAGGTACTGCAACAACGGGTCCACTTCCTTAGGGACCCCATTGGATTGCATGGTGATGTATTGATAATTTCTGCATCACGAATTATGTAGTAGAGTTTTCACAATTTTCTTTGAGCACTTTCTCACAATGGTCCTGATGAATTGCCACCGACCCTTTGGGCATAGAGCAAGAAACATGTTGACCGTTTGAGTTCCCTAGGGACCATCATAATCCCTTTGGGATCACTTATATTTTTACTTAGGCTGGTATACCATCAGAATAAATTGACACATTGCCTGGTAATACCACACCTATTTTAACTCACTACACCACCACTCACTACACTTGTTGCACTGACCCCCACGCACCCATACGGCTGTCTCTTAAAGAACTCCGATAAAGAGCCCCTTCGCGGGAGCCCGTCGGGCATTGCAGCGCCGGCCCGACGAGGAGCACAGCCCTATGATGAAGCATGACACCTTGCTAGGTGTGTGAGGGCATTATATAGAGACTAACCGCTCTTCCCCCCCCTCTTTTCCCCCCCCAGAGGAACTGCACCCCTTGGTTTTGGTCTATACTCCTCGGAGCATGGTGCAGGACCTCATTAAAAAAGCTCTTGGTTCCTCCTCCTTTTAGAAACTCATCATCAGCTACCCTCGTTCCGAAAACAAATTGTGTGTAAGGGAGGAGAAATGGATAGCGACCTAAAGAGTGCTAAGATGTGTGTAAAGAGAAATAAAGTGCCAAATTATGTGCACCTAAGAAACCCCACTACTTATATATAAAAGTGAACTAGAACACACTGGCTTACAATTTTATTCCATGCTGTGTGTCTACTTCTATTTAAAATGCCGACATGTTTCATTGCCTTTGGGTACACTCACGGCAATTTCTTCAGGGCGTGGGGTTTTTTCTCAACCCTGCATTTCCGCCTATCTTTTGATAAAAACTGCTGTAAGAGACAAAGGATAAAGAGACAAACAACAACACATAGCAACATTAATTGGCATCGGGCAAAGTTAAAAAAGTGTACTCTTTCCCTTGTAGCGTGTAGGCCATGTCATTTACCGGGATTTTACCCAGCGTGGGTATACCTTTACCCTGGAGCTCTTGTATGCGTTAGACTGCACTCGTTCTGGGCTCTTCGGATTGGCTCCTACTGTGAGCCTGTAACACATAATCATGATTCACAAGCCTGTTTTATGGATTATGACATTACGTAATTCAATATGCGTCTATCCTTCCGCTTTACACCTCTCGCTGCTGGTATCTATGGCACCCCCCTCTCTCGCAGCTGTCCCCTGATCGCAATGTGTCATTACATCTCAAATTGTAACTGTAGTGGGACGCTGCTTCTTCGCTACTATAGCCCTCATAGTTATAATTTAAAAAAAGGTTTGGGAAGGAAACTTCCGGGTATGTTACAAACCCTCCCGTCTTACACTCTGTAACCCCAAATCCACTGCTCATAATTCCAGCTACTTAAAAGTGCCCATTATTGTAGGGTTCCGAGGGGCCCTGTCCTACCTGTCTCTCACTATTGGGTGTTTAGAGACATACACTTGGGATTATTGAGACTATTGCACCTCGTATGAATTTCTTCTTCTTTTCTTTTTAAAATAGGTGAAACCATACCCATAAGTAGCATAGATGGTGTGACCACATGCTGTATAAATTGTCTTAAGTATATGACCAAGGGTATAGAGGTTTGAACGGTTTTTCACCTTGGGAACAGGTCACTCGTTCTCTTTCACTGAACCTGAAGATATAGAACACCTGTCCATAGTCTGAATTTTTTCAGGAATATTTTTAGGCTTTATTGGAATTAAATGCCTACTGGCCCAGTCGGGGTTCATTTACAAAAGGGCGGAACAGAAATGGCCAAAGCAGACCAGAAGCAAAGCTAGACAGCTCAGAATATCCAAGATAAGGGAAGGATTTCACATCTCTTCTTCTCTTTCTCAAAGAAGGTGGGCTCCAGTGTTCCCCAGAGCTCTTGAAGGCCCGATAGTGCAATCTCATACTACATGTCCTGGATCAACACAATATAGGCACAATCTAGACTTCTGTTTACACTCGTTCTGGGTTTCTGACGAACAGCGGATTCTCTGGCCTTTTGGTGCAAGAATGAAATACTGATGCAACTCCTCCTTTCTTATGTCTTACAGTCTTTCTTGCAAATGATGTTTGTTTAATATGGATAGTTTAATCAGGTCAGATAGGGATTCGAACCTGACCAGTTAATCCTTTATCTTGTTTCTTAGTCCTCACCGAAAAAAGTGATTTGATTTGTTCCACCCAGGCGGTTTCTGCAGCTAGTTGCCTAAATAAGCTCACATAAGTTAACATATCTGAGTTTCCCTGTTGAATTTCACAGAGTGATTTTTCAGCTGAAAAGTCTCAATCTAGTCGCTCAACACCTGCATTTTTAATTTAGCCAGAAAGCTTTAATAATGACTTAAACCTGGGTAATTGCTGTTGATTAAAAGGGTAGCCAATGTTGCTCTAGCAAGAGATCCAATTAAATAGCCAACTTAAGCTCAGTCCGAAAATAATTTCCCAGGTCTAAAGATGAAATCAGCTGTCATAGAATCCAAACACTCCTTCAATTTTGTTTGTTCGCTAGAAAAATGTGGAGCACCTGGAACCACCAGAGTAATATTTTCAAGTCTGGTAGTGAGGGTTCTTGTAAGTGTTGCATTCTGTGGAGTCTGTTGCTGGATTACTTCTTCCAAATAGACATTTTGGATAAGTTGTTGAATAACTGCAGCCATATCCATTCCTTGAGCCATATTGGAAATATTTCAGGAAGTTTGTTGGCATTGCAACCTTTCTGGGACTGTACACTGACTCTTCTGAGAACTGATACTCCAGGGTACGGGAGACACCTAATAGCAGCCACCTTGATCTTTCAGAATACCTTGTTAAGTTCAGCAATCTTAAAAAACTCAAAAACAGGAAATGACGTACATGAACAGGAAATATTTATCCTCCATATTGGAATAGGTATGATCTTAAAATAAGCCTTTCGGTCACCCTCTTGGAATGCTTAGTTTGGAAAATCTGGCATGGAATTTTTTGGAGGCATTTGTCACCTTCTGACATAAAACCAAAACACAGGTCGGCGTGTGGAAGTTTCTAAAAAGCCTGCAGAGCAACACTAACTGCCACATGAGAGATACGAAGCCGGCTCCACCAGGCTCACGCCTCACAGTGCCTCCTGGGTGCCCGAAGGCAACAAGAAATGTCGTGGAGCAGGGAGAGTCCACAAACAATAGCTGAGTCGCTGCACCAAGATTCTGACGAGACAAGCGGGTCCGTCCCTGCTGGCCGGAAAGGACTGCCTCTGCCGCACGCAGTTGTAGCAAAAACAGACAGCCAGATCGTGAACCAACCCTCAACAGGAGCTGGTCAAGAACCTCCAAAAAAAAGCAATGCTGTTGTCAACACCTAGGACAGCTTCCCGGTAGCCCTTCAAAGGTGGTTGTCCAGAGAGGCCAGAAAGGGGCCAGTGAACCAATCCGCCCTAGCACCCGGGAGAGACCCCGGAGCACAGAGCACATTTATTCTCAGCACCAAGGACAGCTCTCTGCAGCAACCCCTGCTTCAAGTGTGGGGTCCTCAAAGGGCAAGAGATCTTTGAATGCGAGGCTCATTGACTATTCTAAACAACTGCGATGGACATGGGTTCACAGGACTGCTGTTATTCCAGCCACAATCCTTCCACCAGTCTGGGCTTTGCAAGTGAGCACGCCGACAGGGAAGAGCTGGGGCACCGAATCCTGAGCCTACACAGCAAGCCTTCAAGAAAGACTTTTCCAAATAGTTTAACATTCATAAACACCTGGGACAGATACTGGTACGCAAGCATTAATGCCAGAAATACAGATCTATTAACCTGACGCTACACTTTCATCAGCGTCTAAAACAGGACCAGAGGACTTGGGAGTACACTGCTTTCAGCACCAAGCCCAGAGACACAGAGTTAAACTTTCATCAGCATCTAGGGCAGGTGCAGGTGACAGAGAAGTAAACTGCCTTGAGCCCCAGGGTAGGAGCCACAGACACAGAGTCAAACTCCCATCAGCATCGAGGACAGATGCAGAGGACCGAGACGTAAACTGCCTTCAGCACCAGGGCTAGAGAGACAGACAAAGAGTTAAACTCCATCAGGATCTAGGACAGCTGCAGAGGACAGAGACATAAACCGCCTTCAGCACAAAAGCCAGAGACACAGAGTTAAACTTCCCAGTGGCGGCTGGTGACTTTTGAAAGTGGTGAGGCGGAACATTTGTGGTGGCGTGCACTGTGGTGAGCAAGCTAAGAGGAGGTTTGGGGGGTTCTCCCTCCACGAAAATTTTGAAAAAAGTGTGGGCAAATGAAGCAATTTCAAGCAATTTGAGAAAGCAAGAAGGTTGATAAAGCAATTGTGAAAGTGCAGTTATTACATTGAAAAAGAGATGTCATATAATAACATAGGTAGCTAGTTGCTTATTCTGTATAACCAGAGAGCCTTCATTCAAGAAATTCTATGAAGCCAGCAGAGGAACCACATTTCAACAAGGCAAGAGACCCTATCCATGGCAGTCTTTTCTGACTGCACTACATCAGACCCACATTATAGACAGGCTGCGCCACCAACAATACCTCAGAAGGCATATTCTTATCACATGTGTGAAGGGCAGGTAAAAGGCTAGGTGGTTCTAAAGCTGTAAAGATCACGTTTGCTTGTGTGTTCGCATGCATTAATGGTTCATGTTGAGCTCTGCTAGAATGGAGAAAACATGGTAATAGGGTTTTTTATTTTAAAAGGAGGGGCATGGTGATAGCGTCATTGTGTGATCCACAAGCTCATATCCACCAGAACAATTATGATGACCTATTTAACTTCTGTGAAGCACACAGTAACAAATTACTGGAAAACGAGATCAAAGATGAGGCATGCCATTTTGATTATCATGCTGCCTTGCATCACTGTGTTCCAATTTAGGGGAGGGATGGAGTAATATGGTGCTGGTGTAGGTGTTCTCATCAATTAAATACGTGTAATGACAACAATAAAAAATTTAATTATTAATGTCAGCATTGTGTTCTGTGTTATTGAGTTAAAAGGAGGAATGTAATATTTGTTTTGCAGCACTCTATGTAGACCGGTGGTCTTGAGTTATCGTGACATCATGGCATGTACCTCTGAGAAGCATACACGCTGCTGCCAACGCTTCTCGGAGGTACATGCCAGCAGGGCCTAGCTTCACAAACATTTATGTCTGCACTCTGCGTTCCCGCTATATAAACACTCACACTCTTTTAACCCCTTCGATGCTGCGCAGATTCCGCCGCTGTGCTGACGGAATCTTGCGCGGGCGTGGTCATGACGGAATGGTTCCGTCATGAGCACAGCTCAACCGTGGGTCATGACGGAACCATTCCGTCATGAGCACCGAAGGGGTTAAGTGCCGCAACTCTGCACTTCAAAGTGCGTGAGTGTTTATATGGCGGGAACGCCATCCGAAGGTATTAGAGTGCAGCTTTACATCAGCACGCTCGGCGCCAGCTAGTTGAGGAGGAAATCCATCCCACAAGCTTTTTTGTTAAGCACCACGGGGAGATTAAGTGATTTGCCCAGAATCACAGGATGCTGAGTCGACGACGCAAATACTCGAACCTGGTTCCCCCAGGTGAACCAGGTTCCAGTATCGGTGACGATGACTCAACACCCCTTCGAAATTCACCAGCTCTGCTCTGCCCATTACGGCCATTACTGCACACGTCGCATTATACAACTAGGCGGCCTAGAAGGCCAATATAAGCAACACCAGTACCCGGCATAGAATCATCTACGAGGCTCCTTGAGAGAGGTCATGTGAATGGCTGACGGAGATGGGAGCAAGAGGTTGCTATTTTCCCAGTTTTATAATCCTCTACCCCTCCATGCAGTATGATCCCATGAGGGGCCCAGAGGTGCTACAGTTTCAGTTTCTGATTGACTTCTGTGACATAAGTTTTATTATTGCAGACGCCCACGAAGATCCCATGTGTGTTCTAACCCGGCTACTATGAACAACCTGAATACGAATGTGAGTAACACTTCTGTGCGTGCAGTATTAAATCACCATTTCCTCCGTTTACCTGCAAACCACACTCCCGCCTTTGTTAAGGTATCTTTTCCCTGATTCAAGGCAAGGACACTTTGGCGGGGGCTCAAATGACCTTTAAGAAACTCTTGCGTTTGGCCTTAATACTTGCACAGAAATATTCAAAACAACATAATTCAATGACAAAGCGACATTGAGCAGAACAATGTCACTAAGTACAGAAAACGCTCAGTGCCGTTCGGCAATTACAGACACGTTTTGCCCAGTGTGGGGTCCTCGGTGTGATGTCGCACATGTGATTTTAGGAAATCTGTAGAAGTGACTGGTTATCCTTTCACCTGTGCTGTGTACTACAACCATCCTCAGCTGTGGAGGCTGTGCGACCCCTAGTAATGCTGCAGGTCCTGACTAAAGCCAGCGTCTCTAAAGTCACCTTACAGCCCCCAGACCTCGGTTCTCACTCCACACCCGCCTACAGCCTCCGAGTCCCGCCACAGACTGTACACTACAATTCAATCATTCCTTCGTATGGAACTAACAACTATGCCGGCGGCAAGAGATTGATTTCATGACTTCTGGAACTTATGAACTTCGGAACCCTGCCGACACAGCTCTGGATGGAGCGCTGCGGGTAACTCACTCAGTCTCACACTTATCCCCAGCGGCGGCCGGCATGCTCGAGGGAGGGATGGAGGGAGGGATGGAGGGGGGGGGGCGTTCGCGGCCCGCAGGTGGGGAATACAAATATTACAATTAAAATAAAACTTAGTAAACGTACCTGAGTGCCAGGATACCGCTCTCCCTCCGCTCCGGCCTGTACTGGTGGGTCCACGACCACGTTTTCCAGCTGCAGGAAGCAGCCAGCAGGCAGCTTCCCTCCCCTTTGCAACGCAAGGGAAGCCAATCACATTGCTGGTAGGCGCAGCAGGCTAGCGCCCCAGCTGGGACATTTTCTCTGCATAGAGAAAGACAGAGAGTGGGCGGTCCTGCCCGAGGGCAGGGGGGAGTGGCTTACCCATTGTTGTGGGTACTGACCAGTGATCGAAGTGGGGGAAAAAAAGTAGGGGAACTGTGGGCGGAGAATCAGAGGGTGGGAATAACCCAAGGATTGACTCAGTGGGTGGAGCCAGAGGTGTGGCCAGAATGCGCAAATATCCCAATTTTTAGTATTTGTTTGGCATTTCACTGCCCAGTTTAATCAACCAATGGATACACATGATTATATAAGGTTATAATGAGTTATTGACATTAAAACACATTCACAAAGTAGGATATGCTTCTAATCACAGAATGTCCCAAATACGATAAAATGTGGAAGCCCAAGCCATTTGTCGCCGAGCCATGGAGTTTGTCATCAGCACTTCTCCCTTTTTCCACAACAGCAGTTCAAACATGAATAGCAAAATATCCTAGTTTGCAAATGTTTTCTATATAATTATGGCTCTGCCATATTTGCCTCATAATGCAAGATTTGCTGCATGATCTGACCATTTAAACTAATAAATTGTTTATAGCTCAAATGTATCACAAGTTAATACAAAATGTGACGTTTTGCTGCGGAGTGGATGGCTTATTGCAAAGGTTGACTGATCACTTTTCTCACTGCTGCATTTGTATGTTACACTGGTACTAATCAGGCAAAATCTTTCCAGAGACTGTTAGCATGTGTACACATGTCAAAATAATAAAATATCAGAAAATATACTGCATTACGATGCAGCCTTTTTTAAAATGCATAATTTAGTCAACACTGTGGCATAATTTTGTCCTCCTTTGCTGCATATTTTATTCCAGTGGCCCCACAGCAAACAGCACATGTTAAAAGTGCTTGTGAATGAAGCAGAGAGACTGTGAAGTTTGTGAACTTAGTTTGGTGTGCATGCAAATTCTGCATTGCCAATCCCTGGTGAGTTGCAGCTACTACTTCTGAAGCAAAGCCAATGGAGCTACCTATGGGTGAGGTAGACTGGCCTCAGGGCAGGGCCGGTCTTAGCACTGGTGGTGCCCTGTGCATTAATGTTTGGTGTTGCCCCCCAATGACTACCTTTGCCATGGATTCCCTCACTACCACCCTTTAACAGTGCCCCTCAAGACTCCATAACCACACTCTCTCTCAGATGCATTTAATTTGAATTACAGCGCCACTCATACCAGTGTAGGGTGTCAGAGCCCTTTACATAACACACATTACTCAGAGACAATCGATATGTGTGTAAATCACTGTATAGAAAATGTTACACAACACTAAGGACTACAAGGTGTAGGAGTCACATGACAACCATACTACTAGGCCGTATAGTTTAATAGTGATTGGTCTGGAGAAACAAACTCAGAATTTTAAAACGTAATACCATGGTTGGGGGTTCTCTTTAATAATCAGAATTGATTTCTGTCCAAAAGAACACTTTTTGCAACATTAGGATAATCAAAGACTGGGGGGAAAAACATAACGCTCTAATTTATACCTTGCAGTTTGTATGCAGCTCTTAGATGAAAGTTATTAGCTCACTGTTGTATGTTAGGATTTTAACTTATAAACTGCAAGTAACAAAAGTATCTCTCTGACAAAAGCAGTAGCCCACTGACCTATTTACATTATGTGCACTTTGTGATCTGTGTAGGAAGGTGGAATCTGACTGCATGGTTGCCCCCACTTTTTTCCTGGTGTTTTGCTGGTATTCAACTTAGTCTGTCTGGGATCCTGCTATTCAGGACCCCAGCCTATCTGCTTTCTCCCTTAAATTGATTACAAGTACTATAGGTACACTCCAGATTGGATTCTGGGGTACCCTTATAAGTCCCTAGTATATGGTATACTATGTACAAAGGGCATAGGTACACCAGAGGCCTACCAGGGGCTGTGGGATGTATTGTGCCACCCCTGAGAAGCCTTCAAAAATGACACCGCAGGTCTGCTACTGCAGCCTGGGTAAGGTGGTGCATGCACCCCTTACTGAGATATAGGTTCACTATATCTCTCCATATCACTGCACATATAAACCTATCAGTCACCCCTATGGCAGGCCTTACCAATCCTGAAGGCAGGGTGCTGGGTTTTATATGAGAGGGTGCCCATGCATGAGCAGAGCCCCTCTGCAGCCTTCAGAACCTTTATTCTGGGATTGTTTGTGATGCAGCCAAACCATACACTCTTAAGTGCATTATAACCAAACGGTAAATGCTAACTTTGGGATGGCTGCACGGAAACATGTCGTATTTGGTGTCAAAAACTTTGGAATCATACCCCCACACCAGTAACTGGTGTGGGAGTATGATCCCACCCTTCTAGAAGGAGAGACATGACAGCACCGGTATACCCGGTACCAGCTAACAGAGCCCTGGCATCACAAAATGGATGCTGCCAGCCACAGACACGAGTGCCCTTCTGCTGCTGGACGAAACTCCGTCAGGGGAGGCCTGGACAATAGGTTTCCTGTCACAGGGAGGTGTCACCACCTCCCAGAAAGACTTTAGTGTATTGAGGCTGGGTGGGTGCACTCCAAGAGTGCTTTGAAGTTCAGCACTGGGGGCTTATTTGGTGTCCCTGTGCATAGTCCAGCTCAAACCGGTTGCAGGAGCTACCAGCCCCTGCTCTGGCGTGAAAGTGGACAAAGGAAATGGGTGTAGCCACCGCTCTTTCCTGACCCTCCCATAGGTGGGTCCCTAGAGTTTGTCCCACCCCTTCCTTGGGTATAAGAAAGGAACCCCTGGCTACAGGACTTTAGATTACACCTGGACGAAACTCTGATACTGAATCCTGGAACTTCAACCATCTACATTGAACTAGATGAGTGAAGAATCTCCCTTGGAGTAAAGGAGTTACTCCCCTGCAAGGCAGGCACCAAAGACATATCTGACCGGTTTGCAGCTCCAAAGGTCCCGCCAGCCTCCGAAGAATTTTGCAACACAGGAGGTGGGTTTCCATGGTCTTAGAGGTCAATCAGTGCCCACAGCAAGTCTAAGGCCCGTATCCCTCATGGCGACCGTGCAAATAAAACCCCTGGACACCACGTCACTTTGCAGAAGCATCAGCTTTTCAACAACTCCTGCAGCTGAGCTTTGGATTACTTATAGCCCTGACCCCGAGCAGCATTTGCACTGAAGATTACCCGTCTACACTCCACAAGTGTTTCGTGAGCTGGCCCTTTGTGTTTCCTCTCGAGGTCTCTTTGCGATCCCTAGTCCATCGACTGGTGGGTCCCTGTGAAGGCAACTTTACCTGTAATTAGGCTTACCTGATTGCTCTAGACGTGCCCTGTCTCTCCATTGCTTGGGGAGTCCCCAGGAACTTGCTGGTCAGCACCGAAGCATCTTTTCTCTTCCTGTGTGGGTTGCTGTTGCCAAGGCTTGTTGTGTTCAATACGAGCACCGACACCGTAGCACTCGGCATCCTTTGTGGGACAGCTCAAATCCAGCTTCTGGTTGTCATCAACGCCTCCTGTTCCTCGTGGCTGCAGAGTCAAGCTTTGCCTCTTCGCACCTGAATCACCCAACATTGGTAGGCTTTCATCTACCGTGCCCCTGGTCACTGGCAAGTGACCCAGACTCTGTCCCCTCTGCTTTCAGGTTCTCTGATCTTCGATCCAGGTTTGGATCACACCGGACACTTTCCTCCTTCCCGGCAGCAGCACTTTGCAGCAGATCGCCATTGAAATCAACGACGATCCCCGACACCATTTGACACCTATGCACCCGGCTTCCCTGGATGAGGTAATGAGTACTCTGATGCTCCCATGGGTGCTGGCCCTAGAACCCCCTACGTCTAAAGGGGTTTGCTCAAAGTCCTCTCTTAAGTGTCCTTAACTTCTAAAATTCCAACCGCGACTTTCCCATAAAATAGTACAGGTCTCGGGCCTGTGTTCTCACACTGCACGAGTCCCCCGTGGGTCTCCTGTGTCACTACCTTGGGTGGTTCCTTGGGGTACCAGCGATTCTACGTGCTTTAGGCACTGTGTCTAGTCAAGTTGTGGTTCTTATACCACTTTCTTAATATATGGTTTGATCCGCCCCTAGGGCCCATTGTATATTGTGCTATTTACTGTCGTTTTAGAACTGTATTATTGTGTATCTTGGACTCTAATCTCATAAAGAGATTAGTAGTGAGTGTTTACAAATAAATACATATATTTTATATATACCTTGTGTGGATCTCTTTTCATTTAGTAATTCAAGAGGTTATAATCTGGTAAACCAAGCTGCTTTACACTCCTTCAAGACTTAGCCTGAAGGCTGCTCGCCATAGCTACCACTAGGATAGCTTTCACTAAAGGTTGTCTTTAAACCTATCATCAATAAAGGTTGTTTGAACTGGTACAAGGTGCCCACTATAACTAGTGGACAGCATATACCAGGCCAACTTCCCACAATCTGTATGGTACTTGTTCTTTGCAGCAGGCACATTAACCCTCTGAGCTACCTTTCCATTAATCAAAACTTCCACTAGACAAAATGATCTCTCTCTAGGAATAACATTAAACACCAGAGTCATCATAACATTTTTATTGTTGCCGAAAATTGCTGGAGGCCAGGAAGGAGGCAGCAAGCGCTTTTAAAACCTTAATATACTTGCAAACATAATGCCTCCACCCAAAGTCAGCACCCGGTGCGGTCACACCGGTTGCACTGCCCTAGAGCTGGCCCTTCTCAAGGGTCCTGTGACCTCAGTGACAGAGTCAGTGTTGCTCTAGAGTGTGCTGCTTCATAGGCCTGTCTGCAAGACTGGAGGTGAACTTCAGTATGGATTGTGATGGACAAACCTTGAAGGTTAACCCACACTTGCCACTGCTAGGGTTCACCTGCTGGTGCTAAGACACCAGGGCTTCCAAGGTCTTGTGCAGCCTTCTAAGGTCTAGCATGGGATTGTGCTCCCTCGGAGGGAGTGGTCTGTTGGACTGGTTATTAAGGCTGAACCTGGTTCTCCAGTTACAAATTCAGTAGCTCTGGCCATAGTGCCACATCCTCTCCCCCACTGAACACCATACTGACCCACTGAGAAAAACTCACACTGCCTTCAACTACAACCCAATTGCTGCCGGCTATAAACACCTGGATGAGGCTCAATTTAAATGACGCACTAGACAAGAGCAATATGCGGCCTACAAAAAAAAGAAACAACATCCTGGAAAAAGCAAACTCTCATAGGGAATGTAAAATTTAGCAAACCATGTGAAATGTAAGCAGGAACAACATGGTTACCTTAACGCTTTTACACTCACTATTCAGAAATCAGTGAGTGCTTTTGCCTGAAAAGTTAAGGACATGACTACAGGGCCCTGAATGGACCCATTTCAATGTCCATTGCTTATATCCTTACAAAACGTAAGCAGCATGGTAAAAAGACCACATCCCTGAACGCAGAGCCGCAGTACACATTTTGTTTTCCAATCCACACTTTGCAGTACCTCCAGGACTGGTGCACTAGTTGGAAGCACAGGGTAAACAAAGACAAGAAAACAAAAATAGCGCTTCACTGGGAAACTCTGTAAAAGTGGCGCTAATTCGTTTGGGTGTGAATAAAATCAATCTGGTCAGTTTGCTACCACTCTGTCCTACTTTACATTTCCAGCAAAAATTATTTTCTTTTTTGGATCCATTTTCAGGGGAGCAAATAAAAGGAAGGAAAGGAAGGAGAGGAAAGAGTGTGAAAACCCGTCTTGAAATCTCGGTTTTCTGTAAGAGAAGAACTGCTAGACAGAAAGAGAGGGAAGAAGGAAAGAGGGGGGCAACTGAAGCGACAAAGCACAAGTGGACACTGTATTTTTCTTCTCTGGGTAAGAAGGAAAAGACAGAGTCCTGTTACTTCTCTGCCGCCCGTCCTCGAACGCCAGGAACGCCGAGTTTTATTTATAGGCGATGGTGATTTCTTCCGTCCCGGGACGCATTTTCAAAATAAAAAAGTAGGGGAACGGAATCCCTGGAATTGAAGAAGTAGGGGCACGCCGTGCCCTGCCGTTCCCCCCCACTTTGACCACTGGTACTGACTGTTTGGTCAGCCCAGAGCCGACCAAAGCCGACCAAACAGTCAGTACCCACAACAGTGGGTAAGCCACTCCCCCCTGCCATCGAGCAGGACCGCCCACCCCCGCCCCCAACGAGGCACAGAGGCACTTCTGCTTTCTCGCAATGCGAGAAGGCAGAAACATAAATGGTAGTTTTTACCGTTTAGGTTTCTGCCTTCTCGCACCGCGAGAAAGCAGTGAGGCAACGCCCCCACGCCCCAATGGGGGAGCCGCCACTAACTTCCATCAGAATCTAGGAGAGATGCAGAGAACAGGGACGCAGACTGCCTTCAGCAGCAGGACCTGAGATGCAAAATTAAACTTCCAACAGCATCTAGGACAGATGCAGAGAACAGATGCAGAGGACCGATACATAAACTTCCTTCAGCACCTGGGCCAGAGCCACAGCCACAAGACACAGAGTTAAACTCCCACCAGCACCTAGGACAGGTGCAGAAGACCGATACGTATACTCCCTTCAGCGCCAGAGCCACAGACACAGACTTAAATTCCATCAGCATCTAGGACATATGGAGAGGACAGGGACATAAATTGCCTTCAGCAGCAAGGCCAGAGCCACAGAAATAGAGTTAAACTCCGAGCAGCATCTAGGTCAGATGCAGAGGACCAAGACGTAAACTGCCTTCAGCACCAGGGCCAGAGACACAGACACAGAGTTAACATCCATCAGCATCTACAAAAGATGCAGAGGACTGAGTAGCAAACTGCCTTCAGCACCAGGACTAGAGATACAGAGTTAAACTCCCTTCAGCATCTGGGACAGGTGCAGAGGACAGAGACAAATTGCCTTCGGCACCTGGGGTAGAGCCACAGACACAGAATTAAACTCCCATAAGCATCTAGGACAGAGGTAGAGGACTGAGATGCACTGGGCCAGAGCTCCAGACACAGAGTTAAACTCCTATCAGCATCTAGGACAGATGCAGAGAACAGAGACATAATTTGCCTTGAGCACCAGGGCCAGAATCACAGGCACGGAGTTAAACTCCCATCCGCATCTACGGCATATGCAGAGGGCAGAGACATAAACCGCTTTCAGCACCAGCACAAGAGACACAGAGTTAAACTCCCATCAACATCAAGGACAAGTGCAGAGGACTCCGGAGTAAACTGACTTCAGCACAAGGGCCAAAGCCACAGACACAGAGTTAAACTCCCATCAGCAACTTCACTACGCTCATCGCACTCAAAACCGCCCGAGCCCCCGGGTGCTACCGAGCGTCCCCGCGACACACCCATGGACCCTTCGCCTGCCGATCCTGCAACTTCTCCTGCCTCCAAACAAGCACCACGCCCACCAAGACGGACAACAGCAACCACCTCAAGTGCATCCTGATCAACACACGCTCCGTCCACAGACACGCCGTGGAACTCTGGAACCTCCTCGACACCGCATCTCCAGATGTCGCCTTCCTCACGGAAACCTGGACGAACACCTCCTCAGCCCCCGACATCGCCATAGCCATCCCTGACGGCTACAAGATCATCAGGAGGGATCGCGTCAACCAGACCGGAGGAGGGATCGCCATCGTACACAAAGACACCATTCGCATCTCGACTGACTCCACCGACGCATTCAACACCGCCGAATACCTGCACTTCCAGATCCACACCGACCCCAAGACTACCCTCAGAGGCACCCTCATCTACAGACCCCCGGGACCACGCGCACAGTTCTGCGAAGACATCACGGACTTCATCAGCCCTCACGCCCTCCCCTCCGCCGACTACATCCTCCTCGGGGACCTCAACTTCCACCTGGAGAACAACAACGACCGCAACACGACCACCCTGCTGGACAACCTCGCCAACCTCGGACTCCAGCAACTGGTCAACACCCCCACCCACCACGCCGGCCACACGCTCGACCCCCTCTTCTCATCCAGCAAGCACGTCACCTTCAGCCACTGCACCGGACTCCACTGGACTGACCACAGCTGCGTCCACTTCAGCTTCAAGAAGAACACGGTCCAGCACCACCCGAAGCAGGTTCCCCACAGAAACTGGAGCAAGATCACCGTCGACCAGCTCACCACCTCCCTCAGCCAGAACCCACCGGTCAGGACAACGGACCCTAACACAGCAGCCCTCGACCTCACGCAATGGCTGACCTCCTGTGCCAACGACCTCGCCCCACTGAAGAACCCACTCACCAGGCCCAGAAGCAAGAAGGCCCCCTGGTTCACCGACGAACTCAAGGACTCCAAGAAGGCCTGCCGCACCCTCGAGAAGGCCTGGCGCCTCGACAAGACCACCGACAACATGACCGCCCTCAAACTCGCCACCCGCAGACATCATCAGCTCATCCGCACCACCAAGAAGAAATCTTTGAAGGAACGACTGGACAAGAACGCCCATGACAGCAAGGAGCTCTTCAACATCGTCAAGGAGTTCGCAAACCCCAGCGCCGGCAACAACGACATCACTCCCTCGCAGGATCTCTGCGACTCCCTCGCCTCGTACTTCCACCGCAAGATCGCCGACATCCACAACAGTTTCGGCGCTCCACCCCCGCACCCATCGACCGAACCTACACACCCCGCCGCTATCCTCCAGACATGGACCAAAGTGGCCACCGAAGACACGACACGCATGATGAACACCATCCACTCCGGATCTCCGACCGACCCATGCCCCCACCATGTCTTCAACAAGGCCGCCTCTACCATCGCACCTCACCTCCGAGACATCCTCAACGCCTCCTTCGACACAGCCACCTTCCCGGAGAGCTGGAAGCACGCCGAGCTCAGCGCACTACTGAAAAAACCAACAGCGGACCCGACCGACCTCAAGAACTTCCGCCCAATCTCGCTCCTTCCATTCCCTGCCAAAGTCATCGAGAAGGTAGTCAACAAGCAGCTGGCCGCCTTCCTCGAGACGAACGGATCCCTCGACCCATCGCAATCCGGATTCAGAGCCAACCACAGTACCGAGACCGCCCTCATCGCAGCCACCGACGACATCCGAGCCCTGCTCGACAAAGGTGAAACAGCGGCACTCATCCTCCTTGACCTCTCCGCAGCATTTGACACTGTCTGCCACCGCACCCTAGTCCAACGCCTCAATGACACCGGCATCCAGGGGACTGCTCTGGAATGGATCATCTCATTCCTCTCCGGCAGAACACAGAGAGTACGCCTCCCTCCGTTCCGCTCTGAGGCCACCGAAGTCATCTGCGGCGTCCCGCAAGGATCGTCGCTCAGCCCCACTCTCTTCAACATCTACATGAAACCCCTCGCTGCCATCGCACGCCAACACAACCTCAACATCATTTCCTACGCCGATGACACCCAGCTGATTCTCTCCCTCACCAGAGACCCCGACACCGCCAAAGCCGACCTACACGAAGGGATGAAAGATGTCGCCGAATGGATGAACATCAGCCGCCTGAAGTTGAACACGGACAAGACAGAAGTCCTCATCCTGGGACCGTCGCCCTCCGCATGGGACGACTCCTGGTGGCCCCCGGCCCTGGGCACCGCACCCAAGCCAACGGACCACGCACGCAACCTGGGCGTCATCCTGGACTCCTCCCTATCGATGACCAGACAAGTCAACGCTGTCTCCTCATCTTGCTTCCACAACCTCCGCATGCTCCGCAAGATCTTCAGATGGATCCCGACCGAGACCAGGAAGACTGTCACCCAGGCCCTCGTCACCAGCAGACTAGACTACGGAAACACCCTCTACGCCGGCACAACAGCCAAGCTTCTGAAAAGACTTCAGCGTATCCAGAACGCCTCCGCCCGTCTCATCCTGGACGCCCCCCGACGCAGCCACATCTCGAGCCACCTGAGAGACCTGCACTGGCTCCCTGTCAACAAGAGGATCACGTTCAGACTCCTCACCCACGCACACAAATCCCTCCACGACCTGGGCCCAAGGTACCTCAACGACCGCCTGACTTTCTACACGCCCACCCGACAGCTACGATCCGCAAACCTCGCCCTCGCCGTCGTCCCTCGCATCCAGAGAGCCACCGCCGGAGGAAGATCCTTCTCCTACCTAGCGGCCAAGACATGGAACTCCCTGCCCGTCCACCTGCGGCTGACCCAGGACCACTTCGCCTTCAGGAAACAGCTCAAGACCTGGCTGTTCGAGCAGTAGCAGACCCCCTCCCCCAAGCGCCTTGAGACCCTTCCGGGTGAGTAGTGCGCGCTATAAATTCCATGATTGATTGATTGATTGATTGACAGATGCAGAGGACAGAGATGTAAACTACCTTCAGCACCAGAGCCGCAGGTAAACTTCCATCAGCATCTAGGAGAGATGCAGAGTACAGAGATGTGACTGCCTTCGGCACCTAGGGTAGAGCCACAGACAAAGAGTTAAACTCCCATAAGCATTTAGGACGGATGCACAGGACAGCGACATAAACTGCCTTCGGCACCAGGGGTACAGTCACAGACACCGAATTAATCTTTCATAAGCATCTAGGACAGATGCAAAGTACTAAGGAGTAAGCTGCCTTTAGCACCAGGGCTACAGCCACAGACATTTAGTTAAACTCCCATAAGCATCTAGGACAGGTTCAGAGGACTGACATGTAAACTGCCTTCAGCACCAGGGCCAGAACTACAGACACAGAGCTAAACTTCCATCAGCATCTAGGAGAGATGAGGAGAACAGAGGTATCACTAACTTTAGCGCCTGAGCCACAGACATACTGTGAGAAGTTGGCCTGGTATATGCTGGTCACTTGTTAAAGGGGCCACCTTGCACCAGTACAATTCGACTCTTATGGTAGATAGGTTTAAGACAACCTTTTTAAGAAAGCTATCCTAGTCGTAGCTGTGGAGAGCATACTTTAGGCTAAGTCTTTAGAGGAATGTAAAGCCGCTTGTTTTACCTTATAATCTCTTGAATCACTAAATGAAAGGACACCACACAGGTATATATATAAAATATATCTGTATTTATTTCTAACACACTCTAATAATCTCTTTATGAGATTAGAAGTCAAGGACATATGCACAAATCAACATTTCACAACAAGTTAAGCACTTATATGGCTGGGGTCCTAGGGGTGTACCAGACCATATACTAAAAAAGAGGTATATGAAGAACGACTTGAGAAGGGAGAAGGCCTAAGGTCTTCAGAAGCGCTGGGGCCTCACTAATCCACCCAAGGCAGGTAAGTAAAGGACCCACAGGAGACGCATGCAGTGTGAGAACACAGCCGCGGATCACAGTAGACTTCAATGGAGCAAGTCGCGGTTGGAATTTTAAAGTTTTAGGATACTTCGGGAGAGTCTACAAGCAAGTCACTTACAGGGTAAGTAGTTCTAGAGCCAACACATACCGGAGCACCGGAGTACTCGAGTTACCTCACCCAGGGAAGCCGGGTGCATAGGTGTCTTTTGGTGTCGGGTCGCGGCGTCGTTTTCAATGGGAGCCAAAGAAGACTTGCTTCTTGTGAAGACAGTAGAAGTGTCCGGTGGAATCCAAGGCTGGATTCTGAAGAAAGAAGACCTGAAAGCAGAAGAGGAGACAGTGTTCAAAGTCACTTGCCAGTGACCCGGGGCCAGGAAGCTGGATGCCCACGGTAGTCGGGTGATTTCAGGTGATCATGGGTGTCTTGACTCTTCAGCCACGAGGTCCAGGAGGCGTCGACGATGACCAGAAGCTGGATTCGGCATGTCCCACAAAGTCTGCAGCTTACTGATGTGTCGGCAACCGGATTGGAGCCAACAAGCCTTGGCAACAGCAAGTCTCATGGAAAGTGAAGAAAGTCAGCGGTGCAGACCAGCAAGGTCTGAGGGACTCACCCAGCAAGGGTAAGTCAGGGCAGGCCTGGAGCAACCAGGGGAGCCCTTTTGTTCTGTAGAAAAGTCTTCACGGGACCCACAAGCCAACCGGCAAGGGATCACAAAGACGCCTCGGGAGGATTCACTCATCAGGAGCCCACGGTCACTCGGGATGAGGTAGGCCTCTGATATTCGGCACCCCCCCACATGGAAACCAAGCACCCTGCCCTCAGGATTGTTAAGGCCTGCCTTAGGGGTGACTGATAGGCTTATATGTGTGTGTAAGGTGAAATATAGGGAACCTATATCTCTGTGAGGAGTGCTCACACTACCTCACCCAGGCTGCAGTCACAGGCCTGTGGTGTCAGATTTAGTCTGCTTCCCAGGGGTGGCATAATACATGCTTCAGCCCCTGGTAGGCCGTGAAGTACCTATGCCCTTGGTACCTAAGGTACCATATAGTAGGGGCTCATAAGGTACCACAGTATCCAATCACTAGTGCATCTAATATGCACACCATGTTTAAGGGAGTAAGCAGATAGGCTGGGGTCCTGAATAGCAGGATCCCAGCCAGACTAGTCAAAAACCATCAAAACACCAGGAAAAAAGTGGGGCAACCATATAGTCAGATTCCACCTTCCTACACATACATTTAAACTCCCATCAGCATATAGGACAGATGTAGAGGACCCATATGTAAACTGCCTTCAGCACCAGAACCAGAGCCACAGACACAGAGTTAAACTCTATCTGCATCTAGGACATACACAGAGAACTCAGGACTAAACTGCCTTCAGCACCAGGGCCAGAGAGACAGACATCGAGGTAAACTTCCATCAGCATCTAGGAGAGATGCAGAGGACAGAGACGTAAACTGCCTTTTGCACCTGGCGTACAGCCACAGACACAGAGTTAAACTCCCGTCAGCATCTAGGACAGATGCAGAGGACAGAGACATAAACTACCTTCAGCACAAGGGCCACAGACACAGAGTCAAATGCCCATCAGCATCTAGGACAGGTGCCGAGGACTGAGATGTAAACTGCTTTCAGCACCAGGACCAGAACCACAAACACAGAGCTAAACTTCCATCAGCATCTAGGAGAGATATGGAGGATAGAGACGTAAACTGCTTTCAACGCCAGAGCCACAGACATTAAGTCAAACTCCATCAGCATCTAGGAAAGATGCAGAGAACTCAGGAGTACACTGCCTTCAGCACCAGAGCTAGAGACACAGAGTTAATCTTCCATCAGCATCTAGGACAGGTGCAGAAGACCAAGATGTAAACAGCGGCGGACTGTGCAGGTAACCATGGTGATAGAGGGGGTGGGATGGATGGGGCAGGGCAGGAAGGTTAGAGTTGACAGATGACAGAGCCACAGACCTAAATTTAAACTCCCATCAGCATCTAGGACAGATGCAGAGGACCCATATGTAAACTGCCTTCAGCACCAGGTCCACTGACACAGTTAATATTCCATCAGCCTCTAGGTCAGACAGATGCAGAGGACAGACACATAAACTGCCTTTGACACTGGGGCTAGAGCCACAGACACAAGAGTTAAACGCCCATCAGTATCTAGGACAGGTGCAGAGGACCGAGATGTAAATAGCGGTCGGTGAGGCAGGGCGTGGGAGGTAGGGGAGGAAGTCAACAGACGATGGAATGCAGAAAAATAAATAAATAAATCCCTTTCTGTTGTCTGTCGACATCCCCCTTGCCCCACCACACAGTGCTAACCTGCACGGACCACTACTGGATGTAAACTGCCTTCAGCACCAGGGCTGGAGCCACAGGCACAGAGTTAAAAACCCATCAGCATCTAGGACAGGTGCAGAGGACTGGGATGTAAACAGTCGCAGACCGTACTGGTAAGAGTGATTTGGCTTGGCGTGGGCAGGGCGGGAGGGGGATAAAGTCGATAGAAGACAGAATAGGGAAAAACAAATACATCATTTTCCGTCGTCTCTCAACATCCCCCCGGCCCACCACCACACCGCCCCAGTGTTTACTTGCACGGGCCGCTGCTTAATGTAAACTGTCTTCAGCACCAGGGCCAGAGCCACAGACACAGAGTTAAACTCCCATCGGCATCTAGTACAGATGCAGATGACTCAGGAGTAAACCTCCTTCAGCACCAGGGCCAGAGACACAGAGTTAAACTTCTATCAGCATCTTGGAGAGATGCAGAGGACAGAGACGTAAACTGCCTTCAGCACAAGGGCCAGAGGCATAGACACAGAGTCAAATGACCATCAGCATCCAGGACAGGTGCAGAGGACTGACATCAAACTGCGTTCAGCACCAGGGCCAGAACCACAGACACAGAGCTAAACTTCCATCAGCATCTAGGAGAGCTATAGAGGACAGAGACGCAACCTGCCTTCAGCACCAGGGCCAGAGTCACAGAGTTAAACTTTCATCAGCGTCTAGTACAGGTGCAGAGGACCAAGTTGTAAAGAGCGGCAGTCTGTGCAGGTAAGCGCGTGAGGCAGGGGGTGGGTTGAGTGTGGCGAGGCAGGAAGGTTGGGGTCGAAAGATGACAGAATAGGGAAAAATAAATAAATCCACTTCCGTAATTTGTCAATATCCCCCCTGCCTGCCCAACTGCGTTTAACTGCATGCACTGCTGCTGGCAGTAAACTGCCTTCAGCACCAGCGCCACAGAGACAGAGTTAAACTTCCGTCAGCATTTAGGACGGATGCTGAGGACCGAGATGTAAACTGCCTACAGCACCAGGGCCAGAGCCACAGACATACATTTAAACTCCCATCAGCATCGAGGACAAATGCAGAGCACCCATATGAAAACTGCCTTCAGCACCATGGCCAGTGCCACAGACACAGTTAAACTCCATCAGCATCTAGGACAGACGCAGAAAACTCAGGAGTAAACTGCCTTCAGCACCAGGGCCAGAGACACAGAGTTAATCTTCCATCAGCCTCTAGGTCAGATGCAGAGGACAGACACATAAACTGGCTTTGACACTAGGGCTAAAGCCACAGACACAGAGTTAAACGCCCATCAGTATCTAGGACAGGTGCAGTGGACCGAGATGTAGCGGCGGTCCGTGCAAGTAAGCGCAGTGGGGTGGGGCATGGGAGGGAGGGCAGGCAGTCAACTGACGGCGGAATAGGGAAACATAAATAAATACATAATTTTCTGTAGTCTGTCGATCTCCCCTTTCCCCGACCCACGGTGCTTACCTGCACGGACCGCTGCTGGGAGTATACTGCCTTCAGCAGCAGGGCCAGAGCCAAGCATCTTGGACAGATGCAGAGGATTCAGGAGTAAACTGCCTTCAGCAGCAGGGCCAGAGAGACAGAGCTGAACTTCCATCAGCATCTAGGACAGCTGCAGAGGACAGAAACTCAAACCGCCTTCAGCGCCAGAGGGCAAAGATGTTAACCATCACAAGGGACTGTCTTGGAGGTCAGGGATAGATACAGCGGCACAAAGGTTATCTTTAATTAACACAAGACATGGAGCCGTGGAACAGACTTTAGCATCAGGGACAGATTTGAGCGCAGAGAGGTAAACTGCCTTACACACCAGGGCAGAGCCAGGGACAGGGAATTAACTGTCCTCAGCACCAGGAATAGATGTGGGCTCAAGGAAGAAAACTGTTTCCAGCACAAGTGCTAAATCAGGGGACAGCGAGATAGCCTGTTTTCAGCACATGGGACAGATACAAAAACACAAAGGTAGTCTCTTATTAGCAGAAGGGACAGATGGAGGGACACATAGTTAAACTACCTTCAGCACCAGAGACAGATCCAAGGAAGAGAACGGAAACTGTCCTGAGCAAGATGGACAGAGAGGACGTTTTGTAGTTAGTTAGATGGCAGGGTCTGTAAACTAGAGTCAGGACCCATTCAGATTCGAGGTAAGTTCTTTATTCCATGTTAGGCTCTTAGGTTACAGTCATAGCAGGCAGGCCCTGTTAGTGCGCCGTTCTTCCTCCAGCTGTGACAACTCCCAGGCTTCACCAGATCAGGAAGTGATGTTGTGTCAAAATCATACTGATGAATGGTAGCTAATCCACACTGGCGCTTCCACAATATATGATCTATGTTGAGTAGTGTGCTTGGTTTGCAGAAGTCTCCTCAAACCATCACCCTCCAGCCCCCAGCCGCCACCCCACTGTACAACAAGATTTCACAGCTGTACCAGTGATTGGAGGAACACTACCTAACCACCAACATGTAGATATGCATCCAGCGTCCAGCTAAATGGGTAGGAAGTCTTCGCCCTTCAGGTCTAAGCCTGTGTTACTCGCTTGTCTGAGATAGGTGAACTCGGTTAAACCACCTGACATGCTTCTGCACCAGATTGACAAGATCTGAGTCTGCCATGTTCTGTCAAGATCGGATTTCATTTTCCTCTAGTTTTGCCAGTGCTCTCAAGTTTCATACATCAGTAGCTCACTCGGTCCAGGCCCTTGACTGCATTCTGGCACCTGCAATGCCATCTATCCCAACTTAAATTCAGGACCCCAAGTACCAGAATGGCAAGAAAAACCCTGTCTGAATGAACCACTCTTACTGAGAAGCTTAAGAGGTCTAATTTGTGGATTCTCAGTGTATTTGGTGCATCAACTCATATTTACGTTTTTGCAGACTGATCAATTTTTAGAAGAACTCCTCTCCCTTTTTGGTGGCTTCTGACAGAGTGCGAAAATGAAACAACAGAAATCGGATGCACAATCGCCAAAGAATTTCCCTAAAGTGTGACTACCTACATTCTTGAGGAAAAAGAAAATGAAATAGAGTCGTTGGTAGTCTTTAAAACATTTAATGATTGCGAACCGTGGTGACAGGAGAGGTCAGCAAAAGACAAACATAAAAGAAATAGGCTTTAGGCGACTTACACCCCAAAATTAGACAGGTGTCCAGACCTTTGAAAGAGAGGTAAGCTGTCTCCCGCACCGGGTACAGTCCTGAGGAAAGAAAAAAAACTGTCTTCAGGCCCAGGCCCAGTGGATAAGGAGACACAGGGGTACATTGTCATCAGCAATAACGACTGAACAAGGGGACCCGGGGAGAAGCTGTATTCAGCGCCAGAGACACAGAGCCACGACCAGATATTCAACAGAGAGGTGAACTGCCTTCGGCATCAGAGACAGCTCCGAGGACACAGAGACAAACTTTCTTTAGAATCAGAGACAGTTCCGAGGACACAGAGATAAACTTGCTTTAGCATCAGAGACAGCTCCGAGGGCACAGAGATAAACTTGCTTTAGCATCAGAGACAGCTCCGAGGGCACAGAGATAAACTTGCTTTAGCATCAGAGACAGCTCCGAGGGCACAGAGATAAACGTGCTTTAGCATCAGAGACAACTCAGAGGACACAGAGATAAACTTGCTTTGGCATCAGAGACAGCTCCGAGGGCACAGAAGTAAACTTCCTTCAGCACTAAAGACAGCTTCGCGGACTCAGAGATGAAGATAATTTAGGCATCAGAGACAGCTCAGAGGACACAGAGGGTTTAGCATCAGAGACAGCTCCAACGACACAGAGGTAAACAGTCTATGGGCATCAGAGACAGATCCGAGGACACAGAGCCTTTAGCATCAGAGACAGCTCCAAAGACACAGAGGTAAACCGTCTTCAGCATCAGAGACAGCTCAGAGGACACAGAGGCTTTAGCATCGGAGACAGCTCCAAAGACACAGAGGTAAACTGTCTTCAGCATCAGAGACAGCTCTGAGGACACAGAGCCTTTAGCATCAGAGACAGCTCAGAGTACACAGAAGTAAACAGTCTTCGGGCATCAGAGACAGCTCCGAGGACACAGAGGCTTTGGTATCAGAGACAGCTCCAACGACACAGAAGTAAACAGTCTTCGGGCATCAGATACAGCTCCGAGGACACAGAGCCTTTAGCATCAGAGACAGCTCCGAGGACACAGAGGCTTTGACATCAGAGACAGCTCCAAAGGCACAGAGTTAAACTGCCTTTAGCAGCTTCGTGGACTAAAATGTAAACGTCCTTTAGCATCAGAGACAACTCTGATGACATAGAGGTAAACTGTCTTCAGCACCAGAGACAGTTCAGAGGACACATAAGTAAACTACCTTCAGGCTTCAGAGACAGCTCCGAAGACATAGAGGTAAAATGTCTTTATCATCAGAGACCGCTCGAATGTCACAGAGGTACAATGTCTTCCGCATTAGAGGCAGGTCCGAGGAGAGAGACAGCTCCGAGGACACAGAGGTAACTGCCTTCAGCATCAGAGACATCTCTGAGAACACAGCTCAGAGGACATAGAAGTAAACAGCCTTCAGCGTCAGAGACCGCCCAGAAGGCACAGAAGTAAACAGTCTTCGGGCATCAGAGACAGCTCCGAGGACACAGAGGTAAACTGCCTTCAGCATCAGAGACAGCCCCGAGGACACAGAGCCTTTGGTATCAGAGACAGCTCAAAAGAAACAGAGGTAAACTGTCTTCAGCATCAGAGACAGCTCCGAGGACACAGAGGCTTTAGCATCAGAGACAGCTCCAATGACACAGAGGTAAACTGTCTTCAGCATCAGTGACAGCTCCAAAGACACAGAGTTAAACTGCCTTCTGCATCAGAGACTGCTTCGTGGACACAAAGGTAAACTGCCTTTAGCATCAGAGACAGCTCCGAGGACTCATGTCTTCTGCGACAGGGGCTAATCCGGAGACATGTGGCTAAACTGTCTTCAGATCCAGGCAGACATGCATTAAACCCGCATCAGCACTACGATAATCCTGGGATAAAATGAACCCTCCATCAGTGACGGGAAAACGACGGAGACACACTTTTACCAACTCTTGGGGCGCGTAATTAACCTCCCATTAGCACAGGAGACGACTCGAGGAAGAACGAATTCAACTCTCTCCAGTACTACGGAGTGACCGAGGGACATAGACTCAACTCCCTTTGGTATCAGTGACAGATTGTGGGAAACAGAACAAGCTCCCACCGACACTTGTGGCAGGCGATGAAGGGGTCTCGGGGCCAGTGTCATTCGAAGCAGAGTCAGGCCCAGGGTCACCGAGCTTAAGCCTTATACACGCCGGGGGCAGATATCTATGGATTCCCCAAGAGCTGCACGAGCTGAACACACACACGCGTCCCTGGAAACATCTACCGTCGGTTTATTTCCTCTGCACTGACAGGCTCGGAATGCAATTCCATTTAACCCGAAGCAGGGAGTCTTGACGACATTCTCCATTTTTCACCTTAAATAAACGCTCTGCTCTCCAGCAGCGAGTATATTTGCTGTTGCGGCCGCCCGTCAGCGGCGGCGCGTGGCGCACATTATGGACCCCGAGCGGGAGTACATTTAATACTGCGAGCGCTGCCCTGGAGACACAGATCCAGGCTGGAATGGACATTTATTTGTGCAGACGAGCCGGTGAAAGCCGCAGAGCCCGAGTCTGACAGGGCACCGGGTGCCTGGCTGCCAGGGCCGCTCGATGGCTGCAGCGCCTGCCTCGGGCATGCGGTGTGAGATCTGTGTAGTGTTTTCAGCAATATCAGCTCTACATACACCCTACACCACTCCGCACGCCCAAGAACTACGGTGCGACCAGAAAAGGAGGCTCACCTCGGGAAGGCCAGCTCCCTCCCTGCCTCGTCTTCTAAGCACCACAGCCCCCAGTACTGGAAGAAACGAAACACCCTCCAATCCCGGGCCACCAGCCGGTCCACACCGGGCCACCAGTCGCTCTCCACCGGGCCACCCTCGCTCTCCTCGGGTGGGCCGCAGAGAGAAACGCTTTCATCTCCGAGATCAGCTCCTCTCTCACATCCACCTGTATCTGGTCCTCTCAGCAGCAGTGCGAAAAATACTCTCCCTATCGCCTTCCGGGCCCCTGGCGCCTCATCAAACCACCTCCGAACTGAAGGAACCCAAAGGCGCAAATGGCCCCCCTCGGCCTCATCTACACTTGTCACTGAATCTGCTCTTAATGGACCGTCCGCTCCCCACCGTTATGGATAAGCAGTAAGAGATGGAGGAAGGAGGAGAGCAAGGGCAGGAAAGGAGTAAGAGCAGGAAGAAAACAAGAAAGAGGGGAATGAAGGAAGGGTAGAAAGGAAGGGAGGGAGGGAAAAGGGAAGGATAGAAAGAAAGAAAAGAAGGGAGGGAGGAAGGGCAGGAAGAAAGCAAGAGAGAGAGGGAGGAAGGAAGGGTAGGGAGGGAGGGAGGAAGGGCAGGAGGAGAGCAAGAGAGGGAGGAATGAAGGACGGGTAAAAAGGAAGGGAAGGAAGAATGCAAGAGATGGAGGGAGGAAGGAAGGGTAGAAAGGAAGGGAGGAAGGAAGGGCAGGAAGAAAGCAGAAGGAGGAAGGAAGGAAGGGTAGAAAGGGAGAGAGGGAGGAAGGAAGGGAGGTAAGAAAGCAAGAGAGGGAGGAAGGAAGGAGGGGAAGAAAGGAAGGGAGGGAGGTGAAAGGGCAGGAAGAAAGCAAGAGAGGGAAAATGAAGAAGGGCTAAAAAGGAAGGAAGGGCAGGAAGAAAGCAAGAGAGGGAGGAATGAAGGAGGGGTAGAAAGGAAGGGAGGGAGGGGGGAAGGACAGGAAGAAAGCAAGAGAGGGAGGGAGGAAGGTAGGAAGGGAGGGAGGAAGGAAGGGCAGGCAGAAAGGAATGAAGGCAGGAAGATAGCAAGAGAGGGAGGAATGGAGGGGTAGAAAGGAAGGGAGGAAGGGCAGGAAGAAAGCAAGAGAGGGAGGAATGAAGGAGGGGTAGGAAGAGAGGGAGGGAGGAAGGGCAGGAAGAAATCAGGAGAGAGGGATGAATTAAGGGAGGGAAGAAAGGAGAGAGGGAGAAAGGGCAGGAAGAAAGCAAGAGAGTGAGGGAAGAAGGAAGGAAGGGAGGGAGGAAGGAAGGGCAGGAAGAAAACAAGAGAGAGGAATGAAGGAGGGGTAGAAAGGAAGAAAGGAAGGACAGGGGAGGAAGGCCGGAAGTAAGCAAAGGGAGGGAGGGAGGAAAGAAAGGAAGTAAGTTAGGGAAGAAGGAAGGTACGGGGGACTTTGTCACAGCGAGCTATGCTTTCATCCTACCTTGGTCTGGGAGTGATTTTACATCAGATTATTGACTGTTTGATCTGTTTTGAGGCCTTTGTTATGTATGTGTGAATATGTTTAGAGGCTTTCCTCAGGGAGAATTCTAGGGCACACCTTTGCAGGATGGTGCCTGTGATGCCTTCTTGGATTCTTCAGGCTGGTTTGACTGAACGCTGGTGTGTACCCGTGTTAGAAAGAGGAAGGGAGAAAACTACGGAGCGCTATTTACTAGGGAGCATATGTACAAAGCATTTCTGCAGTCGGAAACGGTGCGAATAGCAGATTTAGGCCGTCTGTCAGCCTAAAAAATGTTGTTGTTTTTTTAAATGTACAAAAGCACAAATTGTGATTTGGTAAGAATCGCAATTAGGAAATTGCAAATCAGGATTTTTGTACATATGGCCCTTAGTCTCCTGAAGAGTGTTACTTTCCTGAAAAACCTTTCGATCAGAATTGACAGTGGCGGCGGTGGAGGCCCGAAGAGTTTCACTTTTCGGAAAAACCTTTGGATCCGAAGTTGGCCGTGGTTGTGTTGGGGGCCTCACAGTCTCTGTGCTATTCTTACTGCGCAGTACAAAAAATCATACTTCTGCCAAACTCTGCGGAGAGAGATTCTTTCAGCATGCATTGTAGGCATAAAGTGATAACTGCCGCCTGTCATTGGAACAGATAAGCAAATTGCTCTATTGAATGGCAGGGTCAATGGAAGTATACATTTTGGCACATATGGTCTTTCTCATGGGCAAACATCAAATCCAATGTATATGTGCGTATGAGTTTCTCAGCTAATAAATTAGGTGTAAAGCAACTGGCCATGATGTGTCAGGAAATATGCAATTTTTAAACAACTCAGATGTTAAAACTAGTTAGAAGAGTGGAGTTTCTTTACTCATTTGTCCGGGTTGCAATTAATGTTTTGAAAGTGTTTATTCAGGGAACTGGGCTAGCCATGAAACTGACCATGAGTAGTGACGTATGGCAAGAAAAAAGCACATAAGCTGTGAGGCCCCCACAGCAGCCACTGCCAACTTCAGATCCAAAGATAATACATCCCACTGCCAAGAACGTCAAATTCCGATACCCATTTTGAATCCCAACACCACCCCTACGCTTTTTACAAATACAAGGCCAAAGAAACAATAAAAGATCATATTTATGAAGACAAATGAAGAACACAAGTAAAGTTGCACAACAATATTGACTATAGTTACTACTTGTCAACATATTCAGCTAAAAGAGCAGGTTGCTTAACGACTCTCCAGAATTGAACCGACCCTTCTTGGTTACATCAGAATTTCTGCTTTGAGTGACTTTGACATTGGAGTTGACATGTTCAGGCGCCGTTAGAGCTACACACCGTCGCTTGCTCACTGCACGCTGTCGTCTGCCGTCGCTTGCTGTCCAGTGCTGTCCATCGCCCGCTGCTTGCCTGCCCGCTACCACCAAAGTGGCTGCCCCCGCCGCCAGGAAAGCCCCCATGGTGGGCCGGCAGTCGGCTGCAACGCCTGAGCAGCAGCTGAGCTGGGCAGCCAATACAGCAATGGGCAATGACAGTGACCATGAGGGAGGCCCGCGGAGAACCTGGCCAGAGCTCAGGGCAGCAGCTGGCAGGATATGGTTTCTCGATACAGCTGCTTCTACCTTCCTGGGTCCACCTTAGGTGGAAACCAAGTCCCATCCTAGAGCTCGCCCCTTCGGACCCAGGACTCTGGCAAGCCCATTTTGAGGTGTTATTGAGGCTATCAGGGGCGGAGCGAGCGTGGTGGCCTTAATGAGCCTTCACAGTGTGTGGGCCCTGGGAAGCTCCACAGAGGCGGTACAGACTCTTCTGGGTGCGGCTTGTGGAGCCCCACTCTGCTCTGTTCAGGACTGCTCAGCCTACCGGCTAACTAGCTGGGACAGCAGGAACACCTGGAACTGCGGGGAAGCAGAGCCCAGATCCCACACATCTCTTAACTAGACATTGAGCAAGTTACGGAGCATCTGGGCAAGACACGGATATGGAGCAAGTATATGAACACAGGAGTTATCTCCAAGGGCCTTCGGTGTACAACAGGCCCAGGGGACCTGCAGGGAGGTTTCAAGACAGCGGGAAGAAGGAGGTAGACCTAGGGAGCCACAAGTATCTCCAAAGGAGAGCCAAGGTGAGCCTTTTTCCAACAATAATAATAGCAATTAATAGCATCTGACATTGACCAGCACCAGCACCTGCCTAGCACTTAAAAACCTCCCTATTGTTATTTCATGAACTCTTTTATGATAGCTTAATGGCTCAAAAAGAAGACCTCACGTTGCTTAGCGGCAGATAACGACGATAAAGAACTTCTCATGTCAACACCAACAAGGGTCACAAGAAGCACTGCTTTGTCACTTACATTAGAGCAATCCCCTGCAAATTTGCCCCAACAAGGGCTCATTACAGAGTATTTTCAAATACTTGACAGTCAAGTAACAATTTTGGACCATTCTATGGAGGGGGTAAATGATGCGTTAAAACATAAATCTTCAAGGGCAGGCTCCAGCCGGAGTACGGCTGACTCCCCTTTCTCATGCAATCTCACCCAAAAGCGCAGATCATACTCATGCCCTGGCGAGTGGCGAGTGTCCAAACAGGCCATACCCAGGGGGAAACAAGAGCCAAATGAAAGAAACATCACCATCACTCCCCAAGATAGGGACCGTGCAACATCGACCAGAAAGAACACACTAAACATAGAGAATGCCAGCGAGGTACAAAACAAGGAAAACGGACCCCACTTTATTGAAGCACAAATTAATTGGCAAAGTGAGCTTGGCCAAGAAGACACAAACCCGGATTCAATGCTATCTACCCAAGGCCTGCTTCATCTGCTAGTGGCCAAACTAGCGATATTTTGAGGCAGAGGACCTCACAGCCTCCTTTCACCAAAATCTAGAGATACACATCGAAAGAACCCTGGAACTCACCCCAAAATTGTTTGAGAAGACAGAATAGGCACAAGAACCTCAGACATAGACTTGGCCAATTAACGACAAGGAAGACCTTCATCTGACAACCATAAGAGAAGCATAGAACACATTAGCCAGGGCTCTGTTATGTCAGTCAACAAAAATGGAGGTTCAAATAGACCTTCGACAATCAATTGTGCAGCTTCTTGTGAACTATAGCAACAGGATGGAAACAATGGAAGCAAACATTCTCAGACACCTGGCCACAAAACCTTGCTTGTGTTCATGCACAGCAATCATTGATAAAATGGGCTGAACTCCCTGAGATACTTGGGGACATAGTAGCGACAGCTAGGGGCAAGGGGGAAGCACTGACAGCGACCAGAAAATCCACCAGTCTAACATCAGCGAGTGACCCCCCATTAGCCTCAAATGGCAAAGATGGCCTTCCCCCAAGGCCAGAAACAAAGGAAACAAAGGAAGGACACAAAAGTAAGACCATGCAGGAATCTCAGAGACTTGAGACATGGCTTGAAGTACCAATCATTCAATCAGTGCCCAGAACAGGCGAAGGGGAAGAGCTCACTAAGAATATCCATGGTGCAGAAGAAACCATAGGACTCATCCCGCCAGAAGCCCCCCTATCCAGGAGAGCCAGCAAGAAGCTGAGAAAACAGCAAAAAAAACGGTGAAAGTCAAAAGAAGATCAATATTGCCACCCACCTTGAGCAGTCGCACATTAGAAAAGTGCAACAAAGTAAGGCCATTCTATCCAATATTGACAGTCAAGCAGAGGACTAAATTAGGGGAAGTTAAAGAAGGAACGCCTGAAGGGACCGAGGTCTCGTCCCCCCCATAGAAAGTTTTATGTACCTCAGACATTTATCAGGCCACAGTCAGACCCTGGACCCAAAGAAGAACCGTCGAAAAGCCCTCAGAAGTTGGACGCTAGCACACAGATCTGCGCAATGAACTAACCAAGTCCCGAGACGCAGAGCAGTTCCCGAAGGGTGCAACACACACTCTCAGGTGGAAAGCAGATAAAAGAATGCCTAGCAAAGCACAACAGGAAGGGTAACTGGCCGACAGCAGCATGGAAATATTAAAAGAGCTCCCTTAAGCCCAGGCTTCCAAATCAGCACACATGCTCAAGGCGGGTGCATTGCAAAAGCACCAGCCTCCAAGGAAACGCCCCGAAATTACAAGGTATTGCTCACCCCAAGATATTACATCAAGGGCCCCCATGATATACTGAACAGGACTAACATTCTCTAATTATTTAAACATATTGCAACTCTTGCACAAAGCGACCCAGATAAAAGATTTCTAAAGCTTCAAGGGGCACCCATGGAGACTCAACTCGGTGGGATTTAGACAACAGTGACTACAACTAGCAGTGTTAGGGGAAGCGCAACAGTTAGCCGACTGCAGCATAGACGCTCACCCTCCTTGGCTGATTAAATACTTGCACATCCCTATTCCTACTTAAGAGGACAAGGGGGCCCCCTCAGTTTTGCCTCGAACTAACTACAATAATAAAGTCGGCAGTAGCAACCTATCAAGATAATGTGCTCAATCTAACATCAAGGTCACATATAGCAATAACCAACATATGCCAGCCCAATCCGGCAATCACAGAAGAACATAGGCTACTGCTGCTGTACCCTAATAACATACAAAGCCAAGTCACCAAGGAGGAGAAAAGGGGTGACGCTTCAGACCAACAACAATTGACACTAATTTCCTGGAACACAGCAGGAATCAGCAAAATCACCTGGGATAAGATAGCACAGAATGATCTAGCCAAGGGAGACATAGTGTGCTTTCAGGAATCTTGGGCAATGACAAGAACACCCTTAATAGGCGTTTACAAATTCCAAGAGGCAGCCCCGAAAAGGAACATCTTCGGCCGCCCGTCAGGAGGACTCTCAGTCTACCTAAAGCATGTTTGCAAACTTGTTGCTATTGAAATACCCGCTAAAACACCAGAGAACCAGGTTTGACTAATCAAGGCCCAAGGCTTAATCATAAACCCTTTCGACTGTTGCTAATAAACTGTTACATTAACCCTGTGCAAAGTCTACAGAAAGTCTTCATGGAATCTTTAATGAATATACCTGAAGATCTACTAATCAACTACGAATCCCACCAGGTGAATATAGTCGGAGATTTCACCACGAGGGGCCTGATCAAGATAACTGAATTGTACAGGTACATGGGTAAGGCCGCGCCCGGCCTCACTTTCCTTTAAAATCATGAGATACGTTCAACCCACTCAATAAAGGAAATACACTTTCCTTCGTGGCACTCTAAACCAACTTTCAAAAATGCATCCATGATTGACTACCTTTTACTTAGTGAAAAGCTGGCTGACAGTCTGGGGGACGTTGAAGTTGACGACAGAGGTGAAAGCGACCATAGGCCACTGCTTGCCATCCCACAATTAGCAGTGCATACAGCAGCTCCACTCCAAGTGATAGTTGGACTTAAGGGTGATGAGCAGAACAAGGTTCCAAATAATTAAATCGATAGCCAGCCTTGAAAACAATCTGATGGAATGGGTCGATAAGAGAAAAAACTGCCCAAAGCCAGCCTCCCCAATGAGTGAAATAAGAGGCTGGGAAGCCTTTACTGCAGAATTACAACAGAACTTGGAAAAGGTTTAATGCAAGACCTAGAGAATAAGTTTAGAAATGTCACCTCAGGTGCCACGTCGTTTGAAGGGCTTAATTCTGTGCAAAGGTGCCCTCCGAAGGGCAATCAAGGTCAAATAAAGAGGCGGCAAATCATCTGATGGGCGCTTCATAGCCGCTCTGAGAGCAGCATACAAAAAGAAAGCATGGCAGTGCAAAAGGAAACTCATTGAAGGGAAATGGCTCAAAGTGTTTTCCTTGCTGAAAGAAAAGAACACTTCCAGACGGTGGAGGTACATCAACCAGCTTGACAACCAAGGAAGAACAAAGGAGAATGGAGTAGCCGGAAATGAGTGGAAAAGGTACACCAAAGATCTGTACTTGAAAGACTTACTAGACGATGGGCCCATCAAAATGAGTGGCCCGGAAGCAGCTCAAGTCACCACCCAAGGCACCCCATTCACTGATGGCGAAGTAATCAAGATCATTAACAAAATTAGAAATAACTGAACTCCAGGGCCTAATGGGAGCCCCACCCCAGTATTTAGCTCAGGTATATCTCACTCCGATCTTGACCCGACTTTTTAACCATGTTTTTATGACAGCAATGACACCGCAGTCCTGGAGAGGATCCATCCTATTCCCTATTCAGAAGAAAGGAGACCGTTCAAATCTAGCAAATTATAGGCTTGTTGCCCTGCTTGACCTGGAAGCCAAAGCTTTACACCCAAATTATATTGGAGGAACCGGAATCATGGGTAAAATATAATGGAATCCTCAAGTTTTTTCAGTCCAGATTCAGGCCATACAGTTCAACTATGGATAACATCATTGCTTTGGCATATCTTTTCAAACAAGCGGTCAAGGAAAAGCACCCACCCTTGTTTTGCTGTTTCATAGATTACAGCACGGCATTCGACAGGTTGGACAGAGGGAGGCTTTGGGAAAAACTGACTGCCTGGGGGATCCGCCCAAGCTCTTAAAGGCCATCATGTCCTTATATCAGGGAACATGGGTTCAGGTCCAAACAAGCCTCACCACAGTAACATCAAGAGTCGCCACCAATAATGGGTTCAAGCAGGGTTGCGTTTTGGCCCCTCTACTTTTCAATCTTTACACTGCTTTAAAAATATATATATATATATATATTTGATTTTATTATGAACAATACAAAATGAGCCAGTACATTGGGCTATACCTCTTGCATATGTAACACATTACAGTATAAAGTCACATGACAACACATCTGAGCAACCACGGCATGTACAAAAATGTCCAACACAGTTATCCATCACCAGAATATATACCGTGCTAATAGTTTAATTCCACACCTAGTCAATGGGGGTGGGTGGGGGTAGGGCGTCCCCTCCTCTCCACTTCTCAGGGGCTTTGGTATGTCAACGGGGACTCTATTCCTCATTCATCTATCTCAAGTGCATAAAAAATCACAACCAGTGGGACCAAATTTTCCTAAACATTTTGGGGCATCCTCTCGCATTGCATACCCCCCTTTCAGCGACCATATACAGGTCCATGCTTGATCTCCACTCTCCCATCATCGGGATATCGGGTGCTCCCCAGTATCGGGCAACATCGCTCCTCGCCACCACCAATCCTAGATTTACATAGTAGGAGTTTCCTATGGGGGAGAGCTACATCTGAGGGCACATCTAGCAATATAAACTTGGCATCTATGGGGAGTTCCATTCCCAATATCTTATTAAGCTCCTCCAGTATCTGGGACCAATAGCCCATAACATTTTGACATTCCCAAAGTGTGTGTATGAATGTGCCCCTTTCCGTCTTGCAACGCAAGCAGTTGAGTGTCTCTGCTCTCCCTATTGTGTGTAAGCATGCCCTATCATAATGCACCCTGTGCAGTATTTTAAACTGCATCAGGCGGAAGTCTTGACCTATGGCCACCGCTTGTGGGTGAATTAAGGCCGCTTCCCAATCTATGTACTCCAATGTTCCTGTGGTGTTTTCCCAGTTAGATCTTGAAGCTGTAAAGTTGTCTGGGATATTATTAATTAAAGTTCTGTATGTCCATGAGACTGCCTTATTGGGCATCTCCTCCTGCAATAACCTACCCTCTAGGGGCGCAAACTCTGGTATATCTGTGCTGTCTATCTTCTCTGCCCTCTAGGCGTGTTCTAGCTGGAGATATGTATATCTTTGGGAGTCATTCAGCTGATAGTCAGATTGAAGCGCCACAAAGGAGATGAGGACTCCTTCTTTCAAGGAGTCGCCCAGTTTGGAGATCCCGATAGCGTCCCATTGTCTAAAACTTTGGAGCCTATTTATCTCGGGCATTCTCGTACCCTCCCAAAGTGGGGTTTCCCTCGTTAACCTCTTTGTCCAACGCATTTGTCTTTCTGCCCCTTTCCAGGCCTCCATTGTTCTTTGGGTAGCAGGTAGTAGGTCACGGAGTCCTGCACCCCCATATATGTAGTAACGATGTATGTGTTTTCTGGAATTAAAGACTTTCTAGAGCATAGGTTGGGTGTCCTCCTGCAATATGTTTCCAGTCATTGACTATCACCAGGTGGGCAGCTCTGTAGTAAGACTGTATGTCTGGAAGGGGGATTCCCCCATTATACTGACTACATTGTAGTGTTCTCAGTGCTGCTCTCGGGTGTCCCCCATCTCATAGTAGTGTGCGTAGCTCCTCATTAATCCTCTTAAAGGTGGTCTCTGGAAGCTTACAGTATGTATTTTGTATTACATAGAGTGTCATCATCTTATACATGGCTGCTCTGCCCAAGAGCGTCAAGGGAAGTCGTCTCCACCGTCTTACATCGTCCCTGAAGTCCGTTAGACCCTGCATAATATTTTGAGTAAGGTTCGCTGAATCATTAGTGGCTATGAATAGGCCTGAATATCAGAACCCCTCTTGGACTACTCTTAGGCATCTGAGGAGTGTCTGGGAATCCAGATTACCTTCCACTGCATATAGGCTGGATTTGTCCCAACTTATTTTGCAGCCTGCATATCTGCCGTAGTCTTCAAACAACTATAGGATAAGGGGGAGTGGCTTGTTAGTGTCAGTGACATATAACAGTATGTCATCTGCTTAAATCGAAAGCGAAATTCGCTCCTCCGGTAGGCATCCATCCTCGTCGCTAAACCCGTTCATAGCCGGGTGGTCCCTGACCAGGCATGCCAGTGGTTCCAGTACCAGAGCAAATAGCAAGGGGGATAGTGGGCAGCCCTACCTGGTATCTCTCTGTATAGGGAATGCGTCCGATAGTACTCCATTTACGCGCACACTGGCACTCTGGTTGGTATATACTAACTTTACCTAGGCAAGGAAGATGGGGCCAAATCCAAACTTTAACCGGGTGTGTCACATGTATGGCTAATGGACAACGTCGAAGGCCTAATCGTCATCCAGTAAAAGAAATACGTGTGCGGCGGTCCTATCTTTCACTGTGTCCAGCCAGTTGGCCAATTGATGAAGGTTGAAACCCCTGGCTTGTTTGGGCAATAAACCTGATTGGTCACAGTAAATGAGCAAGGTGATTACAAGCAGTAGATGAGCAGCGAGGATAGAGGCCAGGATCTTTGTCTCTACATTGAGCAAAGAGATGGGTCAGTATGACCCACAGTCCGTGGGGGGTTTGCCCTTCTTATGGATTACTACCACTGTGGCGTTACAGAGATCTGGTGGGAGCAATTTATCAGTTTTGGCAGCAAGGTACATGTTTAACAGATGCAGGCATAGCAGGCTGGCATTACTTTTAAAGAATTCTGCCGGTATTCCGTTTGGACCCAGATTCTTCTCCGTTTTCATCTTGCTAATTGCGTCCATTATTTCTGTCAGGGAGATATCTTTATCAAGATCTAGTCGTTCTGCCTGTGTGATGGTGGGAGTTGTTAACCCACTTAGGTAACAATTGACTTGGGCCTTGTCTGCGATGGGTCTTGCTTTATAAAGTTTAGTGTTATATTTGGCAAAGGTGCCCACTATAGCTGGTGCCTTTATGTGCCTTTCCTCGTTATCGCATTTCATGTCAACCCATCTCGCCTCTATTTCCTTCTTACCCAGCCATTCAAGCAGCTTTCCTGCCTTGTCTCCCATTTTGTAGAGTCTGTGTTGGGTGGCCTGGAGTAAGGTTTTTGTCTCCCGCTCTGCCAGAGCTCGATACTCTCTACATGTTAGTGCAATCTGTCGGAGCCTGTGGCTGTCAGTATCAGAATCTACGTGTGTCTCCAGGTCTAACAATCTATGTTCCAAGGCCTCAAGTTCACAGGACTCATCTCTCTTCTTGAGGGCTAATATGTTTTGGGCTCTGTCACGTAGTACTGCCTTATAAGCTTCCCATAAGGTGACAGCCGAGGCTACGGATCCCTAGTTCTCTTTGAAGTACAACTCCGTATCTGCTCTGATCTTACCTGCCACTTAACTGCCCCTCAAGTCCCATGCATTCAGTCTCCATTCTCACCTGCTCCACCCAAATTTCCTCCCACTGTTAACCATAGGCGTGAGTGGTCAGATATGCCGCTAGCTAGGTAAACTGCCCTTTCTACTGTCTCAATCTCTCCTGCTGGTGCGAGGAGATAATCTGGTCTTGTGAAGACTCTATGTGCTCCTGAAAAGAAGGAGTAAGTATGGTCTTCAGAGTGGAGACGAAGCCATAGATCAGTCAGGCAGAGGGTAGTCAGAAATTCAGCCAGTTTGGTAGGTCTACTTGAACCTGCGGTTATGCCCATATGGTCCATCAGTGGGTCTACTACGTTATTAAAGCCAACCCAATTTTGTGCGTGGGAGGTCTGGATTCCAAAAGTAACTCGGTCACTTTGTCTAGAGTCTGAGCCTGCAGTCGTGGAGGAGCGTAAACGCTGATTAATGCGAGTGCTTTCCGTCCCAAGGTCCCTTGTACTGCCACAAACGTGCCCCCGGGGTCCATCCAAATTTTATTTGTCTAAAAGGGAGGTGTTCTTTTAATTAGGATGGCTACACCCCTGGATCCTGTGGAAAACCCAGCATGGCCAAGTGTGATATATGTCCCCCTTCCACAGAAGGCACAGTGTGATCCCATCAAGTGTGTTTCCTGCAGGAGAATTATGTCTGGTTTGAGTCTCTTGAAGTACCTCGTGACTAGCCCCCCTCTTGATTTTGTTTCCTAGTATGTTGACGTTCCACGTCAGGACGGAGTACCCTCCCTCACCCATTGATCATATATCAATGCATGACTACGATGGCTAATAGTAGCCTCATATCGCCGCTGGCCGCCTGTTTTCCTGCCCCCCCCCGATATCCCACTTACTGGCCATAAAGAAACAAACATTGCTACATGCAGAGAATTCTGTCAGACAACTTCGAACAAACCCCCCCCACACACTCACCCACTTCCCACTTCCCACGCCCATCCTCAACTAAACAAAACTGGTGCAGGCAAAGTCTGAGAGGTCTGTATCACTGCCCCCCCACCCCCAAATTAAACGTTTACAAACAAAGCAAAGAAAAGAATATTAGCGCAAGCCCAGTCTGGTCGCCTGCTAGTGCTTAACGTTTTAATTTCCCTGGGCCACGACGTGCCCTGGATCTCAGCCTTCTTCGCTCCCATCCGGTGTTACCGGCCAATGCGTTTCACCAATGTCATTATCTGCTTTCAGCTCCTCTAGCCTAGTAATCTTTTGCATGAGTGGGTGATTGCTGAATGTGCCCTCTGTGTGCACCTGTTCTGATAGGACCGGGGTGGCCTGTCGTCAGGGTCGGCCCCTAGGGAATGCCTTCTCCGTCACCCCTTGTTCTGACCCCCTATCCGTGTCAGGCCCGCGGGTCTTTTCTTCCAGATTCCTTTCGCACCTCCGTGGCGTGTCTCGTTGTAGCTTGGATCTCCTACCCAGATAACATTTCGCTGCTGTACTCTGCAGTTTAGATCTTGCTATGGTCCCTGTGGCCTATCGCGGAACTTCCGTCAGTTCCGTTCTTTTCGATCTTGCAGGGCGTTCCTCTATCCAGGCCCACGCCTCTTCTGGGGTTTGAAAGAAGAAAGTCTTATTTTGAAATATTACTTTAAGTTTGGCGGGGAAAAGCAACATATATTGTATATGAAGGTTCCTCAACTTTTCCTTGACGGAGTCAAAGGTTCTTCTCTGTTTCTGGACTTCTTTAGAGTAATCTTGAAAAACCATTATTTTGGTATTGTCCAGCTGGACCTCTCCTGCGCACCTCATCTCTCGCAATATCAAGTCTCTGTCCTGGTAGTTTAAAAATTGAGTGATCACTGGCCTGGGAGGAGACCCCGGAGCAGTCGTCAGTCTGGCATCCCGTGGGCTCGTTTAATCACAAAGCATGCAGAGTACTGAGTATTCGGGAAAGTGTCCTTAAGCCACTTGTAGAGGAAGGATCCAAAGTCTGTACCCACACTACCTTCTGGGAAACCTATAAAACGTAAGTTACTCCGTCATGCGCGGTTTTCCGCATCGTCCACTCTCCACGCAGTCTCCTTCATGGAGGCCGACAGTTGGGTGACCCCTTTCCGCAAACTGCGCAATACATCTTCCACCTCTGACATGCGATGCTCCGCAAGCGCCACTTTCTCTGACACTTTGTGGAGGTCTTGTGGTAATAAAGTCACATCGGTGCGCACTTCCGATATCCTTCCCTCTAGCACTTCTCTAGATGATTGTATTGCCGCAGGAGGGTTGCTTTATCTGGCATGGGTGTTGGGTCACCCGCGCTCCCGGGAGGGGCCATCACTTTAGCGTATCTATCCATTTTCCCCTGTCTTTGGTGCTTTGGCTTTTTGTCTCTGGCCATTAGGTACAGATGTATTATCGGGGGATCTTGCTGATTGAGTATGACTGCTTCTTGATTCAGTGAGGCAGAGGTTTGTGACAGTCTCCCCCTTTTCCGCGATGTAAGCAACCTTTGTTGCTTGAGTTCCCCCCACACGTTCAGGTTGGTCTCCCGCAGCAAGGTATGCCGTCAGGGTACCGGAGACAGATTCCTACCAGCAGGTCCAGCAATCGGCGGACTAATTGACTTTGCTTTCCCGGTCACTACACTTTATGTCCTCCGCCCTCTCCTTCATGTCTCTATCCTGTCGTCTTCCTTCTGCTTTGTGTGCTAGGTTTGTCCACCTAGGGGTTTTTAAGGCAGGCCCAGCAATTCGCCTCAGGGTCCCTTCTTCTCACATGCAGGGGTACGTCTGGTCTGCCAGGGCCCCTATCGATCTCCTTTGTCCCGTTCAGGCGTCCCACCATCACCCACGATCGTATGAGCCTCCGTTCTGGTGGGTAGCTCGAAGCCGAAATACGGGCACCACGTTCAGCCCCACTCTTTGGTCTTCTTTCCTATATGGGTCCTGTGCTGGGTGGTCCATCTTGGCTTGTTGCTGCAGAAAGCCACGCCGACCTTCATATTGTGTGAGGGCTCTTCGTCTTCCCCTTCTCATATGTAATGGGTTCCCCCTGGTGACTTCTCCTTCTGTGCCTGGTAATTTGCGCAGGGGCCCGCCTGCTGTCATTGACTTCTTTGTTTAATTCCCCTATCGCCACCTCGGGTGACATGTGACACTGCCTAGATGGGCCTCTTCCACCTGTTCTCAGTCTTGTGTCACCCACTGAGTTTGAGGTGGTGTAGGGCCAAGTGTCTCCCCTCTCAGGTTTGCGCTGCTTGAGGGCTTAAGGGTGTCTAATGATCCCCACCTGTCTCATTCCGGGCTGTGCCCCTGTGCCCCACCGGTACCTGATTGCTGCATCCATCGCTTCAGCAGCATCTCTTGCAGTCTCTATGGTCTGGGCCCCTCTCAGTCTCCACCCTGCTCCGGTTCTGGATCTACGGGGCACGGGTTACATCGGGCTGCGGGGAAGCAGTTTCTCATTCGCCGCCACCTCTCCATTGTTCTCGTGGCCTCCAGTCTTCTTGGTAGGGCCAGTGCAGGTCGGGCCGCCCAGAGAGTGCCCCTCAGCCCCACCTGATTTCACCTCCAGGCGGGGAGGCCCAACTCCAAGCCCACGATCCCACATGAAAGGTCTCAGACCTCCATGCCCGGTAGGCAGGCGAGGGGACTCGAGTTGGTCACCTCCCCAGGCGAGTTTACTTACCTGCTCAGGCAGCCAACCCTCTGTTCTACTTCACCGTCGCTGGCTGCCGCCGCCCGCTGACCTGCCATCTTGTGATCAATTGTTCGGGGCTGGGACCGGAATCGTTGTTGGCGGGTTTCCTCTATAGTTCGTTGGTACAGGTCCACTTAATATTATCTAAGCACCTCTGCACTTTCCCACTCTTCGTCCGTGCCTGGATGGGGCTTAGGGGTCAGGATTATGTACAGGATTAATTTTGGACTGTAGGAGCCTCCGGGTGATGCGTCTACTCCACCATTGCGCTGGCCACGCCCTTCCAATCTTTACACTGCTGACCTGGGGGCTGCCCTGCAACGAGCCAGCTTAGTTGCTCCAAGGCAAGGCAAGGTGAGGCTCCCCATCTCACAATAGGCGGATGACATGGCAATGATGGACCATAGGAGGGTGGGCCTCCAGAGAGCCCTCAATGCACTCTGCATGTACAATCATGAAACCACCTGCAAAATAACCAGAGCAAAACCAAGATAGTTATATCTGGTAAATATCCACACAAAAGGCAAGCTCACTGCCAACTGGGAGAACATCAAATACGGACAACATCTGCCTACAGCTACCCTGGAGTCCGCTCTCAGAGAGGGCCAAACCGGCTCCTCACCTCAAACACCTAAGCGCAAAGGCAGACCATGTAATCCACACACTCAAGCGATTAGGCCAATGCCTGATAAGCCAGTCGAAGATTCGCCACAGATCTCATAGTCCCTCGACAGGCCGAGACATAAAACCTCAAAACCAGCACGGCGCTGCCGAAGCTGAACTCAAAAATGAGCTGCCAGGCCCCGGCCAGCGAGAGACTAAGATATACGAGTCCACTCAGCACGAGGCACTTTCACCATTCCTAGGTGGCAGCAGCATATCTTTCCATTGTGAGCAGAAGTGCACAGAAAGGGCCACCCACCAGGAGCACAAGAAGACCAGAGTGGATTATGAATCAATAATCTCCCTGGTGAGCACTGGCCGGCAGATAATGTATAGCATCTGGCCCGAGGAGACGGCACATTGCATTTTAAAAATGCACCATGCACTTTAGCAATTAAGCGGAAAAGAAGCGAACTTCTTCTAACTCGGGCAGGGGAACAGTATCGCTAATTGTAACCATAAATTATTTCCAGTCACCCATGTTTTATCAAATCAGGGTTTAAAAGAAAAGAAGGGACATTTTAATGAAGTGATTCATAATATAAAACACCCAAACGCTCTTTTCCCTGCAATTGCAAATTAACAATGAATCAAGAAGACACATGAACTGTGGGACTAAGTTGCTTTGGGACTTGGGGGGATGGGTGGTGGTGATCATTTATGGTTATCTTACTGTAATGATTTTAATTAATCGATTGGTTAATAAACTTTACTTACATCTGAATTTCATTCAGCTTGTATCTTCTTAACATTCGGAACACTCACATCATCTTCAATACCATTGCCATGATTAACACCAAACTTTCCACAAACGTCCCCACTCATGTTCCTTGGAACGACTGAAACTTCAGTCTTGTCCCATACTTTCCCATTCTCCAACTCCACAACATGACTCTTTGTACTTTTGCCACACGTTTCAGTTTGGAATACTTGCCCGCTTCTCCCTGCCCCCATCTGAAAATGTTATTCTAACCCACACTCCTTCCACCTTTCTATCTTCCACACCTCCATGCTTCTTTTGAACCATTCACCATTCTTCTTACATCGCTCAGACCTCTCAACTTCTGCACATAAGCACATTTCTATTCCACTTTCTTTATTACTCCACGTGGTCTCTGCCACTCCTCCAAAAGTACAAACCACGCAACACACACGCTCATGTGTGCAGTGGTAAATACTGTGAATGCAATCTCTGAGCTTCTTCTGCCATGTCAACCTGTTCACCATGGCTATTTGGAACTGTGTAAAGTTCAAGTTTATTTATCTGTTTGACCGTGAGCTGACAAGGCAAAAGAAACATTTAAAAAACATTACACATGAGAAACAATTATCATAACATGTATTTGTAAGGGTCACCTTTGAAAATGATCATGAACCATAATTCAAAGTCCTAAGAATCTGTTAAAAATAGATCGCATTAAAACATCAACTTATCATATCATTAGTCAGTAACATATCAATAAGTATAGACAAAAAGGTTATTTACCTTCTACCGATATTAACCTTCTAACATAACTGTTTATGACACAGTGTTCCCTATCATGATAATACATTTAGTTATGAAAATATACATAGATGCAAAAATACTAAGAAGATACATTATAGGAGAAAGAGAAATCTTAATAGGTAACTACAAACAAAGCCAGATATACCAACAAAAATGGGATATTCGTATATCTATTTTACAAATGAGGTAAGGAATAAAATAGCTGTGCAAAATCTGGTAGCAAAGTGCGTAGTAACCAAGAGGAGATACACAGTAACAGAATACTGAAATATTATAACATCAGCGATTTAGGAAAGTTGCTAATACGCGGGTGTATATATCAGCTACTCCATACCTTTCATCACAAATTCTAAGAGAGTTGTCAGACTTGTAGTTGATCCTTGGGAACACTACCATCCAGCCGCCCACCTTCTAGCAGCTCTGACTCTGATACTTAAATGACAGAGGATCAGAGAGGTCAGAGGAGGGAAAGGAAATTAGGAAAGGTACACCTGGGAGGAAGAAAAGGGGAAAAAGCAGCAGAGTCTGAAATTCAGCACAGTAACAACATAAATATCATGATAGGGTGTAAAACCATTTCAATAGATATTCGACACACCCCAACATAGAACCTATATACCCCATAGGATATGTTGCATATAAAGAATATGATGCAAAATGTAACTATTCCACAAAAATGTTTAATATAACACACAGAATCTAACAACACTTCTCTGTGCTCAAATAACAACAATGAGCATTCAAAACAAAGGTCAGAAATGACAAGTCTTAGAAACTTATTCTGATTAACTACTGTTGCTTGCATAATGCTGATGGGACTTGATTCAATCCTATAAACCCTGTCTTTAAACAATAATATGATTGCTCAACGAAGTGCATCAATTCCTAAGAGCCTGAGTCTCTTATAGTTCAAACAAGAGAGTCACTTGAAGACCGCTTCAAAATCCGAACATGGTCGAGATACGAACGAGCTATACGATGTTGTTCACTCGATGCACTCTTCCCTGCAAATCATTCAGCACGCGCTTCCTTGCAAATCATTCAGCGTGCACGTGCATTAACGCAATCAAACCATAAGTTCAACCGTTCAGGTCACCGAGCGTACACAAATAAAGGAGTAGTCTCCACACTGCCTTCTGGAAACGAACACCATGACGCCAACCACCGCAAGCGAAACCGTAGACTTCTCTAACAGCAGACACTTGTTCGCGTCTCCCTCCACCCATTATGTCACTGTCTAGAAACAGTCAGACACCATTAGATACACGATGGTATTAATCTTGCTGCTTTTATGGAATGTACTGGCTCCCATGAATCTTTATCAGAACCATAACCAGCCCAAGACACCAAATGCCACACATGCCCATTACGTTTGCACATACCTTTGATTTCTTTCACTTGCAATTCTGGGGTACCATTAATGAAAACCGGAGGTGGGCAAGGACATGCCTTATCAGAGGCAGGTTTAAGAAGCGAAGCATGAAATACAGGGTGAATTTTCACAGATGGAGGTAGCTGTAGTCGATAGCTAACAGGATTGATTTGTTTTTAACAATGAATGGTCTCACAAACTTGGGTTGAAACTTATGTTGGACCTTGAACCGTAAATTCTTAGTTGACAACCATACCCTGACCCTCTTCTTAGTACTCAGGCGCTTTCTGTCTCTTCTGATCTGCAAATTGTTTATATTGCTCCTTAGCAGCTATCACATGTATCCGAGTCTTTTCCGCAATACCAGTCCATTTTAATATATGTTCTGCTACATGAGGCACCGTGTGCTGTTGGTATGGTATCAACAACGGAAAATTATGTGGATTATATCCACTGGTAGCAAAAAATGGTGAAAACTCAGTTGATGCATGAGGGACTGCATTATATGCAAATTTCTCAAGCCATAGATTTTACTTCCAATCCTTAGGATTGTCTTGTACATAACCGCAAAAATATTGTTTTATACATTGGTTTACCCTTTCCATTCGTCCATCACTTTGTGGATAAAAACTAGTGGACAAACAGGTTTAATTCCCATAGATGCACACCAGGCCTTCCAAAATTGCGAGGTGGAATGTGGTGCATCATCAGAAGTAATCAACTGAGTAAGACCATGTAACCTTACCACATTTTCCATAATTAACTTGACTAATTTAAGGGCCATGGAAACTCCCATGCATGCTACAAAATGGGCCATCGTGGATAACCTATCCACTACCACCATAATAGTATCATATTTTTTGCACAGGGGTAGACCCACCAGGAAATCCACCGAGGTATCTTCCCAAATTCTTTCAGGAGTTTTTAAAGGTAATAGCAACACTTTAGGCTTGAAACGGTCTGGCTTGGGCACATATATTACAATTTGAAACATAACTCTGGACATCTTTTTTCATTTCAGGCCACGAAAAGTGTCGGGATACAATGTCTTGGGTCTTGGCTACTCCTGGATATCCTAACATCTTAGTATCATGGCACCATTGTAAGACTTGTAATCGAAGAGCATGGGTGGGAACATTCAACAATTGTCCCTGAAAAGGCAAGCCATCCTGAATTTTTCTGAATGGATCGTGTTTTGCCCATTGAGCACGTTCTACCACATGTATAGCCTTCTGTATATCTTCCAAAAATTGATGGATCGTATTTTCACCAAGTGCTGTACAGGGAGAATTGGACTCACCAACTCTTTTTTTTCCAATGTGATCTACTTCATGGCATCTTGATAAGGAGTCTGCTTTTCTATTTTCTGTGCCTGGGCGAAAAGTGACAATGAAATCAGACTCAGAAAAAATAATCTATCTTATTTAACTTGGGGTTAATGCTGTGGCTGACTTTAAAAACAGAAGGCTCCAATGCTCAGTGTACACTGTTACTGGATGTAACGGTCCCCAACAGATAATCGCTCCACTCTCTAAAGGCTATTTGTATAGCTAATTGTTCTTTTTCAGCTATAGTGTAATTGACCTTTGCAGGATTAAATCTTTAGGAGAGAAATGCTGCAGGATGCATTTGTCCTGTTGTGGTGTGTCTCTGGGACAGAATAGTTCCCATGGCCTCGTTTGAAGCATCCGCCTCTACAATGAAAGGCTCAGCTACAGTAGGATGAGTAAGAATGGGAGCAGAAGTGAATGCATTCTTAAGCTTATCGAAAGCTTTCGCACACTCAGTGGACCAATGAAAAATCACATTCTTCCCCATCAATCTTGCGATTGGCCTAATCACAGCTGAAAATTGCGGAATAAAACGATGATAGAAATTTGCAAACCCCATGAATTTCTGAATGTCTTTTACATTCTGTGGAGTGGGCCATTCATTTACTGCCTTGATCTTTCTCTCTGACATCCTTAATCCTTGAGCAGTTAATATGAACCCAAGGAATTCCACACTAGACATGGATTTCACATTTTGATAGTTTACAAAACAATCCATGTTGCCTCTGTGTCTCAAGTAAAGTCTTTACATGCTGCATAAGATCCTGTTAAGTCAATGAGTATATCAAGATGTCATCTATGTAGATAATAACAATTAAATCCAGATATTTTTGTAACATATAATTGAGATAAAACTGGAAAGCTGCCGGGGCATTACAAAGGCCAAACAGCTGCATCATCTAGTACGAAAGGCCGTTTTCCACTTGTCACCCTGATGTATTCGTACAAAATGGTACACTCCTCTAAGGTCCAATCTAGTGTAAATGGTAGCTGATTTCACTTGATCCAATAAGAGTGATATGAGTGGCAAGGGGTATCTGTTCTTTATAGTTACTGCATTTAAGGAGCAATAGTCAATGCAAGAGCACAGCTTCCCATTAGCTTTTGGGATAAAAAACAGGGGCATGCAGCTGGAGACTACGAAGGGTGATAAACCCTGTGTCTAGGTATATGGCTATGTATTCCTTCAGATGATGATTTTACTTCTCTGTAAGGGCATAGATACGACTGCATGGAATCTTAGCTCCCAGAATTAGATCGGTTTGACAGTTGTTAGGTCTATGAGGTGGTAGGGTTGCAGTCCTGCTTTGACTAAACACATCTGCATAATCCAGATATTGTGGAGGTAACTCGGTCTGTTTTTCAGCCGCAGTAGCTACTGTATGAGATAAATGTGTGATTATCGGTGTAACTTGTTGGAAATGAGAGCATACCTCCTTACAAAAATTTGAATTGAACATCACACTACGCTAATTCCTATCAATGGAAGGTTTATGTACTGTCAGCCTTGGCATTCCTAGAATAATCTTGAACTGTGGGGCATCAATGATATCTGGATATTCTCATAATGACGCATATGACAATGGATACAACGGAGTGAAACAATTTAAGTGTGTTTGGCAATAGGGCCTGAAGACAACATGGTACCATCCACGGCCCTAATCATTTCGGGTTTCTTCTTGTGCAGAGTGGATAGTCTTAACTCAAACAAGTATTTTGCATGAAGGAAATTACCGGTGGCACCGGAGTCTATCATTGCATCTACTTCCTTTGCCCATTACCGTTGAGTGGTTATTTCAGCTTTAAGAATTAAATGAGGCATTGCTCTTTGTATGGTATTCACTATACTCTGTCAGGAGACCGCTGATCAGCACCTGCAACATGCTCCTGTTTATGCTGTGGAACACCTAATTTTCCGAATCTAGTGTCTTTGTTGATTTGGGTCTAGTGGGGCATTATCTAATAAAGTGGCCTTTCTTTCTGCAGTACAAACATAACCCATTTTCACAACGATTATCCCCCTCTTCTTTTGAAATAGGATCTTTCAGCCTCCAATCTCCATAGGTTCAACGTTCTCTACTATTGGACTAGCTTTTGTTCAGTAAAATATTTTGGTTTCACTCCTCTTCTTCTCTACCTTTCTCTCAGCTAACCGATGATCAAGCCGTAATGTCAGGTCTATCAGGTCTGCACAATTCTCAGGTTAGGGTTCCATTTGTGCCAATATATCCTTCATTTCTTCCCTTAAACTTCTATAGTAAAAGGTTGCTCTTTTCTACTCGGGCCACCAAGTTTCTGCCACTAGCCTATTAAATGTGGTTAAATAGGTTACTAAGTTATTATTACCCTGTCTCAAGTCTAGTAGTTCTCTATCTGCAGACTGAGTTATTGTATGGCAATCAAACACCTTTTCAAACACGGCCTTAAAACGGGACCAATCATATAATAAAGGGTTATCCTCATTTACTAACAGTCAGAAAGGCCAGAAATTGCATGTCCTAGGAACTCATTCTGATTAAGTACTGTTACGTGCAGATTGCTAATGGGAAATAATTCATCCTATAATTGCTGTCTTTAAACAATATGATTGTTCAACAAAGTACATCAATTCATAATAGTCCGAGTCTCTTATAGTTCAAACAAGAGTGTCACTTAAAGACTGCTTCAAAATTCGAACGCGACTGAGATACTAACGAGCTGTACGATGCCAAATTTACACGATGCACTATTCCCTGCAAATCATTCAGCGCGCGCTTCCTTGCAGATCATTCAGCGCGCACCAACAATGGAATCAAACATTATGTTCCACCGTTCAGGTCACCGCGAGTACATAAACAAAAGGGCAGTCTCCACACTACCTTCTGAAAACGAACACCAGGACGCCAACCACCACAAATGAAATTGTAGATTTCTCTAATAGTAGACACTCTCCCGCATCTCCTTCCTTCTTTTGTATCAGCGTCCCATTACGCCACTGACTAGAAACAGTCACCAACCATTGGAAACCCAGCAACCATCTTTAAATGGAGCTTGTATTCTGCATTTCCACCATTCAAGGTCCTTTAACAAATGATGCTTTCCACATCTTTCTTCTTTGTGCCTTGTGCTAAGCGCAGTATGGACAAAAACACCACAATCTCTGACCAGATTGCTCACCAAAACTAATTAATACTTGATAACCCTAGAAGGATTAACTACCATTAAGTGCTAACATACTTAATCAGCCACAATTGAAGTTGAATACTGGTAATATTTTTCCTATATCAATTATTCCATGCTCCATCACAATTTCTAAAAATTTCCCCAGTTGGTAACATAATCTTAAATTTTCCATTTCATCACAACTATGGTTAATTCCTGTATTTGACAAATCAATAATTCATTATGAACAGGAAATAACTTTTTTTTTCTTTCAGAACGCAATATGGTTAAAATTACAAGAAGATAAGAAAGAGTCAATGTGCTAGTTTGACAGAAGGGACACAAATCCATGTTGAAGCCCTATGTTCCTTGATTTTAATTGTTCTATCTCCATTTAATAAAATAAGGTACTTGTCCCAGTGTTACATTCGACAGGCACCTTCTTATATAGCAGTATGTTCTATCGTTTTAATAGGGTGTGACACAGCTCTATAATCTGTGAGCCTCAAATGCAAGAGTTGGGTCTTTGTCCAGTCTTTTGTTTTTAAGAGATCCTTCTTTAACCAGATGTTCTATTGTTTTTTCCTATGATATACAGGACTTTCCCCTACATTAGATGTTATCACTATGTCCATACCTTCCATGATTTTATGTAGGTTCGCCACCCAGGGTGAAGACTTATTGAACTGTAAATGTTGCTTGATTATTGGCCTCAACAACCCTTCCTCTGCATTGGGAAGACAAAACCAATAGTTTAGTACTCTTTGACAATACTTAAAACTAGTGTTCGTTTAACCCAGCTCTACCTTAAGGTACTACTTACTGATCCTCTTGGTTATCCAAACCTTTTTTTCCAGATGTTCCTTTCTGTGATCTGGAGATGTGTTATAGTTTTTACAGGCAAGAGCTAACATATATAAAGCAAAAGGTTGTTATTTTTCAACTATAGGTTTCCCTGAGTACTAAAACAGACATAACAGAGTTGATCATTTTTTTTAACATTATTTTTTATTATTTTATTGTAACAAAATCAGGTAATTGGAACAGTACACTTGTGCCATAGTCATTGATGGATCCTGAGATTAGTTTGTTTCATTACAAAATAACAGGACCACATTTCTGCCCCTCCTTTCACCCCATCACCTCATGGAAAAACAGATTCCACCCCCATAAGCCACCCTGCCTGAGTTCAATATCAGCCCCGTTGCCCCTTTACCCGGAAGCTGGGGGTGACCAGTCCAGGAGCCCCATATTCTGGTGAATTTATGTGGGCATCTCCAGGATTTATAAACTGTCTTTTCTGCAATTGCTCAGTAGCCCATGCCCTTAAGCCACTCTTGAATTTGCGGGGTGTGCAGATCTCCAATACTTGGGTATAACCCCTTTTGGCAAGTGCGCACCCAATTCCAAAATGGTAAAGATTCTATCCCAACATTTAAGTATTATCGGGCAATACTAAACAGGGTATATCCAGCTCCAGACGGGGTCGTGCATACGAGACATTCTGAGGTCAGGGCTCTCCTCATCAGCCATAATTTTTTAGGTGTAAAATAGACTGTGGAGGAATTTTAATTGGATTAGTCTAAGGTGTGCCAGGGTCATGGGATGCTTGATTGTCATTTTAGCTTCCACCCAGTTCTCCTCATCCAAATCTCCCAAGTCTAAGGCCCATTTGTCTCTCAGAGTGGTCACGTTATTGGGTATGTTGATCACCAGGGTCTTGTACAGCCAGGATATACCTTTGCAGCTGAGTTTGGGCTCTAAGAGATTATATCCTTGGAGTGGAATAGACCCCTTCCTCACTTGTTCCAGGGCATGTCTCAGTTGTAAATATTGAAAGAATTGTGATTAATGTAGGACACATTATGAAGTCAATTGTTCAAAAGTGTCTGTGTGCCCACACATCCCCTAACTTGGCGATACCTATCTTGCCCCACTTGTGAAACCCTTTCAGGTGTGACGTCTATGGCAGACAGTTCTTCTGCCATAATGGAGTTTCCCTAGTGAATGTCCTGCTCCAACCCATCTGTTTCAGGGCCCTGTGCAAGCACTCAATAGGGATAGCTGTAATAGGGGGTGATAATATTTTGCACCGTAGAGCCAGGACCATGGGGCAGAGTGATGGAACTGTGTTCTCTGTCGCTGAATATCCAGTCATTTATAGGAATCATTTGAGCAGCCCAGTAGTATAGTCATATATCTACCGCCTCCCAAGCTCCTGTCCAATGGTGAATGATACACTTAGTGTGTGCGATCCTCAGAGGGGAGTCACCCCAGACATGAACATCAATTTCCGATTGCAATTTGCAAAAAACATTTGGGTGGTGTCTTATGTGAACAGTTTTGAAAGGTATATAGTGGTTGGGTGAATGCAATCATTTTAACTAATGCGATGAATCCCAGCAGATTGAGGGTAAGGACACACCGCTGTGTCATGTGGTTCCTAATCTTGTTTTTGAGGGGCGCTATGTTTAACTCCCAGCAGATCACTGGGTCATTCAATATTTGTACCCTGTCGAATGTTGGGGTGTTGGAATGGGGCTCTTGTACAGGAAGCAGTCAGGGGATCAGGAGTGATTTGCTCCAGTTTACCCGGAGTCTCAATGCATCCTTGTCTACCCACAGTATATGTGTTAATTGGGGATCAAGGTTTCCGGTCTTTGCAGAAACATCAGGACATCAGCCGCATAAAGTGATATACCGTCCTCTGTGCTATCTGCCCACTTCAAACCCCACAGCTGGACATACCGTCTGGCTCATTTTGCTAGTGGCTTGGCCATGAGGGCAAAGAGATATTGAGAAAGGGGACAGCCCTGTCTGGTACCCCTTGGATTGAAACCTCTGAGATTGTGCACCATTAACTCTTACCATCACCCAGGGGTCACTATACAGTAAACAGAAACACTTTAGGAAGTATGTTCCACAATTAATGCATTCCAGGACTTAGAGAAGGAATGGGCACTCATCCGAGTCAAATGCTTTCTCATAATCCAGTTGGACTCTGATTGATGACTCGGATACCTCAGGGGCCCTTGCTAGTATATTATGAAGTCTGTGAATGCAGGGCCATATTTATCAAGGGATTGCATTGCCCTTGCATCACACAAGATATTGCAAGGGCAACGCAATCCCTAAGTCAGATTTACCAAGTAACGCAAGGTCGCCTTTCGTGGCCCTGCATTGCTTAGTAAATCTGGAGTAAAGAAAGGCAGCACAAGTCACTGCCTTGTACTACTCATGGATTTTGGCGCAATCCCATATTTACCATTAGTGGTAGGACATGAGATTACGTCAAAATGCTATCCCCCCAGGGAAGGCGTAACAAGGAGAAATATCTTTATTTCTCCTCGCTTTAGTCTTTCTACATATGCAGCATCCCGCAGCACACATGGAAAGAGGAAGATGCCTCAGAGGATTGTTTTTGTGCAAGAGGATTGTTTTTGTGAAAGAAGGTGTGCCTTCCTGCACAAAAACAATCCAGGCTACAACTCAGGCACCAATGCACCATGGTACAAGGGTGCCTGTGTTAGAGCTAGGCAGCAGTTTGTGCACCAGAGCAGGAATGTGCCATGTAATGTTAAATATGACACATTCCTGTCATCTCCCTTTCATGCAGCAAGGTGTCTTGCTGTGTTGTGTGAATATTTGATAAATCTGGCCCGCAGCGTATTGTTTCGTTCACCAGCATAAAGCCATTCAGGTCTTGGTGGATCAGAGAGCGTATCACTTTCCCCAACCGCATGGCAAGCACCTTTGCCAGTAGCTTACCCTCCACATTGATCAATGAGATTGGCCTATATGAGGCACAGTCAGTCAATAGTTTATTTGGCTTGGGGAGCACCACCACTGTAGAGTTTTGTAGATTGGTGGAGGACTCCGGACCCAAGCCCCTCTTTGAAGTTTGAAGATCTCTAGCATGTGAGGGAAGACATCCGAAGTGGAGTTCCAATAAAATCCAAATGGGCAGCCATTAGGGCCAGGCGTTTTCCCCGAGGGCATAGCCTGTGCAGTCGAGATAAGTTCATCAGCTGTTGGAAGATCTAGCACCGTCTTATGTTCCAATGGGAGCCTGGAGACTATTAAATTGCCTTTAATGGGGTGTTGGGCTTCCAGCACCGGAAGCAGACGGGACCTATAGAGGGCTTCATAGTAATCTTCAAATGCGTTTGCCACATCCTGGGCATCAAGTTTGGCACCAATTTGCAGGCTGCCTTCATAGAAGCAAGCCAGTATATAAGCTTACCCGACTTGTCTCCAAATTCATATATGTGGTATTGAGCCGCTTGCAAGGCTGCCTTCGAACCGTCCGTAAGTTTTTGGTCAGTCAGATTGCCTCTAATTGATGCCGTCCTTCGTCTGTCGTTTGAAAAGATCTGTTGCCTCTCCAGGACTTGGAGTTTGTGTTCTTTGGATTGACGTTCCCTATCTCTCTCGTGTCCCTTCCTTGTTAAATATGATATCTGTCCCCGTATCGCTGCCTTCATAGCTTCCCAATGACTTTCGCCGGGAACGGGAGCAGAGAGATGGTTCGGAAGTTCTTGAGGTCCTTTGGGTCCACCTTGGGCTTCTTAAGTAGGGCGTTGATCTCGGCGTGTTTCCAGCTCTCCGGGAAGGTAGCGGTCTCGAAGGAGCTGTTGATGATCTTTCGGAGTTGGGGTGCGATGATGGAGCTTGCTTTGTTGAAGATGTGGTGGGGGCAGGGATCGGAGGGTGAGCCAGAGTGGATGGTGTTCATGATTTTGATGGTGTCTTCGTTGTTGACGTTGTTCCAGGAGAGTAGGAGGTGGGTGTGTTTGGTGTGCGTTGGGTCAGGGGTGTCTGTGTCTGTCACCGGTGCCTGGATGTCGTGGATGTCTGTGATCTTGCGGTGGAAGAAGGTGGTCAGGGAGTCGCAGAGGTCTTGTGATGGCAGGATGTCATTGGAGCAGGAACTGGGGGTGGCGAGTTCTTTCACGATGTTGAAGGGCTCTTTGTTGTTGTGTGCGTTGTTGTTGATGTGTTCCTTGAAGGAGGTTCTATTTGCGGATTGGATGAGTTGGTGGTGCTTGCGTCTGGTGTTCACGAGGGCTGCGTGGTTGTCTGGTGTCTGGTCTTGGCGCCACTGCTTCTCGAGTCTTCGGCAGGTCTGCTTGGAGTTCTGGAGGTCGGCGTTGAACCAGATGGCTCTCGTGTCGTGCACCTGTTTGAGGGTTTCCTGATCGGGGCGAGGGTGTTGGTGCTGTCGTCGATCTATAGTCTGAAGTTGTGGGCTGCTGTGTTGGTGTCCGAGGGTTTGGATGGAGGGTCTCGGGCGAGGGTGGTGAGGAGCTGTTCTTCGGTGACTTTGTTCCAGCTGCGATGTGGGAGTCGTTGTGGTTGGTTGTGCGTGGTGTGTTTCTCGAACGCAAAGTGGATGCAGTGATGTTCGGTCCAGTAGAGCTTCTTGGTGTGGCTGAAGGTGACGTGGTTGCTGGCGGAGAAGATGGGGTCGAGCGTGTGTCCGGTGGAGTGGGTGGGTGTTGTGACGAGCTGTTTGAGTTCAAGGTTGGCGAGGTTGTCGATCAGGGTTGTGGAGTTGCTGTCATTAGTGTTCTCGAGGTGGAAGATAAGATCACCAAGGAGTATGTAGTCTGTGGAGGCGAGGGCGTGCGGGCTGATGAGGTCAGCGATGGAGTCGCTGAACAGTGGTCGGGGTCCCGGGGATCTGTAGACAAGGGTTCCTCTGAGGGTGGTGTTGTGATCGGCGTGGATCTGGAAGTGTAGGTGTTCGGCCATGTTGAGGGAGTCTTCGGTGTTGGTCGAAATGCTGATGGTGTTCCTGTGGACAATGGCGATTCCTCCTCCTGGTTTGTTGGTGAGGTCCCTGCGGGTGATCTTGTAGCCATCCAGGATGGCTATGGCAATGTCGGGCGCAGATGAGGCGTTCATCCAGGTCTCTGTCAGGAAGGCGACGTCCGGGGAGGATGAATCGAGGAGGTCTCAAAGTTCAACGGCGTGCTTGTGGACTGAGCGGGTGTTGAGAAGTATGCATCTGAGGTGGCTGTGACCTGCTTTGGTGGGAAGGGCAGGTCGTGCAGGTGTGCACTGGCTGGTGTAGCTGCAGTTGCGGCAGGTGAAGGGTCTGTGAGTGAGTTTCGGGGTGGCCTGGAAGTAGGTGGTGGATCGGCCTGTGTTGATCACGTGGAGTGTTGTGGCGTCGTAGAGGCGTCGGGTGTTGTGGCGCTCGTGGGAGCTAGGGGGTCTGGCACTGGGCGCGGTCCAGGCACAGACGGGCGTAGACAGGATAGCCTTAGGCGCGCCTTCGGCGCACTAGCGGCACGCCCGCTGAGCGCATCCGCTGCACGACCACGCAGCGATGGCCATATGAAGGGGAGGGAGGCGGGAGCAGAGGACAGGAGGCTGGAGTGTGCAGGATCGGGGGAGGGGCAGCAGCGGCGGGAAAGTGGCACAGAAATGGGAACGAGGCAAACCAAGGGTTAAATACAGTGATACAGTAAAATGAAAAGAATTAATGGACAACAATTACAACGATTACAGGCACACCAGGGTCAGTGAAGTGGGCGGACTACAGGCAGGGGACTGTGGCGCAGGGACGGGCAGCAGGCTCGAACCCTGACCGTCGCAGTGCAGGGAGACTGGAGACCGGCTGAAGACGGCGCTGCTGGGGAGAGTGCTCGCCTTGAATCAAGGGTCAAGGTTTCACCTGCCCTTAACGAGCTTTTCACATTTCTCATCATAGGTAGCTACCTCGCCTAAAAGAATTTCTTGAGTATCCAGAACAAAAAGGTGAGAAAGTAGTGTTTGTGTATGTCACAAAACCAACTAGAGACCCTGTGAAATTAAAATTGATATAAGCCACACGTCCACCATGTGCCAACTTTATTCACGACTCGTGGGCTTATTCAAATTTAAAACCAACTGCATGTTTGCAGACCAATTGAAGATGGGCCGACATGTTTCATTGCCTGTTACACTTAATGGCAATTTCGTCAGGGATTGAGGTCGTAAATCACCCTTCCGGACTCTTGTTTTGTATGACCCCCGGGGGAGATTCGTAACCCCGGACGGCATCGCAGGGGGCCCACTCTGAGATCATGACCAGCCTGGAGGGCGGGGCAGTCTGCTCCAGCTCCTCCGTAAGAGAGCGTCGCAGCGCCTGTGAGCGCGAGAAGCCGTGGAGAGCGGATGGCGCGGCGGGCCCTGCCGCGGAGGACAATCAGGTGAGCGGAGGCTGGTCTGTGCTTCCCCCCCCAGCGGGCGCACGTGTATCAGCGGAGAAGAGGCCCGGTGCCCTGGGGATGCAGCGGCAGCGAATGGCCTGCTCACATCGTGCATTTGCCCCCCCCCGCGCCCCGGCGGGACCACTAGGGCCTAGGTGGGGGCCCACTCCCAACACCGGGGACTGCACTGGTGAGTGTTGAGGAGACACTGCTGCTCATGGGCCCGCAGAAACAGAGACACAGCCACACGTGGAGATGCTGGGGGCCCCACCGAGCCGCTGATCTGCAGTCGTGAGTGAGAGCCCTACAGTGCCGAGCCCTGGTGGGGGATTGTAGTATGGACTGAGACACATGGCGACAGTGAAATGACTCCATAAATGCGAACAGCAACATAACTGACCTGCCATACAGTTGCACGGCGCACCAGTTCCTGCAGCGGGACGTCGCAGAGGGAATCGTATCGTCTACTAGATCGGGGGACAACAGCTCTGGGACCGTGCCACGGAACGCTTGCGGTAGCTGAGAGCTCCAGCAGACGCGGAAATAGAGGTTGGGGGGGACCTGTCACCAGTAAACCCCACCCAGCTGGACTACTTCCCAGACGCCACCAATACTGTGCACATGCAAGACTATACCCAGTACACAGCAGGGAGAACTTCTATTCCTGAAACCAATGCTGGTGCGGAAACTGCGAACGGCAACTGCGGTGCAGTGGTGAACTAAGTAACCTCAACCTTTCGCGAAGGGAGTAGCACATCACGAGGGAAGGTTCCAGTCGGTAGCGGTGCGGACATACGTGGTGAGATTGCACAATGAAGCCCAAGCATGCCACGACGGTGCAATCTAACAAACTAGACAAATATGCTGTCCCGAAGCCGACCCCACAGGAATGGCCCGGGGGGGCAACCTGGGGACGGTGAGCCATCCCTCACATCTATAATGACTGCTATCCAGAGCCTGGGGGCCACCCTCGAAACGAAAATTGATAAAATGTCCATCGAAATGAACTTGATGAGATCAGATATGCACAAAACAGCGGAAAAAGTGAAAACAAACGAAGCTAATGTCCTGGAGCGTCAGACATGTACGAAAAAGCTTGAGGGGCGGATCGACGCCCTGACTCACCAACACCGGCAAATGGCCCTGAAGCTTGAGGACCAAGAGGGGCGGGCCCGCCGCAGCAACATCAGAGTGGTGGGGGTCCCGGAGGGTTTGGAAGGGCCGAGCATGGACCTGTTCCTTGAAGACCTCATTCTCAATCACCTCAAGCCGAAGTGGCTCTCTTCGCTCTTCACCATCGAGAGGGCGCACCGGGCGCCGATCCCCAAGCCTAAACCGGGTGCGGCCCCCAGGACTATTATCGCAAAAATCCTGAACTATAGAGACCGTGACGCGATACTGCAGGCAGCAAGAATTCAGGGAGATCTACAGTACGAAAACTCGACTATCTGCTTTTTCCCAGACTTTATGCTTAAAGTCCAGCAGGAGCGACGCTCCTGCGAGGGGGTGAAAGCAGTTCTCCGGCAACGAGGAATCAAATACATGATGTTTTTCCCAGCGAAACTCAAAGTAATAGCTGGCGGAAAATCATTTTTCTTCGCCACCCCCACGGAAGTGCAGGACTGGCTGGAAGGACAAGCAACTCGGGAGCAGGCGGAAGGGACCAGGGACGGTGAGAGAAAGGCACACGCCCGGACGTCGGATTCGACAGGGTAACGATCGGACTCGGACAAGCATAGCCTGCGCTCCTGGAGATCAGGATCAAGTAGCCCGGGACTGCCGGTAGCACAGAGACATTGATTGAAGCTGGTTTCCTGAGCTGAAGGGGATGGGACTATATCGCCAAACCGTAATGTATACCATGTTTCGCTGGGGGGTGAGGGGGGTGGTCTGCGTCTCTCGGACTAGTAGGTAGGGGGCATCAACGGCCCTTGAACAAACACCATACGCAGTTGGGGGCGTTCCTGGCTAAAAAGCTTAACAGGCAGCGTTAAGGGTCAGGTAGGACCCGTGCAATGGGGGGAGGAACAAGTGGTATAGAATATGGTACAGTGGCTGCCTTGAGAGCTCAAGCCTGGAACAGACTCAGAACGTGGTAGGAGCGGCTGGAGTTGGTACTAGCCCATTTCCCTGGTCATTGTTAACCAGTTGTTAGGGCGACAGGCACTCTGCAAGTTGGGGATGTGGGTAGTTTTAGGCCTACATGGCAGGGTAGCAGGGAGGGGGGTGGGAACGGGGGAGGAGTGAGGGTTCAAGGTATGTTATATAGTTTTGGTTATGTTGGGAGGGGAGGGAGCAAGAGGCTCGCATACTGGTGATGTAAACTGTGGTAAATATTTCATTACCGGTACTATTTTTTATGCGGTAAAGTCTAGTAAGAATAACTCAGTAAATATAAGAGGCAGAATCCGTGGTATTAGAGGTTTTAAAAGGCTTTATTCCTATACAAAGGAATACAATTCGAATTGTAGGCTTCTATTCCATCACCACGAAAGTTCAGGAAGGAAGGGCATACATTATTGACAGATAATCGGTTTTATAGGAAAATGCATTACAGTGAAACAGATGCAAGAGGCGTAACAGCTGATAATACAGATAAAATGTGCATACGTAACTAATAAAGGCGGTCATATGGGCGTAATTTAATAAACGTCATTTATACATGATGTCACAAGTGGGTGGATCCATAAAAGAATCCTGCAATGTCAGCAGAAATATTTGGCAGAGATGCGCGCGCAGCCGCATGACGTGTGATTGACGTGCAACTAGAGGGTGAAGGAGACTTGACATTTAGCTCTACATGTGGAGACAGAAGTCTGGGGGTCATGTCAACCTAATCCAAAATCATATCTAATATCCTATGTTTAAAGAACTGTGTTATCCAAAAGGAAAGGTCTCTAGGATAGAATCTATTCTATACTGACTGTTAGTGCGTGTACAAGCGTCTAAGTGTCTACATGAGATGCGAGGGGGTAGGAATATTTCATGGTAACGGAGGCTATGAATTACTTGCATGTGGACAGCGAGGCCTGGCCCTTTGCACGGTAGCTGGAGGAATGTTTACCTAAACTACTAGACAGGAATGCATCGGATGAGGAGCGGAGTAGATAATCTTGAAGGTGAAATACAGTTTTTTGGCAGGCAATATGCTGGATCAGGCACCGTTAGCCGCGCAGGGAGTAGGACAAAGTTCATGGATACAGATGCAGGCTCAGACTGGAGCTTTCAGAGGCAGAAGACAGGAAAAGGCTTGATGACAGAATTCAGGGCCTACTCGCCTGAATCTGTAAAATGTGGAAAGTGAACCACATAAAGTCGGTGGCCTTTCATACTTAGGAATGGAATATCTGACCCATTCATGGCGGATCTGAAAGAGGACATGTTGACGGTGGACGCACATGTATTTGCGTCTTCAAAACTGGAACTGGAGGGAACATACATGTACTCATAGCATGCACATGGAGCCGTTGGGGTCTACGATAGGGGACATAACTGATCACAAAATTCATATTTCCTCATTCCCTCCTTGTCCCCTACGGACCCTCAGGAGATATCGATCTTCATCAATCCATCGATCTGTTCATATAGCATCATTTGTTCTTCTTTCTTCTTCCGGGATCTTGAACGAAAACTTGGAGGTGGGATACACGATGTGGCACACAGGCCACAAATCGCTGGCCCACATTGTAGACATAAGCAGCAACTGAATAGTATGAGAAAGCCAATACCTAGGAAGGATAGGATCCTCCATCCCCAGGCTGACAACACGCCCCAGAACCAACCGGACCAAGTCCAGGTGCCTGGACTCTGGTGTATCTGGCTTATAATCTTATGAAGGCGGGTTATGGCTTTATATACTGACGGCGAATTTTCTGGTATGAAAATGCAGCAACTTGATCCGATGACCCTACAAGCTCCGCCCCTATCGGCCAGGATGACGTCAAGGACAAGACGATTTTGAAGCACAACAATCCGCATAGCAGACTGCTCTTCTGTTAAATTGCCTAAGGCGGAAATAGTCTCGTTCACTACTGCTTCAAGGGTTCTGGTTAATCTACGTATCAGCTTACTATTAGTGACTGTACCTATATAGGGAAAGAACCCTTTATTGAAATCTGTGTATTTTTCCCATGCTGTTTCAGTGTAATCGACAATTGGGAGATCTCTCTGTTGTCTATTGTGTACTAAATGGGTATTTCTGTGATAATCAGGAGGAGCTAGGAAAACAGGTGGCAGAAGGAATGCTATGTAACAGGTACCATCCCAATCTAAAGGTAGACATATATATGCGGTCTGGCCACATATGAAGTAGGAATGATGGGAAGCTCTAAATGTAGACTTGCCTTGATCACTGAATTTTATTACAGTGGTGCATTTACTATGGCCCATGTGTATGGAACCATTCTTTCTTACACATAATTCCCCCTTTACTGGGAATACTGACATGGCGGGCAAGATTGGTGTGGCTTCAGATTCAACGTTCAGGATCATGAGGTTAAGTGTAAAATTACCTAATCCATATACTTCATTTTCTAGATCAGTTCCTGTTCTTTTGGGGAGTCCCTCCTTGTTAGGGTAGCAGACTTTAAGCAAAACTAGGTTCAGGTTTCCCCACACCCAGTTGTCTTGGTAAACTGCGGAATTTGAATCTAGGGAATTAATCAAACTAAACCATGCTCCACAGGAGCCATTGTGTGTGAACGGATATGGAAAGAGGGGCAAAACTCCCTTATAGTTCTGATAGGGAGGGAGTCGGCCACATATCCAACAATTTGTGGCATTGCTGGTCTGATGAGAATGATGTAACATACTAATGAATGTGTTGTTGCGCAGCGCAAATCTATAGGACAACTCATGCGGAGGTAATTCGCTAAAAGAATGTTCTGCAGTTACATTGTAAGCACGCTTAAGAATAGGGTAATACATATGCAATAGTATGCTGAAAATAATGATCAGAAGACTTAGAAAAAACAAAATTAATAGTGTTACTGTGCAGTGACTACGAAGTGATTTACAATACGCATGCTTTTTAAGCTGCATCTGCTGATTTCTTTCTCTATTCCAGTCTAGAGGATACATGTCAGAGACAAATTCAACCGATTCACCTTGGAGAGGACTTAAACAATCAAATTGTCTGACTTGCTAGACCTCAATTTTAGTTTGTAAAGTTCTGGTTTTGACTGCTCAACCAAGGGGAGCTTTGAGTCTGTCTGTGAGGGAATACAAGGTTGAGTATTCACACTGGATGGTAGTCCATAAAATTTCTTGATATGACTCGAGTGCAACCACCCTTTGCGTCCCTCGATCTTCACGGCTGTCCTTGTAGTTAGTAGAACTAGCTTCGGCGACTTCCACCTAGGCTCCAGTTGGGTCTTCCGGTCGAAATTCCGGACCAGAACCAGGTCACCAGGAACCACGTCATGGGGCTTCCCCTCAGTATTATCGGGAAAAGCTGCGGCTACCTGTGAACGACAAGATTGTAGTGCAGACATCAAGGAAGCCAGGTAATCTGTCAGCATATTACAGTCAACATCAGTGATTTTGCGAGGTATAGGCGTCCCCCACATATTTGGTGGTCTACCGAAGATCACCTCGTACGGGGATAGCCCTGTTCGAGAATGTGCTACCATTCTCATGTAAAAGAGCGCAACTGGTAAGGCTACTATCCAATCGACACCTTTTTCCCTACATATTTTGGACAATCTAATTTTCAGAGTTTGATTATGGCGTTCCACAAGACCTGCTGCCTCGGGATGTCGGACACAGTGAAATTTCCATTGGTAGCCTAACAAAAGGGAAACGTGTTTCATTAATTCGGATGAGAACGGCTGGCCGTTATCTGAGTAGACAACACGTGGTAAACCGTACCGTGGGAAGAATTCTCGAACTAACTGTTTGGCAGTAGTCGGGGCGGTGTAATCTGAAACCGGGTAGGCTTCTGTCCAACGGGAAAGAGCACAGACAACTACGAGAACATATTTGAATCCTCGACATCGTTCCATCTGGATATAATCCATCTGGAGGACTTCAAAAGCATGATCGGGAGGTTGAAATCCACCCTGCTCTACGGGGATGCTTTTACCTGGATTAAACTGACAACATATCATACAGGTACGAACTTTTTGTTTAGCTGCTGCTCGCAAGTGTTTGTTGAACCAAATGTGTTGAATGCTGTCTAGCATAGCTTTCTCTCCTAGGTGCGCTGGACTATGTATTGTATTAATGATGACTTGAACCATGGAGTCGGGAAGAAACCATATAGATTTTTCCTTCGTCATCCATCCTTGATCCGTTTGGATCCCTCCTAATTCAGTCCATTTCTTTATTTCTTCTGGTGTAGCATGTGTTTGTATGTCAATTACATCAAGGGCGGGATCCTTAACTGTCATGCAATGTTTTGGGGTCGGAACTATTGTCTTTGTCATGTCAGTTGTGTGAGTCTGATTCTGAGCAGTCTGTTTAGCTGTTCTGTCAGCTAGGTCATTACCCTGAGAAATGATGTCGGTAACTTGTGTGTGGGCCTTGCATTTCATAATCGATATTGCAGTAGGTAGATGAATCGCGTCCAATAGGGCTCGAATGAGGGGTCCGTGTTGGATGTGGGCACCGTGAGAAGTTAAATAACCTCTCTCTTGCCACAGTACGCCGAAGTCATGGACAACTCCGAATGCATAACGTGAATCTGTGTATATGTTGACTTTCTTATTTTTGGCTTGAATACAGGCTTGTGTCAGAGCGATGAGCTCTGCTGCTTGAGCTGACAAGGTATCGATACAATTTGTTTCAATGACTTCAGTGTCTGTTGTGACTGCGTAAGCGGCCACTAACTCTCCTGTACTTGTTCTCATACATGAACCATCTACATACAATGTCAGGTCTGGATCTGATAATGGAATGTCTGTCAAGTCTTGTCTGGGTTTCGTCGTGATAGTAATGACTTCGACACAATCATGTGCCAATGGATCTGTTCCGCCTACTGGCAACAGTGTGGCAGGATTTAACGTATTACAACGTCTGATTTCTATGTGTGGCTGAAATAATGTCAATTCGTAACCGGTAAGTCTCGCTATAGTCAAGTGTTGTGTTTGTGTGCGGTTCAAGAGAACCTCTACTGCGTGTGGTACTTGTACTGTCAATTGATGTCCTAACACTATGGCATCGCTTTGTCTGATTGCTAAAGCTGTTGCTGCCACCGATTTCAAGCACGCAGGAAGAGCCTGAGCTACTGGATCTAATGTACTAGAGAAATAAGCACATGGTTTGTGTGATCCTGCTTGTTCCTGAGTGAGTACTGACAAGGCAGTACCTTCGCGTTCTGTAACAAAGAGTGTAAACCGTTTACTGTAACATGGTGTTGCTAAAACAGGTGCTTGGCATAAAGCTTTCTTTAAGCTTTCAAAGGCGTGTGTATGTTCTTGAGTCCAAGGGAGGACAGTCGATGTGGCTGCCTCCTGTGTTGTTAACTGGATGAGTGGTTTTGCTAGAAATGCATATTGAGGGATCCACTGCCTACAGTATGAAGTGAGGCCTATAAAAGCCCGCACCTCCTTTTGTGTCTTGGGTGGTGGCATGTTAGCGATTAACTGAATGCGGTCGGGTGTAAGCTGCCTTCCCTCCTTGGACAGCGAGTGCCCAAGGTAAACAACTCGCTGGACACAGAATTGCAGCTTAGAAGGGGACACCTTGTGCCCCTTGTCGGCCAGAAATTGTAAAACCGTCAGTGACGCTGTTTCACATTCAGGTTCGCTTCGGGCGGTGATCAGCAGATCATCGACATATTGAAGCAAGGCAGTGTTAACTGGCATGTGGATACTGTCAAGTTCTCGTTTCAGTGCTTGGCTATAGATGCTGGGGCTTTCTGTAAATCCTTGAGGTGCGCGTGTGAATTTAAAACTTCGTCCATTTAAACTGAATCCGAACAGATATTGACTTTCCGGATCTATTGGGACGCTAAAGAAAGCATTCTTGAGATCAATTACAGTGAAGAACGTTGCTTCTGAGTCAATAGCTGTTAGTAATGACGAGATATCTGGGACCACAGGGTATTGTGGTACAATACATTTATTTAATTCGCGCAGATCAATAACCAATCGATATACTGGTGGTGCTTTTGGATCCGTTCTTTTAAGAATCGGAATTATCGGGGAATTACATACATTGGAGTCGGTTTCGACAACCACTCCTTGTGCAATGAGCTCGTCAATGATTTGCAGCAAAGCCACAACAGCATCGGGTGGTAACTTGTATTGTCGCATTCGTGGTAGTATTACTCCTGTTTTTAGTGTGACACGATATGGTGTAATATTCATGCAACCAACATCAGTGGGGCCTTGTGCCCATAAATGTGTAGGTAAATTCTGCAGTCGGTGATCCATGTCTCTGGACACGTAGTGACCTTTGAAGTCACGTAGAAATAGTCGTACTCCTTCCGGAGAACAACATATTATAGCTCCTAGAGCTTTCAATGTTTTTATACCTAACAAGTTTTCTGGACATGATTTAGTAAGCAATAAATCTGTAGTACGTGTCAATGGACCGATCGTAAGTGGAAGAGGTTGTGTTACGTCATTTATTATAGGTTTTCCTGAGAATCCAAGGGAAATATTTTGTGAGCCTGAGAGGGGTACCCCTGGAACTTCACTGCGTCGTATAGTCGTTCTGCTTGCCCCTGTATCAAGTAAAAACTTTCTGTCTTCCCCTAATAGTTCACTATGTACATAAGGTCCCTCTTGGTCTACAGGAACCTCAATAAGGGGTAAGCCGACTTCCCTGTCTAGGCTATTTCATGTATATCGCTGATAATCGGGATAATCTGCTTGTGCATACTGATACATCTGTTGTGTTGTTGCTTGTGTTGCAGCAATAGGCTGCGCTTGTGGTGGTGCTACGGTCTGTTGTGGAGCTCCCTGTTGCGGAGCTAGTTGTTGCGGAGCTAACCTAGGTTGTGCATGCTGAGGGATTTGTTGTTGATTCTGATCCTGTCTAGGTGGACGTGGTCTCTCCTGGGTTCTACCTGTAGCAATATTATGTTTCAGGACTGGACAATCGTGTATATAATGACCTGGTTGTTTACAATAGTTGCATGTCCCTTTCGTAGGACCTGTGGAATCACCCTTTTGATGACCATCAGCTGGAACTGACTGAGCAACAAGCATTTTCATTTTTGTATCTTTCATACGTCTTTGTTCGTGTTCTTGTTCTTCTCTAATTCTATTGTGGTGATATTGTAACATCTGTAACATCTGTGATGGGGTATTACCTTGCCAGGTACTTTCGAATTTCAATACTCTATTCTTGACTTGCAGCAGAGAATTTTCAACTAATTTTGTCACAAACAGATGTGGATATGACTCACTACTGGCTTTTATGCCACTATTTATACCAAAACATTTTTCAAATCGGGAATAGAAATCACTAGTGTCTTCATCTGGCTTTTGTTTACAGGCTGATATTGCACCCCAGTCTTCCTTTTTCGTAGTTAATAAACGTGGCAGTACCTGCACTAGTAGTCCTGCTAGTGCTGTAGTCTTTTCCCCCAGTCCTGCTCCTGCAGCTCGGGCCCTTTCTTCGTTTTCTAATGCTGTCCAATCTATCTTTTGGTCTCCCACCTCCCATTCCTTTTCTTTGAGTTTTTCGTAAACACCGGCGGGTAATAGGACTTTTAATATTTTCATAATGTCGGGGTAGGTATACTCTCCCATGAGTAACATGTCTTTTATTTCACGGTGGAAACCTGCTGGATCCTTGTCATGGCTGGGTACTACTTTCTTCATTTCTAATAATTCCAGTTTAGTTATAGGCGTATATACAAACACGCGTGTAAAGTTATTACCGTCACCTCTGATTGGGTGTACTTCGCGTAACGGGTTCTGTCTATCTATGTGATACAATTTTCTTCCCATAATGGGGACTGGAACGTGTTCTGGGCATACGAAAGTTAAATATTGGTTTCGGAATTCTAGAATCTCTTTAATCAAATCAGTACCTGACCCTCTCCATATATTCGTGAGTAGTTCTGTCAATATGTCAGGTAAGGGTCCTGGATCGGAGTGTTGGCTTTTATATAATATAAGGAGGTGTTGAATCATGTATATACTAGCTAAACGCTGTTCGTAGGGGTCAAGATTCAGAAACGTGTGCGCTAGTGCATCATCATTATATTCGCTGGGACTATCAGCCCATTGTACTGCGGACCTGGCTAATTCTTGTTCGTCCATGGAATCGAGCATATGATACCCCCTTCGATCTCGGAGTAATTTATCAGCGGCTTGGAATAGGTGTTCGGGGGATTTTGTATTTAACATAGGATTTGAAAAATGTCTATTATATTCTGGACGTATTGGACGTATCGGGTCATTAAAGCCTCTAGTATTATTATGGGGTCTTCCTCTACCTACATAAGCTATTGTTTCTAATTGTTCTGATTCTTGCTCCTCCTCCTCTTCTGATTCTACTCTGTCTGTTTCTCGTCTTTCTTTATGTATTCGTTCTACTTCCTTGCGGATCTTTCGACACATGGCGATTATACACGCCTGTCTATCATGTTTCTCTTCTGATATGTTCTGACCCCATTTGACAAGTTTTTGCATGGTATCATGATCTGCCCCGGGCCTGTCTTGATTCCTAATTACACAATTTATGAAAAAACGTAGTAGTTGTCTTTGTACATCCACTTTCTGGTATTCCATAGCTTCGTTAATACTTTCTGGACCTCGCCCTGTTTGGACAAAGCGATATATATTGTCTAGGTGTTCAACCATTCCTGGTATCGTCATTAAATACAATGTAGCTCGTCGTATACGTAGTGATGATATGAGCAATTTGTCCTGTCGACCTGGCACTGGGTCGTATCTACAATCCACAAGCTGTTCTTTAAACATGTCGGATGTCGCTAATTGGGGTGTACGTTGGAGTGCTAAATCTCTAAGGGTCTGTTTATTTCGCGGCGGGGTGGCAAACATGTCTGTCGTACCTCCTGTAGCACCATCTGAGGCGCTAGGCACGAAAGGATTCGTTGGACGTAGGATAGAGATTGTAGATGCGGGAAAAACTGTAGAAACGGACGGACCTGTGGGAACTTGTGTAGGAGTTTGTAGTTGCGGGGATACAGACGGATGCTCTTGGTGTTGAACACCATCGGCAAGCGGTGTGGGTGGCATGGCATTAGCATACTCGGGAGCTACGTCATCTAAATAGGAGGAAAGGAAAACGTCCTTTGCTGTTTTGGGATGTGTTTTGGGATGTGCTTTTATCGGGAGTAATGGAGAAGTTAAGTCTTTTGGTATTTCCGGGATAGCCTTAGGTAACCCTTCGGCCAGAAGAGGATACATACCATTCATAAGAGTGTTTCTTTGTCAATCTACTTGTTCTGAGTTTACTCGGGTACCTTCCTCAAGTAATAGATTTTCTCGAGTTTTATTTGAATTCTCTCTACCTTTCTCTTCCTGTCTGAGTGCTTTTTCTGTACGTCTGTATGATTCTTTACGCCATAATTCAATGGCATCTTTCTGTGACTGTCTGGCTTTCTTTTTCCATAATTCTTCTTCTACTCTCATGATGCAATCTGCATCCCAGGTCCCCGCTGCGGGCCATCTCTGATTTTCTGGCAAATCCTTGGTGTAGTCCACCCATAAATCAAGAAATAATACGGCATCTAGACCATGCTTATGATACATAAAATACCCTGGAGTGTCCCTTGGTGGGATGGGAACAGCTTCTTCGAGTACACCTTTTCTAGTTTTGATCTGTCTTAATTTCGAAAAGAGCGGCATTTTTTGATCTGGTTACTTAATCTTAAACACACTTAATACAAATAAAACACAATAATGAACAGTCATTCACACCACAATGTATAGAACGTATTAAAACATTTAACATTTAACAGTTTAACGAACAATGATAACTAATAGAAAACTAGTTACTGACATAATACTGACACTAGATAATACTTATTTATATGCAAGACATACTATATATACTGCTAAACAGTACAGATACACTGCTGAAACAGTGCAGACCGGATTTGTGTACCCAAACCCGTCTTGACCGGCACAGACTATGTGCACGTTAAATGCCTCCCCGGTAATGGTACTCACCGGGTAGCTCGGAACGGAAGGCCTCGGAACGGAACTGAAACTGGACCGGACTGGACTCGACTTGATTGGACTCGGAACTTCGGAACCTGGTGGGCCTCTGTATACCTCGGATCTTGCTCTCTCAGCTAGGCTCTGGTCGGGATACTTCGCACTTCTCACCGCCTCGTCTGGGTGTTGATCGCAGCCTCAGTCGCCCCCGCTTGACCGGAGGGAGATACAGGAAATCCTGCTGGTACGCGTTTTTGTCCGTTCAGCTCTGGCAGGAGACCGGGCCTGCAACGCACCTCCGGCGCGTGAGATGAGAAAGAGTCCCTATTCAGGCGCCAATTTATGTGGTAAATATTTCATTACCGGTACTATTTTTTATGCGGTAAAGTCTAGTAAGAATAACTCAGTAAATATAAGAGGCAGAATCCGTGGTATTAGAGGTTTTAAAAGGCTTTATTCCTATACAAAGGAATACAATTCGAATTGTAGGCTTCTATTCCATCACCACGAAAGTTCAGGAAGGAAGGGCATACATTATTGACAGATAATCGGTTTTATAGGAAAATGCATTACAGTGAAACAGATGCAAGAGGCGTAACAGCTGATAATACAGATAAAATGTGCATACGTAACTAATAAAGGCGGTCATATGGGCGTAATTTAATAAACGTCATTTATACATGATGTCACAAGTGGGTGGATCCATAAAAGAATCCTGCAATGTCAGCAGAAATATTTGGCAGAGATGCGCGCGCAGCCGCATGACGTGTGATTGACGTGCAACTAGAGGGTGAAGGAGACTTGACATTTAGCTCTACATGTGGAGACAGAAGTCTGGGGGTCATGTCAACCTAATCCAAAATCATATCTAATATCCTATGTTTAAAGAACTGTGTTATCCAAAAGGAAAGGTCTCTAGGATAGAATCTATTCTATACTGACTGTTAGTGCGTGTACAAGCGTCTAAGTGTCTACATGAGATGCGAGGGGGTAGGAATATTTCATGGTAACGGAGGCTATGAATTACTTGCATGTGGACAGCGAGGCCTGGCCCTTTGCACGGTAGCTGGAGGAATGTTTACCTAAACTACTAGACAGGAATGCATCGGATGAGGAGCGGAGTAGATAATCTTGAAGGTGAAATACAGTTTTTTGGCAGGCAATATGCTGGATCAGGCACCGTTAGCCGCGCAGGGAGTAGGACAAAGTTCATGGATACAGATGCAGGCTCAGACTGGAGCTTTCAGAGGCAGAAGACAGGAAAAGGCTTGATGACAGAATTCAGGGCCTACTCGCCTGAATCTGTAAAATGTGGAAAGTGAACCACATAAAGTCGGTGGCCTTTCATACTTAGGAATGGAATATCTGACCCATTCATGGCGGATCTGAAAGAGGACATGTTGACGGTGGACTCACATGTATTTGCGTCTTCAAAACTGGAACTGGAGGGAACATACATGTACTCATAGCATGCACATGGAGCCGTTGGGGTCTACGATAGGGGACATAACTGATCACAAAATTCATATTTCCTCAAAACTACAATTTAATGCCGTACACTGGCACTGCGTCTACCGCAGGTCGTGCAGAACTGCTCGCTGTCACAATGAGTACGGACTGGGATAAAAACCTAAAGCTATTGATCTGGAACGTCAACGGGTTTGGGGACAAAATCAAAAGGAGTGTCGTCCTCCAACATATAAAACGCTACCTCCCGGACGCTGTCCTGCTCCAGGAGACACACCTTATTGGCAACAACTATAAAGCACTCAACAGGTGGGGCTACACAATGATGGCACACGCCAGTTTCACATCGGGGTCTCGGGGGGTAGGGATCTTGACCAGATGCACCCTCACGCTAACCGTCCAGCACACCTGGACCGACCCACTGGAACGCTTCAAGGCGATTTCGGGACAATGGGAGGGACACACACTCACGCTGTTAACAGTCTACATCCCACCTGGACTCCAAACGCAATCTTACAAAGACCTGGGTTCACTCCTGCTATCCCTGCCGGAGGGGCAACTTATAATTGGGGGGATTTCAACTCGGTGGTATCTGGCCAGACGGACCGATCTCCACCGCGCGACATGAGCGCCGGACAAACATGGCTCCCCGACTTCTTGGAGGCATTTGGCCTCACAGACCTTTGGAGACAACGCCACCCGACCCTTCAGGAGTATATATTCCTGTCGGGAGCACACCATACTTTCTCCAGGATAGACTATATCCTCATGCCTCTTCACCACAGTGTGACCACGCAAGAAATTAAACACCTGGCGCGGGGTATCTCAGACCACTCCCCAGTGTGGGTCCATCTCACGGTAGGAGATCAAAAGGTGGGCTGTGTGGCGCCAATCAATCCTTGGCATCTTCGTAATCAGGGGACCAGGGCCTCTATCACACGTGCCATTACTTCTTAGAAAACGAGGGCACAGTGGACTCCCCCACGACTTTGTGAGAAGCGTTTAAAACAGTGATTAGGGGACAGGCCCTCTCGACCATAGCGAGGATGCGTAAAGAAAAATAAAAATAAATGGCAGCTATCAAACATGATCTCCTCCGCCTTGAGGAGATCGCGAAAGACGGCAAAGACCAGGCTGCCATACATCGCGTACAAATTAAAGCGGCAGAATACAGAGCAATAGCACCGATGCTGCAAAAACTCTTGCAAGAGATAGGGACGGATGTCTATACGATCAGGGGGACAAAGCGGGCAAAATGATAGCCTGGCTGGACAAAAAAGAGAGGACGCAGAGATTAGTACCGGAACTCCATAGTAGTGCTGGCGCTGTTCTAACGGAACCTCAAGACATAGTCCGCGAGTTCGCTGCGCACTTCGAACGGGTATATGAAAGGGGCACAGAACTTTCAGAAGATGACTCCTCCAAACTACTGGCAGACATTCAACTCCCTACCCTCTCTGATCCTGACCGAGAGGCATTGGAGAGCGCACTCACAAATGATGAAGTGGCTAAGGCAATAAGAGACCTCCGACCTGGCAAGGCATTAGGCCCTAACGGTCTACCAATTGAGCTGTACAAGCTGAAACCGGACAGAGTGGCGCCCTACTTAAATCGTATGTTTGAAGACAGTGGAAAGGTGGGAATACTGCCAAGAGACCAACGTATTGCCACGCTGGTGGCCATCCCAAAAGAAGGAAAGCCAAGGGACAGCTGTGCGTCATACAGACCGATCTCCCTCTTGAACGCGGAACCCAAAATACTTGCCAAGCTTGGCAAACAGACTCCGGCCAGTTATAACTAAACTGGTACACCCGGACAAAGCGGGTTTCATGCTGCACCGCAATACTGCCCTCAACTTGCGACGCCTACATTGAGTGTTGGGGCGTTGCTCCACTATTCAGGAAGATGCAGTGGTAGTATCACTGGACGCAACAATGGCTTTCGACACACTTGAATGGGCATACCTAATGGCGGTACTAAAAAAGATGGGCTTTGGCCCTAAATTTATTGGATGGGTGCAGCTCCTCTATACGGAACCATTAGCCCAGGTAGTCGTAAATAACAAATTATCGGAAGTGTTCACACTCGGTAGGGGGACGAGACAGGGCTGTCCACTCTCACCACTGCTCTTCGCACTATCCCTTGAGCCGCTCAAGGCCTGGATACGACAGGACTCCTCTGTCCGGGGACTTAAATGGGCAGAAGGATGGGAGGATCGGATCTCCCTATATGCAGATGATATCCTACTCTATCTTGCCTCCCCTCAAAAGTCACTGAGAGTGGTGCTGGACATATTCACCAGTTTCGGGAGGAACTCTGGATACAAAATAAATTGGAGCAAATCACTATTGTACGTCCTACATGGGTGCTCCACTTCCATACCGAAAGACTGCCCCATCCAAATAGCCGCAGAAGGGTTTAAATACCTAGGTATATATATTACAAAGAATGCCAAGTCCTGCTATGAGCGAAATTCACTCCCGCCGCTGCAGAGGTTCAGGCGTGACACCAACACCTGGAAGGCACTCCCCTTATCCCTATTGGGACGGGCAGCGCTTTTTAAAATGATGGCACTGCTGCGCTGCCTCTATGCCCTCCAAAACTACCCAGACTTGGTCCCGCAGGCGTACTTTAAAGAAATGTAATCTACACAAAGGGACCTACTATGGAATGGGACACCGCGCATAGCGCTCCATAAGCTAACCCTCAGTTGGTACGATGGGGGCATTGCCCTCCCCGACATCAGAAAGTACTACTGGGCAGCACACCTGTCCGCTATAAACCAGTGTATGTACAGCAATGGGGATGAGCCTGCATACAGTATGGATAGATGGACCCTCCCGGGCGGAGACTTTACGAGGGCACTGTACTCCAAACCAACCAAATTCCCTCTCACAGGGCCTATAAGACACTCCGTACAACTTTGGCATGCAGTCAACCGGAATCTGGGGTGGGCCAACAGACTCACACTTGCTACCCCACTCTGGGACGCTGAGGCTCTAGGAGTCCTGGGGCGCTCTAAAGGGTTTGACAAGTGGGACCTAATAGGTATCTCCCGTATAGGAGACCTTTGGGGACCGCAGGGAATGGTGTCTTTCACTTCTTGAGGACAGACTACTTGATGGACACCTACCTGAGAAGAGCATCTCCCTCACATACAAAAAGTTAATACACCACACTCCAAATCCTTTACTGGTGTTGAGGGAAAACTGGGGGAGGGACGATCTAGAAATAGACGATGAGGAATGGCAAGAGGCACTCTCCTCCCCTAAAGAGGTCGCCGTCTCAGCAAAACTTAAACTGGTCCAATGAAAGATTCTGCATAGGGTGTACTTCTCTAGAAGATGACTAGTCCTCATGGGTAGAAGCACCGATGAGAGGTGTAGGAGGAAATGTGGCATAGAGGGGACCTTTCTGCACATACTATGGGAATGCACACTCATCCAACACTACTGGAGAAAAGTGCACAAATGTATGAGTACAGTATGGGGGGTAGGCCTTAGATTGGAGGCCAAAAGATGTCTCCTGAACATCTGGGAGCCTACAGACTTAAACAGAAAGGGTAAGGCATGGGTGACTCTTGGACAGATGGTAGCCAAGAGAAACATAGCGAGACTTTGGGGAGCAGAGGCGCCACCGACACTCGAGGCCGGGAAAAATGACCTGTATTGGTGTATGGCAATGGAGAAAACGGTGTATGTGGCCCGTGGCTGTCCCCAAAAATGGATAGCGTTATGGACTAAGTGGAATGAATATCGTGGAAATGTGTGTGAACCCCCATTCGTCCCCACCCTTGATGAACCATTGACGCCATGAACTTAACAAATTGTGACTGTCGCAGAGATGTACGAAAAATCACTGCATGTTGGGGACGCTGTGCTACACGGCTTGGGAATACTTGCCCGAATGTGTAACATGACCTTTTCTGTTGAATGTTCAATAAAAAAGAATTAAAAAAAAAAAAATCCGCCGATAAAGGTGGGGCGGTAGTTGTTATGAATACAACTGATTATGAGACTGAAGTGATGAGATTATTGGGGGTACATGAGAACTACTGGCCACTCCCACAAGACCCAGTTGGAGGACTTAGTTAAATCAAGAGGGTTAACGGACACAGAATTGAAAGGGATATAAGAGAGAGGACGAGGGACTTTGCCTGTATTGATGCGAGAATTGATCACTGACATTGACAACATTGGCAAGTTATGAGCGCAGTGAGCATAGTATCACACATGAATCTAACATCGTAAAAGACACTATTATGACTGGGGTGTCGCTAAATGACGATTTTGAACACATAATTACATAGAATAACCCAATGTTTAGATTGTATTTTAAAGATGGATAGATAATCAATACAAAAGGCTGGTACTTGGTCTTATGAAAGGGGAGGATCAACAGATGTTTGTCTTATCTCTTTTCATGTAGATTTTTGACAACATAAGTGTCATTTGAAAGGTTTGCATTAAAGGATTGAGCACCTAGTGACAAGGTGGACAGCTGGTACGAGGGGCCATGGCTATTACCTGGTAAATGTTCCCTGTAATGATACAGGTGTATGTGATATACGTGATGTAGGCCTCACTGGTTGGTCGCCTTTTAATAATTATTCATTCCTTTTTGTGTTTGACAGTCACTGTGCATACTAAACAAGAGTCCGGAAGGGTGATTTACGACCTCAAGCCCTGACAAAATTGCCATTAAGAGTAACAGGCAATGAAACATGTCGGCCCATCTTCAATTGGTCTGCAAACATGCAGTTGGTTTTAAATTTGAATAAGCCCACAAGTCGTGAATAAAGTTGGGACATGGTGGGCATGTGGCTTATATTAATTTTAATTTCACGGGGTCTCTAGTTGGTTTTGTGACATACACAAACACTACTTTCTCACCTTTTTGTTCTGGACACTCAAGAAATTCTTTTAGGCAAGGTAGCTACCTATGATGAGAAACATGGGCACGACTGGTGAGAACCAACCAGTAAGTTCCTTGGGTGTAGCGCACGTGAGTTGCTATCACGCTGCTTCACAATTTCTTTTCTGAGGTTTTCCTTGAATTTTCTTGAATGTACATATGTTTAAGTAGAGGGTATTTTTTGTTACACAGTGACTGCCAACCTTAAGGATATTTTAGCTAAACTAAGACTACGTTGGGCTATAAGGATTTGGGACAATACCTATGAAAGAAAATAAGTGTTGTTAGTGGATTAAATTGAACTTCCACTCCCAGTCCTATATAGACAAAAATCTTGAAGCCCATAATTATCAGGTCTTGTTGCTGTTGATTTATGAATTGAGTGAAGGGCGACCTGATCATATTCTTTCTCCCTCTAGAGCTCCTTATTGTGAGAAACTTGGGAACGGCAGATCAGCCATGAGAGCTGTTTTGAAAAGCTTTTTTGTGGGTACCAACCAGTCTTGATCTTCCTTTTTTTTTAAAGAATCTGTTTTTTATAAAAAAAAAAAAAACACCCCCTTGTTTGAAAAAATAATAATTTTTGATTTTCAACACATACCATCAGTCATAAAGTGTGGACTACTGGAGGGAACACGATATTGAATTCTGTTAGCATAGGATGGATAGGAATTGCCTAGCTTTCTCGGACGATCAGATAGCTGCAATACTATCAGGTCCTTCACTTTTTCCTGATTCACCATTGATAAGCACAACTACAGCAAGGGAAGAATAGGAAAAACTAAGTAGTATAAAGAAAAGACAAGTGAGGATAGCTCTCCATGGGACTTTGATGAACGAGTATCTTAGAGCAGGTGCGGCCCCAGTTAGCCTCTTAGTCAGAATTGAGCCAAGAATCTTTCTTGAGGACAGACAGTTCTTGTTCGATTGGAGCTACATTGCCAATAAATGTACCCGGGACTAGCTGATTCTCATTATAAATACTGCCAGACGACTCAGTGAAGAATTATTTAAAGAAATTTTAGAGCTTGAGGAAAGTATCAAAAGGGATACCACTCTCACTGATACTAAAGAGCAGTAATTGAAGATCCAAGAGGATCTTGCTGACTACAAGAATTATATGGTGAACCAAAAAATAAAGGGCCTGAAACGCAATTTGGAGCGATTCTCCCATGAATGGGCCTTTCCCTATGTAGAAGACAAGTACTACCAGCAGGGTAATGAACCTAGACAGTACATAGGACAGGCACGGGAGGGAGACAGCAGGCAAGACTTACACCACAAAATTGGACATTTGACAATACATCCAGTGAAGAAGACGAAGCAGGGGCACAGTCAATCATCCCAAACATTGTGAGATTTAATCATCTGGATAAGTCATAAATACTGCGACCACTTGTGGCCTGCCGCCATCCTGGTCTAAAGCGATCATCGTGCCAATCTTCAAAAAGGGCAATAGGGATGACCCCAAGTGCTACCGGCCCATTTCCCTGATTGACGTATCGGCTAAACTTTTGGGTAGGGCAATCCTCAACAGACTGTCTGAGTGGACCGAAGAGAATAACACCTTCTCGGACACTCAATACGGGTTTAGGACAGGGAGGTCCACCAGTGACCAATGCCTGAACCTTTACATGCTGACTGCCAAATATACTCTGGCCAGTGATGAACCCATTTATATGGGATTCATGGATCTGGCAGCAGCATTCGATCACGTCAATAGAGGAAAGCTGTGGGATATGATGTCAAGCATGGGGATTGAGAGTGGTTTAATTACCATATTAAGGGAATTACACAGCGACACCACGGCCAAGGTTCGATTTAACAGGGAGGGAAGATTGTCTGACTCTTTTCCCTGTAAGAGTGGAGTCAGACAAGGTTGCATTCTTGCCCCTTTTTTGTTCTCCCTTTATATCAATAACCTGGAGCAGTTCCTTTTGGGGTTAAAGGCAGATTCCCCAAGGGTCGGGGCGCGGCATATTCCTGTTCTGCTTTACGCAGATGATGCGGTTCTGCTTGCACGCACACCCCGAAGCTTACAAATCCTGATAGACGGGTTTGTTAGGTTCATGAGTACACTGGATCTATCTGTCAACCTGGGCAAATCATATGTACTCCTGGCCGGCAAAAAACCTTCCTCTAAATTTACTTATACAATAGGCACCCATACTTTAGAGGAGGTCAAAACGTTCTCTTATCTTGGAGTAACCTTTGATGGCGTTTTGCAGTTTAACTCTCTAGTGGCGGAACGTTGTAGCAAAATGATTGCCTCTAATGGGGCTATAGCTGGATATGGAAGGAGGCTAGGTAGATGGAGCCCGGAACAGGTGATGAACTTGTATGGCTCCGTATCATGCTCCAAAGTAATCTATGGGGCAGAAGTATGGGGCTTTGTGAACACCACTAGAATCCAACAGGAAGAAAACAAATATCTGAAATCTATCCTGAGGGCACCACCAAGTACCGCTGGAATCATAGCTCATAGGGAGCTAGGGAGACCATACTTGGATGACCTGTTAAAACTTAGGCCAATTATGGCCTGGCTAAAAATATGGGTTAATCCAGATGCGCATCTAAGCAGAGAAATTTTATTGGACTGCTTAGATAGGACCCATTGTATGCGCATCCCCTGGCTTAAATATGTAAGAAACACCCTTGAAGATTTAGGCTTTGGAAACCTCTTCACGAACCCCACAACAATTTCAGCCCAGCACAAGAAACAAGTAGGGGAAATTTTCCTAGAGCGGAAAACCCAATGTAGAGCTGAGGCTGAAGGCGTTAAAAAGACGGTGAGGGCTCATAATTTGGTAAAGAGTGTGGAGGGTATGGAGCCTTATCTGTATCTTGTGCATAATGCACAGGATAGATTTCTTATGTGCCGTTTTAGACTGAATTTACTTCCTTTTATGTTGGCCTCACCAGCAGGTTTCACCACGTCAATTGAGTCCCTGTAATGATACAAGTGTATGTGATATACGTGATGTAGGTCTCACTGGTTGGTCGCCTTTTAATAATTATTCTTTCCTTTTTGTGTTTGACAGTCACTGTGCATACAAAACAAGAGTCCGGAAGGGTGATTTACGACCTCAAGCCCTGACAAAATTGCCATTAAGAGTAACAGGCAATGAAACATGTCGGCCCATCTTCAATTGGTCTGCAAACATGCAGTTGGTTTTAAATTTGAATAAGCCCACGAGCCGTGAATAAAGTTGGCACATGGTGGACGTGTGGCTTATATCAATTTTAATTTCACGGGGTCTCTAGTTGGTTTTGTGACATACACAAACACTACTTTCTCACCTTTTTGTGCTGGACACTCAAGAAATTCTTTTAGGCGAGGTAGCTACCTGTGATGAGAAACGTGGGCATGACTGGTGAGAACCAAGCAGTAAGCTCCTTGGGAGAAGCGCATGTGAGGTGCTATCTCTCTGCTTCACAATTTTTTTCCTGAGGTCTTCCTTGAATTTTCATGAATGTACACCTGTTTAAGTAGAGGGTATTTTTTGGTACACAGTGACTGCCAACCTTAAGGATATTTGAGCTAAACTATGAATACTTTGGCTATAAGGATTTGGGACAATACCTATGAAAGAAAATAAGGGTTGTTGGTGGGTTAAATTGAATACCCACTCCCAGTCCAATATAGACAAAAAATTAAAGCCCATACTGCTCAGATCTTGTTGCTGTTGATTTCTGAATGGTGACAGGACTGCTGAAGGATTGTATCTCAAGCCACATTGTTCAATTTCCTGATAATGAACGGGTGGGGAGGGTTCCCTGGCTGGGGATTAGGTGCTGTTGCCCTATGTGCCATTTCTATGATGTATACAGTGACAAATCTGATGGTGTCACCCAGGACCTGAACCAATCCTTAAGGAAGGCTATCGTTTTTTGGCCCTCCAAACCTTCTGGAAAGCCCGCTAGCCACAGATTGTCCCTCTTTGTATTCCATCCTCCATCCTTGCCCATCAATCAATGATTGTAAACGTTTACGTTCTTTAAGAGCTTGGTTCAGCCAGTCCCCGAGTGTGGAGATGCGTTAAACCGCCTCCGTCGTGAATGTAGAAAATTTCTTTAGGTCTTGTCGGAGTAAGGAGAGCTCGGTCCCCAATCCCCTAATCTTTTTGTTTAAGTCTTTGTGGGAGTCCTTAATTGCCTAAAGGATTGTGGCCTGGGCAATGGGGTCACACAGGTAGGTTGGGCCCTCGGCATCTGCTGTCCGCCCCACACCCAAAGCAACCTGAGCAGGATTACTGAAGCAGTCCATTTTTGTTTGTCTAGCCATACCCATCCCTTTATCATTCACCATGATGTGGAATTGGGCTTGTAGCACCTCTTTCACCACACCCTGTCCTCCAGCAGATGGCCAAAACCGCCTTCAGAGATTTATTGCAGGGCACTGGTAGAAAGTGTGGCCCCCTTCACTCTATGCCACCACAAGCAAACCCTGTACCCTGTGTTTAGGAGGGTTGCTTCTCATCCAGGTGTATCTCGGTGTCCTTGATGCACTCAATGACCCAGGATGCTGTAATCTTTCAGGGCGTATGGTCTGGTGGGAGGGTCCATCCAATATACTCCCTGCGTGCTGTCCCGCTGCCACTTATGGGATTCCTCACCAGGCAGTCTCTGGTTCTTTCCCCTCATTTGTAGTGTCCTCACTGGCGATGGACCCGGAGCAGTCTGCGTTTTATACAGAGCGGTCTGGCATAATGTGGTGAGTGTTTCGGCCTCCATTGCCCCTCGTCTGCAGCGCACTGTCTCAGATGTGGTACAAAAGATGTGGCTGTTTTCTCCCCACAGCTGCTGGTCCCTGCACCCCACTGCCCGGTGAGGTTGCCTCCTGCCTTATTCCACTGCACCTCTGACCAATCGAGACACAGCCTCCAGCGGGCTGATGTCCAGGGGCCACCCCATCTCACTAGCCACCCCCTCTGCTCCTGCACTCTCTCTCCCACTGCTACCATTTACAGTAGCAATCACCCAGGCCAGCCACCGGCAGTCTTTGCTCGCCTTCCATTCCTTCAGTTGCCCCCTCTGGACAGCGGACCCTGTCACGGGGGGCCTCCTGGGGTCAAAATTTGTGGGCCAGCAAACTGGTAAGGCAGGACAAAGCAGGAGGGGCTGAATATTAGCAGGATTACATTCAGCAGCGCGGAGCTTACTTAACCTGCGACCATCATCTTTGGCTTGCGAGCCATGTTCGAGCCCATTACTTTTAATGTCCCTACAACCAAGTTTGCTCTCAGTTCCTGTCGGTAATATGTGATTTGAAGTTTAGAATATTTTTCAAAAGGAGACCGAAATACCTATACTCTTTCACAATCTCCAGTTGGTCTCAATTGAGCAACCACATCTGATTTGTTTTCCGATTGAAATTATTGGAAAATACCATTATTTTAGATTTAGAGACATTTATGATCAAATCCTTAGTAGAGCAATACTCTGCAAAACATCTAATTGTGTCTGGAAGCCTACTGGGGTTAAATCGATTAAAACTGTGTCATCAGTATAGAGGATTGAGGAAAGAGGCCCAACCTCCAGTTTCCCTGGAAATGAACAGGCCATCCTTCAGACTGTTGGTGCATCTGCTATAAAAATGGAGAAGCAGAAGCACCCCTGCCTTAGCCCATAGGGTGTATCATTTTTCCAGTGAGGTTTTCATTTCTTCCAAGTTCAGTTCAGTTCTTTTCCATGCCCCTTCATAAAGGTGTGTTATTAATTTTAAATAAATAGGCTTGATCCTCCATTTTAGCATTTTATCCCTCAAAGGCGGGCTCGGTTTATAGTGTCAAACGTCATTTCTAAATCAATGTATGCAACATAAAGGGATCTCTTTCTTTTAATGGCATATTCCTCAGCCAATAATTTTCAAGCAACATGGAGTAGGTTTTCCTAAGTGTGTCCAAGGTAAGACCTCCACATTTTTGGCCTATTCCTCTAGGGCCTGCAACAGATATTTAGCATATTTTTTTGCTCGGTATATCCAATAACATTATCATATGATATCTCTTTAGGAGTGTACATAAGCCCTTTTTTGTAAATTGGCACTCATATTCTCTCTTTCCAAGACTCCGGTATTTTATTTGCACTAATGACTGATGCAAAAACTGGGGCTATGGTTTGAGCCCATAATCTTGGGTCCACTTTTAATATATGTTAGTGCTTAAGCAATCTAGGTCTTGAGCACAAGACCTTTTTAGATTTTTAATGGACAGCACAGCTTCCTTAACAGTTGGTATTAAGGTAACAAGGTCCGGAATACAAAGATCAGAGTTTAGATTTTGAGGGGACGACAATAAGTTCAGTTGTTTATTATTTTTCTTGCATTAAAGCTCTGATATATAGTGGAACAATTCCGCCTCTTCAACTGGAGACACATCTGTTTTCTTCCACACCCTCAAAGTTTTTTCCACAATATCCCAGAAATACTTAGACTGACCTTGTTGGAGAGTCAAGATTGCTTCAGTCCATATTTTTCTTTCACCTACCATAGGCGCAGTAGGGGACAGAGTGGGGCTTCTGGTGAAAGAAATGTAACAGATTTGCCCATCAATGGAGATTAAGCTCCACAAAAAATGCTGTGCACCTCTAACGTCAACCCCCCGCCCTCATCACCTTGGACCACCTCAGACCAAGTCCAGCCCCACCTTTCACAAACCTCACCAAACACCATTGCCCATCCTATTTGCTATTCACAGCAACACTTTGCAACTGCAATAGAGATTACAAACCTTTGATTAGATACCAACACCTCAGAAAGGATAGTGCCCACTTCAGTCTATCTGAGCAGCAGTAGGGAAAGTGTTGGACTTTGGAGTGGTCACATGTACTACTCCCACTCCAACGTAAGCAAAAGAAGGGAACATGTTGGACTTTGGAGGGGTTAGCTTTACAATTACCACTCCAATCTGAGTAACAGTAGGAAAGTGTTGGATTTTGGAGTGGTCAATTTACTATTCTCTATCCAAACTAGGCAAGAGCAGGGAAAGTGTTGGACTTTGGAGGGGTTAGATGTACGATTACAAGTTCAATCTGAGCAACAGTAGGGAAAGTGTTGGATTTTGGAGGGATTAGGTGTATTATTCAACTCCTAAACATTTTTTTTAATTAGATATAAAACAAAATGAAAATATTTAAACAAATTTAAAATAAAACATACATTTATTAAAGTTAAATAAAGCTAAATTAAATAAAAAATATGAATTTTTATTATACAAACACAATAAAAATAGAAAAATGGATAAATATGTAAAATAAATACTCTGCCCCTCAGTGCCCCCAAAAAACAACATACAATTAAAATTAATTTAAAAGAATGAAATTGTTAATTTTAGAGTATTCAATAAATAAAGTAATTTATATTAACACACTTAATTAATAAATACAATTAGTAATACAACTTAAATTAGTTAAAAAGATATCTTACACACCTATAGTAAAGAAAATGACATTATATACAATGATATTTAAAAAACCAATAATATATACTTAACAAAATGACATTCTTACCATTTATATTGAGTCCCATGTTATTTTTGAGTTGACAATATTTTTTACACACTATTCTTATATCACAATATTTTCTCCACAATATGTGGTGGGATATCGCTGTTTTTAAATAATGGGGTACATGGAGGGAGGGGGTCATATTTTGGGCAGCAAGTTAAAATAAAATATTTTTCCTTACAAATTTCCCTTTATTTATAAATAATTATGCATTTTATTTTACATTTGCTTCAAGTGTTTTGGCTTTTTATAATTTACTTTTTATGTTCACATTATGGGTTAAATCGTTTACTGGGGATTGGGTGGGTAGTGTTTTAATATTGAGTGAAATAATTCTTATGTTTGATTATTTAAAATCATTACAAATAAAATAAACATGTTAAACTCATCTTGAGTTAAAAGTATCACATAAGTTTGTTTCAAGTTAATTTTTATACTAATAATTCTAACATTTTAGTAGTTGTTATTAATTTAAATCGACATTACTATTAAAAAAATATGTGATGTTATTGCAGAAGGTGTGTTTTTTAAAAGCAGTTTGGAAACATTTGTCTGCTCAGCAGAGTTCCGAAATATTCTGTGTTGAGGCAGTATTTGAAACATGCTAATAAGCGGGCACTTTTCTGAGTAATTGTGCGATGGGCCAGAAATGATAACAAAAACCAAAGGAAATGATGGACGGAGTGTTGAACATTGCAAGCACTCACCCCCAGTCAACTGATCTGGGTTTAATCCATCACCGTTCTTTAGCCCACTCTGCCACCCCAGTTAAGACATGGCCATATGCAAATCAGTCTGACCCTGTGCCTCATGGGAACAGTCCAGCCCGAACTGCCAAGCCATGTCTTCCCTGGACCGGAAACAAGCTTCCTAGGATCGGTTTCTGGCATTTCAGCCGTCTTCAGCCAGGCTTGCTTGAATCCAGTGGCAAAGTGAGAAAGGGACTCATGTCTGAGCATACCCTGCCAACTTATGGCGAACAAAGCGAAAACCAAAGGAAATGATGTTATCCATGGTGCTACTTTTGAGTTTAAGTCCTTTGGAAAAAAAGGAATAATTTTTTTTTGTTTTGACCATTTTTTGAGTTTTAACAGTATCATCCTGAAATATACTTTGCAGTCGATATCCAACAAGGCTATTAAACGATAGCCAAAAGGGTCTGAGCTATTGTCCTTGTTGTTGAAGAAAGGGTATAAAATGAATCCCTGCGAGAATCTGCAAAAGTAGCTGGTAGAAATGTTGTCATGAATAGGGGTGTCAACCAGGACTTCTAATATTTTATGTCTGCTTTGATCAGGCTGACATCGAATATGTCGCGACCCAACCTGATATGTTTTAGCACAAATTTAGTGCTCCTTGCATTAATTAAGTAATTGCAGTATTCATTTTGTCCCTTGATATCTTCCTAGAAATGTTTTGATTTCAATGTGAGGCTGTATGGACAGTCCAATGCTAAGCTGTCGTCATTGTAATTTTGCAAAATCTGAATCTCCCTTTCACTGCAACTCACTCCATTTTCTTTCCATGGGTGTTTCAAGTCATTTAGTCTATTGCTGTAATAGTCAAATTTGGTTTGATCTTTAAGGTTTGAAATCTTTAAAGATGACTTGCAATTTCTTTTTATTGTATTTCTTATCTTCTTCCCACAGCCCTTTCTTAAACTCAACTTTTAACTTTTGCACTGCCTGCGCAATGTTTGGATCTTTACGTCCATTGCTGCATCTCCTTTATATTTACCTGAGTTCTGCGTTTTGGCTCTTTAATGCCAGAGTGAACCACCTTTAATACTGTGCCCGTGTTGCCCTGTTGATGGGTGGATCCTCGTGGTCCTTTAGCATTTCAACTTGTAATGCTGTTATTATTTCTGGTCACAGTTGCAATGCACTCAAAGGAGCTATAAACTTAAAACAAATTATTTAGTGCCTGACTATTAGCTGATGTTTTCCATACCAGTAGTTTCTCTGAGGCATTCTTCTTTTGACACTCACCTCCAATCTGTCCAGTGGTTGACTATTGAGAAGCGCATCTACTTTAAAATACTATGGGGCCTATTAGGATGGCAGGAGGACGCACCCTAGCGGTGCTGGGACCGGCCGCCAATGGTATGGCGGTCCCGCAATGGCAATTAGGATGCCACCGCCATCGTGGCGGTGGCATCCTCTATTCCCAGCATTGTGGCGGGCAGTGCTCACAGCACCGCGCTCCACAATGGTGGGAATGCACGTCATGCATTGGCATGCACAAGGTGACAGGCACCGCGAGGTGCCTGCGACTTTGCAAATGCCAAAGCAGGTGGGGTACCTACCCCCCATGTGCACCCCCCAACTTCCAGGGGGCCCTCTACGGGTCCCCAAAGGCAAAGACCGCATGCCTTTCCGTGGTGACAACGCCGCCACGGAAAGGCTGCTTCCCGCTGCCATCATAATATGGATGGCGGTGTCTAGCAGACACCACCACCATATCAGGCCCCTTTTCTGCCCGGTCACCTGTGAGACCGGCAAAATACCGGCAGACGGTCTTTCCATCTGCCGGGGTCCCCCCGCCATACTAATATGGCGGGGCGAAATGGCATGCGGGCGGAGGAGAATATCGGGCGGATCGCCACCGCCATGCGGGCACTGGCAATCCACCCAACATTCTAATAGACCCTATGTTTTGTGCATAAGGCCTTGTATGGGGGTTGCCACTCATACCTTAGGGAGTAGGTGCAATTTTATTACCCTGGGTGTAATCTGCGCTTTGAAAATCAGTCATTTTCTACAGGGTGGTGGTCCTTTGCTGTTCTGGCTCCTACTCTCTGGAACTCTCTGCCTTTGGAAATCTGAATGTGCACTTCTCTCTTGGAATTTCTTAGATTGTTTAAAACCTGGTTGTTTTGAGATTCTGGCTGGCCCTATCCCTACCAACAGCCCTGGGAAACTCTTTTAAAGTAGCCATGCACTTTAGAAATGCATTGATTGATTACATGTATTATGTGCCATCTCATACTCCTCAGGCCGCTGTAGCTAGCATCATTTCCCATGAGAGTTAATTTATAGGCTCAAGGTGTGAACAAGTCTAAAGTCGTTATAAGTGGCTAGTGATCACTGTGGAACCTTTCTATGATTAAAAAATGAGCACATTGTGTAAAAAGAAAATGTGAAACATAGGTACAGTCCTGACTCGACGTTCTTCCATGTGAACGATGTGTAATATTTCTGTTTTAACATAATGTCTAGAGTACTAAGGACAAACTTGTAAAATAATCCTCTATTTGTTTACCTAATGAATCTTATTTTAGCGGATGTCTTCCTGGTGTGTCTGAAGAGCTCTTTGTTAGAGTCATTGCTTTTTGGTTGAACTCCAGCATTTTTTTAGCAGTATTACATTAAAATCGCCAATTATGATCACTTCTAGACCTGCATGATCGTACACTAGATTCTTAAGTGTATCTAGGAAATATTTAACCGCCACCTTTTGATCCATGTTATGGACGTTGAAATAGATATTGATTAATAAAATGCTGTGCAATTATTATTTCTCATTTCAACCTTTTCTAATTTAACTGTTTGAAAGAAATGCAAAGAAGAAGTCAGTGGCTTTATATTTACTTGCATAGCTGTATAGCAAAGCCATATATTGATAATCCTCCAGATGATCTACCGTATGTTCTGCACAGTGTTTAACTGCCCCACCTACTTGGTAACTTTAAAGGAGGTTAAATAAAAGTCCAGTTGCTAAAATACTCATGCACATTTCTCAACCCCACCAATTCAGACCATTTCCCTCCCACCTAGCTACAGATCATCTCTTGCATTGATAAAGATTTGATAATAACCTGCAATCCTCAGCCGGCTTTTTTTCCAGCAAAGTTACACATATCTAAAAAGAACAGTGCGGTGCCAAACTCTTCTGTTTCTTTTTTAGTCTTTCTCAGATTTGTAAATACCTAAAGAACTCAGTCTATGGGATGTTAAACTCACTCTTGATTTGCTGCAAGTTTTAAAAGATCCATGATCATCTAAGTGATACAATAGCTGTGTGTTGGCCCATTGTGACATACTGGGGATTTGGATTGCGGTGTCTAAAAGATCACAGAGCCTGATAGCCATGAGATGTTGTGGTCTTGAAATGGCTTAGCATGTCCTTCCATTCGTTTCCCTAGATAAATTTACACTTATACTTGACATTCTTGGGGTTTCATGCATGGTTTGGGGGCCTTAATAACATTAGGTAAGGGTATTTAGCCATTGAGGCCTCAATATAAACCTTGTGACTGTCTTGTAGCTTAAGCAATTTGATGAGCTGGCAGCACATTGCTGCACAGAAAGAGAACTGAAAGTTAGTCAGGGCCTATTCACTTCTGTACTGGCAGTTGAAACCACCATAAGTCTCTTCTTAGTCTACGAGGTCCCAAAATAAAGGAAGTGGTCATATCGTCCATTTGCTTGAAGAAAACCCATGGGAGATAAAAGTGTAATGCCCTAAACAAATAGAGGAGTTTGGGCAAAATTGTCATTTTGATAAAATTGATTCTTCCGGGGTCAGACATTGAGAGCTTTACCCACGTATTTAATAATTAGACTCCTCTCGGTGTTCCTTTATAATTAACCTCTCTACAAGCCCTGTAAGAGGTTGCAAAGTGAATACCAGGGGGCCGATTACGATGGTGGGCGGACTTGAGTCCGCCTGCCATCGTAGCGGAATCCGGACCGCCTGCCTGTAACGCGGCGGTCCTGCACCCCTAATTACGATGCGACCGCCACCACGGCGGTCGCATCTGTCAATTTAACATTGCAGCGGGTGCTGCAGCACCAGCCGCAATGTCAAATGGCCATGTTGTGCTTTTTCCTGCACAACATGGCAGGCACCGCGTGGTGCCTGCCACATTGTGCATGGACATGTAGGGGGGTACCATGGGAACCCGCCCAGTGCACAACTGGCCCTCCACCACAGAGGGGGCCCATAATGGACCCCCCGAAGCCAGCCTCCGCCAGCCTTTCCATGGCGGTCACACCAGCTGACGCCAGCCTTGTGATCGGGTGGGGGGTGCCTGCTAGGCACCGCCACCATATCCCCGGTCTGATCCGCTCCGTCAGGCAATCGCAACGATTGCCTGTGGCGGAAGCGTGGCGGGTGCACTTCACGCCTGCCACGCTTGCAGAACGATTCCCCCCGCCATCCTGATGTGGCGGGGGAAATGGGCATTCAGATGGCGGAGGGACCGCCACCGCACTGCTGGTGGTGGCGATCCCTCTGCCATCGTCTTTTAGGTGGTTTTCTCCCGGTCCCGTTTCGGAGTTCGTTTCAGCACCGGAGAGTGCAGGACAGCTTTCGGATTCAGGGCATCCGTTTCTCGAGTCGTAGCCACCGGGATTAATTACAGGATCCTCTGGTTTCTGTGCCTCCAATCGCGGGGCTCTCTCAGGCTGCGGCCATCTTCACTGGCTGCTAGCCACACCCCCCACACCAAACTCTTTTTGGACTGCCTTTGCTTAGGGCCCGGTGGTGATCGACTGGATCCGGGCGTGCCCTGGTTGGTACAGGTCTGCTGAACTTGAACATTTTATTTCTGCCTTGTTCCTGTTCCCCCTCTGCAACTTCGGAGTTTGCCTTTGTTTATCCCTTTCTCCGCTTTCACCTCCCAAATGATTGATATTGATGTGATTATTTACTTTTATGTTTATTGTGCAACTATTCACTTTCTCAACCTATGTAAAATGCTCTGATACCTCCGGGTCTAGCCAGCGCTATACAAAACTCCAAAAATAAAATAAAAAATAAATAAAGTATTTAATGGGGGGGATGTGGCTTAGCCACCAAAGATGGCGAATGCAATCTACATATCTTTCACTCCAAGCACCAAAATCCAATATCATTCACAACATAAAATTAATGTCAACATCTAAAGAAGGAGCTCAAGCCAATCTGTTATCCCACAGCTGCACTCTAGCGGATGCCATAACAGACGCCACCAATGAGCTGTGGTTCCCTACATGGCCCGGAGTGATGAGCGAGGCAGGTCTAGGACCACACGAGCAGCACAGATCGTCGACAGTGGTCGAAACTGTCAGGGAGGATCGGACCAACGACGGAGATTTCGAGTGTACAGCGGTGGTCAGTGGGCACAGGACATTAGCTATGTACACTGGTGCGCCTGCCTGAGAGGCGAGTTCTGGCAGGGGAGCCTGTGAAAGAGAGGGCGTGCAAGCTGAGTCAGCCGTCCTGTTGTGGGATAGACTGCTGATGTCGGCCGGGGCTTGGTTCCCCTTAGAACTACCTCGGGGTGCGAGATGTGTTGGGCTTAGGGGTTGAGATGTGTTGGGCTTAGGGGTGGCTGAATAATTCTGCTCTCTGGCAGGGAGTTCTGGGAGTTTTGCACACTCTGCGTTCCGCTTGGAATGTGGATTTCTGTCAAAACTCCGTCAACTGCTGTGTGGCAGAGTTTTTTCTCGTGGGCAGCTTGCCAGCGTTAAGTTTGCCAGTAGAAACAAGAATTTGCGCCCCTAGTGTGATTTTTGGATGTTGGAATGCCCCCCAGTGAGATTTCTTGAGGCCGGCGGTCACAGCAGCAAGAAGCAGAGCCCTCTGGTGCACCACGTGGTACTGTTTCTCTTTGATTTTACAAGATGCAACAAGCGCCTGATGCTGAAAATCAGTGTGAGCAGTGCGACGTTCCGAATTCTGCCCGCTCGCGGAACTCCGTGGAATTGCACAGAGTTTTTATGTACCTCCGCGGAATCCTGCGGTTTAACTCTGTGATTTCCACCCACCTCTAGTTGGGTTTTCCCAAGCCCTTCCTCCCAACCCCCTAGCCACACTGGCCAGAACATTGATAATGAAGCCGCTTCTGGCCTCAACAACGCCCGATCCCTTTGCCATTGTACTTGGCCATCTACCTCTTCTGTAACAGCTATCAATCCTATTACATGAGACCTACCAAGTGAGTGCTGCGATGTCTCCAGACTTGCTCCTCGTCTCTTGAGTTGCCCATGCCCACCTGTGAACGGTGTGTGTACTGGGCGCGCTCTACCAAGTTTGCACATAGCCCGAATTGCTACGAGGAGCGCTCCTCTCATTACGTGAACCTTCTTGCTACCCTCGTTACAGGATTGCCTTATTTCTCTCACCTCAATTGCGACCCCACCAACCTCTTTTTCTGGGAGTCCACGAGGGCCCTCAAATGAACCCAGCGGTTGAGGCCATTCAGAATATTGACTGTGCAATTAATACGTGGCACTACAGAGAGATACATTACCACCTGCTGCTTCAAATCTAATCATTGGTGGCTTCCACCATGGGGGAAGGAGAAACCGAACTCCTCATGTGGGCAAGCTACTATTGACAAGTTCACCAATTCCACCGGCCCTGCAGAGACCAATACCTATCCAACTAATTAGGGTAAAATATCATCTGATGCTGTCTACATCAAGGCCTCTTGCTCTTCCCTGGAAATGAAAATTGAGGAAGGTAACACAAATCTCACCCTTTGTGAATTATGATGAAAAAAATGCACTAAGTACAATGATGTTACTCTGTGAGCTTTTCTACACTCTCCAAAACCTTCCACGCCGCATTCTAAAGTCCTTTTTCGATACCCTCAACAGCTATTTCCTTGATTTTTCTGAGGGAGGTAGACAACCGACGATATCCATGCCCAAATGCAGACAAGTCACATACAATGGTGGATTAGGCAAGGCCGAAAGGTGACTCTACTATTGGGCTTATGTGAAGAAGGAGAAGATACAAATCTTACCTGCAAAACAGGCCCGCAATCCGGCAACACAGACCGTCTCGCCATATGATGATGGTGACCTGGAAAGAAAAGAAGGGCAAATGAAAATGCAGCCAGAGAAAATGTGGGGGGAAGAAAACATGAAGGACATAAAAAACTGAGGAGAACCTTCTTTGTCAGAGAATAAGAGGAGACACGAAAAGAAAAGGAGGAAAGAAAGTGACGAGAGGGGAGGGAGAGCGAGACGAATGGGAGCAGGAGTCGAAGAGGGAGAGAGGGAATACTTGGAGGAAATGGCTGCGGACGCCATCCCGTCAAATCGAAGCACGAAGCGAGACCGGAAGAGAAGGATTCTGAAGGCAGGGATTGTGAGGAGGAAGACGCATGTTCAGAAGAGTGGTGGACACCCCTGACCAACGCCCTCTACCCCCCCCCCCCCCCCCCGCAGTCCAGTACGCCTGGGGCATCCAGGGTGAGTTAAAGGAACCCTAGCGTAACGAAGTTTGGGCACAATTTATAATTTTTTCTTTTCCTCATCGTTTCCTTCACGGCATGAAAATATTAGATAGGTGTCGGGTCCGCAAGTTTTTTTCTCTTTCTTGATTGTTATTCGGCTGTAAGAACCATATTAGCATACCTGTAGAAAGTATATAGAGTCAGGTTTTTAAGTATTTTGTTAACAGCTAGGAACAACTGCTTCTCTTCACTTTTATACACACAGTGGTTCTGTCGGGTTGCTTGGAGGTGTGCTCCCTTTTCTACCAACCTGATGTATGCTTTTTTTGTCAAGGATAGAGCTGGAGAAACTATTAGAACACAGATCAGAGTAACACACAAGAAGGTGAAAAGGATAGAACAAGGAAGAGAAAAAAGAAGAGAAAATATTAGGAAAGGCAAACCAGGTAGAGGCAGATAAAAGGGGTCTTTAACCGTTAAACATAAACTTACCCGAGTATTTCTTCTAATTTGTTTTCCCTATGGGACGGTGTTAATGGAAACCAGGAAAATCTAGAACAGAGAGAAGAAACAATAGACTGAAGAGAGCTCAGCAAGGAAACGAGACATTTTTATTTTCATTTGTGTATCTCGGGGTTCTCCAATGTCGGTCCTGGAGGTCCGGCTCCAGGCCAGATTTTTAGCATATCCACATTTAGATAAATGTAGTTATTTTACAAATCTGGCATGGATCCGGCCCTCAAGGACCGACATTGGAAAACCCTGGTGTATTTGAAAGGAATTTAAAAAAAGTACAATTGGGAAAACACACATTTCTAAGCCTGCAAAGTCTTATTTCCTCTCATCCCTCTACAGCGACTCAGCTGGCCTCTCATTAAAGACTGGATATTTGGAGATACGGATGATACGGCATACATATTGGAACTAAGCAGCATTCATAACACAAGCCAGCTACATCCCATTTACCATGCCAAGATCCCCTAAACTCTCCTACAGTGCCAATTACGACACTGACCATTTGGCATACTGCCATAAAAGAGCTCAAATGGCACCGTAGGTTGAGACACAGCAAACCCCTTCTGGCTAGGAGACTGGCTCTCTTGTAGAGGTCGATCGTCCACTATAGGAAGTGGGATATTATTGGGTCTCCAAACTGGAGACATCTGGAAGATCCTTCGAGGAATTACAAACGGACTTTCAGATGCACAAATCTCATTTTTTTCAGGTACCTTCAACTTAGATACAAACTGGACCCCATTCGAGATCGACTAATGTAGCTCCCAGAATACAGCCCACTAGATGCCAGATTGATGGTGGAACCCCTGGGGAGGAAAAACATAACACAAATGTGTTATATTCTACTCGCCGACACTCCTGTCTCACTACTGCCTTGAAAAGGCATGGAACGCTGACTTAGGTCCCCTAGATGAAAATGACTGAAGGGAAGCCAAAATTGCCCCTCGCACACTGGCTATATCAGTTTGGCTCTGACTGGTTCAACTTCACTACCTCTGACAATATACCACACCCCAGCAGAATACCTATACAAAATTAAATCATCCCTCTCCTTCTTCTGCTCTTGATGCTGGTACTCATAGGGAACTCTTTTCCATATGGTTTTTGAGTGCCAAGTTATTCAACCAACTAGATATGAACCCAGAGAGAAATTACTTTGGTGTTCAGCATCCCCCATTGACCTATCACCTAAAACTGCCCTCTTGGATATTATGTAAGATAATGGTGGAACGCAAGCCCACCACACTTTTATCGGCCTAGGATGTTTGGTGGCCAAACGTGGCATAGAAAAAAATTGGAGGGCCCCCCAATCTGAGGGCATGGAGCACTGGCATGTATAATGGTTGAAAAGATGGTATATAAGCGAGAGGGTGTCTGTATAAATATGACAGGGTTTGGGGACCATTAGTGGACTCTATATAATGTGTGCAGCTGCCCACTATTAATTTGATATGCTCTTCACACCCCTTCTATCAAGCTCATATCCTCTTGCCGACCACATACGCATGTTTCTAGTTACCATACTGCAAACTTATGAAACACCCTTGACAGATATGCATAAACTGTAATAATGCCATTGTTGTCTTTTGTACACTGTGTAGATGCCAATTATGCTCATCTTAAAAAAAAAAAGCTTGGGGAAAAAAGTATATACTGTCTTCAAATTTGATAGCCTTTCACATGGTGAACATATATTTATTGTAGTCTGATTTCTATTTTCCTATGATGAAAAATGTTTATTGGAATTTTCATTGGCACTTGCAATATGAACTTCCATTCTTGTCACCTTCTGCGTACTAAACCAAGTTAATTTACAATGTATCTTCATTGGAATGATTGAATACAATTATCTGCACCACCCTGGTTGAGGGGCTCAATCACTTACCTTCCTAGTGAGAAATTCATATAGTTTGAGTAGTTATACTTATTAATAATTGAATATTTTACATTGTTGGTGATTTCTATTTAGGTACATTAATACAAATTAATACAGATTATAGTAGGTATTTTTATTGGAATTTCATAATTAAGTATATGTATAAAAAACTACTTGTTACATTTCATATAGTAAGGAAAAGTTAACTTGTTTCAAAAATGAATATACTTTTTAGAAAAAAATGTGTTTTTAAAAAAGTATTCTTTAAAATGTGAAACATGTATTTTTTTTTTTTTTTTACAACTTACAACTCGAAGTACATCTTTTTTTCAAATGTCTTTTTATTAAAGATTTCAGAGAGAAGACAATAACACTCACAACTTTCAATGTTGTATGCACAATGTTTTTTGTTATGGATTACCTTGGACCCCCTGGCTTGTCCTCTTCCCCCCATCCCAGCATGCCCCGCCCTCCCCGGGCATCCACTGGGGTGGGAGTACCACCACGATTAATTGGGATTTGCAATTCATATCCTGCCTGAATCAACCCTTGATAGTAGTTCAAGTTCCTCCAGATCTTTTCCCATGTGCTTGGGCAGCCCCTGTCTTCTTAGATCACTTTTTCGGCTAGCATACACCAGTGCATGTGCCATATCCAGGCTCCCCTCTGGGGAGGTGCCAGATCCCCAGGTTTTGCAATGTTTCTTTTTGCTACCACCAGACTCAACGTGATCCAAACTTTCTGAAATCTGGTTTCCTCTGTCTCCCCCATATATTACGCACACATCTCTTGGCCAAGCTTGTCAGTCCCTCTCCTCCCACCCGTCGCATACAATCGAATTACATTTTTGATGTTTGCATAGAAAATATTGTTTAATAAATAGACTTTTATTTTAATTTTTTACATAATTGTTCAATATTGTTGTACAATATATTTTTTATGTAAATATTTTTGTAAAGTCTTTCATTATTATCTAACGACTATATTTTTACAGTAGGTATTTTAGTAGTAGATATACTTATGCTTGCAAGTTTTTGTAATCTTGATAGTTTTATTTTGCTACTTTTATACGTTACATTATAAGTATTGGAATTGGACATTTTGCCCTATGATATTTTGCCACAATGTATTTGTATTGCAATAGTTTTGGAATAGCTATTCTGACACACAATCGAGTTGTACCACACTGCTTTCAGCAGGATGGAGATGAGGGCGAGCAAACATTCTGGCAGAAGTCTGTGCTGGCTGTTTGGTGTTGAACGTGCTGATCAGCAAACTAGAAAGTAAGCTAGACACTCTAGTAGCCAATAGGGAATGAGCAGTAGCTGATGATGCATAACTGTGTAATCCCACTCTGGAAGGGCCACAATGATCCTTTGAGCTCTTCAGCGTAGATCAGAAGTACTGACTCTAAGCTCAGATCGCAGAAGCAATGTCTGCCTTCAACAAGCAGGTGAGGGTTTCCAAACCCAGATCACTTTGGGTTAGATGAAAAACATCAAACGGTCACTTTGGTCCTCGCCTTCATTTTTGGTACGAGGACACATTTAGACAAAAGTGTCAACAATAGCCGCTTGCTTTCCACTATTAGTGCGCGTGGTAAATTTTTACAGCAAATGGTGTGTAATTATGCAATGGGGTATAATATCATAATTTCAGAGATTACCCATAACAATGTCTATATATACTGCATTTTCTCTGAAATGTATCTTGTCATAGGTGCAGTTATGCTTCCTATCAAATCATCCCATAGAGACTGACGTAAGAAGGGGAACGCCTAGTCCCCATGACAGTTTACTGTCACACATAAATGCCCACAGCATATTTAAGCTTATTGTATCTCAAAATTAAAGAAGCATTACTAAAAAAACAGGAAGGCATTTGTAGGCTTTCTGGCATAACAGAGGTATAGATATTTCCTTACTACTTTATGTACTTATCATGTATATTTGAGGTTCAGAGACTCTGATCATCCATAACAACAAGTTTGTAGTCAGATTGTCAGAGAATAGATATATTTAGCAATCAGAAACAGCAGTAGCAACAACTTGGTCAATCAGGGAAAGCCATAATGGCCTGCCAAGACCACAGGCGTGCCACGACATAATCTTGTGTTCACCCCTCAGTAGAGGAACACATTATAGGCAAAGTGGGAGCAGCAAACTATTTTTCACTCGAGTACTGAGTAAATGGGACCCAAAACTTTGGCGAGAGGGTTCCTCTGTCCTCGTTTCTGTGATAACAACTTTACTTCCAAACACAACCACTCATGCGATGACAAGGCTAGCTGACTGACCCAAAACTTTGAGCTTGGCAGCCCAGCAGCAAGAAACAAATAAACAATTAACGTTCATGTAACCAATGAGGTATTCCTCCTTCTCGACCAAGCACAGGACTTCCAACTTTCAATTTACTTTAGTTGTAACATCTAATCAGAAATTAATGACTTCAAATACTTGGTATCAGAACCTTGCTGAACAGACAGAATGCAAACATATGAGAGAGGCTGGCTGGCAGCAGCCTACATTGAATACTTCTGCCCTTCTGTGATATTTACATTATTGCCTTAGCATAACTGCAACTACTGCAGACATCTTTCTGCATAGTGCCAACTATGTCCTCAATTTGTGACTGTCTCTTATGTGTAATGCCTTACTCTCAAGCCTGGCATTGTAGCGAAGAAATTTCTGAACAGCTTGCTCAGCCGTAAAAGTTTACATTTCTTTATAACTGAATACCATTAGCACACTCTCCTATGACTTGAGAACCCTGAACCTGTGTAACACCTTTGTTTCTGTTTCTTCATAGGATCTCCCTTGGAGCCCTATGTATGAAAACATATCAATTAGTGACTTATCTCTGCCTGGACAGCTTTATCTTCATTGGAGTAGTGGGGTCTCTTTATATCTCGATTCTGTGATTCACAGATTATTTTTTGTTAAAACGTTAAAAAAAAAATATTTACAGACCTTGAATTGGTGTGTGCAGATTTTCTTTCCCAGACTTTGCGGAGTTGGCTGGGAAGTGCTACACATCACCAGAAACGGGGAGCATAGTTTGCCGAACTCCATGTGACAGTCTCAAGCACAATAGGTAACAGGATGTGGGAGCACACTGCTGACCTCTCAGGCAAGGTTCGCCCCTGGCATTCTGGGAATTGCAGTCTTTTGTAGCTCGCTCTGATATTTTCGAGTGTTTCCCCAAGGTTGGCGCAGACAGTGCTGATCTCTAGACACGTGTTTCTGGTTTATTAACCGTCATCAGTAGAGAATACAGTCTTGTATTTTGGGGTTTGCTGAGTAGGCTGCCAAACATCATATCAGGTCAGGTACCTCTCACTGGCGCGCGGGTGCTTCATCCACGAGTTCTGTACATATGGAGAATGGTCCCAGTGTATGAATTACTGTGTTTTAAAGAACCAAGAAAATCATACACAGTTATAGACAGAATCGTAGTATTCTTAATGAACAGTGGAAGGGCGAGGGTGTAGTGAATGAAGTGAGGATAAGGTAGTGAATGGAACAGTGTACAATTCACGAACTCTGTTATTTTCTCAGGAAAGGGCTCATGCAAGAGCCAGGTAAATCACATTACATCCAGATATTTAGATAGCCATAGTTATAGATAAGGCCACAGTGATCAATCGCTGTTGGTCAGACTGGCTAGTGTGGTAGATGTTGACGTTTTGACCCCTGGAAAGATGTAGGTAAGTATGTCCCTTAGGATGGGGTCTTCCTCAGGACAGGAGTGTGGGGAGGGGAGACTGGGGGCGAGTTACCATCAGTAGCCCAAACGATGGGCCTGAGGAGAAAACAGGGCACGTAGGCTCCAAATCGGTGTGAGCTAGCAAAACATTCTATTAATGCTGTTTGAGGAAGGAAAGATCCAGTCAGGATTAATCTGCTGGGCTTGGGAAGTGAATTGAAGCATTCACAATATCGGGCACATTGGCTCCTTATTCAGATAATTCAAAGGTGAAGGAAATGTCTCAGTACGTGTGGGTGATGACGGTTAACAAACCAGAAACACGTGTCTAGAGATCACCACCATCTGCGCCAACTTTGGCGAAACACTCGAAAATATTTCAACAAAGAAAGCTACTAGAGACTGCAATTACCAGAATGCCAGGGGCGAACCTTGCCTGAGAGGTGAAGCGGTGTGCTCCCACCCCTGTTGTCTGTTTAAAAGTACTCCCATGAGTCATGGAGCTGATGAGCTCGTGGATGAAGCACCTGCGCGCCAGTGAGAGGTACCTGACCTGATATGATGTTTGGCAGCCTACTCAGCAAACCCCACATTGTAAGACTGTAATCTCTACTGATGACGGTTAACAAACCAGAAACACGTGTCTAGAGAGCAGCACCATCAGCGCCAACTTTGGCGAAACACTCGAAAATATTTCAACAAAGCGAGCTACTAGAGACTGCAATTACCAGAATGCCAGGGGCGAACCTTGCCTGAGAGGTGAGGCGGTGTGCTCCCACCCCTGTTGCCTGTTTAAAAGTACTCCCATGAGTCATGGAGCTGACGAGCTCGTGGATGAAGCACCTGCGCGCCAGTGAGAGGTACCTGACCTGATATGATGCTTGGCAGCCTACTCAGCAAACCCCAAATTGTAAGACTGTAATCTCTGCTGATAACGGTTAACAAACCAGAAACACGCGTCTAGAGATCAGCACCATCTGCGCCAACTTTAGCGAAACACTCGAAAATATTTCAACAAAGCGAGCTACTAGAGACTGCAATTACCAGAATGCCAGGGGCGAACCTTGCCTGAGAGGTGAGGCGGTGTGCTCCCACCCCTGTTGTCTGTTTAAAAGTACTCCTGTGAGTCATGGAGCTGACGAGTTCGTGGATGAAGCACCTGCACGCCAGTGAAAGGTACCTGACCTAATATGATGTTTGGCAGCCTACTCAGCAAACCCCAAATTGTAAGACTGTAATCTCTACTGATGACGGTTAACAAACCAGAAACACGTGTCTAGAGAGCAGCACCATCTGCGCCAACTTTGGCGAAACACTCGAAAATATTTCAACAAAGCGAGCTACTTGAGACTGTATTTACCAGAATGCCAGGGGCGAACCTTGCCTGAGAGGTGAAGCGGTGTGCTCCCACCCCTGTTGTCTGTTTAAAAGTACTCCTGTGAGTCATGGTGCTGACAAGCTCGTGGATGAAGCACCTGCACGCCTGTGAGAGGTACCTGACCTGATATGATGTTTGGCAGCCTACTCAGCAAACCCGAAATAGTAAGACTGTAATCTCTGCTGATAATGGTTAACAAACCAGAAACACGTGTCTAGAGAGCAGCACCATCTGTGCCAATTTTAGCGAAACACTCAAAAATATTTCAACAAATCGAGCTACTAGAGACTGCATTTATCAGAATGCCAGGGGCGAACCTTGCCTGAGAGGTGAAGCAGTATGCTCCCACCCCTGTTGTCAAGCACAATAGGTAATAGGCGTTCGAATCACTGATCAGGTCAGATAGCGCTAGCACGCTTCAAAAAGTCTAGATGTGTTTATTGACCGTAAATTGGGTAGGGTGAGGGGAAACCCAGAATATTGGGAGCCAGAAGTGTGTGGAGGAAACCATGGTACAGAGCAGAATACTCTAGAAAAGGTGCAGGGGGCAGATGCAAAGAAGTGTCTAGAACATCTAGAACAGGTCCTAGTGAATGTGTGAATGAAAGACAGGCACACTGATCCTACCCACACAGATACGCTGGGAGCCCCAACAGGTTTGGACTGGAGGCATTCAAAAGCAAGGGCATCAGCGAAAAAACATGAAAAACTTTCCTACCTCCTTCCACAGTAAGACAAATAAAGGGTTGATAGTCCAACCCTCACCCTTCATTCCCTTCTGCTCCATGCCCTTGATGTCACGAGCTGCAGCACAAGGCTGGCAGACACCTTACTGTATTCCTGGTTGTGAAGGAGAGTGTAGACTGGGACATAGCGGTAGAAAAGTCAAAAACAAGAAAAAGCCCAAGTGAAAGGGAAAATGGCATACTGTCACATGCCAGTATATAGAACATTGTGTTAGATTAATTACTAAGGTTGGGAAGAAATCCTTTCTAGAGGAAGGTACCTTTGACATAGATCACTTTAATAATGTCATAAAAAGACTAAAGGAATCCTCAAGTAAGGCAGATGCTACCATCCTTCCTAAATTGGTACAAGGACGCCAACGAACATAAACAAAAGTCTCAAAAGTAGGGTATGAAAGAAAGCCATGTGCAACTTAAATACCAAATTAGCCACTTGAGGGGCATGGTTATGGCTTCAAATCAAACAGGATTTATGAAGAGCAGCTAATCTCACACAAGTGTATCCAGTCGCTGAGAGCCAAGTTGCTCAGCTTGAACCCTTACTGCTCCACCTCCTTCTTCTTCATTTGCCCAAATTATGGTGAGAAATCAGAGCAAGCATAAGGAAAGGAGGAAGAAGGACTAGATGCTTTAAGGTTCCCCATTCCCACGCATGACACCAGGGGTGCACCGGTGGTGTTGCCTGAAAATGGGCAGCACGTGCAATTGAGCTGGTGGGAGTGGTAATGGAAAATGAAGCACAGGCACATGCAATGGGTGTGGAGAATGCAGCAAAGGCTGCAAGCGAGAGAAGCGCTTGGTGAGAGTTTGACTCCACAAAATCACACTCCTTCACTGCAGCTCGGTCTCACTCAGCACCCTACCGTTCTGACACCCGGAATCGCAGCATGAGTGCATGCAGACTAACTATGACCCGAGGCCTACCACTGGATGGAAAGGGAGACAGCTCAAAGGAAACATCCCAAATGTCCAATACACCTCTTATTCTAGTGACATAGACATTGACAATTCCCAAGATGCCCCATTTAAAACTGTATTTGGCTTCATTCCCTTACAAGATATTTCAATCCCATGGGCAGGGGATGTGTCACCAATTCCCCAATATGTTTGATGATCCTCAGAAATTCTGCGAGGAATTAATGACTGTATTTGCGTGTTGCAAGCCTAATTGGGCTGGTGTGAATCTATTGCTATGTTTCATTGAACCGAATGAAGCAAAATATTGTTTGCTTTAAAAGATCAATTGTCCCCTCCTGGTAATGCAGCACTTATAAATCCTGTAATGGAAGTGTTCCCCCTCAAGACTGTGGGTCTGGCTAATTGACCTAAATCAACAATTGCATACAGAATAAAGGTGACGTTCCAACTGGTTATCCTAATTGTTTGAAAGATGTGTTTAAACAAATATTCTTCTATTGCACAGGCTACAGAAAATGATGTTGTTGCTGCTTTTGTTCATATTTTGAAGCCTAGGGTACATCATTTACTTACAGTAGCAAACCAAGAATCTTGCTCAACTAGGTTCTGTTGAAACCATTGCATTGCAATGCAAGAAAGAAAAAGAAAAAAGGAGTCCAATGAACCCAAATTAATGTCTCTACAAAACCCATAAATTCAACAAACTGCCAGGCAGAGAAGCCAGGGAGGGATGATCAGACACAGTGATCTGGAAGGGCAGGATCGAAACCTGGAACACAAGAAGTGAGACTTTCATGGGGAGTTAAGGAAAGGTTTGATTTGATTCAGTTCCATCCGGTGGTAATTCAGTTTTCAATTGTGGACAGCTGTTACTTTGGACATGGGATTGTTCTAATTGCCCCTCTACCACACACCACTAGCCCAAACAACCTTAATTCACTGACGTTTCCTATAACTGATACCCTACTGTTGGGTTTGGCCCTCTCTGGAGGGCCATCCTCAAACTTTTTTCCTTCACCCCTCCCTTTTCCTGAATTTGTTTCTGCTGTAGAACTCTGTGCACTTTTCCACTGCTAACTAGTACTAAAGTGCTTGTGCCCTCTTCCTAAAACATGGTAAAATTGCCCTACATCTAATCGGTACATTTAATATACTTGAAAGTCCCTAGTATGTGGTACTACATGTAACCTGTAAATGAAATGCTACTCATTGTGCCACCCACTAAAGTAGCATTTAAAACAAGTCTCAGGACTGCCATTGTAGCCTGTAGCATAGTGGTTTCAACCTGTCAATTCGACCTGGCAAATTAAACCCTTTCCCAAGCCTAAACTTCCTTTTTAATGCATATGTCACTCCTAAGGTAGGCCCCAAACAGACCAAAAAGTTGGATGCATGGTATTTAAAAAATCGGATATGTGTTTTTAAGTTTTACCTGTTCTGGTGGCCGAGTTACTTACCTTCGGTAATGCCTTATCTGGTAGAGACATGATCTAGCCGCAGATTCCTTATCTTTGAATTTCCCAGGCGTCAGACTGGATCCAGAAGATTTTTCCTCGAGTAATACCCCTCACGCCCGTAGGTGGCATAGGTAGGCTCATCGTGACGTTGTCGCCGTAGTCTGCACCGTAGTGACGTCTGCACCACATCGGCACGCTGACGTCAGTTACTTTTCACGACTTTCATGCCAGAAGCGCAGACATTGGTGTGCTTCAAAACTAGGACCCTAAAAGGGATCATACCTGACCTTAGAAACCTGTCCGAAGTGCGGGGAGGACGGGTGGGTTAGTAAGCAGCTAGATCATGTCTCTACCAGATAAGGTGTTACTGAAGATAAGTAACTTGTCCATCTGATAGCAAAATCTAAACTCAGATTCCTTACCTTTGAATAGATTCACAAGCAATACCATCCCCAGAGGAGGGACTGCGGACAAGTTTAGACCAGAAAGTCCTGCAAGACAGAAGGGACAAAGAGGTCTTCCCTGTGGACTCCACCGTTGAGGTTGAGGCAGTAATGGTTGCTGCCTGACAAATGTCGAAGACTGGAATTCCATGTTGCAATGCTGTAGTAGCAGCCTTAGCTCTGGTGGAATGAGCTCTTAAGCCTTCAGGAGGCTGTTTCTTTGCCAGAGCGTAGCAAATCTTGATGCAGAGGATGACCCATCGTGAGATAGTCCTCTTCTGCACCGCATGACCTTTCTTTGCCCCAACGTAACCCATGAAAAGTTGTTCGTCTACCCGGAATTCTTAAGTGTGGTCAAGGTAGAACAACAACGCTCTTTTTGGCTCCAGGCAGTGGAGTCACTCCTCTTCCTTAGAGGGATGCGGCGAAGCATAGAAAGTGGGCCAGGTGACAGATTTTCCCACATGGAATGGTGTTACTACTTTCGTGAGGAAAGAGACCCTAGTGCGAAGGACCAACTTGTCAGGGAATATTGCCAAGTAAGGAGGCTTGGATGACAAAGCTTGCAATTCGCTCACCCTCCTGGCGGATGTAATTGCCACTGAAAAGGATGTTTTGATGGTAAGCAGCCAGAGGGGGCAATTGTGCAGAGGTTCAAATGGTTTGCACATTAGTAAGGTGAGAACCAAATTAAGGTTCCACTGAGGCATAATGAAAGGGCAGAGTGGGAGCATATGTACTAGTCCCTTGAGGAACCAATTTACAATGGGAGTTTTGAATATTAAGAGTTGGTCTGGAAGCCAGGCTGAAAGGTACCCTTTTAGAGTGCCTAGAGCAGAGCCCTGCTGGGAAAGGGTTCAAATAAAAAGTAACACATCAGAAAGGGAAGCAGAAAGGGAGTCAATAGACTTTTCTGTACAATATATTACGAATGGGTACCATCGACAGGCGTGGACCGTCTTGGTGGAGGGACGCCTGGCTGCAACAAGCATTTGCAATGCAATAGGTCTCGCATTACTAAAAGTTTGAGCTATTGGCGTTGCTAACAATAATGGAACTATTATAAGCACCACCAATAGCTCAAACTTTCAGTAATACGAGACACATTACATTGCAAATGCTTCTGTGATTCTGGGCAAATCACTTAATCTCCACGTGCTTACCAAAAATGAATGTGCCCTTGTGTAATGTAACTATCCCTCATGTAAAGCACCCCAGTATTTTGGGGTCGATTTTGCGCTGTAAAAAACGGCACAAAAAAAAAGAAATTATATACAAAGCCCCCGGAGCTACATTTGGACATGTAGTTGCAGAGATGCCAATGTTTCTTAGAAGTCCTCGTGAACATAAACACTGCAGAAGGTAAAAGATAGCATTCCTCAAAACACATACAAAGCAGCTCAGACATACCATTTTGTACATAATCACGGAGCTCACAAAAGTACCAACCAAGATGGAAAACATTTAAATTCATGCTGAAAAGAAATGCTCCTATTTAATTACTAAGTCACTTACTTGTAGCATGTAGCTGCCGCCCTTTACACATACAGCTCGACATGGCTGCTGCAATCTTACGATACTCTGGCTGGAATTGATTTTGGGGTACAGGACGGGGAGATTAAATGAAGTTGAAGCCCCCCGCCCTCCTTGAAAGGAGCTCCGCTGATCGCTTGGCAAAGGAAAAACATGCAGAGTCCGAGATGATGGTAAAAAAGGAGCCACCAGAGCAGTTATTTAATTACATGTAGCTGCCGCCTTGCCTGGAAACACTTGCGGCTATTTAAACGTAGAGTCCAGGGTGAAAAGTGTTGTGGGGGCTGGCAGCTCATGGGGTGGTATGGCGCACTATAAAGTGATATAATTAAATTAATCGCAGTGTAAAGGGTAGCATGTTACCAGCCATGTCTACTTGCACAATTGATACCTGGATCCTCTTAGTCCACTCGTTTTCTCTTAATAACAATTCTCTCCAGTTGCTTTTATGGGAGCTCAGTGGCCAAGATGTAGCATTAGTTGACAAACTCCTATAAAAGGGACACGTCCGCAAGGTCACTTGGGTAGCTAATCACGGAGCAAGTAAAGCTACATCCAATATGGCCATCACACCTGTTTGGCTATTTAGTAGTATGTGGTCTAGTTTGTCAATTTACTCCTCCGCCTTCTCTTTAGAGCCACAGGTGTGAGTGAGTCAGTGGCTTACGCATGCGCGAACGCTGGCAAAGCGGTAGCTGAGGCGATGAGCGGCAACAAACACTGAACATACGAGCGCGGTGGCGAAAGCGGTAGTAGCCGAAGTGGCATCTGGCAGCTCAGGGGGTGGTATGGTGCACTATAAAGTGAGTATGCTGCGTTTCAGTATTTGCACGCGTCTTTTTCCCTTTGTGCGTCATTCGCTCACTTGTAATTAAATCAATTGCAGTTTAAAGGATAGTGTGTTACCAGCCACGGCTTTGTTTTGCTTGCAATTGACATGGAAGCTTTCAGATAAATTGCATGTTGTACATTTAAAGCGCGCCGCGCCGCGCTTGGAGCGAATTTTAAAACAAGTTAAAGCCATTTGCTTTTCTAATGGTATTGTATAGCAATGCAAATGGCTTTAACTTAATAAAAGGCGAGACCTGTTGCATTTTTAATGCTTGTTCTATTTTGCAATTTACCGTTTCTTGGTGATGGAGTAGTAGAGGCACCTGCAAGCAGTCTTTTGATGCTAATCCCCTTTTTATTACAAATATTGAAACAAAATAAGCGTTTGGAAGTTCACCATGTGAGATTTCAAACAAATGCTCACTAGTTCTAGTAGATTTTGATTTTTTTGTTGGCTGGACTGAATAAAGATGCTTGTGAATTTTCTACACTGTGTGTGAGTACCAGCGACAACAAACTGTATCCTGACCCTGGAGCGCACGTGCAGGTAGACCCAGGAAAGGTGGTCTCAGCTTCCACGGCATGGCTTCCCTGCCTGTGTGGCCTGTCCGCCCCACAGAGACCAGGCAGTCTGTCCATCACACACACTCATTCTCTGACACAAGTCGGGGTAGTACACCTGCCACCCATCCAGCAGAGGTGTCAGTCGCACAGAAATCAGTAACACAGAGGTCAGTCATATACAGGTCGGAGCCGTTAGTCACAAAGAAGTCAGTCAGTCATTCACAGTCAGAGCTGTCAGTCATATGCAGGTGAGAGCAGTCAGTCACTAAGAGGTCAGTGATTGGCCCAGAGGTAAGGGGAGTCAGACAAAAAGGTCAGTCATTCTCACAGATCACAACTGTCAGTTGTATACGGGTGAGCGCTGGCAGTGCAGTCAGTCAGTCGAATCCAGGCTAGAGCAGTCAGTCGAATCCAGGCCAGAGCAGACAGTCGAATCCAGGCCAGAGCAGACAGTCGAATCCAGGCCAGAGCAGACAGTCGAATCCAGGCCAGAGCAGACAGTCGAATCCAGGCCGGAGCAGACAGTCGAATCCAGGCCAGAGCAGACAGTCGAATCCAGGCCAGTACAGACAGTTGTATACAGGCCAGAGCTGTTAGCCACAAAAAGGTCAGTTAGTCACACAGAGGTCAGAGCTGTCAGTCATATACAGGCCAGAGCTGTCAGTCACAAAAGGTCAGTTGTTTCCAAAGAGGTCCCAGCAGTCGGTCATATACAGGTCTGAACTGTCAATTGTACAGTCAGACCAATCTGTCAGAAAGAGGATAGAGCAGACAGACACACACACAGTGGCCAGAGTTGTCAGTCACGGAGGGGTTATTACTGTCAGTCCCAAAGCTGTCTCCCCCTCACACACACACAGAACTAATCACAGGGGTCAGAAGTATCAGTCACAGATCAATCCGAGCCCTCAGTTACACAAACAGAGGTTGAGACTGTCAGTCATTCAGACAGCAGAGCCGTCAGGTCAGTCGCACACTGGGTCCCCCAAAGGGTTCAAGTGTGGCTGAACGGCCGACTCTGTAGCTGGGGAACCGGGCTCGAGTCTGGCGCGAGGCTCAAACATCCTGTGTGTCCTGGGCAAATCACTCGACCGCGCCTAAACATGAATGAGTCCCTCTGTAAGACAGCCGGTGCTCATTTAAAGCTCTGATACTTTCGGGTCGAGTTCGTGCTAAATAAAACTGCAAAAAAAAAAAAGTGTGCAGCCTTGGCAGGGAGGGTCGGGGCACCCAGGGCTGACAACAGGAGGGTACCTGGTGGGGGGGGGGGCTGGAAGGACGCGGCTCTGGGTCGGTGTCTGCCCTAGATCCTCGCTGTAGTTGAGGGGTAGGGAGGCGATCCCTCCCCACCAGAGGGCCGAGGCTGCCCTCACCTCCCTATGAGACCCCCAAAAGGTGCCTCGGGATCCGCGCGGGCAGCATAGGGGCGCTGAGGGGGCCAGGACGGGGCACGGACCGGATAAGGACTGAATCGGTACTAACATGCCGGGTGTGCGGAGCGCTGGCAGCCGCCGCATCTCCTTCCCTTCTCGGTGTGTGAAACTTAACTCCCGCCTCCAGGCGCTCGGCACCCTGCGGAGGGCGTTTGAAAGCAGAGAGAGGGAATACGAGACCTGGGGGGGGGGGGGGGAGAGGGACAGAGGAGGGCAGGATGTGGAGAGAGGAGAGACAGCTACGGCGAGGCAGAGGAAGACTGGAAGAGAAGGAGCTAAAAGAGATCATTAAAAAGAGTTTATTACAAATAGGAAAATACAGCGAGAGGGAGAAACAGAGCCGGCGAGAGAGAGAGGGGGAGACGGAAATAAAGGGAAACAACAGCAGAGAGGACTTGCGAAATTGAAAGCGTGGGGGAGCGCGCAAAAGTGCTGAGATCGCCAGAGAAGAGACGCTGCGGGTGCACATCGGCTGACTGAAAGAGACCCGTGAGCGTGCACATGGTGAGGACGAAAGTGAAACTGCATGCTGGCTTGCGAGGGAAGGGGGACAGGAGATGTGCACGCCGCATGGCTGTAAGCGCGTACACCAACTCAAATCCGCTGAGACCATGCGCGTGCCCATCTCCTGTCCCACTTCCGAGGCAAGTCAGCAACAATAGATCTCGCTTGCGAGCAGCGCTTCGCGCTGCGTTCGCAGGCGAGACCTAAAAATAACATTACAGACTTGGGGAGGAAGGTTGAATGCTATCAACTGCCACCGCTCAATCTCCACGTAAGAAGGTGCAGAGTTGACAGGTTAGGGTGGAGGACCTTCCCCTGCTGATGCGACAGAAGATCCTCCTGAAGAGGGAGCCTGATCAGAGGATTGATGCTCATTTGGAGAAGCTTGGGATATCAGACTCTCCGTGCCCAGTTCGGAGCTACAAGAATGACTTTGCCCGGTCGTTAATGATCTTTTTGAGAACTCTGGACAGGAGCGGTATGGGCGGAAAGTTGTACAGGAGGCCTGAGCTGCCCTTGAGATGAAAAGCATCTCCGAGTAAGAGCCACCTTGGAAACTCCAGCGTGCAAAACTGCTGACATTGTGCGTACTCAGCAGAGGTGAACAGATCTAACCAAGGCTCTGCCCACTGCTGAAAGAGACCTTGCGCCACCTCCGGATGGAGATTCCATTCGTGGTACGCTAGATATCGACGGCTGAGTTTGTCCGCCCTGGCGTTCAGAGAACCTGCCAGGTGTTGAACCACCGGGGATATGCCCTGCTGTTTCAGCCAAGTCCAGAGATGCAGGGCCTCTTGACAAAGTGTCCACAACCCCGCCCTGCCCTGTTTGTTGCAACACCACATGGCAGTGGTGCTGTTCGTGAATACATGCACTAGCTTCCCATTGATGGAAGGAAGGAAGGCTTTCAATGCTAAACAAATTGCTCAGCGCTTCAGCAAGTTGATGTGGAGTCCCGATTCCTCTGGAGACCAGAGTCTTCTGATCCCCACTTCTCCCAGATGGCTGCCCCATTCCAGATGTGATGCATCTTTCACCACTGTGTAAGATCTGGTTGGGGAAAGGAGATAGGTCTGCTGGTAACCCAATTGTGGGTTGTCAGCCACAACTGCAATTCCTGCGCAGTTCCCTCTGAGATCTGGACCATGTCGGAGAGATTCCCCTGATTCTGCGCGCACTGGAACTTCAGGTCCCACTGCAGAGCCCACATATGCCATCTGGCATGAGTTAGTTACAGGATGCAGGAGGCCATGAGGCCCAGCGGCCCCAGAGACATTCTCACCAAAATCCAGGATAGAGGCTGAAACATTGGTATCAGAGCCTGAATATTCTGGACTTGCCACTTGGGAGGATAAGCCTGGAATTGAACTCTGTCCATAACAGCTCCGATGAAAGGGAGCATCTGAGAGGGAGTCAAGTATGACTTCTGCACGTTGATAGTCAACCCAGATAATGCAGGAGGTCCGCCTTAGTCTGGAGGTGGGAAACGACAGCCTTGGGTGGGCCTGCCTTCAAGAGCCAGTCATCGAGATTGGGGAAGACTAACACCCCTAATTTGCACAGTTGAGCTGCGACCTCCACCATCACCTTGGTGCACACCCGAGCGGCACTTGTAAGGCCAAAGGGGAGTACGGTGAAATAAAAAAGCTCATGGCCTACTGTAAACCGCAGGTAGCGCTGATGAGTGGGCAGGACGGGAATGTGGAAATAGGCATCATGCATGGCCAACACTCTCATACAATCTCCCGGGTCCAGCGCAGACAAGACTTGAGCTAATGTGAGCATCTTGAACTTTTCCTTTCTTAGGAAGTAGTTGAGAGCTCGAGGATCTAGGATAGGACGAAGACCCTTGTCCTTTTTCAAGACCAAAAAGTAGCAGGAATAACAACCACAGCCTACTTCAAACTCCGGAACCCTCTCTGTGGCTCGCTTGGCAAACAGAGCCATGACTTCCCCATGAAACAAAATAAAATGGTACTCTGTCAGCCAGTCCTAAGATGGAGGGGGTAGACTTGAAGAGAAGGGAGTATCACCTTCGGACTATCTGGAGGGCCCACCTTTCTGACGTGATGGTTTGCTAGTGGTGGAGGTGATTGCTGATCCTGCCACCAACTGGCTGCCCATGATCAAGAAGGACAAGACTGCAGGGGGCATGGTGGACTGACCCGACTTCTGGCTGCCCGACCCATGGGGTTGGAAAGAGCAGTGGTCTCAGATGCGCGGAAGTTGTGGAACATGTGCTGTCTTGTGGCTGGGATACAGCTGGGGTGGCTGAAAGCCCCATCCGTAGCCACGAAAAGAGCGAAAGGCAGACTGTGGACATGTGACCACTGAGAGGCCAAAGGACTTGGCCGCAGCCCATGAGTCCTTTAAGGTGTTCCAGCGCCATGTCTGTCTTTTCTCCAGAGAGATTGGTGCCTTCAAAGGGCATGTGCATGATAGAGGCTTAGACATCCCCCGAAAAGCCAGACGTCCTCAACCAGGCATTGCGTCAAACAGCCACCATCGATGAAAACGCTCTGCCCAGCACGTCAAGACAACAATGGATGGCAAACTTTGCTACTGTCTTGTACTGCTTGGGAAAGGATGGCAGGAGCTACCTCTGGGACCTGTGGCAGCACTTGCACAGCCGTTTCCCACAGGGAGTGGGAATAGCAGTCCAATAAGCATGCAATGCAAGGCTGGTGGAAGAAAACATTTTCTTACCCCAAATATCCAGCCTCTTGGATTCCCTGTCCGGGGGAGCGGAAGAGAACGTACCATGGGAGGTAGAGACTTGGACCACCAATCTCTCTGGGGTAGGGTGGGTAATGAGGAGACGTGGGTCATGCGCAGCAGGGCGCTGGCAGCGGACAATTGTTCTATTCACATGAGCCACTATGCTGGGCTTACACCAAGTTCTCGGTAGGAGATCAGTAAGGGCCTAATTAAAGGGCAGCAAGGGTTCCGAAGAGGCTGCAGGACCTCCATCAAATTATTAGTCTTAGCCACCACAGAAGGGAGCTGAAGGTCCAGGACCTCAGCCACCCATTGCACCACCATAGCAAATAACGCTCCCTTCTCCATAGCCAGGATAAGGGGAGAAAGCATGCCATAATCTGGAGAGGTGTCCAGTCCATTGGCCTCACACAGTTCCTCATACCAGTCCATTTCTTGATAAGGTTGGTCTTCTGAAGGGTCCAGCGACCCGGTCCAATTTTCTCCCTCTTACAGCCCTTCAGAATAGGGCTCAGGAAACAACGTAGGACCTGGAGGTTTTATCGGTGCTGGTATCAGAGTCAGACGACACAGTACAACACGGTACACGATACTGGCTCTGGGTCAACAGGGATCAGAATGGGGCTGACAACTCCAGCAGCACCAGTGGTGCTGGGAGCATCGGCGTCAGGGAAGGTTGTAAATGCATGTGACTGGCGCCGGACCAGATCCATTTCCGGATCCATAGGGGCACATCGGCATCGTAACCGAAACCGCCAGCGCAGAACCCGATGGAGCCCCCTATTACCCCACAGGGCTCAAAGGTACATCAGGAGGGTCAGGTTGCCCAAAAATTAGGCACATGGCTTCATAGAACTCTTGGAGTTGGGTGGGGGTCACTCCGGCTCCTGTAAAATCAGGGAGGCATAGAGTCGACCCAGGCACAGGTTCCGAAGAACGAGGCCTAGAACGCCGAGACTCCTCTGTTGCATCGGCCGACAGAGGGGTAGAAGTTGAAGCATGCTTCAACATCTTGTGCTTTTTGTGCATTTAAATGAATGTCCCAATGATTTAGAATGGAACGAAGAGGACCTGGGACTCCTGGAGGCGCGCCTGGACCTTCCTTTCGCCCTGTGCATGAGTGAGATCTCCGAGGAGTCACGTGACACGAGCCGACTTCCAGGCCGCAAATAGCTTAGGGATTGCTCCCTCAAAGCCTTTGGAGTCATGGCCCGACAGATGAAGCACGACTTCTAGTTGAGGCCGCCCTCCAAACACCACAGGCAAACCAGGTGTGGGCCATCACCAAAATGGCACGGTGGCAGGCTCCGCATAGTTTGAAACCAGAAGTCTTCGTAGACATGATGGAAAAACCTACACACCAAATAGGGGTTTATAAAAGGCGAAAAAAGCCTATCAAAAAGTGGCAGAGGGGTGCTCTCTTCACGGATCAGAGCCTGACTAGCGCAGGAAAAAAAAAGAACTGACACCAGGTGCCGAGGTGAAGCCTAAATAAGTGATGCGGATGTCACTGCGGCGCAGATGATGCTGACAACGTCATACAGAGCCGACCTACAACACCTACCAGCGGGTAGGGGTATTGCTTGAAGAAAAATCTTCCGGATCCAGTCTGATGCCTAAGAAATTCAAAGGTAAGGAATCTGCAGCTAGATGTCTCAATCAGACAGTGAAAAACTCCTGAATTCTTTTTCACTACTGTATAGCCTATCTCTACCATATGATAACATTGGGTTACCCTACTACATTTAATAAGTGATACCTTTTGATTGAGAACAGGTAGAAATGTCATGTTTGGACTCAAATTAATTTTAAATTACAATTTTGAAAATTCCCCTTTTAGAAAGTTGTCCTTTTCCTGCCCAAAAGCATCCAATACCTTCTAGGAGTTTCCAGCTGTTTAGGCCTGTTAATGACTGACCCATTAAGAATGTGTATTGGGCCCAGACAGTGAACAATAGGGGACTAGGTGTGGACATGATGGGCCATCCTTCCAGGATGGTTGGAGCTGTTCCATGCCCTACTAACATTTCAAAGGGCCTGCCTCCAGCACACAAAAAGAAACCTAACCCTAGTCTTTTGTGACCCTAGACTTCTTTGAGGCTTGGCAGGGGTAGCAAATAGCTTTCCAAAACCATATGTATGAGTAGCCTCGAAAATTCTCCTACTTAAAAGGATGGCACCATGTATAAATAATTGACCTCCTGAGCCACTTTTCAGTACACTCCTGGACCTGCGGACATTGCAGAAGAAGGACTGTTTTATTCCCCAGAGGGCTGACCTGCTGCTTGAGGTCTGCCTTGTTCTTCAGAGGATTGCCCTGCTGCTTGAGGCCTCCCTTGTTCTCAGAAGACAGCCCTGCTGCTACCAGAGGAATTCCCTGCCGTTTTAAGGCCTGCTGTGTTCCCCAGAGGATTTCCCTGCTGCTCAAGGCCTGCCCTGCTTTCTGCAAAGAAAGACTTGACTTGCTCCCTTCATCCCAGGCTACCTGAGGGACTCCAGGGGCAGCTGGCTGATCTCCTGTTCAGAACTGTAGGGACACAACAGCTCCTGAGGACTGCCTGCAACTGCCCAGCTGACCTGCTGCAACTGGACCTGCCTAAGTCCTGCTGACCTCTGCTAGGATGAGTCCCTGATACACCAGAGGTGCCTCCCCAGGTCCCAGACCCTTGGTTTGCATCCGAGTGCACTACTCCACAAGAAAAGGAGAAATCCTGAAGTTCTGGGCTCTTTGGACTGGACTTTTCAGCTGGACTAACCTCATCTCTGTATCCGGCCCACGCTTTGTCCCGGTCGACCTGAACTTGTGACTTTCCCTCGGTCTAGCAATGCCAGATAATTGCGAGTAGCACTTTGTGTTTTTTAGGCGTTATATCTAACTAAAACTTTGAAATTGCATATCTCTGGTTTTACTATTGGATTTTTCTTGTTCAGGTCTCATTTTATTCAGCAAAATGTACTCTATTTTCCTGTACTGGTTTGGGATTTTTCTTTTCTTGTGTTTTCACTTTTTTACTATTTGTGTGCTGCATAGATATGCTACACAGCGCCTCTAAGTTAAGTTAAGACTTTGTGCCAAGCTACCAGAGGATTAATCACATGTAAATTTAGTGACTTTTGTGGGTCACCCTGATACGGAATGTGGTTACTTTAGTAGGGTTCTAACTCCCTCAATCAATACCTCAATTTCTTAAAATCACCTGTTAATACAGCATAATGGGACCCAACTGTGTTATAAACACCTTGATTCCAGTAGATCAAAAGGGTGCCATTTGTTTGGTATGTCACTAAGAAAAGCCCACCTCTTGCCTAATTGACGCAAGGGCTGGTTACTTTGCTCTAAACACATCTATTTTTTCTTCCCTACTTCTCTCAGGCATGTCTTTTGATACAGATAGCATTTAAAACATCGGTGTTCTACAACAGTGGTTCAAAAACTTTTGACTCCTGAGGACCCTCATTGAGTCACCACTGAAAGCCGGGGACCCCAATCAATTTGTATGATTTAAATTTCAAACATTAAAACAGTAATTCGAAAAAAAATGAAGAACACGTGTGCACACCAAAAAAATACTCGCATTACGTAGGATTTTAGTATTTTATATTGAAAGAATTTGCAAAAAAACGAAACATTTTAATGGGAAGGTTGGTGCTGCATTTCCATGACTAACTTTTAAATGGTTGGTTTTATTTCGCAGTATGAGGCTCCTGCTCCTGCCAGGGCCAGATTGGAAACCCAAAGCAGCCCTGGCAAATGTTTTCAGACCAGTCCCCACACGGTGCGCACCAAGTTCAGTGAGTGAGCCTGACCACTACAAAAGGGGCTTTGGGAGTCTCTCCCCCCCAATAAAATTTAGGAAACAATGGTGCATTCTACAACACATTTATCATTATATATTGAATTGTATTTGCTTTTAAAGAATAGTAAATGTTGACCTTACTATGCACCAGGATACGAAAATCTTTGTTGGGGTTCTTCAATGATTCTCTTATCACCCACCAGTGGCTCTCATCTCTCCATAGACCCTCTGTCAAATGTATTTCCTTTGTTTTATCTACAACATATCACAGATCCCATACCTATTGCCCTGGGACCTATTACAGCCCAACATGTTTTTTGTTAAGCCCTATCAGCTCATCAAACCTTTGGGGGGAGATCTGAACTACAGTGTACTAGTAATGGTTGAATGTACCAAACACCATCGTTGAATGCACCATAAAGGAAAGAAAATAAAGTTTCAGATGTTCTATGTGAAACCAATGAATGTAGTGATGTTGACAGGAAGAACGCACTACCAGAATCTGTCTGATATACTTGATCAAGTGCCATTTACCTTATGATCTGAACATACAAATGATGTAGGTTGTTCCCTGAGTGCCGAAGCTGTAAAAATCAAGGATAATCTTACGAAGTAACTTCCTCGTATTTCCCAGTGCTTATTGCACCCAGAGGCAGAAACAGGGAATTCTGGTGCACATCAAAATGTATGCAACACCCTCATTTTACTGTTCAAAATGCCTGGATACCTTGTTTGCCTGGACTTCGCCGTGGGCTGTTCCCTGCACCTGTGGTGTTTTTCTTCTGCCGCAGCTCCTCGCCGGACCCGCTCCGCGGGTCCCGCTTCGCGGTGTGGAGAGAGGCGCCTTGAGCATAGAGGGGCTCTGATCTTGGACACCGGACTCTGGGCTTTGGCAGGCAAGTACAGGGCTGCGAGCGGACCCGCAGGGACTCCAACTCCCAGGAGCCCCTGCGTGAGGTCAACCCACAACACCTGGGTCGCTCTCCCTGACTGCCACGCCCCCGCCCTAGCACTTGAAAGCAGCCCCCTTCCTGATCGACGTGGGATACCTTGTTTGCCTGGACTTCGCCGTGGGCTGTTCCCTGCACCTGTGGTGTTTTTCTTCTGCCGCAGCTCCTCGCCGGACCCGCTCCGCGGGTCCCGCTTCGCGGTGTGGAGAGAGGCGCCTTGAGCATAGAGGGGCTCTGATCTTGGACACCGGACTCTGGGCTTTGGCAGGCAAGTACAGGGCTGCGAGCGGACCCGCAGGGACTCCAACTCCCAGGAGCCCCTGCGTGAGGTCAACCCACAACACCTGGGTCGCTCTCCCTGACTGCCACGCCCCCGCCCTAGCACTTGAAAGCAGCCCCCTTCCTGATCGACGTGGGATACCTTGTTTGCCTGGACTTCGCCGTGGGCTGTTCCCTGCACCTGTGGTGTTTTTCTTCAGCCGCAGCTCCTCGCCGGACCCGCTCCGCGGGTCCCGCTTCGCGGTGTGGAGAGAGGCGCCTTGAGCATAGAGGGGCTCTGATCTTGGACACCGGACTCTGGGCTTTGGCAGGCAAGTACAGGGCTGCGAGCGGACCCGCAGGGACTCCAACTCCCAGGAGCCCCTGCGTGAGGTCAACCCACAACACCTGGGTCGCTCTCCCTGACTGCCACGCCCCCGCCCTAGCACTTGAAAGCAGCCCCCTTCCTGATCGACGTGGGATACCTTGTTTGCCTGGACTTCGCCGTGGGCTGTTCCCTGCACCTGTGGTGTTTTTCTTCTGCCGCAGCTCCTCGCCGGACCCGCTCCGCGGGTCCCGCTTCGCGGTGTGGAGAGAGGCGCCTTGAGCATAGAGGGGCTCTGATCTTGGACACCGGACTCTGGGCTTTGGCAGGCAAGTACAGGGCTGCGAGCGGACCCGCAGGGACTCCAACTCCCAGGAGCCCCTGCGTGAGGTCAACCCACAACACCTGGGTCGCTCTCCCTGACTGCCACGCCCCCCGCCCCACCTCCTTCTCTTTTATTTTTGCACTGGGATCCCGCTGCGCGGGAGCGCGCGGGAGGGCGCCGGGAGAAGCCCGGGACAAGGGCGGGGCCGTCTGTGGCCGTCATAGGCCGGAGTAGGCCGGGCTGGGCCTACCCTCTTGGCTCTGCCGTTTGCCATCAAGTCCCTAGCACAACAAGCTGATAAATTGCCCCATAGCTATCATCACACTCTAAGATACCATGCCGTCCCCGGTAAAGGAAAGTACCCCCATAAGGCAGGCAGGAACAAAAAATATGACCTTAGAGAATTACTTTCCTCGGGCGGGGGGAGATGGGGACAAGGAGAACACATTAAGCCGGCTCAGAGCTGAGCGGAGACGCTCTATAGATAATTTGAAAGGTAGACCTCTAGGAGACTATCCTCCCACACCTAGCGAAGACTTGACACTAAATGAAGATGTTCCGATCCTGCTTAGGGATGTTACAAAAACGCCCCCAGTGGTACTTATGAGCTCAACCCCAGTGAGTAGCACAAGCCCAAGTAGGGGGACGATTGACTTAATTTCTCAACCGCCCCCAGCATCAAAGTCTAGGAAAGCCAAACCTAAAATAGCTGTAGCACAAGGGGTTTTTGGGCCCCCACCAAACAAACGTAGGAGGAAGTCGAGGGGTGCCCAGGCTAAAAACAAACCAAAGATCCCTCATTCTGATTTTGGGAAGTCATCCAAACCCTCCATATCAACTGTGACAACGGTGGCTGACTTACATTCTAAACCCGCTGCACAGGATGGTGTGGCTCCCGTCCTGACTAAAGAGACGGCTAGCAACATTGTTAATGCCCCCCTCTCTGTTGCTCCGCTGGGTAATTTGGAATTCCTGCTTAGGTCACTTTTGTTACCAATTAGTGAAAGCATCAAAAAAGTGGAAATCAGACTAACCATTCTTGAGGCTACACTAAGCAGTATGAAAAATCCGGCCAATTCTCATGAGAGGGCTCCTAAACCTATTGCCACCCCAACAGCTCCAAAAAGTGTTATGCATCTTGCTCCCTCACAGGTTGCAACTGCGGCCGCCCCACCACAAACCCAGAGGAATAACCCTGCCCCAAATAAGCCACCTAGCCCCATAGGACCTATACCCCCTGCAAATGCTGTTCCTCCGGTACAGCCCCCAGATAGTGTTGCACCGACTCCACTAATGAAGCTTCCCCCCAGGCCACGTAGACCCAATTTACCACCAGAGGCGAATGACTTTACAGTAGTCATGGCGGGCGTCCCACCACTAGAGGCAGGTGAAGCCGAGGATTTCTGTGCTCTGAAAAGTAGGGTGATTAAGTGGCTAAATTTGAATAGACCCTTACCCGTACACTTAAGCAATGAGATCATAATGGTCAGAAGGGTGCCTTGGATAGGGAGAACACGCAAATCCATCATAGGGGATTGCATATTGGTGAGCTTCAGGGATGCTGGAACAGTTGCTCACATATGCCAGGGAAATAATAGATCACAGGTAACAACAATTCAAACACTTCATGTGTCTTTCTTCTTTCCCCCCACCCCAGCCCCTGTACACGTGACCCGTTCATATGACAACTGGGAAAGGGTGGGTCGAAGGGGTGTTCATCACGAGTTCAATCCCAGGCCATTATTTAGCCGCCCAGAGCTACCCTTCCATACATTCAATCGGTTCCACTGCCTGGATGGTCTTGAGGGGGTAGATTGACAAAGAGATAATGGTATATGGGGTATAGGGGGTAGAGGGGTTCCAAATGCTGAGTGGGAGAAGCACAGCCCCGAGGCAAAACAAAAGTCATCAAGTTGCGCCCGGAGTTATGTGCTGGATGAACCTAGGGTTGTAGATATTGCATGTATAGGTGACGCACAGGGACCGGAATTGGGAAAACAAGTGCGAGAATCACCTGGTGGGTCACAGGGAGGAGGGGTCCAGGGGGGTGAGGCACTAAAAATCATCTCATGGAATATAGCTGGCCTGGCTGGGAAATTTAATAACAAAGAGTGGCTTGACTATATCAGAAAATTCCATGTAATTTGTCTGCAGGAGACCTGGGCCCAGGAGAATAATTTCCACCTGCAAGGGTATAAGTGTTTTTTTGTTCCTGCTCAAAAATCAAGATCAGGGAGAGCCATGGGAGGTTTAGCTATTTATATAGATCTGAGCCTTCCGGGAAGTCACACTTGCCTTGATTGGAATTCCCACAGGATTCAGGCAGTCAGGTTCACTGGGAAAGGTCTTAGATTTGTTGCAGTAAACCTTTATAACAACGAGATAGCGGGATCTAACATCTCTCTTGTTACTGAATTAGATAATAGGTTGGGCCAGGTCATAACAAACCAAAAAAATGGGCAGCCACATGGGTTGGTGGTTATGGGAGATTATAATTGCCACTTGTGCCCGGTACTGGTCCAAATAAGCACAGATTGGTCCCGATGCCCTATGGAGAAGGGACCGCATTTCTCTCATACGCCGTTGGGCTCAGCTTTCAGAATGTTACGGTTTAAATATGACCTTGAACACACCATTAATATGGTAGGGATGCAGGAGGATGGCACACTCCCCCCCACATTTAAGGGTAGAGGATGCTCTTCCTTCATAGATTACATTCTGGTCTCAAGGTCCTTAATTAATAAGACAACTAGTGTAGGGATCGAATGGAGTGGCTTTAGTGACCATAACCCTCTTGTTTTGGAGCTGCAGTATATGGTGGGTCTAAGTATTAGAGTTCAACGCACCTTCACTGAGAGAGCAACAGACCAAGGCAGGAGACTAAAATGGGCTAAAATAGACGGGGAAAAGTTCTACAAGGGCCTGGTGGACGCAGGCATACTTGCTATTAATGATTGTTTGGACACAGAAGTCCGCGGACCGAGGATAATGGAAGCTTTCGACCAGATCGCTAATCTGGTCGATGGTTTGCTAAAGACTAGTGTCCCATTTAAGAACCACGGGAATCCCCGATGGTTCGACAAAGACTGCTCTAAAGCTTTGAGGGAGCTGAAAAGCTGCCTTAAAACTAAACCAAGGGTCCCCCACAAAGTTAAGGTGTGCAGAGAAATTTATAAAAAGGAAATTAAGAGGAGGAAACTTGCCTTGCAGGCGGAAGCATGGGCAGATTTACGAGAAGCGGGGGAAAGAAAGGACCTAGCAGGCTTTTGGAAAATAATTAATAACCCAACTTTCCAGGAAAAAGATACCCCGGACATAGGGGCCAATATTCTCCCAGAGCAGTGGGTCAACCACTATAGGGGCCTGTACAATCATGAGCCTGGTTTTACTGTAGACCTACCGGCCATTCCAACTGAGGCTCCACTGGTAGAATTCTCCATTAAGGAGATCATTGCAGGGATTGAGGGCCTGACCAAAAATAAAGCTCCGGGGCCTGATGGAATCCCCCCTGATCTGTTTTTGAGTAACATCGAACTCTGGGCTCCCCTAATGACAAGGGTTATTAATACTGCTATCATCTGTGGCCTGCCCCCGTCTTGGTCCACGGCAGTAATTGTGCCGATTTTCAAAAAGGGCAACAGGGATGACCCAAAGTGCTACCGCCCGATCTCCCTGATTGATGTGTCAGCAACACTTTTGGGGAGGGCAATTCTTAATAGACTGTCCGAGTGGACCGAGGAAAAAAACATCTTCTCGGACACTCAATACGGATTTAGGGCAGGGAGGTCCACTAGTGACCAGTGCCTGAACCTTTATTTGCTGACTGCCAAGTATACCATGGCTAGTGATGAATCCATTTACATGGGTTTCATGGATCTGGCAGCAGCATTCGATCACGTCAATAGGGAAAAATTGTGGTGCATGATGCTTAGTATGGGGATAGAGAGTGGTCTAATTAATATATTGAGGGAACTGCACAGTGACACCACCGCCAAAGTCCGCTTTAATAGGGAGGGGGGGCTGACCAGTTCTTTTCCCTGTAAGAGTGGAGTCCGACAAGGCTGCATTCTTGCTCCCTTTTTGTTTTCCCTTTATATTAATAATTTGGAACAGTTTCTGTTGGGTCTGAAGGCAGATTGCCCAAGGGTTGGGTCGCGTCATATTCCTGTTCTGCTTTATGCAGATGACGCGGTACTGATCGCACGGACACCAAGGAGCCTACAAATCCTGATTGATGGTTTTGTTAGGTTCATGAGTGCCTTGGACCTTTCTGTAAATCTGAGTAAATCCTATGTGCTCCTGGCGGGGAAAAAAACCACCTCTAAATTTACATACAAAATAGGGAGCCACATTGTGGAAGAGGTCAAAACGTTTCCATACCTTGGTGTAACATTCGATGGTGCCCTGCGGTTTGATACCCTGGTGGAGGAACGTTGTGGTAAAATGATTGCATCTAACGGGGCAATTGCTAGCTATGGCAGGAGGCTAGGAAGATGGTCCCCGGAACAGGTGATAAATCTGTACAGCTCAGTATCATGCTCCAAGGTAATTTACGGGGCAGAAGTATGGGGCTTTGTCAATACCACTAGTATCCAACGTGAAGAAAATAAATATCTGAAATCACTCTTGAGGGTACCACAAAGTACTGCTGGTTTGATTGCCCATAGGGAGCTAGGGAGACCATATATAGAAGATTTGATAAAATTGAGGCCTATTATCGCTTGGTTAAAAATCTGGTACAATCCTGATGCGACACTTAGTAGAGAAATCTTATTGGACTGCCTAAAAAGGGACAAGTGTATGCGCATCCCCTGGCTCCTTTATGTGAAGAATACCCTGGAGGAGCTATGTTTTGGGAACCTCTTTACTCATCCTGTAACTATTGTAGCCCAGAATAAACTGCATGTAGGGAGAATTTTTCTAGAGCGGAAAAACCTACGCAGAGATGAGGCTGAAGGGTGTAAAAAGACAGTGAGGGCCCATCACCTAGTGAAGAGCGTGGAAGGTATGGAGCCATACTTGTTCCTCATGTACAATGCACAGGATAGGTTCCTGATGTGCCGTTTCAGATTGAACCTTCTCCCATTTATGTTGACATCACCAGCGGGGTTTGCTACATCAATAGAACAGAAGGGGCCCTGCGGCTGCGACAACAGGTCTCCGCAAGACTCCCTTCATTTTGTTCTACTCTGCCCCTTTTACTCAATGCCCAGACGCAGATACCTTGTAAATATTTTGAAAAATGCTAATTTGGTCCACGCTAGGGAGGCACTTGTATTCTTACAGAAAGCTGAGGAACCCCAAACACTGTGTAGTATTATGAACTTTATCAAGGTAGCACTTCGTTTAAGGCTTACTAGAGGAGAAGACTGAAATGTTTTTACTTTAACTTTTAAGTGTTAAATATGGCTATATTGTTGTATTTATGTTTTGTTAATTCACTGTACAAAGAACCCTGAAATGTTTAATGACTTTTTAACATGTAAATATGAGTGTGCTTTTATGGTGTTTTTTAATCACCGAATAAAGATTCTTTGACTTGACTTGGCCTGGTAAAGACGTGTAGATTTGTGCATGACCTGCAAGCCATTAATACTGCTGTAATACCTACTTTTCCTGTTGTTCTGAACAGTGCTACAATATTGTCTTGTATTCCAACCACTGCTCACCAAATTAGAAAACAAAAAGCACAGAGAATGGCCATTTGGATGAAATGCACCTGAATGTAGAAAAAGTGGCTCCGTGACAGTGGGTTGGAAGCTGGAGTCATTTTGGTTCTCTTCTCGATATTGAAGTCTTAGCAAGTAGCATAGGAGTAGCAATACCTTTGAGTAACAAAAAGGAACAATAGAGCAAACTGGTGCTTCTGGAACACATCTTGCCATCCCTACTGGTGTGTGCCATACCATGATGTCCTTGTGCGAGGATAGGAAGAAACGATTTTCGGACAAACTCTCTCCCAGTGCTATCTGTCCATTTTCCATTGGGATCTATTTGGGATGTTTCGTCTAAGACTGTTTTTCTGTCTCTTGGGCACATTCCTGCAATTCAGGCATAGCCTTTAGGATGGGCATAAGAGATTCAAAGGCTTGAGAGACATACATAGCTACTTTAGAACTAGGAGACAAAGCAGCCTTTTTAGAGGTTGGATCAGCAAACACATTTTCCGTATCGACCTCATCTTGACAGGATTGGAGTACAGCACACTTAACAATAGCAATTTTGGAAAGCAACCAGAGCACATCAAGTAGACCTTTAAAAAAAGGCCCATTCTTCATTGGGGTTAATGCACAGGTGAAAAAACACCATTGCATCCAGAGGAGCCCAAAATCATGCTCAATTTGCACTGAATGTTTGATGTGACACTTTAGTACTTCAAATAATTTTTCGCTGTCTCTGCAGCTTCTGTCAGGTTTTCTGTAAGGTGCTGCCCTACCTGCCTGTAAAACTGAAGTCTGCCCCAACTTGCAATCAGGGGACCGGTTCCATGTGCGAGTACACGTCTGCAAGTCCGCTCCGTTGGCTTGGTCTCTTACAAGCTCTGCTTACCCTGAACATCACTGTGAAGCGCGGTGGAATGCCAAACTGGCTTAACACCATACAGTGCCAGTGGTAACCCTAACCTTGCTGCTGCTGCCTATGAGCCAAGGCGCTTCTATACATCTCATCCTCTTCCTATTTCGATGGGCAATCAAGCTACCTCATTGCGAGAGAGGGCCACTGTCATCAGCATTCCCCAGCCTCACTCTCTCCAAGATGTAGCCCCTTTTCTTCCCATAAGTACAACCTCAGGTGTGGGTAGTGGGAAGCTTTCCATGTGCTTGATTCTCTGATGGGTTTGGCCAATTTTCTTTCCTGCAAGTCTTGTTGCCCGGTTCACTATGTCGCTGTGCTGCCAAGGACCCAGTGAAGGGTGCCCAGAATTCATCAACAGCCTGCCTGCTTGCCATACGTCCTCGAATTCGATGATCTGTGTAAAGTGAAAACATCTTTTTGCATTTCCTGGAGTAATATTGATAACATCTAACCTTTCCTCTTGCTGGATCTGTGCCCACTTGCCTTCTGATACCCATGGGGGGAATACCTATGCTCCCTGTTCTTTTTAAGGAAGAAGAGCAATGTCTCCTCTTGTACTTTCATGGCACAATTTTTATACAAAGGTAACAATGCCTTCATCCTTTTTCCCATGTAGAATGGAGGTTTCCACTTCCCTAACCAAAACACCATGTCCCTTTCTGTCCGCCTTTCCAAAACTGCTCTTTGAATGACTTGTGAAGCATAAAACAGCAGCATCTGTGTAGACCATAGTGAATGTGACTTTTGCCTTGCCGTCCACCCTGAATCTCAACTCAGCCTCCGCTGCTTTGAGCTTCCATATGGAGTCCTCGAATTTAGAAGCAACTCGAAAGTGGAACCTGCGGGTAACTTTGCAGCAATGGGCGTGTAACCGTTTACCTAAGTGCTGATCTGGATCCCGCTGTCCTGCTTATATTGTCCCACCAATATGACACACGTCTACTAAATCTCCTCAATTAGCCAACATGGCCCACTTCTATGATATTCTGTTCCCCATGTCTGAAACAGAATCATCAGACAGGAACATTCACATAATGGCTAACGTTTTCAAAGAAGTTGCAAACTCTGCAGCCACAGATGTACCAGTCATATTTGACCAACTTGAAACCCAACGAGTTGTACTTTTGTGAAAACCGAATAGCTTCTTTATATGTCCTGATTTTGAGGGTGGAGTCTATGCCATTTTTGGATCAGAATGTTGCTCATTTAAATCAAATGTACATGATCAAATTGAACAAATACTTGATCGTGTTGAGGAACTATACAAAATTAATGATGGCTTTAGTCTTGGTGGGTGGAGTATTTGGTTATGGCTGGAGGGCTGGGATTGAAGATGATATAAATAATTCTAGAGGTCTTTGTAGCCCTGGTATTACTTTATATTCATGTAAGATTTTGCATGCGTTCTATTAATCATCTCCGTCTTTCGCTTTAAAAATTCCTGAAACTGATGACAACATCGATGAAAAATCTGATCATTGTTCAGTTGAAAATGTTAGTGATTACTCAAGAAGTAAATCAATTAACAGCAATCGATCTGATTTAAGAGTTGCAAAATAAAACTGGGCAAAAGGGAGGGTTTGTGAAATCTTAACATCTAAAATACTGCCTTAGCATGACTGTAAGTGCTGCAGCCATCTTTCCACTCAGCTCTAACTATGTTTCGGTCTCGCGACCTGCGTTGCACTGCGCAGCAGTGCTCACGCAGGTGAGAGACCTTTTGTCCGGGGTTCAGAAATGGACCCTGGAATCGCACACATGTGTGCGATTACTTTTGTGCTACGCGATTGGCCTTTGCGTGCGTCTTTTTATAAAAGACTGCATGCAATTGGCCAAAGGCGGGCGCATTGCTCCGCCCATGGCCTATTGGTGTCTATTACGCGCTTGGTGCGCGTAATAGACACCAATAGGCCATGGCTTGCAGTGGCGCGCGCACCAGTCGCAGGCTTCTTTGTGTTTTTTTCAAGCAGAAGGGAAAGCAAACGTGAAGGGAAAGCAAATGCTTTCCCTGCCGCTTGTTGTACCTGGTGATTGTAAACCTGGAGGCAAAGATAGGAAAGGCCTATTTAATCAGCTGGTGTGCACCAACATATTCAAGCCAGTAAGTCGCCTTTTATCCAAACCTGTGTTATTGTGTTGACCAAGCAGTGGCGGTGGTGTTTGGTGTTGTTACTCGTTCTGGGATGAAGGCAGCTTAATCGGGATCGACCAACTCCTACACGCATGGATTTAGGTGGGCTGCTAGAATGCCAGGGAAGAGCTTGGCATCAACAATTAAGAGGGAGATATGTAGATACGCGGATCATAGTGTGGGTTCTTTCCCGGGCTTAGGTATTACAGTAATCATGGCTTCCCTCATTGTGGTGTGGAATGTGCCAGTCTCGCCAAACTTGAGTTATATAAGCAAGCGAGGACGGCAGCTAGTTGGGACCCAAATCAGCTCCAGGGTATGGTAGCGACAGAAGCACAGATTTACACCCAATGCATAAGCGTAGAGTTATGATGAATCTAGCAATATGCCAAATGAGAAGACACAACACTGGTAAGAGAGTGCGACAGAGAAACAAGTGGATAGAGGGTGGGTCTTTCATGCACTTAACCTTTCAGACAAAGTTATAAGGTAATCAGGAATGTACGTGAGCTCTGGGGTAATGGGGGTCTGAAACAACTCAGATGGGAAGAAAATGAAAAATAAATCAATGTTCGTCATTTTCATTTGGCCGCTTAGCATGTAGCAGAAATCAGGACTGCGTGAACAGTGAACAGGGATAGTCTCCATCAAAGGCGGAAACGTAGGAACGTCGGGCAGGAGAGAGACACCTTCTATTGTTTCTAGCTGTTTAACACAAAACTATTAGCAAAGCAGATAAAAAGTGGTTACAACAGAGCAGAGTCAATAATACCGCAATTAATCAATCCAAGGCATACATCTGCCAATTCAGTACATCAAACAAGTGCTCAGCCCATCTTTCCCAATCAATATAAAATCAGGAAGTGTTAGGTGAAGTTTCGGTAAATAAAGCACTGTTCTGCCCAGGGGGCCCTGGGCAACATTCAGTCCGAAGAATGAAGTGTAATGTGTTTTAAAGTCATCTCAAAGTATGGAAAGATTATTGAATTAAAAGTTTAAAAAAGAAAGGAAATTTGACAAGCACCATAGCACCGTTAATGCAAGGACACCTTTAGTAACCTTTGAACCTAAGGGCTGGGATCACTGGGGAGCTTGTCCGAATAGCTGGGCAAGTTACACAGTGAATGGCCTCTATGCTGTATTAGAGCCCGGCCATAGGGCGCGGAATAGAGGGTACAGGGTCCAACCTGCCGGGGGACACTGTCTAAACCGGATAATAGAGTGCCCTGGGCTATTTCATCAGGCCACAGAAGCCAGGGAGATTCCCGCCCGAATCGAGAAAAGTATGTTTGCGATGACGAAGGGAAACCGACTCCTGGCACGCGCTGTTCTCGACCAACATTAAAGTGAACTGTGCAGTTTCATTAACCTTAAAAAGCAAGCCGGGTTTAAAAAGTGCATTTTACCATATAGAGGGTCCTGTCCGGTCTGTCTCGCCTTCAGCGTGCCAAACTTAAAAAAAAAAAAAAGCATTGTCATAGCCAATAGGTCTCGCTTTTGGGACCTTATAAGTGTTTAGCCATGCAACAGTTGCATAACTAAATACTTATAAGGTCCCAAAAGCGAGACCTATTGGCTATGCCAATGCTTGTTTCTGTTTATTACTGCTCTGTAGTAATGGCGGCGCACGGGTGCTACCATTACTACATAGAAGTAATAAACTGGAGAAAAAAAAATGGCTCACGAAGAACATCAAAGCGGCCGTGCGGCTGTGAAAGTGATCGCGTTCGCGATCAAACATCAAAACGGCCGTATCGCAGCAAAAGTGAGGCGCACTCCCACGCACATGCACTGTAGCTCTAGGCTACAGTGGTAGCACTTTTTTTGAGCCCTCACAAAAAGTCTCGCCAGACCAGCGAATGCACTGGGTCAGGCGAGACCTAAAAAACTGTTCCTACACAAATGACTACCTTGCACTAAAGCAGTTTAGTTGGGCTTGAGGGAAAATAAGGATTCCCAGCAAATGCACAAAATCCTTTTACAGTAGCAGGGCCAGACGCACCAGGTGCCCACTAGTCCTAGCCAAGATGTAACGATAGGGCTACAGGCCGGTGAATAAAGTGCATAATGTAATCACATCAGACTTAAAGAGCCCGATGACAGCGGCCGAGTGAATGAAGAGCAAACACAGGGCAGAAGAGTCAGACAAAGAAAGGTCAAACACTGAAGACATTTACAAATTGGGTGGACTGGCTTATGTTTCAAACATAAAATAGAAACTGATGAGAATTATAGAGACGTTTAACTTAGTATTAGCGCCACACAATTTTTATTTTTACGTCTTAGGGGAAAGGCGAAGATGGTTGTGATTATGGTTAAATAAAGGGGAAAATACACTAAGGGTTAAAGAATTATTTGAAATGTTTACAAAAACAGAACGAAGTACAGAAAAACAATGAACACAAAATGGAAAGTAAAAAAAATGCAACAAACCTCTCTTGTACAAATAAACATACTATGAAGTAAACCCTCAAAATATTTAGGAACAACTCAACCATCGTGGGGTGGGTGCTGATGGGGTGGGGGCTGATTCACTTGTTTAAATTGAAATAGCATGTGGTTGTTAATAAACCACAGGAAACAACCACTGGACAGCCCTAAACGTCAGGTCTTAATTGCACTTCAGACATGATGATGATCTGTTTTATAGACTCATATGACAGGGAACTTGGGAGTATATTTAGTAAGTGCCAGAGTTTAATAATGTTCAAGGTCACTGCAACTCAAACAAGCATTTGCAATGCAATAGGTCTTGTATTTACGCAAATTTCAGCTATTGGCATTGTAAATGACAGTGCTTTTTATTTATGTTTTTAAAAACCAAAACATAAATAAAAAGCATTGCTATTTACAATGGCAATAGCTCAAAATTGTGTACTTGCGAGACCTATTGCATTGCAAATGCTTGTATTAAGTTGTGCCTGTCTCTTCTGTGTCAAGCCAAGCTCTTAAACTGGGCATTGTAGATGAGAAATTCCGGAATAATTTCGGTCTGCACCGAAAAGTTTGCATTTCTGTATCAATTAGCAGGTTATTTTCACTCCCTCCCATGCCTTCACATCCTGCACCTGCCACTGTTTCAGTTTCTTCACATGATCTCCATTGAAGCCCTCTGTGTGAAAAGAAACTCCTTGAGCCTCTATGTCACCTTTGAGAAGAAACATATCATAATATCTTACAGAGAGATCCTTCCAAGCCAACTTATCTAGCCTTCCATTGAATTTCAGATATTTTAAGGGGCAATCTCCTCTGAATCAAGCTGCTCAAACAGCCCACACCCAGGAAGTTGCTCAGGGGCTGCAATGATAATATGATAAAGCTCGATCTCAGGAGTGTACTGAACCAGAAACACCAACTTTGTCACAGAATTGGCACGATCTCCACAGACATCTCATTAATCCGTATGGACTTCTCCAAAATGACTGCGAGAATAACGGAGGTCGAAACCACTGCGGCGGCGCTGTCCACAGACAAGGCTGCCCTACAACACCAGGTTCGCAAATTGGAAGGGGACAATAAGTTGATCCTGGCTAAACTAGACGACCAGGAAAGATGCTCACGGCATAACAATGTGCATGTCATTGGTGTGCCAGAAACTGTGGGGAGGCCAGCCTTGGACCTTTTTGTGGAAGAGTTAGTCAAGAACCAGCTACAGCCACGAGGGCTCTCTAACTTCTTCTCAGTGGAAAGAGCGCATCGCGTCCCGGCTGTCAGGCCCCGGCCGGGTGCCTTCCCCCCCCCCAGACTTATACTGGCGCGCATATTTAACTTCCGAGATCAGGATGTGATCCTGCAGGGATAGCCCACCTATCCGTGTTGATAACTGTGCTATCACCCTCTATCCCGACTATACAGCTGCGGTGACCAAACAACGACGCAGTTTTCTGGAGGATAAGAAGGAACTGCGCACCAGGGAGCTCAAATACTGGATGATATTTCCGGCAAAACTGAGAGTCGAGGTGGAGGGGAAAACCTGGTTCTTCACGACACCAACAGAGTCCCACGAATGGCTGGAGGGATAGCACCCGGCTGCAGGACATAGGAGGACCGGTAACCACCAACAGCGCCGAGAGACGGTGACACAACTGGCCGGATCCAGAGAGTCCAGCGCAACGAGAGACTGAGGACGTATTCACTACGGGATTGGCAATGGGCGTTATGGTTCAGGTCCCCGGACCCAGCTAGCAACAACTATCGCTGACACATTGGAGACTTTACGAGAGACTGCCCTTATGGTTGCTATAATACATCCTAAATGGTTAATATGCTTATGCTGTAGTGGCTTGGACAGCCGCCCCTGCAGCCATGAACGACGCGCCTCCACACATGCTGAAGGCCGCAGTAACATGTTTGTCAAGGGAATGACTTCCGGGGATTGCTGGAAGACTCTCCCCCTCACGCAAGTACAAGTTATGGGACAGAAGCACTCTGCTCAGTTGGGGTCGCAGGTAGTTCTAGGTCCGCCTGGCAGGGAGGCAGGGTGGGGGGTGGGGGATGGGGATCAGTTCAAGTTTCTTAGTTTGTGTTTCTTGTTCCAGATACACGGTAATTTGAGGAATGATGTACATTGTATTAGACAGGCACTTATGTCACGGAACGCATTGAACTTGATCACAGATGACGTCACATATGCTACAAACGGCAACCAAACCAGACGACACCAACACCCAAACCCTAACTCCCCATGCACTGGGCCCCCCCTTACTGTTATATCTTGGAATGTTAATGGGTTGGGTGACAAGATCAAAAGGGGATTGGTCCTACAAAATCTCAAACGCAGAGCCCCAGCGGTGGCTCTGCTACAGGAGACGCACTTGGTGGGTTCGACGTGCAAGGCCTTAGATAGATGGGGCTTCAAAATGGTGGCACACTATGCATTCACCTCTGGTTCCGGAGGGGCGGGATCCTGATTCATAAAAGCTTCCCCCTTATCATAACTGGGTCCTGGTCGGATGATCAGGGACGCTTCGCAGCAATATCTTGTCAGTGGGAGGAGTGATCCTATAATTTGGTGTCGATCTACATTCCACCTGAACTCCACCAGACAACCTTTCCAGCCCTGGGTAGATTTTTACTGACATTACCACAAGGGGAATTGATTGTGGGTGGCGACTTCAATGTCATGGTAGATGCCTCTATCGACCGCGAACCCCCCAGAGACCAAAGTAGCACCACTCTTCAGTTGAAGGAATTCATAGTCGCGCTGAGACTCGTTGACACTTGGCGCACCAGATTCCCAATGGAAAGACAATATACCTTCCACTTAGGGGTCCACAATAGCCTATCGAGGATAGACTACATTTTCACACTTGCAGCGGGCCTAGAGAGGGTCCTGGAGATAATACACTTGCCTAGAGGTATTTCTGACCACTCACCAGTCCAAATTAAATTTACATCGCATATCCCGGGGCGGAAACAGGTTTTTCCACTCTACCCCGGTTATCTCAAAATCCCCAAGATACGAAAGGGTCTGCTTAAGGCCACTGGGCAATATTTTGTGGAAAATGAACACTCAGTCGCATCCCCGCCCACCCTGTGGGAGGCATATAAAATGGTGATAAGGGGTCATGCAATATCATTAATTGCCAGACATAAACTGGAACAGCGACAGCACTTAGATACCCTGGAACAGGGAGTGTCGGAGGCTGAGGGTGAATATGCCGCAAACACTAATGACAACACGGCACACAACGTGACTCTGGCGCAGCAAGAATACAGGGCCTACGCATGGGAAGCGGTGAGGGCTAGGCACTCCGCAACGCAGCAAACACGCTCTATGAAGTGGGGGACAAGACACGGGCAGGCTCCTTGCATGGCTAGAGAGACAGGAGAGAGCCAGCCGCTGGGTTTCACAACTACAGTTAGATGACAGTACTGTCACTACGGACCCACAGCAGATAGTGAGCACCCTAGCGGCCCACTACGAGAAGGTATATACCCCTGCAGCCACTGCTACCGTTGCGGACAATCTGGCCTTTCTCCGTGACATCCGACTGCCCACATTGTCGCATAGTGCAGCACAAGACCTGGAGGCTGACCTGACATCGGACGAGCTGGCGCTGGCGCTAGGAGCACTACACACGGGAAAGGCGATGGGGCCCAATGGCATGCCGATAGAATTCTATAAAAAGGCGGCCACCCCACTTATGCCACACTTGCTAAATATGTACTATAACAGCCTGGACAGGGGTGAATTGTCATGGGACAGCGCCTGGCGACGATTGTCGCAATTCACAAGCCAGGCAAGCTGCCACAAGACTGCATGTCGTACCAGCCGATTTGACTGATAAATGCAGAAGCGAAGATATTGGCCAAAACATTGGCGGTGTGGATGCAGCCACATCTTACGATGACGTTGGTCCACCCGGACCAATCTGGGTTCATGCCAGGCCGTAGCACGTCGCTCAATCTGAGGCGCCTATGCGGAGTCATGGCGCGTATACCTACCATACAAGAAGACACTGTTATTCTCTCTTTAGAGGCCCACATGGAGTTTGATCTTGTCGAATGGCCCTTTCTTTTTGTGGCCCTTCAGCGTATGGGTTTTGGCCCCAAGTTCTGTGTGAGGGTCTAATTGTTATATACTAAACCCCTGGCACAAGTAGTGGCGAACGGCCGAATATCGAACAACTTTCCACTGGGGAGGGGTACTAGGCAGGGCTGCCCTCTGTCACCGCTCCTATTTGCATTGGTATTAGAACCACTGGCAGCTTGGATAAGGCAAGACCTGGTTATTCGAGGATTGAAATGGACCATGGGGTGGGAAGACCGTATTTCGCTCTATGCGGACGACGTGCTGAGATATATGGCATCCCCGACGCGATCCATTGTTAGCCTACTGGACATCTGCGCTACCTACAGGAAAGTCTCTGGATACAGTATAAACTGGGCAAAATCACTCTTATATGTATTGCATGGCCCCTCTCCATGGCTTCCGCCGGGCTGTGACCTCCAAATAGCGACCAGAGGGTTTAGATACCTCAGCATGTATATTACGCCTCAGCCCGCACACTTCATTGAAGAAAACCTCATGGGGCCACTGCAGAGATTTCGTCAAGATGTAAAACACTGGAGATCGTTACCATTAACACTGCTGGGGAGGGTGGCCCTCTTAAAAATGATGGCGCTACCCAGATTTATATATGCCCTGCAAAACACCCTATTCCCGGTCCCCCACGCATATTTCAAAGCGATTGACGCTGAAGTCACCACTCTTCTATGGGACGGAAAACCCGCTCGTATAGCAATGCACAAACTAGTGCGGAGCTGGTACGATGGGGGCATTGCTTTGCCCAATATCAAACTGTACTATTGGGCCTCGCAGCTCATGGTCATAAACCAGTGGCTGCACGCCTCTCAGGAGGAACCAGCCTTTCGCATGGACAGGTATGCCCTTTCGGCAGATCACATTATGGGTGCCCTTTACAACACCCCACGGGGGTCCACCCTTACGGGTCCAACAGCCCGCACTGTTCGGTTATGACACAGTGCGCAGCGAGCACTGGGATGGGAAGGAGTTTTAATGCAGGCCACACACCACTCCGGGAAACCCGGCGGCTAGGCAACCTACGTCACACCAAGGGATTCAAACAGTGGGACCTCATAGGTGTCTCTAAGATAGGAGACCTGTGGAAGAAAGGAGAAGTCGTTGCTTTCGCTCACCTAAGGTATGCATACGGCATGGCGCCAACGAAAACATTCCAATACATGCAGATCAGACACGCACTTATGGAAGATATCCCACCAGGAACACAGTTACCAGAGGCCTCACCTTTAGAGGACAGACTCTTTACTGACCACATGTGTAAAAAGGCCATCTCCCAGACCTACCAAAAATTAATCAACAATCAAACAGACCATACACTGACCCTGAGGAACCGATGGCAAACAGACACCAGAGACTTAGACGACACTGACTGGCAGGAGGGACCCGCGTCACCACGAGAGGTTGTGATCTCCTCCAAACTCAAACTAGTGCAGCTAAAAATCCTCCACCGCATGTATTACACGCGCATTACACTGCACCGACTGGGAAGATCGGCCACACCCCTCTGTTTGAGACAATGTGGCCTTCCGGGCACGTTCTATCATATCCTCTGGGAGTGTCCACGGGTCGCACCCTACTGGGCATCGGTCATGAGCACGATCTCGCGGGTGGGTGGAGCCACTGTCCTGCCAGAGCCAAAAAGGTGTCTTCTTAATATCTGGGAGCCCACCAACTTAAACCTAAGAACTCAAGGCTGAGCGACCCTAGGAATGATGATTGCTAAGCGCAATTTAGCCTGTATTGGGGAACAGGGTTGATTCCCACTTACCATAAGTGGAGCTGTGATATGGACAGTGCAATGGTAGCGGAACGAGCAGTTTATATGCATAGAGGCTGCCACCGGAAATGGTCGAAGGTGTGGGGTAAATGGAACAAATTCCGAGGCAATATATGCGACCCCGCGCAGGAGGATTCAATATCTGATGTCAGTGATTAAGTGGACGTATTGCAATGGTGTGTCATGCTCGACTATACTGCTCCGTGACGTGCTACAACTGAATAGACCTCTTTCATATTGTTTTAATGACGAACGGGTTCTTCTCAACATTTTTTCCCTCCCCTGTGTACTATCGTTATTTTTAATGCTTGTTGTACGTACTGCAACGATAAAAGATCAATAAAATATTTTATTTAAAAAAAAACTTTGTCACAGAATTGATGGACAGGAAGGGCCTGCTCAAAGAGGAAATGTGAAGGCTGTGGAAATGTGGATTTTCCTGGTCAGTTATGTCCCCTATCTTGGACCCCAACGGTTCTATATGCATGTTACAAGTACATGTATGTTCCCTCCAGTTCCAGTTTCTAAGACGCAAACATATGTGTGTCTACCGTCAACATGTTCTCTGTCAGATCCGCCATCAATGGGCTGGATATTCGATTCCTAAGTATAAAAGGCCACCGACTTTATATGGCCAAGTTACTCCATTTTTACAGTTCAGGCGAGTAGGCCCGATTCTGTCCTCAAAGCCTTTCCCTGCTCTCTGTCTCTGACAGCTTCAGCTTGAGCTCGCATCTGTATCCATGAACTTTGTCCTACTCCCTGTGCAGCTAACGGTGCCTGCCTCGGCTAGTTTTCGCCTGTCTGCCAAGAAGTTGTATTTCACCTTCGAATTATCTATTTTGCTCTTCAGCCGATGCATTCTTGCCTAGTAGTTTAAGTAAACATTCCTCCAGTTACCAAGCAAAAGGCCAGGCTTCTCTGTCTTCATGCAAGTGATTCATAGCCCTGTTGCTATGGAAAGTTTTCTGCCCCTCGCATCTCATATAGACACTTAGACGCTTGTACACGCACATAGTCAGTATAGAATAGATTCTGTCCGAGAGTCTCTTCCTTGTGGATAACATAGTTCTTTAAACATAGGATGTTAGATATGATTTGGGATTAGGATGACTTGACCCCAGACTTCTCGTCTCCACATGTAGAGCTAAATGTCAAGTCCCCTTCACCCCCTAGTTACACGTCAATTACACGTCATGCTGCTGCGCGCGCATCTATGCCAAGTATTATCTTATAGATCCACCTATGTCTGATAATGCAAGCCAATTATGTTTCTTTTATTCCTTATTACGCCTAGTTTCGATTATGTCACTGTCACGTCATTTTTCTTATCAAATGTTACGCCTTCTACATTCGTTTCATTGTAATGCACTTATTATAAAAATGTATGTCTGTTAATAAGTTGTTGTACTTCACTTCCTGAACCCTCGTGGTGACGGAACCTGAAGGCCGCCACTCGAGTCGGCCATTTTGAATGGAATAAAGCCCATTAGAAAACCTCTTATACCACGGATTCTGCCTCTTGTTATTTTGAGCTATTTACTTTAATTTAAGATTCCGCATGAAATTCAGTCCGGTAATATTTATTTTATTTACCACATAATGGCGCCCGAATAGGGACACTTTCTCATCTCACGCGCCGGCGGTGCGTTGCAGGCCCGGTCTCCTGCCACAGCTGGACGGACCATAAACGCGTACCAGCAGGATTTCCTGTAAGCTCCCTCCGGTCAAGCGGGGGCGACTGAGGCTGCGATCAACCCAGACGAGGCGGTGAGAAGTGCGAAGTATCCCGACCAGAGCCTAGCTGAGAGAGCAAGATCCGAGGTATACAGAGGCCCACCAGGTTTTCCGAAATTCCGACGTCCAGAGGGTCCGATGTCCGCAGTTATCGAGTCCTGTCCATTCTCTGAGGCCTTCCGTTTCAAGGAGCTACTCGGTGAGTACCATCGCCGGGGAGGCATGTTGACGTGCACATAGGTTGTGCCGGTCAAGACGGATTTGGGTACACAAATCCGGTCTGCACTGTTTAGCAGTGTATATGTACTGTTTAGCAGTATATCAAGTATTCCGAAGTATTCAGTTATTGTCAAGAATTCAGCGTGGTGATTAGTTAAGCAGACTGTCATCATTGTCGACCATTATTAAATGTTTAATGTTTAATGTTTAAAGTATTCAGAAAATGTCTTGCATATTGTGGTATGAATGACTGTTCATTGTTCACTGTTCATTATTGTGTTTCTCGTATTAAGTAAGTTCAAGAGTAAGTATCAGATCAGTTGTTAATATGCCGCTCTTCTCGAAGTTAAGACAGATTACCACCAGAAAAGGGGTGCTTGAAGAAGCAGTTCCTATTCCTCCTAGAGACACTCCAGGACATTTCATGTACCATAAACATGGCATAGATGCCATATTGTTTCTTGATCTATGGGTAGATTATACCAAGGGATTACCGGAAAGTCAAAGGTGGCCCATAGCGGGAACCTGGGATGCAGAGTGCATCATGAAAGTGGAGGAAGAGTTATGGAAAAGAAAGGTCAGACAGTCACAGAAAGACGCTATCGAGTTATGGCGTAAAGAATCTCATAGACGAACAGAAAAAGCACGTAGACAAGAAGAGAGGAGTAAAGAAAGTTCAAATAAAGTTCAAGAAAATCTATTAATTGAGGAAGGTATCCGAGTGAAATCAGAACAAGTAAATAGACAAAGTAATGCTCTTATGAATGGTATGTATCCCCTTCTAGCCGAAGGATTACCTAAGGCTGCTCCAGAGATACCAAAAGACTTGCCACCCCCATTATTTCCAATTAAGGTACATCCAAAAGGGCGTCCCAGAACCGCAGAAGACGTTTTCCTTTCCTCATATCTAGATGATGCAGCCCCCGAGTATGCTAACGCCACACCACATAGACCGTCTGGCGGAGGGGTTCAACGTCAGGATCAGGTATCTGTCCCCGTGCAACAGCAAGTCCCGACGCAAGTTTCGGCAAGCACATCTGTTTCCGCATCTGTTTCCGCAGTCGACTCTACAGGGGTATCGACACCCATAGTTGCTGTGTCACGTTCAACGAACCCTTTCACACCCGACGCCCCAGATGGGGCCACGGGAGGTGCTAGCAGTACTTTTACACCACCTAGAATAAATAAACTTGTCTTTCAAGAGTCAGCACATTCACGTACACCTAAGTTCGTAAGTGAACGTGCGCTTAAGGAACTCCTTGTAAATTGTAGATATGACCCGGTGGTTGGTAAAGAGGATGAAATGGTCCTGGCATCATTACGTATTAGGCGAGCCGCAGAGTATTTAGCAAGGTTACCAGGGATGACTACGCATCTGGATAACATATATCATTTTGTTCAAACAGGACGAGATCCAGGATGTATTAACAGAGCTATGGAATTCCAGAAAGTAGAAATACAGGGGGAACTGTTACGTTTCCTCATAAACTGTGTGATCAGAAATCAAGATCGTCCGGGGGTAGACATGAACGTAATGCTTACTCTTACAAGATGGAGTCAGAATATATCAGAAGGGAGACACGATAAGCAAAATTGTATAATAGCCATGTGCCGAAAAATCCGTAAAGAAATAGAACGTATTCATGCAGAAAGATTGGGAACAGACGAGTTTGAGCAAGATGAAGTGTCCGAATCAGGGGACTCTGCAAGACAGTCAGAGACCATAGCCTATGTAGGCAGAGGAAGATCCTGTGAAAATACTAGATGTTTTTCTGATCCCATACATTCTGTATGTCCAAATAATAGCAGAACGTATCCAACGCCTGTAATAAATCTGAAGTCTCCTGAACATTCGTTTCAAGCCGCAGATAAAATACTACGAGAACGAAGGGGTTACCACCTCCTCGATTCCATGGATGAGCAAGAATTAGCCAGATCAGCCGTTCACTGGATCGTTAGTCCTGAAAAATATGGTGATGAGACCGTAGCACACACGTTTCTCAATCTCAGTACAGATGAACAACGTTTAGCTGGAATCTATATGATTCAGCAACTCCTCATATTATATAAGAGCCAACATGCTGATCCTGGTCCTTTACCTGATATATTAACGGAACTACTCACGAACAGATGGAGAGGTTCTAGTAACAAGTTAATTAAAGAGATATTAGTGTCACGTAAACAGTATGTCCTTTTTGTAAGTCCGGATTCTCTCTCGCTGCCCCATAGAGAAAGAACGCCGTACTATATGGATAGACAAAATCCTTTACGAGAAGTGCACCCAATAAAAGGCGAAGACAATGAGTTTCACCGTGTATTTGTTTACACACCCATATCAAAAATGGAATTATTAGAAATGAAGAAAGTAGTACCTAGCCATGATAAAGACCCAGCGGGTTTCCACCGAGAAATTAAAGACATGTTACTGATGGGAGAGTACACCTTTCCTGATATTATGACGATATTAAAGGTGCTTTTGCCTGCTGGCATTTATGAAAAACTGAAAGAAAAAGAGTGGGAAGTGGGAGACCAAAAGATAGACTGGACAGCATTAGCAGAGGAAGAAAGGGGCCGAACTGCAGGTTCGGGGCTCGGGGATAAAGTTAAACTATTACCAGGTTTACTAGTACAGGTACTGCCACGTTTATTAACTACAAAAAAGGAAGATTGGGGTGCAATCACAGCCTGCAAACAAAAGCAAGATGAAGACACAAGCGATTATTATGCTCGATTTGAAAAATGTTTTGGTATAAATAGTGGTATAAAAGCAAGTAGTGACTCATATCCACATTTATTTGTGACAAAATTAGTGGAAAATGCATTACCTCCAGTAAAGAATAGAATATTGAAATTCGAGAGTACCTGGCAAAGTAACACTCCGTCGCAAATGCTACAAATGTTACAGTATCATCACAATAGAATTAGGGATGAACAAGAACACGAGCATAGACGCATGAAGGATACAAAAATGAAAATGCTAGTTTCTCAGACAGTACCAGCAGATGGTCACAAAAAGAGTGTGACACATTCTGGTGATTCTGCAGTTCCTGTAAAAGGAACCTGCAATTACTGTAAACAACTGGGCCATCATGTACACGATTGTCCAGTCCTGAAACGTAATATAGCTACAGGCATTACAAAGGAGAGACCACGATTAGTTAGACAAGATCAGAATGAACAAGGAGCTATGCTGCATGGACAGTCCGTGCCAGTTCAGCAACAGTCCATGCCAGCCTCACAGCAACCCATACAGTTTGTGCCAGCTGCACCACCGTTGCCTGCTACTGCCACACAAACCACAACACAACAAATGTATCAGACTGCACAGTATGAATACCCTGAGTATCAGCGTTACGCATGAACCAGCCTAGAGAGGGAAGTTGACTTACCGCTTATCGAGATTCCGGTAGATCAAGAAGGACCTTATGTACATAGTGAATTATTAGGTCAAGATAGAAAATTCTTACTCGATACAGGGGCAAGTCGAACAACCATAAAACGTAGTGAAGTTCCAGGGGCACCCCTCTCAGGCTCTCAAAATGTTTCCCTTGGTTTTTCGGGAAAACCTATTGTTAATGAAGTATCAAAGCCTCTACCGCTTACGATAGGACCTTTGACACGAACTACAGATTTATTGCTTACTAAATCATGCCCAGAAAATCTGTTAGGAATTAAAACTCTGAAAGCACTAGGAGCCATAATATGTTGTTCTCCGGAAGGAGTAAGGTTGTTTTTACGTGATTTTAAAGGTCACTATGTGTCTAGAGACATGGATCCCCGACTACAGACTTTACCAGTACATCTATGGGCACAAGGCCCTACGGATGTTGGCTGCATGAACATTACACCCTATCGAGTCACACTGAAAGCAGGAGTGGTACTACCACGAATGCGACAATACAAGTTACCGCATGATGCTGTAGTGGCTTTGCTGAAAATCATTGATGAGCTAATTGCCCAGGGAGTAGTTGTAGAAACAGACTCCAATGTATGTAATTCACCGATAATTCCGATTCTTAAACGAACTGATCCTACTGCTCCACCAGTGTACCGATTGGTTATTGATTTGCGTGAACTAAACAAGTGTATTGTACCACAATTCCCTGTGGTCCCTGATATATCATCATTGTTGACAGCAATTGATTCCGAAGCAACATTCTTTACTGTAATTGATCTCAAGAATGCCTTTTTCAGCGTCCCAATAGATCCGGAAAGCCAATACTTGTTCGGATTCAGTTTAAATGGGCGCAGCTTTAAATTCTCACGCGCTCCCCAAGGATTTACAGAAAGCCCCAGCATCTACAGCCAAGCACTGAAACGAGAACTTGACAGTATCCACATGCCAGTCAATACAGCACTGCTTCAATATGTCGATGATCTGCTGATCACCGCGAGAAGCGAGCCAGAATGTGAAAAAGCTTCTCTGACAGTTTTACATTTCCTAGCCGACAAGGGGCACAAGGTGTCCCCTTCTAAGCTGCAATTCTGTGTTCAGCGAGTTATTTATCTTGGTCACTCGCTGTCCAAGGAGGGAAGGCAGCTTACACCAGATCGCATCCAGTTAATTGCTAACATGTCAATACCCCAGACACAAAAGGAGGTGCGGGCTTTTATAGGCCTCACTTCATATTGTAGACAGTGGATCCCTCAGTACGCATTTCTAGCAAAACCACTCATTCAGTTAACCACACAGGAGGCAGCCACATCGACTGTTCTCCCTTGGACTCAGGAACATACACAAGCTTTTGAAAGCCTAAAGGAAGCTTTATGTCAAGCACCTGTTTTAGCAACACCATGTTATAGCAAACATTTTACACTCTTTGTTACAGAACGCGAAGGTACTGCCTTATCAGTACTCACTCAGGATCAAGCAGGATCACGCAAGCCATGTGCTTATTTTTCCAGTACATTAGATCCCGTAGCTCAGGCTTTGCCTGCATGCCTGAAATCAGTGGCAGCGACAGCTTTAGCAATTAGACAAAGCGATGCCATAGTATTAGGACACCCATTGACAGTACAAGTACCACATGCAGTAGAGGTTCTTGTGAACCGAACACAAACACAACACTTGACCATAGCAAGACTTACTGGTTATGAACTGACATTGTTTCAACCACACATAGAGATCCGACGGTGTAATACATTGAATCCTGCTACACTATTACCTGTAATTGGAACAGACCCACTAGCTCATGATTGTGTTGAAATCATTGAAATAAAGACGAAACCTAGACAAGACTTGACAGACGTTCCATTGCTAGATCCAGACCTGACGTTATATGTAGATGGTTCGTGTATGAGGACAAGTACAGGAAATTTAGTTGCCGCATATGCAGTCACAACAGACACTGAAGTTATTGAGACAAATTGTATAGATACTTTGTCAGCCCAAGCAGCAGAACTTGTTGCTCTAACACAAGCCTGTATTCAAGCCGCGGACAAGAAAGTCAACATATATACTGATTCACGTTATGCATTTGGAGTCGTACATGACTTCGGAGTGCTTTGGCGGGAGAGGGGTTATTTAACTTCTCATGGAACACATATTCAACACGGGTCCCTCATTCATGCTCTGTTAGACGCGATTCATTTACCGACTGCAATATCAATTATGAAATGTAAAGCACACACGAAGGTTACTGATATCATTTCTCAAGGCAATGATTTAGCTGACAGAACAGCCAAACAGACTGCTCAGAATCGCACATCCGACATGACAAAGCCAATAGTTCAGACACCAACACAGTGTATGACAATTAAGGATCCCACACTTGATGTAATTGACATACAGACACATGCCACAGCAGAAGAAATAAAGAAGTGGACTGAACTAGGAGGGATCCAGACAGATCAAGGATGGATGACGAAAGAGAAATCTGTATGGTTTCTCCCTGATTCCATGGTTCAAGCCATTATAGCTACAGTTCACAGTCCAGCACATTTAGGAGAGAAGGCTATGCTAGACAGCATTCAGCACATTTGGTTCAACAAACATTTACGAGCAGCAGCTAAACAAAAAGTTCGTACCTGTATGATATGTTGTCAGTTTAATCCAGGAAAGAGTGTTCCCGTAGAGCAGGGTGGATTTCAGCCTCCTGACCATCCTTTTGAAGTCCTCCAGATGGATTATATTCAGATGGAACGTTGTCGAGGATTCAAATATGTCCTCGTAGTTGTCTGCGCTCTCTCCCGTTGGACAGAGGCGTATCCCGTATCAGATTACACTGCCCCGACTACTGCCAAGCAGCTAGTTCGAGAATTCTTCCCACGGTACGGTTTACCACGTGTTGTATATTCAGATAACGGCCAGCCTTTCTCATCCGAATTAATGAAACATGTCTCACTTTTGTTGGGATATCAGTGGAAATTCCACTGTGTCCGACACCCCGAGGCAGCAGGTCTCGTGGAACGACATAATCAACTTTTAAAAATCAGATTGTCCAAAATATGTCAGGAAAAAGGTGTGGACTGGATAGTAGCCTTACCAGTTGCGCTATTCTACATGAGAATGGTAGCACACTCTCGAACAGGGCTATCCCCGTATGAGGTGATCTTTGGTAGACCACCGAATATGTGGGGGACGCCTATACCCCGTAAAATAACTGATGTTGACTGTAATATGCTGACAGATTACCTGGCTTCCTTGATGTCTGCACTACAATCTTCTCGTTCACAGGTGGTCGCAGCTTTTCCTGACAACACTGAGGTGAAACCCCATGACGTGGTCCCCGGGGACTTTGTCCTGGTTCGGAATTTTGATAGGAAAAGCCAATTGGATCCTAGGTGGAAGTTGCCTAAGCAGGTCCTGCTGACGACCAGAACAGCTGTGAAGATCGAAGGACGGAAAGGATGGGTGCATTCCACCCATATAAAAAAATTTCATGGACTACCTTCAGATATAGACACTGTGCCCTGCACTCCCTCACAGACTGATTCAAAACTTCCTTTTGTTGAACAAAATGACTCTCAGTGCTATAAACAGAAACTCAGGTCCAGATCTAAACTGTCGGACGATTTGATTGTTTAAGTCCTCTCCAAGGTGAAGCGGTTGAATCTGTCCCGACATGTATCCCTTAGGTCTGAATGATGCAGAGTCCAGAATCATAATGAAACGACATGCTTATTGTAAATTACTGCGTAACCACTGTATTGTGACATTATTAATTTTGTTTTTATTGAGTATTTTAGTAATTATTACGAGTATGATTTTGCACATATATCATCCTGTTTCTAAACGTGTTTTCAATATAACTGATGAACATTCTTTTAGTGACCTACCGCCACATGAGTTGTCCTATAGACTTGCGCTGCGCAATAACACATTCATTAGTATGTTACATCATTCCCATCAGACTAGTAATGCGACAAATTGTTGGGTGTGTGGCCGACTCCCTCCCTATCAGAATAACAAAGGAGTTCTGCCTTTCTTTCCACATCCGTTTACACGCAATGGCTCCTGTGGAGCATGGTTTAGTTTATTAAATTCCATAGACCCAGACACAGCAGTTTATCAACAACATTGGATATGGGGAAATCTAAATCTAGTTTTATTCAAAGTCTGTCACCCTAATAAGGAGGGTCACCCCAGTAGAACAGGAACTGATTTAGAAAATGAAGTGTATAAATTAGGTAATTTTACGCCTAATCTTATGATTTTGAATGTCAAATCCGAAGTTGAACTAATTCTGCCCACTATGTCAGTATTTCCAGTAAAGGGTGAATTATGTGTGAGAAAAGTTGGTTCCATACATATGGGCCATAGCCAATGCGTTACTACAGTAGAATATAGTGATCAAGGCAAATCTTCATTTAGAGCTTCTCGCCATTCCTACTTTATATGTGGTCAGACTGCATATATGCGTCTGCCTCTAGATTGGGATGGTACCTGTTACATAGCATTCCTTCTGCCACCTGTTTTCCTAGCTCCTCCTGATTATTATCGAAATGTTCATTTAGTACACAATAGAGAGCGAAGAGATCTCCCAGTTGTCGATTATACTGAGACGGCATGGGACAAGTATGTAGATTTCAATAAAGGTATCTTTCCCTATATAGGTACAATATCAAATAGTAAGCTGATACGCAGACTCACCAAGACTCTTGAAGCTGTAGTAAACGAGACTATAGCCGCCCTAGGCAATCTGACAGAGGAACAATCAGTGATGAGAATTGTTGTTCTCCAGAATCGTCTTGTCCTTGACGTCATCCTGGCCGATAGGGGCGGAGCTTGCAGGGTCATCGGATCCAGCTGCTGCATTTTCATACCAGAAAATTCGCCATCTGTATATAAAGCTATAACACGCCTTCATAAGATTGTAAGCCAGATACACGAGAATCCAGGCACTTGGACGTGGTCCGGGTGGTTTTGGAGTGTGATATCAGCCTGGGGATGGAGAGTTCTATCCTTCCTAGGTATTGGCCTTCTTATGCTTTTCAGTTGTTGCATATGTTTGCAATGTGGACCAGCGATTTGTGGTCTGTGTGCCACATCGTGTATTCCACATCAAGGTTTTCGCTCAAGATCCCGGAAGAAGAAGGAAGAAGAAATGATGCTCCATGAGCAAATCGATGGAATGATGAAGATTGATGTCTCGTGAAGGGCAAGAAGGGGACAAGGAGGGAATGTGGAAATGTGGATTTTCCTGGTCAGTTATGTCCCCTATCTTGGACCCCAACGGTTCTATATGCATGTTACAAGTACATGTATGTTCCCTCCAGTTCCAGTTTCTAAGACGCAAACATATGTGTGTCTACCGTCAACATGTTCTCTGTCAGATCCGCCATCAATGGGCTGGATATTCGATTCCTAAGTATAAAAGGCCACCGACTTTATATGGCCAAGTTACTCCATTTTTACAGTTCAGGCGAGTAGGCCCGATTCTGTCCTCAAAGCCTTTCCCTGCTCTCTGTCTCTGACAGCTTCAGCTTGAGCTCGCATCTGTATCCATGAACTTTGTCCTACTCCCTGTGCAGCTAACGGTGCCTGCCTCGGCTAGTTTTCGCCTGTCTGCCAAGAAGTTGTATTTCACCTTCGAATTATCTATTTTGCTCTTCAGCCGATGCATTCTTGCCTAGTAGTTTAAGTAAACATTCCTCCAGTTACCAAGCAAAAGGCCAGGCTTCTCTGTCTTCATGCAAGTGATTCATAGCCCTGTTGCTATGGAAAGTTTTCTGCCCCTCGCATCTCATATAGACACTTAGACGCTTGTACACGCACATAGTCAGTATAGAATAGATTCTGTCCGAGAGTCTCTTCCTTGTGGATAACATAGTTCTTTAAACATAGGATGTTAGATATGATTTGGGATTAGGATGACTTGACCCCAGACTTCTCGTCTCCACATGTAGAGCTAAATGTCAAGTCCCCTTCACCCCCTAGTTACACGTCAATTACACGTCATGCTGCTGCGCGCGCATCTATGCCAAGTATTATCTTATAGATCCACCTATGTCTGATAATGCAAGCCAATTATGTTTCTTTTATTCCTTATTACGCCTAGTTTCGATTATGTCACTGTCACGTCATTTTTCTTATCAAATGTTACGCCTTCTACATTCGTTTCATTGTAATGCACTTATTATAAAAATGTATGTCTGTTAATAAGTTGTTGTACTTCACTTCCTGAACCCTCGTGGTGACGGAACCTGAAGGCCGCCACTCGAGTCGGCCATTTTGAATGGAATAAAGCCCATTAGAAAACCTCTTATACCACGGATTCTGCCTCTTGTTATTTTGAGCTATTTACTTTAATTTAAGATTCCGCATGAAATTCAGTCCGGTAATATTTATTTTATTTACCACAAGGCGAAGAGGAGTCTCTCACCACTTTATGACTCTGGCTCTATGCCCATTCACTGATCTATATTGTTATTGGATGTTCACATGCTATTTGATGCCTACATGCTTTCCTGCTCATTTGGCAGCAACACTGCTAGCTTATGCACATACGCCAATGCTATGTAATATCATTATGCTAGTTCTATATTCTTTGAGCTCACTTCCCGCCAATAGTGGCACATTATATCTTCCTGTAGTTTAACTTGCATGTGTTTAGACGCATGTATCTGTTTGTATCTTATATGTAATTCATGTACCCTGAAGTCCTTATGTAATGTAACTGGTTCTAATGTAAAGCGCTCTGACACCTTTGGGTAAAGTATGCACTGTATAAAAACACATAAATAAATAAATAAATCTATTGGGCATTATGACTCAGAGTAAGGAAACACAATCTAAATGTACATTTATTGATATGGTATTGTGTTTTTTAGCGAAGATTGATTGTGGCACACTCTAAATCAATTACAGCCCAAGACTAGAACAATGGTTGCATGACTTGTTGAAAAGGGAGTCAGCTAAAAATGCTGTCCTGAATAACAGGGAAAATTGATACAATAAACGGAAGAGGTACTTCGGACTGAGCCGTATGTATTGAAGCTAGGTGCAAGGACTTAGATCTACATAAGGTAAGGAATAAATCCTGTGCTACTTATACTATTGCGTATTATATGATGGAGGTTAGGACAGGTAAACTGCACGTGCACCCTATATTGTGACTTGAGGTGAGACTCGACCTTCTTGTGAGTCGAACGGAGGAGATACCATTGTTGACACTCTGACTTCCATTCAAACCTCCGAGAAAGACATCAGATTCAGAGGATTTACAAATTCTGCTCGAGAGATATGGTGCTGAGTACCCCCAATAGCTGATTATAGTTCAAAAGGTGAAATATATTACAGCGACGGAAAAGAAAACGAACGCCCACAAGGATGATAGTTGCACTTGCATATAAGATGTGAAAAATCGGGATGTTTCTCTACTGTGCTATTTATTATGTGAAAAACGAATAAAACATTAAAAAAATAACTTACAATAACACTAAAAAAGGGCTTTTAAAAAAACCTCTTTATTGGCAATTAAGCAAAGAGGAGTTCACTCATCAGTATACAAGTACAAGGGTAATCAATACATTGGAAACATCGAGTAGCAACAGTAGCAACATACTGTACAAAGCGGTGTAATTTAAATATACAGGAACAAACTCACCCGCCCGAACCCACCCGCCTTCGAAAAACAACAAACAACCTAAGGCACTGAGAAGTCAAACGGCAATTTTGCATGCATCAACCCAGTCAGAGCTAACTAACTGCAGGTATCATGGAGGGGGAGGCAGGTCCGAGCGCTCAATGGTCCGTTCTCAGATTTAGTCAGTGGCGGCTGGCACAGATCAAGGGTGGCAGGGCGGAAGCCGGGGTGGGAAGGGGCTAAAGAAAAAAACAAAACCTACCTCCTCGCTGCGTCTGTCCTTGTTGTCCCTCGTCATTGCTCCAGCCAGAAAAGGACACACCCAGCCTCCCTAAGCCAATCACAATGCTGCAATGCAGCATTGTGATTGGTCTGAGCACCATGGTTTGGCGCTCAGCCAGGGAATGAGAGCCTGGGCATGCAAAGTGCGCATGACTGTTTGGCTGGCCCGAAATGGCCGGCAAAACATTCATGCGGACTTTACAGAGTGCCCACCACTTCTCCCCCGGCTCTGAGAGCAGAGCAGCCCTGCCCCACCCCGCCAAGCTGCGGCAGCAGGAACAAATAAAGTGATGATAACAAGTTATCATCATTTTATTTTTCCTTTATTTCCAGTGCTGAAAGCAGTGAGTCGACGCGCCTCCACCTTAGCGGAGGAGCCGCCACTGGATATAATACTCCAATTCGCAGCACTCCATCACTGAGAAAATGGAGCCTTCAGCGATGTTCATTTGGCATATCTTCAAATGTTAGATTCAAGAAAAATTGCCAAAATAGGGTATCTGCAGAGACAGAAGATATGGCTCATGGACCCAGATCTACTTAGATTTCACAGAATGGAGCATAGCAACCACATTTGCTGTGCTGCATTGCGTAAAAGGAAAAACACAAAGCAGAGCGATCCCTTCTAAGAGTGGCATGTTCCTCTGCACTTGCGCAACAAACAGGCTGATGGATTAAACCCAGATCAGTTGACTGGGGGTGAGTGCTTGCAATGTTCAACACTCCGTCCATCATTTCCTTTGGTTTTTGCCTTCCATGACGCACAACCTCGCACCATGGCTCAGAGGCGAATATGTGCACTTCAGCATAGAATCTGTACTGGAAGCATGCACTTCCAGTACACTTTACCATTCATGGACGACCGCAGAAGGGTCAGAGACATTGGACGCATGCTGAGCATTTCAGCATCACACATGCACAGCGTCAGATTCTGGGGGAAATCAATACATTCCCCTTTGTGCCTGTTGCCAGTGCGTACTTCCACTAAGCATTATTCTTTATTGATTTTTTTTCAGAATACGAAATAACTTAAGGCAGGCATGCCCACCAATTAACCTTCCCAGGCCCAGCCACCCCACCCCATACAGCTGCTTTTCCACGCGAACCTGGACCCATTTTGTGTCCTCCTGGATCCCTCCCTTTCTTTCTAGACTGTCTTATCTCTCCTGCATCGAAGTGTCACATACAATATCACTCCAATCCCAGAGCCCTGCCACAATTCGGGCAGGTCCGGTAGGTCTTCTTATCCAGAAGACCCAACACTGTGAGTTTTTTCAGTCAAATTAGTCTTCTGTGGTGTGAAATATGTCCTTACGAAGGTCCCAGTTAGAAGATAAAAAACACAAAGGGTAAAACAAAACCTCCTTGGCAATCTTGTGGGTCCTGATTGGACCTGAATATTAATACTGAAGCAATTAGCAAGGCATCTAACTCCCTCTGACGCCAGGGAATAGAAAATAGCCAGGCATAATCTGCAAAGTGGAATCCAATACACGTTCCAACTGCTAGAAGCAAAACGTAGGGTCATAAATAAAGCAGAGGCAAAAAATACACAGAAAAATCAGGGAACAGTGCGGCGGTCTCACCTCTACAAGACCACCACACCCGCTAAGGATCCGCGATCCCTGGCGGTGACGCGACGGTCAGAGGCTCCAATATGCTTGGCGGTGCTGCAGCGGCACCACCAAGCATATTTAGAGTTTCCTCACCACCACAGTTTTCATGGCGGTGAGGCTGCCATGAAAACTGTGGTGGTGAGGAAACAAAGGGGACCCTACAGGGCCAAGGGGTGCCTGCAGGCGGCACATGTTGTGCCCCTCTGTGCGCATTCACACAGTATTCCAGCACGGCATGGACTTTACTGTGCATGCCATACTGTAACCGGCTTTGGCATTCCCATTGCGGTGCCTTTTTACCAAGCACTGCAGCGGGAACGCTAAAGGACCACCGACCAGACCAGGAGAAAACTCCTAATCTATTAGACGGTTTGACTATTGGGTTGACTGGGTTTGGCGGTCGTGGAGCAGGGTGTTAGGGTGGCGACCCAAACTAGTAATCAGTCCCATAGTGTTTTGTCTCCATTAATACAAAATACTTGAGAGAACATCAATGAAATGTGCACAAAGCCTACAGAATAAAGTAAATAGCCAAACAATTATAGAAGATTGACCAGTGTTATGCACATCAAAAACTATTTATATTTCATCAAAACTGAAAAAGGACATTCACCCATTTTAGAAGCCTGAAGAATGGAAATACATGTTTTTCCATTGTATGTAATGGATGTGCACTCTGAATATCGAATCCAGAATATCAAGGCATCCAAATATTAAGGACAAAATATTGAATCTAAAATATCAAAAGGTAATTATAGATTTTCTAAACCTATCTCCACATACATGTACCTTGGTGATATGAAAGTATTGAAGGTAGTAGATGTGGAGTTAGGAATAGTACATTTATACTTCCCTGCATGCACTTACCTTTCCATATGTTGTCCCTTGATATTCTGTCCACAATAGTCTTGTATGTGGATATTCTCGGACTCGATATTCAGTAGAACGATCTATGAACAGCAGACTGAACCTTGAAATTAAATATGTTATTAGGAGTTCAAACATTTATTAATTGTAGGCATGTTATACTTAAAGAGTAATGTATACACACCATTTAGATGTGTTATGTATTTGTGAGGTTTGTGTAAATTCAGTCTTTGACCTCGATTACAAATGTCTCTTTATTTTGCGATCCTTGAACATCTTCTGTTTCTGCAGCGATTCAATAAATCCCGCACCCATTGAGCTTCCCCCTGTTCAACTTGGCAACCTGCTAAAATGTAACAGGTGAAAATTGGCACGGTAAATACCGATGCATGCAGATTTTGTTGCAGAAAGCACCAAAATCTGCATGGTACTTCACATTGTGTGGGGAAGTAGGGACTATTCATCAGCCCTCATAAATTCCAATCCCCAGGGTTTCAGGGCTTTTTTTAGGTGCAAAAAATAGCCCAACACTGTGAGGGAACTCAGAGAAATCCGAGATAATTTTCTTCGAGCCTTCACCTTGCGAAGCCTGGAGCAAGTGGTGGCCTCAGGATATGCCCCCACCTACTGCCCCAGTAAGCACTGTGAAGAACCTAGGAGTCAAGTTAGATGCTAACCTGTCCATGCAGGCCCAGATCCAAACAGTAGCCTGCACCTGCTTTGGTCTGTTAAAAATGTTGAAAAACGTCCTTCCTTTGCATCCAGTTAAGTACAGGACGACTGTGGTCCAAGCATTGATTGTATCAAGGCTGGACTACGTCAATGTCCTGTAGTTAGGCCTACCAGACTATCTGCTGAACCGCCTGCAGGTAGTGAAGAATGCGGCGGCCAGAGCAATTCTCATGGTAGGTTCCAGAGAGCGCATGTCCATCCACCTGAAGTCTTTGCACTGGCTGCCGGTCCGGAAGCGGATTCTGTTCAAAGTTTTAGCTTATAGGGCCCTACATGATACGGATGCCGTAAAGTTTTACCTCTCTCGTTTGGGTGGTCGCTCCTTTCAAGTCCTGGCCTCCCGGCTATGGAATGAACTTCCATTTGCCCTTAGGCAGGTGCAAGATCTTTTGACTTTTAGGAAACAGTTGAAAACCCGGCTTTTCCTGCAATAGCACGGTCGGCCTCCCCCTATCCTAGCAAGGCAGGAGTACTGACGCCTGTCTCGTGGTCTTGTAGCTCCGGGACACTCTGTGGAGTAGCCATGTGCTTTATAAGCCCCTATTTACGTTACATCAGGGCTTATGTAGATGGAGGCACTTATTATATTAATAATATTAACTATATAGTCAGTTGTACATATATTTAATGTATGCATAAACACTTACCAACAATTTTATTCTACGCTGGTGGAAAGGATTCAGGTTCACTTATCCCAGCCACACTACTGGGAAAGTGAGACCCTCCACTATTTTTATATATTTATAATAAAATACTTACCTTGAGGCATGGCGTCCTCCTACACCAGTCATCTCCCTTCCAGGCCGGCTCCAATGCGGGACCAGGAAACTGCACTCACCAATCCTGGTGCGTCTCTCAGTATGAGAGATGGGTCAGGATTGGAGGGAGTGGCCTCCCGTTGATTTCCCAAGAGCACTGGAGGCCTGCGCTTTCTCTAACCCAGCTGTCTAAGACAGCTGGGTTAAAGAACTGAACTTTAAAATGCGCATGTGTGGCTGGCCGTCCCAAGAGGGATGGCCAAAGAGACATGCGCATTTTAAAGCGCACTGTCACAGCTCCCTGTTGCTTCCACTCAGCAGCACTGGCCCCACCCTGTCCTGTCACTCACTTCTGAATGGGTCGGTGGCTCAAAAATAAAATGGCAATAAATAAACTTTATTACCATTTTATTTTTCAGCTCTGGCCTGTGGTGCGTCGCTCCTCTGCTCAAACAGCCTCTGATCTCACACAATGCTCCTGGTGTAACTCAACTCACCTTCCTTTCTTGCTTGCGAGCACCTGACATGCAGCACCACACATCCACCCTTTTGCGTCATACCTCCGCAAGTTTTCAAGCTCTTGCATTTCAGCGGGCACCCAAGACAATAAACTGTAGTCCAAGGAACTCCTCCATGGGCACGTTGCAATGAACTAGGCGTCACACATTGGCAGCTGTTCCGTCTGACCCCCTCTGGCAAGCTCTGTCTAATTAAGAGGATGGGGAGTCAGATTATATGATATTTGATCAAACTCCATCTCTGCCATTATGAGAATCCTCTCATTGGTGCAACCTCCGAAGGAGAGAACATTGGAAGGGCTGTCCAAGGTCAGTCTTATTTAGGACGCTCCACCAGCACCACGACCACTGGCTTTTTCCCTCTCCAGATATGCAATGTGCTGAGCGCAAATTCCTAATACACTTCAGGGAATAGTTCTTGCTTTTTCTCACTTTGAAGGTTAACAGATTTGGCACGTCATTATGGCATGGGTGACCCACAGTCACTGAATCCGCTCCCAGCAGAGATCTTTGAGCTCCTTTGAGAGAAACAAAAGCCACCAGCCTGCTGGAAAGCTCTAAATGCCTAAGACTAGACGGCCTCTCAGCCTCGATGAAACGTGTTGCTAGACCTTCTGTAAAAAATACACTCTGAACTGGAGAACCTATTTTCTTTTGACCGCCACCATTGTAGGGGAGGGGGGGGGGGGAGGGGGGAAGGGGTGGTTTCTTTTCCTTTGGTGCCCACTACTCCACGGTTGGGAGTGGTTATGACTCGTTGTATTTTTTTGTGCAACACCTTCTGATTAGAAGAGATTTAGGACGAGCCATCACAAAAGAAAGATGGGTCCTTGTCTTACTTTGTTTGCTTTTACGTACGGAACATAAGCATGTACTCTAAGCCCCAGTAATGCTAGAAATGGTATCCTTTAGTTAAGCACTATAATGAGAATAGGTCAGGGACAACACTTAATGCTGTGTAATTCTGCACAGTTTACGGCCTGTCAATTTTTTTTTACTATTATTTTTTTTTCGCAGATCAGAACTTGTTGGTAACCTCATAAGCTGTGTTAAGTCAAAGTCCTCAATAAAAATATGTTTGATAAAAAAAAAAAATGAAGTTTATTTTGGGTATGCAGTGGTGTCACGGTTAACAGACCATTTATTGGCAAGCACTACATCCTATTCCTGCAATCATCTAGGAGCGGAAGTCTAGCTTAGGTTCTGTCTTTGTTCCAACCCCAAACATTGCCTCTCTACATGCAGACATTCTGTATCTTCTGTCAAGGTAATACATCATCTAAGTGTTTATTTCTCATTTTCTTTTAAGTCACGCAATTTTCGCCTTTCCATAGCAAATTGGTCAAATAGATGCCCCTGAGACAAACATTCCAGCACCCTGAGATTAATCACCTCAGATGGCAGTTCATCAGGAGCCATGTTTGCCAGTTCTGATGTATGTTAAGAAGGGCTGTTCAGTGCTCCAGAGTACAATTTAGACAACATTCACAAGCTAGTCAATGCAAATAGACACAGTGGTTTTGGACCTTGATCACCTGAGAGCAGGCGAGCAGAATCTTTCTCGGACAGTAGTTTATTCTGAACCACCAAGCTTACATATATGGTAAATTCAGATACTACAGGGTCCGGTAAATGATACATGTTAAATAACACGGATTATGAGTTTTTACTGTTACCGCCAAATTGTTATTTTGTACATCTGTTAAATATTTAGTGCATGTGGTAAGTACCAAAAGGGTTATTTAGCGCATGTACTAAATACTGCACCCTATGAATAGCTGTTGCACAAAACATCAGAATATGGCCATTTTCAGGCATTGAAAGTTAATTCCTAGAGAACAGAAACAGCCATAGCAACACACAAAAGGACCTTAGGACTCCCCAGAAGTACACAAACATGTCTTTCCTGTGTGGAAGTGTGCAGACATTCATTTTGTGTGGACTAAGCACCTTGAAACAAGACGAACAGATTCCACTGCCATCCTTTGATATCACTCAGACATCACAAGTAGAAACTAGCAAACCTCTTCCATCATGGACCCATGCAGGGAAAGGGAGTACAAGTTTACAGATCCTGAGCTGGAGGTTCTGGCCAAAGAGGTGGTAAGACATCATGACCGTCTAATGTGCCATCTCATGCTGAAGATGCCACCACAATCAAACAAAACATGCTTGTGGCAGGAGATAATGGTTAACATCAATACTGAATTAACATATTCACATGATGTTGAGAATATTTAAAACAGGGTCTAAACCTTGAATTTGTAGTTGCTTAAGTGATTTGCAAAGCACAAGCACTAAACCATGGTAACTGGTGGTAGTTCTCCATTCCAGCTCTACCTTACGTAGTTGAAAAAACAATCATGACCATCCTCAACATGCCTAGATTGGAAGACATGAAAGAAGGTCTTGAGGCAGAGGAATCCGAGGTAGCCGTCTTGAGAGTTGTAATAGAAGTACATATGTTTGTTAAAAAGGTGACTTGGCTAAAAATCATCATTGTGAAGAGTGGCAGTGTAATTCTATACCCATATTCAAGCTGATCCATGCATATGTCACAAGGGGCAAAAACTCTCTAATGAAACTGCTGACATATTAAGGTTGGACTACCACACTCATAATATACTGTAATCTTGATGATGAATGGTTGATTTGTCTGCCTAGTACCTCAGGGGCGATGTGTTACCACAGTATGACTAATGTTGCTTCTCTTGAGGATCATAACATTATGGTCTTGTCCAGAACATGTTACCACACCAGTTCAATATACACAGATCCACATCAAACAGCATTTGCACATTACAGTTTCAGCACACTAGCTCCTTTCAACATGAGGTCACCAGGTGTACAGGAGTGCAGCCAAGTGACCCTAGGATTTTAGAAATCCGGCAGCAGCCCAGATGTTTGCGTTGCTGGCATTAGCTGTCTGGGTGTCCAATGGGAACTTTATATGCTGCTCACTCACTGTCTGTAAAGCATCCATCACTTAGCAGAGTATTCTGCTAAAGGCTGACTGAGAAATGTCAAACACCAATCCTACTGTCTGCTGCGTGGTGCATGTTGCAAAGAATTCTAGTGATGTTATCATTTTCAGAAAGGAGGGATGGCAGTGGCTCCCTATGTTGGGCTCCAGGGTATCAATTATGATGAAAATATGTTTTGTATGATGCACATATCGAGCCTGTGTATCCTCTGATCTCAAGCTGACTCATATTTAAGGGTTCCAGTCTTACTCTGTCAATCCCGGCTCTTATTCTGTATTGCTGCACCATTTGAAGTCGTTGATTGGTGGTCTGGTTTCCTTACTCATGTTGCATGGTTTGTTGTAGCAGAACATGGACCTGGCGTAACATGATATAGTGGTTTAACAGTGCTGCATCCACAGTGATGTACTGCCGAATGGAAGTATTAGCTGCTGCAATCAACCTGTGAGAGCTTCACCCGTCCATGGCAGTTGAGTGCAGGTGACTGTGAGATTTTATTATTTTCAGCGCAACTATTGCGTGTACTGTATTTTCTTTTTTTTGCATTATTGTGTTGGTCTTAAATTTTTCTATTTTTTTACGGCTTTTCTTTCATTCCATACACTTTCATGACGTTTTACCACCTGATTTTGACTAAAGGTATTTTTAGATGGTATTTCCACTGGTTTTCAATGACCTCTCATACTTGTTTTTGGTGGTATTTACCACATGCATTATTGTTCAAATGGGGTAACGATCAAAGGTGGTAAATAGCACATGCACTAAATAATGCACTTGGACTGCAGACATGCACTATTTAGCAGATGTGCTAAATATCACTTGCGGTTTTTAACTCATGATCAGACGATTTGTTAAAGTCATGCACTATTTACTCTGGTGTGCGGTAAATACCACTACGCTTAACTCTTAACCAAATTCTATGCGTCGTACTGTTAAAGATCACAGAAACAAGTTATTCACCTGCAGAAGTGTGTCAGAGTTTTGGATACAGAGCTGAAGAATATGAAGGGTGATCTAGCTGGAGCAACATTAAAGAGCCTCCTGAAAAGAGCGAAGGACGGATCATGGAACTGTACCACGAGAACTGGCTTAGCAAGCAGGTAGAACCTATAGGCATCTCTAAGTTGTCAAAGATAGGAAGGGCATATATATTTTAAGTGGTGCCTCTGGTTCCAAATACGAGGCTTTATCCTGTGGTGCCTGAATGTGCGAGATATCATTCTGCAATGGGCTCGACAAAGTGATACATTAAAAGTGTGAAACAATTATATCTTCATATTCCCCAACTACACTGCAGCAGTTCTGGGACAGCGCAACTCCTTCCTACAAGCGAACAACAAAGAACTTCAGCTCTTAAGTACAAGCTCATCTTTTCAGTGAAGCTGAAAGTCCTGGATGATAGCTGGATGAAGCTGCATGAGATTTGTTCAAACAATGGACAGTGGCATATGAGAAAAAGACCACTGATCCTTAAAGAAAAGGTCCAAGAAGACCAGCTTGCCGTGGACCCAAAGGAATTAACACACCTCCTGAAATGCAGGGTGTTGACTCTTTACTGAAACACCAACCAAGATGAAATTCTTCTTCCAAGGTTTATTACTCCACCAACAAGTGTATGCCAGGCAACACAAGGCAATACAAACGGTTCTGTCGGGTAAACAATATTACTTCTAGCAAAAAACCTTTCATTGGTTTGCTTATACGAACACACATAGAGACCATGAATAGTATTCAAAACAGCTTTATGAATTGCATCATTCATGGATAACTACTTACAATGGCTGTCAAAAATAAACGTGAAACATATTTGTGACAAAGTGACATATAGTGCTCAGTGCTGTGGTGAACGGTGCGTAATATATACAGTGTGACTTATGGAGGTATTGATAATTTACAAAGGCCAGTCAAGCAAATTTTTGAAACAGTCTGCAGATGGATTGAATGAGTCTTTTATGCAGAGTATTTTCAACTGATCCTTGAAAGAATGTCGACGTTTCAACCCAAGGTAGCGTTACTAGCTAGTCAATACGGGTCTTCATCAGGACAGGGAGTGACAGCCATGAGGAGCCCAATGTAACTCCTGGGGCGGAGTAGATGGATGGGCAAGCAGGAGCAGTAGTATCCTGTAAGACGTAGCTAGGAGTCCGGTAATTGGATATATTCTCTCTCCAAATTGGTTCAAGGGAGGAGATTCATGGAGTTGGGTAACCTCTATATCGCATCTGTTCATGCCCCTCTGCCGCCTTGAATGAGATTCATTCCCTTGTGCGGAACTGCAGGGGGATCACTAATACGATATAGAGGCTACCCAACTCCATGAATCTCCTCCCTTGAACCAATTTGGAGAGAGAATATATCCAATTACCGGACTCCTAGCTACGTCTTACAGGATACTACTGCTCCTGCTTGCCCATCCATCTACTCCGCCCCAGGAGTTACATTGGGCTCCTCATGGCTGTCACTCCCTGTCCTGATGAAGACCCGTATTGACTAGCTAGTAACGCTACCTTGGGTTGAAACGTCGACATTCTTTCAAGGATCAGTTGAAAATACTCTGCATAAAAGACTCATTCAATCCATCTGCAGACTGTTTCAAAAATTTGCTTGACTGGCCTTTGTAAATTATCAATACCTCCATAAGTCACACTGTATATATTACGCATCGTTCACCACAGCACTGAGCACTATATGTCACTTTGTCACAAATATGTTTCACGTTTATTTTTGACAGCCATTGTAAGTAGTTATCCATGAATGATGCAATTCATAAAGCTGTTTTGAATACTATTCATGGTCTCTATGTGTGTTCGTATAAGCAAACCAATGAAAGGTTTTTTGCTAGAAGTAATATTGTTTACCCGACAGAACCGTTTGTATCATTTTGATAATCTGCCCAGGTTCTGAGGGATACTGGGTTACCCCATTGTGATAATAATAGGCAACACAAGGCAGGCACAGAACAAGTTTCCTTCAACTGAGTCTCTCTGCTTCCACTGTCACCAAAGAAGCACAACATTACATCACACAACTCAATGTTGACATAAGATGGTTCTATGAATGCATAGTGAGATCCAGGCCACAACACAGAATATCATCAAAAAAGGAGGCGGTAGCAGTGATGGAAACGGAAAATAGGAACTTGGGCGTAATGGAAACATATTCTACTTCATCTGGCACAAATGTTGGCAATGAAGATTCTGGAAACAATCAATAAGAGATATTAAAATTAATCCCGATGACTACAGATGATAATATTTGATTTGCTCAGGAGTGTTGCAGGTGATGTGGCAGTGACTGATTTCCTCAAATGTCTGTCAACCTCAGCTTCGATGAATTATCTTACGTATGCCTTGGGGAGGTGTGATAACATACAGTTTAAGACATTGGCCCAACTTGAATCAGAATAAAATGGACACTACTCTGAGGATTTGACTCCTGTCTTCCTGACAGGACACGCCAAGAGGGGAGTGGGACTAGGACGCACAAGATTACATGGATTCCCGGAGGACTACTATTACAAAATATCCGTTCCTGGAACAAAAAGGGAATGAGTAATACAGTCAACGTCATAAGATTTACGCATATCTGTGTCAATGTAGGATAGATTTTGCTCTCTTTCAGGAAGTACTCTTATCACAAGTGGAAGGTGTTAGATTTTAGAAGTGGTAGAAGGGTCAATTACTCTGCACATATTACTCATTCTATGCGCAGGGGTTCTTTTGCGCAGTCCAAAAGTTGCGTGGATCCAGGAGGGAGCTAAGTGGTGGTAGATGAGCATTGTGATGGTGCAGATTATTTATGTGTGTATGCCCCATCACTTCACAAGTTGACTTCCAGGAAAAGATGTGAGCACAAATATTGAGGACTATGCACGTCCCCATTTGTGTGTGGGGGGCATGACTTTAATTGTATATCAAATAACAGATCATTCACTCCTTTATTTGCGTCGCAAGCGGAAACAACATCTATGTGATTTTGACATTGGTTACAAGACTAGGAGGTGACAAGCACCTGTAGATAGCTACACCCATAACAGAGGGAGTACTTTTACTCACTAGAATATGGCTCACACGCTACATTAGACATGATCCTTCATAATTCACACTCACATTGTCACCCTATCATAACAGAATATCTGGACAAGACAGTCTGTCCTTTCTTCTTTTACACTCAAACTGGGTGGATATGCAATCTGCACTATGCCGTGGTGCCTACAGCCAGTCTCGCAAAAGGAGAGCGTATTCGGTGATTGCGCAGTCTTAGGAAGGCGACCCAGCATTATTTCAGGGATAATTCAGCTTGATGGACAATGTATTAGTTGAATGGTAAGCTTTTCTGGTGTTTATGTAAGCAGCATGTGCACAATGACATCGAATGGTGTCGGGAAAGTCCTTGCAAGGAAAGCGGCGCAGTTAGAGAATTCTAAGAAGAAAAATTGAGATGAGGAGTGGGAAACGCTGAATCCTGCCAGTGGTTGGCATAAAGAAGTTAGGATATGCGGTCATATTACCCAGGATTACATGGAGTATTTTGCAAACAACACTGGGAAGGCAACATGTCGGGATGGCTCTTGGCACAGCTGATGAAAGCAGAGACACCAAACAGATGCAAAGCAGTCATGGGGGAACTCAGATGGCACTATACTGCAGTCTCAGACTGAAATAAACTCAACTCTAGCAGAGTCCTATCGTGGCTGTAAGATGTCAATATCGCAGAATTATCGACTATGTTAAGGAACTAATCTCTGACAGCGCAATTATGTAGGCTTATGGGAAGAACAAGTGGAAGCAATAGAAGCCCCCTAGCCACTACTGAAATTAAGTCTTCAATTCGGATCACGGGTAGTGACGGCATACCGGACGAATTTTCTTCCCAATAGTAAACCTTATAGGCTCCCAAAGTACTTGATACATACAATTCAACATAATTCATGGACTGTCTTTCTTCAAATAGGGCAGGAGCTATTATAGTGGCCATATCCATCTGCATAGGGATTTTTTGGAAGTGACCTCAATCCACCCTGTGTTTCTACTTAATCCTGAAAGTAAAATTCTCAGGAAGGTATTAGCTAACAGACTAACCTGACATGATACATCCTCATCAGCTGGCCTTAGTGTTGGATAGCAACACCTCTTAGAATATAGAAACGTATCTTATCTGTTGACCAATTCATCTATAGAGGCCTGGCTTCCATTGATGTAGACAATGCCTTTGATACACTTCATTGGATTTATTTGTTCACAGTTATGGAAGAAGTAGGTGTTAGGGAGAATAGTATAGCATGGATTAAGTTACTTTATGTGAAACTCACAGCTGGGGTAAGAACTACCCGCATACTCTTGGAAGCCTGGCAAGTAGGAAGGGGAACTCAACATAGATGCTCCTTGTCTACTTTTCTATTCCAAATAGCATTTGAGCCATTGTTGTCAGGTATTCCCAGAAAAGAAACCAACAGAAGGTGATATTGAAGGACTTTATACATGCAAACTCCCTATATGTGAAATGTGGTTGATGTGTTATTTAATCTCTACAATGCTGCCACTGATTTAGACCCAAACACGAGGACACTTACTGGGTGAGTCATTAGGCTTATGAGTAATGAAAGACAAGTCATGTCTATTTCCACTCAGAAGGCCAGAATTCCTACATATATCACAACCTTGATTTTGTCTCATCAATGGAAAAGATAACTTATAAATACTTAGGGGTACAGGTATGTCATTCTGAATCTGATGGAATGGTTGGGAACATAAGCAGGAGCTTGGATTCAACCTGTCACCTTCTTGAAGAAACTACCATTGGCAGAATTGCTCTCTTTAATATAGCAATATTGCCTTGTTTTCTGTACCTCTTTGCAAATTTACCCATTTTAATCCCTCATAGATTCTTTAGAGCTTTAACCTCAGTACTGGTGGAATTGATTTTGAGTAGTGGCAGTGTTGTAAACACCCAAAGGGCAGACTCCATTGTTTGCAGCTCAGACTCTGTTTGCCTGATCATCTGCCTGTTTACCTTTGTTCTACATGCTGTATGTCCTTATCTTTCAAAAAGCCCATGAAAGTGTCAAATCATTCACACAAAGACCTTGACAAAACACCAAATGCAACATCAGTCTGAGACACATTCCCTGTTATCCATGTTTCAAGGTCAGATAATATAAATAACAAACAATGTAGTCTGAATTGACATTTTTTTGTCACACTGGTTTATACTAGCTCGCCTTAAGAATTTAATATTGATGCATACATGTTATGTCAGGAATTTATTGGAAATTCCCCCAAAAATCTCCATGTAAGGTAAAGGTCAGATGCCAATACTATAAAAACCCCAGTAAGTGGCCACTGACTCAGAGAGGTTTTCGCCCCAGGTTATCGCACAGGATCTTGACAGAGATCTGGCTACAGACTGACCTACTACCACAGCATCCATTCCTGTGCTGAGAGCTGATTCCATCCTGGGCCCAGGCTGGGCCCCAGCCCTTCAGTCATGGACGACTCCTGGTGGCCAGCCACTCTGGGACCCCTCCCACCCCTACAGACCACGCACGCAACCTTGGCATCATACTGGACTCATCGCTCACAATGAACTGCCAAATCAACGCAGTTTCCTCAGCCTGCCTCTACACACTCTGCCTGCTTCAAAAGACCTTCAGTTGGATCCCCACAGAATCCTGAAAGATTGTCACTCACACACTCATCACCAGTAGATTAGACTACAGCAACACACGCTACAACGGCGCCACCCAGAAACAGAAACTACAGAACGTTCAAAACGCTGCTGCCAGACTGGTCCTCGACATCCCCCACCACAGCCACATCAACAACATCTCCGAAAACTCCACTGGCTCCTGGTCAACAAGAGAATCACCTTCAAGCTCCTCACACATGCCTACAAAGCTCTCCACAACATAGGACCATCGTACCTGAACCACCGCCACGCATTCCACGTACCCGCCAGACAGCTCGATTCCGCCCAACCTGCCCTAGCCTCCATCCCCAGGATCCACAAGACCAGAACCGGAGGAAGTACAATCTCCTACCTCACCGTCAACACCTGGAACTCTCTGCCCCTCCACCAATCCACGTCACTGGCCCAATTCAAGAAGGACCTCAAGACCTGGTTCTTCGAATGATCCTACACTCCCATAGTGACCAGCCCCCCACCCGCACCTTGAGACTCTCACTGGCGAGTAGTTGACCTTTAGAGCCCCCTGATTGATTGATTGATTGATTCCAAGCCAATTTAGAGAGGAGAGGAGCTGAGCCCAGCTGATGTGTATTTTCCTTACGAAAGAAGATTTTCTCCCGGTTAAGGTCTGATAACTACAGCTTCTTGTCATAAACAGGTGTGTAGTGCACTGAATGCAACTGAATTAGACTGTTAAAACACTTTTAAATATGAAGTGTCTTTCTGTGACTTAGTGCAATACTGTGTATTATCTAAAGAACAAAATAGGGTTTGAACTACTACTGCATCCCTGACCCCTTTTTAAGGAACTATTAGAAACCCATAAAGCATGGACACCATATCAACATACTAGTTGTGTGGGTGTTGTGTGGTGCTACAACAAACTTGTTGTAGCAAACGTTGGTGCTCTGAACCAAGTTCAGACATCCCTGAGTGGAAAAGTCAAACCCTGTAGAACTAAACCAAAGCCTTAGTTTATCCAACATGGCACCCAGCGCCGACATTTAGATTTTTTTAAACCTTTAAATAGTCTTTAAATATGCAAACACAAAAGAACCATCATTACAGATACACAGAGACATCTGTAGTAATCATGGTTACCTCCTACAGGTAAAAAAGGAGCACCTATAGTGTTGTGAAGCATGACTCTTAAAAGGTTATTCCCCACCTGTGGGTTTTCTGTGTCTTTTGAATCTATTATATTTTGAATCCATTCAATTAACATGGCAGCTCTTGTTGCAATAGGAGTAAATTACGGATAGGCAGTCACACAACATCTCAAGAATAGAGGTGTCCCAGATGTGTTGGGGGCAGGCAGTTACTTATGTAATAGCTCCACACGTAGCATGTGCCTTTGCAACATTTTATAGCACACAGCCAAGGGCTATACTGGTTGTTAAAGGCCCTGAACCCAAGTTGAGGCGAGGGTCTATAACAAGGGAGAGGGCCTTTAACAGCCGGTATAGTATGAGGCAGAAGGGCTATAAGATCATTCCACTTACTAAGGGTAGAATGTTCTAAATTAAAAAGGGAGAAAAATACAAACAAACATTGGAATGTTGGAGCTTCGGGCTTATACCAGCCATTGTAAGCCCAGAGTAAACTGGCAACACCACCTGCACACTATAGTACACAGCAGTATCTGGAAATACCCTTGACTTACCAAGAGCACCAAAATTGGTACACACACACCCTTGAGTAATGAGGGGGCTACATGGCCAATACAAGCTGGATACACACCCTTTCCTTCTCCTGAAAACCCATCCATCGCTGATGATGTAGGGATCTTGAATTATGCAGTCTCCTTATATAGGAAACCCATTCAGTATACGCTACCAACCATGAAGATTAGATCAGCCCTAGCAGGACCAGTAGTACAGGGGGCATCTTGCTGTACTTGCAGTCAGTCTACAGACGATAAAATAAAAGCTATCATGGGAAAGATCCCATAAAGCATGCCAAAATTGCCTTCTGAATTGCTCCCAAGACTAACTAGCTGGAAGATGTTTACCTTCATACGACACCCCAAGACAAACATAAAATACTTACTATGTGTCTACCCCTTGCCACCCGAAGAGCATTGCAGAACCTGAGGAAGTATATTTACATGCATTTACACTAACACTCATGGCTCATCCTCCCCAGTAGTTCCCCATGAAATACTGAAACAAGTACAAAATGAGCATGGGGTGGCACCGGCTCTGGACTAAATTATAAAGTTAATAGGAAACTTCTCTACAAGCTCCTCAATCATTCTAAGCAACATTAAGGGAGATGCTTTGACTCTGGGCATACACCAGAGGCGTTCCAATTCAAGACCGACAATAATATCAGAAGTTCACACCTCTGAGGGCCAGGATATGTTGGGTACGCAAGCCCTTAAACTACATTTGAAATCTAAAAGCGACGTTGAGGATTTCTTTAAGGAAAAACCTGTAACACAGGGTAAGAAGAAGGAAAGCGGGAGAGAAAAAAGACAGATTGCATCTCTTGTAAATTGGAAGTCTAGTCAGGGTGGTTATATTTAAGGGACTCCACCTAAAAAAAACCAAAATGAACAATATCAGTATTCTTTCGGTTCTTTTCAGGACTCTGATGGTAAACAAGCAGAGAGAACATCGGACTGAGTATCGAAGAAAAGAAGAATAGAGCAGGCAGAAAGATGAAACAGGAAAAGAGACTGTGATCAGCGTAAAGAGGGAAGAGAAAGGTTCGGACTCTAAAAGTCAATTTAAAAAGAAGAAAGTAGCAGGACTTAATAAGAAACACGCCATATCAGCTACGGATATTTCTGCAGAATGGGACTTAAGCAAGAGTACTTCTAGACAGCATGGCAGATGAAACAATAGTGCATCAGACTCTCCAAAGATTGCTGGTGGTGAGTGCAACTGATAATTTCATACAGATTGGGACTCCAGATAAACATGTAAGTTCTCCCAATAGGATTTATAATTGTGACATACAGCTTGAGGGGGCAAACTGCGCACAAGTACAGTAGTCTTCTCACCGCATTTATGTGAAAAATATGACATCATATTGCAGAAGATGATTGGCCTTCAGTCTTCATAAGGCAAGCTCCCCGAGGAGAGGAGGTAATAGGAGAAGTTTTTTCTCCATAGTACCTGAATATATCAGGGAACTTTACACCAGTGAGGGAGCTGTTAAACAAGCTCTAGCCTTATACAGAAACCAAGTCGGGTGGAATAAACACTCAATTCCACATGTAATTCCCTTATGAGGTGAGCCCAAGCATAGGCTGAATATCCCATGAAGTCAGAAGCAAAGAGCGATATAAAAGAAATACCAAATAAATTGCTATATCAGGGGATTATAGCACTTTGTCTTTCACTGATGAATATTCCTCTTTTTCCTGTCTCAAAACCAGACGGATCCTATAGAATAGTTTTACATTATAGAAATCTAGACACACATACACAAGCATATGCCCTACAATACACACGCAGCATGGATTTAATGACATACCTAGTATGAAAAAAGTACAAAACAACCCAGAACATCTCCAATGTTTTTTTAGTCAGAATATAGCATTTTAAATCAAGTATCTAAGCGCCTTCAGGTCCAATGGAGTGCATTGATCATTTAAATGATTGCTTATGGGGTATAAGAACAGCCCTGGCCTCTTCTCAGCATACAGAATGGAGATCCTACAGTCATATCCTGAAGTGCTACCATATAATGATGAGATCTATCTCACTGATGATAATTTAGACGTACTCCTGACTAGGGTGGGCCAGATAGTGACTATACTTACAACACATGGTTACAAGATTAACTTTAAAAAGTTTAAAATTGCCTACCCAACAGTGACTTTTCTTATATATGAAATATCCAATGGAGGCAAGTGACTGGTACCTGATTTCCTTCAGAAATATTCTACCTTGTGGCCTCCCAACACACTGAAGAACTTACATTCTCTGTTGGGGTTTCTTAACTTTGGACAAACTTACTTGTTGCACTATGCTGAGTGAGTGAATCCCTTGTTTGATTTAATTTCTCCCACGTTTTTTTCAAAACAGTAGACGAGCAAGCACACTGATATCTTGCATGCACTGCAACCAGGCATGGGAGAGGGAAAATATTTACAGTCTAGGGATAACAAACAAACCTAGTATAAAGAGTCATGCCAAGATACTCAGGTTACACATATGTAATCTAAAACAAGAAACAGACAATTCTCATAACGTACAAGTCACACTTGTATTTTCCAGCTGAAGTGCATTTTTCTTCCATCGAGAAAACCCTTGCAGCTGTGCAAATAGCTATTTTGAAACAGTGCCCATTGGTGCAGAGAAAACTAATAATTGTAGTTTCTCCCTTACCAGCACTAGAGACCGCCACTAAGGCGAGCATTCCTAATGCTCGAGTGCTACACCCTAAATGGGTGCAGTGGTCCTTTTTATTAAGTGCAGTAGATATAAACAGAATATCACTCCAAAAGCCTTATCCACTGAGGCACATCAGAGTATGTTTTACACAGAGAGCTCTGCACAATCTGGGGTAGTAACCAAACACAAGTACTCCACATTTTGCGCAGTAGTCGAGGGTATAGTGAAAGATAGGGAGTCTCACCCACAGCACACCAACGCCAAATTCATGCCTTGGTACATGCATTACAGAATGCTGACACGTCAGTTCCCACACTAATAGTGTCCAATTAATCCTTCTGTGGAAGGATCTAATATAGAATTAAAATATTGACACCTAAATGGATTCAATTATTCAAAAGGGAAAACTATTAGGAATAAGCAGCTATGGGGAAAGGTAACTGTCTTACAAGATGGGCTTCCATTGGTCCATGTGACGCACTGTCTGGGCCATAAGCATGATGGGATTCACGCCAAAGGGAACTGTGTGGCCGACTTAGCTGCAAAGGCTGTATAACAGACTGTCAAGATAGCAGTCTTAGTTGTCTGAAGAATTGGTTTACAAGGCCCAAGGATGTCCTCAGAAATTTGATAACGTATGGGGTCCTTAAAGATGTGCTGAAGATGACAGATGGTGAGTTGGTGGGTGAAATTATGATGGTATGATTGGCATAGGTGGAAGAATGGCACGGCCTGGTCCTGCTGGTATCCTGATTGCATGGTAAAAGGGAGCACTACAATCCGCATTCTCATGTCTAACTGTTCTATAGTTCGGGGGATGCAATCGTATTACTATAAGCCTTTTAATGTTCCTTTTGTTGCACTGTTGTGACTCCTTAATTTGTCTTCATGTAAAGACCCCAATGAAAAGATTTTCAGAAAAAGAAAAAAAAAGGAAAAAAAATAACATTCTTAACCAGATCTCAAACGAAGATCGACGAAGATTTACCAACAGTGGTACAGGCAACTTAGAAGAGTGAAATGCCTCCACCTGGCTTTCCTCACAAATACTCTTGCACCCTTGATTCAGAAAGCACTCCCATGTGGGAGTAGGAGACAGAATAATTCCTAGTAAACTGTTCGGATTAGATTTAATCAAAGCAGCCCATGAGGGGTTGGCATCTGCTCATGCTAGATAAATGTAACCATAGCAATGTCACAGCAACTCTACTGGTGGCCATGTTTACACAAATAGGGATTATATTAGTTAATGTAATGTTTGTCAAAAGATCAAAGCTTCTACTGTTAGAAGCCCACTGACAGTCCCCAATATACCCTTTAGGGTCATATATTTGGACCATGCCAGCCCAATAAATTTTGTTAACCAACATAATTACATATTGGTTGCAATTGATTTATGTTCTGCGATTCCTACAGGTGTGGCCTCAGAGAAATGCAGGTATTCAGAAAGTTATTAGGATTTGCAGAGTCTGATAGCAATGGGAGCCGTTCATAACTTTCAGACAATAGTCCTGTGTTTGCCTCCAAGGCTTACAGGTATGCTATGTCTGCTCTTGGAGTATGTCTACAATTCAGCAATCCATATCGAGAAGAGTACCGATTAATCGAGCGTGCTAATGGCACAATTGCACAAGCCCTGACAGCTAGGGCACTTAGGTCAGGTCTTAGTTGGTACAATCACTTGTATGAAGTTCAGAGAGCATTAAATATCTTGCCTGGACAAATATTGGGAGGGTGCACTCCATACGAAGTACTCTTCAGAGTATTATGTATGTACCTCGCCTAGCTAATCCTGGAACGGTGGTGGGCGTAAAAGAGTTTCACCTGGGCCAATGTTTAACTGTCTTACAGAGCATCTAAGAGATCAGAAACAAGTTGTTCAATGTGAACCATTCTGAAGCCGTCACTGACAAAGAGAAGGTTTTGGTAGCTTATGATGAGTGGGTCCCTGAAGTAGGGGATCTAGTTCAAGAAAAGATCCATGATAAGCAAGCTTTCGAGCCAACCTACAGACCACCGATTCCAGTTCTTGGGTAAAAGGGAAACAAACTTTAATCCTGCCTCCTTTGCGTGGTTCAAAACCAAAAGGTGTCCATTGACCATATCCAGAAGCACTATGTGGTTGATTCTGTACAGCAGACCCTGATAGATATCAAGAAGGATTCAGAGTAGAACTCCCTACTACTCTAAATGAAATACCCCTATAAGAATGCAGTAACATCACTAGTTTGATTACCTAGCTGGGGATATCTGAACCTACTGTGTCTTCAGCTTTAAATCAAGCATTAGATTCCAGAGTAGAATCTAATGCTGCCATTACTATAGCTGCCAATGTTTCAAGCAATACCATTGTTTACTATAAACCTATGCATGAGTCAACAATTGATGATAATGACTTTTTAATGGTTTATGAAAGTGAATCTGAATTCGCCTCAGAGGACTTTTCATCACACTCCACACTTTAAGCCATCAATTCCTTTATGCTTATCATTGGCTTTGTGCCGGATTCCTGATAACTCTGTGGTCCTCTGTTTCAATCCCTACAGGAGTGTTTCTTTTCAGCTTGTGGCTGATAATGCTGACTGTCATTCTTTTGCTACTGAATGGACAATACGTCCTTGAAAGAACTGTTCCACATCCTGTGGTTCAAGAACTTCAACTGTATCTCTCATCCAACAGACCTCGATGAGATCTCTACGCTGTCAATACTACAGATTATCCTGTGCCATAGGGAAAGAGTTCCTTATCAGATTATGGGACCCACTGAAACCCTGCAATTGCAATATGTGTTAAATGTTTCAATGAGCGATGTGATTATTTCTGGTTCCATTTCTGATGACTGGGGCACTGACAGTGTAAAGAGTATGATGTCTAATTTACAGGCATGTCCACTCTGAACAGTGATTATTTGAATGCATTGAATTATAAAGAAATGTATTGTTTTCATCATTATGAACACTATCACGTACATAGAACTAGTTATCCTAGAGAGATTTACAATTATACAGAATAGGCACATTATGAAGCTCTGCCGCCTAATAGCCATTCAAATTTCTCAAGGAGATTTCCCTCTTTCCAAAATGAGGAAAGGCCACATCCCTCTGCCTTCTATTTTTCACAATGCCACAACAACTCCTGAAGAACTTACTTACCTCTAACAAACTTACTTATTAAGACAAATTTAATCAGAATTTTTCATTACATGGATATGAATATTGAAAAGAAAATGTTGATTAGAGAAGTATTTGGGGAACCAAATATTGGTAGATTTAATGGTTTAAAGCATGTATCATTCCCCCCAAAAAATGTTTTTCTGAATGAAACTAGCCTGTAAACAACCTATCAGGGAATTGGAACCTTGAAAGATCTCTAAAACAAACTCCCTACCGAAGATTAGTTCCACACTATTCACTAATTGGGAACCACAAATAAACATTTCTGACTCTGAAATACATTACATGATCCAGAATGGAACTTATAATTCTTTACAATTTCCTCTTGAAGGTTTAGCCTTCCGGCCCTGTGATTAAGATACATGCATTGTTCCCCTTCCAACACCCATGTGCCAAAAGCAAATCACTCGCTGTTAAAGAGCAATTGTCCCTAATTAAGGAAAATATGGATGTCTTTGATGTCCTCCTGGTACAACGCCCCCCTAGAAATAACCTATAGAGACAGGGATATATGCTAATCATAAAGAATGAAACGAAATACTCAGAAAGAGAAACTGCAGAAAGAATTTGACAGAAAGATGACAAAAACCTGCAAGCAGTTTTTGAAATTATTGACAATGGCATGTACATACTTTCCAAAAGAGTGTATTCTTTAAACAACATCCTGTCTTCAGCATTAGATCTCCTTAAAGGAGACTTAGGTCTTTTATAACATGGCCAAGCTCAGTTAACAGCTACAATATAATTACATCAGGCTTTGCAAACTCTTCGATCTGGTTCTGTGCCCTGGCAATTTCTGAATGAAAGTCATTTCCGAACCTTACAATTTGAACCAGACACAGATTAGAATGGCTAAAAGGGAATACACATGCACTTTGATAAGTATCAAGCAAATCGAAGGAATATAATTTTCAGTTAGTGAAAATCCACCTGTTATGTGGCTGATAAGCATAATTATTTCTCTGCCCATTACAACTTTTCATTTTCATGACTGCCAGAAATACACATCATGCTACGAAAAAATGTATAATTCACACTTATTCCATTCATAGAAGTTTTATTTTGCTAAAGGTGTTCCATTGAAAATGGCCCTGTGTTTATCAGTGTTTCCAGCTGAAGATATCCTCTATGTCATTGACTACCGTGCAATTCAATGTCATTGCATGGAATGTGTAATGTTTTAATGCCCGAGATGTGTCCTCTTGGCACATCCCATTTCGTCTGGCCCCATGAATTATTAAAAACTGGTTCCTATTTAATGTAAACCAACGTCAGTTGCTGTCAGTTGGAACACGGCCAACTTTGTGAGATTGCAGTTTCTAAAACAATACAGTGCTGTCAAAGAACCTTGTACCCACCACCTCAACACATAATCAAAGGAATCCCCTGGCCTAGAATTGATATGAAAGACATGTGTTTTGACAAAATCAGCAAGCTGGTCGTGGTGTTACTACAAAAAGAAGTCCCTTTCAATTCTGCAGTAGAAACGTGTGATTTGCAGACACCTAGAATGGCTTTAGAAATTCAGAGTCTGCTACAAACACAACACCAACTCCTTTTGTGAAATTGTCCGTACAATTTTCAATGCATCAACAACTGGTATTGTGTACTTTTTTAAGAACATCAGCTGTAGTCTGGTGACTGGATTTAAAGCTGTATTCGGACTGATTCTATGATTTTCTTCCTCCTTATCTGACAAGGGAATTACCAACATAGAGTGTACATATCCAGCTGAGCAAAAGTGCCGAGAAACCTTAGCGCACTATCTGAGACATAAGTGGCTTTCAGTACGCAGTGAGAGCTGGATGTTGTCCTTTCATAAAATGGATGCCATGCAAGTGAAATCTGTCCTCTGGTGCATGAACTGTTCAACTGAAATCATCTTGGATCTACACCTGAAGCAGCCTCCAATGGATTCCTAGATGTGGAAGTGCTTCTGCAATCATTGCAGTTACCAAAAAGAAAATGCCAAGCAATGCATTTATCAATACTGCAAGATGCTCTTTATGGTGAACCATCATCATTAACATCACCCTTTGAAGAACATCCTGAAGACTGGCTTGCATCACTGATGTAATTATAGCCTCCAAGTGTAGCGCTCTCGCCATCTTTGAGTGGCCCACAGCTACAACCATGTCCTGGTCCATCTACCTCATGAGTTAACAACATGTATGTATCGACCATCTGTCTCCACAATCACACCTATGCTGCATGTGAGGAATACCTTCAGATGACGAGTAATACTCATCAAGAAACATGTACAAAATGTTGTTTCCACTATTAAGACTGTGGCATGAAGAAATCGATTATCAGCTGACATTTTTCTTTTCTATTTTATCATTTTCTTCCCCAAACCATTTTATTTTTCTCCAATTTAGTGTATTTAGTATCAATCATGGTCTGCTTAGCTACCAAAATGCATTTCTTCCTGATTGTCCTCATGATATGATAATTTCTTTTTACGATGATGTCTTTTTATATAACATTTTATCTTATCACTTGAAAAATGCAAGGCTTATAAGAAATATTTGTGCAAAGCTTACTGCATTATTTTATGCTATTTTACATATTTTGTGATAACTCATATATATTCATTCTATGTTTATGCTGATTTTAAAAATTCATTTTAGACATGAACGTTTTTATGCTTCTCCTCCGAGAGCACGTATTTTACTTACTACCTTCGTATTAAATAAACAGAATCCCTACGCAGGAGATCATCTACATACAGCCAACAACGATGTCATATTCAGATGTACAAGCCAGGGATGTCATACAGACCCAAAAGCCAGACTCCAGTGTGTGCAGGCCAGACTTCATGTTTTGCCTGATCATCGGCCTGTCTACCTTTGACCTACATGCTGTCAGTCCATATCTTTCAAAGAACCTGTGAAAGTGTCAAACCATCCAGACAATGACATTAACCAAACACTAAATTCAACATCAGCCTGGGACACATTCCCTGTTATCTATGTTTTAAGGTCAGATAACAAATGTAATGTAAACAATTACAAAAATTAACATAGCATCCAATCCGTTGCTGAAGGCTGATACTAAACCAATTCTGAAAGGAAAGGACCTGAGCTTGCTGATGTGCGTTTTCCTTTAGAGGCAAGTCTCCCCCCCGCTGAAGTCAGATAACTACAGGTTTTTACTGTAAACAGGTATGAAGTGTGCTGAATCCCAAACAACTCTAGTTGCAAGTTAAGGTACTCCATGTTCTCATAGTATAGTGCATATGTAGGAAAGTAGTCATTAGTAGGTGGGGGTATTCACACTCAGCTAGTAGCTTAGCAAATAAGCAGACAGGCGTAACTCAGGAGGCAGGTGTGTGTAAAGCATTTAATACCACCAAAACAGTAAATAAGTAAAATACACAGCACAATAAAAATCCAATACCAATTTGTAAAAATAGAGAAAAATGTTAACTTTATAACAACACCAAAACAATAAAAATATAAAATTGTGCATTCTAGCGCCAAAAAGCATAAAGCCCCACTCGTCGCTTTCTGGTCGCGCTGAATCATGGCAAAGTCAAAGTTTTAGGCCAAACGCAATAGAGCGTGGGTCGAATAGGCTGGGGGCTAGGTCCCAGTCAAACGTTTACAGTCGGACTTAGCCTGATTTAGATCTTGGCGGGACTCCCATCATCCCTTTGTGGGGGTGGTTGCAAGTACTCTGTCGAGCTGACGGAGTCCCGCCAACCATATTTAGATGTGGCCTAGCTGAACTGCCATCAACTTCAACAGACTGTTTACAGTCACGTAAGAGGCACACCTTTGTTTACACGGCAGACTCCTTTGCTGACTAACAGTACTCTGTCGCCGTCAGGCTGGCGGGTTTGCACCAAGCCTATTTAGGATACCCTGTTGTGCTGGTGGTGTGTGAGTAGTGGATTCCTGATGGAGTGAGTCCCTGGTGGAGTGGAGCCTGGTAAGTACTACTTATTAATGTGTCACAGCACATATATGTTGTGTTAGCTAAACAAACATATATAGGTAAAGTGGTATGCCACTTTCTTTACATACAGCATAGCACATAAACAACATACACACACTATTGAATGTACACCCACAGGCACCACAAGCACAACAACCACCACAACATCAAAACAAAAAAAATAAGTGTCAAAACAGGTGTTTTTATTTTAACTCGATAAGTTGTAAAATGAACACTAATGCAGTAGACATAATTTTTAAAATTACATGTAAGAGCAATGTAAAAATATATTAGACTAAAGCAAATGTTAACATATGATTCATAATAAGACATGGGGAAATGTAGCTTACCTTAGATCCCGGTGACAATGGAGTGGATTAGCATTGTGGTCAAGTAGTAGCAGTAAAGGAATAACCTAGACAACAGGGTTAAAAACGGAAGTGGAAAACAGGTACATTTCCTCTGATTCTGCCAACTCAAGTTTGGAGGTATCCCTGCCACAGTTTCATCGCCAGAAAGGCACATCGCAATTGGCCCGACGGTAATCTTGACTACACTCCCTCCAACAGCCGCCTTTGCCTATGACGCCATCGACGCAGGAGAAAAAGTCTGGCAGACACGGAGGCACTCGGACAGACTTTCATCTATAGACATGCCAAGATCTAAATAGAGCGGGCAGTGCCAAGCAGGTGGGTGGTGAAACCGTCAGAAAAGTGACGGTACGAAAAGATCCGCCAAGATCTAAATCAGGTCCTTATTCTTTTTCTTGGAGCTTTTCTCTCGACGACTAGTCCTCGGTTTCCTTGGATCGTGAGTCAACGACGGTGGCTTAACTCTCGATGTTGAGCTGGTCTCCTCCTTGAGCTTTTCTGCACAACTTTGCATAAAGTTTCCAACTTTCAAAATCTTGTTGGTTCTGAGTTCCTGTGTGGAAAATAACTATCCACTAGCTCTGGGCAAGGTTTCAGAGACTCTGGAACGCCTCTTGGGGGCTTGAGCTCAATTTCCCACAATGCACCTGCACAATCAAGGAAAAATCCACTTGCAACAGGTCAGCTGAAGTGATCCTATCTTTGGCTTGGCAAGCTACTTCTTCCAGCCCTGTTGTACCTGTTGTTGATCCATTCCTTTTCCTTTGAGTCAGGTATCATCCTTTCTTTGTGGAGACTTCTGAGTGCAGCAGGTGCAGTCCTTCTGAGTGCAAGCCTTTTGTGGTACAAGGGTCCAGGGGGCACTCATTTATCTTCTGTTGTTCCAGGCAGTGATCTGAGGAGCTCCTGCAGCTCTCCCATGTTTATCCTTTATTCTGGGCTGGCAGGAGAGAGAGGCACCATAACCAATAGGGGTAAAGCTACCTCTCCCTTCTATGATCACTGCCTGCGAAGTTTAATATTTGTGACCTAGAATGCACTGTTCTACCTAAAATCTAAATGGAGAAATTATCTCCTTGTTGTGTGTGTCTGTGTAACCCAACACAACGGTGAAACCTGCTACTGACTACACTCCCATTCCAGCCCCTCTTGGAATCCAATTATGGGGGCTCCCATCTGGCTGGAGATTAAGGAAGTGGGGATTGGCCTGGGTCCCATCACGTCTGTTCTCCTGCCTTTGAAGTCCAGCTTATCTCTCCAGCACCCTTTCTCTCACTGGCTTCTCCAGGAAGCAAATATCCTCCCAACAAATGGCTGTATTGTTATAGCCCCAGTCCTTTTCACACCTAGTCAGGGAGCAGCTTGGCTCAGGCTGTGAAAAGCTGACTAATCAGAAGAGGCTGATACAGGACTGCTTTAGGTAACTTGAGGAAAGTAAGTTCTAAAACTACTTTCCTGTAATAGTTACATTAAATCCAACTTTGGCAAGTTGCTGTGACCATTAATTTCACATTTTTAATGGTATTACTAGCTAGCCCCAATGCAAAGATAAACTTTAGTACATTTAATAAATCCATCCCCATCTTGGCTCATGAGGGTAGCAGCACTACAATAGGGAAAACAAATGTGGCTGTTTTTTCTTACCAGGGCACATAAAACATATTTTATATTGTCCCTGTTTTTATAACAATGCATACTACCTTTGGGGCACCAAGGGCAGACCTCGGGAGTGACTTATATGTCATAACAAAGTAGTTTTGTATTTTGGAAGTACTTTTCATTCTGAAGTCGAATTTGAACATGGTTGCAAGACAGGCTTGTCTTTAAAATGACACCAAACATCACAGCAGTGCGCATTTATGTGCCTTAAGTCCCCGGAGGCCTCTAAATCTGCATGTTCTACCACATAATTGGGACTTACAGATAGGTTGCCTTTGCCAATTGGAACTATACCAATTACCATATACCTTTAGAGGACAGAGCACTGGCCCTGGGCCTGGTTAGAAGTGCCCAGGTCACTTCCAGCTTCAGTAACCACCAGCATCAGTCAAACAATGGGGGTGATTATGGCAAAAATTATGACTTTCTTACAGAACAGAAATAGTCTTTAGCGTGTTAGATTTCTAAATGACAGTCCAACCATGTTAGAAATGTTCATAAGATACTCATTGTTAGTGGTATGCATCAGTGTTGTTCTGATTATATTATGTGTGGCTATTATTCATGTACAACGCAACAGGATGAAATAGTTAAAATAAAACACTTTTAAATCTAAAGTGTCTTTCTCTTAGTGCAGTGCTTGTGTGTGATATTCTAAAGAATGAAATTGTTTTTGAATTACCATTGCATCCCTGACCCTTTTTTAAGAGACTGTTAGTAACTTATAAAGCACAGACACCATATCAACAAGTATATTGAGAGAGGTTGTGTGGGGCTACAACAACCAGGACTTTCACGCTCAAGCGTTAGTGCTCTAAACCAAGTTCAACAAGTACCCCTCTGGGTTTCATTAGCAAGGAGCACATATAACAATCAAGGATTGTCAATGAGTACAATCATAGATAAACAAATATCAATGACAACCTGTATTTCAGTGTAATTATCCTTTATATTTCAAGAATGATGAGAACGCTGTTCAAAAAAGATCTACAATAATAAACAATGGTGCTCTTGTGAAATAAAGTGATCATCCACAAGGCAATAGGTAATATTGAGGTCCAAGTGCAAAAAGGCTATGTCAACCCTAGTCCAGGGATGAGTCACAAGCGTGTGCTGACGAGGATGTTGTCACCGCGTAAACAAGACCGCTAGTGCAGGAGACTAAATCTTTTAGTTAGGCTGAGAGGGTAAAACTCAATATAATGTACAGGAAGAACATGGGTGGGTGAATCTGCTTTCAAAACACTTGTCTGCAAAGGAATGCGGAAGTGCTAAGCGCCTGACCAGAACGTCAGGACAGTGGCCATATTGGAAGGAAAGGGGAATAGAATGTAGAATAAAGTGAGCGAAGCAGATAGCAGCAGCAACAGTGAATAAAGGAAACAATCTACTAAACATGAGTAGGAGGTTTAAACATGAGATACATTTGTCAGAGGCAAATATCCGCAAGTGTTTTTTTTTTCACAGGATCATCAAATATTCATAAACTACTCTGAATTCAATCATCTGTATCCAAATTTATTCACACCAATTTCTTCATTGGTTGATGTAATTCATCTAAATATGTGGTAATTCAAGATTTAGAATAGTTCATCCATGATTCACAATGTCCTTTTCTTGAACAAAGACTAGACCCAAAATCCTGCCCAATTCATCTCGGGTCATGGATCCTTCTTCAGGGGAATTCAAATGACAAAATCTATAACATAATTAAAGCTAAGGTCAGCTCAATGCAGTCCTCGTAATGTACAAAGAAAAACGGTATGAGATAGAGCAAAGATGCGTCACCCACGTGAAAAGTACGATAAAATGAAATGTTTCTGAGTGAACACCCAGCAGCTGAGTGAAACCGATCATAATCAATGGTAGACTGTGTGTGTACACCTGCACCAAATCGAAATAAAGTCGTCTGTGCAAACATAAAAACAGGTATGTGCGATGTTTAACTTATTGAAACAAAAATATGCTCATGGGTGAACAGACATTTCATGCACGAATGTATCAACACGCTTTCCATTAATGGAGTGTGCTCAACATGCGACCGACGCTGTTAGAATCAAACATGCTTCGAACTTTCTCGCAGGCAGACCACAGTGACCAGCTCTGAATGTGAATCCGGTACAAACCCAAGAGCACCTTGTATAGAAGATGTGCATATAAGTGGCTACTCACGTCACAGGCCGAATCACGCCGTGCTTCTCCTCCACAAGTGCTACTAATGGCAAATCATGCAGGACTACTGTGTTTAGGTAAACGTTTATGTCTACGACGTAGGTAGCGTATTAGCATGCCTTAAAGGTGTATACCATGCAAAGTGCAAAACACGACTTTTAAAGAAACCCTGTGCGCCGGTAAAGATTGAAACTGTAGCTCAATTAAGATAGTACAAGATGTGTATCAATCAACAGTAAAACTGCATGACATGAACAATAAAAGTAAAACATGAAGAATGAAAAATAATAAATGTAAATTATGATGGTGGTCAATAGCCAAAACAGTTGAGGTCCCCAAGTTAATAGCAAAAATAATACTAAACAAGAATCTCATAGGAAGCACGCATATTCCAATCTGTCATTCATCCCAAGCGGTGGCATAGAATCCAATTTTTTAATCCCCAAAAATTCCGATCTTGCAAGTTGTTTATGGGGATCCATATCAGGTCTCAGTTTCATTACTTCTAAGATGGTAAAATGTAGTTGCGCTATATTGTGTCCAGCTTGAAGCCAACGCATTCATACTGTTTAATTTTTGTTGTCGTATTTAATATTGCTTTTGTGTTCGGTTATCCGGATTTTAATTTTACGCTCAGTTTTGCCCACGTATAATTTGCCACAAGGACATTTCAAGGTTTAGTATCACAAGTGCTTGAGTGTTATAGTTTTATTTTGTTGCCTTTAGTTGGATGGGTTAGATTGTTGCCAATGATCACATTATTGCAATGGAAGGAGTTTGCACATCTTTGCATTCCTCTGTGTTCAGCTTTGTCTGAGCCTTTCTTGCTTGACAATAGTTCTTTCAAATTTCTAGAACGTTAAAAGCTGAAAATTGAGTTTTGTTGAAATAAATTAACTTTAAAAATGTCACATATAACTTAATCATAAAAACAAATGTAAATCCCATACTCAAAATCATAAAGAGCAACAAGTACATTGAAGAAAGTCAGGATAAAAACAAAGGGATCCAGCAAGCAACAAAGGAACAAATCAACAAAATTTCCATATTGTCAAGATAATTAAAAAAAAATCTACATATACATGACAGATAACGTATGTCTAAATAAGTGAGTGCATTTCATATAAGGTATTTAAAATAGAAGTAGTAGCAGAACACATCATTATCCATTTGGACTCCTGTTTGTTGAGCAAATTTTGTTAATTACTTCATGTGGGGGCGGGGTGGGGGTAAATTGAGACGTTCAATTATCTGCAATATAATTGATGACTCCAAGTATGACATCGTATTAAAGTGTGTCACCAAAGGGGCAGTCATGACCTGTCGCCAGATTCTGCTCTTATGTTGAATTATCCAGTCTTTTACCTTTTTTGGGTGGTTTGTTCGATGTACATAAAATTACAAGGATATGTGATTTCATATGCAACATTAGTGGAGTTGAAATTGGTAAAAATCAGTTAGGGTCTGTGCGATAATCCCCTGTGTGAATGTTTTAGTATCGATGGTTTGACTGCAGACAGAGGAATTATGGAATCTGTAATGAGACCGCCCAGAATCTCGTGCCATGGATTAGAACATTTTGTGGCATTTTTGCAGCACTTTATTTTGCTATTTGGCACTACTCCCCCCATAAGCCCCCTCCCCCCAATAAGTTATTTTCATGCTAGGTTGGTGAGCTAGTTGCACTGAAGGAGACTAGGGGTGTGCACGTGTTGACCTGCATGACAGGTACTTCTCATGAACATCATTCCTGTCACACAAATTACACTTCTGCAGTTGTGTGCAGAGTATTCAAGGAGTGCTTGTTGGTGCAAAAATAAAATCATACAAGATCGCACTAAGTGGTATATCTGAGACTTTCTACTCCAACTGACCTCCCACGTGGAAGAATTATATGGAAAAAATTGGAAAAACCAAACTACGCAAAGTTGCAAAACCCAATAAAAAAACAAGTTACTTACCTGTAACTGTAGTTCTCCAGTATTGGAAGCTTTCATAGATTCACATGCCTGAATCATTCCCCGTCGTCGAGATGGGAGTCCCCAGTATATAAAAAAGCAATGCTTAGATAAGTACAAAGCAGAAGAAAGGCCTAGCCCAATTTCTGTTTTGCAACCCATAACTCTTGTTATGTAAAATAGACCAAAATTGTCCCTGAGCCAATCAGGACCTCTCACCCTCTAGAACACTCCTGAGAGAAGCTTAGCCCTTCAGATTTCCGAGCACTTGTGCCCAAGATAACTTTTGTGCAAAATACCCAAAGGTGAGCCTCTCGGGGGAGGAGGGTGGGTCTCATGTGAATCTATGAAAGCTTCCAATACTGGAAAACTACTTACTCCAGTATTGGAACTTTCATAGATTCACATGCCTGAATCAGAGTAGCTAGCAGTAAGAAGCACATTTTATTGTGCATGAACCTGACCTCAGCCAGAATGTGTTCTGAAAACTGCACCTTACATAAGCCCAATTTTAAAACGTTCAGATATCGCACAGCATTGAGAGAGTCTTTGACATCAATTACAAAGTATATCTATCTTAACATATGACAAGAAATAGCACTACAATAAAATGTGAACATGCAACGAATAAAGCAAGGCGGGATGAGAAAGAGGGCTCACCATCACTGGAAAAGATTTCTCCGCACCGCTTGTCCCACTGCCACATCCTTATCAGCGGCTGCATCCAGGCTGGTGTCTGGTGAAGGTGTGTGTACTCTTCCAGGTAGCCGCCCTGCAAATATCCTGGACAGGTACTCCAGCAAACAACACAGTGGAAGTAGACACTGCTCTCGTAGAATGAGCACGACCCCGTGCATTCAACGGCTTCCCTGCCACCTGATGTAAATATTGTATTGCACTGGAAATCCAATGGGCAATTCCCCTTTAGGATAGAGGAAACCCCTTCCTGGGTGCACTGAAGGATACAAAGAGTTGTGATGACTTGCGAAAAGGTTTTGTTCTTTGTAAATAAAATTTGAGACAGCGCTGGACATTTAGTGGATGGAGAGCTCTTTCCGTCGCAGTAGTCGGTTGAGGAAAAAACCTCTTAAGAATTAGAGGCTTATTCAAATGAAAGTCTGATGGTACCTTGGGTATAAATTTCAGATTAGTTCTAAGGACTATCCGATCCTCCTTGAACTGTAAGAAAGGTTCCTGTATGGTGAGAGCTTGTATCTCCCCAACTCTCCTGGCCAAAGTGAGTGCTAGTAGAAGAGCCACCTTCCACGACAAAAATTTAAGATCCGCCCTCTGAATGGGTTCAAAGGGATGCTTCATTAGTTGAGATAACACAAAGTTTAGTTGCCAGAGAGGTGGTGGAGGCTTCACTGGAGGAAAGGTTCGAAATAACCCCTTCATGAATTGCTTGATGATTCTCTCTGACCATAACGATGGTCCCGAAGAAGTTCTTCTGTAACGTGATATAGCGGCTAGATGCACTTTTATAGATGCATGAGCTAATTCAGATTTTTCCAAGAGCAGAATATATGGGATAATCTCATGAGCTGCCGATCTCAGAGGATGAATAATAAACTCTAGGCACCATAAACAGAATATTTTCCATTTCATCCTCTAGGTCTTATTTGTACTTTCTGCCCTGGCATTTGACAAGATATCCTTGCCTTCAGTTGAAAGATTCAACTGCTGAAATTCACAGTGTTCAGGAGCCAAGCCGCTAAACGTTGCGATTTCGGATCTGGATGAAGTACTTGTCCCTGGGACATCGCTAAGAGCGAAGGGATTGGTTGAGGACAATCGGCTGAGCCTCCGACAGTAGAAGAAGCTCCGTGAACCAGTGTTGTCTGGGCCACCATGGGGCTATCAGGATAATTTTGCACGGTTCTCTCTTGAGCTTTGTAAGAATGCGTGGCAGAAGGGGAATTGGAGGAAAGGCGTAGGCAATGGCGCCTGAGCATGCCATCAAAAACGCATTCCCCCAAGATCCCCGTTGGTGAAGCCAGCAAAGAACCAGCATTTCTTGTTCTGAGCTGTCGCAAAGAGGTCCACTGTTTGTTCTCCCCACCTTCGAAAAATGCCTTCTAGAATCTCCTCTTTGATCTCCCACTCGTGGTAGGTTGACTTGAGCCTGTTCAGAGTGTCCGCCTTGACATTCTGATCTCCCGGAAGGTGTTCCGCTTTTAGGGATAATCCATTTTGGACTGCCCATTTCCAGATTTTCTGGGCTTCCTGAGACAGGGAAAGCAATCTTGTACCGCCCTGTTTGTTGTGATAATGCATTGCTGTTGTGTTGTCTGTCCTGATTAGCACAGCCGAGTCCTGTATTCTCGGCAGAAAAGCCAGCAATGCTAATCTCACTGCCCTGAGTTTCAGCAGATTGATGTGAAGTTGCTAGTCCTGTAACTTCCAACAACCACTGACCTGGAGGTCTTGAAGAAAAGCCCCCCAACCTTCTAGGGATGCATCGGTGGTAATAAACAGTGGATCTGGTGCAGTGAGAAAGGAAAGGCCAACTGAGATATTTTGTCGCTGGGTCCACCAGGCTACTGCCTGAACCATGGCTGGTGTGATTGTGACAATGTCTTCGAAGGATCCCACCGCCTGACACCATTGTCGATCCAGTTGCTCCTGCAACGGACGCATCCTTAATCGGCAGAAAGGAACAAGAGGGATGCAAGAGGACATCGTCCCTAGTAGTGACTTGTAACGGCGTACTGAAAGACACTTACTTTTTGCAAATATCAGGGATAGAGAGATTAGCCTCTGTTGTCTCTCTACGGAGGGAAACGCTTTGTTTACTGTGGTGTCCAGAATCGCCCCCAAGAATGTGATGTTCCTCGCAGGATGGAGGGATGACTTCTCCGTGTTCAGAGTCAGGCCCAGCTCGGCAAATAATTCTACACATGACACTGTTGACGACTGAGCCGATGCTTGTGAAGGCACTTTGATTAACCAGTCGTCCAGGTGAGGAAACACCTGGTGTCTTTGTTTCCTTAGAACAGCTGCCACTGGAGCCAGACATTTTGTCAAAATCCTTTGGGCTGACTTGAGGCCGAACTGCAGCACCTTGAACTGGTAATGGTCTCCGGCTACAACAAACGGAAGATACTGCCTGTGGGAAGGATGAATGGGCATGTGGAAATATGCATCCTGCAAGTCTAAGGTGGTCATATGATTCCCTGGGTTTAGGAGTAGCAGAATGTCTTGGAGGGAAACCATCCGGAAGGACTGCTTTTTGAGATAAGTATTTAGAGTTCTCAGATCCTGAATAGGACGCCATTGACGAAAAATAAATTAAACTAGGAAAAAACGGGAATAAAATTCCCTTCCCCTCTCGGAGGTTGGCACCGGTTCTATTGCTCCTTTTCGGAGCATTGTCTGAATCTCCAAGCGCATCAGATGCAGATGTCTGACCTCCTGTCGTGTCGGAGGAGTACAAGGGGGAATTTTAAGGAACGCTAAAGTATGTCCAAATTGTATCAGATTGAGGACCCATCGGTCCGTGGTTATCTTCTGCCAATGGTAAAGATGATAGGAAATGTTTCCACACAGGGGAACTTCTGGAGAAGGAGGGATAAATGTGACCGGATCCTGAAGGGTGTCATTGCCGTCGCGAGTTGTCCTTTCCCTGACGACCTCCTCTTCCTCTAGGGCTGGATTTCGGGTAGCCCCCTGCCTGTTGTTGAACATACTGTTGTCGGTATGGTTGAGAAGATGTAGAGTACTGCTGGTATCCCCTCTATATGATGTTTGGCCTCTTCCTCTAGCTCCTCGAAAGGGCACCTTCCGGTACTGCAGTGTCCCTAGAGCCTTCGCTGTATCTGTAACTTTTTTGATACTTTGCAGCGCATCGTCAATATGCTTCTCAACTAAAGTTTCCCCATCAAAGGGAAGATACAAGATTTTATTCTGGACCTCAGGTCTAAAAGCTGTTGCTCTCAGCCATCCCTGACGGCGCAAAAATGCCGCCCCTCCTAGCGATCTGAAAACCGGGGTAGCGATGTCCATCGCACAAACAATGACTTCAGCTGAAGCCCTTTCTCCCTCCTGAAGGATCTTTTTCACCTCCTGTCTACTTTCTTCTGAAATCAGATCTAAATAAGGCGTCAGGTCACACCACATCTGTCTATCATATCTGCCCAAAATGGCAAGGGCATTTGCAGCTCTGACCAGGAGAGCTGGCATTGAAGAAAATATTTTACCTGCATTATCCAGGCGTCTACCCTCTCTGTCAGGTGGTGTTGTAATAGGAGCTGACGGGTTTTTGGACTTCTGTTGAGCAGCCTGGGAAATGACAGAGTCCGGTTTGGGATGGCCCACTAGACAAGCTGGAGCGTCCCCATGAGCTTTATACATCTTCTCCAGTCTGGAGAGTACCGGTGTGATCATCACCGGTGTCTTCATGACCTTAAGGCCTTCCTCCTAAACATGACTAATTATAGGGATGGCCCTAACTTATTTCCTGTATATGGTTCTTTGAAATCATATAAGAAACACTCCGTCTGGGTAGTCGACATAGGAAGGTCAAATCTCTTTGCTGCTCTTTCCAGCATGTTATGGAATCCACCTATGTCCTCTGGCGGTGAATCAATTGGCACTGGAGAGGGAGAAGAAGGCGTATGAATAAGGTACTCATCCCATTCCTTGTTAGGGTCTGTTATCTCTCCCTCCTCTTGGTCATCATCCATAGTGACTGGATCCTGTTGAGGCATTGGCTGTGGTGATCCTGGCAAGGGCTCTGACAGTACCTCCTGGCTTCTAACTGGAGTAGTTGGAATGGAGCGTGGGCGCGGAGCAGATAATGGCACCTCTTGAGATGCCGGAGTTGGTGGGAACCTCTTTCTGTAGTCCGCCAACATAAACTGCAGGTCCATCAATAAAGAAGACAGCATGCTAACCATCTCTTCCCGGTAACTCTGGTGATATTGTTGTTGGGGAGGGTATTGATACTCCCCGTATTCCTCCTCAAAGTCATCCTCCTGACATGTCACATGCAGTTGTGAAGGGCTACAAGCATAGCTAAAAGGGACTTCATCCTCCTCCTCCAAATCCTGCTCCTCCAGCAGGTGTGATGGCACAAGAGGCGTAATCTTGCTCGGGTAGGTGATTTCCGGCATAATCCTCTTCTTCCTGGCAACTTCTGACCTCTCCGGTGTTTTTTCCTTCGTCCACGAACCCGTTGACGAGATCGCCGATGACAAGGTCGTCGTAGATGCAGCCGTCGACACCAACAGCAATGTCTTATCCACCATCGACGATGTAGTTACCGTCATTGTCGTAGTTGTCGACGACCCCATCGTCGGTGCTGTCTACGTTGTCGATAATGTAGTTGTCGTCGACGCCCTCGCCGACGATACCGGCGTCAAAACCATCCTCGACTGTGACGTCGTCGACAGAGATCCATCCGTCGCAGACGGTGAAGCTTTCTTTGGAATTAACTTAACCTCAATCTTTGTCGTCGACGATGAAAAAGTTCTCTTCGTCGACGATCCTGTCGATGATGTAGATTTCGCTGATGATTTTACCTCAGGAGGCATTGAGTAAGGCTTCTTGAAGGATTGCCTGACCTGAGGGGGTGACTTAGACGGCTCAGAACCCGTCTTTTTAGTAGCTTCGTCCCCCGAAGCATGTCCCTTACTCTCCTTTTCTTTATTTTGAGGAGATTTTGAGGGACTGCGCCCAGAAGACCCGTAAGTGGTCTTTTTAAGGGCTTTCTCAGGACGTTCCTCTGAGGAATGAGCATGAGGTGATTTCCTTCTTTTTTGGGACCTCCTAGATGAAGAAGAGAATGCCTCATCACTGTCACTGGCTAAGCTTTTGAAACCATATTAAAAGGTGCCCTTCACGGTCCCTCAGGGTTTTACTTGAAAAGTTACGGCATACCTTGCAGTCTTTAGCTTGATGGTCCAGATGAAGACAGTAAATACAGTCAGCATGAGGGTCATCAGTGTAGAGCCTCTTCTTGGAACAGGTGGCACAGGGTCTAAACAAACCCTTTTTCTCCTTTTCAGACATCTTCAGCCAAGATTAATTAGTAATCAGCAATAAAGATTATAATAGCAGATGAAATTCACAGAAAAAGTTCCAAATCTCAAGTAACAAGAGAAATTTTTAGCAGAGCTCAAAGGAGACTCCCTAGCACAACGTGCAGTAGAAAATCTGAAGGGCTAAGGTTCTCTCAGGAGTGTTCTAGAGGGTGAGAGGTCCTGATTGGCTCAGGGACAATTATGATCTCTTTTACATAACGAGAGTTATTGGTTGCAAAATAGAAATGGGCCTAGGCCTTTTTTCTGCTTTGTACTTATCTAATCATTGCTTTTTTATATACCGGGGACTCCCATCTCGATGACGGTGAATGATTTAGGCATGTGAATCTATGAAAGTTCCAATACTGGAGTAGTTCAGATTCATGCAAGATTTAGTTTGCATAAACATATCTTCGTAGCTTGAAAGAGCCTCCCCCCCACCCCACCTCTGCATCCAGGAGCACATAGTCTGGGCTCGAAGACTGGTTGTAGTTTCTGTGGCACATCTGCCCAACTTAGGCCCAAGAGGATGGACTCTATATAGGAATTTTAGGATAATCACTATGACCATAAACTGTTTGGATTTATTGTGTCTAAATTTATTGTGTGGATATATAAAAAAAAATTGGCATGGATCGGGCCGCTGGTTGAACAACTATACCTTTCAGTTTCCTTTATGTTGTTAGCTGTCACCTTGGCTGCTCCCTTCCTACATGATTCATATCTGCCTTTAAATACCCAACATTCACTAGGGCTGCATACTGTGGCTGCCTCCTCCTTGACCAAACACAAACCCCTGAACTGCAGCTGTGCTAAAAACCTGTTGTAATGAGCTGCTTCTATCAGGACTCCCCGGGCGGCGTGAGCCCAGCCCTGGGTCAGGAGCCAGTAAGCCATCCTGCCATGGTGATGGAAGAGCTGGCTGTAATTTGGCTGGCTCCAGCACTGGCAGAGGATGTGCTGACTCACAGGAATGCTCACATTTCAGTGTGTTGTGCAGAGGGCTGTTGTCTGAAATCAACAACACATGTGCATGCGCGGTGAAATCAGCCGAGGCCTTTAACAGTTTTCAGGGCGCACTGCCGCCAGGAGCCAAGAAGCGTTCCGCCTCTGTGCAGCAATGATAACAGAGATTGAGGGGCCTTCATAGTGATGCAGCAACAGAAATGCAGCTGCCCACAGTGCACGCAGTAGGCCCTGTAATAGGGTGGCCCACTTAGTGCCGCTTAAGGCACCTCCCTGTGCCTTCTCACTGGGACACCCTCCTATGGGAGCCCCCCCCCCCCTCATGTCCGGCGCCTCTGCTGCAACATTTCCGGTGCGCAGGGGCTCGGGAAAGGAATTTATACTTGCCCCCACCCACTGGCCACCCTCTTTGTCCCCCGCTGGACATGCTGTCCAGTCACCGGTTCGTTGGCTCCCCGTCAAGGGTCTATTTGCCCAGATGAGGCCCTGCGGGCGTCGGGATGCTGTTTGTTAGCCCCCAGGAGTCTTCATTATCTTGCCTGGAGTTGTTCTGTCCTCCCAGAAAATGCCTAAACTGAGTGCGTGCAATGGCGTGTTCATATTTGTAACAGCTTGCAATGGTCTCATGCCATATTATTTTACAAATGGTGAAATTGCGAAATCCTGAAGGGTCTGTCTAACAGTTAAGGATAAGTAGTGATGACCTTGTTTCCAACCATGACAGCAGTACACTGGTGGGGTAACCCACTCAAGAAACTTAACTGCCTTCCAGGTGGAAAAGCCACTTCCTATGAGCATCAAGCCACTCCCAGCATCTAGTTGCATTCCAGGGGACCCATCTACTCCTGGAGGAAAAGACATTTAAGAAATGAAATACAAAGAAGTGTAAAATAAATTTTTGAGAACTGCAGAGAAATGAACTGTAAGCTCTCCCTCTCAAACTTCATGGAGGAAGCCCACCAAGAACAGGAATAACAGAAACTGGAGGTCCATGCTTGGCCTTGAAGAAGAGACTGTATTAATGCAGTATCCAGGGATGGATACGGATACAATCCAGTTCTTTTTAGGTTTACTGAAAAGCCTTTGTGGATCAGCCCACATTCCTGTGTAAGGTGTGCCCCCTAAATATCAACACCAGAATATCGATGAGACACAATATCGAAGACAAAATATCGAAAAGAAAAAAATCGACGGGTATATGAAACTAGATTTTCTATACCTAACTGCACATTTTTTACCTTGGTGGTAGATATATCTTCATGGTACTTATATGTGGAGTTGGGAATAGTAAATCTATACTTCCCTATATGCACTTACCTTACAATATTTTGTCCCTTGATATTCTGCCCTTGATGTTCTTGTACCACAACATTCTGGGAGTCGATATTCAGTAGTACAGATTTGTGTAAAATACGCCCTACTCTCTTAAAGCTGTTAATAGAGAAAGCTTTTCCGAATACAGTGCAGGATGAGAATGATGCCCTTTTGGGTTTATGATACACTTTAGTGACCCCGCTGTTCTAGTATGAGTGAATAGAAGGGGTTTTCCAGTTTATAGCCAAACATGTAAACAGGGCAGAGGAGGACACCTTTTGTAAGAAAATGCCTGGCCAGGCAAAACTGAGAAAGTACATGTAGGTTTAACATGCGTTAGGAGATCTCCCACAGTGCTGAATGCCAAAGGAGTAAAAGATTGACTTCTTGATAACCAACCTATCTACTGCTTACCCGTGCAAACCCATCCCGAAAGGCTTAACTGTCCCAGAAGTGGCAGGGGAGTCAAAAATTAATAAGCACAATCACTATCAGGTTAAGAGCTAATCTACAGGAATGGTCAGAAGGAAGTTAATTTTGATGGCCATAGGGGGCATTAGGTCAGGCAAGGCTATGAGCCCCACAGGGCTTCCAATAGAGCTGTTCAAACTAGTGTCCTCTAAGATAATGCCCACCCTGCGATCCATGTATTTAGAGAGCTATCAAATTGGGTCTCTTCCCCCTGATCTGATGCTAGCTTCCATTGTTGTAGTACACAAACCAGGCAAGGCGACGACGCGTTGCGACTCCTACCGTCCTATTTCATTGTTGTCAGCCGAGGCCAAAATCTTGGCCAAGATACTGGCCAATCGTCTTTTGCCAATTATAACCCAACTTGTCCATCCTGACCAATCAGGCTTTATGCCTGGTCGGAATACGGCTCTTAATCTTAGTAGACTTCATGGGGTGATGAGGAGAACTCATACCATCTTAGAGGACGTGGCACTGCTGTTGTTGGATGCTAAAATGGCATTCAACACCATCGAATGGCCTTACTTATTTGCACTTCTCGAAAGTTTGGGGTTTGGGCCCCGCTTTATAAGGTGGGTCAAACTACTATACACCGGTCCAACGGCGCAGGTGGTAGTCAATCAGCATACTTCCCATAGCTTCCGTTTAGGGAGGGGAACTAGGCAGGGTTGCCCCCTGTCGCCCCTCATATTTGCTCTGGTGCTGGAGTTGCTGGCGACCTGGGTTAGAGGTGACCCAATGATTAGAGGATTGAAGTGGACAGTGTAAGAAAGTGACTCTGTATATACTGCTCCCAAATAGGTACAGTTTGCACAGAGTCCACAGTCCCCAGAGGTTTGGCAGAGGCCAAAGTTAGATATAACCTTACTATCTAAAGTGGTAGCTTGATCGAGCAGTAAGGCAGTATCAGAGGACAGTTTAAAGCATTTGTTGTACACACTCAGTCAGCAAATGGTCTCACACACTCAAGAACTGAACTCTAGGCCAATGGTTTTGTATACAAATATATAGTTGTTTTATTTTAGAACCAACAATGGGTATCAAAATATACTGTCTCAGAATGAGATGCTTTAGATAAATACTTTCAATAGGAAATAGACTTTTGAATGCAATAGATACAGTTGTTGCAATGGGCAACACAATTTCAAACACAATATAACATTGAGCTCAATGGTAATTTCTAGTTAAATGCAATAGATTACTTTTTGGATTACTTTCCTTACCACAGGACTGGATCCTAGATTCAGTCCAAACAGTTGAGTAAAAACGTTTTGGTTACAGTTATGAGTTTTAAGGAATATTATTGTATTTTAAAAGTTGACAGAAACTTTTTCACATAGAATCACCAATGTTATCCTAAGGGAGAAAATTCACTTAGCAGGTAAGTGGGGTTATGGTTACTTTTTCTAACTCAGTGTTGGATCCTGGATCCAGCACTGGGGCATCTCCTGTAAACAGTTGAAAGAATGTGTTTTTGTTATACAGGCGATTTTCAACGAATATTTGTAAGTTTGCAAAATCGACAGAAGAATTTCTGGTGAAAACCAGACAATGTTATCCTATGGAAGGAAAATCAAGTTATAGGTAAGTACGGTTGTAATTACTTTTCAGGGTCAGTACTGGGCACCAAGATCCAGCACTAGGTTCTCTCCTGATAGCAGGTGAGTAAACTCGCTTTCGTTATTCGGCTGATTTTAGATGAATATTTTAAAGTTTCAAAAGTCAACACTTAAAAGAATTTCCAAGTGAAACCAGTCACTGTTGCCCTATGGAAGAAAAGTGAGTTATCGGCTTTTGGGTAAGTACTCAACTGGCAGAGTTAAGGTTCTGGGCATAGACTCAGGGGTCTCCCAGGGTCAGGTAAGTACAGTTGTTACACCCTAAGCGGCACAGGGGCAGCCGGGTGCAGAGTGAGTTAGGCCCAATGTTATCCTATGGGAGGTAGGGGGCCTTTGGTTGGTGGCTGCTGGCTACCAGGCCACACGGCTGTGGGAGCTGGGCTCCTGGTCACTTGCTCAGGGCAAATGGGGAAGTAGATTAGAGTAGAGGTTGCACTGCCAGGGGCACTCGGGCGACTGGGTGCAGGGTGCTTTTGAGCCGTCGGGCGCTCAATGGATTTCAATGGAGAAGCTCAAGAACGAACAAAGGCTGCAAGCTCGGGGACGAAGATTCTTCAGATGCGACCACCACTTCGAGAGGTAAGTTGGGTAGTTGGAGGATAGGTAGGCACCCAGGAGTTAGGCACAGGGGGCCGCAGGGCGCCGGGTGCAGGGGTGCCTTTTGGCGTCGGGAAATATTACCCTCTGCTGGTCGCGGTTGGAGGGGTCCCTGGTTCTGAGGCTGCAGGCGTCGTCAGGAGCGTCGAGGTGGGTCCTTGGGTGTTGTCGAGTCCAACACAGGCCAGGCTTGGTGGGTGCAGAGTGTGAAGGGATCGCTGTTCCTGGCTGATGCCAGGGGTCAGTTACTTGCTTTGAGCAGTACCATTGCTCGTGGGAGTCCCAGGTAGTTAGAGTCACAAGGCAGTCAGGTCCTCCGGGGTTTTTGAGGTTACTGGCCACTGGAGATGCCGGGGTTTAGCAGGAGCAGGTTCAAGGGTCGACAGGCCGGTAGGGCTGGGGCCAAATCAGTTGGTGTCTTCCTCTTGTTAGCAGCTGCAAGGCAGGTCTTCTTGTTCCTTGTTCTTCTTTCTTGTTTTGGAATCTGGATCTGAGAAAGGAAGGTTCAGGGTGCCCCTAAATACTGAATTTAGGGGCGTTACAGGTAGGTAAAGGACAGGGACCAATGGGTCCCTTCCCTGGGGTGGGTACACCCCCTATCCTGCCACTCTCCTGTGGGAGGGGGCAGTAGCCTAATCCTGATTGGGCAGGGCTCACCATCTTCAAGATGGTGAGAGCCCGGGGATGTGCTTCACCTCGCCTCCCCCACCTGAGGGGTGGGGTTGGCAGAGGCTGGTACTCCCCCTTTCCTTCCTTGGGGTTTCCGGCCAGTCTTCCTGCCAGAGTGCCGGTCAGAACCGTTAGGGGCCAGTTGCTGAGTACAGCAAGTGGCCTGGAGAAGCTCACAAAGGCGGCATGCCTTTGAAGCTTCCGCTGCCCATCCTGGGGGGGGAGACCTAGCACCTCGCCCAGGATGTGCATTGTTGCAGGCCCAGGAGAGCGGATGGCTCCCTACCCAGGGGTCCAGCAACATGTCTGCTGTGTGGCAGCCTAGGCAGCCCTCAGACAAGACGTGGATTGTAGGTTAGGTTCAGGGGGCAACACTAGGTTGCCCTCTGTCGTGCGTCTTACAGTAAATCCCACACTGGCATCAGTGTGGGTGTACTGTGCTGAGAAGTTTGATACCAGACTTCTCAGTCTTCAGTGTAGCCATCATGGTGCTGTGGAGTTCGTGTTGACGACCTCCCAGCACCATATACTCTTAATGGCAGCACTGTACTTACAGTGCCCAGGAATAGATCTGGGTACTGTAGGGGCACAGGGCTCATGCACCTGTGCCCACACTACTGGCATAGGGCACCCAGCTAGAGGGGTGACTGAGGTATGCCAGGGCAGTGTGTGTTGTGGGCATGGCACACAGGGATGTGTGCCATGTCGACTCTTTGTTTTGTTCTGCACCAAGGCACTCAGCCTGCAAAGACAGTGTGTGTGTGTCAGGGTACAGGGCCTCTAAGGGTGGCACAATAAGTGCTGCTGCCCTTAGGGGCCTTCTCTGGTCACAAGGCCCTGGGTACCTACCTAGAGTACCATTTACCAGGGGCTGATATGTGACCATAGATGCCAATTGGGTTTTGGCTGTTAGGCAGTTTTTAGGGAAGGAACACAGGCCCTGGGCACCTGATTGGTAGGAGCCCAGGGCACAACAATGAAAAGTGCATCAGTTATCAGGCATAAAGTGGAGGGGTTACTGCAACAGAACCCCACTTCCTTACAGACAGACCAACACGAGGACAGAATTTCGCTTTATGCGGACGACGTCCTGCTGTACGTGGCGGCTCCCTCGTCCTCGATCCACAGAATCTTGCATATCTTCGGAATCTTTAGCTCGCATTCTGGTTATACTATTAATTGGATGAAGTCTGTTTTGTTCATGCTGAGGGGCCAAGTTCCGAGGCTGCATAAAAACACTAATATCACGGTCGCCACTGAGGGTTTTCGCTACTTAGGAATCTATATTACCCCACACCCGGACCAATTCTATGCCACTAATCTCCAACCTCCGTTGGCCAGGTTCCAGAAAGATGTACTCCACTGGAGAACCTTGCCTCTTACCTTGCTGGGTAGAGCGGCGCCCTATAAGATGCTGGCTCTCCCGTGTTTCCTATACGCTCTGCAAAACACCCCTCACAGAGTCCCGGAGACCTATTTCGCCAGCGTGGAATGCAAAGTCAGAACTCTTCTATGGGAGGGGAAAGATCCACGTATAACAGCGCACAAACTGACCAGAGGATGGTATGATGGGTGGATTGCGTTACCAGACCTAAAACTATACTATTGGACCTCCCAGTTGGCAGTGGTTAACCAATGGGTGTTCATCCCACCATCGGAGCTGGCATTCCGCATGGATAGATGGGTAATGGGTAGGGGGGGATACCAGCGTGCACTATATTCTAACCCCAAAACACAATCCCTTACCGATCCTACTGCGCACACAGTGGCACTGTGCAACAAAAAAACTGGGGTGGCACAAGAAACTAACAGCGCTCACATCCTTGTGGGAATCCGAACAACTCGGGACCTTGAGCAGGTGCCCGGGCTTTGATAAATGGGACCTGGTCGGTATTTCCTCAGTGGGGGACCTATGGAAGAGAAAGGCGATAGTCTCCTTCGCGGACCTCCAAAAGGAATACCAGTTGGCAGAGTCCGAGACGTTCTGCTACCTCCAAATCCGCCATGCCTTAATCACTGTTGTCACTAGCGGGGAGACAATACCTGAAGCCTCCCCACTGGAGGATAGGCTCCTGACAGATCCCGCTCGCTCACCTACCGCAAACTAATCAATAACACACCCGACCCATTGGTACGTCTTCGACAGCAGTGGGAAACAAACCTGGTATACTTAGAGGACGATGACTGGCAGGAAGCCATTTCCTCCCCAAGGGAGATGGCCATCCCAATGCGTTTACGACTTATCCAACTGAAAACTTTACATAGAACATACCTGTCTGCTCACATACTAGTTAGGATGGGTAGTCGCACAGATCCTCGCTGCCTCAGAGGATGTACTGCCAGGGGCACCTTCTTTCACGTAATTTGGGAGTGCCCAAAGCTACAGCCTTTTTGGGGGAAAGTAGCCTCAACAATGGCCGGGATATGTGGGAAGTTCATCGCCCAATCCCCGCGACTGTGCCTATTAAATGTATGGGAGGCCACGGATCTGACTCACACAGAGCGAACATGGGTATCACTAGGGTGCACGCTCGCTAAACAAAACATAGCTCAGGGATGGGGATCTGCAGATCTTCCTAGGTATGCAAAGTGGGCCAAGGATATGGATAATGCCATGGTTGTCGAAAAGGACGTATTCAAACACAGAGGATGTCCCTCGAAATGGGACCATAAGCGAGCCAACTGGAATAAGTCCTGTGGGAATATATGTATCTCTTCCCCTGATTGAATTGCACGATAATGTTTTGGATAGAGTTTCTCTGCCTGTCTAATGTCCAGTTAGTGAGTGAACTGACCTATGATTTTGCTATATGTATCTTGTCTCTCTTACGTCATTGCTGTATGGCTTTACAATTTTTTAATGTACCATCACAACTGTTTAATAAAAAGATTAATAAAAAAAAAAGAAGTTAATTTTAAAAACAGATTTTTCATTGCTTAAAACTGTCATTGAGCTTCACAGGGATTACAAGGGCGACTGAGCGTTTTGTGGATGCGGAATATTTGTCAAAAAGTGGAAGACGTCCAGTCCTGTCCATCTTATTTGGAGCATATAGAAATGTATATATTCGAAATAGGGCTGATGTTTCACCTATTCCAAATTCTACAGCAAGCCACAAGTGGCGAATAGTCTTAGGAGGCCATAAAAAAGAGGGTGATCCTTGTCTAAAAAGTTACCTTTAAATGCAGTTCTTTTTCTGATCCTTCGCATGTTCCACAGTTCCAGCAGAGGTTTTCTCAGTGCTGGCACTATGAGGCCAAATGCATAGAGCAGGTTCTCCTGGCCTCATCGACTTCTGAATTTGCATAAGGTCACAACAGGGGAAGCTTGCATCTCATTGGATAAGTTATGCAAATGTACTATGGAGTGGCAGATTGAAGTTAAAAAAGTTAAATCAGTGACTTTCTTTACCATCGAAAGTGACAGACGGAGACGATTAGGTGGCTGTCACCTACAAATACGGCACACATTTTTTATCAAGAACCACATGACACAAAGGGGGAGGTGGAGGTACAACACCGCACATCCTCCACAGTAATTACGATAAACACAACAAAAATGTGATGGCCTACAGTATATGGCTAATATAGGCCCCTAACACGTCATCTAAGAAAAGAGTTTTTCAAAAACTAGTCGCTTTGGGTCACAAGGAGATCTACCCCAATCCCAGGGTGCCGATTAAATTGAATGAGGAGGCCTCACCCACTAGTTGTGGCATGCTTCGTCATCTGCAACCTCATCCCACCCTCGTAAGATGGTCCTACCAGGGCAGACGCAACCTCATTAAGAGAGAGTTTGTGATAAAAACTAACTGGACGAGACAGGATCCAGACAATCCAAACATACCTTAAGGTAAACCCAGGATAATATACCTTTAATAACTAAAACCAACAAACATGAATGGTAAGCAGGTGCAATGACCCACCTATCCATGTTAAGCCACCATGTTTCTGCCCATATACATGCCGATGCTGGTTAGGGGCAAGGGTAAGGGCCAAAAATGGATCCCTATCTCTATTCCTTACACTAAATAGGTATGGGTAAGGTACAGAGTTGTCAGAGTGTGAATCCTACCTTAACAACCCAGGTAATCATGGTTTCCTAACTGGAGAACTAGAGCTTCATTATCTTGGAAGAAGGTGGTTTTCTCTGTAGTCACACATTCATCAAGAGGTATACCGGCAAGGAACTTAATTTGCCTCGAACAGTGGCAAAGTAAAGTATTGTCCAAGGAGCCCTGGCACTGAAGTGACCTTCGTTTTAGGTGGATGCATTTGTGACCATAACAATTATGTCACTAACGCAGTGAGCAGGCAGTGGCTGAAATAGGCCGACTTATTATCGTATGCTATTTAGTGTACACAAATAAAATGTGAATAACAATTAGACAGACCAATGGATGAAAAGAGTTGACCCAGAGCCCTCCTATGTATAATATATATATAAATAAATAAAATAAAAAAATATATATATATATATTCCGATACGTGTGCTCTACACTTGAAGGTGCACTCTGTGAACTGCAATCTATTCGTTAGGGCAACGCCAGCACTTCAACCTCGAGTGTTCGCCTGACGCGTTTCGGATGGTTCCTTACTCATAGGCTCACTCCAATAATTTGCATATCAGCTGACACTCATTTGAATTCTCCAATGAGCTTCTTTCACCTTCTCCCAACGCCTGCTGGGACTTGTAGTGTCAGCTGCCGCCTCTTGCTCAAATGAGATTAGGTAAGTGTATAGTCCTTCGGCACAGAGTGCACCTTCAAGTGTAGAGCACACGTATCGGAATAGTGTCGCGCCCGCTCAGGCGTAGGAAGGTAGCACCACCCCAGGATTGCCAAAGGGGGCCACGGCGCGCAATACATTTCGTCGCCATTTGTGGGGAACTGAATTTAATATGGACACCAGCGGCACATCACGGCGCAATCAGTGCCGAAGGACTATACACTTACCTAATCTCATTTGAGCAAGAGGCGGCGGCTGACACTACAAGTCCCAGCAGGCGTTGGGAGAAGGTGAAAGAAGCTCATTGGAGAATTCAAATGAGTGTCAGCTGATATGCAAATTATTGGAGTGAGCCTATGAGTAAGGAACCATCCGAAACGCGTCAGGCGAACACTCGAGGTTGAAGTGCTGGCGTTGCCCTAACGAATAGATTGCAGTTCACAGAGTGCACCTTCAAGTGTAGAGCACACGTATCGGAATAGTGTCGCGCCCGTTCAGGCGTAGGAAGGTAGCACCACCCCAGGATTGCCAAAGGGGGCCACGGCGCGCAATACATGTCGTCGCCATTTGTGGGGAACTGAATTTAATATGGACACCAGCGGCACATCACGGCGCAATCAGTGCCGAAGGACTATACACTTACCTAATCTCATTTGAGCAAGAGGCGGCGGCTGACACTACAAGTCCCAGCAGGCGTTGGGAGAAGGTGAAAGAAGCTCATTGGAGAATTCAAATGAGTGTCAGCTGATATGCAAATTATTGGAGTGAGCCTATGAGTAAGGAACCATCCGAAACGCGTCAGGCGAACACTCGAGGTTGAAGTGCTGGCGTTGCCCTAACGAATAGATTGCAGTTCACAGAGTGCACCTTCAAGTGTAGAGCACACGTATCGAAATATATATATATATATATATATATATATATATATATATATATATATATATATATATATATATATATATATATATATATATATATATATTTATTATTTAGGACTGTGTTTATTACATGTAGCTAGCCAGACAGCTAAAGATGTTCTAGGATTCTAGGACAAACCTAGAAATGGTCATGAATGATTGAATATGTAACTAAATATAAATAATTGTAAGTATTTCTTTCAAAACAGTAAAAAATAACATTTTAAATTGATTAACAGTTTGGGTTGCCATTTGAGATAGTTTGAGCTTAATTAATAATTAACGTAATTCACAAATATCAATTTAAATTAGGGCACAAAGTAAGGTTATTGTTATAGTTAGGTTGTGGCTAATTATTTATTAAATGTAAACTAATTTAAATGAATTAAGAGGGTGAGGGTTAGTTGTGGGGTTAGGCTAAGGATAATTATCTAACGCAATTACATTTAAAATGAATTCAGTATTACGATTAGGGTTAATAGAAATGTTAGGTTAAGGATAATTATGTAATGTAATTTTAAATTACATACTTACAGGCTAGGTTTAGTATTATGGTTCGGTTAGGGATAATTATTTCGTGTATTAATTTTAATCAATTAATGGCTATCGTTAGAATTAACTAAGTGGATACAGCTGGGTTTAGGGTTACCTTAGAGTTAGTAATTACATCAATTAAATATATTTTCTACGACTAGGGATACATTAGAGTTTACGTAGCTTAAGTAAATGATATATTTGAATAGAAATAAAAAATATATATATAAAATCAATGCATACATTTCAAACGTCCCTCCAGGATATCTTGTCTTTCAAGGCAGCGTGGAGTGCAGCAGCTGCACCTCAAGGTAGCTGACCTGGAGGTAGCAAAATGCAAACGTAAAAATGATGGGCACTACTGGGGGTGAGATCTGAGCATTGGCCAAGGGAGAACAAGCAGCACAAAGTTCAAGGGGACTGAAACAGTGCAAGGTAAAATGTTTTTTGGAGTGTCTGGGGGAGGGGCCGTGTATGGTCCAATGATGGGAGTTCAGCTCAAGGTATGATGGGTTCAGCAGCAAGAGCTCAAAGGAAGAGCAGGGGAAAGGTGCAGTGCAAGGACAAAGAGAGAAGGGTGACCTGAGCCAGGAGCAGCGAAGGGAGTGATCCACAAACCTAGTGTTGGGAACACCATAGGCAGCAGTGCGGTGTCCTCGACGCAGTGATTAGTGCATACTTTGGGATTGCAGTGACTGCTTTGGGATCAAGCAGTTTAGGGGAGGAGAAGCGAAGGGTTCAAGGGGAAGCGGCATATGGTCCAGGGTGGGAATCTGTGTTGGCGAAGAGTCTATTAAGCAGCAGCAGTAAAACTAGGGTGGCCACCTCCCTCCAGGTTATTACAAACACTGCCTCCAACCTTGAACCTCTTACCCACTAATTATTGATTTCCGATGTGCTAGTCTAATTGGTAAAATAAGAGCAAAACAAGACTGCAACACCCATAATGACTGCTCTGTCACACAAAAGCCCAGGACTGGAAATGGTGTCCGTGATGACCTGGCGAGTGGAGGTCCCCCTAAATACTGCATCCATTTTGTTGCAGGGCATGTACAGCAGGACTCCAGCAGTGCAAATATATCCATTACAAGAAAGTATCCTGGATAGTAGGCCCTGAAAAGGATAGTTATGCACTTTGTTCAGCCACTGGTCATTTACGGGACTCGAGAGTCGCGGAGCCTCACATCTTCCATCAGTCAGGTGCTTCTTTGCTGTATCACGTCGAAAATTAATTCAGACTTGATCTAATTGAGCTTTATAAGGCCAGGGTCGGACTGATCTGTAGGCTAATCAGGCAGTGCTGAAGGGCTGGTCTGATCATTTGTGGGCCTGTTTTATGGCCTGCTTGGGCGGTTTTTACTGTTGACTTCCTTGATATTAAAACAAATATTGACGGCAGCAAGCTCAAATCCATGCAGTCTTCCATACTATGCAAATCAAGTTCAAAAGTGCCTCAATTTTCAAAGATGGGACACTTTTTTTTACCTGTCTAACTCACTAATGAGAGCCACTTTTATTTTGGTGCTTGAGCCTGTTTTCTGTGGGGAACAACCTTTACAACGCAACTTTTACAACGCACTACACTTACAACGCATTTTATACAACGCAAAATCCATTACAACGCATTCCATTACATAGCATGACACTACAACGCATTTTTAAAAACTACCTTTACAACGCATTCCATTACAACGCATACTACCTTTACAACGCATACCATTACAACGCATAATATTACACTACACTATCCAACACTTACCCTACTGTTGCACCCCCTGGAGTTAGAATAGTAATTTTTACCCCTATACTATCCAACACTTACCCTACTGTTGCACCCCCTGGAGTTAGAATAGTAATTTTTACCCCTATACTATCCAACACTCACCCTACTGTTGCACCCCCTGGAGTTAGAATAGTAATTTTTACCCCTATACTATCCAACACTTACCCTACTGTTGCACCCCCTGGAGTTAGAATAGTAATTTTTACCCCTATACTATCCAACACTTACCCTACTGTTGCACCCCCTGGAGTTAGAATAGTAATTTTTACCCCTATACTATCCAACACTTACCCTACTGTTGCACCCCCTGGAGTTAGAATAGTAATTTTTACCCCTATACTATCCAACACTTACCCTACTGTTGCACCCCCTGGAGTTAGAATAGTAATTTTTACCCCTATACTATCCAACACTTACCCTACTGTTGCACCCCCTGGAGTTAGAATAGTAATTTTTACCCCTATACTATCCAACACTTTCCCTACTGTTGCACCCCCTGGAGTTAGAATAGTAATTTTTACCCCTATACTATCCAACACTTACCCTACTGTTGCACCCCCTAGAGTTAGAATAGTAATTTTTACCCCTATACTATCCAACACTTACCCTACTGTTGCACCCCCTGGAGTTAGAAAAGTAATTTTTACCCCTATACTATCTAATACTTACCTTGAATGCAATTTAATATTATGCGTTGTAATGGTATGCGTTGTAAAGGTAGTATGCGTTGTACTGGAATGCGTTGTAAAGGTAGTTTTTAAAAATGCGTTGTAGTGTCATGCTATGTAATGGAATGCGTTGTAATGGATTTTGCGTTGTAAAAAATGCGTTGTAAGTGCATGCGTTGTAAAAGTGTGCGTTGTAACGACATACATCCGTTTTCTGTTGATGTCTGACCGTGTATAAAGATTTGGTTATAAAATCATTAGGCAGCGGCAAAGCTTAAGCATTCTTTCAGGCTATCGTGCCATATGTTTCCGTTATTTAAATCTGCTTCTCAGTGTTACTTTCCTTCATTTTCAGGTACCTGTCTCAAAAACTATATTGCTGGAAACAGAGCTATAAAAACAAAGTAAATATTTAGTGCTAGCCCATCATGTGCAGTGTTAGGATTCCACGTTATCCTTTTTTTGTGATCAACATATACTACCAAGTTACCACAGCTCTCTGAATGAATAAAGATATATTGGGAAGGGTCTTTTTAGGGCGAAGCATTCCAGACAGCTGCAAAGACTTCTTGGGGAACTCTGGAAAGCCTCTCTGGGAATGCATACCGTTTACCATTGGCTTTGTGTTTTGCAGCTTACAGGTGCTTACTTTCTATTTGCTGTTTTTATCTGTTTTAGGCTGTCCAGTATGATTTTGCCCCTCCGGTAGAGAATAGCCTGTGTACTATATTCTTCCACAAGTGCTCGCTTTCTGTAAACAGGTCTTTAAATTTTGTTCTTATCTTGCCATATTTGCTGAGCATTTATCGTCTTCCAAAGGGGGCTTGGTGTTTACTTTTCGTTCTCTGACTTCAAAGTGAGAAGATTTATGTGACAATCGTGCTGGGTTTTGGTAGTGTGCTGGAAGAAGGCTGTACAATCTCACTTTTTCTAGCGCACAACAAAATGTAGCTGTGCAAATACTCAGGAAGCACCAATAAAGCACATTTTTTGAAATTCTGAGGTGTTGTACAAAGTAATTCTTTAATATGATCAAAACTAATCAATGCACTAGGTGATGCCATTTTCACACATTAACGTTTGTCAGCTGTATAGTTTTATCGAAAAGCTGTATGTCTGTTCCAATGTAACGGTCATTTCAATTTACAATGTATTGTCTGTAATGGCAGTGTGCTACCACACCCTCTACACCATGACACTCTACTCCCCTTTACCCTACACCACTCCACTCTACACCACTATGTGCCACTCCACGGCACTCTACACCACTGCACAACACTCCATGACACTATACTCAACTCTATGCTTTTCTACTCTACTGCACTCTACTCCACTCTATACCACTCTACTCAAATCTACACCACTCCACTCTTCGACACTTTGCTCTATGACACCCTACTCGACTCAAAGACACTCTACTCCACTCTACACCACTTTAAGCCACTCCACTCTATGCCACTTCACTCTAGGCCACTCTACTCCACTCTAAGCCACTCCACTCCACTCTACGACACTCCACTCTGGGACACTTTACTCCACTCTGTGACACACTACACCATTCCCCTCTATGCCTCTCTAATCCACTCTACACCACTGTACCCTAGGCCACTCTACTCCATCCTGTGACAATCCACTCTCCACAACACACTACATCACTCCACTCTACAACACTCTATGCCACTCTAGTCTATGTCACTCTACGCCACTCCACTCTATGCCACTTTATTCTATGCCACTTCACTGTATGACACTTTACTCCACTATATGCTAAGCCATTCCACTCCACAGCACTCCACTCTATGGCACTCCACTCCACCGCACTCTACAATACTTTCCTCCACTCTATGACACTTTACTTCACTCTATGCCACTCCCCGCCGCTCCAATCTACGCCACTCTACTCTATGTCACTCTACTCTATCTATGCCACTCCACTCTATGTCACTCTCTGCCACTCAATTCCACTCAACAGCACTCCACTCTACGACACTCTACAACACTCTACTCCACGACACTGCACGCCCCTCTACTCTACTCCTCTCCACTCTACTCCACAACACTCTACTCAACTCTTCGACACTCTACTCCTAGACACTCCACCAAACTCCACTCGCAACCCTACAACAGTCTACTGCACTCCACTCTACAACACTCTACTTCACCCTATGCCACTCCACGGCAATCTACGACCCTCCACTTTATGACACTCCACTTCATGACCCTCCATCTACAACACTCCACTCTATGACATTTTACTCTACACCACTCCACTCTACGCCATGCCAGTCTACGTCAATACACTCTATGCCACTCTACTCCACTCTACTCCTCTCAACTCCACTCTATGCCACTTATCTCTACAAAACTTTACCCCACTCTATGCCACTCCACTCTACTCTATGCCACTCCGCAACACTCTACTCCATTCAACTCCCCTCCACTCTATGGCACTTACTCCACTCTACAATACTCTACTCCACTCTATGCCACAACACCCAATGACACTATGGCCCTCCACTCTATGCCTCTTCACTCTACATCACTCCACTCTGCTCCATGACACTCCATTTTACGACACTGTAAGACACTGTATGACACTCCACTCTACGACACTCTACAGCACTCTCCATTCTACTACACTCCTCCGTACACCACTCCTCAACACATTACGCCACTCCACTCCATGCTATTCTCCTCTATAGCGCTAACTTTTAGCCACACTGAACAGCAGTCACGCTACTTTACAGCATGACTAAAACACATTGGCAAAGCCAATAGCTGCAGCATAGGCAAGACATATTGCTTTGCGAATGCTTGTCATTCATTCCCCTGCTGATCCAACGACGACAGAATGTACCTGCACTACGCATATGCTTGTCCACTGGCCTCGATTGTGTGTGCCTCGTAAAATTCTGACATTATTTATTATATGAAAACACAAACAAAGAGGTAGAGCAAACAACAGTCGTCCTATATATGTTTGCAAAAATGTAGTAGATTAGGAGAGCACACTTACTTTGTAAAAACTGCCCTCACCCACAACAAGTTGTGGCATGCTTCATCATAGGGCTGCTACTAACGCCTCTGCACAAACCAACGCTAGAGGCGGAGCAATATGGAGGGGTAAACAATACAACAGTGATAAAGAAAGAAGGAAAAGACAGGATCCTAGGGAGGTGCAGATAGATCGTGAATTTAAAACTGGCTATGGGATATCTCTATAATATTTGCATTCCTAGATTCCCTAGTCAGAGTTAAAAAGTTATAAAAGATATACCTAACGGATAGTGGTGGTGTGAGTAAATTAGGTGCTCATCACCCCTCCGTTCTGCATAGTGGTCAACATGTTTCTGCCGGTTTAAAACTTGTTATCCGGCATTCATCAGGACAAGTTGGATCCCTATGCTACTGTTCCAAAAACCCCTTCAATGCCCCCTTTGATGGGCTATACTCCACCTGTAAGTCTGGAGTAGTTTGTAACTTTACTCTTCCAATTGGAACTAAAAGATTTTTTTTTTAAATACAAAGGAATAATATTGTCGTGTGCTCTCAATAATTCTCATACATTCGCAAACAACCCAATTGGTGCGACCAGGGTGTTTCATAAATGGTGAATATCACACCCTCATTATTATTATTTATTATGTATCTGTTTAAGCATACTTCCTCACCCAATTTATGTACCGCAAATGAATCTGTTTAACTTTGTTTAACTTATTTCTTTTTTGTAAGTTTGACCGTGCAGTATTAAAAACAAAAGACAAACTAAACACACAACTTCTGAATACACTCCTCCTTATTTGAATTGTTGCTGGTATGAGCAGCTACTGAGACCAATTGCTCTTGGCCGGGGAGGAGGCTCAGTGGGTTAAACGCTCGCTGCTGTTACATTGCATTTAGTATTTGTCTTTTAAACCCTGATTGCATGGTACTGAACTCCGCATGCGAATTTTATGTTACCATGTGGGAACAGCGCACCAGTATAATGCAATTAAAAGTTAAACCCCATTTTGATTAACAGCGTGGCACCAGACTTACAGCTTGTAAAATCACAAGTACTTCACAGTTCTCTGGGGTTTAATACACACATTTTCCACCTGCTCCAAGCAGCTGATAAATGTTGCTGTAGCCTCTGTGGGGTGTGGATGGAGGGGGGAAGGGGGGTAGTGGGGGTTAGGGAGAAGAAGAGTGAAGGCGAAGCTGAATTCTGAGGGGGTGGGGGCAGGGGAAACATGGGAGGGTGGCTTGGTTACCAAAGCGCCATGCAGGTTTTTCAGGCAGAATTACTGCCTGTTATATTGGGTTCGGTGTTCCAACACCCTGGAAAGCCCGGTGTGGTGACATGAGCCCCGTCAGGATCTGGCGGGACGGAATTCCACACAGTAATTCTGCCCTGCCTGACTCATAATCAGGGCCTGAGTGAAGCCTGGATTATCAGCTGACTGAGGTCGGAAAGGCTTGGCACTGAGGCATGGGTTCACGGAGCCAATTATCCACACCCATAGAGACTTATATCACTGCCGGTGATGTTTTTAAAAAATATTTTTTAATTTTTGGTTATCCGTGAAGGGTGTGATGGATTGTGTTGCTCTTTACAATTGTAATCAAAGGCACCAATCCCAGCCCAGGGTTGACAATCCTATTAGGTGTTTACTGATGGATTGTGTGGCAATCTCCCCGCAAGGGGCTGCAAGGAAGTCCGTCTGGGTAGGAGAGCAGCAGGGGAGGTGCGGAGCTGTGTGACTGGAGGAAATACTCAGCAGCGGCTGACATGGAAGACAACGGCGACTCCGCTTCTAATGACGCCCAATGCAAATCTGTCTACCGCGATCCTAAACCTAAAATCTTTTTCACAGAGCACAAAAGTGAACGTCCACCAGAAGCATGAGGGCGAAAGCCCAAAGGTAAGGCAGTTGCTGCCCGTGCGTCAGGGGCTCACAGCCTCAGGAACGGAGCAGGGTGGCCAGGGTACACCTCTGGCAGCTGAACACACTTTAAGAGATATTTCCCAGGAGAGATGCACAGGAAGGACAGCAGGGGGGGCACCATAGAAAGCAGAGAGTCAACTCATACCGTGAGTTACCTGGCGCATGCACGGGACCATATTAGCATCTCTCAAAGTCCCCGTGTTTGTGAATGGAAGAAATGTCAGTGTTTTACTTTAGATTTGTTAAGGTGTTCCAAGGGACAGCAGAGCAGCCAGTCTCAAACACATGGCTTTGTACATAAAACAACATTGGGTGTGTGGCATCTGGTTGACATCAGATTGCAGAAACAGGGATGAGATGTTTGGGGAATATTGGAACATTTAATTGGGACAATATTAAATAGCAGAGTTCTATTTTAAATAACCCACGTGTACAGATTGCTACAGACATTGCAAAAATGACAGTCAACGTGGTTTGCTGTGAATCAAATTATGTTTGGTCAAGTTGCGAACACAGACCCCAGTCTGCAGAATGGATGGTAATCCTGATGGAAATTTGCAGATATCTCGCTCTGGTCACTCTCGATTCTCCCACCTCATAGACAGTCAAGGCACCTGCTAGCTCTCAGCTGACTCTGCCATTAGAAACCCTCTGTGGTCGTCTAGCCATTGCAGTTCAGCCAACTCTAGTTCATCGTAACACCGCCGTCTTTAAGACAGGGCTTCCAAATCTGCATTGTACTGTCCTGATCTGCCCATCAAGTCATGGTAGTTGCAAGTAGGAAAACAAAAAATATGCCACCCACACATTGGGAAAAAACTCCTCGCACGTTAAGGAAATTTTCAATATCTTAAGAAATAACACCCCATTTTGTAGGGTTGTTTCCGAAAAGCAGAGGGAATGCCATGTGCTGCCATGAAAAAAGGTCTTGAACAGTACTGTCACCAAAAACAATTCCATCATGTGGGTGGAGAACTTTCAGTATATATTCCCCACCACAGCTGCATATTCTAAATGTATGGTGATCCTGTCAATACTTTCAAGGAGGCAAAAAGGCTATTCTCCTGCAAGACATTGATTGCCATCATCCTGGTCTGAGGGAGGAATGTCTTCCCATGCCAGTGAGTATAAAAACCACGAGGATGACTCAAACCAACGGGGTTATTGTAAGGGTCATCTGTAGAAACTTTGGAAGAATCATAGGAGCCCAGTGATGTAGGATTCTTAGCAGTGCAACAGGACTCCAGGGGAGTAGGCTTCCTTAGCAATGCTCTTACAGGATTCTAGCTGTGTTGGTTTTCTTACCATTATGGTGTGCTTGTTAAAGAACTCCCAGTGGGATTCTGGTGCTGGTGCAACAGTGCAATAGGAGTCCTGCAGTGCAGACTACCACTAGCATTGCCTTGCCATTAAGCAGTGCTGGATTCCTCTAGCAGTACTCTATCAGTGCCACAGGATTCCAGCTGTGCATACCCTCTTAGCAGTACCTTGTTGATGGAACAGGACTCTAACAGTGTGGACCTCCTTAGCAGTACGCTGTTAGAGTTAGAGAACTCCAGCAGTGTGGGCTTCCTTAGCAATGTACTGTCATTGTTGCAGGGCTCCCGCAGTGTGAGATTCCAGTGGCACTGTGGCAATACATAAGGACTTGTTCAGTGTGAGATTGCAGTAGCACTGTAGCAGTAACAACGGACTCCAACAGTGTGAGCTTCCTCTAGCAGTGTCTTGTCAGTGCTACAGGACTCCAGCAGTGTATTGTTCCTTAGCAATGTACTGTCATTGTTACAGGGATCCCGCAGTGTGAGATTCCAGCAGCACTGTAGCAGTACTGAAGAACTCCAACAGTGGGAGCTCCCTCTAGCAGTGTCTAGTCAGTGCTACAGGGCTCCAGCAGTGTGGGGGTTTCTATAGCAGTACTGATGTGAGATTCCTCTAGCAATGTACTGTCATTGTTACAGGGCTCTCGCAGTGTGGGGTTCCAGTAGAGTTGTAGCAGTACTAAAGGACTCCAGCAGCATGAGCTTCCTCTAGCAGTGTCTTGTCAGTGCTCCAGGGCTCCAGCAGTGTGAGCTTCCTCTAGCAGTGTCATGTCAGTGCTACACGGCTCCCGCAGTGTGAGATTCCATTAGCACTGTGGCAGTACTGAACTACTCCAGCAGTGTGAGCTTTCTCTAGAAGTGTCTTGGCAGTACTGAAGGACTCCAGCAGTGTGAGCTTCATCTAGAAGTGTCTTGTCAGTGCTACAGGGCTCCAGCAGTGTGGGGTTCCATTAACAGTACTGAAGGACTCCAGCACTGTTAGCTTGCTCTTGCAGTGTCTGGCCAGTGCAACATGGCTCCAGCAGTGTGGGGTTCCTCCAGCAGTACTGAAGGACTCCAGCAGGGTGAGCTTCCTCTAGCAGTGCCGGGTCAGGGCTTCAGCAGTGTGAGTTTCCTCTAGCGATGCCCTGTCAGTGCTACAGTACTCCAGCAGTGTGTGCTTTCTCTAGCAGTGCATTGTCAGTGCTCCAGGGCTCCAGCAGTATGAGCTTCCTCTAGCAGTATCTTGTCAGTGCTCCAGGGCTTCAGCAGTGTGAGCTTCCTTTAGCAGTGTCTTGTCAGTGCTCCAGGGCTCCAGCCATGTGGGCTTCCTCTAGCAGTGTCTTGTCAGTGCTCCAGGGCTCCAGCGGTGTGAGCTTCCTCTAGCAGTGCCCTGTCAGTGCTGCAGTGTCCCACTAGTGTGGGGTTTCTCCAGGAGCACTGAAGGACTCCCGCAGTGTGAGCTTCCTCTAGCAGTGCCCTGTCAGTGCTACAGTGTCCCACCAGTATGGGGTTCCTCTAGCAGCACTGAAGGACTCCAGCAGTGTGAGCTTCCTCTAGCAATGTCTTGTCAGTGATACAGGGCTGCTGCACTGTGAGATTCCATTAGCACTGTGGCAGTAGTGCAGGACTTTAGCAGTGTGAGATTCCTCTAGTAGTGCCCTGTCAGTGCTACATGCAGTTGCGGCTGGCATGGCTCATGGGGAGTATGGTAACAATGGGGAGTTTGGGGGGGCAGGAGTGGGTAGAGGGGGTGACGGGGGTTCATAATGAAAAAAAACTTATCTTTAGGCCAGCGTCTTCAATGCTCCTGCTCTCCTGCGTCCGACAGGAACAGGAAGCAGGCAGCCAGGCTCCCTCCCCTAATCCAATCACAATTCTGCAATGCAGCATTGTGATTGGCCTGAGCACCGTGACACCGCGCTCAGCCAGGGGCTGGGGGTGGGCATGTTCTACATACAGGCTGCAAGGGGAAAGTGCGCATGACTGGTTTGGGTGGCCCAAGAGGGCCGGCTAAACAGTCAATATGCACTCAGGAGTGGAGAACCCCCCCCTCCCCTCCCCTAAGCAGTGCAGAGAAGCCCCGCCTACTCGCCCGCAAAAGAAACATAAATTGTAATAACTAAAAGTTATTACCATTTTATGTCTTTGCTTCTCGCACTGCGAGAAAGCAGTAGGGCGACGCACCTCTGCCATAGCGGAAGAGCCGCCCCTGGCTACATGGCTCCAGCAGTGTGGGGTTCCTCTGACAGTACTGAAGGACTCCAGCAGTGTGAGCTTCCTCTAGCAGTGTCCTGTCAGTGATACAGGGCTCCAGCAGTGTGGGGTTTCTCCAGCAGTACTGAATGACTCCAGCAGTGTGGGCTTCCTCTAGCAGTGTCTTGTCAGTGCTCCAGGGCTCCAGCAGTGTGAGCATCCTCTAGCAGTGTCTTGTCAGTGCTCCAGGGCTCCAGCAGTGTGAGCTTCCTCTAGCAGTATCTTGTCAGTGCTCCAGGGCTTCAGCAGTGTGAGCTTCCTTTAACAGTGTCTTGTCAGTGCTCCAGGGCTCCAGCCATGTGGGCTTCCTCTAGCAGTGTCTTGTCAGTGCTACAGGGCTCCAGCAGTGTGAGCTTCCTCTAGCAGTGTCCTGTCAGTGATACAGGGCTCCAGCAGTGTGGGGTTTCTCAAGCAGTACTGAATGACTCCAGCAGTGTGAGCTTCCTCTAGAAGTGTCTTGTCAGTGCTACAGGGCTCCAGCAGTGTGAGCTTCCTCTAGCAGTGTCTTGTCAGTGCTAGAGGGCTTCAGCTGTGTGAGCTTCCTCTAGCAGTGTCCCATCAGTGTACAGGGCTCCAGCAGTGTGGGGTTTCTCCAGCAGTACTGAAGGACTAGAGCAGTGTGAGCTTCCTCTAGCAGTGTCTTGTCAGTGCTACGGGGCTCCAGCAGTGTGAGCTTCCTCTAGCAGTGTCTTGTCAGTGCTCCAGGGCTCCAGCGTGAGCTTCCTCTAGCAGTGTCTTGTCAGTGCTCCAGGGCTCCAGCAGTGTGAGCTTCCTCTAGCAGTGCCTTATCAGTGCTCCAGGGCTTCAGCAGTGTGAGCTTCCTCTAGCAGTGTCCTGTCAGTGATACTGGGCTCCAGCAGTGTGGGGTTTCTCGAGCAGTACTGAATGACTCCAGCAGTGTGAGCTTCCTCTATCAGTGTCTTGTCAGTGCTACAGGGCTCCAGCAGTGTGAGCTTCCTCTAGCAGTGTGTTGTCAGTGCTCCAGGGTTCCAGCAGTGTGAGCTTCCTCTAGCAGTGTCTTGTTAGTGATCCAGGGCTCCAGCAGTGTGAGGTTTCTCAAGCAGTACTGACTGACTCCAGCAGTGTGAGCTTCCTCTAGCAGTGTCTTGTCAGTGCTACAGGGCTCCAGCAGTGTGGGGTTTCTCATGCAGTACTGAATGACTCCAGCAGCGTGAGCTTCCTCGAGCAGTGTCTTGTCAGTGCTCCAGGGCTCCAGCGTGAGCTTCCTCTAGCAGTGTCTTGTCAGTGCTCCAGGGCTCCATCAGTGTGAGCTTCCTCTAGCAGTGTCTTGTCAGTGCTCCAGGGCTTCAGCAGTGTGAGCTTCCTCTAGCAGTGTCCTGTCAGTGATACAGGGCTCCAGCAGTGTGGAGTTTCTCATGCAGTACTGAATGACTCCAGCAGTGTGAGCTTCCTCTAGCAGTGTCTTGTCAGTGCTACAGGGCTCCAGCAGTGTGAGCTTCCTCTAGCAGTGTCTTGTCAGTGCTCCAGGGCTCCAGCAGTGTGAGCTTCCTCTAGCAGTGTCTTGTCAGTGCTCCAGGGCTCCAGCAGTGTGAGCTTCCTCTAGCAGTGTCTTGTCAGTGCTCCAGGGCTCCAGCAGTGTGAGCTTCCTGTAGCAGTGTCTTGTCAGTGCTCCAGGGCTCCAGCAGTGTGAGCTTCCTATAGCAGTGTCTTGTCAGTGCTCCAGGGCTCCAGCAGTGTGAGCTTCCTCTAGCAGTGTCTTGTCAGTGCTCCAGGGCTCCAGCAGTGTGAGCTTCCTCTAGCAGTGTCTTGTCAGTGCTCCAGGGCTCCAGCAGTGTGAGCTTCCTCTGGCAGTGTCTTGTCAGTGCTCCAGGGCTCCAGCAGTGTGAGCTTCCTCTAGCAGTGTCTTGTCAGTGCTCCAGGGCTCCAGCAGTGTGAGCTTCCTCTAGCAGTGTCTTGTCAGTGCTCCAGGGCTCCATCAGTATGGGGTTTCTCTAGTAGTGTGTTAGGTCTCCAGCACTGTGCATTTCCTGCTTCCTCTTGTTAAGGGACTGTTCTGTGCTGTGCTTTAACCTCAGGGAGTTGTGGTTAATCAATGACAATGGGAAAAGCAGCAGGGAACTCTAATTAGAGTCCCTAGGATCAGGGAATAATTTAAAAAAGGTTTTCATTTCAGAGCAGTATAATCATCACACATCTCTCTCTACTTTCAAATTATTTTGCGCTCCACCCTCTCGATTCCCTTCCTCTCTACATTGTGCCTCTTTTTTTCCTTCTTCTCTTTTTTCAATCTATCTTACCTCTCCATTTTTTTACCCTCTCAACCTTTTCTGCTTTCCAGTTTTCGTGTTATATTCCCCATTTTCTTTTCCTGTCACCTTCCCTCAACACTTTAATCCCTCTCCCCTATCTCTTTTCTCCTCCCTTCTCCCCTCTCTATTCTTCCATCCCTTTCCATCTTTAGAGGAAAATAAAATACGAGGAACTCGGGCACCGACAGGACACTGGCGGTTACCACTCGCCCTGTGTGAGTCCTCTAGCACAGACAGCGCCCTGCTGAAGGATGTTCACTGATATCAGACTTCTGTAGGAAGCCCACAGTGTCGGACTCTTGTAGGGTAGACAGTAAAAAGCTGAAGGAGCCGGCACCGCAGGAGCCCTGTTCCACGGACGGTGCACTACTGTGGGATTCACACTGGTGGCTCGCGGCTGAAGGAAGCTCACGCTGCTGGAGTCCTGCAGTGCAGACAGATCTAGGGAGCTGGTGTGCTGTGTCTCTGACAGCACTCTGCTGAAAGAAGCTCACACGGTTAAAGTCCCGCAGCACTGACTGCACGCTGGTGAAGGAAGCCCCTGAAGTCCTGTAGCACCGTCAGCACTAATTGAAGGAAACTCACTGAGAGCACACTGCCTGAGAAGCTCACACTGCAGGAGGCCGTATCACTGACTGAACTTATTAAAGTAAACTCACTGAGAGCACACTGCCTGAGAAGCTCACACTGCAGGAGGCCGTATCACTGACTGAACTTATTAAAGTAAACTCACTGAGAGCACACTGCCTGAGAAGCTCACACTGCAGGAGGCCGTAGCACTAACTGAACTTATTAAAGTAAACTCACTGAGAGCACACTGCCTGAGAAGCTCACACTGCAGGAGGCCGTATCACTGACTGAACTTATTAAAGTAAACTCACTGAGAGCACACTGCCTGAGAAGCTCACACTGCAGGAGGCCGTATCACTGACTGAACTTATTAAAGTAAACTCACTGAGAGCACACTGCCTGAGAAGCTCACACTGCAGGAGGCCGTATCACTGACTGAACTTATTAAAGTAAACTCACTGAGAGCACACTGCCTGAGAAGCTCACACTGCAGGAGGCCGTATCACTGACTGAACTTATTAAAGTAAACTCACTGAGAGCACACTGCCTGAGAAGCTCACACTGCAGGAGGCCGTATCACTGACTGAACTTATTAAAGTAAACTCACTGAGAGCACACTGCCTGAGAAGCTCACACTGCAGGAGGCCGTATCACTGACTGAACTTATTAAAGTAAACTCACTGAGAGCACACTGCCTGAGAAGCTCACACTGCAGGAGGCCGTATCACTGACTGAACTTATTAAAGTAAACTCACTGAGAGCACACTGCCTGAGAAGCTCACACTGCAGGAGGCCGTATCACTGACTGAACTTATTAAAGTAAACTCACTGAGAGCACACTGCCTGAGAAGCTCACACTGCAGGAGGCCGTATCACTGACTGAACTTATTAAAGTAAACTCACTGAGAGCACACTGCCTGAGAAGCTCACACTGCAGGAGGCCGTATCACTGACTGAACTTATTAAAGTAAACTCACTGAGAGCACACTGCCTGAGAAGCTCACACTGCAGGAGGCCGTATCACTAACTGAACTTATTAAAGTAAACTCACTGAGAGCACACTGCCTGAGAAGCTCACACTGCAGGAGGCCGTATCACTAACTGAACTTATTAAAGTAAACTCACTGAGAGCACACTGCCTGAGAAGCTCACACTGCAGGAGGCCGTATCACTGACTGAACTTATTAAAGTAAACTCACTGAGAGCACACTGCCTGAGAAGCTCACACTGCAGGAGGCCGTATCACTAACTGAACTTATTAAAGTAAACTCACTGAGAGCACACTGCCTGAGAAGCTCACACTGCAGGAGGCCGTATCACTAACTGAACTTATTAAAGTAAACTCACTGAGAGCACACTGCCTGAGAAGCTCACACTGCAGGAGGCCGTATCACTGACTGAACTTATTGAAGTAAACTCACTGAGAGCACACTGCCTGAGACGCTCACAGTGATGGAGGTCTGCATCACTGACAATAACCAACCCAGGAAGGCGGCCAAATGAATAGGTCTGCGTGTGGGTTCTCCCCTCATTCTGGTCCTGCCTAGCTGGGAGGGGGATAAGGAGAGGTCACAGCCCAGGAGAGAGAGAAAGATTTTGGGTTTTAGCTAGGTCACGCAGGAGGTGGACTCGCCTCAATGATGGATGTAGGAGGAGTTGAGGAGGTAATACCTGAAAACAACCCACTTCACAGCGGAGCCAATGGTAACCATGAGGCCTGTATTCTTTTTCTGCCTTGGCCCCAGCCATGAGCGAGACATGTGTAAAGAGTAGTACCTTTACACTGTGTTTCTTTCTTGTTTCCAGGGCAAACTATTTCGATCATTTCGCCTAGCATGGAAAAATTATACTTTCATGTTCATCTCAATTTAAATCCAGAGCACCTGTATGAAGACAATGGCATCTGCAGCCAGGGAAGGGCTACAGGCGAATTCAAGTCATCGGCCAGTTCTAGTCCTGGGCTTACCTTTTATAAAATATGGCTTTTACGTGGTGTTTTAGTCCAATTGGGTCCTAAACCACCGAATAAATTAGGTTGCTAAATGAAAGCCCAGGACCACAACATCATGTCCACCGTGAAATTGACCCATCTAGCAACCTTAAACTACAGCAGCATCTTCAGTAAGAGGTAACAGAATTACGCTTGTAAACCTTAAACGGTGGCAGGACTCTACTCCTTTGCCATTATTGCAACATGGATAGACCAGAATAATTTGATTACAATTGCCTCAGCATGAGGGGAACTCGGTGTCTTTCAGTACCTCACAGTACCTCACATGGGACTTACTTGGGGGTTTCCCTGAACAACCCTTCACTCTTCGAGGCAGGATGCTCATGTGGTAGAGCGTAGGGCTGTGCAGGAGTGTGACGAGGCAACCAGAGTACAGTGTGGCACGTTAGCCTAGAAGACCGTTGACCTAAAGAACTGCCCCCGCTATATAATAATACAAATATATTCACATTTTACCATCCAAGCAAATAACCGGCTAAACCAAATACTTGACTGAAAACAGCAGTGCGTTTTTCAATAAACAGGAACACTACAAAAATTCCCCAAAGAATTAAGCAGCCACAATCAAGTACTTTATCTCAAAATGTAAAAGAAACTGAAACTGCACCATATCATGACACTCGATGCGAATGAAACTCCTGGAACTGTTTGTTTTTTAGCTCAGAGCAGATCTGGCCATGCACTCTAGATCAGACGGGCCTGCTGCGGGCAAGCCAATGCCTAGTTGGGAATGGTTACAGCACAGACATGCTAAATAGGATGGGAGGCTCCAAACGCATCTATCAGTCCTTCAGATGAATTCAACACTCTCCAGCCATACTTGTGTGTGGTCTGAGTCTCCCTGGATGCTCTGGCACAGCCAGACGTGTTGCTAAGGGGACTTAAAGCAATTCTCACCAATGAGATAGACACTCACCTGGGGCTGCTGCTCGTGTTCCGTTCAGAGGGGTGTGGAAAAGATTAATTGCATATTGTTCCTTAGGATGGTTGGGTTTAGTGTAAGGTGTACATCTGCCACTTTTCAGCTGTACACGTAGGAGTCTCATTGTCACTCAGGCGGCGCAGCTAGGGCACAGCGAGGATGAAAAAAGAGATTTTAAATGCTGCAGTAAAGGCTCTTGATGCTGTGCCACCAGAATATCGTCTAGAAGATAACTCGGGACAAAATGTCGAGCCCTAAATACCGACAAGCAAACTATCATGCAGGTGACTATGGATAGTTCAGTGTAGGTTTACAATATTTGACTTCAGATATATGCACCCTGATGATATATAAACATCCTCAAGGTATGTACTTGTGGAGTTAAGAATAGTAAATGAATACTTGCCCATAGGCGCTTACTCTCTCTCGATATTTTGATCCTCGATATTTCGGCTCCTCAACATTTTTCTAATCAATATCTTGAGCTATAACCGACCTTGACGCTTAGGAGACGAGGAAGAGTCAGCAGTGTATTCTATTGGTAAGGTAACTGACTATTTCCAACAGCAACCAATCAGAGTTCATGGTGGTAGCGTGAGTTTCTGGTGTACACCATCCAATCCTCTCTTCTTCCCTGTCTCCCTGTCAAGTATTCAAGGAAAGAAATTAAGATTGTGTTTAGATGAGTGTGGTTTTAGTTCTGCAGACAAAATGGTATGGAAAGTACCCAGTGTTTGCACTTCCTGAAGTTGCAAAGTTTGTGCATGTTGTCCATCCCCAGAGAGGGTCGTGTCTTTCCAAGAGAGAGTCATTAGAGTGACAGGTATTACAAGCTGCCTTCACCGGCCTTCGAGGCGGATCCTGCGTGCTGAACAGAAGGACAAATACATCTTGAAAGGAACCCCTGGGGACGGTCTTCTTGAAAGACATCTGAGCCAGGGTATGGGGGGTGGCTTTAAAGGGGAGCTCTTATTTAGAGCATAGGAGTGAAATCAATGGTATGCTCCCTCCCCTCCACATTGAAGGCTTGTCAGCACCTCCAAGGTGTGACACGTGCCACAAGAAGTTACAGCCTTGCCACTGGGAGAGGTGGTCGCCTGACAGGCTCTATTTGTCAAGGTGTGACAATCAAAAAGCGTGGTCTCCATAGCAGACGGTTGCTGGGGCAGCTACGGGGACCGAGCTGGCCTTTTAGAAAGGAGTCAGCCTTGTACATGTACCAGAGCTCGGGCAGAATCTGCTGTTTTCGGGTCTCTCGTGTGTGCAGAGAAACGCAGAAGTATGTTCTGAACGCTTCTTTTTTCTGCTCCTTCATATCATCAGGGATCTCCAAAAACAAAGCACTTAAAATATCTCCAAGTCCTCCAGACGTGACAAGGAAGGTCAGTGTCTTAGAAGTATAATCCCAGTAAGGTGTGAGGGTGGTTCCGGGAATGGTAAATGAGCTGGACACAGAGATATTCTTATTTGGACTCAGTTTAAAATTAAAATCAACCATAACCCGCTGAAATGGCTACTGCACTAACAAAGGCCATGGGTTTCAGATAGAAATGTAGACGGACGTTCGTAAAACTAAAACCAATCAGAGATAGATACTCGTCTGACGCCCATTAGATGCTAACTTTTCCTTACCCTGGGTAGGGCATCTGGGAGACAGAAACCCCAACCTGGAGGATTCTCGTGTGTTTTTGTCTCTGCTCTTTTCATATTTCCTGATTCTGCAGACCCAAATGTCCATGTACTGACATAACAATGTTTGATGTGTGCCATAGGTTTCTGTGACCAAGGATCCTCCCAGTACTGTTTCTGGAGTCAGTAACCTTCTTCTGCTGATGGAGTGGATTGCTGGTCTGTTATGCTATTTACGTTTGTACAGCGCTTACCTTACTGGGTAGTTGTGCATTTATTATCTATCTATGGCAGTGGTCGAAGTGGGGGGGGGACGGCAGGGCACGGCGTGCCCCTACTTCTTGAATTCCAGGGATTCCGTTCCCCTACTTTTTTATTTTGAAAATGCGTTCCGGGACGCAAGAAATCACCATCGCCTATAAATAAAGCTCGGCGTTCCTGGCGTTCGAGGACGGGCGGCAGAGAAGTAACAGAACTCTGTCTTTTCCTTCTTACCCAGAGAAGAAAAATACAGTGTCCACTTCTGCTCTGTCGCTTCAGTTGCCCCCCCCCCACTCTTTCCTTCTTCCCTCTCTTTCTGTTTAGCAGTTCTTCTCTTACAGAAAACCGAGATTTCAAGACGGGGTTTTCACACTCTTTCCTCTCCTTTCTTTGATTTGCTCCCCTGTGAAATGGATCCAAAAAAGAAAATAATTTTTGCTGGAAATGTCGTATTTTAATTCCAAAGTGCAGCATCTGGAATAAAAGGTTAAAAATAGGAAAAATATGCTTGGTATCTCGTATATATGACGGAAGATTTTTAACTAGTGGTTGCAAAAATAAGTCTACATAGTGTGATAGATTCTCTGTAGGTCCACCAATACTTGAAATAATGGGTCTGCCTGGTGGAAATTTCTGGTGTTTATGTATTTTGGGTAAAGTGTAAATGCAAGGGAATGTGGGTTTATCGACTTTCAGATATAAGAACTCATCTTGATCAATTAATCCTTTTATTGCGCCACTCAACCAGAAGAGTATTGATTCTAATTGAAAGTGAGACAATAGGATTCTCCTTAAGTTAGGTATAGCAAATTGGATCGTCTAGTTGTGATTGAATTTCCTGATTGTAATCACTGATATTCATGATCACAATGTTACCCCCCTTGTCTGCTTCCCTGATGGTTATGTTCGTATTATGTGAAAGATCATGTAAAGCTTGTCGTTCTTTAATTGTAAGATTGTCTCTATTTCGATTATATGAATGATGTCCAGATTCCAATAAATGATTAAGATCCTTAGTTACCAATTTATAAAAGACCTCTATGTTGTTATCACTTGAAAGAGTTGGGGTCCAACAGGATTTTGGCCTAAGACCACTAGATAGATTAAGATCTGTTACAATGTCATGATCCATGAGTAGTTCCTCAATACACATATGATCGCGATCATCATCAGTCAGTGACAAAGTAGTTCTGCATCTCTAATATCCTGTATAGTCGTGGACTCAGGAAAGACATCATGGGGATATGTTCTTACTCCTTTATTTGTGATTGGCATGAGTGAAAAATGTTTTTTAATTTTAAATTTCTCACAGATTTGAATAAGTCTATCATTGTATTACAGATTTCACCATGATTATGTGGGCAAAAACCCATACCCTTTTTAAGAAGAGAAATCATATCACTTGTGAGTGTGAGGTCACTCAAATTGATGACCTCTACTCCATATCCTTGACTATTCACTAAGTCTTTTTGTCTGCTGATCTCAGTTTAATGCTCATCTTTTCGTCTCCTCGTTCCTCCTCTCTTACCCCTCCTGGTCTTTTTTGTGTCACCTCCTGACGCCGAGGTAGATCCCTGTTGCCTCTTTTTATTCTCCTTACTTCCCTTAAAAAAAGGTTTTCAGTGCTATTGATTGATGACAGTGATTCTGCTTCACTCTCACTGGAGGGGATGGTATTTAAAGAGGTGGAACTTGAGCTGGCTATGGTCGTTTGTTTGGAGGCTATAGTTTTATCCCTGTTGTCTGAGTCAACCAAATGGTCGTATTTCCTGGCAAATGTAAATATGCGCCCCTGTTTGTAGTCAATCTCATCCCTTTTTAATTTTCTTGCTTTTCTCTGTTTGATATCATCCTGATGTTTTTTTATGATGTCATTAAGGATGATATAGTTTTTCTCAGTTGCTTCTTTTAATTTTAATTAATCAATTTCCAATTCCAATTTACTAATTTCCATTTGTAGTTTCCTGACTTTACGAACTGCATTTTCGATGAGAATTTCCATCAGTTTATTGGAGTTGGAAGTTAATTCCTTCTCCCAACTTTGAAGTAAGTCATCCTACAAATCATCATATGTAGGTAGGATCTGGGAACGTAAACCCCTGGGTATTCTAGCTAGTTTAAGATATTGTCTAAGTGTTGCCCCGTTCCACCATTTAGAGTTCTCTACTTTCTTAAGTTTTTCTAATTTGTTGAATTTATCTATGAAGGTTTGAGAGATAAATTCAACAAATTAATGATTAATTGATGATTTGGAGGATGACTTACTTCAAAGTTGGGAGAAGGAATTAACTTCCAACTCCAATAAACTGATGGAAATTCTCATCGAAAATGCAGATCGTAAAGTCAGGAAACTACAAATGGAAATTAGTACATTGGAATTGGAAATTGATTAATTAAAATTAAAAGAAGCAACTGAGAAAAACTATATCATCCTTAATGACATCATAAAAAACATCAGGATGATATCAAACAGAGAAAAGCAAGAAAATTAAAAAGGGATGATATTGACTACAAACAGGGGCGCATATTTAAATTTGCCAGGAAATATGACCATTTGGTTGACTCAGACAACAGGGATAAAACTATAGCCTCCAAACAAACGACCATAGCCAGCTCAAGTTCCACCTCTTTAAATACCATCCCCTCCAGTGAGAGTGAAGCAGAATCACTGTCATCAATCAATAACACTGAAAACCTTTTTTTAACCCCTTCAGCGCTGCGCGGATTTCCGCGCCACGCTGAAGGTTCTGAGCGCGGGCGGGGCCATGACGGAACGGTTCCGTCATAAGCACAGCCCAACCGACGTGCATGACGGAACCGTTCCGTCATAAGCGTCGAAGGGGTTAAGGGAAGTAAGGAGAATAAAAAGAGGCAACAGGGATCTACCTCGGCGTCAGGAGGTGGCACAAAAAAGACCAGGAGGGGTAAGAGAGGAGGGACGAGGAGACGAAAAGATGAGCATGAAACTGAGATCAGCAGACAAAAAGACTTAGTGAATAGTCAAGGATATGGAGTAGAGGTCATCAATTTGAGTGACCTCACACTCACAAGTGATATGATTTCTCTTCTTAAAAAGGGTATGGGTTTTTGCCCACATATTCATGGTGAAATCTGTAATACAATGATAGACTTATTCAAATTTGTGAGAAATTTAAAATTAAAAAAAACATGTTTCACTCATGCCAATCACAAATAAAGGAGTAAGAACATATCCCCATGATGTCTTTCCTGGGTCCACGACTATACAGGATATTAGAAATGCAGAACTACTTTTGTCACTGACTGATGATGATCGCGATGATATGTGTATTGAGGAACTACTCATGGATCATGACATTGTAACAGATCTTAATCTATCTAGTGGTCTTAGGCCAAAATCCTGTTGGACCCCAACTCTTTCAAGTGATAACAACATAGAGGTCTTTTATAAATTGGTAACTAAGGATCTTAATCATTTATTGGAATCTGGACATCATTCATATAATCGAAATAGAGACAATCTTACAATTAAAGAACGACAAGCTTTACATGATCTTTCACATAATACGAACATAACCATCAGGGAAGCAGACAAGGGGGGTAATATTGTGATCATGAATACCAGTGATTACAATCAGGAAATTCAATCACAACTAGACGATCCAATTTGCTATACCTAACTTAAGGAGAATCCTATTGCCTCACTTTCAATAAGAATCAATACTCTTCTGGTTGAGTGGCGCAGTAAAGGATTAATTGATCAAGATGAGTTCTTATATCTGAAAGTTGGTAAACCCAGATTCCCTTGCATTTACACTTTACCCAAAATACATAAACACCAGAAATTTCCACCAGGCAGACCCATTATTTCAAATATTGGTGGACCTACAGAGAATCTATCACACTATGTAGACTTATTTTTGCAACCACTAGTTAAAAATATTCCGTCATATATACGAGATACCAAGCATATTTTGAGTATATTGGCGGATGTGGTTTGGGAGGAGGGCATGATCCTGGCTACACTGGATGTTACATCTCTTTATACATGTATCAGACAAGACTTGGGTATTATGGCTGGATCAAGAATCAATAAAGAAGACCTGATATGAAATCACAAGAAACAGATTTATATTGTTATTAACACATTGTTGTATATCTTAGGGGTGTGCTCAGGTCTTGTTGCATAACCTTCAAGGTTTGTTCACCACAATCCATACTGAAGTTCACCTCCAGTCTTGCGGGCAGGCCTATGAAGCAGCACAGCCAAGAACAACAGTGACTCTGTCACTGAGGTCACAGGACCCTTGAGAAGGGCCAGCTCTAGGGCAGTGTGACCGGGCGCTGACTTTGGGTGGAGGCATTATGTTTGCAAGTATATTAAGGTTTTAAAAGCACTTGCTGCCTCCTTCCTGGCCTCCAGCAATTTTCGGCAACAATAAAAATGTCATGATGACTCTGGTGTTTAATGTTCTTCCTAGAGAGAGATCATTTTGTCTAGTGGAAGTTTTGATTCATGGAAAGGTAGCTCAGAGGGTTAATGTGCCTGCTGCAAAGAACAAGTACCATACAGATTGTGAGAAGTTGGCCTGGTATATTCTGTCCACTAGTTATAGTGGGCACCTTGTACCAGTCCAAACAACCCTTATTGATGATAGGTTTAAAGACAACCTTTATTGAAAGCTATCCTAGTGGTAGCTATGGAGAGAAGCCATCAGGCTAAGTCTTGAAGGAGTGAAAGCAGCTTGGTTTACCAGATTATAACCTCTTGAATTACTAAATGAAAGGAGATCCACACAAGGTAAATATATGTATTTATTTCTAGACACTCACTACTAATCTCTTTATGAGATTAGAGTCCAAGATACACAATAATACAGTTCTAAAACGACAGTAAATAGCACAATATATAATGGGCCCTAGGGGCGGACCAAACCATATATTAAGAAAGTGGTATAAGAACCACAACTTGACTAGACACAGTGCCTAAAGCACGTAGAATCGCTGGTACCCCAAGGAACCACCCAAGGTAGTGACACAGGAGACCCACGGGGGACGCGTGCAGTGTGAGAACACAGGCACGAGACCCGTACTATTTTATGGGAAAGTCGCGGTTGGAATTTTAGAAGTTAAGGACACTTAGGAGAGGACTTTGAGCAAACCCCTTTAGACTTTGGGGGTTCTAGGGCCAGCACCCACAGTAGCACCGGAGTACTCGAGTTACCTCACCCATGGAAGCCGGGTGCATAGGTGTCAAATGGTGTCGGGGATCGTCGTTGATTTCAATGGCGATCTGCTGCAAAGTGCTGCTGCCGGGAAGGAGGAAAGTGTCCGGTGTGATCCAAGCCTGGATCGAAGATCAGAGAACCTGAAAGCAGAGGGGACAGAGTCTGGGTCACTTGCCAGTGACCAGGGGCACGGTAGACGAAAGCCCACCAATGTTGGGTGATTCAGGTGCGAAGAGGCGAAGCTGGACTCTGCAGCCACGAGGACCAGGAGGCGTTGATGACAACCAGAAGCTGGATTTGAGCTGTCCCATGAAGGATGTCGAGTGCTGCGGTGTCGGTGCTCGTATTGAACACAACAAGCCTTGGCAACAGCAACCCACGCAGGAAGAGAAAAGATGCTTCGGTGAGGACCAGCAAGTTCCTGGGGACTCCCTAAGCAATGGAGAGACAGGGCATGTCTAGAGCAATCAGGTAAGCCTAATTAGAAGTAAAGTTGCCTTCACAGGGACCCACCAGTCGACGGACTAGAGATCGCGAAGAGACCTCGAGAGGAAACACAAAGGGCCAGCTCAAGGAACACTTGTGGAGTGTAGACGGGCAATCTTCAGTGCAAATGCTGCTTGGGGTCAGGGCTATAAGTAATCCAAAGCTCAGCTGCAGGAGTTGTTGGAAAGCTGATGCTTCTGCAAAGTGACGTGGTGTCCAGGGGTTCGATTTGCACGGTCGCCACGAGGGATACGGGCCTCAGACTTGCTGTGGGCACTGATCAACCTCTAAGACCATGGAAACCCACCTCCTGTGTTGCAAAATTCTTCGGAGGCTGGCAGGAGCTTTGGAGCTGCAAACCGGTCAGATGGTTGAATAAACTGGGCAGTGAAAATGCCAAACAAATACTAAAAATTGGGATATTTGCGCATTCTGGCCACACCTCTGGCTCCGCCCACTGAGCCAATCCTTGGGTTATTCCCACCCTCTGATTCTCTGCCCACAGTTCCCCTACTTTTTTTCCCCCACTTCGACCACTGATCTATGGCCCCTTTAATGTGGGCATATAATGAACATCAATCAAACTGAAGAAACCATCATTTTGTTGGCATTTTGTTGTATGTAGCTATTAAAGTTTGTTCTGTGCTCAATTTCAAAACAGTTTGTGTGAATATTAAAATAAAAAGAGCTTCATCTAGTAAGAACTTTGTGTTATTTTATGCATATATTTGGGTGGACGAAGAACTTTCCATTTTTCTCTCTACTGGGGGTGATGAATTGCCCACTGCTCAGCTAAAATATACTATTTTTATATTTGCACCACAACTAAGTCTTATGATAACTGATGTTGTGCAGTAAGGGTGTGTTCTGTTTAAGCTCATTTTATATTCTAGGATGTATGTTGGTGTGTTATCTGGCAGTGCCTTTGATTTGGCAGAGATTTTCCAATTGCAGCCTTATACACAGGTGCGAGGGCAATCTCTCTAGCGTATGCTCTCCTGGTATAGCCATTTATGGACGAAATTGTAACTATGGTGTGTGGTGTTATTGTTTGCTATAGACCGCTCCGGAGAAAGAAATCCCAAAAAACATGCCTTATAATTGGTGTGTTGGTTGCGTGGTGTAACGGCTCTCTGTAATGTACTGGTAAGAGGGTTGTCAGCGGGTTTGGGACCTGAAGAATAGTCTGAGAAAAGGTATTTTCCAGAGTCCCTTTATGCATTATTGTTATGCTGGTAGTGCCTTCGGGAGTGAGCAGACATCCTTGGTTGTCCTGTGAGAGAAAAGCACAAGGACAGACAATGCACTCTTTCGAGGCACAAGGTACACTCGCTCGCTTTGGTCATCCCACCGAGCAAGAGAGAACGAGGGAGGGGGCGAGGGGAAGGGATAGAGAGGGGGGGGGGGGGAGAGTGTGTGTGTGTGAGTAGGCGTACATGTGAGCAGGCTCTTCAGTGTTTAGGCTGTGTGTGTTTTCGTCTGCATGTATGTATGCGTCGGAGGTTGTATATAAAAGCGTGTGCGTGTGTGTTTGTGTGTTTGTGTGTGTTTGTGCAGGTGAATGCGCATTGTTTCTCCATGAAAGGGTCCTGGGGCCAATGTATATCTCCATCCTATGTGATATTTGTTCATACTCCTAAGCGTGCGTATCTGATTATGTGTGTCTGTGATTTCTGCCTTCTATGTGTATCCGTGTGTGATTGTATGTTTCTTTTGTATAATTACGTGCTCATCTGATTGTGCACGTGTGATATATGTGTGAGTCTAGGTGGTTCTGTGTCGCGTTCCTTCATTCTCCCCAGGTACGGTGTGTGTAATGATGTATGAGTGCCTGTGCGGCTGTCTGTGTGTTGCAGGCTCTGCACAGTATCGTGCACAGTATGCTTCACTTGCGCATCCTTCGCTATGTGTGAGTGCGTGTGTGTTTGGGTGTGAGAGAGAGGGAAAGGTGTTGGTATGTTCTGCGATGCGTCCCCTCATCATATGTGGCCCTTGTCAAGCCTTCATCACTTTCATAAAGGTGTGCATTTCATGATATGTGTGCGTTATGAAAGTGTTTGCCTGTGTGCGTATTGCATGTAAATGCGAGGAAGAAAATTCGGGGTGCGCAATTCGTAGTTTAAAGTCCTTGTCCACCTGGTACCCTCCCCACCAGTATGTGATTATGTGACTTTGTGTGAGCGTGGTGTTATGTACAAGGCCATCTTGTGAGAGAGGCAGAGATTGTGATATGTGTGGCTTGGTGCGTCCTTGCCAATGTGTGTTTGTGTGTGCGTGGATGTTTGAGTGCAGGGTTGGACTAGCATGCAGCTCTAGTCCAGGACGCCCCCCATATTCATCACTGTGGTGACTGGGTGAATGTGTGTGTCAGTGTGTGTCTTCATGTGTGTAAAGATGATTTTTCAGCGTGCACTCTCACAGAATGCAATGCTCTCCATCGCAGCTCCTCTCGGCCAGTGTTTGGGGCAGTGCGTGTGTTTTTGTGTGAGCTTCCGTGTGTGTGTGCGCGTGTGCCATTGCTTGTGCAGATGTTGAGCAGCAGGTTATGGAGGCTGCATCCTTCTGGGATGCAGCCCGTGTCTATGACGCCCCCTCCCGCCTGTGACTGTGAATCTGTAGGTGTGACTGCGCGTGTGTGTGATTGTGGTGGCTGCTTGTGGGTTTGTGTGCCTGCCTGCGTGGCGCACGCGTGTTCGTTCAGTGTGATTATGTTCATGCCCGGAGCGTGCGTGTATTTCTGTGTCGTGCGTGTGTGCCCAGGCTCTGCAGTGTGTAGCTTCGGAGTATGCAGCTCGTGTCCGTCAGCCCCGCGTGTTTCTCTCTCTGTCGCTGTCTCCCTGGCGCTAGGATCTCTGGCTGTGGGAGGGGAGTGAGTGAGTGAGAGGAGGGAGTGTGCGCGGCAGCCGCACATACTACAGGCAAGAGACACCACGGCAGAGACACGCACGGCTCCGCGCTCCAGTTGTGGACACAATTAATCTCAACGGGACCCGACCTGACCCAGTCCAGCCGGGGGCTAAATCCAGCGCCCCGCGCTTCCTCTGCGCCCGAGGCGCGATTCCTTCCTAAAGCTGCATTCTGACCCAGACCCTCAAAAGACCGAGACGACCCTAGGGAGGCAGAGACGATCCTCGGAGGACTGAGACAGGTGGGTCCTCCTGAGGTGAGGCGACCCTCGCATGGCTGAGGTAGGGGCCCCTCGAGAGAATGAGGCAATTCTTGAAATGCTAATCTTGCGCAGGGCGGGCTGAGGCGACCCCCCGGAGTATGAGGTGGCCTGCGAGCACTTGACATGACACATTAGAGGGTCAAGCGATCGTCAAGCAGCCGAGACAGCCCTCGCCGGGCTGAATCGTCCTCAACAGGTGGAACATCCCTGAGTGACTGAGGTGAGCACCGTCAGGCTCGGGTGTTAATTGGGACCTTGAGGGCAGCGGGACGCACGCTTGGACACCCCAGAATCACCATACCCAGGAGTCTTGGCTAATGGCACCTGTAACACAAAGGGATCTCATATTTCCGTTGGAAGGACTGCCGAGCAGAGGTCGTCAATGAATCGCTGAGGTCCGGGGGATGTAGGACAACCGCAGCCTGCCAATCACCAGCATCAGACGCGCAGGGACTGCAAGACGCGTGCTTTACACCATGGTTCAAGAAACGTGTGATACCATCCCCTGGGGGTATCACCGCCCTATATCGGAGCTCACACAGGGCGCCTGATTCATGGACAGACTGATAGTGGCAGGAACTACAAAAAAACATGAAGTGTATAGCAGAGTGAATAACAGCTTCACAACTGCACAGCAGAAGCCGAATTGCAACAATTGGGCACCAATGAGCTGTTGAGCACCGGCTGGAGAGAGAGCAAAAGCCAAGAGATGCAGATCCCGTGGACATCTCTATGAGAATATCCAAAAGATGCCAGTTCCAAGGGGTTGCCAGCATTGAGCGTGTGACTGAGAACTAGACCAGGGAAGAGTGGAAGACACAGCGGATGCAGATCAGGGTGAGAGCACACCGGAAAGAACAACCACAAGACACAAGAGATTTCCCAGCATTGGTTGCTTCGTTAAGTATACGACTAGGGTAGAATGGAAAGTACTAAAAGACATCAAATCCAGTCCAGGCCAAAACCACCTTTTTAAGAACAACCACAAGACGCCAGGGCAAGACATAGGCCAGCATCGGTTGCTTGGATAAGGATACAACCAGGGGAGAATGGGAACTATTAAAAGACATCAAATCCAGGTCAGGCGAAAATCACCTTTTTAAGAACAACCGCAAGACACCAGGACAAGAGATTGGTCATCATTGGTTGCTTGGATAAGGATACAACCAGGGGAGAATGGAAACTATTAAAAGACATCAAATCCAGGTCAGGCGAAAATCACCTTTTTAAGAACAACCACAAGACACCAGGACAAGAGATTGGTCATCATTGGTTGCTTGGTTGAGTACACGACTGGGGAAGAGTGGAAACTACTAAAAGACATCAAATCCAGGTCAGGCGAAAATCCCTGTTTTAAGAACAACCACAAGACGCCAGGACAAGAGATTGGCCAGCACTGGTTGCTTGGCTGAGTACACGACTGGGGAAGAGTGGAAACTACTAAAGGACATCAAATCCGTTCCAGGCCAAAATCACCTTTTTAAGAACAACCACAATAAACAATGTCAAACGGTTTAGCCAACTTTTGGTGCCTGGCTGAGTACCAGGGATATGGGTAGAGGGAAAGGTGCCTCGAGAAAACAGATAAAGACCATGTGGAAATCATTCCTGTAACAAGACCACAAGACTTCGGGTCAAAAAATTGAACAACATTACGTGATTCAATAGCAGACAGAGGAAGAGTGAAGGGTACAAAAGGCACCAGATGAAGATCAGTTGGAGGTCACCTCTGTAAAAACAATCTGAAGCAATCATCTCAAAGGTAGTGTCGAAATGTAATGCTTGCTGGAGTACCAAACCTGGGGTATAGTGGAAGGTACTAAAGACAACCGATGCAGATCAGGCCAGGTCAAAGGATTGGCTATATTTTGGCGCTTGGTGAGAACACGACTGTGAACGGGTGGAAAGCACAAAATTCAACTGTTACAGATCAGGTGGAAACAGCCGGGTAACACCGCGAGAAACAAGATCAAAGGGTTGGTCAGCATTTACTGATTTACCACCAGGAAAATCCACAAAACAAAGAACCGATGTACCACAAGACTGGAGGGGGAGTCAACACCACATAAAGTGAATAGATATAAATCAGGTAGAAAGCCCCTCAGTAAAAAGGTCACCACCACTGGGTACGTGACTGACTGCCAGACTGGGAGAGGAGAAGGTACAAAAAGTCCTCAGCTCGAGAGCAGGTTGAAATCACCTCTTTACGAAGCTCCACCAGAAGCCACTTTTGGAGGGGGTGACTACCGTCTCCAGGGACCATCACATGAAACAGGCTTCTGTGGCGAGGCTCGAGCGTACAGCGCAGGGCCCTGTCCCCTCGGTTGGTCCCGTTTCCGTACCCTGCTTGAGACTCCACACTTCATGAGAGCAGAGCGCCTAGACTGGGACCCCCACACCCGCAGAGATGCCGTTCCACCCGGTGACCGCCGCCTTGATGTATCGAGGGATATACACCATCCCCGACCTGTTCACCGACCACCAGCCCGTCGACATCCCCGAGGACGAACTCGAGGGTAAGTGGACAACCCTAAAACTGGAGAGGGAAGGTGGGATACAGAGACGGGGCGAGGAGAGCCGATGAGAGCACAGGGGAAGAGGAGAACCAAAGAGAGAAAAAGAGACACACGCAGGGAAAAAAAGGTGATGAAGAAAAATCACAATAAGGAAAACAGACGATCAGGAGTAACAAAGTAAAAAGAAAAGGAAGGAGAGGGGGTATAGGGAAGGCAGACGAGTGAGGGAGGGGTAGAGAGAGTGGGGTATACAATGGGGACCGAATGGCTTAAAAAACGGAGAGAAAGAACACAAGTAACAAGGGCAGAGAGGTTGGAGGGAGCGGTGAGAAATAGAAAGTAAAGAGAAGATGGACCGGCAGACGGGTTTGGTTAAAACAAGACACCCTATATCTCCCATCCTTTGTCCTTTTTTATGATTTTCTTAACCAGCCACTGCCTCACACCCCCACTTACCATCCTTTACTTTCTTTTTTGGAAACGGGCGAGATAGCGATGCAAAGACCGAGAGAAAGGGAAACAGTTAAACCAGAAAATGGGAGTGCAAGGAAGACAAAGGGGTGAGAAAAAAAAAGACAGAAATGGATGGAGAGCAAAAAAAGAAGAGTCAATGAGATTGTCAGAAATGAAGCATGTAATACCAAAGTTGGAAAAGAAATAGGTGGAATAAGGGCGGCAGTTAGACAGGGAGAATTGTAAAAAAGGAAAGGGAAGTATAAGTTGTGGGGAGGAAAGGTAGTATAAAGAGCAAAGAAGAGAATGCGGAAAAGAGCACGGGTTTTAAAATCGAAACCTGAAAGAGAGAAGACGGGACGCGAGGAAGAAAGAAAGAAAGAAATACAGAGAGCAGGGAGAGGAGACGAACAATCGAGTAGAGGGGTAGAGAAGGAGACGAAAAATCGAGTAGAGGGGGAGCAAGAAGACCCGCGTCGCGCAGAGTGAGTGAGAGCCGAAGCTCTCGACTTCAGTGAGCAGGAGATCGGACGCGGTTGGTTCTACAGCCGCCTGCTGTGACTGCGCTCCTGCGTGGAGTCTCGTGCCAGTCAACGCTACTTCCTGGTCCTTAGCGGCGCTCTGCGTGCTCGGCGTGACTCGCCATTCGTGCATTTTTCTGTGGTACTGGATAGCACGCCGAGATACTCTGCGGCATTTCATCGTAGCCTGATACTCTGGTACTCTAGTGATACTTTATCGTACCCTGGAATACTGAGACAATCCTCGGTTCTTTGGAATTCAGTTTGCTTTTTACAGTACTGTAGTGTACTCCTCGGTACTCGTTGCATACTTTTAATACTCCGTGTCAGTGCTTAGTTTGCAGAAATAAATAAATAAATAATCAAAGACGCGAAGGGGGCGGGGCCCAGAGTCGGATGCCGGGGTTGCTGAATACAAATAACTAGTTTTCATTCTATCTCACGCCCTTTCTACCACAACCGTACACCTCCTCTTTCTTTATCTCACTCTTGCAGGTTCTTATTCATCCCGCATTCTCTTTGCCACTTTCCATACCCTTCTCTTCCTTTTTTGATTTGTCTCTTTTGCTCTGTCTCATAGTCTGATAAGGAAAAATAAGTCCTAGTTCCCACAATCAGTACCGATGCTCACCACGTGCAACCACCGGCATAAATGAAGGCTCACGTGTATTATGTCATAGGACTAGTATTTTAGTGACACCAACAAGTTCTCAGTAGTACTCTGCATTCTTCGGAGCTGTTTCTGGGCGCATATTGGTACTATGTGGTATCCCGTGGCTCCCTCTGGTACTCCAGGTATTCAGTGGCTCTTCTTATACTTCTATGATGCTCTCCGGTACTTACTACAAGTCTGACACTCTGTGGTATTGTGGGGTACTGTCACTCTGGAGTCATCTGTGATATTCCGTATTTATTTCTAGGCCTGGGCCAAATTTTACTTACGCTGGAGTAATTTCAGTAATTTTACATTTCTGTTTTGATGCGAAATTACAGGAAAATACACGAGTACGTGCGTTCACTTTATTATAAGTAATCATTCTGGCACAGAAATCCCACCCCAGGTGCACAGCAAACACGGACTTGGAGAGCGCACGCAGCTGCTGGTGTCCGAGTTCTATTGCATTCAGGGCTATTTTCTTAACACACACTGCATACCCGGGTCCATTCTGGACACGAGGTGCATTTAACAACACGAAAATAGCACAGGACGACGGGCTTCGCTCCTGGTGTATTTCAGTGTATTTCCTTATGTGAGCGAGGTATGCCCACCGTTGTTTCCGCGGCTCCGTTGTTCTCTGTGCTGCTTGGCGGAACTTTGACGCAAACTGCAGTATTATGTGAATCTCGAGATCACACACCAGGCCGCTGGCTTCACAAATGACAATTTTGGCCTGTATAAACGTACATTTCAGCTCATAACACATCATGTTATGTGTATAGCACAGCATCGTAAAGGAGTATAGCCCCACATAACATTAAGTAACGTGTCCTAATGGTACCTGGGGTTAGCTGACGTTATGTAAAACAAGAGGCATGAGCAGCGATGGAAAGACGTGTGTACACTGGGAGATAGAGGCCGAGGTGGACAGACACGGGTTACACTGCGAGGCAGGAGTAGTGGGCAGACATGAGTGTACACTGGGAGACAGAGGTGGACAGACATAGGTTACACTGCGAGGCAGGAGTAGTGTAAAGAGTGTACACTGGGAGACAGAGGTGGACAGACACGTGTTACACTGCGAGGCAGGACACGGGTTACATTGGGAGGCAGGAGCAGTGGGCAGACATGAGTGTACACAGCGAGGCAGGACATGGGTTACACTGTGAGGCAGGACATGGGTTACACTGCGAGGCAGGAGTAGTGGACAGACATGAGAGTACACTGCGAGGCAGGACACGGGTTACATTGGGAGGCAGGATTAGTGGGCAGACATGAGTGTACACTGTGAGGCAGGACATGGGTTACACTGTAAGGCAGGACATGGGTTACACTGCGAGGCAGGAGTAGTGGACAGACATGAGAGTACACTGTGAGGCAGGACACGCGTTCCATTGGGAGGCAGGACGTGTTACACTGCGAGGCAGAACATGGGTTACACTGCGAGGCAGGAGCAGTAGGCAGACTTGACTGTACACTGCGAGGCAGGACATGGGTTACACTGCGAGGAAGGAGTGGAGGGCAGACATGAGTGTACACTGCGAGGCAGGACATGGGTTACACTGCGAGGCAGGAGTGGAGGGCAGACATGAGTGTACACTGCGAGGCAGGACATGGGTTACACTGCGAGGCAGGAGTGGAGGGCAGACATGAGTGTACACTGCGAGGCAGGACATGGGTTACACTGCGAGGCAGGAGTGGAGGGCAGACATGAGTGTACACTGCGCTGGATAAGGAAAGATCCCAAGACATGGATACATTGGAAGACAGAGTGAGAGGTGGACAGACGGGTGTACACCGTGAGGTAGAGGAGATGGGACAGATATGAATGTACATTGGGTGACAGAGGGAGAGATGTAAAGACATATTACACTGTGAGGCAGAAGGCGAGATGGGTAGACGGGTGTACACTGCGAGGCATAAAGAGAGATGGACAGATATTGGTGTACAACGAGAGACAGATGGGACAGACATGGGTGGACATCATGAGGGATAAAGAGAGATGTACAGACATAGGTGTACAATGAGAGACAGAGGGAGAGATGGGACAGACATAGGGAGACATCGCGAGGCAGAAGGAGAGGTGGACAGACACCGGGGTACACTCGGAGACAGAGGGAGAGATGGATACATAATTATTGTATGCACTTGGGAAACAGTGACAGGCAGCTGGTAGATATCATGGGATACAGTGGGTGAAATAGACAAACAGAAAAATTGATGTATGGACAGATTGGTGAATTTGCGTTCACGTGAGACAGAGGTCCAGGTGAACAGATACATAAAAAGTGTATACACTGGGAGGTAGAGGGCGAGATCCAAACAAGAACAATTCTCAAGAAACACTGGTAAACAGTGGCAAGGTGGATAGACAGGTCAATGAGTGTACACTGGGTGACAGGGTGAGATGGACACGACATCAATAGCTAGATATGCGGGGAGACAGGATAAATGGGCAGGCACATGAATGAGAGACAGAAGCAGATATGGACACGATTGATACAATACAAACAGTGATTAACATCAAGATATCACATACAGATACACAGGTGCAATCGGAGGTTTATGAGGCTGCAGACTGTCAAATGTATCTTGGGTTGGTGGGGATGAGGTAGCATACGTTTGGCTGCAACAGACTCATTTGGGAAGTTGAAGGAGACAATACCATTGAAATAGGAGGCATTTCAGCTCTCCTTGTAGTACTGATATGTATCTATACACCGGGAGACATAAGCAGAAAAACACACACACAAAACAGAAGTAGAGTTAAACAAGCATTTGCAATGCAATCAGTCTCATATTTGTTAAAGTTAGAGCCTGTGGCGTAAATGACAGTTTTTAACATATTGTTTTTGTGGAATCATCTTGTAATAACAATTGCAGGGAACAAAATGGAAAAAGGGGGGAGTTTCTATAATACACTTTTAAATAAGTAGGGGTTATTTGTTAGAATCACGATTAACTATGGCGCTATTTAACACAGTTTGCAACAAGTGAGGGGTGTGGGGAATGATTTTGAACAGCAGTTCTTCGATGGTAGAGTTTGGCTATAGAGGTTTGAAGGCATGATTGTATTATAGTGAAAACGATTTTCCACCTGTGAGTAGTTTGTTAGCCGGGACTAGTAGCTTCAAAAAAATGCATGGAAGCATTGTGCAACAGAAGAGAGTGAGATGGCATAAAGAGTGAGTATTTTAACTGACCACTGCACAGGCCTGGAGTGAAACACCATTCTTAGTGACAGGCTGCAAACAGAACAAGCCACAACAAATAAGCACAAAGCGCGTTGTTGTTCAAGCAGCGGGTGCTGTGCAAATAAAAGACGCCCAGCCGCACAAGTACCCTGACATAAGAGCAGCACCTTTGCCAGAATTTGGCATAGTGGTCAGAGCTGCTGACTCAGGAGCTGGGCATCCGCGTTCAAACCTCGGTGTCAGCTCAACATCCTGTGAATCTGGGCAAATAATTTAATCTCCCCCCTGCCCGCGCTATATAAATATACTAATTTAAGTATTAAAAAAAAGCAAAGCAGCTATCTCGGAGGAGTGATGGGGTGGGCAAGCAGTGTTGTGGGAGGGGTGAAGGGGTTGGGGAGAGATGGCACAGGGAGATTAAGTATGAGAAGTGGTATTTAAAGTAAACCAAAAAAAAGCTGAGATCTCTGAGGGGTGGTGGGGGCGGACAAGCAGTGTTGTGGGAGGGTTATGGGGATGAGGTACGGCAAAGGAAGATTAAAGTGACAGCAGGGAAATGAAGCTGAAGCGAAGTAAACAGAACACTTAATGAGCAGAGGCAGGATAACAAAAAAAGTGCTCTCAAAGCTCTCTAAATAACCTGACGAGTAAGAGCGCATGTAATAGGGGAAGTCCTTATGGGAGAATACAAAGGTCCAAAAGAAGGGACTACTTCACCAAACAAAAGTCAGCATTTGAAAAAGGACAGAAAGAGGAACCAATGAAAAAGATGGGTGTTGCTCCAAGTCCATCTTCTAGATACAGCGTGTTTCGGAGAGACAGTGCATGCGCTGCCTAGGCGAGACCTAAAAATGAATATCTACATACTGTAGCACAGGCGGATAGGAAGACAGAGACAATTAAAAGTGGGAGATACCATTACAAATAACTAAAACATTGGAAGAGATGGAGACATGAACACATACAAGTTAATAGTAACTAAACAAAAGTCAGAGAGATATATGCAAATTAATGTATAGGTATGCACTGGAAGAGCAATGGATGAGCAATCATGTGACTGAAATACACTTTGAGATGGGAGAGAGATGATGAGAGAGGGATAGATATAACGACTGGGATAGAGATGAAGAGACTGGCACACGGATGAATAAAGATGCACAAAAGGACAGTGAAGCAATGAACACTGACGTTTATTTTTGTGCAACTTGACTGGAGCGAGAAATAAACAGAGGTATGAATAGTTAGAAAGCAAGAGATGGACTTACAGTCAAGTGAGTAGATAGACACACTGTAGGATAGATGAGGATAAGGGCACACAAATCAACAAATATGCACTGGCTGACGAAATTGGGGCACCCATAGTCATGAAAATACATACACACACACACACACACACACTCTGTCTCTCTCTCTTTTTTTGTCTCTCTCTTTCTCTCGCGAGAGCTAGAGGAAGAATACATGAATTAACAGATAAATATATGTATTCACAATGACATAGAGGGAGAAGTGGACACATAGAATAATACACGCACATACAAGCTGTCAGACCCTGTTTGGGGTGTCTTGAGGCAAGCAGGGGCTAGTAGGCCACAGCAGTGGAGGGAGGAGTCATTTGCCTCTGATGTCCCAGTATCCATCTTATTATGGCACTTCAATTTGAGCCAGGTACCACACCTTCAGCACTTGACCATTAGTGGTAGTCATGGCAAGCAGTTAAATGCTTGGATGCATTAAGCTCAGAACTCAACAATCACCTAGCAGCATAATAACCAACTGTCCAACCAAGTGCCTCTCTTTTTCTAAAATAAAGTACTTTAAATACACTCAAAAGCGAGATGCTGCACACTACAATATACAAGCACTAAATCACTGCCGAAGGGTCACTGTATGCAAGGTCTCATTTGCTCCACACCACCTTTACATAACTCTGTGTAAGGATAGTGTGGCAGGTTTCAGGTACAAGTGCAGTGCTATCCCTCTGGCATTTAGAGTGTGTGCGCTGAGTTATACAGTTACTAGTGCCAATGTCAATCTCAACAATGTAAGTCTTTTAGACCTGTGTCGGTCATGATCGGGGTCCACAGCATGAGTCTGCCCTCTCCTCCATCTTCTGGGACAACAATGCACTGACAGGTCTCTGACTCCAGTATTAGAGGTAGCAGCTGCAGGCCTGTTACCCGGAGATTGACTGCTGTAAGGCTCTGCCATCTCTAACAGTCCTCAATGGTCACAAGCCCTCTTCTGGCAACAAGGGGAGATTGGTTGGGCCAGAAGTTACAGGGCCACCATCAGAACTTATCAAGCAGGAGTGTGGCTCCAAGTCCACTTTCTGCAGTGACACAGTGGAAGGCTTTGGGCCTCAATGTTTATGCTCACAGTAGTACAGCCTGCTTTGTACACTTCAGGAATGCCACAGCCCTGGCACAGGCCACTTCAGGAGCACTTCAGGACAGTGCCACCAAACAGGCCACTGCAGGCAAGAGAAATGATGCTCAATTTCAGGAGCATGTCAGTCGCTCTCTTTGGACTCTCTTCTGGGCACATGGACTCACAGCTCCAAAGTCAGCTGCTTTTTACTCGCCTTAGTAGGCAGGTCCTCCTGCAGGGTTTGCTAATTCTTCCGTCTTCTTCTCAGGCAGCTCTAATTCCAGGTGCTTCAGGGCAGGGTTGTAGTTCTTCTTTACAGGTCAGACTCCAGGTGATGTCCCCCTCACCTCTGGGAGTCTGGATGTTAGGCAGCCACCAGGTATGATTGTACAGCAGCTTTCCATGCACTCCACGCAGAAACCATCCTCCTTGGTCAACAAGAACTTGGAACTGGAACAACAAGTGGGTCAGTAGGTTCCACATTTATACAGATGAAGCAAACATGGAATGTGTATTCTCTGGCTGCACTTTCAGAACTGGTATGGATCAGTTTTTTCGTGTTCTTTCCAGACTGTCTTCCAGACACATCTTTTGTGTAGAACGATGCTCCTCAAAGCAGAATTGTCTCCAGGGTGGAGCGCCCACACCAGAGGTACAAAGAGGTGTGAGGATTCTGAACCTGCCTGTCAACAGCCACACTTAACAGTGATCAGGAACAGAGACAACACGCGGGCCCCACCTAAAGGACCCTTCACACTCAGAAAAATAAAAGACTATATGCTACTCTTCAACTGTACCATCTACCAAATGGCTATGCTCAGGAAGACTCATCAGCGGCTCCTGCACCAAAAGGACCTAATTGCATTTCTAAAGGGAAGCCTGTCTACTCTTTCCCCATTTTCGTGCAGAGGTCTCCTTTCACCAGTTTAATGAATGTCAGCAATACACTTCCATTGTCTGAGAAAACAACCTCTCCTCCACCTTGTGCAGATGAATAGGCAAAGGGGCAAAATGGAACCCATAGGTCTGTATTATTCTGGTTCACTCATATACATGAGGAATGCACTGTGAAGGTCACAAAGCAAACGAACAAAGGTGCACAGGAATGTCAGCACTAGAACCTGCATTAGTGTGTAGGAGTGGAACTTTACATGAGTGGACTAATAGTCCTTCATTCCTATGACACAGATAAAAAAGTCAGGCCAACTACAGATTCAAAAACATGGTAGGCTGCTACCACCGCGCTGCATACTAAACCTATTAGAGGAACGATTGTCCATTGTCTTGATTCAATGAGAGCATGCTTTGTGCACTTCTCCAGGTCCAGGAAAGGTGTAGAACCTGTTGCATATCAAACGACAGCCTAGGCATTTGCCCACACACTGGATTAGTGTGAGGATGAGCCAAATTAAAAAAACAGGATACCAGATACTTGCAGTTGTGTATTCAGGGCAACGGTACATAACTGAACACCATGCAGGGGACACTTCCTTACACACATACACACACAGGCACACCTATTGGTGTGGGTCCTGGTGTGGTGCAGGCGAGGGCATGGTACAGTTGATGACAAAGGTGCAATTCCTAGACCTAGCATTAGTGACAGAGTTTGTGTTTGCATTTGTGCAGTTCTGGTACAGATGCATGTGCATAGTCCAGGATAATTGCTGGTGCATTTGTAAGAATTGATGTGGTACATATGTTCTTCTTGGTGCTAGTGCTTCTGTAGGTGATAGCACAGGGGCAATTATTGGTGCTAGCATGAGTGATAGTACTAGTTCATGCATAGGCTCAGTTGCAGTGGCGGCTCGCAGAGGGAGTGCTGCGGGGCGGTGAGGCGGGGCAGGGAATGGCAGGGTGGGGGGTAGTGGAGTCGGACATACGACAGCAAGGAGTAAAGTAAGTAAATACATAAATACAACTATTTACCTTGTGTAGGACTTGGCCTTTTTGGCTAAAGTTCCCTAAACTTTTTGCTTTTCCCCTAGACCGTTTTCCCGACATAGAGTACCGATTTAGATGCTTTGGCGACTTTGCCACTGCTGTTCAGTGTCAAAGTACAAGTGTTATGTATGTAAAATGGAATGGTAATTGGTTGGCCATGATTGGTATGTTTGCCTTACTAGTAAAGTCCCTAGTGATGTGCACTGTGTGTGCCAGGGCTAGTAATGCAAAGGCGCGCGGAGAAGGTACTCAGGCCTGCAGTGTAGGGCCTTCCCGCAGTTTGCTAAGTTAGCATGTTGTCCTTACAGGTGCAACCACTTGTCAGGCCTGACTTTCCCTTTTACATACACATTGGGCACCCCGGTGGTAGGTCCCGGGTAATCCCTGGGCAGAGAGCAATGTAGGTAAAAGGCAGGACATATACTAAGGTATGTTATGTCCTGACAGTGAAAACCACTCCATTTAGTCTTTCACTGCTGAAAGGCCATCCTGCCCATAGGACAAAAGGGGGAGGCTGGGTGTTGTGTTTGTTAGCCTAGTTTCCTCTAAGTATATAATGGAGAGGTTAAGCATAGTATGTATGAACTCACAGTGACATAACACACCTTTCTGCGAAGGTGGTTTTCTCACTATGTGTTCAGAAACCACTCTTTAAGAAAGTGGTTGAGTTTTGTGCTTTAGGCATTTCTGTGTGTCTCTGCTGAAATGTGGATTGTCTGTCTGGATCTGAAAGGTGAGAGGAGCTGGGAGAGGTCTTGACTGAGGGAGGGGTTGAGATGGCACCAGGCTGCCCTGCATCTGGAGAGTAGGGGGAGGAGAAGCCTGGGAGGTGAAAAGGCCTGGGCTGGTGCTATAAACCAATTGACCCATCTCCTGCTGAGTGATTAAGGATCCAGACCCCCAGTATCAAAGGGAGAGAGGAGACACCCAGAACTAATTTAGGGAGGGGTCAGGGACCCTTGAGCACAAACGAACTTCAAAGACATTAAGGGTTATAACTATGAGAGCAGAAACCCCTGAACGTTGGAATGAAACAGAAATGGATTGAGACTGGAAAGGCTTGGACCCATTCTGTGGTCAAGAGGAACATCTGCTAAAGAAGGAGCAACTGAAGAGACTGCGGTGGAAAGACCAATCCTTGCGTCGTGATCTGGGGCTGGTCTGCAGTTTGCTGTTCTAACTAAGGGAGAGGCTGTTGGGACTGTGCTTGGAGGCGCTGGGTCCCCCTGCTTGAAGAAGACTGTGCTTTGTGCTGTGTCTTGCAACCCCAAGGGCCCGAGGTGAGCTGACTCCCTGTTTGGAAATACAGGATCATAAAAGTTTCTGGAGAAGTCCCAAGCAACACGGTGTGCGCGTGCATTGTGGGCACGCAGGAGTAAGCTGAGTCTCGGTCGCGCTGGGTGAGTGTCGTGGTGTAGGCCAAGGCGTTGGTGAGGAGCGCCTGGTCGTGGTGTGCACGGCGAGACAAAGGGAGACTCAGACGCACAGAGTGCGTGTCGTGGTGCAACCCAGGGCGTTGGTGAGGAGCGCCTGGTTGTGATGTGCAGCAAAAGAAGAAGTGAGTCTCGGATGTGCAGAGTGTGTGTAATGGTGAAGCCAGGGCATTGGTGAAGAGAGCCTGGTCATTGTGTGCACCGGGAGAAGAGGTGAGACTCGGAAGCGCGGAGTGCGTGTCGTGGTGCAGCCAGGGTGTTGGTGAAGAGAGCCTGGACATCGTGTGCACTGAAGGAAGAAGTGAGTCTCGGACGCGCAGGGTGCGTGTCGTGCTGCAGCCAGGGTGTTGGTGAGGAGCGCCTGGTCATCGTGTGCACCGGGAGAAGAGGTTAGACTTGAACACGCAGAGTGTGTGTCATGGTGTAGCCAGGGCGTTGGTGAGGAGCGCCTGGACATCGTGTGCACCGGGAGAAGAGGAGAGATTCGGACGCACTGGGTGCATGTCGAGGTGCAAGCAGAGGCGCTGGTGAAGAGCGCCGGGTCATTCTGAGCACCAGAGAAGAGGCGAGCCTCGGACGCGCGGTGTGCGTGTTGCGGTGCAACCTGAGGCGCTGGTGAGGAGTGCCCAGGTGGGGTGTGCACCAAATTTGAAATAAAGTCTCCACAGTGCTGAGGGTGGGTCTCGGTGTTCACTGAGACCACCAGAAAGAGGGCCAAGTCATTGGGCCCTCGGAGTAAAACAGCAGCGGCCCAGACTGGCACCCCGGAGGAGCTGAGCCACCGGCCCGAGGCCGCCGCACCCCGTGACGAAGTTCTGGATCAAGGTCCAAGTCGCTGAAATCGTAGAGGAGAGTGGAGTCGCGCCCCCCCCCAGGTAACATGGATCACTACCTGGGGTGGAGTGCGGGCCCGGAGGGACACTCTCTCAGCCTCACGCTTCTGTCAGCTGTGCGAGCCTGTTGATTCGGCTTGGATCTCGGCCCGTGCTGACCCAAGAAGGGGCAGTACTGGGGCCGGAGTTGGAAGCAATACTTTTGTGTCATCATTTGATCCATAACGGTTGCACTGTTAATGGAGCACCTAGACTGTCGTATTACACTTTGCATTATTGCTGCTAACGAACTATCGAACTGTCGTATGATGCCTGACCACATTTGTGCCTGACAAACTAGAGGCTTGGTGCGCTACGCACTGCGTTATTTTTTCCTTGCAGATTACCGGATTGTAAAGTGGCGCATTGCATTATTTCTTCATTGCACAGTATCTGATTATAACGTGACGCAGTGTATAATTTCTTCATTGCACAGTACAGGATTGTAGCGTGACGCATTGCTTTGTTTCTTCCTGGTACACGGCATGCTGGTAATGATACGCATTGCATTATTCCTTCAATTGCAAAGTACATGACTGTGTTGCTATGTATGGCATTGTTTCTCTGTTGCACAGTACACAAGAATATCGTTACGCATTGCAGTATTTGTTTACTTTTGCAACATGTGTAATTCTAGCAATACGACTGGCCTAACCTTTAAGAAATGGTTAGAAGTGAGCTTAACTGTTGGTTAGAAGCAGTGGTTGGGATTAAAACCTATCAACCCACCGGAAAGAATACTACTCATTCTTATATGTTGATTTTGTATCGTGTGGTCATATCGTATAACTTCTTATATAAAGATTGTACTCATTTTATAAAAACTTGTGTGGAGTCTATTTGTGGTGATATCATTGGGTTGCTGGGAGTGAGGTTGCACATACTGTACACTCATGCCTTGGAGATAAGCCTGGCTGCTCGTGCCAAGCTACTAAGGGGGTGAGCAGGGCTATCTCAGACGGTGTCCTTATTTAGCCTAACGTTGAAGCGAAGGGCCGGGGACTCCTGCCTCCAGCATTTGGTGGCGGCGGTAAGCGATAAGGACCCCCACTTCTAACACCTTGCGCTCGCTGCATCGCCGAGTTGGCAATGCAGCGAGCGTAAGGTAAATAGTTTTATTTATTTATTTACTTACTTTACTACTTGCCGTCGTATGTCTGACTCGACTACCCCACACCCTGCTCCGCCCCCGCCCCGCCCACCGCCCTGCAGCACTCCCTCTGCGAGCCGCCACTGCTCAGATGCTTGTACAGGTTCTCATCTGAATTCTGCTCTGGATGCTGGTGCAGCTGCATATTTAGGTATCAGCACAGGGGCTTGTGTTGGTGATAGTTCTGGTGATTGAGCGTCCTCCTGTTCAGGTGCTGGTGCTCACACAGGTGCAAGTGTGGATGCTTGTGCACTTCCCAGTGTTTGTCCTGGTGCGAGCATTCAAACTGTCATTGTTGCATTGGGAGGCAGCGAGAGAGATGAACAAATACATTAATACAATCAAAGACCGAGAGAAAGTATGGCTCGCAGATGAATACACAAACTAAAACACTATTAATTTAATCCAGGGGTTGTGCATGATTGGATGGGTGAGTTGCATGGTGCTGATATAAGTTTTGATGCACGTTCATATATATCTGTTGGTGCTGCTGCTGTCATAGGTATTTAGGTATTGTGAGCAGAGGCAGAATTGTTGTTTTTTGTTGTTTCTGGCATTGGTGCTGGTGCTTGAATGTGTAGAGGTACTGGTGCTCGTGCAGGTTCAGTTGTGAATGCTGGTGCACACTCTGGTATGTATTGGTATAGATATTTGAACTGGTGAAGGTGCATTGCGAGGCAGAGAGAAAGTTGAACACATACATTAATTCACTTCCACAGGACTCTATAGAAGATATAGTTGAATGTACAGGGTGGCAAGTAGTGATTCCCTTTGCTGTGTGACTAGTAGGACATAGAAGTCAAGCACAAATTAACAAGTTGAACAAGGGATGGTCCTGCACTCAAGTAAGTGAATTATATATGAATGGAATTTACTCACGGAAGCTTGGCCTTAATGCCCATGCTACAATACTCTCATTTCCTGGCACCTCCGTAGTTTTGTTTGCAGCGCTTAGAGACCTGACGGTATTAAGCGCTCTACAAACTCAAGTTAACATAACATAACATAACTTATTGTCCATAGTCACAATATGAAAGGAAAACACAATAAGTCAAGATCTTCCCAATTGAAGAAAATACTGATAGATTTTGATTGTAGGTAAATACATTCTTTATCCTTGTTCCATTAACAAATTCTTAAAATTTCTCATGAATACGTGTGTCGAGATAACTCCTCTTAATCCAAGGAGATCATATTTTGCTTGAATTTCTCTAATGGTAGAGATGTGGGATATGTGTCTCCCGTGCGTTCAAGACGTCGTCTGGTTCAGGAAGGTCATGTCCCAGGCCCATTGCACCAATTTATAAAACAACAAATATTGCCTAGATAGCGTATCTTGACTGGTGCAGGATATTTAGCCTTGATCCTTCCCGTTTTTTTGAGCTTTGCACAAATTAATAAGTTACTTCCCTTTGGTAACAAATTGTCTGGTACAAACAATGTCTAGCTACAGATTCCTTACCTTTGAATTTCCCATGTGTCAGACTGGGTCCAGAAACTTTTGCATGAGCACTACCCCTGCACACTTTTGGACTTTTCGGTGGCTCCGTTCAGCTCCACGTGGCCTTGTTGGCTCAAGAAGTAATGTTGTGGTCACCTATATAGACGCCACCCAGTCATGCAGACGTCAGTTACTTTTCATGTTTTCCATGCCAGAAGTGCAGAGCCATGAAGTGAACTGACCTGTGTGTGTCAAAAAACTAGGGCCCTGTAAAGGGAGAAACTGTAGCCCTATAAATGAGTCTTCAAAGTGGGGAGGCATGGGTGGGACTATAAGGAATCTATAGCTAGATATTGTCTCTATCAGATAATGTGTTACAGAAGGTAAGTAACTTGTTAATCAGATAGACACTTCTACCTGCAGATTCCTTATCTTTGAATAGATACCCAAGCCATACTTCCTGGCAGTGGGCTGCAGACAAATTACTAGACTGGAAAGTCCTGCAGGACAGAACGGTCAAAATGCCCATACCTGGGGACCTGCTTCTCCAGGCAGCAGTGCTTGGCAAATGTGTGCAGGGACGCTCATGTTTCTGCCTGCCAGATATCCAGGACTGGAACACCACAAGCTAACACTGTGGTTGCAGCCTTTCCTCTGGTAGAATGGGATCGCAAGCCCTCCGGAGGCTGCTCCCTAGCCAAGGTGTAGCAGATATTGATACAGATAACGACCCAGCTTGAAATGGTTTGTTTCTGCACTGCCTGAACTTTTTTACCACCCACGTAACCCACAAAGACTTGGTAGTTCACCCCAAACTCTTTTGTGTGGCCGAGGTAGAGCGACAACTGTGTTTTTGGGTTCAGATGATGGAGATGTTTCTCTTCCCCCAGAAGTGCGGGGGAGTGAAAAGGTGGGCAATGTGACCGATTGATCCAGCTAGAATGTGGCCACCACCATAGGAAGGAATGAGGCTTGTGTGCGAAGCACCATCTTATCTGTGAATTTCATGCGATAGGGAGGCTTGGATGATAAAGCCTGCAGCTCACTCACCCTAGGGGCAAAAGTTATTGCCACTGGAAAGGCTGTCTTGATGGTAAGCAGCCGGAGGGGACAATTGTGCAATGGCTCAAGGGGAGCACACATGGGATACATGAGAACCATATTGAGATCCCACTGAGGCATGATAAGGGGCATTGGGGGAAACATATGTACAAGCCCTTTCAAGAAACTATTTAAAATTGGGGACTTGGGAGGAGCCTAGCGCTTGACCAAGATGGCCGCGTGAGCTTAGAGCTCCCGAGACCCTCGCGCCCTCCGTCGACTATCCTGTCTCTAATCCTGTCTGCATGCATGGCATCGTGTAGATGATTGGTCAGGGAGGCGATTGATGCTACCCGCGGTCGGATCGTCCACCGGGAACCGGACTTACACCTGGCGGAAGATTGCGGCCTATCTCCCGGGGAAGCCAGGGGCTAGAGTTGGCTGGATGCCCGACTCCTAGTTGAACAACAACGGCCAGGCGAGGTGTGAATTGTCGGACGGAGGTCCCCACACTTTCACTTTCGATTTCGCTCCCTTTGTCAGCCCTGCTACTGGAGAGCTCTGGATGGCTTTATTACCCCGGGGACGCTCTGCAGGCTACTCTGGCGGTCCACGGTAGAACTGATCACTCCTTATTCCTCTCCTTGAGAGGGACCCGTCTTAACTGAACCGACCTGCTTGGAGTCAACCATGTCGGGCAAAGCAGAAGGGGATCGGCAGAAGCCTAAGTCTACCAGGCGGGGAACCTACACCCAAGTCAACAGCATGGACCGATATGCTCTGCAAAAGGGATCACCGAGTGGATCGAGCCAGGTGCCGGATGCCCAGAAGGAGGACTCGCCTGTGGCCCCGGAGCTCTCCCTGCAGGATGTCATGGGCGCGCTCGAAGGGATGCAGACTTCGATTGGGAGACAGTTTGAGGCCCTGGCGCATAAGGTGGATGCCATTTTGGTGGATGTCAACCTGATCCGTGCGGACTTGGGCAAAACGAATGAACGGGTTAAGAACTTGGACCTCAAGACCACGGGCCTCACTGATGATGTTACGGAACTGCAGACCGAGGTTCGTAAGCTGAGGTCCGAGAGTGATCTCGTCGCCCGCCGGCTGGAGGACTTTGAGAGCCGGGCCAGGCGCAACAATGTGCGCGTTATCGGGGTCCCGGAGTCCTCGGATGAGGCTTCGGTTGACCTGCTTGTTGAAGACTTGGTCCTCAATCATCTGAAGCCCAAGGGCCTTGGGAAGTTCTTTGCGGTGGAAAGGGCCCATAGAGTGCCGGGCGGGAGGCCTAAGGCGGGTGCCCCGCCGAGGCCGATCGTGGCCCGGCTCTTTCACTTTCGAGATCGGGACGCTATTCTGCAAGCATCGAGGGTGACGGGCCCGGTCCCCTTCCAGAACGCGTCGGTGAATTTCTATCCGGACTTCACCCAGCAGGTGCAGAGGCAGAGACAGGGCTTCCTGGGGGTGAAGCGGCGGCTCCGGGAAAGAGACCTGAAGTATGCCATGCTCTTCCCTGCCAGACTGCGGGTGGTGCACGACGATCGGACATTCTTTTTTGACTCTCCTGTTATGGCCGACGAATGGCTGGACGCTTTGCCCCGGCGACGGACGGGGGACGACACAGCCGAGGATGGAGACAGTGGCCGGGATGGGCAGGGCTGACATCTCGGAGCCGGTCTGACTTGATTTGACTATACTTGAAGACTTGCATAGAGTGCAGTAACTGTGGAGGGTTGCGGGAGGACGAGGGTTGCTCTTTTCCTCCCTTAGGGTACTTTTTGTAGATTTATTGTTTTTGTAGGGCGACAGGCACACTGCAAGTTGGGGGGGCTTTGTAAGCTGCAGCAGGGGTGCAGGGTGGGGGGAGTTTTAGGGATTTTGGGGTTGTTGTTGGGGGGTTTATTTCTGCAAGGCATGATGCTTATATCCAGGGCTGTTCCATGGTGGCTCCTCGGGTGTGGGGTGGGCCTCTTTCCGTTTGAGGATGGGGGGTAGGGGCTTAAGTGTTATAAGCTGGAATGTTAATGGGTTGGGGGATCGCATTAAGCGGGGGATTGTTTTGCAATTTTTGAAACGATCAATGCCGGATGTTGCCCTGCTGCAGGAGACGCATCTTATAGGAAATACGTGCTATGCCCTGAATAGGAAGGGGTATAAATTCATTGCACATTCAGGATTCTCATCTGGGTCCAGGGGTGTGGGCATCCTAGTTAGAGCTTCGTTGCCATTTGAGGTGGACTCCACCATTGTTGATGATAGGGGGAGGTTTGTGGCTGTGGCGGTGGCGGGGCGGTGGGAAGGACGGACTGTGGTTTTAGTTTCGGTTTATGTCCCGCCGGCCCTGCAGGCCTCCACTTTTGCAGATCTGGGTAGGGCCCTGCTGGATCTCCCGGGGGGAATGCTTGTGGTGGGAGGGGATTTCAACGCTGTTTGCTCCGGCCTGCTGGATAGACACCCGCCCAGAGACACAGGGGGGGCTCAGAAATGGCTTCCAGACTTCCTAGACACGTTTGGTCTGATAGACTGCTGGCGGCTCCGGCACCCCACACAGAGCCAGTACACGTTCCACTCCGGGGCACATGGTAGCCTCTCCAGGATTGATTACCTGCTCACTCTGGCCGCGCATGCCTCGTTGGTATCCGAGGCGAGGCACATGGCGCGCGGTATATCTGACCACTCGCCAGTGTGGATCCGGCTGGATCTAGGTCGGGAGGGAGGAGGAAGGGTGGCCCCTATCAACCCTTGGTATTTCCGAGACCCCAAGATGCGCAGCGCCCTGGTAAAGAAGGTAAAAAAAATTTTCAAGCACAATCAGGGAACCGTTGACTCGGCAGTGTCGCTGTGGGAAGCTTTTAAGACCGTGCTTCGGGGGGAGGCCCTCTCCCTAGTAGTGGCTGCCAAGAGGCGTAGAGATGGTGAGATTCTGCAGGTGGAGGAGGAGATCGCGGCTCTGGAGGGAGCGATGGAGGAGGAGGTTACAGAGTCCTCACTGCATGAGCTTTGTTTGAAGCAAACTGAGTATAAAGACCTGGTGACGAACGCCGCTAAGACCCTCAGTAGGGAACAGCAGGGCCGACTGTATGATGTTGGTGATAAGGCAGGGAAACTCCTGGCGTGGCTGGACAAAAAAGAACGGGTCAATAGAGTGGTGCCAGAGTTGACGGGAGAGAGGGGAGAGGCGATTGTGGAACCTGAGGGGATTGTAAAGAGCTTCTCGGACTATTTCTGTAAGGTTTATGCCTCTGCGTCGGATAGGCCAACCGAGGACTCGTGTGACCTCCTCCGTGATATCGAGTTGCCCTGCCTCTCTGCTATAGATAGGGACGATCTAGATGGTGACATAACGGTCGACGAGGTGGCGGGGTCTATCCGCGCGTTAAACTCGGGTAGGGCCTCGGGACCGAACGGCTTGCCGATCGACCTGTACAAGCTGTTCCCGGATAGGGTCGCCCCTCACCTGCGCGCCATGTTTTTGGAGGCGCGGGGGGGTGGGGCCCTCCCGTTGGATCAGCGACTGGCGTCGATTGTGGTCATACACAAAGAGGGTAAACCCCGCGATAAGTGCGCCTCATATCGGCCTATTTCACTTCTTAACGCAGAGCCGAAAATTCTGGCTAAACTCCTGGCGACCCGTTTGATTAGGGTACTTGGTGACTTAGTCCACCCGTATCAATCCGGCTTCATCCCGCACCGAAACACAGCGCTGAATCTTAGGCGTCTTCATGGCGTAATCGCCAGGGCGGGCACGTTGCGTGAACCGGCTATTGTGGCGTCTCTTGATGCCACGATGGCCTTTGACACGGTGGAGTGGGCATACTTGTGGGCCGTGCTGGCCAAGTTCGGTTTTGGCAGCGGTTTTGTGAGCTGGGTGAGGTTGCTGTACGAGGGGCCGCTAGCTAGTGTTGTGGTGAATGGTCGGGCGTCGACTCCGTTTCAGCTTGGAAGGGGTACTCGGCAGGGTTGCCCCCTGTCGCCTCTGTTGTTCGCCCTCGCCCTTGAGCCGCTGGCTGCGTGGATACGCTGGCACCCGGATATACGGGGCCTTCGGTGGTCGCCTGAACACGAGGACCGTATTTCGCTCTATGCCGATGATATCCTGTTGTATCTTGCCTCACCCAAGAAGTCACTTATAGTGGTCTGTGACGTACTCACATCTTTTGGTAGGAACTCGGGTCTCGTCATCAATTGGAGCAAATCGTACTTGTATGTTCTTAGTGGCGAGGTTCCACCGATCCCTAGAACATGTTCGATACAGATCGCCCAGCAGGGTTTCGTGTACTTGGGGATCTTTATCTCCATGGACTCGGCTGTGCGCTATGAGAAGAATCTGCTCCCCCCCCGGCACGCCTGAGGCGCGATGTTGAAGGTTGGCGGAGGCTGCCGCTCTCCCTCGTTGGGCGTGCGGCCCTGTTCAAAATGATGTCTCTCCCCCGCTTTCTCTACGCCTTACAGAATACCTTGGATGGGGTGCCGGCCAAATACTTTCGGGAGGTCGAAGGCCTCCAACGGACGTTGCTGTGGGATGGGCGGCCGCGAATTGCTATTGCAAAGCTGACGCTTCCATGGTATGACGGGGGCATTGCGCTCCCAGATATCCGTCGGTACTATTGGGCCACACAGCTGAGCGCGATCAATCATGGGCTTTATGGCCCTGCTCTCAGCCCTGGGTATGCCATGGACAGGTGGTTGCTGCGTGGTGGTAACTATTACAGGGCGTTGTACTCGCGATCCCTAGACTCGTCCCTCACGGGGCCCACCGCTGTGGCAGTGCGGGTGTGGAAGATGGCAACTGACTCGCTGGGCTGGAAGGATAAGCTCACCCTCGCTACCCCGTTGTTTGAATCGGAGAGATTGGGAAGGCTTTGGCATTCAAAAGGCTTTGATAAGTGGGACCTGATTGGCATCTCCAGGGTGGGTGATGTGCTGCATAAGGGGAAGGTGAAGTCCTTTGAGGAGTTGCAGACTGAGTATGAGCTGGGGCCCTCCGAGTATTTCAGATATATTCAGATGCGCCACGCCCTCCGATCAGTCCTCGTGGAGGGTGAGAAGGTGCCTGAGTCCTCTCCCTTGGAGGACCGGGTCCTTGATGGCCACATGCCCGAAAGCACGATCTCGCTCATATATAAGAAACTTATAAACGTCCGGGCGGACATGCTTCTGGGGCTGAGGGACCAGTGGACTAGGGATGGCCTCGAGTTAGATGATGAGGATTGGCAGTCAGCTGTTTCTTCCCCTAAGGAGGTCGCGATCCCGTCGCGCCTGAGGCTGGTGCAGCTTAAAATACTGCACCGAGTGTATGTGACGGGGCCAAGGCTGGTCCACATGGGGTTCTCGGAGGACGGCCTGTGCAGGAGGGGGTGTGGTATGGTGGGTACTTTCCTGCACATCATTTGGGAGTGTGGTGTCATTGTGGAATTCTGGAGGGGAGTCCATGCAGTAATGGGGGAGGTGACAGGCATTGCTCTGCAGCCGGAGGCGCGGTGCTGTCTCCTGAATATCTGGGGGCCCACTGACCTCGATGAGGCGCGGACCCAATGGGTGACACTGGGTAACATGGTCGCTAAGAGGGATATCGCGCGATTGTGGGGCTCCTCGGGGCCCCCCACACTGACCGCGTGGAAAGAGAACATGGACTGGAGCATGTTTAGGGAGAAGACAGTCTACTGCTCTAGAGGCCGCCCCCGGAAGTGGCACGCCATCTGGGGGCGGTGGAATCAATACAGGGGGGGAATATGTCTTGCCCCTGATCTGGAACCGCCCGAGGAACAGCTTTCCCCCTGACCTTCTTTCCAGCACAGTCTGGTTTGTGAACTATTTGGGCCTCTGCTGTCCCCCCTCTTCCTCCTTACACTATCTTGTAACTGGTAGATGAGTGGGGTCCGGCCTCCCCTGGGGGCTCTCACCATGGTTTTTAGTGTTCTTGCCTTGCTGGGGTTTGCTGTGCTTTTTGTGTTTGTTTAAAATTGAACCTTTGCATTTCTCTTTGTACTTTACTGGGGACGCATCACTGTTTCTAATCATCGATGCTGCCGAACCTCCGGGTTGTCGGCTGAATAGCTGTGTCCTGATTTTTAAATAAAGGTTTTTCAAAAAAAAAAAAAAAAATTGGGGACTTGAATAAAAAGGGTTTGTCAGGCAGCCACAAGAAAGAGGACAGAGTAGAAAGATAATCCTTGAAAGTGCCTAGAGCAGAGCCCTGCCGGGCAAGAATAAAGAGAAGAATATCAGAAAGAGAGGCACAAAGAGGGTTAATAGACCTTTCGGTTCAATATTTTACACATTTTTGCCAAAGGCAAGCGTAGAGCATGCTGGTGAAGGGCTGCCTGGTCGCTAAGATAACCTTACAGACTTCAGGAGGAAGGTCGAAAGCTATCAACTGTCGCCACTCAATCTCCACACAAGTAGGCAGAGAGTTGACAGAGTCAGGTGAGAGAACCCTCCCCTGCTGTTGCAGCAGAAGATCCTTCCGAAGGTGCAGCCTGATTGGGGATAGATGTTCATTCGAAGAAGCTGAGGATACCAGACTCTCTGTGGCCAGTCCAGAGCCACAAGAATTACTTAGGCCTTGTCGTTCTTGATCTTCTTGAGAACTCTGGGCAGAAGAGGAAGCGGAAAGGTGTACAGGAGGCCCGAGCTCCACTCGCAACAAAAAGCATCAACGAACGATAGCCGCCTTGTAAACTCCAACGCGCAATACTGCTGACATTGTGCATTCTCTTTGGAGTGAACAGATCTAACCAAGGCTCTCCCCACCTTTGAAAGAGACCTTGCACCACCTCTGGCTGAACACACCATTTGTGATCGGCTAGGCATTGATGGCTGAGTTAGTCTGCGCTGGCATTCAGAGAACCTGCCAGGTGTTGAGCCACCAGGGTCATCCCCTGCTGTTCCCGCCATGTCCAGAGGTGTAGAGCCTCTTGAAAAAGGGTCCACGACCCCACACCGTCCTGCTTGTTGCAGTCAAATGGACCACGACCCCACACCACCCAGTTTCTTGCAGTACCACATGGTGGCCGTGTTGTCTGTGAACACTTGCACCATCTTCTTCTTATAGAGGGAAGAAATGCTTTCAATGCTAGTTGGATCGCCCAAAGCTTTAACATGTTGAGACCAGAGTTCTCTGATCTCCACTTCTCCCAGATGGCCACCCGATCTCAGGAGTTAACCATCTATCACTACTGTGAGATTTGGTTGGGGAAAGGAGAGGGGTCTGCCTCTGACTTAATCGCAGTTCGTTAGCAATCACAGCAAGTCTTTTGCAGTTCCCTTTGAAATCTGGACCATGTCAGAGAGATTTCTTTGATGCTGCACCCTCAGGAACTTTAGGTCCCACTTCAGAGCCTGCATATGCCGCCTGGCATAATTTACCAACAGGATGCAGGAGGCCATAAGTACTGGCAGCCTCAGAAGTTATCCTCACCGAAATCCAGTATAGAGTAAGCCTGGGCGTAGTTTGCGAAGTAGCGCTATGCGTAGATACGCGAAGTGCACTTCGCACTACGCGAGCTATGTGTAGCTACGCAAACTGCGTAGGGCACTGTGCAAAATGCTGTTCGCACTGATTGCACAGTGCTGGATGCTTGTCCGCACTGTGCAATCAGTGCAAACTGCATCTTGCACAGTGCAAACGGCCGTTTTCTGCCGCTCGAGTAGATTTCTACTCGAGCGGCAGCTTTCTTAACGCGAACTGGTAGTTTCTCATCGCGACCGCTCGCGAGCATACGCGACCACTCGCAATGAGAAACCTGACCTCCCCGCGTTGAGAATCTCGCCGGGAGGCTTATTTTCCACGCTCGCGATTGGCAACTTGATGTTGCTGATCGGGAACGAGTAAAAAGTCTCACCGGGATGTCATTTTGCTTGCTCGCGGTCGCCAACTTGACGTTGAGGACCGCGAGCAAGCAGCAAATGACCGCTACGCATGTTTGCACTGTGCTACGTGCAATTCGCGTAGTGCGAAGTAGCGCAAACTTCGCAAACTACGCGAGCATAGCGCAGTGCTTTGCCCAGGGTTAGTATAAAGGCTGAAACATTGGCATCATTACCTGAATATCCTGCTCAGGAGGATAAGCCCAAAAATGCACAGTTTCCAGAACAGCTCCGATGAAAGGGAGCATCTGAGAAGGAGTCAGGTGCGACTTCAGCATGTTTATAGAGAACCCCAGCAAATGCAGGAGGTCCACTGTAGTCTAAAGATGAGAGATGACGGTTTGGGGTGATGACACCTTCAACAGCCAGTTGTCGAGGTAGGGGGAGACTGGAACCCCTAACCTGCGCAGGTGAGCCACAACCATCACCAACACCTTGGTGAACACCCGAAGGGCACTGATAAGGCCAAAGGGGAGTATGGTGAACTGAAAGTGCTCATGGTCTACCTTGAACCACAGGTAACGCCTGTGGGCTGGCAATATGGGAATGTGAAAATACGCATCCTACAAGTCCAACGCTATCAGCCACTCTCCTTGGTCTAGGGCAGACGAGACTTGAGGTAACGTGAACATCATGCATTACTCCTTTTTGAGGAAGAGATTGACGGGCCAATGGTCCAGAATAGGACGAAGACCTTAGTTATTTTTTGGTATCAGAAAGTAGCGGGAATAACAACCACTGCCTACTTCTGAAATTGAAACCTTCTCAGTAGCACCCTTGGGAAGGAGAGCTGTAACTTCCTCTCAGAGCAATAACAGATGATCCTCCACCAGCCATTTTTGAGTTAGCAGTAAAGGAGGAGGAAAAACAGAAAAGGAAGGGAGTAGCCATCCCAAATTATCTGCAAGACCCATTTGTCGATGTTATGGTCAGCCAGCGGAGGAGATGCTGTTGAATTCTCCCTCCAACTGGATGGGTATGGTCCTGCAGAGCCAAACTAGGAAGGCTTGGAGGCTGCAGCTGCCGAGGAATGGGTGGTGAACGACTTCTGACTACCATTCCCACGAGGTCAGAGTGTACCCCGCCTATGTCCCCGCACAACTTGGGGAGTCTATGCAGGACAGTGGATGAGGTATGGCTAGTATGGTTGAAAAGCCCTTTCATTGCAATGAAAGGGGCAAAAAGCAGACTGGGAGTGAGGTGTTCGCGAAAGGCCCATGGACCTGGCAGTAGCCGGTGAGTCCTTCAAACGCTCCAGTGCCGAGTCTGCCTTCTGTCCAAAGAGATGAGTCCGATCGAAGGTAATGTCCATAAGATTGGCCGGACATCCCCTGAAAAGCCAGATGTTCTCACCCAGGTGTGGCGCCGTAAGGCTGCAGTTGACAAAAACGCTCTGCCCAACTAGTCAGTTGTATCTAGACCACACCTGATGGTGAACTTTGCTGCACCTCTCCCTTCCCTCAGTGCCTGGGGGAGCATGGTTGGGCCTTGTCCGGAACCTGTGGAAGCACTTGTGCATCTATTTCCCATAAGGTGTGTGAGAAACAGCCCAACTGACATTCAGTGTTCACCAACCGCAATGCGAGGCTGGTGAAAGAAAACATCTTTTTGTGCTCTAGACGACATAAGCCAATTAAATGGTGGCCGGCATGGCACAGTGACAGGCGCCACATGGTTTAAAACCTACCCGTCTAGAGGGGTAGCTTTATGTGGATCAGCACTAACTGGTGCAGAAAGAAAAGAACTGATGTCCTTGTGCCTGGGTGGCGCCTATATAGGTGACCGCAACATCACATCCGGCGCCGACAATGCCACTCAGAGCCCAACGGAGCCACCTGCCGGCAAGCAGTGGTACTGCTCACGCAGAAGTTTCTGGATCCAGTCTGATCCTGGGAAATTCAAAGGTAATGAATCTGCAGCCAGAAGTCTCTATCAGATTGTGTTAGCTTCTGTTTTTGACCATACACTTACACCTGGTGGTAAGTATCTGAGCTAAGAGTAAAAATGAGGGTAATAACTTGAAGAAAACAAGAGTAAACACAGTTTTCACACACTACATTTACTTAGCCATCCTCTTTATTTGTATCTATTTTATTTCATGTATTTATATAGTGCAAGCTAGGCCTCAGAGCATCAGAACACTTGACATAGCACATAAAATCAATAACATATGCAAGAAAGTATTATAAAAGCACAAGTATTCTCAAGCAAGAGAATTCATCAGAACTGTGGCCACATAGCAATCTCCTAGGTGTTAATAAGTGTGCAACCTTAATTGTTTCAATAAGGCATGATCAACAATAGTGAAACCAGAAATCGATATGCAAATCATGCCTTGGTCTTTGAAGAGAGGAGGAATGACCCTTCTCAGCTTCCAAGGAGTGAATATGGTCCAATAGCCTTGTTGTCTGGCTCTGGTCTGATGTGCGAGGAGGCTAGGTCACATAAACAAACCTATAGAGCCAGGCTGTTAGATCCTTAACCCATCTGGACAGAGGTGTGGTTAGGTAGGAGCATAGTAGTGAGGAAGATTTTGAGTTGTTCTTCAAATACCGATAGGGAGGATAGAGTCAAAATTCCACGTGGGTCTGAATTCCAGATTCGGGGAGCTCAATCATAAAATGACTGATTTAAGGTCTATTACTTCCTGAAGTCTGGGATTTCGAGCAATAGTGAGTTTGTGCTTCTCAGCTGGTGAGCCCTGGTGCAGTGCTTCATTTTTAGGTCTCGCCTGGCGTTAGCAGCGTGCATGCGCTGACCTCGCCACGCGAGTGCCTTTTGGAATCGATAAGATTCCAGAAGTATACTTGAAGCCCCGCCTCTCTTCCCATTGGCTCACGTCATCGTTTATGTTAAACGATGGCGCGTGGTTGGAAAGCAGGCCTCTCGTTTACCGCCCTGTCCACTTTTACGACGGCCCATTTGAACTGGCCGACGCCACCTTTGTTCCCGTGACATGGGAGCTGCATTCCTTACAGCGTGCGCGCACCGCACATTAAAGCTCACCATTTGCTTTCCCCACGTTGAATGCACTCATAATAATGGCTCGCCTGAGTTACAACAGTAGCGGCCTCATCTCGACTGTGCTTCTGTGTAGCACATATCCTCCACTCCTCCCACCTCCCGGGGGGCAGGGTCAAGGAAAACGACTTCACTTGAAAAAAACACGCCCTGTGCCCTTTCGGTGACAAAGGTGAGTCTAATTTGGAATTCGTGTTAGTGGACCTTTGTTTATAGTTGAAGATGCCACTGGGATCTATTAGCTTGTGCCTTATTGTCGTAGTAGAAGTCTTTCTAGCATACTTAAATATTCAGAGGTAATTGTGCAGTAACACCCTTTTAGGAGGCGCGCTGTCTTCTGCTGTTGCACTCGCCTTATAAACTGTTTTGTAATCTTCAGCCGTCAAGCTACAAATAAATGCCCTTGTGCGTGCTTGGGGATGGTGGATGATAATTTGATGAAAGGCCCCGTTTTCTGGGCTTATATTGTGTTGGAAAACATTCCGGTAGTCACTTGTTTACTGTGCATGCTGGACATCATTACTCGCTTTGTGGGTGTACAGTCTTCCGGGACGCGAATACAAGCCGCTGTCACTGGGATCTATTTGCTTATCGTCGTAGTAGAAGTCTTTCTAGCTTTTAATGTTTCGTGATTGTTCCTTGTGTTTGTTGCCGTGTGTGACAACATGATCCAGCAAGGAGACAGGGCGCCTCTCCTCCCGCCCCCACCAGCCCATTGGGCCTGAGGGAGGGAGCTCGCCAGCCAGGAGCCCCAGGTCGCCATTCCCACCAAGCGAAGCCAAGATGCCCAGATAACTCAGAGGTTTGTTCTGTCAACACCATTTGTGAGAGGAAGCAGTTGAGGAGATTGGGCGGGTGCTGTGACTACAAGCCACAAACAGATGTAGATAGGCACGTGCTGGGTGGGGGGCAGTAACCACCAACACCAGTGACGTCACCAAGGAGACTCTCCCCCTGGAAACAGAAAGTAACGCAAGAGTGTCACGCCAAAAAATCTTTAAGAAGATGTGCTCCTGAGGTGCTTTTGTGCAGGTAAATATGCTTCTGTTGGAGGGAAGGGGGTCTTCCAGGGCAGGAACTTCCTGGACTTTTGCGTACGTCGACACACTGAGCGCTGTCCTTTGCAAAGCGAGCGCCCTGGGTGAAACAAAATCTGGCCAACCCGCCCGCCTACCGTTTCTTTAATTGTGGATGTGTTGAAAGAGTGGGAGGGGGAGGTGAGCGGGACAAGGGTTAGGAGAGGTAGGAGAAGAGAAGCACACAAAATGTAAACCTGTGTGCCTACATCCTTTTAGAAACACTTGTTTACATACTCTTCTGTAGAGCCAGGTCAGAGGGAGACTGCTGCAAACACCTCCCATGACTCGCTGAAGGTCTGCGTCGCGGGCATGAGCCCAGCGCGACCACACCAGAGGCTGGCCTTGAACAAACTTACACATGCAGACCTGCCAACTCACACGGTGCCACTGTGTGTCACATAATATCGGCTTCCTTCACGCGGTCACCTGGTGAGGAGCCGATGTCACAAGATAGCAGGGAAAATGGGAAAACGAGCTGGAAACCACCACAGAGTAGATTTTAAGCTTGCCTGGCGAGGCTTTGAAAAGCCTGTTTCCATTAACTAGTGTGAAAACACATCAGCACATTGGCACCTGCCTCAGTGAGCTGAAGGAGCTTGGTGGAGTGAGGGTGCAAATGTCCTACTTGGGTACTTCTGGGCACAAGGCCCCGCCCCCTCCGTGCCCAGCACCATCCTCACAATGTAAAATGTATTTTTTAGTTGGCAAGTCAACGCATCTGTGGGTACTTTCACCAGCTCCTCTCCAACCACTTCCTGTTGTGGAAACAAAAATGAACTTCTAAAACCGACAGGATTTAGGGCCTGATGTATAACTTCGGCCCAGCTAGAGGTGAAACAAGCATTAAAAATGCAATAGGTCTCGCCTTTCATTAAGTTAAAGCCATTTGCTTTGCTATACAATACCATTAGCAAAGCAAATGGCTGTAACTTAATCAAAGACGAGACCTATTGCATTTTCAATGCTTGTGTTGAAATGTGACACTTTGAGATGTAAGCGTCTAGGGTGGCGGGTCTCTGATTTGTGTCATAGGTATGGTGGCTCAATCCATACAGTGCTCAAAGTGCTATGAACAATGCTTTGAACCTGATCCTTTGAGACACTAGGAACATGTGTGATCACAGTGTATCAAGGGGCAGAGTAGCCGGGCCGCGGAATACTGCAACCTTGACATTTGCTTGAAAACATTTCTGGCTCCTGCACCCATAGTTCAGGCGAAAGGACAAGCTTGCCCACATCTTTGACTCGCTGATGACATTTGCTGAGCATTTCCCTACAGCATCTATTTGCATTTTCAAATTAAGAACCACACTTAGGATGACTCATGGGCTTTGGTTGTGTTTCTATGTGGGAGGTCTTCTCTGAGGTCTGCAGGCCAGGGCGGGTTATTTGGTGCCGGTGTCTGGGTTCCACATCTAATAATGGCTGTTTTGACTGGGTTGAGTTTAGGATGGTTTATCGTCATCCAGTTTTTCAACGTGATGACAAAATCTGCAATATATACCAATGTGTGTGTGCATAGGTGTTGGAAGTTCAGAAGGTGAATAAATAATAAAGTTGCCTTTAGATTTTGTGTTTATCTTGTCACATTTGTAATGTGTTCAAAGACAGAGGTCAAATGTCAGGCATTGTCTTTTGACAATCTGCTGCTTATTGGAAACTGGTGTTTACTTTTATTTCTCTGACTGCAAAGCAAAGTGACCTAAGTGACAACGTTGCTGGGGTACTAGAAGTGAAAAGAAGGGCTGCAGGATGTCAGTTTTTTTCTAACACACAAAAACACGTAAATACCTTTAAACAAACACATATACACCTATTTCTAAATATATCAGCATTAAGAGAGAGCAAATGAAACACATTTTTTTCGAACTCTGAAGTGTGTTTAAAACAAAGATTTTAATAGGATCAAAATGAAATCAAGACACTGTGCTTGGTGATGCGCAAGTGATAAATATTCTGTGAAACTCAATTTCAACACATTATCTTTGTGTTCTGTACAGCTGTACTAGTAAACTGCATGTCTATGCAAATTCAGTGGCCACTTCAATGGAAAATGTGCTGTCTGTAAAGGACAGTGCACAACTAAAACAGTGCTCCAAAACTCACCACTGGCTACATACCACACCCTTCTCACTCTCTACTGAATCGGCGTGATACATTTGTTACACCTGTTTTTGGTGTTACCCTTGGATTCTCCACAATCTTTGTGACATTAGTGATGTAACATTAATGGCAGCACGCCCACTTTGAAAATTGTTCCAGCACCACTGTGTGTGTGACCCAGAGATTGCCTGTAAGATATGGCAAGGTTAGTCATTTAGGCTAAGGAAACTAGAGATCTGCAGAAAGTGTTATATCCAAGGATGGAGGCTATGCCCAAGGCTAGTAAGCTTAGAGCAGTGTTAACAGTGAGACGTTGTCTGTCTCGGTGTGATAGATTTACAGTGGTACAGTAAGTGTGCTATCCAGAGACTGTACTAGAGAGATACAGAAAATGTTAAGTACAGGGTGTGGGTTTGTGCCTCTGGGCGACAGGTTTAAAGAAGTGCCAGAGATGATACTCGGGGTCCCAATGTCAAAAGCCATTGGTAGCTCGGCAATTGTGAGCTGTGACTTGCAATGATCATGCTGTCTTTGGGCTACTTTTTCTAGTCAGAATAATGGGGTTTGGGGTTCATTGAGATTTCCTTTCAGACCTGCCCCTTTTTAGGTCGAGCCTGGGCAGCGCATGCGCTGCTCTGCGAGGCATGCTGTATTAGAGTATGGACTTAAAACTCCGCTCACTCCCCACCCATATTTTTCATTAGATTGTGTCACTGTCCTTTGTAATTGCTGGCTTCTGATTCGTTAATAGGCTTGTTAGTCACTCCTTAGTACTGCCTTGTCTTCATTTGTAACCTCCCATGAGGACTGGCCCTTTTAACTTCTGTTGCTACACTGTATTTCTTATTTAGTCTATAAGCACTATTTTCTCTAACGAGTTTAACCTACTGCCGGCACAACATGCTTTCCTGCAACATTCAACGCGCCATGCACGCTTTCAGTTTCCAAGCAGTTCGGAACAATGGAGGCCGCTGCTTTGAAATGAAATAGGTCTCGCATTTACAAGAGTTTGAGCTATTAGCATTGTGAATAACAATGTCTTTTATTTATGTGTTAATTATCAAAACAGATAAATAAAAGGCATTGTCATTTACAATGCCAATAGCTTAAACTCTTGCAAATGCGAGACCTATTGCATTGCAAATGCTTGTTTAGATAGGTAACGGACTGGTCAGAATTGGATGGACAGTCCTGTGACTAAACTTTTGCATAACTACACAAAATGTCTGTAAAATTATATGAAAGTACAAGTATTTTACACAAAATGCTGTTCTGCCATTTCACACTGTATTTCAACACAAAATGCACCCTCATGCTATTTTTTGATGCAAGGATGCATTTCGTGCAAAAAAAGTGCATAAAACCTAAAGCAACAAGAACAGCTACTCACGTTCTATTGTTCCAGCGCATCCGCATAACTTTTTACAATAAATGACACGTTGACAGTAAAATTTCACCACAAATGGTGCATAATTACATGAGCTGGCATGATGATGTCATTTTGTGAATTTTGTGCATCAAAAGTAACGCGAAATTCCAGACATTACGCAAATTACACCAACTTAATTTCAATTGTGACCAGGCTTACCAAGCAGACAATTATAAACCTTCTTCAGCAGGCAGCCAGTTTAGAGAGGACAGGATTGGATTGATGCAGTGAGATCAATTCGCACCTGATGCCCAGTGAGAGGCATATTGTGAGGCTTTCAACAGCACAATGTGAATTTTGGGGACTCCCGCAAGTATAGCATTCCTATAGTCCAATCTGGATAGGACCACACCTTGTATTATGGTTTTCAGGTCTTGGGTTGGTAGGTAGGTTTGATGCCCCAAATGAGTTTGAGTCGGTAATTGTCCCAAATGGTTATTGAATTGATGTGGTCTAAGAAATGTAGCTCTGTCCAGAGTGAAGCCTAAAAATTTGGCAGTCTAGGAAGTTGGTTAAGGCTGACCATTTTTTATTTGGTGTTGGAGATAAGTTGGGGGACAGAAGAAGTAAATCTATCCCTGTTTAGAGGATGGATTTTCAAGAGTTAGAGACAGTCAGATGTCTGCTCTGGAAGAGACCCTCAAGTATAGTTGAGTACCTTCTGAAAACTGATGTTGGTGTATGTTAAAACTCTTAAGGAGATCACTCAACAGTTCCAAGTAAATGTAGAACAGTAAGGGAAATATAGCAGGCCATGGGAAACTTTTACGGCGTTTGAGAATGTACGTTCCCCTTTAATCGCTTGTTAGGGGTTCTCCAGGTACGACTTAAACCACTCAAGGACTTTTCCATCGAGATCCATATGCTTGTTCAATGTATGGACAAGGATATCGTGATTGATAGTAGTGAATGCTGCTCAGAGGTAAGTAGGATAAGTAGGCATGAGTCTCTATTGTCCATGACTCTAAGCACATCATCAGTTTGTTGCAGAAATTCAGTCTCAGACTCTCAGTGCTCCGACCTTCTTGAAACCCTGAGTGAAACTCATCAAGCAGATGGTTGTCCTTTTCTAATTTTTTAAGTTGTGCTTTGTCAAAACTCGTGAGGATTTTGGCCAAGAACGGGATACCTGAGATTGTCGGTAATTGTTACGGTTGTCTGGTTTATTCAATGTGTTTTTAACAGTAGGAAACTTGCCATATTTCTAGGTATTCAAGAAAAAGGCCTTATGTAAGGGGGGGCGTTTATAATGTTAGACCAGTGAGGCATTAGGGCATTTTGCATCTGGTTAGTTAGATTAGCAGGTAGTGAGTCAAGGAAGTGGCTGAAGGTGTATATTTTAGAGATGATGCTTCTAAGTTTAGACTGGGTAATGTCTCTAATGTTTGAGTGGATTTCAATGGCTTTTCTAGTGACAGTGGCACTCATGTTGATGGTTTGCACAGGAAGGGAAGCTTCAAAATGTTTGATTCTGGTATCAAAGAAGTGTGCAAATTATTCGCATTTCTTTTAGTTCTAATGGTTCTTGAACCGTTCTAGGCTTATATGCTGTTTTGACTATTACAAAAAGCTTTCTAGGTCTATTTTTGGCTGACACTAACTGAGATGTTATGGACTGAGCTTTTGCTTTAAAGACATGTTTTTTGTAGGGTCACCATGAGTTACAAAGGGGTACAAGGTTTGTCCTGTAGAGTTTTTGCCACCATGAATTTTCAAGTACTCAAAGGTGTTTTCTTCAATTGCTGAGTTCCTTCATGTACGACTAGGTCATTCTTCTTCCTTGAAACACTTTTTCCGTGAGGGGTGCAACTTCATGCATGATCGCAGTTACTGAGTTATTGTTGTGAGTAGTTGCTGTGTTTATGTCCTGCTGTTCACATCGGTGGAGAAGTCTGGTTGTTCGGCACACTTCCAGATCACTATGGTTGATGTGCTTCCTATCTCTCATATAGATTCTTCATTTTTTGGGTTGGCCACAAGTCCTTAATGTGGAGAAGGCAAGGTCAAAGGATATTTAGAGGTGAGCAAATCAGCCGACTACACCATGTGTCTGCAATGAAGATGAGATCTTTTTCTGCTAGAATCAGATCAGGTGTGGCCTCTTCAGTGTGCATGGGATTCAGAAAATATTGGGTAATATATTTCTCTGTCAGAAATGGGGATAGTGTGATAAGACTTGTCTTTGGTATCTCCTCAATTAATGTTGAAATCACCAAGAAATATATGGTGGTGGTTAGACAATAGGAGTTGTGATGTGAATACATCCATACAATTTGCTCCACAAATAGCTTGTTATTTCCTGGAGATTGAAAGATGATGTTGAATCCAAAGGATTTATGGTCCCCAACTTTCAGATCTACACAGATGCATTGAAAAGTGGGGCGAGAGTCTATCTCCACTTGTTTAAAGGTAATCAATTTTCTGTGAATGATCAGAACTCTACCAGTTTGATCTTTTCTGTCCATGCTTATGATTCATATTCCGGTGGGATAAGGAACTCCATGGCCAGTTGGAAGTACTCATTGAGTCATGTTTTCAGCGGAATCCTGAGGTCTAGATATAAATCTAAGAAGGAGACTGCAATCTCAGATTTGTGTTTGACCGCAGATCTGTAGTTATGTAATAGGGCTCACAGGCTGTTAAAGGTGTGGTGGTACAGAGTGGATATTAATGGGAAGTCCATTAGGTTTCTGCTGTTTGCCAGTTTAGTAGACTGTCTATCTCTGGGGCATCTTCTGTGCACCAGGACAGACTTTAGGGGTTTTTCTGTGAGACATGATGTGTGGCTTATTGAGCTTATGAATGAGGTTCATGTCTATTGTGTATTGGTAGGCAGTCAGTAGAGATTGAATTTCTTCCAGGCTGACTGACAAAGTACCTCTCTGAGGTTGAGGTAGGTGATGAGGTCTCGGTGTAGCAGATGTGACTGATTCACTTTTGTGAAATTTTCTTGGATAATAGCTTCATTTCTGTAATAAGAGAATGGGCAATGACGGAGAGGGCATTTATAGTAATGGATAACTACAAGAGTGTGGTAGAGTAGTAGCCTGTGCATTTAGATTTTTGTGGTGCACAGCCCCATGCTATTTCTTATGGCTAGGTTGGCCCCAAAAGGTGAAGGATGTTTACACTGTTGCTTACTGTTCTATAGCTAGCTACTGTTTCTGTGTGAGGACTCTAGATAATCCTTCTATGTAAGGGAGGTTTAGACTGCTGCTGTTTGTGCTCTCCCATTTCTATCTCTCTTTGTGAGGTGTGTTCTATCAATTAAGTTACTAACTTTCGGTAACACCTTTTTTATCTGGTAGAGACTTAATCTAGCTGAAGAATCCTTATTTTAGAATAACCCCCAGGCATCAGACTGGATCAGGACACTTTTTGGGAGCAGTACCCCTGTGCGTCAGTAGGTGGCATTGTTCAGCTCTGCACAGTGTCATCTGCACCGGTAATGATGTGCACGGTGCCTATATTGGCACCACTACAGCACAGAGATGTTATTTTCTTTTCACGATTTTGCATGCTAGAAGAGCAAAGCTACGAAGAAAACTGACAACTGGTGCGTTGAGTTAGGTCCCTTAAAAAGGAAACAACCCTTCACTCTGAAATCTGTTCGCAGATCAGGGAGGAAGAGTGTGTCAGTAAGGAATCTGCTGCTACATAGAGTCTCTACCAGATAAGGAATTATCAAAGGTAACTTGTTCATCTAAAAGAGACTTAGCCTCAGAATCCTCACCTTACAGTAGATATACAAGCAATACCTCTTGAAGGTGGGGTTGCGACATGGATTAGACTAGAACGTCCTGTAGGGCCGAACAGGTGAAATGTTCGCCTCGCTGAACCATAGTGTCCAGACAGTAGTGCTTCGCAAGCGTGTGCAAGAAAGCAGATGTTGCTGCCTGTCAGATATCTAGAACAGTTACTTCACTCGCTAATGAGTGGTCGCAGCCTTGGCTGTGGTGGAATGAGCTCCTAATCCTCCAGGAGATTGTTTTTTGGCCAGTGCGTAGCAGATTTTGATGCAGAATACTATCTGTTGTGAGATGGTTTGCTTCTGCACTGCTTCTCCTTTTTTGGCTCCGTCGTATTCCACAAAGAGTTGATCATCCACCCGGAACTCTCTTGTGTGGTCAACGTTCTTGGTGGTCCAGCCAATGGACTCTCTCCCCCTCTTTAGAGGGGTGAGGCAGAGTGTAAAAGGTAGGCAGGGTGCTGAACTGGCCTATGTGAAAGGGAGTTACAACTTTCGATAGGAAGGATGCTCTAGTCCGAAAGGACCAGTTTGCCTGGGTAGAAGGTAAGGTATGGAGACCGAGAGGACAAAGCCTGCAGCTCACTGTCCCTCTGGGCAGATATTATCGTCACTAAGAAGGACATTTTTATGTTAAGGAGCCTAATAGGAAAAATTGTGTAACGGCTCGAAGGAAGCACCCTTCAAAAATGTGAGGACTGAGTTGAGGTCCCACTGTGACATAATGAAAGGAGCTGGAGGAAACATATGCTAAAGACCTTTGAGAAATCTATTTAGAAAAGGAGGTTTGAAAAGGGATGGCTGATCTGGCAACCGCAGACATGACTATTCAATGTGCCCAAAAGAGAGCCTTCCTGGGATAAGGTAAGAATAAACCAAAGAGCCTGGGAAAGGGGTGCAATAAGGTATCAACTTGCTTATCTGCACATCATGCCACAAACTTGCTCCAACTGCAGGTGTATACCGTTTTAGTGGAGGGACTCCTGGCAGCCAAGATAATATTGCAGACTACGGGTGGAAGGTTGAAAGCTTACAATTGTCGCTGCTCAATGGCCACGCATGCAGGCAAAGCATTTTCAGGTTCAGATGCATAGCCCTGCCCTGTTGCTGCAACAAAACACCCTCCTGAAGGGGCAGTCTGAGCGAGGACCCAAGCTCATGCTCAACAGCTCGGGATACCAGACTCTCTGTACCCAATTCTGAGCCACAAGGGTGACTTGGGCCCGGTCATTCCTGATCTTCTTGGGAACTCTGGACAGGAGTGGTATTGGCGGAAAGGCATACAGGAGACATGAGCGCTACTCGAGACGAAAAGCATCGCCGAGCGAGAGCCACGTTGGAAACTCCAGAATGCAAAACTGCTGGCATTACACGTTCTTGACAGAGGCAAAGATATCTAACTTAGGAGTTCTCCATTCTTGGAAGATACTTTGCACCACCTACGGATGGAAACGCCATGCATGATCTGCTAGGCATTGAAGGCTGAGTTTGTCTGCCTTGGTATTCAGAGAGCCCACGAGGTGTTGAAGCACCAGGGATATGTCCTGAAGTTCAAGTCAGTCATGCCTTTTGACAAAGGGTCCACAACCCCACCGCACCCTGTTTGTTGCAATACTGCATGGTGATGGTTTTGTTCATGAACATCTGTACTTTGTTCATGAACACCTGTAATAGCCTTCTCTTGACTGAATGAAAAAAGGCTTTCAATGCCAGCCAGATCGCTCGGAGCTCCAACAGATTGATGTTCAGTCTGGATTCCACAGAAGACAACAGTCCTCTATCTCCACCTCTCCCAGATGGCTGTTCCAGCCCAGAAATGATGCATCTGTCACTACACTCAACTTTGGATGGAGAAGAGAGATGGGTCTGCCACTGACCCAATCTTGGTTCATTAGCAATCGCTGCAGGTTTTTTTGCAGTTTCCTCCAATATTTTTACAATGTCCGAGAGATTCCCCTGATGCTGTGCCCACTGGAACTTCAGGTCCTACTGCAGAGCCCTCATATGTCAACAGGATCCAATGAAAGGGAGCGACCGAGAAGGAGTCAGGTGTGACTTCAGAACGATGATTGGGAACTCCAGGGAGTGCAGAAGGTTTACCGTAGTCTGAAGTTGGGAGACTACTGCCTGGGATGAGCCTGCCTTCAACAGTCAATCTTCGAGGTAGGGAAAGACTGGAATTCCTGAGCTCCGCAAATGAGTTGCAATCACCGCCATCATTTTTGAGAACACCCGAGGTGCACTAGTAAGGCCAAAGGGGAGCACAGCAAACTGAAAGTGCTTTTTGCTGACCATGAACCACAGGTTCCGCCTGTGGGTAGGTTGGACAGGGATTTGAAAATAAGCGTCCTTTATGTCCAGCGATAGCATCCAGTCTCCTGGGTCCAGAGCAGACAGGACTTGCTCAAGCATGAGCATTTTGAATTTCTCCTTTTTCAGGAAGAGGTTGAGAAGGTGCAGGTCTAAAATAGGATGAAGACTGCTGTCCTTCTGGGCCATCAGAAAGTAGCGTGAATAGCAACCACAAGCTACTTCTGACGCCTGCACCTTCTATATAGCTCCCTTAGCCAAAAGAGCTAACACCTCCTGGTGGAGTAAGGAGAGGTGGCTCTCCGTCAGCTTGTCCTAAGTAGGTCGCATCAGTGGGGGTGGTCACAAAGGGGAGGGAGTAACCCCATTCGAAGAGCTGCAAAACCCAATGGTCTGATGTACTTGAACTCCAGTGGTGCAGGTGATGGCATATCCTTCTCCCACTGGATGCCCATGACGGTCAGAGGGCATCTTGAAAGGGTTTGGAGGCTGCATCTGCAGAGGGTGTAGGGGTGGACAGGCCCGACCTCTGCCTGCCTGCCCCATGTGGTCTGTGGGAGCTGTGTACTCAGCCACTAAAAGAGTGTGTGGTTTGCTGGCTAGGGTGGTTGGGTGTGTAAAGACGCGGTTGGAAGCCCTTTGGGAGACTGGTGTTGGTGAGGGGCCATGGAAAGGCCCAAGTACCTGGCCTTAGCCCTGCTGTCCTTAAAGCGCCCATGCGCCGAGTCCACCTTTCAGGTTGCTGCCGGTGACTTAGACCCGGGATAGTTCTTACTGTACTCAGCCCTGCACGGGGCAGTGAGCAAGATGTGGGGTCCTTCCGGTGACAGCTCCTGGTGGCGGGCCCGCTGGAAATAATGGTGACGTCAGCTGGCGGGAGGCGAATGATGTCCAGCTTCTATGGAGCTCGGCTTAAGGATCACACTAACATGGGAACTCAGGCACTCAAGAGGTGGTGGGTGGAACAATTGGCGATAGAATTTTCAGGACCTGAATGGAAGAGATGCTTGTGATGGATTAGTACAATCACAAGAAACGCACACTGCCATTTGACTCAGTTCAACTATATACACAATAATAATTACCTTTCGCCAGACAGGATAGTAAAGATATATTTGGGCATCAGGGCTGACTGCCCCAAATGCCAGAAGGTTAATGCTGACTTTCTGACTTTCTTCACATGACATGATCCTGCACGGTGATGGTTGACTTCTGGCAGGAGGTGACCCAAAGCCTATCAGAAGTCACGGCCTCTCTCCTCCCACAGGATCCTGACCATTTCATCCTTAACACTGATGTGGAGACCAAGAGGACGAAACAGCTGGCTCGGTTCCAGAGCTTATCTTTGGTGCTGGCAAAACACTGCATCGCCATGTCCTGGACGGCAGCAGTGGCGCCGCCTCTCCAGCTGCGGCAGAATGATGAGATCCATTGGGTCTCAGGTGGAGTTGTCAGTGCGGGCTGACACTAGGGCTAGAGATGGGAGATGCAACTTCAAGGACCAATGAGTCAATTTCCTGGACGACTGAATTGTATAATTACCCCAGAAACCCATGACACTGATGGTTAATTGCTGGGCCCAACACAGATGTATGGTGTGGGGTGGAACTTCCCTCACACCCATTCATGGATTCGCCAGATCGATACAGCTTATGAGATGCCTTCGTGTGATGGCGGGGCGATGCTTGGGGATGCTGATAGCAGCTACACAAAATGTGCAGAATAAGGACTGCTCACTGCTGCAATAGATGAGCGGGTGCTGCATATATATATCCTTCTTCTGGATTAGGGAAGTGGGTTGGGGGAGGGGTGCCATGGGAGCTGGTTTTGGTTGTGGTACTAAGACGCTTTGCAGTGATTACGTGGTCCCCCCACTGGTGGATGGGCAGCTGAATGGACATGATACAGTATTATAGTACTAGTTCAACCAACCTCATCTGAGGACTGACGAATACGAGGGTACGGATCACTGGTGCACGCATCCCCGTTGATAATGTTATTGCATGTATACAGTAACTGCTCTATTCAAAATTAATAAAGAAATATTTTTTTTAAAGTGCTGAGTCTACCTTTTCTCCAAACAACTGAGAGCCGTCAAAGGGCATGTCTGTCAGCGAGGCCTGGCGGGCAATTGTCCTATGCACACCCACCCTTGTGCAGGGCTTGGACCAGGCCAGAGTAGGTCATCGGTAAGGACTTTGTTGAATGGGAGTAATGGTTTGGTTGAGCCAACTCCCGACTGAAGCGCCTCCGTCAAGACATTCGTCTTGACTGCCACTGAGGGTAGCATAAGGTCTAGAACTTCAACTGCCCTCTGCACCATCACTGCAAATGAGGCACCCTTCTTCATAGCCATGGTAGGGGAAGAGACCAGGCCAGTGTCTCAGGAGGTGCCCAGTCCACTGGCATCCACCAGATCCTTCAACCAGTTGGCCTCAGGATCTTCTAACTGGTATACATAAGGATCAGCAGACTCCTCCCATTCGTCTCCCAATCCGGGCCTGTCATATGAATATGGCACTGAGTCTGTCATGGGAGTCTGTATCCCGGTGGCACCAAAGATGAGATTGGACGACACCCATTCGGTTCAGTGTCGGAGTCGGGGATGATGATGGGGATGAGGTGCTGGGGGCATCGGCCCTGGAGGTGACTCAACTGGCAGTGCTCCGAATCCAAGGGGCCCGACTTGTGCCAGGGGTGAACCTGCCAGTAGAAAACCAGTAGGAGCCCCTCTGGAGACCAAAGGAATGAAGGCACTCCAGTGGGGATCGGCCACCCAAATATGAGGTGCATGCCTCATAAAAGTTGCGGAACCAAGCAGGGGTTGTTCTGGCTCCTGGAAACTCTAAGAAGCGTGGAGACGGCCCAGGCTCCACCACAGAGGTAGGCATTGAATGCTATATAATGCAACTGGCACAAACCCTCTAACAACCTCCGGCCTTTACTGCTAAACCAGTCATACCAATAACACTTATTATTTACACAGACATTGGACATCAAAGTCTCCAGGGCCACGTGCATAGAAAAGACAAGTCATATAGCCAATATACCTCAAAGACACGTGACCAAAACCACCAAACAGTATGTGGTTTATGACATAACACCAATAAACTAGCAGCATTTTGGTTCTGGGGGTGGCATTTTGAGAAACAATACCTTTTGAATGAACTTTGCCTGATGAGGGTGACATCAGATCTATTATAGTGGCACATCTGTGAAGTCAGAGGAAAATATGTACATGGATAATATCTATATTATGTTCAATGGTGTATGTGCAAATAAATTAGTAGTTATTATGACTTTGCAAAACCTTGTAGCCTGCAATACCTGTTTAAAAATCTGTTGCGAAATGTCCTTACTGTGTAGTTGTAGCCTCAACTGTCACCTGTAACTAGAAAATAATGTAGCTACTCTACTGTAATACGTTATTACAGGTGAATTGTGATGTCACAATGCCTGCAACCAGCAGACAGTGTGAAAGGCAGGTCAGGGAGCAAAATTACAACTATTGTTAAAAAACACAATGAAACAAGAGCTACCTTTTTTGTTCTACTGAGCTATTTTCCTGAAATTAGCAAAAACAAGCCCCATATGGCAGCATGCTTACTTTTTGCATGGCTATAGTTCATTACATGAAAGCAGGAGTCTTTCTGCATGTTACCACGCATTACTAACTATTGCTATTTTTTGTGTGACGTACATTACATTTTATATAATACCATTTTGCAACAATTTATTGGCTGAATAATGGTGAGTTGAATTTCGCACTACAGATTCTGCATTTTTTCTACACATTTTCAACTTTATTCATTCCCATGAAGGCTCAATAGACCAAAGATTTAATGTTTTAAGTAGAAGAGTAGTGGTGTGACTACGCAGTATAAAGAATACGATTCCCCTGTTATATCTTAAAAGGATATTTCAAGTCTCCTCGGAGTTCCATGACTTTATGCAGGAATATGTACCTCTTTGTGGTCATAGAAGTCCCCAGTAATTGACTATAGCCTTACAAGGTACAGAATAGGGTACTTTATTTCATGTATAATAATCCGTGATTTACATATATCTCATTTAAACAATTGATATTGTACGTGTTCCAATGACATATCATTTTGTCTAGCGAAATTTTTCCATTGACTCGTATTATACCTTTTCGGTTCTCAAACTAGCGTGCATTTCTCGATAATCAATAATTGCTTCTTATCCCCTGATGCCAATAACATTGATCACATGTTGTATTCTGGGATTCATTAGCATTGACGGCTTCTATTGTGCTCTGCTCTAGATTCGATTTCTGAAAGAACCTTAAATCACAATCAGTGTCACTGTTTTCATGCCTAAATTTACATACATTTGTGAAACTAATTAGGATTACATTCTGCATCATATATTGCACTATATTCCATTGCGCAAAATTGTGAGGCTAAAGTGAGTGTGTGAATAAGCAAATCGAGAAAATGGAAGATTTCCTGACGGGCTGGTGCCGATGAAGAGCTGTTGTGGTCGAGGATAAAAAGTCAGTCTCATCTGAGAAGCGTCAGGCATGTGATGGGATCCACCCCGCCTCCTATGTTTTCCGAGATACCAGGTTGTTTTAAAATCTTACCATTCCGCCTCTGGTCTTGTGTGCATGCAGTATTATTGATAACGCCATGTAAAGAATTCGAGAGCATCTCTTATGTCTTCAGCCAGTCTCTAACCTGAAAAAAACACAGAAGAAATGTCTGATGCGGATTCCTAGATTGGAATTCTAGCCACGATTCAAGGGTGCCATTTTAGTAAGAGAACTGCCAATATATGTAAATCTAAAGACCTTAATGTTCTCGCACAGACAAAACCATGCACGTCTGCAAGGAGACTGGGGCTGGCACAGGTTGGTTTGTGTATGGATTTCTTTTTTCGGAAGTGCAGTATTTGTCCCGCTACATACACCCTTCGACTTTGACTAACGGTGTAGAATTTTGATATGTCCTTATATGAATAATTTGTTTTTTCGTGTACAAAAGAATTGTGCAAAAATTAACCGTCAACACTTACATTGTTTCAAGAAATCTGCATCAAAGGTTATTTGCGCAATGAAATCCAACTTGTTGAAAGGACACGCAGAAAATGCGCACTTTGGGTTTTCTTTAAAAGATGGTGCAACATTGTTGTCCAACGATAGGTGTTGTACACAGGTACTGGAAGTGTTATGCAGGAAGGAGAGGAATGTCTTTCTCTTAAACTTTGCAATTGATGGAACATCCTGTATACACCATTATATAGGGCCTTGCTTTGTACAATCACAGTACAGGCAGGATTTGCTTAATTCTAGAGAATGGGAAAAACCTTGCAACTTTTACTGATTGGGAATTTTTTTCAACACTTCAGACAGCGTTAGGATGCACACCTGCATATGGTTGGATATCAATGATTGATTTACATTTCATTTTGTCCTCCCCATCACGTGATTAAAAGTCGGTAAGCAGCGGGCCGGCTCCAGGGACAGCAGGGTGTGCCAAAATTAACTGGACGGACAAGGTGTATGGTACTCCGTTCGGGATATTAACTATGACACTGATTGGTCAAGGCGACGAACCTACGATACATAAGACTGGAATGTTCTGGTAACATTTTCCCTTACCTCACTCATTGACTGTTCTTACCAACTGGGTAACTGAAGTGTAAGACTGACTGTAGGGACCTGATATATACCCGACCCTGTTCAGATACATAGGGGCAGAAACAACATATAGACGAATATCAGGGGGATTTACATAACATTCTATCCTATGTGCTTTATGTTTTTTAATCATATAACAAGGAGGTCACAATACAATTATCCATATGTCATTTTAACTTGGGCTCCATTTCTCCTTCTTCAGAGCAGAAAGTAAGAAATAGTATCATTCTCAAATACCTCATTCAAAAATAACATCTCTAAAGAGCCCCATTAATGAGCCCACCTTGTGCCAATGGCTCTGGCCAAGGTGAGGTTGCTTTGTTCGCCCTAAGTTGCAAGGGTATGCCCAGACATGGGTCCCTTGCTCACTTTGCCATTGGATTCAAGCTAGACTGGCTGATGAGGGGTGATGAGGGGTGATACCCTGAACCCGGTCCCAGGATGCTTGGTTCCGGTTCATGGAAGACCTGGCTTAGCAGTTCAGGCTGGACTGCTCCCATGAGGCATAGGGTTAAGACTGATATTCATATGGCTGGGTCTGAACTGAGGTGGCGAAGTGAGCTAAAGAATGATAATGGATTCAACCCAGATCTGTGACTGGGAGAGAGTGTCTGAAAAGTTTCAGCGCTCCATCAATCGTCTCCTTGTGTATGCAAGGTGAGGAGGAACCCAGTGATAAAAGATACCACTAGATAGTGGGTGAGAGTTTCCATCCTTTTAAAATGTTTCATGTATATAAGTGAAGCAGGTGAAATATGAGATTACAAAGTTTCACAGATAAATGCAGAGTGTACTCACCCCAAAAAATTGCTAATCTAATAAAAATCCAGTACAAATCACACGTAGAATTCTTTTGTAAGTGCAATTTGACAAAATTTGCCTTATTTTCATAAAGTTGCTTTTATTCTCCTTGGGTGTTATCATAAATTTATATCATTTATGATGAGCAATGTTGATTTCATGACTTATTCCACATGATGTGTTCCAATATTGGTTCACTGATAAAGAAAAAAAAAATGTTTTAAGGTTTTATATAGCGGGAACAAGACCCTTGCAGGTATCAGAGAGCTTTACAACAAATAAAGGAAATAGAGGAAATAGACACATACATACAAAATATTATTGGTTATATTAGTACAAACAGTGGTAACTGTTCCAGCATAGCAAATATCTACAAGCCTGCATCAAATAGTTCAAGTGAATTTGGCCAGGAGAATTGATTTCGCTTCATTTTTAAAGGATGCTGTGTGAGGGTTCTGTCTTGTTTTTGGGGGTAAGGCATTACAAATCCTAGGGGCCATTCCTGAGAAGGAGCGGTTATAAGTTTTCTTCTTGGTAAATTGTTGTGGTTTCAGTAGCAGGTTATAAGAACTCCTGTTGGTTCTGTTACCACCCGATAGTACTAATTTCTCCGCAAGGTATCGTGGGGTTTTGTGATGCAGTGCCTTGCGTGTCATATAGGCGATTTTCAAATGGATTCTGGCATCAAAGGGTAGCCAGTTAAGGGCACGCAGGTCCGGGGAGATGTGACAGTTTCTTTTGGAGCCTGTGATTAGTCTGGCGGCTGCGTTGATTGATGCTCCTAGTGGGGCTGTCTATGATCTGGGAAGGCCGCAGAGAGCGACACTCTAATATTCCACTCTGGGGATTACTAGAGTTTGGACTACCTGTTTAACTTCATTTGCGGGTATGAAGAGTTTCAGTCTCCTTAAGGTGTTCATCTGAAAATGTGCTCCTTTAGTTGCTGCGCTGTTGTGCTTCTGCATATTTAGCTTATTATCCAGAGTTATACCTAGCGATTTGGCAGTCGATCATGAGTGGTTGGCCGTCGAGTCCTGTTAAGTGCTTCATACATTCCATGATGATGGTTGTTTGGCTAGGGGGCACTATTAGGAGGAATTCTGTTTTTAGGCTGTTTAATTTTAAGTGGTTATTTGCCAGCCAGGTTTGCGTTTTTTGGAGAGTTGAGTTGAGGGACTTGATGTCCTCAAGTGAGTGGACCTTAATGTAGAGTTGTGTGTCGTCTGCATACATGTGGTATTGGACATTTGATGAGTTGAGAAGCTCAGTGAGTGGTTCTATAAACAAATTGAAGACTGTCGGGGAGATGGAAGATCCTTGGGGTACTCCTAAAGTGACTGGAGTAGGTTTGGATAAAGATTGATTGGACTTGAATCTTTGTGTTCTGTTTTGTAGGAAGGAAGTGAACCAGTTGAAAACCGTTCTGGATAGTCTCATTCTATGTTTCAGGAGGTCTAATAAATTGTCGTGTTTGACGGTGTCAAAGGCGGAGGATAGGTCCAGCAGGATTAATAAACAGGCTTTGTTTTGGTCCAATATTTTTATTGCGTCGTCTATTATGTGGGTCAAGGCACATTTGGTACTGTGCCCTGATCGAAAGCCAGATTGGAATTTATCGAGCAGGTTAAGTGATCAATGTGGTAGGTAAGTTGTGTGTGAACACATTTTTCTAATAATTTGGTCAGTGTAGGGATGTTGGATATAGGGCGATAGTTATTTAGGTCTGCTGGGTCAGCCGATGGTTTCTTTAATATGGAGGAAACCTGACTAGTTTAAGGATGTCTGGGAAGTTTCCTTGCAGCAGAGAGGTGTTTATAATCCTAGTCCATAGAGGTACTAACGTCGGTATGAAGTCTTTTAGGAGGGATGCTGGGAGTGGGTCAGAGAAGTGATTGGAGGGATTTAATGCTGTGACCGTTTTTAGAATAGTTTCTTTGCTGTAGAGATTGAAGGAGAACTAGTCGGCGTTGTTTTTGAGGTCGAGCTTTGCGGAACAACTAAGCGGGATCTTGAGGGGGGTCCTTGAGGCGATCATGTGAGGTCGGTGAGGGCTAATAGATCATTAAGTAGGTCTGTCTTTATGTTTTTAGTTTTTGTTGAGAAATAGGATGCGAATGCCTCAAACTTGGGAGGAGTGGTTCCGGATTAACTTGAGGTGAGTGGAAGACACCCTTAGATTGAGCTTTGATTATTTCGAAAAGTCTTTTGGGGCGATTCTTGAATTGGTCCAATTGATTACCAATGAAGTTGATTTTAATATTCAAGCTGTATTCAGATAGTATCAATTACATGCAGTTTGTGCTAGCAGATGTTTTGCCCCCTTTAGTGGCTATGAAAGCATGAGGCTTTTTCAAGGTTCATATAGACATCTGGTTAAATCCTTCAGTTTTGTATACGCTATTGTTCAGGCATAGAGAAATATCTCTCGTAACTTTTGCTCATAGTCCTCCAGTTACATATGACCCTTCACATGCTGAATTCCTTGCGTGGTTCTATCCCTCCTGTTCCTATGTGTGAGGATTTAACCAAATGTCTATATGAGCCTTGAAAAGCCTCAGGCGCTCATAGTCACTAAAGGGGGCAAAACATGTGTTGGCACAACCTGAATGTACTTGTTACAATTTGAATACATCTTGTATATTATATCAATGAACTAACATTGCAACACATCATGTGGTATAAGTCATGAAATCAACATTGTTCAGCATAAATGATGTACATTTAGGATAACACCCAAGAAGAATAAAAGCAACCTAATGTAAAATGAAATGGAGAATTGTGTCAAATTGCACTCCCAAAATAATTCCTCACGTAATTTGCACAGGATTATTATTAGACATGATTTTTTTGGGTGGGTAGACTCAGCATTCATCTGTGAAGCACTCAGATCTTAAGAGGTACAGTTGACCACAACCTCAAGAGTGTAATACCCCCAGACAAAGGGTATTTTCCAACCGGATAGGAGTGTCGGGCCATTCTTTATGTTCGAAATATTTGTCTCTGTTGTCTCTGCCCCAAGTAAGGTTTAACCATGGAAGTTTTTTCTTTGCCTTTTGCTTTGCGTCACAAGATATCTTTGGAGTAGTGTTTATTGTTGGAAGGATATAGCAGGCTGCCCTTGGTCTCTTTCCCTTCTGTTCTTAGGAAACCTATGTTATGTTGAATTCTGTATGTTATATTCTGCTGTTATGTTATGCTATGTTATATTACATTCTCTGTGTTAGTCTGTTATGTTGCTAAACTGCGTAATGTGATGTTATGCTTCGCCACGTTATGTTATGCTACATTATGTTATGATATGTTATATTATTCTATGCTATTCTATATTACGTTGTTATATTTTATGTTACGTCCTGTATGTTATGTTAGATTAACATTATGTTAATGCTATGTTAGGTTATGCTACGGTATATTATTTTTGAAATTGTTTCTGTGGACAGCATTCAGAAGGGGATCTTTGTAACTTAAGAGGTTGACAATGGAAGAGAATCCGGAGATGGCAGAGGGATGGAGGAATTGGAACAGTGAAAAAGATCTCCCAGTCTGACAGTGAGCACATATTGCAGTGGTATACCTATATGCCCCGCATCCTAGTATCCTACATTCTTCACCCAGCCCACTCAGTGGTTCTGAGGAAAGCTACAGTGATCCTGTCTTTTTTTCTCTTTCCCAAAGTGATACAGTCCTCTTGTGCAGGCCTAAAATTGACTGTAAGAAGGATGGAGGACAAGGTTTCTTATTGGAGATGTGGGAAGGAGGGGATGTTCTTAATCATACCCTCCAATTGTCCTAGATTCAAAGAACGTCTGGAAGGTTATGGTGAGGCCTGTAGGCGCAGCACCCTAAAGAATGCGGTAGCACAGGCCCAGCATTCTCTTTACCTAAAGTCAGGCATAAGCTGCCAGAGAACTCAAACCTCGCCTGACTTACTTAGGTGTTCTACCCAACCAGGTTAAACACGTCGAGGAAATAAGGAGAACTAGAGTTTGAAGGTTTTCAGATGGAGATTAGAAGCTGTATCTTTACTCGGCATCCCTCAAAATCTGCACCAACATCTGCTGACCTGAGGTTTGCCTCTCCCGACCAGGCAGCAGAACCAATCCAGAGAGTGAGAGCAAATAGGTTATATGGGGCCAAGTAGAATGGATGAGTTTGGCTTAATAGACACGTCATTCATGCACAGACAAAATACTGACATCCCTCTGTTCAAAGTTACCTCACCTTCCCCCACCATAGCCCCATCCATATGAGCCAACCCATTGCCCATCTCGCCTGGACCATCCCAGTAGAAGTGGTTGTAACAAAAACAGTAAATTAATTTATTAAAGGCCATGAGTAGGTGAAGTATGGGGGGAATCGGGATACAGCTGATGAGCATGTAACTACTGTGTGGTACATGTATAAAGGGGGATGAGCAGACAATATAGGCCTGCGGCCCGGACTGGCAGCACTATTCTGCTAGTCTATGGAGAAAAGCGTGACATTCAGTATGTCTCCCTCAATCAAAGGTGAATATTGCATTCAATACTGAAATATGTGTCAATTAAAAATTGTACAGGCAGACCTCAGATTTTTTTCCATTGTTTTTTTTTAAAGAAAGGCATGATTGCTTTCTTTCAGACTCCCCTTCATCTATTTGGTTTCCTACATATTAACTTTATTAATCATAGCTCTCCCATCGCAGAAGTAATTTTTTTCATTATTACTCTGAAGCCTTCCACCGAGGCTATCCCAATAAATCTGTAAATCCCTCACATCCGAAGCACTCCCATGGTTGATCCTTGATTCTGAACACCTCCATCTGTATTCCAGAGCGGAAGGCTCCACACGCAGAGCCAACAGAAGAGGTGGAAACAGTCACTTCCGGTGAAAGTCTCCTCGTCTGTTTAAAATGGAAGTATCCGATTATTGACTATCATTTTGGCGAATGGAGTATTATATACATTTAGAATCTGCTTGCTAAATGTATTTCCAAAGCTAAAGTGAGCCGTGGATTGGCAGAGAAAACTCCAGCGCCTTGGGTCAAAAGCCGCTGTTGTCTTGTTTGTAGTGTTGATAGCTCAGCTTGGTATGTGTTGAAGAGCGGGCCCAGCTCCTGAGTAGGATGTAAGTTGTGGAGGAACCCCTGGTGATCTGTATGGCTCTCTCTGGTTACTGTGGCATTGAGTCCAGAAGCTTAGATCATGCAATGTATGCTTCAAAGTAATATTAATCAAACATATGTGGCGACTTAATGTGCGTCCGTTCTTCAAAATCTTTAGTCTGGGATCCAATAACATGATTTATTAAACGTAAATTCTGTATCAAAATTACCACGAGGGAGCAGCCAAGCAACAAAAAATGTGGGGCGAGACATGAAGAGAGGCCGTATTTAGACTCTCTGATCGGAGGGAAGTAGGTTTTATTGTTCTAGCTCCAAAATCCAAGTCCCACCACGTACTTGAGGCGTAATATTGTTGGAATGGAAATTGGACACCCTAGGAGCATTTAAGGCTATAGATATCAAAGTTTGAAGGACAGGTGAAGGTAACTCACCTCACGCATTTATTAACAGAGTCCACACAATATTAGAGTTGCTTCTCTGGCGGAGATGGGACAGATAGTGTCACGCCAACAAGCTTCTTGAGGCTTTCCTATCTTGAATATATAAATCAAATTAAGCCCATATGCAGAGGAGTATAAGGGAATAGAAATCACGTTAAATTCCGTTTTAAGAACAATGTTTTAAGGATGCACCCTACATGGCCGGAGGAAAATATCATGATGAATCCACAACAGGAGAAAGACGGGTTTGCGTCTGGAAAATGCAGGAATGTCACGTAGGACGACAACAGCGGAAACAAAATAAAAAGGTCAAAGGAATTGAAATCATACATTTACACTCCAAACATTTTAGATTAATTGGTAATTTGAGGCAGGGATTCAATGTCTTTAGAGGTTGGAGTTGTCAAATCCTGGGTAAAGGAAGGACCCTTGAGGTAAGCAGTGCCACACAACCTCAAATGTAGGCGGGGGAGAAGGACAAATGATTTACCTTCGGTAATGCCTTTTCTCATTAATACTCTATCTAACCGCAGATTCCTCACCATGTGAATTTTCCCAGGCACTAGACTGGATCATAAAAATTTGTAGCAATTCCCTCGCTCTTTGGTAGGCAGCGTCAAACGGCCCCATGTCTGATCCATCCACATGAGGCCCTGTGTCCAATCCATCCTACCACGTGATGTCAGGGCCCCCAAATATGGGCAACTGTTGTGCGCTGGCATCAGTTTCTTTCTGATCTCTGTCTACGCTGTTGGGCGCGGAGCCTTCTAAATCCGATGCAGATCTTTACATTTAGTATTTTATTAATGGACTGTATAAATCCATTCCATAGAACAGGGAGGAGGGTGGGTCAGGGAGGAATCTGTGGGAAGATAGCGTCTCTACCGAAAAAAGTATTACCAAAGGTAACTAACTTGTTCTTCTGATAGAAACTAACTGCAGATTTCTGATGTTGTAAATAGATACCAAAGCAGTATGCCTCCCCAGGTGGTGGGTATGTGGAATGACTCACACCAGGAAATACTACAGGGTAGATCTGGTGAAGTACCTGTCCCGATGGACCTAGCTATCCATGCAGTAATGCTTTGTGAACATGTGGAGGGACGCCTACACAGCAGCCTGGCAAATGTCCATGACTGGCACACCAGCGCAGTGGTAGTAGTCTTTCCTCTGGTGAAATGAGCGTGCAATCCTTCTGTGGACTGTTTTTTGGTTAGCCCATAACAGAGCTTAATACTTAACATAATCCATCTGGAGAGGGTCCTCTTTTTCATCGCTCTGCCTCTTTGGTTCGATCGACATAGAGGCTAAGCACCCTATTAGGGGTGAGGCAAAAAGTAGTTCTACCCTTGGTGGGATGATGTGGTGCATAGAAAGCCGTAAGGTCATGGATTGCCCTATGTGGAAAGTTGTGACGACCTTAGGTAGGAATGCTGCATTTGTCCCAGACACTAATTGGTCCAGGGAGATAGATGTACATGGCGGTACCATGAAACTCGCCTAGCTTATGTTCTGGTGATGAGAAATACTATCTTGATGGTAAGTAGTTGAAGAGTACAACTGTGCATGAGGTCGATATAGTGCACAACAAGTAGGTGAAAACCAAATTAAGGTACCTCTGTGGCATCACAAAAGGTGTTGGCCGGAACATGTGAACCAGCCCCTTGCCAAGCAAACCTAGGAAGGCCGAACAATAACCTTTACATATTGCCATAGCAAAGTCCCACTGGGCTAAGGATAAACAGAACAGCAGAACTTCCAATAACTGCAATCATGGGCTGGATGTTTCGGGAGGAACAGCAGACAACAAACTTCTCCCAGCATCCAGCATAAACAGATTTGGTTGATGAAACCCTGGCTGTCAAGATGACACCAACCACTTCGGGAGGAAGGTCAAAAATCACTAGCTGTTGCTGTTCAAACTCTATGTATGTAGAAGCAGATTGTGCAGGCTCAGGTGCAAGACTCGACCCTGCTGCTACAACAGGAGGTCCTCCTAAAGGGACACACCGATTGGAGGACATGTGCTCATGGCCGGGTGCCACACTCTCCTCGCACAGTCTGGAGCCACTGGAATAACTTGGGCCCAGTTTCTCTTGATCTTTTCGAATTCTCTGGGCAGGAGAGGGCAGGGCAGAAAGGTGTACTGGGGACTCCGCACCCAATGTAGGCTGTTGGGAACTCCAACAATCAAAAGTTTTGGCATTGCACAATCTCTGTAGTGGTGAATAGATTGAACCAAAGTTCTCTCTCCATTTCTGGAAGATGGCGTGTGCCACCCTTGAGTGTAACTGCCATTTGTGATCTGCTAGGCAAGGTTGGCTAAGTTTGTCTGCCATGGCGTTTTGAGATCTCTCCAGGTGCTATGCATTCAGAAGGATGCCCTGAAAGTTCAACCACTTCCAAAAGGGCAGGGCCTCCTGGCACAGAACCCACGGCCCCACGCCGACTTGTTTGTTGTAATACAACATAGCAGTTGTGTTGTCCGGGAGAACCTGCACTCGTTCCTTTTTAATAGTCAGAGGAAAAACCTTCAGAGCCAAACAAATCACTTGCAACTCCAGCACAATGATGTGGAGCCGAGCCTCTGCTGGAGACCAGAGTCCTCTGATTTCCACCTCTCCCAGATGACCTCCCCAAACAAGCAACTATGCATCTGTCACAACCATTAGCTCACAGTGGAGGAGAGAAAAGGGTTGGCTACCAGTCCACTTGCAGGTGATTAGCCACCAATGCAGATATTTTGCAGTCCAGCACCTCCCTGGAATTTGACATGTCCCTTGGGTGCGGAGTCCATTGAGACTTTAGGTCCCACTGCAGAGTCGGCCTGTGCCAACTGATGTGGTCCACAATTAGAAAACAGGCAGGCACAAGGCCCAGGAGCCTCAGAACTGCTCTCACTGAGACCTAAATCAAATGCTGAAACATCAGTATCACTGCCAGAGTGTTGAGGGGGAGGGATCCCTCGGAAGATCCCTGTATCCAGAATGGCTGCAATGAAGGGGAGCCATTGTGAAGGAGTCAGGGATTGGAAAAACTCAACTAAGTCAACTTAACAGGTCAGCCATCGTCTGGAGGTGGTTTACAATTGTTTGACATAAGCCCGCCTTCGGCAGCTAATTGTCAAGATATGGGAAGACCTGTATTCTCGACCCCCGCAGATGGGCTCCAACCAACACCATTACCTTTGTGAACACCAAAGTGCACTGGTGTGGCCATAGGGGAGCACGGAGAATTGAAAGTGTTCTTGCTCTACCTGAAACCGCAAATAACTTCTGTGGGACTGTAGAACAGGAATGTAAAATTATGGATCCTGTAAATCCAGCACTACCATCTAGTCTCCTAGATCCAGGGCAGACAGAACTTGAGCCAGAATGAGCATTTGAGCTTAACCTTCCAGCGGAGGAAGGTCAGAGGACGAAGATCTAGAATGGGTCAAAGACTTACTTTGGGACCAAGAAATAAAAGGAGCAACCATCAGTCTTGATCTCTGATGCTGGCACCCTCTATTGTTCCCTTGCCCAAGAAAGCCTGAACTTCTTAACAGAGTATGGACAAGTGGTCTTCTAGGAAGTGTTATGGTGTGGGTAGCATGTCCGGGGTTGTGGAAAACTGAGTTTTTATTGCAGTACTTTCCTACTTTTTGCCTGGTTTTTGATGCAACTTTGACTGAGGTGTACTGGGTCTCTGCTAACGAGGTTCCAGGTACAGATGTTCTTTTCCTAAATATGTACCACAATGACAGAACTTCAGCAACCCCTATAAGTCCCTAGTAAATGGTACCCCTGGTACGTAGGGCATTTGGACTGTAGAGGGTCCACTTGGGCTGCAGCACAAATTGTGCCACCCTGGAGGCTCCTCACAAAGACTATGCAAACTACCATTGCAGGCTGTGTGTATTGATGCAGAGAAAACTGAAGAGTCGACATGACACACAGGGATGTGTGCCATGCCCACAGACATTGTATAAGGTGTAGGTAAGTCACCCCTATTGCAGGCTTAAGGCTCGGTGCACTATATCTCACTGATACCAGTGTTGAATTTATTAATAAATTCACACAGGGGACACCTTAGCGGGTCCCCATAAAACCTAACAAGCACTGGTGTGGTCTCTGACTAGTCTCAGCCAGCCTGACATCACCAGACATGTTTCTGACATCATTGAATGAGAGTGCAAGCTCTCAGAGGCCAGGAACAAACCATGCTCTGGGTGGAGGTGCTTCACACTTCCTCCAAGCCAGAATGGCATTCCAAGGTGGGAAACATCAAAGGCGATGCCACCTTTGAAATGTGACCCAGGCATTTCCAGATAGTGGAGGATGCCAACCCCCCTGTCCTGCTCCACATCTGGTGGGAGAACAGGTAGAAAAATTAGTTAAATTAGGAGGTAGGTCCCCATTCAGCCAGCACCACCCCTAGAGTGGAGTAGGTGATTTGGAACTCACCTTTCATTTCCCTCCATGTTGGTGTGAGAGGGAATTAGTCAATTAGGGTCAAGGTAGTGCCACTTCCCACAGGAAGTGATCACTTAGAGGGTGTAAACACCTTAGAGGTAGGTAGCCCATTGGCTACTACCTGTTACCCCCTTTAACGCCTCTAAATTTAGTAGATGGCATCCCTGGACCCTGAAGTTAGATTCAATGGACACAGAGAAGATAAGGACAAAGAAGAGCCGCTGATCCGAGGACTGAAGCTCTGTTCCAGAAAATTGGTGCCAAACCCTGCCTGCTACCTTAAGTAGTCAACAATCGTGGTGTTCTGTTATGCACCTCCAGTCTTTGACAAATCACCAAAGAAATCCCTTTGAGTAGAGGTACTACTTCCCTGCAGTCTGCAGGCACCGAACCCACAGAATCTGGTTTCCCAGCTTGCTGCTTCACTGTGACTCCAGCACAGCACCCGAACCAAAGGCGGTACACCAGCACCAGAGGATCAAATCTCTCTCCCCTCCAGGATCTACCAGAGCTGAGCAGCACCAATACCCAGGGTACCGGACCCTCTGCAGCATTCACCGAGACGAACATTTAAATCTGGACTCCGACTGCCTAGGAAGCAAGCACACATCAAGGGATGTCAAGAACCCTGAGATCCACTTTGTGAGTGGTCCAGATGTCCCGGAATCGCCTCTTCAAGCTGCCTGCTCCTGACCGCAAGGACATCTTGAAGCGCGCTGCCCAACTATCCTATCTGCTCTGCACCCAGCCCGCCCGGTCTGGGCATCCACAAACCAGCTGTGCTCCCATGGTCCTGAGGCCCTTGCAACTTGATCCCTGGAGTGGGACCCCTCGGGCTTACCTTTAAGTCCCCTTGTTCAGTGTGTTTTCAGGTGGCCCCCGTGTTGTCAGCGCACCAGCTACCAATGAACTAAGCACTCTGCTCCTGTCCGAATCCAGCATGATCCAGAGAATCAGCTGGTGAAACATTGGGCCTGGCTTTGCTACTTACCTAAATCCTGAAGGTGAACCTCGAAATCCAACTGTATTATTTTATATGTATTTTTCTATTTGCTCCCATTTACTTCAAACATGCCTAACTGTGCACAAAAGTGATTTTTTTTGTGAACTTGAAAGATTGCATATCTTGAAAAGTATTTACTATAGAACAAAGTTCTAGGTCTGAAAAATTATATAAAAATTGGTGTTATTTTTATACATTGGTCTTGGATGTATTCTTGAGTGTGTGTATCATTTATTGCCTCTGTGAGCATAACAAATGCTTAGCACTACCTTCTGATAAGTCTAATTGCTCGCCCAAACTGCCGCAAATAGAGCATTAGTATTATCTACGTTTGCTTCTGTGTACCAATCTGGGTCTCACTGAAAACTCTGTACAGTGTACTTCGTTCTAGTGCACTATATAGAGAGCCAGCTTCCTACAGGGGTGTACGATAGAAAAGGTAGGAAATATCTGTTTTTGACAATCTGGAGCACCCATTGGTCTGATGTGATGCTCGTTCATCTAGGGAGGTGAAAGGTGACTCGACCTCCTACTGGGCGATCATGTGCCACCAAGGATAAATCACAAGAGTTTCAAGGCTGTTGCACGGGGGAGTAGGGGTTTGGGTAGTATGTTGCACCTGTAAGCCTAAACCTTGTCGGCCTGATCTCTTCCTCTACCCTGAAGGGCTAGGAGGCCTGTTGCTGCTGTTGAGGTAGGTATTGGCACTGCCTCTGCTGATATCCCCAGCCAAAGTTTGAAGGGGGGGAGGTTGTTGAGGGAACTACTGAACCGTTTCAGCTAGGCCCAGAGAGTGGGGGCTGGCCTTGCTCTCTTTAAATCTCTCCGCGACCTTGTCAGCCTTTGTTCCAAACCCTTTTGCCATTAGACTGCTTGTCCATGAGGAACTGCTGCAATCCGATAAAAAGCCTGTGGAGGAAATCCAGATATGTGCTGAAGCACCACCCTGGTCCTGACTGCCATACCCAGACAGGCAGTGGTGTCTAGACTTGAGCAGATTGTGTACTTTGCCGCATCTTGACCATCTAAGATTAGGCATTACAGTCTCGCTCTAATCTTTTCTGGGACAGCTGGTAAGACATCTGCCATCCTGTCCCACAAGGAATGTAAGTAGTCAGTCAGTCAATAAGGCTTTATTCGATAATAAACATATCTTAAAAGCATCACAGAATTACATTACACATATATACAAAGACAATGTTTAAAAACATATTTACATCAAATATGAAATTAAATTGTTTGCTCAGATTTGATCACAAGTTAACCATAAATTTTAAGATACATATTAAGCATTTTGTTCTAGCCTTTTTGTTCTGATGGACCAAGTCCATGATAAAAACTTTGAAAGACCACAGACAAACAAAGGTCGTGTATCCGACATTAGAATACGAAGTGCCTCGTTATAATGCCTAGTACCCAACAGTCTACAGATTGGTTTCAGCCAACTTTTCCGCGGAGATACATATACCGGACAGGCAAACAGGATATGAAAAACAGTTTCTACTTTGTTTTTACAGATAGGACAGTATGGTGATGTTTGGAATGGGGGTTTCCAGCGGGCAGTAAATGCACGCACTGGAAGAATCCCCACCCTAAATTTAAAATACAAAGCCCTATCAACGGGTTTCCAGACAAAGTCTAGATAAGGTTCCCGAAGTGCCACATCCTTTATTTTTAAAAATTCTTCCGTTAGCCTGCCAGGATTGGATTCAGAGTTAGCTCTCGATGCAACCCACCTCCAGTACAGTGTTTTAAGTGTTGCCTTAGGGGGAGAGGACCTACTTGACCAAGCTTCATTTAAACCCAGTTCACCAAGTAAAAATGTAACATCTTTTAGCCATTTTATTTTATGCCAACCTACAAGTGACATAACCTCTGATAAGCCCTTAGCATAAAAAGCAAGTTCCGGGACACGCCAAAGACGAGCGCACAGGAGCAATGGCCGAAGTTTTGCTAGGTCTTTGATAGAATGACAACCTAGATCAAGCAGTAAGGGTACCATTGGTGTGCTCTGAGGGAGTTGCATAAGGTCCCTTAAAAATGTATTTTCCGACTTTACCATCTGATCGATATTAGACGTGCCCCGCAGCTCGGCCCCATAAAGGGCAGAGCTTACACCCTTTGCTTTATAGATGTCAATAACAAGGTCAATTGGTCTAATTAGGGAGGAGCGCTGTTCCTTAAGGAGCGCCCCCGTAACCCTCTTATGACTTAACAACATTTTGGCAAGATGCGGGGACCACTGCATGGTATCTGATAAACGTATACCTAAGTAGTCAAATACAGTGACCCTTTCTAGAGATACATGGTTAAGTACTGGAGGATGCCCAAGTTTTTTCGGGCGATTCAACACCAAGTATTTGGTCTTATCTGTGTTTATTACAAGCCCTCGCTTACTACAAAAGGCCTGGAAATTATCTAGGAGGCTTTGGAGGCCCAACGGGGTCTTGGAAATTAAGAGTGTGTCATCAGCGAATAAGAGGGTAGGAATTCGCTCGCCCGCCAGGGAAGGCGCGTCAGCTGGCATTGACAACAGATGCTCTACCACTCCATTAACATATAGTGAGAAAAGGGTGGGAGCAAGAACACATCCCTGGCGGACCCCTCTTTCCACTGGAATTCTGGTCGTTTTTTGTCCCTCTGTACCCCACCTCACTTGTGCAAAGTTACCTTTGTGAAGCCTCACTAAGATTGATAGGATATTTGGTGGGATCCCCATATCTGACAGCACTCCCCAAAGACGTTCTCGGGGTACAAGGTCAAAGGCAGTCCTTAAATCTATAAACGCGAGATAAAGGCTGCCTTTGCCTATAACAACGACTTTCCAATAGATTAACAATAATCTAAAGGCTTGCTCTATTGTCCCAGTTCCAGCCCGGAACCCCGCTTGGTACTCAGAAAGAATCTTATGTTCTTCAGCCCATTGTAGGATTCTCTCGAGTACCACTTTGCCAATAACCTTCTGAGAGGAGTCTAATAAGCTAATTGGACGATAGTTGGAGGGGTCGTCTCTACACCCCTTTTTAAAAACAGGGACGACCTCAGCCCCCTTCCAAGACTCAGGAATGGGGGCACCATTATCAATGGCTATAAGTAGCGTGTGAATAAGTTTCCCCCATTTGGACAGGTCAAAACGGAGCAAATCTCCAGGAATGCGGTCCGGGCCAGCTGCCTTTTGGGGCACAATGCGACTAATCGCATTTTCCACTTCCTTCACAGAAAACGGGCACGATGTGTTGTCACCTGGGGGTATATAGAAGCTGGAAGCATCTAAGTCACCAGCAGCTCCCTGCTGGGACACATACAATTTGGAAAAGTGTTCAACCCATGACTGGGCGGTGATGTTACATGTGATGAAATTGCTATCAGGGCTATTCCTAGCTCTAATAGTTTTCCAAAAAAGGCCTGAGTCCCTCCCTGCACTGGCCTCCTTTAGGGATTGCCAGTACTGGTCCTCCCACTCCCTTTTAGCATTTGCTGTCACCAACTTATACACTTTCCTTGCTTGTTGGATCAGAGGTTGTGACTATGCCTTTACTGCTTTAATTAAAGCGGTCTTCATTTTTCTGCATTTGGAAGTAAACCATCTTTGCTCACCCATAGGCCTCTTAGTGCCACTCCCAACCCCACCTCGTGTTTGTACCAAAAAGCAATTTCCCACCATCTTGATGGTGTTCTGAAATACTGCCGTTATCCTTGAGGGATCATAGTGGTCTGAACAGATCACATCCAGCTCCTTTTGTGAAACTGCCAACAAGGCTCCTATAGATTGGATTTTCCCTTTATCCAAAACGACTTTGCACCACCTTTCCAGCAGGCATGAAATGCTGGTAGATCTTAGAGCAAGACTAGAACTCGAGAACACTTGTTTTGCAAATGTTTCCATTTGTTTAGATTCCCTGGCCGGTGGAGTGGTAGGGGACAAATTGGGATTTAGGCAGCTGGAGGATGTTTGTACTACTAAGCTTTCTGCGGTGAGGTGCTGGAGCAAAAAGTCAAGATCTTCAGAGTGCAGGCCGTTGTTGTCTCACCAGTTACCTACTTTCTGGAGGGCAAGATCCTGGTTTTGCCAGGTGCCCACCAGCACGTTAATGAGAGCTTCATTAAAAGGCAGCCTAAGTTCCAGATTGGTGTTTGATGTATTAAGGACTTCAATTAGGACATTTGGTTTGACTTGCAGTATAGGGAGAGTCAGGTCAAGGACTTCTGCCACCCTCCTTATCACAGTTGTGAAGGAGGCAGAGTCTTTAGTTGCCACAGCCTGGTTTGTTGAGGATACCCCCATGTCTGGTGAGGTGTCCAGGCTACTGGCATATTGAAGGTCTTGAGTTGAAATATATTCCTTCCTTCCTTCATAAAAATCACCTCTATAGTCACCATCATCATCCTCATTGTGGAGGTATGTTTCCGAGTTAGGATGGTCATGATGTCATAGTCCAGAAGGCAGGAGCTGAGTTTCCTAATACGATAAAATTATCGGATCGATATTCAGAGTTGGTGACGTAGGTACGTCCGTCGGGATTTCTAACTTAAACTCCGCAACTTCAATTTGGTACGATTGCATGGGTAGCCTTGAGAAGTAGAGCGCCTCCAAGCCCTTGACTTGAACTGGGACCACTTCTTCCAACAGAGTTTGGCGACGGCTAGTTTGGAGTCATGGTCGCTGATGACCTTGCGGTTCAACTTCAAAGAGCAAGGACAAAACTCTGAGCCGTGTGATGTGCGAAGGCACCAGAGGCAGGTGTTGTGGGTGTCTGTTACCGACTTCTGCTGGTGGAAGTCATTACATGGTTTAACACCTGTAGTTTTGTTATCTATATCTGCATACTATAAAGAAATTGGTGCATGTATGGGGGCATATATCCAGGGTGAGACAGATCTGATGCAGAGCTGCATGACGTCACCTACCAATACATAAGGGATTTGCTACAAAAGTTTCTGGATCCATAAAGGCATCTGGGGAAACTCACTAAGTGAGGAATCTAAGACTACAAGTCTCTATCAGAAACAGGTGTCATGTTTCTCTCTCCTGCTCACATATGCACTGAATGCCTCCACTTCCTATAACTACACTACCAGAGTCATGTTGAGGCACAGTGGACAATTGTCCATGGCCACACCTTCTAAAGGGCCCCTGGTAAAATCATAAGACTCCCTTTACACTCTCTCTCTGTATCTCAACTAGGGGTGTGTGATATTCGCATAATTTGCTTTTAAGTAGTTCTTTAGAATTTCAGCAAAAGTATTGGTAAATTAAGTGGAATGCAAATCCGCCAATTTGTGCTGTATATTAGCAGGAAATGAGTCCTCGCCTCAATTTTTGATGTGAGGACACATTTCACTCCAAAAATGTGTGCATAAAACAAAATCACCGTTAACAGCAGCTGCTCCTGTTCTGTTGGCCCTGTGCGTTCGTGGTAATTTTTACAGCAATTGACAAGTTTGTGGTGAATTTTTACCACAAATAGCATGAAATTAGACGTAGTGGTGTAATTTGGAGAATTTCTCATAGCAAGCGGACTAATGCGAAATTCCTGCAATTATGTGAATTATCGGAGGAGGAGCCTAGCGCGCATCCAAGATGGTCGCGTGAGCACAGGGCTCCCCGGACCCTCTCTGCTCCTCGGAATTTATCCTGAGAATATCCTGACGTGGCTTATGGAATCTGGGAGATAAAGACCAGCTGAGCGTATATCTCTTTTCAAAACTCAAATCGGACCTGGGAATCCTGAGTTGTCGTCGTCGGAACTTTTGGGACCCACCCGACGGAGGTGACCGGGGTGAAGGTGACCCGAGGGACCGGGCTGCAATTGAACAACAGCGGCTTCAGCGCGGTGCCAGCTGCCCATCCACCACTTTCGGTTTCGGTTTTGCACTTCAGGAGACCGGCAGGGAGGTGCGCTCGGGGTGGAGAGGTGCTTCCTGGGCCTCTGCATGAGGTTTTCTTTCACCTGCCACTAGAGTGCCTATCGCCTCGGACCCCCTATACCGACATTTTGTGGTCTTCTTGCTGGTGCCCTTACACCTCTTGATTGGAGGTCCCCTCGGGTGACCGTGTTCACATGGGGGGCAAAGGGGGTCCCGAGGGCCGCAAGACCAAGGCTTCCCTCCGCGGGGGAGCAGTCCAGAGCAATAACATGGACCGCTACACCCAGGGCAGGGGGCCCTCTGGCGCTGCTGGCCTCCCCTCGGATACTGCGGAGGGAGGCGCGACCGTCACTACGGAACTATCCCTGCAGGACATTATGGGCGCCATTGATGGCATCAGGGAAACCATCGCGACGCAATATGAGGCCCTGGCCCGTAAGATTGACACTGTCGCGATCGATGTCACCCTGATCCGGGCCGACCTCTCCAAAACTAACGAGAGGGTCCAGGCTCTCGACGTACGGACCTCCACCCTCGGTGCGGAGGTGTCGGATCTGCGGGCCGCGCTTGGAGACATCAGGGTGGTTAACGATCATATGGCCCGGCGGCTTGAGGACTTCGAGGGACGGGCCCGACGCAACAACATCCGCGTCATAGGTGTACCGGAGTCCTCTGACGGCCGCCCGGTTGACCTCGTGGTCGAGGAACTTATCCTGAAACAGTTGTCCTCGGCTGGCCTAAGTAAGTTCTTTGCCGTGGAGCGGGCCCATCGAGTTCCGGGCGGTCGGCCACGGCCGGGGGCCCCCCCGAGGCCAATCGTGGCCAAACTGTTCTACTACAGGGACCGCGACGCTATTCTGCAGGCCTCACGGACCCACGGCCCGGTTCGTCATGAGAACTCGACCATCAATTTTTACCCGGACTTCACGCAACTGGTCCAGACACAACGGATGGGATTCCAAGGGGTGAAGCGTCGTCTCCGTGAGCTGGGCCTAAAGTATTCGATGCTCTACCCTGCAAAACTCCGAGTGGAACATGGGGATCGGACAGCCTTTTTTGACTCTCCTGTGGCTGCAAGTGACTGGCTGGACTCTCTGCCGGACGGAGGTGGCCGTCCCGGACCCTCTGCGGGCACCGCAGGTGATGGGTCCCCTTTAGAATGACTTTTGGTCCTTGATTTTGCCTTTTTGCACTGTACAGTCGGGTCTTATTTCATTTGCATATTGTGTTTTACCAGGACCAGTGAGGGGGGCGGGCGGGGACGGGTCCCTTACCTCCTCTGGGTTCTTTTCGTAGAATGGGGTTAGTGGGGCGACAGGCACACTGCAAGTTGGGGGGGTTTTTTGGCCCGCAGGGGTGCAGGGTGGGGGGAGTTGGTCCTGGGGTGGGGTTGGGGGGGAGGAGGGTTTGTTTTGCTGTGTGTTTTTTGTTTACAGGGCGAGGTACTGATTTTTGTCCACATTTGGGAACTGTGCTGCAGGCTGGGGGACCCTTGATCTATTGGGGGGGATGGGGGGGGACGGGTTGAGGCTTATGTCATGGAACGTCAATGGGTTGGGGGACCGTATCAAGCGGGGTGTAGTACTGCAATATTTGCGTCGTTTGACTCCTGATGTGGTGTTTCTCCAGGAGACGCATCTGGTTGGCAATGTTTGTCATGCAATGAACAGGGGGGGATACCGCCTCGTGGCCCATTCTGGTTTCACAACTGGTTCCAGGGGGGTGGGCATTCTGCTGCGAACCTCACTTCCGGTGGAGATCACTAAGATAGTCTCGGATGACAGAGGGCGCTATGTGTGTTTGATTGGGAGGTGGGAGGGGCAGCCCCTTGCCCTGGTTTCAGTTTACGTCCCCCCGGGCCTCCAGAACTCCACCTTCACTGACTTGGGTCGAATGCTGCTTGACCTTCCGGACAGCCTCCTGCTCATGGGCGGGGACTTTAATTCTGTGGTTTCGGGTGAACTGGATCGTCACCCACCAAGGACCCTCCCCGCTGCCCAGGCATGGCTGGGTGGGATGCTGGAGACCTTCGGCCTGGTGGATAGTTGGAGATTAATGCATCCGACCCAATGTCAATTCACCTTTCACTCGGGGGCGCATGGGAGTCTCTCTAGGTTAGACTACTTCCTTATGCCCGCGGCGCAGACTGGTCGGATTCGAGAGGTCAGGCACCTGGCGCGGGGTATCTCCGACCATTCTCCGCTGTGGCTTCTTTTTGACACCGGGCCGCGGTCTGCAGGGCGGATCGCTCCCATTAACCCATGGTACCTGCGAGACCCTACGACTCGTGACAGCCTGGTTAAGGCTATGGACCAATACTTCCTGGATAACGAGGGGTCGGTGTCTTCTGCAATGTCCCTGTGGGAAGCCTTTAAAACCGTGATCCGCGGACACGCCCTTTCCCAGATAGTGGTGGCTAAGAGGGTCAAGAGTGAGGCAGTGGTGAGGCTGGAGACTGACATCTTGGGGCTGGAGTCGGCCTTGGAGGCGAATGTTACTCCGGACGGGCTCCATGCCCTCAGCCTGAAACAGTTTGAATATAGGTCCCTGGTCACTGACGCGGCCAAAACTATGTATAGGGAGCAGCAGGGTCGACTGTACGATGCCGGGGACAAGGCGGGAAAGTTGATCGCGTGGCTGGACAGGAAGGAGAGAGTGAATCGTGTGGTCCCGGAGTTGCGTGCTGCGGATGGTGTGTGTGTGACGGAGCCTGACGAGATTGTGGAATGTTTTGCCGACCACCTCCGGGCTGTGTACTCCCCAGTGACTGACAGGGATGAGGACGACTCTCGCCTTCTACTGAGGGATATCGCCTTGCCCTGCCTGTCCGTTGAGGACCGTGAGCGGCTGGACGCCCCCTTGTCGGCGGATGAAATAGCGACCGCGATCCGCTCCCTTCGCTCGGGCAAGGCTATGGGTCCCAACGGTCTGCCCATTGAGCTATATAAATTGCGCCCTGACAAGCTTGCGCCCTTCCTCAGTCGCATGTTCCGTGAGTCTCTGGCGGCGGGTTCCCTCCCGGCCGATCAGCGTTTGGCCACGATAGTCGTTATCCCCAAGGAGGACAAGCCGCGAGATCGCTGTACTTCTTACCGGCCTATTTCACTGCTAAATGCGGAGCCTAAGATCCTGGCGAAAGTCCTTGCCAATCGTCTGTTGAGCGTCGTGTGCGATCTGATTCATCCGGACCAATGCGGATTCATCCCGCATCGTAACACCGCTCTTAACTTGCGGCGTCTTCATGGCGCCCTTGCCAGGGCGGAGCTCCTCTCCGAACCGGCCGTGCTGGTTTCTTTGGATGCCATGATGGCTTTTGACACCATCGAGTGGCCATTCCTCTGGGCTGTCTTGGCTAAATTTGGCTTTGGGGAAGGATTTATTGGCTGGGTGAAGCTTCTGTACACGGGACCCATGGCTCAGGTGGTGGTGAACGGGCGGGTCTCTCGGCCCTTTGCCCTCGGCAGGGGCACGAGACAGGGATGCCCGTTGTCCCCTTTGCTCTTCGCTCTCGCCCTGGAGCCACTCGCGGCTTGGCTCCGCTGGGAGCCCTCGCTTAGAGGGATCCGGTGGGCCCCGGGCTTTGAAGATCGGGTTTCGCTGTATGCGGACGATATTCTCCTATATCTCACCTCACCGCGGCAGTCGCTCAACGTCCTCTTTGACGTTCTGACTTCCTTTGGGAATAATTCGGGTCTCACGATCAATTGGTCTAAATCCTGCGTCTATCCGATCTCCGGTGGTCCTCCACTCCTACCGCCTCGGCTTCCGATCCAGGTATCTCTGAGCGGCTTTAAGTACCTGGGGATATACGTTTCGCTGGACCCGGTGGCTCGCTATGAGCAGAATCTCCTGCGTCCGCTTCGGCGATTGCGAGAGGATACGGCCCGGTGGTGCAGGCTGCCCCTGTCCCCGCTGGGTCGGGCCGCGCTGTTCAAAATGATGTCCCTTCCCAGGTTCCTCTATGCACTCCAGAATTCCTTCGACGTTATCCCAGTGGCCTACTTTCGGGAGGTAGAGAGCCTGCAGAGGAGACTGGTGTGGGACGGGCGGGCGCGTATTGCTCTTGCTAAGCTTACTCTCCCCTGGTACGACGGGGGCATCGCGCTTCCCGACATTCGCAGGTATTATTGGGCCGCGCAGCTTTCGGCCATCAACCATGCCACGTATGCGCCTGGCCTGAACCCGGCGTATGAGATGGACAAGTTCCTGCTTCCCGGCGGGGACTATAACAGGGCGCTGTACTCCCGCTCGGCTGGCCGGACCCTTACGGGTCCTACTAAGATTGCGGTGCGGACCTGGAGGGCCGCCACTGCGGCCACGGGCTGGGGTGAGCGACTGACATGTGCTACTCCTTTGTTTGCCTCCGATCGCCTGGGGAGCCTCTGGACTACGAAGGGGTTTGACCAGTGGGACACGATTGGTATCAGCAAAGTGGGAGACCTGTGGCATAAGGGCGCGGTTAAGACTTTCGCGGCTCTTCAGGCCGAATATGAGCTTACGGACAGGGAGTTCTTCCGCTATGCCCAGGTTCGACACGCCCTGCTCTCGGTCTTTGGAGAGGGGACCAAGATCCCGGTTTCCTCGCCCCTCGAGGACCGCATACTTGACGGACATGTCCCTGACAGTACTATTTCTTTAATTTATAAGAAACTGATTAATCATCGGGCTGACCTCTTGGTGCGCCTTCGGGAGGCTTGGACGGGGGATGGGGTGGAATTGGACGACGAGGACTGGCAGTCTGCACTGTCGTCCCCCAAGGAGGTCGCCATTCCAGCCCGTCTCCGGTTGGTACAGCTTAAGATTCTTCACCGGGTGTATGTGACGGGTCCTCGCTTGGTCTCGATGGGATATTCCGACGATGGGCTCTGTAAGCGGGGTTGTGGGCTCAGTGCCACCTTTCTCCATATCCTGTGGGAGTGCCGCGAGGTGGCGGACTACTGGCGCCGGGTACATACGGTTATGGGACAGGTCACTGGGGTTGTGCTGCTGCCGGAGGTGCGTCGCTGTGTCCTGAATGTGTGGGAGCCCAATGATTATAGCGCGGCTCAGACTCGGTGGGCGGCCCTGGGGAACATGATTGCCAAGAGAGATATAGCGCAGCTTTGGGGTGCCCAGCGGCCGCCCACCGTGTCAGTATGGAAGGAGAATATGTACTGGTGTATGTTCAGGGAGAAGACTGTGTATGTTGCCCGTGGTAAGCCGGGGGCATGGGGCAGAATCTGGGGGCAATGGAATGCATATCGCGGGGGTATCTGTACGCCCCCCCTGGTGGACACCGATATCGCCATGTCCCCCTGACCCTTGACGGTTCCGGGCACCTTTTGGAATGACTACATATGGACGTTCATTTCCCTTGGCCCCCCCCCCGTCCCCAGCCTCCCGGTACTCCTTCCTTTCGTGTGCTGCTTAATGGTCTGACCTGGAGTTCCCCGGAGGAAGCCTGACCTGCGCCGTTTGTCTTTATGCCTCGCCTTTTGTTTTTCTTTTAGTTTTCTGTGTTTGTTGGATTTAAGTCTCCTGTGCCTCTAGAACTATCCGGACTCACTACGGGGCCGACCCCCGGGAACCGACTGCAGCTTTGATAAATGTATATTTCATTCTGTACTTAGCGGCCGGCCCTGGTGGTTGTAGGCCCGTGCTTGTAATCGAATTATTGTTCAATAAAAACTTTTAAAAACAAAAAAAAAAAAAAAAAAATTATGTGAATTATCCCACATAATTAAAATTTTGCTCAGACCTAAACTCAACCTAACTCTCTACCCTGACTCTGTCTTTCTCTAACGCTTGCTACCCCAACACTCTCTATCTTTCTAAATACCTCTCTTTTACAATCTCTCACTCTGTCATTTCTCTACCTACCATGCTCACCCCTCTACCTCTCTATACTTTTCTCTCTACTCCCTCTAACATACTCATGCCTATCTCTGTCTTGCGTGCCTCCCTCTCTCTCTCTACCTCTCATCGCTCTTTCTACACCGTATTTCTCTACTTCTTCTTCCACTCTACCTTTCTTTTTGTATACTATCTCTCTCTCTACTGCATCCATTTCTTGCTCCCCGCCCTTCTCCCTCCCATTCTTCTTAATCTAAACCACTCTCCGACTACCTATGTCACCTCTCTTTACCAGGAAAGAGGAAGTCTCTTTCTATACCCACGCCAATTATTCGCTACCTTGCCTCTCAACCTGCCCCTCTCTATCTACCTGTTACCACTACCTCACCTAGTTACCTTGCTCTTTTCTCACTATTTTTGTCACTACCTCTTTTATTCTCATTACTTTCCCTCTTTCCCTCGCTCTTCTCTCTCTGTATCTCCGTCTCTAGTTCAACTCACCCATTCTATGTTAACAATCTTTCAAATCTCGGTCTATACTTCTCTATCTATACATCACTCTCTCTCTACCACTGTATCAACCTCACCTCTCTTTTCTACCTTACATCTATCTCCCTAATACGCCTCTTTTCTATCCACCCTCATGTCTCTTCTTCCCTCACCCTCTACCTTTCGCCATGCCTCACTACTTTCTTTATCTTATCTGTCTTTTTATAATCCGGTTGTCATTTTGTGACAGTCTCTACCTCAATCAACACTCTCTATATTCATCTCTCTCTACTCTTGCTGCACTACCTCAGCTGTCGACCTCTATCCCTTTCTGCCGCCAACTCTTTCTGGTTGCATAGTCTGGGAGTAAACTATCTTGGAGATGAAATCACTTCTATTTCCGTAGCGTGGGATAAAAAGAACCTAAACATCTCCAGGATAAACACAGTAGTGCCCATCATATTTATATTCAGAAGTGTGGTTCTAGATTGAGTGTTCATGACATACAAATTGCTCTGAGGGACTCAAAATAACAAAAGGAAGTTTTTGTACCCAGAAAGGGCAGTACAAGCAGGGAACGTCCTTTCAGTAAGAGTGGGGTTGGTGGGTCAATAAAAACAGACTTCAACCGACTAGGTGCAGTGCAGTAACCATGATGCAAGTAAAAGCAAAGTTTGCGACTAAGAAGTCTCCAGAGACCTATAGGTGGATGTAAAATGGGCAGACTGTGCGGGTGTAGTGGCCCTTATCTGATGTCGAAAACTAGTATGTGTGCGTAGGTACATCGTTGCTACATGGAGGTTAATTCCGGGGGTAGGCCAGCGATAGTTCCATTGGGCAGCCATGGGCTGCAGCTTCCCTTAGTCCATCAGCAGGGTAAACAAGAGGCTGTTGAGGTGTGAAGAGGTGCTGGGAGCGATCGGCGAGAAGAGGTGGTCACCCATGTTACGTCATCGACAGTTAAAGTGCAATGTCACTTTCGCTATCACCGGAAAGTTTCCTCCTAAATAATAACTTCTTTGTTCTCTACTCTTTATGGAACTTGAGAATTGCATTGTAGACGTCTGCAAACGTGTGTACAGCAGTCCCTTCCAAACTGTGCTGTTTTCAGTATTTCGGTTTCAGCATTTAACATGTTGTCAGAAGAATCTTTTATTCCCGAGACTTTATTTGGCAGAGCTTGCCGCTTTGATTGTACAGCGAGGACTTTACTGATCTCGTCTCGGAATTCATGAATATGCAATCTGTTCTGTGCTTTAATTGATTGAGTCTTTATATTAATACAATCCCTCATCTCGGCGTGCTTAGCTTTCAGCTTCTGCCATGTCTCCTGATTACTTGATGTGCCTAAAGCACTGCTGTGTTCTTCATCGAGGGCTATCATTTCACAACGAAGTTGCTCAACTCCTTCGCATCTATTTCTAAGTGTCTATTTAATCAGGCGTTATTGCCCCCAGCTTAGAACATTGACAGGTGCTAATAGCACGCCCCAAAATTACGGGCCGAAGTGAGTCGAAGGGAGGGAGCACAATGTGAGGGGAGGGGAATTAATGGCTAATAATGCCCAATAGAATGTGGGCAATAAAACTTTAAGCTCCATTTCACCGAACCTCACTGCCCAAAAGAATATACAGAAGCCCACTGTCCTGGCAGCAGCTTCATGTCCCATTACCTGTGTTTTTACAACACTCTGGAAGGTTCTGAATGTGGGCATATGAAAACAGTTTCAGACTATGTCCAAATTAACCAATTTCAATGTATGTGTTAAGTACGAGCACAAAATCAACCGGAAACAAATGTGATGAATGGGTAAGAATTGGGTATCTTTTCGCACCCGATAAAGAGACTGATTACTTTCTTACTATAGGTGCGTGAAATTACCAGCAGGTACACAAGTGGTTCTTAACCTGTGGGCCGCGGAGCACCGAGGGTCTGCAACGCGTACTCAGGTGTTTGGCAACTGTGTAGAACATTGACTAATATTAGCAGATTATTAAAGTGTACATAAAGAAACAAAATGTAAAAGTGAAAATTCAAAAACGGTCTGTAAATTTAAAGGATTTTGAGATTGGAGGCTAAATATTGTGGCCCAGATTTACAAAGAGTATGCACTGGGATTGCATTACTTTTTTTTAACACAGGTCTGACGCAAAGCCTCCTGCTGGTATTTACAAACTAAAGCAAATCACGATTTGCATTGGTTTGTAAAGAAAATAAAGCAAGGCAACAGAATGAGCTGCCTTGCCTTACTTTGCGTCCGGGAGTTGTTCCATGGGTGGCGCATGGGCATCCCTGTCCATCCATCCATTTTGATGCAGTTCCACATCTACAGAGACTTGTAGACATGGATTTACGCCAAAATTCTGCACCTACATGAGGCTGGAGTAACAAGGACAAATATCTGTGGAGGTCAGTGAGTGGCTGTATGGGTCTGTGACTGGGTGTGTGAGTAGTTATGTGAGTAGCTGTGTGGGTGCGTGAGTGGGTTTAGTGAGTGGCTGCATGGGTTTCTGAGTAGGTGCGAGTGGCTTATGGGTCTGTGAGTGGTTGTTCGAGTTGCTGTGTGAGTGGGTTTGTGAGTGGCTGTGTGGGTCTGTGGGTGGGTGTGGGAGTGGTTGTCTGGGTATGTACAGTGGGTGAAGAAAAGGGGTGGAGTCTCTGACAAGCTCTCAGCAATACCGCTGTGTGGCATTTAATGGTGGTAACAGGAGGGGTTCTTGGCCTCCAACGACCCTCAACTTTCAAGGGGTTTCATCCCTCAACCAGTAGTGCACCAGGAGGTGTGTTTGCAGAGTGGTGGAAAAAGAGGGTGGGAGCTCTCATAAATCACGCTGTGTGGGACTTACTAGTGGAAACAGGAAGGGTTCTTGGCCCCCAAATGACCCTCAGCAGCCAAGGGGATTTTATCACTCCAACAGTGCTGCGCCAGGTGGTGTGTTTGCATTCAGAGTAGTGGAAAAAGGGGACAGGGCCTCCGACGAGCTTTCAGAAATCCCACTGTATGGGATTTACTGGTTGTAACAGGAGAAGTTCTTCACTCCGAACGAACCTCAGCAGACAAGGGGACTTCATTCCCCAACTATTACTGTGCTAGAAGACACGTTTGGAGAGGGGTGGAGGGAGTGGGCGGGGCTTCCGATGAGTTCTCAGCAATCCTGATGAGCTAAGATAGGGTTTGCGGTTCCACAGGGGACCCACATGGAGTTCCTCTGAGCACCGCAGGGGTCCGTGGATTACCGCAAGTTGAGAAAAAAACATTAAAAGGCAATATATCGGCCTTTATGGAACTCTCTGGGACACCCTAACACATCCATGAGGTCAGGATACCTCTACCCTGACCCCTTTATTCACTTTGCACGGAACTTTTCAGCCCTGTGAACCATTTCCTGGTACATAAAATGGCAGCACCAACTTCCCAGTCAGGTTGCGTGCGGCTATAGCACATTATAACACAATGTATTTCATTGCGTGCTTGTACAACGCAGTCGTTACAACAACCACGTTGTTAGTACGCAATACATTTACATCGCAAGTCATTAGAACGACTTGCTGAAGGGGGCGCGTTGGACTTAGGAATAGTATTATTTACTATTCCTACCCCAGTTTGCGCAACAGTAGGGAAGGTGTTGGAAATGTTTTCCAATACCTTAGTGCCCCCTACAGCAAGTTGTTCTAATGACTTGCGATGTAATGTATCGCATAATAACAATGCGGTCATTGTAACAACCTTGTTGTAATAGTACTGCGATGTCATGACAGTTGTAAACGCTGTTTCCCCGGCCAGCCAATCATGGCATTGCATTTGGTGCGTGGATCCGCATAGCTAACTCGGAGGATCCGCGTCCATACTTATACAAATTTGATTTTTGGCTAATATCTCTAAAAGGGGCTTTCTGGACTAAAAGCTACCTTTCTGCCAAATGTGGTGTTATTCCGTTCAGAAGTTCGGGCTGCAGTCGTGACTAAAATCTCAATGGGAATTAACATGGGAAACACACTTTTTTTGCCCAAGCCCCCCTCCCCTTTTCTCGGCCTTGCTTGGCAGATCACCCCGAAACTTTCCATGTACAAATAGAATCAGCATTGCACATTTTTGGAAACTTTCATGAAGATTCATCAACCAGCGCCAAAGACATAGGCAAGTCAAAAAACGCTATTCCTATGGTTACTAGGTCCTAACTGCAATTACGTACTGGTGATCACCAGTAGGTAGCATACACGTATGCATATATGTATATTCATGTACTGTGTTGTGAAAACTGCTAATTTGTTCTACCCGTGACTGTATGAATTTGTGTCCTAGATTCCCTTGTACTGTGCTTAGGCTTGCAGGGGCAAGCCCCCAGTCCATACCCGCCCCCCCTTTTTTGATTTTTAAAGTTAAAACAGTAAAGTACAGCCTCAGAGGCTGAGTAGAATGTATTTAAAAGACCACTTCATCTGCTTTATGGTTTAAACTGTGTTTGGAGAATGTATGTAGCACTCGTTTTTGGATAGAAAAAAGTGATTTGTTTAAGTGCGTGAAAAGCAGTATATTAATTGTCTTAGATCATGGGCCTTACTTCCATTATATATATGTATCTAGATATGTGTATTTCTTGATATAAATATGTATAATAATATGTACTTATGTTTTTACTTTACTCCTACTGTAAAAAAAAAAAGTTGACTCTCTCCAACTTCACTACCCTATATTTCACCCTATACTTCTCTCAATATATCTTCTACCTCCACTCTCTGACTCATCCCAAACTTCATTCTACTCATATAATCTCCAAAATAACCCTTTCTAGACTCTTCCCTCCTCTATTCCTCCTTGGATCACCCCAAACCTAATTTTAATAATATGATCTCCCAAACAACCCTTCTAAATTCTTTCGTCACCTATCCCTCCTTTCACTCATCTCAAAACTTATTTTACTACTATGATCTCCCTAATTAATTTCTAGAGAGTCTTCCCTCTTCCATGTCTCCTTATACTCTTCCAAAACCTCATCTTACTACTATATGATCTTCCAATAAACACTTTCTAGACTCTTCCCTCTTCTGTCTCCCATTAACTTTTTCAATCCAACTAACAGACTCACATATCCACTGCTCAAATAACTTGAATTTTCACTATATTAATTCACCACTAATACTTTTGGGTTTCAGAGTAGCGTGCTGCTCGCCAATAAGCACCACAACACCTCGTCATGGGTACTAAGTGCTATATAAATACAATTTCAATACAATTACAATACAATCTTAATCTCTCATTGTGGTTTCCTCTTTGATGCACAGTTTTTGTCCAGGAAGGGACGTCTTCCTGCATCAATACTATGAGGACCAAAATGCAGACGCCCTTGCACAAGGGTGCCTCCGTTGGCGCATGGCTGTACAAAGTGCACCATTGCACGGAGAGACTAGAACTGCTCCATTTCTTTGTAGATATGGAATAGTTTTGCTCTCGCCAGTTCAAAAACACAGCACAGCAACTTTGCTTTCTTCCCTGCATTCATTCTTAGTAAGCCTGGGCATTATTTGGTATCCTTATATTGATTCTTGGATTAGCACTGGTACAGCAAATACAGTTTATGATGAACAGTAGGAGGCCTCAATTGATGTGCTGACACAAAGGGAGCTGCACTAAGAGCAAAATAGTCAAAATGATGCACGTGATTTTAGCATATTGCTTCATCCTGTAGAATTAAAGAAAATAAATAAGAGCTCAAACTTTCACATAAAAATTTTAATTTCTATTTTCTACATTTGTTTGACAATTAACTAAAATATTTAATAATTTGTGTGTTTATTTGATGGATACTTTTTTCTGTATTTTTTTGCATTGCTTTGAAGTTCAAATGGTAGAAATTGCTCAGGCTGTAGTCCCCAGCTTCCAGGAATGAATCAGTGGAGGGTCCTTGTATTCTATTAATAATTTAGGGGGTCCATAGAAGTCAAAAGTTAAAAAATGCTGCTCTGAAGTACCCCGTCAATTAATATAATTGTAAAATACAGTACTATGACCTAACTGGTCACACAGTGCTTTCTGGAATGTAGACTGAATGTTCAGAAAAATATGAGCTTTATGCAATTGTTACCACAAATTTGTGAGCTATTCAACAAGCCTTTTAACATCCAGAAACGCAATGGCAGGATCACCAAAAATGACAGTGCAATGAGTTTGCTCTCCCACTTCAGCCATCACCACTAAATGTTCAGGTCTGAAGAGAATTTTCAGAATCAATGCTACACCAATCAATAATTTGTTTAATGAATACATTGTTGTCCTTATTTGAAATAGAGCCATTTCTTTTTCAAACAGCTGTTGTTTACACTGAATGTTTTCTAAATACGTTTACGAGATGATTCCATCTCACCGGTTACCTTTTCCATCCTGATGCTTTCGTTTAACAACTTAATGCATTCTGGGAGCTGTAGAATTGGTTACTTGCAAGTGCATTAACTGCACTAAGAAACCTAAAAACAATGATTGGGAAAGTGAGAGACCAAAAGTGCAACCTGGCATCTCTGACGACATGGAGTCATCTGCTAACTTTATCCCTAACTCAAAGCCATCGTTGTTGAGTCTGGTGAAATGACCTAGTGTTGACATCATGAAAACCATGGGCAGGGTGGGCAGCAAGTGGCACGATTTACACTCTGAAACCACAGTATATTATTTTTTATTGGCAGTGCCTATCTCTGTGGCCCAGTTTTTTGATCAGCTCATATGGGATACCTGTGAACGACGTTCAAAATGTTGGCCTCAAAATCCTTTTTCTCCTGATGCCTGCGCTCCTTTGCTGACAGCCTTCATTGATTACAACCTTGAGCATGCAACGTTCTACATTTAGGTAGCTAATATTTCTTTTGTTTAGTTGCTTCATAACGTGCCACCATGACAGCTTTTGGCTGCTTTAATGCACCGCGATACATTTTAAGCAGATGGATGTGAGCTTCAGACTGGCATAGTGAGCTCTGAGAGATGACTCTTTCTGATGACCCTCCGCCTAAAACTCATGTAGTAATTCCAAAGCCTCGTGAGACCATGAACAACTAAGGACTATATTTGAAGTAACTGCATGATACTAGAGGTACTGTCACATGAGCAGCTTAGGGGGGAGGAGTCAGCACTACTGACATGTTATACTAATATAAAGTTTTCTTTCACAAATTACTACTTAGTTGGTTTCCCACATTCAGTTTTATGTTTTAGCTGCAACGTGTCTCATTTGATAAAATATATTTTGTTGTAGTGTTAAGAAAGGCACACCATTTAAAGTCAAGAAATATCAGACTATAGAGAAGGGCTCTGTTGCATCGATACAGATGAGCAGGCGTCAAGATATCAGCAAAGAGCAGGTGCAAACAGGTTGAATGACAGCAACAGGACAGAAAAGGCAAAGTAACCCTAATGTTTATAAACGGAAAAGAACCAATAACTGGACAAATACATTAGGTTACCAGTAGGGTTATACACAGATTAGACTCAGAGCTAAAATAACTTTTGTTTTAGTTATCCTGTAGTCTTTCGTACTAGGGCCAATGGCTTGTAGGTCTTGCTTGTGGTCTTCTATGCAGTGTGTGTGTGTGTGGGTGTAAATATATATATGTATATATATATTTAGCTACAGACAAAAAGATGACCTTTAAGCCTGTTTGATAACATAAGGACAGCGCCTCACTACATCTTCTATTCTTGTATTCGATAGAGAGGTCGTAGATAAAATCTTCTCGCATGAATCATTTTAAGGCAAAGAAGCAAAAAATGCATACCTGTTTCAACTCCTTCTTTTATACGTCTATAGTAGTTGGCTATTGGATAAGCCTGGGCAGTAAACTCCACTCCGTTCGCGGAGTTTTTTGCCCTTTGTGCTCCGCGCAGCTCATGGAGTTCTGAAAAACTCCGCTCCGAGTAGTGCGACTGAGTATTTTTCCTCGCTCGCGCTCGCCAACTGTAAGTTGGCGAGCACAAGCAAGGAAAATCCAATGCTGGAACCACTTCCCAGTGAGATTACTCAACGTGGGCGGTCGCAGATGGTCGCTACCGCTCACCTTGAGAAACCTTCCATTCGTGTTGAGAAAGCTGCCGCTTGAGTAGAACTTCTACTCGAGTGGCAAAAATAAGCAGCTCGAAATACCGTTCGCTCTGATTTTACAGCACGGGAGAAATACCCGGCACTAAAAATCAGTGCGTACGGCGCGAGGTAACCTACTCCACCGCTTGCGGAACTCTGCGTAGCTTGGCGGAGTATTTTTGTTACTTCATAGAGTTCTGCTACGCTACGCAAGATTAAAGAGGAGAGAAAGAGGAGAGGGAAGATTGAAACAGGATACAAATGATTGGCAGAGCTGCAGAACGCTACTGGTACCACGTTCTATATTTTTGGGGGTACAGTTGTCATCAAGTAGCAAATCACCATGAGATTAATTAATTCACAGTGTGCCTTAAATAAAAATCCTCAAATAAAGCATGAAGTAAGATATTCACTCTCACGGTGGCAATCTGCATGGAAAGTTTGGCACGCAGAGTATTAGCAGTAATGCTGCTTCGCTTCCAGCTACACAGAGGCAAAAGGAGCTGCTATGTAGTCTTCAGTGTGCTTGTGGCAGCAATATTACAAACTTCTTGCTGCTTTCATGATGCCCTCTCGTTTTCTGCTGGAGGGCTTGGAAGACCATTCCAAGCCATTAACTGAGAAAGGGCAACCACATTGAACTGCATTACAAGCTTTGGGGATGTTTCCCTGCTGACTCAGGGCTGCATTCCATTCTAGGTGTTCACATTCTCCTTATTTGCCCGTCTAAAGCTAGAAATACCAACTGCAGCTGCCTCAGCAACACAATATGTGCTGCAGCTTTTCCCTCTATTCACAGGAAGAAGAAGGAAGATGTAGTAGTAACAGAAATGAACAAGGAACTAAGGGGCATATTAACAAGCCAGGCGATAAAATTATCGCCGCTTTAGCGGCAGAAAACTGCCACTAAAATGGCGATAATGGGCTTGATAATATGCTCTATGGAATTCCAATTGAAGCCCATGTTAAATGTGAAGGACATCTAACATGGGCTTCAATTGAAATTCCATAGAGCATATTATCAAGCCCATTATCGCCGTTTTAGTGGCAGTTTTCTGCCGCTAAAGCGGCGATAATTTTATCGCCTGGCTTGATAATATGCCCCTAAATAAATAGGGAGCACCTGACTGCAGACTAATGACAGAAAATAGAGTAAAGCAAAATGCAGTGCAGGGCTGAGAGAAATCTACAGTAAGCTGCATTGAAACAAGAAACTGGCTTTGACAGATACAAGGAAGGAATTGGTCACCATGAAATGTAATAAAGGTTCACACATCAAAACTTGAACGAATAACAACTTATGAGTAATTCCATGCAGCAGCAAGACAGCACCGAGTCACTTGATTGGGCTGCAAAAGACTAGCTCGTGGTTAGTGGGTGGATTTGGTGGTAGCAGGTGGGGGGTGTCTGTGGTGGACATATGTGTGTATGTTAAGCCATTTGCTCACAAGTCAAGGTTTGCACAGCGGTTGCTAGGTCATTGTTAATATGTGGAACTGCATTTTGGAATCTTTAGTCCAAGGAATGGGTCCTAGACTGAAATGACATGCAGGCAGAGATCACATTAGGACTTTGGATGAGTTCTGGTGGTGATTATTTTCTGCAGTTAGTCCAGGCATAGCACGACTCAGAGACAAAGTCGAGGAATCATAACACAAACCATGCACAAACTCATTTTCTAAAAATGAGTTGTGCTACATTTTTAGGTCGAGCCTAGAGTCATCGTGCACGCGCTGCTCTGCGAGACTTGTTGTACCAGAGTATAGAATAGAAGCCCCGCCCACACTCGGCACATATTTGTCATTGGCTTGTGTCATTGTCCTTCATAAATGCTGGCTTCTGATTCGTAAATAGGCTTGTTAGTCCCTCCTTAGTACCGTCTTATTTTCCTCTGTAACCTCCCATGGTGACTGGTCCTTTTACTTCAGTTGTTGCACGGGATGCTTTATTTAGTCGGTAAACACTATTTTCTTTATTGAATTTCTGTTACTTGCAGAGACGACGTCCTTTGCTACATTCAGCACGCCATGCACGCTTTCTGCCGTGTTTGCCCGCCCCACCACCATTCCAAGATTGCTCCGTTTTTTTTTTTCAGTGCGCAAGTACACACGCACACCACTCATGGGACGCTGTTGTTTCATTTATATTACGTCTTCCTGTGCCGTGTTTGCCCGCCCCCACCACCGTTCCGAGATCCCTGCTTTAAAAAAAATATTTTTAGCTCCCGCACACCACTTGCGGGACACCTGGGGAACTGCATGGCCGAGGTTACTTTACTGTTTTGGGGACGTGGTGGAGGCCGGGTGCTGGGCCTGCTCCGATGCCATCGCTGCTGCTATCCCAATGCTAAGGCAGTGCTGCTATCTCTCCCTTGTCCCTTCACCAACAGAGCTTTCATCTGTCCTCCACGCCCCCTTACAGAGGGTGCTGCTGCTGAGCATACTTCGGGAGCAGGGCCGGCATCTCGCTCGGCAGAGTCAATCGGAGAGATCAAACTCTTTTTAATCATGGGATTGTAACCACAGGAGTTCAGCGACTGCTACCTGGACAGTACGTGGTTGCTGGAAACGATACGAGCTCACGAGGTGGAGCTGGAAAAAACCAACAAGTTTATTAAAGAGCTGCTGAAAGAGGACAAGAGGATAAAATGTGGAGCAAGAGAACCATGTTCAGCATAGCTAAAGCAGTTATTTTCAGCACCAGAACCATTATGTCCGGAGTACTTTCAAGAGTTATTTTTTCAGGTTTCTTAAGTTTCTGACTAAATATACGGATACAAATGGCTACTGCTCTGCCATCAGGGGCAGCTATAAATAGTGCGGCAGGTGCAATGCCACGAGGGCCTGTTGGTTAAGGGGCCACTGTATATAAATTACAGGATTTTATTTCAAACTGGGGATGAGGGCTATTTTTCCTTGCTTTGCCCAGAGCCGTTGAAACCTTGGTATGCCACTTTGTGCCATAACCAATCCAGCACACAGGTCCTCCTTAGCAAAGGTGTGACATAAAGTTACCTGCCTGCCAACACCTTTGGATGCACTTTCTCTTGAATCCCTGAATCTTGCTTTTCCGAGAAGCTTTGCTTCATGTCTGATAATTAATTTAAACAGTCAGCATTGATGTGACAACATTGTCCATGATTATCCTTCTAATGTGTTGTTAAGTGAATTAATTCAACAGTTCAGCTGGCATGTGTTTCGCTTAGACTTTACATGAAGCCATTTTGCTTAAAATGTTATAGTGGTTGCTATGGAGGCAAGGTTGTAGAGTTCGGTGGATTCTGTAATCATGAGCTCAAGAATTGATTTCTTAAGTTATCAAGTATTATCTTCAAGGGTCTTTTAGAATTCTGTTCTAACTTGTTGGTCAAGTATTATTTCTAATAGTTTGCTGTCCCCGAGAAGCTGGTCATAAGCCTCTGTGACAATGCTTGGTAGAGTAAAACACAAATGTCTTATGTTACACATGCTGCAAAGTACATGTGCATGTCGTGAGATAGATGGGCTACCTTGCGATGTAGTTACATAAACCAGCCCTTTTGTCCTACAATCTTTGTTGCAGTTATCACATGTAGCCACAAGAAGAGAAGGCTTCAGAGTGTCCTATATGCAGCGTAAGTCATCAATTAAATTATGGAGTGTTTTGGGGCAGTATCACACAAAATGAGCACTGCAAGTGCTAAGTTAAGGCATAAGGGCTGGTTTCTATGTTGGAGGAAAGGATACACTATTGCAAAGGCGGCAGAGTATCCTTACCGCACACCCAATATAAATGTGGGTGAACCTTTGGTTTAACCACAACAGAGACTACTCTGTATCTGCCATGGTAGGACCCCTCTGATGACCCGACGGAGTAAGGGCTGGGGAAGGTGGATCACTATGTCTGCCCACCTAATTTAGATGGGCAGAGCTACAGGTGAGTTTTCACTCCCTGTCACCACCAGAAAAACCCTGGCAGTAAGGGACAGTTAAAACTGTTAACTGCCCCCCTCCCCATGGGAGATAACTCCCATGGGAAGGGGGGTCATTTCTTTTTTCTTTTCAAAAACAAAGTCCCGCTTTGAGGTTTTGTATTTAAAAAAATCAACTTTGTCCAGCCGTACGGCAAAGTTACAATGCATTGATAGGAACCACGTTGACAGTGCTTCATGTCAATGCATTAACTGTCTGCCAGCCCGACAGATATTTTTACATTTGGGCATTGGGACCTCCGCAAGGGTGATGGAGTAATTTACTCCGGGCCCTGGTGGAGGTCAGCCCGATATCCAAAATATATATTGGGCCCATAGTCGCTGCCACAGTTTGGAACTGACTGGTGCCTTAAGTAGAAGTAGACTTGTAGCAGCAATATTGTTCCTCTTTAGGCAAAATTAAATGGTTGATTGCAACAGAAACTTTCATTTGGTTTGAAATATAACAGCATTTGCAGACATATCTAAAGTAAACAACAGAATATAACACAATAGCCAGCACATAAGAATACAGCTAAAACATAACAAAGGGCATCACAACAAAACAGCCCAAACAAAAAGCAAAACAACTGCAGTACAAAGCAACAAATTCACATTGGTATACTGCAGCACAAAACACAGCAGCACCAAAACCCACAGAACAAATCATCACCACAAAAAAATCCACACAACAATTATACACAAACGTTCTTGTCACGCACTTTCGCTTCAAGAATCTGGTTTTCTAAATGTGCAAGTAAAAGATCTTTGCAGCAAACACTGCCCCAACTTCCCACCAAGGACATGAAATAGTACCAATAAAAATTATTTGTGTTTGGCCCCTGCTCTCTGTACTAATCTCTGCTGGGTGAAAACATTTGGGGCCTCATGTAGGTAGCATACCAGTTACCACTTCTTAAATACCGAACGTTACCGAATCGGTATTTAAGAAGTGGTAACTCGTATGTAGGTAATGAGTCGGTAATTTTTACCGATTCGTTAAAATTCGGTAATTACCGAATCGGTATTTACCGATTCGGTAATGAGGCATACCTTCCCATTGATGGGAAGGTATGCCTCATTACCGAATCGGTAAATACCGATTCGGTAATGGGGGGAACACTTGCAAGGGTGGCAGGGTGTCACGTTGACACCCTGTTGCACCCCTGATTCGGCCATGTGTGCACATGTGGCACACATACATGCCCTAAGGGCATGTATGTATGCCACATTGCACACGTCTAAGCGCTTTGAAATGCGTAAACACATACATTCATTATTTACCACCAACTATTAGTTGGTGGTAAATACCGACTCCTAAACACACCCACACACTCCCCCTACATCTCATTTTTGTATTCGGAATTTACCGAATCGGTAAAATTACCGAATCGGTAATTTTACAGATTCGGTAAATTACCGAATACAAAAATGATCCCCCTACATACCAAAAGCCAAAATACCGGTCGGTAACGGTATAATTACCGAAAATCGGCCGTTACCGACCGGTATTTGGCGACCTACATGAGGCCCTAGGAGTGATGGGAATTCCACTGAGATTATGTAATTGAGTGAGTGAGTGAGTTGTCATGTGGAGGTATCGAGGCCCTGGTTAAGACATCACCATTTTGCATGTACACGTTCTTAAGTTGCCTTCTCTCCCGAAACATAATGACTTTGACACACATTCATTTGCATGCTCATATGGGATAACATTATTCAAACTCTGTTTACTTACAACACCATTTCGTAGGCACTTTTTGAAGAGACCTTGAACATTCTGTACAAGGGCTAATTTGAGCACCCACTATGTTGTTATTTGTCTTCAGCCACTCTGTGACAGAACTATCATAACTGAATAAACAAATATATGTAGGAGTACACTATACACAGTGCTTATATTCCAACATATATTCACTATTCCATCACGACGGTGGAATTATCTTTTTCACTATGCTCATCATGTTAACTACATTATTCAGTTTCCTTCTGTTGATTAATGCAGCACACGTATTTTACTCAAGAATCACAATGGTTCAATAAATATTGAAACCACCTTGTGTGTATTTCTAGTGTATTTCTTTGGATATGCATAAGGAACTAAGTGAAAGGGTTCTATATCTGTTACCACGATTTCCTTGGGGAGTCAGAGTTGTCATGTTATGAGGTTGCACACACATTTGTTTCCCTGTAAGGTTAGGGGTGCAGATAGTGCACTGTGAGCTAGCAGGTCTATAGGCCAACATATCCTGGGGGTGTGCATGGAATCGGTCTGGCACTATCCTGATATATAGGTTGTCCAACAAAAACACAGTTGTACTGGTGAGGTACAAGGTATATGACAGAGTGACCGAGTGCCTAGTGTGACCTGAACAGCTAGGGAAGATCAAATGGCATTGTGACGTGGCATATTGAAGTACACTAAAACGTATATGCATTCAAACAGGAATACTGCATTCCTGCATGTCTGATACCCACTTCCGTCCATGCTCCGCGTACCACTGTCTACCCACAGAACTCGACCAACTAGCAATATTCGATCTCCTTTTATGCTAGGTGCTCTATCCTGCCTTAAGAACATTATACGTTATCCTGTCTGCACCCCATAATGTGAACAGTTGACTGTGCAGGACAACTTTTTTGGACACTTTGACTTACATTATGAAAAATTATTGTCCAGGTATTTGCATAGCGTTAATATTCTGCTTTTTGGATTCTTTGGAACGCTAGTGCATCAGTCCATTTACAGCGTTGCCTATCCCCAGTTGATCAAGGATTAGATGTAAACTGTATCCTGAGCTTAAAGAGCCAGAGGAAAAGGGGTACTAACTAGGCCTGGGAATGATATGCTGCTTTTGTGCAGTTTTTACCACTCCTCGCTCTGCGTAGCGTGCAGAGTTCCGAAAAACTCTGCTCTGAAAATCAGAGATTTTTCCTCGCTGGCACTTGCCTATGTTAAGTTGGCGGGTGCGAGCATGGAAAATCTTGCTCCAGACCACCTCCCGGCGAGATTTTTGAAAGCGGGCGGTCAAGGATGGCCGCGACCGTTAGCAATGAGAAACCTTATGTTTGCATTGAGGAACCTGCTGCGCAACCTAATGCATTCCGCCTCTTGCAGAACTCCGTGTAGCACGGCAGAGTTTTTTTGTCTCTTCGCGGGACTCCGCCCAGGTTTAGTGAAAACCCACTCCTGTCTATGTGTCTTAGTCACAAAAGCTATACCCTGGCTGTTCACCTGTCACTTGGATTAGTATATTCTTTTAGTTCCTGCAACCTCCTTTTGTGCCAAGCAGCCATTTTTGTGTAAACACTTTACAAGTTTTTTTCACAATCACTCCACATTTTACCCTAGTTAGGTACTAGTAGTATAATTAAGTTGCTGCCTAATATGCACAGGCCTATTTTCGGCTTCATTCAAACAACAGATCTTCCAAGCTAAACAGATACAAATACTTCAAAGCGAATAATCCTCTATATTGCCATTTCAAGGATTACTCTAGACTCCGAGAGCAGCAGGTCAAATCTGAGATAATCCTGTACGAGGAGTGAGCAATGGATTGAAAACTCCTACCCTCTGTTTAAAATCATTCCCTCTGTAGACTTGGGTAGACGCGTGGGTATTCAATGCAGTGTACAAGGTAAATGAACGATAAACAATGTAAACACAATATAATCCAAACACAAAATACGTTTACATGAAACCAAAACCCTAAAAACAAACAAAAAACAAAACCATTATACCATAAAAACAGCTTGTGACTAGGGCAAACGTCTATCCATTTCCAAAATTATATTCTTTGCAACAGTGCCTTCCAAAGAAAGCTCTTTGGTGAACCTAACTTTAGCAGAGCCCTGAGATCTGGATGGCAGAGGTCTTCTAACAGTGACAGCCTGGTGAGGCCACTGGTCCTTAACTCATCATTCTTAACCTTCTTAAGCTCAGGTGTCACTCCTCATTGTGACAAAGGCCCTCATATTAACAGGCTTCTAACGCACTACTATTGCAAGGTTATGCACTTTGGTTTTGCATTGCTTTGGGCATCAGAAGACAAACTCAAGACCAGATAAGGAGGGCTGGCATATGTTGCCATTAGGACCCTAGAGACAAGCTAAGGTAAGTAGCTGCTTTTTTCCATTAAGGTGTGATTTTCATATAGTGTACACTCACCAATTGCTTGGCTACTTTGCACTTTTAGGTATAATGGGTTTGCCCACAGATGGACTTTCAATGAGGGTATCCATGGATAGATCATGCTCTGTATAGTGTGTGTGGAATTGAGATGAAAGTGGGCTTACCCTGTCGTTGTGCTCCAAAGAAGGATTAGTTCTTGTGGGCTGCCAGCAAAACCATTCATAGACTCTGATTGCAAGCTGTGCCCAATAGGCTGGAACTCGTACAAAACCTGGTAAATACCATTATCCTCTGCTGAGATATTTACCAAGAATGGTAAGAAATTAGGGATTTATCTGTAACTGCAGTTCTCAAGTGTTAGTATTTTTCACTTAGAATGAACACCCGGATGATGCACTCAATTAAATTAACTGTATTTACTGAAAAGAAAACAACTGATGACATGCTGTCTTGGTTTGTTCTATGTCCTGAAGAGCACTGAATAGTCAAGTGAAATTGCTGGCAGCAAGCCTGCTGGCCAGTCCCAAACGCACAGACTCAATAAAGGCCCGTGGGCTCAATCAAGTTAATGCTGAATCCTACTGTCTAGAAGACCAAGTTAACTCAATTTGAAATGTTTTTAATGCTTGAATCTTGAATTCATTCAAAGTGATGTAATAACATGCAATAACAAAATCAATAGTAATTTGTTATACATCTTCGAAAATATGACTGATATCGTCAATAGAATTCAGTCTCGCAAATGACCCAATGCATTTCGGATGCAGAAAGCCCTTCATCAGGGGTAACTAGAAGCAAAACAATACATCATGTTTTTAGGTATGCAATATAGTGGGACCCAGAACACCGTACCACATGAGCAAAAAAATCAACAAAATCATGCAAATTATTACTGAAACGTGCTCTGCGTAACTCCATTCAACCATAGATTGCAAAGCACTTTGTGGCTGCTGGAACTCGGGCTTGTGTCAGGATGTTTTTGCATTCTGCTGTCAGATCCAAATGACCAAACTCTAGGTCATCAGGTGCCATGCTGTCAGGCTTAATGACCAGAGGTAGTGGTATGTCTCTGTTGTGCCCTGAACGGAGCATGGAATGCATCTGTAATGGAATTGCAAGTACAGATAATTTCAATACTGGCATGGTCAAGTTGGGGCAATGAGAATCAATGTTCCACATTTGCTTTACTCAGGACCCTCAGAACCAGGGAGAAGGCATATGCAGAAATATCACACCATTACATTAAAAGACATTGCCCATGAACCCTTGTTTCCAAACCCTGATGGTGTCACAGTCACACCAGCATTTCCTGTTGGTTTGGGTGGGAAACAAATCCGGTGTGGGACAACCACATTTGTGAAAGATGTAGTCCACTTGATGTTGGGGGAGCTCCCACTTGTGACACTGATAATTTTCGACTGAATGCGTCCATCTGATCATTTGGTGTCCATTGAGATGCTCTCTGGTGATGTCTGCTTAGTGGGCAATAGCCCAGTCCCATAGCATCTGTGTATCTTCCAACAGAGGCTGGGACTTTGTTCCTGTGTCCTAGGTGACATAAAACATGGATGTCATATTGCTTGTCCTGGTACGGACTGCTTGACCAGTAAGTCTTGGGACCAAGGCCTATAGACTCAGGCTTATGGCACCAAGCTTCAGTATTTTGATATGGAGCTTCTTTTCTGAGTCTGGTCGGAGACCTCTTGTTGACAATTTTTGCATCTGAGCTTCCAAATCTTCCATGGATGCATTTATTGTGATCACCACTTTGTATGATGACAGATGGAATGGGAGCCCTGTATTGAGCTTCGTATGGAACCACCACCACACAAGTGCATTTTTCAGGTGTCTTGTCACTTGGACCGAGTCATCCCATGCGCCCTTGAACATGTCTCAATTGGCTGTCAAGGGTATAAGGCCTATGCAGGACGACATGAGACCCAGAACAGACTTGCAAAGCCTGACCATGACCAACTGCTTGACAGGGATGTTCTTTGCCACGGATTTAAGCTTCATCTGTCTGTCTGCCGATGGAAAGGTCTTTCACAACCACGTGTCCAGTATCGCTCCCAAGAACTGAAGCTTTTCGGTGATTCCATTGGGGAATTGTTGGCGTTCAGTGTAAGTCCTAGTCTGCGAAGCAGAGAGATGCAGGTGACTTTAGAAGTCTTTGCCTCTTCCCTTGATGGCACCTTGACGAGTTAGTCAGACAAGTATGGGTACACTTGATGACCCTCCCCATCTTAGGAAGGCAGTACTTGGTGCTAGGCACTTAGTAAATATTCTTGCTTATGATTTGAGGCCGAACAAAAGTGCTTTGAATTGTTAGTACTGTCCTGCCACTGAAAAGCTGATGTACTTCCTATGCTTTCAGTGTATGAGGATGTGGAATTATGCATCATGAAGATACAGAGATGTCAGATGATTGTTTCTGTGGAACATCATAAGGACTGCTTGGAGTGTAATCATGCAAAAGATTTGTTTTTTCAGGAACTCATTAGGTTACCTGGGGTCCAGAATAGTTCTCCATTCTCCTATCTTCTCCTTTATCAGACAGAATCTGGTGATACAATCCTAGATTTCCCTGGGATTTCAGACCCGTTTCTATCACTCCTTCGAGGAGGAGGACAATTTCCTGTTGCAATTCCCTCAAGTGAAGATGCTGTTCCTTCCTGGGTGGGCAGACAGGTGGTTTCTGTAGAAAATTCAATATATGAACTGAGTGTACAATCTTCCGTAACCATTGGTCTGATGTTATGGGCTCCCCATGTGGAGGCAAAAAGGGAAATTCTCTCCCCCATCACTTGAGACGGGGTTGCTGGGGAGGATGGCAGTTGTGAGAAGTCAAGCTCATTTTTGGGTGACCTGGGAGCTCATTTGGGTGGCTCTCCCCTTTCACCCAGAAGATTTGCCACATCTTTGTCTTTGGTTTCATTTGGATGAATAACCCTGGTCATATCCAGGTTGCCTTGGGGGATCATATGACAGGCCATGACCTTCTTATTGATTGAAGCCTCCCCTGTAGGTCTAGTAGAGCTGTGCCCTTCGTGAACCACAAAAGGTTGTTATGCCAGGACTAGAGGGTGCCCACAGATTTTGTTGAAACCATATCTGTTTTAATATTCTGCAAGGTGTCATTAACAACCTTTCCAAACAGGGTGCCTGCATCAAAAGGCATGTCCAGTATTTTTGGTTTGACTTCAGGATGGAATGTTGCAGATCTCAGCCATCCCTGTTGTCTTAATACTGCTGCTCTAAGCAACTGGCAAAATCCTGTGTTTGAAACGTCAATTGCAGCGTCAATGATAACTGCTGATGTTGTTGCACCCTCTTTAATAATAGATTTAGCAGTCTCCCTCTTATCCTCTGATATGAGGACGATAAAAGGCGAGATGTCATGCCACATCTGGTGATCCTAACAGCTCATAATTGCCAAGGCATTTCCACCCTTGATTGATGGTGCTGCCATGGAACCAACTCTACGGCCCAAATTATCTAAGCACCTGCTGTTCCTATAAGAGGGTGCAAATTATGGCGTGATCAGATTCTTTGATTCTGGGACGTAAAGCACATCCAATTGTGTAGGGCAATAGGCAGTCTCAGAGATTTTCTAGTCGCTGAAATCCTCTTTCAGTTCAGAATCCAGATTTTGGGTGGGAAGGCTTGCTGTTCTCTTTACAGGTGAAAAAGTGTCTGGCGTAGATATGACTGCAGACTAAGATGTCATAGATGAGGTTAGCATTGTAGATGATGAAGGAAGGGTTGACGAGGCTGTCATAGACGGGAACGATGTTGGTGGTAGGAGGAGAGGCACCCTTGGTATCGCCAACAATGGTCTTGTCATCGAAGGTGCTATCCTTATAGACAAAGTTCTGGTCACTGATGGGGTCTCTTGATCTCTTAAAAGTTGTCAACGTTGCCTGTCACATCAGTAACAATAAGAGTGTGGTTGAGGACATCATCTATGTTGATGGATTTGTGACTATGGGGGCTGAATTTCAGTTAAGACACTAAAAGAACTTGATTTTCATGCAGATTTTTGCTCAGGCTGGTGTTTGTCCTGTTTGGGGCATTTTTCTTTCTGAAGAAACTCGTCTTTTTCTGTGAGGAGGTGGCTGCAGGCGCTTCATGATGTAAGTCTAACGCTGGAAAACTCCATGTTTCTGCTTTTGCGCCACCTACTTGGAAGTGCTTGCTGGAGCACTTTTCACAACCTCGCCCTCAGATCAGGTACATCTCTCTTAGAAGGAGGGTATTTCTTTATTTCTAGTACATAGAAGGGCAACCTCCTCTCCCTATTCATTATGGTTTTTCAAGGAAAGGTTTCACAAATGTTGCAGTGTTAAGTCCTGTGTGCTAGACAGAGACAATACATGCATTGCTCATGTGGGTCACCAGTGTAGGTCTTTTTCTGACCACTGGTATGGCAGGATGATTTAAAAAGTGATTTTTTCTTTCTGTATGTCATAATGGCAGTTGGCGACAGAGTAAAGGTTTCCTTGGTCCAAAAAAAAAGTATTTTCCAGAAGATCAAATCCCCCCAGGAAACAACTTGCCGTACACTGGATGGTGAAAATGAGCCTGACTAACTTCAATGGCAGATCATAAAAGTGTCAGAATAAGATCAGTGAAAGGTTAGAGCAGAGCTCTTCTTAAAAGACACCCTCATACACCACATGCAGTAGAAATCTAAGCTATGGTGGTCTCTAATGGTAGTAGGAGTGCTTGGCACTTCCACCTCATTGGCCAAAGTTCAGATGGCTTCAAATTAGGTAAATGCGCTACTAAACAAACACTGTTGTTGAGGTGTATGGCCATTTTAACACTGCTGACTACTATTTAAAGTTATTGGGGATTCCCAGTCTGATGAAGGGGAATGATTCAAACATGTAAATATATGGAAGATCAAATGCTGGAGAAGTATGTTTTTTTTGAGTTTTCAACTCAGAAATGTGACTAAAATGAAGAATTGGTATATAAAAAACCAATTACAGCATATTTTACCTTTTTTTCTGGATCTTACCCCAGCCATCTTTCATCTTTCCACTCCTCCATTAAATTTGAACCAGATTCCATCAGGGGACAACTTCAAAGATCTGATAATTATGAGCCACATGTATCATGCATTTTTCCTTTTGCAAACGGACCGATTCTCAGAATTGGGCTGTTTGCGACCTGTAAAATGCTTTTTGGTGTGTATGAATTTGTGACATGTTACCAAATCGCCATTTGAAATTGCAAATACATTCCGATTCGGTATTAGGAAGAGGCGACTTAAGGGCATCCCTTGGTAATTCCGAATTTAAAAAAAAATTGCTTCATTTAAAAGCAATCACAGACCTGGGTGTCTGCTGACCCCAGAAGGCTACCATCCCTGAGATAATAGCGATTCCTATTGGTTATCAAATTGCGACTTGCCTCATCAATATTAATAAGGTAGGTTGATGTGCGACCCATTAGGAAATGCTAAATGAAACTCATGGAGTTTCATACATTCAAATAGAGATTTCCCAATTGAGATTTGAAGAGAATCGCAAATAGGTAATCGTGAATTGAAATAATGATACATGTGGCCCTATATGTATTCCAGTCCATAATTTAGCCTGACTTTTAATCAGGGGTATAGATTGTTAGCACTTACTTTCATAAAACATACCACTGAGCAGTGAATAGCAAGGTAAACATAATTCTGAACTTACTGCCTCACCAATGTTACCTCAGTGATATGTTACACTTTATAAATAAATCAATAGCTGTCGCCATCTCTTGTGGCTGTTTTCCTACTCAGCAATGAGAGTGGAGCCGAGGATAGCTGAGGCCAGTCATATTACTAGCAAAAGGATGAATGAGTACAAGTGTTCAAAGCCCGCTTAAATAAAAATAATCAGAGTACAACATGGAGGCTTTGGTGGATTTCCTATAGTTGCCCAAGAGAGGAAAGGGATTTCTCTGAAAATATGTTTGTGCCAATTTGTGCCTCATTTTCACACTGCAGATATCAGGTCAGATTTTGTGCTACCTTATGCCACTTTACACATTTTTTATCAATGTTCATACCGTTATTGTCCCTCCTTGAGGGTCCATGTTATCTGCAATAGGCACACCAGGGCATAAATGATGTAGTACCCAATAAACTAACATAAAATTGTTTTTTTTAAAAAATGTAAAGTATGCTAGCAGTGCTTCATTATCAAATGTGCTTAACCCACCTGGGGCCTCTTTCCATATCGTAAATTATCCCCCCAATCGGAACCCTACAGATCCAAATGGGGGACAATACAATACAACCACATGCTTTTCCTGTTCCAAGAGGCACATTTCAGAATCGTGCTATTGTTATCCCTCGTTACATTTCACATGGAATTACCTGGTGTTATTTGTGCAGGAAAACAAGTTCTGGGTGAGACAATTGCACGCATCTTGTAATCGTGGTTAGAGAGCCCATTAGCGCCATATTACAGGCTACAAGGAATTCGGAATTAAGCTCTAGATGTTTAATCCTTCTACTATTTCCTTCGGATCTTTATTTGAGAATATTTGCTTTTCACTTTGCTCCTGAACATTCTGCCGTCCGCATCTTCTTCAATGTATATATCTGTACCTCCCCTTTGATTTCTATTGAAATCCAGGTACTTATCGAATGTTTCTAATATACAAAGAAATGTAATTACTTTCTCATTAACCATGCACTTTGCAAAGCTTTTCAAAGCACACCAAGGATTGTCTAGCCACCAGGGAGTAGCCAACAGCAGCGGCGGGTAAACTATGAAAAAAGGTCCTGGTGCTCTCTGCTGTAGGGGAATAGGCGCCAAGAAAATGGTAGAAATCCTTCAAGTAAATGTAGTGTCAGATGGTGCATCTGTAAGCCAATGGTCAACACTTCGGCCTGAACAAATGCTAATGCCTCGGGGTTCAGTATGTGCTGAGTTTACAGTCAGGACCCCATTCCTTGTTAAGCAACTTGGAATGGGGACAGTGTGTGAACAGTTTGGTTTACTCCATATTTCAAGGTGACAAACGTATTATGCGACGTATTTGCCCGTAGGACAATTTCTGGTCAAGCTGAAATCATGTTTTGGGAGCAAACTCCTGCTTGCTCCAGAAACGGGGTTTGCACACCCCTAAGAAAGATGGCATAGTAGGATTTAAAGACGGCTTTACAAGGGTGCAAAAATAATGACTGCTGACTGTTTTGCTCATGCAGAATGCAAAATGTCCCTCCACCGGTACCATTCTGCTAATCACAGCAGCAGTAAGCGGTATCTCATTAAATGGAACCTGCGTGCATCGCAGCGTTAGATGCACATTTTAGCAATGATGGCATAAAATGCCTTGGTCACTTTCTCCAGGGAGAGAAACACTATCCACATAATCAGTTCCTCCTCGTTATCGATTCCATTAACCCACATTTTATTCAAGGAGCTTAGAGCGTGATTTAGACTCTGGTGGAGAGGATTCTCGTCGCAACATGGATCTTTCTTGTTAGCTGCCAGTCCTCATTCCGCTTCATGCTATTTTGCTTCTTTTGCCAATGTCTCCTTTTTTTTGGTTCCTCCTTTGACTTCTCTGCCATTGTTCAACAATTTCTAACTTGACTAAATTCATCGCTGACCAGCAACGGCCAAAGCATTGCTGACAGTGGCTACTATCACTCCCTCATAGTTTCCATCCTATGTTCTTAAAAACTTACCATCCCATCAACCTTAGTTTTATCAAGGCTTGTGCTCACCAAAGCACAAAGTGAAACTGGGCACATTCGTGTCATGTCAGTAGCACTGAAATGTTGCTAATCTGCTAATATGATATCCCTTTTCCTGTAGCAAGCTTATGTGAGATAACTTTTAGCCGAAGCCTATTATATTCATCGCCGTAGGGCCTTGGAAGAATATCATAATGGAGAACAGAATTTGTTGGTTTGTAGGATGTGTTTGGAAATAGTAGAACGTATTCTATTAATCATCCCACATTTCTTAAAAAATAATAGAAGTTATTTAAGGCACTTTAACGGAAAAATATGACTCGTAACAAATCAAATGTGATTTGTACAATTTCTTGCCCTGGATTTGTTTCTATTATTGGCCTACAAAAATGTCTGTCGTGATTTTGTACTTCTCAAGTACTGATATCATTTTGCACTTATGTTTGCACATCGATTCAGCTAAAATTGTTCTTGTACACATTTAATCAATATGATTGCTTGTGTATGTCATGTTTCAAACGCCTCAAGAACGTAACAGGAGACAATGAAATAAACTTAAATGACTCCAGAACTCAACTCCCGACCCTTGGCCAAAGTTCCATCTTCAAAGAGTCACTTCTTACCCGCACCACCTCTCTACAGTAACTTCGCTTAGTACACCTCATTATCACCAGTCATTCACCCAAAAAACAAAGCATCATAGTCTTTCGTTAACTTCAAGTATAGGGTCAGGGGAGCTGAAGTGGGGAGTAATAGGGACTGCTGTGGTTTCTTCCTTACTGCCCTTGGGCTCTGGAAACTGCTGCTTGCAAAGATTAGTCAAGATTCTGTAATCTTCCTTGATTCTCCTGAAAATAGCTGAAATCAAGCAGTCAAAACTTACTTTAATAGGTGGTTAGAGTTTGTGGAGCAGAAACAATATCATACAACAGGTATCACATTTACCATTGATGAATGGTCAATCACAAGCAAGTTATTTTTTAAGGAACATTTCTTTGTTACATTTAAAATAGTAGAATAGGTTGACTAGAAGAGTGGCGGCTCGCAGTGGGAGTGCTGCGGGGCGGTGGGCGGGGCAGGGGAGGGACAGGGTGCGGGGGTAGTGAAGTCAGACATATGACGGCCAGGAGTAAAGTATATAATGTTTTTTCTATATGCTCCGGGATCCCGCATGTGGGCGGGGATTAATTATAGATTATGACTATTGATCAGTATTCCCTGGATGAGAACTTACTTTACTCCTGTCTGACTTCACTGCCCCCCCTCCCCGCCTCACCTCCCTGCAGCACTCCCACTGCGAGCCGCCACTGGACTAGAACACAATGGCCGAACCTTTCTTTAGCGATTCAGCAGAAGTTATGGAATGCTTATTGACTGTGAATGTGTTAATAATTTCAACCTCCTTAACCGTGCCAGGCCACAGAAAAGGACATGTTGAGTTGGCTATCTTAAAAACACATCTGATGACTTCCCATACTTCTAGAAGACTACCTCACTGTGACCATCCCAAAGCTCTTCGATGTGTATGTTGCGCTCAACATGGCGGGTTTCCCTATTTAATTAAGCACACTATGCTTTTCAGAAACATTTGCAAGAAAGATCTAAAATATCCAACTTCTTCCTACACATCAACAGCTGTTCCTGACATTAAGCAACTAAAACCTTCCAGCCATCCTATTTGGTGTGCTGTAAAACGAATCACTCTCCCCTATTCTACACAATATTCATTAGACCTCTTGAGAAAGTCATGCACACACACTGGGACTTTTACATTCAGCCAATAACTTGTTTACTTCAGATGCACTGCCAATAAAAGGCTTTACCATTGCACAACGGATTGTGCCCAATTAGTCAGCCTTAGAAGAATGAAAGGCAGAATTGGTCCTGTCAGGATTTGAACCTGTGACTGTAAGAATACATGCAGATTCCAACTGCAAGCACAAAGCTAATGTAGCTATGACAACCATTTCTATATACAATGTGTGTGTCAATGTTTGTAAAGTACTAACCGAGATAAAGAGCACCCGAGCACTGAACAAGGGCAGATGCTGTAAAATACAATTCAGGATTGTTTACAATGAAGCAAAATCCTATTGATTTTAAACTAACAGTCTGAGAACAATGTCAAGGCGCTGTTTCAAATAGAGCAATGCTTTATATATCATTTCTCCTTGGAATGCAAATATCTATTTGTGTTACAAGAAAGAAACCACTCGTTATTTAATTAAAACATAATTAATTCGAACGTTCTTATTAAAATGTAGCCGCTGTATGGTGATTTGCACATATTTTACAACCTATCATCTCCATTTAAACATTTATCACATTCCCATTTTCAGTTCTTCCCTCACCAATGTGCCTATATTTGTTAGTTTACTAAATGTGTCTTTCTTAAAATAAATTGCATTCGGTATAAATATCATTTGCACAAAACAAATGCATTAGGGCAAGATGGGAAAGAGCAGTATCGCAAGTAAATGGCTCCTAAAATGGATTCCTAATCTCTGCCAAACCTCATCTTCAAAGAGCCGCCTTCCTTTCCTCTCCTCCCCATTTCCACTCCAAGCTCGCTCACTTAGAATACCACAACGTCGCCAATCAATGTCCCAGAAACCTATCAATCGTCTACGATAATGAACCACGATACCAGACAAACTGGCTATTTTGAAAAATCATGCAGTTATCGAATCAGCATAGTGAGAAAGATCCTCCCGTGCGAGGACAGAAACCGGTAGGTTGGTGCACCAATCAATAGGTGCCTGGATTACTGTCATTCTATGTACATCAATCTCCCCTTAAATCAATCTCATGACTGTAAAGACTATAGGACTCTAAACCCCCACACCCTGCCTTTGCAGCAGAAACCGAACACTCACCACACATATCTGCCTCTAGGAGGGAGCGCCACCACCTTCCCCCACTGTGGACAATGGAAATCAGACATTCCAGCTCGCACGGTGCCACTGTGTGTCACATGATGGCGGCTCTCTTCACATGGCCACTGGGTGAGGAGCCGATATCATGGGAGATGCACATAATTAGCTAAAAATCCCTGCAGAGATCAGGTTCACAGCTGTTTCGGAGCTTTGTGCAGTCATGCCCATCAATCACTTCTCATTCTACTTATGACATCCTTCACCAGGAAGCATCACTTAATTTATAGAATTCCCGGTTTTACGATATTTCTTTTTTGACAATAATGAATGCTTTTAACCGTATTTCGTTTTTCGTATCAAACCTATTTTTTTTGGGCAGTGAAAAAATGACCAAAAGAACGTATGTGGTTCCAAATGTATTTAAATGACAAATGAACACTGACACTTTGATGTCAGTACAGGTTTAGTCTGCCAATTGAACAAGTTATTTACCTTCGATAACGCCTTATCCATTAGAGACTCTATCTAGCCGCAGATTCCTTACATCAGAATTATCCCGAGGTGGCAGACTGGATCTGGAACTTTATTCGTGAGCAGTACCCCTGTGGCGTCGATCAGCTGCACATGGCAGCAGTGGCGGCATCCGCACCAGATGTGACGTGCACGTGCCTATATAGGCGCCACCCTAGCATGCTGATGTCAGTTTCTTTTTGTGACTTTTCACACCAGGAGCGCACAGCCACGAACAACACTGACCACTGGTGTGGAAAACTAGGGCCCTGAAAGGGGAACAACCCAAACTCCAGCAATTTGTTCGTAGAGCAGAGAGGATGGGTAGGTCGCTAGGGAATCCACAGCTAGATAGAGTATCTACCAGATAAGGAGTTACTGAAGGTGAGTAACTTGTTCATCTGATAGAAACTTCTGGCCACAGATTCCTTACCTGAGAACAGATACCCAAACAAAACCAGAGGTGGGTTTCAAAACAATTTCAAACCAAACAGTTCTGCAGGATCAAATAGGCATAGTGCCTATCTCTACGGACTTGATTTTCCATGCAGTAGTGATTAGTGAACGTGTGCACAGAGGCCTACATTGCTGCCTGGCAGATGTCCAAGACTCTGTGTGCTAACGCAGTGGTCAGACCCTTGGCTCTGGTGGAATGAGCGTGCAAGCCCTCTGGGGGTTGCTCCATGGCCAATCCACCGTGGTCTGATTCTGCACAGCCTTTCCCTTCTTCGCTCCAACATATCCCATGAAGAGTTGATCATCCACAAGGAACTCTGTTGTGTGGTCAAGGTAGAACGACAATGTTCTTTTTGGATTCAATCAGTGAAGTCACCCCTCTTCTTTATAGGGATTTGACGGAGCGTAAAAAGTAGGCAGTGTGATAGACTGGCTACCTGAAAGGGAGTGACTACTTTCAGCATAAAGGACGCTCTAGTTCGTACAACCAGCTTGTCAGGGTAAATATTCAAGTATGGAGTCTTGGATGATAAAGACTTAAGTGCACTGACCCTCCGGGCAAATGTTGTTGCCATCAGGAAGGCCATCTTGATGGCAAGAAGCATGATAGGACGGTTGTGCAAAGGCTCAAAGGGAGAGCACATCAGGAAGGTCAGGACCAGAATAATGTCCCACTGAAGCATAATCGAGGGAGAAAGAGGAAACATATACGGCAAATCTTTCAAGAACCTATTTACAATAGGGGTTTGGAAGAGTTAAGTTTGATCAGGCACCTGCAAAAAAATCTGATATAGCAGAAAGGTAGCTCTAAACAGTGCACAGAGCATAGCCCTGTTGGGGAAGGGAAAGAACAAACAAAAGAAAATGAGAGAGGGGAGCAGAAAGAGGGTCAACCTGTTTCTCTGCTCACCATGCCACCAACTTGCTCCAACGGCAGCTGTATACCTTTTTGGTAGAGGTACGCCTGGCTGCTAGAATAACATTGCAGACTTCAGGCGGAAGGTCAAAAGCTGTAACTGTTGCTGCTCAATCCCCATGCCAGAAAGGGGAGCGTTGACAGGTTCAAGTGGAGAACCCTCCCCTGCTGCTGCAACATAAGATCCTTACCAAAGGGGCAGCCTGATCAGAGGACTGATGGCCATGCTCAACAGCTCAGGATATCAAACTCTCCAAACCCAGTCCAGAGCCACAAGAATGACTTGGGCCGAGTCGTTCTTGAACTTCTTGAGAACTCTGGGCAGGAGTGGTATGGGCGGAAAGGCATATAGGAGGCCTGAGCTCCGCTCGCAACAAAAAGCCTCTCCTAGCGAGACCCGCCTTGGAAACTCCAGCATGCAGAACTGCTGACATTGCACATTCTCGTGGTGGAAAACAGGTCTAACCAAGGTTTGCCCCACTGCTGAAAGAGACCTTGCACTACCTCTGGTTGGAGACGCCATTTGCGATCCTCTAGACAACTTTGGCTGAGTTCCGCCGCCCTGGCATTCAGATAGCCCGCCAGGTGTTAAACCACCAGGGATATGCCCTGTTGTTCCAGCCATGTCCAGAGATGCAGGACCTCTTGATCAAGGGACCACAACCCCATTCTGTGCTGTTTCTTTCAGTAACACACGGCAGAGTTGTTGTCCATGAACAGCTGCACTACCCTTCCCCTGACTGAATTTAGAAAGGCTTTCAATGCCAGCAAGATCGCCTAAAGCTCTAGAAGGTTGATGTGAAGTCCAGATTCTGCCGGAGACCATAGGCCTCTGATCTCCACCCCTCCCAAATGGCTGCCCCATCCCAGGAATGATGCATCTGTCACTACTTTCAGATAGGGTTGCGGAAAAGAAAAAGGCTGTTGCTGACACCATTGCATTTCAATAACCACCACTGCAGATCTTGTGCAGTGCCCTACGAGATTTGGACAATGTCGGAGAGATTTTCCTGATGCTGCACCCATTGGAACTTCAGTTCGCACCGCAGAGCCCGCATATGCCAGTGGGCATGTGTCACAAGCAGGAAGCAGGAGACCATGAGTTCCAGGTACCTCAGAGTTAGTCTCACCGAAATCCAGGAGAGAGGTGGAAACATTGGTATCATGGCCCGAATATCCTGGACTCATCGTTCAGGAGGATAAGCCCGAAACTACACCATGCCCAGAACAGCTCCAATGAAAGGGATTGTCTGAGAGGGAGTCAGGTGTGACTTCGACATGTTAATAGTGAACCACAGCGAATGCAATAGTCCGCCGTAGTCTGGAGATGGAAGAGGACGGCCTGGGGTGAGCCTGCCTTCAACAGCCAGTCATCGAGATAGGGGAAGATGGGCACCCCTGATTTCTGCCAATGAGCTGCAACCACCGCTATCACCTTGTAACACCCGAGGGGTGCTGGTAAGGCCAAAGGAGAGCACGGCGAACTGAACGTGCTCGTGGCCAATGTGAACTGCAGTTAACGCATGAGGGCAGGCAGTACGGGAATATGGAAGTAGGCATTCTGCAAGTCCAACACTATCATCCAGTCACCCAGATCCAGGGCAGGCAAAACCCGGGCGAGCATGAGCATTTTGAACTTTTCCTTCTTGAGGAAGAAATTGAGAGGGTGCAGGTCTAGGGTATGACGAAGGCCTCTGTCATTTTTGTGGCACCAAAATGTAGTGGGACTCGCAACCACAACCTACTTCTGGTGTCAGCACCCTCTCTATGACTCCCTTGGCCAAGAGAGCTGTCACTTCCTGGCGGAGCAAAGTAAGATGGTCCACCGTCAGCCTGTCACAAGTAGGTGGAATGGGTGGAGAGGGAGTCATGCAGGGGAGGGTGTAGCCCCTTCTGACAATTTGAAGAACCCATTGATCTGCTGGTATAGACCTCCAGTGGGACAGGTGATGGCGTATCCTGCCTTCCACTGGATGCCCATGAGGGTAAGCGGGAAAACTATAAAGGTTTGGAGGCTGCAGCTGCCAGGGGGTGGTGGACTGGCTTGACCTCTGGCTGACCGACCCATGAGGTCTGTGGGTACCGCATCCTCAGCCACGCAGAAGCTGGGACGCTTGCGCATCGCAGTGGCTGGGCGGGTATAGACATGGCTGGAAGCTCTTTCCGTGGCCATGAAAGGAGAAAAAAGCAGACTGGGGGGGACAAGGGGCCATGGATAGGCCCAAGGACCTGACTGTAGCCCAGCTGTCCTTCAAGCGCTCCAGTGCGGAATCCGCCTTGTCTCTAAAGAGACGGGATCCATCAAAGGGTATTCCCATAAGCGATGCTTGAACATCATCAAATCAAATCAAATCATGATTGATAAAGCGCTGCTATTCGCCTCCGAGGGTATCCAGGTGCTGAGAGCCAAGCTGCTCAGCTGGACTAGGTTGAAAACCAGGTCTTGAGTTCCCTTCTGAATTCCTGAAGAGAGGGTGCGGTCTGGAGATGAAGGGGAGGCAGTTCCAGGAATTTGCGGTGAGGTACGAGAAGGAACACCCTTCGCTGTTGCTTCAGTGGATGCAGGGGTTTTGGGCGTGGGAGAGGGAGCTGGAGAGCAGGTGTCTGGACGGTTGGTGGAAGCTCAGGCAGCGATTGATTTATGCTGGTCTTTGATCGTGCAGGGCTTTGTAAGCATGGGTCAACATCTTGAATTGGCATCTCTTGTGGACCTGGAGCCAGTGGAGTTTCTTTAGGTAAGGGGTGGTGTGGGTCTGTTTGGAGGGGCCGAAGATGAGTCGGGCAGCTGAGTACTGTATGGTCTGCAGACTTTTTAAGGAGGTGAGTGGTGATTCCCATCAGCAACTGCCTGGGAGAGTATGGCCTGGGCCTCCTCTGGAACCATGGGCAGCACCTGCGCAACTGTGTCCCATAGAGCATGGGGGTAACATCTCAAAAGGCATGTAGTGTTTATGAACCGCAGTGCCAGGCTGGTGGAAGAAAACATCTTCTTCCCTAAGGTGTCCAGCCTCTTGGACTCCCTATCCAGAGGCATGGTAGGGAATACACCAGGATTTACATGGGAGGTAGATGCTTTGACCACCAAGTTCTCTGGGGAGGTGTGTTGTGTGAGGAAATTCGGGTCCCTTGAGGTGGGCGGTGGTCTGGGTAATCGTTCTGTTCACAAGAGCCCCTGAGCAGGGCTTGGACAAGGCCCCAAGCAGCACGTCTGTAAGGGCTTCATTGAATGGGAGAAGCAGTTCTGAGGGGGTCACTTCCGGCTAAGGGTAAGGTCCAGATCCTTGGCTGCCTTTCTCGCCACCACTGTAAAGGATGCTCCCTCCTCCATAGGACTGGTGGGGGAGAAGGCAGGCCAGTATCTGAAGAAGTGTCCAGTCCACTGGCCTCCACCAAGTTCTCACACCAGTCCATTTGGGAGTGTATACGGCTGGTAATCCCCAGGGTCCACCGACCCCTCCTAATCCTCCCAGAGTCCTAGCCTATAGGAATAGGGATCAGGCTCCGGCCTGGAAGGCATGGCCCTAGTTGGAGCTGGAGTCGGCGTCAGATGACGCCCCTCCAGCTGTGTCATAGTCGGGGATCAGAATGAGGTGGCAGCAGCAGCATCTGCATCGGGACCAGCATCGGGGAAGGCTGAAGTGATATGACTGGTGATATAACTGGTGCCGGTCCGGATCCATCCATTGATTCTAGGGGCCCAACTAGGAGCTGCCAGCATAGAACTGGTAGGGGCCCTAAGGCGCATTGGCATGAACGGGATACTCAGATATGAGGTGCGTGGCTTCATAAAACTTCTGAATTTGAGTGGGGGTCTCTCTCGCTTAAAGAATCTCGGGGGAGCGCGGAGCCAACCCACGCGCTGGCACAACCGCAGAGCCAAGCCTTGAATGTTGACTCTCTCTCGTCGGCCAATTGATGAGGCGAAGTAAAATAATTCTTTGACTTCTTACTTTTTACTGTTTGTGGAACTTACCAGAGTGACCCATGGACTCTGTGACCGATCCAGGGACCTTCCTCTCGAGCAGGATCAAGAGCATAGAGGTGTCGCTCATCAGGCCACAAGGAGTTTTAGGGAGCACCTTAGATTGCAGGGAGCAGCACTCAGCGCAGGTCTTCGTGTCGTGGTCACATTGCTAGCACCAGAGGCACATAAGGTGTGGGTCCGTCACCGATGTCTATCGATGACATGCACTGCAAGGCTTGAAGTTGGTCTTCCTAGTGGACATCCCTGCCACACCAGGAGAAGCAATCTAAAAAAAGCTCCAACAAAACATCAAAAAGAACAGTCAAAAAGCAACTGAAGGGGTAGCTCTCCCTGGAACTGCGCTGACTGGTGTGGAAAGAAAAGTAATGACATCATCATGCTGGGGTGGAGCCTATATAGGCACTGCCCATATCACATCCGGCGTGGATGACACCACACAGAGCCTACCTACCGGAACGCAGGGCTACTGCTCATGAAAACATTTCTGGATCCAGTCTGACACCTGGGGATAATTCTAAGGTAAGGAATCAGTGGATAGAAGTCTCTATCAGATCAAAAAACACAATAAAGCAGCACACCTTACCCTAAAATATAAAATATAAGAATGGCATTGTAATGCCAGCACATGCGCACTTCTGTTGATGTGTAAAGTTCACATTATCCCATAGTTCAGTTCGCCATGCTGTCAGTCTGAATAGCTTTTGGTCTGGCAGGCAAGGCTAACAGCATGGATAGACACTCAAAGCAAAGCCTCATTTCTGTACTGTTCCAACTTTAAAACTAAATGCAGATTAGAAAATAGAATGGTTCAAGTCGGCAAATTTATATAAAAATAAGCAAAAATGCAAACTGGGTCCCCTGCTTATATTGTAGAGACCGACACTCCCCAGTGGCAAGTCCTACATTGTGGGATTGTGGATCTCATTTACAAGCCCCTTGCGCAGCCGATGCGTCACTTTTTATCACAAAAAGTGACGCACTGGCGGCACAAGAGGCTTGTAAATAAGCCCCTGTATTTTTTTACCCTAGTCCTTAGTAGTTTCAAGAGCTAACAAAAGTCACACACTGTCTTCTAAATGGACTTCTTACGCTGGTTCGGCTCTTTTCTCCAGAATCGCTCTCAAAGAGTCAAAATCAAAACTTCTCATCGGACCTTCACCTTGTCAGCAGAGGCGTCCCCCAAGGATCAGTCCTCTCCCCGCAACTCTTCAACTTATACATGGAACCCCTCACCACTATACTCAAAAGATCCAACATTCCCTTCCACCTTTATGCAGACGACACCCAGATTTATCTTGAAACCTCCTCCATTAAAGACATCCAGCGACTCAATGTCACTCTTAGAGAAGTCCAACACTGGCTCTCTCTAAACCACCTGAAATTGAATCAAGACAAAACGGAAATCCTTCTCATTTCCAACAAAAACGGAGAACCCCTAAGTCGCAGGATGACTAAAAGCAATTGATGCTCTCAACGACAATCTCTCCCTGGCCGACTCCTTCAAATCGCTGGGAATCACACTGGACCCTAAACTGAGCATGGACAAGCACATCAAGAACACTGCAAAGAGCGCTTTCCTCAACCTGAAACTACTCAATAAGATAAAATTGTTCTTCCCGACCAACGACCTCAAGCAAGCGACTGACTCCCTGGTACTTCGACTACGGTAATGCTACCCTCACAGGCACAGCAAAATCTCACCTAGCTCCCCTCCGATCAACTCTTAATGCAGCTGCAAGAATGGTCACCGGAGTTAAAAAATATGAACATACCTCGCCCGCACTCAGAGAGTTGAAATGGCTCCCAGTTGAATTGCAAGCCAGTTTCAGAACTGCCTGCCTCACCCACAAAGCCGTCCACACAGGGAAACCCGCCTACCTGGCCTCCAAAGTCACGAAGGCCGGTCAGACAAGGAGCCTCAGGAGTTCCAATACTCTACTCCTCATCCCGCTGAAAACCCGCAAACAAAAAAACGCAGCCCAATCCTTCTCTGGAAATGCGCCCAAAATATGGAACTCCATCCCAGTCCATATCAGGACTATCTCCTCCTTACTAAAATTCAAAAGGCAGCTCAAAGACCTCTACCTCAGTCGTACCTTCCCAAATGTATAGACTGCAACCAAATCTCACAGCGTGCACATCACTGCACTATGACACTTTATAACCAAGACCTCCCCCTCATACCTAGCCCGACTCCTCCCCACTATCCCCCTGGATCGGAAGGATGCGTGGCTTGAACCACTGTGCTCACTAGTATGAGACTATGTAACTTTCCCTCTATTGTTATACAACGCGCAAAGTCCTCTACTGCTCCCTGTGGCTTCCTGTTCACTACTGCTATAATATGCGTTTTCCTCTTTACAAAATGTTGTAAAGCGCTCCGATACCTTCGGGTCTGGCTAGCGCTATATAAAACTCCTTAATAAATAAATAAATAAGACTTCACTACGACTGCTCTCGCATTGCCTACAGAATTATTGAAGAAGCTTCAGAGAGCTCAAAGGTTGTTTATAACACTCAGGGTTGGTTTCAGGGTGGTGCGACTAGTGTCACTGCACCAGTCATCAGGCTCAGGGGACGCTATATTTGGAAATAACTTATGGGTTTGAAAGCACCTGCTGCAGTTCCTTGTATGTCCAGCAGTTTTCAGGCTACAATAAAAATGTTAAGATACGTCTGGTGATTACTGTTCCTGCTGGAGAGAAATCGGAGTTTTGTCCAGTGGTAGTTCTGACTCATCATAAATTGGCACAGAGGGCAGCGGCGCAACTAGAGCCAAATTTCGGGGGGGGCTACTAAAAATTATGGGGGTGGTTAATCCTTCCAGCAATAGGCAGAGTGGAGATGAAGGGGTGAAAAAACAACAAATCTTCGTTAACACATAAATGGTCTTTTAAAGACCTGTGAAGTACTCGGGTGCAGCTGCGATAAGTTCAAAAACTGTCTGCATGTGTACCCGGGAAGCTGCCTCAGTCCGGGTCGACACACACGACGGGGGGGCTGAATCCCTTTGAGCCCTATGGGCATTGCGGGCCTGACAGAAGGTTAATATGCCTGCTGCAAAGAATGTGTACCATGCGTATCAAAGAACTGTGTCCTCGGCCTGCTTCAACACCCTATGCATACTCCGAAAGACTTTCAGATGGATCCCACCAGAATCCAGATAAACGGTCACGCTCGCCCTCATCAGTAGCAGGCTGGATAACTGCAATGCTCTCTATGCCGGAATCAACAAGAAACCACTTTGCAAACACTAGAACATCCAAAACATTGCAGCCAGACTGATCCGGGACACAACCCATCACAACCACATCACCCAACACCTCCGCGATCTCCACTGGCTCCCCATCGAAAGAAGAATAACCTTCAAGCTCCTTACTCGCCCATACAAGGCCCTCCACAACATCGGACCAACATACCTAAACAACCGCCTCTCATTTACCGCACCCAATAGACACCTCCGATAAGCTGACCTCTCTCTGGTCACCGTCCCACGCATCTACAAAACCACAACAGGAAGAAAGTCCTTCTCCTACCTCGCAGCCAAGGCCTGGAAAGACCCCACCCTCCGGCAAGTCCCCACACTGCTCCTGTTCAGGAAAGACCTCAAGACCTGGCTCTTCGGATGACCCCCAACACTCAGAGCCACCCCCCTTTCTGCCCCAGAGCCTTGAGGCCATCGCAGGTGAGTAGCTGCGCTTTACTAACCCCTGATTGATCGATTGATTAATTGATTATGTGGGAAGCGCAGTGGGTAACTGCTTTTGTCACAGAGATTATTTGGTTACTTGCAGTTCATAAGTTACAATCCTAACATGGCAATGTCATCGGAAATCTGCATGCAAACTGCATGGTATACATTAGAACGTCATGTTTTTCCCTCAGTCTTTCTTTATCCTAATGTTGCTAAAGAGGGTTTGTTTGAGTAGAAATACATTCTTATTAGTAAATCCAACCCCAACCACTGTGGTATGTTTTAATTCTTGAGTTTCTGCTTCTCCAGAACAAGCACTCGTAAAGTATACTGCCTACTATTTTGGATGGAATGTTAATGCGACACCTTGTAATTTTAATTGTCTTACGTCACATTTCCTATAAATTGATTTACACCCGTATGATTCATTGTCTCTCTATAATTTTGTGTGATGTAAACTGCTCTGACACCCTACACTGAAATGAGTTCCTGTAAGAAATTGGGTTGCTGGTTGAGGGTATGAAACCCTACCCAAGCAGAAACCAAAATCCTTATAAGGGTGAAGTCACAACCAAACCCTAAATTAACCTGTGCTCAGCCCTCTGGTAGGTTGGCACAGAGCAGTCAGGCTTAGCTTAGAGGCATTGTGTAAAGTATTTATGCAACACTTCAAACAGTAATACATTGAAAACACACCACAAAAGGATCCTACAGCAGACTTAGAAAAATAGAGTAGCTTTTCGTAAATAAAACTAGGCCAAATAAAAAAAATCCAATTAGTAGAACCACAGTTATGCAATTTTAAAGATTTCAGTAAAAATAGCGCCAAAAAGTGCGAAGCACCTACTGTGGATAACTACTTGTGCCAGACCGGTACAAAGTCACAAGTTCAGGCCACCTGCGATGGAGCAAAGACTGGCTACAGAGACCGAGTTAGACCCGCTGAACAAGAGTACCAGAAATCCTGGTTGCGGATCATTGTGAAGTCCCGCGTCGAGGACGTATCGTCTAGCCGAGGTGATGCGTCGGCACCGTATAGCTGAGAGGCTGGAATATGAGAACTGGCATCATGTCGAGGCTGCCATTGACGAGAGATTTGTGATGCGAAGGCCTGCGGTGGAAATGGGTTGCGCCACAGCAGTTCTGATGAGGGCTTCAAAGTTACAGTGGAGTACTTCCACTGGGAGATTCCTCGCAGTAGAAGCGATGCACCGGTTCTGCTCAGGGTTGCACGCGCAGTAGAGATGCATTGGGTCTGCTGGATCCACAGATGGGCTAGCAGAGCACCTTCAGGCCCACTTCTAAAGGTCCAGGACTGGGGTGGCACCACCTGGCAGTGTAGGACTCACAGATAGCAGAGTCCAGGTGCGGGGTTCAAGGTTGCTGGAGACTTCTGGCTCTGAGGCTCTAGTCAGGAAGCTAGCCAACTAGCCCTTGGAGTCACTGAAGTGTCTAGAGTTCAAGAGATGCAGGTCCAGTCCTTCTCACCCAGACAAGAGGGCACAGTAGGACATCAGTCCAGCAGAGTGACAGTCCTTTCAGAAGCACAGCAGTCCTTCTTCCTGGCAGATTCCACAGGTCCAGTAGTGTACTGAAGAGTTGGTGTCTGAGGTCCAATATTTATACAAGGTGCCTCCTTTGAAGTGAGAGAAGCTTCTAGAGGTTTCATGTTGAAGTGGACAGGCTTCCAGCCTCCCCTGCCCTGGCTCCAGACTAACTACAGGGGGTATTGAGCCCCTTTGAGTGGAGGCAGTACATTCAAGTGTAAGTAGGGCTGTGCCCAGCTTCGGCCTCCCATCCTACCAGTGATGGCCCATCCAAGCACACCTAAGCTCTCTATTGTGTGTGGCTGTTTAGGAGGAATGCACAAAGCCCAACAGTCGCTTTGGTTTAGATGAGCAGTGAAACTGCTATGCAGAGTTTCTTCATCGTCGTCGAGGATGCCATCAATGAGGGATGCGAGGACTTTGCGTCGTGATAGGTGTCGTGCAGTGCCAGTTCCGAAGGCGATGCGTTGATCCCAAGATGCGTGCGGCAGCGGCGATGCAGTCTTTTGCAACTGGTTCAATCCACAGAACACTGGTGATGCATCGGTTCTGCTCGGGGATGCGCCACTCAGCCGAGGAGATGCGTCAGCTCTACTCAGGGATGTGTCGATCAGCAGAGAAGATGCGTTGGTTCTGCTGACAAGCACCCTAGGCCCACTTCCAAGGGTCCAGGACTGGTGTGGCTTCACTGCACACACAGGCTCTGCAATGGCAGACCTGAGACATGGCTAAAGGGCTACTTAAGTTGGTGGCACAATTAGTGCTGCAGGCCCACTAGTAGCATTTAATTTAAAGGCCCTGGGTACATGTATTACCGCTTTAAGAGGGACTTATAAGCAAATTAAATATGCCAATTGGGGATGAACTAATAACACCATGTTTATGGGAGACACCCCAAGCACTTTAACACTAGTTAACCATGGTAAAGGGGGCTGAGTCCTAATACCAGCAAGAACAAGGTCAGAAAAGTGGAGGAGGAAGCAAAAAGCTGGGGGGAGAGGACCACCCTAAAGCTGTCAGGTCTGACAACCAGTATTCTGGTTGCTGCATGATAATTGGGGGTGTTATTATTAGTGCAGCAGGTATACTGTCACTGGGGTCAAGAGGTTTTAAGGACTCACTAAATCCCAGTTATGGCTTTATTCTACTACACAAGCAGGGTTATGGGGCCCATATCACTTTCTTGTATAAAGACCTATGGCTCCCATGCTATACCACTGATTTTTTCCTCTCTGCCCCGTTGATCATTTTCGCAGCATCCACTACCTGTCTGCAGGAGGGTGTTGGTGGTGTGTGCGCTGCCCATTTTACCATCTCCTTGACTGCTCTGCTGCAGTTCTTCTGACAATGATTATGATTTAGAGTTTGACAGAGAGGGTCACGATGGTGATGGGGTACCCTCTCCATCAAACTAAAAGTCCGCCTGCCTAATTTACAGACGGATGGACTGTAAATATGTCAGCAACTGAGTCTACTCTATCTCTATACTCCTCCGACGGCCCGACGGAGTGAGGACCATCTGGCCATCTGACTGCCTTACCGATTTAGAAGGATGGTAGAATGGCCAGTTTTTAATGTCCCTTGGCGCTGTGAAAACCATGGAAGAAAGAGACAGTGAAAACTTTCAAATGACCTCCACACCATGGAAGAAAACTTCCACAGAGTGGGGGTAATTTGTTTTTGGTCTTTTAAAAACCGAAATCCAGCTTTGAGACTTTGTTTCTAAAAAAACAAAAACATTTAAAAGTTCGACGAACGGTACAGTCATTTGGACGATACCATCTGTCAAGCTCTTCATACATTGACAGGAACCAGCAACATGTCTAAATTTGGAGTATGGTTACTCCATCAGGGTGACAGAGAATTTTATTCCATTGCCCTGAAGGAGTAATTACCATACTCCAAACTCAGCATCAGGCCCTTTGTTCTGTGGAGCCTGTACACAGGGCCAGTATTAGCGCTGGTGGCACCCGGTATGACAATCTTTTTGGCGTGTCTGCCAATTACCTCCTCACTACCACCCTCCAACAGTGCCCTTCATCTCTCTGTAGCCCCTCTCTGACATACATTTCATTTTTTATAGCACTACTAATAGTTCACTCACACTCAGTTCTGTGATCTGTATGAAACTAGATCTCTCTGCAGCAGGAACATTAATCCCCTGAGTTATCTTGACATTTTTATTGTTGCCTGAAGACTGCTAGACACACAAGGAACTCTGCAGCATGTGCTGACTGCTCGACACTGCATGGAACTCTGCAGCACCTGCGTTTAAACCCATAAGTTATTTTTAAACACAGCGCCCTCCCCCCATGTCAGCGCCAGGTGAAGATGCACCCCATACATCGCCCTGAAGCGCCACTGGCTGTACAGGTTGGGGGGCTTGAGGATTTCCTTCTCATTGTCGCATTCCAAAGTGCAATGGTCAGGGTCAGAGTCAGTGGGGCACGCGCAGAGATTGGCACTACGCGGAATGATACACCTACACATCACTGAGGTAACAGGTCTGTCTGGAATGATGTCGCGTGTCGGTGTTCACAGATGAGATGCATTGCTGCTGTAGTAAATGCTATACCTGCTCTATGTGTGTGAAGAAAACCCTATAAAGCTTCCTGCTGTATCTGTGTCCGTGTGTGTGTTTGAGAGGGGAAGAGACGCCGAGGGCGGGTCGGAGGCGGCTCCCGGAGCGGTGGTGAGGGCATCAGTGCAATCTGCGGGACACACACACGCCGATGACCGACACGGCCTGAAAGGAGGAAGTCAGGCCACTGTGTGTATGTTAATTAAGAGATAAACGGCCAAGCACGGGTAATAAATAGAGTGGAGGGGACTACATGGCCCTAGGACAGGCTGGATCGAAGAACCTGTCTGCATCTTAATGTAAGCGAGAGCGAAGGAGGCAACCACTGCCCGCCGCCCTCATCACCGCCACCCTGCACTGTGGGTACGGACCTTGGCAGAGAACTGTTCGCTGAATTGCAAACACAGCAGACAGTGCTGTCGTGTTATTTAGATTTGTACAGCACTAGACGCAATTGAACTGTAAGAGCCATCTTTTCATAGTGTCAGCGGTGCTGATGGTGGTTGGTTGTGTGGGGTTAGCACTGCAGAATCTGTAGGGAGTAAAGTTCCAAAATGGTTGCGTGTGTTACTGTGAAAGTAAAGTGAGTGTAACAGGAAGAGATGTCCTGGTTTTTCATGCGCATGGGTAGACATGCCAAAGGACTCACCTTTTCTCCAAAATGCGCTATATATTCGCGGAGCTCCAGCACTGGGCCTCACACAGGCTCCCTCCAACAGTTACGCAATTTAATACATTTCAACCTGAATATAATTGTGATCGCTGTGCAACCCATGTTTCTGTGTGGGGTATCGGCGGCTACGCCCTAATGACAATGGAAGAGCACCGAGGAATTCTCACTTTGCACAAGCACGGGGCAAGTGTCTGTGTCTGAGTGACTGCTTGCTTTTAGTGCTCCTTACGGAGTTGAGGCCATATCTGGACCAACTTATGAGTGTGGTGCGGCAACCCCCCTCCCCATACGGTATGGGAGTTGTTCATGGCCACCACGTCCCATCGCCTGTCTATCCACTCTATATGCCGGTTCCTGATGATCTGTGAAAACCCAGTCATTTATCACCACCAGTTAGGTTGCCCAGTAGTACCTAGTAATATCTGGAATTGCCAGTCCACCCTCATAAACTCCCCTCTGAAGCTTAAAGGGTGCTATACGGGATGCCCCTCCTTACCACAACATCTTATGAACTTTGCATTTGAGTTTTTGAAAGCTCTCTCTGGGGATGTTCTGGAGCACATACAGCAAGCGCGGAAGTGTCATCATTTTATCCAAGGACGCTCTACCTATAAGGGACAGTGGTAATGTACTCCAGTGCCTGACATTACCTCTTAGTCTCTCCATTAGGGGAAGGAGATTAGCACTCAAGAATTCCTTTGGGCCCTGAGCTATGTGTATACCTAAATACCGAAAACTCGCCCGCACAATCGGTTCATTACAAGACCAGGGGATCTCCACCGAGTGCCCCACCAGGGGAAAGACCGGTGACTTTGAACAGTTAATATGATAGCCTGAATAAAAGCCAAACAGGTCAAAGATGTGCAGTACTCTATGAATGAAGGAAATCGGGTTAGTCAAATATAAGATGATATCGTCCGCATACAGAGATATGCATTCCTCCCAGTCACCTACACTTTGTACCCCCCACAACAAGGTTTCTTGCCGAATCCAAGTGGCAAGCAGCTCCAGTGCCAAGACAAAAATAATGGGAGATAGGGGACATCACTGTCTTGTGCCTTTCTGCAATGGAAAACCCCCAGAGATAACTCCATTGACTTGCACCCTCGCCAAAGGCTCCCGATACAAGAGTCAGACCCAAGAACAGAATTTGGGGCCCAAACCAAACCTCGTCAGGACAGCAAATAAATAATCTCATTCAATATTATCAAATGCCATTCTGGCATACAATGACATGCCCACTGCCGGATCTGCACCGTGGCATCAGTAACTGACAGCACATCATATAAGCGGAGGTTCAGACGGGTGCTCCTATGTGGTATAAAGTCGACTGGTCCGGGTGTATAATCGATGTTATGACTGTACGGAGTCTGGAGGCCAATACTTTTGCCAACGCCTTCATTTCAACATTGTGTAGGGCTTTAGGCCTATACGAACCGCAGTCCACTGTTGGTTTGCCTTTTTATTGAGTACTACAATCATGGCTGTCCTCAGGTCCTGCGGTAAGCAGCTCTTCTTCCATATGTGGCCATCTTATGTCATTCCTTTATATAATTCTATCAGAAGGACATTCAGCCCCCCTCAGTGCTTAATTTGAGCCAGTGGTTTCTGGTGCTCGGCACCGGCACCTAATTGTCAACACCGGCACTTGTGACCATCTGCTACAACGTGGCACTGTCTGGCTAATTTAAAGATGACTATGACAACAGGTAATTATTCATTCAATTGAAATTAAAAATGACTATTACCTTCTGCCAAAGCCATTCCTATAGCTTTAGAGGCTTGCAATAGTCTGAATTGTCATGCCTGTAGAAGTGTAATGGGTAGTTTTGTTGTTAATATCATTAGCAGTACTTGCAGGGGCAATGGGTGATGTAAAAGTAGCCGGGACATGCTTTGGGCTCCTCAAATCAGTTCGAAAGATCCTGCCCCTACTCCCTCCTACCGCAAAAAAATTACTGATTCAAGGCCTAATACTCTCCAGGATCGACTACAGTAACTCCATCTATTTGGGCGCTCCTGAGGCCACCCTGAACTGGCTACAGAGGATCCAAAATGCGGCTGCCCGGATCGTCACCAACACTCCTGCCAGAGCCTCAGCCAAACCGGCTCTGAGGCTCCTCCACTGGCTCCCGGTCAGGGAGCGAGTGCAGTTCAAAGCCCTTTGCCTGGCCCACAAATCGCTGCAAAATAAAGGACCTCCGATCCTAGCCAAATTCATTAAACCTTACAAAGCCCCAAGACCCCTCCGTTCCGATCAGGAACATCTCATCACCATCCCCAGATTTAAGAAGGCCCGCACGGGTGGAAGACGCTTCTCGGTTCATACAGCACGTCTCTGGAACGCCTTACCCCGCGAGACAAGATCAGAACCCAACTATCTACGTCTCAGAAAGCGTCTGAAAACCCTTCTATTTCCATAATTCCCTTCCACACCCCCTCACTGCCTTCACTCCGCTTAGGTTTACTGTTTCCTAGCGCTGGGATACTCACGGGTGACTACGCGCTCTATAAAATTTATTAATAATAATAATAATAATAATAAGCTGCAGTGGCATCCTGGCAAGAGCCCTGGCACTTATTTTTCTACAAATTAAGCACTGGACCCCCAGCCTTCTCGGACTGCACATCTCTGAGTGCAGCAGTGAGGTCCTCCTCAGTGAGGTCTGCCTCCAGCACATCACTTTCTTCGCCGCTTAGCGTATCTAACAGCATGTCCCCAAGGAGCTCTGCACAATTAGTGTAAGATATCGATGTGATGGAATTATATAGTTCCTCCTAGTATATGGCAAATGTATCCGCAATGGCGGAGTTAGTAGTTTGAAGCCTCCCTTCCAGGTCAGTTATCTTCAGTACCCAGGATCTATCTCTATCTTGTTTTTCCAGCCAGGCTAGCAGTTTATTTGCTGTGTCACCATTATCATAAAGACGATGATGCGTCGCAAGTGCATGTCTGCGTGCTTGTTGTTCCACCAGTGCCCTTAGATCATGTTGCCTAGGTTGTAGCTAGTGCTTTAGTTCTGCCGTTCCTTCCATCACAACCCTTACCTCCAATTTGCATTATATCTTTCTCGGCAGTCTCTGAATGAAGCCGATGTTCTTTCTTGACTCCCCCTATCAGCCTGGCCCCTTAGAACTGCCTTAAAAGCCTCCCATAAGACACCTGCGGAGTCCACCGTCTCCTGATTTTCAATGTAGTACAACTCCGCCATTTCCCTAAGCTTCTCCTTATGCTCTTTATCTTTTAGGTACCAGGGGTCTATCTTCGGGAGGAGTACAAATGCCCCATCAGGTCCCTCAAAAGTCACACTAACCAGCGAATGATTGGAGATACCCTTCACAGAATGTGTCGCCTCTCGTAAATGATCCACCTCTCTATGACACGTACATATATAGTCTAAACACATGGGCCACTTCTTTAGCTATATATTCCACTAATGGAGACCACTTTTATTTTGATGCCCTGGCCTAATTTTTGTCCTAGTCTGACCGTGATGTCTGGCACGGGAAACACAAACAGAACTACGCCAGGCCCTGGATAAATCCAGAATAAGTGATTTTTTGTTTGTTTTTAGAGTGGTGTACTTTCCCTGAGTGAGCAGCAACCCTTCCCCCGGGTGTTTTGCTTGCACAGGGAGCAACGTGTGTGTGTGTGTGTCAAGTATATGTGTGCTGTTCCTGTTCACTGGATATTTTTTGTTTGCACTGCAGGGCTGTCTGTTCCATGTGGTGAGGAGAATGGAATTCCACAAAGATGTCTGCCATTACAATTATAGGATTGTTCTTGCCAAAATGTGTGTGTTTCCAGTAGTACAAGTCATGTCTCTTGCAGTGGCGGCCAGCCCAGATCTGGGGTGGTAGAGCGAGAGGGGCAAGGAGTATGGAGGTATACTTCTAAAAATAGAAAAAAATCACTTACCTCCTCGATGCTCTGTCCCACGTCGTCTCTCCTCCGCCGAACAGGAAGCAGCCAGGCTCCCCTGAGGCAACCATAATGCTGCAATGCAGCATGGTGATTGGCTCCCCTAAACCAATTACAATGCAGCGCTGTGATTTGTCTAAGCGTTGTGGTTCAGCACTCAGACAGGGACTGGGGGCCTGGGCGTGTTCTCCATGTTGGCTGTAATGCAGCCTGCAAGAAGACCATGCTAAAGTGCGCATGACTATTTGCCCGGCCCAAGAGGGCTGGTCAAAGCATCATGCACACTTTAGTGTGCCCACCACTCCTCCCCTGCTCTGTCAGCAGACAGCCCCACCCTCATGCTGATGCAGCAAGGACGAATAAAACGATAATAATATTTGATTATTAAAATTGTATTTTTTCTTCCTTTTATTGCTGCACAGTATCAGTGGGGAGATGCTCCTCCTCCTTAGCGGAGAATCCGCCACTGATCTCTTGTACTGGCATGTCTGGAGCCACACAGTTAAAACATCTCCACTATGTACCATGTTACGAGGCTAGACTCAAAGTATGTGTCTTGTAAAGCGCACTGCTGCCCTGAGGCGTCGTGGCGCTGTAGACCGCTGGGGAACCCGTCCTGGCTATCCCTGTGAGATGGTCCCTCCTGGGTGTCTCCAAGGTGAAACCAGGCATCCCCGGCGAATGTGGGGGGCCGTTGTGGAGATGAGGCAAGCTAATGCCCAGAGTTGCCGAGTGTGTTCCTGGTTAGAGTAGGTACCGAGGCGAGAATTATCAAGTCCGTTTTGACCCTGGTCCACAACCCTGCCGCGTCGGGAATTGAACCCTGGTCCCTGGCCGATTCTCTGCTTGCGGATCTGCCGCCTCTAACCAGTGAGCCACACCTCTCCACAAAGTGGCATTTGCCTGAATTTTTTATGGCTTAAGGGTGGAGACCAGATGCTGGGGTGAGAAGGAATGGAGCTAAGCAATGCTTCCCTTGTGTACGAAAGAGTGCCGGTGCCTGGAGCTCTGTTCAGAAGCCCACTGCCAGTGGAATTAAACATCGGTGCACCTAATAGTCTAAATCCATGTCATGCTTCTTTAATCAACTACCAGACACTTCCTGCCCCTTTATCTCAGTCTTGCAGATCCCTGCCTTCTCCCTTGGTGTTGGTTTTACTGTCTTTAATCTTTCTCCATCTTTCCGATCTGAATGCTTCTCCCTCTCTTGCGCTGAATAAATGTCTGATTGTGGAAGAATTCGTACAGGTGCAACCACTGGCTCAAATTAGGCACTAGAGACAAGGCTATCCTTCGATATCCAAAGACACCCTCATTGGGGAAGGGCTGCTAATTACTTGTTCTTCCTGAGCACTGCTGGGTTGGTAAAAGGGAAGTGTGGGGGATAGGCTGTAGTTTCTATTGCTCAGGTGAGGGGGTTTCTAGGCAGGGCTTTTCATTTTGTGTCTGATTACTGTTAGGGGAAGGCTGTGACCATCACATGCAAGACCTCACACTCCATTGTGCTCATGTTGTGGGTGCTCCAGATAGGAGGCCGCATTCCATACTATAACACTTGGCAGTCAGTCAGGTGTAGTTCATACAGGTTGCTTAATAATATACTACGGCCACCTCCTGGTATCTCACAGTGACAATCAGATTTGGGATGATACGAACAAAGTCCATCCCAGCAGATCTCTTCACCACTTCTCCTTTCAACTTACGCCTGCTCAAGACCATAAATTCTAAACAAAAGATCTCAGAATGGGTAACCCACTACAGTAACTAGCTACGTGGACCATGAATTTAAGAAATACCAAAAAGAGACCTGCAGACCTGCTCAAAGCTGCCAGCTTACTGAAAGTAGTAACTGTGTGTCTGTCTCTCACCCTTCTTCATTCACCACACTGCTAAGCACTGCGTCCCATAACACCATAACCATACCTCATTGTTCCTCACGCACACCATGGAAAGACTTCCGACACAAAACAAAGACAACATTTATTTATGTATTTATTTATTTGAAGAGTTTTATATAGCGCTGGCTAGACCCGGAGGTATCAGAGCGCTTTACATGAGGATCAGCCAGTTACAGGTTACATAATTACATACAACACACTTCTGGCCAAAGACCCTACATGAGGTAGCATGCTACCCATGTCGGCAAGCGATTCAGCACCCACATAAGGGTAGTAACGCTATATAAATGTTGAAATACAATTCAATTCCAGACTGGTGTCCCAGAGAAAGCATTGCCTCTTCCAGGGAACCAGTAAATAACACCGGGCACAACAGCGTCTACGCCCGGAATATGATCCAGGGAAACCGGAGACTCTGCCTTTCTTGCACACCCGAGGGATACACAGGTACTCTGCCTGAGACCACCCTCGGAGCTGCGGGGTAGCAGGGACTCTGCAGTACGAGATTCAGACTGGAGAGGAATCGGAAGGGAGGGTGTGTGTACAGCAGGTGCTCTGCAGGCAGGAGGGGAGGGAGAGGGTCTGCAGCCTCCGCTGCTTCCCTCTTCCCCTGAAGTCATCTGCCTGGGCTCAGAGAGGCTCCATTGAAATTCCGCTGGTGTCTCAGTGAAGATTTCAATGTGTTCTGGCTAACACGAGCCATCGGAAGAGGGGGACCTTCTCCGCTCAGCCTCCTACCTCCTTCCCAGGAAATCTATTGATCATCATGCAAAGTCAATGGCAGAGAGAGGGGGTGGCAGAGAGGAAGGGCACAAGGAGTGTAAGGAAGGTGACGATTAAGGGAAGAATAACGCTATAGATTGCAGAACATGGAGAGGGAAGGAAGGAAGCAAGGATGGAAGTTAAGGAAAGAATTAAGGTAAGAAAGAAATAATAGGGGAAATGTAAGGAAGGGTGAAAGAAGTAGGCAAGAGAAAGAGGTAGATACGAAGGGAGAGATAAAAAAGAGTAGATGTAGTAAAGAAAGAGGGTAAAAATACATTAGGAGCACGTATCAGAAAGCATAGAAGGAATAGACGATTTAAAAAGCGAAACAAAAAAAAAATTGAATTATGTGGCAGAAAATGTGTAAGGAGCAGTCTCGAAAAATAGGTCCCTTCTCTGCGACAGCATGTAGATGAGGGTGCGAAGAGCCGTTGTGTGCCATTACGTACCACAAGAGTGTGCTTCCAAGAGACAAGACGTGCGTGTGATTGTGTGTACTGCAGGAGCAGGTTTCCAAAAAAGCAGGGCCGGGCGTGGTATACACATCTGTAATGTTATGAGCGGGTGTTTCAAATCGGTCCGGTGAGGATAGTGTGCGCTCCTGGTAAGCAGGCTTCAGAGACTGCAGCAAGACACGTACTTCACCGCTGCGCAAATAACGAGCAGGCGTGCAGAATCAGGAAGTGAGAAGCTGAGCGTGTCTCGTGAGCAGACAAGCGTTGCACCGCTTTGGGGAAACTACGAAACCGGTCCTAGGATGCTTGTTTCCAGTCCAGGGAGGACCTGGCCTGGCAGTTCGGGCTGGACTGTTCCCATGGGGCACAGGGTCAAGACTGATTTGCATATGGCTGGGTTCAAACTGGAATGGCATGGTGAGCAAAAAAACGATGGATTTAGGCCCAGATCTCTGCACTGGGGTGAATGTATGACATTGTTCTGCATTCTGTCCATCAACTGTTGTTTTTTGCACCACAGTTTAAGGCACGTGAAGGCTCCAGCGTGTTACAGAGTAACCCGCGCCAGCCTGCTGTAATGATAAATAGGAGGGCCAAGTCTTAAAAACACAGGAACAGTGCACGTGTAAGGTGTTCTGGGCTAGTCAGTTGGTGCTGGCAAGTTGCAAGTGAAGGATAACCATGTGTGGCTTGTGAACTAATATAAACTGTGATGTTTTTACTCAAGAGAGATGACCTCATCACCTCAGCACGCCTGCCCTACTCGTGAGTTGGCTTCAGAGAAACGAGATGAGTGTGGCATTCGTGAGCAGGCTGCAGCAAGACACATTCATTATACAAGTGCGTACCTCAGGATCAAAACAGGGATTTGCGAAATTGGCGCACTTTGCTTTGGCGTGAATTACATGAAACATTTGGAAGAAATGATGTAAAATTAGGCTAAATCCGTATTTGGTGCAATTTTTTAACACACACATGTGCCCAATGTCCATTTTCGGCTCAAGGATGCATTTGACGCTAAAAATAACATAGCTGAAAAAACACTACAAGTGCCACACACGCGCTGGTTGTTTGTTTTGTTCCTGTGTGCTTGTGCTAACGTTTTGCTGAGAATAGTGCGTAATTATGCCATAAGGCGTACTAGCATAATTTATGGAATTTTGCATATCAAGCGTAACATGAAATTACTGAATTTGCGGAAGACCATACCAGAGAAACTGTAGTGTTGGCTGAACTTAAAAGCGTTCACTCTGCTAGAGTAAGGCAAAATCAACAAGTACTATCCAGCAATGAGAGCATCTACCATTAATTGATAGACACCCGGGGGCATATAATCAAGGACTGGCGATAACTATCGCAAACCTATATTAGCGCTAGTTTTTCTATCGCCGTCTATCGCCTGTTTCTTCCGCCCTGTTATCGCTCTATAATCAATACGGCGCAAACAGGCGATAGCTTCGCAAGATGGCGATAGGAAAACCGGCGATAGCGGACAGAAACAAGCGATAAGCTCTTACTGATAAAAAAACGCACGCTAACCCGCAAGTGTGGACTTTGAAAAAATTGCCTATCAGTCCACCTACCATAGAAAAGATGTACAATAACAGTTAAAAGCACATTTGAGCACCTAGGGTCAAGTGCAGAACACATCAACAACCCCCCTCAAGCCCCCCAACATCCAGGATTACCATGATGAGATCCTGGATGCCCCGCTGGACTTGCGCCTGTGACGTCTGCGCAGTACCCGCTGTCTTCTTCGTCGCTGCCTCGGGGGTGGTCCTGGGCGGGTGGCATTGGCAGTGGTTGTTGTTGCCTTCGTTGGACCCCTAAACTGCATGATCACCACCTCCATGGCGTCTGTGGCTCTTCTGATGGAGTTCTGGCCTAGTCTTACCTATGTAGCTCCATTCATCACCAGTTTAAGTCATGTTTTTATCTGGTGTTAAATTCCTGGTGCTAACGGGGCTTAGCGCGACTTTTCTTATCGCTTCGCCGGTCCGGGGCATCATTGATAATAGTGCGATGTTGTGTTAGCAACTTTTTCCGTGAAGTTTTGGGAAGGAACGCCTACTTTGCATGTCATTAGCGATAAATATCGCTGGCATGTAAGGCGATAAAAAATCCGGCTGCTATCGCCGGAAAGCTTTCGCTAATGCCTGTTAGCGCCAGCTTGATAATAGCGCGATAAAAAAAACCCCGCATGAGCGGCACTTTCGCCGCTAAAGCGGCGATAACTTGCTTGATATTATGCCCCCCGTCTCCCTCCTCACGCATCCCCTGCCTTATTAGAGGTCAGGGATGCCGGTCTTTTGATTTTGGAAGCATAATTGGTTCTGCTGTTAGAAACCAAATGCCGCAGTCTAAATGCCGGTGGGAGGTATTCGAACTTCACACGTCGATTTTGCTATCCAGGACTGCAATGTACAGGATGAAATAATTTTTTCCTGCCCACGAACACCATGCATGGTGGGGGTACAAGACAGGACAAATATGAACTGTTTCCCACACACTGCAAGAAGACTCCCAGGAACATTGGTTTTACATCTTCCAAAGACATTCTTCTGTTTTGGGTGTCATTCTTTGGAAAAAATAAGAAGTACTGACTTATAATTCCTTGCCATCATGGAGGTGGAAGCCAGTTTGCCAAAAAAGAGGCAGCAGACCCAGCAGCAAACTAAAAACATTGCATTCTGGATGAGGCTGGTCTGGCGGAAGCAATGCTTCTCCCGCACCAAGCTGGGCATCCTCAAAACTCGGCCAAAAGTATGGAAACGATCAAACATAAAAAAGTATTAACATATATTTTGTAACACTAAAATATATAAGAAGGAAATGAAGAAAAATAGGTTAAACTCATTTAGAAAAAGTTAGTGGGAATGAGTGTCGGGGGGTTTAAATGGTAATGTGATTCTGCAACTCATTCCAAGTGGGGCGAAATAGGAAACAAGGCAAAGCTGGTTGCTTTTCGCCAGATCAATAATGGAACTTCTTTGTTATCTCAAAACTTTGGGATAGAGGATAGACACGCTGTAGGAAAGTAGGATCTGCTTTCATAGCTACTCCCACTTTTTCCTTGGTGTCAATGTGTTTTTGAACTAGTCTGCTGGGATCCTGCTTATCAGGACCTCAGCCACTGTGCTCTCTCCCCTAAATTGACATGGTATGTACTTTGGTACCTCCACAGTTGGCTGCTGATGTACCCTTGTAAGTCCCTAGTGTATGTCAGTAAGGTACCCAGGGCATAGGAACACTAGGGATCTCCCATGGGCTGCAGCATGTATGGTGCTACCCATGGGAGTCCACTTAAACTGTTACTACAGGCCTGCCATTGCAGCCTGTGTGAGTGGGTGCTTGCACCTCTCACAACATATATAAGTTTCCTTATATCAGAGGTCACTGCACTTTAAACCTCTAAATCACCCCTATGGCAGTCTCTACATTCCTGAGGGTAGGGTGCTTGGTTATAAGTGTGAGAGTGCACATGCAGGAGCATGACACCCCTACGAACCCCAGAGTAAATTCACCAGGCTTTGTAAGTGCGGTCAGCCATTTTTAAACATATAGTGGACATCAGTCATTACGAGATGTCTAACCATTTAGTGGCTGTACTGAACCCTGTCATGTTTGGTATCAAACATGTTCAAATTATACCCCAACATCGATTCCAGTGTTGGGAGTATGATTCCATGTACTCTTTATGGGACCTCCCGTGTTCTCCCGGTAACAGCCTTGCAGGGTCTGCAAGCAAGCTAGTGCTGCTGCCGACCACAGACACGATTCTGCGCTCTCCCCGCTCAGCCAAGCTCAAGCGGGGGAAGGTAGTACAATAGGTTTCCTGTCACAGTGAGGCGTGTCTACCTCACAGATAGGACTTAGTGTATTGGGATGGGTGCAGGTGCTTGCCAGCGCCACCAGACTGCTTTGAAGGGCACATTTGGTTCCCTTCTTGCATACTCCAGTTTGAGCCAGTTCAGGAACCCTTGGTTCCCACTCTGGTGCAAAACTGGACAAAGAACATGGGAGTATCCTCCCCTCTATCCAGCTCCTTCTCTAGGAGGGACCCACAAGTTGTTCCAGCCCTTTTCTTAGGGTACCAAAGGGTTCACCTGTGGGTAGGTCCTTAAATTCATCGTGGGACAAGACTCAACCCTGAAAATACGTTGCTCTTCAAATCGTCTGGGCACTTTTACCTCGTTAGACTTCGACTGGAACCGAGACTGCACCAAGGAAGACTCCTGCTGCTCCTGGTCTCGCTGTTCTTCTAGTCTTCTTTATCGTCTGTATCTGTTCTTCATCCAGGTTCTTCAACAGACCTGTGGGCATCAAGGACACCTCAAAAAATCTCCCTTGGAGTGAAGGAGTCCCTCGCCTGCATCTGCAGGCACCGCAACGAAAGTTACCGGTTTGCTGCTCCTCTCGTCTTATGGACTTCCCAAAGCTCAGCACCACAGGTGGTGGTTCTGAAACTACTTTGAAGCCTGACCTGTCCTTTCTGCATTTTTGAGTCCAGTATCCCTCGTCAGAACCGCTGGGACTGAACCCCTGTGCACCGTGTCGACTTGCCATTGCCAGGGCTTATTGGGTCTGCACTCCAGAGATCTTCAGGTTACAAGAAGCTCCAGCCTCCAGCACCTCTTCCCTTCAAAATCAGCATCCTCACTGCGTCCTCTGCACCGTAGACCTCCATCTTTGGTGAGCTGATCGAGGTCCTCTTGCAACTCCTGTGCCTTTGGCATGTGGGTCCTTCTGAGGGTCTTCCCTTGCTTCAGTGGGCTCTCCTGCCTGCCCATGGCCTGCTCTGGCTCTCCTGCTGTTGGGGAGTCCCTTGGACCTTGCTGGTCCCAATGTTGTTCCTTTTTCGTCTTCCATGCCAATTACGGCTACCAAGGCTTGTTGGTGCTCTCGCTGGACACCTACTACCTAGTCACCGACATCTGACGTGGGACAGCTTGTACATGGCTCCTGGTCTTCCTTAGAATAGCCTGGCCCTCATAGCTACTGTGACAAGGTCACAGTCAACTCTTCAGAACCTCTTCAGAACCTCCCGACATTGGTGGGCATTATGTCTCCATGCCTCCTGGCCACCTCCAAGTGGCACAGACTCTGTCCACTATGCTTGCAGGTTCTTAACTTCCTGAATCCACTCTTGGATTCCATCAGACTTCTTCACAGTCTTCTCCAGAGGCATCTTCATCGAAGTCTCCCATTGCTGTCTATGACAGGTTCTGATGTCACTTCACCCCTATGCACCTTGGTGCAGGTAACCTGGTTCCTGGGGCATTGACTGGTGGGGTGGCTCTTCAACCTTCTGTCTTTGAAGGGGTTTCTTCAGGGTCCTCCGGGAAGGGTCCTTCTCTAAAACTGCAACAGCGACTTCTCCAATGACTTCCATTGGGCACGCAGCTGTGTTTCCACTCTGCACACAGCCTAATTGGGGTTCCTGGGTACTTACCTCGGGGGGTTCCTTGTCTTCCCAGATCCTCTGGGTCTTCATGTCCAAGTCCCATTCTCCTTTGTAGTTCACATTCCACTTTTTAAATATATGGCCTGGTCTCAAGCTGGAGGCCACTGTATTTTGTGCTACTTACTTGACTGCTTTTAAAGTATTCTTGTCTACTGTGTTGATATCTCCGGGTAGGAGATATACCAATGAGTTAGTGATATTGTGTTGTAATAAATAGACTTATTTTTGCTAAACACTGTGTGGTTTAGTTTCATCTAACCTACACTACAGATTAACGTAGGTACAACTAGCTGCTTTAAACTCATTTAAGATTAGCCTGAAGGCTGCTCTCCCCAGCTACCACTTTGAGAGCTTTCAAAGGTTATCAAAGACCACTGAAATCACCATAAGGGTTGTCTGGATTAGTGCAGGGTGCATCACTTAAATTTGTGCGCACCATATATTAAACCAACCTCCTACACATGCTGACATAGTATTATCTTTTTACAGTTTTAACCCACATGGGTGTTGGGCTGAGGCTACTTGCTTACACTGGGTTACTTTACACCAAAACAACCTCTTGGATATGTCTGGGCCGACTCGTTTCTGCCCCCTTCCCGGTGGGCCGAGGGACCAGGCAGGGATGCACGCTTTCCCCTCTGCTTTTCGTGCTCCTGATGGAGCCCCTAGCCATACGGCTACACAGGATGCAGGAAGACCTGTGGCACTGATACTATTAGATTTGTCTGCAGCCTTTGATACCATCTCACACTCAAGGCTCATGGAAAGACTGCAGGCAAACAGTGTCCAGGGGACAGCACTAAAATGGCTGCAGCATTTTCTGTTAGATAGACAGCAGATGATCATCCTAGGTCCATATTCCTCAGGCAAAAAGCGTTTGGACAAGGGTGTACCGCAGGGCTCATGCCTGAGTCCCACCCTGTTCAACATTTATATGGCCCCGCTAGCAAAGATCGCTGAGCATTTCGGCTTTGAGATCATATCATACGCTGATGACACCCAGCTGATGTTTACTATGGACCAAGATCTGGATCTGAAGAAAAAACATTTCTCAGCAGGAATGCTAGCAATTTCCAACTGGATGACCGAGAACGGACTCCAGTTAAATCCAGAAAAAACGGAGATTATGCTGCTTGGGAAAGCCCCAGCCATCTGGTCGGACGATTGGTGGCTGCACCAATTGGGTGCTATCCCTTTGCCCAAACAAACGGTAAAAAACCTAGGGTTAAAACTAGATAAAGCCTAAACAATGAAAGATCAGATTGCAGATACCACTAGCTCCTGCTACTACAGTATGCGCCTATTGTGCAGAATTTTCCCTCTCCTCCCCACAAATGTCCGTAGAAATCTGGTTCAAGCAATGGTGATAAGCAGACTGGACTTTGGGAATGCTCTCCTGGCTGAAGTTAGCAAAACTTTGCCCACCAAGCTCCAGGTGGTCCAGAACACCGCGGCCAGACAAACTATACCATCCTGCAGGCACTCCCACTGCGCCCCTGCTGAAATAACTGCATTGGCTACCTGTGAAGAAGCGCTCCTGTTTTAAAATCTGTTGCCTCACGTACAATGCCCTAAGAGGCAAAAGCCCACGATATCTCCAAAATAAACTGACGACTTACGTCCCCAGTCGCAATCTCAGATCCAGTACCCAAGCCCTTCTCTGCATGCCCCGAATTCGTCAAACTCTCACCGGGGAAAGGCCTTTTCCTATCTTGCCCCAGGGTACTGGAATAAATTACCTCTAACCCTCCAAGAGACTCCCACATGTAGCAAATTCAGGAAATTACTAAAAGCCTACTTATACTAACCTTCCCTGGTCTGCTCCTCCTGCCAGGATCCAAAACAGCGCTGAGATGCACCTGGGTGAGATGTGCGCTATAGCAAAAATCATTAACATAACATAACAGGGAGGGCCAAGAGTGGGATGTACCTCTTGAAGACAGGATGCATGCTGTATCCTTTTATGCAAATTACTTACTTTTATACCTGCAAGATGTAACATCTGACCTCTCCCCACTTAGGGATACCCTAACTGCATATGCTGCAGCTGCAGAGCTTTGGGTTAGCTGGGCAAATTAGGCAATCTGCCTGCTCTGTCCCGACCAGCCGCCACGAGTTGTACACCTGGGCGAGACTACCCTTCATTGGCATGGGGAAGCAGTCCGCTGTTTGGGGATCCATCTTTACTATGCCCCACTGGATTTGTAAGAAGGGCTTCCATGCACAGCCCTGGCGAGCATCAGATCCCAGTTGCATTTCTGGCAACCCGGGCCCTTGGGCCCAATAGGCAAGACAGCGTTAGCAAAAATTTTCATTTTACCCCATCTCTTACATTATTTGACAAACCTTGCAGTCATCCCGCCCCAATCATTTTTTAAAGAACTCGATTCCCTTTAATGTACACTCATCTGGGGCAGAAAATGCTGTTGTGCTGCCCTTAAGAAGTTTCAGCTGCTGGTAGATCTGGGAGGACTGGACACCCCCTCCTTCAACGCATACATTTTAGCACCTTTGGTTTTGCTTTGTTCGCCCTAAGTTGGCAGGGTATGCCCAGACGTGGGTCCCTTGCTCACTTTGCCACTGGATTCAAGCTAGCCTGGCTGATGACGGCTGATTAGCCAGAAACCCGTCCCAGGATGCTTGTTTCCGGTCCAGGAAAGACAGGGCTTGGCAGTTCGGGCTGGACTGTTCCCATGAGGCTCAGGGTCAGACTGATTTGCATATGGCCATGTCTGAACTGGGGTGGAGGAGTGAGCTAAAGAATGATGATGGATTAAACCCAGATCAGTTGACTGGGGGTGAGTGCTTGCAATGTTCAACACTCCGTCCATCATCCCCTTTGGTTGAGCTGCAATGGCTGTCGCACTGGACCGCTGGTCGTTACTTGGGTGAGATGAGCAAGGAACGTGGTGAGATGTGCCTGCCGGTATCAGCCATATAGGGTTTCCTAATTCCAAAGGTTTTGCCGCCGTCACCCGGGCCCTTGCAGGTGGCAGTGGCTCAGACATGCATGGTCCGAATACACCACCTCACACATGGGTACAGATACCTCCTTTTGGTCACACAGATGGTGGCCATCTAGTCTGGGAGAACTTCCAGTACCGAAGGCAAAAAATGCAGGTTTCATCTTTGTTGATAGCCTAACTTTCAAATACCAGATCCGTACCCTCACTTCAACCATCTTTTTCATCTTAACAATAATCAGGAGAATCCGCCCGTTCATCTCACTGGACACCCTAAAAACACTGGTGACAGCACTAGTCCTATCCAGATTAGACTACTGTAATGCTCCAATATATAGGTATTCAAACACAATACCTACATAAGTTACAGCACCACCAAAATGCGGCAGCCAGACTGTTGTTTGACATTACTAGATTCCAACCAGTCTTCCACCATCTGAGATCCCTGCACTGGCTTCCAGTCGACAAGAGGATCAAATTTAAATCTCTATGCCTCGCATACAAGGCACTGCATGGAGCTGGTACTCACTTTCTGAAGAAACATCTGAACTGGTATGTGCCTTCCAGAGGTCTACGGTCTGCACACAACAAACTACTACAAACACCCAGATTCAAAAAAGCTTGATGGGGTGGAAGAAGCTTCTTGTTAGGGACAGCTAAAACATGGAATTCACTCCCGGTCAGTATAAAGAACAACCCAACGCTGTTTTCTTTTAGGAAGTTATTAAAAACCTGACTCTTCACCAACTCACTCTGTTTTCTACTGTTTTCTTCGGACACCTTACTGGATTCAGTGGTTCCAGTGCCTAGACGCCCCAAGGCATTCGCGCGCTATATAAATGTACAAATCAAATCATGGGTTTCGGGTGTATGCCCTAGCGTCACCCCTGATCGGTATCCCCCGCTTCCTGGGTTTTTATTCACCCAGGAACTAGAGAGTGTTGTAATGGCTTTCTTTCCCTGTAATTACATTTGTCTATGTTCTTCACTCTGATGATGCTTAGTGTTCTGGAATGTCAGGACTAAGCCAGCTGTGGAATGTTAGTGAGCAGTGAGATGATTATCTTACTGACAGTTGGGTGGATGAGTTGTTATTACCCACTACTTTGAATAAACCTGTTTGGAAATCTACAACTAATCTCTCCATCTTCATTCATGACAAAGAAGTTACTTTTACAACACTGGCGACGACTGGGATTACCAACAACTCAACTCCAAGATCCAGCAGCGATTAACATTGAAAATTCAAGAAAGCCTCCCTGTGCCTTCAATTTTTCTAAATGGACAAGACTATCAAGTAAGATCTTTCCTTATCTCAAGCAACTTTAACCAATTTGATGAAGGTTTAAGCTTTGTTCTGGGAGCATGAGAATACAACGCGCATTCATCGTGTGAAGCTTAATTTTAGACTGAATGCCTGTGCGTTTCGAATAATAACTTTTCAAGCCTCAAGCCTCATTGCCTTTAACTTTCTCGGTGCAATGTCATGTGCCATAACTAGCTCAACTTGAGTTCGTAACTACTGACATCTGTGTGTTTTGGATGCCAACACTACAATCATCGCAATGCTTCTTATCACAGCGTGGTGTTTGACTTTGCCGTTTTTCTTACGGTGTGAATTTTTTATACATTTACTCTTCTACGATACAGGCATGATCTTTGCAGCGTCAGCGTGCCTCTTCGGGTTTGCCGGTTACATTATTTTTATTTGAATTAGGCTCACCTTGACACCTTGACACTCGCGCTGGCGTGCGCTACATTCTTCTTCGTGCCGATCGTTCCATCGTTCTTCCTCACGGGCGTGAGATGTAAAAGCATCATACAACGTCAGTGTCATCAGCTGGAACGCAACGTACAATACTACGTCTGTACCTCCATTTTGTTTTTTACTCGCATAACAACTTCGTCTGGCTGTCAACGTGGATTCCTTTTGTCTCCTAGCAACCAGTGCGCTTCTCTTTAATCGACGCTGACACGCACAGCGACAAGTGCGTCTCACTTGAATCGACGCTGACACGCACAGCGAAAATTAACTTACCCTGACTTTGTCGATTCAGCGCTGGCACGCACAGCTGAGTTATCAACTGCGTGTCCTTATTCTTTTAATCCTGGTGTTGCGCTGACACGCACAGCTGATATATGTAAAGCGTGTCTCTTTCAAATCAACAACAGCACAGCGTTGACACGTATTCCTTTAATGCTCGTACTACGCTTATTTTAGTCTCAAATTTTGTGCAGTATTTCCTTCTTTATTTTATATCATGACAACTACCTCTACTAGTTCTTAAGGTTTGTCTAGTTTTGCACATCTCTTCTATATTTTTCCTTCTTAACATGCAAAACGTCACTGCAGCGCCATTTTTTCTGCAATCTCCGGGTGACCCTCCCATTAAATGGTCCAAATGGAAGAAGGTTTTTGAGCGCTATGCTCGTGTCTGTGGTACCTCTTTAAGTGTGGAGAGGAAGACAGCTTTATTGATGCATTGTCTTGGGTCTGAGGGACAAGACGTCTTTGACCATTTACCTGATGTCCCTAGTAGTTCCAGTTCGGGTCTCAATGAGTATGAGCAATGTATTTATAAACTTGATGCTCACTACTTGCCAAAAGTCAGCACTATCTTAGAAAGATATCATTTTGGCAAGCGTATGCAAAAGGATGAAGAAAACATAGAGAATTATATAACAGAACTTAGACGCTTAGCTTCCAGTTGTAAGTTTGATGCACTAACGGATGAAAGAATACGAGACCAGTTTATGCTTGGTTGTGTATCTGAGAAAGTACGTGATGAACTCTGCATGAAAGATGAACCTTCTTTGGATGAAGTCCTAGTAGTCGCTAAGAGAATAGAACACTCTCTACAATGTGTAAAGGTGATCAAGAAGGATCTTAATTCTTAACAAAGATGTGTCGGTGATTAATACAAGTTCGGCGTCAAGGAAAGAAGCAGACAAGGGTGACTCTCACGCAAAGACACGAGTTAAAGATATGAGTGTAAATAAATCCAGTGAGAATCTTAACAGGGGTGGGAAGTGTTACAGATGCAATAGCACTTCACTTTGGGCAAATGATAAGTCGTGTCCTGCACTAAATGCTACATGTTCTCATTGTAAGAAGAAGGGTCACTTTGTAAGTGCCTGCAGGTTCAAAAATTTAAAGAAAAAAGTTAGCGAAGTCTCTGATGGCAACACATCAGATCAACATGATTTTGAGTGTGGACAAATTGTGGTCCAGGTTGGGGCCGAGGGGCCTCTTGATTTCATTTTAGTGGAGGGTCACAGAACTAAGGTCTTGTTTGACTCAGGAGCCAAGATTACTATCATTTCAAGCAAATTCTTTGATGATAATTTGTGCAAGAAAGTTAAACTATTAAAGCCAGACATTCGTCCAACTGCATATGGAGTTAAGGGGTTACTTTAATGGTCTAATTGAGTACGGTGAGCGTTTTGCTAGTGGGAAAGTTTATGTTTCAAAAAAAGGTGATAGCATCATCAGCTGGTGGCACCAAAAAGATCTTGGTGTCATGTTAGACCCGAACAGCAGTCCTCCTATCATTCTCAGAGAAAAAAGAAGTGTTGAGTCTGTGGTGGACAGTTCTTCACTACAAACTCTTTTGATAAGCCAATATCCACTGGTTTTTGGTGATAAACTAGGTTGCCTTAAGGGTTACTGTCATAAGATTAAACTTTTTCCTGGTTCAGCTCCTGTTTCCTGTAAAGTCAGAAATGTTCCGTTCACTGTCAAGGAAGACATGCTTAAGGAGTTAAATAAACTGAAGTCCAAGGGTATAATTGAGGAGGTTGAGGGTACATCTTGGCTTGCTCCGGTGGTGGCCGCAAGGAAACCTGACAATTCTTTGAGGCTCTGTGTTGACCTCAGACAACTCAATAAATGTGTTCAGGTAGATAAATATCCCTTACCTAACATATCTGAGCTGTTGAGCATGGTGGGTGGGGCAAAGATATTTAGTACAATTGACCTAACATCGGCGTACCATCAAATCTTACTTGACGAGTCCTCCAGAGATCTAACTGCCTTTATCACTCCGTTTGGGACATTTAGGTTTATTAGACTCCCATTTGGGCTGGTGTCTGCTGCCTCGGTTTTTCAACGTGTCATGGAATCCCTGGGGTTTGTGTGTACCAAGACGACATTTTGGTATATGGATCTACTGTTGCTGAACATGAAAGAAGGGTTAGGCAAGTGCTGGACAAGCTTACCTCTCACAATTTGACTGTAAAGAAGGAAAAGTGTAGGTTTGGTCTCAGCAAAATTGACTATCTAGGACACACTATAAGTACGGAAGGTGTAGTTCCAAAAGCTGATCTTGTAAATACCATTAGGGACCTTGTGGTTCCTTCTTCCAAGGAGGAACTCATGAGATTTTTAGGTATGGCTGAATACTATAATAAATTCATAAAGAATTTTGCTGAGGTCACGTTCAACATGAGAAATTTGTTAAGGAAAGGAGAGAAATTTAGTTGGGATAGTTTGTGTGACAAGGAATTTAATGACATAAAAATGAAATTACAGAATGCTCCTAATTTAAAGAATTTTGACCCCAGCAAGAGCTCTATTATATCTACTGATGCAAGTCTAAAAGGTATTGGTGCAGTCCTGTATCAAGGGGGTGTCCTGCCTGAGAATACCATCATGTTCATTTCTAGGTGTTTGAAAGGGGCTGAATGCCGCTATTCTGTAATTGAACGTGAAGCCCTTGCGATACACTGGGCTATTAAGAAATTAAAAAAGTTTTTGTGGGGCACCTCATTTGTTGTAAGAACTGATCACAAGCCTCTTTGTGAGGTATTAACTAAAAAAGGAATTGACTCTATATCTCCCAGAATTTCAAAATGGGTGGTTGGATTACAGGGGTTTAATTTCATTGTTAAACATGTTCCGGGGTCAGAGAATGTTGTTGCAGATACTCTTTCAAGGTTAGTTCCTGACGAGCAACAAGACAAATTAGATCAAAATTCAGATCCATCTTTTAGTCTTCCACAGGACTTTGTTTGTGGAGTGGATTATAAGGTGATTTCTCATGAGAGGTGGTTGGATGCTTGTAAGTGTGACAATACTATTCAAGAAGTCTCCAAATTAATCTGTGAGGGATGGCACCATAAAGATCAAGGCAGTGACTCAGTGAGAGATTTCTGGTTGGTTAAAGATCAACTTTCTAGTTGTGAGGGGTTGTTGTTGAGAGGTCACAAATTAGTACCCCCAGCTTCTTTAAGGAAAGAGGTCTTGGATTTGGCACATGAGGCACACTTAGGTATTTCTAAAACTAAGGAGAGGGTGCGTTCTAGCTATTGGTGGCCAGGTTTAGACACACAGATTGAACATTTAGTCAGAGAATGTGTCCAATGTGCTCTCAGCGAAAAGGTTTTGAAAACCAGGACACAGCCCATGGAAAAAAGAGTTCGTCCGCGTGGGCCCTGGAAGGATACTGCTCTTGATATTTTAGGGCCTATTCATGGAGATGGTTCTGACACGTTTGTTATAGTAGTCATGGATTTGTTTTCTAGGTGGCCAGAAGTAATTTTTGTCAAGAATATTAATTCTGGTACGGTTATTCGATGTTTAAAAGACATTATTGCCAGGGAAGGAATTCCTGAGACTTTACTTACAGACAATGGTGTGCAACTTGTTTCGAGTGAAATGGAGAGTTTTCTTGGTGATTGTGGCATTATTCACAAGAAATGTTCTTTGTATCACCCAGAATCCAATGGAACAGTGGAAAGATTCAACAGAGTCTTGAAGGAAACAGTGTCTTTAGCAAAGTCTAATGGTCTTAACTGGCAGGAGGAAGTTTTGAAAAGAGTGTGTGTGTATCGGTTTACCCCACATACTACTACAGGGAAGTCTCCTTTTCTTTTGTTTCGTGGAAGGGACCCTGTTACTTTTTTAGATCCACCATGGGTAAATAAATTTCTTTCTAGCAGATCTCGTGAGGTTGATTCTACATCATGGCAAGAACAGGAGGATTTGAAATGTTCTAAGAGTAAAGAACACTATGATGTTCGTCATGCTGTTAAGTCCACAAAGGTTAAGGTGGGTGATTGGGTTTGGATCAAGAGACCAGGCTCTGCTGTGTCTGGATCTAAATTCACCAAACCATTAAAGGTTGTCAAAGTGTTCAAGAATGCTATAAGAACTAGTGATCACAGGGTTTGGAATCTAGGTCGTGTTGCTGTATGCAATACTGATGTAACATCAAGTTTTCCTCACACTGCCACGGAAGGGGAAGGAGCTCCGGAGGTCTATATAAGGCCCAAGAGAAATTCTTGTCTTCCTTCCTATTTGAAGGACTATGTCACTTAATTAATGCCACATGATGTTAATGTGTTTATTGTTATGTGTTTTCTGTTAGTTGTAAAGGAGGGAGATATGTTGTAATGGCTTTCTTTCCCTGTAATTACATTTGTCTATGTTCTTCACTCTGATGATGCTTAGTGTTCTGGAATGTCAGGACTAAGCCAGCTGTGGAATGTTAGTGAGCAGTGAGATGATTATCTTACTGACAGTTGGGTGGATGAGTTGTTATTACCCACTACTTTGAATAAACCTGTTTGGAAATCTACAACTAATCTCTCCATCTTCATTCATTCGCGCGCTATATAAATGTACAAATCAAATCATGGGTTTCGGGTGTATGCCCTAGCGTCACCCCTGATCGGTATCCCCCGCTTCCTGGGTTTTTATTCACCCAGGAACTAGAGAGCCTGGATGGATCACTCGCTGCTCATGCTAGGGGACCTCAACTCTGATGGCCAGCTTCTCATGTTTGAACAGTTGACCACAGAGCACGACCTCCCACCGGGGCAGTTCTTATCCACAGACAACTTAGCATTATGTGCCATACCCTGTGGGACACTTCGGAGGAGGAACCCGCCACGCACCCAGTGCTGCAAGCCATGCTTACCATGTGTGACAGCCATCACCTTATCACCTGGCTATATAGAGCCACATGTGTACTAGCGGCTGTCCCTCTTGCAATGCTGCAGCAAAGGTGGGAGAATGATTTCAGAAGAGTGCTGCATGATAGGGGATGGGAACAAGCCAGTGGTGGCGAAGGAGAGTCGCCCCACTGCTCAAAAGGAAAAATAAAATGATAATTACACAACGTTATTATCATTTTATTTTTCCTATTACAGTCAGTGGCAGGGTGGGGTTGGTCAGAGCAAGAGGAGGAGTTGTTTGCACTCCCTAAGTGCTCATGACTGTGATGCACACTTTGCATGTTCCCCACTAGGCTGCATTACACAGCCTGGTGAGGAACATGCACGTGCTCCCTGTCCCCATCTGAGCGCCGAACCACGGCGGTCAGACCATTCACAATGCTCCATTGAAGCATTATGATTGGCTCAGGGGAGCCTGTGGGCCTGAGTGCTTCCTGCTGCCGGCTGGAACAGGAAGAAGGAAGATGAAGAGGGATTCTTGTGTTCCTCAAATACAGAATCTTGAATTTTGGCTCCCAGGTACTGGTGTGTTCCTCTCTGGGGCTCTCCTATGAGGATCATGTACCCACTTCCTTTTACATCTCCGTCAAAGGGTCAAGCAAACCAGTTCCAGTTCCTTCTGGTAAGGTTCTCAGACACTTGGGCTAGCTCAAGCAAAGCACCACTCAAGGTGGACAGAGGCTAAACGTAACAGGGATGTTATTTTTTGCAAGAAATAAGAATGAGAAACTCTGGCATCAATGAAATCAGCTATTCTCCATCTCTGCTTTAAATAAATGCTGTGATACCTGGTAAGAAGTCCAAACTATCTGTGGTTTTTACAGAGATGAATAACGAAGGCAGCTGTAGTTTCACACAAACACAAAAAGATGCATTAGACATCTATGCCAATAACAGAACACTGCTGATGACCCTAACATTTGGAAAGTAATCAATTGGAAAATACATGCTGTACTCACTGATGCTATCCAGGGAGATTACAATTTATCCATGGATGGGATTTCAGACAAATGTTTGTGTTTTTCATATTCTGTCCGAACATATCACATAAATGCAGGCAAAACTCAGTAAAAACCCCAACCCAAAAGATGCCTGGCACATACAACATCTAGGCAGATTTTACCTTTTTTTCATATCCACATCCCTGCTATTCGAGGATAGACCTAATTCACAATGATTACCCCCATCTAGCTCTTGTAGAGAATCCATCAACGAAACTGATTCTGGTTTCTGATTAGGCATATATCTATCTGACATACATAAGCAACACTACCAGATCCCGGAGAATGACTGTGACATCCCACAGGACGAAAATTAATGGGCCTTCGATGTCATTTCTCAATTTCATAATAAAAATAAAGACATTCTTATTATTACTACAAATCATAATTTTGGACTATGCTTTCTTCTGAGTAAATATGCTTCTTCTGTTATCCTCCTTAAAATCAATAAAAATGAGCAGTCTTCAGGGAAAAAGGAAGTTTTAGCTAGTGTGTACAACAGGAGCAGACTGCAATTCCATTAACATAATATTTGACTGTGTACCCAAGTTCTAGGCTTCAGAGAAACATGAAGCGTACCAAAGGAGGAGAAGCAGCGGAACAAAGCACTAAATAGGTTGTAGCAGGGACTGACCTTTGACAAATGTGTGACTACAAGGCCTCTCCCTCAAGCCCCCTAGGGAGCTGACGCCCTGTTAATGTAGGGTAACTCCTCTTAAAAAACAGCGGCAAGTATTAGACTTGTTCTAACAAAATTATTTAATGTGCCACATGCAAATTGCATACCTATAGTGCACTCAAGTGACCTCATCGCATCCAACGCTGACGAATGCCCAGGACCATTTTCTGTGCCACTAGAGAGGGCTGAAACATGTTGGCGTGTAGTTTAGGGTCATAGGACTATCACATCCTAAAAACCCTACTATAGTGTTTTTACCTTCCCTCCCACTCCACCAATAAAGGATACTTTAAGAGTGGGTGAGGAATTTTATCTTTAAAGTTATGCCCCGTACGACTTTTCATAAGTGCTCCCAGAAACATGGTTGAGCCCACCCGACCTTTAGGAGTTGGGGTTAGCCCGATGAGGAAGCATGTCACTATTAGAGTGAGTGAGTGCTATATTAAGAAAAGGGTTTCTTCCCCTTCCCACCCACAATAATGGGTTAGTTATAGATTGGACATAGGAACTCTAGGTGTCAGTTTCACTGAAGAGAGAACCACTATATAATAAATCAACTCCTCTCTTGTTCCCTTTACCTTTAGAAAAAAACGCTCTGTGTGTTTTTTTAGAAGGGACACTTAATGACTTTTGGGTAGGTTTCAGAAAAACAAGAAGATTGTGAGACTCTGTGTATGCAGGGGCCAGAAACAAGAAGAGACTGACAGAAGAGGTGCAGGCTTCGGAAACAGGGTGCAGTGAGCCCGACACAGTACATGCCTGTGTACACGAGCAGAAGGTCTCAGAGAAACAGTGTATACAGAGAGATTCTTCATCGGAGGCAGACTTCCGAGGAAGAGGCAGGGTGTTTGGGAAACAGCATGTGACTGTGCATCTCAGAAGCAGGCTTCAAGACACTAGAACAATGTGTTCCTCTCCTCAAAAGAAGCAGGATTTGTGTGTCCATGTGTATGTACCACATGAGCAACCTACCTGTAGGCAAAGAGAAAGACTCATGCGAAGGCTGCAGGTAGAGAGACACTATATGCGCCAGGGAACACTTTAAGAATTCAGTTTTTCACTGTACGGCAGGAGCTGCTGGACCTAGAGAGACGGACCAGATGTGCTGGAGCAGCCAGCGCGAGACAGGCAGGAGTACTAATATATGCCGCAGTGTGCGGCCAGGGGAAGGCTCCAGTGAGGCACCCCGTAGGGATAATCACAATTACACCCAACTTAGCCTTTGGGTTATTTACCTCTGTGAGTTAACACAGGTCAGCAAATGACGCCGACACATTCATTTACAAATTCATTCTTAAGACAGAAATTATGAGGAATCCAAGAAGCATAACTAGTTGCTAATCAAACTTAATTAGAGCTGTACGTGACCGGGAAATTTATCTCAAGAGAGAACGTTATTCGAGTAGAAAATAAGTGAATAGGAGGATGTGCTTGATTGAGAAAGAGTGAGAGAGGAGAGATGGGAAGGAAAGAGGCAGAGGAGAGATGGGAAGGAAAGAGGCAGGAGAGAGCATGGAAGAGCAGGGGATAAAGAGACGGTGCTCAAATTAAAGAGTAGTGCTGGTGCACTTCCTTTACCTATGTTACTGGCCCGAACCCCTGTAGACTGATGCATTGCATGCCCTGTGCTTTAACCTTCAGGACTAGCTGGCATTGTTTAGGCATGGATGGACTGTAGCCATTCACTCAAATCACTGGTTATTAAAACGTTTCAAATGTTCAATAAAGATTGTCAGAGGTCCTGTGATTTAATCGGAGACAATGAGATCAAAGGCGGAGGAACGATACAGCCACACTTATGACTTTGGTGAAATCCCCCCTTATCAATTCTTTCAGTGCACATCATCTTAGATTCAGAGGGGAGGAGGTTCCACAGAAATGCCCCAGTCGTCCTTTTCTTCAGACAGAACGTCTTTACTTATTGACGGATTCCAGCTATTGCTCAACAAAATAAATGAAAAGAGTAGCAATAGCTCTAGGTACAGTGGCAACCCCACAAGCATGTATGCGGAGTTATTGATAAAGCTGCAAGGAGAATACTTTCACCCTCATTTACCAACTTTTCTAATTTCTCTAGACTTCCTCACGATGCATAGGCGAGTCCAAGTAGAGAAGCTTTCTTTCTCCTTTAGCAGAGTCTCATCCATTTGTTTACTGTTAAACACCTGGGGGCATACTTACAAGGGCCATATCTACGCTTGTTTGGCTTTTAAAGCCAAAAAAACGGAGATAAAAATATCGCCCTATTTACAAGAGGGTGCTAACATGCATTAGCGCATGTTAGCACCCTTTTTTCCGATGCCTCCCTTTGCATCTCTAATGAGATGCAAAGTGGCCGTCACTGGGCAGTACAACCTTGTAAATATCGCTGATGTGCACATCGCAATATTTACAAGGTGGCCCACGCATTTTAGCATACGTTAGTTTTGGGCGAAAACCGCTGTTTTCGCCAAAAACTAACGTCTGCTAATATCATGACTAACCCATACCTAACATGGGGGGTGGATTCTTTTGTTACGACCACATGGTCGTATCAACAAGCATATCGCCGTTTTGCAGGGAACATCACTGGAAAACCAGCGATGTTCCCTGCAAAACGGCGATTACCCCTCTATTGCTGGAATTTATATCGCCATTGCGCTATGCGTTATAAATACAGCGCAAGCATGGCGATAAATTCCAGCGATAGACAGCGATAAATATAAAAGCGCTAAGCGCGCTTTGCGATATTTATAGCCGTCTGTTGTAAATATGCCCCCTGGTTTTAGGGATTCCCTGTATCCATATAAAGCCAGTGTCATTGCCAGTCGTAGTAGATATCACATTTTATTCCGGGCCAAAAGCAGACATAGAGGGCTACCCTCACACGATGGCCCCAGGATGAATGCAGAGTACGGGCAACAAGAACAAAGGACAGCTTCCAAGGCCATTTCATACTCATTCCTAACAGCAATTCCTAATGAGTCACAAAACACCTTTTAGAATTCGGCTAGCCAATGCCCAATCACAAAAAATATTTTGTGAATACTAAAATGACAATGTGCAATCTCTTTTTCACCTCACATAGCTGCACTAACCTCACTAACCTCAGGCAATGTCAGGTCTCTTAAGTTTCGTTAACACAAGGGGCACTGTTCCTGTATGCGGGGTGCAAAAGTCACTCACGCATGAGGGTGCAATTAGTCACCCGTGCAATGAAAGAAAAGGGTGTGGGGATAGAAGAAAGAAATTAAGATATCCTAGGTAAAAATGGGGGCCCATTCATGAAGTGGAACTACCACTTGTACTCTGTTGCCCTCACACACCCCAAGGGGTGTCATGCTTCATCATCGGGCTGTTGCTCCTCGTGGTGCCGGCGCTGCAATTCCCCACGGGTCCCCCGAAGGGTCTCTTTATCGGAGATCTTTTTAGGCCTGCCGGATGGTGCATGTGGGTGTGTGGGGTATGGGTCCAATTGAGGGTGAAAGAGGTGCGTGCAAAGTAGTGAGATATTTAATAAAGGGTAGACATGCAGCAAATGTATGGATAGTAAACCCTTGGCAGATTGCCTGCTAATTAAAAACTTGCCCCGGAAAACACTATGTCCGGGTGTCAAAAGGTCATAGGTCGACATGTTTCGCGCCTGTGTCGCCTTAAGGGTCGTTGGCGCTTCTTCAGGACCAGAGCAATGATATATAAAGTGCACGTGATAAAAATTCCAAAACCCTCTAAATCAAAAAAGGGGCGAGCAGTAACCTGATTACCATTAGTACGGTTACAGCTGCATGGTGAAAGAACGCTCCTGATAAGAACCATTAGTACGGTTACAGCTGCATGGTGAAAGAACGCTCCTGATAAGAACCATTAGTACGGTTACAGCTGCATGGTGAAAGAACGCTCCTGATAAGAACCCCAAACCATGAGGCCTCAGTTTTGTCCAATCTTAAATTAGGGTCATCGCTGTTGTTCAGATCGGGGATCGCTGGTGAACTGTATCCCAGGACAAACCCAAAGCTGAGAGGTCCTAAAACTGCAGCAAAAGTGGCCAAGAAAAGCTTCGTATTTTTAACTTTGTTGAGGTAGCGGTCTTCTTGGATATTGGAATTCCCCTAGCCAAAAACAGAGCTCTGTTTTTGGCTAGGGGAATTCATATAAAACTTTTTTGGCAGCGGAGCGGTGACATAGGCATGGGCTGTTGCCCCCACTCTGCTGCCAGCGCTTGGTGGCATCTGCCACAAATTGGCTTTTACCCTTAAGCTTCAGGACTCCGCATCAGTTGTTTAAAGCCAGTGTGCATCTAGCCTTGCAAGGTTTGTTTAGCGGAGAAAAATGGCCCCAGAGGACTCCCAGCCTCTTCTGGGGCGATGGATACCACGAGATGACTCAACACCGATAAATATCCAAGAAGACCGCTACCTCAACAAAGTTAAAAATACGAAGCTTTTCTTGGCCACTTTTGCTGCAGTTTTAGGACCTCTCAGCTTTGGGTTTGTCCTGGGATACAGTTCACCAGCGATCCCCGATCTGAACAACAGCGATGACCCTAATTTAAGATTGGACAAAACTGAGGCCTCATGGTTTGGGGTTCTTATCAGGAGCGTTCTTTCACCATGCAGCTGTAACCGTACTAATGGTTCTTATCAGGAGCGTTCTTTCACCATGCAGCTGTAAGCATACTAATGGTTCTTATCAGGAGCGTTCTTTCACCATGCAGCTGTAACCGTACTAATGGTAATCAGGTTACTGCTCGCCCCTTTTTTGATTTAGAGGGTTTTGGAATTTTTATCACGTGCACTTTATATATCATTGCTCTGGTCCTGAAGAAGCGCCAACGACCCTTAAGGCGACACAGGCGCGAAACATGTCGACCTATGACCTTTTGACACCCGGACATAGTGTTTTCCGGGGCAAGTTTTTAATTAGCAGGCAATCTGCCAAGGGTTTACTATCCATACATTTGCTGCATGTCTACCCTTTATTAAATATCTCACTACTTTGCACGTACCTCTTTCACCCTCAATTGGACCCATACCCCACACACCCACATGCACCATCCGGCAGGCCTAAAAAGATCTCCGATAAAGAGACCCTTCGGGGGACCCGTGGGGAATTGCAGCGCCGGGCCCCACGAGGAGCAACAGCCCGATGATGAAGCATGACACCCCTTGGGGTGTGTGAGGGCAACAGAGTACAAGTGGTAGTTCCACTTCATGAATGGGCCCCCATTTTTACCTAGGATATCTTAATTTCTTTCTTCTATCCCCACACCCTTTTCTTTCATTGCACGGGTGACTAATTGCACCCTCATGCGTGAGTGACTTTTGCACCCCGCATACAGGAACAGTGCCCCTTGTGTTAACGAAACTTAAGTATTTGGAGCATGGACACTGGACCTTTATTAGCTCCTTGGCCCCCCCCTCTTTTGATATGTTTAATGTCAGGTCTCTCCAACATTTGGAGTTTCTAACCAGCAATGGAAAAAGATAGAAAAGCTAACAGGATGTGAGTTTGTGGTATATTATAAAATGCTAAGAGCAGAATTAAAAATAATAAAATGCGCTTAGAAAAGAAAAATACGTAGACCTTGATTTAGAGTGTGGCTGCTGCAAAGTCTGCCAGGCAGTCACGTCATCCTTGCCAGGTAAACAGGGATCTTGCTGCCTTTGGTGCGCCACCACTGAGGCAGATTCAATGTGGTCAGTTGAGCTATGCAGGCAGGCTCCATGTTTGATGCACACACTTGGCAAAGTTTTTTTTGTTCTTTCAAGAATAATCTCCCAACGCAGAACAGGGCGGGGTGGCCATCACTATGACCTCACAGCCCTATGATGGACAGGTCAAGGGGTTTCCAAAACGAAGCCAAGAATTCTGCACAGCTCCCGCTCCATGGCTACCAAACTCGTTGGGTATCTGACCTGGCTGCTGACATCTCCCCAGAGGAATGGGATCGCTTGCGGAAAGACATCCCTAAGGTATACCGTAGTATCCCCCAACTCGAATCTGCCTATAAATTGATGACGCAATGGTATTACACTCCTGCTCGCCTCCACCAGATGTTCCCGAACACGCCTCCGATCTGCTGGCGTTGCCGGACTGACAGAGGGGACTTCTTGCACATATGGTGGTCTTGCTCGGAACTCACTATGTTCTGGAAAGGGGTCCTCAGCCATATTAAAGAGGTGGTGGGTTTTCCGATTCCTGCCACCCCGCCTCTGACGCTCCTGGGCATTCGGCCTGGCACGCTGAAGGCCATGATTATGGCACACTGGCATCTCATCCTTCACTTATTAGGAGCAGCGCGACAAACCATTGCCACCTGCTGGAAGCGGCCCCACGCTCCACCTATTGCAGCCTGGTTTCTTCTGCTGTGGGATATCCTTTCTTTAGAATTGCTTACTGCCCGCCTCACTCATGCTGACACACGCTTTGACCGCATCTGCCGCCCACTTATACACCACCTTTCCAAAACCGAACATTCCTGTGCGATGCCCCATAGATTGCGGGTTCTACAACTGTTTGATGATCCTTTGCTTCCTTTCTCTCATGGCAGAAGACCAGCCTCCCCAATTTGACCTGCCTGGCCTGCTGAGTATACCCCTCAGGCCTTACAAGTGCCCCTCCCCCCACATTAGGCCTTAGCCTCCCCTCTCCTCCGCCTCTTTCAGGCGCATCCGCTTCTGTCCTTTCTTCCTTTCCTATTCCCACTTTCTTCTAACTTCTTCTTTTGCTTTTCTTTGTCTTTTCTTTCTATCTCTCTTTTTTTGTTATATGTTGGTTCATATGTCATTTGATGCAAGGTGTATTGGAGCCGTCGCACTTCGACCTACAATGTTCATGTTGGCCGGGTGTCTTGCTTCAACCGTACTTCGTTAGCCTTGACCAACTGCTCGATCCCTGTTTGCAAGGGTTTAGTGTCGATTGTTCACTTGGTCCCACTGTCTGGCGCCCCCTGCAATTGCTCCTTAACCTTTGCAACAGATGTAATATCCTATTTGTTTGTCTTCAATAAACAGATATTAAACAAAACGAAGCCAGCTGTTTCCACAGTTAGAAACCTAGCTCTCCTTACAACTCTAAAAAGAGCAGAGGAACTGCAATTCTGGAGGGGCAGAAACATCACCGATTTACGGTGGTGCTCCCACTTTATCAAACTTTATATGACCCTCCCAGAGATAGAAAAACTATTTACTATAACGTTTATTTTCAGCATGAAACGGAGAATATTGATTGTAGGTAAAATGCAATAAAAGGAATAAAGTATCTTAAACAAAAATAAAAATATATTTTTTCCGTACTGCCTAGATTTCACAAGTTAAAAGACTATACATGTTGAGGATGAAGAGATGCTTTTAGGTGAAAAGCAGTTTATAGTTTTCTGTCCTCTAAGTTCACAAGGGCATTTATACAATACTTCTCAACTGTGAGTAGGAAATGGCCTTTTAAAGGATAATTGTTTAGAAAAGTTTCCCCACAAGAAAAGATAGCACTAGTGGTGGTGCAGCAGTAAACGCATAATTCAGATATACAATTTACATATGTAATTGATTTAAAGAGGCTGTGTTTAACTATAAAGTAATGGAGCACAATATAATAAATGGTCGTTAATTGGTTATATAATAGGTGCCCATAACAAGAGTAGGTCATAGGAGAGAAGGGAGGGTTGTGGCCAGTGGTATGATATTAGTGTGCAGTCAGATACAAAGAGTCTGTATTTCTTCATAGAATGTGATTGTCTGATCTGATGGGAGAATGCTTGCTGTCTGGTTTTCGCCTTCAAGCATCTCTTAGTCTTTAGTCTGGAAATGTTGCTCCGGCTGGAATTGTAGGTGATGCAGGAGATTCTGTTACCAGAGGATAGGTAAAGTGGAACCTTCATAAGGATAATTTTCAAATGATGCAGCATATCTTGGAGGTGACGTCCTTGGAGTTCTCTGAGAGTGACTGAGATTTTGTCAAACCTTTGGCGGTCCATGATCTCATGGGCTGTTACATGTAGAACGCATTTAAGAGGATATGGTAATGTAGGATTCCATCATTTTTGTCAGCAAGGCATTGCTTCCATCAAGATGCAAGAGGACCACAGTGTGTTCATCATTCTGAAATCTTAAATTTTTTTAATCCCACTTTTTAGGTATCTTTGATCGTATTTTTCCCATTGATTTTTGCCTCGATGTTTAATTTCCAATTTAATCACGTTACGTCTGAAAAATAGGGGTTATCCAAAGTTTGTGAATTTGGGATTATGACGTTTTTCTTAAAACGTTGCCAAATTCATCACGAGTCACAAGCAGCAGAAGCTCCACATTTATGCTTTATCACACGAAAAGTGCCCATTATTGCATCAGAGGAGAGTGCATAAGCAGTGGCGGCCGCCACAAATAAAGGGTGGTGGAGGGGAAGCGCAAGGAGGGGGGTCGCACAGGGGGAGGGGGGTTAGAAAGAAATAATCGATTTTAAACAAAAATAACTTACCTTCAGCTGCCCGCTGCCGCCAGCGTCGCACCGCCTCTCCTCTTCTTCCTGGGTCCCAGCAGGCACTGGGACAGGCTCCCATCCAATCCCTGTGCTGGTAAGCAGCACGGGGATTGGCCTGAATATGAAGAGAAGTGTGGTGACTGCCGCTATCTTTGCAACTGGACCTGATTGAGGTAACAGTTCTATCTAGGCCTTCCTCATTGACAGTTATATTAACTGCAATAACTGCAGAATGCAGCTGCACCCCTATTCATTAAGGCATGCAATCAGCAGTACATCTCACAATCCAGGAGGCTGGTGCACTGCAAATTCCAATTTAAAGAATTTTGCAACATGCACAAGTTTCTCCTTGACACTGGCTCTATTTTCTTACCAGAATCTGTAAGCATCGCTTGACCACTCATTACTTTCTCTCAGCTTCTGACTACTTGTCAAAATTGTGAAATATGAGGACGGAATTTGACAGGCTCCAAAATGGCTACCTTCTTCTGCAGCTTCACAGCAGTTCCATTAATTGAGCCATAGTCTGTTGTGGGAGGTTGCAGCAGAAGATGTAACCTTGACTCTGGGTCCAAGATGTTGGCAGCAGCCCCACAGGATGGATCTCTTCATGCAGATTCTGTTCTGTTCTTCTACTCTTGGCTGAGCTCAGTGGCACCAGGAGGACAACATGGCACTGCCATAGTAAGGAGACTGCCAGGTAAAGAGATCAGAATAAACAATAGAAAACCTGGAGGCTCTATTTGCCCTTCCCCATAAGAACCCAATATAGTAGAATCTGTGCAGCAATTAATTCAGGTCACACCTGCTACAAGGGTAGGAGCAGGGGAGAGAGATTGTGGCATGCTACCCTCCCTCCCTCCCCCCCCCCCCACTGTCTGCTGATTGTGGACCAGTCCATGAACGAGCACATAAAAGGCGATTACGAAAGTGTTCACTGACAAGGTGTTGCCATCTTAGGAGTATACACAGAGGGTTATAAAGACATTTTCCCTACCATCATTGAGAGACATGGAGAAACAAGGGGAGGTTACAGGTCTTCATGGAAAGGTAGATTTGTGGTGGCAATGTTGGGTGAGTTGGGAAATCCCACACAATAAGCCCTAATAACTAGAATTGCAGTGAGCAAGCAGCCCTGCAAAGTGAGACCATCAAAGATGCACATTTTACAAGATCTGAGCATTCTATCTTACTTATAGATAAGACGTACAAGTAGTTAAAAAGGAGCTGCTTACTTTGAGGGCAGAAACCTTCCTCTGGTTTCCAGCCAGACTACAAGTCCGAGACAACAGGAAGCCATTTCTTTCCAATCCTGGGACAGTAGGAGAATGTTTGCAGGTTTAGAAAGACTCTAGAGAGTGAGTGATATACGGGAACAATGCCTAAGACAACCTCATGTATCTTACCCTGTTCCGTGGTTGTTTTGAAGCTGCTTCCAATCACTGGCCAGATTCTGGCTAGGACGATTAAGTTAATAGTTGAGTCCTGCTTATGAGTTCAGACACTGATATATAACAGTGATGGTAATTGGAGTCATATGTGCTTGTGATCCAGGACATTGTCTATTCCATCCGACACACACAATGCCCTGAGCCTTTGTATTTGAATAAGCTGTACAAATGGGATATCAGCTCCGCGTGCTCTCAGGCCTCATCGGAGTCTTGCTGAAGTATTGAAAGGAAACATGGGAAAGGTCGAGAGTTAAGAAGACCTTATGAAAAACGACTTGTTACCTGGCTATAAGAAACGTTCTTATTTTATATCACACAAGTCAAGAAGCAGGTCAATGGTAGTGTGTCATTTTGGCGGCATCAGTATCCATCAATGTATATGCAAACATCACCAATAGTGTTTCGTCTGTTGTGTTCCATTCCTCTAGTCTTAAAACTTTCAGTTCAGTTAGGCACATTCAATAGGATCATTGCAGCGAATATGTTAAAGGAAAACAAACAAATTGTTGCAGGGCAATTATCAAAAATATTTACAGTGCAAAAGGCTTTTAAAATATTGGCTGCTCCAGAAAAAAAAGAAGCATTGGCAAAGTCAATAGGTCTCGCCTATGCAAGAGCTATTTTTTGGCATGGCTAATGTCTTTTAGACTGTATCTGGCCTGCAATCCATCGTGCTCAGCCTGTACTTGTGACTGTGTCCTGGTCCATTGGGACCTGATAACTATAGTTGGCGCTTTATACTTCTAGGCACTATTTTCACTTACATATTTTAAATTACATATCTCCGGTTCTACTGATTGGATTTTTATTGTTTTGATCTCAAATAATTTATTACATGTTACTCTACTTTCCTACGTTGATGTGGTATTTTCTTGTATTGTGTTTTCACTTTATTACTGTTTGAAGTGCTGATAAATGCTTTACACATTGCTCCTAAGTTAAACCTGACTGCCTTGTGCCAAGCTACGACAGGGTAAAGAACATGTTAATTTGGGGTTACCTGTGACTTCACACTGACAGGAATAATGGTTACTGCTTGTGAAGGGTTCCCTCCCTTAACCAATAACCTAATTTCCTATATTGGTGTTCAGCAGTGAGGATTAGGACTTGAGTTTGTGCAGCCATATAGTGATTTTTTGTTACACTAAAATCCCAGACATATAATGTAAGAACATTTTGAGTTTCTTTTAAATTTTCCTTGATTGGCCTTTTTGCTTTTTTCCAATTTCACTCTCATTCTACTTGACTGTATGTGACAAATCTGCAGAAATGGAATTCAAGCTCAAACTGGAGAGCTACACAGTGGCTGAGCTCACAAAGTTCTGTAAGAAAGGGGGACTTCCAACCAAAAAGGGCACCAAAATGTTGGTGCTTCAGTAAGCCCTGAAGGCCTTGGCGGAGGTTCAGCAGTTGCTGACAGCAACAGAGCACCACCTGGGAGGGGTAGCCGCCAGGGGCACCTTTACAGCTTAGTTTTCTGGGGGTACCACTCCAAGCGGTTGATATCGGTGGACCAGATGGAGGGGCAGGGGGAGGAAGGGCTTGTCCCTGACACCTGTTCAGCCTCAGGGTACAGACCTGGGCTGAAAAGCCAGTCTCGGCATACCACCCCTAAACTGGTGGGCGGTATAGTGGAAGTAGGGTGCCTATCACCCGGGGCTGTTGCCCCCCACTCTGAGAAACCTCAGAGGACAGAGAATACTCAGGAGGCCAAGGGAACTCCTGGCAAGCCCCAAGACTGGAACAGAGGGCTACCCAATGTCCCCACTAGAAGTTTCCACCTGGCAGTGCATGGTTCGGGCCTGGCTATTGACAGCTGTCAGTGGCCTCTGTTGGTTGCTGACCTTATGAGCAGAATTTTCCTTGGGTTGGGGTTAGAAGTCTAGTCCCAGGAGAGGGATGGGCAACATCACTTTGTTGGCCATGGTGGTACTGTCTGCCTACAAGGATGCATCTGCGAGCAAGTTAAGGCTTGGAGCTGAACCGATGGGACTTAAGGTATTTTGTTCAGCAGGCCTAACTCAGTCCCTTTATCAGGCCTGCGCTCCACTGTGGTTGGCCTAAAGTTGAGACTTTGTCCCGGTCCAGCGCAACTAGATAACCACAGTTGGAGCTTTATGATTCTAGGCACTATTTTCACTTAAATCTTTAAAATTGCTTATCTACGGTTCAACTTATTGGATCTTTGTCATTTTGATCTCAAATAATGTATTACATTTTGCTCTATTTTTCTAAATTGCTGTGGAATTTTTCTTGTTTTGTGTTTTTACTTCATTACTTATCGAAGTGCTGCATAAATACTTTATACGTTGCCTCTAAATTAAGCCTTGCTTTGTGCAAAGCTGCCAGAGGTGTTAGTACAGGTTAGTTTGGGGTTGCTTGTGACTTCAACCTGACAAGAAATATGGCTGTTGTTTTTGAAGGATTTCACCCCCCCTCCTTACACAGTAACCCAATTTCCTTGAGTACCATTCTCATAGAAAATATCCACATTTCAGACAAATTTACAAATATTCAGTTTTTAGCAGTAAATAGCATCAATAGAGCAATCATTAGGAGTGAGATCAGTTTATCTCATATTATCCAAATGTTAAGCTCAGTGGACAACATCAAATAAAACTAAAAAACGAATTACGGACTCCAATCAGTAAGGCGACCTTTATGACACCTTTTAGGGCCTTCCAGACTGGCAACAATTATGTTCGATATAGCTGACAATTAGCTTTATCTTATTTATGAATGATTACATAATGCCACTGTGCCATATTGACAGTCATTCTAATGTTAAAAAAAGTAGAAGATTTCAAGGTAGTTTTTAAAACAGTGCACTAGTACTAAGTCTGATGAGAATGAAGGAACTTCACTAGCACTGTGAAGTTCAGAAAATGAGCTGTTCTTTCGATCACAAATTTTTATATGTGGGAAAACAAAAGATTTAATTTCTTCAAATCAGATGTTGGGTTGGGGGATGTCAATTTTCACCTACCACAAGATAAAAAAACTGCCAAGGGATCTTTTAAAAACGTATGGAGAGATTCATAATGTTACATAACAAGTCAAAGAACCTGAACAATTTGTAGACTTCTTCACCGAAGAACCTTTGGAGCAGTTGTTAAGGTTGAGAAATGAATCCTGTAACTTTGATCAGTGAGACGATATGATCCAGCAAAGCATCTTGCCTACTGATCCCTTGTAAGATCATGAAAGATGTTTCCCAATTCCTCTGCAAAATGCTGGAGGAGGTGCCAGAACCAAGGGAACAAAATGCATATTAGGAGGAGACCTCAGAATGTGATATTCGGGAAAGGGTATTGAGCACTATTAGGGGAAACTAGGGTTATCCAGTTAAGGCCTCTCCAGGTCTTATACCATTGGCCTGTCAGTACCAACTTTGTAACATATGGCTCATACAGATAGGACATTGCTGTGGCACTAAATGATGACTCCCACACATACAATGTTGGTTGCCTGGAAAAAGACAGGGGTTCGAACTTCAACTCATTGGCACTGCATTTTTGGGGATATTGTAAGCCGTAGAACACAAAAAAGAAGCCATTTCCCGTGGCTGGTAAATGTTTACATACACCTAGAAACCAATCTTAAACTACATTTCGTGGGTAGGGCTGGGCGATTAATTCTGCTCTGACGGCAGAGTTTGCGGAGTTTTGCTTGCCCAGTCCCGGCAAAACTCCACCACGAAGCAGAGTCTTTTCTCACACGTAGCTCACCAACGTTAAGTTGGCAAGAGAGAATTTGCATCACCTAGCACAATTTTCGGGCAATAGAACACCTCCCGGAGAGACTTCTCAATGCAGGAGGTCATAGCAGGTCGCGACCCCTTGAATTGAGAGAGCTGCCGCTAGAGTAGAAACTCTACTCAAACGGCAGAAAGAAGCAGCACCCTCTAGTGCGCAGCGTAGTGCCGTTTGTGCTGATTGTACAGCGCAGAACAAGCTCCTGGTGCTAAAAAATGAGCACGTGCAGCGTGACATGCCGAATTCCGCCCGCTCACGGAACTACGCAGAATCTTGTGGAGTTTTTATAGTGAAACTCTGAGAGTTCAGACCACCCTAGTCATGGGGAATGAATGCATTACCATTGTCAGCAAAGGTGAGAGCCTTGATAGTTTATTTGTAGTTGCCATGAAGCTGGTGCATTCGGAAAGAGAAGAGAGGGAGGCATTTGGAAACTAAGTTACAAGTAACCTTTCTGAATGTGGATGACCCTGACTATGTAGGTGGAAGACCGAACATACAATTAGGTAATGAAGGGAAGTGCTTCAGTCTGGAATTTGTGATGCATTATGTATTAACTTCAGCTTTCTGTAAACATGGATTTATGCTAATGTAGCGCAATGCATTAAATGCAAAACATTTAAAAAATATTTTAATTCAGTTGAAATACAAACATATAAACTAGATCAATCCCTTAATCAATCAAAATAATCAAATTAGTTAACACTGAAATACATAAACAGTACAAACTTTTCAACAGAATGTATAGTTTTCATGTACATACATAAATCTTTTGCTCATCCATTCTTCAACAGTGAGTTCCTGTTATTGGCATCAAAGGAGAATGTTTTTGTGAGCTTGTTAAAATGACACCTCTAGTCTACTTCGGGCCCATGAAGGTGCTGAGAAAAACATCAGAAAGATTTATGCAGGCATGGTTTATGCTTTAATATGTAGGCAGATACTTCAACAGTTAACAAAAATAGGAACAACTACAGGGTGATGTCATATATTGATAAATTTTAATAACAATTCCAAAGTAATCCTCCGCCTTTGCAATGTCGTGAAGCTGAATTATATGTTCTTACATGGATTCTTAGGTGGTTTGATAAACGAAAGACTTTGCACACAGCTACATATGACCGCATTCAAATAATGAAACGTATTTTAATTCTTCTCGCTCCTGTTAAAGTTGAAGTAAATAAAAAAAGTCTCTAACCTACTAGCAGTTTGTACCCTAAGCAGTCATGTTATAATTTGACTTTGGCTTCTCTCTGTTGGAAGACTATGAATATGTTTTTGAAAACTCTTCCCAAAATCAGCCTCGGAAGTGCCACACAGAAAAAAGAAAATGGATTTATTTAAAATAACCAAGGTTCATCTTGTTGATAGGAGTTCAAGTACAAGGTTTCTCTTCAGTAGTGATGAGGTGTTCTGTCAGGAGTGAATTCGCTAATGCACTGGAACCCAATCAGTGCTATGCTGACCCTCTACACATCCCAAGTTCTGCCACAGGAATTTGAGGGGTGGGCATTAAGGAGAGGTCTGGGGCACTAAATTTGTTTACAAGTGTACAGCCAAGGTACAAATCAATGTTAGTTCAGGCCAAGGCCTCGTTACGAATTGCTCAGAAAATTATCCCAGATATACCTCCCTCTCGTGTTAACAATACTGGGGTACCAGTAACTCTGGTAAAGGGGTAAAAGCCAGTCCATTATGAATTGGACTCTGGGGCCCATGAAGAATTTAGAAGCTATTATAGAATGAGTAATTCCTGATTAGATTTCTGGTAACTGCTCATTTTCACACAGTTTCACACAGAGAATACTGCTATTTTCAGCAGCCGAGATCTCCATGTGAAAGAGAAAAACGTGCATGGAGCCGGTAACTGACGATAGAAGCCCCAGCAAAATTAAGAGGCAATTCGTATGGAGTCCTAAATAATAATTAAAATATATATATATTTGCATAACAACAACAATGACGAGAAAATAATCAAACTGTAAGATGAATATCTAACGTGTGCTTGCTTTTATGTAAAAAGAAGAAATACTTCTGGAACCCCCTGTAGTGGTAGTTTGCAAATAAACTAAACACCCTCAATATTATTATACAAACGAGAAATAAACACAACTTTATACCTGAATGGCATGACAGAAGTCGCAAAATACCAGTCAGGCAGAACCCTAAGCTAAGTACAGATTTTCAGCTTACATGCTTTAAAGCCACACCCTTAATTACATCATCCACACCTCTTCCCTCCCAGCATTTTTCATCCCACTCAATGCCCTGACACAGGGAGATCTCTCAGTATATATATATTCATATATATATATATATATATATATATTCACTGAAAAAACCATAGGTTTCACACATTTTATAGTTAGCTGGACATTTTACTGATAAAAAACCAATGAAATTCCCCCGTTATAGTTAGTGCAGGCAACTATAACTCACGCGACCGCAATCCTCTGCTGATGCTAATACTGTATTTAGACACTTATTTGCCCATGTCTTCTTCCATTAAATTTTAGCTATACATATATTACAAATATTTTTTTTTCATAAAGACACATATGTCATCAGCAGAGGATTGCGGTCGCGTGAGTTATAGTTGCCTGCACTAACTATAACGGGGGAATTTCATTGGTTTTTTAGCATTAAAATGTCCAGCTAACTATAACATATGTGAAACCTATGTTTTTTTCAGTGAATTTGCAAGGTTTTTTAAATGCTATTTCCTAACTATAACGTGTGTGAAACCTATGGTTTTTTCAGTGAATTTGTACAGTTTTTTAAATGCTAAGTTACTTTACGCCACTCGTGGCGTGCGCGCCCACTTAACGCAGTTCGTTGCGTGCGTGCACGGTGCGCTTCGCGCACCGTGCGCGCACAGTGAGCACGCGGTGCGCTTCGCGCACCGCGCGCCCACTTTACGCAGTTAGTGCCGTGCACGCACAGGCACGCGGTGCGCGTAGCGCACCGCGTGCCCGCGTTACGCTGGATGGGCCATGTACGCACGATGCGCATCACGCACCGTGCGCACATGGAGGACATATTATGCGCTTCGTTGCGCATGGAAATCTTTTTTCTTTTCAAACAGTTATAGATATGCCATGCACAAATGGGTACCCTGCGGGCACCGTTTGCACACGGGGTGGAGAGAGTGTGGTTGATTTTTTTTTTTATTTTGGAAATTTTTACCGTACGCGTACGGTAAGCGTAATCGCCGATTTTTAAAAAAAAATTACAATTGATTTTTTGGCCTTGGGGGTTCATTGGGGACACCATCATCAAGGCTATGTGATTAGGAGCTTTTTGGGACCCCCCTTTTATCTCAGCCCCCGCTTGACGAATCCCCCCGAGACTTTCAGGGTAGGAGCGGAGCGGAGCGTAGCACCCCACCTATTTTGAAAATTTCGCGAGGATTCGTCAACCGGCGCCAAAGTTATTCAAAATAGAATGTTGCGGTTTTCCTATGGAAACAGGGTCCTAACTATAACTACCTACTGGCGACCGCCAGTAGGTAATATATATATATATATATATATATATATATATATATATATATATATATATATATATATATATATATATATATATATATATATTTAAAAAAACGCTGACGACGCCATGTGCGGTTTAAACTTTTATTCTTCTGCCGCCACCAAACGCGTTTCGACTGCCAAGCAGTCTTGCTCACTGGTACCAGTGAGTAAGACTGCTTGGCAGTCGAAACGCGTTTGGTGGCGGTAGAAGAATAAAAGTTTAAACCGCACATGGCGTCGTCAGCGTTTTTTTAAATATTTGTGTGACTCACCCCGAGGAGTCCAAATCGACGACGAAACTCTCGTTTTGGAGTGGCAAAGAATACTCGAGGAGTACGAGAGGAATATATATATATATATATATATATATATATATATATAAATATTATCTACTGGCGGTCGCCAGTAGATAGTTATAGTTAGGACCGTGTTTCCATAGGAAATCTCAAAATTCTATTTTGAATAACTTTGGCGCCGGTTGATGAATCTTCGCAAAATTTACAAAACTAATGGGGCGCTCTGCTCAGCACCTACCCTGAAAGTCTCGAGGGGATTCGTCAAGCGGGGGCCGAGAAAAAAGGGGGGTCCCAAAACGCGTTTTCCCCATGCATTTTCCCATAGGACCTTTAGTCGAAGGTACAGCCCGAATGGCTGAACAGAATTACTTGAAATTTGGCAAAGAGGTAGTCCTCAGGTCAGGGAAGTGCCTTTTGCATATATCGAGTCAATCTGTTCAGTAGTTCCTGAGATAATTGAGTTAAAAGCACATAAATATCTATAGCTGCGCACCGTGCGCGCACCGTTCGCGCACCCTAACGTGCGCAAGCGTAATTCTGATTGGTGGTTAAATGTCAGCCAACGTTCGAATCGGTCAAAATCAGGAAGTGTTGGCCGCCATTTTGTTTGTTTTGAGTGCGAAAGTGAAAAAGGAAGGTGGCGAACGTGAAAAGGGAGCAGGGTAGAGAGTTCCTGACCCCCTAGCCTTTGTAAGGGGGTCCCTGTCGGACCCCGAAGACAGAAAAAACATTTTAATTTTTTTTTTTAAATCGCGGGGTGTGTGCACGGTGCGCGCACGGTGCGCGCACCGTGAAAAACCCTAAAAAAAACCAAAAAACTTTTTAATATGTCGTTTATTGTAAAATAAATATATAAAAAATGTAATAATACATACATAACTTAGCATTTCAAAAACCATACAAATTCACTGAAAAAACCATAGGTTTCACACACGTTAAAGTTAGGAATTAGCATTTAAAAAAACCTTGCAAATTCACTTAAAAAACCATAGGTTTCACACATGTTATAGTTAGGTGGACATTTCACTCGTAAAAAACCAATGAAATTCCCCCATTATAGTTAGTTCAGATAACTATAACTCGCGCGACCGCCACTCTATCACAAGGATGATGTCATCAGTGATGTCATGAGTGATGCCACTGACCAAGTCATGAGTGATGTAATATGTGACGTCATGAGCAGATGATTGCGGGCGTGCGAGTTATAGTTATCTGAACTAAATATAACGGGGGAATTTCATTGTTTTTTTACGAGTGAAATGTCCACCTAACTATAACATATGTGAAACCTATGGTTTTTTAAGTGAATATATATATATATATATATATATATATATATATATATATATATATATATATATATATATATATATATATATATATATATATATATATATTCATAGCACACAAAAAATGCCAAGGCTCGACATCGGAGGAAAAGGCTCTTTTATTCTGACACAGGGCGGCAGATTGAATCATTTACCAGACGCGTTTCAGCCACTTTGCCTTAATCATTGTAAATTGGGTTGTGATACCATGTGGTTAATATTTAAAGGTCGACTACCTTCTTGTGTTGTAGTCCAAGTAATCCTTCTTTTCCCAACATGCACCGAAGGAGAAAATCACGACAGTTCAGATTGCAGTGCAACGTAGGTGAAAAATACTTTCTTTGCTTTAATGCCTGCTTGCTGCAAACTGTTCAAAGTAAGCGTACTCCCCAGGTGCAATTTGATTCAGCACTGCCACAGTTTGTGAATGTCCAAAAAGAGCCCGGGCCTCCAATATCATTGAGAGGCAGTGGAATACCCCTCTCAAAACCCTTGCTCGCCTCTTCATATCAGGTAAATCCATTATTTCATCTTTGTGTCAGGCGGGCGGGTCATGCCCCAGAAATTAATCCATGCAAGCAGTCTCCGTGCTAAGGGGCCACCGACCCTCACAGAAAGCCACGGTGACGCCCATGGGGGCGGGGCTTGTTCAATTAATAAATTAGTGTCCTGACACACGTTTGCTGTTTCCTTGCATCAATCAGATGGTAGCCTGCCAGTGAACAAGAGTGCTAAGTCGCTTGAAACGCATATGGCTAACGGGCTGACATTGAGAAGCGCGAGTGATCTGCTGTGTGCACGGCCGCCTGGGGCATCAGTGTGCTTACCCCTTGTGTGAGATGGCTTCAGTGGGGCAACTCTCTTTTTGTTATATATATATATATATATATATATATATATATATATATATATATATATATATATATATATTGAGAGAGAGAGAGAGAGAGATCTCTTTCTCTATATTTCTTTTAATAGTTATGGCTTCCCTGGGGGCCGTTCGTGGCCCCCAGGTAAAGCACATGACAGGGGGTCGGCCACTGAGCAGGAGGACCGACCCCCTGCCTATTTCTCTGACATTTTTAAAAATGTCTTCTCTTTACATTTCGGAGAAAGCCAAAGTGTTTAAAAATAAATTATGCCCAGAAGGTGGTGGGGGAGGGGGGGGGAGCGGCGGAATCGCCCATTCCCACAAGGGCTGACCCCGCCAAAGACATCCCTGGTGTCTAGTGGGGATTCCTAGCTGTGGATCGCAGCGCTGCCGCGATCCACGGCCAGGAAACCCTTTCAGAACAGCCTTGTTTGAAAGGGGAGACCCTCCCCTTTCAAACAAGGCCTCCCTGAAAGCTGAGGAGGTCGTTTTCAGCCTGTTTTCCCCATTAGAGTTGAGTGCGGCCTTACCTGCTGCTTTCTTGGCTCCGGTGGGGAAAACTGTGATGTCAGAGTGCCTCGCGGTGCGCTGGCGTCACAGATGGGTGGGAGGGGGTGGGTAGGGACGTGGAAACCCTTCTGCGTCTTCCCCAGGGAATAAAAAGAAACTTCCTGTGCTTAGCACCGGAGGATTAAAGGGGGCCCTCCCTGGTGTCGGCCATTGGACATGCGCCGCACCAAAAGGGTTAATAGTTTATACACACATATATATATCTATATTTTATAATCTATAAAAGGTTATATAAATATATAAAATATATAACATTTAAAAGAACATATATACAAAATATATTTATTTATTTTATTTACGGAGTTTTATATAGCGCAAACTTGACCCGAAGGTATGGGGTATCAGAGCGCTTTACATAGCACCAGTTGTGTTACATGAGGACACATTCATTTTTTTGTTAGGCACTGGGAGATTAAGTAATTTTCCCAGAATCACAGGATTTTCAGCATCATTGTTGAGACTCGAACCCAGTTCCCCAGATTCGAGGTCCACCGCCCTAGCTGTTTGGCCAACTCCTCGCATCATCTTTCATCTTCAAATCAGTGCATCCTTAGCTCCAAGAATTCGAACAAAATGCTGCGGTACTATGTATATTACTTAAAAATGTGCTCAGAAGGCTAACGTTCTTACTTTAAATCCGTGACGGTCTCCTCTGTATTTGCTCTTACTTTCTTCAATGCATGTTTAGAGCTTTTCCACTTCCAAAATTCCATGGTGAAGTTTCTCGGTACATTTAACGGTCTGATCCAACTCATCAAAAACTTCTGAATATTTGCGCTGGAAAGAATAAACATATTATTATTAGTGCTGATTTTATGGTATTTTTTTTGTTGACATTTCCGTCTGTATTTATCCATATTTATTTTGGGTTTTGTGAAAAAATGAATCTGAAATGAGTTTATTTCTACATTTATTTGACCAATAAATATGCACTCATGCCTGATCGACTGACAGGTTTTAGGGATATAAGCACACTCAGATGATAAAATATGCTCTTATAAGAAAACATACACATTTTAATATCAAGGTGTGCATATTTATTGCTGTTTAAGGCTCTTTACTAAAAATCCTTTATTTTTCCAACCCCCTTACGTTTCGATCAACAGAGCTATTGGCCTGGTAGTCATGATTGACAGCATTTAGAATCACTCAAAAAACAACCCAATTTCCGTTTTTATCCACATTTAAAGATAAATACAGACAATGAAAAAAAAGGTTTTCTGTCTGTATTTATCTGTAAAAATCAGTAAAAACTGAAAACAATTATTATATATATATTTATATATATATATATGCTACAGTTAGGTGAAAATGTCAGTTAAAACATACAGTTTTAAACTTTTAAACTAACAAAACCACAATTCACCAGTTATATTTATCTGAAGTAACTATAGCATGTGCACTAAAGTAACTATAAATCATGCCCCCGCCATGCACAATGTTGTCATCAATTATGTAATTTCAGATGTTGCAGTGACGTCACGAGTGAGATAATATGTGAGGCGATTAGCAGTGCATGGCGAGGGCAAGAGGTATAGTTACTGTAGGTCATGAGTTATAGTTACTTGAGATAACTATAACTGGTGAATTCCAGTGGTTTTGTTAGTTTAAAACTGAATATTTTATATTACATTTTCACTTAACTATAACGTCCCTTTAACCTTTGTTTTTTTCACTGAATTACTAAGGTTTTTTTTAATGTGAAGTAAGATATTATTACGATTCCTAACTACAATGTCACTTTAATCCTTGATTTTTTCAGTGAATTTCTATGTTTTTTAATGTAAAGTGAGATGTCCCTTGCTATTCATGCCATGGGGTTAGCCGCCCATCCCCTTACCATGCACGGCCTTTGTGCAACCTGTGCTGAGCCGAGCCTGCGGCCAGGTCCTGCACCCATTCCCTCAGTAACGCGCACAGCTTACTATGTTATGTAACAATATAAAGGGTGTCATTTTAGGTAAGGAGACCTACTAGCTTTGCCAAAAGGTCAGAACATCAAAATATAGAAGGCAGCAGGCCTATTGGCTTTATCAAGGGGATCTGTATATCAGAATATAAAAAACAGACCTATTATCTTTCTCGAAACATCAGCAATAACTATATTCAAATGTATATTTTATAAATTCACATATTGCAATGTTTAATGTTTAATGATAGAGATGTTCACAAATTATTTTCAGCAAAGCATTTAAAAAAACATTAAACTGTCTTTGAGTCTTTTTTAAACACTTATGAGTACACAAAATGCAGCCCTAGAACCAACCAGAAGTGATCCCTGCACTCCATCTCAGGTGCATACAGCTCCAACTCCAAGTGCATTAAAAAGTTTGGTAAGATCTCCTGGGGTCATGGATTCAACAATGATCCAGGAGACTTACTGTGTTGTTTTGGGGCACTCCTTCCCTGGAGCAGAGAAAAATAAATGAGTGGCATCTGTCGCTCATTTATTATTCTTTTATTTGTGTACAGTTTTTAATGGGTGCCCACCTGGGGAACCCACAACATACTTAAATGTTGGGATTGTAGATGGAGCAACAAGGTCCCTACAGGCCCTGCCGGCTCCCCAGTCAGCAATCGTAGTGAGCCTCATCCACGAGTCTCATTAGGCCCTGAGGACCCATCCTCCTGGACCTTATTTATTTAAAAGGGAAGTGGGGTCGCTTAGCCCTCCTCCCTAAGACTCATTAGGCCTTCGGGACCCCATCTCCAGAGCGTTTTTTTTATTAAAGGGGAGGGAGGCTGCTTGGCCTGCCTCTCCAAGCCTTGTTAGGCCTTATAAGGCCCTGGGGACCCTATCCCCCAGAGCCACTCCTTAAAATGAAGGGGAGGGGGGGCGTTAGTCCTCCACCTCTAGCCATTTTCAGCCCCCGAACCCTTATTAATTAGAGGTGAATGCACTGGTCCTCACCCAGGGCACCCACCATACATGCACATGTTGGTGGTCTAGAGGGGAGCTCCATGGCCCCATGGCCCCAGCCGGCTCCCTGCATGCAGCGGGAGCCGGCACTCCTCCCGCCACGGCCCACAGGGAGCAGCTACTTATGATGCTCCCTTTGGACGGGAGCAATATTTTGATCTATTTACCTGCCCGCATAAGTGTGTTCAGGCAAACAGATTAAAAGTCTGCTACTAACGGGTGGGAGCATTTATAAAGCTCCCGCCTGCAGGGAGCAGACTTTATGATTGCTCCCACATGGCAGGAGATTTAAAAAAGCGCCCACCAAGAAGGAGCAAATACAGGTTTTCCTGTCCAAGCCGGTGTGGGCAGGGAAATTGCTATGTCCCAGGGCTGTGCTCCCCAGGACATAGCTAGTGAGCCGGCTCTGGGGGTTGGATGGAGCCCCAGGAGCCTTTAGAGGCTTGGGCAGGGTGGCCCTGTGCCCCACCTTAAACATACTGCAGGGACTGAGGTATGGGGTTCCCAGGGCTGAAAACAGCCTGGGGCAGGGGACTGCACGCCCCCGTCCCCATACAAATAACTGTGGGCCCTGGGGGATGAAGGATGATGTCCCTGGAGCTGAAAATGGCCTGGGGTATACATTTTTCTTGATATCCCTTTTACACAGGGACACCCCCGTGGCCCCGTCAGCTCCCTGTTCCTGCAGGAGCCGACACTATCATCTTTTGCTTGTTTTATTTTCACAGTGGGGTGCCCCAGTGCGCACTCGGGCACCCCAAAGCAAGTTCCTAGTTGGGGAGGCCCAAGGCCTCGCAGCCCTGACGGCTCTCCTGCTTGCACCCATTGTGGGTGCAGAGGGAGCTGGCATTGCTCCCACCCACCGGGAGCAGTTTTCTTTTGCTCCTGCCGGGTGGGATACATTTTGCATTTTTTCCTTGCCCGAGAACACTGGCAGAGAAAAGTTTTGCTCTCACACCGGGCAGGAGCAGCTTTGTTCTCCCACCTGAGGGAGAACATTAATGTTTCCCTGACCATGCTCTCAGGGAAATTTAGACTCCTGGGGATTGGAGACCCCAGGACACCGTCCCTGAGCTGGCCCCAGGGGATGGGTACCCAGAATCATAAAATGACTCTGGTAGGGGGCCTCTCTCCCCTATATGGTCCCGGAGGATGTGGCCCCCGGAACTTTTCCGGGTTTGGGAGAAGGACGCCCATGCTCCTCTTCCCTTTATTAACATTTATGTTCCGGAGGATGGGTCCTCGGGGTCTCTTACAGGCTTGGGGAGGAGGGCATGCTACCCCCCTATTTATCAATGTGCCCCCGGGGCCCTGGCGTACCCTGTGGGTAATTTTTTTAAACACATGAATGCCCACACTTTTTTTTAATTTTAAGTTTACTGTGGATTTGCGAATCCTCTGCTAATTTGCAGCAAAATTTGAAAGATTTTTTTTTTGCCTCAGGCCCTCACCACCATGCCGTGGGGGTCTGGGTATTCCTATCCCACCCTCTTATGTCTTTTTGTACATTTTGTTTAGGTCTCTGTACTGAGTTCAAAGTCCTAAGATGGCTGCTGTCACATTCTTGTTGATGTGGTGGCAGGCAATCAAATCTCACCATTAGATCTGCTGGCCCCACAGATCCTTTGCGGCATGAAATATACAAAGCTTTTGAGCAATAATTGCTCAAAAACTACTGAACTGATTTACACCAAATCACAAAAAGCACTCTTTCGGGCCAAAAAATTGTCATGGGAAAATTAATGGGGGAAATGCGTATTGAGACAACCCTTTTTTCTTGGCTCACCCACTTGACAGATCACCACAAAACTTTCCAGGAAGGAAAGAATTGAGGTGACGGAACCTTTTTTAAAAAAAGGTTTTGTGAACGTGTATCAAATGTCTCCGAAGTTATTAGCAAACCAAAAAAATGTTTTCCCTATGGAAGCGTAGAAGTGTTATAGTTAAGCATATAGACAACGGAGAAACCGCGGCCCTCATCCTCCTGGACCTGTCAGCCGCCTTCGACACGGTCTGCCACCGCACACTACGAACACGCCTCTACGATGCCGGAATCCAAGAGAAGGCCCTGGACCTCCTCCTTCCTCTCCGGCAGAACACAGAGCGCCCGCCTCCCCCTTCCGCTCCAAAGCCACCGGGATCATCTGCGGCGTACCCCAAGGCTCATCCCTCAGCCCAACGTTGTTCAACGTCTACATGGCACCAATCGCCCACGTCGCACGACCGCACGACCTCAACATCATCTCCTACACCGATGACACCCAGCTGATCCTCTCCCTCACCAAGGACCCCCACACTGCCAAAACCAACCTCCACAAAGGAATGAAGGTCGTCGCCGACTGGATGAGGAACAGCCGACTGAAGCTGAACTCGGACAAGATGGAGGTCCTCATCCTCGGATCCACCCCCTCGGCCTGGGACAACTCCTGGTGGCCGACTGCACTAGGAACACCCCCAACACCCACCGACCAAGCACGCAACCTATGGGTCATCCTCGACGCTACCCTCTCCATGACGAAGCAGGTCAACGCCGTCTCCTCCTCCTACTTCAATACCCTCTGCATGCTTCGCAGGATCTTCAAGTGGATCCCCACCGAAACAAGAAGGACGGTCACCCAGGCTCTCATCAGCAGTAGACTGGACTACGGAAACGCACTCTACGCAGGAGCCCCGGCCAAACTCCTGAAACGGCTTCAACGCATCCATGCCTGATCCTCGACATCCCTCGCCGAAGCCACATCACACCCCACCTGAGAGACCTGCACTGGCTCCCTGTCAACAAGAGGATAACCTTCAAACTCCTCACCCACGCACACAAGGCACTCCACAACACCGGACCAACGTACCTCAACAGCCAACTCAGCCTCTAAACCCCCACCCGCCAGCTCCGCTCCGCAGCCCGCGCCCTCACCAATGTTCCCCGCATCCAAAGAGTGACCGCCAGCGGCAGATCATTCTCCCACCTCGCCGCCAAGACATGGAACACCCTCCCCATCCGCCTACGGCAGACCGAAGACCTTCTGACCTTTAGAAGACTTCTCAAGACCTGGCTCTTCGAACAGTAGCAGCTTCCCCGGCCCCAGCGCCTTGAGACCCTCTTGGGTATGTAGTGCGCTTTACAAATGCTATGATTGATTGATTGATTGAAGCGTTGATTGAAGAATCCGTGCAGAATTTTCAAAACTAGTTTGACAATCAATTCAGCTGCTGTCCTGAAAGTTTCGGGGTGATCCGTCAAGCAGGGACCAAGAAAAAGGGGGTGCCCCAAAACACATTTTCCCCATGTTAATTTCCATAGGAACTTTAGACACGGCTACAGGCCTAATTGCTAAACGGAATTACACCAAATTTAGAAGGAAGGTAGATGTTGGTCAAGGAAAGTGCCTTTTTGTGATTTGGTGTAAATCCGTTCTGTAGTTGCGGAGTAATTTAAAGAAATCTCCTGCTGTATATATAGGGAAGCTAAGGACACGCGACCACTTCCGATCTCGTGCTGATCTCTTTTTTTTTAAACTCTATTTAGAAAATGAAGGCATAATCAGTATTTCTTTACACGTTACAATTGAATGATATAGTCCACCTCTTGTATATAGTTTGTTATTCTTCATGAATTTGCCAAGAACAGATATACAGTAATCAGTTACATACACAGCATTACCACATTCAGTGCAATCAGCATCTACTCTTCGATTTCCTGGGTTATTAAGGGCAGTACGCAAATATCGCCTCTATAAGCATTCCAGCTCCCCCATTTTTTAATCCATTTTCTGGGACATCCCCTATGAACATAAACTGTATTTTCTGCCACCATGACAGTATCCATGTCCTTACATCAGTCTGACAGCGTGGGGGCGGCTACCCCACCCCAGTGGCTCGCAATATTCCTTTTGGCTATCATGCTGCCCAGAGTAGCCCAGGTCTGTAACATTAAATTTAAGTCTGTAGCATCCTAGATGTTAAGTAAACAGCATTTGGGCTCCGCAGGGACAAGATTTCAGCTTACCCTCGTGATAAGGGACATAACGGACTTCCAATATGACATTATTGCAGGGCATGTCCATATAGTAGGAAAAAATGTGCCAACCTCCCCACATTGTCGCAGGCAGAGTGGGTTGTCTATTTGTCCGATCTTACAGAGGGTAGTTTTAGTGTAATAAATTCTATGTAGAATCTTGAGTTGCACAAGGCGAAGCTTAGATGTGATCGCCACCTCTCTAGGGGATGCCAGCGCCTCCTGCCAATCCGTGTCGTCTGATTTACCCAGGTCTGCCTGCCATTTGCCTTTAAGCTTCGTGACCGGATCTGGCATACTATTGATAATTTTCCGATATGTCAGAGATATTGCCTTTTTGCCCATATAGTCTGTCAGTAGTCTGTCCTCAAGTGGAGAGGCCTCGGGCAGGGTGGTGTCAGGGGGAATCGCCGCTTCAAGAGCGTGTTTAATCTGTCGATACCGGAAGTATTCCATTGATGCCATTCCGTATTTCGTCTGGAGTTGTGTGAATGGGATCATTTTCCCTCGTACCCAGATGTCGCCCACCTTAGATATCCCAATGAGATCCCATTTGTGAAAGCCCTTACTTTTTTCCAACCTACCCAGCTTGTCCGTTACCCACAGGGGTGTTGCTCGTTTGAGTGTGTTGTGCCATCCTAACTTTTTTGCACTGTTTTCCAGATCTGGAGTGTATGGTGTGTCAGGCCCATCATGGAGCGGGTCTTGTTATAGAGCGCCCGGTGGGACCCTGTCACCCCCAGCTGCAACCTATCGAGAGCATAGGCAGGGTCCGCGTGGGGGACATGAATCCACTGATTTATCACTGTCAGATGAGCGGCCCAATAATATGATTGTATGTTTGGGAGTGCAATGCCCCATCATACCAGGTGTGGTATAATTTCACCATAGCTATACGGGCTGGTTTGTTGTCCCAAAGGAGTTTGCTGACTTCCGCCTCAATGGAAGTTGGCCTGGGGGACTGGGAAAGGTGTATTGTGGAGGGCGTAGAGAAACCTGTGGAGCGCCATCATTTTGAAAAGCACTGCTTTTCCCACGAGCGACAGAGGCAATGACTACCAGTGTTTGGTATCTCTTTGTAACCGTTTCAGAGGGGCTTGGAGGTTTAGGGTCGTAAACACTTCTGGGTCATGAGTGACGTGACTCCCTAAATATTTTCGTGCTGATATCTGATTGGCTGCCAACACTTCAAACCAGGAAGTTTTGGCAGCCATCATGTGACTCGGCTTCAACCGAATCACAGAAAAAACATAAAAGAAATGGGTGTAGGGTAGAAAAACCCTACCCCTTAGGCCTCTTGGGCGACTCCCACAGGGCCAAAAAAAAGCATTTTGTTTTTAATCTTCTGTGGGAGTCACGCTGGATCCGCGGCCCTGGGACTTTAAGTTTAAACTTTGTGGGGGGCGCTTGGCCCCACCGCAGCCCCTGGTGGCACCATCTCCCTGGGGCTTTAATTTTAATTACTGCGGACCCCCCACAGCCCTGGGAAACACCACCTCCCGGGTCTTTTGTCAAATTGAAAGCAATGGGCCGCGCCCACCTCCTCCCCAGGGCTTTAATTTTAATTACTGTGCGCAGATCCCCCCACAGCCCCAAGGACCACAACCTCCCGGGGAAAATTCTAAGAAAGGAGGGGGGACTGCACAGCCCCCCCTCCTTGAGCCATACATGGGCCTGGGGACCACCATCCCCCACGGCCAGCTCCTGCTAAGTTCCGGGGTACTCACCCACGGGACATAGCGGTTTGCTATGGCTTGGTGAGAGCTTTACTGCCTCAGCCAAGCCATAGCAAACTGTGCTCAGCTTCTAGCAAGCGAGAGCATAAGAAATGCTCTCATTTGCTAGATGCGGAGCACAATTGCTTTGACAGAGATGGAGCTGCATGTTCAGCAGCTCCCTCTCTGTCAAAGCAATGCCGGTTCCCTCACGATGCGGGGAGCCGGCAGGGATCGCGGAAGCCTTGAGGCTCCCCCCCTGGCCCCCAAAATAAGTAACTGGGTGCTCTGGGTGGGACCAGGGCACCCAGAAGAGAGGCCAGGCCCCGGGGGATGTTGTCTCCTGGGTCAAAATCGACCAGGAAGGGGGCTGCGCGTCTCCCTTCCCAAAAATTATTATTAAACAAAAGGCCGGGCCCTGGGAGATGAGGTCCCCAGGGCCAAAATTGACCCCAGAGTAGGCTCTTTAATATTAAATATACTTTTTTTATATAGGTGGGCCCTGCGGGATGGGGTCCCCTCTCATAATACATTTTTAAAAACTGGAAAAAAATGCGTCACCGGCAAGTCGCCTGAGGCCCTGCCCCCTTTCTTCACCTCTCTGCAAACGCACCTCCTGGTGCACTGCTGGTTGGGGGATGAAGTCCCCTTGGCTGCAGAGAGTTCTTGGGGACCAACAAGCCCTCCTGTTACCTCCAGCAACTCCCCCACCACGGGATTGCTGAGAGTTTGCCGAAGGCCACCCACCCTTTCTCCTCCACTCTGCAAACGTACCTCCTGGAGCACTGCTGGTTGTAGTCTCCTTGGATGCTAAGGGTCCTTAAGGGTCAACAAGCCCTTCTGTTACCTCCGATAAGTCCAACAGAGCGTGATTGCTGAGAGGACTTCAGAGGCCACACCCCCGTTCTCCACCACTCTGTAAATGCACCTCCTGGTGCACTGCTGGTTGGTGGATGAAGTCCCCTTGGCTGCAGAGGGTCCTTGGGGGCAACAACAAGCCCTACTGTTAACTCCAATAAGTCCCACACAGTGGAATTCCTGACAGGTTTTCGGAGTCCATACCCCCTTTCTTCACCACTCTGCAAACGCGTCTCCTGGTGCACTGCTAGGTTGGGGGATGAAGTCCTCTTGGATGCTGAGGGTTCTTGGAGGCCCAGAAACCCTCCTGTTACCTCCAGTATGTCTGACACAGCAGGTTTCCTGAGTGCTGGTAGGAGGCCCCATCCGCTTTCTCCCCCACTCAGCAAAGGTGACTACTAGTTAAAAAAACATAGAAATTCACTTAAAAAAACAAAGGTTACTGGATGTTACAGTTAGGAAATAGAATTTGAAAAACCTTATAAATTCAATGAAAATAAAGGTCACAGGGACGTTATAGTTACGCTTAGATTTTACTCGTACAAAACCATTGAAATTCAGCAGTTATAGCTACCTGAGCTATAACTTACACTCCCACAATGCACTCCTTATAACCTCACATATTACATCACTCATGACATGGTCAGTGACATCACTGATTACATCCCAAATGACATCACTGATGACATGATCAAGTGACTGTAAGTGTTTTTAAGAGTTTATGGGTGTTAAACATATATATATATATATATATATATATATATATATATATATATATATATATATATATATATATATATATATATATAGCCAGTAGGTAGTTATGGTTACCTGGTTTCCATAGGAGGTGCGTATTTTCATTAGCCAATAACTTTGGCGTCGTTTGACGAATCGTCTCCAAAAATGTTAAACTAGTATGACACTCATTTCAGCTGCTGTCTTGAAAGTTTTGGGGTAATCTATCTGAAGGGGCAGAGAAAAAGGGGGGTCCCAAAATGCATTTTCCACAGATTAATTAGAGGATGTGGCCTAACAGCTAGAGCAGTCGATCTAGAAGTGGGGTAAGCGGCTTCGAGTCTCGGCAGGGACATTCAACATCTTGTGATTCTTTGCAAATAAATTAATCTCCCCATGTCTATCAAAATGAAGGTGTTCATCTGTAACGGAACTGCTGCTAATGGAAAGCACTCTGTTACCTTCGGGTCGAGTTTGCGCTATATAAAACTTGAAAAAATAGATATAGAGATTTTAGACACGACACCAGCCCAAAATGCTGAACTAAATTACACCAAATTTGGCATACAGGTAGCTGTTGGGCCAGAAAGCGACCTTTTTTTTAAAATTGGCTCAAATCTGTTAAGTAGTTTTTGAGATATTTAGAGATAAACCTAACTGAATATATAGGGACGTGAAGGCTCCACGAATCCCAATCTCATGCTGAGATCTGATTGACTGACAACACTTCAAACCAGGAAGTGTTGGCAGCCATTTTGGGACATGAGCTAAGCCCCACAAAAAAACTTTTTTTTTTTAAAAGAGAAGGGAACAGGGTTGGAATACCCTGACCCTCTAGGCCTCTTGGAGGGGCTTTGGGGTGGGTTGGGGGGGGGGGGGAGGGGGGGTAATCCTACAGGGACCCCGCAGGGCAAAAAATAAGCTTTTTTTAAAAACAAAATTCAGCAGGTGTCGGACAGGATTCGTGGCTCCTGCCAAAAAAACAGAAGGGTGGACTTCCACACTTCTGTAAGCTGCGCCACCTCCCCGGGCCTGAAATAATTGATTGTAGGTGGTCTGTCGTGGACCCATAGCCCCGAAGACCACCACCTCCCTGGGATAAAGAGTTAAAATAGATGAGGGTCTGCGAGGTCACCCTCGTGGAGCCATATATGGCCAAGGGGCCCGGCACCACCCAGGGCTGACTCCTGCTATGTCCCAGGGCGCCCACCCCAGGACATAGCTGTTTGGCGGGAGCTTTAGCCGCTCCCGCCACGTCACAGCAAACACTCCACTTCCAGCAAAAGTGCGCAGTGAAAAAGCTCTCACTTGCTGGAAGCAGAGCATTTGTCCGTTTCCCTGCCCGCTGTTAAGCGAGCAGGGAATCAGAAGAATTGGTTTCAGACACAGAGAGCTGCATATTTAGCAGCTCCCTGTCTCTGTAAGCAATGCCGGCTCCTGCAGGAGGTGGGAAGCCTACAGGGACTGCAGTGGCCTCGAGGCTTCCCCTGCGGTCCCAATACAGACTGGATGCCCTGAGGGCACCCAGGACAAATGGGAAGGCCCCAGGGAATGGGGTCCCCGGGGTCAAAATCAGCACTGGGAGAGTACCGCACAGCCCCTCTCCCTATTTCTAGATGGCTGGGCACCAGGTGAGGGGGTTCCCAGGGCTGTAATTGGCATTGGTTGGGTCCGATCCGCTGGTAGCCGATGTGTACCTTAGCACCTGGTTGACCAATTCGCTCGATGCCATTCTACCTAAGAAAAGATTACTTACCAGGGGTAGAAGAGTGGGATCAGCCCACTGGCATTCACCAGAGCTGAGAACACTCAGGAAGGGCTGCAAGAGGATGGAGCGGACTTGGAGGAAGGACTGGAGTAAAAACAGCTGGACAGAATATCGGGTGGCTCTCGGTACCTATAAATCTGCCATCAAGGCAGCGAAGGCTGTGTTTTTCGAGGAGAGAATAGGTCTCTCTTCCAATCCTCGAAGGAATCCTTCAGGGTTATCAGAGAACTCCTGCAAACTCCTGATCCCCTGGTTACTCACGACAACCCACGTGAGAAATGTTCCGAACTTGCTTCTTTCTTCAAGACCAAAGTTGAAAACATCTTGGCATCCCTTCCTCAGCTAGCCCAGGAGACACACTCGGGTGGCAGGCCAGGGCTTTGCCCTGGGCCGCGGGCAGTGGAGCTGGATTCCTTTGGTCTAGTTACGGTGGAGGACGCTCTCGGGGTTCTGGCGACTGTGAAGAGTGGGTCACCGAGAGACCCTGTACCGATGAAATACCTGAAGCAGGTCGCCTCTATCATCGGCAGCCCTGTGACTGACCTTATAAATCTTTCTTTCTCCAAAGGAGTGGTGCCCCCCAGTTGGAAGGGAGCGGTTGTCAAGGCCCTTTTGAAGAAGCCTAGCCTGGACCCCGCCGACCTTGCTAATTTTAGGCCTATCTCTTTGCTCCCCGGCATTAGCAAGGTGGCGGAGAAACTCGTGAACAGGCGTCTATCGGGCTTTTTGGAATCCAATTCCCTCCTGGGTGATTCCCAAACGGGTTTTCGCCCTGGTCAGGGGACGGACACTGCCCTGCTCGCAGTCGTGGAGAATGCCAGGAGCATTTTGGATTCAGGGGAATCGGTGGCAGTGATCCTCCTGGACCTTAGTGCGGCATTTGACACCGTAGACCACCAGGTGTTACTCCAACGGCTGGCGGGGGTGGGGGTCTCCGGGATGGCCCTGAAATGGTTCGCGTCATTTTTGGAGGGCCGGACGTTTGAGGTTTGGGAAGGCCAGGAGAAATCAACATCTGTCCCTCTCCAGTGTGGTGTGCCACAGGGCTCATCGTTGAGCCCTACATTGTTTAACATTTATATGGCCCCACTGGAGAGTGTGGTGCTGCCACTGGGTATCAAGATCATCAGCTACGCTGATGATACCCAGTTGGTGGTAGGGCTCCCCCAGTCAGCTAACCAACCCGACCGGCTCCACACCTGTTTATCTCAGATCTTTACGTGGATGTGCAGCTCAGCACTCAAACTTAACGGTTCGAAAACCGAATTGATGATGCTGGGGAATTCCCCTCCCTCCCTCTCACCGAGCAGCTGGCCCAGCTGCCTGGGAGTGGCACCCACCCCCAAACAGGAGATTAAGAGCTTGGGGGTGTGGCTGGAGCAGGACCTCTCTTTTAGGACACACGCTAAAATAACAGCAGGCGTGTGCTTTGGTCTGCTCCGGGCTGCCCGGAAGATCTTACCTCTTCTCCCGATGGCTTCGAGGAGGCTGCTAATCCAGGGACTCATCATCTCACGGTTGGATTTCAGCGCTGTTTCTGGGGGCCCCAAAAACAACCCTAAACAAACTGCAGCAAGTACAAAATGCTGCTGCTAGGCTCCTGACGGATCTTCCCAGGCGTCAATCTGCCCGCCCGGCGCTTAAGGCGCTTCACTGGCTTCCTATCAGAGAGAGGGTGAATTTTAAAGCACTCTGCATGGCCCACAAAATCCTGCAGGGTAAAGGGCCATCCATCCTACGGGAGATGGTTCAACCCTACAAGGCCCCTCGTACATTGTGCTCGGATCACCAACATCTGCTGCAAGTCGCGAGAGTGAGGAAGGCCAGGACTGGCGGCAGAAGATTTTCCATAAACGTTGCAACTCTGTGGAACTCCCTTCCGTTATTCCTTCGCTCTGAAACGAGTACTTTACGTTTCCGAAAACTTTTAAAGACCCACCTGTTCCCTTCTTAATGCCGCTGTCTTGTGTTATGGTGCCTTTTTTTCTGGAAGAGCGCGGGGATGCCCAAGGGTAACCAGGCGCGATACAAAACTCAGTAATAATAATAATAATAATACACCACCAACCTCCCCTATTATTAATGTAAATTAAAAAATTGACTGGTCCCGGGGATGGTGTCCTTCAGGTCAAAATTGGCTAGGGAGGCACAGTCCCCTCCCTCATTTTAAATACCTGGGGGATGGGATCCTCAGGGACGAAATGGGCCTGGGAGCGGGGCAGCGCAACCCCCCTACCCTGTTATGAATATAATTTTTAAAAAGGTCACGCTCCGGGAGATGGGGTCCCCGGGGCCAAAATCGGCCTAGGGAGTGGGGAGGCACACTGTCCCCCTCCCCAAATATTTTTTTTTTTTAAAGTCCAGCCCTGGGGAATGTTGTTGGAGCCCCCACACCCTTCCTTAAACACCCTGCAAAGGGGCCTCTTGGTGCACAACTTGTTAGGGGATAAAGTTCCCTTGGCTGCTGAGGGTCCTTGGGGGCCAATGAACCCTCCTATTACCTCCATTTGCTCCCACACAACAGGATTGCTGACAGGTCATCCAAGGCCCCATCCCCTTTCTTCACTACTCTGCAAATGTGCCTCCTTGCACACTACTGGTTGGGGGATGAAGTCCTCTTGGCTGCTGGGGGTCCTTGGGGGCCATCTTCCCCTCCTGCCACCTCCAGTAAGACCCACACAGCTGGATTGCTGCCAGAGGCTACACCCCCTTTCGCCACCACTCTGAAAACGTGCCTCCTGAAGCACTACTGGGTGGGGGAAGTAGTCCACTTTAGTCCTGAGGCCCTCAGGAGTAAAGTGGATTTCATTCCCCAACCAGAAACGTGCCATGAGGCGCATTTGCAGAGGGGTGGGGAAAGGGGGCATGGCTTCAAGTGTACTCAGCAATACCGCTGTCTGGGACTTACTGGAGGTAACAAGATGGCTTATTGGCCCCCAAAGACCTTCAAGTGGATTTCATTCTCCAACCACCACTGCACCAGGAGGTGCGTTTACAGAGTGGTGGTGAAGGAGGAGTGCCCTCTGGGGACTTGTATGAGGTTTTCTTTTTTTAATTTAATTATTTTGTTTTAGGTAAGAGGGGCTGCTAGCTCTCCTTCCCTCGGGCAGCCCAGAGGACCCCATCATCCGAGGCCAGTTGTTTTTATTTAAATGGGGAAGGGGCCGCCTGGCCCCCCTTCCCTGGGCCAATTTTGTCCCCGGGGCCAGCCCTTTATTTATTTTTTAAAAGAAGGGTGGCCTTGTGGCAGCCCCTCCCGAGGCAGTTTTTGGCTCAGGGACACCATCCCTCAAGGCCAGGCCATCATTTTTTCAAAAATGGGGAGGGGAGCCTATGCAGCCCCCTCCTGGCCTGATATTGCCCCAGGGACCCGATCTCCTGGGGCATGGCCACCTTGCTGGGGACCGTAGGGGGAGCCTGAAGGCCCCCGCGGTCCCTGCCGGCTCCCTGCCTCCTAAGGGAGCTGGCATTGCTTTTGGACAGAGGGAGCTGCTGACATACAGCTCCCTCTGTCCAAAAGCAATTCTGCTCCGCTTCGTGGAAGCGAGAGCATTTTTAATGCACTTGCTTCCATGAAGTGGACCAGAGTTTGCTATGGCTTGACGGGAACACTGCTCACGCCAAGCCATAGCAAACTGCAATGTCCCGGGGGGTTGGCACATTCGTCCTTGCTGAAGCTGGCTCTGAGGGGTGGCAGTCCCCAAGGCCATCTATGGCTCCACTAGGTGGGCCGCGCAGCCCCCCTCCAACAAAAATTTAACTTCTGGAAGGAGGTGGTTCCCAGGGCTGTGTGGACCGTGCGGCCCCTGTATATAAATTACTATGCAGTTGCCTCGAGGAGGTGGTAGTCCCTCGGGCTGTGTGGGGGGGGCTGGAGTCCCGCACATACTATAATGTATTATAGCCCTGGGGAGGTGGTGGTCCCCGGGGCTGAAGAGGCCTGCGCGGGGCCTCCAATCATTATTTTTATTTGCCCCAGGGATCTGGCCCACCTGGGGGCCTAAATTAAATGAAGGGCGGGACCCCCCGATTTTTTTTCCCGTATTCGCAGGAGTCGTGAATCCAATGCGACTCCTGCCGAATTTTTTTTTTTTTAAATGCTTTATTGGCCCTGGTGAGTTCCTATGGGACCCCCCCCCTCAAGAGTCCTAAGGGGTCAGGGTGTTTCTACCCTGCCTCCTTTCTTCTCTGTTACGTTTTTGCTTGTGACTCGGTTCAACCGAGTCACAAGATGGCTGCCAAAACTTCCTGGTATGAAGTGTTGTCAGCCAATCAGATCTTAGGTACGAGATCGGGAGGGGTCACGGATCCGCCACGGCCTCAGCTGTATATCTGAGAAATCTTTATATTTCTCAGCAACTACTGAATGAATTTACACCATTTAACAAAAAGAGTGCTTTCTGGACCAAGAGCTACCTTTCTGTCAAATTTGGAGTAATTCCGTTCAGTAGTTCGGACTGTAGCCGTGTCTAGAGTTTCCTATGGAAATTAACAAGGAGAAAAAGCTTTTTGGGACCCCCACTTTTTCTCACCCCCCGCTTGACGAATCACCCCGAACTTTTCAAGACAGCAGCTGAAGTGACTGCCTGATGGTTCCGAAAATTTCATGAAGATTCATCAAACTAAGCCAAATCAAAAAACTTTCTTTCTATGGAAACTGCATCCTATCTATAACTACCTGCTGGCGACCACCAGTAAGTAATATATAGACATACATACATATATATACATATCATAATTGCCAAAATGGTTGCCTGATAAGTAACACTCAGCTAACATACCAGTGCATACCTCCAAAGGGAACCAATCCCATTAATGAATCAAAAAAGGAGAAAATTGCCGGCACTCCAGAAATCAAGTGATGACGTTTTTGTTATAGCGCAGTGTGTAGGAAAGACCAGTGGTAGAAATGCTTTTTGTCTTTTTGTATACTGCACTTTATTTAAATATAATAAAGATTTCAGCACTTGCTACCTGGAGTGCAGCCTACTTTCACCAATGTTAATATTTTATATATATATTACCTACTGGCGGTCGCCAGTAGGTAGTTATAGTTAGGACCCTGTTTCCATAGGAAAACCGCAACATTCTATTTTGAATAACTTTGGCGCCGGTCGACGAATCATCGCAAATTTTTCAAAATAGGTGGGGCGCTACGCTCCGCTCCTACCCTGAAAGTCTCGGGGGGATTCGTCAAGCGGGGGCTGAGATAAAAGGGGGGTCCCAAAACGCGTTTTTCCCATGCATTTTTCCATAGGACCTTTAGACACAGCTACAGCCCGAACGGCTGAACAGAATTACTTGAAATTTGGCAGAGAGGTAGTCCTCAGGTCAAGGAAGTGCCTTTTGTAGGTTTGGTGTAAATCTGTTCAGTAGATTCTGAGAAAATAGCCTTTAAATCAATATATATATCTGAGCCAGCGTACGGTGCGCTTACGGTGCGCTTACCGTACGCGTACGGTGGCGTGCGCGAGCGCGATTCTGATTGGCCCTTAGATCTTAGTAAACATTCGAATCAGTCGAAACCAGGAAGCGGCGGCCGCCATTTTCTCTCTCGCACTCTGACAGGGGGTTGAAAAACCAAGTGCAAAAACATGTAAAGGGGCTGTTTACACAGCTCCCAAGCACCTAGCCATGTCGAGGGAGTCCCCAACGATCCCCCAAGTGAAAAAAGGCAATTTTAATTTTTTCGAAAATTTCGCCGATTACGCTTACCGTACGCGTACGGTAAGAAATAATAAAAAAAATAAAAAATATCCACATTCTCCCCACCCCGTGTCCAAAAGGTGCCCGTAGGGCACCTTATGTGCATGGCTTATTAGAGCTAAACAAAACATATATTTTACCTGTCACAACGATGCTCATCATATGTCCTCCATGTGCGCACGGTGCGCGAAGCGCATCTTGCGTTCATGGCCCATCTAGCGTAACGTGGGCACGCGGTGCGCGAAGCGCACCGTGCGCGCACGGAACGAACTGCGTTAAGTGGGCGCGCACGCCACAAATGGCGTAAAGTAACTTAGCATTTAAAAAACCGTACAAATTCACTGAAAAAACCATAGGTTTCACACACGTTATAGTTAGGAATTAGCATTTAAAAAACCTTGCAAATTCACTGAAAAAACCATAGGTTTCACACATGTTATAGTTAGCTGGACATTTTACTGATAAAAAACCAATGAAATTCCCCCGTTATAGTTACTGTAGGCAACTATAACTCACGCGACCGTAATCCTCTGCTGATGACATATGTGTCTTTATGAAAAAAAAATATTTGTAATATATGTATAGCTAAAATTTAATGGAAGAAGACATGGGCAAATAAGTGTCTAAATACAGTATTAGCATCAGCAGAGGATTACGGTCGCGTGAGTTATAGTTGCCTACAGTAACTATAACGGGGGAATTTCATTGGTTTTTTATCAGTAAAATGTCCAGCTAACTATAACATGTGTGAAACCTATGGTTTTTTCAGTGAATTTGCAAGGTTTTTTAAATGCTAATTCCTAACTATAACGTGTGTGAAACCTATGGTTTTTTCAGTGAATATATATATATATATATATATATATATATATATATATATATAGATAGGTAGATATATAGATATATTATCTACTGGCGGTCGCCAGTAGATAGTTATAGTTAGGACCGTGTTTCCATAGGAAATCCGCAACATTCTATTTAGAATAACTTTGGCGCCGATTGACGAATCCTCGTGAAATTCTCAAAATAGGTGGGGCGCTCCGCTCCGCTCCTTCCCTGAAAGTCTCGGGGGGATTCGTCAAGCGGGGGCTGAGAAAAAGGGGGGGTACCAAAACACGTTTTCCCCATGCATTTTTCCATAGGACCTTTAGTCCGAGCTACAGCCCGAACGGCTGAACAGAATTACTTGAAATTTGGCAGAGAGGTAGCCCTCAGGTCAGGGATGTGCCTTTTGAAGGTCTCGTGTAAATCTGTTCAGTATTTCCTGAGAAAATAGCATTTAAATCAATATATATATCTATAGGCGCGCTCTGAGCGCGTACCGTAAGCTTACCGTACGCGCACGGCGCCGTGCACGAGCACGATTCTGATTGGTTGTTAGATCTTAGTAAACATTCGAATCGGTCGAAACCAGGAAGTGTCGGCCGCCATTTTGTCTCTCGCAGTCTGAGGGGGTGAAAAACAAAGGGGGAGAACGTGAAAAGGGGGCAGGGTGGACAGTTCCTGACCCCCTAGCCTTGTCAGGGGGTCCCAGAAGGACCCCCAACGGCAAAAATTAATTTTAATTTTTTTTTTAAAAATCGCGGAATGCGCGTAGCGTACGCGCACGGTATAAACAGAAAAATTCCGCGAACTTCGCGTAACGATTCCGCGACTACGCGTACCGTACGGTGAAAACCAAAAAAAAAACAAATATTTTAATACGTAGTTTATTGTAAAATAAATATATAAAAAAATAATTATACATAAATAAATTAGCATTTAAAAAACCGTACAAATTCACTGAAAAAACCATAGGTTTCACACATGTTATAGTTAGGAATTAGCATTTAAAAAACCTTGCAAATTCACTTAAAAAACCATAGGTTTCACACATGTTATAGTTAGGTGGATATTTCACTCGTAAAAAACCAATGAAATTCCCCCGTTATAGTTAGTTCAGATAACTATAACTCGCGCGACCGCCACTCTATCACAAGGATGATGTCATCAGTGATGTCATGAGTGATGCCACTGACCATGTCATGAGTGACGTCATGAGCAGTGGATTGCGGGCACGCGAGTTATAGTTATCTGAACTAACTATAACGGGGGAATTTCATTGGTTTTTTACGAGAGAAATATCCACCTAACTATAACATGTGTGAAACCTATGATTTTTTAAGTGAATATATATATATATAGATATATATATATCTATGACCCTGTAGAAGGCGCAAGCGGAAACGGGTGGGCCATTCTCTTTGTATGCACCCCTGCACTTTGCTGTTGCTGGCTTCGTAACCATGTAATAACTAAATAAAGCCCTTCGTTGCCAGGACCTGTTTGTGCCGTCCTTCTGTATCGCCCTGAGATTGTGTGGAAGTATTGAGTATAGGGCAGTTACGGGAAGCCTGTGTTGAGATATATTTATATTCACTGAATAAATGAAACGTTACAGGGACATTATAGTTAGGTTCGGATTCCACTCATACAAAGCCTTTGAAATTCAGCAGTGATAGTTATCTGAGCTAACTATAACTTACACCCCTGCAATGCAATGCTTGCGACCTTGCATATTACATCACTCATGACATAGTCAATGACATCACTGATGACATCACTGATGACTTCTGAAAGGACATCACTGATGACATCATCAAGTGAGTGTAAGTGTTTCTAAGAGTTTATGGGTGTTAAACATCTATACTAACCTACTGCAAAAGTTTGATTAGTATACAAGTTCTACTACTAATGAGTGGTACTATCTCCAACATGTGTAATCTGAGATGATGTCTGACTGTCTTTATCAGTGTGTGAATGGGTGTTAATGGCTGTATGAATGTGTGAGTGCATGAATGAGTGACTGTATGGGTGAGTTGCTGATTTCTGACTAGGTCTGTAGGTGTGTGCATGGTTGTGTCACTGGTTGTATGGCTTGTGAGTGGGTATCTGAGTGGTTGTATTAGTGTGTGAGTGAGTGTGTAAGTGGTTTTGTGGGTATGTGAGTGGCCATATGGCTGTGTGAGTGGGTGTGCAAGTGGCTGTATTGGTGTATAGGTTTCAGAGTAACTGTGTGGGTGAGTCAGTGGGTGTGTGAGTAACTATGTGAGTGAGTGGGTGTATCAGTGGCTGTATGCGTGAGCGACTGTATGGGTGAGTGAGTGGGTGTCGGAATGGCTGTATGAGTGAGCGATTGGGTGTATAAATGGCTGTATGGGTGAGTGAGTGATTAAGTGAGTTGGTATGTGAGTGGTTGTATTGGAGAATGAGTTTCTGTGTGAATGACTGTATGGGTGAGTGAACAGATATGGGCATGCTTATATGAATGAGTGAATGGGTATGTAAGTGTGTGTAAATGCTTGTATGGGTGAGTTAGTGGCTGTTTTGAGAGGCTGTATGGGTGTGTGAGTTGCTGTATATGTGAATAAGTGTGTGTGAGTAGCTGCATGGGTGAGTATGGCTGTGTGGGTGAGTGGCTGTTTATATGGGTGGCTGTATGGGTGAGTGAATGGTTGTGTGAATGGCTGTATGAGTGAGTGGTGTGTGAGTGGCTCTATGGAGGAGTGAGTGGTTGTGTGAGCACGTGTATGGGTGTGTGAATGGGTATGTGAGTGGTTGTGTGGGTGTGTGAATGGGTGTACGAGAGGTTGGTGTGTGAGTTGTTCTGTGGATGATGTTACCAGTGATGTCATTTGAGATGTCATCAGTTATGTCACTGACTATGTCATCAGTGATATAATATGTGAGGTCATAAGCAGTGCATTGCGGGGTGTAACTTATAGCTAGCTCAGGTAACTGTAACTGCTGAATTTCAAAGGTTTTGTACGAGTGAAATCGAGCCTAACTTTAACTTCCCTGTAACCTTAGTTTTTTTCAGTGCATATCTATGGCTTTAAAATTCTGTTTACTCACTATAATGTCCCAGTAACCTTGTTTTTTTCAGTGAATTTCTACGTTTTTTTAAAAACTATTTCCTAACTATGACATCTCTGTCACCTTTGTTTTTTTAAGTGTATTTCTATGTTTTATCTACTAGGCGTTTGAGGAGTGGTGGAGAAAGGGAATGGGGCTTCCGACCAGCTCTCAGCAATCCTGCTGGGTGGGACTTCTTGGAGGTAACAGGAGGGGTTTTGCCCCACTCAAGAACCCCTCAACATCCAAGGGGACTTCATCCCCCAATCAGTACTGCACCAGGAGGCGCATCTGCAGAGTGGTGGAGAAAGGGGTCGTGGCCACCAGACACCACTCAGCAAACCCACTGTGTGGGACTTATTGAAGTTAACAGGTGGGGTAGTTGACATCCAAGGATCCTCTGGAGCCAAAGGGACTACATCCCCCTACTAGTGGTGCACCAGGAGGCGCGTTTGCACAGTGTTGAAAAAAGGGGCGTGGCCTAGTGCTGATGACAAAAGTAACTATTGCCGACCAAACTTGTTGAATTGTTTTAAAGGATCTTGGAAAAAGGCTGAACGTCACTTCCCAGATTCGGATGTGTGACTTGTACATTTCTGTATAGGCTTATACAGAGTGCCTCGCCTCTGAAAGAAGAAAGTCTGAGTCATGCCTCTCCAGAATCAAACATGGTGCCTATGTGTAACTGCAAGTGCTGTAAAACTCTGAGCTGTCTTTACCAGACAATGACACTGACAGAAAGGCAAGGTTGGTTAGTCACCTGGTGTAATGCCACACCACAAACTGAATCGGGTCTTGGTTTATAGAACGATTGTCACTGAGCTCAATTACATTTTATTGACCTCATAAGGATAAATGGTGGAGTCGCCCCAGCCCATATTTACTCACACAGGCATACCTGCAACGAGCGTCTTACTCCTCGAATTGGTGCATTTATTACCAATCTCAACCTTATTCATTTTATCTGCCTCGAAAAGAAGGAAAGACGAGGAAATGGGACAGCAACATCAGGACCAGATGTACATTGTTGTGTAATGCTTGTGTACATGCATTTTGCCTTTTAAAAAAACACCTTTTCCGATCATAAAAGCATGTACTCACTCAAATACTTTTGTGGAGTAAATCTATTTCTAGAGTAGTGAGTGGCAGTCCAGGGCAGAGTTGCCATGAAAATGTGCACACATTTACAAACCTACTTATTTGTGGGCATTAACAACTGTTTTCTGACACTGTGCCACCTAGAAACAACTGGAAATGTACTTCAGCCTCAGGCAGAAGTGATCCCCGATCCTGTGTGTAAACAAGAAGGGTAGCTCCCAAAATGTGTGGCAGTTTAGGGGGTTCACCAGAGGAAAACATAGCTCCTTCAAGAGAAAAGGCATGGATAAAATTCAGTTGCCCATAGGGACGACATTTTTATCCACGTGCAGTTGTGCACTAATTTGTTTTACAATAATTTTTATTGATTTTCTGCAACAGAATTTTGTTAGCTTTCGTATTACAACAATTTACTTTTTGTTACATTGATAATACAAGAACAGTAACTTGAATGGCTTGGGTGAAATGTCTGGAGAACTCCCACCACCGTTAAGGATGGACCATCGTATAGTTTGTAATTATACACATGTACATATTAGAGTACATTCTCCTACACACTCATATAACAAATTACTGTTCAACAAATGGTCTCTCATGTAAACTCAATGCTTGTCCATTTTATAGTCACAGACAGGCATCAATGTAAAACAATTTAGAATGAAACAAAACTATGAGTCGAACTCTACTTATGGGCAAAGGACACAGTGTACCAGCCAATAAAACATGACAGTGGGTGTGGCAGATGTGGGTAACCATGCGCAATGCATCACCCATCGTGGGTGCATCAATAGGGAAAGCAACGAGGGGGAGGGGCAGGACACAGAGAAATGGAGGGAGGGCAGCCGGAGAGGATCTAGACGTAGGAGGAAAAGAGAATGACATAACAAGTCATGAAGGGAGAGATGGGGGCGAAGGCGAGGGGAAGGAAGGGGCAGAGATCCCACCTATAAAGGGGGGCCCATTTCGGCTAACTTAGTTTCAACCAGCGACAGGTATTCCCTCCATTGGGTAGCAGGCCTTCGCGGTGGCACCAGCGCCCGCGAGGCCTGTGCTAGCTGATTCGTATGCTCTGATACCAGTGCCCTCCTAAGATCCAACAGCCATGAGTGTACATTGGAGCCCGCTTGGGCTTTCCACGTCATGGCTATTTTGCGTTTGGCGAGGACCAGAGAGAGGTCCAGAACTTTATTCAGAGCTTTACGCGATGCAGAGTGCTTAGCAGCACCGAGCAGGAAGTGAGTGGGTTGCAGTGATACCTGAGTCCCTATTGCTTCCGTGAGTACGGCTGCTATTGTGCTCCAGTATCTTTGTATACTTATGCAAGTCCATACCATATGTGTAAATGTGGCCTCCGAGTTATGGCATCTGGGGTACCTGTCAACATATGTTGGGTAGGTGCGGGCTAGTCTGTGGGGCGTGAGGTACGTGTGGTGTAGATAGTTAAATTGGGTGTATTTCAACCTAGCATTTGTTGAGACCGTTTTTGGGTGTCCAAGGCATTGCGCCCAGTGTTCGCCCGATATGGTGATTGTTAATTCTGCTTCCCAGTACTCTCGCAATGCCGCCAACTTGAGCGTATCATATAGCCTAAAAGAAGTATAGATGGTCGTCACTGCATGACCACCCTTGCCATACGTCAGTAGTGTCTGCAGTAAATGTGATGTGAGTGGTTACGTCCGGTCATTGCCCCATGTTCGCAAGAAGTGGCGAGTAAGGAGGGCATGTAGGAGAAAGGAACCCTGCAGTATCCCGTATGTATCCACTAACTCATCAAACGTTTGCAGTTGTGTGTTGGTGTACATGTCACCCCACAAGTCCAACCCCCTCTCCCTCCAAGAGCCAAGCTCTGAACGTTCGTGTCGAATGAATGTGCCGGGAAGTACCTCCAGTGGCAAGCTGGGGGCATATGGGGCAGTCTGACCCCTAGGAAGCACGTATCTGGACCAACTTCGTCTAGCCGCCATCATTAGTATGTTACCATGGGGTTTCTGGGTCAGTGTTGTGGTGCCCGACAACCATTCCAATAGTGTTGGATCATCCCAGGGAATGGCTTCAGTTATCAGTTCTGTGAGATTGCTCTTAGCGAGCAATCTCATTGGTAATAGCAACTGAGCTACAGCGTAATAACGTTCGTAGGGCACCCAGACCGCCCTACGATAACGGGAGATACAATTTATGCAAAGCCACCCTGGCTCTAGAGTGTCCCCATATGAGGGAGATCAGAAGAGATTCCAGGTCTCTGAAAAGTTTCCGTGGCAGGATATAGGGGGTGTATAGAAGAAATATAATAGCTGTGGAAGGATCAGCATCTTGGAGATCGCCACTCGACCCATAGGGGACAAGGGGAGGCGGGAGAGTCGACCAGGCTCTAGAAATAGCACGCTCTAAGTTACCGTCTATAGTATCCGCCCTCGAGTGGTATATCTGTGTCCCCAAATATTTAAATGTGTCAAACACCCATTCCAGTACCGTTAGTGACGCGGTCTGTCTCTGGGCCATTGACATTGGTGTCATCAGGAACACCACCGATCTAGACCAATTAACCCGCAGTCACGATACCAATGCGTGAGCATTTAGCAGGGCCATTATCTCAGACCGGACACGTAAATAAATCAGGGCGTTGTCTGAATAAAGCGACACTTTCTGCCATCGCCGATCTGCAAACAGGCCCTACTTACTACCCGTTGTCGTAATTTACATGCAAGTGGTTCCATAGACAGGGCAAAAAGTATCGCCAACAAGAGGCAACCCTGTTGTGTACCTTGCGCTATCCTCAAATGTGAGGAATAAACTCGACCCGTTTTCACCCTGGCTTGTGGTCTATAATAGAGTAATCGTATCCATTTCAAGAAATTAGGGCCCATACCAAACCTTGATTACACCATCAGCAGATACTCCCAACTTAATGTATCGAACGCCTATTGATATCAAGAGATGCTATCCAAGGGATTTCTGCCTCTCCTCCTCACGCCCATTCTAGCAATGTAAATAAACGTCGCAGATTCAATCCTGTGTTCCTTCCTGGTATAAAACCATTCTGGTCTTCGTGGACCAGCAAGGGGACCGACGCAATTAACCTATTCAACAGTAACTTGCCAAGAATCCTATAGTCTACGTTCAACATTGATAGGGGGTGGTATGAGGCCATTAAAAGAGGGTCCGACCCGGTTGCGTCAGGCCCCAGATCTCAGCAGATGCATCAATACACAGAAGACACTCCATTGTGCTTACCTGTACTCCAAGCACTCTATGGGACAGCACCCGTAGGAGCTGCAAAGCCCGCAGCATGAGGAAAGCGGCAGAGGCACCTCTGAAAGCACCTACAGCACTGCCTGGTGGCCACAGTGCCACACCCCACTCTGAGCTGCCACACAATGGAAAAGGTAGAAGGAGACCGAGAGACTCACAGCCAGGACTGGTGCTGAGTACACCACATGCCCCAGTGGTGAATGGGTATCACTGCAAGATAGAAAATGGGTGCGCAAGGCACCAGAAGACGACACCCATAACGAACGAAGAGCGCAAAGTCAGGGGTGTGCAAAAGGATGTACCAGCGAACCTGACAGCAAGGGCAGGTGCCCGAGAGAGAGAGAGCCCTCTCCACATACAAGAAGCAATGCTGGAGACAACAGTGGGATCCTCTACATCTCCACCGCAGCAACGAAGCCCCGACTGTGCCAAACACAGCAGTGTCCTCCCTCACACTGCCTCAAGACGCAGTCGCCGGTGACCCAAGACAGGCAAGAGGAGAGTTGGACACTCCCAGTGGCCAGGCACTACCACAGCTCCCTACTGCCCGTGGAAGTCATTCCCAGAAGAGGGAACACCCATAGTAGGAGCTTCAAGAAGCTGCCTGGAGAGGGAGCACACAAGACAAGTGGCTGTTCGCCACCCAGCAGAGAAGAGCGACAGAAGTCTCGCCCGCATGGTCCAAAGACCGGTAAAGTTGATAGGCCCAGTTGGCCAGATTGGGAGGAGGTGCATGCAACTGCACCTGGAAAAATAATCGAAAAAAGAAGAGTGACAATCCTGTCACCAGGAAGAGCTGGACAAACACAGGTGCGCTAGAGAGAACAAGAGGAGAAGCCCGAGGACTTGTAGTACCACAAGCCAAGAGCACAACCAGAGACATCAGACAGCCACCAAGGTGGACCGACGTCCCTGGAGACAGCCCCATGGGAGAACCAAACATAAGCCGCAGCAAGCACAAACCGCGTCTCTCCCCAACGCTTCCCAGTGCGACCGTCCATCCCCGAGGGTCAGAAGTCGAAGTCGGACAGCATCCCTGCTCCTGACCGCAGATGCCAGAGGTGAAGGAACAGCCTCAGCAAGGCAGAGACATGTAGCTGCGGAGTCCCTCCATAAACCTCCTCTCACAGAAGATCATCAACACCTGTTGTCCAGGCCCCATGGCAACCACATCATCATTGCCATGTGCATAACACCTCATTCAGCAAGAATCGTGGAAGTGTGACAGGAGGGTTTTCACTAAGATTCGGACAACCAACAAAGTTCAGAAGGGAAGTCGTGAGTGGCCAGGCCGGACGATGAAGAGAACCCGAGTTGCAGAAGGAGCTAATCCCGACACACCAACAGCAAGTGAAGGGGGTGACAACCAGAGAATGAACCGGCGACCACCCAGCGGGAGACCGATAGTAAGCCACAAAGCCTGCGCGGACAGAGTCTCATGCCTCATGTTTCTCAGCGTGTCCATCACGCCACTGTCACCAATGTCCTAGTAGCCCAAGAAGTCCAAGCGCACGGATGGAACTGCCTCCCGAAAGGAAATGGAGGCACCTGGCCACCCCCGCTCCAGGTGATCAACTCAAGACTGAAGGCTTGCAACCATCAAGGCAAGTCATCACCAACCGTTGTCCAGATTCACCACACGGCTGGCAATGCCATCACGTCAGTCCTCGTCAAAATAAATCAAAGACTACTATCTCGAGTACCAATGGACTGGAGACCTACACTGTTGCAAAACCAGCCGACAAGCAAAACCAGAGGCTACCTGCGGACCTTGCTTACACCTGAACTGCTGCAGCGAGAGCATGTCTTGCCCAAGACTCATCCTTCCCTGAGGTTTGTGCGAGCGACTAGGTGCTGGCTCCTCGGTGGTCTTGCACCTGCCCCCATTCGGCATACACTCAGCCCCAGCGCAGCCCACAAGCAGTTCTGTGGCAAACCCAACAAAGGGCCTCGCCAGGTGGGAGAGTTGGAAGAGACATTTCCCCACCGACAGGTTACCAGACACAGCAAAATAGTCTCACAGAGATTTCAGTTGATCCAGCAACAATTTCGTGAACTTTCACATGGACTCCAACCATGCTCTTGATGCACCCTGTTTAATGAACTGTTAGTACCCACCACATACCATCCTCAACATCAGCGAAGGGGAGCCACCTCAGACCAAAAGACATGTTTCCACCGGCAAGAGTGCAGCAGAGGTCTCCAAGCCAGCGTTCGTGTCCTGAAGTACCCAGGTTAAATTATGTGTGCACGCCGAGATCGTCCTGCTGCATTCAGAGTCACCAGTCCTTGTCTGCTGTCTTCCTGCTGCCTGAAACGAGAAGCTGATGGACCCTGTAGTGTATAGTTAACCCCTTCTCTGCTGCGGACATTCCGCTGCAGCGCTGGGGGGGGCAGGGGGGCAGCGCGGTGGGCCTGTGCTCATGACGGAGCCGCTCCGTCATGAGCCACAGTTGAGCTGTGCTCATGACGGAACGGTTCCGTCATGACTCCGCCCATTTGCGTTGTCCCCTCGCACAGGCGGGGAAACAGCGCCGCGGAGGCGGAGCGGCCGCCAACAGGATTGTCATGACGGAACCGTTCCGTCATGAGCACACGCCAACCGTGGCTCATGACGGAACGGTTCCGTCGTGAGCAGGGAAGGGGTTAATTGTTGTTTACCCCTGCAGGTTGGACTATTGATTATTTTGTTTTCGTTAAAATTTGGGAGGAATGTTGTGTCCTGCACTCCACACCCATCCATCACAGGCATCACAAGTGACGTGCTCATGGCCAGTTGATTAACCATAGCCACGGTGTCTGTCAGTTATTTAGCAGCATGTGGGCCTAGGGCCCACAATACAACACGCCCCTCGTGCATGTTTTGGGGTAAGGAACCTATAAGGAGCCTCGCATAGTATATTTGAAAAACGTAAACTCCCAAATATCATCGGGCAGTGGGGCCTAGACAATCCAGTACCTGTAAACGCCTTTGTTAAAGGCCTCTTGGGCTGATGTTACAGCAATTAAATAACCACATAAATGACACAACCTGATGGTGGCTGTAGTTCTGGGACATTAGAAATGTGCTTTAAAAAAACGGTTTGGACCCTCTGCAAATTTGGGGGGGGGGGAAATTGCCTCTGGGTTGGGTCTTTCTGGGACTTCTCCACCAGGCCTAGGGGATTGGGGTATCCCTACCCTGCCCTCTTTTAACTTTCTTTAACCTTTTGTACAGGACTCGGGACTGAGTCCCAAACCCTGAAATGGCTGCCTTCACATCCTTGTTGATGGGGTGGCAGCCAATCAGATCCCACCAAGAGCTCTATCAGCTCCACAAATCCTCCACGGAGTGAAACATACAAAGTTTTTAAGCTTTATTGCCTCAAAAACTACTGAAACTATATACACCAAATCACAAAAAGCACTCTTTCTCGACCAAGTTCTAGCTTTCTGACAAATCTGATGTAAAACTATTCAGCCATTTGTGCTGCAGCTGTGTCTAATGAGTGGGAAAAATATGTTTTGGGACACCCCCCTTTTCTCGGCATCTGCTTGGCTGATCCCCCTGAAAGTTTTCAGGGAGGTGGAAGATTTTTTTTTGTGTGGGGGGGAGTTTTGTGAAGATTTGTCAAATGGTGCCAAAGATATAAACAAAGTAAAAAAAGAATTCTTATGGAAACACTATTCTAATGGCCACTGAGTAATTAGAGAGAGAGAGAGAGAGAGAGCGAGAGAGAGAGAGAGAGAGTGTGTGGCGTGCGTGCGTGCGTGCGTGCGAGCGTGCGTGTGTGTGTGTGTGTATATATATATATATAGAAACAAAGAAAGTCGGGTCCTTCTGGGATCAGTCCCTTGGTCAGGTGGTGCGTTCACCGGCAAAACCCAAAGCAGGTTCCGTTTAATATCCAGGCATACAAAGATGATAACGCACTCTCAGAGGTCAGCTCGCTTAATCTATAAGTCTTTATTCCTCAAACCGCGGTTTGAGGAATAAAGACTTATAGATTAAGCGAGCTGACCTCTGAGAGTGCATTATCATCTTTGTATGCTTGGATATATAAATATATACACACATATGTATATATATATATATATCAGCATAGTGATTCCCATGATTCTAGCAGTTTCAAAGGGGAAAAACACCCTCCAAAGCACTCCAAACTTATGTTATATGCTTTATTGTATGACGCATTTCAGCCATGTCCACCTTCTTCAGCTATATATATATCTTGACATGGTGCGCACATCCTTTCTCATCAACGGAGCCAGCTCATGCAAACAGGCTCCTCAAGATCACATACAGTTTTCCAACTACTTCAGACTACCCCATGGCTCCATCCTCTCCATCATCATCTTTAATTGCTTCATGGGACCCCTCGAACTCATTCTAGCAGACAGTGGCTTCAAGATCCATCAATATGCAGATGATGCCCACCTGTGCCTGAAAATAGCCTTAACCAATGACATATAGAGACATACTGCTTCAAACACATCAACAACACCACAACACGAACAGTGTTTTTTTTAATCAATAACTTGTATAGGGACTTTGTAACTCAATCCAGTATAACTTATGAGTGTGTGTGTACAGATAGATACAGTGTATTTTTTATGTTTAAAGTGGTCGAAGAAGACGTTCTGTTTTGCAAAAAGCTTTAAGAAAATTATTTTTGTAAGCTATTTAAACATATTACCAAATTGTTTAGATTATTCACAGCCACTTCAATGTTATTTTTTTTTCTTTATGGTCCATGGTGGCAGCTGAACACAACTGATAACTCCAAACCAAAATGTGGATGGCACTTTTTCTCTTATCTCAAGACCTAAAAAAACACTTGCAGGAGTCTTATTGCTCAAAATCAATGTTAATTTTGAATGAGAAGGCATATACGAAGAGAATGTGGATGTAAATAATATGACTCCACTAAAACGCAGTGTCAATGTACTTTAAAAAAAAAAAGGCTTGCTAGTACACTGCTATAATGATCTAGAGATAGATCTGTTCGAGTGACACCTAGATGTTACACATGAAGGCTATAGGTGGTGTTCACGCAGTACATATTGAGTGGTGGGTGAGTCTTTTCTGGATGGGGTATGTTTGAGGATGATAAATATAGATCTATATGTGATATTATATTATTTGAAGATTGTTTTTGCAATTCTATAGAAAAATAAAAGACCAGAAAGCACTAACCTTGAAGTCTAGTTCAAACTGAATAAATGCACTTTTTTTCCTTTCACCGACGACCCCAATGACCACATATAACAAGAACATGAGGGCCAGTAATAGAAACATGGACTGAGGAATGGGATAAGAGACCAAACAGAGTCACTTGACACCACCACGCTGTCCCCTGATATCCAAGGTAGCAGGCGCCATCTCCAAACTATGCGAGAGTTCAGGGACTGCTGGGAAATTAGTTTGTTGTCAGGGTGCCATGGCATAGTGCATTCTCCACACATGCAAAGCCTCACATGTGGCCATTCCTTCCCTTACATGGACTCCAGTGAGCTAGGAGCATCGCTCCCCTGCACCACTGAGTCTTAAGCTGACATGCCTTCCGATACCGAAACTTGTTTGATAAAATGGTAAATAATAGGTGAATACTGTTATTATTTTGGATAGTACTAGGATATGTTATATATCTCTCTTTAAAAATAAGGAAGAGGTTTTAATGACTATAAACTGGGTACATCTAGCAATTACCTTAATTTAAACCATTGCAGTTCTGCTAACTCAAAGTTTGTAGTATTGTGTACTTTTCCTTATTCCTATGCTGAGAGTTGGGTAGGCATTTTTGATTCTAGTATGGTTTTATGTAGTTTGGTATACTGTACCACTTCCGGATAAGGCTGCTACAATGCAATCTCCAAAGGGAGCTGGGACTTATAGCCTCTAAGTCAGAGAACAGTATTCACATCAGTAAAGGAAAATATAATGGGAACAGCCCTCCCCCCCCAAGTCAGCTGGGGTTTATAGCCTCTAAAAGAGATTACAACATTAACATCAGCAAAGGAAAATGTCATTGAAAGCAACTCCCTCCTGCCACTGTACATGTACAGGGCAGTGCCACTATCTATGTTCTAAAGTGTACTACAGTGCACAGCATAAAAAGTCAATGTCAACATGATATTTGTAAATGGTAGCATTTTAAAACAGCAATCCGGCTAAAATAAGTTGCCTACAAAATGGCTAGATTTACATCTTTGATTGTGTCCTTGGCACATGGTAATTAACTGTAGACCTTGAGGAACGAGGCTGGATGTCATCCATAAAAAAACAACTTTTAAAACAATTGAAGCTTTCGGAATACTGTATGAGGGCCCGTAGTGTGTACGACCATGTTGTGCTTTGTTTAACACAATAAAGTGTTATATAAAAATATAAAGCTAAAAATTATAAATATAAGAAGTATAAATAAAAAATTATAATATTGTATTAGCTATGAAAACCAAAAACCAAAAGTAAGGAAAATTATGACTTGAAAAGAAAGGGAATGCTTAAAATGAGACAAGAATGCAGGAAGTGAATGGACAGTAAAGTTACAAAAATGTTGAAGTGGTGAGCTACCACTTTTACGAGAAAAGAACAGGACATGCAATAATTATTATATATGACCTTGCAACCGCGCTGGATAGAGAGGTCATTCATCCAAGACCTAACCCCGCCCTGTTTGTTGCAGTACTACATGGCGGTAGTGTTGTCGGCGAACACCTGCACTAGCCTTCCCATGGTGGAGGGTAGAAAGGTTTTCAGTGCCAGCCCGATTGCCCAGAGCTCCAGTAGGTTGATGTGGAGTCCAGATTCTGCCAGACACCATCGGCTTCTGATCTCCACCTCTCCGAGATGGCCGCCTCATCCCAGAAGTGACGCATTTGTCACCACTGTCAGATTTGGTAGGGAAGGGAGAGAGATCTGCCACTGACCCAATTGCGGTTCATCCACCAGCACTGCAGATCTTTCTCAGTTTCCTCCAAGATCTGGACCAATGCAGAGATCTGTCATTCTTGGGCACCCAGAAAGTAGCAGGAATAGCAATCACAACCTACTTCTGATGCAGGAACCCTCTCTATAGCTCCCTTGGCCAAGACATCTGCTACTTCCTGGAAGAGTAAAGCTAGTCAACCTGTCCTAAGAGGGTGGCATGGGTGGAGGAGTAGTCATGAAGGGGAGGGAGTAGCCCCTCTGGACATTCTGGAGAACCCAGGGGTCTGATGTTATTTACCTCCAGTGGTGAACGTAATGGCATATCCTGCCACCCACTGGTTGCCTATGATGGTTGGAGGGCAAACTAAAGAGGCTTGAAGGCTGCGGTTGACAGGGGGTGGTGTACTCGGCCAACCTCTGGCTGCCTGACCTGTGAGGTCCGTGGGTGCCGCGTACTTGACCATGAAGAAGCTGGGAAGCTTGCATGCCATAGTGGCTAGGCAAGTAGAGGCGTGGTTGGAAGCTCCTTCTGTGCCCAAGAAAGGAGCAAAGGGGGACTGAGGTTGATATGGGGGTCTTAGAAGGACCCAAGGACCTGGCCATGGCCCTGCTGTCCTTAGAGCACTCCAGTGCAAAGTCCACCTTGTCTCCGAAGAGATGGGAGCCATCAAACGGCATGTCCATAAGTGACGCTTGGACATCCCTTAAAAAGCCAGTTGTCCTCAGCCAGGCGTGGCACCTCAAGGTCAACGTTGCCTAATGATTTGATCGTGTCCAGCCCACATCTGATTGTAGCTGCATCTCTCCCATAGCTTGAGAGAATATGGCCCAGGCCTCCTCCAGGACCATAGGCAGCACCTGCACAAGCGAATTCCTAAAATGGCTTTGCGAAAGATCCAAGGACCTTCCTCTTGACTTAAATCGAGACCACTGCGGCTTTGCACATCGAGCGACAAGGAGCTTGGTGGACCCCTCCCTTAAAGCCTTGGAGTGCATGGCATGTCGATGCAGGTCTTGACGTCATTGTTGCGATCAAAACACCAGAGGCAGATGAGGTGTGGGTCCGTCACCAACATATGTCATTGACAGGCACCACAGGGCTTGTAACCAGCCTTCCTGAGTGGACAATCCTGCCACACCAGGAGAAAGATCTCAACAAAGTTTGGCAAAAAGTAAAAAAAGGTCAGTCAAAAAATGACTGGGAGTAGCTCTCTCCGGAGCTGCACTGACTGGCGTGGAAAGAAACAAACTGGAGTCAATGTGCTGGGGTGGCACCTATATAGGCTGCACGCATGCCACTTATGGAATGGACAATGCCACATGGAGCAAAACGAAGCCACATACCAGCGCACAGGGATGCTTGTCATGAAAAATGTCCAGGTCCAGTCTGACGCCACTGGGAAAATTCTAAGGTAAGTAATCTGCAGCTAGAAGTCTCTATCAGATTAAATATTAAATAGAACCATATGAAAAAATATCCAGATGAGGACAACTGGAATGTAAGTACATATCGCTAGAGCGGAGCTACCATTGGTGCAGCCAGTGCAATGCACCATGGCCCACAGAGGGATGGGGTCCAGTCTGCTCTGTATCTGCTCATTTTATTTCAGAGGCTGCCTATTCAGATTTTTATTTAGACACCATGCATGCCAGGAGCATGGCTGTGTTTACTTTTCAGGGGAGGGGTACAAAGGGAGTAGAGGATAAGGGAACAATAAAGAAGAGAGACAAGGGATGAAATAAAAGGACAGGGTGAAAGAATGAGGAAGAGGGCAGGAAAAATGACAGAACTGGAGAAGGAAATAAGGTTGAGTTAGAAAGAGAAAGGAGATAACAATGACCAAAGTGGGCAAGGGAGAAGGAACACAAAGGAGGTAGAAATAAGGAGAAAAGTAAGGAAGGAGATGAGGATGAGTGAGAAACAGAAGAGGGGAAAGCGAGAGATAGGAAGGGATAGAGAGGAGAGCATTAAATGGATGAAGGAGGTGAGAGAAGAGCGCGGTGTAGATACGGGAGGCAAGAAGGAAAGACAAGGAGAATGGCAAACTTAGACACCTGTAAATTACATTAGCGTAGCAGGTGCATTGACCAAGCGAGTGTCCAAGAGTTTATTGGGCATGGTGCACCTAATTTATAGCAGTATTTTAATACCTGTTGGGAGGGGCTTGTTTCATTGCTTGCACTGGGGCTCTTTATCCCCCGGCTGGGCCACACATCTAACAACCTCAGATTGTCCTTGCATGTCTTCAGAGATACTTTAAATGAAAAGGAGGATGCCTCCACAACAGAGGGTTTCCTTATGGCTAAGAAACAATGGACTTAAAAAGAAAAATATTTTGGGTATTTTGTGGTACATAAATCAACTTTTCACAACAATATTTTTAAATGGGTAGCATTAGGGAAAGCTGGATTCTGAGAATTGGCTACATATTTTTGGGTTAAGAGAAAAAATGAAAACAGCTCTAAAGGGGGAAGCACTCCATTTGAACAGTGAAGCATTCTCAGAGAGCCGTGAGTATCAGTGGTTGCATAGTGTTCAAACTCAGCAGACGAAGACACATATTTCTATATAACCATTATAGTTAATTGAGTAGCTTGCTTTTCTTATTTGAAAAGTTTATTGATTTGGAAAGTTTTAGAGAGAGAGAACAAGACCAGCTATGGTATCAGAGCGCTATACAATGATTCATAGACATTAAGCTGATACAAAAGAAAATAATAAACTGAATAAGAGGTTGCACATCAAACAAATGCTTAGTAGAAAGGTAGGCAAGAGTTGTAGACAATAAATAAGAGTTACTTTGGGATGCTACTGGTTTATTGTCGCGTTTGGCTATTCAGGAACAATCCTTTGACTTATTTTTTAATGCGGCTGTCGAGGGTTTCATTCTGATTTCGGGAGGGAGAGCATTCCATATTTTTGGAGCAAGACCAGAGAAGGCACGATTGTATGTTTTCTTCTTTTTTAACTTTTGCGGGTTCAGCAGTAGAGTATTGGAACTTCTAAGGGCTCGATTCGTGCCCAAAAGTTAACTTTTTTTATCAAGTAAGTGGGAGTGTTATGATGTAGTACTTTGTGCATTAAGCAGGCTATCTTGTACCGAATCTTTGCATCGAGAGAGCGCCTGTTGAGTTGGATTAGATCTGGTGTGATGTGATCATGTTTTCTTGATCTCGTGATGAGTCTGGCAGCAGAGTTCAACGTACGCCCTTAAAGGTGCCAGTTTAGCTTTGGGTAGCCCAGCCAGGGTCACAATTCTGTAGTCTAAACGGGAGATAACTAGGGACTGGACAGCTAGTTTCATGTCCTCAGGCGGCAGGAACGGTGTGCCTTTCCTTAATGTGCTTAGTTGGTGATTGGCTCCTCTCGTTGTTGCACTGATGTGGTACTGAATATTTAGGCATTTGTCCAAGGTTATGTCTAGGGGTCTAGTAGAGTTTACAACATGTTGGATGTAATTGAGGGCCGCTAGTTGTTTGAGCCAGTCCTGAATGGGGGCTGAGTGATTGTGGGGGGCAATGTAAATGTAAATCCAGTATTTGTAAAGCGCACAGCTACCCGTAGGCATCTCGGCGCTGGGGGCCGTCGGGAAGATTAAGCGAGCTGTTGCCCAGAGTCACATGGTGCTGGGCTGACCTGCCGCCGGTGCCGGGGATCGAACCGTGATCCCCAGTATCTGGCATCAGTCGCCCTGGCCACTGCGCCACACCTCTTCCCTAATCAGGAGGAATTCCGTCTTGAGTGTATTTAACATAAGGTGGTTGTGAGATAACCAGTGTTGGGTTGTCAGAAGTGCACTGTTAAGAATTTTTGATGTCATCCGGAGAGGAAAGTATCATGTACAATTGCGTACATGTGGTAGTGTATGTTTGTGTTGTTCAGAATTTCGGTGAGAGGTTCCATGTACAAGTAGAAGAGTGTGGGAGAGAGTGTAGAATCTTGAGGTACTCCAATTGAGACCAGTTCACTGTTGGGGAGGTCATGGTTGACATTGATTCTTTGCATTCTATTATGAAGGAAAAAAGCAAACCAGTTTAAAACTGGGCCCGATAACCCCATCCTTTTTTTCAGGCAGTTCAATCATGATGTCATGTTTGACCATGTCAAACGCCGAGGAGAGATCAGGCAGTATGAGCAGGCATGGTTCCTTCTGTCTTGAATCGTGCATCATCTACAACGTGCATAAGTGCAGTTTCCGTACTGTGAGCAGATCTGACGCCCAACTGGTAATGGTCGAGGAACTGAAACTGTTCGATGTGCTTGCAGAGTTGTGTGTGTACGCATTTCTCAAGTCATTTGGCTAGAGTCATGATATTGGAGATAGGTCGGAAGTTGTGAGGGTCAGTTAAGTCAGCGTTTTGCTTCTTAGGGATGGGAGTGACTTGTCCTATCTTGAGTTAATCTGGAATCATGCTGTGCACGAGTGATTCATGGACAATCTTAGAGCAGAGGGGCAAAATGGAAGATGTAAGCTCTTTGAAGAACGTGGTACGCATAGGATCATTGAAATGGTTTGAGGTTTTTTTTTGCAGTTATATTGTTGAAGAGTTCGGCATCATTTGGCAGTATAAAATAATTCCATGATGCACCGTTTTTTTAAGTGAAATCCACAGAGCCAGCAAGAGGTGGATTCTCAAGAGGAAGTTGTGCAGAGGGAGTGAACTGAGACTGATAATGGATGTCAAGTAAAGATAGTTACAGTTCTAGTTCAATCTTTCTTGTTTTTTTCAATGAAGTGTGCTGAGATCTCTAATTAGGTAGTGATTCATTGGGTGCTGAACGGTGCTTGGCAGAGTGGTTCGTTTGTTCTTTGATGATTTCAAATAGTTTTTTAGGTATACTTTTGGCATTGTCAAGCTGTGACCTAAAGTGCTCTGTTTTGGCGCTACGGATATGTGTTTGTTATATGCATTCCTTATTATCCTAAGCTGTTTGAGGTTTGTTATAGACAGGGCGTTTCTCCAAGATCTTTATACAATGCTTAATTTACATCGTTCTTCATTAAGGGAGCCATTGAACCGAGGTATTGAATATTTGCTAGGAATCCTTTCGAGCTGCATTGGGGCAAGTGAGTCAAATATGTCTGTCATGGAATGAATGTAGTGTTCAGTGAGGTCATCCAGATTTGTCAAGTTGGGGGGTGGAGGCAGAAGATTGTTATACATGTACATAAGATCATTTACGTTGATCTTCCTCAGATCTTGGGGCCTTTATTTGGACATACGAGGTTGTCCTTGTCTAATCAACACCCTTTTCAATATGAGAAAGGAGATTAGGGAGTGATCCGACCAGTCATACTGTGCTATGGCATCAAGTTATATGACGTTATCTTCAGCTACGATTAGGTCTCGTGTGGAACCTTTGTTATGTGAAGGACCATTGCATGACTGGGTGAAGTTAAGGTCAGAGAGGAAAGACTTGAATGTGCATAATAATGGATCGTTTTTGTCGATCCAGTGTAAGTTGAATGAATCAGAAGTTGGTCTGAGTTCGCTGCTATGGTCTCCATTATTTGGTTGATGAAAAGAAGATTATCACCAGGGTAATGATAGATCAAGTGGAGTGCACATACTATCGCTATCTTGTCGTTGTTCAAGATTTTGATAGCCAAGTGTTCACAAGACGACATTGGCGCCAACGTTCTATGTCTCAGGGAGAGACTGGAATGGTAGATGCATGCAATGCCGCCCCCAATTTTAACTGGTCCATCCAGTCTAATGATGTTATATTCAGTGGTGATAGAACTGGTAGTAGGGGGCGTGAAGATTCAATGTGGAGGAAAGACCTTGATTTGGTAGTACAGCTGGATTATTGTTAGCCAATGAATTTTTGATCCTCATAAGGAGTTTGTCAAACCTTTCTAAGTTTCGGTCTGATGCTTGAATAAGAATGTTCCCATTGTTGTATAGGGAAATGGTCAGATCAGCTTTGAGGATTGGAGATGGAATGATGGATAAACAGGAACGGTGAGGTGTTTGCTTTAATGGTTTTGATCTGAGCATGGACATAACAGCTCTTCTCCATTGGGCTCTCCTGTTATTGAAGAAGATAAGGCTGTTAACAACAAAACCTTTACATGTACAAAAGTAGGCATCTAAAACAAGCGTTTCCGGGTTCCGTTTGAGAAGATTATGTTTGAAATTCTTAGTAGCGTTTTTTTTTTTTTTTTTTTTTTTTTTTGAAACCGTTTATTACAGAATCCAAAAAAATATACAAAGATGGGCCTACAACCTTCAGGCCGGCCGCTAGCAAACAGAAGGAGCATGTAATACAGACAATAGAACGCACGCTGCGGCAAAAGGGAATTCACAGGAGTTGAAAGAGGCGTTGGCAGCCACACCATCCGGACCCCACACGACGGTTTCATTTTTATATAAATAACAACAAAAAGCAAGTCCACAAGGCAACCCACAGTCGGAAACAACAGCATGTGCTCCCCTAGGGGGGGGACTCCCAGGGATTCTTAGGAATATCGAGGGGGGGAATAGGTCAGGACGGGGACTAAGTAAACTCATTGCCCAGAACCGGGAAAACAAACAGGCTAAGGAGATGGGGCCGGTGACGGATCAGGCAGTAGCGGCGGGGTACAGATTCCCCCACGGTTAGCGTTCCAGGGGCCCCATACTTTCACCGATGTCCCAGGCTTACCTCTCGCAACATACACCACCTTTTCCCGAAACATACACCAATCCATGTTGTCCTTCCATGCCGAGACAGTCGGCGACCTCTGGGAACCCCACAGTTGTGCAATGTCACGTTTGGCCACCATATATCCCAGAGTCGCCCACCACGTCTGCGGCACTGAGTAGTCGGTTGGCTCCCATACATTCAAAAGACATCTCCTCGCCTCAGGCAACAGCGGCACATGCGTAACTACCTGCAAAACCTCATGCACACCACGCCAGAATCGCACCACCTCCGGGCATTCCCACAGAATATGGAGAAAGGTCCCCAAAGAACCACACCCACGCTTACACAACCCGTCCACAGCATAGCCCATACGCATCAGCCTCGGCCCCGTAACATAGACCCTATGGAGTATCTTGAGCTGGACGAAGCGAAGGCGGGCCGGTATGGCCACCTCTTTCGGGGAGGCCACCGCAGACACCCAGTCTTCGTCATCCAGCTCCAATCCATCAGCCCCCCACGCCTCACGAAGGCCGGTCAGCAGTCCCGAACGGTCATTGATGAGCTTTTTGTAAATTAATGAAATCGTGCCGTCCGGGACATGCCCATCTAGCACTCTATCCTCCAGAGGGGAGTACTCCGGGATGGAGGCAACGTCCGGAAATACGGAGCACAACGCATGACGGATCTGCATATAACGAAAGTACTCCCTGTCCTGCAGCTGGAATTCTGTCTGCAGCACATCGAACGTTTTGAATCCCCCCCTCGTCCAGAGATCGCCCACCCTGCTGATGCCTATCATGTCCCACTTCTCAAAGCCCTTCGAGGTCCACAGGGAGCCCAGCCGCTCAGATGCGTATAGTGGCGTCGCCCGGGTCAAGCGATCCTTCCACCCCATCGCCACGTTAGCCGTGTGCCACACCCGTACCATGACCCTCGTGGGGCCCGTCAGCCGCGCGTCATGCGAGCTAGAATAAAGCGCCCGATTATAGTCACCACCCGGCAGTAACATTTTATCCATCTCAAAGGCCGGGTTTAAAGCAGGCCCGTAAAGGCCGTGGTTTATCGCGGCCAGCTGGGAGGCCCAGTAATATCGCTTGATATCTGGGAGGGCAACCCCCCCGTCGTACCACGGGAGCGTCAGCTTTGCCAGGGCGATACGCGGCCTACCCTCCCAGAACAGTCGGCGCTGCAAACTCTCCACCTCGCGAAAGTAGCGCGCCGGGACAACGTCCATTGTATTCTGCAAAGCATACAGGAAACGTGGCAGCGACATCATCTTAAACAATGCCGCCCGGCCGAGCGGCGAGAGCGGCAAGCGCTTCCAACGCGCGACGTCCTCCTTCAGGCGCTGGAGGGGGGGAAGCAAGTTCTGGCTATATCGGGCCCCCGCGTCCAGGGTAATGAAGACACCCAGGTACCTAAATCCCCGCGGGGCGATCTGGATAGGACAATCCCGCGGAAGGATAGGATCCTCCCCAGAGAGGACATACACACACGATTTAGCCCAGTTGATGACCAGGCCGGAGTTGAGGCCAAATGAGTGCAATACATCAACCAGTACTATCAGTGATTTACGTGGGGAAGCCAGGTACAGAAGAATATCATCAGCGTAAAGAGATACGCAGTCCTCATACTCGGGGGTCCATCGGAGACCACGAATAGAAGGTTCCCACCGCAGCCACTCCGCCAGGGGCTCCAGGGCAAGCGCGAAGAGGAGCGGTGATAATGGGCAGCCCTGCCGCGTGCCCCTGCCCAGCTCAAACGGAGCCGACACTCTACCGTTCACAACCACCTGCGCCAGCGGTCCCGAGTATAACAATTTCACCCAACCGATGAGTCCCGGGCCAAACCCAAACTTCGCCAGTGTCGCCCAAATATATGGCCACTCAAGTGTGTCAAACGCCATAGTGGCGTCCAGGGATGCCAAAATGGCCGGTTCCCGTATAAACGGGACACGCGCGAGCACCCCATGCAAGCGCCGCAGGTTAAGCGCAGTGTTGCGATGGGGGATAAAGACGGACTGATCCTGGTGAATCAAATCGCACACCACGCCAACCAGCCGATTGGCCAACACCTTGGCGAGAATTTTGGGCTCCGCATTCAGCAGCGAAATAGGCCGGTAGGACGTGACCCGGTCCCGCGGCCTCACCTCCTTGTGAATGACCACGACAGTAGCCAGACGCTGGTCTAGCGGGAGGGAACCCACCGAACGGGCCGCGAGGAACATCGCACGGAGATGCGGCGCCAGCGTATCCGGTCGCAGCTTGTACAATTCGATGGGAAGACCGTTAGGACCCATGGCCTTGCCGGAAGCGACCGAGCGTATGGCGAGAGCAATTTCTTCAGAGGTTGGGGCGGCGTCCAACGACACTCTGTCCTCCTCCGAAAGGGAAGGCAGCGCGATATCCCTAAGCAGGGCATGGGAATCCTCTTCCGAGCGGGAGGACACCGGGGAATACACCCCACAGAAATATTCTGCAAAGCAATCGACTATTTCTTCCGGTTCCGTGACACACACACCATCCAGTTTCTCAATCGACGGGACAACTCGACTCGCTCTCTCCTTTTTATCCAGCCACGCAATCAATTTCCCAGCCTTATCACCCACATCATACAGTCTCCCCTGTTGCTCTCTACTGAGGCCCCTGACCGCCTCCGTGACGAGGGCCTTATAGGCCGCCTGCTTGAGTCGGAGAACATGTAATTTGTCATCCATCACCCCACATTCGAGGTCGCCCTCCAACTCAGTTATTTCAGTTTCAACACGGGTCACCTCCTCCCGCTCGCGCCTCCGGGAATGGGAAATAAGGGACAGGGCATCCCCCCGAATCACCGTCTTAAATGCCTCCCATAGCGAGACCGCAGATGACACCGACCCCACATTATCATCAAAATATCGCTTAAGGGACTTAACCAACTCTGCGCGAATGGTGGGGTCACGCAGGTACCAGGGATTAATCGGGGCCACCCTACCCTCTCCCCTCGGGAGAATATCGAAGTGCAATAAGAGCGGGGAGTGGTCTGAAATACCCCGCGCCAAATGGCGCACCTCCCCGATCCTCCCCGCATGCGCCGCCGGCACCAGGACATAGTCTAGTCTTGATAGACTGCCATGGGCCCCGGAATAAAAAGTGTACTGTTTCTGCGTAGGATGTTTCAAACGCCAACAATCCACCAGCCCCAAGGCATCCAATAGGCCAGACAACCACGCTTGGGCACGGGAGAGATCCCTAGGGGGGTGACGGTCCTCAGTTCCGGAAACCACAGCGTTAAAATCCCCCCCAACCACCAGAATCCCCTCCGGAAGGCCAAGGAGGAGGCGCCCCAGATCCGCAAAGGTGGTCGTCTGCAACCCTGGCGGGACATAGACAGAAACAAAAATAATCACTCTGCCCTCCATTCTACCCACCAGAACCGTGTAACGTCCCCTGTCATCATGGAGCACCTCATCAACTTCCAACGGGAGCGAGGTCTTGGCCATGATGCCCACACCCCTTGAACCCGACGTGAAGCCCGAATGGGCCAGAAGGCGGTAGCCCCGCCGGTTCATAGCACGAAAGGAGTTGCCAATGAGGTGCGTCTCCTGCAGAAAAACTATGTCAGGTGAAATTCGTTTCAGGAACTGCAGGACCACACCTCGTTTTATCCTGTCCCCCAGTCCATTAACGTTCCAGGACAAAAGACTCAGTCCCCTACCCCCCATCATAAACGAAAGCAATCACTCGTCCCCCGAGAGCACTTTGGGAATAGCACGACGATACTTTTGCCTTGTGGTACAAATGAACAACACCCAACCCAACCCAACCGCCCCAACAAAACTCCTGCACCCCTGCATGAGCCCAAACAGCCCCCCCAACTTGCAGTGTGCCTGTCGCCCCTATATAGTTGAAACTAGGTAAACCCCCTAGAGGAGGAAAGAGTACCCCTTCGAGACCCCGCACCACCTACAAAGGAGGGAGAACGAGTACAAAAAACGAGAGACCCTAAGCTTGGCCGAAAGCGGCAGCATCTTCGTCCAGAGTGAGTCCCAGTATCAGCACCTCAGACCCGGTCCAGTGGGCCTTCTCCTCCCGCAGCCCCCCCCCCTGCCATCCCGATCCCGACCCCCAGACAAAGTGTCCAGCCAGTCCCCGGCCATTTCAGGACGGTCAAAAAAGTGAGTGCGACCATCCACCTCCACCAGCAGCCTGGCCGGGAAGAGCATGGCGTATTTTAAGTTCATGTCCCGAAGCCGCCGCTTGACGCCCAAGAAGCTCAGTCTCTGCTTCTGGACCGCTTGGGTGAAGTCAGGATAAAAGTTCACCTCCATGTTCTCCAACTTAATCGGCCCTTGCAGTCTGGAGGCTTGCAGAATCGCATCCCTGTCCCGAAAATTAAAGATACGGGCAATAAGAGGCCGCGGAGGGGCTCCGACCTTCGGCCTTCCCCCGGGAACTCTATGAGCCCTCTCCACCGCAAAAAATTTACTCAGTCCCCGAGGCTGGAGATGGGTAGTGATCAGGTCCTCCACAAAAAGATCCGCCGCCGACTCCTCCCGTCCCTCAGGTACTTAGTAGCGTTTTTAGATAGGTTAGGGTGTACACAATCTTATAAGCGTAGTGCCCCACCCCTGACAACAGGTCCTCGTTGGGGCTATTAATATTTGGACTCGGAGCCATGGTGGTGAGGAAAACAACGAAGTAAGAGGAGAAGTATGTTAAGCTAGGAATGGTTTATCTAGGGTTATTGTAGGAAAGCTGGCCCAGAAATGTGTAGAGATAAAATTGATATTCCATTATTCATAAGTTGAGTCTTTGTCTTGAGAAATCTGAAGTCCTGTTTCAAAATGTGAATTTTATTCTGACAAAGAGTAGGCATGTTTGGCAAGGTACTTAATAGAGTGCAAAGGCATCAGGAAGACTGGACGGTTCAAGGAAAAATCAAGGTAAATGCTTGTCAGAGTAGAGGCACAGGTACATGATTGCCGCTCCTAAGAAAAACTTGATTATTAGTCATACCTTGCTGTCATGCTTAGTCAACATATCCAGAGTTCTCCTTTACTTTTGTGAATGAGCTTTGATGACAGTCTTATCTCTATTTCAAACAAATTGAACGTGCCACCATCTTGTATCCAGGGACCCAAGATCGGGCCTGATGAAAGATATTCCCAAAATGGATAGCTGTTTCCTGCCCAAGCAAAGCTCTTTCAGACCCGATACCACACTAGGCCCAAAAAGTAAAGAAAAACAATCAGCAATGATCAGTCAGTTCCAGGCACGTGCTCATGATCTAGCCCCCAGAGTGCTGGAATCAGTCTCACCCTGTCAGAAGGCTCGGTTCCCACAGCAGCAGCCTGCCCAACACTCGCAGGATGGGGAGGAGGGGGTGAGCTCATCCGCACGGTTGATTCCTTCGCCAAGTCACTGCACACCGGCGAAGCTTGACCAGCTCCACTCAGTATGAACTTCCACACAATGAGCATGGCGGGAGGAGACGCCAGTGTCTCAGATGCCAAAGCACTCCCCAGTCACCGCAGTGGAGCCTCCGCAGCCGTCCAACCCCAATACCCTCAAGCTTGTCAGCGCTGGGGACATCCAATCTTCAATCCGTTAGCCTCCCACTACCTGACCAGAGCAGTCCAACGCTGCCATCAGAGTCAGCCAGTGCGGGGCTCACATGGCCGGGATATCAACCTCCAAGGCGGCGGGCTCATACCCCCTGCCTGGTGCAGCCCAGCACCGCCGTCAAAATAAGCCAATAGGGTTTACGTGGCCTGGCCGAAGCCGCAGGGAGAAGCTCTTTGGGACAAGCGGAACAGCCGCTCATAGGGTGTCGGAGCGATGGGGGTTTAGGCTCCCAGGCTGCACCCTCCATGGACAGGGCAGGAGTCAATCGCCGGTCGGATGCCCATGGTGGCACCCACCTAGCCTATACGCCTTTGTGGTCCAGTCTCCCAAACTGACTAGCTAACCATCGAGGATCCGGTCACTCTACTATTCCAAGTCTGCCAGAGTCACCACCGCTGAGTTCACCATCGGTCAAAACCACGTCCGATCCCAGCGCAGATGCAGGGCGAGAGAGGAGATCACCACCAATCCCGGTGAGTAGAAGTCCCACAATCACCTGATAAATCCAGACTGGCCTCTATGATCCTGCCAAGTGGCGGAAGGTTGAATAGCAGGGATTAAATCAGGATACTTAGAGAATTGCGAACCGAAATCCCAGAGCTCACCTTTTGGAGCTCCTTCACTGCGGCCATCTTAAATCTCTGATTCTTCTCTAGTAATATGAACTAGGCCATCAGAATGAGTATACTACAAAATATGTTTTTGTGCCTCAGTTAAATCATGAATCAAATAATATTTCTCATCAAATAAACATTCCATCACATTAAAAGGTCCTATAATATTGGCTTCAGATTATTTCAGCCGTTATGTCAAATGTAATCTTTCTGCATAATGCTCTGCTTTATCCTCCTCCTCCTCTATCGGGGTAGTGGAGGTAGCATTCACAAATGCCTCATAAAATCCCTTGGAGCTCCCTCATTCTTCTCAATCACCCACCTCCTTATTCTTTTGTGAAATATTTCTCAAATCTGACCTTGCTTCCCGTATTGTTCTATTTCCTGAGCATTTTCTCTTACTGCCCATTCGGCTTCGCCATGATTAGATGCTCTGCTACAAAATCTGAATCTGTTCGATAAATTCAGCTTCATATGAAGAAGGATTCGCACATGGCCAGAATTATGACTTCTTGGCGAGGTTTAGTCACTTTCAAAGTCTAGTAATTAATCTAGTGAGCCTTGCCGAGTTGATGAAGAATGATGTCATGGAGTTTAAGATTCAAGGGCATCTCGCACAAAAAACACTCATTATGTTAGATGTCAAATTAGCTTGCAAGAATCCTTCTAATGCGCTATTGAAAGAATAATTTCACTGCAACATTCAATGAGGTGAGATTTCTACAAGGCTAGGAAACGTTATCCAAGCAGATAACACTTAGCAAATTGGCCACAGACTTGTCTGTATCTATTTGAGCTAATGTTGATCGTAAACATTCTATAATGGATTAAATCACTAGCTGAGATACTGTTTTGACAGAGTAGAAATTGCTTATAATTTTCTTATCCATGTCTCTGATCATGGATAAGTCAGTTTAAATCCACTTTGCCTTACTTGTGTTTAAAAAAATTATAACACAAATGAGAGAAACCCTACACATATAGCTAGTTCATAAGCCAACTTCAAGAGAGTTATATGTTATATATCAGTAGGGAAACCCAAAAGTTCCATATAAACACAGATTTACTGAGCACGAGGTATCGACACATGGAGTAATACAACGAGGGTACCACAAAAGAGAGATGTTAAAAATAAAATGCATTACCCTAAGTGCATTGCAGAGTTGAGCTTAAAATCGAAAAATGATGGGCATATGGGAATATATACATCAGAGAGAAAGGAGATGCTTCTTAGGCCAGGTTGGTGTCTCCAATTAAAGAATTAGCACATCCCATTCCTCAGAGCCACACTTCCTTGGGCATTGTCTGGTGCCTCGGCAGACTAATGTATCCATTGCAGAGATGTGTGTTTTTGGACCCATGGTAGCAGATTGAAATCCTGGAGAGTCCACTTTGACTCTAATTCTTCAGAGGGTGAAAAGAAGGTGCAACCTTGTGTTAGGTAGCAGGAAATGTTGTGAATCTATCCATAGCACTAAGACACCCCTTGAGGTGAACATGTCCTCTACAAATAACATTTTATGCTATTGATGAGATCCAAGGAAAGTTCCCTTGAAGAAGACTTTTCAATCGGGATACGGCCTGTGACATTCTTGAAGTTGAATGGCCTGCTCAATTGACACCACTTCACAAAGAATCCCATTTAGACCTCGCGGACCTAATGATACATTAATGATAATGACTGTTTACATCTCAGATGTTTGGAATATAAGGAGACGCCATGGCTAAGTGAGACTGGTTAGGAAGATGAGGATCGCCTGCTTTATCACATTGTACTGCTTTGCATACCACGCCCCAAAATAGAACAAGCATTGTTGAAGCCAATTGTTTTGCCTGTTGTGCAGTGAAAGGGTGTTAACTAGAATCTCAAACATGACCAGCCCTGGAACAGTTTGGGCAGCAGCAATGCAAGCCTCCCTAACAAACTGAACTGGTATAGTACAGGCAGACGCAATGCACACTTCCCTAGAAATCTGGTTGGGTTCTCGTAGTGCAAAGGACTCTTTAGGTGCAGCACAGGCCATACAAACAATCCATGGATACTTAATCAGGAGAGATAGAGGGAATGGCAGGTGGTTGTGGATAAAGACTAAGAAGGGCAAGCTTTATGACTGTACAGTTCAATACAGAACCATTAATAAACAGGCAACACCCATATAATGACCCTCGCACACAAGCATGCAGCACATCTGTCAGTTTATGGTGAGACTTCTCCTATTCTGAATGGCCTCCACTTAGTTTACTGTATGTGCCACTACACAGTTAATTACAGCTGGCCACAAGTACCCCCCCTCGCCCCCCCCCCCTTCCCGAAGAACATTTGGCAGGGTGCTTGCATTTAATGATTCGGATCCCCCCTTCAATCTCCTTGAATTGCTTGAGGGAAAAAGTCTTTCCAAGTTGTATATATATATATATATATATTGCCTCGAGTGCAGAATCTGAACATATTGACTTTCATTTCATTAAAGCCATTGAGTATTTTGTGAACTTCGTCTTTCCTATACACAGAACTCTAATGAAATGGACGGATTTATTTAAGTTAACAAAAGTCAAAAATTCAACTGTGCCCATTAAGCTCGAAAATTGTTTTAAAATTGAATAGATAATAGCGGTCACAAGTATGTTGCATACATGGATCTAATGCCAAATGTTTACAGCTTACATTTGGGACCACTGAATTCCAAAATGTTAAAGTAACTGCTCAGGGTATCAAAGTAAGTGGACCGATGGACCTCGGCCAGACAGAATGCAGAATTGGGGCTGAGATTAATTGGAAAAATGATGGTTAAGTACGCAGGGCATGGAAACAGAGGGGCTTGACTCTAGTTTCATTCTTTCTGGTACAGAACAGTAATCTGGAACAAGCAGTCACCTTAAGCTCTCACGTGGAGGAGATTCCACAGCCACATCCAGAGCATCAATTGGATCCTCAGCGTTCCCCACTGACTGCACTTCAGTAGTTTATCCAATCCTATTAATTTGTTTTCTTTCTGGGCCTCGCAGTCATGTGCATATAAATGAAAAGGAAACACTAAGTAAAAGACTGTAAAGAAAAAAACGCACCTGGATCAGCTGTTGTGTCTGACATTTAATCATTAAAAACCACCGGGTTTAGAATTTACTGAGTACAATAAATAGTACCTATTACAAGCTGAACCCTCAAAAATGTGGCATAACTTGGATTTTGCACCAAAATCTGCATTTAGGTATTCTTACAGGGATTTTTATTTTGCAAAATTTCTACAAGTTTGACCTCCCGAAATTTATGGTGGGAAACAATTCCAAGCTGTGATCTTTAGCAGGTGGAAGGTGGCACCATTGGTGTAGTCAAGGCCTGTCTGTAAGAGTGGGTGTCACAGGAACAGGCAGCAGTGAGAAAGACACAATGTTGACTTCAGGAAAAAATCTCAATAGGGCAAATAGAATGTGTGCCTCAGGGGCAAACTGCAGAGTAAGAAGCACAGTGTACACTTCAGGAGAAGATGGCTACCAGAAAGGCACAGTGAGTGCATCGTGGCCAACTGAAAATAGAGAGACGCAGGTAGGCCTAAGAAGAGTGGGTCAATGAGACAGAAGCAGTGTGTTTATCAGGGACAAGCTACAGGGACGGACACAGTGTGTACGTCCTCTATGCCTTATATGTTGCTGTAGATAGACCTGTGGCAACCGCAGGAAAGGATGGCAATGAGACAGATGCAGTGTGTGTGTGTTTTAGGACTAAGATGCAGAGACAAAAAAGGGCCATACCTCAGCAGAAGGCCTTGATGAGACAGGGGGAGCGTGTGGCTCAGCGACAAGCTGTAGAGAGATAACTGCGGTGCATACCTCAGGAGAAAATCTCAGTTAAGACAAATGCAATTAGGCTGATCACAAGTCTGTAATTTTCATGGACTGTCCATGAATTAACTCTAATGCCCATTGTCTGTGATGAAGGTTTCAATGGATGGCGTCCATAATTTTAGCCTTTGTGCTAAAAGACAAATGTTAATTCCGACAGTTGAAATGGCTCAGCTGAAGTAGAACGGAAGGGGCCTCCGGTGCTGTGATCCAGAGGGAGGAGCCCAAAGAGAAACCTTCTCCCCAGGGTGCCTGCTGCCTGAAAAGAAATGTGGATATGTGCAATTGGTGAATCAGCAAATGCAAAGGGTACTTGCATGTCATATAGGCATCAATTGATGGAGTCACTGTAAGCTTCCTGAAGACAAGGATTTATTCTTTTTGAAAGGTAGTTTTAGGGTGTTCCAAGCTGAGCTGTGGAGTGAGTGCTTTTTTTTTTTTTTTTTTTATTAGAAACCGTTAGTACACAATAAAATACAGACAAGGGCCTACAACCACCAAGGCCGGCCGCTACAGAGCCCGAGGGCCCGCAATGCAATGCCACACATGCAAACGAGCCAGAGGCAGAGCTCCCGGATGTCCGTGAGCACATATAGCAGGCCGTGGCCACAGGCCAGGGGCAATCGGAAAAAACAGTTTCATTTTCTATTAAATACAAAACACACTCAAGGCAATGAGAGTCCGAAATAGCAGCGTGCTCTTCCCAGGACGGGGAACTACGTACAGTGTCCATAGCAGTTCTGGTCCGGAAGTGGTAGTGGGGGGCAACGGGAAGGCAGAGCATGGAACACATCTCACACAATCCCGCAGAATGTGTGGCTAGGGGGACAAAGCGATATCGACCTCTAATGGCAGAGGCGGGGTGCAGATACGTCCACGATGTAAATTCCATGGACCCCATACCTTAGTCCATTTCCCTGGCTTGCCTCTCGCCACATACACCGTCTTTTCCCTAAACATACACCAGTCCATATTCTCCTTCCATACCTTGATCGTGGGCGGCCTCGGGGAACCCCACAACTGTGCAATGTTACGCTTAGCCACCATGTACCCCAAAGTCACCCACTGCGTCTGTGCCGCATTATAATCATTCGGTTCCCAGACATTCAACAAACACCTCCTAGCCTCTGGCAACAGAGCAACGTGCGTGACCTCCTCCATTACGGTGTGGATACCGTTCCAAAATCGCACAACCTCCGAACACTCCCATAAGATGTGAAGAAAGGTACCTGGCAGGCCACATCCACGCTTACACAGTCCACCCCCCGAGTAGCCCATACGAAGCAAACCGGGCCCCGTAACATACACTCTATGCAGAATCTTCAGCTGTACGAATCGCAAGCGGGCCGGGATCGCCACCTCTTTTGGGGAGGCCACCGCCGATACCCAGTCCTCATCGTCCAGTTCCAAGCCATCGCCCATCCATGCCTCCCTCAAACGGAGAAGCAAGTCCGCACGATCGTTAATGAGTTTCTTATAAATCAGAGAAATAGTGCTGTCGGGCACGTAGCCGTCCAACACTCTATCCTCCAATGGGGAATACTCGGGGATAGCAGCAGCGTCCGGAAAAACCGAACACAGCGCATGGTGTACTTGCGCATACCGGAAGTACTCTTTATCATTTAATTTGTATTCAGTTTTAAGCGTTTCAAACGTTTTGAAAAACCCCTTCGCCCAAAGATCACCCACCTTACATATACCAATCATATCCCATTGCTCAAAGCCTTTCGATCTCCACAGACAACCCAACCTCCCGGAGGCATACAACGGCGTCGCCCGAGTCAAGCGATCCCTCCACCCCATCGCTGCATTCGCCGCGTGCCACACACGTACCGCAACCTGCGTGGGTCCTGTCAACCGCGTATCCGGGGTCACCGAGTACAGCGCCCTATTATAATCCCCACCCGGGAGCAGAAATTTATCCATCTCGAAGGCCGGATTCAAAGCCGGACCGTATATCCCGTGGTTCACCGCAGCCAGCTGAGACGCCCAATAGTATCGTTTAATATCGGGGAGGGCGACCCCCCCATCGTACCAAGGGAGCGTCAATTTAGCAAGAGCGATCCGAGGCCGCCCGTCCCAAAACAGTTGGCGCTGAAGACCCTCCACCTCCCAGAAATAACGGGCTGGCACGACATCTAGCGTATTTTGCAAAGCATACAAAAAGCGAGGTAGCGACATCATTTTAAACAATGCCGCCCGTCCGAGCGGCGAGAGCGGAAGTCGTCGCCACCTCGCGACGTCGGCCTTCAATCGCTGGAGGGGAGGGAGAAGGTTTCGCTCATAGCGGACCACGGGGTCCAGAGAGATAAAGATTCCCAAATATTTGAACCCCAGTGTAGCAATCTGGATGGGGCAATCCCGTGGCAGGAGGGGGGCCTCGCCCGAGAGGACGTAAACACACGACTTGGCCCAGTTGATGATTAGGCCAGAGTTGCGACCAAAGGAATTCAGTACGTCCACCAATACAATGAGCGACTGTCGGGGAGAGGTGAGATACAATAGGATGTCATCCGTGTAAAGGGAGACACGGTCTTCAAACTCCGGCGTCCATCTGATGCCTCGCAGCGACGGCTCCCAACGCAACCAGGCGGCGAGAGGCTCCAAAGAAAGTGCAAAGAGAAGGGGTGACAACGGGCATCCCTGCCGCGTACCTCTCCCCAGTGCGAAAGGAGCCGACACCCTACCATTCACCACCACCTGGGCCAGTGGGTCAGCATATAGTAATTTTACCCAACCAATAAACTCAGGGCCGAACCCAAATTTCGCCAACACAGCCCAAATATACGGCCATTCCAAAGTGTCGAACGCCATAGTAGCATCTAAGGATGCCAAGATGGCCGGCTCATGTATAAAATTCGCTCTAGCAAGCACGCCATGCAACCGCCTCAAATTCAGAGCGGTATTCCGGTGGGGTATGAAACCAGACTGATCCTGATGGATCAAGTCGCCCACGACCCGAACCAGTCGATTAGCCAATACCTTCGCCAGAATTTTGGGCTCCGCGTTCAACAGCGAAATGGGCCTATAGGAGGTACAGCGATCTCGCGGCTTCCCCTCTTTGTGTATCACAACGATGTTGGCGAGGCGTTGGTCAGGGGGGAGGAAGCCCGCCGCACGTGCCGCGACAAACATGTCCCGAAGATACGGCGCTATCTTATCGGGACGCAACTTATATAGTTCGATGGGAAGACCATTAGGACCCACAGCCTTACCCGAAGCGATCGAGCGAATGGCCAGAGCGATCTCATCTGACGACAACTTCGCCTCCATCAATACTGCATCTGCCTCCGATAGTGTTGGCAATGCAATGTCTCTAAGCAACAGCTGAGAATCCTCCTCCGAACGCACAGAAACCGGAGAGTATACCCCGCGGAAATAATCCGCGAAGCAGTCAACAATCTCCACCGGGTCAATCACACGTATTCCAGCCATTCTCTCCACAACGGGCACCACCCTGCTCGCTCTCTCCTTCTTGTCCAACCAGGCAATCAACTTTCCGGCCTTATCCCCCACATCATACAGTCGTCCTTGCTGCTCCCTACTCATCCCTTTAGCAGCTTCCGTGACCAGTGCTCTATAATCTGATTGTTTGAGGCTGAGAACGTGTAATTTCTCATCAGTAACTTCCCGCGCCAAGTCCTCCTCCAGTTCAGCTATGTCAGTTTCCAAGCGAACCACCTCTGCTCTCTCGCACCTCTTAGTATGGGAGATAAGGGACAAGGCCTGCCCCCTGACCACCACTTTGTAAGCCTCCCATAGGGAGACGGCCGATGACACCGACCCCACATTATCATTAAAGTAGTGATCAGTGGACTTGATCAGTTCCGTGCGGATCTTAGGGTTACGTGTATACCAGGAGCCAATGGGTGCCACTCTCCCCTCTGCCCCCGGGACAACCTTCAATTGCATCCATATAGGGGAATGGTCAGAAATACCCCGGGCTAAATGACGCACCTCCCTAATCATACCCGCTTGGATCGCCGGCATAAGCATGTAATCAAGTCTCGAGAGACTCCCATGGGCCCCTGAGTGAAAGGTATATTGCGCCTGTCCCGGGTGCAGCAATCTCCAGCAACCCACGAGTCCCAAAGTGTCCAAAAAACCACCCAACCAGGACTGAGCCCTAGGGAGATCCCTGGGTGGGTGACGGTCCTCCAACCCGGAGACAACAGCATTAAAGTCACCCCCCACCACCAGAACCCCCCCAGGGAGTCCCAGGACCAAACGCCCCAAATCGGCAAAGGTAGCCGTCTGTAACCCCGGAGGTACATATACAGCGACGAGCGAGACAGTCCTACCCTCCCATCTCCCCACCAGTGCCACATATCGCCCCCTATCATCGTGAAGCACCTCGTCCACCTCCAACGGGAGAGAGGCCCTAACCAAAATGCCCACCCCCCTAGAGCCAGAAGTGAAACCAGAGTGAGCGGCAAGGCGATAGCCCCTCCTTTTGAGGGCATGGAAGGAGTTCCCTATCAGATGTGTCTCCTGCAGGAAAACAATGTCGGGCGAAATACGTTTCAAGAACTGCAACACCACCCCGCGCTTGATCCTGTCCCCCAGTCCATTCACATTCCACGAAAGGATTCGCAATCCCCTATCCCCCATCCCACTCCCATGCATGATACCCACATCCCGGAAAGCACAAACCGGATAAGTCAGCAGAGAACTTCACATTGCCTTGCGAAACAAACAAACAATCCCCAACAACCCCCCTCCCCCACAATCCCAAAACCACAACTCCCCCCTCCCTGCACCCCTGCTTGAGCCCAAACAGCCCCCCCAACTCGCAGTGTGCCTGTCGCCCTAACATACACCACAAAAAGAACCCCAGAAGGAGGAAAGGACCCCAATAAGCTCCCCACAACCCCCAGGCATTTAAAGGGCATATCGTGCCAAACTATGGTCCAGTTGAGCCAAGGCACAAAACGTCACCAATCCAGTCCATCACCAGGAACCAAGTTCTAGTCCTAGGCCATCGAATCCTGTCCGCTCTCCGTCGTCCGACTGTCTCGATCCTGTCCCCGAGGCAGGGCATCCAACCAGTCTCCCGCCGCCTCCGGCCGGTCAAAAAAGTGTGAGCGACCCTGGAACTCAACCCGCAGCCTGGCCGGGAATAACATTGCATATTTCAGCTCCATGTCCCTCAAGCGCCGTTTGACACCCAAGAATCCCAGCCGTTGTTTTTGGACCGCTTGAGTGAAGTCCGGGTAAAAGCTGACATTAGAGTTCTCAAACTTCAGCGGCCCAGCTACCCTCGACGCCTGAAGGATAGCGTCTCTATCCCGAAAGTTAAAGAGTCGGGCGATGATAGGCCGCGGGGGAGCACCCACCTTGGGCGCACCACCCGGAATCCTGTGGGCCCGCTCCACCGCAAAGAACTTGCTCAGTCCCTTGGGCGCGAGACGGTTGGTCACCAGATCCTCCACGAAAAGATCCGCAGCCGATTCCTCCGATCTTTCCGGCACTCCAATGATACGGACATTGTTCCGTCGAGCCCTGCTCTCGGAGTCCTCAAGCCGACGGTCCGTCAGGTCACTAGCTAGCCACAACCTGCGGACCTCCGTCTGCAGGGCGGCCACGTCCACAGTCAGGCTCGACGCCGCGTGACTCAAGGAGTCGACCCGCTCGTTTGTTTTGGACAGGTCTGCCCTGACCAAATTCACATCAATCAGAACCGCGTCCAATTTATGGGCCAGGGTATCAAACTGCTGACCCACCGAGGTCTTCATCTCCTCAATGGCCCCCATGACGTCCAGCAAAGTCAATTCTGGTGATGTATCTGAAACCTCTTTAGAACTCTCAGGCGATTTATGCGAGCCGCTAGGGGATCCCTTTGCCTGCGCGTATCGATCCATATTATTAACCTGGGTGTAGGCACCCCTCCGGGTTGACTTGGGCTTCGACTTGTCACCGTCTAGTCTCGCCGCCATCGTCCGGAGGCCGTCAAGGCCAGCACCCGTCTACACCAGGAATAAGGGGGACCAGATAGCTAATTCACTTGAACACAGCCGTTGTCGACAGGAAGCCCATGTATAGTCCGAGAGTCAGGCCAGACACTCCGCCGTCCGCGCCCCCCCAGAACACCAAAGTCCCTCAGCCGATTTCAGGAGACAAGCTTGAAAACGAAAGTGAAAGTGCGGGGTCCGTGACAAGTCAGGCCCAGCCAGCCGCTGTTGTTCACTTCGTACCTGGGCACTTCACCAGCTCGAGATCGGGACCAGGGCAAGAGCAGGCCGCAAGCTTCGGAGTACAGCCATTCCGGTTCCCAGCGTCCGATCTGAATTCGGAAAACGGGTGACACCTCAGCGCAGGTTGATCTGCAAAAGCCCGTCAAGTAAACCAGGATTAAGTCAGGATAGACGTGGGAGGTTGTGGAGGCCCTCGAGAGCCGTAAGCCTACGCGGCCATCTTGGTTGCGCGCTAGGCTCCTCCCCCCGGAGTGAGTGCTTTTAATGGAAGTTATAAAACTGTTTGCGCTAGGTACAATTGGTATATTACTAAAATCTACTACACTTTGGAATTTTTTTTGTCTTTAACCTAAATGTATTTATTCTCGCAATTGGGCATTTGTGAGGTTTATGGCGCTCATAAAGCTATCACATATTGTGTTTAGATGGACATACCTTAAGGACAGCGGTGCTCTAAAATAAGGAAGGTACACCTGTTGGACATGGCCCTTCTGGCAAGTTCACCCCTAGAACTTTTTGCATTATCCTAGCCTTTTTCTTGTGTTGTACTAGTGGTTTTAGGCCTCTAGGCGCTTGCACACTGTGTCCCAGTGGAAAGCGCGTGGATTACATTGAGTGAGACTGACCTGCCCTCCCATAGGAATGCATGGGGGATCTGAGTGATCATGTTAGTTCCTGATGCGTGGGGAGTGCAGGGCCGAGTTTGGTATGTGCGGACTCGTGTGATGAAATGCTGCGCGATGATGTGTGCGGCGTCAATGTACCTAGTGTGGAAGTGCCACTTCTAGAAGTGGGCATTTCTGTGTGCAGTGTGGGATGAGTGCCTTGTCTCGCGATTGGGTGGCTGAGGTCATGTGACGGGCTAGGGAATCCCCAGAGTCAGGAGGAGTCACCAAGTGGTGAATGGGGAGATCAGCAGCCAGATGGGTGGGAGGAGTACACCTGGGATCTGAATAGGGCTGGGCTTTCCCCACACAATGCTGGCTCCGCCCCCTGTGGTGTGACTGATGACCCTGGCCTGTCCTGTGAATAGGGAGAGGGGCTGAGCAAAACAAAGTGCTCAGGAACCAGTTGCATCTGGTTCGCCCCTCCCCTGCACCTTTGGAGACAAAGGATTCTCTGTATAAAAGAGGGGCTGTGACCCCATGAAAATGTTCTTGTGCTTAACTTGAAACAACCAGGGGCGTGCTGCTGCTGGGGCCCAGGGGAAGGCTTGCCTCCCTGGGCCCTGCCCAGCCCCTGGATGCCTGATGGACTTTGTTGGACCTTTTATTTCTGTTCCTGGATCTATCAATGACTTTGTGCTGGTCCTCAACATAGCGCCTGGAGAGCGCTCTATTCTAATTTCCCCCAGAGAGAGGAGCTGGGGCTGTGCAGCGTCGCGCTGCTGAGAGCGAGAGAGAGGGAATCCCCAGCGTAGGGATTCCCCCATGATGTGTGCCTTGCGGGAGCCCACCCCGCTTATTTGGTTGCTTTGGGTGCGCAGGTGCCCACCCTGCGTCTTCGTTTTTATTTAATAAGTAATGCGGGTGCCCACCCCGCTTATGGGAGTCCAATGCGGGTGCCCACCCCGCTTCTACATTTATTTTCCTCCTCGAGGGAGCCTACCCCTCGTTGTGGCCAGAGAAATCGCCGCCTCTGCCCAGCCGCGGCCGCCCGGAAGTCAGGCAAGTCTGCCTGTGATGTGGGCGGGGCCAGCGGCTGGGGCGGAAGCGGCGCGAGAGTTTCGGGCCCCGGAGGAGGAGTCTTCACAGGAGCTGCGAGGGCTCCGTCTTGAGAGTCCCGGTCCCGAGATGGGGGACCGGGTGAAGCGTGGTGGAGGGCGTCCTTCACGGAGGGCGGGAGCCTACCCCGCCTCCGCAAGTTGCAGCGAGTTAAGTCCCGGGTCCCAGGAGGGGGCCTGGGGGAAGGCAGCCCCGTGAGAAGCGCGAGGCATGCAGCGAGTGCAGGAAGTCCCGGTCCCAGAAGCGGGACCGGGTGAAGAGGACCCTTCACCCCCAGAGCCCGGTGAGTAAGGGCTGGGCAGGGGACAGGGCTGCAGATCACTCGCGCTCCACCGAGGGAGCAGGCTTGGTGTTCGGTGCGAGGCACCGAGTCAGAGCGGCCCCGTGTGTGCACTGGGCCGCTCCAACGAGGAGCACCTGCATGTAGAGTCCAGAGGGACTCCAACGAAGGGGCAGCATTTCACTTTGCTGAGTCCAGAGGGACTCCAACTACGGGGGCATTTTTCCTTGTGGTGATCAGAGCGGCCCCGGAAGACAGCGGGCCGCTCCAACGTTTTGGGGGCATCATTCTTTTCGAGCCCACGAGGCTCCAACGGGGCATATTTCTTTAAGAGCCTTGAAGGCTCCAACACCGCATTGTTTGTTTAGAGCCTACGAGGCTCCAACGTTGTTCCAGGGCATATTTATGTTCTAGAGCCCACGAGGCTCCCACGCTGTTTTGGGGGCATTCCAGAGCCCAGAGAGGGCTCAAAAGGCGCAGTGGTGCCCCGGCTCATTTTCACAGCTGCCCAGCACTTAGTGGGCAGCTGCAACGTTTAGGTTGTGGCCTTCGCGCTTTGGCTTGCGCAGCCTGTGCAGTCTAGCCCTAACTCTGCTGGACAAAGGGCGTTGGAGCCCCTGAGAGGCCAGGTTGGCCTAGGGGACAGGTCTAGGTGATCTGTGCGCTATTTCTCATTATTGCCAATGTGATTTATGTGCTAACGTGTTTGGGTGTTAGGAAATGTACTGTGTATAGCATGTTTTGCGCATCCTGTGTCTTATACCTCTAAATGTGGTCATTTCTGCCTAGGGGGTTGTTTTACCTGTTTAGGTGGATGTTGGGGAGATTGTACTTCCCTGTGCGATATACGCCCCTAGTATAGTTATACTTAGGTGGTTAGGTCTAATGCGTTAGACTAATGAGAAATTGCATAATGTGTTTATGCCCCTGTGATGGATGCAGGATAGGTTTTATACCTGATTCTAGTGTGATGACGCTGAGGTCATTATTGCGCCAGTAGTTACTGGTTGTGCTCTACAGTGATAATTTGTGTTACAGTTAGTATATGTTCTACATGTACAATTGGTGATTTGTGCTGATTCTGACAGTGGTCCATGTGGCCCTGTCCCATGTAAATAGTCCCTTATAAAATTCTGCCCGTGCCAGTTGACACCGTGTAAATTGTGTAAATATTATCTAATGTGTTTTGGTATAATACAAAGGCTATTTTTATATAATACCTTGTGTGGAGTTTCTTTTGTGGTGGGCCTTGGGTGTTGTTGCTGGGTGCGCGCGCAAACGCTTTACACATTGCCTCCGGGATAAGCCTGACTGCTCGTGCCAAGCTACCAAGGGGGTGAGCAGGGGTTATCTTTGGCGTGTAACTCCCCAGCCCTGACTAGAGTGGTGGTTTCTGCCTGGCTTTGGCGCAAGCCCTAGCCAACCAGAAATCCCATTTCTAACAACACCCTACTCCCTTAATTGTCAGTTCTATGACTGACTACCAACAGTTATACTTTTTAGGGCACACACGATTTATATCATCATATACATTTCAATATATTATATTTCAAGACAAGAATATCTCTGTGTTTACTGAAATATAATTTATTGAAATGCATATGATTATATAAATCGCGTGTGCCCCAAAAAGTATAATAAAATGTATTTATTAATTTTGTGGTAGCATGTCTCATACTGAGTGTGATGCAAATTTAAAATAATGACTTACACATTCACAGTTGTTTGTGTGAAGGGCGGGGACCTCTTAGCATTCAAAGTACACAAGACACTATTCCTTGCTGAACCAAACAGGATTCATTTCTATGTGTCTCTGGTTTCACATGCAAAAAGAACTATTGATGGACATTGCTTCAAACACTCCGTCCATCATCCCGTTTGGTTTTGCTTTGTTCGACCTAAGTTGGCAGGGTATGCCCAGACGTGGGTCCCTTGCTCACTTTGCCACTGGATTCAAGATAGCCTGGCTGATGAGGGTTATGAACCCGAAACCGGTTCCAGGATGCTTGTTTCCGATCCAGGGAAGACATGGCTAGGCAGTTCGGGCTGGACTGTTTCCCATGAGGCACAGGGTCAGACTGATTTGCATATGGCCATATCTGAACTGGGGTGGCGGAGTGAGCTAAAGAATGATGATGGATTAAACCCAGATCTGTTGACTGGGGGTGAGTGTTTGCATTGCTTCAAACGCTCCGCCCATCATCCCCTTTGTTTTTTCTCTGGTTTCACATACATACATCTGCAGTGATCACATTAACCAACAAATGTTTCATAACAAACTATAGTGTATTTCCCACCGATTAGTTTAACTTGCAATTATTTTTAATTTAAGGTGTGTGTTATTTTATATGCAGTTATCTGATGGTGAAAGATAAAAAACAAGAGTCACTAATGATTTTGTTCTTTTAAGCCATGCCTTTTGATTCTACCTCCTCACTCACTGACAACGCCCCTATTGCACTCAGGATCACAGTATCCATAATTTTTTTAATGCACTTTGACCTCTGTGTTGGATAGCAATGTCAAGTCTGATAAAGCCAGTGATATTAGCATTTGGTCTCTCATCTTCACTATGTAACTTTTTATTAGATAGTATGTCAAATGAATCTGTATTTACTTAACACTGTGTACTATTCATCTGACAGAATTGTAAAAAAACACTGTCATCTGGTGCTAGAGAGGATTGAGAAAAAGAAATTATCTAGTCAGTGGCACTATCCTTGACCAGTAAACGTGGGTTCAAATCAAGGTTACCCACATGACGAAATTGTGTGTTTAAAATTAAATCTTTTTACTTCATGTACTAATTTACTTGATAGTGACATTTGAGAGCACTTTCAAGTAATTCAGTTCAATATGGATCCTGTACAAAAACCTCACTTGCTAATGCTTTAATGGCCTGCAATGTTCCACCATTCATAAAAATAATACTGGCCATGATGTACGGGTCACCAGAAAATCGGTTCACTTTCTTCACTCATGGCTTTGTCAGGAGGGAGGGTTAATGAATGTTTAAAGTTCAAGTTTAAACACTTTCACTTCAAATAAAGGTCAATGCAATGTTATCTGTTGTACTAAATTGAAACACTTTCATGTGTGAAAGAACCACTTTCCACATTTTAAAGTGTTATCCTGTTCTTATATTTTGTTTCTAGTGTGAGGTGAGCCAGGTGTTTTTGTTCAATTTGTCTAAATCAGCAGAAGGTGAAAAAGTCACTTACATTAATGTTTCCCAAACTGTTTGACATGGACATTAAAATGTTTAGAAACAAAATCAAAATGTTGCTGTTTCTTTCTCTCCTAGAAAGATTGAATTGATTTAGGTAGTGGTAATGCCCTTGACACCTGCTCAATGGCATCAATTTTCTATTGAACAAGGACATAATGTGCCATTTGAATTTTTGCACATCTAGAAGCACTCTCATACAGAGCACAGTGAATAAATAGTGCAATGTGATAAATAGTAAATAAATGCATTGATAAAGTAGTGGGGCGTGGTTGCTCCTCGATGTACTCGTAAAATTAACCTTTTGTGATTAATTTTTACAATGTGTCCTGCCTTGAATTTGCCTCCATGTCAGGTGGCCACTCTGAACGCAGTATGGATCTCACGAGCAAACTACAGTGAGACAGGCACAGTGTATGTATCTGGGAGCCTCAATGGGACAACACGGGGTGTGCCTTGGGGCAAGTTACAGGAGGCAGACACAGTGTGTCCCTTGGGAGGCGTTCTCAATTAGACCCTGTGTGTTTTCTTATGAGAAGTGTTAAATGTGACAGACGCCGCGTGCAACTAATAGGAGTAGTTGTCAATAAGAAAGGGGCAGAGGGCGCCACGGTGACACACCGTAGGGATAGACAACCGCGGGCCTGGCAGAACTTACCTTTGGAGAAGTGTGCAAGGGTAAGGGTAAAATGTCGCTATTATAAACCGGGTCTAGGTAACAGAGATAAACTATGCTCTGCCGAAGCAAAACCAAGTTGCAAAGCCAGAAGTGACGCTGCCGCAGTTTCCCCTATAGGCAGCCTGTGCCATGGTTCTCCAGTGCACGGTGCTGGTTGTGTATGATTTGTGCCGCACGAGCTTTGTGTCAACTGTCTGCTATACCATTTCTCTTATCTCCTTCATTACGTGTCCTGCCCAGCCTGGTCCGTCTTGGCCCTGTGTGGCGCCGTGCAGTGCCGCCCGCGTAGCCTACGTCCTGCGCATGGCGCGCGCAGCCCTTGAGCAGCTCGTTTTCTGCCTGTAGATCTGCAGACTGCGCCGTTCTTTTGAAGTGCAGAAAGGGCATTTATCCCCGGTGCTGCGTGCTCGGGAGTGTGAAGGGCGTGCATGCACCTCGAGGTGTATTGATTGCAGCTTGGGATCATTTGGCAGCTGAATACCGTGGGGAGAAGGCGAGCCACGTCCCTTTGTAATAAGTGAGTGATTAGAGGCCGGAGGACTGCAGGTTTGGCACCTTCTGAGGGGAAACCTTGGTTTCAGGCCTGCTCCTGGCGGTGTAACGCAACGTTCATTAATATCCCAGTTTATTTGCTCTGTAAAGCACCAAATAACCCCACACAACCCCTTTGCCGTGCATTGTGGATGACGTAAAAGTGAGTATGTATGCTCAGTCTGGATTCGCATTGCTGCAGACGGCCTGAAGAACCTCCGCCTGCTCTACTGGCTCTGGGGCCCTCAGAGGCGAGAGGCCACCCGTGGCAAATTACGCGCTTTATACTGTCTTTTTTACATTAAAACATTTTAACATATCAAAATAACAAGGTGATGTTACAATCAGTGGTGTAACACAAAAGGAAGGCCCCCCCTGACAAATGTGATAAGGGGCCCTTGAGTTTCGCATATATCCACTGGTCCTAGGCTCGATGGGGGCCCCCTGTACGGGTGGGGGCCCGTTTAAGGGTTTGGGCCCGCCTGTGCTATAGGGGCCTGAATTATGCCCTTAGTTACAACCATCCTTGACCAGCTGCGGCCGCTGCAGGTAGGAGCGTTGAGGACAGATGGGGGGGATTTCGAGAGACGACCACGAAGGAAAATTAATTATTTATTTAATTTTCCCTTGTGGTCGTCTCTCCCCCCCGCCTCCCCTCCGCCGGCCCCCCTGATCTTACCTGCAGCGGCCGCGGCTGTCCTTGACCCGCCGGGATGTGGGCTCTGAATATTAAATCGAGAATACGGAGGGACCTACTCTATATTCATGACCAAAATTTTGCAACCCAGAATATCAACAGGTACATTTGTATATATATTTTATACCTAGCTCCATATATGTGTCTATATAAATCTATACCTCACTCAGTGCACTTACCTCCTCGATATTTTGGGTTTTGATATTCAGACCATTCCGTGATCCTGCTTCAATATTCGAGATTATATTTGATGGGGGTTTGGCGCTTTGTTGTGATATGTGATTTATGACTTTGTAGGGATCTTGCACTTTGTTGGGGTGGGGTAATTTGTTGGTGTGAGGTTTAGCACTTTGTTTGGGTAGAGGATCTGGCAGTGCACCAGGGAAGGGTATGTGGCCCTTTTTTCCAAGACACAATCTTGCACTTTATTGGGGTAGATGATCTTGCACTTTATTGGGGTAGAGGATCTTGCACTTTGTTGGGGTAAACGATCTTTTACTTTGTAGGGGTAGAGGATCTTGCACTTTGTTGGGTTAGAGAATCTTTTACTTGATTGGAGTAGAAGATCATACACTTGGTTGTGTTAGATGATCTTTTACTTTGATGGGGTGGAGGATCTTGCACTTTTTTGGGGTAGAGAATCTTGCACTTTGTTGCAGTAAAGGCTCTTGGACTTTGATTGGGTAGAGGATCTTGCAATTTGTTGTAAAAGGGGAACTTCCCCTTTGGTGCTTTGTTGGAATGGGGGATCTAGCACTTTGTTGAGGAAGGCAATCTAGTGATTTATGGTACAGTATCTGGAGCTTTATTGGAGTGCATTTTGTGCACTCTGCTGATTGGCAGTTCTTGCACCTTGTTAGGGTATGGTATCTAACACTTTGTTTTTGAAAGATATCAAGCATTTTGATACTGAGGGGGATCTTCTATTTTTAAGAAATGTGTCACCTTGTTGGACTAGGCCTCCTGGCATTTTATTGTGGTAGAGGACCTTGTATAAAGGTATCCTGCACTTTGTTGGGGTGTGGGATATAGAATCTTGTTGTAGTAGGGAAACTAGTACTTCCCTAGGGGAACGTAATGGAGCACTTCTTACGGGCAGATCGTTTGCCATTTTGTTTGCTTTGTGAAATCAGTGGTTAGTATTTGTGAAGCTAACAATGGTTCTGAGTGCTGTTAACAATACAGCAGTGTTTATTCCATGAATCGCTGTTGTCTCAAACAGAGAGACCAAAAATCAAATGTCCATGGAGTCTGACTCGTCCCTCAGTTCCTTGAATAGGGGATTGCGCACTGGAAAGCCAGTGTGAAAAATCTCAAAAACAGCTTCAATCTGTAGAGCAGTAAAGTCACACAGATCTAGACCAGCAAGAAAGGCACACTCTACAAATAATGCTCTCTCTCATTTAGGGTGCAGTCAGTCCACTCTCTACCACTGTACCTAACCCAATGCACATGGAAACCAAAATCAGTCCTCTTCAAAATGTTCAAACCACCCAAGACTGCTGGAGAATTGGGACCTAAAGTCTTTCATGAATGGGTCATGGAAACTCAACCAACTACTGAAAGAAGCAACTTAGCCTGCAATCCACCAGGCAAACACAGAGCTGGAGAATGACCACACTAGTGTCCTGGCTGCAGGATCTATTTTAGCCTGCTCGTGTGGGTGACCATTTTATACCTATATACAGTAAAATGTAATCTTAATCGACTGTGCTCAGCGCTGAAGTACATTAAAAAAGTATAGGAACTGTGATGCTGCATGCAAATGGGGGTGGGGTGAGTGAAGTTGGGGATGGGGTCAAAGGCTTGGCTAAAAAAAACTAAATATTCTGTAACTTGTTTTGGTCTTTCACCTTCAGGTAACTACATATAAAATAACAGCTTAAATGAAAAATAAATGCAGGTTAAGTTAATCAGTGGGAAATGTACTATCGAACATTATGAAACCTCTATTAGTCTGAGTCTGCAACCAGAGAGCCACAGAACTAAATCATTGTTGGCACAGTGGACACTAGTGACTTTTATGTTTAGTTAGGAGATACCAGTCTGTGAAAGAAAGCACTGTGAATATGTAAGTCATTATTTCAAACTAGCATTACAGACAGTAGACTATGGGCTGCTATAAAATGCGCAAAAAGGTTTAGGATAAGGAAAGGCTTCCAAAATATAGACTTGAGTAGTACCCAAACTGTGTGCAGTGCAGTTATTTTTGTAACTGTCCTTGTAAAACATGCTTCACATCTCAGCTGACAACTCCCTTGCAATACCACCCAAAAAATAAATCTTTGTCATCAGGAAGCTTCAAGTGTTTCCATCAATTAAAGCCAATACTGGCTTCCAAGCACACTTTACATTTGCTGATTGACCAATTGAAGACATTTACATTTCTTTCAAGCAAGCATGGACCCCGGGAAGAAGGCTTGTTTATCTGTCTGCCCCTCTCTTGGTTTTAAAGCACAGGAAACTCCCTGCCTATCAATTGAGTGGAAGTATTTCAACTCGAGAAATTACGCATCCCAGGACGGTTGCCTTTTCACAAAACATAGAGGAACTGTTTTTCTTAAATTAAAAAGTATGACCCCGATGTGCCCCTCATATCCCGCCCATTTCGACCACTGCCGTGCAGTGAAATGGGTCTATAGTCTTCCGCCCACCCAAGTAAAAGGGTCAGTCAATGATCCCATGCAGTGAAGCTCTTTGCTCAAACAGATAAACAGTGCTATGCAGGAAAGCAGCCAGCCAATCCTTGGAAGGGTGCCATTAAGGAAAGACTCCTACCTAGCAGTTAAATGGTTGGTATAGAAAACAATGGTCCTAGACTTCTTTAAAGCTACAATTCAGTATTGAAAAACATTCATTAGTCAAAGGGCATCCAGTTAAATGGTGGTAGAAGAGAGGGCCAATCATAGAAATCGTGCCAAGTAGGGGGGCACTTGCACAGTGAAAGGGCACTATGTAGTGAAGCCTTCCCCAAATAGTGAAACCTGTGCCATGCAGGGAAGCTGTCTGCCCAAAGGCCTATGTTTCCATTGAAGGAAGACTCCTTTCCATCAAGCAGTGTAAGGGTGGCAGCACCTTTCTGCCCAGCAGCGAATTGGCACCCCGCGGGGGAGACTCCTGCCCAAACAGTGAAAGACTATTCAATGGCTAGCTGGTAGGAAGCCACCAGTTCAACCGAGAAAGGTGCCAGATTCAGGAAAGTCTCCTGCCCAGCAGTAAAATGGTGGTAGGTAGGGACACCTGTTCGGGATTCACGGAATCCTCCTGTCTCTTCAGAAGGCTTCCATGCTTGCCTTCATTTCGCTGCCACTTGCCGGGAGTCGGGGGTTTGGGATAAAATGCAAAACGAAGGAGCAATTACACTTGCAGCAGACAAGGAGCGCCGCTCGGATGCTGCAGTGCGTTGAAGTCGGAAATCAAATGCTGCAATTTCTTGGCCGCTCCGCAGCGGGCACGGCGGTGAATCACCGGCGGCGGCCCCCACGCACAGGTAGCGCTCCCGCCTCTGCCCCCGCGCGCTCGGGGAGCAGGCGCCCGTGCGGCTTTTTGTCGCATTCTGGGTGTGATATTTCAGAGCTGACGAAGACTGGGAGTGACTAGGGGGGTTCAGAGAAGGACAATTAAAAACTGTGAGATGCGCCGAGGGAGCCGACGGCGTCAAGAAAGAAAATAGAAATATGACTGGAAAACCCAAAGGGGATCGATACTGCCTCACCCTCGGCGGGCAGGCAGGGCAGCAAGGTGACCCCGGTCGGCGCGGCAGCCCCCGTGCTCTGCAGTCAGCCTGCCCCGTCCTGCGGCAGGTCTGATGCGGGAGCGAGTGTGGAGACAATACGAAGCACTGTGCAGAGTTTCATGGAACTCACTGTGTAGCGTGGTAGGAGGGGGTCTGAAACCCGCGTGCATAAGGGATGCCCGGCAGTGTTTTGTTCACGCAACAGGGTTTGCTTCAAGAATTTGAACAGGTGCAACACTGAGGCTGGGATATATCGCAAAACATTTGCACTCCTTCTCCAGTTATTAGTGTGGTGTTTACGTGCCACTGAGGCCTCAAATGGACTTGTTCTATGAACGATGAAAGGTTGCACTGTAGTTGTAGGGGGCCTGGGTATTTGTATGGGAACTTGCACCATGGATGCCCCCTGAGAAACAAACACGTTTGTTCTGCTGCTGCCATGCTGCGCCTGTTCTGCGAGGAAGCATGGCTTCCATTTCTGCTGTCAGTTGTCTGTCTGTCCGAAGAGGGAGCAAAGGTTCCACTGCTAGTGTCCTAGCTCTGCCTGTTCTGTGCGATCTGTCCTATAGGATAGGGACGCTGGCACTGCTGCTGCCATAGCAGTACCTGTTCTGCGAGGGAAGGAAGCCTGTCTTGCTGCCACCTGTGTGGTGCCCATTGTATGTGTTCGACAGACCCTTTCAATGGCCCTCTGGTGCTGCCGCCTGTCTTCTACGTATGATTTGTCCAAGGGCAGCGTACACTGTTGCTGTCCATGTTGTATCTGTGTTGTGTTTGTGGAGCTTGTTAAGAACCTTTCAACTACACAGTATCCACATGACGAGCATTTACAATGTTCGTTTTAATGCAAGAGGTCAATGAAAACGGGCAAATCATTGAACAGAATTTATACTTGTTTTGTATGTGAAACAGTTTCAAAATGGACTAGACCACTTTGTAACATTCTAAAACATAGCCACCAACGGGGCTCATTGTCACGAGTGACTCATTCGAGTGACTCAGGTTTTACAGAACATTTCTTTGAATGTTGCGTGGCTTTTTGATACCATAATGACTGTACAAAAATCCAACCCCCACAATGCAACATGCTCTTGTCTGAAAAGTCAGGACTGGCTGAAGTATTACATATCATTGGGTTACTGGGTATCTTTGTCAAAAGCTAAATAAAAATATTATTAATTTGGATGAAATAAATGGTTAAGCATTCAAGTGGGGGAGACAAATGAGAAGGCCTTTGCAGATATGAGCATCCCAGCGTTAATAAACAACGGAAGACTCAGCTTTACATAGCTGAGTTGTTTTCGGCATGCTCCTATGTTTCTATTATGTAGACGTTCTCTGGCAGAAATTTAAGACTACATGTTGCTAAATACATAAAATCATCTCAAATTCATGTGGTCAGCAGAAGAAAAGAACATGTTTCAGGGGTAATAAACACAACAGCATTCCCTGCATCTATTCACATAACACTGTATTAACTCTAAAGTAAAGCCTATTAACATCTCAATGCCATCAGGTGTATGAACCTCCTGACAGTGAGCAAATTTAAGCTCTAACTTGAACTACTGCTACAATATAGTGGCTTGAAAATCCTTCTGCAGAATTAGTTGGGGCTATAAGTTGATTAAAACATATGTTTGTTTGGAATTACATCATGGGAAGTCTTCCAGAGATGCCTCGAGTCTTTATCCAGCCGCCGCTCTTGTCACGAAGGAAGCACGTCGAGTATTCCCTCTTCTGCCACTTCGCCCCTGGTTGCCTGAAGCTGTGTGTCTCCCATGCAGCTGCTGGTCGACATCGCGCGGCCGTCGCAGGGGGAGACTACAGCTCCCAGAGGGCTCAGCGTTTCACCAGCTGCCTGCAATCTTCGCGCCGGGAGGCGCTTAAGTGAAGGTCCATCCCTCGGTGGAGCGGGTCTTTATCCAGCCGCCGCTCTTGTCACGAAGGAAGCACGTCGAGTATTCCCTCTTCTGCCACTTCGCCCCTGGTTGCCTGAAGCTGTGTGTCTCCCCTGCAGCCGCTGGTCGACATCGCGCGGCCGTCGCAGGGGGAGACTACAGCTCCCAGAGGGCTCAGCGTTTCACCAGCTGCCTGCAATCTTCGCGCCCGGAGGCGCTTAAGTGAAGGTTCATCCCTCCGCGTCGCGGAACGCGCGCGGGCGGCGCCGGGCTAAGCCCGGGCTAAGGGCGGGCCGTCTGAGGCCGTCCGAGGTCGAGCGAGGACGGGATGGGCCACATTATTTCCATCTACTATAGTGTCTCTCCATTCACATTATCAGGGACATACAGGTACTGTTGGTCTCCGAGTAGTAGTACTCACCGTATTTTGTTGGGTAACATTGTATAGTATAGGCACCCACGTGCAAGTGTCTGAAACATTAATTACACCTCACGGACCATGTTATCCATAATTGAATAACTGAAAGGTATTGTTATACCACTGTGGTAGCATGTCTAAACAAAAGAGTTTCTCTACTTCGAATACTATGGACAACTACCTGGTGCAGATTGTTAATAAAATTAACAACGACAGAAGGGCGTCATTAGGGTTAAATTGTTCTTCCACCTTCCCTTTGACGAGTTCTCAGCTAGAACCATCGTTGGATTTTCCATCACAGGCCAATAGTAGTATCGCAACTGACATAGAGGTTCTAGTTAGTGATACCTCTGAACAAAGTGTGCCTCCAGCTATTACCCTGCAATCTAATCTTGAATCAGATTTAGTTTTTGACATTGATGAGACAGATCCCCCGCCCCTTGCCCCTCCTCCCAGGACCAGAGCAGTTAGAGCATGTAGAAAAGCCCAGAGCAAAAATAATGGGCCTCGCTTAGGTAGGAAAAAGCCATCCTCTGCATCTAAAAGCTCGAATAAGGTAGAGGTACCAGGGCTATATGACAACAAAGAGTCTGAGAATGAGTTATCCATAAAAATAGCTAGCATGATCGATTCTAAAATAGAGAGTATTGTCTCACCATTGGTGGCCAAAATCGATCTACTCATGGCAGAGGTACTAAGATTGAGCGCTCTGATAAATAAGCCAGTGGATGAGGTGGTTAGTATTTCGTCCCCAGTGATAAGTAGACTTGCTCCAAACGTGGTGCCCTCTAGGGGTGGAGAAAGGGTTGCAGAAAAAGAGACGGTGAATCTTCCCCCTTTGCAGTCTATAACTGAAAAGAATCTCCAGAACGTACCCAAAGAAGGTTTCCTACCTAGTTCCATCGCTTTAAATACAGGGAGTGACCAATTTCAATGTATTGTCGAGGCCTACCCCCTTACATTAGTTTTTGCTAATGTTCCCACCCTATTGCCTGGCAAAACAGAATTTACATCCTCCCTGATTAGTAAATCCTTGCACTGGATGTCAAGTAACATGAGGATGTCCCCTTGGGGTATACAACAATTAGCAGGGGAAATCATTATGGCAAGAAGAGTACCATGGCTAGGGTATAACCCCAAAAAAATTCGAGGGAGACTGTGTAGTCCTTAACTTCTCAAATCCAGGTGTTCTCCCCAATGTCCTGACTAACATATTCCCTCCCCAACGAAGGTATAGTGCTATTATTCCACTAACCCTAGAATATTTTTATTGTATGAGAAGCTGGAAAGCTAATTGTGCGAGACCAAGGTTAAGGTGGAATCCGGTCCCTAATAAAGGGGGCAGGAGTGATTCAAATAGTAATTGGAACATTAGCTTAGAAAACAGGTTTGGGGTCTTGTCAGATCTAAATGATTGTGATTGACTTGATAGGGACGTTAGACCAGAGAACAAGAATAAAATCAAGTCTGATGGTTTGACTGACCCTATAGTGCAGAGACCAATTGTATTAAATGCCGTTCCTTCCCTCCGACATGATAGGAGGGTAGCATGCAACCCCATAGAAAAACAGATAGAGTTAACTGAACTAGACACAATAACATGCCCCAGCCCTCCAGGATGTGAAAGCTTAGGATCCAATGTATTAGCAATTGAACCATTCGGCACCCCATGCTATAATGTCGAGTATGAGAACAGGATAGTAGGTGAGATTCAAGGTTCTTTAACAACAAAAGAGCCTTCCTGTTTCGCAGCAACTGAGGGAGGGTTGACTTTTCTTTCCTGGAATCTTGCAGGCATTGGCAACAAGCTGCATTCTACCGAATGGTGTAGCTTTGTTGACCAGTTTGATATCATCTTATTCCAGGAATCATGGTCATTGGTCCCAGTTCTACGCATGGGGTTTCTTAATTTTCAAACATTTGCTACTAGGAAATCTAAAGGTCGTCCATCAGGTGGCTTAATAATCTGGATCCACCAATGATTATGTTGTCAAATCAAACAACAGAGCTTTGTACTGAATGATATTCTGTCAGTAAATATCACATGGCCTAATGGCCAGGGAATGGTAATTTTTAACATCTATGCCAGAGGGACGGTTGGAGGAACCCTATCTGACGTGATCTCAGCTCTTGATCATCAACTTACTGCACTTCCACCTAAGATGTCTATAATCGTAGGAGGAGATTTTAACACAACATTTGAGCCTCTTGGACCTGAGCACCAGTTTCTTGCTGCTGAGGAGGACAGTAGATGGGGTGTCTCTCAGTTGGACCTTCCCGCAGTTAAGAGATGGTCAGCAGTAGCTATCCAACTTAAAGCTTTATGCTTAGAGAGAGGGCTTAGAGCAGTTAATGGGCGTACTCCGTCAGACCGCCTGGGTGCATGCACATTTGATAATGGCAGGTCCTCTAGTCGCATAGATTACTTTCTGGTGGACATTAGAGTCTGGCATAGGTTGAGCGATATGATTATAATTCCACGGGTGGAAAGCGATCATAATCCCCTTTGTATGGAATTTAAAGCTCTTAATGGGCTTAGAGAATTCAAAATCGGAGGGGAGAAAACCACTCTGGATATTGTCGTATCGAACAATATGCGACATGTTAAATGGGGCAGATTCATTGAGAAGCCAGAGAAGTTAGAGGACCTTAAAAATGCAGCGATCGATGTAGTGGCTAATTTAAATATCCAATCTGTTAATCAAAATTTCCCCATAATTATGCTTGAGACTCACACCCTTTTCTTCACCAAACTTCAAGGGTTCTTCACGAAGACCACTAAGATTGGTAAGGATAATAAGAGAAAACTACCCGAGGTGGGATGGTTTAATAATGCTTGTAAAGTCGCCCGTCAGAACTTGAGTGTAGAACTTAGACTAAGAAATATTGAAGGTGTAAGAATTGCTAGAAAGTTATATAAGCAAGCACAGATAGTGGCCAAGAAAGAGTGGGACGAGGAGCACTGGCAAGATTTGAAACTTGCCTGTTTAGCCAAAGACCATAAACAATTTTGGGCTATAGTCAAGTGGGATAGAGGTGGGATTGCACCTTCACCTCAAAATAATGTTGCCATAAACCAGTGGGTTGACTTCTTCAGACCACAATATGCTTCTAACTTATCTGAAGGAGAGTATTCATTTCCCCCCACTATCTATTACCAAACACAGGTGTTCTCTATTAAAGATGTTAATTTAGCACTAGATTGTGTAACTGGGGGTAGAGCTCCAGGAATGGATGGGATACCAGCCAACGTGCTTTTAACTGACAGACTATCTTGGTGTCAATATTTTCAATGGTTAGCTAATTCCGTAGCTATGGGTGCACCTATTCCCCCTTCATGGAAAGGTGCGGAAATAATCCCGTTTTTTAAAAAAGGTGATAAATCGCTACCAAGTAACTATAGACCTATTAGTCTTATAGACTCAGCTCGAAAACTTATAGGTCGATTAGTGCAAAATAAACTGCAATCTTGGGTAGAAGAAAACAATATTTTATCCCCGTATCAAGCTGGATTTCGACCTTGTACCAGTTCTGTTGATCAGGTTTTTTATTTTCTAGCACTTTACTGGAGGAATGTGAAGCTGACTAACGGGACCCTTTATGCGGTCTTTATAGACTTGAAATCAGCCTTTGACTTAGTGCCCCGTTCTAAACTTTGGAGGGTTCTCGCCGAAGCAGGGATGGCGCCAGAACTGTTAACGTTGCTTGTCCGCTTGCATGAGAACAACTATGCACTTATTAGGTGGGGAACCCAGGGGGAGGTGACTGACCCATTCCCTGTTGAGCGTGGTGTTCGACAGGGGTGTGTTTTGCCACCAACGTTGTTCTCCTTGTATATCAATGGTATTGTCAACCACCTCAGCTGCTCCCCCACGGATGCTCCAGTATTGGCAGGGGCTCGTGTGCCAGTCCTCATGTTCGCGGACGACACGTTGATAGTTTCGCGGACACCAAGTGGACTCCAGAAGGCATTAAACTTGTTCGGTGATTTTTGCCAAGAACGCGGTCTTGAGATAAATACCTCCAAAACTAAGTTTATGTGTTTAAACCAGCGGAAAAACTTTAGAGGTGTTATTAATTTTAATGGCACCCCGTTGGAACAGGTTGAGGCATTCACATATTTAGGAATATCTCTCCAGAGTAACATGAAATGGTCAAACCATATTGACATGGCTGCCTTAAAATTCCACCAGTTAGCAGGTGCAATTGTTTCCAAATTCAAATCCTCCGTGACCAAGCCCATCACTCCTGCCCTAGAAATTTATAACATGAAAGTCATTAGTGCTTCCTTGTATGGTTCGGAACTGTGGGGCTTTGCTAATTTGAACCGATTAAGACTGGCAGAAAACAAGTTCTTACGCTGCCTAGTTGGAGTTCCCCAAAGTACCCCCATGGTTCCGCTTACATATGACCTAGGCAGGAAAAAAGTTGAGGATTTGGCGCGATTACGCCCTCTCCTTTATTGGCGACGGATTATGACAACTTCTGAATTGGCTCACTATGCCAACGTCTTGAAGGATATCATTAGGGCTGACCGCTTTCATTCCATCTCATGGCTTAAGGAAATTAGAGAACTGTTAATAAAATTGGAATTAGGACATTTATGGAATGACCCAAATGGTTCAAGTTTCCCATCTAAGTCAATTCTTAAAAAAATGTACTGGGATATGACCTTGTCATCTGCCTTTAGCTCTGGCCAAAATGCCAACTTAACGGGTCGTTTTCTCAACATCAAATCTATACCCTTTTGCGAGGCATATTGGGACATTATAGAAAGGACCATCAATAGAAAACTGTACTTTCAGTTTAGAATTGGGTCCCTTCCTGTAAAATCATTTACCCAAAGATGGTCATCTACCCAGGACAATAAGTGTACCTACTGCAAAGATCTGATCGAGGACATAGGTCATTTGTTGTTAGTATGTCCCCTGTACATTATTCCACGCTATAGGTGGCTAAAACCAGTGTGTACAAACCTGGGAACACGTAGGTATAAGGAGGCCCTAAGAATTCTTGAATCCGATTGCACTCCGTGTTTGGCCATCGCTGTTACAAAATTTTTAGGGTGGGCCTGGATAATACGCTCTCGCACCTTAAAATCTTTAGAAGCTGACCAATGAATTCTTGACACCAAATGTTGTATGATTAATTTTAAGAAAAATTAAGATTTTATCTTTTTGAATCGATTTTATATTATTGATGATGTTTCTTTTAAAAAAAAAACCATTCGCCAGCATCATGATTTAATGAGCTTTTAAAAATATATATATTGTATTTTATTATAGTATTTATAGTATTGTTAGGATGTTTTTGCGCTTTTATGACATGCTGTCGAATAAAGCTTTGAAACTTGTTTGTTTGATGCCTCGAAGAACATAATATTTCAACTGTTTAAGTATGTTCATTCAAGCATTTATCAAATATGCAGAAAGAGCTATTCAAAAGCTTCAAGGATGGTATTGTTTTCATCCAATCATGAAGGTCACATATGCTAGCATGTCCCACACTAGGTTCATAAGGATGGCACAGGTTTCCATTGAGACTAGAAAGTCTGGAAAGGGGAACAAATTAGGAGGTATAATTATATCAATCAAATCAGAATTTTTCAGGGAAGAAAAAACATTTTGACCATAAAGACTATGTTGATTTGGTGATATGGAGCTACTTCTGAATGCTGTTCTTGGAATACTTTGGTCAGATCATTGTGTGCCCTGCCATGTCATTCAAATGGATCAAATGCCTTCAAAATCTGTTGGTTTCAGTTAAATCTAAAATTTGACAGAATCCCAGTAGCTATATTAACGCCCACAAACCAGATACAGAATAAATTATGTCCAAGTACAGTAAAAATTCCCAATTGAGAGTGGCAATAAAGAGAAACTGCCACAACCTTCATAGACCAAAGGGGCATGGCCAACTAACATGGCCGGATAGACGTGCTTCTTGGCGCTCCCGTGGACAGCAACAAAATCTGCCACAATCCTTAAATATAATCGGGTTCCCGACCTCACGGACAGTGGCGGAATACAGTGGTCTTCCTGGCGGGGGCTGACTCAGGAATAGAGAGTCTAAATTAACAAACAAGTCTCTCGAGATTATAAAGACTGGCTTAACCCCGTCGCCATTTTGAAGGAACATATAAGCCTCCCTTGAGAGCCCCCGAGGGAGAGATGACCTAGTGAGCAACCCTCAGGGGGGGTCCAAACACCAATGAAGAGCCCGGCTGGTGGAGGCGAGGTGATTGGATCCAGGGGAGATCGCTAATTTGGGATCCAGTAAGATGAAGGGCTTTCTCCCCGCCGGTGGAAAACAGCGGAAATGGCAGCAGACAGAAGAGATAGCTGGAAAGGATGCGGCCACTCTGAAGCCGTATGAGGACCCAAAGGTAAAATTGGCTCCGGAGCAATCTATTTCCGGCAGACCGTATTTTAAAACCGGGCAGCACAACGGACCGCAGAGAAAGGAGCAGACCGGGAGGTGATCCCTGGTGGGTAGTGCCGGACTGGGGACCCCCGCAAGGCTGTTGATGGGTGGAGGAGCGCGTGGCCCCCTGTTTGTCTGGTTAGTGATCCTGCCACAGTGAAACGGCCTCGCCGCCTGGATGCAGCTGACACCCGGTGAGGGAGAAGCTGCTCGGGGGGCCTAGAAACATCAGATTGAGCCCACACGGAACTCAGAGCTGCCTAAGCGTGTGAAGGGGAGGGGCACTCAGATGACGGGGCCTGTTGACTCAGGGAGAAAGAATGGAGGAGTGGGAGGAGAAAAAAAAAGAGCAACCGGAGAAAAGGAACTGTCGGCCTTAACCAGGAAGAGGGAAAGTTCCTAATAGGCGGCCATTTGCCAGAAAGAGGGAATTTGTAAAGCTGCTAAGAGGGCTGGAAACACAGACAGGAAGCAGGAGTCTACCGGAGGACAAGGCAGAGGGACTGTCCCATATAAGTAAGCTGGACTGGGACCTTGGATAGAAGCTTAGCCGAGCGACTGTGACACAGAACCCCACAATGATGAAGGATAAGGGTAGCAAGGTACAGACTAACAAAATCCTGAACTATGCACATCCCTGACAGCAAGGTCCAGACCATCAGGAAGCACCTGCAGATAAACAGGTGGAGGTAACACAGGGCCCCGTGGACCCAGACCCTTCTCTAGCAGATATTCTGGCCATGATTCAATCTACACGTGAGAACATGGTGCATAGGATCGATGCAGTGGCAATCAACATTAATTTGTTAAGACTCAACCTGCACAAGGTGTCTGAGAGAGTAACCACAAATGAATGGAAGGTTGACACAGTTCAAAAAGAGGTTCACGCTCTTAGAGACACGGTCCTTTAGCTAAGGAAAAACGTGGGGCAACTGGATGAGAGAGCGGAGGATGTGAAGTGCCGCTTCAGAAGAAATAATCTATGCTTTGTGGTTTTTCTCGAGCTGGCTGAAGGCCCATCTGCAGAGTTGTTCTTGGAGAAATGGATTGTCACTGAACTGGCCCCCAAGTGCCGTTCAAACTTTTTTAACGTTGAAAGAGCGCACAGAGCACTGGTCCTCCCCCCTCAGCCTGTTGCACCACCACAGGCGATCATAGCTCGATTCTTCAACTATCGAGACAGGGACGTTATATTACAGGCCACCTGGAGTGGAGGACCGCAAGTCTATGAGGGACACCCTATCGCGATTTACTCCGACTACACACAGAGGGTGCAAGAGCACAGGAAATCCTTTTTTACGGACAAGAGGCGATTACGAGATGTTGGAATAAAGTACAGTCTCCTATATCCATCTAAACTCCGTGTGGAACACAAAGGGAAGAGGTGAACGAATGGCTGGATGAAAGTAACCAATCTGACTCTGGCTGGGTGCCTCCCACGGGGTTCTCGAGATCAGCACAAAATGCAACCAAGAACAAAAGCCAGAACCGTTCAAATCAGAGGAAACAGCGAGCAGATAGCGGTAGTCCAGGAAGAATTCAGGAGCGCCCTGATGGGACTTTACAGCTGGTGGATGCAGTATCCGAATCAGAAGGTGGAACACAAGACATTATCCCTGACTCCACCAAGCAGAGAGAATACACCTCGCTGACACAGGAACTGTGAACATTCTGACAGGACAAAGCTTAGTGGAAAATTGTAAAATATGTAAGCTGCTGTTGGGGGGGGGGGTGAGGTTGGGAACTGCGATTTCAAACAAGTAGCTGTCGGTGGGAGGCCTCGCCCCTGCCTTCTCAGAGGTCGATGCACGGGAAGAGAGCTGGAGGCCTTTGCCTCGCACTCCCTTGTATACTTGACCACTTGCATGGCGTTAAACACAAGAGTGTGGGATATTAGGCACAGAACTAAGCCAAAAAACCAATGCAATGGAAAGTGGAGTATGGTGCACTGGATACTAATGTTGTACAGGTTCTGGGTTTGTTGGGAAATGAGGTGGCTAAGACTGGTCCTGACTCTCCTTCCACGGGGTGTGGGGCATTGGGGCCTGCACTACTACCCATAGGGAGGGGGTCAAGGGGGTTTCTAATGTTCACTGCTTTGAGTTGTGGGTAGAGTGGTACATAAAGTCTCAGGATGTTACTGATATGCAGGTGTCTTGGGTGAATCGGGGTGTGGGACGAGAGGGGACGGCAAGCGAGGGGGGAGGTTGAATCACACTACATATAACCTGGCGGATATGGCATCCATCATAACGAAAATGCTCACCTGGAATGTTCGTGGGTGGCCACTCTTGAGAAACATAGGAGAGTCTTTACATATTTAAAAAGATATAGGGTCTCCATTGCCTGCTTGCAGGAGACACATTTGTGGGGTGGCGCCCTTCCGTATATCAGACGAAGATGGCGAGGCCAGCTCTGTGGAACTTCCTATTCTGGATTTGCTCGAGGGGTGCTCATATGGGTGGCATCTGGTGTACCCTTCCAATAGTTGCATCATGTGGTAGACTCGGAGGGTAGATATGTGATATTACATAGCAAATTGGTGGGGCGGGAAATGTGTATAATTAACGTATATGCCCCAAATGTACACTGTCCCGATTTCTTCCCAAATGTTTTGACGGCAGCAGCTCCCTATCTAGGAGCGGCAGTTATTACTATAGGGGACAAAAATTGTGTTCTTGATGGTCGGCTAGACCGGGAGCCCCCCCGACTAAACACGAAGCCTAAGATGACAGGGTCCCTGAAGGATATTATACGGGTCATACAGAAATGTGACGTCTGGAGATTATGTCACACGTCACAAAGGCTGTTTTCATGCCACACCCCGGCAACAAATACTTTTAGCCGACAAGATTACTGTCTTGTACCCGAGGAGATGGCAGCGGAGGTGGAGGGTATAGTCTCCATGACTAGATATCTCTCAGACCACTCTCCGGTTCTGCTCAATGTTAGAGGGCAGAGACCCCTACAGGCAATCCCCACATGGAGGTTGCGGGCAGAGGCGCTGCTAGATCCCTCCTTTGTGGCAGCTGTCTCAAAAGGGATGTCTCAATACTTCGAGGAAAACTGGGAGTCAACCTCCAGTAGGACATGTGAATGGAAAGCCATGAAGGTGGTACTCAGAGGGGTGTGCATGCAGACAATGTATGGGATTAAATACAAGCTAGAACAGGACAGCCATAGGCAAGAGCGAAAACTGAGTAAATTAGAGACAGCCCTCCCCAAATCCCCACATGCCATGGAGGAGTGGTGCAAGGCACGTACAGAGCTATTAGAATCTTGTGACGGCTAGAAAAGTTCACATATTCGGCGTTCCACTAGTGCCTGCATATAGAAGGAGATAAATCTGGATCGATGCTGGCCTGACTGGTGCTCAGGGAGACAGTCGGGACATCGATATTACAGTTACAGGATATCAAAGGGCAGGTGGTATATAGCCATAAAAAAATCCTTGAAATACAAGCTCACCACCTAGAAAATGTCTATAAGAGGCTGGGGCCCAGGTCACCGAGCATGATACAGGAATTTCTGGCATCCATGGAATTACCACAGTTAGATAGACCCTCCGTGGAAGCGCTGCAGCACCCATTACTAAAGAGGAATTGCTAGCGGCTATTAGTCGACTTAAAACAGGAAAAAGCCCAGGAAGTTATGGTTTCCCCGCTGAATTCTATCAACGGTTTGCTGTGTTATTGGTGGATCAACTTCTCGAAGTATATGCCCTAGCACCGCAATCGCTGCCGACTTCTATGAGACAAAAAACAAGACCCGCTTAACTTTTTGGGATGTAAACGTGTTCGCACAAGATCAGAAGTTAACCACCACCTTACACCGCAAGCCAACGGACAAAAATACCATCTTACATTATCGCAGCTGTCATCCCAGAAGTCTTAAAGACAACCTTCCGTGCAGCCAACTATTGAGAATCAGGCGGAATTGCACCTGCAAGGAAGATTTTACGGTTCATGCAGAAGTGTTGTGTGAACAATTAAAGGAAAGAGGGTACCCAAAGAGGATGCTAAAACATGCGACAAAGAGAGCGTGGTACACACCGCGAGAAGAACTATCAGTCAATAAAACCAAGAAACCACTGGACAACCTGGTATGCGTATCCACGTTCGGCCCACATACCCACAAATTCCGTAAAGCCATTTTGAACAACTGGCATCTGATTACTGGTCTTGAATGCCCTATGGAAAACCTCTTTTTGCAATGAGCAAAAATAAGAGCATAGGTCAACAAATCATACATGCAGATTTGAGGAACACCGGAAACAAGACAGATTTAAGAACACTATGGAATCTGAAACCAGTGGAAGGCCACCACAAATGTGGTACTTGTTCTGCCTGCATCAACACCGTAGAAGATACCAAATTTACACACAATTCCATCAAATGGGTACACAAAGAATTCACAAACTGCAAAACTAAGAACATTGTTTATGCCATCATGTGCCCTTGCCGAAAGCTGTACATTGGCAAAACATCCCAACAAATTAATCAGAGGATCGTCCAACACAGATCCAAGATAAATCAAAAAAATGTAACTGCACCAATGGTATCACATTTTGTCGAAATGGAACACTCTGAAAAAGAATTTGAATGGACAGTTTTGTCAGGAATTAAACCACCATCCAGAGGCGGTGACGTGGAAACATTACTGCAAAAAAGAGAAGCGTATTTAATTATGAAATACAATTGTGTGAGGGAAGGCTTGAATGAGAACTCTGAACTGCACCGAATTTTACGCTGAGTCCTCTGTAAATAACATAACTTTTCATAACTGATAATAAAAACATATCGATAAGTACTCATTAGTTTTTATAAAAAATGTCAGGACCCCTATATTTAGATAACTCAACACCCGTCTGGGTAGTCAATAAAAAACCCTCATTTATGTACTCAAATCATGAGACGGTATATCTTGGTTCTCCGCCTTATATTAAAAATGTGACAGCATCATCATAGGCTTTTATTTTTGTTGTATGCTTCCTCCATCCGGAGGAGAACTACTGGTTAGTGCAGTAGTGATCAACGGAAAAATAAGTAGTGAACAGTGCTTAGGTGAGGTGAAGCTAGGTTGTGATGATAAAAAATCTTGTTTACCCAGGTTAAAAATTATTTAAAGGTCTAGGTTCAAGATTGTCTACAAAGCAGTTTCGTGCGTGTGGACTTATTAGCAGTCTTACGCACTATAATGTCCATAAAAAGGTCGACATGTTTCAGCCTTTGATCTGCCAAGGGGGTCAAGGGGGCTTTTTTCAGGACCTATGTAGAGGGTGGAATCTGTATGTTGTTACAGTTTTTCTGAAACTGGGTATACTTTACCCGTTTCTAAAGGTCAATTCGTACCTGTATAAAGAAAGAGGGGGGAAAGAAACATATAGGGATGTTATGCTTCCTTCTCTTTAAAAAACATGCTGTCTCTTAATGTTTAGTGTACATTGTGTCCACGGGCCTAAGTTGTGCCTCAACGAAGAAATCTGAAGGTAAGCAACTATAAAAAAGGCAATTCTTTAGATACAGTTGAACTACAAAATGGCAAGTCTTTCAAAATAGCAGTTCTCTAGGTTCAAGTAAACTATGAAATGGCAAATCTTTAAATTGGCAAAATTTCATTATGATAAGTTCAATGCTCTCTCAAGGTGTGTTGTAACTAGCTTGTCAGTATTAGAATGACAATGTATTACGTGCCCCTCCTTACTAAATTTGAGAGCACTTAGTACGGGTGTAGTTGTCTTTGTGTTGCTTTTTATATTCTAGTCGCAGTATTGCAAACTACAGTGGGTGCCGTTTTCCGAGAGAACGTGATGCCTGGTAGCAATAGGCTTATGGGCCCCAAACCGATAGCAGCTTTCGTTTTTACCTCGCTGTTATTAAATTAAAAGCGTGCGCTATGTGGCGTGTATGTTCTTACAAGCCTGATAACAGTGGTCTTATGTGCCTCTGAGCGATTAGCAGGCCTATTTTTTTTTACTGTGCGCTTTTTGGCGAAGTTAAATGCCTCATTGGAGTTTTTGTAAACTACCGTTGAGGCACAACTTAGGCCCGTGGACACAATGTACACTAAACATTAAGAGACAGCATGTTTTTAAAGAGAAGGAAGCATAACATCCCTATATGTTTCTTTCCCCCCTCTTTCTTTATACAGGTACGAATTGACCTTTAGAAACGGGTAAAGTATACCCAGTTTCAGAAAAACTGTAACAACATACAGATTCCACCCTCTACATAGGTCCTGAAGAAAGCCCCCCTGACTCCCTGGGCAGACCAAGTGCTGAAACATGTCAACCTTTTTATGAACATTATAGTGCGTAAGACTGATAATAAGTCCACACATGCACAAAACTGCTTTTTAAACAATCTTGAATCTAGACCATTAAATAATTTTTAACCTAGGTAAATGAGATTTTTTATCATCACAACCTAGCTTCACCTCACCTAACCACTGTTTACTACTTATTTTTTCATTGATCACTGCTGCAATAACCAGTGGTTCTCCTCCGGATGGAGGAAGCATACAAGAAAAATAAAACCCTATGATGATGCTGTCACGTTTTTAATATAAGGCTGAGAACCAAGATATACCGCCCCACGATTTGAGTATGTGAATGAGGGTTTTTTATTGACTACCAAGACGAATATTGCAGACCCTGGTTACTCAGGTCAAGTGATCCATTCCTGATTGATTTTGAATATTATGCAAGGAAGCTAAATCGATCACAATCCCTTCCTCCTCCTCCCCTCTTGATCAACAAAAGGATAACTCAACACCACTATATCAATCAGAGGTGGGACGCTTTCGTGTAAAACGGACATTAAACTTAATTATTGAGCCAACTCATGAGTGGTTCCACTGACAAGGTTTAAGGGAACTACAAATCCCATAACCCCTCATATGAAACCTGCCTCGTATTTCCTGCAAAACAGGGCATAGGTAGACTCGGCGTTTCGAATCAGTTTCTACCACCTCGAGCGAGGGAAGAATTCTTGTTTACATTGGCCCTGAAAAGGCGCTGAAAGTAAGTGGTGCTTTACGTGCACGCATCCGGTTAGAACAAGCGATAATTTGCCGTTGTTTGAATGAAAGATGCGGACGCTTAATGCTTCCTAATTGTTTTTACAGAAAATGGCATCCTTTTTTGAATTATGTGACACCTAAATACTGGCTTTCACGAGTACACGCGCCCCTAAGTAAGTGTATCTATTTCACTTCTGCTACAGTTTCAATCGCACTTTCACCTGGCATTGAAAACTAAAAACGTATTTATCGCTTTTGTGTTGCAGTTAGCGCAGCATTTGTTCCGCATTGGTGAAAGTATCCCCGAAACAACCGAGATTAGATTTGTCACTTTTTTCAGTCTCCCCCTGATGACAGAAATGTAAGTTTCCCAATAACAAACCATGATAAATGGGGTGCACGTTATAAAAACACAGTCATGCTGATATCAAATGTCCTGTTTTTCTCAGGAATCGGTCGTACATAATCTGATCCATGAGAAAAGTACAATAAGTGCATAATAATTTCAGGTAATTTCTTCAAATTTAAATGAACACAACTATAAATTCTCACATAAGAGAAAGGGACTATTTAATTTTAGGTAACTCGTTTTTATTTAATTTCGATCTGCAGGTTACACCGTGCTTTAGCCCTGATGAAAATCCCGTGACTGCTCGACGGGATTGGAAACGCGTCAGCAATTTCCATTTATCTCTGGGCCACAAAGGGCATTAAAAAAGTTCTGTACCCCTGAAGAGGGTTGTCTCAAGTTAATGCACCCCACAGAGTAGTAATTATCCCATGAGGCGGCAGTCCCATAAACTTTGCCGAATTAGAAGGCCCTATGGAATTGCGTTGTTTCATTTGTACTTATATTTTGCTGGTGTAATTTCTTGAATACAGTTTGCATATTATTTATGTTTGTACAATTTTCTTGTTATATCAGTTTAATTAATGAACGCACTTATATGTTTTGTAGTTGTTTAACTCAGACATGTGTCAAATGTTTTATAAATGTGACAAACTTTATAAAAATTATGTGACTAAGACACACAAAGTGTAGGAACTTGACAGTCTTATCTTTTGTCCGCCTAAATAAATTAGCGGCCTACAAACTGACAGCCAAGTTACTCCTTTTTTTCTTCATGACTTCTATGAGAGAGGCAGTGATAATCATAATACCTAAGCAGGATAGAGATCCCTTATTACTGAGCTCCTATCGACCAATCTCACTTTTAAATTTAGATGGGAAACTGCTAAGCGTGATACTGGCAGCTTGACTTCTCCCGCACATGTCATACCTGATCCACCTGGACCAGGTTGGCTTCATACCTAAACGGAGTACCATGCATAATCTATGCCAGCTAGCACATGTATGGTACTCACCGAAGCTCGAGGAGGATGACTATGCGTTGGCGTTCTTGGACATAGAACAAGCCTTCGGTTCAGTATACTAGCCCTATATGTGGTCTGTCCTCCAGTGGATGGGCGTGCGACAGGGATTCCTGAAATTGGCGCAATTACTTTATACAGACCCGCACGCTCGGGTTACATCGGGAGGTTAGTGTTGAAAGCATTCGTGCTGGAAAGGGGTAGCAGAGTACCAGACAGGTATGTCCTTTGTCACCACTGATATTTGCAATAGCCATGGAACCACTGGTGACGATCCTAAGGGACCGACTGAATACATGGGGAATAAGATTGGGAGCTACTAATCATGTTGATTTCCCTGTATGCAGACAATGCATTGGTCTTTGCTCAACAGCCAACACAGTCTATGCCTACCTTACTCAAGGTCTTAAAACAGTTTGGAGAGGTTTCCGGCCTAAAAACAAATCCAGGGAAGTCCAAGTTAGGTCAGGTGGGAAGATTGGCGACAGAACATGAAGACAGACTGCCAGCGGTGGGGCTCCCATGGGTGACCTCAAGTCTTCGATACTTGGGGATAAGGCTGGCGCACACGCCCACCTTGTATACAGAACTCAACATAGAAAGGGTGGTGGAGGGGATCCGGAGATCTGTACGATTCTGGAAGGAACTGCCTCTATCCCTAATGGGCAGGATTGCTATTACCAAAATGATCATCCTACCACGATGCCTCTATACATTGCAGCATGCACTGTACAAAATCCCCAGCAACTATTTTTTAATCCTAAAGGGCTTGATGATTGACCTCCTTTATGGCACAAAACGTAAAAGGGTTCGGTTTGAGACGATGCAGAGAGAATGGAAATATGGAGGCCTAGAGATGCCATGTCTGGAGTACTACCATATGGCCGCTCAGCTCCAGCATGCTATTTATTGGCTCGATGACCAGGATAACTGGGAAAAACAGCTACTGGCAGGCACACAAGAGGGAAAACCATTGCCAGAACTCCTGATGCTTGGTGTCATTGTCCAACCCTCCTACCCATATATAATACAGCAAGTGGCAGAAAGTTGGGAGATCATTGCGCGGAGGGTGATACGTCGTGCTCCCTACGCACCAGACATGCCACTATGGGCTATACAGCCCATTTGCAAAATTGCAGAATCCATGTCTATGCAGCAATGGAAAGTAGGGGGGTGTCTAACATAAGGGGATCTATACAGCAATGGATGTTTTAGAACCCAGGAAACAGCGGAAACCACTTTTGCACTGGGTAGAGGCCAATATTTACGGTATGAAAAGATTGCCCGAGTAGCCTGAGAGGTGTGGCCTTCCTTTCCTGGGGAGCTCCTTACCAGTAAAGTACTGCAAGTGCTTGTAAACATGGCACAGGGTAGGCGACATATCCCACCTGTACAGGGCTCTCTGGGATGACTTTCCACGGGAGACCCTCCCAGTGCAGGCAAGATGAAATAAGGACCTCCTGACGGAGCGGGATTAGATCAAATTCCATGAAGGGGTTCAGAGAGTGAGCTTGAATGTGCGATTTAAATTGACCCAATATAATTTTATACATCAAGCCTATCTCACCCCCCAAAACTCTCAGTAAAATATACGCAGATTGCTCTAGCGCCTGCCCCCGATGTAAAAAACCGGAGGCAGACTTCATGCATATGGTGTGGGAGTGCACGCATATAATGGAATACTGGAAAATAGTAATAGCAAAAATAGCACTGTTTCTCTAATCTAGAAATGAGCCCAATCGCAGTTGTTTATTAATTCAATATATATTAAAAATTACTATTACCTGTTGCACAAATCATTCTGTTAGCTTTGGGGGCCTGGAATAGTCTGAATTGTCATACTTATTGGAGTGTGATGGTTAGTATATGTGCTGGTACTATCATTGGCAGCACTGGCAGGGAAATGCTTTGAACAAGCTGCAGTAGCCTCCTGATGAGGGCCCTGAGACTTATTTGTTTAGAAATTAAGCGTTGACTGAACCCCAAGATGCATAGGAACAGGAGGAAAATGGCCAACTACAGACTGATGCTAACATGCAGAAGGCACAAAAACAACACAAACAAGCCAGATCAGGTATAGCAATGAACCAACCCGAAGGGGACAAAGAACTAAGTGAAAACGGGGAACCACTACAACTAGGAATTGTTGTTAAGGAAGGAAACATTTGTGTATTGATGTTAAATATGCTCTATCACTAATGACTTGGAAGTGTACTTCTGACTTAAGAAGGTCCCATCCACGCAGTAGTTAACATTCTTTCCCCATTGCCACTGCTCAGCCTACAGCTTTTCTAATTTCTTCCGTAACTGATCTGGGTGATTCTAAGATTAATACTGGCATTATGAAAGCAGTGACCACTTGTTTATGTGGGGTTCAGATCGAAACCCTGACACATATGATATAATTTGTTAAAACATGTTAGAATCAGAGTGTCTGATTTACAGTTTGGCGGATGGGATACTCCATCACAAATGTGATGGATATCCGTCCGCCGTATTACAAGTGCATTATATCCTGTGGCACTTGTAATACAGCGGACGGGATATCCATCACATTTGTGATGAAGTATCCCATCCACCAAACTCTAAATCATGTCCTAAATCTCTTTCCAGGTCTATGATTATGGGCAGTGTTTCAGGACTATTGATTAATCCACCTTCAGATACTTGGTGTATAGCTTCAATGTTTCATCTTAGTGTCTTGGTGACCTCAAAATTTGGCAAAGCCGAAGGATCAAATACCAGTACATGGCTTGTTCTGGAGCTTGAGATAGGATTCTTTTCTTTCCCTGTAAAGAGGATCCACACAATGTCATATATACAACCTACAGGCTGTAGAGACGGGCTAGAAGAGGTCTTTCAGACTTGGTGTAACGCACCCCATTAAGGACTGACACAGGTTCCTCTTTCCCAGTGGCTCATGGGTCTAGATTCTTAAATATAAGTTGCAACAATGTAAGGTCTGTTATTGCTCACATACTTTAAAACAATCTAAAGTAATACAAGTGCAAACATACATCAGTGCCTAATTCTCTGAAAAGGTTCTGACTCGGGGTTGCTGCTTCATGACCAGCCTCTTCTTAAGAGGTTAGAAATACACTTTCAGGCCTTTGCAATTTTGTACTTTGGCAAGTCCAGGTTCTGCTAAAATTGTGAAAAAACTTCCAGATAGATCTATGCATGCCTTTTTGTAGAGCTTAGTAGAGAAAGGGCAAAGGCAACTGCACAACGAGACATAGATAAGGCCCTGTAGGTGTTTGCATGAGCAGCACTCTTCAGATGTGTTGGCGAATACAGAAGCACCCGACTTCCGTATATCTGCTGGGAACAGAGTCGCAAGTATGGGCACATGATATGGAAATGCATGTCCAATACTTAGGTAGCACTGGAAACCAAAACTCGGTTGGATTATTAGGACCTGGCTCTTAAAACAGGGCAAGAGTTTGTTAAAGTTGAAATAGTTCTCTCATGCTCTTTGCTAAAATGCTCCTGGTCCTGGATGTTATATGAACGGTGCAGTTTCTCAAAAAAGTCTGTTGGCCCAGAGATCACAAATAAGGAAAACAAGGAATAACTATTTCTCTGCGCTCATTGGGCTTTAGAACTTAAAGGTCGCTGGGGAATAGGTTTTTACAAATTTGTAAGGTACACACAAGAAATCTACAAGAAACACCAGTTTGTGCAAACACGCCACATGGTGGTTCTTTTTTAGAGGGCTTTGTACATAAACCGCATCAGTAAATTGAATTGTGATTAATTGCATAGGCAGAAGAACAAGCAGCTTGTCAATGCATGAACCACGCTAAGAATATTTATAATGATATATGAAAAATGTACAACACTTTTCTATTAATAAAATATAACTTTGTATCTGTTTGCTGATTGATTGTATAGTATTACAAATATATGCATATTTAAAAATGCCTGTTTTATGTCTGCTAACACAATATTTATGTAAGATGTCGAAACGTTTTCGATGATAACGGACATCGACGTTTTGTTTTTGCAGCAGCCATGTATGTGAAAATATTGTTTTCATTTTCTAAGGCAGCATTCAAGATACTGGATGCATCTTACATTAGAAGCAAGCTTGTTGTACATGACCGAACAATGCCCCATGCTGTGTTATTTTGTAAAGATATCTATGGTGGTGTTACATTTTGAAACCACCAGTTCTCTCTTGCAACTTTGTATCCTCAGATCAACAGATGCATCACAATTATTTTAAGAAGAACTGTTTGGAGCTAGATGGATGTCATGTGTGGGATGGTCAGGTCTCTGCATGACGGAACACATGGGGTGTTCCAAGGTCATTCAGTCCTCTAGCTCATGAGGTGAGAACAGATTTACTCTGGACTGGGGATGTGTGCACCTGATTTGAATGCCTTTTGGTAGTGTTTAAGGAAATGCATTTTGGAATATGCTCTTGCCTGGATAAAAGATGCAAATGTCTAAGAAACAGGTGAACTTTGTCCATAGATACAACTTTTCCGATTTGCATCTTTCAATAATTGAGTGCCAAAGAAGCAATCAGTCCATTCCATCTTTCTATCCTGTACCCAGACCTCACATGTCCCCTGCCCTTTGCACACTCTATTTGTTATTCACTCAAATGTCAAACCATGTACAGAGCTACCAGTAGCCAAATTAATGAAGTGGGACTGGTGCACTGCAAAGATGAACACATTACTTATCTTCAGTAATGCTTTATGTGGTAGAGACTCTATCTAGTCGCAGATTCCTTACCTTAAAATCATCCAGAGGCATCAGGCTGGATCTGGAAAATTTTGGAGCAGTACCTCTTCGTGTCAGTATTGACTTCAATGACAAGTTATTTACTCTCACCTGAGAGTAAATATACGATTGTAAACTCTACTCAGGTCTAAAGGGGACATCATTTTCATTATTAATGATGCTTCAAGTGTTAGGGTGATATGATATACTAAGTGTTTACCTCGCTACACAGTTCCTTCTAATCACTACTGGGGTTGATCAAAGCAAGAGCAAACATGGTGCCCTTGATTGAGTGATGAAAGCAAGGCTGGTGTTCTTCAGGAGGTGGTAGGACCGTACGAGGTACACTGTAACGCATCAGCAAATCTGTCCAACCGGAGCTTACTGAAAAACTGAATTGAAACTTGGACCATAGGCCAGCAGGATGTACTAAGTCAGAAAGAGCAACTTTACGAGGCTTAGAAGCTCCAAGTTATGCCAGGCGTAAAGGTGGGCACTGACATCACAATTTTGTCTTGACAAGTTCATCTTGAAAGATTCTTTTCTCAGCACATCAGGAACCTCGCAGCTTTTGCTCGCCAACTGCGTGGCTGGAGTGCCCGTAGCGGGCACCAGGCGTTGTCCCAGTGGGCCGGAAAGGTGGGGGCCGTTTTTGCTACTGGGGACCGGTTTTGCAGCAGTGCTACAATATCAGCCCCCTGTAACAAAAGCGCAGTTGCAGTGTTTCTGTTTTTCCCATCAGCACCGCAATCCCCTAACACCCCCTAACCTCCCACCCCCCTTTGGACGTAATAGCCAGGGCTGGTTTGCGTTCCCAGTCCGGCGCTGGCCCTCTGGGAGGATGGATCACTCTGTTGACACTCAGAGGTTTACTTAAACTTATCACACTATATGAGCAAGGACGGCACAGCTAAAAAAAACTCAAGTGGCCAATCAGGAGGGATCCATATTAATTTTCAAACACCCAATGCTCCCGTTCTGTACATAAATAAAAAGGTGTTGTAAATAAGAAGAGCGAGATAGAGATACACAGAGAGAGCGAAAAAGAGAGTGAGACAGACAAAAGAGCTCAACTCCCTATGGCACTATGAGAGTCTGGTTTAAAGATTTTTGCCTGGGCTGATTTTGGCTCAGAATCTGACCCTGTATTGCGGTTGGATGCCAAGAATTTCAGATTGGAGTATTGCTCTTGTATCTCTACATTACAAATTCAGATATTCATATCAGACAGTGAGTGGGTTATAGTTCCACAGATCTGTAACTGGGAGAGAGAGGCCTATGTCCTTTATAGGTGGAGGTGGTGTTAAAATAATAGTATTTTCAGTTCCTTTTTTTTGTAATATGTCATACAACGATAATATCCTGATCTTTGGCAGAATCGAGTTCCATGTCAGGTGCATTTCCAGTGAAGGAGTGTTTTATCATTTTAAATTTCTTCATAGATGGAATCTTGAGCAGACGCGTTTCATAATTCCTCAGTTGTCGCTTTCCTCCTGAGATCCAACGTTTCCAAGTGAGATCATTTGTCGTGCCTTCATGCAGTGTTCTTTGCTTGATGTGAAGATTCATTTTATACCTGATCCTCAATTCCTTTTGGACAGGGCTGGAATCAATGCTGTACTCAACCAAGGAAGCTATGCACATCAATATGTGTCAGGACGCATTGCGTCATTTAGTGATCGTAAAGACTGCTTCATCTGGTAGCTAGTGCATGTCCATGTGTGTGTGTGGGTGCAAGCATGCCTGTGCTTACCCAGTTGAAACCTGGTCACTTTTGTGTGCTTGCAGTATATTTAGTGCTGTCATACTCCATATCATGAGGGACATAATAATCCCGTTCCTGGCTGTAAATAAAACACAACACTTCCGGGAAGTCTAAAAGTCTAATGTGCTTAATACAAAAAATAGCCAGTGTGCAAGCACAATAATGCGTGACTACTGTTGTTTCAACAGACCCGAGCTTTTGCCCAAAATCCAGTTGGAGATTACAATCCTAACAATCAATACATTTTGAGCAAACTTTTATACAGTTTTTTCTTAATGCAAGTCAATGGGAACGTGAGCATGTGTTTATAAACTGGCACTTGAATGATACTAACTAATGAGCAAATGGCAGAATCTTCTCAGGAGAGTGGGAAAAGGTCTTGAAGATTAGATACAGAAATATAAACGATCGCTGATTCCGCTACTTTTTACAATTCACCCTCTGTGCCAACCTTCACAATGAGACAATGCTTACTAAACAATGCAGAAAATTTGCAATTGTACAACACTGAATAAATTGGCTTCCGTGTCTCAGAAATATGTGAAACTTTGCAAATATATTGGAGTTAATGTGTACTTCGGGTTCATATAAAAACAATATTGCAAATCAGTCATGAAACATATAAGTACATGTTAAGTCACACCAATGGCATGTTCATATTAATCCACTGGAATTAAGGCACACAAATACTTTCGTTTAAAAACTTAATGCATTCTGAGAACAGGGGAAACAACCTTTACAACGCAACTATTACATCGCACTACACTTACAACGCAGGCATTACAACGGAACATCCTTTACAACGCATGACACTACAACGCATACCATTACAACGCATACCATTACAACGCAGGCACTACATCGCATGTCACTACAACGCAGGCATTACAACGCATACCATTACAATGCATACCATTGGAGTTAGAATATTAATTTTTAACCCCTACACTATCCAACACTTACCCTACTGTTGCACCCCCTGGAGTTAGAATAGTAATTTTTAACCCCTACACTATCCAACACTTATCCTACTGTTGCACCCCCTGGAGTTAGAATAGTAATTTTTACCCCTATACTATCCAACACTTACCCTACTGTTGCACCCCCTGGAGTTAGAATAGTAATTTTTACCCCTATACTATTTAACACTTACCCTACTGTTGCACCCCCTGGAGTTAGAATAGTAATGTTTACCCCTATACTATCCAACACTTACCCTACTGTTGCACCCCCTGGAGTTAGAATAGTAATTTTTACCCCTATACTATCCAACACTTACCCTACTGTTGCACCCCCTGGAGTAAGAATAGTAATGTTTACCCCTATACTATCCAATACTTACCTTAAATGCAATTTAACATTATGTGTTGTAATGGTATGCATTGTAAAGGTAGTATGCGATGTAATGGAATGCGTTGTAAAGGTAGTTTTTAAAAATGCGTTGTAGTGTCATGCGATGTAATGGAATGCATTGTAGTGGATGTTGCGTTGTAAAAATTGCGTTGTAAGTGCATGCGTTGTAAAAGTATGCGTTGTAACATCATACATCCTGAGAACAGATGTCTCCATTCACTTCAATTGAAACAATTAGACTAATGAACTTTAAAGCAATGATAAGAAAAGCCCTAGACAGGAATTCGTAGCCACTGGTGACATGGAGCAATTGGTTATACAAGGTGCACATGAGCGATGAATGGAGAGAAGTGAAAATCATTAGCAGTACAATGCAGTTAGGGCGAAAAGCCAGCCATCTGAAGCTAAATCAGGTATGGCTTCACATAGGCCAGCCTGTTGCTAATCTAATTATCCAGTACCCACAGTTCTATGGTGCTTGGGTCAGGCAAGGGGAAATTCAAGGTAAGAGGGGTGGATCAGACTAGAGCGGTACAATACAATACAGTACAATAGAATTTGTAAGGCGTGCGGCTGCTTCTGAAGAAGCGTTCCAGATCTAGCGGCCTGATTGAGGAACAGACAAAGACTAGTCAAACCCCAGAACAGAAGTCTACAAATCAAAAAGAAAAGGTTTCTGTAGTTTACGAAAAACTGGTCCAGAAGGAGGGAAACGTAGGGCCGTAGGACAGGAATTCCAGAGTTTGGCGATCAAAAAGGAAAAGGAGTGATTTTGTGAATTTCATTGGGATAACAGCGGTGAACAAGAATTTTATGCAATCAAAGAGAAGTTAAAAACTGCCCCCAAACTATGCAGTTTTAATCCTAAAAAAAAATCTATTTTAGTCACGGACGCAAGTTTAAAGGTGTTGGGAGCTGTTTTATTACAAGAAGGTCATTCTCAGGAACAAGTAATTCTCTTCCTGTCAAGGAGTTTGAGGGGCGCGGAGTTGCGCTACTCTGTGATTGAGAGAGAAGCACTTGCTGTTTATTGGTCAATAAGAAAATTAAAGAACTTCTTATGGGGTGGTGAGTTTGAAGTCAGGTCTGACCATAAACCATTGTGCGAGATCTTTAAGAATAAAGGTATTGACGCAGTGTCAAGCAGAATTACAAAATGGATCGTTGGCCTACAAGATTATAATTTTGAGGTGAAATACTTGCCTGGGGTGGAAAATAAGGTGGCGGACGCGTTGTCTAGACTGGTTGTCGAGAATGATCTGAATTCAGATGAGATTGAATAGGATGACGATATGGTTTGCGTATTTGAAGAGAAAATAATTGACAAGTGTAAATGGCAGGAAGCCTTACTACAAGACCTAGAGTTAATGAAAGTCTCAGAAATGGTTAACAAGGGTTGGGAGGTAAAACACAAGAGCGATGCAAGCTTGGAGAAATTTTGGCATGTGCGTGACCAATTATCTCAACACAATGGTCTCCTTTTTAGAGGTTTAAGGCTTATTCCTCCCAACTCAATTAGAACAGAGCTTATATCCCTGGCACATATGACACATCAGGGCGTTTCTAAGACTAAGGAGAGACTAAGATTAAATTATTGGTGGCCAGGCATGGATCTACAGGTCGAACGTGTAATAAGGGATTGTGTAGATTGTGCTCTCAGTGAGAGGGTAGCCAAACCTAAAACGCAACCCATGACCATAAGAGACAGACCAGATGCTCCCTGGAAAGAAGTAGCACTAGACATTCTTGGACCAATACAGTCTTCTGGTACAGAATGGTATGTGTTTGTGTTAATGGATCTCTTCTGAAGATGGCCTGAGATAGGAATCTCCAGAGGAATTGAAACTAGACACGTGATACATTTTTTAGAAAAAATATTTGCTAGAGAAGGGATACCTGATAGTATCCTCACTGACAATGGTGTACAGTTCGTATCTAGGGAGATGCAATTGTTTTTGGCTGCACGTGGTATCAAACACAAAAAATCTTCTCTGTACCACCCAGAAACGAATGGAATGGTTGAGAGATTTAACTGTGTACTTAAAGAAACCATCAGCATGGCACGGGTGAATAGTCTAGATTGGCGTACTCAAATTTGGAAAAAGGTGGAGGTTTACAGATTGTCTCCCCACTCTGTGACGAATAGAACCCCCCCCCCCTTTGAATTGTTTAGGTCTAGATGCCCAAACACTTTAATTGCACATCCCTGGGTGAACAATATGCAACCTCGTTTACTTACTAAAAATGAAAAAAGAATTGGAAACTACATGAGTCCAAAAGAGTAGAATCCAGGAAAACAATTCATGATTTAAGAAAGTCTGTTAGGAAAACTTTAGTGAAGATTGGGGATTGGGTTCTCATAAAGAATCAGTCAAAGAAAAAATCTAATTCAGGGTTTTTGAAACCCATTCAAGTAATCAAAATTTTTAACAATGCTATAAAGACTGCAGATCATCGCATTTGGAATTTAAACAGGGTGGTGGTGGTTAGGAAAGACTTTGTGGCTGGTCATTGTGATTCAAGTTCTCGTGAAGCTAACCCTAGCCCAGTTGTTATTCGCAAGTCTTCAAGAGTTTCTTCTCCACCTAAGTTTTTGAGAGATTTTGTTAAATAGGTTATCTCAATTTTCATGTATCATAATTATTGTTTAGCTATAAACTTATTTGTTTCTTTTATAAAGGATGGGGATGTGTGGCATCCTGAGATGTTACTCCTGTTGCTAGGCACTGAAGAATATGTTGTATTCTATCTATTGCATATTTCTATGTTTGCTTTTACCCACTCAATGCCCTTCTAGTGGAATGCTTCTGCACTATGATGTACTACGGAATGTTGGGTGCTGGTTGAAGATAAACCACAGTTATGATGGGGCTGAGCTGGCTGCTCCTGGTGGGGCTTATTCCAGGCTACTTAACATCTTACAATAAATCTACATGAAATACCTCAACCAGTCTGGACTACATTACTACAGAATGTTATCATCTGTATGAGCCTTGTGATGTAATGACTAGTGAGACAGTTGCTGCCTAGCTTTCACCCCTACAAGACCTGTTAATGCGGATGGGATCTTTTCATGGAATAAATCTACTTAGAAGAGCCTTCCTGCTTGGTGTCCTTCTTACACCTCCTCTCCTTGCCTTACTGACCCTGGGAATGCGCAGAAGTTTTAGCATGTTGGAGAGCAGTGATATACCTGCAGGTAATCTTCTCAGGGGCGGCTCCTCTGCTAAGGCAGAGGAGCGTCGCCCAACTGCTCTCCGAGCAGGAAAAATAAAATGATAATATCGTAGTTATTATTATTTTTTCATAGGTTCAGGTCTGGGTGAGGGTGGGGCGGGGCTGGTGGCACAGGGGGAGGAGTGGTCTGTGCACACTAAGTCATGCACACTTAGCATGTTCCCCTCCAGGCTGCATTACACAGATTGATGGGCAACATGCCCAGGCTCCCTGTCCCCGTCTGAGCACCGAATCACGGCGCTCAGACCAATCTCAATGCTTGATTGGCTTAGAGGAGCCTGGGAGCCCAGGCTGGAGGCTTCCTGCTGCTTCCAGGGTCCGGGTCAGAGCAATGGAGGAAAGGCCGGCGGCTGTTAGGATGGAGGCAAGTGTTTTACTATTTTTTATATTTTGTTCCCCCCATCCCGCCACCTCTGTTCCCTGCCAGCAGCTACTGCTTCTTCGTAAATATAGATGGCCTCTTTGCTCAAAGACTCTATAGGCGAAGATTAGTGCTTTGAATTTAATGCGGCTGGCCGGGGGCAGCCAATGTAGGCCGTTACAGATAAAAGGGCGGGATCATCAAAATTAAACATGCTGTTGTGTTTTGATTGTTCTGCAGGCAGTGTAGCAAGTAGGATGGTAGACCCAGATAGCATAATCTAGCCTGGAAACTACCAAGGCATGAATGATGGTCTTACGATTCTCCTCAGGAATCGGATGGAGCATCTTCCTGAGAGATTTCAACCTAAGGAAACAGCTAGCTGTGACAGCTCTGACCTGCGATTTGAAAGACCGGTTAGAGTCAAATTTGACACCTAGATTTCTTACTGCTGACGATGGAACAGGGGAGATGCCCAGCTCTGAAGGCCACCTGATATAGGCATCTAGATGATTGTTAATGCCAAGAAAAGTATTTCTGTTTTGTCAGAATTCAGTGTAAGGCAATTAAGTGAATCCATTTACTAATGCCCTCAGGCAGTCCATGAAGGTGTTCAAGGATTTCCCGTCCTTCTCTTGGAATACAAGATCACCCTCACACCCAAGCTTCAACAAGATTAGCCGGGGGGGAGATAGACATTAAAAAGAGTCGGTCTGAGGGCAGAGTCCTGAGGCACCCCACAGTCAAGTGGTTTGGTGGAAGAGGTGATGTGGGGAGAAAACCATTTGAGATCTGTCTTCCAGATAGAATTTGAGTCAAGCCCAGCCTGGCCCACGGATACGCACACTCCATAACCTTTCCAGAAGCATGGAGTGGGAGACCACGTCGAAGGCCGCCGACAGATCAAGAAGGACAACCATTGTTGCTGCCTTTTGATCAAGATTGTCCTTAATGAATTCAACTCCCGGCAAGAGGGCTGATTCTGTGCTGTAGCCTGCACGAAAGCCGAACTGCATGTCATGTAGCAGGTGGTTCTGCTCCAAGAAATTGGAGAGTTGTTGACTGACCAATGTCTCCAGCAATTTGGCTACAGTAGGCATAAGAGAAATTGGGCTAAAGTTGCTATGCACCTTGGGGCACGCATTAGCTTTCTTCAGTAGTGTTAATAGTAGGGTCTGTTTCCAGTTCTGCGGCACTAAAGCTGCCTCGACAGAGGTGTTCATCGGTTTATTGAGGATAGGATTGACCAATGGAGCAGCAGGGTTAAGAATGTCTGGGGGGCATGGGTCAAAGGGCAAGCCAGACTTACAGTTGGCTAGTAAGATAAAAGAGTCCTCCAGCTAGATAGGAACAATATTGGTCATCCAACAGCCAGGGAAAGGGCTCACATTCAAGTTAGGAATGGACGGCTCTTGTGAAGGAAGCTTATCATAGATCACTTGGATTTTACTGAAAACAAGTCAGAAAGATCATAGTACATATTGGACGATGGATTTAAGTTATTTTGTGAAGCATTGGGAGACAAAAAAAGAGTTCACAATCCTTAAGAGTTCACTGGGTTTATTAGTGGCAGAGGCCATAGAAGACTAAATAAATGATTTATGCGCCATGCAAACAGATCTACGTAAGTTATTTAGTGCTTTCTTGTATCTTGATTTTTTTTCTGAGTCAAATGATTTCTTCCACCTGCATTCGAGGTGCTTACATTGTGGCCTTTCATCTTTTAAGGCAGCCAAGAGCCAGGAAGCTGAGGGTTTTGATCTCCGTTGAGATACTGTTTTTAAAGAAGCAATGCGATCAATGGCCAAGGACAGCCAGTAGACTTTCCAAGTTGGAAAGTTCCATCAATCAATCTGCTTTTGTCCCGATGGCTAATGAATGCAGATGAACCTTAGCTTCACCTTACCATAAAGATGTGCAGGTGATACAGATCAGGGTACCTAAAATAAACCCACTACCACGGATAGAGTAATTTCACAGTTACACGCACATACATTCATCATACGCTAGGGCCCATTTCACTAACATACGCTCAAATACTCTACCAGCATAAGACCTGTGGGAAGAAAACCCTGCATCTATATCTAGGACGATAGGATCTGATTATAGTGGTTATCCTTAATCATACTCTATACAATCTATTCAACAATAATCAAAATGTACCCAATAATTGACAAGAAAGAATATTCAACACCATGTTTAAAAGTTATATTGCTTTATCTAAAATTAGTCAAAGTAAAATCAATCAGAATAAATCATTTCTCATAGTTACCTATTCTAACTAAGTGTCAGTACGGGTCAGGACCAGTCTCTCGGTAAAGTCTCTCAGGACAGTGTCCTCAGCATCGAACCTCAGCAACGCGTGAAGGCGGCCAAAAGAGTGGGGAGAGCCCTCCCTAAACTAACAGTTTTTATAATGGAAAATACAATAGAAACACACATAAAATTGGCTGAATAAACTGTATCACCGAGCAGAACGAGAAGGAAGAGATGTAGCTTTGCTACATCTGGAAATCTCCGCTCAGGAAAAGTCACAAGGCATAAACTACGGAACAGGAACCAAGGAAATAAACATGTAACACTTTTAATCCGATTCTTCCTCGGCCATCGAGCCACAGTTCAGAGTTTCCCTCTAAGGCTCCTTTGTCCTTTGAGAAAGCCAAGGACACTTTCATTTTTCTTGGAGTACACCCAAAGCTGCTGCCGTCCTCATGGAAATTTTCATAGAAGGACTATGGTCAGTTGTCTTCGACCTGTCTCCAGCAGGGGACCCTCTTGCCACATCACAGAAATATTCACTCGAGGCCAGGCTTCTCAAATCAGCCAACATGAATTAGGCCTTCATAGGCCACAATAGACCATCTCAATTTAAAAGAAATAAAAACAACGTTAATACAACATAATGATTAAACAGTGTTAACCCCACTAATACCCTTATGTGTATGCATTTATCTAGCTTTGCGACATAAAAAGCATTAATTCTGACAGCGTTTTGTGCTCAAAATAAATAGCACACAGCAACGTTTAAACATGAAAACTTGCACATTATTGTAAATACATGAACAGCACACATAAGCTAACCCTCATGTAACTTTCTCTTGTGTTAGGACAAACAAGTTGATTATTGAAACATACCTGCACAAGACAAATAATTATTTGTTAATTATTAATAAAATTAATAAAACGCATAGACATGCCAGAGCTTCAAAAGCCCAGAATTTTCTAAAAGAAAACTCTGCTCCAGCAATCCCTCCTTTGGTGTTTTTATCACCAAATAAACCCAAAATAAAATTAGTGAAAATTTTAGTCCCATTTTAGGAAATCAGAAATGTCTCTTCCCTTTAGACAACATTAAACACCAGTCACTCTTTCATCATCTCTCTTTGTCTCTAAATAAACACTCTCCCTCAATTCTTCTAGTTCAATCTCTTCTGGTTCTCTCTTTGAAAGTTTCAAATTCTTATTTTTCTTTTCATTTTTCAATTTCTCTTTCCCTCTCCTGTTTTTACAACACACACACACCAATCTTAGTATCAGTAACGCAACAATTATACAAGACAAAGGAAACAATATTCTACCTATAATAGTACTACCTATTTTTGCAATAAAATCCTTAACAGCTATCATTTTATTAGCTAGTTTAGTCCATAAACTCCCAGTCTCAAGTGGTACTAAATCTTCATGCAAATCAGTAATATTTTTGATATAGACCTTTAGGTCTTTACTTTCATCAGGAATGTAAGTGCAACAATGTTGGACTTTCAAAATTCCACAAACTCCACCCTCCTTAGCCAAAAGAATATCAAGGGCAAGTCGATTTTGCATAGACATGGCACGTACGGCACTTAATTCCGTATTCACCAAAAGAAACCCTCCTGCGGTATTTATCGATAAGCGATCAACCACTGTGGACAGTTTCCGGATTCCATAAGCATTTAAAGAAATTCCCACTGCTGGAATTAAAACCCCAAAAATGTCACCCACAATTTCAGACCAGGTTTCTCTCTTAAAGCGTGTTAAAAGGTTAATGTCTTCTACATCTTTTACTTTATCCGTATGAAAAATCTTAGGGAAAACCAGGCCCACATAACATGTGCCATACCAATGGTCAGGCAACTTGTAATAAGCCTTGTTCCCACACAATTAGTACACTCCTGGAAAAATCGTATCTTCTCCACCTCTGAAACCCCAACCTGTCGCAATGAAGTATGTATCATGGCACTCACTAGTTCCCACAAAATATGTATCATATTGGGATTTCCTTCTGGTAATGCATAGTTTACCCTTCTGCGGTGCATCTAGAGCCAAAGTTGGACTAGCCCCATTCCTCAACTCCTTTCCCATCTCAATGTCCCAAATTGTCTCACTCACTTCATATTTTCCCCCTTTCTCATGCATGTTCATTCTCCTTTCCTCAACCATATCCAGGAAAGCTTTCTCCTCTCCTTTCAAATTGCAAGTTAAATTATTCTTAAAAATGTAATCTAATGTTAGTCCTTTTTCTTCAATAAAAATTTCACCAAAAGTGTTAGCTTCTTTAGCTGGATTCAGCTCTTTGTTCATTGGCAAGTGCCCAAAAATACTATCTCTGTTAGACATCTTATAATCTATTTTCCCTAACAAATAAAAAACACTACTTAAAATACTACAAGAAATACCATATGTAGCTGGCAAATGGTGATAAGTAACACCCTCAGAGACGGATGCAGGTAATTGCATGCAGACATAGCAATCCCTCACTTCCATTGTCTTCACATATTCATATAACAGTTTAGAAAAAACATTACTTGAAAAATTATTAATTGACCTATCTTTGTGTATGTAACTACTACTTCTAATTGGAACTACTTTTTGTAAATTCTTCTCTATATTAGTCATGTTTTCTGTGTCCATTCCAAATTCTACTCTAAAAGTAACTAATAAAATTAAAATACCCCATAGAAGCATTAATAATCCAGTACAACAGCAGCACATTTTGCACCACCTCTTTAAAAAGGCACATCTATTTCTATTCTCCTCTATGTTAGCCATTTTAGTTTAGCTTCTTTTACTCCACTACTGTTTGAACTTCTTCAATTCTTCAGCAACTCTTCAGCTTTCAGTTTATCCAAATGATCTCCTTATTCACTTGATCCAAGTGAATCCTTCTTTCACTCAGTTTGGATACTTGTCATTTTTCACTTCAATTTCTTCAACATCAAACTGTATCAGATCTCCAACGTCAGAATCCTCAGCACTCGACTCTTCTCCAATGTCAGTCAAGAGTACTTTCAGAATTTCACCAGTATCTTCCTCAACCACTTTTCTCAAGACCACTTCCGGATTATCTCGAGTCACTGTTTCTTCTTTTCCTTCTTCAGACAGTGTCACATAAGACCATTCCGGTGATCTGTACTTTTGGTTGGGTCTTTTAACTCTTCTTATTTCTACTGGTTCTTTTGATTTCTTTGATTCTTTTTCTTCAGCTCTTGAAGTTTGACTTGATACTTCATTCACTTGTTCAGCTTTTGATGAATTTGCTCTTATTATTCTGTATCTCACCCTCTTTACTCGGTTGTTAGGCCAACGATCTCCTTTCACAACCTTTTTCGGCCTCAATTGTTTAACACTCTTTCCTCCAATCGAAGTTCTCTTTCTCAGAACTCGACCTTCTGTTTGTTCATCTTCATCATCTGTTTCAAGTGCCTCTTATTTCCGTTTCCCAGTAGCTTTTCTTTTCTCCACAGATTTTTCCACCACTGTTTGAGACTTCCCTACTTCTGTCCCTCCTCGGGTCTCCGACACGCAATCTTCTTGCTGTCTACTTGTCCCTTCACCTAGCTCCTCATCAATGTTCCCTACACCTCCTCGGGGGTCTTCCGCAATCTGTCCCTCTCTATCTTCTTCTGACCCTGTTTCTTCAAGAATAATCTCAAGTGGTTCTTCAATCTCCTCCTCTTCTGATTCAGGAGTGGGCTCAATGTGTTTTCTCTTTTCTTTTCTTTTACTCCCACTGCTACTTGAAACTTCAGGCTCTATAACAGAATTAGATTCTCCCTCTGATACTCGCAGTGAATCTCTTGAAGCTCTCTCCGCTTCTTTTCTCACTGATTCTGTATCTTCAGGATCTTCACCATCACTGGAATCTGACTCTTCATAATACTCTTTACCAGTTCCCTCTCTCGGGCTTGGAACTCTCAGAGTATGACTTGCATGTACCCAGTGCTTCACTCCAGCACACTTTACTGCAGTCGTTGTAGTCAGAATGACTTGTCTCGGCCTTCCCCACCTTGGAATCAAGCAATTTCTTCTTCTGTGCACCTTAATCCTTACCCAGTCACCTGGACTCAGATCATGGGCTTGCTTCTTCTCAAGTGTGGTAGCTTCTTCTCCAATCTGGTGAAACACAGAATGAACTGCGTCAGCCAGGCCTTTACAGTAATCCAAAATCATGTCATCAGTTATTGACACCAATTTATTCACAGGCACGAATGCATGGCGCATAGCACGTCCCATGATTATTTCATGCGGGCTCAAACCAGTAGTTCTATCTGGAGTAGATCTCATTGTCATCAGGACAAGAGGTAACACATCCGGCCATTTCATACCAGTGGCTAGACACATTTTTCCAATCCTATTCTTGATTGTGCCATTGATCTGCTCAACCACACCAGAAGCCTCTGGTCGGTATGCACAATGTAACTTCTGCTGTATTTTTAATGCTTCACAAATCAAACCAATGAGTTCATTTTGAAAGTGTCCACCTCTGTCAGACTCAACTGTAACTGGAAACCCGTACCTAGGAATCAACTCCCTTAACAGTAACTTTGCCACTGTTAATCCATCATTTCTTCTAGTCGGGTAAGCTTCCACCCACCTTGAAAATAAACAGACTACCACTAGAACATACCTCAGTCTGTTCACTTGGGGCATCTCAATGAAATCAATCTGCATTCTTGTAAAAGGACCTCCTTCTCTGCCTATTGTCCCCAAACTCACCACTGTCTTTTTCCCAGTGTTAAATTGCTGACAAATCAAACATCTTTGACAGATGCTCTCCGCAATTGTCCTAAACTTTGCATTGTACCAGGTTTGCTTAAAGGACCTTACCATTGCGTCCCTCCCCAGATGTCCCTGGCCATGATACATCCTTGCCATTGACGACAAAATTGAGTTTGGCATTACTGGTCTGCCATCTCTGTAGACCCAAACATGGTCTGTTTCTCTTGGAGCACATCCTGCTTTAACCCAATCTTGTTTCTCTTCCTCTCCTGCCTCATCTTGTAACTGCTTTACTTCATCCCACGTTTCTAGGACATTAGTAAACATCACAGAAAGGAGAGACATTTCCTCCATCCTACTCCTGTTAATAGATTGGTTGGTCTTAGCGCAATACTGCGCCACATCGTTGGCAAACCTGTTACCAACAGTGATAAAATCATCCCCTGAACCATGTGCGGCACATTTTACAACCGCTAACTCCTTAGGCAGCTGTATTGCCTCAAGCAATTTTCCAATCAACTCAGCATTCTTTATCGGGGTTCCACCCGATGTCAAGAAACCTCTCTGTAGCCACAGTTGGCCAAAGTCATGCACCACTCCAAATCCATACTGACTATCAGTCAACACGGTTGTTCTCATGTCTTTCCCAATCTCACAAGCTTTTGTCAATGCCACTAGTTCAGCAACTTGCGCAGATTTCACTCCTTTCAATGGTGATGCTTCCATGACCTCTGAAACTTTGCACACTGCATATGCTGCACATAGCACACCATTATCATTTCTCAGGCATGATCCATCCACAAACAACACATGGTCATTCTCAGGTAAGGGAATATCCCTTATGTCTGGTCTCGGTTTTGTACAGTACTCAAGCACATCCAAACAATCATGATCATCTTCCATCTTTATACCCACATTTTCAATATCCGGCAAGAGTGTCGCTGGATTCACATTCACACATCTCTCAAGAGTCACATTTGATGCCCCCAGAATCACTTTTTCATATTTAGTCAGCCGACTATGTGACATATGCTGAGTTCTGCTTCTTGTCAAAAGAATTGCCACATTGTGAGGTACGAATACCCTTACAGGATACCCCATTATGATCCCCTCACTCTGTTCCAGGCTTCTGCATGTTGCAGCTACAGCCTTCAGACAACCTGGTAACCCCACGGCTACAGTGTCAAGTGTCGATGAAAAGTATGCAATAGGCCTTCTCAATTGCCCATGTTTCTGGATTAACACTGAAAGTGCACATCCATTCCTCTCACTGCAGTACAGTTCGAATTCTTTTTCATAATCTGGCATACCCAAAGCTGGAGCCTCACACATTTTAGTTTTGAGCTCCTCAAATGCTGCCAGTTGTTCTGCATCCAGATCTAATGGATCTGTCATTTCACTTTTTGTCAACTTAATCAGTGGCTTTGCTATCAGGGAAAAATTAATTATCCACTGATGACAATATCCCACCATTCCCAGGAACATCCTCACTTCTCTCTGGGTTTTCGGGGCTTTCATTTCTTTGATTATTTTGATCCTGTCAGTAGTCACTTTTCTCAGACCTTTTTCAATATTATGTCCGAGATAATGCACCTCTTTCTTGCAAAATTGTAATTTGGCTGGAGATACCTTTAACCCTCCATCTGCCAGATGATTCAGTAAAGCTATAGTATCCACTTCACAAGCTTCACGTGTCTTTGATGCCACAAGTAGGTCATCAATATATTGTACTAGCACTGAGCTCTCAGGCATGATCAAACTTTCCAACGATTTCTTCAATAACTGATTAAATATCGAAGGACTCTCCGTATACCCCTGTGGGATACGACACCATGCTAAGATACGCTGGCCAAACCTAAATGCAAAAATTGGCTGGCTGGCTGTCATGATGCAATGGAATTGAAAAGAACGCATGACACAAATCAATCACTGTATACCACTCAGCATCATGTGGAATTTGATACAGAATCACTGATGGATTTGGCACAATGGGACAACATGCCACCTCAATTTGATTAACTTTTCTCAGATCTTGCACGATCCTGAACTTGCCATTAGGCTTTTTCAGTCCCATTATCGGTGAATTACACGGACTACTCAGTAGTTCTCTCAGAACTCCCTGCTGAATCATTTTCTCAATTATAGGAGTTATCCCTTCAATTATTTCTGGTGTCATTTTGTACTGAGGAATGTTAGGATATGTAATTCCCTCTTTCACTGCAATTTTCACTGGATCTACATTATTCATCAATCCCACATCCTCTCCTGTAAAATCCCAAACTGCTCTTTTCACTGTGTCTCTCAGCACTTGAGGCAAATCCTCCGGATTGAACACTGGAAATGCACCAATTAACTCATTTTCTCTATTCTCTAGAGTCATTCGGTAGAAAACATCATCATCTGGTGTCTCAAAAGCTATTCCATCTGGTGTACAAAAAATTGTACAATTCATTTTACACAATAGGTCCCTACCTAACAGGTTCACTGGACTCGTGTCACAGACAATACATCTGTGCATGTCTGAGAATTTCCCTATCTGTACTCTTACTGGTTCAGTAAGACGTGTTCTGATCTGTGTGTTGGCTACACCAACTACTTGGATTGCTTCATCCGAGAGAGGAAGATTTCTATCATCTGTTGACCTGACAGTTGATCTTGTCGCACCTGTGTCTACCAAAAAAGTAACACCTTCTTCATTTATTTTCCCATCCACAAATGGTCCTGCCTGGTCTATTTCTAGAGTTGCACCAAGTATGCACTCTTCTTCCTCTCCTCGGCACCGTCAATAATCACCCTCAGACTCACTCCCTTCACTCTTTAACAAGTACTGCTGTACTTTGTTAGTACGTTTCGGTTTGTTTACCTGCTCATCATTGAAGAATCCTGAGTCCTGATTGTACTTTTGTACCCCTCTATTCTGCGGTAAGGGCGGTTTTGGCTCTTGACTCTGCTGCTGTCTCACAACTTTCTGCTGTTGTTGCTGCTGGTTATTCCCATCATCCTGCACCTGTTGATTTAAGGATTTACCCTCATTATTCACTAATGGTGGATTCGGACATTCAGATCTCCAATGTCCCAGTTGGCCACAGTTGTGACACGGGAACTTCTTTTTGGCTTCCTCAAGACTTCCCCTTCCTTTTCCTGCAAATCTCGGTCTATTTCCTCCATTATTTCCTGGATTATTTGCCTGTTCCACTAAGTGTGCTTCCTGTCTTTCTGCAACTTTCACTTGTGCCCACATTGCTTTTTCTTTCAGCTTTCTTTGTTTTGCTTCAATTTCATCACTGAAATATTTTGCATGTCTCAAAATCTCATCTACTTTTTTACTCTGCCAATCCACTGTGTGTTCACGAATTCTCTCACCAATTTCAGGTCTAAGACCATATACAAATCTGTATACAAAATGACTCAAATCCTTGTCACCCAGGTGTTCATCTCCACTGAATTGTTTAAATGCCAGTATCAGCCTTTCGTAAAAAGCATGAACTGATTCTTTTGCTTCCTGTTGTGTTCGATCTATCTTAACCCAGTCTGTCTCTTTTGGAGGAACTTTACTCTTCAGGTATACCATCACCTGATCATACTTCCTCATCACTTCTGGATCTGGTGCCCCTGTTCTTGAATCTCTTGGATATTCCTCAGTAGGCCAACTCACAACTATTTTACACTCAGTCCACAAGTCTGCTGGAACAATTATATCAAACAGACTATTCAGGTCAACCCACAGCACTTTTGACAATTTCACAAACCTATCTACCTGCCTATACCACTCGACGGGCTTTTCTCTCAATCGAGGGAAATCATTCGTAAATGATAAAATATCCTGTCTGGTCCATGGAACATGTACATATCCTCCTCCAGGTATTTCTCTCATGGGATAATTCTCCACTGGTTTCTCTTTTTCTCTTACTGGAAATGCTGAATAAGTTGTTCTATCTTCAGATTCCTCTCTTTTCTTATACCACCTATCCTTCCACTTTTCAACATCACCCCATCTACGCAGTAATGCCACCATTTCTTTAATCTGTCCTGTTCTACCAGAAGTATTCAAATTTTCAATGTCTTTCTCAGTGAAATCCATCCTGTACGTTTTCTGCAAAGCCTTTACTCTATCAATGTCAACTCCTTGCTCATTTGCTATTGCTCTTAGTCTATCATGAGTATTTCTTGCTCTCCATGTTATGCTCTTGCACATAAACATTAATTCACCATCATGATGACTCTTCAGGATTTCTGTTGGAACTGTTCCTGTCACAAGCTCTTCTAATTCTATTCGTAACTTAACCACATCAATAACTTGTGAATCCTTATCCTTTTTCTGTAGAACCTTCATCCAATCATTTAAATCGTCAACTGTTATTTCAGCAGTTTTTCTTACTGGAACCACTTTTTTCTGCGGTTCTAAAATCGGCATCCCTGAACAACTAGGTTCACTGACATCCAATAGTTCACTACATGTTTCATGTCTGGTTTGTCTCAGGTCACTTCTCCCTGTCCTTTTTTCTGAATCTCCTGAAGGACCAACTGAATTTGTCGATTCATTTGCAATATATGGAATTACCAGTCCATTCTCACCTGCTCTCTGTTTGTCAAACACAGGCATAACTGGACCTATAGTTACAGGCACCGTAACAGCTTCCAGATTCTTCGTTAACTCTCTAATTTTCTCAGCCAGTTCTGTTGTCGTCTTTGCTAATTTTCTAGCATTTTCCTCACTACCTCGATTCTCTCTCTCCCTGAAGGAACTACTACCTCTTGATTCAGGTGTCATTTTTTCTTTCTCAACTGTATCTCTTATCGGAGAAACAACTGGTGTACTCTCATCTGGTTCTGTTCTATATGGAGGTGGTCTCTTGTAAATCATGTCATTTAAGACCTCATCCTCATATTCTCCATACCTTCTCATATCTGACTCAGAAGCTCTTTCTGTCGAAGGAGCAGAAGCTTCAACTGTTCTCATTGGATATAATCCCTCTGACATACAAGCATCTCGCCATCTTTTCATTCGATCCTGATGTGTTTCACGATCATGTCTCCTCCCAAACATGTACCTATAATACCCTCCAGACCTTTGCTTTTCTCGGTCATGAACTTCCTCTTCCCATTCCACTAAAGCCTCGAACTGTGTAGGTCTCGGCTTCGGGTCTAAGCATAACATCTTTTCCCGTAAGTTTCTCAACACGGCCAAATTAAATGAACCATGTTCTGGAAATGCTAGAACACCATCTTCTTTAGTATACTTAACCCAATTCTGCAACCATATACAGGTATGCAATCCATATTTCACAGCCATGAAGGATGCAGGCGTTTTCGCTGGAGGTAACAACTCACCCTCTCTCGTTTTAACCTCTTTATCCTTGCTAAACCACTTTTTAACTTTTCCAAAAAAGGTCTTTTTCTTTTTCTCTTCTTGGTAATACATTTTAGCAAGCGCTTATCAAACTCTCTACTTTCTCCGTATTATAAATATACAATACGAGTTTCTCAACCAATAGCAGCGCGACTCACACTAACGCACCAATCCTGGAGCGTCTACGTCACTAAACAGCTCTTCCAATCCCTGCGCGACTCACACTAACGCACCAATCCCAGCGCGAACCCTATTCTGATTCACTATCCAATCAGTGCGCGGACCTTCTGACGTCAACAGTCGCTGCAGTCTCTGTCTCCTGTCTCTGTCACTCGTCTACCCCTCCTTTACAAAACTCTCAGTAGACTTCGTGTGTCAAAACTTCTACAGAATCTATTAGTTACAACATAAAAACATCTCCATTGTCTGCTTCGCTAACCACAGAATAGTAAAGAGAGTCTATTTTTCAAGAATCAGCAACTTTCATACATCGCATAACTGTTTCCTCTAGGACTTATCCAAAGAGTCTTACAGTCAATAAATGTATATGCATTCACGCACATTCACACGAGAAAAATATAGTACATGCACACAGAATCCTGCTTGTCGAGAACAGCACAACCTGTCTCTGTACAGAATTATAACTCAACAACTAAGCAGCTTACCTCTGCCCAGTTCCTCAAACAAGCTCAGAGAATACCTATTACTCCTCCCGCGATAAGCTTTAACGGAAATCCTTACTGATCCCTGGGACTTAAGACCAGAGTTTCATAGATAACCTTCACTACGATACACACTCCTTATATATCAGAAATATCTAATAGTAACATACGACGATGTCACTGATTCCGAACCCAGACAATGTGAACGCGCAACTTCAATTGTCACACGTAATTCCTTACAATCCCGTCTTTCCCGAGAGCAGCATATACACCTTCTCCTGCCCTACTACGGAACTGCTTCCACAGCTTCCAAATTCCAGAAGCACTACATATAACTCAACATCACAACTCCAACATATAGTATTAGTACATATACCAACAACATCAAAATAAATCAATAATCAATAAGCCAATATACAAGCAATCTTATCTTATCAGATCAAGACAACCATCTACAACCATCCTCTGCTACCAGAGAAATTGATACAGATCAGGGTACCTAAAATAAACCCACTACCACGGATAGAGTAATTTCACAGTTACACGCACATACATTCATCATACGCTAGGGCCCATTTCACTAACATACGCTCAAATACTCTACCAGCATAAGACCTGTGGGAAGAAAACCCTGCATCTATATCTAGGACGATAGGATCTGATTATAGTGGTTATCCTTAATCATACTCTATACAATCTATTCAACAATAATCAAAATGTACCCAATAATTGACAAGAAAGAATATTCAACACCATGTTTTAAAGTTATATTGCTTTATCTAAAATTAGTCAAAGTAAAATCAATCAGAATAAATCATTTCTCATAGTTACCTATTCTAACTAAGTGTCAGTACGGGTCAGGACCAGTCTCTCGGTAAAGTCTCTCAGGACAGTGTCCTCAGCATCGAACCTCAGCAACGCGTGAAGGCGGCCAAAAGAGTGGGGAGAGCCCTCCCTAAACTAACAGTTTTTATAATGGAAAATACAATAGAAACACACATAAAATTGGCTGAATAAACTGTATCACCGAGCAGAACGAAAAGGAAGAGATGTAGCTTTGCTACATCTGGAAATCTCCGCTCAGGAAAAGTCACAAGGCATAAACTACGGAACAGGAACCAAGGAAATAAACATGTAACACTTTTAATCCGATTCTTCCTCGGCCATCGAGCCACAGTTCAGAGTTTCCCTCTAAGGCTCCTTTGTCCTTTGAGAAAGCCAAGGACACTTTCATTTTTCTTGGAGTACACCCAAAGCTGCTGCCGTCCTCATGGAAATTTTCATAGAAGGACTATGGTCAGTTGTCTTCGACCTGTCTCCAGCAGGGGTCCCTCTTGCCACATCACAGAAATATTCACTCGAGGCCAGGCTTCTCAAATCAGCCAACATGAATTAGGCCTCCATAGGCCACAATAGACCATCTCAATTTAAAAGAAATAAAAACAATGTTAATACAACATAATGATTAAACAGTGTTAACCCCACTAATACCCTTATGTGTATGCATTTATCTAGCTTTGCGACATAAAAAGCATTAATTCTGACAGCGTTTTGTGCTCAAAATAAATAGCACACAGCAACGTTTAAACATGAAAACTTGCACATTATTGTAAATACATGAACAGCACACATAAGCTAACCCTCATGTAACTTTCTCTTGTGTTAGGACAAACAAGTTGATTATTGAAACATACCTGCACAAGACAAATAATTATTTGTTAATTATTAATAAAATTAATAAAACGCATAGACATGCCAGAGCTTCAAAAGCCCAGAATTTTCTAAAAGAAAACTCTGCTCCAGCACAGGCTCTCATAGGAAAGGCCCAGTTGGCAGGTCTATGATCCTGCCAGTGCACCCCCAAATTATTCCAACTTTCCTGCACGTTACTTTATCTCAGAGGGTTGAGCACACCGATAATAGGCTCTCTAATAGGTAAGGGAGAACCCTTGACAGCACTGTGGAGCACAAACTCATTAATTAATGCTGAACTTTGGTACTTTGGGAGAGGACACTTTGGCTTCAATTACAAGTCCCCAGTTGTTGAAGCAATATTTTTCGTACCATTTGAAATCCATTACCTTGAGGTCTGTAATTTAGCAGGTGCGATAAATATCATCTATAACAAATTTTGCCATAAAAAATGCTCCCTTTAGTAGTAAATATTTCCTTCTTTCCAGCCCTTCTCCACATTTACTAAAAGAAATATATATATGTGTGCGGAGGTCTCTGCAGTCGCGGAGGAGAGACAGAGACGGAGACATCCAGACATATGTTTGTGAACAGAATTTGTTAGTATGTTACTGGTGTTATTGTAGTAATACTAACGCATTAGGAAATTAAGTTTATGAATAGGCCCCTAAATCTAGGCAAGCACCTTTCCCACTGATGCACAATAATTTGTGGCCACCGGCGTTTACTGCGGAACCGATGAGCAATGTTCATTATAAAGGTAGGTGTTTTCAGTCATCTTTCGATAATCTAACATCTAATCCATTTTGACCAACTGAGAAACGTGGCCAAAGTGCTTCAAGTGTGGCAGGTTTCCCCAGTGGCGGAGCTAGACCTACTGCCCCCCCCTTCCCATTTTGGGGGGAAGGCAGATGGACGACTTATTCAAGGGTTGTGGGGGTCCTCAACTTGAAACAACAATACACTCTTGCACCAAAGGCCTGCCAACACAAAGTCTGACTCAATATTCCCAATTACTATGCCAATATTATTTCCAGGCCGACCCACCATCCAACCCCATAAGGCATGCATCACAGCCATCTCCAAAATGCTCCCACTAACCACTAGGGCTGTTCAATTGCATCACCACTACTTGGCTCCAGCAACCCCAAGACCAGCTCGAGCATGCATGCCTAGCTCATCAGCCCCGCACTATATTCCCTTGCAGCACCTACCCCACATCGGCCTTGTTATCTCTTCAGCAGTCCTAGCGCTGCCATTAATTTAACCTGCCACCACCTTGCCATGACCCATCACCCCATGAAATCCCTTAAGAACCACCTGGCCTGCACCATCATGCCAGGGCTCACCCACCACCTCAGGTTTGTGAAAGGAGGCCATGGCTATCCCTCCCCACACCCCTATCCCACTAACAGCAGGTGTCTCTCGTCGTGCCTAATCTGCCATACCACTCCATGACAGCACATCTCTCCCAGGTCTATGCTACATCATTGCTCCTAGGCCTGCACCACCCACCCAATGCATGCCCAACCTATCCAATGCCTACTCACCACCCCAGGCATATTACATATTCCCCCAGCCTACACCACCACACCAGGCCTGCTGCACCTCCAGCAGTGTTATTCCACCCCACTCACAGCGCACTCTACCTCCAGGCTTGATCCACCTCAGTGCCCTGCTCCACCGCACCAGGCCCATCCCGCAACACCATCCACCGTTTGAACTAGCTTCGGCACAGCAGGGATCGGAGCATGAAATGAGAGCAAACTCTTTAGCAGGGAAGAAAGCAATCAGTGCAGAACATGCGCCCTTTGTGATCAATCTAGTATTGATCGGCTGAGGCCAGGGACTGAACAGGCATCAGAAGCCCAGGGAGAAGGCTCGGGTGACGTGACTGCCTGACGTGTACATAGATGGGCACGGAAAGGGGCATTTACAGAGAGTCCTGAATCTCCACGCTGTGTCTATGAACGTGAAATGTAAAAGGCGAAGAAGGGAGATGGCAGGCTATAGAGGGAGACGGTATATCGCTAGAAGATGGGTTTGATGCTTAGGGCAGCAGAGAAGTGGCGCCGGTATATTTAGTGTGTGCATTTAGGGCCTCGTTTAGGAGCACGTAAAATATATTTTTCAAAAGCAGTGGCAAGCTCCTCTCGCGGTCTGTACTTCCGAAGCCCGCTCCGACGACCAACTGCAGCTCAGAGTCAACGCTCATTCAATACCGCACCTCAATGCGCCACGGCAGGTGCCTGCGCGAGATGTAACGGGGGAGAGTGAGAAGAATGGCCGCATATTGAAGGAATTTAAGTGAGAGGGAACCACGTAGAAGAACGGGATATAGAGTCAAGGAGTGCCAGACAGCAAGACATGTACACAGAGGAAGAGGCTGGGATTAGAGGGATCTAATGGGAAAGTGTGAGATCTATTGACAAGCCTAGACTGGCCATCTATATTATAAAACGAACAATGGTGCACTTGGGGTCCTCACGTAGCCTAGGCTACTGGTATTTAAGCAAGCATTAGACAGAAGGAACAAGGAATAAGTCCACGGGGGACTTGTTGCACAATATATGGGGGACACAAGGTTGAAATGACATCACATTTATTTAACAGCATAAATGGAGTATCACTTTTTGCATTCACGTGGTAGTTCTGGCGCTCACATAAACATATAGTGAAGGTGCGTACAGTGAGGGGCTGGTGACATTTAAAAATACATCGCATAGACAACAATGAACAAAACTCCAATTCTAGGCAACTGTTCAAATCCAGAGGAGCGCAGCAGAGGAGGCTGTTTAGAGCTGTGATCACTCCTCCATTACCCGCACAGGTGATCCATGCGCCTACTCAGAATGGAGTGCATAGTTCTCCATACAATTCAAAAGTAACTTGTTACGTGGTGCAATGGAGCTCTGCGCCTACCGTACACACAAGTCCTGGTTTGAGTGTAATCACTCTGGGAAGTAGCGAAAGGCTCCTCCTATTACACTTGAACAATTCTGCCAGGTAGAAGCAACCTGAGTTAGTAGACCGACACTGGGGCCCGGCCACCTACGTTTCATGCCAGCTTCACTGGGCTTTCTGTCCCATCTGATTCTGTTTTAAACCCAGTAGGAACAGAATTCACTGTTTGTTTTTGACATACAGGGCAATGTGTCACACATAGTCATATTGTTTTACATTCAGTTAGGGGAATGTGGGAATAGATATCCCGGGGGTATTGTATTGTATTGTAATTGCATTTATATAGCGCTTACTACCCCTGACGAGACGTTGAAGCACTTTTTCGGCGAGTAGCACACTACCCCGGAACTCAGGAAGGATTAGTGTTGAATTAGTAAAGTGAAATATGAAAGTAGTTTGAGTGGTGGATAGGTTAGTCAGTTATTTGGATTCAGAAGGATAGGGGAGGGATAGAAGAGGGAAAAAGGTTTGCATTCATTTAGCGCTTGTTACCCCTGAGGGGGTCTTGAAGCGCTTTTTTTGGCGAGTACCACGCTACTCACGAGCCCATAAAGGATTAGTGGTGAATTAATATAGTGAAATATGAAAGTAATTTGAGAGGTGGATATTAGTCAGTTATTTGGATTGAGAAGGATAGCAGCGGGATAGAAGAAGGAAAAAAGGTTTGCATTTATATGGCACTTGTTTGCTCTAATGGGGTGCTGAAGCACTTTCTTGGTGAGTAGCACGCTACTCCGGAACCCATAAGGATTAGCGGTGAGTTAGTATAGTGAAACATGAAAGTAATTTGAGTGGTGGATATTAATCAGTTATTTGGATTGAGAAGGATAGAGGAGGGAAAAAGGTTTACATTTATATAGCACTTGTTACCTCTGTTGGGGTGTTGAAGTGATTGTTTGGAGAGTAGCACGCTACTCCGGAACCCATTAAAGGATTAGTGTTGAATTAGTATGGTGAAATATGAAAGTAATTTGAGTTGTGGATGATATGTTAGTCGGTTATTTGGATTGAGAAGGGTAGCAGAGGGAAAGAAGAGGGAAAAAGGGTTGCATTTATATAATGCTTGCTACCCCTAATGAGGTGTTAAAGTGCTTTTTTCGGCAAATAGCATGCTACTCCGGAACCGAACCCAAGAAGGATTAGTGGTGAATTAGTAAAGTGAAATATGAAAGTAATTTGAGTGGTGGATAGGTTAGTCAGTTATTTGGATTCAGAAGGGTAGCGGAGGGATAGAAGAGGGACAGAGGTTTGCATACATATATAGCACTTGTTAGCCCTGATGGGCTGTTGAAGCGCTTTTTGTGCAAGTAGCACGCTAGTCCAGAACCCATAAATCTTTAGTGGTGGATTAGTATAGTGAAATATGAAGGTAATTTGAATGGTGGATATTAGTCAATTATTTGGATCGAGAAGGATAGCAGAGGGATAGAAGAGGGAAAAAGGGTTGCATTTATATAGTGTTAAAGCGCTTTTTTCACGAGTAGCACGCTACTCTGAACCCATAAAGGATTAGTGGTGAATTAGTATAGTGACATATGAAATTTGATAAGTGGACATGTTATTTTGATTGAAAAGGATAGTGGAGGGATAGAAGAGTGAAGGATTTAGATTTTTTTGGGGGGACGTCATACCAGCAATGGGAGGCTTGGGATGAGTAAAAAGGGATGTGGAGGGGAAGAGTCAGAGGGAAGAGTTTAGAAAGGCTTGTTTTGGGGGATCAGTATAGAAAAAGGAGGTGCCAGATGGTGCAAGGAGGGGTAGAGTCAGGGAGAGTCTAGAAAGGGCTATTTTGGGGATCATATTGGTGGTATGGGGTTTGGGATGAATGAGAGAGTGGATGTAGAGGATATATTGATAGATGTATAGGTTGAGAAATAGGGTAGTGCATTGGAAAGAGTAGTAGAAAAAGGTTTGAGATGAGTCAGAGAGTGGAAGTAGAAGATATATTGAGAGAGGTATAGGGTGAGAAATAGGGTAGTGCATTGTATATGCTGAATTAGAAGAAAGTAATAAATATATAGATCCATAAGTAAATGGAAAGTTTATAGATGCATAAAGGAAGTAAGTAGATGTAGATTGAAGATATTGATAGAGGTATAGGGTGAGAAATAGGGTAGTGCATTGAATATGCATTTTTTTGTGTGTGGAGGAAAGTAATAAATACATAGATCCAAGTACATGGACGGTATATAGATGCATAAAGGAAGTAAGTATAAGTAGATTAAAGATGCATTCGATAAACTCTGGTTTTCAAGTGTTGTACTTAAAAATGTATTTATTTATTCTTTTTTTTTAAAACGGTTATTTGACATGATTATACAAATTAATACACATATATAGGTATCTATCTATCGTACAAATAAATGCTTATATACAGAGGGATATGCTGTATATTTCTGTTTGCGTATGCTGTTTATGTGAGGAAGAGCCAATTCTTGAGTAGTGTTCTGAAGATAAGGTTGTTGTTGGTGGATCTTATGTTGGGGGTAAAGAGTTCCATATTTTGGCTGCTTGAACAGAGAAGGATGTGTCACCCATGTTTATTTTGTTGTATCTTGGGATTTTGAGGCGAGGGGCCTCTCTAGAGCAGAGGTTCCTATGATGAATGTGTTTGGTTATTTTATTCCTGACCAAGAGCGGTCCCATTCCATGTATCGCTTTGTGGGTGATACAAAGCAGCTTTAACGTGGATCTTTTGACAACCGGTAACCAATGCAGGGCTTTCAAAGCAGGGGAGATGTGGTCTCGTGGTTTGATATGCAAGAGTAGTCTGGCAGCAGAGTTCTAAATCCATTGTAGTCTTTTCATAGTTGTTAAAGGTGATCTGTGGTAGAGGCTATTGGTGTAATGGAGTTTGGACAGAACCAGGTAGATGGTAGCTTGGACCTTGTGTGGAAAATCCAAATGGGGGAAGATTCGTTGCAGAGTTTTTATAGTAACAAAGCTTGATCCTGCTAGTTTGTCCACTTGGGCACTCACCGACAGATTGGAGTCCATGGTCATTCCGAGGTTTCTTATTTCCTTCGATACTTTAGGCAGTGATCCCAGTTCATCAGGCCAGGCAGCAAGCGGGTCATAATGTTTCCAATCACCACACAGTGATCTACGGCTCTGAGACAACTGAAAATTGGCGAGTTTCCGATGTCTTTGGGGCATTCCAGTTGAAGGAGTATAGCACGTGAGGTGAAATTGATTGATCAGTAACGGTAATGACTTCATGTAGATGTTGAAAAGCATGGGCGAGGTTATAGAGCTTTGAGGGACCCCAGATTTTGTGGAGTACCATTTGGACAAGAAAGGTGGGGTATGGATGACATTAGTTCTGTTTGGAAGGTAGGACGTGATCCAGTCTAAAGCAGTCCCTTCCATGCCGGCTTCGTAGAGTCTTTGTACCAGAGTGTCATGGTCAACCGTGTCAAAGGCAGCCAAGAGGTCCAAGAGGAGTAGCGGTCAACTGTGTTCTTCAGGTCATCTCAGATGGCAAGGAGGGCAGATTCTGTGCCTCTTCCGAGACAGAATCCCGTTTGGAAGTCTGAAAGTATGGCATTGTCTTCAATGAATTGTGACATCTGGGCGAATGCTGCTCTTTCTATCAGTTTGCCCAGGAAAGGTCCATTTGTAATGAGTCTGTAGTTGTCAGGGTTCAACAGGTCCAAGTTTGTTTTCTTCAGTAAAGAACGTTTGACTGTCTTTTTGAGTTCTTCTGGAAATATTCCGCTAGTTAAGGAATTGTTGATGATTCTTCTTACTGGATTGGCAAACGGAGGTTGTTAGAAGAATTGTTTTGAACGTTTGCGGTGGAGATGGGTTAAAAGGACTGCTGGCAGGCCTGCTCGTGTTGACCAGGTCTATAAATTCATTGTGTGAAATGTGTTGGAAGGAACAGAGAGACTGAGTTAGAGTATTCTTGGATTGTTGCTTTGTAAAAGGGTTAGTTCTGGTGCTTTGTCTCTTTTAAGTCGTTTAAGTACTAGTCCAACGTGTCTGCTTTGTCCGTGTAATGATATGCCAGTTTGTCTGTGAAATCTTGAGAAACGGGATGAGTTCCTTCTAGGCAATTTGGTTTGTAAAATTAATTGAGTATTTTGTAGAATTCTTTATTTGCACATTTAGCTTTTTGAATACTGTCTGAATAATACCTTTTCTTTGCTTTTTTGATAGTTGACTTGTATAATCTGTTCATTTTCTGTAGGTGAAGTTTGTCTTGTTTGTTTTTTGTTTTGAGCCAGCCACGTTGCAACTTTCTAATATGTAGTTTTATGACTTTTATCTCTGTATTTCTCCAAGATGCTTGTTTTCTTTTGTTCTGTTCTGTGGTTTTGAGTGGTATCAGGATATTAAAAGCTTCCTGTAGCCACTCTGTACTGGATGTTAGTTGTGTTTCTAAGTGTTCCAAATTGAGTTTGTTCCACGGTCGATAGGTGGATGCACATTAGGTGGTTTTAGGTAGGTCGCTTAGTGTTGTTTTATGTTGGAAAGCAAGCAAATGGTGGTCTGACCATGTGTCCGGCGTTATAGTTTGAAAGGTAACTAGTTTGGTATGAGCAAAAATGACATCTAGGATATGTCCAGCGATGTGTGTGGGTTTGTGGACAATCTGATGCAGGTTCAGTGCGTCTAGACCATTGATTATTGTTTTTGGATGGGTCATATTGGGTTTGTCAAACCAAATGTTGAGGTCACCTAGAACTCATAGGTTGAAGTGTATTGTTATCAGGTTTGAAACCGTGTCTAGAAGTGCGTCTGGGAATGTAGCCTTGCTAGGTGGAGGTCTGTAAAGGAGCAGGAAGATACAGGAGGAAGACGGTGTAGGATTGCATCTTGTGAGAAGAGCCTCACAATTCTTTATGGAGATGTCATCAACTTTAGTGATAGGTAATCTTTGCCTGAACACAACAGCCATGACTGTATAGATAACAAAATGCAAAGTTAAAAAAGTTTCAAAGCTCGGAACCAAACAGGGCTGTCCATCATCCCCACTCCTGTTTGCCATAAGCATAGAACCTCTGGCTTGCTGAGTGAGAGCACGAGGACATTAGAAGATTTTATGAATATGCTAGTTCTACAGAGGAAAACATTTTGTTATGTGCGAAAGATATAGAACACACCCAATAATCATTATCCCAAAGATCTTCCAGATATACCAAAAATATGGAATAACTCAGGGTACAAAAAAGACTGGAAAAAACCCACCTTATACAAAACTACTGACCAGACCCTTAAGGGAGTCTACCTCCAGGGATTAAGATATCTATGAAGGTCTTTAATTACCTTGGAGCTTTTGTGACACCAATATTGCTTTATTCCGGTCAAGGAACACAGGATATAGCCTGGGAGCATTCCGGGTGGACCTACCCAAATGGAGAACTGTCCCTTCAAGAATAGCACTGAAAGCCATAAATAGTAACCCTTATAATGGCAGGATTACTCTTTTTGGCATTAGAGCTTATTGTTGTGTGGCACAACATGTCAACATTAATGAGTGTCCATATACCCCATGAGACGATCCAGCCTTCCAGTTGGAAAGAACAATATTGGTCAACCCCACGTTTCTTCATTACCAATGTGGAGGGTAGGAAATGACATACCTTTTGCCTGCAACGCAGGCGATGCTGGTGGAATGTGAAAAAGCTTTGCGATGCACTGGCTATGGAGACAAAAATCACAAAAGAAACACCCATGTGGGAAGGTGGATTCTTCAAAGATGTTAATAACCTCAGGGAATTCTGGGCATGGGACAACATTGTAATATCAAAAGTGAGAGGTCATATTGAGGTCGGAGAGCACGAGTTTACTGCATGAGCTTGATTTAGGCAATAGTAAACTACTCAAATACACACAACTTAGACACGCCCTGCAAAACTAAGACCTAGCTTTGTCAGAAATTACTGACTATGCCCCTCTAGAAAACAGAGTTCTAATGGGTGAGTTGGAAAGAGGGGCGGTCGTCTACATTATTAGCAATTTGCTAGACAAACTACTGTGTTTAAGGGCAAAATGGGAACAGGGTTTAGGGAAATTGGAAGTTACAGACTGGGAGATGGCATTAATACATCCAAGAGATCTTGCATTAAAGGCGAGACTAAAGCTGATACAACTGAAGATCCTGCATGGAGTGTATTAGAATAGCAAGCTGTAAAGGAAGGGGCGAGCCCAGAACCCAACATATCTAAAATGTAACACTAGGGAGTGCACATTCATACACACGACTTGGTAATGTTGAAAGGTACAGCTATACTGGAAAAGTACAAGTCAGGAATTGGGTCAAATCCTTGAGTGTGACTTCCCAATGACCCCCAAGTTTATTATTTTCGGAACACCTAAGGTTGTTGATATAGCACGATTTAAGCTGATGCTCTGTATGTTGGGTCTGATTCTGAAAACGAGAATAGCGAAACAGTGGAGAACGCGCCAAACCCCAAGAAAAAGCAAATAGCAGCAGGGAATGAATTGATATATGGGGGCAGCAAGCATAACATATGAAGTTAGGGCTTGTCCATGAAAGTTAAAAAATATATGGAGTCATTGCATAAACTATTATGGAGTTGGAGACCCTCTCAAGATGAATGAAAATGCTGGAGAGGAAACGGGAGAGACAAGACCAGATCGGGAGCAAAGAAACTCTGACATACCAAAAAACCCTTGAGTTTACCAGGCACAAAGATTAAAAAACCAGAGATCATTCCTAATGAATATATAATGGTGCCATCTATTGACATATGTAAATTGCTTGCTGCATGTTGTGGATTTTGCTGCTATAAGCGAATCTTTATTCATGTTATTAAGCAAAATTACAAAACAAATATTTGTACAAAGTTTCAAAGCTTGGACCATTGTACTCCCCATTCCTTACGTAGCAAACTCACTTGGAGTATAGAGTCCAGCATCCCCTCTAAAAGAAAGGGGCAATTGTGTCTCAAAGCCTATCTTCTAGACTACAAATGTAATTTATCTCACAGTGTCTGTGAACTCAAGATATACAATGGTACAGTGTTATAATGGTCAGCATGTCTTGGCCTGATGATGATGACACCAGACATATAATTCTTCACGGCTTAAGGTAGGTTCTCAATAATCTTATCTGTCAGTCACCATAATGCCTTGAGAGATAACCTTTCTTGTGGCCAAAACTTTAGTAGCCGACAGAACCGCACCAGTGTTGAGACATATAATGTGTGAAAGGCTGTAAGCAAGGCACTACTATAGGAAACCCCAGAAGCAGTCCAGAAAGAGGGTACGTCAACAACCACCGTAAACCCCCCTTGAGAGTAAAGACAAGCCATCATCTGAAAAGAATGACAATTATTCCTCTTTCTGAATTGTAAGAAATAAAATGAAGAAGTAAATTTTTTAAGATTATTCAAGTATGCCACATTTTATTTTTCTCCGTGACTGTGTAAACGGACTGTCGGCAGTAAATCCTTCATGGCCTACAAGGTACTTAGACACAATGTATCAACTGGAAAAGTTGAATTTACCAAACCTGAAATTTAAGGAATCCATTTCCAAAGAAAATTGAGCAAGTATAGATTCTTCATAACATAAGACTAGACATGTGCTATATTCTCCTTTCATGATGGCTGCTCCTGACATGCACAAATAATGCAGATTTACATTAAACATGGAAAGCGTGATCGCGCACACAAAACATGCAATTATTTGAAATAATAAATAATAAATCCTAAAAGATGCATAACAAACAGGCAACATTGAAGTGCGATATCCTAGTTAGATTACTATAAATATTCCAATAAACTGTGTTCCCAGTACTTTATATTGCAATTTTATTTCGCTAATAGGGCATTTTTTTCAGCTTTGTTTATTACTTTCTTGTTTGCCTTCAAGGCCATTTGCCATTTAATCATAGCTGGCAAAGACGCAGACTTTCCAAGCACACACGAATAAGCGCCTAATGAGATTCACCAGAACTGGGCAGAGAGTTGCACAACAAACTCCTCCCTCCCAACTCGTTTTATTCACAGATGGAGTAGGAAGAGTGAAAACCCCTGCCAAGAAGAGGCAAGCTGGTGATAAAGCACTTAAAGCTGCTGTCAAGGAAGCAAATGTGTTCTTCCGCAGGAGGAAGAGCTCGCTGTGCAGGCATAGGGCAAGAAGGCAGGGGATGCTAAACAATCTTAGAGAGTCTCTTCACAACACAGCTCAATCTTTTACAAGAGCAAAAACTTCAGCTAAATCTGTGCGGCGTTCATTTTTCTATTTGATTTTATCATTTATTTATTCTTCTGGTGCACCCTCTAAGCCACCTTCTGATTTACTTTGCGATCCAGTTTAATATTTCCTTTCACTGCTGTTTCTGAGACACCTTCTGATCTACGTTCTGATCCAGTTTATCATCTAATTCTGGCATACTTTCTTAGCTGCATTTTGATATACCTACTGATCCAGTCTAGTTTCTACTACTGATGCATCTCCATACTCACTTTCAGATTAATCTCTGATCCATTGTTTCTTCTACTTCCAGCACTTTTATGAGCCACCTTCTAATTTACTGTCTAATCCTGCTCATTTTCTACTTCAGATGCACCCTCCGAACCATGTCCTGGTTCACATTTTGACCTAGTTTATCTTCTTCATCTGGCATCTTCTATGCCACCTTCTGATCGAAGTTTATCCCAATGATGCACACTCAAAGCCTCCTTCAGACTTATTTTCTAGAACAGTTTGTCATCTACTTATGATGCATCTTATAAATCACATTCAGATTCAAGTTCTCATCTAGTTTATCATCTGCTTCTGATTTATTTTCTGACCACGTTTGTGTTTTTACCTCGGTTGCACCCTATGAGACACCTTCTGATCTAGTTCATCGTAATGCACTTTCTGAGCTACCTTCTGGTTTACCTTTTCATTCAGTTTATCATCTACTTCAGATGCACATACAGAGTTTCTCTTACAGCCACCTCCGAGTCAGTTTATCTTCTACTTCTAGTGAATTATCGCAGCCAACCACCTTCTGATTCACTTGCTGATCCAGGTTGTCTTCTGCTTTTGGTCACACAGAGCTATTTATGATTTGATTCAGTTTTTCCTCTATCTGCGATGCACCCTCTGAATTACCTTCTGATCAAGTTTATCATCTAATTCTGGCACAATATTTTAGATGCATTTTGATTTTCACCTCTGATCCAGTGTCTCTTCTACTTCTGATAAAGTTTCAGATCCACCTTTAGATTAATCTTTGGTCCATTTAATGTTCTACTTTCTGGCCCACTTTTTGATTTATCCTCTGGCCCTATTTATTTTCTACTACGGCAACATTGTTTGAGCCGTATTCTGATTTATTTTCTGTTCCAGTTTATCTTCTAAATCTGCCACCTTCTAAGCCACCTGTTGCTTTACTTTCTGATCCAGTTCATCTTCTACTTAGGGTGCACACTAAAAGCCTCCCTGTGAATTACATTCTAGAACAGGCTGTCATCTACTTCTGATGTACCTTCTAAATAATCTGTTGATTTACATTCCTGTCTGTTTTATCATCTGCTTCTGATGTACAATCTGGGCCTCCTTCTGATTTACTTTCTGACTAATTTTGATTTTTACTTATGGAACACCCACTGAGCCATCTTCCAATCCAGTTTCTCATCTACTTCTAATGTACCTTCTGAGCTACCTTCTGATTTATCTTTTGATACAGTTTATTGTCTACTTTTAATGAACCTCACAGGCATTTTTAGTTTTACTTTTAAATTTGTGCCTGATCCAGTTTATCTTATGCTTCTAGCAAATCAGCTCAGTCAACTACCTTCTAATGATTCACTTTTAGAATCAGGTTATCTTCTGCTTCTGGTGAACACTATGAGCTATTGTCCAATTTACATTTCGATCTTCTGCTTCTAATGCATCTTGTAATTCACTTCCATACTCACCTTCTGAATTGTTATCCAGTTTATCATCAACTTTTGATGCACCTTTTGGGACGACCTTCGGGTTCACAAATGACCCAAACTATGATCTACTTCTGATTAATCTACTAATAAACCTACTGGATGGCCGTTTCATTCCTTTACTAATTCATCTTCTAATTCAATGGCTTGTTCTCCTGATGAGGCAGAAACGTTTGAATTGTATGATGCTCAAAGTTGCTGTGTAGTTTTTGGCAATCTGATTATCATGTATTCTCTGATCGCTACAGAACGGGAATGATAACACTTCATGTATGTTACAGAAGTACTGGGTTTTGGCTGGCAAGTGGTACAACTAGTACCACTTACCTAAGGCCAATGACCCTAATTGATGCATGGTAGCTACTTGCCTGGTGGAAGAATGCATGTACTTTCTGGGGTAGAAAATTGCAAAGGTAGGCAGGGTGATACCCAACAGCCGTCTGATAAAATTCCAGGAAAAAACACAGCAGAACGACCTTCATCCACCATGAAGGATGCATGGTGAAAATGTGTTTGCATGAAATCCAGTGGAGTATTCATTTTTGTAATCCTGATGCTTCCCAAGGGAAGAGTGATTTTTGTACTGGATCAGAGCATGTTTGGTTGCTAGCTACAGACCCCACAAAATACCTTTGATTCTAAGACAACTACAAGACCCTCCATTCAGTGGCTGCCATTTTGCCATTACATTTTGCCAGCTGCTACAACTCACGTTTGAGAGTCTGGATCTGCCATTTAAGGTGCACCATCCTGACACTGATTGCTTTTTACCTTCAGATTTTCTGTACGACAATCGCTGTTTTCCTAAATGTGCACTAGAGAATTATTCCTTAACAAACAAATAAACGTGACTGGGCATTCCTCACACTTCTGTGTGACTACGTAATATTACATATGGATTTGAACTCCCAAACACCTTTCAGAATATGCCAACTGTTTAACTACAGATTCACAGAGGAGTCAAGAAAATTCAATGAGTTGTGATTACATTTTGCCATCAACAGTATCATTGACCTTGAGACAAAGTAGAGAAATAACTCCTAATACTCCCCATCTTCTCCAAGACATGAACAAAAGGCGCAATGCAATGTTTTTTTATAACCAGTGGGTTGGCTTCGTTCCCAAAGACAAAGGATACAATTTATTTGGTGCCCTTCTCCACAGCAATGTGAAGAAAGTCTCCCTTGTAATCTTTTATCAGTTCAAGTCATACTGTAGAGGTATCAACATGATTGTGGGTCACTCTCTGTGTTGTCAAGTTGTATGTGGTATATTGTTTGTCATGACAATCTATACGTTTGAAAGTGATTAAAACACATGAGAGGAGGAAGCATTTTGCGAAGACTACACCCCAGCTCCCTGTGAATACTTGTGCCTGAGATTGAGCACTTTAAACAATATGTTATAGCAAGTATAAGAGAAAATGAAAATTCCAGAAGTGGGCCAGTTGCCCCCTTCCCTGCCAGAAAGAATAGATGCCCCATCAGCCTGCTCGATTCAAAGGCTGTTGCAAGCATCCACAAAAAGACAACTGTAGGGATGAAAGTTTCTAACGCAATTGCATCATAATATGATCACTTTCTGATCACTTTCTGATGTACCAAGTATTATTCCTGTCCAAGATATTCACATCTTGTGCATGCTCTATGGTGCTCTGCATAATTCTGTTAGTCAGTTGCACAGAATCTACAGTACTACACTCTGATGGCGATCTAAGTACTACTCCTTTTCACATGTGTTACTACCAACACCACGTCTAGGCCATGATTTACAGTTGGTGACAGCTAATGATATAGTCAGGTTACAGTCCTTACCAGCACCCCGAGTTAGGAAGTATGTCTACAGGCCAACCCTGGTAAATCAGTTGGAGTATAATTGTATAACTTACATGTGGTGTACATAGGCCTATGCTGCTCCCCTAGCTAGGGGTCTTGCAGTCTAAGCGGTGCGCCAAAAAGGTGGCTTGCAATGATCAACGGCTCAGGTAAAGAACTTGATGTCTCCCTTGTTCTCCTGCTTGCCTTTTAATCCCTATATTTGTTCACCCTGCCCAGGTTATTATTGCCATGTTGGTGGCAGGGAGTTATCACTTCAAAGGGTGAAACAAGATGAGACAGGTGAGTCTTTGATATAGAAGAAAGCATCCTCTTTTGACAGTAACCCAAGGCAAGGCCACTCAAACCTTTGATAGCGCTGAAGGCCAAACCCAGCTCCGTCTGATGAGCAATGGTGGAGAACTCAGCTTCAGAAAAGTGCTTAATCTGGTAAAGAATAAGTGCTGGCGCTCGAAGTTTTGCTCAGAAGCTTATGTCCGGCACCATTAAAGGTCAGGGTGCTAAGTCTTTAATATACCTCATGTCTCTTTATTCCACCACCAGACACTCATTGTTGTTCCATATTTCTCTTCATCCTTCTTACCGCATTTTGTGTTGTTTCTCTCTCTTGTCCTCGACTAAAATATGTTGAAGAAGAATTAATGCCAGTCCCCAAAAATTAAAGCTAGTGGGCCCGCCTGCACCCATTGGCTTAAAATAAGCACCAACTGGATCATACCTGCGTACTAGGTGAACGAGAAGTTTCACAAGTATGCAGAATTCACCTGTCGTAATCTTGTTATAGACTCACTCAGCGGGGGCTTAAACCACAGTTTATTTCTGGTAACTGTAGGGTGGTCAAGTTTTCAAAAACAAAAAGCAGTACAAACCATAAGTGTTACCACGGGAATACAAAGACGAGTTACGGACTAAGCACTGTGGTATCACATATTTCCAGAGACATCACTATTGCTGCTGTGTTTGTGGTGATCAAACACTAAAAATGAAATGGAAATGCACCTGCACCCTCTCAAACACACAAGCGCTTGTGATCACCCTCCCATGAGTGCCTTTCAGTAGATAAAATTATAAGAGAATCCCAGGGCTTAGAGAACTGAATGAGTTGACCAAAGAGCTGAAGTTTCACAGACTAACTTTCACCAGCTGGTGAACACTGGGCACAAGATTACTTTGTGGGGGGTGGAGGCGGTGTAGGCGACAACTTTCTCCTAACCTGTTTGGGGTCATGACGTTGGCTAGTTGTCACCAATTAGCATAAATCATTTTTACTATCTACAGTTTATATTATAGAACAAATAATCTTTTTTTTACTTCAATACTTTGACTGTATATTCAATTTTGTTGACTTTTGGTGAATTATCTTATTCTGTAGCTGGTGCTAAATCCTCAAATCCCCTCACACATAAAGCCTTGACGACACTACTACAGATAAGCCAAGGAAGCTACAGAGTCTTTCTTTAACTTACATATTTCTAGCACCCAGCACCTATGTTTTGAGGAAGCCAATCAGTGCCATCTTTAGGACTGATTGGTATTCCCTGTTAGCTATCCGGATTTCCCAAAGGTCTCATACACCTTGTCATGTATATTTGAATGTATCTTCTGATCCATCTCCCTGTTTATCTTCTGATCCTTCGTGGCATTTACTTTCTGATCCATCTTTAGACCCAACTTCTCATTTTTCTCTGGTCAAGAAACTTTTCAGTCTGCTTATCCACCTTTCTTTTTGTTTAAATCAGTTTTTATTGCTTATATGTGATTTACAAACCTTGCATCAGTACTGAGTTAATCATGCCTGTACAACTTACAACTGAGCCATTGCTAACAAGAATCCAAGTCACCCAGTAACAGTTGGGCAATGCATGTTAATGCACTAAGATAGCTGACAATGTGCACATGGCACTGCACATTCCGTTATTAGCGTACAAACGTACCTTTGATTGACGTGATTACTCCTCATCCACCTGTGAAAATTACACACCTCTCATTATCTGAAAGTTGTTTAGGAGACCCGCTGTGTCCTGTGTTGCAAGAGATCCAGCTGTAGTGCGAACAACAGGTCCGCATTGAACATTGTCAAAAACATTGGGAGGAGGAGGGGAAAGGTCAGGGGCAAACAAAATTGAAATCTTCTGTAAAAAAGGCCTAGGATTCACACCTCCCATGTATGCGCCAGTACGCGGCACATGCAGTTGTCTGTTTGGGTCATGAAAAGGGTAATTGGGTGTAACCTCCAGCAGACTGTATTATATCAAACCTTCATTGTGCCTGTATGCGCGTGTCCCGCATGGCAGGCCCATCAGCGCCAGCCACCCTCTGCTGTAGCCGCTGACGTGTGACGTGCCCACTATGCTCATCACTCCCCTCACCCCCGGTGAAGGTGCATGGTCTGGATCATTGTGTGCTAGAGATCATCCATCTTGGAGGTCCTGGAAGATTGTGTCCCAATACGTGGCTATAGGGATTTTGCAGGGTCCCAGAGTGTCCTCAATACGCAGCACTATACTCTCTGACTTGGCTCTTGTCAGCATCGACTGACTCCAAGCTATCAGGGGAGGGGGTGCTGAAACTTTCCACCTTGATTAAACGCTTAGCGACCAGTGTTCCCAAATTAAATAAACGCATGGTCACCTTGTGCCATTTACTTCTGCGAAAAAGGCCTAGGATGCCAACCTCCCATGTATGCCCGTGCAGTTGGCTTATTGGGTCATGACTCCCTGCCAGTATGGGATAAGGAGCAGGCAGGCCCACAACATGTGCAACAGGTCTGCATCCAGGGTTTGACATCTGGGACAGGCAGCATCTTCACAGTGGAGATATCTATTTGTTTTGGCAGGAGTAAGGTATGCTCACTGTGTGACGTAATACTGGATAAGGCAAAAGCGGGCGTTCCGGGAGACTCAGACGGGGCTTTCTCGTATCGCAGCCCACTCTGCCTGCGCAAGGGAGCGCCAGGTCCGCCTCCCAGCGCCGCTTCAGCAGCAGGACTGACAACGCCGCTTGAAAGCGCAAGGCAGCAGCGAACCATTTTGTGAGATGCCTCTCGGGCCCCAGGACATGTAGGTATTGGATAGTCAGATGTGTCTGACATCTTCCTTCATCTATTGCGCCATGCCATTATCAGGGAGGCATGAAGTAAGATTTTAGGCCATCTGTCAGATGTTAGTTAAACTTGCTGATCCACCTTCGAATTTATCAATTTCTGATCTACCTTCTCATTCACCTCCAAAAGTCATTTATTTGTCAAAAGTCACTCTGTAGCCCACCTTTCATATACACTTCAAAATAACCTTCTTTTTCATTATTCTATTACACCATATGCACCACCTTTGCACCCTTGCTATGATCAACCTTCATATCCACCTATCAATTTATCTTGTGAATCAGCTCCTGGTCAGTAGTACATGTAAGAAAGTGGTGAACATCCATCTGGCAACTTGTTGACATTTGAATATTCTCTTTTCTTAGAGTGGTGCAAAGAAAGAGACCAGACAATCATAATTAAAAGAAAATACAATCCACCTAGGATCAAACAAGGAGCAGAGGCCAATAGTTGAATGCAGCCTCATCCCGAACTTCGCATCCTAAAAAGCTTGCAAATGCTACTCAAATGATTCCTGATGCCACCAAAAACCTATCCCTCTTTCTGTTACAACTATAGATTGAAACTTCACAGAAATATTCAACAAAAAAGTTCTGGATAAGAACAAGGATTATATAACTTTTATACTCACGAGTAACGATCATTAAACGCATAAAAATGGAAAAAGATATTAACTCTTGATGATGAAATCCCACTTCCAGCAAGCCATTATCATTACAGACGAAAAGGGGTAGAGTAGCTGCTTAGTAATCCAGAATAATCGGCAGTAGATCCCTCATCAATAGATTTATATGTCAGGATCAGCTGCAAGAGGGACACTTCTTTCTTTTTGCACCACTGAGTTCCTCTATATGTTCCTTATGCCATACATCTAAGCCTGGTAACCACTAAATTACTGCGGGTTTAAGATGTACAGAATGATTCAACTGAGTTCTGTGTAGGCCCCTCCTCCATCTGAGTGTCTCTATGTGGTCATGATGAGGGAAGCTTGTAATGAGTTGAAATATTTGCTCTCTCTTGAAAAGCCTCATTCTTTTTTCATGACACATTTAATCTATTTTTTCCCCGCTCTTTTTCAACAACTTCTTTTCCCTCTACTTTTTTAGCAGTCTAGTGACATGAACCCACACAACTTACCCAAGTCTTTTTCCGATAAGGACGTGTCAATAAGTCTCCAATTTGGTTTCGATGTTTGTATTTTCTGTAACCATTTTTTAAACTAATTTGAACAATCGAGGGAGTGACTGTCTCTCAGTGGCATTCTGCTCTACAGGGGGTGCTCTTGTTGTGTTTATCCGGCTTTGTTGTGATAAGCAAATCAAACACGTCTCTAAGCAGTGATGTTGGTAGACCGATGTATGCTGCAACAATCTCAGTAAAAAAATGGGGCTGAAATACCAGTGTTTAAGGCTCAACTTTGCCTTTCCTACTAAGAGACTTCGATAACATTTTATCACCTTGTTGTATCTTATATCCATGAAGCTGATCTACCACCAAAGGGAATCTTATTTAAATTAAATGATCAGAACAAGTTAGCAACAGGTTAGTGCACCCATGACCACCTCAAATACACTATTGCAAGCTAGCTCCTAATAGGAAGCACAACAGCGACAATATGACCACTGGAAACACCACTATATAAAACAAGGCAAGTGTGAAGGATAAAGGTTGAGGGCGAAGTTAGGGTATTTTAAAAATATTTTGGTAAGGTTTAGGCTCATGATTAGGGCTAGGCTAAGGGGTGATGTAAGCCATGTTATTATCATATGGTTTAGGATAAAGATAAAGGGGTACGCTTAGGGTAAAGCGTAGCTTTATGGTTATATGGAATGTTTTAAGGTTAAAGTCATAGTCAAAGTCAGAGTAAGAGGTAGTAATAGTGTTAGGCTTAGTAGTAAGGTCGATGAACAAGTGTGGCTCAAGCAGGGATTAGTCAGGGTACTTAAATACCATGTAATTTAAGAGCTAGGCCGATGTAGTAACATAACTAACGCCTGCAAGGCTGTTTATTCTTCACATATGCCCCAACTAACAGCCCTTGTTTGTGAGTTGGATGCAGTAGGTCAGCATGTTACAGAGAAGACACCTGGCAGTCAGAGCCAGACTCAGTTGTCAAATGCCGTGAACACTCTTTATCCCTCTTTGCTTTTGTGGTGCACCTGATTCAAAGCGCAATAAGCTCGATTTGCATCGATTGGACCACTGTATGAATCAGATTTCCGGCAAGCGATCAGAACCATGGCTTGTAATTCGGGTACTATTCCGGTATGAATTGTGAACAAACCTTTTGGAACAAGGTGTGTGAAACTATGGACTCAAGATGGTCAGCATTGGTGGTAAGTGTAGCTTTTTTTGTAACAGCTCCTGATGATTCTAAGCCTGTTGTGCAAACAGACGTTGAAGGAGAAGATCCCATCAATTGTTTTGTAGTGACTACATACAACTACTGCTTTTTAACGCTATTTCACACGTTGCGTGTGTGTCTAGTTGTAATCTTCAAGGTGCTTCTTTACTAATGAGTCCTTTCGAGAAAAGTACTTGAGCTTTTTAACCAGGTGGTCTTTCTGTAGTGTTTCTCTGCCATCTACTCACACAGCACACCGATCCACAAGGGCAGACAGTGCAACTCTGTGGAAAAGACTCAAAAAATGCTACAGCTAAACTTGAATGGCCAGTTCAGACTGGTCACTGACTGTGAGTGCTCTGGTGGACAGCCTTTTTACACTACCATCCATGGAATACAGGTTTGTGTGCACTATCTGGAATTGTACAGTTCATACTATAGAGCCATGGGGCCTGTTGGGACTGTAGTGCTCTTGTGTCATTCACTTAGACCTTCAGTTCTTCTCACTTTTAATAGATAACTCGAGTACCATTTAATTCTTTCTTTGTTTGGTTTTGGGAGTTTTATATAGCGCAAACTTGACCCGAAGGTATCAGAGCACTTTACATGAGCACCAGTTGCGTTCACAAGGGCACATTAATTTTTGTTAGGCTTGGGGAGATTAATTAATTTGCTCAGAATCACAGGATGTTGAGCGTCATTGCCGAGCCTCGAACCCGATTCCCCAGATTTGAGATCGACCGCCCTAGCCCTCAGGCCACATTCTCTCCCCCAGACATGGGTAGGGTCTTGGATCCGTGCCAATCTAGCATTCACCCCAAAAATGGGTCTGAAGTAGCCTATCAGGGCATCATCGACACAATAATGGAAAAAATTTACATGGGCAGTTGCACCTGATGGTCCGTAGACTGGGTTGTGGCATTTGGCAGCATCGATCATTCACCAAAGAGCCACAAATTTAAAGTTTTTAAAATGGCACCGGAGATCTGGGATCTTGTCGTACAATGGATCAAATGTACAGTGAACTGGCCTGAGATTGTGCACATTTCTTCCCATTCACATTGTATTTTTAATGTATATACAGCGCTGCTTTAGAATGGCTCTACATTCAACCTTACCTCAATGGTGTACAGATCATCTTAAAATGCAACTCTGGCATTTCGCAGTTGGGGTGACAGAAAGCATATGTAGTGGTCATTGCCCAGTGGATACTACAACTGGCTAGCTAAGATTAAATGCAGCAAACAATATTATCATTTCTACTTCGGATGCACAATTTTCCTGGATCCCCACTTCTAGCAAAGTACCATCTGTGTAGATCTCGCTGAGTCAGCGCGCATGCGCTGCTCGGAGAGACTATAGTAGGTGAGTTTTTAAAGTGCTGCTGGCTGGCGACAAGCTTGCGTTCACGCGAGTATGCACGCGCGAACCGCCAGCCTTCAGCGCAGCATATTTTATAGTACTCATCTGGAGAACTGTATGTAGTTCTAGATGGCACACCTGGGGCATCATGACCAGTCCTGTGAAATACATCTCCAGAACGATAAAGAGAGACTGGAGGCCGACAACAAAAACAAGAAAACCATAAGACCATTAAAGAGGCATTAATACACCAAAAGGAAATAAATAAGACAGGAAAGTACAATGCTTGCAAGCAAAGGTGTCAGAGAATAACATAGGACACTATGAGGCTCAGTGATGTGCAGATGTAACAGCACTAAAGGCCCGCATGGTTATGACACGAACACGATTCAGAATGATTCAGACAATAAAGAGGAAGAATAAAGTTGTAAACTACTTTTGGTATACTTATCAAGCGAAGGCAGGAAACGGGAAGACTTTATGGTGCACCTTACTCTTCTCGTATACACACTGTGCTACACCCATTTCACTTCCCCTCTCTTTAAACACTACCTCCCTGCTCCAGTGACAACGCCCATTACCTTCTAGTCCACCCACACTGCTTGAGATACCGCTCACTTCTCATGCCCTCTCGTACTGCAGCTCCATTCTCGTCTTTCCTCTCCACTCCTCATTCTAATGCCTTCACGAGTCCCCCCACCTATTATGTCATCAACTTTGTGCTAACCCTTTACTTGTCCCTTTCCTGAATGCTGCCACCTCGCCCCACACAACCACACCCAACCACACAACCACACACACACACACAACCACACACACAACCACACACAACCACACACACAACCACAAACACAACAACACACACACAACCACACACACACAACTACATACACACACAACCGCACACAACCACCCAGCCACACACACACAACCACACACAACCACAAGCACACACAACTACAACCACACACACAACCACACGCACACACAACCACACACACAACCACACACAACTACACACACAAAACCACACACAAAACCACACACACAACCACACACACAACCACACACACACAACCACACACACACACAACCACACACACATTAACACACTCAACCACACACACACTCAACCACACACATACACAACAACACATACACACACAACAACACACACAACCACGCACACAACCACACACACAAAACCACACAAAAAACCACACACACAACCACACACACACAACCAACCACAACCAACCACACAAACCACACACACAACCACATACACACAACCACAACCACACACACAACCACACCCACAACCACACACACAACCACAACCACACATACGACCACACCCACAACCATACACACAACCACACACAACCACACACACAACCACAACCACACACACAACCACACACACAAAGGGAGGAGACAACAGCAGCAGGACCTTCGGCACGACCTGGGCAACAAAAAGTTGTCACTGGAGACATCGTGATCCTATGAACAATAGTGTCATCAATGATCTAATCCAAACTGTAAACTGTGACAAATAACATCCCTATATATTGCAGTACCACAAAAACAGCAAAAAGCATTGGCATAGCCAATAGGTCTCGCCTTTGGGACCTTATAAGTGTTTTGCCATGCAACAGTTGTTGTTGCACCAAGGATATTGTGCTGCATAACTAAATACTTATAAGGTCCCAAAAGCGAGACCTATTGGCTATGCCAATGCTTGATTTTTTTGTTGGCACACCTAAGTAGGGACTATTACAGTAATCAGTCCTTGACAAACACAGGTGGCTACAACATGTGCATAAATTTCATTGGAAGAAAAGGTAGAGCACTCCTCAGATGGCACAACACATGGAAATATGCACTGAAGGCATGTTAACTTGCAGATTGATGGGCACCGAAAGATTTAGTATCACATCCAAGGATTTAACCTGTGAACGTGCAGTAGGAGTATCGCCAGTTCTGGTTGGTAACAGAGAGCCTTGCCAGCGTCCATTATTCTTGCCTAGGATCTCTGTTTTGTTGAGAGTGAGTTGTAAAACGTTTTCATTGGCTGTTGATTAGACAAGAAAACAATTCCTATTCCTGTACCTGATCCATAATTCCCTGTTTAGAGCCATGATTGCCAGTTATATGATATTTATAACAAATTACACTTTATGTAGGCAGTTCTAAATCCAGTGGCTAATACACCAGTAAAATTTCCTTAGGCGCAGGAATAGTAAGGTGAGGGAAATACACAGCATTGTGAAGAAACTACCATAAGTCAGACGGTAGTTGGTAACTACACAACTTTAAACTAGGCAATAAAGCAGCTTCTCTGTACTTTCAGAAACATTAATTACTGTCCCCATATCTTCAGATAAATTGTTGCTTGACCCAGCTACTTTTTTTCTAGTAACCATTGACAAAATTATGTTGTTCTAGCCTAAAGTGGTTGAATAGCTTCACTGACCAAAGTCGCAAAGTTTTGGTTATTGTTTAAAGGGTATATCTAGTACCCTTGATTTCTGTTGACTGCACCCTCCAAAGCACTCACAACGTAGCAGTACGGTGCCTACACACGGTGAACCTGTTATATTTACTTTTATCAGGGTATTTATAGAGCTTGAATCTAGCCAAGAGGGGCGCCAGAGCACTGTGCAATACAACAGGAATGTGTGCCCTACATGCATTGTTTCATTGTATAAGAGAAAGAGAAGTTAGCTTTTGAGTTGGAGGAAGTTGGTGAAGAAGAGAGTCCAGGGGTCAGTTCACAAATGTTGTAAGGCAAAGCAAGTATTAGGTCCTAGGGGAGGTTATTGCATAGCCTGGAAGCATTTGAAGAAAAGGCCTGTTCTCAAGTGCGTTTTTTGTGAGATATCTGGGTTGCAAGTTTGGCCATATTATCCAAAAGACGTCAAACCTTTTTCTGCGATTTAAAATTTCAACCTTGTATTATTTATATGTGTGCCAGGGTGCTCCTGAGTAGATAATGCATTCTCCTGTGATGCATTTAGTATCAGTAATTTGGAGTTTGCACCGCAACGCCGAGAGTAGGGCCAGTGCAAGAGGAATCACTAGCCAGTGGATTTACTTTGCACTCCACTTGAAAAAGTCCAACTACGAGCCAGTGCAAGGGGCATCACTCTTCCAATGCCTCTATCTAGCTTTTATTCCACCTCAAGTGACACTAACTGGGCAGAGCTTAAGAAGGCAGGATCTATCCATGGTGTGATAGAGACACCAGCGATGTCCATTTCACCTGCTGCCTTTTCCCTGGGCTAAAGTATACAACAAAGTGATGGATTGAATATCTGAATTAATCTCAGCAACTGCTAATTACTTGGGCCGCATCACTGTCCATTGGTATTTTGCACACCATTCCACCTCAGTTTAGACCCAGCCCTATGCAAAACAATCTTGACCCTGCTCCCACCGGAACAGTCCAGCCAGTACTGCCAGGCCAGGTTCTCCCTGAACCAGAACACAAGCAACCCAGAACCGGTTTCAAATTATTTAGGACTCATCAGCCAGGAATAGCCTAGTTCCAGTGACACAGCATGCACAGATCCCAGTTTGGGAATACCCGTCCCACTTAGGAACAAACTAAAGAATACAAAAAAAGTGATGGATGAAATGTTTGATATAATCTCAGTCACTGGTAATTTCTCAGGCCGAATCCCAGTCTATCGTTATTTTGTACACCATGTCCCCTCAGTTTGGGCCCAGCCATATACAAATCTGTCTTGACCCTGCATCAATGGCACAGTCCAGCACGAACCGCCTGGCCAGGTCCTCCCTGAACCAGAACATAAGCAACCCAAGAACAGTTGCGCCCTAGTTAGGGCTCATCAGCCGGGTATAACTTGGTTTCAGTGACACAGCATGCACAGAACCTATGTTTGGGCATACCCGTTCCATTCAGGGCAACAGACTAAAGTATATAAAAAGGTGATGGAAGGAATGCTTGAATTAATCTCAGCCACTGATAATTACACGGGGGAACCCAGTGCATTGTTATTTTGCACACTGATGCAGTGCAGAAGGACAAGATTTGCACCTCCTACATATACATCCTCAGAATCCTGACCTTAACACCAAGGCACTCCACCACTTGGTCGATGGACCAATTAGTTGGACTGGTTGATGGTGAATTAGAACATGCTAAATCACAATTAAAGCCTAAGAAACATTTGGTATTTTCTGTAATTAATAAAAGATCCACAGACTCATTTCTTATTATTTCAATCGTTATTTATCTAATTAATACAACTTCTTACGTTTGCATTTATTAACTACAGCTCATAATATCAGTTTTAGTTTTATTAAAGAGAAATCAGCGTTTAGAAAATAATCATTAATGAAGAAATACAAATAATCAGTTACCAAATAGAAGCGATGATGGTCTCAGATCAAATAGAGGGTTCCCCGCACAGCAAACTCTTCTCTCAAATGCCAAATAAACCCAGGGCAAACCAATTGATCAATATCAGCTCAATGCAACCCAACGCCACAAATGATTAACCCAAGAGAGACCACCCCCAATGGTGAATTGATGGCTTCTTATACTCTTTTCCCCTCTTACTTCATTCTAACTCGGCAACATTTAGGGGCAGAGAAAATGTTCTGATTGGACAGTTCGGGGTTATCTGTAGGTTATTGAAAGTTTCTTCGCGCAAAACCGGTTCTTCATGATGACTTGGCATGGGAACGCGTAACTGGTTAAGTTCTATTCTAGCACCCAGGCGAGAGCCATGAATGTAGCACTTCAAGGGAAAGATATAATAGTTTCACAGGTTCTGTATTGTCCTTTCCGCTGTTCCCACTGTGTCATGTATTTGCCTGGCAGTCAATTCCGATTACTGTCCTTGGTAGGGAACGAGATGTCAGAGGTTAAAGTTACTTGGTGATCTCCAGAGGCATCCGGGCATGCGCAGAAATCATCGCGCTCACATGGTGGCATCTGCTTCTCAGAATGCCATCTTTGGGTACTGCGGCCTAGTAGGCCCGAATGCCAACTTAAGCAAAAATAGACATAACAGTAATTAGAATATAGAAATGAAGATGCTAATGTTTAAACCCACACTAATACCATTATATATTAGTATTTCCCTAGCTGTGGCACCATTTAAAGCAATAATACTTACCATTTAATGTATTTAAAGCACAGACAATCACAAAGCAACATATATCATGCGATTAGTTTGCGTACCAAAGTTAATTAATTAATTATTCTGCCATGCAATTAGCAACTTAGTCCCATGTGTATCTCGTGTTTATCAAGGTGCAAACGTTGATTAATAAATTTGACTGCAAACATGTTAATTAAATTAATTTTAGAATGATTACTTAATTAATTACATGCAAATTAGAGGAGGTATACAACATTTTGTTTTACCTGCTCTATCAATCCCCCCTTTGGTGATTTTAAACATCACCACTTATTCACTAATTTCACTCAATTTATCTACGGAAATGGTTTTATTCAATTACACTTGCATTTGTTAATTTAAATCATAGTGTTTTCCATACCGTTTTCTTTTGTTTTCTTGTACACATTATCTTGTAACTCTTCTAATTCTATTTCTTCTATCTCTCTTTCTCTTATTTCTTTCTCTTTCTTTTTCTTGTTTTCTCTTTTTATTTTATTTTATAATTTTCTTCTTTTTATGCACACACATCCCAACCTTAATATTAACACTAAAATAATCACAAAGGTTCCAGGTATCAGTATTTTTCCCACAAAGGAGCTACCTAGTTTTGTTAATAGATTTTTAATAGTTTAAAAACCCTTGCCAAGTTTCTCCCAAACACCTTCAACCTCCATTGGAACAATTTCTTCATGCATATCAGTTATATTCTTAATATATTTCTTTAGGTTCGGACTTTAGTCAGGAATATAAGTACAGCAATGTTGTACTGTTAGCATTCCACAGACTCCTCCCTCTTTTGCCAATAAAATGTCAAGGGCAAGTCGATTTTGCATTACCATAGCTCTCATGGCAACCATTTCGGTATTTACCATTAGAAAACCCTCCAGCTGTGCTTGTTGATAAACGAGCCACAACTGTAGACAATTTTCTAATTTTATGTGCATTCACATATATTCCAACCACTGGTATCAGTGCTCCACAGATATCTCCAATAATTTCTGACCAACTTTCCCTCCTTCTACGTGTCAGTTGTCTACCTATATTACGTAATCCATCATTTTCCCTTTCCACATGAAATATTTTGGGAAAGACCAGGCCTACATAACATATCCCGTACCAATGGTCCAGCAACCTATAATAAGCTCTGTTCCCACAAATGTAATATATTCCAGGGAATACTGGATATTTTCCTCCTTTAAATCCTCATCCTCCTATGATCCTGTATAAATCATTACAACAAACAAATGATGGACGGAATGCTGACAATGCAGCCATTCTCCCCCAGTCAAGAGATCTGGGTTAAATCCATCGTTCTTTTGCCCACTACACCACCCCAGTTTAGACATGGCCATATGCAAATCAGTCTTGACCCTGTGCCTCATGGGAACAGTCCAGCCCGAACTGCCAAGCCATGTCTTCCCTGGACCGGAATCAAGCATCCTAGGACCGGTTTCTGGCTATCAGCCGTCATCAGCCAGGATAGCTTGACTCCAGTGGCGTAGTGAGCACGGGTCCCACGTCTGGGAATACCCATCCCACTTAGGGCGAAAAGCGTTACAACAAACAAATGATGGACGGAATGCTGACAATGCAGACATTCTCCCCCAGTCAAGAGATCTGGGTTAAATCCATCGTTCTTTTGCCCACTACACCACCCCAGTTTAGACATGGCCATATGCAAATCAGTCTTGACCCTGTGCCTCATGGGAACAGTCCAGCCCGAACTGCCAAGCCATGTCTTCCCTGGACCGGAATCAAGCATCCTAGTATAAATCATGGCACTCACTTGCTCCTACAAAATAATTATCATAATACCGTATTATCTCTACTTATGCATAACTTTCCTTTCTGGGGCCCATCTAAAGCCATTGCTGGGTTTGTTTCTCCCTTTAAATGATTTTCCTTCCCAACATCCCAAAATGTTGTTTCCATCTTTTCTCCAGTCACCTTCTTTTGCATTTTGATTCTCCTTTCCTCTACCATATTCAGGAAAGTTTTTTCTTCGTTTCTTAAACTACAAGTAAGGTTATTCTTAAACACTTCTTCTAAAGTTAATTCTCTTTTATCTAGTAAAAATTCACCAAGAATTTTACCAGGCTTTACCTTATTTAATTCAGGAACTACAGTAATTTGTGAGAAAATATTATCTATATCATTGTAATAGTATTCTAATGTTCCTGTTTTACAAAACAAACTGGCTAAAACACTACAAGTTATCCCATATGTCATACGTAGCAGTCTCTAACATCCATTATTTTGACATATTCGTACAATAATTTTGAAAAAACATTGTTAGAGAAATTATTTATAGACTTATCTTTGTGAAATTCTGTTCTATCTACCAATTTTGTAATATGACTGTCATCTGTCTTTGCATCATTAGTTCCATTTACTGTATGTCCACCTATCTCTTCAAATGTTACTCTAAATGAAATTGTTATTGCCAATATAATCCACACAAGCATTAATAATCCTGTACAACAAAAACACATTTTACACCATCTTCGGAGAAATCCACATGTCGGATTTCTTTTCTCATTGTTTGCCATTTTGGTAGTGATCAGTGTCTTTTGAATTAGCCTCTTTCTTCAATGATTTACCTTTGTCTAAACCTAAGGCTTTAGTTGCCTAATGGGTTCTTTTCTGGTCATGTGTCTTTTCCGGGTTTTAATTCCTTTTGATTTCTTTTTGTCACTCAATCCATGTGTGAATCGGCCTTATCTTTAGGTTCACAGTCCTTGTTCAGAATTTCCTGATCATCTGTTTCTTTTCTAGTGTTAGACAAGATAACTCTCAGGATTTCCGAATCTTCTTCTTCTTTGTCCACCTCTTGCACAGTCACTCTTAGACTTTCTTGGCTATCAGCTTCCTCTTGTATATCAGGAAGTGCCACATATGTCCATTCCGGTGACTTGTACTTTATTTTTATTTTTTTTATCCTCTTTGTGCTTTGCAAGTGATTCTGATCTGTGTCCTTTTGTTTCTCTTGACTAGACACTTCATTCACTTGTTCAGCATTATCAGGCTTTATTCTGGTCATTCGGTATCTCAACCTCTTGATTTTGTTGGGCCAAATATCTTCTTTCAAAGGCCTTTTCAATTTTGTTCCTTTCCTTTCTCGCTCTGTTTTCCAAGCTCTTTTCCTCAAAATTCTTCCACCTTTACTCTCTGTTTCACTTTCTTCTGATTCTGTCTCCGTCTGGATTTCGCCTTCTTTGGATTTTATCCTCAATATTTCAGGTTCACTGTCTGTATCTATCCCTCCTCGTGTTTCTTCCACACAATCTTCCTGCTGACCATCTGTCCCTTTTTCTACCTGTGTGTGTTGTGTCCCTACACCTCCTCTGGGTTCTTCTGCAATTACTTCACCCTCACTCTCTGTATCTAATTCCTCACCTTCTATCTCTATGATTTAGGGGGGAATTTCTCTTGTTCTTGTACTCGGGATTTCTGTTCCAAAGATTACTTGTTCAGTTTTTCCAGCATCTTGATTCGTTCTTTCTTGTATTCCCACTGATTCTGTTTCAGATTCAGAGCTTGTATCAGAAATTTCAAGTCGTCTTCTCAGTGGTATATTTTCTTGACCAACAATTTGACTTGAACCCTCTTCCCTTGTTTCTGGGTTTCGTCTTGTTCTCGTTTCTTCCGATTCTGATTCAGAAGTAGTATCTGATACTTCTCGTTGTTCCTCTTCAGATTGATCTTCTGGATTTGGGACTCGAAGAGTGTGACTGGCATGAATCCAATTCTTCACCCCTTCACACTTCACAGCAGTTGTTGTTGTCAGAATCACTTGTCGTGGTCTTCCCCAGCGTGGAACCAGACAATTTCTTCTTCAGTGTACCTTTGTGCGGACCCAATCTCCAGGACTCAAGTCATGAGCTGGCTTCTTTTCAAGAGTGGTTGCATCTGGTCCAACCCGATGAAACACAGAATGTATCATATCAGCCAATCCTTTGCAATAATCCAAGACAAAGTCATCAGATATAAGCAGCAGTCTGTTGACAGGAATGAAAACATGTCTCATTGCTCTACCCATGATAATTTCATGGGGGCTCAGACCCGTTTTCCTATCAGGAATTGATCTAAGGCTCATTAGAACCAGAGGCAAGACATCCAGCCATTTTAGACCTGTAGCCAAACAAATTTTTCCCAATCGGTTCTTTATGGTGCCATTCACCTGTTCTACCACTCCAGAAGCCTCTGGTCGGTAGGCACAATGCAATTTCTGTTGTACACTTAATGCTTCACAAATCAATTGTATAATTTCATTCTGAAAATGTGTCCCTCTATCTGTTTCAATCGTTACTGGAAAACCAAATCTAGGAATGAACTCTCTCAGTAAGAGTTTCGCTACAGTAACTCCATCATTCCTTCTGGTCAGGTAAGCCTCAACCCAACGAGAAAACAGACAATCACCAGTACATATCTTAGCCTGTTGCATGAAGGCATTTCAATGAAATCAAGCTGCATACGAGTGAAAGGACCTCCCTCCTGTCCTATGGTTCCCAGGCTCACTACAGTCTTCCTTCCTGGGTTGAATTGCTGGCATATGAGACACCTTTGACAATGGCTATCAGCTATAAGCCAAAACATTGCATTATACCAAGTTTGCTTAAAAAGTCTAATCATGGCACCCCTGCCTATGTGGGCTTGCCCATGGTACATCCGTACCATGGTAGAGATCATGCTATCAGGCATTACTGGTCTTCCATCTCTGTAAACCCAAACTTTGTCTGCTTCTCTTTGTGTACATCCTGATTGTATCCACAGTTTCTTCTCCTCTTCCCCTGCCTCTTCCTGCAACTGTCTAACTCCATCCCATGTACTTACGGTGTTAGTAAAAAGCAAGGGACATAAATCCATTTCCTTCTCCCTGTTACAATTTAAGGAAGTTTGATTTCGCGCACAATATTGCGCTAGATCATTGGCAAATTCATTGCCTGCTGACACATAATCAGTTCCTTTTCTATGTGCGCTACATTTTATAACAGCGATCTGTTTAGGCAGCTGTGTCGCCTCAAGTAATTTTCCAACTATTTCTGCATTTCTAATTGGAGTTCCACTTGACATCAAGAAACCTCTCTGTGACCAAATTTGTCCAAAATCATGCACCACTCCAAACCCATACTGGCTGTCAGTAACCACAGTGACACGCAAATTCTTCCCCAATTTGCATGCTCTAATCAAAGCAAACATCTCAGCAACTTGAGCAGATAGTACTCCTTTCAAACGGGATGCTTCCAAAACAGTAGCTACGGTGCACACAGCATATGCGGCACTCAAAATCCCTTCTTCAGTTCTTAGGCATGACCCATCCACAATCATCACATAGTCACTCTCTCTCAAGGGAACATCTTTTATGTCCAGACGCGGTGTGGTGCAAAAATCAAGCACTTCCAAACAATCATGATCAACTTCATCTTTCACTTCTGCATTCACAGCATCAGGCAGCAACGTTGATGGGTTCACATTAGTGCATCTTACAAGACTCACATTTGTAGCACCCAGAATCACCTTTTCATATTTGGTTAGACGACTATGCGTCATGAACTGTGTTTTACTTCTTGTCAAAAGGATCGCCACATCATGGGGAACAAACACTCTCACAGGGTATCCCATGACAATTCCTCCACTTTGTTCCAAGCTCTTACAGGTGGCGGCCACGGCTTTCAAACATCTGGGCAATGCTACAGCTACTGGATCTAGTACAGCTGAAAAAGAAGCAATTGGTCGTCTCAATCTTCCATGTCTCTGCACTAATACGGAAAGAGCACATCCATCTCTCTTGCTGCAATAAAGTTCAAATTCTTTTTCATAGTCAGGCATTCCAAGAGCCGGTGCTTCACACAAGCTGTCTCTCAATTGTTTAAAAGATGTCATCTCTTCTTTATTCAGCTCAAGGGGATCTTTCACATCACTCTTTGTCAAGCGTACCAATGGTTTTGCGATCAGCGAGAAGTTGCTGATTCACTGTCCACAATATCCCACAATTCCAAGAAACATTCTGACTTCTCTCTGTGTCATTGGGGCTCTCAGTCCTTTAATTATTTTAATTCTGTCCATTGTAACTTTTCTCATGCCTTTTTCAATCTTATGACCTAAGTATTGTACCTCTTTCTGACAAAACTGCAATTTTGATGGGGATACTTTAAGTCCTGCATCTGCCAAATGATTTAACAGGGCGACTGTGTCAACCACACATGCTTCTCCCGTCGTCGATGCCACCAATAGGTCATCGATACACTGAACAAGCACTGAACTTTCTGTCATTTTTAAATCTTCCAGTGATTTCTTTAGAATCTGATAAATATAGAAGGACTCTCTGTATACCCTTGAGGGATACGGCACCATGCCAAAATACGCTCACCAAACCAGAACGCAAAATTTTGTTGGCTATCAGGGTGCAACGGAATAGAAAAGAAAGCATGACACAAGTCAATGACTGTGTACCATTCTGCATCATGAGGAATCTGATATAGAATTACTGAGGGGTTTGGCACAATGGGACAGCAAGGAACAACAATTTTATTTACCTTACTCAAATCCTGTACTATCCTGAAAGTCCCATTTGGCTTTTTCAAACCCATGATCGGAGAGTTAAATGGACTGCTCATTATTTCTCTCAGAATTCCTTGTTCAATCATTCTGTCTATTACAGGTGTTACTCCTGCAATTATTTCTGATGTTAGCTTATACTGAGGAATATTTGGGTAATTTACTCCTTCTTTTACAGTTATCTTCACAGGATCTACTCTTTTCATTAATCCAACATCTTCTCCTGTGAAATCCCACACTTCTGTTTTCACTGTCTTTTTTTAACTCTTGGAGTAATCCTTCTGGATCAAATACAAAAAATGCTTCAGTAATTTCAGGTTCTAAGTTTGCCATTGTGATTCTATACAGTACATCTTCATCTGGGGTTTCAAAGACTATACCATCAGGTGTGCAAAAGATGGTGCAATTCATCTTGCACAGTAAATCCCTCCCCAACAGATTTACAGGACTAGTGTCGCAGACTACAAAACGATGCATGTCAGTGAATTTCTCTATTCTAACCTTTAGAGGATCAGTAAGATAAGCTTTTATCTATTCGTTTGAAACTCCAACTACTTGGATTGTTTCACCCGAGAGAGGAAGATTTTTCACTTCAGCTGATCTAACAGTTGAGCGAGTAGCACCAGTATCCACTAGGAAAGTAATGTTTACTTCATTCATCTTTCCATCCACAAAGGGTCCTGTCTGGTATACCTCTAGAGTTGCGCCAAGTATGCACTCCTCTTCCTCTCCTAGGCACCATCAATAACTCTCTTCTGACTCACTTTCATCGCATTGCAGCCGATACTGCGAAATGGCACCAGCGCGTGGTAGCTTTGTTACCTCTTCTTCGTTGTAGAATCCTGTCTCATTACTGTATCTTTGAGGATTTACGTTCTGCAGAAAAGGTGGCTTTGGCACCTGACACTGTTGGGAAACAACCTGCTGCTGTCGCGGTGGTTGGCAACTCACCTCATTCTGCACCTGTGGATTTAATGATGAATTATCACCATTAGCTTTCGGTGGCAATTTACACTTGGATTTCCAATGCCCTAATTTTCCGCAATTCTGACATGGCCATTTCTTTTTAGCTTCATCTATGCTGATCTGTCATTTTCCTTTCCCAATATTGGGGTTTGGTCTTGCTTGCCCTATTCCATTGGCCTGTTCAATTAACTGGGCTTCTTGTCGTTCCGCTACTTTAACCTGTGCCCACATTGCCTTTTCTTTCAACTTACGCTGTTTGGCTTCAATTTCATCACTAAAATACTTTGCATGTTGCAACACCTTGTCTATCTTTTTGTTTTGCCAATCTACTGTATGCTGTTTAATCTTTTCACTCACTTCAGGTCTTAAGCCATAAACAAATCTGTACACAAAATGACTCAAATCCTTTTCACTCAATTTCTCGTCTCCACTATATTGTTTAAAAGTCAACAGTAACCTTTCGAAATATGCATGCACTGATTCTTTAGCCTCTTTGTTCTATCGATTTTTACCCAATCAGTTTCTTTCGGAGGTACTTTATTTTTCAGGAAAGTAATACACTGATCATATTTTCTCATTACTTCTGGATCTGGGGCTCCTGTCTTAGGACCCCTAGGATACTCTTGCATTGGCCAATCTATTGTAATCTTACATTCTGCCCATAAATCTGCAGGCACAATTATATCAAAAAGACCATTCGCATCTATCCACAACACTTTTGAAAGCTTGACAAATCAATCTACCTGTCTGTACCATTCAACTGGTTTTTCTCTCAACCTCGGGAAATCGTTTGTAAATGACAAAATATCCTGTCTAGTCCATGGAACATGTACATATCCTCCTCCATGAATTTCTCTCATGGGGCATTCTTTTACTACTGGCTCTTTTTCTCTCATTGGGAAAACTAGAGAGGCCTTATCTGTAGTTTCCTCTCTCCTCCTAAACCATCTGCTTTTCCATCGATCCACATCACCTCATTTTCTCAGTAACACAATGAATTCTTTCATTTGGGTCAATCTTCCTGCTGTATTCAAATTTTCAATATCTTTTTCAGAAAAATCTACCCTATATGGCTTCAGTAATTACCTGATTTTTTCAAAATCTATTCCCATTTCACTCACTTCTAGCTTTTCATGTAAAGTTCTTGCTCTCCAAGTAATGCTTTTACATAAAAACATTACTTCCTCATCTTGATATGCTTTTAATTTTTCAGTTGGAATTGTTCCTACAATTAATTCTTCTAAAGCTACCTTTAATTTTGCCACATATAAAGGTTGTGGTTCTGTGTCCTTTTTCTTTAAACTCCTTAGCCAATCACTTAATTTTTCAGATGTTGGTCCTACAGGGGTTGTCGCTATTCTCATTTTATCTGACATTCCCTCTGGGGTTTCAGTTGCTGATTCTGTTGCCATAGGTGTTTTACTTGCTGGACTTTGATTTACTGTTAAATATTTAGGAGTACTTAATCCTGATATTCCTGCAGTAACCTTCCACTCATTTTCTCCTGAACTACTCCTTTCTTTCTCCTTTTGCATGTTGCCATTATATGGGACTGTTAAACAATGCTCACTATCATTTTGTTTATCAAAAACAGGTATCACTGGTCCTATAGTTACAGGCACAGTTACTGCTTCCATATTCTTTGTTAGCTCTCTAATCTTTTCAGTTAATTCCAGTGTAGTTCTAGCTAATTCTGCAGACTTTTCGTTTTCAGTTCTTACTGTCTGTGACATTTCCGCATCTTTAAATGGATTATTTTTCCCAAAATTATTCGGCATTTGTTCGAAATTTTTATTCGTTACAGTCTCCTGTGGTGGTGCACTTGGTGTCATCAACGCAGAATCCTGTTGATATGGAGGTTTTTTTTATAGAACATGTTCTCCAGCACTTCATCCTCTGATTCACTCACTCCATATTTATAGCTTTCTGACCCTGTGTTATTTCTCTTTTCTGTACATTTTCTGCCTCTCATCTCTCCAGCATTTCTCAAAGAAAACATGCCATCCGTCATGCTTGCATTTCGCCATCTTCTCATTCTGTCATCATGACTTTCTTGACCACAATGTCTACCAAATATATAATTATACAATCAATCAAAGTAATCTTTATTTTGGTCATGGACCATAAAAGATAAACATTCCTAAAAACATACAATGTTAAAAAATAAATATTATAATACATACAAAAAAAGAAAAAAAGGTACATTACAATAAAGATTACATTTGTTCATAAACAGTTCATTAAGACAATAAAAAGCTGATAGGTTAAAATGATTATAAAAGCAATGGTGGCCTAAAATGTGATGGCTATTTAGGTAGACTTAAGAATTAGACAGAAGGGAACATCTCCTTCGCCATACTGCATGCCAATAGTGTGATACCGAGAAGACTATGGGTAGTGATGTATCCGTCTTCAAAATTCTGTAGGCTGCCTTACAGTGAATGGTACCCAGATCCCTACACAGTTGAAGGAGCCAGCATTTTCTGATTAGTTTATATGTGGGGCAAAAAAATAAAACATGTAAATCAGTTTCACTTGAAGCTCCACAGGTTGGGCAATCAGAAGGGTTATCCACCAACCATTTCCCTGAAAAAACTCTCAGGGGCAGTGTTCCGTATCTGAATTGCATATACAACTTTCTAGAGACATTTGGCTCAATCAAATCTAGGAGAGGTTCTATTTTGAACTCCTCCTTTATGTCGAAAAAGGACGTGTTCAATACGCCTAGCTTTTTGTTGGTTAGCATCATATTTTTATTTTTTGCCCAGAATGTGTCAACCAGTTCTGCTCTAGAAAGATTTAGGGCAGTTATCTCAGGGCAATACCACAGAGTAGAGAATCCCAATCTAATAAGTTCGTTTTCAATGTATACTAGCCACGATATAGTGGCTAGACCAGAAAGGGCCATTAGGGATTTTAAATCGTTTTGATAATTCTCTAACTCCGATGTTGCCCACAGCCTGCGCCAATATACTAGTGGCCTTAGAGCAATTTCGTCTTGAATGGATCTGACTCCCAGGCCCATTCTAAGTGGGTTGAGTGGTGTACTGGGTGGTAGGGTCAATAAAGACCTTAAAAACGAATTCTCGGATCTGCCAATGTCTCCGGTTGGGCAATGCCCCCAAAGTTCAACCCCATAGAAGGCTGCACCCCGTGCTTGCGCTTTATAGATCTCAATAATGGGTGCTATGGGTTTGGAAGTAGATGCTCTATGCATTTTGAGGATCCCACCGCAGGTCTGAGTGAGTCGCAATTTGGCTTTTGCTAGCTGAGAACCCCATTCCATCCTATCTGAAAGTGTGACTCCAAGATATTCGAACACTGTTACCCTGTCCAATATAGAACCATTAAGAGAAGGGTTAGGGCCGCTTTTTTTAGGAGGGTTACATACCATGAATTTTGTTTTCAATGTATTAACCTCAAGCCCTCTAAGGGAACAGAATTCAGAAAAACTATCAAGGGCACGCTGAATCCCCATAGGATATTTTGAGACTAACAAAGCGTTGTCAGCAAACATTAGGGCCACCACCTTCTCGTTGTTGAGTTTAGGGGCGTCAATATCCTTGACACCCCTCAGGTGGGCCACCAATGCGTTAGTATAAAGGGAAAATAAGGTTGGGGCCAGCACACATCCCTGTCTGACTCCACGGTTAACAGGGAACTTTGGTGTCAAATTTCCTCTCTTAACGCACCTTACTTGGGCAAAATTGTCTTTATGAAGCCGTTTTATAATCCCGAGTAGACAGGCAGGCATCCCCATCTCAGCCAAGACCGCCCAAAGAGGCTGTCGAGGTACTAAGTCAAAAGCTGCCTTGAGGTCAACGAAGATAAGGTAGAGACTGCCACCCTCTACCCTCTACCCTCACGGTTTTCCAATAGAGAAGTTGTAAACGAAAAAGTTGGTCAACCGTGGACGTCTCTAAAGCCAGCCTGGTATGGGGTCAATATTGATTTTTCTTCCATCCAGGATTGGACCCGGTCTAAGATGACGCGTGCAAAGAGCTTCTGACTAACGTCAATTAAACTTATCGGGCGGTAATTATTTGGCATGAGTGGGGAGCCCTTCTTGAAAACCGGGACTATTCCAGCACCTGCCCAAGTGTTGGGAATAGGTGCGCCATGGAGTACAGCATTAAAAAGAGAACAAAGATAGGGGATCCAAACCGCAGGTTGGTGCTTGTATAGGTCCCCGGGAATTTTGTCCAGGCCCGGCGCCTTTCCTACTGGGAGCCTATTTACAGCCTTTTCTACTTCCTGTAGGGTTATGGTATTGGTGGATTCGTCACTGGGATCAGAAAAAGGTAAGGGCTCAGTGGCCAAGTCAAGAGGAGCGTATAGACTCTGGTAGTGTTCGATCCATTGGCTCGCTGCGATGTTAGGGTCATCAGCCACTAGGCCATCCTTTGTATCTGATCGAATGATTGCCCAAAATTCCCTCATATCTTTATTGATAAGTGCTCTTTTAATATTGTCCCATTTGTTGTTTTCCCAGTTCTGCTTGGCCACTTTTACAGTCTGTTTATATTCGGTTCTCCTCAAAGCCACCTTAGTCCTATCACCGGATTTTAATGAGCCCAGAAGGGCTAGTTTAGCCCCCCTACATTCAGTATTAAACCAGGAGAGGGCCTTCAGGGTTTTTTTTGTCTTAGATACAATTGGGTTCAGAAAATCGCCCAATGTAGTAAACAAATCTGTGTGAATTTGGAGTAGTTGATTTTCCCAGTTATCACTGGCCTGGGCTGAAATGTAACATACTTGTACGAGGGCTAATTATACCTTCTCCCACTCCGATGCCTTTCTCTTTCATACATCTCTTCTTGCCATTCAGTCAAAGCCTCAAATTGGGTAGGTCTGGGTTTCGGTTCTAATCTCATCATTCTATCTCTTAAATTTCGTAGTACTGCCAAACTAAATAAGCCATTTTCCGGAAACGCTAACACTCCATCATCTTTGGTATACTTTGCCCAATTCTCCAACCAAATACATGTATGATAACCATATTTCGCTACTATATAAGATGCAGGCGTTTTCGGTGGAGGAAGTATCTGTCCTTCCCTAGTTACAATTGGCTTATCCTTTTTAAATAGGCCTTTGATTTTCCTAAACCATGATTTTTTCTCTTTCTCAGGTGGATCGTAGTACATCATTTTTATTTTTCAAAAGTTCTTAATCAACTTAAGCTTCGCAAATCCCCTCTCTGCGGTTTCTCCGTATTCTGACCAATCCCAGCGCGACTCACACTAACGCACCAATCCTGGGCGTCTTCGTCACTTCTGAAAATCTCCAATCTCAGTGCGACTCACACTAACGCACCAATCCTGGGCGTCTGTGTCACTCTGTTGATTTCCCACTCCCAGCGCATCTCACACTAATGCACCAATCAGTGAACACTTAGTTTGTCTGCAGCTGACCAATCCCTGCGCGGTCTTTCTAACATCAGCCTCCCTCACTACTCCTGCCCTTGCTGACCCCTCCTTTACAAAAACTTTCGGCAAACTTTTCTTACGTTTTCTTTAATCAAAACCTGTTAGTAACAACATAAAACATCTCCATTGCCCGTTTCGCTAAACCAGAGAGATAGCTTTTATTCATTTACACAAGAATTCTGTCTTTCCAGTAGGCAGCGCTAACCTCTACCCTACCACAGAATTTTCCCCGTTTCGCCGATAAAGTAGCACTTCCCTCTACCTTACCCTTCTTACAAGCTTAGGGGAAACTTATTACTTTATCAGGGATAGGCGTATTCAGAGCTCACAATTGACTCCTGTTATTAAGGCTGAAATTTCACAGGTGGCCTTCGCTATCCATTCACCACTCTCACACGGAAAATGTCCCTAAAGATAACACACGACGATGTTACCACTTTGAAATCAGACAATGCACTGTGCGACTTCTCTTGCCACACATTTCCCCCTGCCTGCATACAGGGCAACCAGCTTCCTACTTCCCAGAAGCTTCAAATTTCTGACCTCACTTAACATAAACAATACTCAACATAAAGGTGCCGATTCCGGTCCTGTAAAACCCGGGTACAAATGGTAGTACAGAGCGTTTTTTCCGTACGACTCGTACCCGGGAATTCCACCGTACAAACCCAGCAAGTACGATTCGTACAGAAATACCATTTCCGTACGAATCGTAAAAAACACTGTACGGCTAAAAAATACATACAATTCCGATCCTGGACAGCGCGTACGCGACGTCCGCACGGAGTCAGGCAGCGTTTTACGGACCAGCAAGTACGATTCGTACCTACAGCACTCCGCACGGCTATATTTATACGGGAGCCAAAAAGTGCTGGAAAAGCTAAGTGCGCTGCGATGCACGAGGAAAAGGGGGCCCGCTACGTGACGTACACGCCATCACCCACATCGTACGTGTAATCATGTACGGTGCGTACCCCAACATTGCATATGTACGGACCGTCCCCAGGTGTACCCCCCACCCCCGTATGTCCGCACCGTACCCCAGGCGTACCCCCACCCGCGTATGTCCGCACCGTACCCAAGGCGTACCCCAATCCTCGCGTATGTACGGACCGTACATACGCGAGGAATGGGGTGCGCCTGGGGTACGGTGTGGACATACGCGGGTGGGGGTACGCCTGGGGTACGGTGCGGACATACGCGGGTGGGGGGTACGCCTGGGGTACGGTCCGTACATACGGGGGTGGGGGGTACGGTGCGGATGTACGTGGGAGGGGTGGGAGGCTGGCGGGGCCGTACGACTCGTACCCCGGGCACAAGTGTACTCGGGGTATGGGTCGTACAAAGTTCACTCAGTACGGGACCTTTTCCATGCGCTTGTGTTTTCGGACAGGCGGTACGGATCGTACTTGCGCGCTCGGACTTCAGTTTTACGAGTTGTAAGTAAACCTGTCCGGGGACGTCTCGTAGACTTTTCCCGAGGCAATTTGTATGTATTTTCCACGTACGAATCATACTTCGCCGTTTATACGGAACTTGTACGATTCGTACGTAAAAAAAATACGGATACGAGTTGTAAGGGAAGAAAAATCCAGGATCGGAATCGACCCCAAAGTGTTAAACATAAATCGATAATCACCAAACCAATACAATAATAACCATCAATCTGCTACCAAGAAATCTGATGCAGCGCAGAAGGACAAGATTTGCATATTCGCCTTATGTCACAGATTCTTATTCACAACAGCTCATTCATACACTCATTCATTGGTGGGGCCCATAACACCAACACACTCGTCATTCTATCAAACTCACTCGAATCTGTACGCAGGAGAATAAGGCGCTGGTCATGTGGGTACCTTATTACCTATCAGGATTAAATTGTATTTACAATATACATACACCTCATACATATACATCCTCAAAATCCTGACCTTAACATCAAGGCACTCCCCCACTTGGTCGATGGACCAATTAGTTGGACTGGTTGATGGTGAATTAGAACCATCTAAATCACAATTAAAACCTTGGAAACATTTGGTATTTTCTGTAATTAATAAAAGAACCACAGACTCATTTCTTAATATTTCAATCGTTATTTATCTAATTAATAAAACTTCTTACGTTTGCATTTATTAACTACAGCTCATAATATCAGTTTTAGTTTTGTTAAAGAGAAATCAGCATTTAGAAAATAATCATTAATTAGGGAAATACAAATAATCAGTTACCAAATAGAAGCGATGATGGTCTCAGATCAAATAGAGGGTTCCCCGCATTCTCAGGAAAAACTCCCCAGAAAGGCTGTCTGACCCACAGCGAAGGATCATACTGTCAGGCAGAAATATAGGATGCACAGCAAACTCTTCTCTCAAACGCCAAATAAACCCAGGGCAAACCAATGGATCAATCTCAGCTCAATGCAACCCAACGCCACGAATGATTAACCCAAGAGAGACCACCCCCAATGGTGAATTGATGGCTTCTTATACTCTTTTCCCCTCTTACTTCATTCTAATTCTGCAACATTTAGGGGCAGAGAAAATGTTCTGATTGGACAGTTCGGGGTTATCTGTAGGTTATTGAAAGTTTCTTCGCGCAAAACCGGTTCTTCATGATGACTTGGCATGGGAACGCGTAACTGGTTAAGTTCTATTCTAGCACCCAGGCGAGAGCCATGAATGTAGCACTTCAAGGGAAAGATATAATAGTTTCACAGGTTCTGTATTGTCCTTTCCGCTGTTCCCACTGTGTCATGTATTTGGCTGGCAGTCAATTCCGATTACTGTCCTTGGTAGGGAACGAGATGTCAGAGGTTAAAGTTACTTGGTGATCTCCAGAGGCATCCGGGCATGCGCAGAAATCATCGCGCTCACATGGTGGCATCTGCTTCTCAGAACGCCATCTTTGGGTACTGATGCCTAGTAGGCCCGAATGCCACCCTAAGCAAAAATAGACATAACAGTAATTAGAATATAGAAATGAAGATGCTAATGTTTAAACCCACACTAATACCATTATATATTAGTATTTCCCTGTGGCAACATTTAAAGCAATAATACTTACCATTTAGTGTATTTAAAGCACAGACAATCACAAAGCAACATAAATCATGCAATTCTACTATTTCACCACAATCTAAGATTAGTTTGCGTACCATAGTTAATTAATTAATTATTCTGCCATGCAATTAGCAATTTAGTCCCATGTGTATCTCATCTCGTATTTATCAAGGTGCAAAAGTTGATTAATAAATTTCACTGCAAACATGTTAATTAAATTAATTTTAGAATGATTACGTAATTAATTACATGCAAATTAGAGGAGGTATACAACATTTTGTTTTACCTGCTCCATCAACACCATGCCCCCTCAGTTTGGAGCCAGACATGGTTGGTTATGTCCATCACTTTGCTTTTGATGCCAACTGTGCATTGTACGCTTTCATTAGAGTTGGGTCACGTCCTAACTGCAGTATTACTTCTATGAGTCAGATCCGAATGTCATCGTAGGTGCACGAATGAGTCACTGGAGCGCGTGCTGTCTGTGTGTGAAAAAAAGTAACCTCTTCTCTGAACCAGTGCAACCCGAGTTTGGGCAACGACGGTGTTAGCGCTGACTAAATAACAGAAATAGAACCAATGGTCCTGTGTTTGGGATTGACTAGAGGGTAATTATAAATGAAAAACCAAGGGTTGAATTAAACGTTTTCTAGTGAATTACTGCTTTTTTACCTAGGATTTATAAATAGTAAATACAATACATGGATACGCCCCAGAGACACAGGCAGAACAGACATTTGGAATACATCACTGGAAGATAGCGCTGCGTATTATACCGAGCGGCTGTTGCAGGAAGGCGGCAGACTCCTCTTCGGAAATGGTGGGGGGTGGGGGGGGGGGTTGGGGTGCAATAACATTTCACACAGTGTGGCCTCCAGGTTATGGAACGTTGTGTTGCTGCTATTTGTATACATCAAGCTCCTCTGGCGCTCTCGTACTTGGGTGCCATTTTCTTCTGTAGGATTCTTGGTGATCGGAGTCCAGATGTTATTTGGTTATAGGCCCTCACTCTGACTGCTGTAGCAAGATGCTGCGGTAATTACCGGAACTGCAGGGATTCATTTTGTCGGATGCACGGATAACAAGTGTGCCGATTACTAATGGATGTCAAAGGCCCCATCACAAGTGGTGCGTGGTTATGCTTCAGTAATTCCGCACCCACGATTACTGATAAGTGATAACTTGGGCTTTGGTCATTTAATTCCCGCACTGTTACACGTTTTCCTCTGTGGAATTTCCATAGAAAACTGTGTTTTTGTACTCATTTCTGTAAAGTTGTTTATATTCCATGAGGTTTTCTGCAGCCATGTGCGGCCAGGTTTACCTCATGAAATGGGTGAATGGAAGACCCAGAGGGTATGGTATTCCTGCATATTTGTAATACTGATTCGGGTAAAAAAAACTCATTTTTGCAGCCCAGACACGGGCCCCTTCCTCGCATGGCCACTGGATTCAAGCTAGCCTGGCTGATGAGGGTTGATGTCCAGAAACCGGTCCCAGGATGCTTGCTTCCAATCCAGGGAGGACTCGGCATGTCAGTTCGGGCTGGACTGTTTCCATGAGAAGTAGGGTCAAGAATAATTTGGCTGGGTCCAAACTGGGGTGGCATAGTGAGCAAAAGAACGATGGATTTAATCCAGATCTCTTGACTGGGGGTGAATGCTTGATTGATTCAGCATTCCGCCCATCAGTTGTTGCTGCAGCATAATTAGTCACGAAGGCAGGGATTTAAGTGGGCTGGGTCCCTCCAAGCCTAAGACCCGAACAAAATTAAAAACAGACATTAAAACGGGTCCCTTTCGGGCCATATATTGATGTCCTTAATTGTACTGGCAAAAACACTGATCTAGTTCTAGTTGCTGAACAATAAATGTAAAACGTGTTAAGGTAATCTATGTCAAGGATTTGGTGCCTTTTTATATTTCACATGTTTTACTTAATCCTGATTTCTCTAAGAGTGTTAACTATTTACAGGGTGTTATATTATATTTTTTAGTGCAGCATATTACTCTTGTATAGTGCATACTTTCAAATGAGTTGCCTCCAGGGCCACAGGTGAGAGCTAAAGGCTGATGGCAGTGGGAGTTTTCGACAGTACCTCTCAGTGAATCCAAAAGGTGTTCAGAAAACATTCTTGGCTCTCTGCAGAGAGCACAGATCAATGTGTTCTACTTGCAGTTGTGATTAGAGGGTGCTAAAGAGGCAAGAGATGAGGTGTAGTATGTGTAGATGGAGAGACATGAAGAAAACAAGCATAGCCTATAGGTCTTGCCTTTGGGGCCTTATAAGTGTTTAGCCAGAGCTATTGACTTTGCCAATGTGGAGATGCTGAGTGATGCTGTGGTGACGCTGAGTGATGCTGTGGCGGCCCTGAGTGATGCTGTGGTGGCCCTGAGTGATGCTGTGGTGGCCCTGAGTGAAGCTGTGGTGGCGCTGAGTGATGCTGTGTGGCGCTGGGTGATGCTGTGGAGATGCTGAGTGATGCTGTGGTGACGCTGAGTGATGCTGTGGTGGCCCTGAGTGATGCTGTGGTGGTGCTGAGTGATGCTGTGCCGGTGCTGAGTGATGCTGTGGTGGCACTGAGTGATGCTGTGGTGGCACTGAGTAATGCTGTGGAGACGCTGAGTGATGCTGTGGTGGCCCTGAGTGATGCTGTGGTGGCCCTGAGTGATGCTGTGGTGGCGCTGAGTGATGCTGTGGTGGCGCTGAGTGATGCTGTGGTGGCCCTGAGTGATGCTGTGGTGGTGCTGAGTGATGCTGTGCTGACCCTGAGTAATGCTGTGCTGGCCCTGAGTGATTTTGTTGTGGCCCTGAGTGATGCTGTGGTGGTGCTGAGTGATGCTGGGGTGGTGCTCAGTGATGCTGTGGTGGCCCTGAGTGATGCTGTGGTCGCCCTGAGTGATGCTGTGGTGGCACTGAGTGATGCTGTGGAGATGCTGAGTGATGCTGTGGTGGCGCTGAGTGATGCTGTGGTGCAGCTAAGTGATGCTGTGGCGGTGCTGAGTGATGCTGTGGCGGCCCTGAGTGATGCTGTGGTGGCCCTGAGTGATGCTGTGGTGGCCCTGAGTGAAGCTGTGGTGGCGCTGAGTGATGCTGTGTGGCACTGAGTGATGCTGTGGAGACGCTGAGTGATGCTGTGGTGGCGCTGAGTGATGCTGTGGTGGCCCTGAGTGATGCTGTGGTGGTGCTGTGGTGGTGCTGAGTGATGCTGTGCCGGTGCTGAGTGATGCTGTGGTGGCACTGAGTGATGCTGTGGAGACGCTGAGTGATGCTGTGGAGACGCTGAGTGATGCTGTGGTGGCCCCGAGTGATGCTGTGGTGGCCCTGAGTGATGCTGTGGTGGCGCTGAGTGATGCTGTGGAGATGCTGAGTGATGCTGTTGTGGCGCTGAGTGATGCTGTGGTGGCGCTGAGTGATGCTGTGGTGGTGCTGAGTGATGCTGTGCTGACCCTGAGTGATGCTGTGCTGACCCTGAGTGATGCTGTGCTGGCCCTGAGTGATGCTGTGGCGGTGCTGAGTAATGCTGTGCCGGTGCTGAGTGATGCTGTGTTGGCGCTGAGTGATGCTGTGGTGGCCCTGAGTGATGCTGTGGCGGTGCTGAGTGATGCTGTGCCGGTGCTGAGTGATGCTGTGGAGACGCTGAGTGATGCTCTGGTGGCCCTGAGTGATGCTGTGGTGGCCCTGAGTGATGCTGTGGTGGCGCTGAGTGATGCTGTGCCGGTGCTGAGTGATGCTGTGGTGGCACTGAGTGATGCTGTGGAGACGCTGAGTGATGCTGTGGAGACGCTGAGTGATGCTGTGGTGGCCCGAGTGATGCTGTGGTGGCCCTGAGTGATGCTGTGGTGGCGCTGAGTGATGCTGTGGAGATGCTGAGTGATGCTGTTGTGGCGCTGAGTGATGCTGTGGTGGCGCTGAGTGATGCTGTGGTGGTGCTGAGTAATGCTGTGCCGGTGCTGAGTGATGCTGTGTTGGCGCTGAGTGATGCTGTGGTGGCCCTGAGTGATGCTGTGGCGGTGCTGAGTGATGCTGTGCCGGTGCTGAGTGATGCTGTGGAGACGCTGAGTGATGCTCTGGTGGCCCTGAGTGATGCTGTGGTGGCCCTGAGTGATGCTGTGGTGGCACTGAGTGATGCTGTGGTGGCGCTGAGTGATGCTGTGGTGTCGCTGAGTGATGCTGTGGAGACGGTGAGTGATGCTGGGGTGGCGCTGAGTGATGCTGTGGCGGAGCTGAGTGATTTTGTGGTGGCGCTGAGTGATGCTGTGGAGACGCTGAGTAATGCTGTGCTGGCTCTGAGTGATGATGTGGTGGTGTTGAGTGATGCTGTGGTGGTGCTGAGTGATGCTGTGGAGACGCTGAGTGATGCTGTGGTGGCCCTGAGTGATGCTGTGGTGGCGCTGAGTGATGCTGTGGTGGCACTGAGTGATGCTGTGGAGATGCTGAGTGATGCTGTGGTGACGCTGAGTGATGCTATGGTGGAGCTGAGTGATGCTGTGGTGTCCCTGAGTGATGCTGTGGTGGTGCTGAGTGATGCTGCTGAGTGATGCTGTAGCGGCCCTGAGTGATGGTGTGGTGGCCCTGAGTGATGCTGTGGAGACGATGAGTGATGCTGTGGTGGCCCTGAGTGATGCTGTGGTGGTCCTGAGTGATGCTGTGGTGGCGCTGAGTGATGCTGTGGTGGCGCTGAGTGATGCTGTGGAGACACTGAGTGATGCTTTGGTGGCGCTGAGTGATGCTTTGGTGGCGCTGAGTGATGCTTTGGTGGCGCTGAGTGATGCTGTGTTGGCGCTGAGTGATGCTGTGGTGGCCCTGAGTGATGCTGTGTTGGTGCTGAGTGATGCTGTGCCGGTGCTGAGTGATGCTGTGGTGGCGCTGAGTGATGCTGTGGTGGGCCTGAGTGATGCTGTGGTGGTGCTGAGTGATGCTGTGGTGGCCCTGAGTGATGCTGTGGTAATGCTGAGTGATGCTGTGCTGGCCCTGAGTGATGCTGTGCTGGCCCTGAGTGATGCTGTGGCGGTGCTGAGGGATGCTGTGTTGGCGCTGAGTGATGCTGTGGAGACGCTGAGTGATGCTGTGGTGGTGTTGAGTCATTCTGTGGTGGTGCTGAGTGATGCTATGGAGACGCTGAGTGATGCTGTGGTGGCCCTGAGTGATGCTATGGTGGCTCTGAGTGATGCTGTGGTGGCACTGAGTGATGCTGTGGAGATGCTGAGTGATGCTGTGGTGGCGCTGAGTGATGCTATGGTGGAGCTGAGTGATGCTGTGGTGTCCCTGAGTGATGCTGGGGTGGTGCTGAGTGATGCTGCTGAGTGATGCTGTGGCGGCCCTAAGTGATGCTGTGGTGGCCCTGAGTGATGCTGTGGAGACAATGAGTGATGCTGTGGTGGCCCTGAGTGATGCTGTGGAGACGATGAGTGATGCTGTGGTGGCCCTGAGTGATGCTGTGGTGGCCCTGAGTGATGCTGTGGTGGCCCTGAGTGATGCTGTGGTGGCGCTGAGTGATGCTGTGGTGGCGCTGAGTGATGCTGTGGAGACACTGAGTGATGCTGTGGAGACACTGAGTGATGCTGTGGTGACGCTGAGTGATGCTGTGGTGGTGCTGAGTGATGCTGTGGAGACGCTGAGTGATGCTGCGGTGGCCCTGAGTGATGCTGTGTTGGCTCTGAGTGATGCTGTGGTGGCCCTGAGTGATGCTGTAGTGGCGCTGAGTGATGCTGTGGAGACGCTGAGTGATTCTGTGGTGGTGCTGAGTGATGCTGTGGTGGCGCTCAGTGATGCTGTGGTGGCGCTGAGTGATGCTGTGGTGGCCCTGAGTGATGCTGTGGTGGTGCTGAGTGATGCTGTGCTGGCCCTGAGTGATGCTGTGCTGGCCCTGAGTGATTCTGTGCCGGTGCTGAGTGATGCTGTGTTAGCACTGAGTGATGCTGTGGTGGCCCTGAGTGATGCTGTGGTGGTGCTATGTTAACGCTGTGCCAGTGCGGAGTGATGCTGTGGTGCGCTGAGTGATGCTGTGGAGACGCTGAGTGATGCTGTGGTGGCCCTGAGTGATGCTGTGGTGGCCCTGAGTGATGCTGTTGTGGCGCTGAGTGATGCTGTGGTGTCGCTAAGTAATGCTGCGCTGGCCCTGAGTGATTCTGTGCTGGCCCTGAGTGATGCTGTTGCGGTGCTGAGTGATGCTGTGGTGGCCCTGAGTGTAGCTGTAATTTTATGAGCTGTATTATATATCTGGATGCAATGACAGAAGCAGCAAAATACTAGTTGGGCGGCAAACCATATATGCTAAGCGCAGATTTTTAGCTTACATGTTTTTGAGCAATGCCCTTAAGTACATCGACCACGCCCCTTTGTCTTTGACAGACCCCCCCACCCCCGTTTTTTCTTCCCACTTAAACCCCTGAGTATTATCTATGAGTCAGATGCACACTAATTACTTTCAGCAGCATCCCTGGTCTCAAAATCATATAATTCACGTGAACTCTTCTCGAGTTTCTTTGCGCAACCCTTAGCTGTCGCACTATGTACGAGTCCAGTCACAAAAGAGAGCTGTGCGACACTGACACTTCCGGACAGGTTATGGACACGGATGCTGCTGAGTGATGCTGTAGCGGCCCTGAGTGATGGTGTGGTGGCCCTGAGTGATGCTGTGGAGACGATGAGTGATGCTGTGGTGGCCCTGAGTGATGCTGTGGTGGTCCTGAGTGATGCTGTGGTGGCGCTGAGTGATGCTGTGGTGGCGCCGAGTGATGCTGTGGAGACACTGAGTGATGCTTTGGTGGCGCTGAGTGATGCTTTGGTGGCGCTGAGTGATGCTGTGTTGGCGCTGAGTGATGCTGTGGTGGCCCTGAGTGATGCTGTGTTGGTGCTGAGTGATGCTGTGCCGGTGCTGAGTGATGCTGTGGTGGCGCTGAGTGATGCTGTGGTGGGCCTGAGTGATGCTGTGCTGGCCCTGAGTGATGCTGTGGCGGTGCTGAGGGATGCTGTGTTGGCGCTGAGTGATGCTGTGGAGACGCTGAGTGATGCTGTGGTGGTGTTGAGTCATTCTGTGGTGGTGCTGAGTGATGCTATGGAGACGCTGAGTGATGCTGTGGTGGCCCTGAGTGATGCTATGGTGGCTCTGAGTGATGCTGTGGTGGCACTGAGTGATGCTGTGGAGATGCTGAGTGATGCTGTGGTGGCGCTGAGTGATGCTATGGTGGAGCTGAGTGATGCTGTGGTGTCCCTGAGTGATGCTGGGGTGGTGCTGAGTGATGCTGCTGAGTGATGCTGTGGCGGCCCTAAGTGATGCTGTGGTGGCCCTGAGTGATGCTGTGGAGACAATGAGTGATGCTGTGGTGGCCCTGAGTGATGCTGTGGAGACGATGAGTGATGCTGTGGTGGCCCTGAGTGATGCTGTGGTGGCCCTGAGTGATGCTGTGGTGGCCCTGAGTGATGCTGTGGTTGCGCTGAGTGATGCTGTGGTGGCGCTGAGTGATGCTGTGGAGACACTGAGTGATGCTGTGGAGACACTGAGTGATGCTCTGGTGACGCTGAGTGATGCTGTGGTGGTGCTGAGTGATGCTGTGGAGACGCTGAGTGATGCTGCGGTGGCCCTGAGTGATGCTGTGTTGGCCCTGAGTGATGCTGTGGTGGCCCTGAGTGATGCTGTAGTGGCGCTGAGTGATGCTGTGGAGACGCTGAGTGATGCTGTGGTGGTGCTGAGTGATGCTGTGGTGGCGCTCAGTGATGCTGTGGTGGCGCTGAGTGATGCTGTGGTGGCCCTGAGTGATGCTGTGGTGGTGCTGAGTGATGCTGTGCTGGCCCTGAGTGATGCTGTGCTGGCCCTGAGTGATTCTGTGCCGGTGCTGAGTGATGCTGTGTTAGCACTGAGTGATGCTGTGGTGGCCCTGAGTGATGCTGTGGTGGTGCTATGTTAACGCTGTGCCAGTGCTGAGTGATGCTGTGGTGCGCTGAGTGATGCTGTGGAGACGCTGAGTGATGCTGTGGTGGCCCTGAGTGATGCTGTGGTGGCCCTGAGTGATGCTGTTGTGGCGCTGAGTGATGCTGTGGTGTCGCTAAGTAATGCTGCGCTGGCCCTGAGTGATTCTGTGCTGGCCCTGAGTGATGCTGTTGCGGTGCTGAGTGATGCTGTGGTGGCCCTGAGTGTAGCTGTAATTTTATGAGCTGTATTATATATCTGGATGCAATGACAGAAGCAGCAAAATACTAGTTGGGCGGCAAACCATATATGCTAAGCGCAGATTTTTAGCTTACATGTTTTTGAGCAATGCCCTTAAGTACATCGACCACGCCCCTTTGTCTTTGACAGACCCCCCCACCCCCGTTTTTTCTTCCCACTTAAACCCCTGAGTATTATCTATGAGTCAGATGCACACTAATTACTTTCAGCAGCATCCCTGGTCTCAAAATCATATAATTCACGTGAACTCTTCTCGAGTTTCTTTGCGCAACCCTTAGCTGTCGCACTATGTACGAGTCCAGTCACAAAAGAGAGCTGTGCGACACTGACACTTCCGGACAGGTTATGGACACGGGTAGAGATTTAAGGGCAATAGGAGCCCATCACTTATGCGTAATTAGGGTATGTAGTGTACAGGAAGTTACGTACGCGGAACACTGAAAAGTAAATGTTCCGTCATGTTTAGAACAGGCATGGAAAGTGCAGGTGTAGAGGAATCCTCTGACAAAGCTAAGCTGAGGACCCTCGAAGAGGAGGGGCCAGAGGTTCGGGGAAAGGGGAATGAGCCATCCCTGCAGCTGGAACAGCAACCAGGACCTGTGGACGAGGAAGAGGAGCTGCGGCGTGAAACCCAGGCTCTGTGGGAGAGGTATGGACATTGAAAGAGGACGAGTCTACACCGGGACGGCCAAGTAGTAGGACTAGACTAGTCCGTGCTAGTAACATTTTGTAGAAAGAGCAATGAATGCGTAAGAGTTTGGAGTGGTAGGACTCTGGCAAATCAGTGTTAGTTTAAAAACAATTTTCTCGCAAAGCGGCTCCAGTTATTGGCGGAGCGTAAACGAGCTGTCAGCTACACGGGGTAGGTGGAGCTGCTTTAGACTTTTTTTTGTTGCCCGTAGACGCGCCCCGTGAACCTACGAACAGTGTAGTTTGATTTTTAGTATCTACAGCATCTCAAATCATGCACGTTGGCGGGCGCTTGCAAGTGTCACAACACATTAATCAGCATCGGCGGCAATCGTTCTATTAAAGATAACCCTTGCTAAGATTGGCTGCCCTGCGAGCGCGCGTCTTTATGCCTGCACAGTTAGACAACAGCGAAAAGCACTAGCAAAGCCAATAACTCAGTATTGAGAGCCCGATGCCTATTGGCTTTGCTAGATGGCAGTGTCCGGCAGCCAATGGAGATTTTGAAAAAGAGAAATGATGTAATAAGCAGTGGCGGCTCTTGTGATAACCTTTCAGGGCTGTTTTATGCGCAGATGACTGCAGTTCCTCGAATGCACAGTAAATTGATTGTATAAAAACAATAAAAATTTAAATTTTTTGTTACAACTTAATTTAATCCAGAATCATCTGAAAATGTTTTGAAGTATGATTCTTTTTTAACAAAGTCAGTAGGAAGTATAGCACAAACAAACAAGCAAATGGTGCATGCGAAAGTGATCGCGAGCAAAACGTGTTGCCGTGACCGGGAGTTGTGTGTGCGCACGCAAAAAGGACATAAAAAATGAGCGGGCGCGTGTCTGAGAAAGTGATCGCAGGGACGCGCTCTGTGGTGGGGTAGGGGCAGAGCGAGGCGCTTGGGAGAGCGCTGTAAGGCTTTATGAGCCTTGAAGGCCAGACGGAGGAAAGACAGATGGCGGCTGCGCCCGTGCACGCGCCTGTGAACGCAAGCTTGAGGCCAGGAAAAGCCTCTGGTAGCACTTTAAAAATCCACTAACTAAATGTCTCGCAGTTCAGTGCATGAGCTGGCTCAGGCGAGACCTAACAGGAATACATATATAACAGATTGTACATAACAGGACTGATTGAGACACTGAACACTTTCACAAGGCCTTGCATTTTTTTTAATTTCCAGTCTAACAATTTCATAATTAAAACATTTTCAAAATTATTTACAACAAAATCAGTGTTGTTACTCATTTATATATCTAACAACCAATGACAAAGCCAATAGTACTGACTGGTTGTCGATGTATTTCTGTGTGTTATTTATTAGGATGCAGTAACAAAAAAGTTAAGGAGGAATTAAAATATCAGTGTGGCACACCATGGGAATCAAAGAAATGCAGTTTAAATATTTAAGCCACCCCCTTAATTACATAGTTCATTTAGAAGAGCCCTACCCGTCCCCCACTTTTTTCTTCCCATTTAAAGCCCTGCATGAGGGTGAGGTGTGTCTCTCACATACCCTCAGCCAGTCCACTCCCAAGGACTGCTGCTCATAACACGATAACCATATCTTGGTGACCGCGTCCTGGTGGTCATTGCCCACGTAAGCTCAAAATAAAAACACCACTTTCCAACCCCACACGGTGCAGCTTGCTATCAGCACTTCAGTGCGCCACACAAAGGTTGTAAACGCTATAATTGCTACGATACACCCACTACTCTGTTCCTCGCCGGCCCGCGAGCCAAAGGGGCTCTGCGCAGTTGTCATAGCAGTCCTGTGCAGAGAGGCGATCAATGAAGTTCTATCCGAGTGTTTTCATCTTTCTATTGAAACTAATGGTTTTATAGTGAGCTTCACCACAGGGGCTGTTCCAAGTCCGCCTCAACAGGTGGGAATGCGCGGAACAGCCGCCGAGTAGCTCGAGCCGTGATGGATTAACCAGACTTGGCTGGAAGAGCAGGACTAATTACAACTGAGGAAAGGGACTGGTGGGGAAGGGAGAGGGAAAGCAGCAGGCTGCCTCTACTAGCAGGAGTATTAGCTATTTACAAGCAGCAACTGTTTGAATTGGAAATTAACAGAACGGGAGGGGCAACGTCGGGAGGAAAAAGGGAGGGGGTAGCAAAGGGAGAAGAGAGGAAATTAGAAGGTCAAGCAGGTTCTGAAAATGAAAAAAAGATAATAGATGTAGGAATAAAATCTGGAGGGAGAGGAAGTGAGATTTGGATAGAAAGGGTTACTGGAAAGAGATTAAACTGGAAAATTCAAAGAAGAATGTGATGGGTGGGTGCGAAGAAAGGGAAAGGTGAAAAGGAGAAGGAAGGTATCAGAGAATTAAAGGAAGGAAGAGGTTTAAGGGCATAGAGGGAGGAGAAATTAAAAGAAGCCGTAAGGCGAAGGGGAGTGAGGGACAAAGGACGAGGGAAACTGTACGTTAAGGAAAGGAGGATAGGTGGAGAGCAAATGGAAGAGGATGAGATAAAATGGGGACTTCAAATCACAGGGGGCTGTAGATAGTGGGAAATACATGAGTCGTAATGAAAGGGTGTATATGAAGAAAGGAAGAAAGAGGTGGAGAAAAGTAGGAGAAAATGAAAGAAGTGAAGGAATGGTAAGGAGCAGAAGGTGAGCAAAGAAGGAGAAAGGAGAAGGAAAAGCAGGAAGAGATGGAGGAAAAGAAAAAGAAAGGATTAAGGAAAAGAAAAAGAAAGGATGAAGAAGAAACCCAGAAGAGAAGACGACAGTGACAGGAAAAAGAAAGTGAGGAAAAGGTAGAAATGGGAGATGAGAAAGAAGAAGAGAGTGAAAGCTGAAAGGGAGGCCTCCTGCACAGTGGGACTGGTTGGAACAGTTTTACTAGGATTTATTGTGGTGGCCAGGTTGGCCCTAGAGAAGAGGGAAAGAAATTTAGAAAAGGGAGTGAGTGAGAGAGAAGAAGAGGAAAAGCTTGCAGGAGAAAGGACTTAGGACGTGGAATTAAGAAAAGTGAAAAGGCAAGATCAGGAGAACAGCAGGGGAGGAGTAAGGAATGGAAAGCACGAAGGGCACAAGCAATAATAAAAAGAAGAAAGCGACCCGAGTAGAAGAAAATGAGAAGGGAACAGTAGAGAAGATTTAAGAAGGTGAAGCAGGAGAAAGAAAGGAAAGAAAGACAGGAAGAATGGGGAGAGAATGCAAAAGAAAAGGCGGAAGAAGAAGGAAAGTGAGCAGGGAAATCAAGTTAAGAACAACAAACGAGGAGAAATGAAGAGCACAAAGGGCACAGAGTCGAGAAAAGAAGGTGAGAAAGAAAGAAATGGAAATGGGAAGGCAGGGAGAGGGGAGGAGTAGGAGGATGGGAAGAAAGAGGAGGGGTGGGCAGGCTTTCAGAGCAGGCAGTGGTAGAGGCAGGTACAGAGCTGAGAAGTTAGAGGTCATGTAAAGTTCCTCCCACCTATCCTGTGGTTCCTAGATGTCAAGAGGGCACACTCTCCAAGAGTGACAGGTAAAATTCAGTGTTTGGTCTACAGCAGTCCATACCACGGACTAATAATCTAGGAACTTACAAAACAAGGGATCATTGGCGTAGAAAGGGATGCACACATAAAATCATAATGAAGGTGTTATGATGTGTCTAGAATGTGTTTCCATTGCTAACCATAAATTGTTTAACGAGCCTAAGTTCCATGTCACAGGGCGAGACCCTAGCAAATACTCCGTAGTTCCTGATCAGCTGCGGGATTGCAGGTAAAGTCACAGAATTCGGCCTATAATCGGCGCTTTCGCAGAGTGCAGCCCACTCAAGGAGTGGTCACAGAGAGTATCTAAGAATTGGTGCTTTTGCAGACAGCACAACTGGAGAGACGCTCAGTCCAGAACAGCTGCTTTCACAGACACGTCCCACCAAAAATAAACATGTATTTTCCGTGATGTGGTTGGGCTACACTCAGCCAAGGTCCTTGTGTATCTGCAAGATGGGGGTTTTACCGAGTTCGGCAAGCTGGCTTCTGGGTGGTGGTTACAGCACAGATGACTTAAGATGTATGCCCCTATGCACATTTCGCACTTGGGTAAGGCCACATTTTTGCCTTATTCTACTAAACCACAGAACTGGCGCCATTGTATAATACAGACTAAGAATGGGGAGCTATCCCACAGAGAGCAAGCAGGCCGAAAGCTGAAGCTATCACAGAGTAGCCTCAGATCACAAGCTATCAAACAAAGAGCAGCCCTGGAACTGAATCTACCATGAAGAAAGCATATCCCCAGAAATTAAGATATCGCCGAAAGAGCAGCCTAAGAATTGAATTTATCACAGAGACAGCAGCCTGAGATTCGAAGCTAACACACAAAAAGCAGCATCAGAATTGAAGCTATTACACAGGCAGCAGCCTGAGATTCAAAACTACCATTGAGAGAGCAAGCCTGAAACTCAACCTATCACACAAAGAGAGCCGTGAGAACTGAAGACACCACAGAAAGCAGCCATGGAACTGAAGCTGTCACACAGTGAGTACACAAGTTATTCCAAAGAAACATGTCTGAGAACTAACAATGTTGCACAGAGGGAAAGCCTTGAATGAGGCTTCCTCGCAGATGCAGTTTGAGATGTAAAGTTATAACATGGAGAAAAACCCTGGAATTCCAGATGTCATACAGCCACCCCCTCCTGTTTTTTTAAGCTGATCTTGTACGGTTTTAGGACTCTGAGCACTTTACCACTGTTAACCAGTGCTAAAGTTCTTGTGCTCACTCCTCAGAACATGGTAAAATTGAGTTACACCCAATCAGCACATTTGATTTATTGGTAAAACCCTAGTACAGTGGCACTGCATGTACTCAAGGCCTGTAAATTGCATGCTACTACTGCAGCACTTATTGTGGAACCCATATAGGCCATTTTAAAACGTCTCAGACTTGCCATTGCAGAATGTTTGCAGTTTCAAACTACCAATTCAACTTGGCAAAATAAACCTTTTGCCAGGCTTAAATCGTCCTTTTAATACATACAAGCCATTTCTAAAGTAGGCCCTATACAGCCCACAAGGCAGGGTGTGTTGTATTTAAAAAGCAGGACATGTGTTTTTAAGGATGACATGTTCTGGTACTGAAAAACTCCTAAATTCGTTTTTCACTACTGTAATACCTACCACTCCCATAGAATAATATTGGGCTACCTTATTACATTTATTAAGTGCTATCATTTCATTGGGAACATGTAGAAATGTCATGTTTGGACTCAAATTAATTGTAATTTAAAATCCTCATCAAAGGTAAAGTCAGATTTTAGATGACAATTTTGAAAATGTCACTTTTAGATAGTTGTGAGAAGAAAAAACAGCTGGTGTGCACTCAAATAATAAAAGTAAACCCAAATTTAATGAGTAGTTCACTAACTTAAGTAAAGCTTAGTGTGCTGACCCTGAGGTGGTTCCACCCACCACCTGAATTCAAAAGCGTAAGGAACTAGAGCAAAATGTTCTAGACAGGGAATGCACTACTTATGAAACTCAGAAAATGAGTAAAAGACAAGTAAAACATCATTGTCAATTTAACCCAACAGGGAATAAAGTACAACATATAATCATCTATGAGTTATTCGAAAATCAAACGAGTGAATCTTCTTTTATTCTTGTAGCAGTGTTGATTTATTCACACTTCTATCAAAATCAAAGCGCAATTAAAGATGCATATATACAACGTAATGTATTACAAGTGGTATAGCTCAAATTTCATATTTTCCCAATGCATTTCGGGCGTGATGTTCGCCCTTCTTCAGGGGATATCTGAAAGTAAAACATCTATCAATCATGTGTGTGATAACTAATCAAGAGCAAAAGTATGACAATTTGAAGGAAGGCGGTTTTGACGTCACGTGGGTCTTACGACAAAAGTAAAGAAGTGGAGAATTTATAGTTATCATAAAAGACCAAGAGGGGGTGTAGTCCCAGCAAGAGAGCAGCGTGATTGTAAACAGGAAAGTGAAAGGCACCGTGTCTAGCTGAAAGTCGAACGTGCACAGAAACAAACGCGAAACACCACCAAAGCTGAACGGCGGAGTAAATACCTTAAGGAGCTAGAGTCTCTAGAGTTAATCGAGAAGTGCGGGCAAGAGAAATCACAATCTACAAAATGAAAAACGTAGTATTAAAAAATGCACCAACAAAGCACTGATACGATAGTACCTTGAGCAAAGAGAACGCTTACCAAAGATAATGCTGGCCCTGAACGGACAACCAACAACAGTCGAGAACTGTATTGACAATGGCGCGGCAACAGCGCGGTAATGAGAAATGTGGCAGCCTGCAAAGTAACAGGTTGGAAAAATAAGACTCAGCGGATAATAAACCGCGAGAACTCGGAACTAAAAAAAACCCAAGTCAATAATAATACCTGGAAGTGACTGCAGATATCTATCAAATTCGTCCGTATGTTCAAGGTGCAAGGAGTTAATCCACACGTGGATACCAGTAGGGTGCGGGATCACGGTTGAAACGAAAGTGGGGGCGGGTTTATAAACACGGAAGACAATGGCGGCCATGTTAAATCGGGAAATGGGAAACAAGTGCAACGAAAGAGGGACTAATCAACACAAAAGACAGTGGCGGCCATATTAGATTTTCGGTGATAGAGGAACAGAGAAAACATAGAAAGCAGGAAAAGTGGAAAAATATGCAACAATGTAATATAACGTGCGCGTTTCAAGAAATATCATAAATCCTGCCTATTTACAGTCTAGTAGATTGATCATGAAAATACATAAAACAAACATGTTATCTTATTGTGGGTGAAGTCCCAAATTAATGACGATAGTGCTGAAACATGAAAACTAATATTCAAGGCGACCTGCCTATTTACAATCTATAAAATGTATAAAAAGTCAATTAACACGGCATTATATTTAACAATTGACGATGCCCAATTGAAATGTGAATACGTACTAGTGTGTGTATCGACAATTTAAGAAATACGAATGATAAATCTCCCATGATCATACAAAAAATACTAGCTTTATAAACATTAGAATGGGCACCATTAAAAACCAGAATCTATATGTGGTTAAAGACCCATGTGTGTACGTGAAAAATGAATTAAAGGCAAATGTGATCTATAGGTGCTCAAATGCTAAATGGGGACTACTATAACTACCCTCCTATGACTGAATGTGAAATTTACAGAAAACAGGCAAATTCAATTTTGTCATTGAGACCTTTGGGACTCAAGGTATTAAGATATCGAATCCAAAAGGACTCCCTTTGTACGATGAATTTACTCATGTCGCGGTCATTGCGATGTTGAACAACCTCAATGACACTGAATTTGAGCTGAGGAATCGTGTGATGTGAATCACTCCAGTGACTAGCCAGTGGTGACGATGTGGATCTGGTTCGAATGCGGCTTTTGTGCTCCGTGATGCGAATGCGTACAGATCTCTCAGTTTTGCCTACATAATATAGGCCACAAGGGCATCGAATAATGTATATAACATTTGCCGTGTTACAATTGGCAGTGAAGTTGAACTGAATAGGCTTGCCTGACCAGGGGTGAGCCAGAGACACACCTGTAATGACATTATTACAGTGTGAGCAATTGTAACATCTAGTCATTCCTTTGAATGTCACATCAGTATCCAATACTCGCTTTTTGAGAAGCTCCTTGAGATTATTGGAGCGTTTGTATGCGAAAAGTGGTGGATGAGTGAACAAGTTCCCAAAATCTGGTTCACTCTGAAGAATATCCCATCTGTTAAGGATGGTTTTTTTGATGGCAGGAGAGAGGGTCGAGAATTTAGACACATAGACTTCCCTGGATTGAGAGGGTTTAGTACGTTTCTCCAAAAGTGTTGAACGGGACACCTGATTAAGACGTTGGACTGAAGCTTCAATGAGTTGATTAGGATAACCACGTGTCAGGAAACGAGTTTTTGTCTCTTCAAGGGTGGTATGCAGTTGAGAGTCATCAGAAATAATGCGTTTAATTCTCAAAAATTGAGAATAGGGGAGATGACGTTTCAATGAATGAGGATGAAAACTATCGTAGAGAAGCGTGTTGTTACAATCTGTGGGTTTAGTGAACAAAGAAGTTGTCAAATGATTAGATGAAAGGTCGATATGTACATCAAGATATGAAATTGAATGTTTATCCAGTGTGTGTGTAAACTGAATTCGTGGATTGATATTATTTAGGGCTGACAGTTTTGATTCCAGTGTCTGTCTGTTACCTTTCCACATGATGAAAATATCGTCGATATATCGGCGATAAGATGATCTGTCCATTCACTGTCATTAAGAATGTTCTCCTGTTCGAATTTCATCATATAGATATTTGCGTAGCTGGGAGCTCCCGCAAAACCCATAGATGTTCCGTGAGTTTGGAGAAAAAATTGATTATTCCACGTGAAGTAACTGTGAAATAAACAAAAGTGCAAAAGTTCCAAAAGAAAGATTTTGTTTGCAGGGATAGTATCCATTTGGAGCAATGCCCATTCAATCGCTTCAATACCCTCAGAATGTGGAATTGACGTGTATAAAGATACCACGTCAATTGTGAGTAGCCAAATGTCATCAAAACTCTGGAGATTGAGATTACTGAGTATCTGCAAAAAGTGTGTGGTGTCTTGTACATATGTACTACCAGTCTGGACAAACGGTTGCAAAAAATAATCCAAATACCGGCCAATGGGATCATGGATAGAATCACACCCTGATACTATCGGTCGCATTGGTGGATTGTTTAGGCGTTTGTGTATCTTCGGAAGGGCGTAGATAACTGGTCTACGAGGGAATTTGTTGTACAAAAAGTCATGTGTCTTGGTGTTAATCCAATTCATATCTTTGGCATGTTTAAGAATGGTCAGCAGTGTTGCTTGAAATTCAACAGTGGGGTCCGACTGTAATGGAACATAAGTGGACTCATCAGACAGCATTTCGCTGATTGCTGATTCATAAAAACAAGTGTCCATTATCACCAATGCACCACCTTTATCGGCCGCTTGAAAAGTTAAAGAGGGGTTATTCCTCAAACTCTTCAATGCGACTTTATCCTGTGGTGTGAGATTCTGATGTTTTTTCGATGGTGCTTCCAGATGCAATAAATCGTGTTTGACCAATGATTCAAAAGTGTCTAGCACTTTATGCGAAACTGGGGATACAAAGGTACTCTTAGGTTTAAACTCTTTGAATTCCGACTCACTGGTTGTAGGAGCAGAAACAATTTGCGTTGAAAAAAAGTATCGCAATCTTAATTTCCTCATGAATTTATATAGTTCAACCTCTGATTGAAATGAGGTGGTATGGTAAGTGGGGACAAAAGATGTGCCCTTATTGAGGAAAGTTATCTGTGAATCTGTCAAATTGGAAGAAGAAATGTTCACAACTAGTGTTTTTTCTGTCTCCTGCCTGTGCTTTGCGATTTTGAGCTTTCCACTACCTCGACGGGTTTTGATGGAATTGGATCGAGGAGAGATTGGCTCGTGGGTGGATTGTTTGCCGATGGGCTTATTTCTAAAAAAGAAGCCTTAGAGCTAGAAGTAGATGGGGCTGATGTGCTCTCTGACTCATTCACGGTTGGTACTGGAGGTCTATTTAAACGGGTATCACTTAGCGAAGCTACACTTTCCTCAGATGAAGCATCACCTGATTTAGTAAATGTTCGTTTCTGAGCGTACACTTCAGCCCACGAGTAAACTTCGTCTAATTTATAATCAATAGTGTCCCGCCTAAACTTGCGGACTTTACGTTCGTGAATTTCCTTAGCGTAACCATCCAACTTGTTGTTAATAGCTTCTAGGGAGTTTGACAAAGCTTCACTAGTCATATGTTTTTTTAACGAATCTTGTAGTTCAGAAATTTCCGTTTCAAGGTCAGCTATTACCTTAGAAAGTTCTTCCACAATCAGTAAAATTAAGTCTAATGAGCACTTATTGAGTATTGAAAACCATTTTTCCATGAATTTTTTATTCATTTTAAACATCATAGGTCTAAGTGGAAGTCTCAGCCCTCTTGGAATCCTGCTGGCTTTGTGATACTGTATTAAAGTAGTAGCATGCAGTCGCTGGTTTATTTCGCGACGCATCAAATATTCAAGTTGTCGTAGTTGTTGTGTGGTTGAGCCCTGTGTGGCGTCAAATGTACGAGCCTCCCGTATAAGTCCATATATTGCTTGTGCTTCATTATCAGTATATGCCAAGGTATCTGCCTTGTTGGCGGTTAGATTAAGAATTTCATCAAATGACATATTTCAATGTGGTGCTACAATTAGCTGTTGCGGGTGGAAAAAAGAGACACAGAGTGTGAGAAGAAAAAACAGCTGGTGTGCACTCAAATAATAAAAGTAAACCCAAATTTAATGAGTAGTTCACTAACTTAAGTAAAGCTTAGTGTGCTGACCCTGAGGTGGTTCCACCCACCACCTGAATTCAAAAGCGTAAGGAACTAGGAGCTTCTCAAAAAGCGAGTATTGGATACTGATGTGACATTCAAAGGAATGACTAGATGTTACAATTGCTCACACTGTAATAATGTCATTACAGGTGTGTCTCTGGCTCACCCCTGGTCAGGCAAGCCTATTCAGTTCAACTTCACTGCCAATTGTAACACGGCAAATGTTATATACATTATTCGATGCCCTTGTGGCCTATATTATGTAGGCAAAACTGAGAGATCTGTACGCATTCGCATCACGGAGCACAAAAGCCGCATTCGAACCAGATCCACATCGTCACCACTGGCTAGTCACTGGAGTGATTCACATCACACGATTCCTCAGCTCAAATTCAGTGTCATTGAGGTTGTTCAACATCGCAATGACCGCGACATGAGTAAATTCATCGTACAAAGGGAGTCCTTTTGGATTCGATATCTTAATACCTTGAGTCCCAAAGGTCTCAATGACAAAATTGAATTTGCCTGTTTTCTGTAAATTTCACATTCAGTCATAGGAGGGTAGTTATAGTAGTCCCCATTTAGCATTTGAGCACCTATAGATCACATTTGCCTTTAATTCATTTTTCACGTACACACATGGGTCTTTAACCACATATAGATTCTGGTTTTTAATGGTGCCCATTCTAATGTTTATAAAGCTAGTATTTTTTGTATGATCATGGGAGATTTATCATTCGTATTTCTTAAATTGTCGATACACACACTAGTACGTATTCACATTTCAATTGGGCATCGTCAATTGTTAAATATAATGCCGTGTTAATTGACTTTTTATACATTTTATAGATTGTAAATAGGCAGGTCGCCTTGAATATTAGTTTTCATGTTTCAGCACTATCGTCATTAATTTGGGACTTCACCCACAATAAGATAACATGTTTGTTTTATGTATTTTCATGATCAATCTACTAGACTGTAAATAGGCAGGATTTATGATATTTCTTGAAACGCGCACGTTATATTACATTGTTGCATATTTTTCCACTTTTCCTGCTTTCTATGTTTTCTCTGTTCCTCTATCACCGAAAATCTAATATGGCCGCCACTGTCTTTTGTGTTGATTAGTCCCTCTTTCGTTGCACTTGTTTCCCATTTCCCGATTTAACATGGCCGCCATTGTCTTCCGTGTTTATAAACCCGCCCCCACTTTCGTTTCAACCGTGATCCCGCACCCTACTGGTATCCACGTGTGGATTAACTCCTTGCACCTTGAACATACGGACGAATTTGATAGATATCTGCAGTCACTTCCAGGTATTATTATTGACTTGGGTTTTTTTTAGTTCCGAGTTCTCGCGGTTTATTATCCGCTGAGTCTTATTTTTCCAACCTGTTACTTTGCAGGCTGCCACATTTCTCATTACCGCGCTGTTGCCGCGCCATTGTCAATACAGTTCTCGACTGTTGTTGGTTGTCCGTTCAGGGCCAGCATTATCTTTGGTAAGCGTTCTCTTTGCTCAAGGTACTATCGTATCAGTGCTTTGTTGGTGCATTTTTTAATACTACGTTTTTCATTTTGTAGATTGTGATTTCTCTTGCCCGCACTTCTCGATTAACTCTAGAGACTCTAGCTCCTTAAGGTATTTACTCCGCCGTTCAGCTTTGGTGGTGTTTCGCGTTTGTTTCTGTGCACGTTCGACTTTCAGCTAGACACGGTGCCTTTCACTTTCCTGTTTACAATCACGCTGCTCTCTTGCTGGGACTACACCCCCTCTTGGTCTTTTATGATAACTATAAATTCTCCACTTCTTTACTTTTGTCGTAAGACCCACGTGACGTCAAAACCGCCTTCCTTCAAATTGTCATACTTTTGCTCTTGATTAGTTATCACACACATGATTGATTGATGTTTTACTTTCAGATATCCCCTGAAGAAGGGCGAACATCACGCCCGAAATGCATTGGGAAAATATGAAATTTGAGCTATACCACTTGTAATACATTACGTTGTATATATGCATCTTTAATTGCGCTTTGATTTTGATAGAAGTGTGAATAAATCAACACTGCTACAAGAATAAAAGAAGATTCACTCGTTTGATTTTCGAATAACTCATAGATGATTATATGTTGTACTTTATTCCCTGTTGGGTTAAATTGACAATGATGTTTTACTTGTCTTTTACTCATTTTCTGAGTTTCATAAGTAGTGCATTCCCTGTCTAGAACATTTTGCTCTAGTTCCTTACGCTTTTGAATTCAGGTGGTGGGTGGAACCACCTCAGGGTCAGCACACTAAGCTTTACTTAAGTTAGTGAACTACTCATTAAATTTGGGTTTACTTTTATTATTTGAGTGCACACCAGCTGTTTTTTCTTCTCACACTCTGTGTCTCTTTTTTCCACCCGCAACAGCTAATTGTAGCACCACATTGAAATATGTCATTTGATGAAATTCTTAATCTAACCGCCAACAAGGCAGATACCTTGGCATATACTGATCATGAAGCACAAGCAATATATGGACTTATACGGGAGGCTCGTACATTTGACGCCACACAGGGCTCAACCACACAACAACTACGACAACTTGAATATTTGATGCGTCGCGAAATAAACCAGCGACTGCATGCTACTACTTTAATACAGTATCACAAAGCCAGCAGGATTCCAAGAGGGCTGAGACTTCCACTTAGACCTATGATGTTTAAAATGAATAAAAAATTCATGGAAAAATGGTTTTCAATACTCAATAAGTGCTCATTAGACTTAATTTTACTGATTGTGGAAGAACTTTCTAAGGTAATAGCTGACCTTGAAACGGAAATTTCTGAACTACAAGATTCGTTAAAAAAACATATGACTAGTGAAGCTTTGTCAAACTCCCTAGAAGCTATTAACAACAAGTTGGATGGTTACGCTAAGGAAATTCACGAACGTAAAGTCCGCAAGTTTAGGCGGGACACTATTGATTATAAATTAGACGAAGTTTACTCGTGGGCTGAAGTGTACGCTCAGAAACGAACATTTACTAAATCAGGTGATGCTTCATCTGAGGAAAGTGTAGCTTCGCTAAGTGATACCCGTTTAAATAGACCTCCAGTACCAACCGTGAATGAGTCAGAGAGCACATCAGCCCCATCTACTTCTAGCTCTAAGGCTTCTTTTTTAGAAATAAGCCCATCGGCAAACAATCCACCCACGAGCCAATCTCTCCTCGATCCAATTCCATCAAAACCCGTCGAGGTAGTGGAAAGCTCAAAATCGCAAAGCACAGGCAGGAGACAGAAAAAACACTAGTTGTGAACATTTCTTCTTCCAATTTGACAGATTCACAGATAACTTTCCTCAATAAGGGCACATCTTTTGTCCCCACTTACCATACCACCTCATTTCAATCAGAGGTTGAACTATATAAATTCATGAGGAAATTAAGATTGCGATACTTTTTTTCAACGCAAATTGTTTCTGCTCCTACAACCAGTGAGTCGGAATTCAAAGAGTTTAAACCTAAGAGTACCTTTGTATCCCCAGTTTCGCATAAAGTGCTAGACACTTTTGAATCATTGGTCAAACACGATTTATTGCATCTGGAAGCACCATCGAAAAAACATCAGAATCTCACACCACAGGATAAAGTCGCATTGAAGAGTTTGAGGAATAACCCCTCTTTAACTTTTCAAGCGGCCGATAAAGGTGGTGCATTGGTGATAATGGACACTTGTTTTTATGAATCAGCAATCAGCGAAATGCTGTCTGATGAGTCCACTTATGTTCCATTACAGTCGGACCCCACTGTTGAATTTCAAGCAACACTGCTGACCATTCTTAAACATGCCAAAGATATGAATTGGATTAACACCAAGACACATGACTTTTTGTACAACAAATTCCCTCGTAGACCAGTTATCTACGCCCTTCCGAAGATACACAAACGCCTAAACAATCCACCAATGCGACCGATAGTATCAGGGTGTGATTCTATCCATGATCCCATTGGCCGGTATTTGGATTATTTTTTGCAACCGTTTGTCCAGACTGGTAGTACATATGTACAAGACACCACACACTTTTTGCAGATACTCAGTAATCTCAATCTCCAGAGTTTTGATGACATTTGGCTACTCACAATTGACGTGGTATCTTTATACACGTCAATTCCACATTCTGAGGGTATTGAAGCGATTGAATGGGCATTGCTCCAAATGGATACTATCCCTGCAAACAAAATCTTTCTTTTGGAACTTTTGCACTTTTGTTTATTTCACAGTTACTTCACGTGGAATAATCAATTTTTTCTCCAAACTCACGGAACATCTATGGGTTTTGCGGGAGCTCCCAGCTACGCAAATATCTATATGATGAAATTCGAACAGGAGAACATTCTTAATGACAGTGAATGGACAGATCATCTTGTCATATATCGCCGATATATCGACGATATTTTCATCATGTGGAAAGGTAACAGACAGACACTGGAATCAAAACTGTCAGCCCTAAATAATATCAATCCACGAATTCAGTTTACACACACACTGGATAAACATTCAATTTCATATCTTGATGTACATATCGACCTTTCATCTAATCATTTGACAACTTCTTTGTTCACTAAACCCACAGATTGTAACAACACGCTTCTCTACGATAGTTTTCATCCTCATTCATTGAAACGTCATCTCCCCTATTCTCAATTTTTGAGAATTAAACGCATTATTTCTGATGACTCTCAACTGCATACCACCCTTGAAGAGACAAAAACTCGTTTCCTGACACGTGGTTATCCTAATCAACTCATTGAAGCTTCAGTCCAACGTCTTAATCAGGTGTCCCGTTCAACACTTTTGGAGAAACGTACTAAACCCTCTCAATCCAGGGAAGTCTATGTGTCTAAATTCTCGACCCTCTCTCCTGCCATCAAAAAAACCATCCTTAACAGATGGGATATTCTTCAGAGTGAACCAGATTTTGGGAACTTGTTCACTCATCCACCACTTTTCGCATACAAACGCTCCAATAATCTCAAGGAGCTTCTCAAAAAGCGAGTATTGGATACTGATGTGACATTCAAAGGAATGACTAGATGTTACAATTGCTCACACTGTAATAATGTCATTACAGGTGTGTCTCTGGCTCACCCCTGGTCAGGCAAGCCTATTCAGTTCAACTTCACTGCCAATTGTAACACGGCAAATGTTATATACATTATTCGATGCCCTTGTGGCCTATATTATGTAGGCAAAACTGAGAGATCTGTACGCATTCGCATCACGGAGCACAAAAGCCGCATTCGAACCAGATCCACATCGTCACCACTGGCTAGTCACTGGAGTGATTCACATCACACGATTCCTCAGCTCAAATTCAGTGTCATTGAGGTTGTTCAACATCGCAATGACCGCGACATGAGTAAATTCATCGTACAAAGGGAGTCCTTTTGGATTCGATATCTTAATACCTTGAGTCCCAAAGGTCTCAATGACAAAATTGAATTTGCCTGTTTTCTGTAAATTTCACATTCAGTCATAGGAGGGTAGTTATAGTAGTCCCCATTTAGCATTTGAGCACCTATAGATCACATTTGCCTTTAATTCATTTTTCACGTACACACATGGGTCTTTAACCACATATAGATTCTGGTTTTTAATGGTGCCCATTCTAATGTTTATAAAGCTAGTATTTTTTGTATGATCATGGGAGATTTATCATTCGTATTTCTTAAATTGTCGATACACACACTAGTACGTATTCACATTTCAATTGGGCATCGTCAATTGTTAAATATAATGCCGTGTTAATTGACTTTTTATACATTTTATAGATTGTAAATAGGCAGGTCGCCTTGAATATTAGTTTTCATGTTTCAGCACTATCGTCATTAATTTGGGACTTCACCCACAATAAGATAACATGTTTGTTTTATGTATTTTCATGATCAATCTACTAGACTGTAAATAGGCAGGATTTATGATATTTCTTGAAACGCGCACGTTATATTACATTGTTGCATATTTTTCCACTTTTCCTGCTTTCTATGTTTTCTCTGTTCCTCTATCACCGAAAATCTAATATGGCCGCCACTGTCTTTTGTGTTGATTAGTCCCTCTTTCGTTGCACTTGTTTCCCATTTCCCGATTTAACATGGCCGCCATTGTCTTCCGTGTTTATAAACCCGCCCCCACTTTCGTTTCAACCGTGATCCCGCACCCTACTGGTATCCACGTGTGGATTAACTCCTTGCACCTTGAACATACGGACGAATTTGATAGATATCTGCAGTCACTTCCAGGTATTATTATTGACTTGGGTTTTTTTTAGTTCCGAGTTCTCGCGGTTTATTATCCGCTGAGTCTTATTTTTCCGACCTGTTACTTTGCAGGCTGCCACATTTCTCATTATCGCGCTGTTGCCGCGCCATTGTCAATACAGTTCTCGACTGTTGTTGGTTGTCCGTTCAGGGCCAGCATTATCTTTGGTAAGCGTTCTCTTTGCTCAAGGTACTATCGTATCAGTGCTTTGTTGGTGCATTTTTTAATACTACGTTTTTCATTTTGTAGATTGTGATTTCTCTTGCCCGCACTTCTCGATTAACTCTAGAGACTCTAGCTCCTTAAGGTATTTACTCCGCCGTTCAGCTTTGGTGGTGTTTCGCGTTTGTTTCTGTGCACGTTCGACTTTCAGCTAGACACGGTGCCTTTCACTTTCCTGTTTACAATCACGCTGCTCTCTTGCTGGGACTACACCCCCTCTTGGTCTTTTATGATAACTATAAATTCTCCACTTCTTTACTTTTGTCGTAAGACCCACGTGACGTCAAAACCGCCTTCCTTCAAATTGTCATACTTTTGCTCTTGATTAGTTATCACACACATGATTGATTGATGTTTTACTTTCAGATATCCCCTGAAGAAGGGCGAACATCACGCCCGAAATGCATTGGGAAAATATGAAATTTGAGCTATACCACTTGTAATACATTACGTTGTATATATGCATCTTTAATTGCGCTTTGATTTTGATAGAAGTGTGAATAAATCAACACTGCTACAAGAATAAAAGAAGATTCACTCGTTTGATTTTCGAATAACTCATAGATGATTATATGTTGTACTTTATTCCCTGTTGGGTTAAATTGACAATGATGTTTTACTTGTCTTTTACTCATTTTCTGAGTTTCATAAGTAGTGCATTCCCTGTCTAGAACATTTTGCTCTAGTTCCTTACACTTTTAGATAGTTGGCATTCTCTGGCTTAACTTACGGAGGCCTTCTGCGAGTTTCCAGCTGCCTGGGCCGTTTAATTGCTCCCCCATCTGGAATGCATATTGGGCCCAGACAGTAAACCTATAGGACCTAAGTGCAGCTGGGAGAGGGCCATCCTGTCAAAATGGGAGGGGTGAAGCTGTTTCCTGCCCCAATTACATTTCAAAGGGGTTGACTTCAGCACACTCACAAAGAACTTGACACCAGCCTATTGTCATCCCAGCCCCCAAGGAGCTTGGGCAGGGAGGAAGGGAATTCCAAAACCAACTGCAGAGTGAGAACTCTAGAAGTTTTGTCCACTTCAAAGCTGCCACTAGATAGAAAAATAGGACCCTCAGACCCACTCTTCAGCACACTGCTGGACGTGCGGAAGACTACAGAAGGACTGCCTTGTACTCCAGAGAACTTCTCTGCTGCTTGAGGCCTCCCTTGTTTCTCAGAGGACTGCTGTGCCGCTTGAAGCCTGTCTTGTTCTTTAGAACACTGCACTGCTGCTTGAGGCCTGCCTTGTTCTTCAGGGGACTGCCCTGCTGCTTTAGGGAGAGAGAACCATCTCCTTGAACCCAGGACAACCAGAATTACATCAAGGATCTGCTGGCTGACCTCCTGTTCTGAGTTGCAGGGACTCAACAAGCTCCAGAGGCTTCCATGTGACTGGCCAGCTGACCTTCTGAAACTGGACCTGCCTGGACCTGCAACCGGCCCTGCCTGGACCTGCAACTGGACCACCCTGAGCGCTGCTGGGCTGTGCTGGAGTGAGTTCCTGATCCTCAATCGATGCCTTCCCAGGTCTTGGACCCTTGGCTAGCATCTGTTGAACTCCTCTGGTGAAATACTAAAGTTTTGAACTCAGTGCGCCGGACTTTGAGAAGGCAACTTTTTCAGCAAGACTAACCTGATCCCTTTATCCAGCCCACACTCCATCGCAGTCAGCCTGAACCTTGTGACTTTGTCCCAGTCTAGCGTAACCAGATACCCACAGTTATTGATTTCTGCTTCTGCGCGCTATTTTTAGTTAAACCTTTCAAATTGCATATCTCCCGTTCTACTGATTAGATTTTGGTCGTTTTTATCTCATTTTATTTCTTTCATCTTACTCTATTTTTCTAAATTGATATGGGATATTTCTCTGGTTGAGTTTTCACTTTATTACTGTTTGTGTGCTCTATACATGTTTTACACAGTGCCTCTAAGATAGACCTCACTGCTTTTGTGACAAGCTACCAGAGGGCTAGGCACAGGTTACTTTTGTGGTTCGCCCTGACAAGGATTGCAGTTGTTCTCGAGAAGGTTTTGCACCCCCCTCAATCAAAAAACATATTTCCTATAAATACATTACAGTGGTTGTGCAAACACACAATTTACAAAATTACTGACACCTGTATGCCTCTTACATTTTGGAATCCAGTGTGCCTCCTCCGTTGATTATCATCAGTTGGCCTATGAGTCCAGCAGGTGTCTCCATTTGCTCTGTGTAGTGATTTGTGGCGAGTGAGTGTGCATATTTTGCATAGCTGTCAGAGTGAAGTGCACACTTGAGGTCCCATTGTTCATTGACACAATGGTTGAGCGGTTCGAAGATGGGATACTGGCATTGCAGTACCTGGATTGTCTAGAAATAGCATAGTGAGCAAATTGACAGTAAAGAAGCAGAGTGCACATTACTTTCAATTGGGTAGTACATGAAGTTTATCCTATGGATGTCTTTGTGGGGTATGCAGTCTGAACCCTGCAGCCTGTAACCCGGCAGGACGTTAGCGTTACCATGCAGGTAAGTGCCACATAGGGGAGTATGACGCATGGCCTTTTTGTTAGTTTAATAACCAGATAAGTATTTTTTTAAATGTGAAAATTATTATGTTATATTTAAGAAAAGGGAATTTAAGGGTTTAAAGAATGGGTATGGGTTAAGGGTGGTAAGGGTAAGTGATGGTAGAGGTAAAGAGAAGTAAGAAGTTTCTAGGGTTTCGGGGTAGTGATAAAGGGAGTTAAAGTTTTTTAAGATTCAGTTATAGGTAACAGTAAAGGAAGATAAAGGGTTTTTAGGAGTCCGGAGAGGGTAGATGTAAAGGGAGGAAAAAGATTTTTCAGGGGCAGGTAGCGGTAAAGGAAGGTAAGTGGATTTTAGCATTTAGAGGCACTAAAGATAAAAAGAGTTAAAGGATTGTAGGGTTTGGGAGGAAGGTAAGGGGCTTTTAGGGTTCAGAGGTAGGTAGAGCAAATGAGAGTTGAGGGGTTTTAGGGTTCAGGGGCTGGTAGAGGTGAAGAGAGGCAAGGAGTTCTTAGGGTTTATGGTTTGGGCCGGGCAAAGGTAAAGGCAGGTAGAGTCGTATGGTACAGGGTGGGAAAGGAAAAAGGAGGTCCAGGGTTTTTATGATTTTATGGCTAGTGGTAAAGGAACTTAAGGGGTTTTTAGGGTTCAGGGAAGGAAGAGAGAAAGGGAGGTATGGGATTAGAGGTAAACACAGCCATTAGTCAATCACATACTGACTTCTCTTCCACATGTACAGCAGTATACCACAAACGTACAGTGTGTAGTTTAAGTTGGGTTTGTATAGAAAGAATAAATAATGTTTTCGTAAATATAAATTACAACTATCCATTGTTTGTTTAATTGAATATAAATATAAAAAAGCATTAATTGGCCTGCTTGTAACTTTGGCACAATTTTATGAATCTTCACAAAACTTTCCCAAAAAAATGTCTCATCTAACTCAGCTCCTTCCTGGTTTTTTGTGGGGTGATCTGTCAAGCAGGGAGACAAGTAAAAGGAGGGTCACAAAACACATTTTTCCCATTCATTTTTCTATAGAAAGATTGCATAGCAATACCACAGCAACTGCTGAATGGAATTACACCAAATTTGGTAGAACGCTAGATCTTGGTCAAGAAAGCATGTTTTTTTGTAATTGAGTGTAAATCAGTTCAATAGTTTTTGAGAAATGAAGCCTCGAAAACTTTGCATATATCACCCAGCAAAGGATTCGCAGATCCGAGAGCTCTCCAGATCAGATCTGATTGGCTGCCACCACATCAACAATAATGCCATCTTAAGACTCCGGACTCACCACTGAGTTCCGAGAAAACATGAAAAAAATGTAAAAATAAAGGGTAGGGATACCCTATCCCACAAGGCTAGGTGGGGGTCCCAGAAGAACTCTCCTTGGGGCCAAAAACTACCTGGGGCCAAAAACATATTTTTAAAAACACTGTTGTGAATTCATAGTGGATTCGCGAATCCGCGGCAACATTTTAAAAAAGTGCCGGCTGTGGGAGGGTGGCACATTTCTATATTTATGGGAGGGGGGCACATTGCCCCCTTCTCTGAGCCTCTAGAAGGTGTCAGGGACTCCACCCCTCCAGAGTGAATGTTAAATTGAAGGAGAGGGGACGCACAGCCCTCCAAGCCTTTCTGTAGCCCTGTGGACCCCGTACCCCGGGCCTCACTGAAAATTAAAGGAGAGGTGGATGCACAGCCCTCCTCCAAAAGCCTCCAAAGACCCAAGAGACCCCATCTTACAGGGATGAAATTATTTAAAAGGAGAGGGGCCCCCCCCTTCCCAAACTTTGTAAGGGCCTGGGCACCCCACTATTTGCAAACTATAGAGAGAACGAAACAGAGAATGCTCCTGCACGATGGGAGCAATGAAAAAACCTGCTCTTGCCAGGCAAGAGCAAAGCCGGCTCCCACTGCACCCAGGATGGATGCATGTAGGGGAGCTAGCAGGGAGCCTGGGGCTCCCCCCACAGCTTCCACCTTGTATGTTGTGCATGTACCAGGTGGGCACTGGGCCAACGACATTAGACCCTGGGGAATGAGGTCTACAGGGTCTGTATAGGTTCCGGGAGGGGGGCTGCATGCCCCCCTCCCCTTTTTATGCACTGTGGCCCCAGAGGACAGGGTTCCCACGGCCAATATTGGCTCGGGGTGGGGGGCAGCCGCATGTCCCATCCTTCAAATATAAAAAAAAACAAAAGATAAATTATATCTATATCTACATATATATGTATCTATCTATGTATATATATATATATACATCTCGCTCACCACAACCATCCGGAAGTTAGGAGCTTCTGAATGCGGCGGTCCTGGATGGGGCCCAGAACCCCTTCATATAAAAGCTCAATTTCTTCTTGGTGCAAGAAAATTCCTGGACACTCAGGGCTGCTTCATAAGTTTATTGGCAAGGTTTGCTCAATACCAACGTGTTTCACCTTTTTCGCAGTAAGGTGAAATGTGTTGGTATTGAGCAAACCTTGCCAATAAAATTATGAATCAGTCCTGAGTGTCCTGGAATTTTCTTGCACCGATAATTTTTTTTATACATATATATATATATATATAAACAGGACGCTGTATTATTCGTCTTTTGAAGAAACAGCAAACCGCGGACAACTTTATGCTTTACAGGCAGTGATTTTATTCAGAGCACAGACGCCGACCAACTCGACGCGTTTCGGGACAGATTCCCTTTTTCACGAGTATCGTGATTTTTTGCCAAGAAGCATTTAATTAATGATGTGACTTTTACAGATGAAGGTGTTTGTTGACAGAGAAGAAAGGTGAAAGAACCAAAGTATCTTTTTCCTGCCCACTGGGGCTTTGATCATTACTGGCATCTTATGTTCATCCACACACGTCGATAATCACTAGAGTTCTAGTGAATAATTTTAGCATCAGTTGCGCCCACATGGGCATCATCGTTAAGGCATATCTCATATTCTGTATTTAATATGAGGGAGTTTGAATTGTATATACTGTACAGTTTATCTCTGCACATATTGTCGTTTTATCTATACTTCAAACGTTTATTTCACGTTTTAATTTATTATGGGTAAAACGCTTTAATTATCGAATCCGTGTTACGAAGAGCATTTGTCACTATGTGCGCATAAAATCAGTTTGCTCAGCTTTGTCACCAGTAAGATTTATTGATTTTGTCAGACTTTTGTGCACCTTTCATTGTTCAATCTTTATTGATTTAACAGAGCAGCTTCGTGAAGTAACGGAGAACCGCATAGTCTGTTTTCACTGTTATCTATAGTCACATGATTATTTAAATGCTTCTTGGCAAAAAATCAGGATACTCGTGAAAAAGGGAATCTGTCCCGAAACGCGTCGAGTTGGTCGGCGTCTGTGCTCTGAATAAAATCACTGCCTGGAAAGTATAAAGTTGTCCGCGGTTTGCTGTTTCTTCAAAAGACGAATAATACAGCGTCCTGTTTATACGTAGAGGATTGCCACCTCACCGCGGACCACCATCACAAGTGAGTAAGGGAAAGGCTTTGTACAGTGCGTCAGCGCTGTTTTGCGGTTTTGGATATATATATATGTATATGTATATTATATATATATAGAGAGAGATAGATATATATAGATATATATATAATTTTGTATTTTATTTTTTCCCCCAAGGACAAAAACAAAGGTTAAAGTGACTTTATCTTTCAATATTGAAATGGGTTATAAATACGCTATCCTGTTTTAGGTTCAAACTTATAGTAAGTGATAAAACCCCACCGAAAGGGAAACAGTCCTCATCAGTGTAAACATATACACACTGATAAAAAGAGAGTGGGAGCACACTGTGCTCAGTGATTGGTACAGAGACCTGAGAAGACCGTGGGCAGTATTTCCAGTACCCCCAAAAGAATGCGTTGCTCTCTACTCAAGAAGGACAACTATCCTGAAACATGTGTCTAGAGATACACAACACTGGCTGTACCAACAAGGGTGAAAAACTAAAGACGGTCACTGAAGTAAATGTTATCATGCACTGCATTTACCATGATGCACTGGGGCAAACTAAGTACTGAGATGTGAGGCAGTGTGCTCATGCCCTCCTTATTTTATATACACGCTGAAAACCACCTGCACAACCACAAACTAAAATGCCATTCAAAGAAAAGAAAGTGAGAGTGAATGAGTCATTTTTTATTAGACTTTTAACCCTGTCCCAGCCTTCACATTTCTTATACTCATGAGAAAGTCACAGCAAACATGCTGTTCTCAAGTGGCAACAATCCCACTTCGTCCTATTCTTTGTCATTCTACATCCGTATAGACAAAAATCTTCTATCATCGGCTGCATCTAGGAGAAGATAGCTTCCTCATGTTAGCCTAAACCATATCCATACTGCAAGTCGAAATCTAGAGCCACATCACTCTAGACTATCAACACAAGAATAAGTCTATTCCAACTCTAAAAATCAGTTTAATAATTGGGAGAAACATCTACTCAGATTCATATCAGTAACAGCTTGTATATTAATCCAATATTCTAAAATCACATCATCTAGTACTCCCCTGCCGGACTGCTGCAGGTAAAGTTATAATCACCATCATCATAGGCTTTATTTCGATATAAACAATATCTTTAAAAGCAGTACAGTTAGTACAGAACAATAAGAGAATAAAAGGAGCCAGTACATTAACAAGCAATTCATATTACAAATGACCCCAATAAATTAGATAAAGTTATAATCTATTTTATGTTACTACCCCATCATGGCTCACAATACAGTATTTGATTCCCTATCAACATTCAAACTATTCCTTACAGTCCGTAGATAGTCAATCCAAAAGTTTTCCTTAGATCTAAATTTCAGATCTAGGTCTGCTCCTCATCTCCCTATCACATGTTCAATCTCCCCAAAATTAGATTATTTTTTTAATCAACTTAAACCCAAAATAGCAACACACTTAGATTTATGAGAAGAATTAGCTAATTATTTATTTTGGAAAAACGTAGGATGACCTTCGACTAGAATAGGGTCTCAAACGAAAAGTTTGAGGGAACTGTTCATTAAATTGGAACAATTGACAAAGCAAGAATGATCAGAAATGGTGGAATTCTATGACACTTAAGAGGTATTTGGATGTAGGTAGGACCCTGAGGGGACTGAGAATTCATATCTTTCCTGCTGCTGAGGACCTGGATGAGGCAAATGCAGACAAATGGGTGAATAAACTAAATTAAACATGTAGGGAATTAAAGAGAATGTTAATTGATCAAGCAGAATCACCAAGGTACATTTTAAATTAAGAGGTAGAGAATTTAAAGAAAGAAATAATAGCTTTGAATTGTCCTGAGAATACTCAGAAGAAATAGGATATTCTTAATGATAACCAAAATCCAACAGGAGAGTAGGAATATGAAAAGAACCACATTCCTTAGGGGGTGAGAGAGACTACATGACAGGGAGGATCTGCTTGTATGCTCATAAATGTGATTTGATAAACAAAAAAGGCAGGGGGTAACGGATGGTGAATCCACTAAACAGATTGGTGAGACAGTCAGTCTAAGTTCTCTATTAAGTAAGGAAGGGAAGTTTAGTGGACACCAATAACGTGTCCATTAATGAGAGCCTTGTCAGAAAAAGATTGATAACCTCTTTTTTAGAGGAATTGAAGGAAACAAGGCTGCTGGAGCAGAGAGCTTCTGCAAGAAACAGGGAGAATCAGACAGGAGAAGCAGACCAGAAGGCGTAAAAAAGGTGGAAAGAAATGTAGCGACAGAAGGAAAAGTAGAGAAAGATAGTGTATAACTCAGAGCACAAAGTGCACAAACCAGGAAGGAGGAGAACACATAAATACTTTAGTTACCAATTTATCAGATAAACCATTAAGTGAAGTAGAGTTGAATGTTCTTTTTTTTTTTAAACCTTTATTTATACAATTTCAGGTTAATAACCACAACCAATAATGCATCTCTAACAATAGCACAGTATATAATGAGCATCATTGAGCATATTCCCTTACAGGAACAGTAAATGCACTGGAGTCAATCAGCCAGTGCCATGTCAGTGGAACATCCAAGGCACTCTACCATTCACCACTTAATGCTCTGGGTGCAAATTATCACTGGGTGTCTTTGTCGGTGCTCTTCCCTCTGGATGACATGCCCCTATTAGCAGCAAATCTCCTAGGGCCCCCAGGTAACCAGATAATTCTCCAGCTTTACATCCATCCTAGTATGCTTCGTATGTAGTTGCTCTGACAAAGTCCACTCCCCTACATCCCTTATCGAGTGTTGTTCTGACAGAGCGTGCTGTACCATCCATGTGATAGCCACTTTTCTCTGGGCCAGCACCGAAGCCAGCTGTAAATATGTATACACAATCGTGTGTCCTTTAGGTCTTTTTGTGATCCTTAATAAACAGAGTTAAAGCGTAAGAGTACCCTGCAGCCTTGCGATGTGTGTGAGCCTCTAAAAAACCGGACTCAGAGGTCCTGCACTTGCAGTTATCTCCAAGCTATGTGGAGGAAGTTAGCCCCCAGAAGGCGGCAGCGTGAACATGCATCTGAGTGGGTCTAAGGCACCTGGTGTAAAGCTAGGTATTAAAAGCTACAGGAGACACCTGTAGTCCCAGACGAGACCTGGGTAATTGTAGTAACATGCAGCAATATCTCAACGGGAATCAATAAAGGGATATCATTTAAGAAATAACTTAATTACAGTGAATACATTGAATGATGGCAAACAAGTCCACTCTACCTAGCCCCCGAGCGTCTCGGTATGGAGAGGGAGGAACCCATTCTTTATTCTCAGTGTAGTGCAGAAATCAGCCAGGACGTGCCGACTGACTGTGCAGTCGGGTCTTGGAGTAGATTGAGGTCTGAGTTCAACTCATCAATCACCCCCCCAACCACAGTATGTGTTCCAGGACCAACCCAACATCCCCCACCCTATTCAACACTGACAAGACCCCACACATACAACTCCCTACCTGACTGCTCACTCCAGTATAAGTACCAGGTCCCCGTTAGGGGACTAGGGCTCCGCCATGCTGCATGAAACATAAGGACAACCTATTCAGGGGTGAAATTCCCCCAGGCATTCCACACTCAGAAAGGATCACAAACGTGAAAAACCACCACAGGTAACCGGCATGCATCCAGCACTTCTCCAGGTTGCCAGCAGTCATCACACAGCCGGTTGCGGCCCCAAAACAGTCGCTCCAATCCCCTTAACCAAGTAATTCTTACAGCGAGAGGAGCCAGATTCTGGACGACAATTTCACCTCTGCATTAAGTCAGTGAACAGTGTGCCCGGCACACACTCCTCTCAACACTGTAGAGGTCAGGTCTTCCGCCAAGGGGGCCGTCTGCATCAGTGGATCATTTTCCTTTGACACCTACATAGTGATGTCATCCTGAATCGCAACTCGATGTGAGTTTGAAGGGCTTGCATCCGTTGCCCCCCCCGGACCAGCCACACCAGGATCCACATACAGGCTCGGTCCCCGAATGCACCCTTATTTGCTCCCCCAGCCGCAGGCCTGCCGTTTTGTCCCACATCTCCAGCCACTCCCAGACCACCTCCGAGTGCTCAAAGAAATGTTTCTTCGCCTGCTAAATGACCTTCAGTTTTGAGGGGTACAAGAACATGTACTTCAGCTGCATTGTGTATAGCTTCTGGTTGATGACAGTTCAGAACCACTTGTACTGCTCCTGCACCTTTCTAGTGTAGTCTGGGTAGATACTAATCTTACAGTTCTCGAACAGGGGAACTGTGCACTTCCTGGAAGCATGCAGGATACAGTCTCTGTTCTGATAGATAATAATCTTGGCTATGGTGGCCCTCGGGTTGTCCCCCTGCAGTGGAGAAGGAACCAGGGCTTGTGCGCCCGCTCCACCACAAAGAATTCCGACATGATCTGCAGTTGTAGCTGCTGTCTCACACACTCCTCCAAGAATGTCTCAGCCGAGGCACCCTCGACCCTCTCTGGGATCCCCAACATGCAAATGGGTGCAGACCTCTGCATCCTCCTCCCTGTGCTCCAGCGTGCTGGTAACTGCAGTTAGTATACCCATCTGCTGCTTAAGGGTAATCACATCCCCTTTTAGTGTCACATTGTTGCTCTCATCATGGTTACATTATCAGCAACCTTTCGCAGTTCTGCCCTGAGCAAATTAACATCGAGAGAGACAGTCTCGATTTGTGCTCATGGGCTTTTCATGAGCCCTGGATAGCTGCCAGCAGTTTTGTACTCAAGGGTTTCTGCTCTCACTCCGGGGAAACAGGCAGAATCTGTTCCTCCCTGGCATCTGATCTGCTGGGATAGCTGCAGAGTCATTGTGTACTGCATGATGGTGTTGCAAGAGTGCAAGAGCACCGACTTGTCTTTCCCCATGCTGCAGCACTCCAGAGATCACAGTACATTCTCTGCTAAAACTCTCGACAGACAGCTGATGTTCGCCAGGCCCCCAGGCCAGACCCAGGCTCCTAATGTCACTGGCCTGGCGCCAGGCAATTCAAGGTAAGCACCCTCCAGAAGGCGAGGGGACAGAGCACCCCTCAGTTGCACCACACAGTTCTGCCTCCAATATGCCCTCACCCCAGTCGCGGTCCCCGGGGCACCTTCGCTCTTGCCACTCAACACAACGACCATACCTGAGGCGTTCGCCTGTCGCCCTGGTTGACCAAGTCAAACCAGGATCGTGGAATCTTCAGGAGCACAAGGGGACCTAATGCATGGCAGCCAGGCCCCTCTCATACAGGCACCCCTTAAAGTACAGTCCGCAAATGGCCGGCAATCCAATGCGGACCACACCAGGGTCCTAATCTACTGCAGTTGTTCAGTCCTACACAGGGCACTGCTCCCTCACTCATTGAGCATAGGACTTCCACTCCACAGGACCGAGGTCTCGCCCAGTGCGAGGGTCAGCAACTTCAACACGACTCTGGCAGAATGGACCCATCTGCTCCCGCAGACCTTCAGGGGGGTACCACCTCAGCAAATTAGCCTTGGGCCCCGCTGCACACCCGTTTTCAGTGGTAGTGCCTGGCAGCAGGGCGTAAAAACCCGCGCAGCTCCAGGAAGGCGCGGCCCAGCACCCGTCCTCCGTCACCTAGAGGCCCCCCCACACCAGCTCCAGAGGGGTCTGGTCCCAGCTGACTCCCTCTTTGGCAGCAAACAGTTCATTAGCCCCAGCAGGGCAGGCTGGGCTCCCCACGGGCAGCGCCAATCACAGTGCACCGCAAAGGTGTCATCCTTGCAGTGCACCCCACACCGGGCCCCTCAATCCAGTTTGTCTCCAAACATCCTCTGCAGAAATGCCTCCCCGGCGGCATCCCTCGCAGTGGCCGCACATGACCCGCTCGAGCCAGTTCAGCAGATGCAGGCGTGTAAGGGCTCCCAGACACACTCGGGAGCTCTCCGATGCTGACTAGCAGCAGATAGGCGGCAGCATATTGCAGGATATCGGCAGTTGGGCCAGGAGTGAAGAAAACAACGTTCCTGTAGGCCATCTTGCTTGGCCACGCCCCCAGAGTTGAATGTTCTTAATAGAGATCTCAACTTTGTTCCAACCAAACATGCAGATATCTTACATGTAAGGATGGATTTACTTAGATTTACTAGGAAATTAAAACTGAAGAAATACTTTGATAAAAAAAACAAATTAGAAAGCACATATTGCCACTGTGGGGGATGTTAATACCAGAAAGATCAATAATTTAGAGAACATTGCCACTTTCATTAGTCTGTGGATGGCAACACTATAGTCATTGAAGACTTGGCTACAACTTTGCGGGTAGTTGAGGTGTCCCCTTCTAGTAGTGGACTAAAACTGAATTCTAAGTTCACACTTGAAATTAGTGCTTAAAATGTTACTGACGTGTTTCAGAGATTGGTACTCAATGAACTGAACATGTATTCAAGGAATAAAATTAAACAGAATCTGAAAAAGAGTATGATGCGTAAGGTGAGGTGTAAAAGATGATATATGCATCATTATAAGGCAGGAGGATTTAGAGGGAAATGAAATTGTGAGTGTGAGTACTAATTATTTCTGCCCTAGTTAGGCATACCAGGAGTTCTGCCTGGACACATGGGAAGACCAATCTTTTGGAAGAGGAAGCCTCACCCAAAAGTTGTGGCATGTTTCATCATAGGTAACCTCTCCCCACCCTGGTAGGACACTGCCACCAGGGCGGACTCGACCTCCAAGGACAAGGAAGAAGGAGGGAGTTCTTAGATAACGTACAATTTGACAATTTGCACGATCCAGATCAGATAAAAATACATTGTGGCACCAAGGTTTTCATCTTTGATGCTGGGGACCTCTGATATAGCTAAAACCAATATTGGGATGGAAAATTAGGACAATGGCTCAATCCATCCCCCTAAGCCAATGTATTTCTGCCCCTATTGTTAGCCTATAGAGGTCATGGGCATTCTTCAGGGCCAAGGATCCCTAGTGGACTAACCTATTTGCCATAAGACAATACTTGGTGAAACCAAAAAACCCAGGTAAGTCCTACCTGGAATATGAGTATATCACATCCTAACTTTAGGGTATAACAGCTTCCCGGTCTGGTAGGGGACGATGTCCTCTGCGGTAACACAATTATCAAGAGGCCATCGTACCAGCGGCTGGGAGAGATGTGGTCTGTAGGTGAAAGGCGCAAGTATTGTACATAACAGAGGGTTGGAAGCAGTGAATTTAGTTTTTTTCATTAAGCAATCTAGTTACCTGTTACACTCAAATATATTGTTGGATTTAACATAATTCGTCCTAGAAAGTAACTTTTTAATGTATCAGGACAGACTATTCCAGCAGAGATGAGAAAGCGATGGAGTCCAGTCTCGATCCCTCTTATGCAAACCTCTTAAGCTTGATATGAAAGAGAGCATGCCTGGAAGAGTCCACCATACAGTGCTGAACGAGTGGTATACTGAGGAAGATATATTCATAATTTTCTTATGATCTGGAACAGCACAGCATATGAATTGAAAACCTATCATGAATATCTCAACAACGAGTTTAACATAACTCTGAGTCTTAAATTCCACCCAAGTTTGTTTGTTTTCCTGGGTGTAGAATTGTATGTCGAGAATGACATTCTGTTAACAAGAATTCATAAGAAACCGACCTCTGTTAAGGCAATACTACACTCAGAATCAACTCATATTAGAAAACAGAATAATAACATTTAATATGGAGAATTCCTGAGAGCAAAAATAAATTGTAGCTTTATAGCAGACTACGAAGAGGAAGTGAAACTTCTTGAGAGAAAGTTCCTGGAACGAGGGTATAAAGAAAACAAAACCTATTGTCTGCAAAGAACAGTAACCCTTACTGAACTGTTAAGGTCAAGAGACGTCAAGTGAAGAAAGAGGGAATGGAGGTGGTGAGATTTATAATAATGCATAGTACAGATAATGATTTTATTTTCAAATATTTGGTGAAGCTTTAGCCTGTCTTAAATATCAATGAAGACATAAAGAAGTATCTCACTGTGTGGCCAAGATTAGCGTACACTAAATCTCCTACTCTAAAAACTATAGTTAGTCCATGTGACACCATTAGATAAACCATCAACAAAACGATGCTAGAAGACACTCAACGGCAGCCCACAATACCAAATCAGTGTTATTAGTGAGGGGGCAACAATTGTAAATTTGTTCTGAATGAGACTGACCTCACGGATTCTGAGGGAATGTAAATATGTAGAATACAATCTTTTATTAATTGCAATGCAAAATTTTGCATTTATTTGATCATATGTGTATGAGGCTAACAATATATAGGATCCACGATGAGGAAGCTGAAGGAGAACATTTGAGAGCCATTAAGAACAAAGGTAAGAGGTAGCCCTTAGTTACATACGTACGTGAGAAACATGGGTCATGTACAGAACTATTAGTCAATTTTGGGGGGATTGAACATGTGATGCCAGGGAGATGAGGAGTTCATCTAGAACTGAAACTACGATCTAAGGAAAGTTTTTGGATAGACAAGTTACGGACTGTAAGGAATGGTTTGAATGCTGATATGGAATTATATACTTTACTGTGAGAAATGGTGGCGTAGCAACATTAAATGGACAATAACCTGCCCTGCAACAGCTTGGGAGAAGAATATAAGATTATGTGATCTTAGACTATTGGATTAATATACAAGCTGTTATTTATATAAATTGTGACTCTAAGTAGATGTTCCTAACAATTATGAAATATATTTTTAGAGTTGGAATGGCCTAATTGTTGTGTTGACAATGTGGAGCAATAGGGATCGAGATTTTTACATACTGTATGGTTATCATTTAGGCTGCCTTGAGGTAGCTATCTTTTCTTAGATGTAGCCTACGATGGACAATGTTTGTCTATAAAGATGGAGAATTACAAAGAATAGGAAGAAGTGGGAATGTTGCCTCTCAAGATCAACATGTTTGCTGCAACATTTCCACGAGTATGAGAATTGTAAAGTTAGCCCACTGAAATTGGTCATCCAGTGTGGCTGTTGAGTAGTAGGGTTTGTACACTGTTGACAGCTGAGAGGAAACATAAAGAGGTTTCCTCACTAATTACTAATATTACTTCCCTAGTTTGTTTTCTACATTTTGTGTTAAGTAAAGCATCTATTGGTGTATTGCTTTAACACATTGAAAGAGGAAAGGGAGGTATGTTTTTGAATACTTCTAGCTTAATGAAGTGGTGGTCATCGCAACACGTGTTGTCTGGCTGAACCTGTTGAACGCTTGTGGATGCAATTTGAATGCACGTGTAAAGAAGAATTTACATATTAAACAATATAATAAAGACTAATCAATTTGGACTAAGAATAAAGTACCCTGGATATATGAACCCTGATAAATCCTTAATTTACTTTCTGTGGAATACTTATGTATGAAATGGCACCTGCGGGGTTTTGGTGCTGGAGGCTGAGGCGCAGGGCCACCAAGTTCTTTTGATAGGAAGATAGCATCACGTTTTAGGTCTGAGCGACTTATTTTATACACTGTAGGGAATCTGGGACTTTTACAATCATATCTTATCTTTTGGCAGTATTTAATTCTCACACTCATTGGTGAAATGGCTGAGTTATAATAATCTTGATCAGTATGTACTAGCACATTAATCCCCAACAAAGAATCGGTATGCCTGTTTGATACACCAGTTCCCTTTTCTAACAAGTCAGTACTGATAGCAGGTCAACTGGCAGAAAAAACAAGCTTTAAATATTCAATACAAGATGTGGTGACAAGTACCCTTTACAAGAGTGCTGTCACCATGCAAATGGGATAACAGTGAAAACATGACACAAGACTCCAAATATCAACAAAATGAATAGCTGTAAAGTGGCCCATTGTTGTGTGATGAATTCAGCCAAACCTGACTTTTTACCTAACTGCACTATACTACTGGGTTCTCGAGTCAATAGTTACAATGTTAACAGCAAAATTCCATCGAGGGAGTGTGGATGCGAAATATTAGCAGACCGTACTCTGGTGAAACATTCAGCTCCTACGAATAGGCCTGTGAGGACTTTGGACTTATACTAGACCACAACCTACATTACTCAGGACTCTCAAAATTGTTTAAAGCAGCATGGCCCATATACCCCGCCGTCCCGTAGATGACGCAGACACTAGGTATAATGCTTACATGTGGCGCTAGGCGCAGACTCATCTCTCTCCTCTATAATGCTATGAAACTTGACTCAAAGGCCCCCACCCAGTGCATGGGTGACATGGGATGCAGACATGACAGAACCCCTAGGTGAAAGGGTGTGGGAAACAATAAGTGCACTTACGCACACGGTATCCTGTAAATGCACGTTTCAAACTGATACACTACAACTGCCTACATCGCACGTATATGACGCCAGTGAAGTTACACTGCATTGCGCCGGATCGCCCAGACATAGCCAAGGTGTGGAAAAACGGGGGCAGAGTTTGTGCACTTAGCGTGGGGGTGCCCCGGGGTAAGTCAATTATGGGAGTGGGTGGAGGAGAGGGTCCAGAGAGGCAATGTGAATTTCCAGAATACAATACAATACAGAATACAATGTGATAGCTGGTAAAAGTTCAGGGCTGACGTAAAGTGAGATATTTGCCATGGGGACACTTGGCAGCTATAAATGACCACACTACAGTAGCACTACCTTAATGAAGTCTGGCAAAAAGTTCAGAAAAGCAGTGGTGAGCATGCTTAAAGTATCAATTTTCAGGTGCCTTCGAATACAAGGATACAGACTAGTCTGGTGTAATTCCAAATGTTAAACGTTTTACATGGTAGTAAGCTGTCGGAAGGATTGACTACACCTCCAATGTCCTAATATTCAGTAAAGAGTATTAAATGGCCCCAACTTTGTCCAGGTATTTATTTATTAAAACATTTCAATATAGCACTCCTACTTTTTAATCCATTAATAGATCTGTAAACCAAACAGAGTCCTGACAGAGTGAGTGTGAGAGGTAATGAGATGTTGAGAGGATAATAAGATTTGAGTGTTAGTGAGAGTGCAATACACAGACTTTCTCTGCTTAAGGCAGTCTAACATAAACTCATTGGACTCCTTACCAATGGGAAGGCACCACATATCCTGCAATACTTCTCCTTTAAATAAATATGTGCTTTATAACAATCACTAAAAAAACAACATGGTTTGTAAACACTGGGAAAAAGAAATTGTCCATTTTTGGGCCTAAGCAGCTCAATAAACACTGATAATCACTGTTTTCAAAAGGCTTGAAAAATAATGAGAAAACACCACTGAAATCCACAAAAATAAACTCTGAAAATAGGACTGCCTAGTTACAAACTAAACTAAACATTGAAATTCACCAATTATAGTTCAGTTAACTATATATAACTTGCACCGCAATGCAATTCTTATGACCTCTAATCTTAAGTCACCCATGACATGTCAACTGACATCATTGATGACATCAATGAGGACATCATTCAAACGACTGCTCCTCAAATGACTCTATAACCCCTAATAATTTTAGAAAAAAAGTAGGTAGTAAAGGGCTCATAAACATGTACAGCACAGGTTGACTAAATGTAAATGTGTGTATGTCAGAAATATAAATAATGTTGTACCGGAGACAAGTCAGATTCACTATGGTAAAAGTTATACAGTGCATAGTTTAACCACCAGTAAACTTTTAGGTGCAAACAGCACTTAATTTGAAAAAGGTAGAGATTGACCGCAATCAGTTTGAATTTCGGACATATGTTACAAATAGGTTGCAGCTTAAATCAAAGTCCTGTTGCCACAATATATGAGAAAAACTAAAGCTTACCCTTACAATACACTATTCACCTTTGGATTTCCATGCATATGCTGACATTAAAGTGATGTCATGTAGTACTATCGACAATTTCTATATAAACTGGAGATTTGTATCTTATTTCCAGGAGTCCAGTGAAAATTCTGAGACATTTAACATTGTAGAAGTCTGTATGATGGATGAGTCTCACTTACAAATGCTTCAAGTTGCAGTATGACTATAAGTTTTGTCCTCTTGTGTGCTTGAAATTCTGTTAATTTCAGGAATATTTGTGAGGTGTTTTTACAAATTATACAAGGTTATGCATAGGACCTCGTTGTGCATGCCTTATCAGTGGCTGATGCATAGGAGTGAAGCAGTAGGCTTACAATTCTATGTCAGATGAGGTATTTAATAGGTACATGATAATAAGGTAAATAATAATCAAACACTCTTTTGAATGGTATTCAAGGTTTAATACATTGCTGATCGCATTAATTTTTACAGAGACATTTCAGGGGCAATTCACAATAGTAGCTTACATTTGTGAGTAATTTACACTTACTCTTACATAAATTGCTGATCACATTAATATCTACAGACGTACCTGAATACCAGTAAAAAGGATTCTAACATCTATTAAAGGTGGGTGATTTCACTGATATGCTTCATGTTCTACATGCTGAGAAAGAATACACCATTTAGCACTACTGAGGTTATAGAAAATTGTCTCTAGATGTACCTTGCTGAATAGCTTCCAGTATGAATAGCATGTAGAAAACAGTTACATTCATTGGATGATTTCATCAGTGTTGTTGATGTAGTTAGTGATGTCATCAATGATGTAATTTAACATATCATGAGTGATGTAATATGTGAGATGATAAGCAGTGCATGGAGGGTGCACTAGTTCATTGAACTATAACCGGTGAAGTTAATTTTGTTTTAGTTTATAAACATTAGTTTGAACCCTTTTCAACATTTAACTATAAAATCACTTTAACCATCGTTTTTTCCAGTGAATTTCTAGAGTTTTTTTTTATAGTGAAATGGAGGATTATATTACCATAGCTAACTAAAAACCTTCTTTAACTTTTTTTTATAGTATTGAGCCATGTGCAGCTGGGGGTTTGACCGGAATGTGGCCAACTTACTGGTGTCTGCCCTCTCGGGTCAGCTTGCTGCTCTCCTCCTGCCTGCTCTCTGTTCTCCATCCTCCTGCTTGCCCCCATTCTTCATATGTGTTCTCCCTACTCCTTCCCATCTGCCCATCATGGTCAGCTTGCTGACAATGCCAATGCTGACTTGCCCTCCATGGTCAGCTTCCTGCCTCTGCCCCCCTCAGATCTGCCCTACATTATTTGTGTGTGTCCCCTGCTCCCTAACTCCTGCACTCTGTGGTCGATTGTGTTGCCACTACCCATGCTGGCCTTCTGTCATCAGCTTGCTGCCCTTGCAACCTCTTTCTGCCCTCCATTCTTTGTGTGTGTGTGTGTCTGTGTGCCCCTGCCCCCTTCCGGTTGCCCTCCATGGTCTATTGTGCTCATCCTGTGTATGCCTGTCTGCTCTTCATGTTAAGCTAGCTGCCCATGCCTCTCTCTTCCTGGCCCACCGTTTTTGGTGTGTTTGCCTATGCCCACTCCTGCCCTCATTCCGTGGTCAGCTTGCTGCCCTTGCCGTCCTCCCATCGTGGCTATCTTTCTGGCCCTGCCCCCTCTAACTGCTCTCCACTCTCCATCTGCATGATTCTGCTCATTCCCACCCTTCCTCCATGGTGCGCTGTGCTGCCCGTCCTGAACTGCCCTGAATGGTCAGCTTGCTGCACTTGTACTTGCCCCTGCTGCCTGCCCTCCCTTCTCCATCTGGGTGCATCCGCCCTGTCCTTCCAACACACCATTGTCAGCTTGCTGCTCCTGCCATGCTGGCTTGTCCTCCAGGGTCAGTGTAATAATGAAAGATGTCTCGTAGACAGGTCACTTAGAAACAGGTTGTAGGTTTATTGGTTAGTCACAAATTCCATGTAATGTTCATATAAAGCCCATGTAGAACTCCTGTAAAGCCCCACCAGGAGCAGCCTCCCTGCTGCTCAGCCCATCTCTTCCAACTGCCAACTCCTCCAGTCCCACACACTCAACATTCCAAGTGACATCACTCATGGCTGAGCATCAAGGGACAGAACAGTAATAAGGAAGATGCACCAACAACAACAATAGGTTATAACACATCTCCCTTCCTTATGAAAACTAAGCATAAGGATATAAATGCATTAAGTCACAATAGCACAAAATAACTTTGCTACATAAACAAGAATAAACATCTTGAAAGAATTAATCAGAAAATACATCAAGCAATTGAATATACATAAGGCACTCAAATTAGAAAATACTCGCAAGAAAATATAATGAGCCCCATCCCCCTCCCTAGGGAAACTAATTAGATGGGTACTCACCACCATCAAACTAACAGTAATAGGGTAAACACAGCACCCTATAGGGGAATACACCACCCTTAGATACAAAGAACATTGTAATAGGGGAACACACCTCCCTATGAAACTCTGAAAACTGTAATAGGGTAAACACCTCCCTATAGGGGAAAACACCTCCCAAAGACTCACCGAACATTGTAATAGGGAAAATACACCTCCCTATGATACTCCAAACCTCTGAACACTGTAATAGGGGAAAACACCTCCCTATAGGGGAAAACACCTCCCAAAGACTCACCGAACACTGTAATAGGGAAAATACACCTCCCTATGATACTCCAAAATTCAAAATACTGTAATAGGGGAAAAACACCTCCCTAAGACTCACCGAACATTGTAATAGGGAAAATACACCTCCCTATGATACTCCAAACCTCAAATCACTGTAATAGGGGAAAAACACCTCCCTATAGGGGAAAACACCTCCCAAAGACTCACTGAACACTGTAATAGGGAAAATACACCTACCTATGATACTCCAAACCTCTGAACACTGTAATAGGGGAAAATACCTCCCTATAGGGGAACACACCTCCCAAAGAAATTAAGCAAGACCAAAATAGGGGATACCCACCACCCTATGATCCAGGACTTGGGCAGAAAACAATAAAAATACACTGTGAAATAGAGATACTACTACTATAACAGTAAAACATTTAAACAGCACACTCGCCGGTGAGCGACCTCTCACCCGATTAAGTGAAATTCCCATACGCCAAAAGTCAAAGTCACCAGGATGGATAACCATGTGAACAAATCCAAAGTCACAGTTCTAAGTGTACCTCAGTACGCAATGAGTTGATCGCGACGAAGGGCAAAATACAACGTGGAGTCACGAGTAAACCAGGATCCAAAGATGCAGTTCGGCAGTTCCACCGCACAGATATCCTCCACAGCCCCACACGATGAATCCAAAATGCAGAATCCAAAATGCACACATCAAAGCAGAAACAAGAAATGAATTTGCAGGGAAGAGATTTTGCACACCAACGCGCATGTGCTTAAACCGAAACGTAGATCAACAACGTGAAGAAAGTTCATTCCTACCATGGTTGGCCACAGACGATTGCACGATGATCTCACGACGATCCCACACGCAAAGAGGAACCAACTACACAATGCAGGCAACCCTAAGATGGCGGCACGTAAATGACGCTGGGCTGGATGGCTCACAGCGCGCCCGTGCATGCAGGCGTCCAGAAGCAGGCACACACCGCAAGCAGCTTGGAGCGTCAGAGAGGATATTTGAAAGTATCGCAGGACAATCAAAATCAGGTAAGGCTGCGCGCGCTGTTTGTAACACGCGCCTCAGTCTTTTAAACTGCAAATCGGCAGTTGTCCAACGCACAAAGTCTCAAAGTTCAATCTCTTCTTTTCTTTCCACGAAATTTACAGTTCACTACTACCAAATCCCCAGCACACGCCGCAGCCGCCCACTCGATTGAACAGGGAAGTCAGACCTGCACTAAAGTTCGTTTTTTGGTGCCGATTTCTACAGAACGCGTCGCTCCTTTTTCTCTGGAGCGTCGAGGCTCACATTCACAGCATCTCACTGCACCAGTCTTGTGTAACCCCACACCGGGGTGTCAGTTTTAACCAGCATACATCACTGCTTCCTCTAGAGAGTCGTGTAGCAAACAATTCACAACTCTCCTCAACATGTAGGTTCTCTTTAAGAGATTCTTGTACAGAAAGTTTCAAAACGAACTGGCACTCAGTTATTAGGGCGACCGATGGAGTGGTCACTGGTGGGGCTCTTAAGTGTCAGCTTCCTCAAATGCACAGCTAGTTCCAGTCCATAAGTTTAAATTTCTTTACTCACATCCTTAGTTAGTTCCAGTACAGTTTCCTTCAGCAACACACAGGTTCCTTAAATACCAGCTTTTAAGTTCTCTTGAAGTTCCCTTTTTCTTGTAAATCCTTTAAGCATCAGAAACCATAATCCATTGAAGTAGCACACACGTAGATTCCTCCAAATCGTCGCCAGTGTAATAATGAAAGATGTCTCGTAGACAGGTCACTTAGAAACAGGTTGTAGGTTTATTGGTTAGTCACAAAGTCCATGTAATGTTCATATAAAGCCCATGTAGAACTCCTGTAAAGCCCCACCAGGAGCAGCCTCCCTGCTGCTCAGCCCATCTCTTCCAACTGCCAACTCCTCCAGTCCCACACACTCAACATTCCAAGTGACATCACTCATGGCTGAGCAGCAAGGGACAGAACAGTAATAAGGAAGATGCACCAACAACAACAATAGGTTATAACAGTCAGATATCCACTCCTGTCCCAATACCCAATGCCCTTCGTTCCCATGTGCACTGCTCTGCCTGCTTCCTACTGGACTCAAGGTCTATTGTGCTTCCCTTGTCAGCCTGCCCCCTGTGGTCAGCTTGCTGCTCATGGTCCTCCCCCTCGCCCTCTGGCCACAATGTGCATGCACATGTCCCCTCTTTTCTACCCTCTCTGGTCCAGTGTGTTATACCTGCTCAAGATCAGCTTGCCCTCTGTGATCAACATGCTACCGCTGCCCCACTCCCCTGCCCTTTGTTCACTGCCTGGGTGCCCCTGCCACTTGCTCTTCATGGGCAGTTTGCTTCCCATGCCGGCTTGCCCACTGTGGCCAGTTTGCTGCCCCTGCCCTCCCTTTGCCCTACGTTGTCCATGTCTGTGCCACTGCACTTTCCTTCCTACCCTCCACGGTCCATTGTGCTGCCACTGCCCAGGTCGCCTGCTGGTTTCCGTCTTAGCTTTCTAGAGCATTAACTATAATTTCTATGACTAAAAGGATACCTAGATTTTTTTAATTTCTGAACAAAATGCTTTCGGTTTTACAGTTCTAATGCCATCAAGATGGTTTCAGATATGCCACACTTTTGACATAAATACAAATGATAGTGCTCTAGTTGCCTATAAGAGCACTGTGAGAGCTGCAGTAGCACACTGACGTGTTAACTGATTGACTGCTGCTGGTGTTGAAAGTGCATATTCCAGTATGCATGTCAGAATGTTTTACTGACATGGATGAAAAGTATATTTGAGAAGTCTTAGAAAATATGCCCTCATTTTAGCTTGCTAGAGCACTAAATGTGATTCTGATGACAAAATGACACTTTCCATGTTAGTTATTCATTTCTAAAGGAAATTATTTAATTTTTACAACTTTGAATCAAGATGGTTTCAGGTGAGCCACTCTCCCGTCATAAATACAGAGTGTTAGCACTCTAGTTGTTCATTAGAACACCGTGGGAAGCTGAAGGTGGGAAATCAACTGACAGGGTGCGGCTTTTGTTGGAAGCACAGAATGTCACACTTAAATCTAATTTTGCTGAGGAAGACAGTGTGAATTTATAGAAAATGTGCTCCAAGGACAGAGGTGAAATAGATTAACTTTTTTGGTAACATTTTGTGAAGATTCATTTAATTTCACCAAAGTTATTAGCAAAACAAAAAACGTTCTTTCTGTGGAAACTCTGATATAATTAAAATCAGTGAAAACTAGAACTACACAGAGGTGTAAGCCAGCCACTATATATATATATATATATTCACTGAAAAAACCATAGGTTTCACACACGTTATAGTTAGGAATTAGCATTTAAAAAACCTTGCAAATTCACTGAAAAAACCATAGGTTTCACACATGTTATAGTTAGCGGAAATTTTACTGATAAAAAAACAATGAAATTCCCCCGTTATAGTTAGTGCAGGCAACTATAACTCACGCGACCGCAATCCTCTGCTGATGCTAATACTGTATTAAGACACTTATTTGCCCATGTCTTCTTCCATAAATTTTTAGCTATACATATATTACAAATATTTTTTTTTCATAAAGACACATATGTCATCAGCAGAAGATTGCGGTCGCGTGAGTTATAGTTGCCTGCACTAACTATAACGGGGGAATTTCATTGTTTTTTTATCAGTAAAATTTCCGCTAACTATAACATGTGTGAAACCTATGGTTTTTTCAGTGAATTTGCAAGGTTTTTTAAATGCTAATTCCTAACTATAACGTGTGTGAAACCTATGGTTTTTTCAGTGAATTTGTACGGTTTTTTAAATGCTAAGTTACTTTATGCCATTCGTGCGCGCCCACTTAACGCAGTTCGTTCCGTGCGCGCACGGTGCGCTTCGCGCACCGTGCGCGCACAGTGAGCAAGCGGTGCCCACGTTACGCTAGATGGCACCGTGCGCACATGGAGGACATATGATGCACTTCGTTTTGAAAGGTAATATTTTAATTTTTCAGACATGTATTATCCCATGCACAAATGGTGCCCTTCGGGCACCATTTGCACACGGGGTGGGGAGAGTGTGGATAATTTTTTTTTTTTTATCTTTTTTTACCGTACGCGTACGGTAAGCGTAATCGGCGAAATTAGCGAAAAAATAAAAATTCCGTTTTTGGCCTTGGGGGATCTTTGGGGACTCCCTCAACATGGCTAGGTGCTTTGGAGCTGTCCAAACAGACCCTTTACAAGTGTTTGTACTTTGTTTTTTAATCCACAATCTCAGTGCGAGAGAGAAAATGGCGGACGCCGCTTCCTGGTTTCGGCCGATTCGAATGTTTACTAAGATCTAAGAGCCAATCAGAATCGCGCTCGCGCACGTCACCGTACACGTACGGTAAGCGCACCGTAAGCGCACCGTAAGCTGGCTCAGATATATATATTGATTTAAAGGCTATTTTCTCAGAATCTACTGAACAGATTTACAGCAAACCTACAAAAGGCACTTCCTTGACCTGAGGACTACCTCTGCCAAATTTCAAGTAATTCTGTTCAGCCGTTCGGGCTGTAGCTGTGTCTAAAGGTCCTATGGAAAAATGCATGGGAAAAACGCGTTTTGGGACCCCCCTTTTATCTCAGCCCCCGCTTGACGAATCCCCCCGAGACTTTCAGGGTAGGAGCGGAGCGTAGCGCCCCACCTATTTTGAAAAATTCGCGAGGATTCGTCGACCGGCGCAAAAGTTATTCAAAATAGAATGTTGCGGATTTCCTATGGAAACGTGGTCCTAACTATAACTACCTACTGGCGACCGCCAGTAGGTAATATATATATATATATATATATATATATATATATATATATATACACACACACACATATTTACAAGGAAATCTTCCTCAACACCATAGTCTCACAGGCGGTGGTCAATCGTTTAGGGTGGTTCGAAGAAACGGGCACCACAGCAATGTCAGGAATCATAAAGCATATTTATTAGATAATTATTTCCTTCATAGTGCCAACAGTGAAAGTCTAGCAATGCATTTTGTCCGGAGCCTTCACCAGCCATGAGATATATATATATTATCTACTGGCGGTCGCCAGTAGATAGTTATAGTTAGGACCGTGTTTCCATAGGAATCTCAAAATTCTATTTTGAATAACTTTGGCGCCGGTTGACGAATCCTCGCGAAATTTTCAAAACTAATGGGGCGCTCCGCTCAGCTCCCACCCTGAAAGTCTCGGGGGGATTCGTTAAGCGGGGGCCGAGAAAAAAGGGGGGTCCCAAAACGCATTTTCCCATAGGACCGTTAGTCGAAGGTACAGCCCGAACGGCTGAACAGAATTACTTGAAATTTGGCAAAGAGGTAGTCCTCAGGTCAGGGATGTGCCTTTTGCATATATGGAGTCAATCTGTTCAGTAGTTCCTGAGAAAATTGCAGTTAAAGTACATAAATATCTATCACCCTAACGTGCGCGAGCGTAATTCTGATTGGTGGTTACATGTCAGTCAACGTTCGAATCGGTCGAAATCAGGAAGTGTCGGCTGCCATTTTGTTTGTTTTGAGTGCGAGAGTGAAAAAGGAAGGTGGCGAACGTGAAAAGGGGGCAGGGTAGGGAGTTCCTGACCCCCTAGCCTTTGTCAGGGGGTCCCTGAAGGACCCCGAAGGCAGAAAAAAACATTTTAAATTTTTTTTTTAAATCGCGGGGTGCGCGCACGGTGAAACCCCCCCCCCAAAAAAAATTTAATACGTAGTTTATTGTAAAATAAATATATAAAAAAAATATTAATAAATACATAACTTAGCATTTAAAAAACCGTACAAATTCACTGAAAAAACCATAGGTTTCACACACGTTATAGTTAGGAATTAGCATTTAAAAAACCTTGCAAATTCACATTAAAAAACCATAGGTTTCACACATGTTATAGTTAGGTGGACATTTCACTCGTAAAAAACCAATAGGTAATATATATATATATAGTAGTAATTTACTTTATTTGGTTATTACAACCATCAAAGTTTTCAGCAAAACATTAAAATATCAATAACAATACACAAACATAGACCTTATTATTGCCAAATGCACCATTATCAGTCGAGGCTAAAAACTGTAAGCACTCCCAGCGATAGAGGAAGATAACTCATTTCAAGTGCCACTTCCAATACAAGATGTGCAATAATAATAAAAATTAAGCAATAAAAAGATAAAGCATGGGTAAAATATATATATATATATATCCAACAAAGCCCTCCAGTAAAGGAAGAAGCCACGCGGGGAAATTTCTTCGGAGGCACTTTATTAGACATCTGTTGGGCTTGATGCATTTCGGCTGTATTAGCCTTCCGCGGATGCCGCTGTTTCCCGGAAGCTGCCACACCCGCTTTTAAAATTGTCCTGCAACCCTCCCATTGGTGGGAGGACTATCGACCCGCGATCATGTGATCGCCCATCACTTGCAGCGTGGTGATTACTGCAACTCCCAGAGTTCATCCTTCCGGGGTAGATGTTGCACGGGGAACCTTGATGGTATTCGATCCCGATGGATTAATGCTGTGCAGGGCAAAGCGCGGTGTGTCCGATTGGAATATCCCGGTTAGGTTGGTGTCCCTAAGGCTTCCTTAGGTCCCCATATGTTCCAGCCCCACAAAAAAGTGTCAGTCGAGGCGCGAGCTGTGATTTCAATGAATCTAACTCCTCGTGAAGTCCAAGCTGCGCCTGGCAGCAGCCCTTACTTTGCTTACTCAGTGAGGCGGGCCGGAGCAGTTCCAATACCTTGGACAAAAAAAGAAACTGCAAATGCAGATACCTGTATCTCTCCAGCCGACTTGTGGAACGGGGCCGCTTTACACGCCTCTGGCTGGCGTGAAAACATCCAACAAAGCCCTTCAGTAAACAGAAGGAAGAGGCCACGCGGGGAAATTTCTTCGGAAGCACTTTATTAGACATCTGTTGGGCATGATGCATTTCGGCTGTATTAGCCTTCCTCTGATGCCGCTGCTTCCCGGAAGCTGCCGCACACGCTTTTAAAATTGTCTTGCAACCCTCCCATTGGTGGGAGCACTATCGACCCCCGATCATGTGATCGCCCATCAGTTGCAGCGTGGTGACTACTACAACTCCCAGAGTTCATCCTTCCTGGGTAGATGTTGCTTGGGGAACCTTGATGGTTTTCGATCCCAATGGATTATTGCTGTGCAGGGCAAAGCGCGGTGTGTCCGATTTGAATATCCCGGTTAGGTTGGTGTCCATAAGGCAGCAATATATGGTATCTACCTTCATATAGGACATATCCAAGTTTAAAGTGCCAACTACATTATTGTATGCAAGGGCGGGTCACTGTACCTGGCTCGGGACTTTGGACTGTCCTGTTCCCTATGCGGGACCTTTGCACAGTGCACGAGGAACCTTGGCAAGAAAGAGGCAAGTACTTGCTTGAGGAGCTTTCCCTGCCTTTTTCTAGTGTTACATTCTTTAACCAATGGGATTCCTCAGCATGATTTTTAACAAAGCCCAGCGAAAACCTACAGCTTGGGACACTCAGCAAACACCCGGCATTGAGAAAGGCATCTGCTGAAACACATCTGCCAGGGGCTGAAGCTGTGGACAACGCGTTGATTTTATGGTGCATCCTGGTGGCCTTAAACCTGTGTTGGGCAAACCCAAGCATGTGTCAGACCCGTTTTTAATAAAACAGGATTGGAGGTGTATATATATATATATATATATATATATATATATATATATATATATATATATATATATATATATATATATATATATATATATATATATATATATATATATATATATATCTGAGAGCACTCTTCTATCTCGTAGTTCCCACAAGCAGAGTAGAAAGAGCACGGACCACAGGATTCTTATTCAATACCCGTTTGATTTATTCACAGAATTTCACAGACAAACGGCAGCCATAACGCGTTTCCTCCCTCCTTGGGGACTTGATCACATGACGCAGTTCTACCAATGGCATTTCATTTTAAAGGATTACACTTTTTTCATTTTGTGTTGTTCATTGTGATTGGGCAAAATTCACCACATGATTTTCGTGCAAAAAGTGCTATGTGTTAAATCACATTTAAAAATACTGTTTGGCATCCATACATTTCAGTCATGGTTCTTCTTTGTACCGGGATAATTCTCACAGCAGAAATAGGTATAAGAACTGCTTATTAATTTGATACATCCAAAGTTGGGATTTGTTTTTTGCTTGACACAATGATTGACCAAACTATTCCTTTATACTCAATGTATGTTGATAAATGGCAATTCTTCCTGTGCATAAATATATATATAAATATGTATAAACACATATATACGTCTATAGATATATAAATATATAAATAAAACATCTATATATAACAAATATTAGGTGAATAAATATTTATAAAGTCACCATAAATATTTAAATTAATACTTAGATAAATAACATCATGCAGTATAAAAATGATTTCTTTAAAATCTATCTTCACCTCATCATTTATGATTGCAACAAGTCCCAGGCCATATCACTGAATTGAGATTATTGGGATAAATCCCCATTAAATCTGTCCACAATTTATTCTTCGATGCCTCGCCTTTTTGTTTGGACCCTTCTATAGTCATTAAATTGCCTTTATTTGTCTATTCAGTTTATAATCAATTATTATTTTTTGTGCGTAATTTTATATTTAATTCGGTCAATTTGTTATCTATATTATAACTGATTATGACCGATGTTATTTTATCCCCATTAATTATAATAGTATTTGTGCAAAACAGTATTTGTGCCAAGACACATAAACATGAAAAGGGAAAAAAGGGGGAAAGGGAAGTGGGGAGGGGAGTTTTTTTTAAAAGATTGTGCAAATTGTGCCAAATTAAAAAATGTGGTAGTTAAAAAGATTTGAGGGAGAAATTTTCTATTATATGCTGTATAAATACTTGCAGGCGGACTTCTATTCTTTTTAAGCTTTCATGCACTAATGTGCGATCTAAGTTAGTAATATCATTTTCTTTTTCTTGAAAGTTTTTTATCTCTTACATTTACTGGTGTACAAAACTTGACTGGCCAATTTTGAATTAGGACATTCACCATGGCTTTCACAAACTTGCATGTAGCTCCTCTGAACTATTCAGTCCATTGGGGTGTTTACTATCTAGATTCAGGATATAGTGCATCTCCAATAGTATAAGGGATTTTTCCCCATCACCTCCTCTTTTGTTCCTCGGAGCAGAATCGATGAGGAAGTATTTAAGATCTTTGGAATTGCCTTCATGTTTATCCTGGAAGTGGCGTGCTACTGGATACGCCTGATCATGGTTTTTGATGGCTCGTATGTGTTGGAGCACCCATTTATGCCCCGGTAGGATGGTACTTCCAATGTATCTTAATTTGCACGGGCACTCCAACACATACACCACATGATCTATTTTACAATTTAGGGCCTTAGTGATTTCTTTATTGGGGCCACCAAAAGGAGTAGAGTAGTTGGTAGTGGAAACCCCATGTTGTCAGGCTTTACAGACCTTGCATCTATGAAATCCTTGTCTTTGTGCGAACCAAGATCCCTTGGCTGGCTTGCCACATGGGTCATTATCATCTAGCAAATCTCTCATAGATGCTCCACTCCTATATGTTATAGTTGGCTTTTTGGGGACCGATTTCCCTATAATGGGGTCCTGTTTTATGAGATACCAATTTTTGTTGATAATTTTCTTACTGCTAGTTGCTGTCGATTATATTCTAGAATAAATCTAAAATCACTTGACGTTTCATTAGGGGTAGTTTGCTTTGATTTTATTTTCAATGTCTTTTCCCTATCAGTTAGATTGCATTTTGTAAGAGCCTTTTCTAGACATTTGTTGCTGTATCCTCGGGCTCTAAATCTACTGATACATTCCTGTTGTGCTGACTCTAAGGCTTCACTGTTACTGCATATGCGTTTTATGCGCCGTAGTTCGCCATAAGGAATGCTTTGTATTAAATGATTGGGATGTGCACTGCTGGCATGCAAGATTGCATTTCCCGCCGTAGGCTTTCTATGCAATCTGGTTTCAACAATTCCAAGTTCTATGTATACCTCAACGTCCAAGAATACTACATCGGTTTTACTCATATTGGCTGTGAAGTACAGATTTAAATCATTTTTGTTCAGGGAATCAATAAATTATTTTGCTTCCTTTTCTGTACCATGCCACACCAGAAACAGGTCATCTATGAACCTCCACCAACATTTTACATGATTTGTTAGTGTTTCCGTGTATTTGGTCATGAGGACCTGCTCCTCCCACCAGCCCATGTATAAACACGCGTAGCTGTGGGAGAAGCTGGCCCCCATTGCCACACCACGCAATTGTTGATACATTACATTTTGGAACATGAAGATGTTATTCATTAAACACAATTCAACCATGTTGACAATCATTTTGTTATGTTCTGCATATGGGGTTCCTTTCTTTGCCAAGTAGTATTTCAAGGCTCGTAGTCCATCATTGTGCTTGATGGATGTGTAAAGTGAGGTTACATCTAAAGTGATTAAACAATAATCATCATGCCATTGGAAGTTTTTAATGTTTTTCAAGAAGTCTCCTGTGTCTTTAATGTAGGAGGCTAAGTTTTGAACATGTTCTTGTAGAAAGAAGTCCACATACTTGGAAGTGTTTTCAAATATACTGTTTTTGGCTGATATAATTGGCCTTCCTGGTGGATTTGTTTTGTCCTTATGTACTTTTGGTATAAAGTACAATATTGGGATTGTTGGATTTGCTGTCCACAAATATTTATGTTCCTCAGTTGTTAGTAGGCCCTTTTCTCGCCAAGCCATTAGTTTCACTCGAAATGAGGATTGTATTGCATTCCAGGTTATTTTATTGCTATTTCCATAGCAGGATTTGTCGTCTAAATGGCTCATTGCTTCCTTAATGTAGTTCTCTCTTTTCCACAATACCACGTTCCCGCCTTTATCGGCATTTCTTACCACTATTTCTTTGTTGTTTTTGATTTTGGTCATTAATTGATGGTATTGGAGTTCTATTATATTTTTCTTGTCAATTTTTACCCCTTTATGTGTCATTTTGTTCAAGTTTATTAGATCAGTGATGACTTGATCTTGGAACATATCGATCGTGTCCTTTGTCATCAGTGGATAGAATGAAGATGATGGTTTAAAGGGAGTCTTACATATTGTGCCTGATGTAGTTGTATTGCCTTCTGTGCATTCATCCACAGTTCCACTTGCCTGATTGCCTTCTTGTACTAGGTCATAGAGGGACCTAGCCTGTAGCAGGAGTAAAGACCGAAGTACCAGACACCCAGTCTGAAGTAGCCAAATACTGGTGATGTGTTAATAATAAATCAATCAACTAATCAGTAGATTAGTAGAGTGCTTCTTGTCACCCATGAGGGTATCCAGGCACTGGCAGGGTCCAGTTGATTAGCAAAATAGACAGGTCTTCAAGGACTTTCGAAACTCTGGAAGAGATGGGGAGTTCCGCAGATGTAAGGGTAGCTTTGTCCATGTCTTCGCTTCTAGGTAGAAGGAGCCGTATCTACTACATCGGATGTGGGGGTTGGTGGTTAGAGTAAGGAGAGAAAAGCAGGGTGGCTGGTGGGCGGATAAAAGTTCAGGCAGTGGTCCAAGTAGGTGGGTCCGCAGTTGTGCCTTGTATGCATGGGTCAGGTGCTTGAAATGGCATCTTTACTGTACAGGGAGCCAGTGGAGTTCCCTGGGGCAGGGGGTGATGTGGGTTCATCTAGGGAGATCCAGGATGAGTTTGGCTCTGGCGTACTGCATGGTCTGTAGCCATTGTCTGAGGTAAGCTGCAAACCCTGCGTAGAAAGTGTTGCCATAGTCCAGTTGGCTGGAGATGAGGGCCTAAGTGATAGTGAACCCAGAGCTTTGGTGTAGTCATTTAAATATCTTACAAAGCATACGCAGTATGAAGAAGCAGGAGGAGGAGACGGGGTTGACCTGAGTCATCATGGTTAACTTGTAGTTCAGAATGATGCCTGGATTCCTAGGTTGGTCAGTGGGGGAGTAGGTCTGAGTTCTGAGGACCACCAGGATGCAAACCCATGGGGAGCTTTTGTTTCCGAAAATCAGTACCTCTGTCTTGTCCATGTTGAGCTTCAATCAGTTGTCCTACATCCAGTTGGCAACGTCTGTTATGCAGCTGTGGAAGTTGGTCTTGGTGTTGGTTGTGCCTTCAGAGAGGGAGGAAATGAGTTGTGTGTCGTTGGCATAGAATATGATGCTGAGTACATGGGTTTTGGTGATGATGGCAAGAGGTGTCATACGAGTGTAGAAGAGGATGGAGCTAAGTGACAATCCTTGGGGTACTCCACAGATGATTTCCTTGAGTATGGAGGTGAAGGAGGGAAGGCAGACTTTTTGCGTTCTTCCAGTGAGGAAAGAGGCAATCAATTTAAGAACGGCTCCTTGGATGCCTATGTTGTACATCCTTGTGATGAGTGTGCGGTGGGAGACTGTATCGATGACCGCAGAGAGGTCTAGGAAGGTTCAGAGCCGCAGTCTCTCCTGGGTCAAGAAGGCTCAGATGACATCAACCGCAATCAAGGCTGTCTCGGTGCTGTGGTTGCTGCGGAATCCGGATTCGGAGGAGAAGAGTAGGAGGTTTTTTCCAGATGTGAGGAGAGTTGTTGTTTGATTACTTTTTCTAATACTTTGGCTGGGAGCAGGGAGATTGGTCGGTAGTTGTTGAGTTTGCTGGGGTCTGTCAATGGTTTCTTTAGTAGGGCGTTGACATCTGTGTGTGTCCAGTCCTCAGGGACGGTGGCCGTGACAATTGAGGGGTTGAACAAGGAGGTGAGTATGTAGCTGAATCTAGCTTCACCTAGGTTGAAGATGTGGTCCCGGCATGGGCAGTTTGGGTCCCTGAGTGGACCAAATTAATGATGAAGGCGGTGTCCTATGGGGCGAGGTGTCTCCATTCGGTTAGTCAGATGTCTGTGGTAGTAGCGGGGTTATTGTGTTGCTTGAAGTAGTCGGTGGCCTTGGGCTGGGGTTTGAAGTTTCTGCAGATGTTGGCCAACTTGTCGTGGAAGATGTTTGAAACATTGATGCAGAACTCCTGTGAGGGGGTAATGTTTGTTGCAGGTGAGGGGTTGGAGAATTCTTTGATGATGTTCAAGGGTCATTTGCTATTACTGGAGCTTGATTTAATGCGTGAGGCTAAGGCCTTTTTCTTTGGTACTCTCAACTGTCTGTGCTAGAGGTTGAGGGCTGTCTTGAAAGAGGTCTTGTAGGTTGTGTCCTTGCTGGTGCGCCATTTCCTTTCCAGTTGTCTCCAGTGTCGTTTAGCCATTCTGTGGTCTTCAGTGTACCAGCTAGCCTGCTTGGTGGGCCTTCTGTGGGTGTTGTTGGTGATGAGTGTGACTATCAGCGCAGTTGGTGATCCAATTGCTGAAGTTTCTGACGTGCTGGTGGAGGTTAGTGGAGGATATGGGGTGGGTGGTGTTGAGGGTGTTGATCAATGTGTCCTTTGAGACTTTGCTCTAGATGCAGTGGAGATCACTGGGCAGACTGGAGGCGGAGGCCCATTAGCTGGCACATGGCAGGCAAGGTGTCCAGGTGTCTACTAGTGCGGTCATGCTGAGGCCTGCATTAGGTAGATCCTGGAGTGGGCTGGGTTTCTGTTGGTGGGAAGAACAGTAAGCAGGAAAACCTGGGCAGCGGTGGTGTGTCTGGTTTAGGCTGGAACAAGCAGGAATTGGAAGCCACAGGCAAGTGGCAGGCTAGAAGTCAAGGTGCCTACTAGTGCAGTCGCGCTGAGGCCGGTATTAAGTAGGTCCTACGCTGGGTGGGGCTTCTGCCAGGTGCCTACTTATAGTGGTGTCTAAAAACGTCTGTCCTGGATTGGTATTTATTAGAGTTAAAGTATAGCAGGAACATAGAGCCACGACACACAGTATTTAAATGATATCCAAATTTAAAGTTCTTTAATTTGATAAAACTTTAACTGAGTTTATTTTGTTCTACTGTTGTGTTACCCTATACAGGGCTAAGAAACATGGGTGTTTGTGCACTCTAAAAAGAAGTTATAACATAACATGTTCTTTAGCTGTAAATAAATGTAACCATAATGAGAGGAGGTCACAAGCAAGTTTCTAATATCTGCAAAACTGAAACTGCACTAGACTTCTCAGTCCTACATTTGGGCCCCTAGGCTTCCACGGACACCTTAGCTCTCTCTGAAACCGATAATACTTTATCAGATCTCCTATTAACTGTTGCGGTCAAACTCATTCTTATTAAATGGAAATCATACATTCACATACCCTTCTGCCCCTCATTTAAATATGAACCAGCTGTGGCTCCCTCTCTTACTAAGAATGAATCTGTTTTCTTACTTAAATTATCTACTGTAAAATGCCTTATGAGATGTAATCGGGTTTTCTGCACCCTTGACCTTTGACGGAAGTAGCTCTCTGTCCCCTTTGGTATAGTCTTGACTCTGTTATTTTCTTTTAAATTCTCAGTTAAATATACTGAAATAACATAACAGCATATTGCGTCTTCTGCGTGCAGAATCCATTAACGTGAGCTAGGCTCTAATTTTGTTAGAATCATATGTTTTATTTTCACATGAAAATATTCTTAGCACTTTGATCTTAAAAATAATATTGATTACATTTTTTTCTGTGTAGGGTCTTTTAGTCACGGGACCCAATACTCTGACCACCGAACCAACACAGACAGCATTCAATAAATTAAGCTGTCACCAAGTGCTCCTGCTGTACAAGCCCAAGCCTTGAGAAAACACAGGGCTCACCTGGTGCTGAAAGATTAAATAAATGTTGGCTGAAGTTGAAATAGAAGAAAAAGTGTCATCGATTGTATGGTTGGGATCAAAGTGTTAAGAAGATTTTAATGTGAAAACAAAACATAACTTTCCTATGAAATCGAAACCTTGTTCCCATTAATGAATTCTGCAATCTTTATGTAGCCTTCGGTTTAAATTCTGGGAGTCTGGGCTCTCTGTGATTCTCTAGTACTTGCCACAATGTAGGTGGAAGTGTGGAAAGGATACTCCTGCTAAGGAGGCCTCTGAATCATCATCATTATTATAATGGGAGTGTAGGCCAGTTCAGAAAGCTACAGATGCTGTCTCATTACTTGGTCAGCAGCTCTGTCGCCTTCTATGAATGCGGCCAGTTTACCCCTCGAAAAGTAAAGTACTTTATAACATGTACAATGCATTTGTAAGGCTGAATTCACCATGAGTATTACAATTCAAAATACATTTCACATTCACATCTGCCTTGATTTGATTTTGTTACAATGAATGCACATTAAGAAAATAATTATTTGACTATATTGTAGAAAAGCATTTCCTCTCTGTGTTCAGAAGCTTTGCTGCTTCCCATAATCAGCTGTGATTGTCTGATTAACAAGACACTCTAGAAAAACATTCACTAGACATGCAATCTATCCTGCATAGTGAAGTACTAAACAATACTAGAAAAATAGACGTAAGGTACAATTTGAAGTGTCACAAACAGAAATGTTCATTAGAACGTAGTGGAAATCCAGTGAAGTTTATAGTTGTGTCACTGGTTTTGAAGTTTTCTAGGCATCGGCGAGTCATACACATTGGACGGTGGGGCTATTATCTTGTCTAGACATTAGTATATTTTTAGAGCTGATGTGTGCTTGTATTAGATGTAAAAACACAGTGAACTAGGTTTATTTGTATTTTCTGAATGAGAACATAAGATGTTTTGTCTACACGACTCCCGTACGTGTCAGGGAGGCCCCAGACTCCTGCAATATTCACCCATTGTTGTGAGGCCTAACCCCTACTCCTGTGTGGCTCTGGGGCCCTCTCATCTTTGAGTCAAGATCCTAATTGAGTGTCACTGTTCGAACATCAATCATTTTGACGCTGATGAGATGGAAGCAGGAAGGACAGAAATAACTGGGAAGATGAATGATGAGGACTCATTATTGTTCGAGGTAACATTATAACATGAGTGCATTACTAAGTGTAGGATAGGGAAAGTTGGTGTTTTACTCAGTAGAATCATATACTAGAAAACCTTTGCTATTTTAAAGAGTAAAATATGCATCCAGCTGTATGGCAGCAACCAGTTGGAGGATTCCCCTCTGTCCTCTGAGGTGTGAAAGAAATTAGCCTGAGCTCCTGATTTAAACTAATTACGGAGATCCTGTGGGTTAATTTCTCAAACAGGTGAAAATAAAAGTGTATGGTTTAAGGTTTAGTGTGCAAGAAGGAAAAGTTACTTACCTTCGGTAACGGTGTATCTGGTACAGACATAGTCTAGCCGCAGATTCCTTAACTTAGAATTTCCCCCAGATGCCAGTCTGGATCCGCAGATCATTCAGCTCCACCCTGATGTCGTCCACGGATATGACATCAGTGGAGCCATATAAGTCCCTTCTGGTGTGCTGACGTCAGTTTTCTACTGTGAAACATTTCCGTGCCAGAACGCGAAGCCACCACTAAAACTGGATGTGGGAACAGTGTGCCAAAAAAGATGAAAAAATCTTTGAAGCAATAAGGATAAGAAACAACTATTGATGTGAAACATCAGAAATGGATTTTAGAAGAAAACACACAAGAAATAATATTGAAACAAGGGTGAGAGAAAGGTTCTCTTCCTAGAAAAGAACCCCGCATAAGGGTAGAACCATACCCTCTTATGGATTAAACAGTAATGGATATGAATGTTATAGTAAAGCTCAACTATCCTGCAACAACAGTGACTGTTAGACAATGCGCACTAAATATGATCTATGAACAGTATCAGAGTCAAAGAGAGGGAAGAAGAAGAATGAAAACCCCCCACACTGGTGAATAACCATGGTGCAAGAGTGTGCATGCAGATTTGCACCCACCTTCAGGGAAGTTTGGTGAAGTCAATAGATAACACAGAACAAAGCTTCTGACTTGGTCAAGGATTTTGTGACTACCAAACACTGTCAGAGACCACTGGCATAAAGGCCAGTGTTGAAAGAACCCAACCTGAAAAGGCCCTCAAAGAGCGGGGAGGATGGGTAGGCGTTAAGGAATCTGTGGCTAGACTATGTCTCTACCAGATACACTGTTACTGAAGGTAAGTAACTTTTCCCTCTGATAGAGACATCTAGCCACAGATTCCACAACTTAGAATTAGATACCATAGCTATACCCCACTGGAGGAGGGTCTTCGACTGAGTCCCACCAAGTTCTACAAGAGAACTAGTCTGTCAACAATTTTTGACCAAAACAGGTGGGAGCTGAAAGTGTAAGCTTGGCTAGTACGAGAAACAATGATCTCTGTATGAAGAATCATAAATAAATAGAACTCTCTGACAGAGGACAGGATTGAACCCTTCACCCTTAAGAAAGGGACGAAGGAAAATCAGATAATTAAAAAAGGGCCATTGCACAATGGAAACATAATCCATAAAGTTTCTGGAAATAGGGACAATAGGGAAAACAGTGGACTGGATCCTAGGAATATGCAAAAAGCATTTCCCGATGGAAATGAGAACATCATTATAGATTCAGTGCAGACAAAATGGGCATGCACAACAGTGGATGCCATAGGAGAGACATATGTAGATACAGATGTACATACCTTCATGTATACATATACAAAACCATATATACATAGCGACATACACATATAATATATATACACATATGCAGACTGTGTTGACTCTCGGTTCAACACCACACACAGGAGTACTCCAGATGTAGCATCAACAGCACACATGCTTCGATCTAAATATACAGAAACGTACCACTAGATAGTCATACTAAACAAACCATTCACAGAATCATTCTGGCCAAAGAATACCGGCAGAAACCAGACATAAAAACAGAGCTTGCTTTCTTTATGAAAGAGAAAAAAAGAGAGGAAACAGAACTTGGGGCTAAAGAAACTCAAGATACTAGAACAAGTAAGACATAATGAGCCCCTATTTTTTTTTTTTTACAGAGAGAGAGAGAGAGAGAGAGAGAAAGAAAGAAAGAAAGAAAGAAAGAAAGAAAGAAAGAACGAACGAACAAGGGACGCATGAAGTGTAGTCCCAATACAAGTACAGCTGTGCTTACAACAGGTACCAACGGCACCTGTGAGAGGACAAAATGATACACAGTAGCACATATATATTTTAAAAGATATATATATGGAGATATACATATACATTGACAATCATCGTCTCTGAGGAGAGACTGCTAAAGACAATGTCTGGCCAGAAGCCATCGGCAGAGGGAACAGAGCCCCTGCCTGGGGAGTGCCTGAAAAGATGCGGAGCACAAGACATTGCGTACTACCGCTTCTGGCCTAGGCCTTAGTGCCAAAAAGGGAACTTAGGCATGAGTCTGTACTAACAAAGGAAGGTGAAAGGCATTAGCATGTCCTCACCCCAGAGATCGTAGAATAGACAAGACTACAAAAAAACCAAGCACAGCCAAAAGTTCTGGGTGCATGTTGGACCAGCAGGAACCCTTTGTCTGCCAATGCACCATGCCAGAACTGAAACAGGAACGGATATTGTTTGTGAAGTGGAAGAAAATAAACATGCTCCCAAGAGGCACTGGCTTTACGGCCAAGGGAGAAATCACAGCTAAAAAGCTTGAATGGTATTCATATGGTAACACGCCTCAAGGGAGCCAGCCGCTGCGGGATTGGAACAATGCTCTGGAGGAGTTTAAGTCATCAGAGGCAGGAACCATTACTACTGAGCTATTGTACCTTGTAAACAAAACACATTTCATAAACACAAAAATGTAAACTCTAAATAGAGCAACGTAACACCTTGCGGACTTGTCCATTTGAGAAGTAACACAAACAACATTTTGAGCGTCAAAGAAGAGAAAGCATATCGCTAGAAGCCTGCATTGTGAAATACAATGGAACCTTCTAGAGGGTATTGCAGGAAGACAATAATCCGAGGAGGACAGAGTTGGATCCTCAGCAAGGAAATATACCACTCAGTAAGAATCCTTGATGTGGCATTCTAGAAGAGCTATACAATAACCAACGAATACCCCACATAGGGTAGTTCACATCCCCATAAGAAGGAGGGAGGAGGATCATCTCCTGACACAAAGGCAAAACAACCGTCCAACTGTACAAGCCAGCTGGGAATTAAAAGTGTCAAACCCAGAGACTGAAGACGAGTAGTGCGAACACTGCGACTACCTATTAATGTAATAAAGTTCGCAACAAAAGGACACTGCAAAAAGAATTAACAAGAGTAATATCCAATTACAGGTTGCCAGCCATGAGGCGCTAGACTGCAGAATCAGCATGGCTATCAAAAAGGTTGATCCCGTCAAAAGATAAGTCTGTAAGGGTCTCCTGAACATTGTCAGGGAAACGGCCATCTCGCAACCAAGCATGTCGTCTCAGAGCTACTGATCTGGCCAGAGATCTACCCACGGAATCTGTTGTGTCCATGGCCACCTAACAGAAAATTTGGCCAGTTCACAACCATCCTCAAGTAGCTGAGCGAGGTCAGCTCTAGGAGCTTCAGGAAGTTAAGGACTGAGCCAGTCAACAGTATCCCAGAGGGCAAAAGAAGCTTGTTTGAGCATGCAGGCGGTGTTTAAAGATCTGAGGGCCGAGCTAGTGGACGCAAACAAATTTCGGCCACAGTTCTCCAACCACCGGGATTGCCTAGTCGGTTGAAGCAATAAAGAAGTATTCAAACGCAGCAAAGCAGAAGCTGCTTGTATAACCAGCCCTTGAGCCCTAGGGTGTAGGGACAGACAGACAGGATCTTTTGGTGCAGGTCAATGACAGTGTGCAATGGCAAGATCCACAGAGTTTCCTGATGAGGGCCTTTCCCAAGTCCCCTATAATGACTCTCTGAAGGGTAGTAAAGGCTCAACATTATTGCTGCCTTGATGGAGCAGGTCCAACAAGGGATCAGAAGGCAGAGACACAACAGGAGTCTGGAATTTTGAAATGTCAGCAGCCTTGCTATTGACCCTAGCAAAAACCGCACTAGCCTCTGTCGCCATTCTGGGGGGTGACAGTAAATCATAGGTAGGGGCCGGTTGTAGACAAACGTGCCCTCCAAAGCCCAAAGAACTTCCTGCCCGAGGCTGGCCAAGAGCATCTAAATGCTCAACTCCACCAGTATTTGCGGAATCCTCTTGCAACCCTGGGGAATCGGAAACAGCATTGGCCTCATCCTCTGTTTGTAGAGGAAAAGGTGTCTCTGGCGACAAATGACGTCGAGACAGTGCCGTATCGACGTCCACCACCAAGGGTGTCTCCGCCTAACGTTGTTGGGACGGCATTGTATCCGGTGCCGCATCGACGTCCACCACCAAGGGAGTCTCCGCCGAACAGTGTCGGGACGGTGTCGTATTGACATCTACTGCCACGGATGATAGCGGCGTCGAACGACTTTGAGGCGGAGACTAGTCCTGAGCTACAGACGCCACTGACATCATAACAGGAAGCCCCATTGGACTGTTTCCTGATGTCGGAACCGGGCTGCGTCCTGACTGCTCAGCTGCAGATACTGAGCCAGGGTACTCGATCAACACCAAGGGCGAACCCGCCGGCGAGCTCCCGATCAGAGTCCCTTCCACCTCTGTGGGGCCCGAAGGCACGCCAGGGAGAGGGGTTGACCCAAAGATGGCTTGTAAAGCCTGGGAGTTAGCCTCCATTTTGGCTCTAGTCACTCCTTCACCAGGAAACGGTGGGTGGTGGGGGTCGATTTCTGTGGAGTCGTCTCCAGTAAAGACCAGGAGGAACTGGCACCAGCGTCACAGCTACGCGAAGACGACTGCTGCCGCAACTTCGAAAAACGGCGCCCACGGGAACGGCATCGCGATCTGTCCCGAGCAGGAGCCCCAGCACGGGAAGGGGATCAATGCAACTTGGACTCCAAACGGGAAATCCGGGCTGACAGCAACCTTATCTAGCGTTCCCGCATGGACTTGGGCTTTAGCCTCTTACAGGCGTCGCACTCCTCGGAGTCGTGGTGCTCTCCCAAGCACCACATGCAAATGGCATGCAGATCTGTTGCCGACATCTGTCGCATACAGGTGTCGCACGCTTTGAAGCCCGAAGGCATTGGCACACTGTTCCGGATACAAAAGGTGACGAAAAAAGGCAAAAAGCAAAAAGAGGAATGAGGAACCACTTCTTCTGTATCCGCGATGTAGCCTGAAAAGAAGAAAACTGACGTCAGCGCGCCGGGAGGGACTTGTATGGCTCACTAACATCATATCAGTGGACGACGTTAGGGCGTAGCCATGCGACCCCATCCCCCGGCACACAGAGGTACTGTTGAAAGATCTCCGGATCCAGACTGGCCCCTGGGGGAAATTCTAAGCTATGGAATCTGCGGCTAGATGTCTCTATCAGATATAAAGTTTCTCAAAGGAAATTTCTTTTTGCAACATATACACAAGAAGTGTTCTCTGTCAGGTCCACACAACAGTTCATTTATACCTTGTTCATGACGAAACAAATAACTAAGGGTGTCCACAAATTATCGGTAGATATGCACTGTCAAAGATAAATAATTCACATACTGAATAAAATCAAGCAACGTAGTGAATTGTGAAAATTGGAAAGAATTCCAGTATACTGACACTATGACAAGACATTTGGAAGCTAATTTAGAAACCCCAAAACAGCAGTCATGCTTGCACTCATATTCTACAAGACCCGTGGCAAGGGCCACTTGGAAGCTACTTGGATAAATAATCTTGTGTTAGCTAAATCTACATTGAAGACAATAGGGATCTGTAAAATCTTCTTCTCCCTAATATCTTTCTGTCAGCCACCATGGATTAAAAACACGTGCTTGTGCAATGATGGACCATCCTATCTTGCACTTCTCTGATGCAAATTTCAGTTGGACAGTTACAAATAAGGACTAATGATCAGTTGCACAAGTTTTTTGAACTTCGAACTATAAATCTCCAGTGGAAAGCTCAAAGGTATGTCTAATAGTTATATTACACAATTTACATGCTTAAGCACCAATAACCAGTTACAAGAAGCAAATGAAATTCACAGAAATTCTGCTTATGTACTCAGTCCATGCCCAACACAGATATGCCTGCAAATGTATCCAGTAGAAAGCATTTGCAACTGGTGAACAGAAATTTCCAGCAGGGTTTCTATCGGGGAAACCCTTTAATCGAATACTTAGACCATTAGTGCAAATATTTTGCCATCAGAGATATAATCACTGCTCTATTGAAAAAAAGGTAACAGACTGTATGGAAATTGCAGGAAATTTAGGACTGACCCAGGGGCAAAGTACAGGCTCCTGTGGCACTTGGTGGGAGTTAGGGGGCAAGGCTTTAGTAGCCCCCATTCAGCCCAAAGACAATGGATATCTGCGAGATATGGGAGACTCAGGAGCCCCGCATCACATTCTGCAGGGAGCGCCAAAATGTTGCGTTAAACCATTGAACTGGCCAGTGTCTTTGAACATCTGTAGCCCTGGGTCAGTGTAATTCAAGATGTGAGATCAGTGTCTCTCACTGGCAGTTACAGCTAGGGCAGAATCCGTTATAAGTCAAACTTGGGGTCTCTGAAGTCCTACAGTATAACCCTTCCCTTTCCCTGGCAGCCTGTAAGAGGCACAAAATTGCAGAAAATAAATCCCCTCCCCCATTTCTGCACAAGACCCCCTAAACACAGCTTACACTAAAACTAACATTGTTTGCATAGTGCTTTCTGCCCCAACCTGTTAATGTGCATTTGACGTTGAGCAGCGGACCACTTTCCTTGAACTTGCAGGTCCTGTAAGTGTCCTCCCCAGCATTCCATAGAAGGATCTGTTGTTACTATGTAATCTGAAATAACTGGGAGAAAGGATAGGCCCTGGGATAGATGTGATTTTTGTGCCCACAACTGGAAAGCCTCTTTCATACGTGGTGTGATATTTACCATGTTGTCGAAAGATCCTGTGGTTTGAAACCATTGGCATTGTAGTTCCTCTTGGAGAGGCCTCATATGCAAGCGAGTGGCAGTAAATCGATTGCCGAAGAGAGCATTCCCAGCAGAGACTTGAACACTCTCACAGAAACGTACTTTTTTCTGGAAATCCTGTCGTTATATCACACCTATGTGGAGAAAATATGGTTCTGGCAGTAATACCTAATGCCAGAGCTGCTCTGCTTCAAGGTATCCGTCATGCAGCAACAAGGTTTGAGGCTAGTGCCAGAAATGTCGCCAAGTAACACCAGTACTGATCAACTTATAAGTATCGTGTGTCTCCCCAACTGTTCCGCAAAGTTCGAAATGTCAGGAGTTATTGAAATGAGGTCCCCGGTTTCAAGCGACAAAAAAACGCTCTGGTCTTCTGTGAAAACAAGGGACAACAGGGGGCTATTGGAATGTAAAGTCCTCCCCAAAGTACATATGCAAAATACCCCGAGAGGTCGTCGGATGTCCCCATCTTACCTCCTCGCTTCTAAAGTGAATAATTCAATTGGTGGTAATGCTGGCTGATCTCTCTGCCACGTACACGCCGCTAGGACGGCAGACAAGAAAAATGCTGCTCGTTCCTTCGTGCCCGTCGGCTTGCGATCACGTAATGCTGATCGACATAGAAAAATATAAAGGCGAACGAACTCTCAAGGGAGATTAGCCATAGAAGAAACTCTTTGATTTTCAAAGAGAGGTGCAACACAGTGTAGTGCTAGTTCATATTTTCAGAAAACAGGCACTGGGAAATTATGCACAACTGACAGTGATGATAACATTAAATGGGAGAAAGTGTGAAAAGAGTTAAGGAGAGGCACTAGATAGTTTTATCCGCTATCACCCCTTCTGTTTTCTCTCTTAATTTAGCCCATAGCCATTAAAATATGAACACCCATGAAATAAATGGGATCTTTTACAGAGTAAAGAACACCTTTGTAATTTTCTCAGACATGTATGAGTTCGAATGCGCTATTCTCGATTTTTTATAAACTACTACAGAATAGTAAAGGGATACAAAGTTGCTGTACCATACGCAATGGCAGAAGGGTCTGGATGAGGAATAAAGACAGAAGAAATGAAAACATCTACAGGGGAACATATTTTAAAGCAATAGAAAACATGAAAACACAATATAAGCTTCTGTCCTACTAATATCTAACCCCACCTCCAAAAAACAAATATATCTAGAAGCTTAGGGTAAATGGTGGTGCAGGGTTAAAAAAGAGAACCACGTCCATAGCTGGTAGGTTTCCAGTAAAATTTGTTATTTTTGGAAATCGGTGCTGAGGCACATTAAGAAAACATTAGGCTACCGCATTGACACTGACTCAGCGTTGATAAAGATGGGATCAGAGATGCAAAGAGTAAATGTATGCCGGAAGGCGTCAGAATGCAGCTAGCACATATACATGTAGCAGCAAATATGTTACCATTGATACAGAAAAGGACAGTGTTTGCACCATGAAAGGCTTTGTGCAAATTCAGAAACTCAGCATACACCCAAGTGGATGGATCTTTGACTCGAAGAGAGGCTTAACGTCAACAGTTCAACAACATATCAACATCAGTGAAGCACAATTTACCCTACAAGAAAGACAGAGAGCAGTATATTTGCAAACCATAAAGGTGTATTAGTAGATTAGCAAATAATAAAATGAACTCAATCAAATGTATCTTAAATCAATGATCATCTAGTTACAGTATATGCCAAAATAATCCCAATGAGTCAGAATAACAAATACAAAGGCAAGTTATTTAAAATGATTGTAGGCAAATCTTAATGCATGCTCCCCTGAAGTGAAACACCTTATACTAAGCTATGGTTTCAGTGTAGTCAGGGAAGTTTAAGCAGCAAGTCTCAGCAAAAGAAGCCTCTAAGGCTGAACTAAACAAAGGCTCCAATCTAGCACAAATGTGTTTGCTCGACAGATTAACGTCATGAGCAGGACTAGATGAAGCCCAGGGTCTCTAGAGTGGCAGACTGGCATCCGCCTCCAATGGTGGACTGGATCAAGTCTAACAACCTAGTACAGAAATGCACTATTAAATTCATGAAATTCAACAAGATAGGCACTCCTTACGGTTCCTACAGAGAAGGAACCAATCAAAGCGAAACGTTCAGAAAACGCTCTGTGCCGGCCCTCCTCTCATGAATCACACAATAAAAGATTCCAGCGCTGGTGCCTTCAAAGATTTTGCACAAGGAAGAATTCATCTCCATCAGTCCCTTCACACACAGTCGTCAAGATGTATTGTCCAGCTTGTTTAAAGATACGTTCAATGACCTTCACACAGATTTTAACATTAACAGTACAGGTTTAATGAGAACACTTTTGAAACTTGGTTCCTAAAATGGGAGAAATATTATCCACAGCAATCAGAAGCGAAACATTTCATTTACCATGGGCATGAAATCGAGGCCTACAGTGGCCATGGCTAACTTAACGCGAACGCACTCTAACTATGATTAATTATTAATGTAAACTTATGAATTATGGTAAACCTAAATATCAAATTGCGCTAGAAATATGTAAGCAATGATTATATGTGATGTGGATTAACATGTTACCACACGGAAATGAAAACAGTGGCAATATGTCACCACTATCATGGATATAGAAAATTGCAGAAAGCACAGAAATTCTTCAATGGTTTTATACATTTTGGAGCACAATGGCACCAGAAAAAGGTTTGTGCAATATGATGCAGCAGGGCTCCAATGTTATGAAGATGTGGTAGCCATTGTCAAAGCATGTGGTGACAATTGACAAAGCACTGACGTACTGAGGATACTTAACTTATTTGACTAAATGGGATGGTATTTTGCAGAGACGGTAGGAAGACAAAGTATGTATGTCTCTAGAGGTGAGGAAGAGTCAGGGGCACTTGATATCTCCACTCCACACATGATGGCAGCATGCCCTACCGGCTAAATGACCCTGGTGGAACTTCTGTCACAGAGTGGTAATCTTTATATCAAGTGGATCTACTCTAAGAGCATGGTTATGGTACTATTAGATGGGCCACAAGTTGCTTCGAAAAGCATGTAAGCCTAACACTTGTACTTTGTAGGATATTATTGTGTCTGTTTTAGCCACTCACGTATATAGTATATGCTATATTAAACTCAGAATACATGCATGCAATGATGTGTCGTCGCACATATTGTCCGGCGCTCTAAATAAGTGCAACGGTGTAAGATGGAAGTTAAATGGCATTGTACGGTAACTGCGGTTTAATCAAGATTGAGGGATGGAGAAGCTGTGGTCCATTCGGCTTCCATACGTCTGTACAAAAAAATCAAAAAGAGAAGGAGAATGGACCACTTGTCCTGTGTACTAGGGTTAATTCGTTATTGTTCCGTCTATAAAAACCTCATTCACGTACAAAGGATCTGGGTGGTATATCTTTATATCTCCGCCTTTCTGTAGCATGACAGCATCATCATAGGGTTTATTTGGGAATATGCTGACCTCCACCTGATGGAAGACCAACTTGTTTTACAGTAGTGTCCAGAGATAAAAAGTGCAGTGCCCTTGTGAAGTGAGTTAACATTTCCTACATTACCCAAGGCGCCGTGAAAAGAGCCAGCACAAGTCAGAAAAAAGAAACTACCGAACAGGTACACAGAGCCGGCCAGCACCTTGAGGAAGCCCTGACATGGGTATATTCGAGCTACAGGTACAATTGGTCTGACTCAACACAATAGAAGTGGTAAATTGACCACTTCTAGTAGTAGCCACAATGTGCGACTACACACCTACTGGTCCTGAAGAAAGCCTCCAGAGGGTCAGTGAGGCTGAAAAATGTCGACCACCAACAGTGCGGTAGACTGGTAACTCGCACTACGCACGCACCACTTTGTTTTTACTTTTCCACACCACCAAGATTATTAAAAGTACTTACCTATTTGGTGATGTAGGAAATTTTAACTCACTTCACAAGGGCACTGCACTTTTTATCTCTGGACACTACTGTAAAACCAGTTTATCTTCCTCCAGGTGGAGGTCAGCATATTTCCAAATAAACCCTATGATGATGCTATCACGCTACAGAAAGGCGGAGAATCAAGATATACCGCCCAGATCCTTTGTACGTGAATGAGTTTTTTTTTTTAGATGGAACAATAACGAATTGACCCTGGTACACAGGAAAAGTAGTCCATTCTCCCTTTCATTTTGATTTTTTGTATTGTATGGTAACTGTCATTGAATGGCTACACTACAGAGCATTTGCCTTTTATATGAAAATAAGATATCATTCACATGTAGAAATAATATATCAGCACTATTGTAACCTTGTCTGCATCACATAAAGTAAACTTAATCTGCCTTAGTTTGTTTTGACCCTACTGAAATCTTTGTTTGAATAAATCTTAAAGATGAAAAGTTTATTATTTTAATACTTATGGGATATTTCCAAATACCTGTAATGTGTTGGTTGCAATGGAAATAAATGCTTTTACTTAGAAGAGTGTTAGAAAATCTTTGTGAAGCTGAAACCTTTTCTTTGAACATATTTCTGTACCACAAGGTGTAAGTTATTTTGCAATCACAGAAGGGACAAATATAACACAGATGACCTGCATATTAAAATAATTTGCAGGAGTTTGCAGGAAAACTACTGGGTGCTTGACATTCTGTCCATAAAAAACATTGACTGCTGCTAACAAAAGAAGACTTGGATGGTCTTTAAATTGATCATTGTCTATCTAAACGCATTTCATCTTATCTGGGGGGCGCTACAGCACCTCGTACATCCACCCCCAGTTCCATCGCCACTTCTATTGCCCAATGTAGCTGTATGCACTGTGGTTCGGCCACATTGTATTCAACTGTGGATGCCTTAAAAAATGTCCTGCCATCTCAACACCTCTTCATTCCATTGCTTACATCACTAAAGTGAGCCAGTGGTGGCTGGCACCTGAGGTGGGGAAGGAGGGTGGTATGGGGGTGTGCTCAAATAAAATAATAAAATGAAATACACTTACCGAACATGTCCTCCACTCCGGATCTCAAACCTCTTCTTTCTTCACTGCAGTGCGGGCAAAAGCGAACCCCCTTGAGCAATCCTGGTGCTACTCACATGCTGTTAACCAGCATGAGAGCAGCGCCCTGATTGGAAGGAGATGCCTCTGTCAACACTCCCCAGCACACTGGAGGCCTGCCCTTGCTCTCAACCCAGCTGTCTAAGACAGCTAGGCTGAGAGGTTCAAAGTGTGCATGTCTGGCTGTCCGTCGCAAGCCGGCCGGCCAAAGAGTCATGTACACTTTAAACAGTGACAAGGCAACCCTCTGCCCACCACTCCTCCCTGCTGCTACTCAGCAGACCCTGCCCCGTCCTCACACTGTTCAGGACGGGCCCTCATTATGTGACTCATCTTTCATGAAAATCCCTCTTCTCCCCACCATCTGTGTCCCTTAAGCCCCTCCCCACAAACAGGGATATAAAATGGGAGTGCGAACCACACTGACTTGGTTTTCTGTCTTCTTACTCACAGGTCAAAATTGTAAATCCTGGCTGCGCTGTATGGCTTTTTTGCATATTGGTCTCTCCTTCCCTGGCTCCTTGCTGGACTTCAGCTTGTTGCCCTGTTTCCCTCTATAGGGTCCTCATGTGCGCCTTGCCCCCCTGCTGGGCAAGGGGACTGGATGATGCATGTTCTGGGGTTTTGACTCTATTTCCCTAGCTCTCTGTGGGCATTGGTTGTTCATGTGTCCTGCTTCAGGGCCTCTTTGGTGCCCCTGACTGCATGCTGGACTTGGATCCTGTTCTGGTGATTGGCTTCTCCTTCTCCAACTCGCTCCTTTCCTTTAGGCTCACTGTCCTGTTTCCCTGTCTTGGGTCCTCTCATGCGGTTCTGCCTCCCTGCTGGGCTTACAGCTTGTGTAATGCTGGTTTTAGTGTTTAGCCTCTCTTCCCTTGGCTCCCAGCAGGGCTTGATGTTTATATGGTGATCCCCTTAATTGGGTTCTTTCCTTTACCCCTGGCAGCTGATTGTTTGGGGCATCAGCTTGAATTCAAACCTAGTAGTCTATTGGCTGCAGTATCCTGGGGCCGGACAGTTTTGGCTGCGTCCAATCTGGCACATTCTCAATGTGTGGACATGCCAAGAGGCCATGGAGGAGTGTATGAAGGGTGACTCTGCTCCAGATGGCAGCCCGTATTATAAAATTCATGTCTGAAATCAAATCTTTTTTACCTGTAATGATCGCTATGAATTTTAGCCATGTCAGACACAAACTCTTTTTAATAGTGAACGGAAATTGTTTTTAACATCCTTTTGTAAGAATTGCAATGATTTTAAGTAATTGTGCAATAAAAATTATTTGTATTTTGGGCTCCAGTTCTATTAGTTTTGGCAGGCATTGGGGCTGACTGGTGTGTTGTATGAGAGCTCTTCTGCTGGTCTAGAGATGCTTCCCTCCTTAGTGTATCGTTGCTGCATTTCTAACCTTGGGCTCATATCTGTGCCCTGCTGGACTTGGACATTTGGTCTTGTGTTTTGGTTGTGTTAATTCAGCTGGGTGTTCTGGCTTCCCCCTTCTTCTTGGTGTGGAGGTTTGGCATGGAAAGTTCTCATTTTTGGCCTCCATGGTGTCCCATTTCCCTGGTTTTGTCAGGGTGACCTCCATTTTCTGCATTCTATTTGCTACTCTCATAGAGGTTCTCTCTCCTAGGTCGGGAGCTTCTTTCCAGAAATGATCCCTTTCTGGACTTTTCAGATATCCTGTTGTATCCATTACCCCCTCTTTATGATTCACCTGTGGAGGGCTCTTCAGTGTTCTTGAGCTGGGTCTTCTGGTGGCTATGATTTGTGGTCCACACAAGATGTCTTCTTAGCTCCAGCATAGCTGTGCACCTTCCTGGGCTTCTCCAGTGTACCCTCGTTATTCTTACCATTAGGTTGTGTTCTTTTTGGCCACTCTCTTTTGAGGAGGTTGTTTTTGCAGGCTCAGTGGAGAGCTCTTTGCTGGTTCTGTCTTCTGGTGTTGGCAGCCCTTTTTCCTGTGCTCAATGTTGACCCTGTTCCGAACTCTGTTGGATATCTCTCTTCTCATTCACTGGTTACCGTTTCCAGTCTGTTCCTGGGACTGGTTTGGGCCACCACCTGCGTCTGGCTCCTGCTTCGAGGTTAGAGGTGTCTCTATATGGGGTTGCCTATGTGTTTCCTCCTTGCAAAATCTTTATCATCTACCCGGAGAATGTGGTGAATGGTGAGTTGTCTGACTGGTTCGATATTACTAGCGGTACTAGACAGGGGTGTCCCCTCTCCCCGCTCTTGTTCAACCTATATATAGAGCCGCTTGCATCTATGATTAGAATGGATTCCACTATCTTCCCCTTTAAAGCGGCTGGGTTGGAAGCAAAGGAGGCATTGTATGTGGATGATCTTATTCTGTACACCACTAATCCAGAGGTGGAAATCCCTAATTTAATGGCCTTGGCACGAAATTTTGGTTTAATCTCGGGTTACAAGGTGAATAGTGATAAAACTGAAATTATGGAATGGAATCAGGCAAAGCGAAGTTTAGGGGCTAAGGGCCAAATGCGTTACTTGGGCATTACAATAATGGAGAAGCTGGAAGATATTTGTAAGATTAACTGAAAAAAACTCAGTCAAGAGATTGGGAGTTTATTGGTTAGGTGGTCTAATTTACCGTTAAACATCTATGGTCGGGTTAATCTTATTAAAATGGTAGTCCTTCCAAAAATGACATTCTTCTTTAATACTATACCTCTTGCCTTCAATAAAGAAGATATAGGAAAGCTTCAGGGGAAGATTGGTAGTTTTATTTGGTCCTCTAAGGGGGCAAGGATATCATGGAAGAATTTGAGAAGGAAGTTAGAACAGGGTGGGCTATCTCTTCCAGATTTGGTTGCATATTGTTATGCATTTCAGTTCAAAAATATTTGTATGCTAGCTAGGAGGGTGGATAGGTCCTCCCTTGGCTCACTTTTTGGGGCTATGTTATGTGTGGTGGGGCAAGAGCAGAGCCATTTCCTCTTTAAATACGGAGACCCAAAGTTTTTCAAAAAAGTCAGATTGAAGACTTTGCAGGGAGCTCTGAGAACTTGGGTGTTTTTTCGGAAAAAGCTTGGTGTTTCATACTTTTCATTACAAACTCTGATTTGGGATTCACCGGGAACCCCTGAATGTTTGAGAGACCAACTCAGTTTTTCACTTAAAAGTGCAGGCTTACTCCTTTGGGGAGATCTCAAAACAGCATCGGGCCTAGTGAGCTGGGAGGTCCTGATTAATTTAACTAGGTGACATCTAACCAGGTTCAAATATTACCATTTTAGTTCCTGGTGGAATACACAGGCCTGGGCAGACGATGGTGAGGATGAATGGCTAGACCAGGCAATGAGAGTAGGTCCGCTAAAAAGGGAAGTCTCTCGATGGCACTGGGCTTTGGTGGAGGCTGAGGATAACTTAGTTTCAGATGTCCCTAAGCTCTAAGCGATCTTGAGGGTGAAGATCTTAACAAGGTTTGGCAGGTCTCCTTTGACATATCTCGTACAGTGGTAAAACCAGCCTCGCTTAAGCGTAACCATCTCTGTACCACTCATAGAGTGTATTGGTCTCCATTCAAGTTGTCAAGAGTTACTGGAAACCCATATGTCTGCCCAAGATGTTTGTCTCCATCAGCCGATGACGCCCACATGTTCATGGCGTGTCCGAAGATCCTTTGTTATTGGACTGAGAGATGTAAGTTCCTTATGGATGTAACAGGGAAGCAGATTAAGGTAAGCCCTAAACTTATCTTCTTTGGACTTTATCAAGATGGGCTACAATTAACAAAGACAGTGAATTCTAAGTTTATTTTTTATGCAATACTTTTAGCAAGGAGGGAAATTTGCAGGCTATGGAAGTCTGGGAGTCCACCATGCTTTACTTACTATTTAAAAAATGTAATCTCTACAAGTCAGCTGGATATAGCATGTGATGTAAAAAGCCAATAGAAAGTATGGATACTGTTGGTGGAGTGGAGTGAGAGATCAAAGAGGTCCGATGATTAAGCCAATATAGTTGTTGGTCCTGGTTTCCTCTGTTTCGGGGTAACCCATGAAGAGGATGAAAGAGGAAACAGCTGTTTTCTTGTGTGGAAAGGCTCTTCTCCAGATATTGGCAACCGTTATAAGAGCATTGCCAGCAAGAGATTTGGCAGAATGAGGACAACAACAAAAAAAAGCCTTCTATCTAAGGGTTTGTTGGCACTAGAGGAGTCATTAAGTCCCAATGAACGAAGAGTGAGGCCCAGGGCGTTATGGTCACTATCTTGCCGCTGTACCACTTCCATATCTACAACTATGGGCCATGGCCTAATATCCAACAGAATATAATCTATTCAGCTCAAACTACCCTGCTGATTGAACGTATCCCTATCATCCTTATTTGAAGGAGTTCTCCCGTTGCATGCTCTCAAACTATTGTCAGGGACAAAAGCGTTCAGCGGCATAACAGCAGCTGACCACCACCTAATTGGTGGTAGAGTAAGAGCAGGTATCGCCCACAGTTCATCCTCTTCTCCGCTAATGGAATCAGACCCTGCATCAATAGCTTCAAAGCAACAATTAATATCCCCTAATACTATTCTAAGTGCATCAGATGAAAGAGATGCCAGATGGTCGCTACCTAGGTCAATAACTGCTAGGTTAGACTTGTGATTTTCATTCCTACAATACACATTATATAGCCACAAAGAGGCCCCCTTAAAAAACTAAATTCACACACAAAACATCAGGGGGAACCTAAGTCGATCATTCTGAAGAAAATGCAAGTGTGACATTAATCCATGTCGTCAAGCCCCCTGATGGTTGACCTCTCCTGCCTGAAAGGGCAGGTTGATCAAAGCAAACAAACCAATTCGAAATAAGGAACCTATTGCACAGGTCTCCTGGAAAGCACAGATTTTGAACTGGTCCACAAAATTGGACCAATCCAGACAACCAATATCAAATACACTCACGTGGACACCTCAATTAGCTAAGAGCCAAATCATATTATAGCAAGCTGGTTCTACCATTCTTAAAGGTTAAAAAAATAATCCAATAGGCCAGTCACCCCAGCTATTGAAATGTATTGTGCAAGAGGTCTTGGGGCAGCCCATTATGGGGCTTACATATGAGGCCTGTACCACACAGGGAATCTTGAGAGAGTGGAGAACAATTTCATGAGGTCATTAGTAGCCCTGCCAGGCAATTTCCTCTAACACCAATCCGATTAGATTTGGGTATAAAGAATATAGTAGATGTGGCACATTGTAGACCTGAGAATTTTGACCAGTAGTTCTCCTCTCCCCCTGAGGCAATTGTTTAATGAAGTAAAAACCTTAGACAGAAGGGTGGGTATTCCCTGGTTTAGACACGTCAAAACCTTGTTATTTAAGCTAGGGATGAACCAATACTGGACCGATCCTCAGTCAATTAATAAATATACCCTGGCAAGTGTAAAACAGAGGTACTGGACTCATATTAATGAGTAATGGTTATGAAGTAAGATCACTGGAGTGCTATCTGCAAGGTTCTTAGTTTTCAAAGATAACCTCCAGTTTGAATCATTCTTGAACAGAATTGAGCCCCTCCAAGCTAAATCTTTATACCTTGAGTTCAGGTATGGTGTTTTGCCAGTCAATGTTTTTCGTAGGCGATGGACTGAGAGTCTGATTCAAACAACTTGCCCCTCTTGCTTGACCACTGACGAAATTGAGAAGCACTTTTTATTTTTTTGTCCAGTGCAAGTTTTTAGGAAATCATGGTTATTCCTATTGGCATATGTTATCCATGAGACACGTGGAGGCAGTGCTTAGGATTCTGAAGAGCGTTCGTACTGAGTGTCTTGTCTTCACTCTTTCTAAATACAACCTATATGCATGGCAGGTGAGATGTAATGCATTGAAATATGATTCAGGTCCAGGATAAATACTACTACTTTTCTTTATTGTGTATGCTATATGTTTCTTCTTTTGAATATTGGCCATCAAATTGGGATAGTAATTTATCTATGTAAAGTTGTTGTACATGAGCCATACCCATGTGATGCATATTGATGAATTGTCAAAGTTTAGTGAGTATGGTCTTTTAGTACTAGCTCAAATTGGGCAGATGGACCCAAATGCACTAGTACTTTCTAGATGCTGCTATTTATTGAATACTGTATGAAAGGTGTGTATTATTGTAAAGTGCGCTGCTATATACTTAACTGAAACTGTTCATAATTTAGAACCTAATGAGGTCCGTATGACCCCATTTAATTGAGTATTTAGTCCAAATTGGCTATGACACTAAATGCACTTAGCACTTTTTATTCTTAATTACGTCTCCTTTTGTCATTTACAGGGGATGATGGAATTCTCACCATGAGTTTATTTTATGTGTCATTTTATATGAGTCTATGACATACTATTGAATTAAAAAAAAATGTTTTATTGGGTTATTTATTGTTTTAGTCATGCAAGGCCTGTGCGAAAAGCAATAGGCTGACCTGTAACATAAAAGGCTTGTATCCCTAATGTGAGTTGGTTTTATGTGGTCGTATAAGGAGCATTATGTAACTTGTTGGATTGCATGTGTTTATTGTGTATGCTTTCATGGTTTACCAAAAGCGAATAAAGTTACATGATGACATCAAAATTGTTACTTTTTTTTATTTTGTAGGGACTATTATAACAAAGCATGCATTTTTATTTGGTCAAATACATTGTTGAAGTTTCTAAACTAAAAGATTAAAGATACATTTGATTCAGTTTCAGTTGCTGTTCACCTGCAGCAAAAAAATGGGTTTTCGAATCCACAACATATTTCAAAGGCAGTAATGTTGTGCTCTTTAATACGACTCAAATGACATCTTTAACATGGCGGCTTTCAAGCATATGTAGTGTAATTTACCTTATTACCACGCTATGTTATGTTTTATTTTGTTACGTTTTTCGAACAAAGGTGAAAAGAGAAGGCACCAGTATCCATTTTTTGTCTATGGTTAGAGGTGATCTTAAGAAGTCCAAGACTAATAATATTCAGACAGCTAACAGGGAAGAATCTAACAATGTACTTTTTCAGGAAAAGCAAAGTTTGACCATGGACAAAGCAATTCATAACAACATCTTAAACGATATTCAGCCCTCAGTGGGAAGCCAAGGGAGCAAAATCAAGAGAGGCATGGGTAAATTTAAGGGCTCAGTAGGAAAGTCTAACTGTTGTATTTTTGATTGACTAGGTGCATCTTAGAAGGAAGTTTGGTAAGCCCGGTTAAAGCACATTTTGATTTCTGTAAAGTTTGTACCCAAAAAAAGCAGTGATAGATTACTTTTTGCCTTCCATGAGGTATGCAAAATAGACTTCAGCTGTGAAATGGATGATCAAGTAGCCATTAACGACTCTGACTTGACCACATAAGGTTCAGTCGGATCTAAACCCAAGGTAGACGCTGGAACTGGATAGTTCCGCATCCCATATTACCCAAGTTAATGTCCAAGCAGTTGGAATGGTCACCCACAATCATCTCCGACTCTCATGCTTTAAGCATTAGCCAGTTAGAATCCGTAAACAGCCTGACCTTTCACATGCAGTATTTCGAGGAGACTCCCTTGCCCCAAGGCCCATCAAGGCTTAGGTTGATTTGGGTTCTTTAGTCTACATGAGAAAAGGAGGTCATGGAGACATATGAACCTGACCAGACTCAACATAAACGTTGCAACCTTCTGTAGAACACCAAAGGTCAAAGCCTGAGAATATGAGAGGACAGCACAAGTAAGATTCTCTAAGTCCACTAACAGATGAAATTATACAAACTCTGGACACTGATTGTAGTCTCCTGAAGTTTGTGCTACAGAATGATATGGTCGAAAGTGTCATGTGTTGTGGATAGGTCTAAAAGGATCAGGATATTGATGACCATGATGACACAACTATGCTTAAATAGTAAATATTGACACTGACCTTAGGGGGACATCTCTAGTGAGATTAATTTATTGTTAGTAGATTTATATTTGCAATAATTTCGATTAATACTGCTGTTGCTTATGTTTATATATAGGTATTTTAAGAAATAGTAAGTGATTGTATGGGCAATTCTAAAACTGATCTTAAATTTTTTTCAGGAAGTTCACTGGGGTGGGAAGTGAAGAAGACATGAAGGGAAGTGACATAAAATTCAATTGTGTTCCTATTATTTGAATTGATTTACGTATTTCCTTCAGAGTTTAGTTAAGAAGGTAATATACAGTCATTCCGTTCCATCAAAATGCATAATTACAAGGATCTTTTGTGTTATATAATTATATGACTCTTCGATATACCACAGGTATGGGTTTGCATCTTTAGCATTACTAAGTGGTTCTCTCATTGCAATAGATTGTCAGCAGTGGTAGCTAAGCGTTTACATTTTTCCTATGTTGAATCAATCGGATAAAGCTTCAATGGGGACAGCCAATTGACCCCATTTGATACCTATCATTGAACTTCACCTCCCCCAGGTAAAATTAGGACGAAGCATGACTGGCACCCTACTTTTCCTAACTACCAAAGTGCATGCTATACACTTTGCTACACAATGAACTGAATGCACTGTAAAGGTATCATATTCCAATGATATTTTTAAGAGGGCTCAAAGTCACCATCACTATAAAACATTCAGCACATATGAAGTGCAGCCCAATACAGTAAACATCACGGGTCTTCCGTGAGCTTATCTGTAGAGACAAGAACCTACAGCAGAGTTTGGTGGCAACTCACCATTGGAGCTTTAGGAGTTTTGTTTTTAGAATTTCTTACCTTCTTGTTACTTTTTTATGATTTTTTATTTCATGAACAATATTCGTATAAAACAACTGTATAAAAGCTGACACAGATCACTGTCTCCGTTCTTTCCTCATATTTATTGAGACTCTATCACTCAACTCTTGCACGGATGTCAATTCTCCCTCTTTCCATCACAGATAACGATCAATAGCTTCACATTCCAACTCCGTCCTGTACCTATTTGCAGACCGGCTTCTGAGTCTCATTGAGGCCTGAGTTTCATAATTCCTCATCAACAGCATCATGGAGCATGACTTGTTCCTCACTTGTCTGGCCTAAAACCTCTTACTTTTCTTTACCGAGACCCACCTTTTCTTGTGCTTCTGAACCAGGTTAGGTGACTGTCATTTTCACTGAATCATACTCAACTTATCTTCCATAGTCGCTCAAAACTCTATTCTCCTCCTGCAGAATGTCCTTGCTTCTCACTGAGAACCCCATGTGCAGTATTTGTAGTTTACTGTAAAGTCTTTGTGGACAGTCAACTACTTGCCAAAACCTTCTGCTCTAACCAGCTACACTCTTTTTCTACAGAAATCCGCGAAGCATTCAAGGTGTTTGATCGAGATGGGAATGGTTTCATCTCTAAGCAGGAGCTTGGAACAGCCATGCGGTCGCTGGGGTACATGCCCAATGAAGTAGAGCTGGAAGTCATTATACAACGGCTTGACATGGACGGTAAGATGTCCCTTCCTTCATTCCACAGCTGCTCCACACCTGTCCTCTGCATCTTCTCTGCTTCTGTCCCCTTTCCTGTCAGAGCAACAACAATTCCACTGGCCTAAAAAGATAATCAATCAATCATGGGTTTGTAGAGCGCACTACTCACCCGTTAGGGCCTTAAGGTGCTGATTAGAAATGGAAGGACAAAGGTGACAAAGAATTTCAATATGTGATTGACAGTTCTTAGTACCCTCTTTATCAGTCATGTCGGTGGTTTAACAGTCACCATCAGATCCAGAGCTGTAGCCAGGGCAAGCGATTGTTTAATTATGATGTTATTTTTCAAGCAGGTAGCCCTGCCATAAAGGGTGCTGTAAAGTAAACTCCGTGAATTAATGCTTTAGCGATTGGGACTGGACTGAGAACCAAAACCAGCCTAGGCAAACATGTTAAACCAGTCATGCTCACTTCCTCTCTCTGTCCTTTCATTATCTCTCTCTATCCCCACCTCTCTCTATCTTCTCTGTCTCTCTTTCTCTTATTAACCCTGGCTATGCATACTACCATCGACGCCAGGGATCTCGAGACATAGGCCTTCAACCTTCCAAAGTGGTCAAACTACTCCAAAAAGTGCAGATTTTGCCAAAATAGTTCAAAAACCTTATTTAAAATTTTAACTCCATTTCTAGAATATTTGGAGAAAAGTTAAAAAGTCCCAAAGTATTGTAAAAAAACGGCTGCATTGCTGTCATTTTGCATTGCCAGGAAATGCAGCCCCGAGGGTGCAACTCAAAGGCAAAAACTGGGAATACCCTTGAGCACAGGGGCTATGTAAAACACAGTGGTTGATAAATTCTGAGGGACTAATAAGCAAAAACAGCCTTTTTGCACACTTTTGGGGATGCTATTACTCCACTACACGAGACCGGTTCTCCTGTAGTGAAAGATGGAATCATGGTTTCAAAACTCCCCCTGTCTTTCTATAATGTGCTGTCTTGAGCACAGGTGTGAACTGTCAGCATTCGTGCCTGCACTCAGGAAAGTTGTTCTTTTAGTATAATCAGACATCATTAATCAGACATCATTCTGCTCTGTCTGCGCCCGGAGCACCTACCTAAGGGTGCGCCACAGAACAATGTAGAGACAGTGAGTCAATTTTACAATCTGTGCCCATGTCATCAATAAAGTTACGTATTGCTCTCTAGAAATAGGTATGGAGTAGATCTAAATCGGAATCTGGTATGCGAGTCTGTCTATGGAGCCATCATCATTCCCATCTTGTATTTTAAGCAGTGCAGTGTTCCATTCTACGATGTCTGTGCACACTCATGCTTTTGGACTGTTAGGAGATTGTCGCTATTTGAGCCTTTTGTCAATTTCAGTAATTCCTTTCACCACACTGAGTTGTGGAGCATTCAATTACTTACACGAAAATCGTTATCTGCTTTTTTGGATTGAACTAAAGCCAAATTAATAGATTTAATAGATTTAATCTCCAGTTTAATTTTTCTTGGTATGACCATCATCGGCGTCGATTCACCAAAATGCTTTGGTCCTAACAATATCACAGGAAGTGACGTCATATAACCTTTCACCCTGAATGGCCCAGAAATTGATGTAACACGAGCTTAAAGCTGATGACATGACAATAATTGACACCGCTAAAGTTCCATAACAACTGCATGATTAACATAAGAATATAACCGAGACAAATGTCGATTAAAGATACCGCCTGTATTAGGGGTGCTGACATGATATGCTGGGGAACATTACTTGTTTAACTTTGTGTCTGAAGAGGATATAGTGCCACCAAACACAGAACAGCACTGGGAACCTAAATTATTTGTACCATAAACTATCATGATGTAATAGTTATCATAGTGTATACTGCAAAGTTTAATGTATTTATAACTCATAAGAAGAGGGAAAAACGATTAACAAAAATAACTGTAGTTATGTCCAAGTGTTTAGTTGATATAGACCATATATTGATTGTAAAGTATGTTATTAGCTTTAAATTTTCGACCTCTTTAAATACATTTTGAATTATGATCATTTGCAAGGCATTATCACGTAAGTGAACCAAAGAGATGAAGATTATATTATATAATAAATTCATTTTTAATAAATGAATTTGCAAAGCGCATGGCTACCCCAAGAAGGTTTCCCAGCGCTACATGAAACCTGGGAACAACTGGTTTAAAAATATACTTTTTCTTTCATTTTTTGTTTACTGAGAAGAGCGCGCATTACACAACCGAAATTATTTCGCAAACAAAACCTAAATCATAATGTCCCGGTCCCAGTGAAAGCTGCTGAAAGTAAAGAGTGACTATCAGTACATCATTTTCTTCCTTACAGTGGCAACTGGTGAGACATGAAACGTGCCCTAAATTGCTGCGAGCAAGCAAAGAGACTAAGCTCATTCTCTTGTATGGAGGGTTCAGGTAATATTTTCCCAAAGAAAATATGAAAACAGTTGGGTCAAATAGTGCCGTTTTAAAGCACAATTTTTACACAAATTTGCTGAAAAGCCATAGACATTGTAAGGGTACCAATTAATTATACATGTCCTTTCATGGTGTGCCACACCATTGAAACCTGATGATCCTTAAGATTTGACACTCTTTTTTTCAAAATGTTGTGCTATATGCTCCCTCATATGTTAAAAATTACCTCCATTGTGCCAGCAAGCATTTTGTCACGATTGCCCCCTTCGGCCAAAATTATATACAATGTGCCAATGCCAGAAATGTGTCATTAGTGCCATCCATATATCACGGGTGACTATTGTGTCAAACACTACCACTAGTATGACAGGGCCATCCTATTGACATGATTACCCCACTCCCATATGCCATCGCCGTCCTCTCTCATCTTTGCCATGGGTGCTCCCTATACCAAGAAATTCCTCCAGCATTTCAGTACCAGTCTTTTTCACTCACTCATTCATACTCAGTTCAATTTATTCTCGCTCATTCAGACCAACTCATTCACACACAATCACTCATTCACATTCGTTCTCAATCTCACGCACTCATGAATACTCGCTCAGTCAGTCAAAAAATCTTTATTTGGCCTGAAAGGCTATAAAAGATTAAAGCACAATAATAGTGGACAATCCGTAAATGAATGCATATTACACAGATAATCAAGCATATTAAGTTAACAAACAGATTTTAAAAATCACAGAATATTAAATATAAAATATGTCAATTGTCAACAAACAGGCAGTTATCCCTGTAAGCCATATTTTTTATTTTTGATGCTGAATAAAATTCACTAGCATCAAACATAGGCTGACAGAGGACTATGATTGTAAAAAAAACCAACATAGCTTGCTTATATTGTCTTAATTTAGCTCCCTTTAAAATGCGTAATAAAGTGCATTCATTAATACCTAAAAAACATTTGCAAAATAACATGAAATGGAAAGTAGATTGTTAGATTGTTTAGAGAAACCATCACACACGCATGCATCTAGACTTGTAATATGTCTCACTACTGGTTCAGGAAAGGCAATCATAAAGTGTAAAGTGCAAAGTCTAAGCCTGGTCAACAGAGCTCATTGATATGTACTATTTACCCAGGTAAGACACAACTCCATGCCAGGGCCAGAGTTTAAAAAGCTATGCTTAGAGGATGTACTTTTAATATTTTCGGTACGGTCTCTAATATCTCTGGTCCAGGTCCAAAAATGGTCCTTTAAAATTAGTTTAAAGGTCGGTAACATGGCTTTATGGGTGGTATAAACTTTAATTATACCCAGGTTGTTGCTTACGTTCTTTATGTACATTAGGCAGGGGAGTTTAGTGGTTTTATCCAAATGTGTGCAGTCACTGATCATCTTACGGCAAAAATCAGAATCAGGCTTTATCCAGATAGACATCCACAAGAGAAAAAAAACAATTCTAATAGGGTCACTAACATAATCAGGACCCAGTTCTGCGTGACAGATATGGGGAGCAGTACTAAGGGGGACAGCCAACAGACTTTTCAAACACCCGTTTTCAACTTTCTGTATGGTGGGGAAGTCATTAATCCCACCCCCCAAACCCCAGTGACCACAAGTTCCTGCTGCTAGACATGTATCTGTGCACACTGCCTCAAACTCCCTGAGGAGTTTAGAGACTAGATTTGCTGCAAACCTTTAACAAGCATTGCAATAGCCAATAGGTCTCGCCTTTGAGAACTAATAAGTGTTTAGGCAGAGATATTGTCTTTGTGTTTGTTTTTAAGCGGTGTTGTTCAGAATTCTGCAGTATGCTGAAAAGTTATAATAAAGAAGTGTGAGAAGCATTTTTGTTACCTTAGATATGACCAAGAAAGAATTATGTACAACAGAATGACCATATTAAAATAGTATTAATAATAAGTAATGACTTGAGTTTTTTTTTTATGTTTGAATGCTGGCAACTTGTATCTGCCTGTCTCAATGGTTGCTTATTATGGTTTTTATCGTTAACCTCTTCGGTGCTCATGACGGCTTCCGGCCGTCATGAGTCACGGTAGGCGTGTACTCATGACGGCCGGGAGCCGTCCGAACGTTGCCGCTCCTCCCACGCAGTGTTAATTCCCCGCCTGTGCGGGAGAATTAATAAGTGGGCGGAGTTCGGACGGCTCCCGGCCGTCATGAGCACATGCCCACCGTGATTTATGACGTCCGGGAGCCATCATGAGCACCGCAGCGCCACGCCCACCCCCTAGCCCCCCCGCACTGCGGCAGAATTTGCACCGCGGGGAAGGGGTTAAACAGGAGAGTGAAGGTTAGTTAGTTAGTTAGTTAGTGAGAGTGATAGATTTAGTGAGTTAGTTAGTGAGAGAGAGTGAAAGAGTTAGTTAGTGCGAAAGAGAGAGAGAGTGAGAGAGTTAGTTAGTGAGAGTGATAGAATTAGTTATTTAGTTAGTGAGAGTGAGCAACAGAAAAAAGCACACGCACGAGCGTGTGGTCCGAGTTGAAAGTCCTTACTAGAAGCCTCCCAACGCATGCGCACTGGCTCAGGCGAGACCTAAAAATTGTCTCCACAGTACAAACAAATGTAGTTGCTGTAGCAGCACCAAGTGGATTCCATGTATTATTTTCATCAAAAAGGACTCCCAAATCTGGAAAAGTTGGGGCAGGTACAATTTATGTTCTGCTGACGAAAAGAGATTTTTTCCTGTTTCCCCTTGGGCTGTAAACCATAATGTGGGGTTTAGAGTGATTCACAGTTAACTTCAAGCCATTCACAAGGATAACAAAGTTATCAAGTAGGTTCTGCAACCCAAGTTTCGTTCTTGCGATAAGGATGGCATCATCTGCGTACAGTAAGATGGCGACAGAGCAATAGCCTACAAGCGGTGCACTCACATCCAGATTGACAAGGCATTGTCCCAGACCGTTAGTATATAAAGCAAATAAAAATGGTGCAAACATGCAAATTGTCGCACTCCCCTGGAAACCATAAAAAAAACTGTAATATCCCCATCAAGCAATATCTTACACTAACTGCTATGTAGTTGTCTCAGAAAGTTAACTATATTACCGTCAACTCCCACATCCGCCATCATGCTCCAAAGTTTACTACGATTAACATGGTGAAAGATTTGCTCACTGACACTCAGTTGTACTCACTCTTACTAGCACATACTCATTCACACTTATTCACACTTAATCACACTCTGACTCACTCATTCTCGATCCCACTTATACTCACTCACTGTAACTCACTCAGTCCTAGTCATTCACACTCATTCCCACTCACAGTTTCTCACACTCTGTAACACTCCTTCACTCCTTCGTACTAAAGCATTCTTCCCCTCTCTTACTCACTTGCAATTAGTCTTTCTCTCCCTCCCTCATTCACTGTCTTTCTCATTCATACTTACTGACACTGAATCCCTCTCATTTTCATTCAATACATGTCACTCAATCTCACTCACAAACACACCTGCCCACATGTATTCATGTGTACATATGCTGTAATCTCAAACACGCTCTAACATGCAGACATGCACACAACATACATTTAAAAGCCTTCTAATTCATTAACTCAACTGCCAGAGATGGTCCCGTTGTAGCTCCTGGTTCTCCATTAAACTAATTGTAAACTATAGATTATTATTCACTATTAGTTTCATTTAAAAAATGTGCAGGAAACAGAAAGGATGGAGCCCTAACATCTTTATGGGAGACTCCCCCTCCTCCCTGTGTTCTTGGCACTGATCTTGCCACCACCAAGTCCGGGGGTCACAAATGTAGCCAGTGGTCACAAGGGGCAATCCAGGGGGTGTAGCTGCGACCCTAGGTGACCCCTAAATGACAACAATGCTGACCGTTAACCCAGGAAAAAATGAATTCCTGGTTTGTGTATATCGGTTCTTCCTGTTCGTGTTCCATTTAAGCCTGCTATTTTGGTCCAATAATGTGTAATGAGAGAGCATGTCCAAAACATATCAAAGAAATCTGATTTTCCTGCTCTGCACCATGGAGAAATGCCCAGCACCCCAGGTATATTTTGGGTAACCGCTGCAGATTTAAATATGTCCTGTGTAGAAAATTTAACAGCATCAATTTGAATCAGGCATTCTGAGAAACTTAGTGCCCTTTCAGAATCTGACAACTCCCTCCTTTGATCATCTTCCCGGACATTTTGAAGTGACTATAGAATCACTATCGCCCTCTGCTGTACTGACTAGTACAACTTTTTTTTTTTTTGCATATTTATATAGCGCGAACTCGACCCGAAGGTATTGGAGCGCTTTATACGAGCACCGTATTTACACTACACATTAAGGCACTGGGGAGATTAACTGATTTGCCCAGAATCACAGGATGTGGACGCGACCCCGAGGCTCGAACCCTGGGGGCAGATTTATGAGCCCCTTGCACCTCATTTACGCCGCCGTTGCGTCACTTTTGTGACGCAGCGGCGTTCAAATCCTGCGCCATGCTGCGGGGTATTTACAACGTGACGCCACGTTGTAAAGCCCTGCGCCACATGTAGGCATTCTGGAGCAGGGGGGGGGGGGGGCGTTCCGGCGCAGGAACGCCTCCTAAAAGTGGCTGAGTGAAATCTACAAGATTTCACTCAGTCACTTTTAAGGCCATGCTGCGTCAAAACCCTGCGCCTGCTTGAAGCAGGCGTAAGGATTGACGCAGCATGTAAGGGATAGGGCACCCCCGAGCCTTGCTGGAGCTGCGTCGCGCTTGCGACGCAACTCCAGCAATGCGCCGCCTTTCCGACAGGAGGTGCATCACGCATCTGCCCATCCGAGTGCCACGGTGCGCCGCATTGTAAATGCGGTACATCAATGGTGGCGCACGGGTGGGCAGATGCGTCGCAACTCTTCTGGCCAGACGTCATAAATCTGCCCCCTGGTTTCCAGCACCAAAGTCGGCAGTCTAGCCGACGGACCACATCCCCTCCCAATGTAGAGACTTCTTTATGTTCCACCTACCCAATTAATGATTGAATTGGGCTCGTTGTTTTTCACCTTGAGGCTTCATATTTGTGTACTATACTGGTTAATGATCGATAAAAATAGACCCACAGGTATCGAGGTATCGGATACATTAGTCTAAGACTCTCAAAAGTATACAATGAACTTCTCTAAAACATTAGACTAAGGACCAGATTCAGAGTTAGGCGTAGAGGATACTCCGTTTGAAAGGCGACAGAGTACACTCTATACCAAACTGAAGGTCTGCCCGCCTGATTTACAGAGAGTGGACCTTCAGTTTGTGGTCAGCGGAGACTACTCTGTCTCCAGCGCCTACATACCCCTCTGACAGCCTGACAGAGTAAGAGCCTTTGGAATTTTGGCTATGTATCAGCCGCCCGATTTAGAGTGGCGGGCACATGGCCAGTTTTAACTTTTAAAGACGGCCACCCAAAATGTGGCAGTATGTAAAAGTAAATCTTTTCAATGAGTCCCCTGGCCATGGAAGAAAGCTCCCATGTTGAGGAGGTCATTACTTTTAACAGAAAAAATACAAAATCCAGCTTTGGGATTTTGGTTTTGAAAATAAAAAAAGAAAATGAAAATTTGCAGTAAGATGCTGTCATGTTGATGGAGCCGCACCAGTGCTTAATTTGAGCCGGTGCTTTCCGGTGCTCAGCACCGGCACTAAATTGACAGAACCGGAGTTTGGGACAGCCTGACTACTACAGTTAATTATTAATGCTATAGTCATTAAAAATTACTATTACCTACCGCCCAAGCCATCCTTATAGCTTTGGGGGCCTGAAATAGTTCGAAATGTCACCCTTGTAGAAGTGTGATGGTTAGTAGTGGTGTTGTTACTATCATTGGTAGCATGGCAGGGGCATGGTGTGGTGGAAGCTGCAGAGCACACTTTCAATGCATTCACAGGAACTGCAGTGACAGTGGTTCCTGTAAATGCAAGTGATGCACTCTGGGCATGCGGAAATCTCCAAATTTGGCGGAAGTACCCTCACCTTGGAGGGATCAATGTTCTTTATCATGCTGATGGTGCTAACTCTATCAGTCAAAGTCAAAATCAGGCCCTAGTGGCCACATGCACAACCGACATGTATTGCGATTCGCAAATTTTCAAACTTGATGTACAACAGTGTCTCAGACACTGCAATTCCCAAATGCGTAGCAAGGAAACTTCCTCATGAATATTCACGAGGCAGGGCACAATTTGTAACCCATTGGGAATGGCCGTAACTCACAGGGCCTGTTGGGGTCAGCAGACCACCATGTCTGTGACTGCTTTTTAAATAAAGCAGTTTTTTTATTGTTTTGTTTTTTAAAATGTAGCCCGATTTCCTTAAAGGAAAAATGGATGCATTTCAAAAATAAAAATTAATCAGTGGTCTCCTTCTCTGAATTTGTTTTGGCTCCCCTATGTACAAAGGGGTAGGGGCACCTGGGAGACCCCTCCCATTTGCGAATGGCTTACAATCTGAGAATGCTTTGCAACCACATTCCCGGTTGCAAAACATTCATGCGTACCAGTGTCACTCCCTATTAAGAAGGGATGCTCTTTACACGCCCCTTCCTAATAGCAACTTGCAAACCCTATTTTGCAAGTCAGTAACAAGTTACAGACTCGCAAAATAGGGTTGGTACATAGGAAAATACATTTTAGCTGTCGCCATTTACGACCGGTAAAATGCATCATTCATCTGGCCCATGGTCTCTTAATTCTTGCTGAACTCGATTTTGAAATATCCATGTACCAAATCAGTACATGTGGTAGGACACAATGGCAATTCTGATGATGTGCATCGTATGGACTGCTTCTAGCAATTTACTATGTCATAAAAAAAAAGAATTTCCCAAGAAAAGCAGTTTATGTTTTTCATTTCTCACAGCTAGCATTCACTTATCGATGTATTCTTCAAAGATAACTGGAATCCCTTTATCGTTTATTTCTGCTGGGAATACTGGGCACACGTCTTGGTTAAAGAATTCTGTGGTTTTCTGTTACTGCAGTCCTTTTCTCCATTCAGACTATATTCCTGCCTCTGCAATCTTCCTTTTGTTAACAGAACTAAACATATGTTTCCATACTTTAGAAAATTAGCATGTTTCTCCTTTGCATGCTACTTTGTTTTCCTGACCAGCACCCTTCTTCACTTTTGTTCTTTCAAAATTATATGTCTATTGATCTCTGCTGTGATTTCTTGTAACTCTGAGATTCTGATCCTTATATCCTCACCGTTATGGTTTTTATTTTTAAGTCCCTTTAGTTGCGGTAACTAGTATAAAGTTGTCAGACTTCTGCAAAACTACCCTATATTTTTGCACGTCTCATAAATTGCATCATCTCTCATTTACCCCAGGGCACCCTCCCTCGCGCTGAAAAGTAAAACGTTTTGCAATCTGTCATCCGTGGAATATATCTTTTCATGTAAAATTGAGCGTCTTTGCAGTAGTATGCTCTGTGTTTGATCTTACTGGATCCAACCTTAAAATCTGGCGCATTCTCTCCATTTGTGAGATTTAAATTCTAACTACTTATTGTGAATGGACTCTGTTTTGTGCATTTCGAATATTCTTGCTCTCAGCTGCAAAGGCAGCTGGGCTGCTATCGTCAACATTTGTCGAACTGGAACCACCCAGTGCCAACACCCCCCTTTAATTGCTAACGTGTGAATAGCTCACCTTAAATGTGCACACGCTTGTACATTGAGCTATTTTGAATGGGATTCTACTTGGCTTCTACTTTTCACAATCTTTCCCTGCATAGTTGTTACTTTCCTGCTAACTGATAAAACGACCCACTCTGTGTGTTCAGCACATGTCACATCCTTTGTAAATGAGAGGCATTGCAGGGGGACTTCTTACTTCATGACCTTTACTACATTACATGGTTTTGGCAGTGAAATGCTTGCCAAGGGTGCTCCTGTCAACACAGCCATATCGGGTATGATGCCATGTAATAGTGCCTTTACGGGCATTTTTTAGGTCTCGCCTACAAAGTGCATGCACTGTGCTGCGGGATGTATTGTTTACAATTCAGTGGACTTCCAAACCGTCTACAGCATACCATTAGTTAATGTCATTGGCACACTCGTTTGCAATCTTTCAATTGATTAGCCCCTTCATTTCTTTTGTTACCTCCTTCCTGGAGAATGAACCAAATACTTATATTATTCCTCGTCTTTGCCCTTCCTGTCTTTTTGCAACATACTAGTTTTTTAATTTATAAGCGTTTCAGTATTAAACTTGGACGTACAGTGTGCTTTCTTACTCTTAGAACAGGCATACAGCTTCTCATTTATGTCGCTTTTAGTCTATCTGACATCTCTATTGATGCTTTAGGGAATGGGCACTCGAAAATATTAGCCCAGGGGCCACAAAGTATGGTCTATTGTGATACCGAGGGCCACACTCATGCCAGCAGGTGGTAGGGGGTCTGGATGGGTCAGGGATTCTGTAAGGAAATCTTTAAAAAAGTTAAATACACAGACAAGCATTTATTTGCAGGTTAACTAAAGTTAAGTGGTGCAGGACACCGCAGTAGTGCTTCGTAACTTCATTTAACCAGCAAACAAACGCTTGCCCCTTTATTTGAAAACAAATTCAGAATATTAGTGCTCAGCAAGTAAACAGCAGCACAAGCTGGGGGGGTGGGGCGGGGGGGTGGGGGGGGGTTTGTATATAAAGGTCAAAAGGGCCGCTAACGCCCAGGGCCATACTTTGAGTATCGCTGCTTTAGGGACTTACACCCATAACTGTACTACTCTATGCCACTCCACTGTACACCACTTTACACCACTCCGCTCTATGCAACTTCTCTCTTATCCACTACACTCTACACCTGCTACTCAACTCCACTGTACACCACTCCACCCAATGCCACTCTACGACACTTTACGCCACACTACTCTATGCACTCTACTCTACACCACTGTGCACCTCCACTATCCACCACACTACTCTACGCCACTTCACCCCATTCTTCTCTGCACCGCTTTAGTCTACATCAATCAACGCCACTCCACTCTGAGTAACTATATTCTATGACACTCTGTTCTGCGCCACTCTGCTTTACATCATTGTTATCTACACCACTCAACACCAAGCCACGCCACTCTTTCAATACCAGTTATACTCAAAGTACAGCCTGGTAGTCGCATGCAGTCTCCCTGATTTTTACATGAGGCCCCCTGGTCAACAGCAGCTCCGGGCTGCTGTTTACTCGACTCAACACTAACATGAAAAATATGTTAAATCAACAGGCAAACATCTATTGCATAGTTAATTGAATATAAAGAAACGAAGTAACTAGGGTGTTCTGCACTGCTTAATTTTAGGAACACCTTAATTTTTAAAAACATCTTGCAGCAAACGTGTAAAAATATGATAGTCTCTTCAAAGTTCAAAAAATGTTATTTCATTAACAAGAAGAATCGTCTCACCTTAGTACATCATGTCAGTGAATTTAGGAGTATTTTTTTAATGCACTGAGAAATATTCATGCTTCTTCCCACCCTGACAACAATGCCAAGAGTGAACTAACAGGCAGATCAGTTATGTGAACCCTTTGGGTGGTCTGGCTTCCTATTATGCACAAACAGCATTATAGTTGATTGTTGAGTGAAACACAGGAGAAGGTTTTGTACAGTGCACACCCTGAAGTCATGTATTTCTAAGTCCTTTTATATGTGATAATGTTCAAAAAGGAGGGAAAGTGAACTAATTGAATTACCTAAGATCACACAATTTGTCCAAGGAGCAAAGCCTGGATTGATCCTAGGTTGTCTGGTTGCACATTTGTAGGAAAGTAGGATCTGCTTCTATGGTTATCCCCACGTTTTGCCTGGTGCTAAGCTGTTATTGATTAGTCTGACTGGGATCCTGCTACTCATGACCCCAGACTATCTGCTTTCTCTCTAAAGTGTTGTGTTCAGTACTTAGGTACATCCCAAATTGGATACTGGGGTACCCTTATAAGTCCCTAGTGTATGGCACTAAGGTACCCAGGGCATAGGTACCCCAGAGGTCTCCCATGGGCTGAAGCATGTATTGTGCCACCCATGAGATACTATTCAAAATGGAACTACAGACCTGCCATTGCAGACTGTGTAAGTTGGTGCTAGCACCATTTACTAAAGATATAGGTTTCCTATATCTTGGGTCACTGCACTTAAAACCTATAAGTCACCCCTATAGTAGGCCTTTGCAATTCTGAAGGCAGGGAGCTTGGTTCTGAGTAAGCAGGTGCCCCTGCATAAGCAGAGTACCCCTACAGCCTACAGAGTCCATACTCCCGGGTTGTCAGTGAAGCAGCCATATACCATATAGAGGGGCACCACATAATTATGCAATGACCATCCCGAAACTGGCTGCAACTAATCCTACCATATTTGGTATCAAACATTTTGAAATCATACCCCCCATCGTAAATGATGTGGGAGGTATGATTCCAAGCGCTGAAAGAGCCCCCCATCAGGCTCTCAGTGTTCCCAGTGCCAACCTTCTAGACCCGGACAGCACAAAATGGTTGCTGCCGACCAGAGACACATTTCTGCCCTCCTGCTGCTGAACCAAGCTCGAGAAGGGGAAGGCAGAACAACAGGCATCCTTTCACAGGGAGGTGTAACCACCTCCCAGATAGGATTTAGTGTATTAGGACCGGTTGGGTGAGCTTTCCAGCGCCACTAAGTCTGCATGAGGGGCACATTTGGTGTTCCCGTGCATAGTCCAGTTCAAACCTGTCCTGGGGGCCATTGGCTCCCGCTCTGGTGTGAAACTGGACAAAGGACATGGGCGTAACCTCCCCCCTGTCCAGACCCTCCCCTGGGAGGCTCCCCTGAATTGTCCCAACCATTTCCTTAGGGTACATAAGGGCTTATCTGTGGGTAGGTTTCTAGATTTGTCGTGGGACAAGATTCAGATCAGACACCACTTCTTCTTCTACTGTCCGGGCACTCTGGACTTCGATGGACTTTGTTTGGGCTCATCTTTGCCTTCCCTTCCAGTCTGCTGCATTGTCTGTGCCTGTGCACCATACAGGAAACTTCCAAGGCCTGAGGGCATCAAAGACATCTGAAGGAATCTCCCTTGAAGTGAAGGAGTCACTTCCCTGCATTCGCAGGCAACGCAACTATGTTGACCGGTCTGCTGATCCTGAGCTCCTCCGGACTCCGAAAGGTTCTGCAAAATAGATGGGGGTTTGCCACAGCTTTCATGGCCTGCCTTTCCCTCTTACTAAGTCTGAGGCCACTATCCCTCGTAGGGGCTGAAATACCTGATCTCCTGTACACCGTTTCAACTTGCAGTTGCAAAAGCTTGTTGGCTTCCTTCCAGCAAGATCTTCAGGCTCCAAGTAGCCCCAACCTCAAGCACCTCCAGTGAACAGAATCTTTAGCCACATCACAACGTGTGCACCATGGACTTCATCTTTTGGTGAGCTGTCAGAGGTCCACTTGCGACGCCAGTGCCTCCGGCTGTGGGTCCTGTTGAGGTGCACCTTTTTTTCTCTTGGGCTCCCCTGATTGCTCGGGGTCTGCCCTGAAACCCTTGCTTGTGGTGAGTCCCCTGGACCTTGCTGGTCCCGACGTTGCTCCTTCTTCAATTCCTGCATTGGTTGCATTTGCCAAGGCTTGTTGGTCCTCCCGCCAGACACCGACCCCTCAGCACTCAACATACTTCGTGGGACAGCTTGTGCATGGTTCCTGGTCCTCCTCCGCGTTGCATGGTCCTCACAGCTGCAGAGTCAAGGTCATCGTGAACTCTCCTGCACCACCCGACATCGGAGGGCATTCATCTTCCAAGTATCCTGGTCACTCCTGATGCATGCAGGTACCTCTCATCTAGAATCCACCTTCGGATTCCACTAGAAACTTTCTTCTTCTTCAGCAACGACACTTTCCTGAAGTCCTCCATTGGGTTCGACTGCGGTTTCCGACACCACTTCACACGTATGCACCTGGCTTCCCTGGTGCAGGTAACATGTCCACGAGTGGGGTGGCTCTCCAACCTTCTTTCTTCCACAGGGTTTCTTCAGGGACCACTGGGAGTGTTCCTTAATCTTTAAAAATCCAACTGCGACTTACAGGTAGACTTGTACGGAGGAGGCGGTCGTGTTCCCACACTGCACACAACCTCTGTGGGGCTCCTAGTCTCTCACCTTGGGTGGTTCCTTGGGTCCCCAGCACTTCTACGTCCCCTCGACATCATCCTGACTCAAGTCGTGGATCTTATACCACTTTCTTAGTATATGGTTTGCCCCCCCCAGGGGGTCCACTGTGTATTTTGTGCTATTTACTGTGTTTCTTTGCAAAGTATTGTGTGCATTGTGCATATCTCCAGGTAGGAGATATTTGTATGTGATTGAGAGTTTTATATAATAAATACATATTTTTATAAATACCTTGTGTGGTTCTTTCCACTTAATCTATACATATAGGATTGCATTCTGGTACAACAAGCTGCTTTACACTCTTAGACCAAGCCTAAATGCTGCTCTCAACAGCTGCCACTAAGAGCTTTCTAAGGTTGTCTAAGACCTCTTAAATCACCTTTAGGGTTGTCTGGACTGGTGGAAGGGGCCCATTTACATAACTGGACATATACCAGGCCAGCCTCTCACAACATTGTGCAATTCAGCCACTAAATGTTCATTCTTTGCTTCATCTACACCCATCTTACCCCCTCGCCCCGACCGCCACCCTGCTGGCATCAGTGCAGCCTCGGCCACACAACAGTTTAAACTTTTGGAACCTGTGAAAATGTCTGCGAGTACCCATAATGTATGCCATCCTACGCTATGCCACTACACATAACTCTACTATTTGCAACTCTATTCCACTCTACGCTGCTCTACTCAAGTGCATGTAACTGCACTCTATGCCACTCCACTCTATGCCACTCTACAGCACTCTCCGCCACTCCATTTCAATCTACGCCACTCTACTCCACCCTAAGCCAAACCATTTTAATCTATTTTATGCCACTCTGCACCACTCTACTCTACGCCACTCAACTCTACAATGCACCACTCTCCTCTATGCGACTCCACTCTACACCACACCACTGTACCCCATTCCACTTTGCTGCACGCCACTCTATTCCACTACATGCCACACAATGCCACTGGGAGCCATTCTACTCTAGGCAACTCTACTCCATGCCACTCTCATCTACTCTACTCCATGCTACTGTACCTCATTCTATGCCACTCTACTCCATACTCCTCTACTCCACTGTTCTCCACTCTACTCCACTCTGCTACACACCACTCCATTCCACACAATGCCACCCTAAGACACTCTATTCTATACCATTTCACACTATATGTATGCCACTCCACTTTATACCTCTCCATTCTACTCTACTCCACCCCACTCTATGTCACTCCACTCTACACCACCCCACTCTACTCTATGCCAGTGTACGCCCCTCCACTCTACACCACTCGTCTACACCACTCCACTCCACGTTACTCTATTTCACTACATCCTACACAATGCCACTCTGCACCACAACTCGATGCCATTCTACTCTATGCCACTCTACTTTACTCTATGCCACTCTACTCTATGACACTTTATGCCACTCTCAGCGGCGGCTCCTCTGCTAAGGCAGAGGAGCGTCACCCCACTGCTTTTCAGAAGTGCAAAAAAGGAAAAAAATAAAATTATAATAACATGTTCATTTTTCCCCGCTGAAGCAAGTTTTGGAGTGGGGCGGGGCTTGGCTGTCGTCACAGCCAGCATGGGGAGGAGTGGTGAGTGCACCTAAGTGCGCATGAAGGTTTTGGGCTGGCCAAGCAATCATGCGCACGTAGCATGCTTTTCACCCGACTGTGTTGCACAGCCTGGGTGGAGAACATGCACAGGCTTCCACCTCCTTGTCTGAGCGTCTAACCACGGCGCTCAGACCAATCACGATGCTGCTGTCATCCTGATGACTACAAACCATAAAGATCCACCCTCAGAACGCATCCTCCCAAGTAAGGTATGTTTCCTACAATGGTGAGAAAAACACACAGTGTTTTTAAATATCCCTCACACACCAAAAGGGTCCTTGCTGTCATGCTTCATCATAGGGGTCTTCCTGCCCCTCTACGGGACGGGGCGTGCTACAACCTACGGATACACGGGAGCACATTTTGTTATGAGATGACTATCTGTCGTGTAGGAGAGTGAGTGGGAGGGTCGGGAGTGGATGGGAAAGTGAGCCTCCACTTGGAAATGACTGGCTATGGGTCTGACAAGTGAACACAAAGCCCTCATTACGAGTAGCTCTACTCGAAAGGTGATTATTATTTCACCCTTTGAAATCCGATACCACGGGCTTCGGAATGCAAAAGGTGGTATAATTAACACCTATTACAAGTTGTGTCCCTTAAAAAGCGACATAACGTGGATATTGGTGGTTTGTGCATCAAAATCTGCATGCACCGGTATTTACCGTGCATTTTACCACTGAAAAATTGGCAGGTTTCACCTGACAAAATGTACCTTGTACCTTGCAGATTTTAGAAGCTTTCACCTCTTATTGTTATAATGAGTTCAAGGTAGCTATTGTTGATAATTATTCGCTAAAACGGTGTGTTCCAAGGTTTACATATCTGGATACCGAAAAAGCTCTCCCGATGGCGTGTTTGGTGAGAGTTTACTCAAAAGCAATAGAATTCTAAATCCCAGGCGGCATTGTTAAGCCATCAGATGATCCACTATATGGAGACCATCCAAGAGCAATAGAAATACACCGCACACCCAACGGTAGTGGTGCTGGAACAATTTTCATAGTGGAGGTGCTGTCATCAGTGTTACATAACTGAAGTCATAGAGTTTGTGAAAAAATCCAAGGGTTTCACAAATAGCAAGTGTTGCAAATAAGCACACCCGTTCAGCAAGAGAATGGTAAAGGTGTGGTGTGTAGCCAGATGCGTATTCTGGAATACACTGTTGCAAATATATCATTAAAATAGGATGTGGTAGCTCATTGTCATTTACAGACAGCACATTTTTCCATTGCAAGTGCCACAAATTTCGCAGTGACATCCGGTTTTACTAATATAAGTATACAGCACACTAACATTAATGTCTGGATATTGAATTTCTACAAATATTTATCATTTTCACATCACCAATTAATGAGTCTTGATTTGCTTTGATCCATTTAAATTCTTTGTTTCCCTGGCACTTCAGAATTATAAAAAAGTGCATCATTTTTGTTTTCTTAACTACTGATATATTTTGAAATATTTGTAAAGTTCATTTACAGGTGTTTAAATGTTGCTGTGTCTTAGAAAAAAACCTGACATCCTACAGCCTTTCCTGTCACACTTCCTGTACTTCAGCAAGATTGTCAGATAGTTCACTTTACTAAATCCTTTGACTTTGCAGTCAGAGAAAGAAAAGTTAACTCCAAAACCCATATGCAAAGAATAAGCAGTAATTTATCAGAAGACATAGCCTGACACGTGGCCACTGTCTATGAACGCACAGCAAATACAACAAGATACAAATATAATTGAACGGCATCTTTATAGCTCATTGATCTTAGGAACTCCAGCGTGGTTATTGTGGGGCTGCTGCAGCACCTACAGCACCCCTACTTCCAGGGCCTATACCCCCTGGAAGCATTGTTATGCCATCACTGAAAAAATATATTAAGTCCACCAATAAGTAATATAATCCAAAATCCCTGAAGGTCCTGATAAGCGACAAGTAATTTTTCAAATCCAGGCCACAGTGTAACCTAGCTATGGATTTGACTACCTGTACTCACCACTTGCTGGAAATGCCTGTAGGAAGAGTGTGTAAATCAAATAGAAAAGGTGGAGAAGGAGAAGCAATAACGACAGTGGTGTGGGTAAAGGGTAAAGGTGCTTAGTATCTGGCCTGAACGTTTAATCCCGTCGGTGGTTGTTCAGTCACCAGATAATAGCATGGTATAAGTGGCCTACCTAGTGGTACGAAAGCACCAGTCCAGAAAATGTCCTGGCATAATGATCTGTTGATTTGACACATGCATCAGACTGTCCCATAGTAGGTCTGTGAAGCCTACCCTGAAGCGGAGTAGGGAAAATCAATAGACAGAACTTGAAACTAGCAAGGGTGTGAGGCCTACGGAGAAGTGGGGTAGGAGCACCCAACCAGTCACGTCAAAACACATAGGCGTACAACAAATGGAGGGTTAAGCTCACCTGTTTTATAGATGATTTAGAATTCTATTGAAGTAATTCTCAGTTAATCACTCTCATCATGGGCTTTGCACTCTCACTAGGCTCACTCCTCTATACACATAGACCTTCTGTCCCCTTGATCTGTATCCCCCTCTCACCTTGACCTGGAATTTAATATCCTCTAGATCAGAGCCTCATCCTCCTCTAGACCTCATTATCCCCTTTGGCATCGCTCATTCTGAATCCCACACTCTCTTGGATCTTGGCCTCGATTCTTCAACTGAAACGCACCCTCCCTGAGACCTCACTCTCCTGAGATGCTGGGCTTCACTCATCCAATAGACATATCTCTTCCCTTGCATTGGGCTTCAGAGATTCGATTCTGGAATTGGGCCTCACAGTCCACTGGTCCTGGGCCTACTCCCCCCAAAGCTTCACTCTTCCCGGAATCTAATACCCTCTGCCCAAATTTTGTGCCATGCTCTCATCATAGGCTCATGGACTTCATTGCCCTTTGACCTGTGTCTCCCCTCTCCTCTCTTTCACCATGAGCCTCATTAGCATAAGTATCTATGGACTTCACTCTTTCCCAGGCAGCATTCTGACAAACCTTACTGTCTCCACAGTTGAAAGCCAAACCTATGGTTTCAAAGTAGCCCTGTAGCCCAGACTGCTCTGGCCCTTTGATTGTTACTTGCCTACTACTCTGGGACACAGTGCTAGAGGCGAGTAACATCAACTGCCCCACTCCAGTCTCAACCACACGGTCTGAGAAGGAGAAATAAGCAGGGAAGGAAAAACACAGGTAGAGTTCAGAGTAGGGAAGGATATAAGATCACGGACAAAGAGGGTGGTCTATTTGACTAAGGGGCTCAGTGACAAGGTCAACTGAGGGAAGGAGGGCCTATATTATTTGGGTGACTTGGGGAGGGAGAGAGTACATTTTGTTGGATTTTTACCCATACTAGTAAAAATCTTTTTCATTAATTTTTTTGGGGTATAATTTGCCCGATACAAGCACGTGCTTTAAGTTTCAGCAGAGAAGTTCTGAACTGAATTGCCATGCACTCTCATCCACCTATGTACCCTCCTGATAAGCATTAATTGCATTAAAAAGAAGCGCGAAAGGTTACCACGCATTCCCAGCAAGGTTGCTATATTTTATGGGAGAGTACTGGCATTCTCATCAGGGCGGCAATGAAGAATGGTGCAGCAATGACACTTTTCTTCCTGGCTACGATACTTTTATTTACTCCTGCTCTTGCCAGCACCGCTGCTGTTCTTTTTCAGAGCACAATAGTAGCACATTTCATGGTGTACCTTTAATCGGAGAGTACAAGCACCTCTTGGCAGGGATCCTATACTTTAAATTAGGACAGCGCTGGAAATGACCAACAGAGCAGTCTTACTTTCAAAGTATGCTCAAATTATGTTTCTTCTAGGTCGAACATAGTTGTAAACAACGGATCTCTGTACATAACAGAATAGCCTGCATAGGATCTATATACCATGTATAATAGGAGCAACGATCGAGATAGTGAACAATAGTGAGGGAAGGAGATGGTGCTAAGACCTGCCGTTGGGCCAAAGGTCAAATAAGCTTATGGGGTCCTCATCAAAGGTCAAAGTGGCGCTCTTTGAAGAAGTGAGTCTTTAGCCAAAGCCTAGAGAGGCTGGAGTGGTGGAATGTGATGTGAGGGGCGATGCTGTTCCAGATCCTCCATGCGTAGAGCCGTGCAGTGCCGTAACTTCTTGTATTACACCTTCTGGGGTGGCTAGTTTATCAGCCGAGTTTCACGGTGGCCCAGTGCAATGTCATTTTCAAGTGATGCCGGAGGTTTTAAAAAGGATGCTGGCCAAACATTCAGGCCTTGAGTGCGGGATTTTGTGGCCCTATTTTCACAATCATCTGAGGCGAGCATTTGCATGCAGTAATCCCATCCACATGGGAGAGAACCAAGACTTGAACTGACATTCTAAAGTTGTATATGGGTATGTAAGTCTTCACATTCTTCAATACTGTAACCTAGAGTCTATGCTTATTTACTTAAACTAGCTTGCCCTAAAATAAAGTTTGCATCTGAGGGATTTGTGGTAAGCTAAGATGTGAAACTGCCTAGCATCATTTTCGATCTGCAGTTGTCTCTTGCTGTTTAGAAAGAAGAGCAATTTGGTTTTGGTCATGTTTCATTTCATGTAGGCGCTGTTTATGCATGTCTTAAGTCATTCAAGGTCACTGACGGCTAAGTCTTTCCGGCACAATTGTGGCTGTGATATTGTCCATTACTGGGGCAATAAGGAGTTCCATATGCAGAAGGCTGAAGACACCAAGGGTCTCTAAGCTTCTAGGGTCTTGAGGTTTTTCTGCTGGAGGAGTTCAAAACACTGAAAGCTAAGAGACAAATCATCAAAGAGTGTCTGTGAAACTCATGAAATTTTCCAGGATATGTGTCAGGTCTTGATGATTAATGCTAATGAAGGCTCCAGAGAAGTCGAGAAGGATCAATAGGTGGGATCGTATTTGCCTGTGATGAAGGGGGTGACTTGTGGGGATTTGGGGGTCCTCGATTTGTTTCTTCAGGAATGTTAAGACACGTTCAGTTTTAAATGCATCTGAGAGAGCACTGAGTGAGTAAAGAAGGTTTTGACAATGTTCTAAATGGACGTGAGTGCGCCCCCAGAGATTAACTTCAAGATAGTCAAGGGTAGAATGCCAGTGCTCCTTGACGGTACCTTTGAGAGCTCTGATGATTAAAGTGTGGTCTGTGCGGGAAAGTGGAATGAAGGTGGTCTACTATGGGGTGATGGGCAGTATGAGGTGGCTGATTTCGTGCAGTAGGTGTGAAGTTGGATCCTCTTTCTCTTCTCTACGAGTAAATGGTTGACTGCATTGCCGGAGGTGTGTGAGATTGATAGGTGATGAATGGAGGTTATACAATTTGTTACTACTTTGAAGAGATAGCTTTGATTGTTTACTTCTATGATGACTGTTTTGTAACAGTTTTCTTTAGCTGCTGTGATACATGTGGAACAGACTGACTTGATCTGTGTTAGTACACCGGAACAATGACAGTATTAATTGGTATGCTGTAGTTTCAATGACACAGACCAGAATTTCTAATCAGGGTTGTTATACCTTTACTTCTGCCAGAATTTTGTGACCATTCACATTCACCTTTAGGTTTCCAGCACCAGAAGTGGGTATTTCTTCTTGTTCTGTTTTGAGTGTATCCTGGTGTGTATATATAGGCATGCTTTTTTGAAAGGAAAGACAAAACACGGGATTGAATAAGTTCCTTATATTGAACATAGTAAGTATATGTAGTATAAAGAGTCCAGGCCAAATCTTTGCAGACCCATTATGGAGGCGGTCTCAGGAGGGTATCTGACAGGCCAATGTGTGTGAAGGACAACCAGGTGGGTGATTCCGTGTTCAGGCACTTAGTCAAACTCCAACCCACATGCCCATTCACTAAGTGTGTGCTCTCTGTCAGCCCACATTTGTGTGTGTGTACATGTGTGTTTTTGAGTACTGTGGGAATGTTCATAAACATCTACCCTGACGGTGTTTCTTTGAATTTTTATCAGCTACTGACCTGGACATACTTATTTAACACCGTAAATACATCAGTTTTGTGGAGACCAGGCAAAGTTCTCCATCGGCTTGTGATTGATGTAATGTGTATCCATTTAATAAAGCTTTAGAATATAGGTTCTGAGTTTAACTAGAGCTTATGTTAATGTGTTCATCTATTTTACTGATGTGCGTTCCAGTGCAGACACTTCTTGTAAAGCTGTTTCCAGGATGCCCATGCTAGGCTAGGTCATATGCGAAAACGTGTAAAATGAGAGAGTGCAGTGCATGATAAAATAATGTCAAAAGAGATATACCAAAGAAGACAACCACATTAGGAAAATTCAGTCAGAGTCCTCCAAATGCTACAGAACGAGACCAAAACTGTGTGTCAGAAAAGTAATTGGTAGGTTGCCAAAGAGCAGATGGATGCAGCTCCTGCGTTTTCACTCGTTTGCCAGTGCTGGATGCTTGTAATGAGCGGTGGATATCTTTCTTCCATTCTCTTTGCAAGGATCTATTGAGGACTGGCAAGGGCAGAGATTCCAGCTCCCAAGTCAGTAGATGGGGCCCGACCACTAAGTGAACAATGGAAGGACAGGGAGCATTATGCCTCTACATCTGTTGGTACATGCAGTGCTGCCCCATCCCTCCACTGGTCAACACAAGTGTTTGGCTCTCCTGGACTGTGAACATGCTTCACATATAGAGCCTGAAGACAGAGGGGTGGGCACGAGCCACACTCAGTGGAGCTACTTCTGTGTCTCCTCTCTCCACCTACCTTTTCGTAACAGGCTTCACCATATTATTGGGAAAGATAAAATGAATCTGTGATAAGTCCCGTCAGATGAATCCAATAGAGACGTCGTAATACCCCTGACCCGGAAAGTTGCAGACACTTCATATATAAAACACTTTTTTCATACTCCAGGGATCTTACGTGAACAATCTTATGAACCGAATACTGTATCTCTAATTGAGACGCATGAAAATGTTGTTTGGTGTATAAAGCAATCTGTGAAGAATGTTCATTCTAATTACACTTCGTTTTCTTCTGAGACCTAAATTGAATGAGCACCATCTGGCGATGTCAGAAGTAATTGGGGCCAGGAGAGGGTCAAGGTTGATACAAACTGGATTTAGAAGGTGCTTTGACAGATTTATTGCCAATTATGTTATGTACACTCGTCCGTTCTAACAACTAGTGACTATGGGGCAGATTTATGTGAGACTTGCGCCACTTTTACGCCGCTGTTGCGTCACTTTTGTGACGCAGCGGTGGCGTAAACCCTGCGCCCTATTTACATCGTGACGCATCTATGGAGATGCGTCACGGTGTAAAGCCCTGCGCCACATTAAACCTGCGTCAGGTTTAATGTATGCAGGGTGGGCGTTCCATCGGAAAAAGCCTCGGAAAAGTGACGCAGTGAAATCTACAAGATTTCACTGAGTCACTTTTCCGACGCTGCTGCGTCAAAACCCTGCGCCTGCTTGAAGCAGGCGTAAGGCATGACGCAGCATGTTAGGTATGGGCAGCCCCTAAACATTGCTGGAGTTGCGTCGTGCTTGCGACACGAATCCAGCAATGCGCCGCCCTTACGCCATCAGATGCGTCACACATCTGTTGATCCTTGCGCCACGATGCGCTGCATTGTAAATGCGGCGCATCTGTGGTGGCGCAAGGGTAAACTTGCGTGACGCATCTTTCCTGGCGCATCCCTGCTGATTTGCAGGGATGCGCCAGGAAACATAAATCTGCCCCTATATTTTGGCTTAAGACATCTTTTTGTTAGATGGGTTATTCTACATTCTACATTTGGCCATTTAAATTTATACATGTGTCCACAATCATCTAGCCACAGCAGAAATCACAATTCTACCACTTCAAGACTGGGTGTTACAGAGGTATCTGATGCTCTTGCACACAGAAATATATTATTTAATATCTTTCTAAACTGAGCTGTGCATCACTATCATTTCTAAGGTTGCATTTGTTAATTAGCTTAACTTCTGTAATGTTGTCCCTGATTCCCTAATTTTGTTCCACATTCAGTACAAACATTGTCTAGCAATACACCCGTTTCAGTTGTTTGCATAGATTTGTTTTTTACTAAGGGTGTAGTCACTCCTAAACTTATTAAATCCAAATCCTATTGTTTCCGGACCGTTGTGCTTCGATAGGTTATTGAAGACATTCTTGGCGGCTTACTTCAGACCAACTTACATTTAAAAAGTTCCCCTTGAAAATTGATAATGTCTTGAAGTTTTCTAAAATCATCATGTCCAAAACTTCAGTTTGTAGAGTTCATTTGACTTTTTAAAAGAAAACATTTTAAATACTTACTCAAACCCCATGATACAGTTTTTGGTCAATTGTCTAGGGTCCGTTTTCAGGAGAAAAATGTGACAAAAACTCTGGATCTTTATCTTTTGGAGCATTTTAAAGCTGTTACATGATGCTTCCTCTCATCTGGCTGTAAATACTGATGGTGACATTATTGTATACTCTGTGAATGACTGCTAAAGGTGTGTCGTAAAACATGCCCAGAAACTTGCCTCTCCAGGAGTCTTACCTAAAGGTGATACTTTAATAGCAGCCCTTTATTAATTTTAACTACCTGTTCATAAGGCTGCATTTTGTTGTCAAATCTTTTGGCTTCTGCTTTTTAGAACTTTTAGTTAAACTACCTGAATCTTCCCGGTATATATACTACCTGAATTTTCAATTTATATATCTATCAAAAGTACGACGGACACTGTTCGGTATACACAACCAAATATATATATATATATATATGAAACAGTCCCGTTTCATCAAGTCTCTCAACACAACAACAAACGAGAGTGGACCCGAAATGAGTGCTGGTTTTCTTTATTTCATTCCATTAGTAAGTCGCCATGAAGCGTTTCGACAGCTCCCTGCCTTGATCACATGACAGCATTACTTTGTGTGCTCAATCCTTTTAAAGTGACAGTGCCCAATCAAATGATTAATAGACATAGAAGACATTATTTACGCATAAATGTTCAAACAATTCTAGTTGCTAACAACCATACAATATAAATATATAAATATATACAAAAATAAAACTGAGTTAGCAACATATTATTTACAACAACACAATCGGAATTTAATAATTTGCATAAATGCTGGTTTCCTGAGTTGCGTATTGTGAAACATTTGCCAGTCCCATTGTAATGTTGAATCATTTGTTGTTTTTTTCTTGATAATTTGCTTGAATGCAATGAAGGGCTGGCATAGCGTAATATTAGTTGTCTAAAAAAGGATCATTTATTAAAGTGCCTAATATGTGAGAAAATTCTAAAAAATCCCCAGATGATACACAGCTATATTTTTCATTAATTTTTCCCATTTTTTTCATTTTTTATCCCCTCTCAAAAGTGCTCGTGCTTTATTTGCTACAATGTTATCAGATTCCCCTTGCCTCATCATATGCTGATTATATATCGTATGCATCCATCCTTTTTGGTAGGAGGTGATAAAGGGAATTTGACGCACCAGTGTATGGACAGGGTTGCAGAAAAGGAGTTTTATGGATGTATTTTAGAGTAATTGATTCCCACTATTGTACCTTAAAATTAATATAAATATGCATATAAATATCAAATACATAAAATGTCAATAAATACAATTCAATCACTAAAATTACTCCATAAAATCTTTTCAAATTGATAATTTTAAAAAAAACAGCATAAAAAGACGAAGACACACAGAGGATAAAAGGTTCCCTGACTCAGCAAATGTTCAAACACAGATTATGGGTTAAAAATGTGTATGTTCGTTTTTGGCATGCTCATTATAGACGATATCAACGATCTCTTTCTCAATCTAAGTAGGTGTGCAAATCCTCACTAGTGTTAAGGCCACCCGGCTGCTTTGTATCCATATCCAAAATATATTTAGTTTCAAGGCGCCTAAGTTTATGTTCCCGATCTCCTCCTCTCTTTAGCGGAGGGATGGCATCAATGACAAAATATTTCAAATGTTTAAGATCACTGCCATGGTGCGATTTAAAGTGCCTTGCTACCGGGTAACTTGGGTCATTATTGACAATCGCCCTTGTGTGTTGCAGAATGCGTTTGTGGACGGATAACTTGGTGCTGCCCACGTATGACAGGTTACAGCTACATTGCAGAACATAGATTGCAAATTCCGTCCGACATGTCAAATGTTGTTTTATATCAGAGGCTTTGCTACTAAATGCAGTGTTATATGAGGTTTTGTTTATGCCATATTGGCATGCTTTGCAGCTAGAGCATTTGAAGAAACCCTTCCTAGCTACTAACCATCCTGTTTGCTGCTGTTCCTCAGGATTTTTCCGAACCAAAGCATTAGCCATAGAAAATGATTTTCTGTATGTTATAGCCGGATGCTTAGGGAGCATTGCTCCAATTACTGGATCATCCCGGACTATAGGCCAATTCCTTCTAATGATGGTTCGCAGTTGCTGTTCCTGCCTGGAATAGGTTAGTATCAATCTAGTCGGTTCCTGGTCCGTCTTCCCTTTGCTCATGCTCGCTGTCTGTGATTCGCTCTCTACCTTAAGTAACTCCTGTCTGGATCGTTTCCTGGATTTAACAATGGCATTGTCAATAGATACACTCCTGTACCCCCTTTCCAGGAATCGTTTTTTACTTTCTAACTGTTTGTCATGCAAGTCCTGATCATCGCTACAAATCCTACGGATACGCAGCATTTCCCCATATGGGATGCTTTGTATCAAATGTGGTGGGTGTGCGCTGGATGCATGTAACATAGTATTCCCTGCTGTATTCTTTCGATATAGGGAAGTTGTCATCTCATTATTTACTATGTTAATTTGTACATCCAAAAAAGTTATATTTGTCTTGCTGACATTCGAGGTAAATTGCAAATTCACATCATTGATATTTAAAGATTCCACAAATTCATGTGCCTCATTTTCCGGTCCACTCCAAATAACAAACAAATCATCAATAAATCTAAGCCACGAAACTACATTTTTCTTAAAAACAATTTCATGTTTCCTTGTGAGGACCAGCTCTTCCCACCACCCCATAAATAAACAGGCATAACTGGGGGAAAAACTGGCCCCCATGGCCACACCCTGTACTTGTTGGAACATTTGGTTCTTAAACATAAATAAGTTATTTTCTAAGCAAAATGCCAGCATATCCAACAACATAGCATTGTGTCGTGCAAACTTCAAAGGCCTATTTGCTAAAAAATATTCCACGGCTTTAAGACCATCTACATTTTTTATGCACGTGTATAGGGAGGAAACATCGAGAGCTATTAAGAGCCAACCATTTTGCCATTTTATATCGGCTACCTTTCTGATAAAATCACTGGTGTCCTGTACAAATGACTTTAAATTTTTCACGTGATCCTGCAAAAAGTAGTCAATATACCGGGATACATTTTCCAAAAGTCCATCACAGGCTGATATTATGGGCCTCCCCGGTGGTTTGTTGATGTCCTTATGAATTTTTGGGATAAAATACAATGATGGCGTTATGGGATACTCCTTCTTCAAATATTTGTACTCCTCCATGTTCAATAAACCCATGCTTTTCCAAGCTAACAATTTAGCGAAAAGCAGATTCTGCACGGATTTATATTTCATAGGGGTGCTCCTTCGGTAACAGTTAGTGTCATTTAACTGGGAATATGCTTCCTCCAAATATTGTTTTAATGGCCATAACACAATGTTACCTCCTTTGTCAGAATTCCTAATAACGACCTGGCTCTCCTTCTTTAGTTTTTCGATAAGTTGATTATATTTCCTTTCATGGTTTGTTATCTTTCTTTTGGCCTTGTTGACATTCAAATACAGTTTTTTCACCTGTGCCACAATCTGCTCGTTAAAAACATCAACAGAATCTCTTGGCATAATAGGAGTGAATTTTGATTGTCTTTTGAAAGGTGTGTCCGGTTTGAACCCAGCACCCATTCCCTGAGATTGCCCCATATCATTGTTCATGTCCATACAATCTTCACCAAATTCATTAATGTTGCCATTGGCCTCCTGTGCCAATTCCTGTATTGTTCTTAATGTTTCAAGGTCAGCAACCATTAATTCAGACATGCTGGTATTATCATCATTGGGGATCACCCCAGTTCCTGCTCCAGATATTTGGGGGCGTAAAGCATGGAATTTCTTTAACTTTAATTTACGAATAAATTTGTAAATATCAGCTCGAGTCTGTGGATAATCGAAATTCGACTCAGGGCAAAATGAAAGCCCCAAAGAGAGCAGTTGTTCCTCCGCCCGTGTTAGATCTATCTGGGCCAGGTTGATTATAGACATTGTTTGAGGTTGCCCTGGTGTTGTTTTGGTTGAATTTATTTCTTTCTCCATCCACCCCGACCTCGTCCCCGAGTTTGACGCCTGTTTGCGGCGTTCTCGGGCTGCTTTCCTCCGTTGCTTTCGGCTCTTTGTTCTTCGTTTTTTGCCGGTTGGTTGCGGGGGCGCAGCGTTTCCTTCCTGCTTTTCCTTAGATAGTCCAGCTCCTCCCCCAATGTCGGTTTGATTGCACAAATGACCCTTCCCTCAGTGTCCGATCCACTTTCCACCGCGGAACTCAAATCCGATGTTGAGGGAGCATCCACTACTCTTAAATTGCTTGTGGAACTTGGCCCCTGCTTGTTTGATGTTGCTGACCTATAGGCATCAAATTTACGAGCAAATGTAAAAATCTGGCCACTAGCATAATCATCCTTATCTCTACGGAATTTGTAAGTCTTTCTTTGCTTAATTTTTTCCTCTTCCTTGCTGAGTCGTGACACCATATCCTCGTGTAACTTAGACCTCTGCTGGGAATCACTCATAGTCTTTATATCGGCGTCTAGGGCATCTATTTTTGTTTGGAGCTCACCACGATCGATATCCGCATATTTTACCAATATCTGAACCAATTTACGCGATGACTCCAAATTCGTTTCCGCCCACTCGGCCATCATACGGGGGTTTGGGGTGTCGTAGCTCGGGGCAATCATTATTCTCAGCCCCCTAGGTATCCTCCCCACATCTAGATACCGCTGCAAAGATTTCGACTCCCACCATTTAGCCTGTTCCTGACGCATCAATTTCTCCAAAATGCGATATTTCTCCTTTAAACCATGTTCCCCACTTGGTTCCTTATTTAATCCTTTGTCATTTAGCTGCGTTGTTACCGGAGAGTCTGAAAACATCTCCTCAGCGGCCGTTTCTCGATTCCGTAACGCTGCGGCAGACATTACTAAGGAAAATAATAATATTCAAATCAGTTCCGTTAGGACGCCTTACCGAACAATACAATGATCCTGGCGGCAGGCTCCTCGGATGCACACCTCCCCTCCTGCTGCTTTGTCTGCTTTCCAAAAATGCTCCGGTTTCACGAATCAAACAATGCGCTGCCGTCTCCTCGCTGAGCACCACTCCTCCGAGTTCACCCAATTTGAAGAGCTCGATTTCACGCTTGTCACCTCGCTACCGGATAGAATTCTGCATCAGCAGTGGGCTCCGCGTTTCCGTTGCCGGTTCCTTTCGTGGTCGCTTGATTCCATGGCAGTCTGGGAAACGTAGTCCAGTAGTCTGGATTGCGTGATTGTGTCGAAGTTCAATTATCCCTGAGTGGGTGACTTGCTGTATGGGAAGGTGAGACTACGGTGAGGCTGCGGGTAGAAACCATTTTTGCCCATCATGCAGCACAGCGAGCCCACGGGAAAAACCTGCCCCCCAATGCCTTGTTCCTACGCTAGGAGTATAATTGGATTCACTGACATACAGCAAGTCACCCACTCAGGGATAATTGAACTTCAACACAATCACGCAATCCAGACTACTGGACTACGTTTCCCAGACTGCCATGGAATCAAGTGCTTCTGGGAGCCGCCCACTAGAGGACGACGTAGCAAATAAAGATGCTTGTGAGTTAGAAGTGCGAAGTGCTGTATGTTTTCCCTGCCCAGAAGAAAAAGCGTCACAGCTTCGAAACGCGTCGGCAAGTTGTTAACACGAGGGTTGGGGGCAGGTTGTGAGGAGGATTGTCGGAGGACTGGCGAGCTGTTGTGTGCCCTCAGAATCTGCTTTAGGGCTTTGTTTGGACATATATATATATATATATATATATATATACACACAAGATGCTGTGTTCGGTATACACAACCAAATATATATATATATATATATATATATATATATATATTCACTGAAAAAACCATAGGTTTCAGACATGTTATAGTTAGCGGAAATTTTACTGATAAAAAAACCAATGAAATTCCCCCGTTATAGTTAGTGCAGGCAACTATAACTCACGCGACCGCAATCCTCTGCTGATGCTAATACTGTATTTAGACACTTATTTGCCCATGTCTTCTTCCATAAATTTTTAGCTATACATATATTACAAATATTTTTTTTTCATAAAGACACATATGTCATCAGCAGAAGATTGTGGTCGCGTGAGTTATAGTTGCCTGCACTAACTATAACGGGGGAATTTCATTGGTTTTTTTATCAGTAAAATTTCCGCTAACTATAACATGTCTGAAACCTATGGTTTTTTCAGTGAATTTGCAAGGTTTTTTAAATGCTAATTCCTAACTATAACGTGTGTGAAACCTATGGTTTTTTCAGTGAATTTGTACGTTTTTTTAAATGCTAAGTTACTTTACGCCATTCGTGGCGTGCACGCCCACTTAACGCAGTTCGTTCCGTGCGCGCACGGTGCGCTTCGCGCACCGTGCGCGCACGGTGAGCACGCGGTGCGCTTCGCGCACCGCGCGCCCACTTTACGCAGTTAGTGCCGTACACGCAAGGTGGGCACGCAGTGCGCTACGCGCACCGCGTGCCCACGTTACGCACCGTGCGCACATGGAGGACATATTATGCGCTTCCTTGTGATAGGTAATCTGTTAAATTTAATTTGTGATGACAATAATATGCCATGCACAGAGAGTGTTTTTTTTTTTTTATTAAAATTTTTAGCGTAAGCGCACCGTACGCGTACGGTAAGCGTAATCGGCGAAATTTTCAAAAAATAAAAATTTACCGTTTTTGGCCTTGGGGGATCTTTGAGGACTCAACTAACATGGCTATGTGCATGGGCGCTGTCTAAACAGCCCCTTTATATGTTTTTTGCCTTTGTTTACAGCCCCCCCCTCAGAGTGAGAGAGAGAAAATGGCGGCCGCCGCTTCCTGGTTTCGACCGATTCGAATGTTTACTTAGATGTAACAGCCAATCAGAATCGCGCTCGCGCACGCCACCGTACGCGTACGGTAAGCTTACGGTAAGCGTACCGTAAGCTGGCTCAGATATATATATTGATTTAAAGGCTATTTTCTCAGAATCTACTGAACAGATTTACACCAAACCTACAAAAGGCACTTCCTTGACCTGAGGACTACCTCTCTGCCAAATTTCTAGTAATTCTGTTCAGCCGTTCGGGCTGTAGCCCTGTCTAAAGGTCCTATGGAAAAATGCATGGGAAAAACGCGTTTTGGGACCCCCCTTTTATCTCAGCCCCCGCTTGACGAATCCCCCCGAGACTTTCAGGGTAGGAGCGGAGCGTAGCGCCCCACCTATTTTGAGAAATTCGCGAGGATTCGTCGACCGGCGCCAAAGTTATTCAAAATAGAATGTTGCGGATTTCCTATGGAAACAGGGTCCTAACTATAACTACCTACTGGCGACCGCCAGTAGGTAATATATATATATATATATATATATATATATATATATATATATATATATATATCTCCAAAAGAGGTGGCGATAGGGAAAAATCATTACGCAAACTCGAAACCAGATATATTTTGGAACTAGACTGTAAACATCCAGGAGGTCTGAATATGACTGAAGACCTCCATACATATTTATAGTTCCAATATTGGCCTATCTCTAAGCTGAAATATCTAAACCTTTGCTCACCCAAACACACAAAAGAGCATACCAACAGGCCACCCTTGACAGCTGTTCTCCTTGATCCTAGTTAAATAAAACCATTTAGGGTATTATTTTATCATGACATGTTTTTAAACTTATTACTTTTTTAGCATTCTATTTATTTATTTTTTAATAAATAGCTGCTTTGCACTTAAACACTTAGCACTCTAATCTGGGTTAATAGCATTACTTTGACAAGTCTATGTCAATCCACAATCAATCACCGGATAGACAATGAATTCAGACTAAAATTCCCGTAGAACAATTGCCCACAATGTAAATTGTTTATGCATTACAATTAGGGCTCCCGGTTTTCCGTTTATACGGATTTTTACATATAAATACAGACGGGAAACTATGTTTCCTTTGTCTGTATTTATATTTAGAAACGGCAAAATACTAGTAAAGTTTGCCGCGCTGCTGTGCTTCGCCCAGAGTTGCCACACCTCTGTTCCTTTTGTTGCTGCCCCAGCCCTTCTTTTGAATTGGGCATTTCCAGGGCTCCGCCGCTCCAGTGAGCTCTGTGCCAGGCCGTCACCATTTCACAAGATAAATGTATTTCTGTAAAGTCAGGGGGTAGATTAATGGCGACCCCTTGATTGCTGCTTTTGACACTGTCTGTCCTGCTGCAGCCTCGGGCTCTGGATCCGACCCCCCCCACCACGTATGAACAGGCAGCACCAGGGGGTTTTGAATCGGCAATTAACCTTCATTGAGCCGAAGGATTAGGATAACTGCAGCTCAGGGAGTGTCCATTGTATTCTGCGAGCTGTGCTTTTAAATAGTAGTGTTTGCATGTTGAAAGCTCTGTATGACTATGAACTTAAAAAGATACACTTTCCTGAAGTGAGGTGATGACAGCACCTCAGCTTTTGAGACCTTGCTGAAAGCCTGCATGCAGTCAGGTTAATAAAATATTAAAACGCGATAAAGAGACATGTTGGAGATTGTACTCATTGTAAAAATTAGCAGCCCCTCTGAAAAAACAAATACATAACAAACCTGCGTTATGGCTTTAATTTTACCATCCTTTGATAGATGAAAGACTAAGGTGACTGCTGACATTTGAGCTTACGATATGTCAGAAACCACCACTAAACTTGCTGAGCCATCTGATAGAATGGCATTACAGCAACAGTGCTGGGCTCTGAACAGAGAACTGGCATAACAGCAGGTGAGGCTTCAGTGTGCTGATTCAGGCACACTGCATTTGTGCTTTCCTTTGCCTCCATGCGCTATCAAATTAAAGACCGTTGGTTTCTATTTTGTTTTAAACAGCTGGATTTTGCGCCCTTACTTGTGTGTGGTTGTTTGTAAGCCTATTTTGATGCATGGGTGTGTGAATTGCATATGATTCCTCATGTGGGTAGGGGGGCTTGTGGTGGCCCTTTTGCATTGTGATCGGTGTGCTTTGCGTTCGTTGCCATTTAGTTTGTTGTTCCCTCAGCTCTTGTGTCCGTGTACAAGCAGTTGCACATGTGTTTTTTTTAACTGAAATAAATGTGGAAAAATACTAGCTGTAGCGTCGTCTTTTGCTTGTGGCAAAAATAAATGCAGATAAATACAGAAAAAATGCCCAAAAAATAAATATGGATAAATACAGACGGAAATGGCAAAAAAATAAATACCATAAAACCGGGAGCCCTAATTACAATACAATTCTTTTAACAAGTAATTTTAAGGAATTTGTATGTTGAATTTGCATTTTTTACAATTTTTTATTATCCATCTTAGATTTCCAACAATACAACGATTTTGGTTTTTTAATAACTACTTTACACGGCATTTATGCTATGATTTTAAGTAGAGTATTTATTTGTGGGCAACTTGATGTTTTTTTAACTGCAATGTTTGCACAGCTTGACTTCAAGTAATTTGCACTAGGGATTTATCCCAACTGTACTGTATTGCGAATTTTGCACTTAAGGAATATTTCCTGCCCCTGAGTTGTTACTCACTTTCTGGAAATTGCAGTTTGTGTGAGCTTTCAATGTTCTGGGATAATGTCAATAAGCTAATGCTTCGTTGTCACTTTATTCATGTGGTATAAAGCACTGTCACTTTGAAGCACACTTGCACTTTAAATTATAAAAAACAGCAATGAAAAAAATGGTTTAAAAAGCATGTGACCTATGACCAGCGTGTCATGTGATCAAGGCCCTCCGGGGCTGAAACGCGTAATGGCTGCTACATCGCTGTAAGAAGGAACAATAAAAACACCTTACCGCCAATTTGCTGTGGTCTACGCTCCTTTTTCTGCTCAAAGAGACGAGAAGAGTTACGAGGAGTTTGCTCATATATATATATATATATATCTATATATATATATATGCACAAGATACTGAGTTTGAATGTTGTAACTTTTTCAAACAGGCCAAAAGCCCCCAGACTGGGCAATAGGGAACATTGTTTCCGCAACAGGGGTCAGAGGCCAAATGCTGACTAATCCGTCACTAGTGTTGAAGAAAATGTTGGGTCAGAGGTTGTTATGATGTGATAATTGAGGGGAAAAGTAGCAGCTTGGGTCTTTTATCACATGCAACAAATTTTGCTTCTTTTATTTACAGGCGATACGCAATGAGAACTTGACAGCACTAAGCATATGCAATGTTTCCGACTAAGGCGGATGGCACGTACATTTCAAATTCATACAACTAAGACAACAATATGTTTTGGTAGTTTATTACTCACAGTAGGTAGTTTAAACATCACTGTGTGTTTTTACCTGTTACTCATGTACAGCAATCTTGAATATTCATCGCAGGTAACACTGTGGTTTCATGCTTCATGAGGATGTTGTCTATGTCTATCAATGCTTTGAGTGGGAGGGGTTATATAAACTATTGATGCAATGGCGCCAACCAGATTGCTAAAGGCTTCTAGCAAGCCGAAACGCGTCCCTCTGTTACCTTTGAGATTGAGGGTGACCTGATCTAATAAAACAGATGCTGTATCCTGACTGCCTCGAGTCTGTGCCTTCTTCCATGGATGCCTATATATATATATATATATATATATATATATATATATATATATATATATATATATATATATATATATATATATATATATTACACACATACACAAGATGCTGAGTTTGAATGTTGTATTTTTTTCAAACAGGCCAAAAGCCCCCAACGTGTTTCTATGTCTTCTTTAGTGATTTTGTTAACGCACAAATGCTGCAAATAGTGCAAGTAATAGTTTAGTTTGAGTGAATATTCATGTTTGAGTCTTGACCTCCACAGAGTAATTCTAGTGAGATGTGGTTTTTCCTCCTGTTATCCTTAGTGAGGTGTGGCTTCTTCCACGTGTTACCTATATCGAAACCCTTAATGATAAAGGAAGAAAGTGATAAGAAGAAATGAATGCTTCGATCTTATATCCAGCAATAATCACTGCATATCTCAAATGACCTGCAGCCTTCCATTCCACGGCATCGTGTGGCACACCTACTCGAGACTGCAATGAATAACCATTATTCAGATAAAGCAAGTCTCACGCTGCAAAAGCAAAAAAGAATGACAATGGAGCTTTTAATCATCCATCCCATTTTTCTAAATTGACTCCATTTCTAACTTCTTTGCAAAGTCTTTAATTAAATATAGGGCATCAATATGTGGTACTCTTTCCCCTGCACCCATAATTTCTACTTTATTGGTACTGACCCTCCTCGAGCCACTGATGGTTTTGTGTGTTGACTCAAAGACTCCTTTCTATTCAGATTTGCTTTGGGCGTAGCTTATTTTGCTTAGACAACGGGCTGAGTCCCAGTATTAAAGACACCAATGGCGGCCCTTTTTAGACACTGTTGTCTAGTCATTCAGTTTCCTCTTTTTTATGAGAGCATAGCAAATTCACGATCAACAGAGACTTGTAGAGGTGCACATTTGAAGAATATGTATTCGTTTTCTATAGACTTGTAGAGGTGCACATTTGAAGAATATTTATTCGTTTTTCTATCTCCTTATAGACTTTTACTATTCCTATCCACTTTGCTCCTAGATACTTATAAAATGTGGGGGCAACAAACACGTCGTGTTGCTCTATGCAGACGATGCCCCTGTCTACATTACAAACCTGTAGAGGTTGGTGGGGATACTTCTGCTGATTATGGAGGACTTTGGGGTGGTGTCAGGCCTCTAGGTTAATAAAATAAAAACGGTGCTCTCCCCCCAGCTGGCCCTGTTGCCCACAGATAGGGATAACCCCCCCCCCCCCCCCCGTAACAGGCCTTCGATGGGAGACGGAACAGTTTTGGTACCTGGGGATAAAGGTGGCTCATGTCCCAGGGGCTCGATACAGGCTTAACATGGGCAAGGTACTAGAGCGCCTGGAGTCCTCCATCTATTTTTGGATATGTTTGCCCCTGTCTGTGATGGGTAGGGTGGCCCTCTGTGAGATGGTGTTGTTGCCGAGATTCGTATATATGCTCCAGAACGCCATGTGCTCTATCCCGAGTTCGGCATTCAATAAACTAAACAGTTTGCTGGTGTACATGGTCTGGGAAGGCAGGAGGAACAGAACGAAGTTAGATATACTGAGGCTGGTGGTCAGCTGCAGTACTTGGCACAGTGGTGCATGGAAGATCTGAATTATGAAAATACACTTCTCTCGGACTGGGGGTGGGGAGGCTGCTGTGGCCCTTCCGCTGGTATTGCCCCTTTATAGTATAGCAGGTAGCAGAGGCCTGGGGACAGTCGGTTGTACAAGTGATGCGAAAGGCACCATATGCAAAATTGCTACACCTAAGCCAACTGAGGCCATTCAGGCAGATACAGACTGTAATGAATATGACACAATGGTCTGGTGGGGACTGCCGCATGATGGGGACTTATATCTCAATGACACATTCCTCACAATTGGAGAGGCCAGGAAACTGTTTCAACTGCAGCAGGGCCAGTTCCTACAATAGGCCAAGATGTCCCGTACTGCATGTGAGGTCTGGACAGATTTCCCAGTTGAGCTTTCGGAATCCCAGACACTGCATATCCTGCTGGACCCAGGCTCCACTAGGGGGTTGATCTCCTGCATTTACAAAGCCCTCTAGGGGGATCAAAGCGTTAACATGAAAAAAGTTCAGGCCAATTGGGGACCTGGAGGAGAGCTTGCCCTCATGCCCACCAAATAGCAACACGTGCTTTAAACTGACTATTATTTACACCATACTTATTTGACACCTAGGAGACTACACAGGATTATGGTGGTGCACTCGCCACCTGCCCCAGAAGTGGCATGGACCCGGCGACATTTATTTCCATGGTTTGGGAATGTCGCAAACTGTTTGATTACTGAGAGGGAGTCCTGGGAATATTGCGAGCCGCCACACATGCTCAGATTGACGCCTCAATTTCCCAAATGTTGACCGGGGTACTTCCAGTCCCACAGAAGGGGACAAAATGAGACACCGCTTTGTCCTACTGGGGCTGGTGCTAGCTAAGAGACACATAGCTATCCACTGGGTGCAGCCTACTCTGCTGACCACTCAAAAATGGATGACAGACATGTGTGAATGGGGAATAGTTGAAGAACGACGTCTGACAGCAGTGCAAAGGGATGAGAATGCTGAACGACACCTAGAGTTGTAGGGTGAAATGTTGGACAGTCTCACAGTGGCGGAACCTCAAGTGGATGCCTCCAACCCTGCAGACACTCAGGATATAGAAGGATTAGAGCCTGCCGAGGATATAAGAGGCCCCCTTCCCTTGGGAAAACTGCCTGGATATGGACAGTTTTCTGTGTGACTGGCAGACCACGGGGTATCTGAGAGGAGTGGTTCACATCTATTGCTTTGTGCCTCTTCTGTCCCCCTCTCCCGTCTTTCCTCACCCTTTCCTCACGGTGTCCTTGCCTCCCCCTTTTGCCCCACCCCTGTAGATGATTCACATTTGCCTTTTATATTGGAACTCTGGTGCTGCTGCTGAGTTATTTTCGTTCCTTATTTTTTTATTCACTTAAGATTTGTAAGCTATTTGCTATACAAAGGCATAATCCCAGGGTTGTTGGATCCATAGGCTTGTTATCGCTGAAGATTTCCCTTTGATGGTTGAATGTAAATTGGGTATAAGCTGAACTAGGAAAAAGGGTGTTTTCCTCTTCCTTTTTCTTTTCCAGCCTAGGTGTTACAGACTGTTTGTGATACTGCCATACATATTGCATCATAATTCGTTTGTAATTTAATACTTGCCTTCTGTTATGTTCGTTCTGCAATAAAACATATTAAAAAAGAACTTAAAATGGTACCATTCATTGGTCTCTGATGAAATTTCGGACTCCTTTCTTTCCTTCCAAACAGACCTCTACAACCCAAAACAGATAGTCAGTGCTGATCTCTGCAAAAAATACTTAGACAGCTAGATCTCCCAGAACTCTCTGACAAGGTGAACCAAGATCTAAATTAAACAAATTGATATAATCACTCAAATGCAGAAAAGCCCCTGGCCACAACGGCTATTCAGAATCATTCTATAAAACTTTACAAATTCCCCTTCTACTCGGCCTGGAAGAACTATTTTAGCATTTCATGTTATCAAGGAAAATCACAAGCTTTGTCTCTAAAGCATTCATTGTAGTTATCCCCAAGGAGGGCAAAGATCCTGTATACCACAAAAACTATAGGCCCATATCACTCTTAAACATGGACTACAAGATATTTGCAAAAATCCTCGCCCTAAGACTAGAACGCATCCTTCCCATCTTAATTCTCCCAACACAAACAGGCTTTATGAAGGAAAGATCAGCAGCAGACAATACTAGACAATTCTGTCACATCATTAAAAACGCCAAACTCATACCCTCCCCTGAGATGGCCATGGTTCATGATGCAAAAAAAGGCTTTTAACAAGGTTTCACTGTCTTTCTTACTACCGACCCTCGAAAAATTCAAACTGGGCCCAGCCTTCATCCAAATGGCCATGTCACACTACTCTCAGCCCTCAGCAAGAACGAAGATCAATGGACAGTCCTCAAAGAGCTTCCATCTAGCTCAAGGTACCAGACAAGAATGCCCCTTGTTTCCTCTACTATTACTTCTTACAATAGGATATGAGGAACATTGCCATGATTAAAGGAATTCCCTTTCACTCTGGTACCTAGAAACTAGCAGCCTATGCAGACAAGGTTCCAATATTTTCTTCAGACACGGAAGTGGCCATCCCAGAAATCCTAAAAATTATAGACAAAAATGTTAGTGTATCAGGATACTCCCTTAACCGAGAAAAAACAAATTGTTCCCTTACATTTCTTAGGTCTCCACACATGGCCTCCCACTCAAACCTAAAATGGCAATCTAATCATCTAAAATGTCTAGGTATTGAGTTCAAAACCAACCTAGAATCATCTGGAGAACACATTGAATCCACTTTATTGTAAAAAGTCAAGGAGCTTCTAGAATCCTGGTCACCCAGACATATCACATGATGGAGCAAAGGTAGAAACTGTTAAAAGGATGGTGGTGCCACTAATTAACTTTGCACAGACGGATGGTTCCCATTCTCCTTTCCTCAAATGTTCATAAAAACATAAACTAAGAATTATCAAACTATAGGTCGACCATATTTTAACAAATAACAAACAGTCTTTCTGGTGAGACAAGCAACATGGTGGTTAAAGACCAATGATTCATCCCACCCACATGGGTTGACATTGAATCATATTTAGCTAAGCTCCCTTCCCTAATGAACGTATTTACAATAAAAACACTTTAGGCTGCACACTCACTTCTGATCATTACAAATATGAAAGCTGCATTAACATTCTAGATAGATACTTTCCGAACAAAATAAAAGGCTGTGAATACTCCTCACTATGGTTTAAGTTACATATAACAATAGAGGTTCCGCAGTCTTTTGGGAAAAATGGGCCTTTACGGGCATCTTTCAGATCAAAGATCTAGGTACACTGGACAATTCACTATTCTTTGCCATGCTATGTTAGAAATTCCAGCTCCACCTAATTGACTTGTATAACTTCCTCAAACTCCAGGTTGCACTTAGGAAAAGTGGGAATACTTACCATTTAACTGTGTCAATTTTCTAATTAACCCAGCATATAAAGAAAGGTCTACACCAAACATGCTATGCCCCCACCCCAACTAATTGAGACAACAGTCTTTTTGCCCCAGTGGGGCAGATGGAGTTAATTACCCTGATCTGCCTCGGGGGGGGGGCAGAAAGCCCACTAGATGCCAGGGAACGTTAATTAAAAAAAATGCAGTAGTTGGGGCTGCCCAGCATGGGGATGGCCATGCCCCCACTCCTAGTAAATCGGGTAACAGCCTTTCTGCCCCCCCTGGGGGGCAGGTGGGGTAATTATCCTCCTCTGCCCCCAGGAAGTGGGGCAGAAACCCACTAGAAGTCAGGGAAAGTTTAAACCAAGTGGGGCAAAGGTCTTTCTCCCCCACTGAGGGGCAGATTGGGTAATTACCCCCGATCTGCCCCTGGGGGGGGCGGGGGCAGAAAATCCACTAGACAGCAAGGATTATGTTTATATAAAAATATAAGGGTGGGGCTACCCAGCATGAGCATGGCCATGCCCACCCAAGTAAATAGTGCCACATTCTTTCTGTCCCCTGGGAAGCAGATTGGCATACTTACCCCGAATCTGCCCCCGGGGGACAGAAAGCCCACTAGACACCAAGGAAAGTTTTTATTTTAAAACAATATAGGGGTGGGGGATGCCCATCATGGGCATGACTATACCCCCACCCCAACTAAATGGGGCGAAAGTCTTTCTATCCCTCTCTTGGGGATGAAAGGGTTAATTACCCCCAGGGGGGGCAGAACGCCTACTAGACACCAGGGAAAGTTCAGGAGGTTCCACCTGACACCAAGGATATTGTCTTTGGGGCTAAAGAAACTGGTGCCAGAGTTGCACTCTGGCATTGGCTACACCCCACCACAAAAAGGGCAAACCAGTCTTTTTTCCCCGCCATGGTCAGACAGGAGATGTGCCCGCCAACTTGCCCCTGTGGGGCAGAAGGCCCACTGAATGGCACAAATATATATTTTTTGATAAAATAATGGAGTGGGTCCTGCCCATCCTAACATCAAGCCCCACCCTCACTCCTAAACTCTCACAGCCTATCTTCTCCACTGTGGACTAAAGCATCCCATTCCCATGGCTAGTGAAAGGACATTTGATTCTTTGGGGTGTTGCTTTGACATATTGGCCAAGAGAGTGTGGCTACCTACCAATATAGTCCCACTTGCAATTTGAACTGCTGCACTTTTTGGGCTTTGGTTGGCTGCCACCGGGAAAAACCTACAGACCTAGACAGTTCTGAAAATTAGACATACAGAGGATCCAGAGTGGTGCGCTAAGCATTACCCCCAGGTCCCTCCGTCCTCGACACCGTCATGGACAAGTGAGATCTACTATCTCACTGACAGAAAAAAGAACGAAGGAATGCTGGACCTACCCTCCCCCTCCCACTGGGAGTACTTAAGGAGTACCGTCCCAGCATTCCTCCTGTTCTTTTTTCTGTCATCCTGACAGTGTGAGGACGCGGCAGGAGCGTGGGCGCTCCTGCCTTCTTTCTGGATGTGGCGTTGCGGCTGCTGGGTCTTACCTGGATGCCGGCGGCCCTTCGCTGTTTGCCTCTCCCTCCCTGCTGGGCTTGGGGGGAGTGGCGCGGGCCTCTTCATTTCCGGACCTCGCGGCGGTGTAATACCGCGTTGGTTCTCTCCTGGCCCGATGGCCGCCTCTCCCGGCCTGCTGGGCTTGCTGGGGGGCGCGGCCGCGCTGCTCCTCTGATTGGATGGCGCTGATTCCCCGGCCGGATGTGGTCATGCCTGACTTCCGGTTTTTGAGCGTGGGGACGGAAGTCAGGCGCCTCGTGATTGCCGGCTTTGGGGAAACTCGTTTAAAAACGAGCGTTTGGGGTGAGTACCGCATAGCGGTTGTTATCTCTGATAATATTGCTGTTGTTGGTGTGTTTTTGTGATGGGAAAACATTCCAGGAAACGTCATCACCGGGAGAGGTCGTCCTCTTCCTCTAGTGCTTCCAGGTCTCCCTCTCCTGCCAGATCCAGGCGCCGTGATACTGGTGCTGATGCGCATATTAAGCGCTTGATCAGGGAGACTTTGTCTGAGATGGGTGATGCTGGATCCCGTCGCAGGTGTCCTGCTCCTGTTTCTTCGGACTCTAGTGGCGATGAGTCTGCGGGTTTGGGAGAGGAGGAGTTAAAAGGCAAATATGTGGACAAGGAGACTATGTCCGCAATTGTGCAGCATGTTAAAGAGAACATGGGGTTCCCTGACGGAGACGCGCCTAGTACCTCTAGGGGCCCTTTGTTGCGACAATTTCAGAGTGCTGCCACTGTCGATGTCCCTGTCCATCCCTTCATCCGAGATGTTTTGAAACGCGAGTGGGCTGATCCGGATCGCATCCTGATTCCGCGCTTCATGACTAAACTCTATCCTCTGCAGGATATGGCTACTGAACTACCTGATTCGATTCCTATTGACTCGTTTGTGGCTAGTTTGGTGGGGCGTACTTCCCTTGCTGAGGATGCTGTACTGAAGGATCCGGTTGACAAGAAGGCGGATGTGGCGCTCCGTAAAGTGTATTCTGGTTCCCACCTGGCCTTACGAGCAGGCATCTACGGGACTTATGTGTCGCAGTCACTGTTGTCTGACCTGAAGTCCCTCTATCAGTCTATGGATAATGCCACGGACTGTTCTGGTTTGCTGGAGCAGATTGAGCGTCAGGTGGAACTCCTATCTGATGTCTCCTTTGACGTTGTGCGGGCTTCGGCTCTTGCCGGGGGAGCTTGTGTGGCTGCACGGCGCAGTCTTGTCCTTAAGGACTGGAAGACTGACTCTGCGCAGAAAGCATGCGCTTTGAGGTTGCCCTTTCAGGGTACTATGTTGTTTGGGGGGAGTTGGAGGCGAAGTTACACAAATTGTTTAAGGAAAAGAAGCATTCCTCTTCCTTTAAAATCTCTACTACTGCTCCTGTCCCTTCTAAACCCAAATCTTTCTTTCGCCCTGCTTCTCGTAGACAGTTTGTGAGAGGCCAGGGTAGGTTTGCTTCTGGCCGTGGTCGGGACCGTAAGGCTAAATCCCCTCCACCTGCCAAGCCACGTTCCTGACTCTTTGGCGGTGGTTCCCGGGTTGTTGGTTGGAGGGCGGCTGCGCTTCTTCCTGGCTGCCTGGGTTCAGTCTTGTTCCGACGTCTGGGTGTTGGACATCATTCGCCAGGGTTATGTTCTGGAGTTTACGACTCCGCCTCCGGACTCGGGTGTTCGGCCGACTCCTTGGCCTTCGAGTCGCGTAAAGCAGTCTCATCTTTCTCTCGGGCTTCTGGACCTTCTTCGAAAAGGTGCCATTCAGGAGGTTCCCCCGCTGGAGACGGGGTTGGGTTTCTATTCCCTGGTCTTTCTGGTTCCGAAGAACACGGGGGGTTTCCGCTTAATTTTGGATCTGCGGGTTATGAACAAATGGGTGGCCAGAATTCCTTTCCGCATGGAGACTTTACAAAGGATAATTCCGTTGGTACTGCCGGGGCACTTCATGTGTACCCTCGACCTTCAGGATGCGTACTACCATGTACCGATCCATCCTCGGTCCCGCAGGTTTCTGAGGTTTTGTGTTCAGGGACGTCATTTCCAGTTCATGGTCTTGCCGTTCGGTCTCCGGTCGGCGCCACGGGTGTTTACGAAGGTGGTGGCGCCTTTGGTCGCATGGCTTCATCTCCAAGGGGTGATGGTATACCCCTATTTAGACGACTGGTTGATCCATGCTCCATCTCGGGTCCTGTTGCTGGAGGCCAGGGAGGTGGTGTGCTCGGCGTTGCGGGCCCATGGTTTCCTGATCAACTTGCCCAAGTGTCAACTGACTCCGTCTCAGGACATGGTTTTTATTGGGGCCCGATTCCGTTCGGATCTGAACCATGTGTTCCTCCCCGAACCTCGGGTGACGACGTTGGTGCCCCTTGCTCATCGTTTCTGGTTGGGGGGAGCCTTTCCGGTGCGCCTTTGGTTGCGTCTTATGGGTCTGATGGCGGCGACTGTTTTTACAGTAGCTTGGGCACGGTTTCATCTGCGCCCCCTTTGGGTGTACCTTCTGTCTCTTTGGGATCCCCGGTCCCTCGCTTTGGAGATTCTCATTCCTGTGTCTCCAGTGGTCCTCCCGGTTCTTCTTTGGTGGTCTGTGAGGGATCATCTGTCTTTAGGTCTGCCCCTGCAGTCTTCTCCTTCTCTGGTCTTGACTTCGGATGCCAGCGCCTTGGGTTGGGGGGCGACCTTGGGGTCTCGCTCCCTTCAAGGTCGTTGGTCCCTCCTGGAGAGCCGCCGGTCATCCAACTGGAGAGAGCTCACGGCGGTGTCCCGGGCTGTGATGGGTTTCCGCGCTCTGTTGCTCGATCGGAACGTGTTGGTGCGGTCCGACAATATGGTGACGGTGGCCTATCTGAATCATCAAGGGGGGATTCGTTCGGCGTCTTTGAATGCGGTGGTGGTGCCCCTATTTTGTTGGGCGGAGGGCCATCTGCTGTCTCTGACGGCGGTTCATCTTCGGGGAGTGGACAACTTTGTGGCGGATGCCCTGAGTCGGTGCTTTCCGGATTCTCTGGAGTTGTCTCTCACCCCGGTTGCGTTTCGGCTTGTGTGCGGGAAGTTTGGGCGTCCCTTTATGGACCTCTTTGCCTCCCGGCACAATGCTCAGCTCCCTCGTTTTTGCTCCCGGTTTCTGCAGGAGGGTTGCTGGGGGGTGGACGCTCTGTCTCTCCCGTGGCCGTCGCGTCTCCTCTATGCCTTCCCCCCCCGGCGCTGGTTCCCAGGTTTCTGGCCCGGTTGTGTCAGGAGGATCGGGAGGTGGTGGCGGTGCTACCGTTTTGGCCTCGGAGGTCTTGGTTTCCGACGGTGCGGCTTTTGGCGGTGCAGGGTCCTTGGTTTCTTCCCCTGTCTCCGTCTCCTCTGCGGTCTTCCCCGTGCCTGTCTCTTCTCCGGTTGCGGTTGTCGGTGTGGAGGTTGAAAGGCAGGGTTGGCGACGGCGCTTTTCCGGAACATTTAGCGATGGCTCTTCAGCGTTCCCGACGACCTTCTACCCTTAAGGCTTATGATCGTCATTGGGGTAATTTTAATCGCTGGTGTTCTGCGTTGGGTGTCTCCCCTTTGTTCTGTTCCGTGCCGGTTGTCCTTCAATTTTTGTGGGAAGGTTTCGAGAAGGGTTTGGCTGTTTCTACGCTGCGTGCCCAGTGGGCCGCTGTTCGGGCTTTTCGTTCCCCGTGGGGGAATCTTTCGGATGTTGAAGAATTGGTTTCTCGTCTTCTTCGCAGTTTTTCTGTTTCCCGGCCTGTGCCTCGCCCTTCCTTTCCCCTGTGGGACTTGCCTTTGGTCCTGCGGGTTTTGGTCGGTCCTCCTTTTGAGCCCTTGGAGACGGTGGATTTAAAGTTTCTCACCCTCAAGGTGGTTTTCCTGGTGGCTGTCACCTCTGCTCGACGTCTTGGGGAGTTGGGGGCCTTGATGGCTCGTGCTCCCTTTCTGTCTTTCACGGAGGGTGGGGTTGTCCTCCGCCTGGATTCTTCCTTTGTGCCGAAGGTTTCTTCGCAATTTCACAGGTGCCAGGAGTTGGTGTTGCCCTCCCTGGGCTCTGTCTTGGATTCTCCCGGTGGTCCCCGGTGGTCTTTGTTGGATGTGTACAGGGCTCTGCGCATTTATCTTGACCGAACTGCGGAATTTCGCAAGTCGGACTCCCTTTTTGTCTCCTTTGGTGCGGCTTCTCTGGGGTGTAAGGCTTCTTCTGTGTCCATCGGCCGTTGGCTGAAGCAAGCCATTTCCTTGGCCTACTCTCTGTCTGGTTCTCCTCCTCCTTTGGGGGTTCAGGGTCGTTCTACGAGAGGGGTGGCTGCTTCTTGGGCGGAGGTTCGGGGTGTTCCTCTCTCTGAGATTTGCAGGGCTGCCACGTGGGCCTCTTCTAATACCTTCATCAGGCATTATCGTCTCCTCAATCTTTTGGGGGATGATGGAGGTTTTGCATTGGGGGTGTTGAGCTCTGTTCGCTCCTAAATGTTTTTTTCTGCTTCTTTCCAATAAATCTCTGGGTTTGTTTGCTATCCTGGTGGTTTGTTGTGTTTTCTGGTATGAATGCCGGTGTTTGCTTTGGTATTTCTCACTTGTCCATGACGGTGTCGAGGACGGAGGGACCTGGGGGTAATGTCCTATTACTTACCGGTAATCTTCATTACTCCGGGTCCCGTAGTCCTCGACACCGTCATGACTTCCCTCCCTCCCTCCCTGTCTGCCGGCCTTCATTGGTGCTTGGTATTTCAGGAGGAATGCTGGGACGGTACTCCTTAAGTACTCCCAGTGGGAGGGGGAGGGTAGGTCCAGCATTCCTTCGTTCTTTTTTCTGTCAGTGAGATAGTAGATCTCACTTGTCCATGACGGTGTCGAGGACTACGGGACCCGGAGTAATGAAGATTACCGGTAAGTAATAGGACATTCATCCTACACCTTTTTCTTACCCACAATCCCCTGCAAACTTCAAACTCTGGCTAAAAACACACATTTTCCTTACATTTCTGTGAAGAAAACATATTGAATCTGCAGGGAGCCACAAATTTCCTACCACTTAGCATTCCCTTACGTCGCCCAATAAGAATGGTACCTCACTTGTGTTGATGGGCCAAGAGACAATGACAGAAAAAGGCCATTAAGTGTTCGGCAATAGGGGTAGCTGCGGGATTTAAAGCCATGCTTGGCTGTGCTCGGTCACTCCCATGGAAACCTACCAATAGCGGACATTTTTAAAAACTAAACAACCAGGGGATTCCATGGTGGTGTGCCTTGCGTGAATCCCACAAAGTTTTCTTACCCACAATGTCCTGCAAATCACAGACTTGGCCTGAAATCATGCATTTTCCTTACATGTATGTGATGTAAATGTCCGGAATCCACAAAATTCCAATCACTCAGCATTACCCCACTTATCCTGATAAAAATGATGCACCACTTGTGTGGTTGGGCTTAGTACTACAACAGGCATGGATCAAACTCTGGTCAATGGGAGTCCCAAGCTGTCCAACATGACAGTAACTTCAATTTCAGCTTGTATACAAACAGAAGATAGTTCTTCAGATGGTGTTCTGCATCATCAACATGTGTACAGTTCTTCTTATATATGTTACGCATGAAAAAAATGACACTACATTTCAAACCCCTCCTTTCACTCTCCCATATACCGTATACTCCTCTTTAGTCCTTTTTAATACGTCTCGCCTACATAGCGCGCATGCGCTGCTTAGGAGGACCTTTAGACGTCGTTCAGCTGTTTTACGAAGCACATACTCATGCTCGTGGCAGCATACAGCTTGCGGGAGTGCGCAGCGGCGCGCCACAAGCACAAGTATGTGCTTCGAAAAACAGCACACTGTGCGTGCACGCACGCAGCACTCCCGGGCGCTCGCTCTCTCTCTCTCTCATTTGGCTTGTCCCTCATTATTATTTTGATACTGCTTGCATTTTTTCCATTTGTCTGTCCTACATCTCATTTGGCTCTTCCTTCATCTTACATCACAGTTTTACTCAATGGTTCCCCCTTTTGGTCAATTGCTTCATTCCCCGTCCTAATTTCCACCCTTTCCTAGCTAAACACACCTACACCCTTCCATTTCCCAATCATTCCTTTGACTAACTTTTACTTCCTTCTCCTTTCTACCTTGCAGTTCCCAATTGTTCATTTTGTTCCTTCTCAGTTCTTCTCCATAGTTCCATTCTCAGTCTTGATTTCGTTCTTCTTCTACTTGTATTCTCACCCTGTGCTTTATTTCCTCACAAAATAGTTCTCATCTCCAGCTCTTCTTTTCTCTCAATTGATGCCACTCACTTCATTTGTTTATTCACGTTTCTTCCTTATTCTCCAATTTTATGCATTTCCTCTATCTTTACTCATCTTTTCATCTACCTTCCTTCCATTCACATTTAACATTTTCACTTTCCTTCTCCCACCGTCTTCACCACCCTTCTGCTTTCACTCCCTCTCCTTAGTTCTCGCCTACACTTTTCCTCCCGCGCGTTTCCTCCCTCCCCCTTTCACTCCCTATTGAGGTCATGCTTTTGCACAACCCTTCTTGTCTGTCTCATACCTGGGGCAGGCCATGTTGTTTCCTGTCCCTAGTCATACGTAAATGGTGCTTTTCTAATTGTAAAGCAGTTCTCTGCATGAAATGGGTGCCCTGACCGTGCTCTGGTGATAAGAACGTGAGCTGGGGTAATCAAAAAGAGATGTGCATCTCCTATTTCAAAACTCGGCAAAAACCCTTGGGACACCTAAAGTGAACCAATTGTTCGCGAACCCCCTCAGTGTCACTCAGAGTGGAAGTGTGTGCATGTGGGGAGGGGGGCATTGCAGGCTAGTGCGTCGTCAAAGATAGACGTATATACTCGAGACACAGAGTAGAAAACATCACTTTTCAGCCCCCTTGTGAAACAAGCATTGGCATAGCCAATAGGTCTCGCCTTGTGGACCTTATAAGTGTTTAGCCATGCAACAGTTGATGTAGTTGCACCAAGGATATTGTGCTGCATAACTAAATACTTATAAGGTCCCAAAGGCGAGACCTATTGGCTATGCCAATGCTTGTTTAGTTAAGTGGCATAGATCTATTTGTGTTTGCACGTTACAGCTGTAGGAGAGTGAGGGGTAGGGTAAGATTTCCACCTGCATCACTGTATCCACCAGTACAAACAGGCAGAGTCTTGCATCAAGTACTTCTCACTCATTCTCATTCACACGATGACAACCAATGAATTGCTACACAGCGCTTGGCAAGAATAAGGCCAAGTGTCACACATTTATAAAGCATATTACCCTGCTTGGGTTGAGGTACAATAATCAATAGGTAATGCTGGATTGACGTTTTAATTCTAAGATTTGTCACTTGTTTCGGGCACGATATTACCACTTCCCAGTACATGGACACTGTCCTGCAAGTGCAAGTCATGTGCAGAAACATGGCTACTCGTCCATCATACCTGGGGTATATTTGCTGTAATCTAGTGGGCACCAGATACACACAATTGAGGTAATTGAAGTGTGCCAGCTTAAATTTTGCATACTTGCATTACTCACAATCTCCTGTACCTGAGTGTAAGTCTTAGCTCATTTTGCGTCTATCAATGAAGTTGACAAGTCCCCATCCCATGCCTGTCTAGCTTTTATGATAAGCCAGGGTCTATTGTCCTTTAGCGCCATGTAGATACACAAGATTAATATTCTAACCCCTCTCGGATCACCTCACGGCATGGGAGGAGTCCAGTGCAGTCATGAAACTGATCCAAAATTCTCTGGCTGTGCCAGTTATCTATAAGGTAAATGCTAGCAAGGGGATCATTTGCAACATTTGGACATAGACTAATTTGGTTGTCAATCAGTATGAATCCAGAGATTTGCAAAATTGATTAATGAAATAAAATAGTAGGAGATACCGACACTCAAAGCATGGTGTAAAGACATGGACACAGCTATGGTGACCGAAAAAGCAGTTTACATTAACCGAGGCTGTCCACGAAAGTGGAATAAAGTATGGGGGGCCTGGAATAAATTCAGGGGATACATCTATGAGCCACCCAGGGTTCAATCGGATGAGGTCTCGGAGAAAGAGAATGGTGGGGTAACGTAAGATAATATGTGGAATGTTGTCAACTGTTATGGCATCAATAATGTCAATAGGCAAAATGTCGCAGGAATGTTTGTCATTTGAAATGTATGTACTGTCAGATTTGAACTGTGCCTTGTTGATTACAATAATATATATATATATATATATATATTTTTTTTTTTTTTAAATAGTAGGAAAAGGAGAAACAGGTGTACACAAAGCAGTTTAAACAAAGCAGCATTTGTCTTGTACATTATTACAACTTTGGCTCCCGAGGGGTTATTGGGCTGTCCATCCTATATGTGGTGTATGCCCATTAGGCAAATTGTAGGAACTGTCCTGTCCAAACTAAAAAGGCCTCAGGCACTTCCTCTAAAGTCAAACACTGATCGTGGGGATACAAGTTGCCCAATACAGCGCAACCACCCTTTCTCCAGACGGACAGTGGCACAGTTTCTCTGATCTGATGAACAGATACAGCTATAGGATCAGTAAAGATTTACTGAAGGGCAGGCGGCTCCTTCTCCTTTCAACTGCTTGGACGAGGCTACCTGTGGGACCATCCACGGGGTATTCGAGCTCTGGTGTGCCCCCCTGATGTGTAATGTGGGTAAAGTTTAAACTGCAACCCTGCCATTCAGGAGCCTAGTTTCCCAATTTGAGTCTTCGGCACTCCATTTTTTTGTATACCCAAACAGTGCAACAATATAGTAAAGTTTTAAGTCAGGCCGGCCCTCCCCGTGAGCTATCCAATTTCAGCACTTCTAGACAAACTTTATTCCGTTTCCCCGCCCAAACTAGTAGGACCTGAAAATTGTCCGATTCTCAATAGACTTACTTTACAATGGGATACACGGTGCTTTAAAGTGTATACAAGCAACTGGGTAGTAGGACATTCTTGCCAGTGCCACTCTACCCAGGATAGAGAGTGGAAAGGAGTCCCAAAAGCCTAGAGTGACTCAAAGCCACATCAAGAGCTTATCTAAATTATGGTCATGATAACGATGCGGCAGAATGGGCCACCCATATGCCCAGGTACTGAAATACATTCCTCATCCATTGTAATCCTAGATCGAGAAGTTCTGAGTGGGATTTTTCTCTCAGGCTCGCTAATGCATTTAATACAGTCTTCTGTTTATTAATGTACAGTCCTGAGACTTCAGCAAAGTTGTCCAGCTCTTACCGGGGGTCTTATCTTGAGATACCTGCCCTCATCTCAGAGTAACAGAAATGAGGGCATGATTCGAATGCAACAACACCCCCTGTTGCACTATATTTGAAGAAGGACAAAAGGTGCCGTCCATCAAAATCAAATCTATTCAGGCATAGGTTCTGTGTGCTACTGAGTGAGTAGTGCGCATAATCAAAATTGCCCATTTTTAAAAGTTAGGAGATTACATTAGATTCAAATTAAACAATATTAACTATTCACCTGAATGTATTCAGGTTAGGATGGGAACAATAATTTCAAAAAATAAATAGAAGGCGCAAAAAAGAAAAGGGATATATAATTACAAACAAGACTAAGAAAATGTCAAACAATCTAAGGGTTATAAGGGTTATGTTCGATGTAGTGGTAAAACGTACATAAAACTTACCTGGAAAATGTAGTGCCAGATTATGCAGAGGTATCTGAAGTAGTGGTGGAAGATACTGTAATACACAATCTTCCCACTTATAGCATAGTCAAAGAAAGAAGAGATTACAGAAAGACAAAGTATAAAAACCACACCAGATGTGGCACTTAAAAATATAAGATCACTGTAGATGTCGAAGTAAGGTTCATTAAGGGCTCCTTTGAAGATCAAACCATAACTGCAACCAGAATGCCCATCCATATGCTTAGGTGCAGTTCTCTCACAATTTAATATGGGCAAAAGCAGTAGTGCACACTGAAAGTGTGGTAGCACTGCCCTGAGTGTCCATCTGCATGGTAAACTGGTATTCTGACTTTTATTGCGGCCCTGGCATCATGCTAATCTATTGCAAGCACAGACCCAGAGGCTTGTCATCAGGGCCGGCTTTAGTGCTGGTGGCGCCCTGTGCGACAATGTCTGTTGGCACCCCCCAATGACCACCTCTGCCACGGATTCCCTCACTAGCACCTTTTAACAGTGCCTCTCAAGTCTCCATAACCACTGTCTCTCAGATTCATTTAGTTTTATAGCACCACTCATACTAGTGTAAGGTGTCAGAACAATTTACACCACACACACATTGCACAGAGACTATCATATGAGTGTAAATCAGTGTATAGGAAAAGTTACATCAGACAGTACTATAAGGTGTAGTGTAGGAGTGACGGATCAACAATACTGTTAGGCAATATAGTTAAAGTTCTTATTCAGGAAAGGCACAAATTTAGAATTAAAAACGTAACATCATTTAACCCCTTCGATGCTGCGCAGATTCCGCCGCTGTGCTGACGGAATCTTGCGCGGGCGTGGTCATGACGGAATGGTTCCGTCATGAGCACAGCTCAACCGTGGGTCATGACGGAACCATTCCGTCATGAGCACCGAAGGGGTTAAAGGGGTTCTCTTTCATAATAAGAATTGTTTTGTACCCAAAGAAACCCTTTTCACTAGATCTGGATAATGAAAGACTGGGCAAAAAAACATATAGTTCTAACATATACCTTGCAGTTTGCAGCAGCTCTAGGGTGAAATTTAATAGCTCAATGTTCTATGTTAAGATTTTGACTTATAAACGACAAGTAACAAAAAGCTTTCTTACAGAAGCAGTAACCCACTGACCTATTTACATTATATGCACTTCGTTATCTGCATGGTACACATTCTCAGCAGCAGGCATTTTAACCCTCTGCGCTACCTTAGGATGAGTCAAAACTTCACTTAGACAAACCTCCTGTCTCTTTCCAGGAAGACGATTAATCACCAGACCTCTCTTGACATTTTAATTGATGTCTGAAAGTTGCTGGAGGCCATGAAGGAGGAAGCAGGTGCTTTTAAAAATGTTAATACACATTTTCAAAAATGACGCTCCCACCCCAAGTCAACGCCCAGTGCAGTCGCACAGATCCCACCGCCCTAGAGCCGGCCCGGCTTGTCATTGATAGTGTGAGGTCAGTGCTCTGTCCTGTGACCTGAAGGGCACACCAAGCACATACCATTATTGGACTTTGTGACTATCCAAATGTAATAAACTTACTCAAAAGTGTAAATTTATTAAAAAGTGTAAAGTGTAAGTTACCTTTGTGAATTAGGCCCTATGCATGCATGATCTTGAGTACTGAAGCCATTAGGTTCGTCATGGTTGTGCCTGGTTTGGTATGCACAAAATGGAGGATAAGGAGACCCTCCCCAAACAGTGGACGAGTATTGCCTACTTTCCTCTGGCTGGGGGGGGTGGAGATCTAGACACTGAATCATGAAAATGGATACAGCGATACCTTCAGAAATTACATGTTGTCTTTGTTACCAAAGGGATACTGATTCGTTTTTCCTGAACACTGCTGGCATTTTGTTGATGGTAGGGTTGAAAGGTGGGACTGCTGATTAATGTTGCTTTATTATGTAGATTTGTCGCGCGCTCTCGCCACTCGAGAGGGTATTCAGGTGCTGGGAACATGAGTACTGTTGTACCTTTATAACGGCTATAACTGCCCTTAAATTAAATTCATTCAGCTTCTTAAGGAATTCAAGAAGAGAGGAGGAGGCTCTGATGTGGTGGGGGGAAGTTGTTCCCAGTTTTGTAGCAACATGGGAAAACAAGCAACCACCATTTCTGCTTCTGTGGATGCAGGGGGTGCGTGCGAGTGAGTGACGCAGAGTGCTGCAGTTGTTAGACTTTTAGACAGTGGTTGAGGTAGGTGGATGCAATGTTGTGCATAGCCTTGAATGCGTGGGTGAGTAGTTTGAAGTGGCAGCGTTTCTGGATGTAGAGCCAGTGGAGCTCTCCGAGGTGATGTTAATGTGGGATGGAGTTTGAGGATGAGTCTAGCAGCGAAGTTCTGGATGGTCTGGAGTCTGTGGATGAGTTGAGTAAATACTCTGGCGTAGAGTGTGTTGTTGTAGTCAAGTCTGCTCATAATAAAGGCTTGTGTCAAGGTGCGTATGGAGTTCAGAGGGAGCATCTTGAAGATCTTCTGACCTGTGATACCATGGTGAGCTTGTTGTCCAGGATAAGTACAAGGTTTCTGGCATGGTCAATTGGAATAGGTGTAGGACCTAGCTCCATAGGCCACGACGAGGAATCCTAGGGCAAGCTCTTGCTTCCGAAAATCAGCACCTCCATTTTGTCAGTGCTGAGCTTCAGGCAGTTCTCTCTTATTCGGTTCACCACACTAGCTATGCAGTTTGTGAAGTTGTTCCTGGTGGTGTTCGTGTCGCCTATAAGTGATAAGATAAGCTGCGCATCATCAGAGTAGGAGACAATGTTGATCCTGTGTGCCCTGATGATATTTGCGAGTGATGTCATGCATATGTTGAAGAAGGATGGCTGAGTGACGATCTTTGCGGGACTCCACAGATGAGTTTCTTAGGTTCTAAGGTGCATAGTGAAAGTCCTACTCTTAAGGTTCTGTGTGTGAGGAATGAGGCTTTCCACTTCAGTGCTGGTCCTTGGATTCCTGTGTGGTGTAGTCTTATAACAAGTGTGTGATGACAAACGGTGTCAAAGGCAGAGGAGAGGTCGAGTAGGATGAGTGCTGCAGTTACTACTTGGTCAAGGTCAGCCCGGGTGATGTCTGTGGACACGAGGAGTGCACTTTTGATACTGTTGTTGCTGCGGAAGCCTGACTGAGTGCTGTCCAGAAGGTGCTGGAGTGCGAGGTGGCTGGCGAGTTGCATGTTGCTCGCCTTCTCCAAGACTTTGCCAGGGAAAGGTAGCAGTGAGATTGATCAATACTTGCTGAGTTTGGTTTGGTCGGCAGATGGTTTCTTAAGGATGGCGTTGACTTCTGCGTGGTTCCAGCTCTATGGGAAAGTAGGGGTTTCGATGGATTGTGTTGCGGATCGTGGTTCTTTTTAGGTTGTAGATGTAGTACGGGCACGGGTCCATGGAGGCCCCTGAGTGGACTGCCTTCATGGCTGACGCTGTGTCTTTATTAGTGAGTGGGCTCAAGTTGATTGGGTGTTCTTCCTTGATCATGAAAGTGGGCAGCTGGTCAATGATTCCTCGGTGAGGCTGGGGATCAAAGTTGCTGTAGATCTTCGAACTTTTGTTGTGGGAGACGTGAGAGAGGTTGTTACACAGTTCTTGCGAAGGGTTGATGGTGTTGGTGATGGCTGGTGGGTTGGAGAATTCTTTAACAATTGTGAATTGTTCTTGGAGCTAGTTTCAATTCTCAGTACCAGGGCCCTTTTCTTTGTTTCCCTCAGTTGGTGGTGTAAATGTCTGAGAGCGGCATTGTAGGTGTTTCTGGCAGAGACTTCCCGGCTTGTTCTCTCTAGTTGCTTGTAGTAGCGTATGGATTCCCTGAGGTGTACCAGCTGGCTTTCTTGTTGGTTGGTTCTCCTTTGTTTGGTGTTCTTGGTAAGGAAGTTTCTAGGTTGGGCCATCCCTTATGTCTGGACCAGAATATTACTTCAAGAAGGATGATTACAGACCAGGACAGAGAGCTCACAATTTATTGTGCTTATGTTTTGGGAATCCTTTGCTTAGAGCCAGATCCATTGTTAACTGCTGTGAGAAGCATCACTTCACAAAAAGACTGTGTCTGGCGCAAGGTCTGGAAATGACATCTGAAAAAGAACCAACCCAAACCGGTTCTGAAGTATGAAACTGAGAATCCATACCCTCTTACTGGAAAATGTTTATAAAAGTGGTATGCAAACCACCACGTTGTTCTAGTTTCAAGTTTTTTACGCCCAAGGAAGAGAGTGCTACAGAGAGTACTCAAAGAGCTGCAGTGTGATTGGGCTGGTGTCTGCCTGACAGTCAGTCTCACAGGGGTGAGAGAATATCACAGGCTTCTAGGCACAGGGTCTACCCAGTGCCTAGAAGCCTGTCTGTCTGCCGAGAGAGGGACGGCGTCTATCTGGCCTCACAGCAGGAAAAGTCGTCCAGAATATTCCTGGCTTGATGAAAGCCCAAAGAAAGCAGACTACTTGAGAGGGTGAAGGCTGGAGCGACCTGTCATGTGAGTGGATTTCACTGTTCTCTTTGCAGTTCTGGAGGAGAAATGCACCCAAAAGACTGCACAAATTCAACAACATTGTGTCGGCCTGGTAGTCGCTATCAGCCGCGATCTGGTGCTCTCGCAACCAATAGAGGAAAACGCTGTGTTGTCATTGAGGTAGATTCAGGTGGCCTTGTAATGCTGCCACTGCTATGGACACATGCTCACTGATCAATAAGACAATAGGGGCCGTAAATGCCTTGCCATAGGACCGATCTGCATTAGGCCTGTGGAGGACCACAACTGGCAAAGATGTTGTGATCTGTGATACTGCATTTATCCGGCTAATCGTGCTCTGAAACAAGGCTGCCACACACACCAAAGACATAGGCTGCTACTTCCTTACACCCCACACAAATACTGCAGAAACAACAAATAGGTAACACGGGCCTTCTGCTGCAGTCAGAACAGAGAGACTGTAACACCTGATAAAGCCTAGAGAAAGAGGACTAGAGACTTTTCTGTCCACATCAATAACAGAGCTAAGAACTAGCAAACTGATTGTACATCTGAACCAGAGGGGGCAGCATAAAGCAATCTGCACCTGTACCTAATTCATGTTTCTGCCACAGAATGTTGGGGACCATATTTAATAGGGTCATCCATTTGGGCCTGAGATCTGGGGAGAAGACAGTGCAGTGCCCACTGGAGGTCGTTACTAGAGGTGCTACCCTGTAATCATTAAATCAAATTGCTTTATGTAGTGTTTAGTTCTATTGTGTGATTAAAAGTATGTTCTTTACACAAAGTTAAGCCATGGGATGGACATTAAGTTATTCTATTTGTTTATTGGCTATTGAGTTCCTGAGCTCTTGTCCCCTCGTTACCTCACTGCAAAGCCTGGGGACTGCTCACCTTCGCTACCTTCAAAGTCAAGTCCAGAAAAACACAGCTGGGGCCTGGTAGCCCCTTTCACCCTGTGCCTCCCTTCTATGTCACCCCCAAAGGGTTATAAAAATTGGCGTAAACAGTGTAAGAGTTACAAGTTTCAGTTCCACCTGCCTTGAGCAAAATAAGTTAAGCCTGATCACAGCTTTACTTGTACAGTACAAATGCAGACACATTGTTGGTGGTAGTAGACCTTGATATCCTCTCCTTAGATGAGTTTATGGATCTATGTTTAGAGATGGGGTCAAGGCCCTCCAGGAACAAGGCCAGGGAGATCCTTCTTGGTTTTCTTAAAGACCATGGGCCGGATTCACAGAACTAACTTAAGACAAAATCCTAAACTTACTATCATTTTCGTATTCACAGAAGGTACTTACTCATTTTGGTATTCACAGAAGACACTTACTCACTTCGGTATTCACAGAAGTTAGGAGTCCTAACTTTAGGACTCCTAAATGCCTTCTGTGAATACCGAAAGTCTTAAAATTAGGATTTTTCTCAGTTTAGGAGTCCTAAAGTTAGGACTCCTAACTTTGCTACTACTAAACTGAGAAAAATCCTAATTTTAAGGCGTTCGGTATTCACAGAAGGCATTTAGGAGTCCTAAAGTTAGGAGTCCTAACTTTACTACTACTAAACTGAGAAAAATCCTAATTTTAAGGCTTTCGGCATTCACAGAAGGCATTTAGGAGTCCTAAAGTTAGGAGTCCTAACTTTACTACTACTAAATTGAGAAATATCCTGATTTTAAGACTTTCGGTATTCACAGAAGGCATTTAGGAGTCCTAAAGTTAGTAGTCCTAACTATACTATTACTCAACTGAGAAAAATCATAATTTTAATACTTTCGGTATTCACAGAAGGCATTTAGGAGTCCTAAAGTTAGGACTTCTAACTTCTGTGAATACCAAAATGAGTAAGTGCCTTCTGTGAATACCAAAATGATAGTAAGTTTAGGATTTTGTCTTAAGTTAGTTCAGTGAATCGGGCCCCATGAGTGCTGTGGTATCCGAGTCTCTTAGCTCCTTAGCACATGTTTTTTCCAGAAACACCCCAAGAGTGTGCCGATGTTTGCCTTCCATAGTTTCTCCGGAATATCAACCACCCATCTCCAATTTTGATGGTACTGTAGGAAATTGGGTTACTTGTGAGGCGAAACCCTACTCGAACAGCAACCACAATTCTTGTAAGGGTAAAACACATCAAACCCCAAAGTAACCTGTGCTCAACCGTCAGGTAGCTTGGCACGAAGCAGTCAGGCTCAGCTTAGAGTCAATGTGTAACCTATTTCTGCAGCACTTCAAACAGTAATAAAGTGAAAAGCCAAAACAAAAAAAACATCTAAATTTAGAAAAATGGAGCAAAATGTAATAAATCATTTGACACCAAAATGACAAGAAACCAATCAGTAGAACTGGACCTATGCAATTTTAGAGAGTTCAGGTAAGTGTATTGCCTTAAAGTACAAAGTGCCACTCGCGGTCATCTGATCGTGCGAGTCCAGGTGAAAGGCGCAAGTTCAGGCAGACCACAATGGAGCGTGGGCCGAACACCGTGACCAGGTTAGTTCTGCTGAAAAAGTTACCTTCTAAAATCCAGCAAGAAGAGTGGAGGGTGTCAGGAGGAGTAGGGAGAGCTGGCAGAGCGTTGCAGACGGTCGTCGCTGTAGTGCAAAGATCCTGTCAGCCATCACAAATTGTTGTTGCTGAAGATTCGCCTTGGCTGTCAATGCCGTAGCGCAAAGGTTCTGGAGAATTCCACCCCAGAGGTGACAGGAATATCCAGCCTCCCTGCCCTGGCCCCAGCTTGTCTTGGGCACAGAAGACTAGTGTCAAAACCTTGTGAGAGTGCAAGTGTGGTAGGGGACAGCTCCTCCTTCCCAATCAAGTCAGAGATGGCCCAACCTGCTAACCCCTATTCGCCCTTTGTCTCACTGTCTGGGACATACACAAAGACCAACTGCCAGAAACACCTAGTCTTGTGAAGCAAGGACACATGCTGCAGGCACCAAATGATTGGGAAAAGAAAATGGCAACTTTCTAAAGTGGCATTTTCAGAATTGTGACTTAAAATCCAACATTACCATAAAAGAGGGTTTTAAATTACAATTCTTTACATATCAAACTCGATATTCCTACCTGTTCCCAATTGAAAATGATCTCTTACAGCCAGGCAGCGCGCCGATTGGTTGTCTGGAGCAAGACTGGGCGGAGCCTGTTGTGCCCCCTGGCTACTTTATGCCGGCCACAGCGTGGACACGGAGATTTCACTACCAATTGTGAACTATACCTTCCGCTACCTTGCTGCTCATCGCTAGCATTTTTAACTGTTTGTATTTACTTTTGGGCATATCTCGCTGTTTTACTTGTTACCTGATATTCCGCTTCCCGCTTCTTGCTATGGCCAGGCAGCGCACTGATTGATTGTCTCTTAACCAATCAGGAGCAAGACTGGGAGGAGCCTGTTGTGCCCCCTGGCAACTTCATGCCAGACACTTGCCAAAGGCAAGCCCGTCTGCGCCCTTCCGCACCTGGACAATGCCAGACACTCTGCCCGTTTAGACCCCCAAAGACAGTCCTACTCCTTGAAAGAGCTTCTCTCCATTAGAACACTGACCATTCAATGAACAAATCAGAAACGGGACCCAACGGAAGGACCTTTATGTTGCGGACACTGCAGTTTTAGAACCAAAGCAGATACGGCTAGCATACCACCATCTTCCTCCACCTTTAAATTCCTCTGATTAAACTGCCGCTGGCTCGTAAAACACTACACTGAGGTGTTTGACCTAATACAGGATGAGGTACCTGATATCCTCTTCCTAACTGAGACGTGGCTCACAACAGACACGGAGGCTGAGCCAATACTGACCCTTCCCCAGGGCTACACTGCACAGAAACAGAACAGAATGGGCCGGGGAGGAGGCATTGCAATCATTTTTAAAACTTGCTATACCTGCCTCTTTACTAAAGAGGATATTGTGGACTGTGAAAGCGCACATTTTAAAATCACCCTCAACTGTACCTTCACTCTGTCCAGGTTACTGATCTCTCGCAGATCCCCCCCAACCTCCCCCCGGGCCATAAAAAAATTTCAGGGAAGCATTAACTACCCTGACTGGCATATTGGCAAACAGGACTGCTAATTTCAATATCATTGGCAATGTCAACCAACACCTGGAAGCCAGACAAGACAAGGAGATCGCCAATTTTCCAACGGATTTCGATGCATTTCAACCAACTCGATGCGTCCCTAGTAGTACACGCTCTGCAGGGCATCTTTTAGACCCCGTTTTCACCAACCTCCCTGCCCTAAAAGTCAGTCAGTCACTACCTATGAGCTGGTTCGACCACCACCTTATCTGTATGACACTACAGGGTGTAGGCCCACCTCAGGGCGCCCCTTGGAAGCCCGTCCTAAAATGTCCCAGGCACAAGTTAGATGCCGTCCATTTTCGAGACCTCCTCCTCAGTTAGAGGTCGCACCTCCCCGATAACATTGAAACGGCTAACAGCATTCTGTCTGAATGGCTTACGTATTCCTTCGATAAATGCATACCTGCCAAACTGTCTCAAAGCCAAAGAAAACAGTCCAGCCTGTGGTTTAATGAGAGTCTGACCTAGGCTGGGAAAAACTGCAAGGCCCTTGAATGGGCATGGGACGATGATATGCCCCGGACCTTAAAACACAAAATCGGGCTGCTATCAAGGACTACCATAAATCCATCCAGAAATCAAGAGCCAACAACTTTGCAGACAAAATAAAAAATAGCAGCAATCCAGCAAAATGCATCTTTTCCTTGTTAAAAGATCTCAAAACCTCAAAGCAACCCAATAAATCTTCCTTTACCTCCAACCATCAATGTGAGGCACTTGCCTCTTTCTTTGTCAAGAAGGTCGAGGACATCTACAAAACCTTTCCCCCCACCACTAACAATGCTGGCCCCACAACCCTGACCATCCCCACCGTTCCCTCTCTCTCCGCTTTCCCCACACTTTCCCAGGAAGCTATGTCAACCATCTGCAATAAAATTAAATCAATCAATCAATCAATCAGTACATTTATAGAGCGCGCTACTCACCTGTGCGGGTCTCAAGGCGTTGAAGGGAGGGGGAGGGGTGCTGCTACTGCTCGAATAGCCAGGTCTTGAGGTGTTTCCTGAAGGTGAGGTGGTCCTGGGTCAGTCGTAGGTGGGCGGGGAGAGAGTTCCACGTCTTGGCAGCCAGGTAGGAGAATGATCCTCCCCCGGTGGTGGCTCTGCGAATCCGTGGGACGGTGGCGAGGGCGAGGCTGGTGGAGCGGAGCTGGCGGTTTGGCATGTAGAACGTGAGGTGGTCGTTGAGATTTTCGGGGCCTATGTCGTGGAGAGCTTTGTGTGCGTGGGTGAGGAGCCTGAACATGATCCTCTTGTTGACGGGGAGCCAGTGCAGGTCTCTCAGGTGGGCAGTGATGTGGCGAGGGATGTCGAGGATGAGTCGCGCGGATGCGTTCTGTATGCGCTGTAGTCTTTTCTGCAGTTTGGCTGAGGTTCCAGCGTAGAGGGCGTTCCCGTAGTCCAGTCGGCAGGTGACAAGGGCCTGGGTGACCGCCTTTCTGGTTCCGTTGGGGATCCACCGGAAGATTTTCCGGAGCATGTGCAAGGTGTTGAAGCATGTGGATGAGATGGCGTTGACTTGCTTGGTCATCGTGAGGGAGGAGTCCAGAATGAATCCCAGGTTGCGTGCGTGGTCCGTGGGTGTCGGTGCGGTGCCCAGCGCTGTGGGCCACCAGGAGTCATCCCAGGCGGATGGGGATGGTCCTAGGATGAGGACTTCGGTCTTGTCTGAGTTCAGTTTCAAACGGCTGAGCTTCATCCATTCCGCGACGTCCCGCATACCTTCCTGGAAGCTGATTCTGGCGGTGGTGGGGTCTTTGGTGAGGGAGAGTATCAGCTGGGTGTCGTCGGCGTAGGAGATGATGTTGAGGTTGTGTTTGTGTGCGATGGCGGCGAGGGGGCTCATGTAGATATTGAAGAGGGTAGGGCTGAACAAGGAGCCTTGGGGTACGCCGCAGATGATCTCGGTAGCCGCGGAGCGGAAGGGGGGGAGGCGGACTCGCTGGGTTCTGTCGGAGAGGAACGAGGTGATCCAGTCCAGGGCCTTTCCTTGGATCCCAGTGTCGTGGAGGCGGGTTTTTAGGGTGCGATGGCAGACGGTATCGAAGTCGGCCAAGAGGTCTAGGAGGATGAGAGCGGCAGTTTCCCTGTTGTCGAGCAGGGTCCTGGTGTTGTCGGTGGCTGCGATGAGGGCTGTCTCGGTGCTGTGGTTGGCTCGGAATCCGGACTGGGATGGGTCGAGGGAGCCGTTTGCCTCGAGGAATACAGTCAGCTGTTTATTGACGGTTTTCTCGATGACTTTTGCAGGGAAGGGGAGAAGGGAGATGGGGCGGAAGTTCTTGAGGTCTTTAGGGTCCACTGTGGGTTTCTTCAGTAGGGCGTTGATTTCCGCTTGCTTCCAGCTCTCTGGAAAGGTGGCGGATGTGAAGGAGTTGTTAATGACGTTCCGGAGTTGGGGTGCGATGATGGTGTTGGCTTTGTTGAAGATGTGGTGAAGGCATGGGTCGGAGGGTGAGCCGGAGTGGATGGTGTTCATCACGTGGGTGGTGTCTTCAGTGCTGATGGGAGTCCAAGCGCTGAGGGTGGTGGTGGGAGGCGTTGGTTCAGAGGCTGGAGGCGGGGACTGGGCGTCAAAGCTGTTGTGTATATCGGCGATCTTGCGGTGGAAGAACGTGGCGAGGGAGTTGCAGAGGTCTTGCCACGGTGTGATGTCGTTGCTGCTGGCGCTGTGGTTGGAGAGCTCTTTTACGATTCTGAAGAGTTCCTTGCTGTTGTGTGTGTTGTTGTCCAGCCGCTCTTTGAACGATGTCTTTTTGGTGGTGCGGGTCAGCTGGTGGTGTTTGCGCGTGGCGTTCTTGAGGGCTGTCAGGTTTTCTGTAGTCTGTTCGTGGCGACAGGCTTTCTCGAGGGTACGGCAGGATTTCTTCTAAACTTTAAGGTCGTTGGTGAACCATGTGGCTCTCCTGTTGCCGGGCATGTCTTGAGGGATCTTCAGTGGTGCAAGGGCATCAGTGCAGTTGGTGATCCACTCTGTGAGGTTGTGGGCTGTGGCGTTGGTGTCGGTAGTGTCAGTTGGTGGGTTCTGGCTCAGTGCTGTGGTTAGCTGGTCGGTGGTTACTTTGCTCCAGCATCTGCGGGGGATCTGTTGCGGGTGGTGGTGGGATGTCGTCTTCTTGAAGGTGAAATGGATGCAGCTGTGGTCGGTCCAGTGTAGTCCGGAGGAGTGGCTGAAGGTGACGTGGCCACTGGCTGAGAAGATGGGGTCGAGCGTGTGGCCGGCGTAGTGGGTGGGGGTGTTCACCAGTTGCTAGAGTCCAAGGTTGGCGAGGTTGTCGAGCAGGGTGGTGGTGCTGCTGTCATTGTTGTTCTCCAGGTGGAAGTTCAGGTCCCCTAGGAGGATGTAGTCTGGCGAGGCGAGGGCGTGCAGGCTGATGAAGTCGGCGATGGCTTCACTGAATTGTGCGCGTGGGCCCGGGGGTCTGTAGATGAGGGTTCCTCTGAGGGTGGTCTTGGGGTTGGTGTGGATCTGGAAAAGTAGGTGTTCGGCAGCGGTGAGGGTGTCTTCGGAATTGGTTGTGACGCTGATGGTATTCCTTTAGATAATGGCGATTCCTCCTCCGGTTAGGTTGACGCGGTCCCCAGTGGACCCTCTCAAACCAGATCAGTTCCAGAAATTCCTACCTCAGCTTCTACCCCCCTTTTGCAACTTATTAAACTTGTCTTTGTCCTCAAAAATAGTCCCCGTCGCATGGAAACATGCCAAGGTGATCCCCCTAGTCCAAAAACCTACATTGGATGACTCCATGCCTGAAAACGTCCACCCCATCTAACTTCTCCCTCTGGTATCTAAAATTACTGAATCCTACATTAACTCCATCCTTACCACGTTGGAGAGAATCCCTGATGCTGCGCTCCTTGGAACTTCAAGTCCCACTTCGGAACTCACATATGCCAAAGGGCATGTGTTACCGGCAGGATGAAGGAGGCTATAAAGCTCAGCCCCTGCAGAGTCTGTCTCACAAAAATCCAGAATGCAGGCTGAAATATCAGTATCATATCCTGAATATTCGGGACTTGCCATTCGAGAGGATAAACCTGAAACTGCACAGTGTCCAGAACAGCTCAGATGAACGGGAGCTTCAGAGGCAGTCAGATGTGAATTCGCCATGTTGGTAGTGAACCCCAGCAAGTGCAGGAGGTTCGCTGTAGTCTGGAGGTGGGAGACAACTGCTTGGGACGAGCCTGCCTTCAACAACCAATTGTCGAGGTAGAGGAAGACTGGAACCCCAGATTTCCGCATATGAGCTGCAACCACCCCCATCAACTCGGTGAACACCCGAGGGGTGCAAGTAAGGGAAGCACAGCAAACAAAGTGCTTATGGCCCCCATGAATTGCAGGTAATGTCTGTAGGTGGGCAGGATGGGGATGTGAAAATATGCATCCTGCAAATCCCAAGCTTCCATCCAGTCGCATGGGTCTAGTGCAGACAAAAGCTGAGCAAGTGTGAGAATTCTGAATTTCTTCTGTTTGAGGAAGAGATTTAGAAGGTGCATGTATAGAATATGATGAAGGCCTCCATCCTTCTTCTGTGTGAGAAAGTAGTGGAAATAGTAACCACAACCTACTTCTGATGCTGGCACCCTCTTTATAGCTCCCTTAGCAAAAGAGCCAACACTTTCTGGGGGAGTGAGAAAAGATGGTTCTCCATAAACCAGTCATAAGTGGGTGGCATGGGTAGAGGAACAGCCACAAAGCGGATGGAGTAGCCCCTTTGTACAATCTGTAGTATTCAATGATCTGATGTTATTGACTTCTAGTGGGGCAGTTGATGGTGTATCCTTCCTGCTACTGGATGTCTATAATGGTAGAAGGGCAAATTAAGAGGCTTAGAGGCTGCGGCTGCCAGTGGAGTGATGGACTGTCCCTACCTCTGCCTACCTATCCCATGTAGTTTGTGATAACTGCGTCCTTGGCCACAAAAAGAGGGGAAGCTTGCAGGCTAAGGTGGCTGGGAAGGTATTGATGCAGTTAGAAATCCCTTCCGTGGCCACAAAAGGGGCGAAGGGCCATCAGGAGGCCCAAGGACCCGGCCATAGCCCTGGAGTCCTTAAAGTGCTCTAGCGATGAGTCCGCCTCCTCTTTGAAGAGATGAGAGCCATCAAAAGGCAGGTCCATAAGCGATGCTTAGACCTCCCCGGAAAAGCCAGTAGTCCTCAGCCAGGCCTGGTGCCAAAGGGCCACCGACGAAGAACTTGCTCTGCCCATAGAGTCGATCAGGTCCAGACCACAATGAATGGCAAACTTTGCCTCATCTCGCCGACCGGCAATAGCCTGAGAGTATGGTTCGGGCCTCCTCAAAGACCATTGGCAGCACTTGAGCAACCGAGTCCCAGATTGTGTGGGAGTAACAGCCTAAGAGGCATGCTGTGTTGGCCAACCGCAGTACTAGGTGGGCAGAAGAGAACATTCTCTTGCCAAAGGTATACATCTTTTTGGATTCCCTATCTGGTGGAGTGGAAGGGAACGCACCAGGGTTAATTCTGGAAGTGGAGACCTGAACCACCAAGCTCTCAGGAGTGGGATGTTGGGTGAGGAAACTGAGGTCCCCTTGAGCAAGGCAGTAGCAATGGACAATTGTCCTGTGCACAGGAACCCCTGTGCAGGACTTGGACCAGGACCTGAGGAAGACATTGGTGAGGACTTCATGAAAGGAGAGTAAGGATTCTGAGGGGGAAGTCCCCGGCTGAAGTACCTCTGTCAAAATGTTAGTTTTGACTGCTACTGAGGACAGCTGAAGGTCGAAGACCTCAGCCGCCCTCTGCACCACCATAGCATAAGAGGCCCCCTCCTCCGTAACCACAGTTGAAGGGAAGACTAACCCAGTGTCGGGTGAGGAGTCTAACCCACTGGCATCCACCAGATCCTCATACCAGGTGTCCTTGATATCATCCAATGTGTGACGATATTAATCAGGGTCTCCATATCCCTCCCATTCATCCCCTGTACCAGGCCTGTCAAAGACAAAATGCCCAGGCTCTGACCTCGAAGGCATGGCTTTGGATGTTGTCAGAACCAGCATTGTGCTACGCTGGTCCCGCTTTGTGTCAGAGTCATTGATGATGTGGATGGTGTGGTCGACAGGCGTCAACAGCGCAGGGGGCACTGGCACAGGAGCATGTATTGGAAAAGGTCTCAGTCTCGCTGGCAGCATCGTTCTGGATCCAGCACCAGATTCATGGCGCTCAACTGACACAGAGTGCGTACCTGCCAGCTGGAATCCAGTGGTGGTCCCTCCCAAACCCATGGGGCCCGAAGGCGCTCGAAAGGGGTCGGGTTGCCCAAAAATGTGGGGCATGGCCTCACAAAATTAATGTAGTTAGATGGGGATCTCTCTGGCTCCGTGAAAAATCAGGGCTGTGCGGAGCCAACCCTGGTTGGGGCTCCGCAGAAACACGGGGCCTGGAGTGTTGACGCTCCCTCATCTCATCTGAAGATTTGAACAGACAAGGAGAAGTCTAAGACCTCTTGACTTCTTGGACTTCTTTTTCTTGTGCGACTTACACCACAACGAATTTGACCGAAACGACGACCGTTGGGAGCAGCTCTGTGAACGGTAACGGGACCTTCCACGGAACCAAGATCATGATCGTCACACGGTCATCTGACGTTGGGTGGCAAGGAGCTTGAGGGAGCACTTCCTCAGCGCATTCGGGTGCATGGAGCGGCAATCCTCGCAGGCCTTCGAGTCATGGTCTTTCTTGAGGCCTCCATAGACAGACCAAGTGGGGGCCTGTCACAGACGTCTGTCTGTTAGAGGCGCCACATGGTTTGAAACCAGACGGTTTCTTGGGAGACATCCCTATCACACCAAGAAAAAGGACTTTTTTTTCAAAAGTAGTTGATAAAACGTCGAAAAAAGCCAGTCAAAAAGTGACTGAGAGGTAGTTCTTCACGGATCAGCGCTATCTGCCCAGGAAGGAAAGAACTGAGTGCGCCACGGTGGTGCCTATATAGGTACTGCATATGCCACTTCTGGTGCGGATTACTCAGACTCGGAGTTGAACAATGCCACCTGCCAGCACGCAGGGGTACTGCTAGAACATTTCTGGATCCTGTCTGACGCCTGGGGATAATTCTAAGGTAATTCTAAGGTAAGGAATCTGAGGCTAGAACTCACTATCAGATTAAAAGCCTACTTAAGTGAGTTGCACATCAAGTGCTGCAGACCCACTAGTAGCATTTAATTTACAGGCCTTCAGTACATGCAGTACCTCTGTACTAGAGACTTATCAGTAAACTAAATGTGGCAATTGGGTAAAAGTTAATTTCACAAATACAACAAGATGATGGAGGGAGTGCTGAAACTTTTCATCCACTCACCCCAGTCACAGATGAGGGTTTAATGCATCGTTCTTTTGCTCAATATGCCACCCCAGTTTGGACCCAGCCATATGCAAATCAGTCTTGATCCTGCTCTTCAAGGAAACAGTCCAGTCCGAACTGCAAGGCCAGGTCCTCCCTGGACCGTAAACCAGCATCCTGGGACCTGTTTTGGGGATTCAACCCGTATCAGCCAGGCTAGCTTGAATCCAGTGGCACAGTGGCACAGCGAGCAAGGGACCGATGTCCGGACATACCCTTGGTCACTCCCCGAAAATCTGGATATCCTTGCATTAGATGCAACCCTTGAAACCTGGTTCCACTCTTTTTACCCGGAAGACAAGTTATCTAGTGTCTTTGTCATTGAACTAAGCCGCCCATGGGAGCACCCTGTCGCCTAGTGATATTTAAGATTCAGAACTTCTGTGATCGAGACACTATCCTGCGTGAGGCCCGTAGCCAACGAAAGCTCCGGTACCAGAACTCTAGAGTAATGATTTTTCCAGATTACACCTGGGAGGTGCAGCGAAGGCGACGGTCCTTTGAGGAAGTCAAACAGAAACCGCGTGCCCTTAATTTACGCTATATCCTCCTTTTCCCAGCCTGCCTTCAGGTCATCTTTCAAACCTCCACCCATTTTTTTGATACCCTGGAGCAAGGCTGGGAGAGGACCAGAGAAGACCATAATCTACGGGCCTTGCACAGGTGGATGGGGGAACGCAGGGCAGAGGGCTCCCAGCAGTCCCATTCACCAGCCCCCTTGAGGGGTGCCTGGAACAAATGATTTAAATCCTGGAGATCCAGGAAAACCTTAGAGGTGATGACTGATCAATCGGAGGCACAGATGGCTGGGACACAGAACTCAGACCTCAGGCCATGCCGTGGCTCATCGGCCTGCTTGAAATTGCTCCAGGCTCATCTGAATGACTCCTGTAGATTCTGACAGATTTCTCCTTGCAGGGGGGTCCGTGCGTTGCTCTGGGGACAGGTGGTGGAGGCCGTGGTGGTGCCGGGACCATGCTCAAAGCTGGGTGAGGAGGATCATGGCGACCGTGTCAGGAGCCTCCCTCTTACATGAACCCTCTCTACATTAAATGGTACATTACTGAACACACCATGGTGGATGCCTGTCATGAATCATTTTATCACACATGCGTTGTCAGGCATTACATCCATCTTCAGAGGTGTGTCTAGTGCCATCAGACTACCCCCAAAGTTACTTCCAGTTGTGCTTCTTTCCTTCTTCATCGTTATTCTCTTGTTTTTCTGCCCTCCCTCCCTTTTCGCTTTTTCCAGTTTACCGTTTTGAATCTGGGCGACAGATGCTTCATAGGAAGAGGTAGGGGGAGTTGGAGGGGTTGGGTTGACATTTAGAGATCTGTTTTTCTATGGTACTAATGTTCTTATATGCTTAGATTTTGAGTCAGCAAGCGTTTACACATGACTTTCCCACGTGATCACTATTCTTTCATGGAATGCTAACGGCCTTATTAAGCAGCGTATTAAGCAGTCGGCCGTCCTGCAATATATTCAAATATATAAGTCTACTGTAGTCCTCCTGTGAGAAACCCATCTGCTTGGAACATACTGCCCCCTCATTGGCTGATTCGGCTATGATAGAGTGGTTCGCTCAGGATTCGCTAGAGGTTCCAGGGGGTAGCTCTCCTCCTCCATAGATTCCTTACTCTGACTGTAACTAAGGTACATGCTGATACCCAGGGAAAATACGCCCCTCCGCAACTGCTACAGTCCACACTTCAAGTGCTTCATGCCTTACTGGTAACACTGCCCCTGGGAACCACTCTGGTGGGGGGAGACTTCAATGCGGTCCCAGACCCTGAACGAGATACCTCTGTTAAACCTATGCAATGCTTGGTGGTCCTGGCACCCTTCAACGTGAGCTCATACATACCGCTCAGCTGCTCATAATACAGAAGCCCGGATATACCTGCTGAGGCTGCCAGCCACGGATCTCCTTTCATTGTGCTCTATTCAGCTTCTCCCATGCGATATATCAGACTACGCACCCCTCCTGGCAGAATGAGATGTCCGGCCCAAGGCGCTGAGACCCATGTGGTGCTATGGCGCATGGTACCCGAAAGCTCCTTCATAGAGGACGGACTCCAAAACGACTTCCAAACTAACAAGGGCTCAGTGTCATGGCGGCCTGCAAGCCCTCCATGAGAGGATTGCTTAAAAGTTATGTTTGGGGGAAGCAGGTGGCACAACAGCAGCGGGTGACTGTCCTTGAAATGCAAATACGACATCTGGAAGAACGGACCCACTGCCCTGACTCTTGCACGCTCAGAGCTATGGCAGATCTTGTTTGAAGAAGCCAAACAGTTTTGGAGGGCCTCCACTTGAAGAGTCTACGAACGGGGGGACTAATCAGGCAAACTGCTATTTTGGCTGGCAACTCGCAGAGTCTGTTCCAGAGTGGTACCGGCTATTCAAGACCTAACAGGTGGCCTTAGGAAAGAGTTGCCTGTGATCGCCCAAGCTTTTGCAACATATTATCAGGACCTATATGGGTGTCGACAGGTGCCCCTCTGGAGGTGGGTAACCCCATCCTGCGGGATATGCCGCAGCCCTCTATCCCTCACACACTGGCCCGAGACCTAGATGAACCCCTGTCAAGAGGAGGTGGTAGATTCAGCGAACTCTGGGCTCAAGGCAGGGAAAACCCCTGGGCCTCATAGGTATCCCATCGAATATTCTAAAAGATTTTGCTCCATCATTATACCCCACCTGTTAAACTTTTACACAGAAGCAATAAGTCAGGGAGCCTTTCCCGAAGAATTACATTGTGCGACTATTGTGGCCATCCCGAAGGAGGGTATGTTTCCTGACCAATGCGCCTCCTACCGGCCTATTTCCCTCATCAATGCGTACATAAAGATTTTTGCCAAAATCCTGGCCGCCCGTTTTTCACGGGCACCCTTACCCATCATGTTCACCCAGACAAGTGTGGGTTTATGCCGGATAGAAGCCCATGTCACCACATCATCCGAATACAGGCGGCCCTTACTTAAATGCAGAAGTTTAAGGGTAAACTAGCCCTCCTCCTTGTAAACTTTATTAAAGCCTTTGACACGCTATCTTGGAACTTTTTGGAGACAGCCCTTGTGTGGGTGGGCCTGGGACCAGGCTTCCAGACGACGGTCCATCTCTTATACCACGACCCTAGAGCCCAGGTCCGAGTCAATGGCGTACTATCGGCTCCCTTACAAATCCATCATGAATGCACACTTCCCCCCCTGTTGTTCTCCTTAGCCATTGAGCCATTTGCTCGTCCTCTGTTGCAATGCGCTGGTCAGAGAGTGGAGATGGGGGCTTTGAGGACCGAGTGGCACTCTATGTTCTATGCCAGCAATGTCTTGCTGTTCCTTGGAGACACGCCAAGCTCCGGTCCCCGCTGTTTAGATATACTCTGCCTCAATGGAGAAGCCTCCGGCCTCCTTATTAACCCAGCCAAGTCCATACTGGTAGAGATGAGGGGTGATGCAATGGGCCATTGCTGATGCCCAACTATTCCACTGCGGTGTAACACATTCAAATACCTGGGGGTCCACATATCCCACCTCCCAGACTTAGCATGGAAACTTAATTTCCAGGGCCTGGCCACTTCCCTCAATTAGGCCATCGTTGCCAACGACTGCCACTCAACCCGATGGGGCGCAGCTTGCTTTTTAGGATGATGAGCCTTCCTCAGTACCTATAAATACTAGCTAACTTCCCGCACTCCATACCCAGGCAATGGTTTTGCTCCCTAACCTCCAAGCTGGCTTCCTTTATCTGGGCCGGGAAGAGTGGCCCTCGCAGAGGCATGCAAATCACCTTTTGATGGGGGACTGGGATTCTCTGATCATTAAGGATACTACCTGGCGAGGGGAGGAGCCTAGCGTGCAACCAAGATGGCCGCGTAGGTGCGAGGCTCCCGAGGACCTCCGCGACCTCCTGCATAAATCCTGACAGAATCCTGTCCCAGATGAGGGGACTGTATTTGTGAGCCCGTGCAGAGGTGACGCCCGTTTTCCGTTTTTAAATCGGACCTCGGACACCGGCAGGAGCATCGATTGAGGTTTGCGGCCTTCTCCCCGCCGGTGCCCCGTACTGGAGTTGTGGGGCGATCCGGACACAAAGTGAACAACAGCGGCGGGCAAGGCTGGGTGGCTCGCGTACCCCGCACTTTCACTTTCGCTTTTGCGCCCTCCTTGCTGCCAGGCGAGGTTGGGTTGCGGGGCGGTGTGCGGTGCTGTGGCCTCGTTGGGCTGCCCGCCGGCCCGCCGGCTGCGGTCCGTCCTGAGGAGCGGTGGTCGCCCCCCCCCGGAGCCCTTGAACGGGATTGTCTGCCCCCTTTCTGAGGAGATTGGCTCGATTTGGGGATTGCGACCATGGCCACAAAACAAGATGGCGACCGGGCCAAGGTGAAGTCGACCCGTCGTGGCACGGCCCAACAATCCAATAACATGGACCGCTACACCCTCCAGAAGGGATCTCCAGAGGTGCTGCGTAGGTCCCCCACGGGCCCGACTGATGCTCCTGTTCCGCCCACGGACCTGACCCTCCGGGACGTCATGGGCGCCATCGCCGAGATGAAGGCCTCGGTGGACCAACGCTTTGACACTCTGGCGCAGAAGATCGACTCGGTCCTCGTGGACGTGGGCCTCGTGAGAGCCGATCTGTCTAAAACAAATGACCGGGTCGATTCTTTCGCCCACTCTACTTCGGGCCTCACAACTGACGTGGCGGCCCTCCAACAGGAGGTGCGCAGGCTTGGCCAGGCGAGCGCCCTGATGAATCGTCGACTGGAGGATTCCGAGGGTCGGGCCCGGAGAAACAACGTCCGCATTATCGGGGTGCCGGAGGGACGTGAGGCGGAGGCAGCGGATCTGTTCGTGGAGGACCTGGTCCTCACCCACCTACAGCCTCGGGGGCTGAGCAAATTCTTTGCAGTGGAACGGGCCCATAGGGTCCCCGGGGGTAGGCCTAAGATCGGCGCCCCTCCGAGGCCTCTCATCGCCCGGATCTTCAATTTTAGGGACAGAGACGCTATCCTGCAGACTTCTAGGCTCCAAGGGCCAGTCAGACTTGATAACATGGATGTTAATTTCTATCCTGACTTTACCCCGGCGGTTAAAAAGCAGAGACTAAGCTTTCTGGGTGTCAAACGTCGCCTGCGAGACCTGAATCTCAAATATTCGATGCTTTTTCCAGCTAAGCTGAGGGTGGAGGTAGATGGCCGCACGCATTTTTTTGATCGTCCCGAGGCGGCCGGGGACTGGCTGGACACTTTGCCCGGAGATCGGGGCCGGGGGGGCGGGGGGGGAGCGGTTGGTGGGGAGGGCCCGCCGGATCAGGACTAAGGGACTAATGGTAGGCCTTGCTCCGGGCTGTGTTGTTGTCACCATTGACTGTTAGGGTAAGTTCCCCTCCTGTGGAGGTCGTGCGGGGTCTCTTGGGGGATCTCCCTCCTCCTCTGGGGGACTAGTTAGTTTTCTTCTATGGGGCGACAGGCACACTGCACTTTGGGGGGGCTGTTTGGGCTCATGCAGGGGTGCAGGGTGGGGGGAGTTCTGTTGGGATGGGTGGGTTGGGGTGGGGTGTGGTTCGTTTCTACCGCAAGGCAAACCCTTTATTGTACTGGTGTTTTTGAGTTGCTCTCGGGGGGACAAATGATGGCTTTTGTATGTGATGGGGGGTAGGGACCTGACTTTGTTGTCCTGGAACGTTAACGGGCTGGGGGATAGGATTAAGCGGGGTGTGGTCCTGCAGTATCTGAAACGGATTTCGCCTGATGTGGTCTTTCTGCAGGAGACACACCTTATTGGTAACTCCTTTTGTGCCATGAATCGACGTGGTTATCGTTTGGTGGCCCACTCGGGCTTTACATCAGGCTCACGAGGGGTGGGCATTATGGTCAAGACCTCGCTCCCGCTAGAAATAGACGAGGTGCGCCACGATGAGAGGGGACGCTACACTGTTTTGGTGGGGAGAATGGAGGGCAAAGTAGTCGTCTTCGTCTCAGTGTACGTCCCACCGGGGTTACAGTCCACCACCTTTGCGGACCTGGGACGCCTCCTTCTTGACCTTCCGGGGGGGCTTCTGGTGGTTGGGGGGGACTTCAACGCGGTGGCTTCTGGGACTATGGATCGTTATCCCCCTAGGGACCTCCCCCGGGCACAGGCGTGGCTGTCGGGCCTTTTGGACACACTGGGATTGGTAGACTGCTGGCGTTTAAAGCATCCCACTCAGCTGCAGTACACCTTCCATTCGGGTGCCCATGGTAGCCTTTCGCGGCTTGATCATATCCTTGTCCCTGCGGCCTATGCCGGGAGGGTGGGGGAGGTGCGCCATTTGGCTAGGGGCATTTCAGATCACTCCCCGCTCCTGTTGCACTTTGGTGTCTTCCCGAGGGGGGAGGGCAGGGTAGCTCCAATCAACGCTTGGTACCTGCGCGACCCCACTATTCGCGCTGACTTGATTAAATCCTTGCAACGGTATTTCGAGGAGAATGTGGGGTCAGTCCTGTCGGCTATCTCCCTGTGGGAGGCTTTCAATACAGTGCTGAGAGGGGAGGCCCTCTCCTTTATTTCCCATGCCCGGAGGCGCGCACAGGAGGAGGTGACCCGGGTGGAGGCCGAAATTACTGAATTGGAGGGTGATTTGGGGAGTGGGGTGACTGACGCTGCGCTCCACGTTCTGCACCTTAAGCAGGCGGCCTATAGGGCCCTCGTCACGGAGACGGCCAGGGGCCTCAGCAGAGAGCAACAGGGGCGATTGTATGATGTGGGTGATAAGGCGGACAAGTTGATTGCGTGGTTGGATAAGAAGGAGAGAGCGAGTCGTGTGGTCCCGCTGATTGAGAGGACGGATGGCGTGCGTGTCATTGAGCCGGAAGGCATTGTTTCTTGCTTCGCGGATTATTTCCGCGAGGTATATTCCCCGGTTTCTCCCTGCTCGGAGGAGGATTCCCATGCCCTGCTGCGTGACATCGCGCTCCCCTCCCTTTCTGTGGAGGACAGGGAGTTGCTGGATGCCGCCCCCACCTCGGACGAAATCGCCCTCGCCATCCGCTCGGTCGCTTCTGGCAAGGCCATGGGCCCGAACGGCATTCCTATCGAGTTATACAAGCTGCGACCGGATGTACTGGCACCCCACCTCCGCGCAATGTTCCTTGCGGCCCACTCGCGGGGCTCCCTCCCGCCGGACCAGCGTCTGGCTACCATCGTGGTCATCCACAAGGAGGGGAGACCTCGAGATCGGGTCACATCCTATCGGCCTATCTCGCTCTTGAATGCGAAACCTAAAATCCTCGCCAAGGTGCTCGCCAACCGGCTGGTCGGCGTGGTGGGCGACCTGGTCCACCAAGACCAGTCCGGCTTTATCCCCCATCGCAATACGGCTCTTAATCTGCGACGCCTGCACGGCGTGCTAGCGCGTGTTCCGTTCGTGCAGGAGCCGGCCATCTTGGCGTCGTTGGACGCCACTATGGCGTTCGACACACTCGAGTGGCCGTACATCTGGGCGATGCTGGCGAAATTTGGCTTTGGGCCGGGTTTCATCAGCTGGGTCAAATTGTTGTACTCGGACCCACTTGCGCAGGTGGTGGTGAATGGTCGAGTCTCGGCCCCATTCGTGCTGGGACGGGGCACGCGACAGGGTTGCCCCCTGTCGCCGCTCCTGTTCGCACTGGCTTTGGAACCCCTGGCAGAGTGGCTGCGGTGGCACCCTTCTATCCGAGGTCTCCGTTGGACCCCTGAGTATGAGGACCGCGTGTCTCTCTATGCAGACGACATCCTTTTGTACCTAGCCTCCCCGCGCAAATCACTGATTGTCCTGGTCGATGTTCTGCACTCTTTTGGCCGCAATTCAGGCCTTGTCATCAACTGGGCCAAATCCTGTATCTATGTGCTTTCCGGGGAGGCTCCTGTCCTCCCGCGGGGCTGTCCGATCCAGATTGCCTCGGAGGGATTTCGATACTTGGGTGTCTACATTACGCTGGACCCGGTGGCCCGCTACGAGCGAAATTTGCTTCCCCCCCTCCAGCGCTTGAAGGAGGACGTCGCGCGCTGGCGGCGCTTGCCACTTTCGCCGCTCGGCCGGGCGGCGTTGTTTAAGATGATGTCACTGCCGCGCTTCCTGTACGCTCTCCAGAACACTATGGACTTGGTCCCAGCGCGCTACTTCCGTGAAGTGGAGGGTCTACAGCGCCGCCTGTTCTGGGATGGGAGGCCGCGTATAGCCTTGGCAAAGTTGACGCTCCCGTGGTACGACGGAGGAATTGCCCTCCCGGATATCAAACGGTATTACTGGGCCTCCCAGTTAGCTGCAATTAATCAGGGCCTCTATGGGCCCGCCCTAAACCCGGCATTTGAAATGGACAAGATGCTCCTGCCCGGTGGCGACTACAATCGAGCGCTCTACGCTAGTGTGCCCGATTCCCGCTTGACGGGACCCACGCGTGTCATGGTGCGAGTATGGCACGCGGCTAATGCAGCTATGGGCTGGAAGGACCGTTTGACCCGGGCGTCACCGCTGTATGCGTCTGAGAGGTTGGGCTCTCTGTGGACCTCGAAGGGCTTTGAGCAGTGGGACACTATCGGCATCAGTACAGTGGGGGATCTCTGGACGAGGGGAGGATTTAAAACATTCGAGACGTTGCAGGCGGAGTTTCAGCTGCGGGGCAGTGAATACTTTCGGTACCTGCAGGTCCGTCACGCGCTGGGCTCCGTCTTCCCAGACGTGGCCTCCATCCCGGAGTCCTCCCCCCTGGAGGATCGAGTGCTAGATGGCCATGTTCCGGACAGCACGATCTCCCTCATTTACAAGAAATTGATAAATGATCGCTCGGGCTTACTGACTGGCCTCCGCGAGGCCTGGGTTGCCGATGGGCTGGAGTTGGACGACGAGGACTGGATTTCCGCGGTGGCCTCTCCGAAGGAGGTGGCCATCCCGGCTCGCCTTCGTTTCGTCCAGCTTAAGATACTCCACCGGGTGTACATGACGGGGCCAAGGCTTCTGCGTATGGGCTATGCCGAGGACGGATTGTGTAAGCGTGGGTGTGGTGCTTCAGCGACCTTTTTGCACATTTTGTGGGAATGCCCGAGGGTGGAGCGATTCTGGCGTGGTGTGCATGAGGTCCTGCGAGCGGTTACGCATGTCGCGCTGTTGCCTGAAGCGAGGAGATGTTTGCTGAATGTGTGGGAACCGACCGATTACTCGGTTCCGCAGACGCGATGGGTGACTCTGGGCTATATGGTGGCTAAACGGGACGTTGCACAGCTGTGGGGATCCCAGAGGTCCCCGGCGGTGTCGGCCTGGAAAGAACACATGGATTGGTGCATGTTCCGAGAAAAGGTGGTGTATGTGGCGCGGGGTAAGCCTGGGGCATGGGTGAAGATATGGGGCCCCTGGAACGCCTACCGCGGGGATATCTGCGAGCCGCCGTTGTTGCCTCCCGCTTCACCAGCTCCATCCCCCTAGTTTACTTCCTCCCTCAGTTTCCGAGCACAGTGTTCTCCCAGTCCCGGACCTGTTTCCCTTCCCCTCTCGGGGGTTTTCAGTGGATGGTTTGGGGTTCCCCATTTGAGGAGCACGTGCTGCCACTTTCGATCGTGGGTTGCCTTGCGGGTGTGTGTTTATTTTTGTTGTTGTGTTGTATAAAATGAAACCGTATTGTGGGCTCAGAGCCATATGGCCCGCGTTGTGGATACCTCCTGCCTTAGTATCTATGTAAATCTAAGTGCCTCATTGTATGTATGTCATTTGTTATCGTCACTTTAGCGGCCGGCCGGAAGGTTGTAGGCCCATACCTGTATATATTTGAGATTGAAATAAACGGTTTCAAAAAAAAAAAAAAAAAAAAAAAAAAAAAAAAGTATACTACCTGGCGGCTCAACTAGTGCCCATCAACAAATGGTTTACAGAAGGGTAGGATGACACAGCATACCGTCTTGAATTCCATGCATTGGGATTCGAGGGCCTACTCGGAGCCCTGAACGGGGACCCGGTGTCTAGGAAGAGGCCCTCCTGCATCTGAGTGGCAATAAGCTGCTGGAGGACAGCACTGCACTTGATTCACTGGGACCACAGGATAACCAAACTCACCCCCCTGTGGAGTGGCTCGTGGCTCCGTCAGCTCTCTGTTCTGAGGTGATTCCGTTAGTGGGATCGCATAGGTATCACATATTTGGGCGATGTTTATAAAGGGACGGTGCTAATGTCCTTCCAAGACCTGTCTTACCCCACACACAGTTTTTTCGCTATTTCCAACTGCGTCACGCCCTGGCAGTACACCTTCTTCCTGGCACACAAATCCTGGAACACAGCTCGCTGGAAGCGAAGCTACTCAAGGGGTGATTGGGGAAGAGAACGATTGCCCAAATCTATCGTACATTGATCATCCATATCCCGGATAACTTCGATTGGGGAAGAGAGCAATTACCCAAATCTATCGTACATTGATCATCCATATCCCGGGTAACTTCGACTCCCTTCGCCAGAAATGGGTTGGATGGGTAAAAGCCTTAGATGAGGATGATTGGCGAGGGGTTTGTATGGCCCCTAGAGAACTGGCTATCTCCACACAATTCCACATGATCCAGATAAATTACCTACATGCGGCACGCTGCTGACCTCCTGCATGTCGCATGGAACTGCGATGGGGTGATGCCATTCTGGAGCGGGGAGGAGCGGGAAATTACTGTGGTCCTGGGCCGCCCAATTGAAGTGGCCCCTAGAGTGGCCTTATTGGGGCTGGTGGACGAACTGGGGATCCCCACGCTGAGCTAGTTTGTGGGCCTGGCTTACCTGGTGGCTAAACGAGAGATAGCGCACCTGTGGAGGCGATCTGCAACACCCTTATTATCAGTTTGGCGTTCAGGGATAGACTGGTGTGCGCAGCAGGAAACACCTATATACGAGGCTCATGAATGTCCTCAAAAACAGGAGAGAGTGTGGGGGAAATGGTGGGCTCACCATAGCTTATATTTATAAAGGGGCTGCCCCCTGCGTGGGCTGATGTCGATATTAGCATTGGTCTGTCATAATCACACCCCTCTTCTATGTCTTTTATGAACTGTGATGTGTTGTATTGCTCGCTTTCTCTACAAATGCAATAAAACTGGTTATAAAAAAAAATACTAATGTATTACTTCTCAAGGTGCTAATTGTTCCAGGGTGATCCTGTTGGAAAAGCGAGGGAGAGTGACTCACTGACTCTATAGGAAATAGGAGCATGCAGCATGTTTCACACAACACCGTTGTACTAAAGAAGTTGATTTCTAAATTGTGTCTCATTTAAAGGACAAGTCTTGCTTCGTCTGATCCACAATAAAGTGCCACTCAAAGTATGACGCATAGAGCACTGAATTTGAATTGCTACACTTAAAAGCAAAGACATGCGATGCATGAGCAACATGAAATCACGGCAGATGTGAAAACCGTCTACAGAAGAAGGCACGCTATGTTTTTTTATTTGAGCTACTGGATTTCCTTGCAGCAGTGATCTCACTGTCTAATGGCAATGTGGGGACGTTGGCCCATTGTCGCGATTTAGACTGACCTTCAACCGCTTTCTTCATGCTCCCATTTGTGTGTCTTCTGTCTCTGTGTTCATTTTATCTGCGTGCCCATTCTGCCCGATTACTATGACTTTGTATTTCTCTCCCACTTCGCTGTGAACTTTCTACCTCTGTGTGTTGCCTCTGCTCCATCCGTCTCCTATCTCAGGTAGTTTCGGTCTTTGTTCCTTGTGTCTGCCTCCCGGTGCTCTTTATGTTTGCCTCTTTGATTTATGGAGTCTCTCTGTACCCCTTTGTGTCTCGCAATGCTGCTTCTCTCGTTCTAAGTCATTTTATTTATTCTGTGCCCATTCTGACATTCTGTTCACTCTCCGCTTTTTACGTATCCAGGGGCAGATTTATGACGTCTGGCGCATCTCTGCTAATCAGCAGAGATGCGCCAGAAGAGTTGCGACGCATCTGCCCACCCGTGCGCCACCATTGATGCGCCGCATTTACAATGCGGCGCACCGTGGCACTCGGATGGGCAGATGCGTGACGCATCTCCTGTCGGAACGGCGGCGCATTGCTGGAGTTGCGTCGCAAGCGCGACGCAGCTCCAGCAAGGCTCGGGGGTGCCCTATCCCTTACATGCTGCGTCAATCCTTACGCCTGCTTCAAGCAGGCGCAGGGTTTTGATGCAGCATGGCCTTAAAAGTGACTGAGTGAAATCTTGTAGATTTCACTCAGCCACTTTTAGGAGGCGTTCCTGCGCCGGAACGCCCACCCTGCTCCAGAATGCCTACATGTGGCGCAGGGCTTTACAACGTGACTCATCTGCCAGATGCGTCACGTTGTAAATACCCCGCAGCATGGCGCAGGATTTGCGCCGCCGCTGCATCACAAAAGTGACGCAACGGCGGCGTAAATGAGGCGCAAGGGGCTCATAAATCTGCCCCTCAGCCTTCATTTCTCTTACGTTTCTCTGTTTCTTCAGTCTCTCAATGCCTGTTGAGAGGTCTCTTTTCAGTCGTTTGCTTTCCTGCTCTTCTCTCTGCCCTCTTTCTTCCACTATGGCCTTTCTTTTTCTCAGCGCCCGTCTTTGTCACTGTGCCGTTCTTTATGTCTGTGTCCCGTCTCACGTTTTATAACCCTTCTGTTTCTCATTGTCTTTTCTTTTGTTCTGTGCCTCTTTCTTCACCTTGTCCCTTCTTTCACCATTTTCCCTTTCCTGTCTCAGTGCCTGTTTTTTCTCATGTCTCTTCTGAAGAGGCACTGAACGAGACTGCAAGAAAGGAGCGGAGACAAAAGGCCCTGCGTTCTCTGTGCCCCGTCTTTTAAAATGTGCCTCTTCTTTCTCTCTTTCACCCTCTTTCACTCAAAGCAACTTCAAAAGTGGCACTGAGAAAAAAGGGCAATGAGAGAAGGAAGGGCACGTAGAAAAGGAAGGCCTTCGTTCTTTCTTTGCACTTTATTTCTCCGTGCCCTTCTTCCTCATGGAAGTCCCCCTGCCATTGTCGTTGCTGGCAGTTTCAAATGCAAGTGAACAATTCTTTAATTCATACTTAAAAACGTCAGCTAAAGTTTGTTGACTTTCTTGCATTACAAGATTTAGATTTTTTTAAACTTAATTTTTCAATATTTAGATAGCTGTGAGGAGCTGCTCACCACTTTACATAACACCAGTTAGAAGCCAAAGTGATCTTTAGTACTAAATGGTGACAGGGATTGACGAGCTTTAAAATGCATTGTTAAATTTATATCAATCTATTCTAAACTACTCAGTTTAAATTGATTGATTTTCATGTTTTAAATTAGGGTTTAGACAGAGCACATCACCTACATTGGGGAGTGGGTGGGGGAGGGGAGAGAGCAGCATGTTCCAAGGGGCAGGCACAAACGAGTGGAAACATACTACCATCATCTGAGCAGCTATTTCTACATAGCTTTCTTCCTTGAGATGAGTGATTAGTTATGGCTGACTTTAGGATTTTTCTTTAGGTTGAGAGCCTCACAGTGTCTGGACAGAGTCAATCAGAATTCGGATTCTGCCCACTGCCTTAGCATTTTTGCAGTGGAACCTGGGGGAAGGTGTTGCCTTTAGAGATGTGTGAGTGGAATCAAGCAGGAATATCAGGGGTGCCCCGGATTCTGCAAGTCACTGTTTAGGTGCAGCGGCAGAGCTTAGAGTGGATGTCACTGCTTGTATAGTAGGAAGTCTGTAGGTCAGAGCTGACTGAGGTCCACTGGCCAAGCTATCTGCAAGTCCCTCTGATGAATGTATAGGAGGTGCTGTACAGTGTAGATCTGAGGCGAATTAGCAGAATTCTTAAATAGTCTTGGAAGTTTAATAAAGGAGAGCATGGTTAGGTCCAGGTTGGAATTGAGGGGCGCTGACATCACTGTGGCGACGTGTCCTAAAATACCACACGTTCTTATGATCACAATTGGAGTGTATTGGCAGATCTGTGAGTGTCAGGAATGAGAAGCACCGGCAGAGCTGTCAGTAGCTAAAAGTGTCAGTAGCTAAATACTGGAGAACATAGTGTAATAAGGATCATGATTGAAGTGAATTTGCAGAGCTGAGTGTATCAGTGCAGGAATAGCATATTGTGCTGTAGAACAGGATGACTGAGGCAAGGCTGTGAGTGATTAGCAAGGCATGCTGTTGGACAACCGTCGTGCATTGATAGAGTTGTATGTGAGTCTCAGTGCAGGAACAGTAGTAGGAGTTCCGGTACAGGATTGAAGTGTACTGGCAACGCTGTGTTTCAGTACATTAATAACAAAGGATGCTATAGGAAAGTGTTGAGGTGCACTGACAGAGCTGTGTGTGTGTCACACTGCAGAAATATGAGGATTTGCTGTAGGACAGGAGTGAGGTGCATTGGCGCAGCCACGTGTGTCATACTGCAGTAACAGCAGGGTTTGGTGATGGAGAGGACTAAGTTGCCTTGTCAGAGTTGTGTTTACGCATTAGAGCAGAAACAGCAGGGGGGGTTCAGTTCGACAATGCTTGTGCACTGGCAGAGCTGGTGTGTCTGGCTCCCAGTCTTAAATACCAGGCTGTACTGATAGTCCCTGGCACAGCTGTGTATGCCGGCGAGCAGAAGTAGCAGGGGGTACATCAGGTACAGTTTGAGGTGCATTGGCAGAGCTATATGTGAGTCTCAGTGCATGATTATGACAGTGACCATTAGAACAGGGTTGAGGTGCACTGGCAGATAGATGTGTGTGCCTCAGTGTATGAATAACAGAGTTTTCCATAGGACAGGGGTACTGGCAGAACTGCCTGTGCCTTAATCCATGATAATCAGGGTTTGCTTTAGAACAAAACCCTCCCGAAAGAGCTGTGTGTGCTGCAGTGCAAGAAAAGCTGGGTGTTCTACTGTACAGCACTGAGGTACATTAGTACAACTATGTGTGAATGTTAGTGCTGGAACAGCAGGGCATTCTCCAGGATGAGATTAAGTTGCAGTGGCAGAGGTATGTGTTGGCCGCAGTTGTGAACAGCATGTGGTGCTGCAGGTCATATTTTGGGTGCACTGGTACAGTTGTCTTTTGGAGAGCAGGGGAAGCACAGAGTATGGTGTGCGGTATGAAGTGCACTGGAAGAGCTGTATATTAGTCTTAGTGCATGCTTAGCAGGGTATGTTGCATGACTCACTTCAATCCCCTCCCTTTTTGTCCCTCAACAATTCCACCACCCTGTGCTCTGTCTTTCAGCACCCACTTAATGACTCTCACCTCACAGCAAGAGATGCAATTATTAGTTAGGGACCAAAAAGTTGAAAGGGGCTACAGGCAATTGTGGAATGGGCCCAGTGGCCAACCACCATGGCTACGGCCATGCTGTGAATCCTGATCCAGGAGGTATCCAGAGACTACTAGGTCCTCTAGAGTACAGGAGTTTCCTTTTGTCACTGGCTCACAAGGTGCCATTACCAGGACAAATTAGCATAAAAAAGACCCAGAATATTTTGATTCTGATCAGCTGGCCAGGGATACGTTGGGATACACAATGTTTCTCCACAACCTGTCCGCTTGCCAACTGAGTGGTAAGTCAGTTAATAAGACCAAGACACCATTAGTATCACTGCCTGTATTAGGGGTTCCATTGAAGTGGGTGAGCATTGGCATTATTGGTCCAGATGAGTTTCTGGCACCAACTATATTTTATTAGTACTGGATCATGTGACCAGGTTTCCAAAAGCACTATATCCGAGGAGCACAAATGTGAAGGTAGAAGCTAGAGCACTGCTAGGGATCTTTACAAGTTTTGGATTTCTTATAACAGTGAATTCCAAACCGGGAACAAACTTTATCTCCTCATACATGAGAGAGAGATATGGCAGCAAGCTGGCGTGTCCTACCACTTCTCCATGTCATATCACCTGCAAACCAGTGGTTTTTTTGGAAATGTTTAACCCTTAAGATCATAATGGCGAACTCTGTCAGAGAATCTCAGGAGGAAGAGGGGTCTCCTCCTGTCATGTCTCTCATTCTCCTACCAAGAACGTTCACTGAAGGGGTAGAGTTCAGTCCCTTCGAGTTTCTGTAGGAGCACCCAGTGTGTGGCCCACTCACCTTAGTCACAGCATGGTGGGAAGGAACTTCAAGGTCACTTCAGATGGCTGTGGTGGACTAAGTGACTGGCCTCAGGAAGTTGATGATGCAGTCCAGGAGTCAGGCAGAGGAAAGCCTTCAGGCAAGTGTCAAGAGCTGATGATGGAATGATATGACCAGAATAACTGGATACCATGAAGGTCAGACGGAATTGGTGATGAAGTCCATCTGTCCAAGATCTGTGGAGGATAAGTGGTGTAGGCCATACAAGGTAGTCCAGAACGTTTCTGAGGTAAACTACTTGGAAGCCACACGGAATGTGAACCTGCAAAAGCCTTATCTCTGGAGAGATTTCACTGTAAACATGATAGTGATAGAGGGAGTTGAAGAAAATACTGAACCCCTTTCCAGACCTGCTAAATGATGAGGTGACGGATAGTTCTGTGTATGGGTACAACTTGGCCCTGAGCTAATGTCTGAACAGCAAGGAGAATGTTACGAGGAACTGGGATGATCACCTGCAGCTCGCAATGCTTCTGGAGGAATCGAGAGTCTACCCAGTGCCTAGAAGTCTGCATTCCTGCCTGTGAAGGAGACTGCCCAGTTGTACAGGAAGACAAGCTAAATGTTTTCTGAGTGTGAAGAACACTGGGTGAAAGCGAACATTTAAGAAGGTGAAGCAACTCTTGTTGTGAGTGGGAGTCCCTTTCTCTCTCCGTGGTTCCTGCTGACAACTGCACTCAAAAAACTGCCCAAATTCAACAACCATCGTGGACACCTGGTAGCCACTGTGGGCTGCAATGTGGTACAGCTGCCACAGATGGAGGAAGAAGCCATATCATCACTGAGGTAGAGTTGGTTGGCCTGGGAAGGCTGTAATTGCCAGGGACACATCCTCGCTGAGCAATCAGCTTGGTGGGGGATGCAACTGCCTTACCATAGGAAAGTTTGCATTCAGCCAATGAAGGACTGCAACTGTTAAAGATGCAATGACTTCTATGACTGCTACATTTGTTCATTTGTTTGGCAACTCCTGATCTGAATGGAAACTGTCACAGACGCCAAAGGTACAGGCTGCACTTGACCATCCCCCATTAGGACTGCAAAACCAACAAGCAGGAAATGTAGGCCTCTGCCTAGGATCAGAATAGAGAGATTACAATGTATGTCAAAGATCTGACGGCGAGGACTTGAGACTTTTCTACCCATATCAATAACGGTGTTAAGAACGAGCAAATTGGTGGTGCATCTGAACCTGAGGGGTCATGCATATGCTCTGTGACGATCTTTTACATATATACATGCTGGAATGGACATTAAGTTATTGTATCTGTTGGTTGACTGTTGAGTTCTTACCCATCATACTATCTATCTCAAATAAGCGCCTGATATCCTCTCAGATGATTAGTGAGCTATACGGATCAATACAACATAACATAATGAGCCTGTGACAGCTTGCCCTTTCTACATGAAGACTCATGCGCACAAAGTGTTGTATTCAACATGGTTTACAGAAAAATAGGAGGGAGGACAGGCCCCAGGGCAGCAGTGGCAAGCAATCTCAATCTACTACATGCTTGGGGCCCAGTTTGCTCTGTGGCCACCAGAATGGGGTCTCACAACTACCATCCCCTTTCTGGTCGTCCAGGTTCATGACACATCGTGCCTCGCATGGAATTATAATAAAAGTATACAAAACATATCTACAATCAAATAGTTCCAAAGAAAAACGTTTTTCTTCACGACAAAGCTGTGTCTTCTAACAACAGGCAGCGCCTCGTCAGTTTCTTGCTCATCGTATGGTTTCTGTTCCTGGTCTTAGCTTGTGTGGTTGCTATGACATCTAATGCTGCCGGTGCCTAGCAACCGTTCAAACGAAATTTTCTTTTAAATCTGACTTACTTTTTTGTAATGGTTACCAATTTGTATTTACATTTGTTGTAATCAGGACTATATGTGTACGAAGTATTTCTATTTAAAGTATTATCTGCAATCATCTGACCCACCCAATACCATTCAGTGTACGTGTTTGGAAAAATCTTTTAATGCACACGGAAATCCGGGCTTTTATTGCATGCTGTCCTCATATGGCCAGAATGAAAGGTGTCATTTCTATGAAGATGTGATCGGTGGTTCAGTGCCGAGGCAGCAAAAGCAATCTGGCGTTCATGTAGCCTTCCTGCTGGCAATCAACGATTCTAATACTCTGTTGACTATGAAGCGACAGAAGATTTTGTGAGCAATCCAGCTAGCAGAAATGCTTCTGAAATTGACTAAGTGACGGACATATCTTTATGCCGAGAGTGTCATTAATATTTCTGGCCAAGTTCAATTTGGTGTACTGTCGATGCTGTAGCTTTTCTTTATGTGATCAGGGCGGCATTGAAGCATATATATTCCTGCCCAGCCTCAGTACATGTAAATGATTACACCACACATGGACCTTGGTATTGCACGTGTTTATTCCTCAGCGTGTAACCATGAACTTAACATTTTAAATCATGAATTCTATTAACCATACCCAAACACTTACGTCACAGTTCTAAGGAGTCCGTCAGGAACCAAAAGGGTCCCATCATCTCTAACTCACAAAAACACATCTCCCTCAGTGTTAAATACAAAATACTAATATTACATATATATATATCATATATATATATATCATATATATATATATGAAAAAACCATAGGTTTCAGGCACGTTATAGTTAGGAATTAGCATTTAAAAAACCTTAGAAATTCAGTGAAAAAGCCATAGGTTTCAGGAGCGTTATAGTTAGTTGGACATTTCACTCGTACAAAACCATTGAAATTCCCCCGTTATAGTTAGTTCAGCTAACTATAACTCGCGCGCCCGCAATGCACTGCTGATGACGTCACATATTACATCACTCATGACATGGTCAGTGACATCACTCATGACATCACTGATGACATCTTAAATGACATCACTGATGACATCATCTAGTGAATGTGTGTTTTTCTGAAAACTAAATATGTTTTATATATGTATAGCTCAAGGCTGATGGAAGAATAAATGGGTATATAAGTGTCTAAATGGATGATTTTTTTGCTGAACAATTGATTGTATAACTGACTGATTAAGTGTATCTTAGTGAATACATGGGTTAGCGAGTAATGTTTAAATATATAAATATGTGTATCAGTCTCTCACTTTGTGTATAAGTGGCTGCATGGGTTGGTGAGTAGCTACATGAATGTCTATATGCGTTCTTAGTTGGTTCTTTGAGTATCAGCATGAGTGTCTGAGTGTCTGTGTGGTTAGGTGGGGGGTATTACTTAGTGCATAGATGCATGAATGTGTGACTCACTGTATGTGTTGAACACAGCATGTATGCAGGACTGTATGGGTGGATGAGTGTGTGTATGGGTGTGTAAGTGAATGACTTTCTCAATTGTGTCTTTATGAGTAACTACATATGTTTTAAACTAGTATATGTGAGTATTGGTGTATGTGAGAGTGAGAGATTGGAAGAGTTCCTGTATAAATAAGTATGTGTTTCTATAAGTGATTGCTCAAGAGAGTAAGTATGTGTAAGTTTCTGTAGAAGTAAGTGTGGTGTTGTGTGCATAACTGTATATATACAACTAAATGGATGTTTGATACTTTGTTTGCATGTGTGACTATGTGTGTGAGTAACTCTAGGGATGAGTGTCAGTGTGTAACAGGATGTATAGGTGTATGAGTACATATGATGAGTGAGTACATGTATGAGTGACAGTATAGAACTATTGGTGAATGAGTGGATGTGTGTGTAGATCTTGGAATTACTGAATAGGTGTGTTGTAACTGGTATTGGTATCTCCATTGTTTTTAAAATGTTAGTTTCTATTTTTGAGTGTGTGTATCAAAGGTTATATTAGGGTGAGAGGAGGTCTGCCACTCTATCACAAGGATGATGTCATCAGTGATGTCATTTGAGATGTCATCAGTGATGTCATGAGTGATGTCACTGACCATGTCATGAGTGATGTAATATGTGACGTCATCAGCGAGTTATGGTTGGCTGAACTAACTATAAAGGGGGAATTTCAATGGTTTAGTACGAGTGAAATGTCCAACTAACTATAACGCCCCTGAAACCTATGTTTTTTTCAGTGAATTTCTAAGGTTTTGGAAAATGCTAATTCTTAACTATAACGTGCCTGAAACCTATGGTTTTTTCAGTGAATTTCAAAGGTTTTGTAAATGCTAATTTGTAACTATAACGTGCCTGAAACCTATGTTTTTTTCAGTTAATGTCAAAGGTTATTTAAATGCTAGTTTCTAACTATGCCTACAGAGATAGGACATGTGAAGAAAGAAGAAAAAACATACAGGAAGAAGAAAAAGGAATGCAGAAAGAAGCAACAGAAGTCCTCAAAGATGAAGAAAAGTGCAGGAAGAAGGAAGACGTGCAGAAAGAACAAACAGAGGAGCAGAAAGAGGCCTTGTTGCAAAATCAACCAGTACCCTCAACTTTTTCAGATGGGTACTGGTGGTAACTGACTCTGACTAACCAGTCCTAGAGCCAGAGCTATGCTAAAAGACACTTAGAATACAGTTAAAACACCTACATACACTAGAGAACACTATGCGTTGGGGTACCCCTGTGATTAGAATGACCTCCTTTGTAAGCCCCTAGTACATAATAGGGCAGGGGGGTTAAAACTACCTCTTAAAACGCGCCACAGGACGCGTTTGCACACTGGTGAAGGGAGAGGGGGGCTGAGCTGACGTGTGCAAACATGCCCTGTGGCCGTTTTAATTTGGGGGATAAAGTCCCCTAGAATCCTGAGTGTCCCTTGGGTCCAACTAGCCCACCAGGTATCTTCAGTTAGCGCCACAGACCTGCGTTGCAGAGAGGTGTAAAAAATGGCACGGCCTAGACCACGTTTCTGCAACGCAGCGCAGTGGCGCTTACTGGAAGCACCTGGTGGGCTAGTTGGCCCCCAGGGTCCTTCAGGATTGAAGGGGAATTATTTCCCCAATTTAAAAAGCGCCACAGGGCGTGTTTGCACACGTCACCTCTGGCCCCGTCCCCTCCCTTCACCACTGTGTAAACGCGCCCTGTGGCTGTTTTAAGTTGGGAGATTAAGTCCCCATGAATCCTGAGGGTCCCTAGGATCCAACTAGCCTACTAGGTACCGCCAGTAAGCGCCACAGACCTGCGTTGCAGAGAGGTGTAAAAAGCAGCATGGCCTGGACCACCTCTCTGCAACGCAGCACAGTGGCGCTTACTGGAAGCACCTGGTGGGCTAGCTAGCCCCCAGGGGCCCTCAGGATTGAAGGGGAATTATTTCCCCAACTTAAAACGCGCCATAGGGCGTGTTTGCACACGTCACCTCAGGCCCCGTCCCCTCCCTTCACCACTATGTAAACACGCCCTGTGGCCGTTTACAGATGGGAGATTAAGTCCCCTTGAATCCTGAGGGCCCCTAGGGTCAAATTAGCCCACTAGGTACCTCCAGTAAGCGCCATTGCAGAGAGGTGTAAAAAGGGGCACGGCCTGCAGCACCTCTCTGCAACGCAGCGCAGTGGCGCTTACTGGAAGCACCTGGTGCGCTAGTTGGCCCCCAGGGTCCCTCGGGATTGAAGGGAATTTATTTCTTCAACTTAAAACGCGCCACAGGGCGTGTTTGCACACGTCACCTCAAGCCCCGTCCCCTCCATTCACCACTGTGTAAACGCACCCTGTGGCTGTTTTAAGGTGGGAGATTAAGTCCCCTTGAATCCTGAGGGTCCCTAGGTTCCAACCAGCCCACCCACTAGGTACCTCCAGTAAGCGCCACCGATCTGCGTTGCAGAGAGGTGTAAAAAGGAGCACGGGCTAGACCACCTCTCTGCAATGCAGTGCAATGGTGCTTACTGGAAGAACATGGTGGGCTAGTTGGCCCCCAAGGTCCCTCAGGATTGAAAGGGAATTATTTCCCCAACTTAAAATGCGCCACAGGGCTTGTTTGCACACGTCACCTCAGGCCCCCTCCCTTTACCACTGTGTAAACGGGCCCTGTGGCCATTTTAAGTTGGGAGATTAAGTCCATTTGAATCCTGAGAGTCCCTAGGGTCCAACTAGCCCACTAGGTACCTCCAGTAAGCGCCACAGATCTGCGTTGCAGAGAGGTGTAAAAAGCAGCACGGCCTGGACCACCTCTCTGCAACGCAGCACAGTGGCGCTTACTGGAAGCACCTGGTGGGCTAGCTAGCCCCCAGGGGCCCTCAGGATTGAAGGGGAACTATTTCCCCAACTTAAAACGTGCCATAGGGCGTGTTTGCACACGTCACCTCAGGCCCTGTCCCCTCCCTTCACCACTATGTAAACACGCCCTGTGGCCGTTTTAAGTTTGGAGATCAAGTCCCCTTGAATCCTGAGGGTTCCTAGGTTCAAATTAGCCCACTAGGTACCTCCAGTAAGCGCCATTGCAGAGAGGTGTAAAAAGGGGTACGGCCTGCACCACCACTCTGCAACGCAGCGCAGTGGCGCTTACTAGAAGCACCTGGTGCGCTAGTTGGCCCCAAGGGTCCCTCAGGTTTGAAGGGGAATTTTTTCCCCAACTTAAAATATGTCACAGGGCGTGTTTGCACACGTCACCTCAGGCCCCGTCCCCTCCCGTCACCACTCTGTAAACGCGCCCTGTGGCCGTTTTAAGTTGGGAGATTAAGTCCCCTTGAATCCTGAGGGTCCCTGGGGCCAAACAAGCCCACCAGGTACCTCCAGTAAGCGCCACAGAGCTGCGTTGCAGAGAGGTGTAAAAAGGGGCATGGTCTCTGAACACCTCTCTGCCATGCAGCTCCCTGGCGCATACTGGAGATACCTGGTGGGCTAGTTGGCCCTCAGGGACCATCAGTATTGAAGGGGAATTAATTCCCCAACTTACAACTCGCCAGGGGGCGCGTTTGCACAATGGTGAAGGAAGAGGGCGGAGTCTGAGATGACATGTCTGCAAACACGCCCTGTGGCACGTTTTATGTTGGGGAATTAATTCCTCTTCAATCCTGACAGTCCCTGGGGGCCAACTAGCCCACCAGGTACCTCCAGTATTCGCCAGAGAGCTGCGTTGCAGAGAGGTGTTCAGAGGACACGCCCCTTTTTACAACACTCTGCAACGCAGCTCCGTGGCGCTTATTGGAGGTACCTGTTGGGCTAGTTGGCCCCCAGGGACCCTCAGGAATGAAGATGAATTAATTCCCCAACTTAAAACGCGCCACAGGGTGTGTTTGCACACATGTCAACTCAGGCCCCGCCCCCTCCCTTCACCACTGTGCAAACGCGCCCCGTGGCTCGTTTTAAGATGGGGGATTAACTCCCCTTGAATCCTGAGGGTCCCTGGGGTCCAACTAGCCCACCAGGTACCTCCAGTAAGCGCCACAGAGCTGCGTTGCAGAGAGGTGTAAAAAGGGTCGTGGCCTCAGAACACCTCTCTGCAACGCAGCTCCCTGGCACATTCTGGAGGTTCCTGATGGGCTAGTTGGCCCCCAGGGACCCCCAGTATTCAAGGGGAATTAGTTCCCCAACTGCAAACGCGCCAGGGGCGCGTTTGCAGAGTGCTGCAAGAAGGGGGGCTGTGTGGCCCCCCTTCTTTTCCTACTATTTTTGGCCCTGGGGACCCAATCCCCCAGGGCCTGCCCCCAATTTTTATTTTGTAATGCAAAAATTTGGAAGGGGGCCGCGTGGCCCCCCTCCCAAGTCCATAATCGGCCCCGGGAACCCCATACCCCGGGGCATGGCCATTTTCTTTTTTTTTTTATTGACTTGGAGGGTGGCTGCCCTTTATGGCCCCGGGGACCCCATGCCCTGGGGCCGGCCTTTCCTGTTTTTTTTTTTTAAATGGTGGAGAGGGGCCACTTGGCCCCCCTCCCGGGCCACTTATGGCCCCAGGGACCCCATCCCCCGGGGCCGGCCCTCTCCGTTGTGGACTGTGGGGTGGTCCTCAATCCCCGCCGGCTCCCCGAGTCCTTCGGGAGCCGGCATTGCTTTTCCACATGGGGAGCTGCTAAGATGCAGCTCCCCATGTGGAAAAGCAATCGTCTTTGGTTTTTGGAAGAGAGAGCAGGTTTCCTGCTCTCTCTCTTCCAAAAACCAAAGCAGTTTGCTATGGCAGGGCGGAAGCCACGAGGCTCCTGCCCTGCCATAGCAAACTACAGTGTACCGGGGGTGGGCACCCCGGAACACTGCAGGAGCTGGCCCTGGGGGATGGCAGTCCCCAGGGCCATCACAGGCTCCAGGAGGGGGGCCGTGTGGCCCCCCTCCCACCACTTACAGAGCCCCGGGGGGTGGTGGTCCCTGGGACTTGGGGGTCCATCATTTTAACATTTAGAGCCCCGGGGAGGTGGCGGTCCCCGGGGCGTGTGGGGGACTCAAGCCCCCCACACAGGATTATTTATTTTTAAAAAAAGCCCCGGGGTGGTGGTCCCCGGGGCAGCGGGGGGCCGTGAGCCCCCCGCTACGCATACATTTTTTAATCAAAGCCCCGGGGTGGTGGTCCCCGGGGCTTGGGGGGGGGCTTGGATGCCCCCCATGTTAAAAATGAAAGCCCCGGGGGGTGGCGGTCCCCGGGGCTTGGGGGGGCCTTTGAGCCCCCATGCATGTATTTTTTAAGCCCTGGGGGTGGCGGTCCCCAGGGCTGGGGGAGGCTGTGAGCCCCCTGCACATAATGTTGATAAGCCCCGGGTGGTGGCGGTCCCCAGGGCTGGGGGCCCCTTTGGGCCCCCCATCACTAATCATTCATTGCCCCCGGGACTTGGCCACCGGGGGCTAATTATTAACTAAGCGCTGGAGCCTGCACTTCGTTTTTTTTTCCCTCGGCAGGATCCGCGCACACGGCACGGATGTTGCCGATTTAAAAAATAAATTGGGGGGCCTAGGGGATCAGGGTGTTTCTACCCTGCCCCCTTTTTGCGTTTTGCACACTTGTATGACTGATTTCTTGTGCCTCGGTTCTACCAAGGCACAAGATGGCTGCCAACACTTCCTGGTTTGGAGTATTGACAGCCAATTAGCATACAGCTCATGATTGGGAGGGTGCGCGGATCCTCCGCTGCCATTGATATATATGTGTTTTTACTTTTGATTTTCTCAGCAACTACTGAATGGCTTTACACCATTTAACAAAAAGGGTTCTTTCTGAACCAAGAACTACCTCTTTGCCAAATTTGGTGTAATTCCGTTCAGCAATTTGGGCTGTAGCCGTGTCTAAAGTTTCCTATGGGAAATTGCATGGGGAAAACAGGTTTTGGGACCCCCCTTTTTTCTCGGCCCCCGCTTGCCTTATCACCCCAAAACTTTCAGGATAGGAGCGGACCTTAGCGCCCCACGGGTTTTGAAAATTTCGCAAGAAAAAAGGGGGGTCCAATAATGTGTTTTCCCCATGCACTTTTCCATAGTAACCTTTAATCGCAGCTACAGCCCGAACTGCAGAATGGAATTTCACCAAACTTAGCAGCCCTTGGTTCAGAGTCGTGCCTTTTGGTTAAATGGTGTAAATCCGTTCAGTAGTTCCTGAGAAAATCAAAAGTAAAATCACTTATTTATCAGGGCGGAGCCTAACCACACATCTCATCGTGAGATCTGATTGGCTGTCAGCACTTCATCCAAGACGTGTTGGCAGCCATCTTGGGACCAATATAAATGATAGCACCTCATTAAAAAGCATTGCAGTTAATAGAAGGTTTTAAGACTTTAGTTACATTATAAATCATTTGTTGATGGTACCATTCTCATTTTAGGAATTGTGGTGTGTTCTAAGGTGATTTTACCATGTGAAAAAGCCTTCTGCTGGGATATCATGAATCATGTTTGAGAGAAAACTATTTTATCATGCTTTTCCCACAGTGGTTTGGAAGGTGATCTATAAGCTAAACTGAGAGCATATTTTTTGTAAATTCACATTATCTTTCTCAGTCATGTTGGAATGAAGTCTGACATTCTCAGTAAAACATGTACATCCAACAAGGGCAGAGACTGTCAGTTGATTCCTTTGTGTTCTACTGCCGCTTCCCAGAGTGTTCTAAAGAACAACTAGAGCGCTAACAATCCTACTTATGACAAACGTATTGCACACCTGAAGCCATCTTGATTGGAATAAAGTGGTAACTCTTAAAACATTTAATTTAAAAAGGAACAACATGAGGGGGTTCATTTGCCATAGAAAGTATGATTAGTGCTGCAGAAAGAAAAATTAGGGCACATTTTGAGTGACTTCTCAAATCCTCTTCTATTTCATAAAAAAATTCTGACATGCAGACTGAAACATGCACTTTCAATACCAGCAGCAGACTTCCCTGGTGAGCAGTAGCTTTACTACAGTGATCTAATGAGCAACTAGAGTGCTAAAATTCTGAATTTATGGCAAATGTGTAACACATCTGAATGCCTTCTTGATGGAATCAAAGTAAAAAACTGAAAGTATTTCCTACTGAGGAGACTGTAGCAAATGAAGAAATTAGGAAACTTCATGACAAATAAGTCTCCCAAGATGGCCACTAGAGACAAAAGAGCCCAAATGTAGCACAAATATCACCCAGATGTAGCCCAAGTATAGCCCAATGACAGAATGTCCCAGAGTGTTATAAAGAACAACTAGAGTGCTAACAGTCTTACTTATGATAAAAGTATGGCACACCTGAAGCCATCTTGATTGGAATAAAGTGGTAACACATAAAACATTTAATTTGCAAAGGAACAAAATGAGGGGGTTCATTTTGCCATAGAAATTATGATTAGTGCTGCAGAAAGAAAAATTAGGGCACATTTTGACTATTCAAATCCTCTTCTATTTCATAAAAAAATTCTGACATGCAGACTGAAACATGCACTTTGAATACCAGCAGCAGACTTCCCTGGTGAGCAGTAGCTTTATTACAGTGATCTAATCAGCAACTAGAGTGCTAACATTCAGAATTTATGGCAAATGTGTGACACATCAGAATGCCTTCTTGATGGAACCAAAGTAAAAAACTGAAAGTATTTCCTACTGAGGGGATTGCAGTAAATGAGGAAATTAGGAAACTTCATAACAAATAAGTCTCCCGAGATGGTCACCAGAGACAAAAGAGCCCAAATGTAGCACAAATATCACCCAGATGTAGCCCAAGTAGAGCCCCCAGTTGCAAAGTCTGCAGCTCTGGAAGTAACACCACATCCTCTCCCCTAAGTGCAACATTTAATCAAGTGGTCAACTGGATAAAAAAACATAAAGATAACAAATAATTTAAAAGTGCTTTGTCGCTATTTGAAAACTCAGAAAATATGTCCTCATTTTAGTTTTTTAGAGCACTAACCATAATTTTGATGCAAATAAGACCCTCTCATATATGTAATTTCTAAAAGAAATGCTCTAGGTATTACAGTTTTGATTACATCAAGATGACGTCAGGCGTTCCACACTTTTGTAATAAATATAGAATGTTAGCAATCTAGTTGTTCATTAGGATACTGCTGAGAGGCAGAGGCCAGAGGCACGGACTCTGAAAATTGAAGGCAGGTAGGAGGGTGCAGAGGCAACATTTTGACCACACTGGGCAGGCAGGAAGGGCAGTGGCAGCACAACAGAAAATGGAGGGCAGTGGAAAGGGGGGCAGGGGCAACAAACCAACAATACAGGACTGGCAAGAGAGGCTGTGGCAATATAATAGACCATTGTGGGCAGAAGGAAGAGGCAATGGTAGTACAACCATACATGCCAACAGACCCGATTCAGCCAGGAAACGTCCAATGTTTTTAAGCTCAAATGGGCTTTATTTGATCTGTCTCCTGTCTACAATCTCCTCTTTTTCAATGTAAATCAAGGGGGAAAATCAATACCCCAGTTTTGTTTTCAAAATTTCCCTCTTACCAAGTTCAAAATGTTTGCAAGTATGGTACATTGGATCATGGAAGGCAGGAGGAATTGGGGTAGGGACATGGACTCGGATTACAGAGGACAGGAGGGACATGAAGAGGTGCACCAAACTGACCCTACAGGGCAGGCATCAGGGTTTGCAACAGCACAATACACCACACAGGGCATGCGGGACGGGAGTGCAGCACAACAATCCATAGAAAGCAATAGGGAGGGGACAGGACCATGCACATGGACAACAGAGAACAGAGGGGAAAGAGGCAATGGTATCTAGCTGACCATAATGGACAGACAGGAGAGAAAGCTGCAGTATAACAGGCCATAAAAGGCAGGAGGGATGGATCAGGGGCATTACAATGGAACAGACAAGCCAGGAGGGAGGGAATAGGGGTCTGCACATGGAAACAGAGGGCTGGGGGCAAGGGGGCAGGGCAGGAGCAGGAGCAGCAAGATGACCATGGAGGTCAGGCAGGACGGCACTAGAAGCAAGACACACCATGGAGAGCAACAGTGAGACTATGATGGCATACACACAGACCATGGAGGGAAGGTGGGAAGGGGTCAGGGGCAGCTAGTTGACCACACAGGGAAGGTGGGAGGGGCCGTGGCAGCACAGAAGACCATGCATGGCAAGCGGGGGGTTAGTGGCAGCACAACGGCTATGATGGGCAAGAAGGAGGGTGCAGGGGCATGCACAAAGGACCATGGAGGATAGAAGGGAGGGTCAGGACCTGGGCACAGACAAGAGAGTTCAGGGGAAGGGCCCTCACAACAGACCACGCGGGGCAGGCAGGAGGAGCAGTTGCAGCCCAACAGACCAGGGAGGGCAGAAGGGTGTGGCAGTAAAATCGACCATGGAGGACAGGAGGAAGGGGATAGGGGCATGGAATGTGGACAGGCAGGGTGGAGGTGGCAGGGACAGGTTACAGTCATCTGATAATGCTAGGCAGGTGGGAGGGGAGTGGCAGCTCAACAGATCACTCAGAGTAGATAGGAGTGGCAGGTCCATGGAACATGGTGGGCGAAAAGGATGGAGCAGGGCCATGCACAAAGACATCGGAGGGCAGGTGGAAGGAGAATAGGGGCAGCAAGCTAAGCACAGATGCTAAGCAGGAGGTCAATGATGGGGCATAGAATTGGGCAATGGAGGGCAGGAGGAGTGGACTGGTACATCATGCTAAATGGAGGGCAGTGGCAGCACATCAGACCATGCATGGCAGGAGGGAGGAGGCTAGTCCATGGATTCAGACAACAGAGGATAGGGAGGAGGTGGATGGGGCAGCAAGCTAACTGTTCAGAGAAGGCGTTTTTTTAGGAACTTTATTGTTTTTAAAATGTGTGTCTGTGCGAACTGCTTAAAATATGAACAAGTATGCAGCATAATCTCACTTTTATTCAGGAAGAAGAGGACGTTTGTGACTGTGACTCCGGGCTCACTTGGCAGAAACACCCCCTGACTCTCCACCCCCCATCGCAAAATGTAATGCCCGTGAAAAGGGTAGGTGAACAGAGTGTTATATAGAATATAGTCCTGAGAGCATGATTGAAAATGAAAACTAGATATAGTGTATGCTATAAACTATGCACCAAAAGCGTGATATAAGATGAACCGGGGCGTGAAATATAATATTCAATACATTGTGCGCAATGACAGATTCATTGGAGAGCGCGAGATAGCACAGGTACTAGCGCGTGCTATGCGTTATGCGCCTTGGAGTGTAATATGCACAGGGCAGTGTTGTGTAACCTAACTAGTCTCTAAAGTTGTAATATAAAATATGTCCTGGGGAGTGTAACGTTGCATATGCACTGTGAAAAAGATATGGATCCCAGATTGTAATATGTATGGCATAGCGCTGTGCACTATAACATAGGCATCGAGGAAGGCAATATAAACGGTGCGAAGGCAAGTGTAGCATGACATATTCACGGGGTGGTGTTACAGTGCACATGGGCTAGAGAGTGTCATAGCATACGCACTAGCTGGTGGAATACAACACAGAGGTGTGTGGCACTCGGCGGGCACTGGTGGGTGTAACACAGCATTGAGCTCAGCCAGGAGCGTGCTGTGACTCTCAAGTGAGGTTCGTCTCCTTTCCAGAGAGTAAAATAAAAAGTATTACACATCCGGCGGTGGATGTGTGTTTTATTAAACGTGAGGGGGGTTTCTTGCATAGTTTTTGTTGAATTTTTGTCTAATCCCCTTTGAATGGCTTGGTGTGCGTGTGTATTAAATGTGCCCGTCAATAGCTACCCATGTTTGTATAAATAAAAAACAAGGGTGTCTGCTTGGAGAGTACCCACCGGCGGGGGCGCCGGGATTAGGCACGGTAGGGCGTCAGACACGTCAGAGCTTCACTAGCGGCATAAATACATTCCACGTGGATTCATTGTATGCATAGTCGCTTTTAATGAATATCACGCAAATCGTCATGGTGATAGGTATGTACGGTTTGTCCAGCATGTCCTAGGTGTTACTATAAATATATATAAAAAAAAATAATAAAAAACAAAGGCTGGTCTCGGGGGATGGGGTCCCCGGGGCCATAAGTGGCCTGAGGAGGGGGGGGGACAACGCAACCCCCTTCCCAAAGTATTTAAAAAAAAAAAAGGCCATGCCCTGGGGGTTAAGGCCTCGGGAGAGGGGCCACGGGGTCCTCTTCCAATTTAAAAAAAAAAAAAACAATTAGGGGGCAGGCCCTGGGGGATGGGGTCCCCAGGGCCAATAAATTAGAAAAAGAAGGGGGGCCACACAGCCCCCCATCTTAAATAACAATAAATAAATAAAAGAGCGGCATCGCGCCGGAGGCCACACCCCCTCCTTACAGCACTCTGCAAACGCGCCCCCTGGCGAGTTGTAAGTTGGGGAATTAATGCCCCTTCAATACTGAGGGTCCCTGAGGGCCAACTAGCCCAACAGATATCTCCAGTATGCGCCAGGGAGCTGCGTTGCAGACAGGTGTTCTGAAGCCATGCCCCTTTTTACACCTCTCTGCAACGCAGCTCTGTGGCGCTTACTGGAGGTACCTAGTGGGCTAGTTTGACCCTAGGGACCCTTAGGATTCAAGGGGACTTAATCTCTCAACTTAGAATGGCCACAGGGCTTGTTTACACAGTGGTAAAGGGAGGGGACGGGGCCTGAGGTGACGTGTGCAAACACGTCCTGTGGCGTGTTTTAAGTTGGGGAAATAATTCACCTTCAATCCTGAGCCCCTCTAGGGGCCAACTAGCTGACCAGGTGCTTCGAGTAAGCGCCACTGTGCTGCATTGCAGAGAGGTGGTCTAGGCCGTGCCCCTTTTTACATCTCTTTGCAAGACAGCTCTGTGGCGTTTCGACAGCCAAGCTGTCTTGATCAAGACAGCTTGGCTGTCGAAACGCGTAAGCTTCCTGAATAAACTCTGGTTTCATTCTGAGTGCGAGTCCTTCTTCGAATAAAATTGCTGTGCGTTTTAAATATGCCAGGAGACCTGCCCTGCGTGACTCGCCACCTGTCAAAGTGCCACGGACTTCGGTAATCTTGGTCGTTTGTGTGGATATATATATCCATTCACAGCCTTATAGGACATGTTCTGGGCGATTGATTCGAGCTCCATGACGACTTATCAAAAAGATGTGATATATATATATATATATATATATATATATATATATATATATATCACATCTTTTTATATATACCACATCTTTTTGATAAATCATCATGGAGCTCGAATCAATCGCCCAGAACATTTCCTATAAGGCTGTGAATGGATAAGAAAAGTATCCATGACTGGCACTAGTGATACTGAGAGAGGTGCAGTCAGTGGGTTCTCAGAAGTCTCATTTGAAACAGCCTCATTTCTGACATCTGGAGTGGGCTAATGATGAGGCAGAAGCTTAAAATGCGAAGAATCTCACGTAATGGACTTTCCAAGATGGTGAGCAGTCACCATGTGTCCTTTGCTAGTCACAACTTTAAATGGGTGAACATCAATTAGAACATCAGAATGTTGGGAGCCCCATTGAAAACAATGGAGTGCTCCGGGTTTCTACTGGCCGGTAGAAGCCCAGAGCTCCAACATTCCAATGTTGTCCTTAACAGCTGTTGCTGTGAACAAAGGTCTCAAGGAGCTCGAGGGCATTTCAATCCCCTCGAGCTACGTGAGGGATTGTTTTATTTGTTAGAACATTCTGCCCTCTAGTGGCGGAATGTTCTAATAGCCTTATAGCCCTCAGTAACTGGGCTATACTGGCATTAAAGTCTCACTCCCTTTTAACCCTGGAATGTGCCTTTAATGGCTGATATAGCCCGCTACGGCAGGCTATAAGGCTATAATGGAGCATCAGACTTGCGTTTTTTTCTTTTGTCTCACTAGGACTCGATCTCCTTCTGTAAACACAGTGTTCTTAGCACATCGGCGTTTGTCTGCATAGATTTTCATCTTGTGCTTGCATCACAAATCTGTTTGATGAAGTTCACCATCCTTTCTTGCTCTTTCATTGGCCCATTTTGGCAACTTGCTCGTCATGGCTCTCCTGAACATCAGGGTGTCAGGACTTTCACCTGTCGTTGAATGGGGGTTGCCCAGTAGACATGAAGAGCAGAATGAAGAATTTAGAGCTGATTTGGGATCAAGCTTCTCCAGTGCAAAACGCTGAACGGACTTTTTAAGTGTGCTCATAAAACACTTAAGAATGACATTTGCTTGTGCCCAAAGAGGTGTGCTATTCTGATGCTTTACACTGAGATGATTAAGAAAGTCTCTGAATTCTCAACTGCTGAAAAGTGGACCACTGTCAGACTTTAGAATTGAAGGAACCCCATGTTGCAAAACTGCCACCTAACCACTCAATAACTTTTTCCTGAGTAATTGATGAGAGGTCTTCTGCCAAAGGAAAATGAGAGTACTCATCAATGTCCACCATCAGGTGATGTCCATTATCCAGGGGGCCACAGAAGTCAACAGCAAATTTCTCTGGCACATGCTTTGGAAGATCAAACATGTTCAATGGATGCTGAGTTGGTTTGGTACATACGCAGTTGTACAAATGACAGACCTTTAATTCTCTTTCAACTCTTTTGTCAAAATAAAGAAACCAGCCTCTGTCTCAGAGAGCTCATTTCATGGCAACAATTCCACGATGTCCTTCATGTGCCACTTCAATTGCTTGTTGTCGCAGACTCTCCAGTATCACAATTCTCGAACCTCATAAGACAATACCTTCTTGAGTAACGGACAGTTCATCTTTCACATTTTTAAATTTCTGATATTCACTGTCAAATGTAAGAGGTTGAATGTGCGGTTTCGAGAATTGATGTGCAATAATGTATCTTTAAGTATCAGCATGTCACTATCTGTGCTTTTGGCAGTAATGATTTGTTCCAATGAAATACCAGCAGCTATACTGAACTTTACGATGAAGTTAATGTATGCTTGAGTTGATTTGGAAGTGGTAACATGATACTGTACTGGCACTTGTGAAAAATAGTCAGCAGGGTTTTGATCTTTCCCTGGTCGGTGCACAATAGTGCAGTCATATTCCTGTAGTCACAAACCCCAAATGTTCAATACAAGGAGGCACATTAGCTTTAGGATTGCCATAGATGGTAAGCAATGCTTGATAATCTGTGGCAAGAGTGAAATGCTTTCCATATAAAAATAAGTGGAAATGTTCATAAGCCCACACCACTGCTAAACGTTCTTTTTCAGGTTGTAAATAGGCACGTTCAGTTTGTGACAAACTTCTGCTAGCATATGCCACAATATGCCATTGAGCATTTGGGTGTCCATTGTGTTAGGCAAGGATTGTGCCCAACCGGACAGGGCTTGCATGAACAAAACGTCTGTATGAAGCTTCGGATCAAAGTAAGCCATTTCAGTAGTGTTATCAATTGCATTCTTGATTTTGTTTTTTACGCTTTGTTCACATTCATGTGACAAGTGAAATGAAGCAATTTGTTTTGTTAAGTCTCTTATGGGAACACTTACTATGGCAAAGACACGTATGTACCTATAACAGTAACCGGCTGTGGCAAGAAAAGAACATAACATGGTAACAGCTTGTGGGTGGCAGGAGGCTGACAAAGCCTGTACTTTAGCCGGATATGGAGTCATTCCCCAATCAGACAAAATAATGGCCAAAGAATCTGAGCTTTGTTTTGTGTAACTCACACTTCTCTGCATTAAGGGTTAGACCTGCATTAGCAAGTAATCATCACACTTGTGCAAGAACTTTATCATGATCTATTTGTGTGGCCCCAAAGACAAATATGTCATCACTATAATTGACAGCATTTGTTGGCAGGCTGCATTATACGTTGAATGACAACATGAAAAAGTTCACACACCGAAACGTAACCTTTTATATCTGAACAAACCAATATAGATAGAAAAAGTGGTAATGTCCCTGGAGTTTTCTTCGAGTTTCAATTGCTGATATCCTTTGTTGGGATTAAGGCAAGAGAAGACTTTGGCACCATTTAGCCGTGTGATCAGGTCTGCCATGTGTGGACCTGGATGTCGTTCTCTTTCAATTGTCTTGTTAGCGTGACGCATATCGACACAGATGGGTACAGCTTCTTCACTGTCCTTCTTGGGCACTACCACAATGGGTGCAACCCATGGAGTCCAAGCAGTAGATCACTCAATGATATCATGATTTAGTAATGTCTCAAGTTCCTTTTCAAAAGCTTCTTGTAAATTAAATGCAATTTGACAAATTATCTTTGAGCAACAGGACGAGCGTCCTCGTTGATATGCAGTTGCACTTTCATGATCTTAAGTTTTCCTAATGAAAAAAAGATAGGAACTGACTCACTATTTTTTGATGAGCATTCATGTTGTAGCTCAACTAAATCAATCCCATATCAGCAGCAATACTGAAACTGAGCTAACAGACACCTGATGCAGTACCTTGAAGTACGTGAATGTGTGCCTGTACATTTGCCTTTATGTGTTTCATGGTTGCTACTAATGAACCTTGACTTTTTAATGGCATTTATGCAGCCCATATATATGTTTGATCTTCAATGGTTTGAGATGAGGCACTAGAGATGGTTTGTTGTACTTCTCTTCAGGCATAATGTTTATTGATGCCCCACTGTCTATAATAAAGGTATAAAGCAACTGTTCACTTTTAGTGCAATTTTAGGACAATGTTTGAATGACTTTTGTGATCTGACATGTGGACTTTTCTTCGACTTGTCTTCTTCCTTGCATGCTGTCAGTTCGACAAGCACACGTTTCTCTGAGGTGAACATCAACATCCCACATCCATCGCTTGACAGTGACACCGTAGAACTCTTGGACGAAGAGTTAGACGACAATTGACTTTGTTTAGTGTCTATTTGCCTCAGGCTGCAGGGACCTGCATTACACCCCAAGATCTTGTGTGTTGTTTCAAGAGATGCCAGCAAGAATTGACAGTGAAGCGCTATTCAAATATGGGGTAAACCAGCTTTGTGAACTGTTTTTGTCTACCAGAGTGTTGTTATATTTAATTCCATAACAGAAGCTTACTGCTCACTCATCCTCTAAGTATTCTTTCATTATTCAGGGGGTTCATTAGTCTATTCTGTCCACCACAGTGGACTGCAAAAGTGGCCTATTGGTGCTGATAACTATCACAGTCTACTGAGAATGTTAATAAGTAAACTAGTAAAATATTGTCAGCATACAAAAGGGGCCTAAATATAGAGATAAAATCTGGAGCGCGGTGTTAACGGAACAGTCAATGACATAAACTTAGACCTTTCACTTGGTGTTCCTGCCAAAGCCCCAGGGTCAATTTATGACTAAAGAACACAAGGCCTGGATGAGAGGGGGACAGAGATAGAAGGCTACTGATATGCCGGGCGGTGAAGACAACACTGGGGCAATTGACAGAAGAGGACGCAATCCCTGCAGGTCAGTTCCACTGTATGGTTCCCTCGCCAGCATCATACACTGAAGTATTGGGAAAGAGGAATCTCTGACTCCAAAACAACCGCAAACGTGGCCCACCCACTGACAGAAGGAAACAGGTTACATGGCAGTAAGGGGCCCTATACTCCATGACAGAGAATCTTAGTGAGTGCGAGAAGGAAATTGAGATACGATCTGGAGAGGTATTTGGAGGACAAAGGACTGGAAGAAATTATTAGAACACACACAAAATATTTAGGAACTCTTTCTTCAGGTTTATAAATGTAACTACTTTCACAGAACATATTTAACTCCCAAAAGGCTAAATACAGTACAAATGACTTTCGTGCAAAAGAGGCGCACACACTGATATAGGCTTCTTAGATATGGGTGATAGTGCACTATCATTAATAGATATTGGAAGACTATAACTGAGGTGCTGGAAGATGCAATGGAACAAATAGACCTACATGCACCAACACGTCGTCCTAAAGTGAACAAAGTGGTGAGCAAATTCTTAGACCTTGCGTTACTGTTGACGAATAGAGGCAAAGTCATGCCAAAGCACTACCCATCTGCCACACCAGTGAGTCGCTAGTATAGAGATTACAGACGTGAAGAGCTAGGCAACAAGCAAGAGCCTTGTTCTTTACAGGGAGGAAGGCAGGCATTCACAAACTGTCTACCACCCATCATTGGGATTAGGTTCTACCTCATTTGAAACCACAAACAAACATATTGACACACTAACAGAATCCCTACAAATCAGAGAAATGCAGAGCCTTTACAAATCCCAGTGGGGAAAGGAGCATAAACACCCGGTAGGAATCTCACCTAACACTAACCCTCTATGGGGACTAAAGTAGCAGCCTTTATAACACAGCATAGCCACCCAAAAAGTAGATGAATTCCCAAATACAAGTTTACTTAATTGAACTGCTAGTACCCTGGAGACTCTTGCCTCTGTGGCAAGTCAACTTTCTATGTCAGGATGTGGCTTTAGGACGTTAGACATGGGTTTGTTTTATATCTTGGTTTAAGTCATGTTCTTTTTCTTTTTACCATTTGACAAGCGCACATACTGCTTATAATTGTCTATATTAATAGTGTTTGTTTATGAGGTTTTGCACGCAATCACATAAACAAATTAACATAAACAAACACTTTATTAGTTTTTATACGTCATGGCACATACAGGTAGTCATTTACCAGTGAACTGTTTTGTTCACATATAATTAACACAGTATACATCTAGGACCATACCTTCTCAATCCTTTCTCTCTCATGGAACTCTGTAATTGTTACCATAGTCTAGCATATACCAAATGTTTATAACATTAGAAATGTAACAATCACATTAACATTAAAAGTATACACACTGCTTGGAGGTTAATCAATTACCACATGATTTACCTGTGTGCCACAATACAAGACGGCCTTCTTCACGGTTTGTCATATGTGTACATGTGCATCATTTTTAACACATGAGAGCAACTCTTTCAGTACACTTAGTGTAAATTACCTATTCATAGATAGGGTTGCCGTATTACTGTGGTCCTGGTAGTTACCTATACCTAAATAGTTTTGCCATTTCCCTGTGATCATTCACTAGTGCGATGGCAGAAATTACTAAATAATGTGTTCAGAATTAAAAGCCACATTCCTGAATGTTTTGTCGACTACTATTTTATACCGCTCTGCTTTCTGCCATTTACTAGCCCATTGCTTCTTAATGATTTGCATCTCCCAGGTTAGGGGTGTGAAGTATCATTTATATTTGTTTGTAGTTTTCCAATTTCAGCAGAGCTTGGTGGTAACATCAAGGGTACAACCAGGCTGAATGCTCTCAAGCCAGATTTTGCCCCCTTTGCACCACTGAGTCAGTCTCGTTGGCCATTCTAGAGGAGTTGCCTGCTAGCAGGGATGAGAGCTTTTAGAATGGGATAATGTTGTGAGGTATGCTCACTATGTTTAACATATTTCACTCTATTTTGGTTGATTGACTTTCTGCAGAATGACTTGCAGGCCATGGTCTTCAGAAGTTTGTCATTACTTTGCATCTGAACACAGGTTGTCATGATCCTAGCTTTTTTTTAATCATCTGTGTAGCTTGAGACCTGCAGAGTTCCCCATGGGTCCACAACCGCCTCATTATCTTCAGCCTACAATCGGAGCCTGTAGAAGTATTACATTTCTTTTGTTTATGGTTTCCACTGTGCTCGTGATACTCGGGTTTTGCAGATATTCAAAGTGCAGGCCTCTTACGTCATCAGTCTCACAGGAAAATGCATGGCTGCCATTTTCTGGTGGACAGCAGCCAATGGTTGAAGATTAACAGTGACAAGATGTAGGTTCTGGACACAGGGGAGATGAGCCCTGTGAGGCAGTCAACTGTAGCTACCCCTTGTTTGGCAGGAGAAACAATTGTGTCAGCTTTGACAGTTTTGTTTTAATGCTTAGACTCAAAGGGTCGGTCTTCAAGCTTAGTGCAACCCTGCCTGTTATGGGAGATCCTGCTTTTTATTCCGATGCATCTGAAGCCCGCTGTCATTTGCACTCGAGTCAGTTTGTTCTTGGACTATGGGCACATGGTATACCTTAGCCTATCATTAATTCTGAGTCTTCCTCACATTCAGAATATGGCAATGAGACTTGCATGTGGTCATTGTAAATTCGATCAAGTGACAAAGACTACTAAAGCAAAGGATGCATTAGAATCTTGTGCTTGGTACACCATATCTCTTATAAATCAGAGTGGGACTTTTTATCCGGCTTCAATACCTATGTTAGTCAACCTCTGCTTCGGGTTACACACGTTAAGCATTTAGATTGCAGGAGAAGAGCCTTCTGAGTACTCAGGCCTATGTTTTGGAACATCCTTCTGACCTCTTTCTGCTTTACGAAAATGCGCTGTTCATTCCATAAAGGATTGAAGACTTTTTTGTTACTATGAATATTTTCTGAAGCTCTCCCGTTTTATTCTCCCTTGTGAGGTGTCCTTATATTGTAACGTTTGTGTTCTGAATTCAATCGAAGTGATGGACTTTTCCATCTCTCACCACCCCTATCACTAATCACAGAAACAGGAATATGAGGGCCAGTGGAAGAAGTGGGGAAAGGGGAAAGGGGAATGAGATAAGAGAGAAAACAGAGAGGAACCCACTGCTCTGATTTGTCACTTCTGTTGGTCAAGGATGTCAGCAGGATGTAGTGGATACATATAAAACTTGCAAACCTAGCTATTTGCTTTACTATAATAGTAAATTAAACAAACAAAGAAAAAGCACCTCAAGGCATATAAAGACTAGCACTTGGCCCTAATGTTTGGATAACTACTTCAAGCTTTATAACCATGCACTATCTTGTGTAGGACAAGTATTTGTTTTCTCCTTGACGTCTGAAGAACTGCATGATAACCAACCATGTGAATACACTATTGTTCCCTGTTCTAAGCAAGCCAAATATGCATACAAGAACTAAAATAACTTGTGCGTGACATACATACATAAATGTGGTACATTGGTAAGTCTTACATTCCTTCTTGTTTCATCAATGAGGAACGCTTAATACAATGTAACAAATCCCAGTCTTAAGAGTTCATCTAAAAGGTCAAGAATAAGTTGAAAGGTTGTTTTCATCAACAAAACAAATTTTCTGGGTACTTGTCTGCATTCCCGGTGTTCAGTTGTACAAATACTTATGAAGTGAAGGGTCTTGACAAGTGAATTCGAGATACGTGTAGAGAGGTCTGGTTTCAGCAATACGGTAGCACGACTGCATAGCAAAAAACTCTTGGTCCACGAGGGAAATTAAACCCAGATATCAAAGATGACTTTCGTCTCTCCAGAATACGCAAGAGTTCATGACCTGCTGCGAATTATAGACCATTGTTAGCATATTGCAGTGTAGCATGCTGTCTGCATGCATAGCCTCGGTCCAGACAGCACACACACTCTGTGATGACTCACATCCTTTCCTTCATTGAAAGATTAGCACACGCGGGTTTGAAGTAGTGTTTCCCTGTGTTCAAGCCATAAGTAGTAGGCATTTTTCAAGCCAAGATTCCTGACATCTAGCTTGCTGACTATCTTGATTTGGTTTTAATCACCAGGAAAATGTGATAGTAGACTCTTGAAATAAATACAAATACAGGAAAGGCCAATTTCACTAAATACCAGGGCTAAATTGGGAACTTTGGGGGATGGGGGAAGGGATTTATACCTATGCAGGCCTGATCTGTAAGGTTAGGACATAGTCTCCACCATCCTAGTCAAGGTTGACTTGCCTTACTTAAAGATCTCTGCCAGTTTATTGAGGTTTTGTTTTGACTGAAGAGCGCCTGCTAAAATGACAGGAACACTGTAAAAAAAATATATATATATTCGTTGGAGTCCCACCACGCCACAGCATGCCAGTCATCATTAAGGCAGTTCCTATCATGGAAAGATCTGGTGGGAATGATACTGGAGGCAAAAGCTTAAATAAAGTGGCCCCTCTGATAATATTTTAGTTAGTAGTTGCTCAGAAAAATGTTTTTCACAAAGCGTATTTGGGAGTGGATCTACCTTCATGGAAACACCAATCCTCCCACTTTAACTGAGGCAGTAGATGAAAGAGGTTGATGGAAAGGGCTCTGCAAATTCCTGGTGAACGCCCCACTATGAGTTACAGGGCTATCCAGTATACTGAGACTGGCCCCTGACAATGTGAGAATATTGATCATTCCCTAATTCTTGTAGAACTATCACTGATGCACGGTCATTATTTAGCAGAAGACCTACTCAGATGCATGCGAGTTTGGGAATAAAACAGTGGACATTTCTGGGTGTGTGTTCAGTAAAGAATGGAAAAAAACAAAACCTTACAAAGGGCCTTATTACGACTTTGGCGGTCTGACAGCCAAACCGCTGTAGCAGCGTATGCTGTAAGACCGCTGTGACAACAGTTTTAAGGTCGCCGTATTCTGATTAGACTGTGGGGCTGGCAGTGTGCTGGCCGCATTTTTGCGCTCTTTGCATTCTTCCACTCACTAAGTGAGCCTGAAGCCAATAAGCCAGCCCAGCAGTGCCTGCACTGTTGTGCGCCCACTGCTGGCATGCACCATGTTGTGCATGCCACAGTGCACGCACAGCAGTGCAGGCATGGGGGGCACAACATGTGCCCCCAGTCACATTACTAAATGGGCAACAACGCCCAGGGCTCTGTTTGGGGGACCCTCCTTGCCTTTCCGCCAGCTTTTTCATGGTGGTTTCACTGCCATGAACAGACTTGTGGAAAGGCATGTATAATATGGACGGCCTCCATTCCCTTCCCACTCGAAACACCGCCAGCACAGCAGGATGCAGGATCCTTGCGGTTCTGGCAGTGTTGTAGCGGACTGGTTGCAGTCCGATCACCGCACTCATTATACGGCGGTTGGACCGCCAAACTTGTGATAAGGCCCTAAGATACAAATTTGAAGTAAAGTGCACATATATGCTTTAAAATACCTTAACTGGTTAACACTACAAGGACAGGTGAATGGTGTCTAGTCATGGGGACCACATCCATTGATTTAACACATTCATTCTGCTGAACATGGTGTCAGTTCTGTGCAGGCTGGTGCTCTTCAGATGGACACAGGGGACAGCACCTTCTGAACCACGTAGTCAATGGGTCATTTTGATTGCTGTAATGTGCTTATCAGCTGGCTAGTTATATTTTAAGTTGGTGGGTGTGATGTTATACATAACATGTTTAGATTTGTGTAGTTTATGTATGATGTAAAATCATTTGCATAAACTGTAACAATACTTTATGGTAGTAAATATGCTGCTGTAGTAGGTAAACAGGGGTTTTCCTGGGTTTGAAATAAATTATTGCATTGCTGACCGTGGGGCGATGGTGGAGGTGTAAAATTTGAATCATGGGTACTGGGATGTGCTTTAATGTTGCAGTGGTTCATAGTCGCTGGTAAAGGGGTCTCAGCAAGCATCGAGCTTGCTCTTTGCTGTGAGGCAAGTATCGACCATGCCTTTGAAAAGTCGCATTCCTTTAAAGCAGAAATTAAACTGTTCCTTTCTTAGAGGTTTACATTCACAAATTACATGCTGTCACAAAAACCTCTAACTGCTATATTCCTTAGAACCCTGCATGCAAAAATGGCCTTTGATTCAGTTGTCACTCTTTTATTTCCTGCTTCCTGTCTATATGCCTCTTCTGTATATAAACTACTAAATCTCATTATGTCTGTGTTAAAGTTTTTTTTAATGATTTGCATCCCACTTAACCCCTCTAACGATCACGTCCAAGTCACTAATGTACCACAAAGAAACTATAATGCATGGAATGGTTTCCTTTAGCATGCAAGACTAAACACAATAACCAATGGAATAACTACTAACTTTCGGCTCCCAGGTAGTGTGCTACTTGCCGTAAAGCACTTCAATGACTCGTATGAGGTAGTAAAGGCTTTATAAATGCAATTTCCAATTTAATTCAATACTCTTTGTGGAAGAATCCACTTTAAGACTTCATACTACATGTATTTGGTGTTCAAACTAACCAAAAAATTATTGCAAAAGCAAACTCTCAAAACCGTTTAACAACTGTGCAGTTATAATCATGTGTGTGTATATATTATCTACTGGCGGTCGCCAGTAGATAGTTATAGTTAGGACCGAGTTCCCATAGGAAATCTGAAAATTCTATTTTGGATAACTTTAGCGCCGGTTGACTTATCTTTGTGAAATTTTCAAAACTAATGGGGCGCTCCGCTCAGCTTCTACCCTGAAAGTCTCGGGGTGATTCGTCAAGCGGGAGCTGAGAAAAAAGGGGGGTCCCAAAACACGTTTTCCCCATGCATTTTCCAATAGGACCTTTAGTTGAAGATACAGCCCGAACGGCTGCACAGAATTACTTGAAATTTGGCAAAGAGGTAGTCCTCAGGTCAGGCATGTGCCTTTTGCATATATGGTGTCAATCTGTTCAGTAGTTCCTGAGAAAATTGCAGTTAAAAGTACATAAATATCTATATGCGCGCACCGTGCGCGCACGGTGCGCGCACCAAATGTCCGCGAGCGTAATTCTGATTGGTGGTTAGATGTCAGTCAACATTCCAATCGGTCGAAATTAGGAAGTGTCGGACACCATTTTTTGTGTAACAGTGAAAAGAAAGGTGGAGAACGTGAAAAGGGGGCAGGGTAGAGAGTTCCTGACCCCCTAGCCTTTGTCAGGGGTCCCTGAAGGACCCCGAAGGGTGAAAAAAAATTTTAAATTTTTTTTCAAAAAATCGTGGGGTGCGCGCACGGTGCACGCACGGTGCGCGCACTGTGGAAAACCCGTAAAAAAAAAAAAAACATTTTTAACTGTTTATAAGTTTATAGAAGATATTAACTATGCTGTTCAACTTTATCCAAATAAAAAAAAAAAAGAGCTGGGCCATTCCATATTACAGGATACAGTCAATCTATAACTATATACATAGGTAGTTTATTGTAAAATAAATATATAAAAAATATAATAATACATACATAAATTAGCATTTAAAAAACCTTACAAATTCACTAAAAAAACATAGGTTTCACACATTATAGTTAGAAATTTGCATTTAAAAAACCTTGCAAATTCACTTAATAAACCATAGGTTAAACACACGTTATAGTTAGGAATTACCATTTAAAAAACCTTGCAAATTCACTGAAAAAAACATAGGTTTCACACACATTATAGTTAGGAATCAGCATTTAAAAAACCTTGCAAATTCACTGAAAAAACCATAGGTTTCACACAAATTATAGTTAGGAATTAGCATTTAAAAAACCTTGCAAATTCACTGAAAAAACCACAGGTTTCACACATGTTATAGTTAGCTGGACATTTCACTCGTACAAAACCATTGAAATTCCCCCGTTATAGTCAGTTCAGCTAACTATAACTCGCGCAACCGCAATCCACTGCTGATGACGTCACATATTACATCACTGTATTCACTAAGATACTGTTAATAAGTCAGTTATACAATTAATTTTACAAAAAAAAACATCCATTTAGACACTTATTTACCCATTTATTCTTCCATTAACCTTTAGATATACATATATAAAAAATATTTATTTTTCAGAAAGACACATATTCACTGGATGATGTCATCAGTGATGTCATCAGTGATGTCATTTGAGATGTCATCAGTGATGTCATGAGTGATGTCACTGACCATGTCATGAGTGATGTAATATGTGACGTCATCAGCAGTGGATTGCGGTCGCGCGAGTTATAGTTAGCTGAACTAACTATAACGGGGGAATTTCAATGGTTTTGTACAAGTGAAATGTCCAGCTAACTATAACAGGTTTGAAACCTATGGTTTTTTCAGTGAATTTATATATATATTTATGATTGCTCGAAGCAAGAAAAGCTATTTCATTGGCATAATTCGGAGCTGTTTGAAACTGCCGAGAATTAGGAGACTGCACCATTTTTAAACTTGCATTTAGTTTACACTTTGGCATATTTATACGTTTATGAAATGCATGTATGCAGTGTTTTCAAAGTGTCAACCGAACATTTTACATGGTAGAGAGTAGATTTCGGGAACTGGATACTTTACATTTTGGAACCAGAGCAAAAAGAACATTTTGTTCTGTTCCTTTTGCATGCTAACAGGGCAATCTGATATTCGTGTATGCAGATTAATATATCCTCCCTGGTTTTGGCTGCTTAACAACACCCAGTTAAATAGCCATCTTGATATTGTGCCTGTTCGAAAGGACTGTATCATGGTCCTTTATGCACAAAATTGGAAGGAAATTGTGATGACTGTCTAGGGTTTACCATTTCCCATAATTATAAATATAAGCAGATTAAGTAATATAGTTTATTGCCTCAGTGTTTTGAAGAACCACACACAATATAAAACCCAATACCACATAAATCTAAATCAATAGAATACATACAAATGTGTCTCCATAAGACTAAACAAGAAGCATTGCTTCTACGATAGTTCTAACTCCCTCGCTATTAAAACTAGGTTCCAAGTACTTCGTATAGAGACAAAGCAGTTCAGGACATGAGTAGATAATATGTTCCAAAGTTTCTGGCCCACATGGCATAACCGGCCCATACTGTCTGTCGACTCTCCATGCTTTTTTCTATTGACCATCAATGATACAAGGGTAAAAAAAAGTCTAAAACATAAGTATATTCCTTTCTCCTTAGTAGCCATGTTAAAATCAATATACAGTTGTTTCTGCAAAGAATATGATGGTAGCATGTACCTTGTATTTTTGTATTTGCTTGATCTCTCGATGCCTAGTAAGGCAGCTAGATAACTTTATTCTCTGTTTTAGCAATGACTTCCGGGCTGACTTGGTCATTTTGCAAATGTCTATTAAAATCAGCAAATGTGATTGGGCATATAAGCAGTTGTTATAATAATACTTTATTGATATAATATTTTGTCACAGAACTGGACTATCATGAAAAGAAAATGAAAACACAAAATGTTGCGTCACACTGATTGGCCACACTTGTTTGAAAATAACTTGTTTTACTTTTTGTGCCATAATTGCAGCGAAACCCATTGTTCACTCGGATAAACCATGTAAGATAAGCGGAAACAAACTAGTAGTAGTGTGAAAATGTGGTGACCATGGATTTATTCAGGGAGTATTCATGGGATTGGCTTGGGGATCCCTTGGCAGTTAAATACTGGATGTGTTGCCATGCATATATACTGACTCTTTACAAAAGAGAGAGGTTGCATTCAATGAAGAGGGAGGAGGAGGCACAGAAGAGGATTTTGTGCTGTGGTGCTGGGAGCATGAGCTAAAGTGTGACTGGATAAAAACCCTAAAAAATTATATCAGCCATGTTCCTACCAGCACTTGGCCCCCATACATTTGCAGTGGATGGTCAAGCCGTAATCCTTTATGGGTGAACAAAGTGGACTTTGCTGAACTCCCAAGACAACCAGATCCCCCAAGAGGACCTGGGTGACCAATAGGAAATTAAAAAGGAATAAAATTAACTCTTTGGGCCACCACTTCCTGATCTATTGACTTTCATTAGCTCCCTATTCTCCTTTGTCATCTCTATGCCAGTTCCAATGCCCGTGTACTTTAATTCCTGCACAATTTTATGCTTGTGAGCCTTACTATTTTATGTTTGTAAGCCTATTATAGCAGCATTTTAACTTAAGCTTTGTTGCATTTTAGACACCGGATTTGCCATTTCCGTTTGTTTTTTCTAGGTTTTAGTTCAGCCTATTTGATTATATTTAAACAATCAATTCTGCAAAGTTTAAAATCATCAATACAGTTTTAACATAGCACTGCAATAGTTCGTGAATCAGTAAAAATATAACAACAATAAGAGGAAATAAAAGTGCTTCTCGTTTTACTCTACATAATAGTAACGGATGCCAATTACACAAGAGAAAACAATTATTCTAACAGCATATCTTAACTATACCATAAATTTCTAGGAAAAGCAAATAATAATAACTTGCTTTGTTGATGGTTATATGACATGACATTGCCAAGCACAATTTCGATTTATCACAATATTGCCAAAAAAATATATAATTTAAAACAATATAGCCATATTATACATAAACAAAAAAACAAATATTAATATAAAAAATATCACTATCAAAAATAACTAAAATCACTTGTATCGATTAACAAAATATCATTTAAAGATTAATTACGTAGAAAAAGATTAAAATATCGAAACTAAAAATATTGCCTAAAATATTATTGATTAAAATGAATAAAAAATTGATATTACATTAATGAACATTATACCAACGCATAAAACCACATAACAAAATGAACAAACATATAACATTATTGTAAATTTAGGTAAGCCTAAACACAAAAACAAAAATACAAACCAACTGACAAACTCTAATTCTATCTACAATTAAATTAAAACTCAATAAAACAATTACAAACAACTGAAATATAATAACAAGTATTGGAACATGATTATACACTATAACCATGTAAAATAATACTGTTTCAAAAAACAACATATATGTATAACTAAAAAGGAAATATTCATTAGCGTCCACCAAATAACAAACAATCTGGCAACAAATTGAAAAAGCACACTAACTTACCAATAATATTCAACATAAAATAAAATAACCAACACAACTTTTTACCTAAATATCACATACCACAGCAAGACATAAAGAGAACAAAAAACAGCTACATTTTACAGCAAAAATGGTACAATTACAAGAAAACGACACTCAGCTGGATTTCCCCAACAAAATCCAGGAAAAACACTTCACAAAATGAAATAAAAACCAAATAGACTAACTACAATATAACAGTGGCGCAACACAGGGCCCTCGCGGTGCGGGGGGGGCCCGAGATGTAGGGGACACCCTCAGCACAGTACTCAGGCCTGAGAGCTCCAGATTAAATCTGGAGCGAGGGCCCCTCTTTGTCCCTTGCAGGGGCACCCCTCAACTTTCGTTACACCACTGTAATATTATTTAAAGTGCTGCGATCTCAATTTAAAATAACACCAGTCTTTCCATTACTATCTCCCAACTTCAGCTTACACTTCAACATTTCAAAGAAAAACACCATCCCCGACACCAATATCACCAACCCCGTAAAACTTTGCTTCAACAAACATATGTTAAAAGTAAGCAAAACGAATAAAAGTATAAACACCACCAAAGCCTAGAACCTAAAATTAAAACTTAACCCAAACTAATTCCCAACCAAAACTAAAGCGTTTAAAAAAAAATTAAATTAAACATTAAACCTAACAAGGAAAGTCTACCCACCTGTCCCACTTCTAAACCAATTTAAGAATAATTTAAAAAAAGAAACACCTTGTTCAAAGCACAGCAAATATATAAGCATGAAATGCAAAAAAAATAAACTGCATTTTTAGAAGGTAGTAATAATTACAATAAAATACTTACCCAATCTAATACATATATACTTCTACCATTTTCAGATAAAATGGTAGAAAGAGCCACATATATCACCTTGCAGAAAGGCAAACAATTGGTATCTTACATGAGGTACACATAGAGCAAGGAGAGCACATGCAGCAAAAACGTAAACTAGAAATGTACCAAATATTATGATAATGCTTGTTATTAGAGGGTCACAATTAAAAATGATCTTGCAATTCATTTTAGCAAACCCCACCACTCCCTAAATATAAAAGATAAAAGTAAGTCAAGTCCTCCAAGAAGCAAGCAATTGCTCTCAGGAAGCACAGCCACTGTTCTAAAAAATATACTGCCTCAAGTTCCTAAGCATATTACAGTTCAAACTCCGGCAGGAGCAGCAGTCAGGGGCCGCCATATGCTTCGCAGGACAGCCACAGCCCGCCAAGCATATTACAAGTTTCCTCTCTGCAAAGCTTTTCATGGCAGTTCCGTCAGTGCCCCCTGTGCCTCAGACATAAATGGATGCACACAGGGGGCATAACGTGCCCCCCCCATGTGCATGCACATAGGTTCCTGCATGGCATGAACTTATGAGTCCATACAGGAACCTTGTGAGGCATTCCATTTGTGTTGCTTTTTTCAAGGCACCACCACCTTTTAAAAGGCACCGTAAGGGGAACTGCCATACCACCCGCCCGACAGACCTCTGAAAAGTAGTAATCTGATGGGCAGTGCAAACCGCCACACCACCATTTTGCTGTAAGTCGTAATTAGGCACTAAGTGTAAAATATACAACAAACAGCAAGGTTGAAATTGATAAACTAAAAGCCCTGGCATACGTACGAGTCATAGAAGTAGCTAACCAGTAAAATATACTCCTGAAATCCCCATGGTACCAAACTAATGAACAGAAACGAAGCCATCTAATGGACTACTTTGAAGACACATGGGTTGGCAAAAACACCATTCTGGCCAGAGTCGCCAACCGCAGTTTCAAATACCATGGTGGAAAGTATATAGCAGTTCAGTGGCTAAACAATCCAAAACCAACCACACACTGAAAGGATAGTACAATGCCTTCTAAGCCACATTAGGCTGAAGCTGCATTAAACTGTACACATTTCCAAAACTACTGCAAAAAGAACAAAGCTATTCAAAATGAGGATTAGAACAGTTAATAAACCAAATGAAACCTAAAATATTCAAACAAACCAAAGAGATGTCCAAAATGTTAGAATTCAAAGTACAGCTTTTTAAAATAACAAAAGATTTCACTACCTCAAAATGATAGCTAACACAATACTCTAACCAATCTTTTAATTAATATAACATAAAACATCATGATTCACCAGTCTATAAGAACGAGTTATTTACCTTCGATAATACCTTATCTGGTAGTGGCTATCTAGCTGCAGATTCCTAACCTTTGTAGTGTAGTTCTTAGGAGTCCCCCAGGACCTGCATGTTTGGGGTGACGTAAACTGACTGCTTGGTGTCCCAACCGCTTCTGGACATCCCCCCAGGATATGTCAGCCGTTAGGCCAGCTAGCTCTACAGTGCCACTACCACCCTCCTGTATTCTACAGTAGTGTAGGTAGTCTCTGGCAGACATTGAACATGACAACCCTCATTCCTCGGGGATCATGGAAAACAGTACAGTACATTTCGCTCAGATACTCGTGCTTGCTTACTCTCCAAAAATACACAGGTTGGCGATTAGGACGTTTCAATCAGAGTTTATTGGTCTAGCAACAGCATCTGTAAAACATATGTGCTGCGACAATTAGGAGACAGAAGCATACGAAAGAGATTGTTAGTACCAATATAGTAAATAGTAGATGCATTTCTACCATAGTGCTAATAAGATGAACATAAACATCTCAGATAAAAACAGTAGCACCTGCATATTCCTAAAATGCGCACCTTTGCTAAAATGTACCTAGCCTAACCTGGATGTGTAGGTGTATGCGTGCATAGCTATATGTATCTGTAGCCAAGAAACCCCTAGGGATGAACCAGCCCCCTCATCTGATGGTTGGTAATGAAGGACCCCGTCTCTGCTTCGAGAATGACAGCCCGCAAGGGATGTCAGATCGTTGGGTGTCAAAGATTCAGCATGCAGGACCCCCATCTCAGCTTGGAAGGAATTCTCCTCTAATTTGCAGGGGGGGTGAGGTCTTTTATATTAAAGTGGTCACTCCAGAGTTTTTTCTAGAATCAATATGTTTTTAAAACAATTGTGGATGTTTTGAAAACAATCATAAATGTTTTGAAAACAATCACCAATGCTTTTCCAAACAAATGTGATCATGCCCAACTGGCTGTTAGCCAAGGATGAAAAAAAGTGGTGATATACAGAATAATTTTGCCGTGCCTGGGGACGTGTTTATGTACGTCAGGTACAGGGATTATGATAGAGTACTTAAGAGCCTGGTGTCGAAGAGACAGGAGCAAACTACTAGTTAAAATGTCACCTGTTTAGAATCGTTAATGGTGTGTGGGTGGGACAATGTATGTATAAATGGGGTATACATTCGGGACTATCCTAATATACATGATACCTTAGAATATCCCCAGGCATCATTCTAAATCCGGAAGAGTTTGGAGCAGTATCCCCTGCGTACCAGTAAGTGGTGGTGTTCTTCTCCCCGTGGGCGCAGTCGACAGCACCTGTGCCGGATGTGACATGCATGTTCCCTATATAGGCGCCACCATGGCGCACTGACTTCAGTTACTTTTGCGACTTTCCATGCCAGGAACGAGAAGCTATAATGAGAACTGACCACTTTTATGGAAAAACTTAGGCCGATACTACAATCGGCTCACACAGCAAGTAGGATCAGTAAGGAATCTGCAGGTAGATAAAGTCTCTACCAGATAATGCATTACCAAAGGAAAGTAACTTGTTCATCTGATAGAGACTTCTAGCTTCAGATTCCTTACCTAGGAATAGATACCCAAGCAATGCCTTTCCTGAAGGTGTATCTGCAGAGTAAATTTTAAATCAAAAAAGTCCTATAGGACAAAACCGGCGAAGTGCCCATTGCAACAGATCTGACTGTCCAGACAATAGTGTTTGGTAAACATGTGCAAGGAGGCCAACATGGCTGCCTGGCAGATATCCAGGACAGGGACTCATGGACTAATGCAGTGGTTGCAGCCTTAGCTCTGGTGGAATGAGCACACAAACCTTCAGAGGTTTGCTTCTTAGCCAATGGGTAGCTGATCTTGATGCAGAGCGCTATTCATTTTGAGGTTGTTTGTTTCTGCACAGCCTTCCCTTCCTTAGCTCCTAAGTACCCCATGAAGAGTTGACCGTCAACCTGGAAGTCTTTTGTATGGTCTAGATAGAACGACAACGCTCTTTTTAGGTCCAAACTGTGCAGTCTCCCCTCTTGGTTAGAGGGTTAAGGGGGAGCTAAGAAGGTATGCAGGGTGATGCTTTGACCTACATGGAAGGGAGTCACAATCTTCAGAAGCACTGAGGAACATGTGCGAAGGACCACCTTGTCCTGGTAGAAGGTGGTCTAGGAAGGATGTGCGGAGAGTATTCACAATTTACTGGCCCTCCTGGCTGATGTTATGGCCACTAGAAAGACAGTTTTAATGGTCAAAAGCCTAAGAGGGCAATTGCACAGAGACTCAAAGGGCACACGCATCAAGAATGTTAGAACAGGATTCAGATCCCACTGGGGCATTATGAATGGCCTGGGGAGAAACATGTGCTGCAAGCCTTTAAGAACTCTAGCCACAACATGTGACATGAATAAAGAAAGTAGGTCCAGTAACCACAAAAAAGTTGAAATGACAGACGGATAACCTTTAACTATGCACAGAGCAGAGTCCTGCTCTGTTCATAGTTAAAGAGAGAGCAAATAGAAGCATGTTGGATAGAGGTACAGAAAGGAGGTCGATATGGGAATCACGCCATGTCACAAATGTATCCCAAGGCAGGCATATATTGACTTGCTCAAGGGATACCTGACTGCCAGAATAACATCACATACTTTGGGAGGACGGTTGAAAGCTGTCAACTGTCGCCGCTCAATCTCTACGCATAAAAGTGAACGGTGTGCAGGCTCAGGTGCTGAACCCTCCCCTGTTGATTCAACAGAAGATCCTCTGAAAGGGGCAGTCTGATCGGAGGGCCGATTGTTATGCTCAACAGCTTGGGACACCAGAGTCTCCGTGCCCACTCCGAAGCCACAAGAAAAATGTGGGCCCTGTCGTTCCTGATCTTGATTACTCTGGGCAGGAGTGGTATTTGCAGGAAGGCAGACAGGAGGCCGGAGCTGCACTTGAGATAAAAAGAGTCTCAGAGTGAGAGTTGCTTTGGAAACTTCAGTGCACACAACTGCTGATGTTGCACATTCTCAGCAGTGGCCAACAGATCTAACTAAGGTTCTCCCCACTGATAAAAGATTCTTTGCACCACCTCTGACATTCCTGCCATGTCCAAATACATACAGCCTCTAGACAAATGGTCCTACATTGCACCCCACCCTGTTTTTTGCAGTACCACATTGTGGTGGGGTAGTCTATGAACACCTGTACCACACTTCCCCTGATTGAGGGCCTTCAATGCTAAGCGAATCGCCTGAAGCTCCAACAGGTTGATATGGAGTTCGGACTCCGCCGGAGACCACAGTCATCTGAACTCCACTTCTCCCAATCAGTCAAGTAGTATTTATAAAGCACAGCTAATCACCCAGGGGGTATCAAGGCGCTGTGCTGCAGGTATAAGTCAAAGAGCCTGATCTTGAGTCCCTTCCTGAAGTGATACAGTGATTTCTCTGAAATGCGGAGGGGGATAGTGTTCTAGGCTTTGGCAGCGAGGTGGGGGGAGCATCATCCAGAACGGCTGTGGCTGATACGTGAGGTCTGAGCAAGGGCGAGGTGAGCAGAGGTTTCTGGAGGTTCCCAGGTGACTACCCCATCCCATTAATGATGCATCTGTCACCACAGTCAACTTGGGTTGAGGAAAGGATAGATATCTGCCATTGACACAATCATGGTTCGTCAGCCACCACTGCAGATCTTTCACAGTTCTCTCCGAGATCTCGACCATGTCGGAGAAAGTCACCTGATGCTGTGCACACTGAGACTTCAGGCTCTACTGCAGAGGCCGCATATGCCAATGAGCATGAGTAACAAGAAGAATTTTGGTGGCTATGAGACTCAACAACCTCATGGTTACTGTCACTGAAATCCATGATAGGGGTTGAAAAATCAGTATCACATCTTGAATATCCAGAGGATAGGCTCAGAACTGCACTGTGTTCATAACAGCTCCAATAAAAGGGAGCACCTGAGAGGGAGTCAGGTAGGACTTCAGCATGTTGACAGTGAACAAGCGAGTGCAGAAGGTTTGCCATGGTCTGGAGACGGGAGATGACTGTCTGGGCTGAGCCCACTTTCAACAGCCAATTGTCGAAGTAGGGAAAGACTGGAACCTCCAACCTCCGCAGATGAGCTGCAACCACCACTATCACTTTTGTGAACACTCAATGGGTGCTGGTAAGGCAGAAGGGGAGCGCAGCAAACTGAAAGTGCTCTTGGTCCACTGTGAACCGCAGGTAACATCTGCGAGCAGGCGGGACGGGGAAGTGGAAATATAAGTACAGCAAGTCCAGTGTTACCATCCAGGGCAAACAGAATTTGTGTGAGCATCTTGAATTTCTTCTTTTTCGGGTAGCGATTGAGAAGCTGCATGTCTAGGACAGGACGAAGGCCTCTTTCCTTCTTGGGCACCAGAAAGTGGCGGGCATAGCAACCACGACCTACTTCTGATGCCGGCACCCTCTCGATGGCTCACTTGGCTAAGAAAACCAGCGCTTCCTGACAGAGCAAAGAGAGGTGGTCCTTTGTCAGCCACTTGTGAGTGGCATGGGTTAAGGGGTAGGACTCAGACGGGAGGGAGTATCCCCTTTGGACTCTTTGCAAAACCCAACCGTCCAATGATGCTGACCGCCAGTGCTGTGGGTGATGGCGTATCCTGCCTCCCACTGGAGGCCCATGATAGTCGGAGGGTAAGCTTAAGGGGTTTGGAGGCAGCGGCTGCCTGTGGGGCTGGTGGATGGATCCAAATTCTCGCTACCTGTCCCATGTGGTTTATGAGACCCGCGTCCTTGGCCACAAAAAGGCTGGGAAGCCTGATGACCATGGTGGCTGGGAAGGGATGGATGCAATTTGAGACCCCTTCTGTGGACAAGGGTAGGAAGGTGGACTGGGTGTGACCAGGGGTCACAGACAAGCGCATGGACCTGCCTGAAACTCTGCTGTCCTTAAAGTGCTCCAGCATTGTGTCTGCCTTCTCTCTGAAACGAAGGAAGCCATCGAAGGGCATGTCTGTAAGTGAGGCCTGGACATCCCCTAAAATAACATTTGTTCTCTACCAGGCGTAGTGCCACAGGGCCACGAATAAGAAATCGCTCTACCTAGAGAGTCGGTCGTGTCAAGTGCACATATTGTGAATTTTGCAGCATATCTCCCGTCTCCCGTCAGTAACAGCTTGGTAAAGTGTGGTTTGGGCTTCCTTCGAGACAATGGGCAGCACTTGTGCAACCGTATTCCAGATCATATAGAATATGGTCCCAAAAGGCACATGGTGTTCACCAACCACAGTGCAATGCTGGCAAAAGAGAACATTCTCTTTGCAAAGGTATCCAGCCTTTTGGATTCCCTATCCGGTGGAGTGGTAGGGAACAAATCCAGGTTGATCCTAGAAGTGTGGGCTTGGACCATTAAGCCCTCCGGAGTAGTGTGTTGGGTAAGGAAACTGGGGTCCCTAGGAGCGGTCTGATGGCTGTGGGAAATTGTCCTATGCACAGGAGTCTCTGTGCAGGGCTTGGACCAGGCCCGAGAAGAACGTCAGTAAGTACTTCATTGAAAAAGAGTAAGGGTTTGCAGTGGGCGACTCCCGGCTGAAGCGCCTCTGTCAAGACTTTTGTCTTGATTGCCATTGAGTGTAGCTGAAGATCCAAGTCCTCAGTAGCCTTACATACCAACATAGCAAAAGAGGCTCCCTCCTTTGCAGGTCATGGTAGGAGGAGAGACCAAGCCAGTGTTAGGTGAGGTGTCTAGCCCACTTGACTCTGACAGTTCGTCATACCAGTAGTGCTCCTCATCTAAGGAATGCTGGTAACCATAAGGGTCCTCAGACTCCTGCCATTCCTCTCCATCTCCAGGCCCATCAGGAGTAAAAGGCACTGGCTCTGCTCCAGAGAAAATGGTCTCGGTTGGACCTGGAACTAGTACTGGAGTTGTGGCCATGCTCCAAGCACCACAAACAAACCAAGTGTGGGTCTGCCACAGACATCTTCTGTGACAGGCATCACATGGCATGAAACCAGACGGTTTCTTGGGTGGCATCTTCACAACAGGAGAGAAATCTCTCAAAAAGTCGACAAAAGTCAGAAAAAAAACAGTCAAAAAATGACTGAGGATAGCTCAGACTGGATCAGCTTTATCTAGTAAGGAAAGGAAAGAAATGACATCAGCATGCCAAAGTGGTGCCCACATAGGTAACATGCACATCAATTCTAGCATCTTTGGCGTGGACGACGCTGACACAGAGCTGAACAACGCCACCTACCGAAGTGTAGAAGTACTGCTCAAAACTTTTGTGGATCCAGTCTGATGCAAGGGGATGTTCAAAGGTAAGGAATCTGTAGCTAGATGTTTCTATCAGATAATGCATTTAAATAAAATAATATGTAACAAGAGCAATACAAATATTATGGTGTACAAATAAATAAAAATATATATCTCAAAACACAGTATAAGAGAATCAAATTCAACTAAAATGCATTCAAAATATAACATCAAACACAAACAAAACACAACAGAACATTTTTATTTACATATATTCATATACTTATTTCAACAATAACTTTATCCATCCCATAATATATTAAATATTTAACGAATGATTGGTAGCTGATTTCCATGATTCACTACAACAATTCCACATAGCTAGGTAAACAAACGCCCCAAAAAATGCAAAAATTATGGTTCAACAAATCCACAGAAATATTTCATAATCAAAAGAACCATAAAAAAACCTCACAAAGTGAAATAGAAAAACAATGCAGGAAAATGGAAAAATTAAAGGAAATTTAAAAATAATCTTTGCTAAACTATAAGCAACAAATCTTCCTTTTCTAAACAATAGAACACATCCAGAAATAGGAAACGGTCTTCTCCTGCCACTAAATAAGTTCAAATAAAAATTAGCACACTCACCCTCACAAAACATACATTCTAAAAACATTATAAACATTTCAACAATACATCACAATTATCACTAACCACAGTAACTAAAGAAACTAAAGACTACCTCATTACACATAGCATCAACACACTAACACTAAACAAAACAAACACTACGAAGTAACTCACTCCCCTACACTACCACACCTAGCCATATCCCCAGACCTGAAAAACCCTACAAAATAATGTAAAATTATTCTTACCTTATTACTTGAGCAGTAACAGGAAACCACGGCCTTCACGAACCAGAACCGCTGAACAATGATGTAAATAAAATACAAAATACAGATAGTGGTAAAAAAAGATCCACCAAATAAAAATAGAAAAGTCTCATTTATAATGAAAATAAAGTCAAATGTGAAATTATAAATGTATAATTTTAAAAATGTAAAACCAATACCAATGCATATGTAATGTATATATCCAAAAAGTGCTATAAAATTACAATATTGAAAACAACTGTACTATTATTATATATGAAAAAATGCAAATGTTCCAAAAATGTACAATATACTTGTGGAAATGGGTAAAGCATAATTACATTATATTATATAATGTATTTAAAAAAAAACCAATATACTATGCCCACTCCAATCTTGGGGCCGGATTACGAGTTTCAGCGGTCCTGGAGTGGACGGCATGCCACTGCTCTGCTCCAGCACCGCGAAAACTCACCGCTGCCCTCCTGCCACATTACAAGTATTTTTGTGGTTTGGTGGGCAGGCGGCTTGGCGGTCCCACGGTGGTGCTGTTTAAAGGTTCATTGTGAGCTTTAAACAACACAGCCGCTGGACTGCCAGTGCACGTTACTGCACAGGAAGGAATGCACCATGGTGTGAATTTCTTCCCGTGCAGGAACTGGGAGTGAAAAATCGGCAAGGTGTTGGCCACCAAAAAGGTCACATTTACTATACCCAATGTAATCTAAACCCCATCCCACAGGTAGTTTAAAAATTTCTGTCATGACATAAAGTTTTAAACTTAAAAACACGCTTAAATTACCTAGTTATAGTAATCTCATAAAGTTATGATTTATTATCATACATAAAGCCAACCCCCTTCGGCCATGCACAGCAGGGGGTTGGCCTCAGGGCCTGTGGCCAACACCTCACAGGCCCTCACCCCAAAACAATAGAGACCCTGGGAACCACATCCTGGATGTAAACATCTATTTAAAAGGGGAGGGGCATTGGCTGAGAACCCAAACTTCGGAGCCTTTCCTTTAATAAATTCAAGGGATGGCCCCCCTCCCTGAGCCTCATTGAGCCCCTGGGGATCCCAACCCCCAGGGGATATGAAATTAATGGGTGGAGGGGAGACTCCCGGCCTCCCTCCCCGAGCTTCTATTGGCCCGAAATTTCTCATCCCTGTAGGCCTTCATTTTTAATAGAGAGGAGGGAGGCACACAGCCCCCCTCCTCTAGCCAGTATTGTCCCAGGCCCCGGGGACATCATCCCCAACCCACTATTGACCCTGTGGACTCTATCCCCCAGGTCCTTACTTTTTTCAAAATAGGAGAGATGCACGCATGCCCCTCCTGAGCCTCTGGTGGCCCCTGAAACCCCATCCCCCAGAGTCTTATTTATGGTAAGTGGGTGCTCCAGTTCCCACAAGGCACCTACAAAACATAACGCTGGCGGCTGCAGGGAAAGTCTTAGGGCCCCTTCAGCCCCAGTTGGCTCCCCACACGGCAGGAGCAGCTGTTTGTGTTTGCTCCTGACATGTGGGAAACAATCAGTGTTTCCCTGCCCACAAGAGCACAAGCAGAGAAACAAAAGTGTGCTCCCACCTGACGGGACCATTTTCAAAGCTTTCGCCAGATGGGAGCCCGGTTGCTTTTCCTGCCCACGGTCCTGCAGGCAGGAAAAATGACAGTGTCCAGAGGCACAGTGAAAGATATGACCTTGGGGATGTTAGAGCCTTTTAAGACTCAGGGAAGGGGGGGTGTACCCCCCTTCCCTATAACTAGTGTTTGGCTCCAAGGGATGGGGTCTCTAGGCCCCGTGCGCTCCCTCCCATAGTTAAAATGTTTTCCTCTCAGGAGAACTGGGGTTCCCACAGCATCTATAGGCTTGGAAAGGGAGACTCCTCACCCCCTCCTCTAATATTATATGTTTCGACCCCAGGGATGGGGTCTCCAGGCCTTTTAAGGTTTGTGGAGGGGGGCCACGTGCCCCACTCCCATTTAAACTATACTTGGCCCCGGGAAATGGGGTCCCGGGAGCCCTGCGTGGCATGGGGAAAACAATGAGAGTTTCCCTGCCCGCAAGAGCGCAAGCAGAGTAACAAAAGTGTGCTCCCACCCGACTGGAAAAATGACTGTGTCCAGAGGCACAGTAAAAGATATGGTTGCCGAACTGGAAGTCTGGCGAACTACTAATATGGCCGCCGCATGTGCAGTGGCAGGCCTGACAGGTCAAAGCGCTGCCACCCCCGAGCGGCAACGCTTCGCGTTCCAGTTTCAGGATTGTGTGGCTTACTGTTGAGCTTGTGGCGCAGCGCGGGCCTAGCGCTAGCTGCGCGCAAGTAAATAGACCACACACTCCGTTTAGTAGTTGGTGCGCGAGTGCCCGACCTGGGCACGCCCCTTTTATTTATAGGCTACGCGTACGCCACCGTCGTGGCGTACGCACGTCATGTATGACAAGAGCGCTCTAGCGGGAACCGCTAGAGCGCTGACTGCAACATCCCTATCCAACTTTGGCCAACTGAGCCATAAATCAGAAGTCCCCTTTTCAGTCACTTACTTGACAGGCAAAGTCTTTAAGGCGGCTGCTTGGCGGGGGGTTCCGTCGCAGTTCATATCTGGCCGTCGCTCGGGTGTTGGTGACCGCCTGGTCATCCCGCGCCGCTTCCTCAGCTTCGGAGCTGGGCCCGCCCCGGGCTGCCGTCTCCTCAGGCTGGTCGGGCGGCAGTGACTGCTCTCTCTCGGGGCCCTGGACATCCTCCTCGTCTTCCGACTCTGGCCGGTGTCTTGTGGCGGTGGGAATGCGTTTGAACCACGAGATGTTTCGGGTGGCGGACTCGTTGCCCCGGCGAACTGTGACCATTGTCCCCTGGCGTCGTTCTACCGTCCAGCTTCCCGGTTCATATCGTGGCTTGAACTTGCTCCCCGGTCGTCGGTCTTTGATGAGGACATTGTCCCCCGGCTCGAGGGCGCGCTCCCGACACCCTCTCGCCCGGCTCACCTGCTGATTTCGGTGCGCTCGTCGTTGTAGCGCTTGGTCTGCATCAAATGGTGGAGGAGCCCATCCGGGAGCCGTGGGGAGACTATCCCGGCGGGTCCCTTTCAGCATGAGGGCCCAGGGAGTTTGTTTGGTGGAGCAGTGGGGTGTACTTCGGTACTCTCCAAGAAAACGCTGAATTTCTCGCTCGGGGTCCAGCTGTGCGGTGCTGGCAATTCGGAGGGTTTTGTTCAGTGTCCTCATAAAGCGTTCGACCTCGCCATTGGCTTGAGGCCACTGTGGGGTGATCCGCCGGTGCCGTATCCCTTGGGTGGCGAGGAACTCCTTAAACTCGCGGCCTTGGAACGGCGGCCCATTGTCACTTTTTATTTCCGACGGGCGTCCGAACATGTGAAATATCTTCTCCAGCGCTGGCCCTACGAATGTGAACGCGGTGGACGGTAGCGCCTCTACCAGAGGATATTTGGAGAAATTGTCCATTACTACCAGCGTGACTCGGCCATCAGGGAGGGTCCCAAAGTCAACGCTGATTTTATCCCAGGGGTGTCTTCCGGGTTCTTCGGTTGTGATGGGAGCTGGACGCTCTGGTCCGCTGGTCATTTGGCACGCTGGACAGCTCTTTACGACCTCGCCTACCAGGGCATCTAGTCCTGGGAACCACACCTTCTCCCTCATCCTGGCTTTCATCTTCTCGGTCCCTTGGTGTCCCTTGTGGGCCAGAAGGGTGGCTTGGCGTCGTAAGATTGTTGGCACGACAATCCTGGTCCCCCGTAGGACTATCCCGTCTCTGGTGATGCTGAGCTCGTTGCGTACTCTCCAGATCTGCTGCAGATCTGCTCTTTCTTCCGGTGTCCACGTGTTGGCGGACTGTAGGAAATTAGCCCACGAACCTTGCAGGAGGGCTTCTTTGGTTCTGGCCATCACGGGGTCCTGTTCCGCCGCCTGCATTATCTCTTGTAGTGTCAGCACTTGTGGGCACGTTAGGGCCGCGACGAAATCGAGGTGTGCTTCAGCGTCCTCTTCCTCGGTTGTCCCTTCCGGGATGTGCTCGCAAGGGCCTGGGTGCCTGGACAGGAAATCGGCGGGGTTCTTGGCTCCAGGCCGGTACGTTACGTCCATGTGGTACTGTTGTAGCCCGATGGCCCACCGTTCTATCCGTGGCGGGGGATGCGGAGCTGTTCCTCTGAACAGGGGTACCAGCGGTTGATGGTCTGTCACGACCGTGAACGGGTGTCCACAGACATACAGGTGGAAGTGTCGACAGCCCCATCGTATAGCCAGTGCCTCTCGCTCAATCTGGGAATACCTCCGTTCGGTCGCTGTGAGGGCCTTGCTTGCGTAAGCCAGTGTGGCCCACCGGCCTGGTTCTTGCTCTTGGGTGAGGACTGCACCAAGTCCTACTGGGCTGGCATCAACTATCAGCTCTGTCTTCTTTTCCGGGTCGAAGTATACCAACGTGGCCTGGTCGCGGAGCGCTGTTTTGACAGACTGGAACGCCGAGTCTTCTTGGGGTCCCCATTTCCATGGGGCGTCCTTCTTCGTGAGCTGTCGGAGCGGCTCTGCGATCGTAGCTAGGTTCGGAATGAACCTTCCACAGTATGTGGCCATCCCCAGGAAACTGCGCACCTCTGCGGCAGACGTGGGTGCAGGAGCGTCCTTGATGGCTTGTGACTTGCGCGGATCCACTTGAATGCCATCGTTTGTGAACGTGTATCCGAAAAACTCTATCCGCTGCTGGAATAGCTGGCATTTGTCTTTGTGGAGAGTTACTCCGTATTCTCTGAGGCGTGTCAGTGTGGCTCTGACCCGCCTATAGTGTTCGTCTACGGTCGTAGAGTGAATCAGGATGTCGTCGCTCACATTCATGACCCCAGGCAGGCCTTGTAGAATGTCTCGGATAGTGTTCTGGAATATTTCCGCTGCCGAGGATATTCCGAAGTTGAGTCGCCGGTATCGTCTCAGCCCTAGGTGCGTGCTGAAGGTGGTAATATACCTGCTCTCCTTGGCTAATGTTAACTGGTGGTACCCTGCGTTGAGGTCCAGTTTGGAGAACCACCGCGCGCCATTCAGGTCCGCGATGATGTCATCCATGGTGGGTGTGATGTGCCTCTCCCGTTTGATGGCTTTGTTGGGGAGTCTCATGTCGATGCACACCCGGATCTTGCCTGGTTGGCGAGGTTTTTCCGCGATTACCATCGGGGACACCCACGGGGTGGGTCCGGTGACTGTCTCTATGACCCCTTGTTCCTCAAGTTTACGGAGTTCTTCCTCTACCAGAGGTCGTAGACAGAACGGGATTCGCCTGTGCTTCAGGGCCGTGGGTGTGACAGAGCGGTCGATGTGGAGTTTGACCGGTGGACGTTTGATTTTCCCCAGGCCAGCGAACAGTTCGGGGAACTGATCCAGAAGGTCGGCCGTTTGCGTGTCCTGAACTTTCCGGAGGAACACCAGGAGCCCCAGGTCCTCAGCGGCATGCCCACTCAGGAGGGTGTCTACCTCTTGGTTGATGATGTGCACTTCAATTGTGATCTCCGCATCCTCCGTCCCCACTGGCACTGTCATCTTCCCCAGGAGGGGCTAAGGTACATCGCTGCCGTAGGCATAGATCCGGGCCTTCGAGGTCCTGAGCTCTGGCTTGGGCCGAAGGCGGTTGTACTGCTGCACTCCCATGACGGTGACAGATGCCCCTGTGTCGATCACGGCGTTCACCTTTGATCCTGCGACCATGATGTCACATCGAGGCTGGGGACGTCTCGTGCTCTTCAGCGCCCTGGTGAACGAGACCACGTACGTTTCTTCGTTGTCATCGGACTCCGAGTTGTCTTCCTGTAAGGCTTGTGCGTGCCGCTGCCCTGTGTCGGCCTTGGAGGAGAGGGACAGGTGGGATAGTTGCCTCACCATGCCTCTTGTGGGCCTCTTCCCTCGAGCATCCTTCCTGGTGGCGCGCTTCCTGCAGACGGAGGAGAAGTGGTTTAGCGTGCCACAGTTCGTGCACGTTTTCCCTTTCGCTGGGCAGGTTTTCCCTTGGTGTTCTTCATACCCGCAGTAGTCGCACTGCGTCGGGGTCGACTGCCTGGCAGCTGGTCTGCGTTTCTTCTCGTGCGTCTGCACTGCGTCTGCGTGCTCCGTCTTGACAGTCACGCTGGGCCCTGGGCCTCGCGTAAGTGCTTGTTCCATCTCTTCTGCCCGTGCGTCGGACAGGTCGTGGGAGCGGGCTAGCACTAGGATGTCGGCCATGGGAATGTTCGGTTGGCGGAGGATGAGGGTCCGCAATTTCTTACTGCGGATGCCGTAGATTAACTGTGCCCTGATCTCCTCCTTCGCGCGGTCGCCGACCAGGTGGGTGTCCGCCAGCACCCTCAGCCGTGCATGAAATGCGTCAACTGTCTCCCCCTCCTTTTGCTTGGCCTGTCGCATCTTGAACATTTCGAAGTCCGGGTTCGTCTGGGGGTCGAAATGTGTGTTCAGGGCCGTCACAGCTGCATCATAGTCGTCTGCCCCACCAGTGTTCGGGAGATGCTTGAATAGCAGGTAAACCTCCTCCCCTGCGTAATGAAGAAGGAGTGACCGCTTCACCGCGCCATCCGTTTCCCGGGAGCCGATGAAATAGTTGTCCAGACGCCCAATCCACGTGTGCCAGCGCGGTGCGGCGGTCGCCGGGTCAGCCGACTCACTAAACGGAGGCAGGACACCTGTGGGTGGGTGGAACGGGTGGGCAGGAGGCGGCGCGTTGTCATCTGCCATGATCTTGCAGCAGGGGAAACTCTGGGGAGCCGGTGCACAGCAAAAGGCCTCACAGCAGCACAGCCGGGGTCACAGGCAGTGGGTGGCACGTGGGCTTCGCCAACAGCAATGGCATAAATAGGCTCAGGGCAAGGCCAGAGGGCAGGGATCTTCATCCGCCCAGGTGCGTGGTCATGTGGGTGGTGCACACGTGCTCACCGTGCAGTTTATGCCCGTAGCGCGATGATTGCCGGAGCAGGGCAGGCTCGAGGGCCGTAAGCGCGCGATCGCGGGTCTGCCGCGATGCGCTCAGCAGGGGGCGAAGGAGAGGGTGCACACGGCGGGTTCAACCGCCTCGTCGCCACTGTTGAGCTTGTGGCGCAGCGCGGGCCTAGCGCTAGTTGCGCGCAAGTAAATAGACCACACACTCCGTTTAGTAGTTGGTGCGCGAGTGCCCGACCTGGGCACGCCCCTTTTATTTATAGGCTACGCGTACGCCACCGTCGTGGCGTACGCACGTCATGTATGACAAGAGCGCTCTAGCGGGAACCGCTAGAGCGCTGACTGCAACAGCTTACCATCCGGGTCTTCCGGGGTGTCGGGATCGTCTTCCGCGTCCTGCTTCGTTGTGGTGTTCTTCTTCTTCCCTGATCTCCTCTCTCAGTGTTCCTGTTTGGTGCACCTTCTCTGCCTGCTGGATTCCTTCCTCTCCGACTACCTGCTGCCCTAAAAGAAAAGAGTGTTGAAAAAGGCTGCATTACTGACATAAGACGGCAACAGCGCTTTGCGCTGACATTTATTTCAATTTTCCTTGCCCCTGCATATACTTATATAATCCAGTGTTCCTGACGTTGTGGGCATCAGTTCCTTCTGTCTGGAATTTAGTTACCTGTACAAGGAAGAAAAAGGACATTAAATATTATACCTGAATATTAAGGTTACACATTTTATTCAGTCATTAGGAAACATTTATTTTGGTGAATCATATTACGCAAAACAGTAGTCTTGTAACAAAGGTGGGTTCTAGCATAGGACCTTTTATTCCATTTCATTCCTTTTAATAAGTTTCCCTCTAACTAGTAGTTCCTTATTTTTTCCCTCCAGACCCAAAAACATGCCTGACAACCTTAGTTATTTGAATGACCCAGAAGAAGGGAAATCCTAAGGTATGGAATAGCACATTAGAGAAAATAAGGGATAGAAATTGAACCCTACTACATACTTACCAGTTTTCTGTTCTTCTCTCTTGTCTACAGTTTTGTGCCTTGTCCTTGCCTGGTCCTGTTGCAGCCTGGGGTTCGACGTGGGACCCTTATCTCTCCTTGTTTTGTTTCCCTTCTTCCCCAGGTTACCATTGTCACTTTGACCTTGTTGGATGCAATAGGTGATTCAGGAAAGTTGTGGATTTTTCTTCATGTCCATGACGTTCCTGCGGAAACATAGGTGAAACCTGACAGATATGGCCTCGTGGATGTTAGAGTCTTTTAAGGCTAAGGGAGGGGGAGGTGTACCCACCTACCCTATATTTAGTGTTTGGCTCCAAGGGATGTGGTCCCTGGGGCCCTTGCGCTCCCTCCCCTAGTTAAAATGTTTTCCTCCCAGGGGAAATGTGGTCCCCGAAGCATCTATAGGCTTGAAAAGGGAGATCCCTCACCCCCTCCCCTAATATTATATTTTTCGACCCCAGGGATGAGGTCTCTGGACCCTTTAAGGCTTGTGGAGGGGAGCCACGTACCCCACTTCCATCTAAACTATACTTGGCTTGTTTATCAAGGAGGTAAACGTATCTTCATCTCCGAAATCCAGGCTAAAAAGTATTTAGAGGAAATTTCGGGACACAAGTAATGAATGCAATGTCTCTTAGATTAGAAATACTGCTGCCCCTTGCCCGATAAAGTGAGCTAGATAGTGGTATTGATTACAGGAATCAGATGTTAATAACCTTAGCGAGGGGGGTTGTGTTTTATTTTTATTTTTTATTTTTTCATTGGTTGCTTCTCTCAATTTTTCCTTTCTTCTTGGTGAATAGCTTGGCAGGAGGCTTTTTTCTCTCTCTACAGAAGGTCATTTCGCAGGGGGGGAACCTCAGCGGGTGCACGGGGCTCTGCCTGACGGATGTCACACCCCTGGCCAGGTAACCTCCAATAGTGGTGGAGGGTGGCGGGGTGGGAGAGGGTGGCGGGGTGGGAGAGGGTGGGGAGTGTGGAGGGTCAGACAGGTTGTTAATAAGAGTAAGAGAAAACTCAACAGGTTAATCTGGTATGATGGTAATACGAAGATACGGAGTATCAAATGGGCTATGCAAAATTTAGAGAAAACATCCGGATCATACATGCTAATGAGATGGGGGTGTTAGGAGTTCTATCCATAAATATCTGTGGTTTAAACAAAATTTAAAAAAGGCAAATTGTAGCGGTAGGATTACAAGCTTTGGGCACGAATATTGTCTGTTTACAAGAAACACACATAGAAGGCTCACTAATACACATTTTAAAAACACTGGGGTATAGGTTGGTTTGTGCAACATCACAGGGGGCTCGGGTGCTAAGGGTTGCTATTCTAGCCAAGGGCTCCGGGTATGTTTTTAATCATTCTAAAGCTGATAATTTGGCCGCTGGGCAGTCACAGAATGCCAAAATGGAAAGGGGCAAAAGATAACACTTTGCGCTATATATGGAAGCAATAGTGATGATCCGTCAGTTTTTGACAAGATCTCCAACGAGCACACACACTGGCCTCTACCTTTAATGATTTGCAGGGATTTTAATATCAACCTTCCCAATGATTGGTCTATGAAGGATGACTGGCAATATATCGGCCGCAAACCTAAACTGTTCAAGGCGTTGAAACATATGTGTTATACGCATGGGCTAGTGGATGGCTGGCAGACTTCAAATTTGAATGATCTGGGGTATACCTTTTTTTCTAACCTGCATCGTAGCCATATAAGAATAGATTACATATTGATGTCTAATTCACTTAAATCTAAGTTTCAAATAGAGAAGCTGCCTCGAATCCTATCAGACCATAACCCTCTAATTTGAACCTTAGAAATAACACCAGGAAACACAATGCCTAGATCCTGGACTTTTGAGAGGTCGCTGCTTTTGATAGAATTGATAAGGGTGAGTAGAGAGAACAAAGGGGTAGAAGAAATAACAAAAACGCAAAGCCAGGTGGCAATCGCTAAGGCCCCAATCACAAATATTTTTACAGATAATGCTGTAAAAAAAGCAATATCACAGAAAGAAATGCTGTATGAGGTAAATGAGCAAGTTGGCCATCAGCTGGCTGTACTTATGAGGCAACAGGCTTCATCAAATTTGATACGTGAAATACATGACCCTGTGGAAGGCCAAATATCCAACCCAGAACATATTAGAGAGGCCTTCTGGCAATTTTATCGGGATTTGTATACGGAGGAGGGGAGGGGTGACCTAGCAAATATTGAAAGATACTTAGATAGTGGAATTAATGACACGTTTGATGATGAAGATCAGACTATTCTAGAAGAGGCCCCTAATATAGAAGAAATCTTAACTACAATTAAAAACCTACTGAAAGGAAAAGCAACCAGACTGGATAGTATTCCTTCGGAATTCTATGTAGTCTTTCTAGATCAAATCAAAAGTATTTTACTTGATTTAATTATACACATTTTTAAAGGTGGTCAGCCTCCAAACTCCTGGTCTAGGGCAAAGAGTTATTTTTTCCAAGAAGAATAAACCTCCAGAGCAGCTAGGTTCATACCGCCCTATTACTCTTATTAATGCGGATTCAAAAATATATTTGAAAGTTCTGACGAGTTGAATTGCCCCTATTATCCATAAAGTAATTGCTAAATGCCAGCATGGTTTTGTACCAGGGAGATCGACTATTAACCACATCCAGAGAGTGATCACCCTATTCGATAGTACGGAAGTTGCAGGAGACCCTATGGCATTGGTTCTTCTTGACGCTGAGAAGGTTTTTGATAGGGTCTCCTGGCAATTTCTGTGGGCTTCTATGTCCCGAGTTGGAATTAAAAAAGGCTTTATTCAGGCAGTGCAAAAACTGTACGTCAACCCCAGGGCCATGGTAATGGTGACTGGCAGCCTCACTAAAGCGTTAATAATATCCTGAGGAACACAACAGGGCTGCCCTTGCTCACCGTTGCTTTTTGCGATCTATATCGACCCCTTCATTCACAGACTAGAAGGAAATAGAGAAATAGCACCTATTTTGTCGCAGGAGTATCCGACAAAATCCTTGGCATTCGCCCACGATATAGCTATTGTCACAGCCGCCCCTAACACAGCTATGAATGTTATTGAAAGTGAGGCTAACAATTTTGGACTAGTATCCGGATATGCACTCAACCAAGGGAAAACGCAGATCGTGTTGAACAACAAAAGCAAGATGAGCGATCCCCGAGTGGTAGAAAAGGCTATATACTTAGGAGTCTGCATATCATCTAATCTTGAGAATATGGTGAACCTAAACTTAAAACCAATGTTGGGCTCAATGCAGAAAGATCTCCGTCGCCTAGATAATCTACATCTCTCTATTATTGGTAGAGTTAATGCCGTGAAAATGGTCTTCTTCCCTAAAATTCTTTCTCTATTCAGAGTACTATGTCTAGAATTTTCAACTTATTGGTTCAAATCCATAGAACATATGTTCTCAAGTTTTATCTGGGCGTACTCACAACCCCGGCGTACTTATAAACTTCTTACCCTTCCCAAGGATAGAGGAGGATTAGCTCTCCCAAATTTAAAAGCATATTACTGGGCATCTGTGCTAATATATAAGTAGTGAGATATTACAGAATATCGGGATACAGGAGGCGCTCGGGGGCAGCACGCCATCTATCTTTGAACTAATTCTTGGCAGTAAAAGTTGCGGATACCTCTGGCGACATCTGCACGATAGCTACCATAAAAAAGTTACATTTAAAACACTTTATAGTGGGTTTAAGGTATGGAAGGCTGTGAGAAGAATACTGGGCATAGGGCGAATATCGTTTTACACCGCCCTAAGGGATAACCCAATTGTGCCGGAAATTTTTAAAGATAACTGTATACACAAATGGAATGAGGCGTGAATAACTCAGATAGGCTTCCTCTTCTCCCCTACAGGGATACAATCCTTTGAACTGAAAAAAGATTTTCAATTGGATTGGCGGGACTTTTTTAAATACCTTCAAATTAGAGACTTTTTGTTACGAAAGGTGGGGGGAAGGGTATTGCCTGAAAAAGTAACTATAGTAGAAACATTAATTCACACAAAAAAAGCATTATTGGGGGAATATACTCCCTTATAAATGCACTATTTCCGGATGATATGGAGAAAACTTCACAGACATGGCAGGGAAAAATCGGTACGACTGTGGATGAATTTAACTATGCTTACTCAATGTCTCAAACAATTCTCATGTCCACAAAACTACAAGCACAGTTTTACAAAACTTGTTTTTTCCTATATTATACACCAGATAACATTGCCAAATGGGGGAGCGGCAAGGGGACATGCTGCCCAAATTGTATGCTATTTAATGCTGATTGTGTACACATCTTCTCTTCATGTGATGGATTAATATCCTTAAAACAAAACATAGAGAAATTCTTGTCCACAGTACTGCAAAGTGATATAGCTCTGTCTAGCGATGTTATCTTATTAGGGGCCGCCGATCCTAGTAACCCCAGAACAGGCCATGAACTCATTTTTATTGCTATGGCGGTTTTAAGAATGTGTATAGCCTCAGCATGGTTGGATCCTATAGCACCGTCCTTTCAACAGTGGCTAGCTAGGCTACTAGCAATTTCTAATTTGGAGGCTGCCATTTATAAGTGGAAAGGTAGAAAACGGCGTAAAAGGGGGTTGAAGATTTGGACTCCTGTAGTAGAATGGTGTCAATCCCAAAGTCATATGTAGTGGTATACTATGAAGAATATTCAATTGTATGATGGAACAGAATGTTACTGTAGGTTATAATTTAATATGATTTATAAAGCCGTATGTATACTTGTCTGGCCTGGGAGGGTGTGGGGGTGATAATTGTTGGAAAAAACCGAATAAAGATATTAAAAAATAAAAATAAACTATACTTGGCTCCGGGGAATGGGGTCCCGGGGGCCCTGTGTCGCATGGGGTGGGGGCGACACTCAAGCCCCCATCCCCTTTATAATAATAAATATAATTTATTTAAAACGCAAGCTGGGGGTTTCTTTTTTTAAATAAGACGCGATCCCGCTGGATCGAAACTTGTTTCATTTTTTTTTATTGTGCCCAAAGGTATATTAGACACAAACACATGTAGACAAATCTGACTTGGCTTGGGCTTGTATGTGTATGTATAGATAGAAATATACACACATATATACAAAGTCAGATTTTAACAAGCAATATATGCATGAGTGTAAATACATACATCACATATCGTATATACATCACATGTCAGAGCTAATCATTTTAAGTAAGATAACACTGCTTTGTTGTGAAAGGTAGTTGGACAAATTAATGTGTGTCAAGGTGCAGTGTCTGTTTTATTTTCTGTACTGGCTCCTGGCACATTCAAAACTGTGGTGGTTGGGCCCAAGGGGAGCCAGGACAAATAGAGCTAGGGCACATGCCCCTTCTGACACCCCTCTAGAGGCGCCAATGCCTGTGAGCTTTTTCAAACACACCGACCGCATGCAGAAACTTTGAAATGTTACCTGTCTGTGTAACAAATATGAATCGCAATATTTAAAAAAATCATATTTTATTGTTTTTTAATCCAAAACATTGTCACAAGATATAATTACAACCAGTGTCGCTCTATATCATACTTTACGCTATTAGTCCCTCATTGGTTATATTCATTTATCATACTTCAGTCCCTCATTGGTTATATTCATTTATCATACTTCAGACATCACTATTTTGTTCTTCAATATATCATGTTTACAATTTAACAAACTAACAACTTCAAGGTTCTGATAGTGGTCCACCGTAGGGCAATATTGCAAACATATCATTCTGCACTCTCATCCATGTGCACATTCTGCAGAGTGTTCAGTGTTGTCCTTTCACTAATTCTGGAAAAGATGGCACAAACTCACCACAGGCTCTGGCAAAGCCCAGTTTCCTTTCCCTTTTTTTGCTTCCATGTGCAGCAGGATGCCTTCAGTTTCAGTCCATTGTGGTCTTTCTCAATGCCAGGCACTATATCTGGTTATGCTAGGCTGTGTTTTTATAGCGCACTAATCACCTGTTAGGGTATTCAGGTGCTCAGTAGCAGGTGTGTGAGGCCAGCCCTGGAGGGTTTACTCAAAAAAGTTAGGTCTTCAGCTTCTTGCGAAAGTCAAGAAGAGAGATGAAGGCTCTGATGTGTTGCAGTAGGGAATTTCAGACTTTGGGTGCCAGGTATGAGAAGACGTGGTCCTCTGTTCTATTTTTGTGTATATGTGGGGTGTGTTTTAATGAGAGACCAGCAGAGTGGAGGTGTCTGGAAGGTTGGCGGAAGTGAATGCACCTGTTCAAGAAGGCCAGACCTGTACTGTGGAGTGCTTTGTAGGTGTGGGTGAGGAGTTTGTAGTGCATATGCTTATGTTTCGGGAGCCAGTGGAGTTCTCTAAGGTGTGATTTGATGTGTGGTAGGTGTGGGAGGTTGAGGACTAGTCTGGTTGCTGTATTTTGGACAACCTGGAGTCTTCTTGTGAGCTGCTTGGTTATTCCTCTATACACGGAGTTCTCATTGTCTAATCTGCTGGTGATGAAGGTTTGGGAGACCGTTTTCCTGGTTTTGTCTAGTAGCATGGTTAGAGTGTTGAAGCAGGACAAGACAACTTTGTTGACTTGGGTGGTTATGTCCAGTTTGTTGTCTATGAGAATTCTGGTGTTTCTCGCTTGCGAGTAAGGCTTGGTGGTGATTCCAAGGTCTGTGGCCCCCTAGGTGGAGTCCCATGGCGAGGAGTCTTTCCTGAAGACCACCACTTCGGTCTTGTCCGAGTTCAGTTTAAGACAATTGTATTTCATCCAGGTGGCCACTTTGGTCATGCAGTGGTGAACTTGTTCCTAGTGTTGGGTGTTTTTACTGAGGGACAGTATCAGTTGTGTGTCATCGGCGTAAGTGAGGATGTTTATGTTGTGGGCTTGTTGGACGTCGGCAAGAGGAGTCATGTAGATGTTGAAGGGCAGTAGATCTCATGCTTCAGAGGAGTAGGAGGCATGTTGACAGTTTGGATTCCTCTAGTGAGGAAAAAGCAGATCCATTAGAGGATGTGTCCCTGGATGCCTGCTTTGTGTAGTCATTGTATTACAATGGGATAGGAGACAGTGCTGAAGGCTGATGATAGGTCTAAAAGAATGAGGGCTGCAGTTCACCCCCTGTCAAGAATCATTCAGATGTCATTGGTTGCTGCTATGAGCAGTTTCAGTGCTGTTGGGTATAAATCCTGATTGTGTGGGTCTGAGAAGCTGATGTCTGGCAAGGTAGTCGGACAAGACTTTGGCTGGGTGGGTAAGGGGATATTGGTCGGTAATTTGCAAGTTTGGTTAGGTCAGCTGAGAGTTTCTTTAGGAGGGTTTCCATGGTTCCAGAAAGGTGGCTGTACTGATAGAGGTTTTGAGGATGGGGGATAAGAGCCTCGCTGATAGGGATCACTCCTTTGTCAAAGGCATGGTGGAGCTAGGGGTCCGCCGTGGAGTGAATAGTCTTCATGACTGTTGTGGTTTCTTCTGTGCTAATTGGGTCCCATGTGGTGATTGTGTTGTCAACTGGGAGACTTCTGGAGGGGATCAGGGGGTTTGGTTGCTGGGTAAAGTTACTGTATAAGGTTGTGATTTTGATGCATACGAAGTTTGAGAGGTTGTTACACAGACTTTGTGATGGTCTTAAGTTGCTGGTGGCAGCTGTGGGTGTGGTAAAGTCCCAGCTCAAGTAACAATGAACATGGGTGTGGTGAAGTCTTAGCTCGAGTAACAATGTCTTTACAGCTCATTGTTACCACTGCAAGGGCAAAGCCAACAAATATAGCTTTTGGATGCACATAAAGACCTAATAAACAGGTCATTGGAGTTCTTGCAACATGTCTGTCTGTAGCTACATTAATCACTTCAACCACCTTTTTCATATGCTCCTGAAAATCGGGGCAGCTCTAGATCATGTGAGAAAAATCAAAGCTCACATCTCGCTACCTTTTTCCCCAGTCTACGAAGAGTGTATTTGAGCACAGTGGTATGTTAACGTTGAAAGTGCTTTAGAGAGATTCTATGTTTTACATTTGTCAAGCGATATCGAGAACTGTTGAATATAGTAGAATATTCTATTTCCTTTCGTGGCTCTCTCAAGCATGGTCTGCAAAGCCCAGAACAAGGTTACAATAATTTTGCAATAGAAGAGAATGTGAATAAAAACATTTGGACATTGTAAAATCATCTACACATTTTCCTTTAGGAGTAAACTGAATTTAATACGTAACAAGAAAAAATTGATTCAAATTCTAGCACGGTGAAAGGAGGGGCCACAAGCATTAGAGAAAGAAATAGCAACGTTACAATAGCATGCCCTTCTTAACAGAATATGGGGGGTATTTAGAAACTGGCAGAATCCCCCTCTCCCCACCACATTTTAAGTTGATCACCGCAGTAGTGGTGAATTGCTCTGCTGACATAGCTGTATCACTCTCAGCATACATGAACGTCATGCAGGCACCAAATGTTCTGTCCAACTCAGCATTAATGTTTTGATTTTGCAAACTCTCTGTTGGGAGGTAAAGTCCCCTGAACTTAGTGCCTCAACTGTAATGATGTATGGATTGAAAATGCTAATTTTTCTTGTGAAAGGCAAACATGGATCATGCGTGTGTGCCATGACATTGGCTTGTCTCACGGAAAGCGCAACCCTCATAGTGGTGAAAGGCTACTTCCTTCACCAGAAACTAAGCAGCACGAGCTCAGTGATGGCAGCATACTGTGTAGTGATCAGTAGGAGTGAACAGATCCTTTTTATCTGTGTCACTGGAGTGAGGCCTACAGGCTCACTCATTTAAAGTTCCACTGATGTGTGCTTAACTCACCCTTGCCCTAAATCAGTTTGGTGTATAGTGCTGCCCAAGAACCCCTGCCCTGGAGCCTGGAGCACAAGCACCTGCATGATGCCATGTCCAGTGTGCCCTGTGAAGAAGAGGAAAGCGTTGGAGGGAGTGAGGCCCAGTGAGCAATCCTGCAGAGTGGGTTCCCTTAACAAGGTGTGAGAAGACGGCTGCTGCACCAATTGATTCATTGCATGTGTGCAGGAAAAGTCAGTGACCCCTGTATGCCAAAGTGTCACAGTGAATTGAGTCGTGACGGCCGTTGAACCGAACAGGTCATCACCTTTGTGTAGTGTCAAGTCAGCGACTCTGTATGCCAGGTGGGGCCGCCATGAAGAGTGCTGCGATGCACAGTGTAGTTAAGTACAAAAACAATGGTCCTCAAACAAATAGAATAATGTTCAAATAAATATAGTTCGGAATCGATACTATATTCTGGGTGTCCAGCCGGACAAACGGTGTAATATTATAATAAAACAATGAACATATATAGGGACAAAATTCATGTGGGACACAGTCCTGTATCCCGTGAAAACAACAACATTACAAAACACACAAGGGCATTTCAGGCAAGACAGTAGGAGCTTTGTACATTATCAGATGTCTCAAGCTTTTGAAAAACAGTAAATGCACTTTTTTACACAATGGATTAATGTGCACGCTGTTTTGTTGGGGTCGACGACGTTTCGATCCTGTTACTAGGGTAGTAGGATCATCATCAGGACATTGATGAGTGCATGCCTAATTATAACAGAAATTGCCTGTGAGAAAACAAAGGGGAGGGGTAAGCGGTGGGTAAAGAGGGTATAGAAAGAGAAGATCAAATGGTGGCGTGGTGAATTTGTCACAAAAATGACACATAGATTGCAGGTGTGGCAACCGAGAAGCATGCAAGTGTGTGGGCATGCGTCGAGCTCATAATTCATGAGAACGGATCGAATAAGGCGAAGAGATGGGACGAGATGTTGCATGGACGTGCTGGGGGTGCTATTAATGTCAATAATAAAGGGTGTCAATTACACTCAAAGTGTGATTCAAGAACGATCGACAATTGAGAACAGCCGAGAGCCAGGGTACCGCGTGCTCAGGCACCATGCGTGATTCGAGTCAAAGGGGAAAGGAGGCGGCGCTCACCTTGGTAGGGTAGTGAAGGGTTGAGATTTCCGTGTCCACGGAGGGTGGGGGTCAGTCGCGGGAATCGGAGACAACTGGCAAGAGGACAGAATAAATAACCCGCGCTGATTGAATTGGCTGAGTGCGTGTGACGGCAACAGTAAAAAGTAGATGTGACTAAGATGAGCATCTCACCTTACTGAGGTAAAATTACGCGCTAGAATCGTGCTGGATAGCGGTCCGGTGGTAGTATCGAGGAAGTACGATACTACGATGGCGTGACAGTCCACTGGAGATAAAAAAGTTACGCGTTAAGTAGATCAATGGTGGGGAAGAGGGTGAATCAACGCTAAAGGGGAAACATAATACCTAATGTGGAGGGGATCAATGAAAGAGTCCAACAAGTTGACGATCCACCGAATGTTTAAAAAAATTCGGAAAGTTTAGGCGGCGTGACAATGCACTAAGGATAGAAATGCCAGTCATTAGTTAGGTCAATGCGCAGTTACGTAGAAATTGGAGCTATGAAACGGGGGAAGTGGGGAGGTGTAGCCAGTGCTTACCGGTATTCTGCCGGGTCCTCTGGTGTGGTAAGCCAAGTGACGGGGCGATGGTGCGCTGTGCGCGTTTAAATGCTCGAAGCGCATGTGAACGGCTAAAACGTGAACCGCGTGTGGACGGCGCCATCTTAGGTGAGTGAAATGGAAAGTGAAAATAGACTAAGGAATTTGGAAGTGAAGGAAAAGAAGGTTAAAATGAGCAAAATCTTGCAATGCGGACCAAGCAATTATTAAGAGACAATTTACACGCATAGAAATGGAATAACAAGGATTGTTATTTTGCGGCGTAACTGCACATGAAAAATGCTATAATGAGCAAAAGAGGGAAAAATTGACACCTAATTAAGTCATGTAGCAGAAAGCAGTTCAATATAAACGGGCACTTGCTTACTTGAATGGAGCAACGCTAAGGCGAGATGCAATGACCAGGTGACAATGTGGCAAAAAAGAGAATAAGGGAAAATGACAGCACAATTGCTAAGGGAATTGGCATTTTACAGAGAGTGCTAAGGCGTGAATAATGAGAATGTGATCCAGCAATACAATGGCGAAATTACAGTATATCAAATGAGGTTTGTCCAGTCCTCACTGCGATTCAAGCCCTGCCTGATGCTGTTGGTGCAAATTATCATTCTGAGTTCTTCTTTGTTCAGGATTTTAGCAATGTCTCCACCTCTCGGCGGTTGTTTGATGGTTTTGAATCGATCACTGTCCATTTGATGTCGTCCTCTTTGTGCCCCATTTCTATGAAATGTTCGACAAGTGGGGCATTAGGGGTTTTACACCGCACTCTGCTTCTGTGTTGGCCGATGCGCAATTTAACTTTTTGTGTTGTCTGGCCGATGTAGATTTTGTTGCATGGGCATGGGATTAAATAAATAACATTGCTTGTGTTGCAATTAGAAAAGGAATTCAGGGTAATAGAAACATTGTTGAAAAAAAATCTTTACCTTCCATGGTAGTGCTACAAACATTGCAATTACCACATTTCGCATGTCCGGTAGGAGGTTCTAACCCCCAGTGGGCATCAAGAGTCAGCGCTGGTCTAGAGGAAGGTAAGGCAGCCTTTACTAGATGGTCTTTTAGGTTCCGGTTCTTCCAGAAGGCAAACATGGGCTGCTCTATTGTGAGGTGGCCCGCATTCACAACAGGCCAATGTTGCAAAATGGATTTGCGAATTTGGTTCGAGGCAGGGGAGAAAGTGGTGACACAAACTATACGGTTGGTGTTGGTTTTACATTTGGGTGAAAGAAGGACTTCCCTAGGGCAATACCAAGCTCCTTTCTGTGCATTCCGTACTAGTCTTTTGGGGTAACCACAGGCTCTGAGTTTTTTGGTAAGAGTGGAGGCTTCAAAGAAATAATCATCCTTAGAAAAACAATTGCGCCTAATGCGGAGAAATTGGGAGTAAGGTAAAGAATCCCTAAGTGCTCGGGGGTGATGACTTTTATACCTGAGTAGTGGATTTCTCTCTGTGCTTTTTCTGTATAGCTTGGTGAGTAGTTCACCATTGGAGTGGTATATAGTTAAGTCAAGGAATGTAATATGTGATCTGTCATGTGTACTTGTGAAGTTGAGACCAGCGCAGTTATTATTGAGCCAGTGTAAGAATTGGGAAAGTGTAGCCTCATTTTGATGCCATATCAAAAAAATATCATCTATGTAGCGGCGCCACATAGTGATACCTGAGAGGAATGGGTTGGTTGTGGAAAGGATAGACGTCATTTCTAGGTGATCCATATAGAGGATGGCTAGATTGGGCGCGAAGACAGCCATGCAGAGTGTGTCGTAGCCCATGAGTGGTGTAATGTTGGTGACCCCATATGCTAGGTGGGGCAGCCGTTAAGTTTAAAATCCCATATGCCAGATGGGGTGGCAGTGAAGAGTGCTGCCATGCTTAGTGTTTTGTAGACCATGTGCGGTGCTAAGTTAGTGACCCTGTATGCCATGGGGAGGCTGCAGAGAAGAATGCTGCTGTGCTGATCAACCAAAGCCCATGTGCAGTGGTGGGATGGGTACCTGTATGCCAGAGGGGGCCACCGGGACTAAGCAAGAAGTGTGGGCTAGTCTGTATCATCAGAAGAGGATAGAGGCCACCGTGTGACACTAGCGGGCCTGAGCCTGGCCCTGGCCCGGGGTTCAGGGCCAGCACCATGATCGTCTTACCCTGTAACCCCCAACTACTTGTAAGAAGAACTTAAGAACTTGCCCAGCTTGATGGAGGTGCAAACCATCCCCCTGACCACTGCAGGGCCGCATGTGGGGGAACTCTAGGATAGCTGAGAGCAGCCCACATAGGCTGCATGAAAAATAGTTGCCGGAGACAGCCGCTGCAGCTCTAGAGCCCACACAGGGAGCAAACTCAGGGACTCTAGTTGCTCAGATCCTTGCTGATGTGAGTAAGACTGATTTCGGGCCAGACGGCCCTGAGGAAATTTGCTTGCCAGATATCGCTGATGTGCTAAAAAAGTTTGACTTTAATACGGAGTCCGAGTGGACTACTGAGATTCTGACTAATAGTAGAGCTTAATCTAAATGTCACCTATAGTGAATGGGGAATAACCACTACCGCTAACTTGAGATTAGTGGGAATCAAGAACTGGCCCCTGAAACATTAGAGCCCTGACCTCAGTGGATTGTGTACATTATCAATGTCATATTGTACTTTGTGATTGTATATAATTACTCCTTTTTTATATAAAAACAAGTATTTGACTGGACAATCATTTATTGCTGTGCATATTTTGAATTGTGAGCCTGTGTTCAACCCCCTTTGTCTAACTACCCCCCCGTCCCCCAATATGCCTTGGACTACTCAACCCCTGCTACCACTGAAAGTCAAGTGCTGAAGGGGTACTAGGCTCAGTTACTCAGAACCCATAGTAGGTAGGGCCCTGGGACATCTGCCCCAAAAAGGCCTCAAAGCCCACAGTTCGGCCTAGTATCCCTGCATCCCCCCGGCCCTCTAAACGGGGTTTTGAAACTCCCATAATGGGAATTTATTAATGAGAAAAACTAAAAAGTAATGATCCTGAGGAGCAGGAAGGTTTATACCTGCGTGTCCGGGAAACTGTTTGTTGTTCCTTCCCAGGATTACCATAACTCATATGGGAGACCTAGGAAAGGAAAGTATCCATGGAAAGGACTGCCCTAGACAATGTGGAGCTACTAATAGAGGAAAGGCGGCAACCGCGTAGCAGCTGGTTTGCACCTTTAACTCAACTGATGGAGGTTTCACCTGCAAATAGTCATCAGTTTCCTTATCTGTAAATGAGGCTGGGAATTCTCAAGCTTTGAGGGACATTAGAACCTCTGGTTTACAGCAGTTTTTCCATCCCTCTAAGCTTTAATATTAAAGCCACATGCATACACTACCAAAGCACCCCTAAAGAAAAATGCAGTCATTACATTTACAAAGCAACATTGCAACAGGAAATAGTATCAAAGAACTGAAATGCTAATTAATGCAATTATCAACAGGGTTTGCCTTAAATCATTTAGGACAACTTTTATTCTTTCTTTCTCTTATTTTTTTTCCAGGTGTTTTCGTCTTCTAATTGACTTCTCTGTGAGGAATGCTTCCATTTCAGCTGAATACAACTGTTCCCCATTATGTGTAAAATGTACTTTCGGTATTTGCTCTTCTATAAAGACTGCCTGTAAAAATCTTTCAAGCACTATACTTGTTACTAAATTTAATCCCTGCAGTTACAATCGGCTTCGAGGGCTAGTGCACCAAACTCAGTATGAATCTAATGTTCAGTCTATGCTCATCCAGTGCCCTAAAATAGTCAAATCGACTTGACCATGGTCCAGATGCTTTAACTGGTGGCAGTGATCGATCCCTAACTACTCTTACCTTATGACTAGCTGCAAACATTGAAAAACGCTTTACTTTTCTTTCCAACTGGCAACTAATATCAGACACAAATACTGATCCCTAAATCCACCTTTGGTAAGGCTCATTCCTAAACGTCCCTCGTGGGTCAGATCCACAAATTTCTTCTGGTTGGACTTTGCACTTTTTGCAGGGTTATCCCCTAACTTTTTGCTTCTTCCTCCTATTTTTCCAGACCTTTTGTTGTTGGTTTTAGGACTCTGGGCACTTTACCACTGCTTATCAGTGCTAAAGTGCATATGCTCTCTGTGTAAATTGTTATTATGATTGGTTCTCCCTGATTGGCACTGAGTGTGCTGAGGCTAATAAATCAAATACTACTAGTGGGCCTGTAGCACTGATTGTGCCACCCATATGAGTAGTTCTGAAACGGTAACTCAGACCTGCCACTGCAGTGTCTGTGTGCAGTTGGTAACTGCCATGTCGACTTGACAAGTGCACCAACTTGCCAGGCCCTAACCTTCCCTTTTCTTACATGTCAGTCACCCCTAAGCTAGGACCAAGGTAACCCTGTGGGTAGGGTGCAGTGTATGTGAACGGTGGGACATGTACTGGTGTGCGTGACATGTCCTGATAGTGAAATACAGCCAATTTCGTTTTTCAATACTTTATTTTTATTTTTTAGAGTTTTATATAGAGCAAACTAGATCCGAGGCGTCGGGTATCAGAGCGCTTTACATGAGCACCAGTTTTGTTACAGATGAACACATTTATTTTTGTTAGGCACAAGAAAATTAAGTGATTTGCAATTTGGAAGTGCGAATACATACTTACTCACTATAAGGAAGGGGGGTGTTTAAGGCGTCCCTTCCTAATTCAGAATCGCAGTGGTATGTAAGAATGTATTGCAACTGAAATGCGGTTGCAAAACATTCACATTTTACCACCTACTTCAAGTTACTGTTAACCCATTCGCAACTGGGAATATGTCCCCAAGGAACCACTTCCCCATTGAGAATGTAAATACAAATATTTTATCAGAGCAGGCAGTGGTCCAACAGAAATTAAACTGCAAAGTTGTATTTTTTATTTTTAAATGCATCCGATTTTCCTTTAAGGAAAACGGGATGCATTTAAAAAAATCTAAATATTTCTTTATTAAGAAGCACTCACAGGCATGGTGGTCTGTTGACCTCAGCAAGACACCATCCCTGTGATGGCTTTGATTCCTAATTGGTCACAAATTAAGACCTACCTCATTAATATTCATGAGGTAAGTCTATTTGCGACCCAGTAGGAATCGCTAATGAAACTCAAAAGAGTTTCATACATTTGGAATACTGATTTCCTAATTGTGATTCGGAAAGAATCACAATTAGGAAATCGGTATGCCTAATATTAGTACATCTAGCCCTAAGTTTCCTCCACAAAGTATGCCTGTCTACACAGTCAACGGCAGTGGAAAAGTAAATATAGGCCACATAAACAGGCATACCATGCTTCTGGACTAACATTTCCACAATTAGATGCAACACCGATATATTAACTAGAGTGGACCAGTAGGTTTTAAAACCCGCCTGCTCCAGGGGTAACATTTTCTTTTCTTTTGCCTAATCTTGTAGCTGGTGTAGGATACACTTTGAAAAGATTTTCCCAGAGACATCTAGCAGCATGATTCGCCTATAGTTACTTGGGGATTTAATGGGACCTTTTTATGTAATGGAAGTATAATACTGCCCCTCCAGCAATCAGTTATCTCCCCTGTAAAGAAGCAGTATCTAAACAACACTGCCAAATAGCCTATACATTGGCCTCTAACTTTATAATAGTATTAGGCAGCTGTTAAGGGACTCTAGCCCTCGTATTTCTTGCACTAACTAGAATATCTTTCACCTTTTCCTAGATGGATATGGTAGAGTAGTACTTTCAATATCAGCAGGCTTTGTATGAGGCAAACAGCCACCAATCAAATTGGTCTCCAAATTATGTGGGGCATAGAGAGAAGAAATGTAGCTGCACCATTCAATACTGGTGATCTTATAAGGTTTAGGCTTACAAGTGCAGCCACTACAATCCCCAATAATTTTCCAGAAGGATCTAAGATTTCTTTGCATTACGGCTTCCGTAATAACCACCCACAATCTATCTGATTGTTCTTTTTTTTGTGCTAGCAGCCACTCAGCTCTCCTTCTTTGAAGAGATTTATAAACTTTCTATATTCTTTTGTGTAGTAAATAAATTGTTGCCTTTGTAATTTATCATAATATTAAGAGAAAAAGCCCCTATTTGGAGTTCTCACAAAGTTCCTGACTTTATCACAAGAAATTTAAAAGCAATTGAGTGGCAGGGTCACTTGCGGAAACTCATTAGATATTCCCTCTTTGTACATAATTTTTTTTTTTTTTTAAATCTCAAATCCGGTGCTCCAAAGGAAGGGGGCTGCCACTATTGCCCACAAATACGGACTGGAGGCATCCAGTCCTTAATACAGTTAAGCACAATTTCCTGAGCACCAACAAGTATAAAAATACAGTATGTCCAGTTTTTCTTAGTTCCAATTGGATTTATTTCTTCAGAATTCTTCTGCTTCACAAATTCTCATCTTCAGATACAGCCTTCAGATATTGCTAACACGTGTTTCGTCAGATCACGATGTTCTTACATCACTGACTTCATCAGGGCTTCTCAAATCCACTGAATCATGCATGGAGTACTCTCCGCACTAAGAGGCTGAACAATACGTGGTTTGGTCCTCAACGGGAAAGAAGGTAGAAAAGAATTGAGGAAAGATTGGAAGAATTGATATATTAGGTGGATTTGAGGCTATATCTGAAGATGAGAATTTGTGAAGCAGAAGAATTCTGAAGAAATAAATCAAATTGGAACTAAGAAAAACTGGGCATATTGTATTTTCATACTTGTTGGTGCTCAGGAAATTGTGCTTAACTTTATCACAAGAAACCTTTGAGGAAATCAAATTTCTCCTAACAAATGTTCCTGTATCTTCTGTAAAAGTGTCTACTATAATCCAACCTTGTTTAGGAGATTTCTCCTAGGCTCCTCTAAACTCATCTGTTAAAATCAATGTATTATGTATATGTTTGAAGGGCCACTTGAAGGCCGCCATCACCACCGTAGGGGCAAGCGGTCTAGTTGTTTTTCGGACGGGAAGGAAAGGGCTACTTAAGCGGGAGGCTGGTGCAACCGTGTGCAGCGGGCGCGCCGGCGGCACGCCTGTCTGCACCTGTCCACGCCTGGATCGGGCCCAGGGCCAGTCCCCTTAGCTGTACCGACCCACAGGCTTTCCCCCAGAAGCGGTACTCTAGAGAAGCCCTGCTGGCGTTCAGACCAGCAGGGAAGAAGCTGGATTGTCCTCTCTCGTGCCCAATGAATCCAGACATTACACATGAACGTTGTCAAGGAACTAATACCAAGATCATTGATCTAGACCCCCAGAAAACAGAGCGGCCACGCACGGTAATGTCAGTGGGGAGGCCAATTTCATGGGAAGCGTTGGATCACATTTCTAAATGCACATTGATCAATGCTAGATCATTGGTCAAACATCATATGGAGGTTGCTAAATTTGAGTTGCACTGTATTAGCATAGTCTTTATAACGGAGACCTGGGCCGATCAGGCTTCTGGCCCAGAGATGACGGCAGCAGTACCCATAGGCTATACTATCGACCGGCTTGATAGACCCCATAAAAAGGGAGGCGGTATAGCAGTTATCTTTCGGGACTTTCTATTAGAAACATGTACACCAGCATCCGCTGACTCCCAGGAAGCTTTTCTGTGTAAACTTGAGTTAAAGAAATCTTGAACGTTTGATGGACTCATGATTTATCGTCCCCCTGGGCTAAAAATCCCTTCTATTGAGTCCTTAGAATTATTGTTTGAAGCCTCTGTTATCGAATTTGATTTTACAATTTCAGGAGACTTTAAATTTCATTTAAAAACAAAGCAGACCCGGATACAGACCTTCTTATAGATACTATGATCTATGTTAATTTTACACAGTGTGTAATAGGTCAAATTCACAAGGCAGGCATACCCTTGACGGAATCTTTTCTAATAATTTGTTTCTCTCTTGTCCCGCCATGCTCCTGCTTACTTGGACAGACCATAAGGCGTCATTGGGACATAGCGCTTCCCAATAATTTAAAGAGGGTGAAGGCTGTAAATAAAGCGTTTAATTCATAGGCATGGAAAAGGATTCAAGCCCCAGAGCTGAGCACTACTCTGAGGCATTCTAAGTCAGAAGACACTGCTGATATTTTCGTAAAGGTGGAAAATTTCACAGGCTGAATTAATAGAGCCGTTAATAAATTAGCCCGCACCAAAAAAAAAATCATTAGAAGAGGCAAGCCTATTGCACCGTGGTTCAATAAAACTCTCAGGACAGTAAAACAAAGCTGCCGTAGACAAGAGAGAGTATGGAGAAAGGACTATAACAATACCCTGGAGAGAGAGAAATATAAATCCAGTATTGGACCATACAAAAAGATCCTCTTAGAGGTAAAATCAGCTTACTTTTCCGAACAGATAAAAGCAGCTACAAACTCAACAAAGCTCTCTTCCAGGCTCTCAACTCCAGCAACCCATGATTCAACGGAGGTCAGTCAGGTCTTCTGTGATGCTCTGGCATGTTTCTTTCAAAAGTAAGTGGAAGCCGTCTTTAATAAATTCTCTAACAGCGAATTTGTAGGCAGGAATAATAATGTAATCATGGCTGGGCTCCCTAACAAGGCTACTTTGAATGAGTTTTTTCCAGCAACAGAGGATCAAGTCTTGCAGGCTATCTTCAGTTTAAAGTCAGGATCACCATTAGACCCCTGTGCACCCAGCATCTTTCATTTAGTTCCAGAGGTAGTAGCCCACATCTGACACGCATGTTTAATGCCATGTTTAGTTCGGATGTATTTCCAAAACAATGGAAGGCCACTTCAATGCTCCCAATGTTGTAAAAACTGTCTCTGGATGAGCAGGACCTTAACAACTATAGCCCTATTTCAAGACTCCCTTTCCCAGCAAAATTGGTTGAGAGAATAATGAATTCACAGCTCAACGCTTTTGTGGAAGCTAACGGCCTTTTAGATGACACACAATGTGGTTTTAGAAAAGGCTTCAGTACAGAGTCAGCAGTTATGGTTGTAACAGAAGAGATCAGGGCCACAGTAGATAAGGAGGGGTAATGCTGTCCTCATCCTGTTAGATCTATCTGCGGCCTTTGACACAGTCAACCATGACCTTCTGAGTGCCTGAGGATCCAGGGTGCTGCCATAAATCATTTCAGATCACTGGAGTCAATCAGTCTCCTATAAGGGCTTCCCATTGGAACCCTTCACACTGCTGTGTGGGGTCCCTCAGGGCTCATCTTTGAGCCCAACACTGTTCAATGTGTATGTTACCCCCCTAGCAGCATTAATAAAGTCCATTGGGATGTCTTTAGTCTACTATTCTGATGACACCCAAATAGTGGTCTCTCTAGTGTATAAGAGCACAGAGATGGGTAAGACCTTCTGTAGCTGTACGAGGGCTGTGGGCAGGTGGATGGATCAAGATTGCCTAAAACTTAATTCGTCAAAGATTGAAGGGACTTTGTTTGGCAATAATCCAACATTCTGGACACAGGACTGGTGGCCTGAGGAACTCTGCACTTTACCTTCACCAGACCAGAAGGTAAAAAATCTGGGTGTCTTGATAGACAACTGATAATCTTACAAGGCACTAGTGAACAGAGTCACCTCGGCTTCCTTCTTCATCCTGTGTTCAGTCAAGAAAATCACTCAGTTCCTTCCTGTTAATCTTTTAAAGACCGTTATTATTGCTCCAGTTCATTCTAGAATAGACTATTGTAACAGTCTGTACCAGAATCTACTAAGGAAATCATCAAATAATCTTCAAGTCCTACAACTGATGAAGGTCTCTAGATATGGATTGGCCTCGGAAGCCATTAAAAAACTGCATTGGTTCTGGTAAAAAACAGATTGTCTTTTATAGGCCACTGCACAGCCTATAAAGCTCTCCATGGCCTTATGCAGTCTCTCTCTGTAAGTAAGACACCCTGGGTCTACGCAAATATCCCATTTCATCCAACTGGGATGCAATCTTGATGGCCCTCCAAGTTGCATTATGACCCAAAGGGGAAACAAGTAATGCTTCCGATCTGTAATCAGTTCCTGATTAGGAACACCTATGTGGGTCACGATACCACTCTCTGAAATGTTTCTTTGTATATACACTGGGATATGTGCTAAGAGACACAGACTTACATAGTGCTGTTGGAACTTCTCAAGGTGACTCGGAACAGCATTGAGCGACAGGAGACCTTCTTCGTTTTCCCTCTTTGTCTCCACCCCTCATTATTTTACCTGCTCCTCATGTTGTTTATTTTTGTTCCCTCTGAGCTAACCGGTTGCTCACAGTTAAACAGTTCATATATGCTTCATGTCCTTATCATTAAATGTTGCAGATAATATGGCTACACACAGACTGCTCACCTTGGGAGACATCTCTTGCTCCTGTTACGAGCTACTCAGTCCAATCATCTCTAGCATTGCAGGGATATGCCCTGGACTAATAGTAATGTGCTCACACACGTCTCTTTTACCCAGTCAGCTATTAACACCCTTGTACTATTGTTGTAACCTTTATTGAACTGTAACTGTATGATGGAAAACTCTAAATAAACAGATTTAAAAAAAGCTCTCCATGACCTTGGCCCTGCTTATCTGAAAGATAGGTTTAGATGGTACCGCCCAGGAAGCAAACTGCGCTCCTGCTCAGCAAGATATCTGGCAATGTCCCACCTACAGACAGGCCACCTGGGGAGGCAGGCACATAGTGTGTTGTACGGCCCGGAACTGGACTAAGATCTTACTTAGTATTTTATAATCGAGGTTGAGCATGGATAAAGGGCAGTAAGCAGTTCTATCCCACGCCTGTTTGCCTGGCTTTAAAAGAGGAGTGATGATCGGCTCCCTAGTGGAGACAGGTAGTTTGCCAAGCCTCTTGGCCTCGTTATATAATCGTGCGAGTTGGGGAGCGATGAGGTCAATGTAGGTGAGGTAGAATTCTATTGGGGGCTGTCAGTGCCTGGGGTTTTGTTACGGGCCGTACTTTTGATGGCTCCACGCACCTCTCATACCTCAATTTCACGACCCAGCAAAGCTGCCTCGTCCTCGTCTAGTGCAGGTAAGTCAACTTTTTGTGTGAAGTCCTGTAGTTCAACTTCCATTGGGGCCAGTTGACTCCGATAGAGCTCAGAATAATAGTAAAAAAAACAGGTCGTTGATCCCCTGTTGGTCATACCTAGCTACTCCTAGCTGGTCTCTAAGTTCAAGTATAACTGAACCCCGCCTAGCCGGATTTGCCAACCAAGCCAGAAGGGCTTCCGATTTATCCCTTTCAGAATCGGCCAGAGTGATGTAGGTCTTATAGTCAAAGCAGCGCAGACGCTCCACTTGGGCGGCTACTGCCTCTCTTGCCTCTAGTAACTCCTGGTGTTTGCCTGGGTTTTCAGGCCTGTCCTTTTCCAGGGCGTGCAAACGCACGTCATCTCACTGAATATCCTGAAGGAGGACCTTTCGAAGTCCAATCAGCTCAGAGATGCACCGCCCTCAAAGTACTGCTTTACATACGTCCCATTCCACATTCGTGGACATAGCTGTGCCCTCATTGGTCTGGAAATTGTCAGTGATAGCTGTCCCAATTGTGGTACGGAAAACCTGGTCATCTAAGGCCTCTGGACGCAAGCGCCAGGTGGGGATTTTGGGGGTGCGCGCAACCGTTGTAACTGTGCCAGAACAGGGTTGTGGTCTAAGAGCGTCCTGGTGAGGTATTCGCTGCAACTAATTCCCTCATGGACGTCGGGTGAACACAGAATGGCATCTAGCCAAACATGCAACTCATGGAGGGCTGAGAAGAAGGAGTAGTCCCAGGCTAGAGGGTGCTGCGCTCGCCAAGTATCAATTAAGTCCCATTTCTGTTGCCAGTTACGGCGTGATTCTGCTAGTCTGTGTGCAGGTGCATTAGGGAGTGGGGGTTGAGAGGGGTCGAGGGTAACATCAGAGGTGCAATTGAAGTCGCCCCGAGTAATAGTGACCCTATGAGGGTGGTCGCTAATCTTCTTGATAATAAGGGGAAGTAGGCAGGCTGGTCCGTGTTAAGCGCGTATATATTACCCAGGGTGAGGTCCCAACCGTCTAGTCTCCCCGTTACTACCACATATCTGCCCTCCGGCTCAATCATCTGTGTTGCGCATTGGAATTGGACGCCAGCCCGTATCCATATCAATATACCTCTCGCATAGGCAGAGTATGCAGTATAATAAACCTGTTCCCTCCAGCGGCGTTGTGACGCCTTCACTTCTTTTTCCAGGAGGTGGGTTTCTTGAAGAAATGAGATCTGAATGCCTCTGCGAATCAGATAGGAGTGTATCTTGTGGCGCCTGACCATAGAGTGCATACCCATCACATTCCACGAGAGGAAAGCCAAGCCTAATGGGGGTCTCATTGCTGAAACCTACATATATAGTCCTTAAAAAACTTCCCCCCGTGACACGCCTGGATCCCCTAAAAATCCCAACTATAAAACTACCCTAACTCCCCCTCCCCAGGACAGGTAGCCAACGAGGAGTCCCCATCCAAACCATAAAAGTGCAACGTCTAGTGGCAAAGAAGGGGTGGTCTCCCTCAAAGGTTGCCCCAAAGCGCCGCCTCCCCTTGAACTGTTCCAAACAATAAGCCCCAGTTCAGTTTGATATTACCTATAATTCCAGGTGGGGAAGCCACAAGTTTATGGAAGCTGCACCTACGGAGCAGTGATGAGAATCCCCGGGAAGATCTGCATGTTGAATGGCAGGTCACATACTTTACATTAGATCATCGGCCGTTTGGGGTGTAACCTCTGGCATGTTCGCTCCCAGGCTGTCGTGGTCGCTGCGGTCCGGTGAGGTCTCTGATCCAGCATCACGGCGTCCGCTGCCACCCGGAGAGGAACTAGGGCTGACCTAACTGTGTGACACCACCGCCTGCAGTTCTTTACGTCGTTCAAGACTAAGTTCACTGGGCGAAGGGGCCCTGGAGCTCGCCCTATGGCCACGAGGACTCTGCTGCGGGGTTCCTGAAGCTGAAGCCAGACGATCCACAGAACTGTGGGCTTCTAGCCGGTCCCAAACTTCTTGTGGTGAATTGAAGAAACGTGCTCCCACCGAGTCTGTCACCCGAAGACGTGGGGGAAATAACATTGCATAGGACAGGTGCAGTTTGCGCAGTTTAGCCTTAACAGCAGTGAAGGATGCCCTGCTTAGTTGAACTTCTCTTGTAAAGTCTGGGAAGATCATGACATTGCTGTTATCAATGCGTAGAGTTTGTTTTTGGTGGGCACAATGTAGGATGTGGTCTCTGTCCCGAAAGTGTAAGAGCCTAGCCACCACCGGCCGGGGGGAGCTCCTGGTTTTGGCGGCCTAGCTGGTACTCTGTGAGCCGGCTTCAGGGCATAAAAGGGGGACAGACCTGTTGGAGCCATCTCAGCGCAGATCCAGTCTTCTAGGTAACGGACCATGTCAGTTCCTTCTGTTTTTTCCGGTATCCCGATGACGTGGTTTCCAGGGTTTTCACCTTAGTTTCCAGGACTGTAAGAGATTAGCACATCTCACGCACTTTGTCCGGCAGGCCGCATATTTCCTTTTCAGTGCTGGATACCCTATCTTTAAGCTTGCGGTGATCATCTTTTAGTAAGGTGAGGTCCATGCCGATAGCATCTATCTTTCCTTCTAGTACCTCCCTGGAGGCCGTTATGCCTGCATTATGTCGGCTAATCTAGGTTTCCAGGAGGATCGGTCTCCACTTGTTTCTGGCGATTCCTATTCTTCGTCGGAATGAGGACCAGGGACATCCACACTAAGGGCAATGAAACCCCACTTCTTTTGCGGTCTCCCCATTTCGAGGGTATGGCGTGTTGATTTGGGGTCTGAGTGAGCCCAGTGACCTCTGGGACTATAGCGTCTTAACGTCACCAATTTCGCTGGGTGGCCTCCAATCTGTCTCGCTCCCTCAATTCGAAGAGGACTCGTCGTCCTCGACGACAGCGCGAGCAAAGGGGTCCTGCCGAGGCAGAGCGCCGCTCAGTAGATCAGAGGTCCCACTTGCTCTCCCCGGTGCCTGTACTCCGCAGTACTTTACAGCCGCTCCCCTCCACTTTCTCTCTGTAGCATATGACAGGCCAGATCTCCAGCGCAAGAGTCTTCCTCCATTATTGTGTCGTTGTTCCTCAGTCTAACACCGATATGTCCCACCAAGAGTCGACAAGTCTGCTTCTGGGACTGGTGCTATGAACGTTGCAGAGGCGCTAAATTGCGGTATGCCCACGCCGGACCACTGTCACTGGGCCTCACTACACCCGGTGGGGGACCAGTATAACCAGTGCAAGTTTTTCTCATGTTTCTCCTAGTACAGTTGTGACTCATGTAGCAGCTTACTGCATCAAGGGTGCCTCCGTGGGGAAGGCCTTCCTTCATAGGATGCACGCACACCCTCTTGCAGCAGCCAACTCTGGGTTCAACACCACGTTGGAGCCGGTCAAAGCGAGGTACCAGGCTTTGTTGGTGTGCGGAATGTGCAGGAGTTCTGTCGCTCAGGGCCACGATGTCCTCCGCCCCAATTATCGGACCCGGAAAAGGCAAGCAGGTACACTTATAGGAAGCTTGGCGCCATTTTGACCGCTCCGCAAGGCCCTCACTGAGTGGCAGAACTGGATAGCAGCTGAAATTCATGGAGCAACGGTTGCTTTCATGACTGGAGCACCCTTACATATGTGTCCATCTCAGTCCAACAGTTGGTCAGTTCTCATGAGTTATTTAATGTGATGGATGTAGAATTTTTGATAGCATTTGATACCTAGCTTATGAATGGACCTTTCACCTGGAGATGTTAGATTCAGGAAGAAAGTCCGAAATATTATAGGTTTATTGAGGCAAAATCCAAAGGAATGTTAGCAATAAATCTTTGGATTACTTTTGAGAAGTACTAAATTGCCTGTGAGGTGCAAGAAGGTTCTTGAGTTGAGTTGAGAATGCCAGTATCTCCTCTACCTTCCTGGTCAGAGTGAGCGCTAGTAGCAAGGCGACCTTCCATGTGAGAAATAAGATGTGTGCTCTGTGAATGGGTTTAAGTGAAGTCTTCACGAGTTGAGATAGAACTGTGTTAACGTGCCAGTCCGGTGAAGGAGCCTTTACTGGAGGAAAAAATTCAGAATAATTCTTTCACAAACTGTTTGATGATTCTGCTAGAGTAGAAAGAGAGAAAATGTGATGAGCATCTATATCTTGATATTGCTGCAAGCTGTACCTTAACAGATGCATGCACCAACCGTGACTGAGCTAGGGAGAGCAGATAGGTTAGTTATCTGCCCAATCGTGGTAGTACAGGATGTAGGTTTTATTTCTGGCTCCAGAGGCAGAAACGTTTCCATTACGGTTTACATATCTTTATCGTGGCTTCTGTCTTGACTTGGAGAGAATAGACCTGCAGTCCTGAGGAATATTGAGATCTTTGAATTCATAGAATTTTGGAGACGTGCGCATAAGAGGAGAGAGGACGGGTCAGGATGAAGGACTGTGTGAACCAATGATGCGTGGGACACCTAGTAGCTATCAGGATGAGACCCTTTGGTATTAAAGGTATCAGAGGAAAAGATAGGTATAGATACCGGACCATCTGTCGAAAGGCATTCCTCCACAATCCTGGATGTGGATTCCCACTTGAATCAAACTGGCATTTGCAGTTTTCGTTTGTTACAAAGAGATCTAGAGCCGGTTTGCCCCAGAATGAGAAGATCATATTTAGCACAAACTGATCAAACTCACATTGGTGGAGGCTGTTACAGTTCTGCTTAGTATGTCTGCTAAGAGATTGCTAATCACAGGAACATGTTCGGCCCGAAGAATTATTCTGTGTGTTGTTAACCGCTCCATATTTCCTGATGTTCCTTGGCCAGTGCCAGTGTTCTTGTGCAGTTTCATTTGTTCACATATTGCATGCTGGTTATATTGTCAGTTCGAACTAACACCGAAGACCCAGCTATCATTGGCCAGAAAACTTGGAGACATAGGGCCTCATTATGATGGCGGTGGGACAGCCACTGTCAGGCCATCGGTGGCGGTCCTACTGCCATCAGACCCTGCATGACCACCCGCTGCAGTGTGATGGCGGGTGGCTGGAGGGCAGGAGGAGAGACCAACTGCCACGCATCCGACGGTGCGTCGGAGGGACTGCAATCCCTACAACAGTCGTGCTGCCTCCTCAGGCACCGCCGTAGGGATTACAATGTACCTTTCTGCCAGCTGTTTCATGGTGGTTAACCTGCCATGAAAAGGCAGGCAGAAGTGACTTGGAGGCCCATAGCGGGCCCCCCTACCCTCTTGGTGCTCCGATACGGGCCCTGGGGGCACCATTACATATCCCTGCACCGTGTGGCAGGTACTGCACGTTGCCTGCCCCATAGTGCACGGATATGTTCAATGTGTTTATTTTGGACTGCGGTGTGTGCCTTGAAGACGGTCGCATCCTAATCCCGATGGCGGGACCACCGACAGCTAGTCGGGCGGTCCCGTTCGACAGGATGCCGGTCGGTCGCTCGTCCGACTGCCATCATAATCAGCCCCTGAGTTAGATGGCTTTGAGCTCCAGGCAATTGATATGTATGCTTCTTTTGGAGTGGAGACCATTTTCCTGCAATTTGCAGGTTCTGTAGATGACTGCCCCAGCTCTCTCGGGAGGCATCCGTAGTCACTACAAAGAGAGGTATTTCAGGTAAGAGCATAAGGTCACAAGACAGGTGGAAGGTCTGGGACAAATACGTTAGAGCTTCCATTATACCTGTGTGAAGTTCACCAGGCACTTGAATAATTCTTTTATTTGAATCTATTGTTTTTGTAACTGTTCCTGTAAGGCTCTCTTTTTCAGGCATGCAAGAGGTATCATATTGATCTCTGAGGACATTGTGCCTCGAAACTAATTGAACAGACAAACAGAATTTTCTTTTTTTTTAGTTCGAGAGCCAGTTCCAAGAGCCTTTGTTGCTTATGTTGGGATAGAAAAAGTATTTGTCTTAGATAGTAGCTATTGTTATGGACCAGGAACAGTATCTTCTTTGATGGAGGAGTTGATAATTTTTGATAATTTACAAGGAGACATAGTTTGTGAAACAACTTTACGCCAAGCCTCTGTGGCCTTGGAAGCTTGAAATGCTTTTAGTGCTTTTATCAACCAGTTGTCGGGGTAAGGGAATACCTGATGACTGTCCTTCCTGAAGAAAGCTGCCCCAGGGCCAAGGCAGTAGGTAAAAATGTAGGAAGCTGATTTGAAGCCAAATGGGAGAACTTTGATGCGTGGGTGGGAATGCAGAAGTATGAATCCTGTAAATTAAGAGCTGTCATGTGGTAATGGAGAGGCTGACCATATAAAAGGATTGTTTACGGAAATACTTGTTTAATTTCCAGAGGCATATGTTGAAACACCACTCCTCTGTTTTCATGTCTATGAGAAAAACCAAGAATAGAAGCCTGTTTCTTGCTGAGAATGTTGGCCTCTCTCTATGGAACCTTTGGTTGGCAAAGCTATCACTCCCTTCTGAAGTAGATGGAGATGAGGTGGAAGCCATCTGGGTAAACTCTAACGTCAGATCCAATGCTTCAGATGACAACATTTTGGAATTATTTCTTCCACAGGATGACATAAGCAGCACCAGAACGTTGTCAATATTGGGAAGCTAGCCTAAGGGCTACTGAGAGGGTGGATAAGTCTGATATCGCTGGTATCCTCCTTGATACGGAGAAGTGTCTTTTTCACGAGTCCCTCTAAAGGGTGTTTCTTTTGAAACTGTACTGTGCCCAAAAGATCATGCGGTGTCAGAGTCAGCCTTGGCTGCATGCAAGGCGTCGTCAACGTGCTTGCCAAAAAGTGCATTGCCATGGTAAGGTAAAAATTGTAGATATACTTCCAACTCAAGTTCTAGGTATTGTGGCTTTGAAGCAACCTTGGTGTCTAAGGACTACTAAACCTACCAGTTGTGTGAATTCTATTGAAGCTATATCTATAGTGCAATTCATGTTTTCTGGGGAGGATGTTTCGCCCCCTGCAGAATCTTTTTTGTGTCTGCCCTTTCTGTCTTCCTGCAGAAATTCTATGTATGCAGCAATATTTTACCACATCTGGTGGTTATATCTGCCCCATTTTGTAAGGGAATTGGCAGCCAGTAGAGTAGCACCAGACATAGTTGAAAACGTCCCCTTGCTTGATAGGCGTGGTTATGACTAAAAGGGCTTCCCATATATATGAACAATTGAAACAGGTCTCACAGCTTATCTATTTAAAATCATAAAGAAAACAAACAGATTGATTGTTTGCTATTGGAAGTTGGAAGCATTTGGCTTCTCGTTCCCTGAGGGTATAGAAACCACCATAAATCCTCTGGTGGGGAATCCACAGGTTGTGGGCCTTCTCTCTATCATCACCAGAGGTAAACGGGTAATTCCCAGGAAGCATGGCAATATTTGGCACTGGGATCATGGTTGGAGTGGCAGGAGCATCAGAGAATACAGACATATTGGACGCAATGTGACCTTGCAGGCTTGGAAATGTGTTTGTAGAAATCCTGTAACATGTCCTGTTTGTCTAGTACAAGGAACAACATAGACCTGAGCCAGGCTCTAAAGTTGGAGGTGGAACAAAGTGGTGAAATTGTTCCACATATTGCCTCTCCATATATTGCTGACTGTTTTAGACATGCTCATATTGGTCTTAATTCTTGACTTTAAATTATTCTGGATTAGGTGTCTTTTATTCTTGTTGACGGCTCTAGTGCTTTTGTCATCATTTGTACTGCCATTGATATCGTTGTTGACGAGGTGGATGTAGACGACTAGGCTGACGTCGACAATGCTTGTCGTCGATGAGGCTTCTTCATAGACGAGGCCGTCCTAGAGGATGCAGTCATAGACGAGGTCACCATAGACAAGGCCTTCATATATTACAGTCATAGAGGAGGTAGTCGTTGACGATTTTCATAGATAAAGCTGTCATAGACAACCGTCGGAGACGACCATCGTAGATGAGGCTGTCATAGACTATGCCATTGTAGATGAGGCCATTCATAGATGAGACCATTCGTAGATGAGGCCGTTGTAGACAACCGTCATAGAAGAGGCTGTCGTAGACGACTGCTGTAGATAAGGCTGTCAAAGACGACCATTGAAGATGAAGCTGTTGTAGTCCATCGTAGATGAGGCTGTCGTAGTCCATCGTAGATGAGGCTTTCGTAGTCCATCGTAAATGAGACTTTTGTAGACAACCATCGTAGACGAGGCAGTTGTCGACAACCGTCGTAGACAACCATCATAGACGACCGTCATAAACAACTGTCATAGAAGACCATCATAGGTGAGGCCATCATAGACAACGCCGTAGAAGAGGCCATCATAGGTGACGGCCGTAGATGAGACCATTATAGATAAGGCAATCATTGATGAGTGCATTCTTAGATGAGGCCGTCATAGGTGAGGCAGTAATGGTTGACATGGTTGGTGTCGTAGATGTTGTCATCGTAATTGCTAACGATTTTGACTGTGGTTTTGCCATAGACGCCTCACTGTCAGGTTAGAGGATTTCCCTGATGTAGTATCAGGGCTGAAGAGGAAGTTGTAGGGTCTGCCTCTGAGGAGGTTTTTTCCTATTTTCTTTCTCTCTGAGAAGTACCTTAGGAGACTCATGTAAGACTTTTTTATGGCTTTTCTGCACGCCTTCTGGAGACCCTTGGCGTGTCCTCTTTCTTTGACCTCTCCTGTGAGGTGAAGGAATTCTCACTGTCCTCATCAGAAATGACAGATCTACGTTTCTGTAGTTCCAGTAATAAAGCAAACACAATAATAGCCTCCTCTCTCTGAACGTGAGAGTTTTTGTGGAAAAGGTTAGACATAGTTTATAGTCCTTTACCTTGTTTTCTGCTTCTCTGACGTACTAGTGCTAGGGTCAGAGAGAAGAGAAACATGAAATATGATCGTGGATGATCCAAAAAGAAGAAATAGCTGTAGAAACTGAGCAGAGTTCAGGGAGACTCCCTTCACACGATGGGCAGTATTAAATCTGAGGAACTCAGCCTCTGTTGGAAGTGTTGTAGAGGGTGCTGTCACTTGATTATTTATAGTTCAAGTTTGGTCCTTTTAAAAATAAAAAAAAAGGACATAGATAGGCTATTAAACTGACTTTTTCATCGCTTGCCATTGCAGCCTTTGATAGTGGTACATACTGCTTTATTATGGTACCATGGGACTCCCACTTCGATGACGGGGAATAATTCAAGCATGTGAATCTATAAAAGATCCAATACCGGAGAGCCATATTTCAGTTTTTAACTGTGGTTTCTTTTCCAGTGAATTACCACTTTCTTCAATCACAAGAGAACTCCACTGGATGTGTGGAGGGGGGGGAACAAGAGGCATGGGGTTCTAGGAGCAGCAGCCTCCAATACTAAATATTCATCACAAAAGAGCTGCTCCTAGTGTGATAACCCAAACGAGTTACAAGAACGTCGTAAGTGTGGGCATCTCACAAAAAGATACGGACTGGTCTCACACACCACCTGGTGTCATGCTTCATCATTGACCAGTCCTCGCCCTCCAAAACCTTCGTTTGATGGAGGGCGGGCATACACTTGACGACAAGGATGCACTTCTAGGTGATTGAGTGGGGGCCCGTGACTATGTGAGTGAGGTTAAAAATCATTATAGTAATCAGTAGCAATTCTTTAATGTGAAATGAAAACTATATGATATTAAAATACAAGTGTGACGGTGATTGGGACGGTTATTGTTCCCAACCGTCTAGTGAATGGTCTAGTGGATGGTCGACATGTTTCTGCCTGGATGGCCCCGAAGGGTCCGTGGCATTCATCAGGACCTAGATAAGAAGAATAAAGGGCTCCGTTCTTACCAAATTTGGTAATGTGTAACCACTGCGGGAGTGTGGCATAAGTCACACTTCACCGTCTTAGAACTGCTTCCAATAGTGAAGCCCTAGTAATTTGGACAACTTGTCCCATGGGGGAAGGGGCGGAGGAGAAACCACAGTTATGTTTCCTTGTAACTTGTGATCAATGCGTCCCGAAACTTATACGTCCGCTCCCGGTCCTCCCGTCAAGTGTATGCCCGCCCTCCATCAAACGAAGGTTTTGGAGGGCGAGGACTGGTCAATGATGAAGCATGACACCAGGTGGTGTGTGAGACCAGTCCGTATCTTTTTGTGAGATGCCCACACTTACGACGTTCTTGTAACTCGTTTGGGTTATCACACTAGGAGCAGCTCTTTTGTGATGAATAATTACCACTTTCTTCCCAGCTCCCTAATACCTACTTCAAATTGTCATCATGTTGGTTTACATCTTCCCCAAATATCGAAATTTTCTTTTGAAAGTACATGACACCATCAAAGATCTTTTACGATAGCAGCTGGAAGACTGAGGTAGCCAGACCAAATGGCATTTGACAATACCTGTAAGCCATTGCAGATTATCAGCTGGAAGACAGTGGTAGTCAGGCCAAATGGCATGTGACAATACCTGTAAGCCGTTGAAGATGAGGCACAAGATGTTACATGTCATGAATCAGTATGCAGTAATAGGAGCTAGTAAGTGAAGTTTATTAGTAGTCACTTTGGATTGGGTTAAGGGGCAGTGAGAGGGTTGAAGGGAAGCTGATCAGAAAAAGGATGCAGAGACAACAACAAGGGCATCTTACTTGTTCCAAGGTGTTTTTTAATGACCAACATATATCTTGTCGTTGCTCATTTTGGTCATTTACGGTTAAGAGAGCTCCTATAAAATCAATGTACCTTTCTATAGCAGATAATGACATAAATGTAAGAGGCAAAAACAAGCCGTTTTCTGTCATGAATAAAAAGTTTGCTTAAGAAAATCTCAGCGGAATGTTTACTCTCCATATATATTATGTCACATATTGATGTGATTTTTTTATGAAAAGGCAGGGAATATATTTGAAAACAGCTAAAAATAAATGTGTTGTCCATATAGGGGTTGAAAATGGAAGGGTGGTCTAATTTTTATACACATCCTTTCTATCTACCAGAGATTTTGTGTGATTAGTTTAACTGTATACTTGCTAGCACAAACCACGCAAAGCATCACATTAACTGCGATTTTTTAAATAGCCTCAATTGAAAACATATATAGTTGATGTAACACTGAAGGAAGTATTCAACTCCCATGTCACTTACATTGATGAGTACTGAGTTACATACTCCTGATTAAGAAAAGAAAAAATAGGCAAGCCTTCTCGCTTCCAGGGTGCAAAAGAAAGAAGGCAGGTGTGGGGGGGAGGAAAAGAGAATGAAAACGTCAGGAAGGGAAAGAGAAAGGAAGAGTGAGAACAAGAAGTAGAACAGAAAAAGAAAGAGAGGGAAGAAAGCAAAGATATGGTCTCATGCTTTTCCTTGCACTTCTCACTTGTATTCAATTAACCCAAAAAGTCTGCTGTTAACTTTTGGAATCATTATACCCTTCACTTTACTCTTTAGCTAATTTACCCTCTTTCTCTTTACCCTTCCTAAATCTTTGGATTGCTGCCCTCCCTCTGATCATTTAGGCAAATTGTAAGCTTCATATTTTCTCTCATGGTTACTTTTGGCTTACCTAGTACAGATAAGTCATTTTACATGACTGAGGTGTGGTAGTGATCTTTTAAGTGCTATTCAAGCTCACAAGGGAGCTTGAATATCATTGGCTTCTACCTGCTGTCACTCATGCCTGAGAATGTAGTTCTTCACTTTCTGGCCCAGCACCTGAGAAGAAAAAAAAGCCTCTATAAGTGTTACCAGAACACTGGGTCAAGCCACTAAGCAAGTTATGACGTGTGTGTAGTAAGAACACGTTAAATAATTCTGAACGTTTTAGTACATTCGAGCTTTATCCATTTGATGTTACTTCCTTTCACTATTAGCCCCTCTCATGTTTCATCCTTTCCTTGTTTATCCCTTTTATCTGCTGTTAGGTTTCGCCTGCACATCGTTTGTGCTGTGCTTGTGAAATCTCTTGTATTTAATGTATCTTAAATGGGGGCTCTTATCAGTTCCCATTGCCGAATTACTATGCTCATTCGCTTTTGTGTTAACCCCCCTTGGCTGCACGCATATACGATACTTCTACTAAAGCTGTTTACACTGTTTAAGCGCCATTCACTGGCAAGATAAGATCTCTTCCCACAGAAAATGCAGACAGCTTCTAACAGTATGCTGGAATGATTGCTTTTAATCACTTAGTTGTGTGAAGCAGATGCTTTAGCCATAGGCGACTGCCACAAAAAAAGGGTGGTGGGGGAGCTCGAGGAAACGCGGAAGGGGGAGTGCGGAGATTTAGAAAAAACATTTTTAATTTTAAAAATTCGTACCTTTAGCTGCCAGCCATCTCCAGAAATGGGTCGCGCTGCCTCTCCACTTCCTGGTCCCAAAAGCCCCTGGGACAGACTCCCATCCAATCCCCGTGCTGCAGAGCAGCGCTGGAATTGGATTGAGTGGGCTAGAAAGATGCTTCGATCAGACCAGGGAATCTGTGGGGGTTTGTCCAGCCCGGCTGCTCAATGCAGCCGGTCTGGAGAAACCTAAGTGCACATGTGTGTTTTGGTCGGCCTGAGTCGGCCGAAAAAACACACATGAGCACTTAGGTAGTCCCATGCCTCGGCCCACCCCTCCCTACAGCGCTAGCTCAGAGCTGGCAAATGCAAAATAAAACAATGCAAGAACATCATTTTATTTTTCATTTGCTGGCTCTGAACCAGGCAGTTGGGCTATGCTCCACTGTCAATGCGGAGGAGCCACCCTGGCTTTAGCCTTAGAACATTTGTAGCATGTCCTTTTCACGTCTTAGAAATTATCTTTACACTTTGTAGGCATTATCAGATTGATTTTTTCAACATAATCTATTTAGTCATTATGATCAAATTCTGAATTTTGTAATACATATTGCACATTAAAAATAAAGTTAATATACAAGAGCTATGCTATATTTTACTACTCAACAGGCAGCTATAAGTGCAGTTACAATGCAGACAACAGAGTCATAATTTGAATGGTGCAGTAGCCGCGGGCCAAAAAGTTGTAACAACTCCACTAAACACCAAATTTGCTCTATTTTACTACTAAACAGGCAGTCACAAGTGCAGTTATCTTGCACGCAACAAGGTCATTATTTGAATAGTGCAGCGGGTGCAGTGGCACTCGGCCCAAAAGTTGTCAGAACTCCTCCAAACACCTAAAATTGCTATTTTTTACAACAGTCAAAAGTGCAGTTATCTAGCAAGCACTAGGAACATGATTTACATAGCATAGCAGGTGCAGTGGCACCCGGACCAAAAGCTCCAGACACTCAACTTAATACCTAATATAGCTATATTTGTTTCCTAAGCAGGCAACCACAAGTGCAGTTACTTTGCAACCACAAGTGCAGTTACTTTGCAGACAACAGAGTCATGATTTGAATGGTGCAGCAGGTGCAGTAGCACAGAGCCCAAATATTGTCAGAACTTCTCTAAACACATAATATTGCTATATATGACTACTAAACACGCAGTCACAATTACAGGTACCTCGCAGTTGAAAGGGACGTGATTGTATTGGTGCAGCAGGTGCAGTGGCACAGGGGCCAAAAGCTCAAGCGACCCCACTAAACCCAGATTATTGCTACATTTTACTAATATACAAGACAGTCACATGTCCAGTTATCTAGCAGACAACAGGGTCATGATTTCACTGGTGCAGCAGGTACAGTGAGACCAGGACCAAAATTCCAAGGCACCCCAATAAACACCGAAAATTGCTATAGTCTACTACTAAACAGGCAGTTGCAAGTGCAGTTACCTTGCAGACAACAGGGTCATGATTTGAATGGTGCAACATGTGCAGTGGCACAGTACCCAAAAGTTGTCAGAATTCCTCTAAACACCTAAAATTGCTACTACTATACAGGCAGTCTCAGTTGCATTTACCTTGCAGTTAAAAAGGGCTTGATTTGGGGCCAAAAGTTATCATAACTCCACTAAACACCAAATATTGCTATATTTTACACCTAAACAGACAGTCACAAGCGTAGTTATCTAGCAGGCACTAGGGCCATGATTTAAATGGTGCTGCAGGTGCAGTGGCACCGGGACAAATGCTCTAGGGTCCCCACTAAACGCAGAATATTGCAAAATGTTACTACTAAAGAGGCAGTCACAAGTGCAGTTATCTAGCAGCAACTAGGGCCACGCTTTAAATGGTGCTGCAGGTGCAGTGGCACGGGGGCCAAAAGTTGTCAGAACTCCTCTAAACACCAAATATTGCTATATTTAACTACTAAATTAGCAAACACAAGTGCAGTTACCTTGCAGGCACTAGGGTTATGATTTCAATGGTGCAGCAGGTGCAGTGACACGGGGCCCAAAGCTCTAGGAACCCCTCTAAACACCAAATATTGCAATATTTTACTACTAAACAGGCAGTCACAAGTGCAGTTACCTTACAGGCACTAGGGGTATGATTTGAATGGAGCAGCAGGTGCAGTGACACCAGCCCAAACGTTGTCAAAACTGCTCTAAACACATAATATTGCTATTACATCAATTAATTCTATTATTTCCCTCTTTCGTTTTATCACAATATTGCTATCACTTACCTGCACTATACCACTAGTAAAAGCACAATATATTGCCTATTTGTGCATAAACTAAGTCATAACACTTTAACAGACTTTCTGTAACTTATATTGTACAACTACTCAGCAAGCTACAACTTACAACAAAAAACAGCTTATTATTAATCACAGAGGAGAAACCTAATGCATTTACCAATGCGTTTTTTCCATTTCAATCCTCAATGGAACACCTTATCACGCTTCCTTCTAAATGTATATCCTCTTTCTTCACTGTCTATAGCACTGACGTTAGGAGTCGAGATTGGAGATGTTACTTCCTCTGATCTTCTTATCACTGTGAGGTCATCTCCTTTCCCTTCGTGTTCACCTCCTTTCACCTTCTCACACAAGTGATGCCCATCATTTCTTTCCCTTTCTATTCTTGCAAAGTTCATCACTCCCTTCCCATAGTATATTCCTGTGATGTCCATCCCTTTCGCTTTTTATAGCAGTACCACTATTGTAAATCATTATTTTCCCTTTTCAGGTCTTGCTTACAGACAGCTTGAGCGGTCTGGCAATAGCTACTGCAATCACACACCACACACCCATACAACACACAGCATACAAAGACAAACAGATACAGAAAGTGGCTTTTGGATAGCTCCATTCAACAACTGGCTACTGTGGCTCAGCTGACCGTAGGCACTAGCTAGCAGGCTGGCCCATCAACTCTGGGATTACCCCTCAGCATTTTGCATTACCAAGAAGTCCACACACACATGTCCACATCACTAATAATACCTTCAATAGCTTTTGTTTTAAATCAGCAGTCTTCATCTCTTGCGCTCTCTTTACTTTCACTCCAGTGACCCCATGTCCAACCAAATATTTTTTCTTCAAAGGCTCGGCAGTAGAAAGAGTTTTCAGGTCTCTTGCCTTACTTGGATGCAGTCAGGTGCACTTTATTTTTATTTTACATTTACCGTTGCGACTGAGCAGTTGGCCATACTGGAACGTTAAAATCCAAAATTTCCACTGGCGCGTATGGTCACAGCACAAGCATGCATCGCGACACATAAGTGCTGTGAGAATGCTCAAGCTTGTGCACTCACGGCGGCCAACTTTACCATTCAAGAAATGAATGGCTGTCCATACTGTATGTAAGCTCCCTTACTTTCCATACAGTGTTCTATACCAAAAGAAAGTCAGGTGGTATGGGAGCCTTTATTGTAATCTACCTTTCTTTCTAGCGTACAGAAACTGATGAATAACGATAATGATGGTTCACTTGGCATCCGACCTTTATGTGCCATGGAAACAAAAGCACAACAGTATCAAAAGCAAAGGTGCTTTTAATAGTGACAGTTTAATGTTTCCTTGGTTTAATGAATTTATGCCACTTGCATTAGCATATTAAACACAGGCCTACTGGTGTTGCCAATGCTTGTTATCCGTGTGATGTTCATTCCATTCCCACCTGACCGCTACGGTGCCTGCCTCATTTCCTGTTGACCTCCTTTGTGGTCATTCCCTTTCTATTTGATAATGAGAGAAACTTTCCTACCCTTCCTATTCCTGTAATGTTCATTCCCTTCCTATGCTTAGAATGCCTCTTCTGATGTCACTGCCTTTCTTAATTTTCATCTGTAATATGACTCCCTAAAATGTTTTCTTTGATGATACTCTATATGAAATGTATGATATTTTTACATTGCTTGCTATTTTGACATTTGACCTCTTCACACAATTTAGTAGGACACCCTTGTTTGTCTCATAATGCTATGATTACTTACCGGTAATCCCCATTACTCTTAGTCCTACTCGTCCTCGACCCAGTCATCACTAATGAGGTATTCCACTTGACAGGAAACAAAACAGGAAACGCTTTTAGGCTCCATACACCCTCCTGCCAGGGGCTATAAGTACATAGTCAACAGAAAGCACATCCTGACATACCAAGCAACAAAGGCCTGAACATGGAGGGTGGGTGGGAAGTATGACTGGGTCGAGGATGAGTAGGACTAAGAGCAATGGGGATTACCGGTAAGTAATCATAGCATTACCTCTACGTCCCTCATCCTCAACCCAGTCATCACTAATGATGCATACCAAAACAACCCCACAAGCAGGCCTTTGGCAAACCACACAGAGAACATAGACCGAACACAAAAGTGGAGTGCAGCAAGTGAAAAATCTTTATTAAACACACAGAATCGGGGGGGGGGAGGGGGGACAACCCCCACAGCACGCGACACACCACAACCAAAATTTGTCCGGTCAGACAGAGCACAATTCAGACGATAGTGCCTCACAAAAGTAGAATCAGAAGCCCAAGTCCCAGCCCGACAGATCTCATTGAGGGAAACCCCATGAAAAGCAGCCCAGGGGGCAGAAACACCCCTAGTGGAACGGGCCTGAACCCCAGAAGGGCAAGGCAAACCAGGGCCCTGATAAGCCAGAGAAATAACAGCCTTGAACCAGCGACCCAGAGTAAGACGGGAGGCAGCCTTACCTCGACCAGCCAAACCAAAGGTCACAAAGAGAGAGTCGGAAGAACGAAACTACGCAGAGCAGGCAACATAAATAGACAACACACGCTTCACATCCAGAGAGTGAAGCAACAACTCAGCAGGCGAGGAAGGAGAAGGACAGAAAGAAGGAAGAATCAACTCCTGAGAGCAATGGAAACAAGAACGAATCTTTGGAACAAACCCAGGATCCAAAGAAAGGACCACCGCGTCATCCAAGAAACGTAAAACGTAAAAAAGGGGGAGAACAACGCAAGCCAGTGAACTCACCCAACCGCCGAGCAGAAGTAACAGCAACCAGAAAAAACACTTTAAAAGAGAGGAACTCAAGGTCAACAGACTCCAAGGGCTCAAAAGGAGAGGACTGCAGAGCACCCAGGACTAAAGAAAGATCCCAAGGAGGAACCGGAGAACGAGCAGAAGGAGAGGACAGAGAGAAACTCCGGAACAACCGGGAAATCAACAACCCATCCGAAGATGGGAGTGAAGCCGGATCCCGGAACGCCCGAACAGCAGCCCACTGCCCCTTCAGAGTAGATAAGGCATAGTTCTTCTGAAACCTATCCAGAAAAAACTGAAGGACAGAAGCGATAGGGCAAGAGGTAGGAGACCGACCAAGCCCCGAACACCAGGAGGAGAAAGAAGCCCAATGTTTAGAGTAGGAGGACAAAGTGGAACTCCTACGGGAGCCCTCCATCACAGTGATGAGGTGGTCAGGCAAACCCCGGACCCCAAGAGACATCCGTTCAACCTCCAGACCGCCAGGGTGAGAGGGACTAGGATGGAGGGAGAGGGCGACCTCAGGGGAGATGGGTAGCGGGGAAGAATCCAAGGAGGACCCACCGCCAGGCTCAACAACAACGGGAACCAGGACCTCCGAGGCCAGTGAGGCAAGACAGCCACCACCCGGGTACCCACCCGCTGGACCTTCAGCAAGAAGGCCGGAATCAGGGGGAAACGGGGTAAGGCTTACAGCAACTAAGCGGGCCACCGGAGAGACAACGCCTCCACCCCCCAAGCACCCAACCCCGGAGTCCAAGAACAAAAGAGGGGAAGCTGTGCATTGGTCCTTGAGGCAAACAAGTCCAGCTGGGGAGTCCGGAACCTCCGACAGAGCATCCGGAAAATCCTGGGGGAGAAGACGGAAACCTGTGACTCAAGGCATCTGCCACCACATTGTCCACACCCCTGATATGCTGAGCAGAGAAGGCCAGAAGATGACACTCCACCCAACCCGCAATTGCACAGGCCACCAGATTCAAAGAAGGACTGTGAGTACTGCCCTGGTGGTTGATGTAAGCCACCGTAACCGAGTTGTTGTACCGAACCAGGACATTGCCCCCCCGCAGACGCCCCAGGAAGAAACGAAGTACACCGCAGACAGCTCCCTCCAATTGGTGGACTGGTGGGAATCCGACAGGAGCCAACGAGCCTGAACAGCCCAAAGACCCAGTGTCGCCTCCCAACCGGACGCACTGGCATCCGTCGTCAACACCATTGGAGGCGGCAGATGAATCCACATTCCCTTGGAGAGATTGGAGGAATCCAGCCACCACTGGAGAGGGGACACAACCTCCAGAGACACTGGCACAGAGAGAGCATAGTCCTGAACCGGAAAAGGCACCCAACGTTGAAGATGCCACAGCAGAGGCCGAAGATGAACCCTGGCCCAGGGCACCGTGAAGACAGTAGCAGCCATATGACCCTTAACCTCGAGCCACTGAAGGAGGGGAGCCGCAGCCTGGGACAACAACCTCCGCAACAAGAACTGAAGTCGCCCAAGCCGGGAATCCAGAAGGAACACCTTGCCCAGGATCGAATCGAAGACGGCCCCTATGAAAGACCTGCGAGTTGCAGGAAGTAGCTGGCATTTCGGAAAAGTTCACAAGAAACCCATGCCGCTCTAGCGTATGGATGGTCGAGGACAAGTGCTGAGACAGGACCGCGGGGGAAGGAGCCTAGAGCAGCCAATCGTCCAAGTAAGGGAACACCGACACACCCAGGAGGTGAAGATGGGCCACCAAGGGAGCCACCACCTTGGTGAACACGCGGGGAGCGGATCGGAGACCAAACGGAAGGACACAGAACTGCTATTGACGACCCTCCAGGCAGAAGCACAGGAACTTCTGATTCTCCAGAGCCACAGGCACATGAAGATAAGTGTCGTGGAGATCCAGCGTAGCAAACACCCATCCGGCCTGAATCAAAGGTATCACCCGTTGCAAGGCCTCCATCTTGAATGGGATCTTCCAGACAAACAAGTTCAGACTCCGGAGACTGATGACAATCCGAAAACCTCCTGTGACCTTCGGAACAAGAAAGACAATCGAATAGGTCCCCAGACCCAACTCCAACCGGGGAACGGGCACAATCGCCTTCTTCAAGAACAAAGGGCGAACACCGTCCACCAAAGACTGACGCCGAGACTGGTTCAAGGGCGTCGGAAATTCTGGGGGACATCCCTACCAGCACCTCTCGGGCCCTTAAAGGAGGACTGCTGAAACCTGGAAGGCTGACGAAAGGTCTTGGAATGAGAGAAAGAAAAATCCTTGCGAGAAGGCTGTCGACGGAAGGAAAAGGAATGCTTCCGCTCCTTGAACACCTTGTGAAGCTTATCCTCAAGAGCATCCCCAAAAAGACGAGGGTCAGTAAAGGGCAAGCGCAAAGCCATGGATTTCTGCGCGGCATCCATATTCCAACCCTTCAGCAACAAGTTGCGACAAGCAGCAATAGAAGAACCACAGGACAAGACAGAAGCGCGCACAGAATCAAAGGCAATGTCCGAGAGGAATTCAGCCTGACATTCCATGGACTCCAGCAAGTCCGGACAACTGCCTCCTTCCTGCATGGTGGAAAACAAGGACTTAAAGTCTGTCAACAACGATTGAGCGACATAAGCCCCATAGACACCAGAACAGATATCAAGGTGAGAGCCAGCATAAGATTTCCTCAACGCAGAGTCAATTTTCTTATCCACATCATCACGCAGAATATTATCATCCGCCATAGAGCGACGACCCACCAAACTGGCGACAATGGAATCAACATGCACCGACTCAGGAAACGACTCCTCCATGTCATGCAAAGGATACAGTTTGGACATATAGCGTGGCAACATGATGTGATCCGGATCCTTCCATTCTTTCAAGAGGACATCCATCACAAAGGGATGGATAGGAAGAGAAGTAGTAACAGGCTTTCGAAACTGCGGCAGAACAGCATCCGTGGAAGAACTGGCCACAGCATCATCAGGAAACCCCATGTTCTCACGTACATGAGAAAGAAGGTCAGGCAACAACTCCTTGGAAACATATTTGCCTTTTAGATCCCCCGCCCCCAAGGAAGAGGCATCAGAAGAATCCGAGGAAGAAATGTCCGAATGGAGAACAACACCTCCAGCAGAACAACCCCCAGCAGACTTCTTGGAGAATTTCAGATCAGACAAAGTCTCCAAAATCAGGCGCTTTAATCTGCCGTCATCCAACCTGGCACGCTTCACCGCAGGGGCAGAATCACCACTGTCAGCAGGGAAAGAGGAAGAGGAAACAAGAGACATATGCTTTATCTTCTTGTGATGTTTCCCCATCATGAACACCAAAGACAGGACCCAGCGCACACAACCAACATACACAGGAACAGACCAGAAAGCGACCCCCCCTACTTTTCAACAAAAACAAGCCGGAAACCGCCCTCAATCAACTGGCATGGGAAAACAGCTGAGCATAAACCAAAAGCGAGGCGGGAAGGGGCGTTGCAAATCCCAAAACTACAAAACATCACCCATCACGTCCGTCGAAGGCCGGAAACTCGTCAAGACTTCAGTGCGAAGGCCACGGAGCGCCACGGAGCACCACGGAGCAGCAGAGCACCCGGAGCCCACCCGTGCGCACCACATCAGCAGCGGCACATAGGTAAGCAGAACCGAGCACTCGGAACCCAACCCGAGTGCTCCCAAAGACCCGCTGCACACGGAGCGCCCGGACCCCACCTCGGACGCTCCACAAAGGCAGCGCCTGAACGGCCCGAAAAGCAGCACATCGGAGCACTCGGAGCCCAACCCGAGTGCACCGAAAAAATAAAATCCGCACACGGAGCGCCCGGACCCCACCCCGGGTGCTCCCAAAGTCCGCGTCTGAGCGTCACAACAAAGAAGCAGACCGGAGCACTCAGAGCACAATCTGAGTGCCCTGAAAAGACGCGCTGCACAGGGAGCGTCCGGATCCCAACCCTGACGCACCACAGAAAACGCAAAACACAGGACTCCTCAGACAGCTCAAGGCTGGTAGAAAAGAGGACTCAAAGCCCCAAACCAGCTGCAGCGGTCGATAGGCGGGACCACAGCGCAAGGGAGGCGCAGCAGGGAAGGACTCACCCGACAACAGGACCCTAGGAAACCAGCGCAGCTCAGCAGAACCGGTAACCAGGAACCCGAAGGAGTCCAGGAAGCCAAGCAGCCCGACTCAAGTAGCTCCCATGAAGGTCCATGAGCACCCCCAGAGCCCAGCAGAGGAGGAAACTACAGGACAACAAGAAGCAGGTAAGTGCCCAGCACCTACCCAAGCGTCCCTGTCAGGTCCGCTGACAGGAAACAAAACAGGATGTGCTTTCTGTTGGCTATGTACTTATAGCCCCTGGCAGGAGGGTGGGTGGAGCCTAAAAGCGTTTCCTATTTTGTTTCCTGTCAAGTGGAATACCTCATTAGTGATGACTGGGTCAAGGACTAGGGACGTAGAGGTAATGCCATCTCCAGTGTTTGATATTTAACTCATGCTTTCTATCTGTGCTATTGATGTCAGTTTCTTTTATTTTTCTGTCTAATACTTTGATGTCACTTCCTTTCAAGGAGACGGGCAGGTAGACTTTGAAGAGTTTGTGACGTTGCTGGGTCCCAAGATCACAACCTCCGGGGTGCCAGATAAATTCCACGGAACAGATTTTGACACAGTGTTTTGGAAGGTACTAGGGGGCACCGGTTCCTCCATTACATCTGTTTGTACTTCTAAACATGTCAGGATATCGGTGAGGGGATGCAGTATAAAGGGCAAAATAATCTGTGAACCAATGTGCATGTGGTAGTGCGTTGTTTGAGCACTGTTTACAAATATGTCTCACCAAGTAATTGCAGTTTACTGGCACAATATTTTAAAGGATGCGGTATGTGCAATAAATACAAAGGTATCTTTTACTAAGAATTTTATTCTTTATGGTTCAAATAATTGTATTACGTTTTTCAAGAAGTGTACAGTTTATTTGCTTACATGCCCTGGCCTGCAAGAGTCAATACCCCAAATCCAGGTTCGACAACAACTGAAGAAAATAAATAAAATAAAACACCCAGTAGACATTTCCCTCACACCGCCCCCTTTCTCTGGCGCCAGTTTGTGGATTAACAGATGCCCAGCAGTCTTTTAAAGCTATGTTTCCGACTTTTCGGTATCCGGGAAACCTTAGTTCTCTGAATTTAGATGACAGACAGGTAAGCTACAAAAGCAGCCTACTACCATTAAGTATGCTTCTGATTTGTGCTCCACGGCCAAAGATTTTTTCTGTCCCAGAAGACCTCTTGTTAGTATTTTCTATATGGTGATGCCGGCTTAAGTTTGATCAATAAGCCACTGCTTTTCAGATTGTGATCTCTACCCCCACCCGCCCCCACCAGGGAACACAGCTGGAAAGCTTCAGAGTAAGTAGACAGGTTGACTAGACGCAAGCCACCATTTTTCAGTGTCATAATCCTTTTTGCTTGTCCTCACCCAAAGAAAGTTGCCCAGTGCCTTGTGAATTTTCCTCAGTAGCGATTATGGTACTGTTAAAGCGAGTGTCCAGGAGAGGTACAAGATTTTGGGGAGAACTATCATTCTAATGGTGGCCCATCTTCTGAACCAGGAGAGGCCACCCATGTTTACAAATTCTTTTACAAGTCTTGCAGGAGCAGTGTGTAAATTGCAGCTACCAGACGCTCACAGGTGGGGGTGATTTGAAGTTCTGATACATCAAAGATTACATACCTCAAGCGAAGGGGAAGTGTGTTTGCAAACCTTTTACCTAATCAGAGGAAGAGATACATAATGGATTTGTGAATTCTGTAAACTGACTTCGAAGCTGGACACCTCCCCATAATTTGGTAGTTTGTTCATCAGTCTTCAAATGGAATTAACAATCTGCCAGCATAAGACACCATCTGCACATACTTTTAGTTTAGGAGAGTCCTTGGCAATTCCTATTCCGGAGTTGCTGTAATTTCATGGTATGCATTCCACAGCCAGCAAAGTGTAATGAGATAGCGGATATCCTTGTCTTGATCCTCAATGAATAGGGGCCTCTGAGGATGAGTACCAATTTGCCGTAACTATAGTTTTGATGTCCCGCTGCCACCTATTTTCGATATATTGGCATGAAGCCCTATTGATCTAGGGCTTGAGCAGGGAAATGCGGGATTACCAGTCAAATGCTTTTTCAGTATCTAGGACAATCAAGTTAGCCAGCTTTTGGGTTCTATGAACGATGTCTAAGATATGTAGGATCTTTTCGGATTATCTCCACACTTTCTCCCTGATATAACTCCTGATTGTTTTGGGTTTATCAGGTCCAGAAGTACGGGACTTAGCTTGGCTGCTAATTTACCCCTAAACATGTTTACATTTATATCTCATAATCATTATGGTCTCCATAAGTCAACTCCAGAGTGGTTGTTGCCTACTTTTGGTATTATCATAATTGTGGTCTCAGTAATTAAGAATGTAATAACATTAGTTTTAGCGAACAAATTGGAAACTCTCATCTAGATTGCTGCTAATATCCTGCAACAGGTTTTGTAAAAGCTTATGGTAAACCTGTAGCTCACGAATTTTGCCATTTTTTAGCCTAGGTATTGCTCCAAGAACCTCCTCAATAGTTTGAATCAACATGTCGTCCTGTGCTGGTGCTGGAAGAAGAGTTCGAAGGGCGGTCTGGTGCAGATGTGCCTGTGCCCTTGCCTAGAGAAATTTCACCTGCTTTATTAGGCCGTCAGAAAATGTGCTGAATGACCTACGTTATGTCTGCATTTATGGATTCTGGGAGCCATATGCAACTCATATGCTTTTAATGCTATTGTTTGTGATGCTGCCCCTTAATTTTCACGCTAGAATAATTCCACTTTATTCCCTTGTCTGTAGCAGTAATGTTTAAATATGAGAAGCAGGTACCCAGCTTTGTCTGTTTCTAGTGCTTTAATTTGTGTCCTAATGGCCATCAAGGAATGCAAGATATTAACAGTGCTCTTTCTCTTATGGATCTCTTCCAATTATTTTAGTTAGGTTTACTTTTCAGATTTCATTTAGCTCAGTCTACTGGAGGCTAAAAACAAGTTTCCTCTGTCCAGTCCCTTCAACACGTCTCAAATTGTATTCTCTTTCACATCTCCTGAATCATATGTTTTCACATAGGTGTCAGTACTTGAAAGTTATCTCTAATGTGTGTTTCTCAGAGTCTACTTTCATTCAATCTACATTGCTTGACTGCAGGCTTATCTTGTCTTGCAGAGACATTGCAATAAATCAGAGTTTTGTCCGATAGAGTTATTAGTCCAATGTCTAATTTTTGTATTTTGGGAATCAAGGAGGATGCAAGTATAAAGTAGCATAGTCTAGTATGTGTTTTACAAAGTAAAGCAGAGCATGTAGTCATTTGCTTCCAGATGTTGGGTTCACCAAATGTCTGTCAATCCCAGGTAGTCCAACCAGACATGTCCTCCCCAAAAATGGAACCAGTGGGCACTGACCTGAGTGCAAGTCTATCTTTAAGATTGTCTATGACCACTTTAAGATCCCCTCTATAATGTTCCCTTTGGCTAGTTTTAAAATGCCGACTCACCATCACTTATAGTTTTTGTTTTTCATTTTCAACAATCCTAATTGCAAGTTATGATTTCATTAATTTTACCAAATGCAAAACTTTTTCAACTTTCTTCAAAATGTGATTTATTTTAAATGTGTTGTACTAAATTAAAACACAAACACAAGCAAAACAGATATTCTCCCATTATGAAATGACACCCACTCCTGAGGCGACCATTGGTGTCTCGATCCCCCCCCCTCCCCACCCCCCGACCCAAGACCACTGTAAAAAATCTTGGCCTCTGGGTGGACAGCACCCTATCCTTTGAATCACAGGCAAAATTGGTGGCAGGCACATGTTTTGGGCTCTTGCAAGATCTCAAACCCATTCTTGGATTTTTCGAACATTGCACCAGACAATATCATTCAGGCAGTCCTATTCCCTTTAGACTATTGTAACATTTTATACCTGGAAGTCAATAAGCCAGTGATCAGAAGACTCCAGCGGGTTCAAAAGGCCGATGCTAGGCTATTGTTTTCTCTCCCGAAATGTTGCCTTGCTTCTGGCCTCCTTCGCAAACTGCACTGAATTTCTGTGGAGAAGCATGTGCACTTCAAGACCTTGTGTACCACCAATAAGATCTTACTTTTCCAAGGGCCCCCCATTTAGCCTAATCTGCTATCGATGCATCGACCTTCACGTTCCTTGCGCTCAGTCGACCGTAACCTGGCCACTGTTCCTCATGTTAAGAGAGTAAGAGTGGGAGGCCGCTCGTTCGGAGCAAATTCCCCAGCTCTTTGGAATGTGCTTCCTCCGTCTATCAGGAATGTCCAGAACAACTTGTCCTTCAGGAAAACTCTAAAGACCTGGCTTTTCTCTTCTTAGGATTTTCTTTTGGGGAATGTTTCTTCTCAAGCTGTTGTTGCAGTTTGTTTTTAGCTATGGACTACCAATGGAAAACTCCACTGCAGGGGCAGCTACGGGCTGTATAAATTCTATAACATAACAAACAACCTTCTTCATAGATTTCTGTGCCTGGTCCAGCAATGAGAAAGTTCGAACAAATGTGCCCATCCCTTTATAAACGGGTCAGTGAAGAGTCCTCTGTCAGCTACTGGGCCAGTCTCAGAAGTAGTCAATTTCCTAACCTGCGGTTTATCTTTATGAGGACCTAAAGAATTCAGTTAGTAGAGACAACGCAGTTAGAAATTTCAAGAAAGCAAATTGCTCTCTGCACCCATCCTCACAGTAGTTTTGGAGAAATCAGATTGCCAGTGTCCTTGGCTCAATCTAGTATCTTTGTTAAAAGCACCAGGATAGCCAAAGGTTTATTCTAGCAGGCCTTTCAGGAATGATTGAACCCCTTATTAGGGTCCTTAATACATTTAGTTATAAAGGTGGATATTTTGCCATTGATTTCCAGCCTCATTGAGACATTCCCATCTATGCACGGGCATGCACATTCCATCCTAAGGTGCTCTCTGGGCTTCCTAATGTGATTACCCACATACTGGCCATATATGCTGCCAGAGCCCTCTCCTCAAACACATGGGTGGGAAATAACGTCCAGGTCCAGCATGCCTTCAGCTTCAATAGCTCATGCTGTACCTCAGGTGGAGGAGCTCTCCAACATGGGATATTTGGGACCACCCTGTGGTCTCAATGGTCTACTGGGTCTTGATTCATCACTCTGATCAGGGTCACTTAAATCTTCCCTATCATCTGAGTCCTGACAGAGAGGCAACCCTTCATCTTCGATAGAGCTAAACCCAGGTTGGCTTGGATCACAGAGATCCACATGGACAGTGGTTCGACGTTTCAAGAATGCCTGTCTGAGCCTCTCAAATGTGCCGGAAGGAGGAGATACCACAGTCTTGGCCTTGCCTTGCCCTTGTCATGTTTTTTTGAAGCATCTTGGGGTACAAGTGGTCTGGAAGGAACCAGGTCTTTCCCCAGCGGAGGGTACATGCTGTGCTGAGCAGCCACTAGCAGTATTTACCTACTCAAGGGCTCCAAGGAGAGGGACATAGCCCGTTGAAGGGTGGCATCAACAAATTATTTGTGTAGAGTTATAGGGAACTACCCTTCCCTCACCTCCATAAGGTTCCCCTCACTCCTGGTTCCTGCCATTGATCATCAGAAATACATTCAATATATATATTGGCAAGGATGGGGTTTTAATACCCCATGTGCAAGTTAAACCATTGTAGCTGTAAGCTCCCCTTTATATTCAATGGGCCGAGTGGAGGTAGGCCTAAGCCTAAACAGGAATCTGTTCAAAACGTTTTCAAATACAACCAACCTTAATCAAGGGACCCATTTTTTTAGCGCATAGTCCTGATTAGGAAAACTGTCAGAATAACCTGGATGAATCTTAAAGGAAGAACGATGGCCCTGGCGCATTCACTACTTGCATTCTTCATATCTTTGATAGAAGTAGGGGATCAAAGAGGGGCAAGCGTACCTGGCTTACAGTGCCCACAGTGGTGCCATATGATAACCTTACCTCACGGTCTATAGAAAAACGCATCTACCTTAAGGAGGAGGTTAATCCGTGCAATGGAAGCCCGCGGAGAGGATCCAATTTCACGCAGTGAGCACGGATCAAACAAGGAAACAACACTTGCACCCAGCATCCACGCATCCTCACAATGAACCCTGTTGTCATGCCTGTTCTACTTGAAAGGACTAATTACTTGCTGAGCAACCAACAACAGTAAAGAGTACTAATGAAGAATAATCCCTTGCTGGGCAGCAATAATAATGAGCTCTAGTACAAATAATGCTAACATGTAGTCATCAAGAAAATATAAACTCATAAAAACACTCTCAAGGAAAAACATTTATCTGGCTACTGAGCAGTGAAGGAAGAGTAAATTGTTTCTTCCGATGTTTTTATATGGTGCCTGACCTTTCTGATCTATAGACCTCAGACTTTTTTTGATTGAACTCAGTAGATTTAAAGTCCTTCACTTTAATGTTGCTTATGAATCTCTGTTAATCTGCTGAGCTAATAAATTGAAGAAAGATTACACTTAATTTGAGCCTCTGGTCCTGACACAGGACTGTAGTATTAACATTCGAAATATATGCACTATCCTCAAAGTTTGTGAAGCTAGAAGTAACACAATTTGGCTTAACTTCAAATATATGCACTTTTTCCAGCGTTAGTGGGACTGGAGTTAGAATTGCAAATATGACCCGCTAAACATATGCACTTTCCATAACATTTGTGGGAGTGAAGTTTATATCTCACCCCCCATATATATGCACTTTTCCTTGTGCGTGTCTGTGTCTGGAGCTAGAGTAGTAAATCTCGTCCAATACCTGCCAAATATGTGCACTTTCCCCAATATCTGTGGGACTAGAGTTAGACAAGCTAATCCTCTGTCTATTTTGGCTTGGTGGTGGCCAACCAAGAGACACCTAGCACGAGAATAGGCCATATCATTCAACCAACTAAAGATAAATGGTACACTGGAATAGATCATATGGAGGCAGGAAGAGCAGTCTCTCGAATCAGAGTCTGCCTACATACATTTAGGAAAATATGGGGACTGAGGATTACATATTTTGAGCTGGAATGAAGGGTAACACAATAGGGAACAGGAATGCCTGGTACACTTAGTGGAGAAAAGGCCCTAAATGAGAAGAAGTGGAAGACTGGGAGGCACAGGTTTTTCAGACGGCCTTTGGATGCTACTCAACCATTTCCACACACAGGTGTACAAACAATATCATGATGCCGACTCCAGCCTAACAAACATTGGGGAAAGTGCATACATTGAAGGGATGTGGGTAGGATTTACCACACTAGCTCCAGCCTAAAAAACATTGAGGAAAGTGTATTCATTGCAGGAATCAGTCTGATTTACTATTCTAATTCCACTATCATTCACATTGAGGAAAGTGCATATATTGGGAAATGAGGCTCAGATTTTCTACTCTAACTCCAGTCCAATAAACATGGGAGACGGTGCATGCATTTGGAGAGTACAGATTTACTGTTCTAACTCCAGCCTTCCAAATGTTGATAAACGTGTATACATTGGGCGAAGCATCAGATTTCCTATTGCAAATTCAATCCAAAAATATTGATAAAAGTGCATACATAGGGTAGGAGGTTCGATTTACTATTTTAACACCATTCTAGTAAACATTGGGAAAATCTACTTTATTGGGGGCAGTGAGCAAATTTACACAATTCTAACAAACATTGGGGAAAGTACATGGATTGCGTGGGTGGCAGATTTACCAAAAAGATACATAAAAAATATCCAATTAATTGATTAATTAACAACTCGAAACAAACAATACATTACTATAATATTATTTTAGAATAATAAAAAAAAATACAATAACATAGATAATTAAATAAAAACATAATACAGTCCAATTAAAAAAAGCATTAACTTTTTTTACATTAGTTTAGGCTTCATCAGTGAAAAATAATTGTGTCCACAATATGCTTGTAGTTACAATACTTTGACCACAACCTTATGGTTAAATGCCATTGTTAAGTCAATATTCAGGGGAGAACACCTCTGCAAGGTAAAAGAGAGAACTAGATAGGATAACGACATATAAATATAGCAAACACTAAAAATGATGTTAAAAGCAGACAAACTGATAAATACATTTATTCCAAAAGTACACCATCTTTGACAATCAGTCTTTATACAAAGGCACCAGACAGATTCCCTAGGTCAAGTTTCCTCCACCAAGATTCTGAAGAATGTAACTTACAAACACTGTTGGTTCACAGCAAATAATAACTTTCGTCAAATAGCTTGATGTGTAAAAAATAGTATTGTTATAGATTTGGGTTAATAGATGACCATGCACTGGCTACCGTCTGCATTAGTCAGTAACCCTACCAACTAATATTTTCAATTTACTGTATACATTTACAGGGAGCAAAGAACTAAACTCTTCTCAATGGACATCCAAACAAGTCACAATGTATACTTAGATTTCTTTATTTGAAAAAAAGTGACTCAATATTGTTTTAGTCTTCTTATATCATAAGTATAAAGTACAAAATGAGCTTCTCTGTACAGTGGATTTAAATTATTTGCGCTTCCACAAATGTACATAGTCGATTAAAGTAAAATCTAATCTGTCCTTGTGAGAAAGGCTGCAAAGACAGATAGAAAATGTCTACAAGGATACTTGTCTGCCACATGAATTTCTACTTCAAAACCTGCTACAAAATAATCAAAGTTGTAGCACAACATTTGACTAGCACAAACATCCATGATGTCAATATGCAGCTCCTAATGATTATTGCACATAGTGCATGAAGCAAACGTTCTTACAGGTCTTCCAGCCGAAACCTCTCAAGTTGTGTTGAAAATATGCTTTTCGCCTTAGTGGCTGGGAATCACAACCACCAGGCTCTGCTTACAGCGTTTTCAGGCTCATGGGTACACAAAGGCAGGCCTACAGACACCTTCAAAAAGTCCCACTAAGTCTAGTGACAGAAACATGAAACCGACCCATGCAGTCCTGAAAGCAAACTTCAGTCCAGCAGTAACTAAGGCAGGTAATAAAGATCTTCAGCTTGGCCAGGAGATATGATTTTTCCAAAGGTGTTCCAAGAGAGGGGTAAACTGTGTGGAACTATAAAGGAAATCTGGTAAGGTTTTCAAGCACTTCAGTTAACCAATAAATCTCTCCCATCCTTGTAAGCCCTACTCGTTGCCAAAGGGTGAGCACAGCACTAGGAGCTCTGCTGGGAATTGCCTAAAAGAACCTGTAATAGCATGGAACATTTCCCATGTCTTGAAGGCGGTTACTGAGATGTTTCATGTGGTGCAGGTATCACATATCAGATGAGGCAAATGTCTGGATTGGCCCACACAAAGGACTCTTTTTTCTTTACTCATCAGAAAAGCTTTCATTGCTCTTCCTGTGACAATAAAGGCCTATTTATTATTATTTTATTTATTTATTTTCAAAAAGTTTTGTATAGCACGAACAAGACCCAATCGGGTATCAGAGCACTTTACATAAGCAGGTCTACAGACAAAACGGGGCGATAATAGGGGCAAAGCAAGATTAATATACAGTAACAGTAATATACAACAGTAATAACAGGAACGTAAAGACAAAATAGTGAAGGATGTCGAAGCCATGCCATTCCTGAATACCATAGGTAGTCAAAGGTCTAAACAGGTTGGCCGGGTCTGCACGTTAGCACAGAGAGGGAGTCATAGCCTAAGACCTACAAACAGTCTGATTCTTTCTGCAAAATCCACATTCTCATACTAGAAGCGAGACGATGTAGCATTTTTTACTCAAAAATCACTTATGGAATAAGAATATGTTTTGAGAAAGTCCAATGTCAAAGCAAATGTTTTATCAGGTGAGCTATTTCTACTCCCATTCTAGTAAAACTAGACAGGAAGTTTGATAATCTTACCTATGCTGAGATTTTACTTATGATAACTTGAAAAGCAAGCCCTGTGGAGGCCCTTGTGTTACCTAAGTGTAAGCTTACAATTACAGTACTGTTAAAACAATACATCTCACAGCTCACGTTAGAGGACTGTTATTTATTTACATTGTGACTGTCAAATATTGTTTAAATTCATGGCACATTTTCAAACAAAGTGTAGTACCTCCACTGGTAGCATTTTCATGTCACTGAGTACATTCTGGCTTATAGAGGCTCTTGCCCTCCACTTCGACTGACAAGGGATCACAGTAAGGCAAAACAATCCCGAGGTGCAGCAGAGAACTGTTGTTTGCCCCAAACCAGTTATCAGTAAGAAGAGCCTATTCACCAAGTCTAGGAACTACAAGAAAAAGGCTGGGACTATATATAATAATTCTTTATTCAGTTTTGATTTAAAAAAACAAAAACCATAAAAGTACATCAAATGTACAGTCTTTTAAAAACAATAATATCCCTAAAAAAGGCGGGGACTAATTTATACTTTGTTTATTCAGGTAGAATATATCTGTACTACGTCTATAGCCAATAAAACCGGAACAGCCTTTATTACAGAATGAAGGTGATAGACCTCATATTTAAGGAACAACTGTAAAGTAGTCCAAAGTGCACGAGCTGTTGTTGATAGTGAGCTTCCTCCCAGACTTTGAGCTATTTTCCACACTTTGAGGAGCATGTGCCGACAGAAATGTGAAAAGGTACATGTCAGAATGGACAACCCTTTGGAAAATTGAATCCATTATATCTATGATGCCACTACAAAGACAAAATAACATCTTCCTGAACTTTCCTGAACTGAAAGTCTGAAGTTTAATCTCAATTGAGAGTAAAATGCTGTGAAGGGCCCTGGTCTTTAGCCAGTCCAGTGAGCTACATTAATAGAGAGACATGAGGCTTGGGAGTCTTTGAGCTGTTGTGCAGTTGTAAATTCAAATCATTAGAGAAAAGCCTCTGTAGTGAGGAGAGAATGCTAAGACTAAGTGGTTGCCCAGTATAACTCCAATAAATGTGATCCTTTGAGAGACTATCAAGTTGAGCCTGGAATGACAAATGAAAAATCTGAGGTTAAAGGATTTTTGCTTGGTAAACCCAGACTTTACCCTGGCAGTTACATCAAACTGTTTGAGGTGTGGCACTAAAAAGAATGTAAGCAGATACTGGACATATTTGTTGACAATGGGATTTAGGCAATGTAGCTGTGCAACCTAGCTTTGAGTCTGAACGGTACTGTTATATCCGGATTAGATACCCAGGGCTTCCTATTGGAAGGAAAAAGCACGAAATGAATTTACAAATTCTTATTACATCAACAGTAATCCTGAAAGCTCAAAGTCAGAAACGAAGGGAGAAGGACTTGGGGAGACCATTATTAGACTCAGAATAGAGAAATGTTTGCACCAAAGCACATAACACCACAAGACGGTCTGTGGTAATCGAGGGAGTGTTAAAATAGTCAATTCGTTTTTCACTACTGCAAGGCCTATTTCTCTCATAGGTTAACATTGGGATTGTCTTATTACATCTTATAAGTGTACTTTCCAATTAGGGAGGGATGGGATCCCTAAGAATGGTGTCTCTGGAATCACAATTTAAAATTTCAACCGATGATGAAGTTAGATTTTAATAGTAATTCTGAAAATGACACTTTTAGAAAGTTGCAAGTATAGGTCTGAGCACTCATCTCGCGCCATTCTGTCGCACTGCATAGTGGGTTAACTTTTCCCTCATTAATCTGTGTATTCCTTATGAACTATATTCATCATTAGAAACCCAAATTCGTAACCACTTCTTCTTGCAAGCTTAGTAAAACACTGCAGAGACAGCGTCATGCCACTTTTTAAAATTTTATTTTCAAAGTTCCAAATGAATACTGCGTGCCCATCCAGACTTTTCACAGCAACACGTAATCCAAACAGTGGAATGTACATTAAAATAGGCTCATCACTTCATTTCCCAATGCATTTCGAGTCTACTATGACTCTTCGTTAGGGGTCACTGCAATAAAACAAAAAACAGCTGAACCGACTATTCACAGCAGACTTAAACTGATACCTCACTAAATATTAATCCCGTGATTACTATTCTATCTTCACCATCCCACTGGTCCTACCCTGAACTAATTGCTAACTGAATAACACTCCTGTGTTTATCCTCAACCCCACCCTACTCACTAAACCACCCTAAACTATCGTGAGAAATTAATTATGCCACTCCTGTTATTTAAACCCACTCCATGCATTTTAGAAAGTTGGCATTTTCTTACTTTAGCCATTTGGAGACTTCTTCCTGTTTCTGAATACATGACTGTGGTGGGTGACAGTTGGGCTTTGTGCATTCCCTCTAGTCAGCCACACACAAAGGGAGCTTAGGTGTGACTGGTTGGACATCCACATCCTGATGGACCATGCTGGGCAGGATGGGTGGGAGAAGCTGCCACTTACACCTGAATAGGCTCTGTCCTGTCCCCACACCAAGGGCTGCATACCTTCCAGTAGTGAGTCTGGAGCTAGCACAGAAAGGGCAGGGACTCTGCAATTCAGGAGTCTCTCTTTGAACTCTTCCCCCACTTCAAAGGCACACCTAGGTATAAGTACTGGACCCTTGACACCACCAACTCAGTATACTTTTGGGCCTGTGGATACTCTGCCAGGAAGAAGACTTCTGTGCTGCTAAAAGGACTGTCACTCTGCCGGACGTTGTTAGACTCCTGCTCAGCTGTGCTGTGCTGACCTGAAGCCTGCTGCCCAAGAGTGAGAAGGACTGGACCTGCATCTCTCCAACGCGGGACCAAAGTGACTCCAAGGTTTGCTGGCTTGCCTTCTGGTTGAAGTCTCAGGGACATCAAAGACTTCCAACCACCCACCTACAGCACCTGGACTCAGCCATCTGAGAGTCTTGCCCTGCCAAGTGGTGCGAATGCAGTCCTGGGCCCTTGGAAGTCAGTATAAAGTGCTGGAAACTGCCAAACTACATGCATGCCCGTCGTTGCGATGCTCAGAACCGGCGCATATCATCAGCATCAATACATCGCCATTGCTGCGTGGAAGGAGGACAATGCATCGGCAACGGCATGGTGCAAGGCATCTATTCCCAACGCATCTCCGACATTGCTCGGCTTGGAACCAATGCATCATTCACATTCTAGAGATCGACGTCGATGCATTGCCTCTTTTGCTCCTCGCATCTCGACCTCGACTTAACCACGAACCAAGGAACTGTTTCAGCGGGCCAAGGCTAGTCTCTTTTTGAGTGGTGTTTTCACCTTTTTACCGTTTGAAGTGTTGCACAAATACTTTACACATTGCCTCTCAAGTTAAGCCTGAATGTTCTGTGCCAAGCTGTCAGAGGGTGAGCACAGGTTAATTTAGGGTGTGTATCTGGCTTACTCGGACTAGGATTGTGGTTCCTGCTTGGACAGGGTGCATACCTTTGTCGACCTGAAACACAATTTCTAGCATCACCTATGTTTTGTGTTTGATTGTGGTCTTCCTCCATCCTTTACTGTCTTATTTGGGGTCTTAGTGATCTACATGGCCACCACTGCACAATTTGTGTAACTTCCTGAATGAGTGCATGTTTCATCTTGAAGAAAATCACACCCTGCAAGGCAGATTTCTTGGATGAATTTCTCCTTGAGTCTTTCCTAGCTGACCCAAGCTGCATGGCTGATCTGGTCTGGTTGCTACAACATAGAGCACCTACCCTACTCCCAGATGTTAATCGGTCGATAGGGAAAGCTGATTATTTCCGTTTGGGAACATTTCCCCATTACTCATTTGTCCATGGGAAGTGCCTATTCAGTTGGGATGATGAACTGAAACAGGTTCTGACCTGAAGCAGGCTCTTAGTCATGGGCTTCTAACTATTATATCCAATCTTCCAACCCCAGAATCTGTTTTAGTCTGCCTTGCTATACAACAAACACTCTGAACACCTGCAAACGAGTAAGGTAACCACTGACATGTTGTTAGCTGAGGAAATCATATTTTCGTTTGCTTTTCACTTACCAGAATTATTGTGAGGACACATTTGGAAACTGTATTTTTTTTTGTTACATTTAACTCACTTCACCCATTTTTAAGCCATTCATCAGAAACCACATCAAAAAGATTTACATTGAGGAGGAGCCTAGCGCGCAACCAAGATGGCCGCGTAGGTGCGAGGCTCCCGAGGACCTCCGTGACCTCCTACATAAATCCTGGAAATATCCTGTCCTAGATGAGGGGACTGTGTTGGTGAGCCCGAGCTGAGGTGTCACCCGTTTTCCGCTTCCAAATTGGACCTCGGACACCGGCGGGAGCACCGATTGAGGTTTGCGGCCTTCTCCACGCCGGCCCCCCGGATTGGAGTTACGGGGCGATCCGGAGACAAAGTGATCAACAGCGGCGGGCAGGGCTGGGCGACTCGCGTACCCCGCACTTTCACTTTCGCTTTTGCACCCTCCTTGCTGTGTAGGCGAGGTTGGGTTGCGGGGCGGTGTGTGGTGGTGTGGCCTCGTTGGGGTGCCCTGCTGGCCCGCCGGCTGTGATCCGTCCTGCGGACCTGTGGCTGCCCCCCCCCCGGAGCCCGTGAACTGGTTTGTCGGCCCTTTCCGAGGTGATTGGCACGATTTGGGGACTGGAACCATGTCCTCAAAACAAGATGGCGACCGGGCAAAGGTGAAATCGACCCGCCGTGGCGCAGCCCATCAGTCCAACAGCATGGACCGTTACACCCTCCAGAAGGGATCTCCCGAGGTGCCGCGTAGGTCTCCTGAGGACCCGACTGATGCTCCTGCGCTGCCCGTGGATCTGACCCTGCGAGATGTCATGGGCGCTATCGCCGAGATGAAGGCCTCGGTGGACCAGCGCTTTGACACACTGGCGTAAAAGATTGACTCGGTCCACGTGGATGTTGGCCTGGTGAGGGCTGATTTATCCAAGACCAATGACCGGGTCGATTCTTTGGCCCACACCACCTCGGGCCTTACAGCGGACGTGGCGGCCCTCCAAAAGGAGGTGCGCCGGCTTGGCCAGGCGAGCGCCCTGATGGATCGTCGACTGGAGGATTCCGAGGGTCGGGCCCGGAGGAACAATGTCCGCATTGTCGGGGTGCCGGAGGGACGTGAGGAGGCGGCGGCGGACCTGTTTGTGGAGGACCTGATACTCACCCATCTCCAGCCCCGGGGGCTGAGTAAATTCTTTGCGGTGGAACGTGCCCACAGGGTTCCCGGAGGACGACCTAAGGCCGGAGCCCCTCCGAGGCCTATCATTGCTCGGATTTTCTACTTTCGGGACAGGGACGCTATCCTTCAGACTTCTAGGCAACAAGGACCGGTCAGACTTGACAATATGGACGTAAACTTCTATCCTGATTTCACCCCAGCGGTCCAGAAGCAGAGACTGAGCTTTCTCGGAGTCAAACGTCGTCTACGGGACTTGAACCTCAAGTATGCGATGCTTTTTCCAGCTAAGTTGCGGGTGGAGGTGGATGGCCGCACGCACTTTTTTGATCGTCCCGAGGCGGCCGGGGACTGGTTGGACTCCTTGCCCGGGGATCGGGGCCGGGGGGGGTGGGGGGGGCGCGGTTGGAGGGGAGGGCTCGCCGGATCAGGAATGAGGGATTAATAGTAGGCCTCGCTCTGGACAACATTGTCGTCATTTTTGACTGTTCGTTAAGTCTCCCTCCTGTGGAGGTGGTACGGGGTCTCCTGGGGGCTCTCCCTCCTCCTCTGGGGGACTAGTTAGTTTAATCATTCATGGGGCGACAGGCACACTGCACTTTGGGGGGGCTGTTTGGGCTCATGCAGGGGTGCAGGGAGGGGGGAGTTCTGTTGGGATGGGTGGGTTGGGGTGGGGTGTTGTTCGTTTTTACCGCAAGGCAAACCCTTTATTGTATTGGTGTTTTTAAGGTGCTCTCCGGGGGACGAATGATGGCTTCTGTATGTAATGGGGGGTAGGGACCTGACTTTATTGTCCTGGAACGTTAACGGACTGGGGGATAGGATTAAGCGAGGTGTGGTCCTGCAGTATTTGAAACGACTTTCACCAGATGTGGTCTTTCTGCAGGAGACACACCTTATTGGTAATTCCTTTTGTGCCATGAATCGGCGTGGCTATCGCTTGGTGGCCCACTCGGGCTTCACGTCGGGCTCACGGGGGGTGGGCATCATGGTGAAGACCTCGCTCCCGTTGGAAATAGACGAGGTGCGCCATGATGAGAGGGGACGCTACACTGTCTTAGTGGGGAGAATGGAGGGCAAAGTAGTTGTCTTTGTATCAGTGTATGTCCCACCGGGGCTACAGTCTACGACTTTTGCAGACTTAGGGCGCCTCCTCCTTGACCTTCCGGGGGGGCTTCTGGTGGTTGGGGGGGACTTCAATGCGGTGGTTTCTGGGACCGTGGATCGTCACCCCCCTAGGGACCTCCCCCGGGCGCAGGCGTGGCTGTCCGGCTTCTTAGATACACTGGGATTGGTGGACTGCTGGCGCTTAAAACATCCCACGCAGCTGCAGTACACTTTCCACTCGGGTGCCCATGGTAGCCTCTCACGGCTTGATTATGTCCTTGTCCCTGCGGCCTATGTTGGGAGGGTAGGAGAGGTTCGCCATTTGGCACGGGGTATTTCAGATCACTCTCCGCTCCTGTTGCACTTTGATGTCTTCCCGAGGGGGGAGGGCAGGGTAGCTCCAATCAATGCCTGGTATCTGCGCGACCCCACTATTCGTGCTGATTTGATTAAATCCTTGCAGCCGTATTTCGATGAGAATGGGGGGTCTGTCCCTTCGGCTATCTCCCTGTGGGAAGCCTTCAAAACAGTTCTTAGAGGGGAGGCCCTCTCCTTTATTTCCCATGCCCGGAGGCGCGAGCAGGAGGAGGTGACCCGGGTGGAGGCCGAAATCGCTGAATTGGAGGGTGATCTAGAGGGTGGGGTGACGGACGCTGCACTACACGTCCTACAACTTAAGCAGGCGGCCTACAGGGTCCTCGTCACGGAGGCGGCCAGGGGCCTCTATAGAGAGCAACAGGGGCGACTGTATGATGTGGGTGATAAGGCTGGTAAACTGCTTGCATGGTTGGATAAAAAGGAGAGAGCGAGTCGTGTGGTCCCGCTGATTGAGAGGATGGATGGTGTGCGTGTCACCGAGCCAGAAGACATTGTCTCTTGTTTCGCGGATTATTTCCGCGAGGTGTATTCCCCGGTTTCTCCCTGCTCGGAGGAGGACTCCCATGCCCTGCTTAGGGATATCGCGTTGCCTTCCCTTTCGGTGGTGGACAGGGTGTCGTTGGATGCCGCTCCTACCTCCAACGAAATTGCCCTCGCCATACGCTCGGTCGCATCCGGCAAGGCCATGGGCCCGAACGGCATCCCTATTGAGCTGTATAAGCTGCGACCGGATGTACTGGCACCCCACCTCCGTGCGATGTTCCTGGCGGCCCACTCGCTGGGCTCCCTCCCGCCGGACCAACGTCTGGCTACCATCGTGGTGATCCACAAGGAGGGGAGACCTCGAGACCGGGTTACATCCTACCGGCCTATCTCGCTCTTGAATGCGGAGCCCAAAATCCTCGCCAAGGTGCTGGCCAACCGGCTGGTCGGCGTGGTGGGCGCTTTATTCCCCATCGCAACACGGCCCTTAATCTGCGGCGCTTGCACGGGGTGCTCGCGCGTGTCCCGTTTGTGCGGGAGCCGGCCATATTGGCGTCCTTAGACGCCACCATGGCGTTTGACACGCTCGAGTGGCCATACATCTGGGCTATGCTGGCGAAGTTTGGATTTGGTCCGGGGTTCATCAGCTGGGTCAAATTGTTGTATTCGGGCCCATTGGCACAGGTGGTGGTGAATGGAAGAGTATCGGTCCCGTTCGAGCTGGGACGGGGCACGTGACAGGGCTGTCCCTTGTCGCCGCTCCTGTTCGCGCTGGCCTTGGAACCCCTGGCGGAGTGGCTGCGGTGGCACCCTTCCATCCGTGGTCTCCGTTGGACCCCCGAGTATGAGGACCGCGTGTCCCTATACGCTGACGATATCCTATTGTACTTAGCCTCCCCGCGTAAATCACTGATTGTCCTGGTTGATGTTTTGCGCTCATTCGGCCGCAACTCAGGCCTTGTCATCAACTGGGCTAAATCATGTGTGTATGTGCTTTCCGGGGAGGCTCCCGTCCTCCCGCGGGGCTGTCCGATCCAGATTGCCTCGCAGGGGTTTCGGTACCTGGGGGTTTACATTACTCTGGACCCGGAGGACCGCTACGACCGGAATTTGCTTCCCCCCCTCCAGCGCTTGAAGGAGGACGTCGCGCGCTGGCGGCGCCTGCCGCTTTCGCCGCTCGGCCGGGCGGCATTGTTTAAGATGATGTCGTTGCCACGCTTCCTGTACGCTCTCCAGAATACTATGGATTTAGTCCCGGCGCGCTACTTCCGTGAGGTGGAGAGTCTCCAGCGCCGCCTGTTCTGGGACGGGAGGCCGCGTATTGCCCTGGCGAAGTTGACGCTCCCATGGTACGACGGGGGGATTGCCCTCCCGGATATTAAACGGTATTACTGGGCCTCCCAGCTAGCTGCAATTAATCATGGCCTTTACGGGCCCGCCTTAAACCCGGCATTTGAAATGGACAAGATGCTCCTGCCTGGTGGCGACTATAATCGAGCGCTCTACTCTGGCGCGCCCGGACCCCGCCTGACGGGACCTACGCGTGTCATGGTACGAGTATGGCACGCGGCTAACGCAGCTATGGGGTGGAAGGACCGTTTGACCCGGGCATCACCGTTGTACGCGTCTGAGAGATTGGGCTCCCTGTGGACCTCGAAGGGCTTCGAGAAGTGGGACACGATCGGCATTAGTAAAGTGGGGGACCTTTGGACGAGGGGGGGATTTAAAACATTCGAGACGCTGCAGACGGAGTTTCAGCTGCAGGGCAGTGAACACTTTCGGTACTTGCAGGTCCGTCACGCACTGGGCTCCGTCTTCCCAGACGTCGCCTCCATCCCGGAGTCTTCCCCCCTGGAGGATAGAGTGCTGGATGGCCACGTTCCGGACAGCACGATCTCCCTTATTTACAAAAAATTGATTAATGACCGCTCGGGCTTGCTGACTGGCCTCCGCGAGGCTTGGGTTGCCGATGGGCTGGAGTTGGACGACGAGGACTGGATTTCCGCGGTGGCCTCTCCGAAGGAGGTGGCCATACCGGCTCGCCTCCGCTTCGTCCAGCTTAAGATACTCCACCGGGTTTACATGACGGGGCCAAGGCTTCTGCGTATGGGCTATGCTGAGGATGGGTTGTGTAAGCGTGGGTGTGGTGCTTTGGCGACTTTTTTGCATATTTTGTGGGAATGCCCGAAGGTGGAGCGATTCTGGCGTGGTGTGCATGAGGTCCTGCGAGTGGTTACGCATGTCGCGCTGCTGCCTGAAGCGAGGAGATGCCTGCTGAATGTGTGGGAACCAACTGACTACTCGGTTCCGCAGACGCGATGGGTGACTCTGGGATATATGTTAGCTAAGCGTGACATTGCTCAACTGTGGGGATCCCAGAGGCCCCCGGCGGTGTCGGCCTGGAAAGAACACATGGATTGGTGCATGTTCCGAGAAAAGGTGGTGATTGTGGCGAGGGGTAAGCCTGGGGCGTGGGTGAAAGTATGGGGCCCCTGGAACGCCTACCGCGGGGGTATCTGCGCGCCACCATTGCTGCCTGCGGCCTCACCAGCCCCGTCCCCTTAGTTGACTCCTTTCCATAGCCCCGAGCACGGAGTTCCCCCAGTCCTCGATCTGTTCCCTTTCCCCTCTTTAGACTCCTGTTGATGGCTGGGGTCCCCCATTCGGGGAGCACGTGCTGTTACTTTCGACTGCGGGTTGCCTTGCGGGTGTGGTTTTTGTGTTGTGTGTATAAAATGAAACCGTATTGTGGGGTCAGAGTGATGTGGCCCACGACGTCGATACCTCCTGATTTTGCTTCTCGGCACCGCCCAGGGTTCTTGTATAAATGTCATATGCTCCTGTCATTCTAGCGGCCGGCCGGAAGGTTGTAGGCCCATACTTGTATATTCTTGAGATTGCAATAAACGGTTTCAAAAAAAAAAAAAAAAAAAAGATTTACATTTTTTATTAGCCAAGTGAGACTTACTTGTGTGATCTTGACTTGCATAAGGTTATTGACATGGCCCTGTAGAGCTAGGGAGCATAGGACATGGCTAGTTTTTGAAGGTCAAATGAAAAGTCTACGAATCATATAAACCCTTTTCCTCAGTGAGTCTTTGACTCAGTGTCACAGGACTCTACCGGAGCTTTGGAGTAATACGTCACAAAAGTCACTTAAGCTAAACCTGCGACAGGAGCATGTTCCCTCCTATAGCCATCCGTCACACAACCTCTGAACACCACACCTTCACAAGTAGCCCTGGACACCATCCTGTTCAAGTCTCTAGCCGACCCCTCCAACTCTACCAGCCCTCTCTTGCTCATGACCCAGCACACCCACCTGCACTGCCTGCCTTGCTACTGAGGTTTCACCTGGAGTTGCTGCCAGCGTCCTCCTCTCTGGCCTGTGTTGCTGTCTGAACCTGTTACCACCAAACACACTTCAACAGCATCACCAACTGATGAACTGATTATGTCCCTACCCCCAGCCTATGTCTCTACCTGGAGCCGCTATAAGTGCCCCCATCTTGTTTCTCTGCCACCAGCCAGAGCTACAACAAGCTGTCAGCTGGGACTGCTATGTATGACCCCCCCACATCATGCTGGGCTTCTACAAGTGTGACTCTCCTCTGCCAACAAATACAGTATACAATGTGCTTTAACTCTTTTAGGAATCTTTTAGTGGTCCTTTACAGACTGCTCTGTGTGGGCTTAGACCATTGGTGCTTGTGCTATACCTACTGACGACACTGAGGTTAGGATTATTCACGTGAGCAAGAAAGGCTACACTACTGACGCCCATGCTGTACCTGTTCTCTATGTGTTATTGAAGCTTCAGAACATTAGATTACACAAAAGCCAAACGACTCACATAGCCAAAGATGATTGTGTTTCTGGTGAGTGTGTGGGAGCGAGAGACATATTGCTGCCTATTTGCAAAGCCATTCTTTGAATATGTAATGTAGAACTCATGTAGTATTATTTGCATACTCTTACATGCCTTAATGGATTGACCCCTAGCATTTAACATAGGGATAAAATGGGAGTATTCTGGGAAAACAATTCATAAAGAATTGACACAAATAAGGACTGTGTCTCTTTACGCTTTTATTAATAGGAAGTTGAACGTTTCAAGCCATATTACATGGGCATGTACTTGTACTACTACGTAAAGCAATTCTCCTGTAAAGCATCTTCCTGATCTAAAATGCTTTTGTGAAACATCTCCACAGAGAGAGAGATTAAAGGTTTCTTCATTCTCCTGTTCCTGATTACTCTCACAAAGGTGTCTTAATTCAGGAGCCATCCGAATGTTAATTTGCACCCAAGCGCTGTTCTAAATTGTAAACGTGTGATACCGTGCCTCATATCGGTTTGAAGAGGAAGGGCCGTTTGGAAGCAGCAAAAATCGATATGGCTACTTTGTCTACCTAGACCAAAAAAACATTGATTTTTTTGTTTTTTGCTACCACAATACAGCACTAACTTCCGCACAATGGACTAGAGCTAAACCTCAAACCAGCAAACCTATACAATATGAGCCTAAACAGCAACTTGGTGTAAACTAGCACAGTCTAGGCAGTTTATGTTATTACGCCCCAGGTTACCAAAAATACACGAGAAAATGCTTCTTATACTTTAAAGATGTCTGGCAAAAGAAAAATCCACCACCTATCAAAATGAAGCCTCTTAATGTGGGTATTCTAGAAAAGGCTCCGCATGCAAGCCCTAAGATTTTAGCGGGACAAAGAACATATTCAAATTAGCCTTTTTTCACAAAGCTAGAAATAACTACAATAGGTCAACCACTTCACAGCCCACATGTGGTTCAGAAAAACCCTGAAGATGTTACTGTGCAGAGAGCTGCTAATAATTAAGTTGATGTTATTCAAACTTCTGTGATAGAACACTTTAAAATGCAATGTGAGAACGAGACCTGGCCCATTAACTCACTATAAGTCGTCGCTGTTTACTGCTTACCCTTCAGTCTTGCTGGTGACACCACTGTCCATATCAAATTAGCCATGATCTCCTGTGGACATTGTGCACGTACAAAAGCCCCAAGAGCACGTGTCAGCAGCGGCCTTGCCCATATTTCAAAGAAAAGAGATATGGTAAGAAAGGGTGTCTAAATCAGTACTTTATCGTTTGTAGTTTACTGGCATAGATATGGCTAGCAATATGTGGGATTCTCCAATTGTGAGGTGATGCTTGAGTTTTAAGGCATTTCCCCTGCTTCCAGACTAAGCAAGAAGATGTGAAATTACGTCATTGTCTTGACTGCTTGAGGAATGGGACCAGTTTGGAACCCATTTTTAATATAACTTTCTAGAAACCACAAAAGTGTGTGACTTTCTTATTGCACCTCCTGAATACTATCAGTTCAAACTGGCATATATAAGTAAACCTAAAATACGGTCAACAGCATTATTAGGAATATAATTAATTGATTAGCCTTTAGAACTGTATTCTGATTAAATGTAACTTTTGTTATATCTGTCAGATTTTGGAGATGAGTCTTCTAAGGCTCCCTGACCACGCTGAGGCATTGAAACTATACAGAGTCATTGCTTTAAAAGATAAGTCTTCGACCAAGGGCCATGTCCAAACTTGGCTCATATAGACTAATAGAAAACAACCAACAGAGAAAGCAACCACAAAATAAGCATTTATAAACCCACTAAGGAAGCAAGAACGTCCAAAGGAATTCTAATTTTGTGGTATGTAACTTGTACCCTTGTCATATGAGCACATCTATGTAATGATGAATCAGGTGGTTCGTAAATGTTTCCACCTACTTCAGTGAGGGGTGGAACTTCCTATGAATGAATTTACGGGTGTAAAGTTACTATAAGTAGGGTTTGAGATCTCTCTAGAGGAAAAAAGAGGGAAATGCAAGGAAGTTTATTTTGTTAAAAATATTTCAATGTAATGTAATACAAAACTTTATTGTAAAGTCATTTCAATAATATTTACCTGGAATCAATAAAAAATAAAAAGTTACGACACACTAACTCATCAAATTAAATGATATTTATACAACAAAATGATTTTAATATTAATTTACTTAATACAAATTTTTTATGGATCAAAATCTTTCATTCCTTCTATTGTACAGAAGCACTGCAGAAACCACTAGCTGCCAGTAAAACTGTTTAACTTACATCAACAGCTCCACCACATCAACAGCTAGTGTCTCTATCCAATAGCTGATAAGTGAGCGTTGTTTGTCCGACATTCACAGAACATTAATTTCTTTTGGTCTCCTATCCCCGCTCATCAGATCCATGGTAATATAGAGAATAAATACTTTGGGATGAAAACATCCACAAATCCCGTAGCTAAATATTTAAAGAAATACACACAATCCTTTCCAAAGTTTTCAGGTTTCTCTGAAAAGGTGCAAATGATTTTCTTCTTGCCCACTATATCCCATATTTTGTATAACCACTCTATATTCTGGTGGGTTACCATTGCACCATTTGCCAAAATACACTGCTTTCCTGGACATAATGATTGTGCTGTCTCCCATTGTTAGAATGAAGGAGATATGTTTGTTCACTGGCAAAACCCAAGATGACATAAGTCAACAATCTAGGTACTAGTGGAAGAACATCTCATGTATCATATCTAGTCTTCTTTCACAGTATGCTACGAGCTTAGGTCACTTCGAGAACAGGGTTATCAATGAACCTGCCTCTCCAGCACCTCTCGATTTACACCTGTCACATTCCCATAACTTATCTGGTGTGAGGTACCAATTATCAGGAGTTTTCACTGCTACTGCTCTACCCGTGTTATGTATTCTAGCATACATTTCTTTCCAGTTTCTTATCGGACAATGTTTTCTCCAGTTCTCTTTCTGGATTCCACCTTGTCTGGATTTTTATTTGTCTCTCATACAACAATTTCCAAAGATCTGAAATCAATTTCTTATTCTTAATATCACGTAAACACCTTTCATGCATAGTTAACGGCCTCCATTATGTCTACCAATAGTGTTCAGATTCTGGGAGAACAAAATCCTACTTTAGTGATTTAGAAGGGGTAACCCCACCCTTGTCACATAGCTCACCTACTCTGTTACAGCCTTTCTTCCTCCTCTCACTCTGACCAACTTGTTCATCACTTGGATATGGAGTCTGTATGACTTGTTAGATGTGATATAATCTATTGTGATATATTCATTACCATAGTCAACTCCCTTCCCTATAATCATTTTCTCTGTGCCATACTCATAAGAGGTGCCATGATTTATTTCAGAGAACTCTATTGCCTGTTATTCGGTGCAAAGATTGCTCTGATAGAGAAGCACGCATTGTTTACTCTTACACCATAACAATTGCACAGTCAATCCCATCGTGCAGAATTGTTTGCATGTACTCAACTAAATTATGTCATAGTAATATCACCAAACCTTGTTTTGTTTCTTCCTGATCAGTAGAAATGCCTGGGAAACCATTTTGATTGCCTTCGGCTCAAGTTTCTTTTGTGGTGGTGTGTCCTCTACAATAGGCAAACATCTCCTCCCATGCTAATGAACAGGCATTGAGCATGTGTGCTCTTCTGTCTATTTGCTCATCCCACATAATGATTCTGAGTGATTCAAGATCAGATTTGTCTTTCACTATCACCCTTTCTTTGCTGATGCTGTACCCCTTTTTTTCCTTTTCTATTATAACCCCCACCCCCAAAAAAAAGTTAAACCTTTATCAACTTACTAATTTTCTAAAACATGAGTACTTCCTCCCTGAACTGTCCACATGGGGCTTGTAATGTAAGAATGTATACAATTTGGATAATTTGCTTTCAACTAATTGCACACAAATTCTGGAAAACTGTGTGAAAACATGTTCAAATCTGTCAAGTATGCATTTCATGCCAAACAAAAGAGCACAAAAAACCAAGAGCAATTAACAGTTGTGTTCTAGTTTTTTACTTTCTTCCAGCGTTATAATTTAGCAGAGGACTGCAGCGTGCTTACATGACTTCGTGCAATTGCATATTTTGGGGAATTTCACGTAAAAAGCAAAATAAAAAATTAACAAAAGTACACAAATTACACCCAACCAGGATACACCCCACACTATGATTGTTTTTGCCTCTGCTTCATCCGCACTGTGTGGAGTCAAACATTGGGGCTGATTACGATGGTGGACGGACTTCAGTCCGTCCATCATTTCGTATTTGGCACCGTCCGCATACAAGGCGGCAGTCTCACAGTACGGATTACGATGCGACCACCACCGAGGCGGTCGGAATTGCCATGTTTTGCATTGTGGCGGGTGCTGCTGGCTGCAACGCCCGCCGCAATGCAAAAAAGAGGTAATTTTCATATCTCTGCACTATGTGGCAGGCACCGTGCGGTGCCTGCCCCATGGTGCAGGGATATGTAGGGAGGCACCCCTGACCCTGTGTCTAGGGGCCAGGGGGTAATGGGGACCCACTACAGGCCCCCAAAGTCCCTTTCCGCCTGCCTGTCCATGGCCGGTTAACTGCTGTTGCAGGTATTCTGCACAAACACAGAACTATGCGTAGGATTATGGGACCTTAGTAAATAGGGACTGAGTCATCCTACCACATTAGTACCCATGAGCCCAGGACCGACTAGCTATAGTGTCTCACTTGCCCTCCTACTCACTTACAGAGGAATAAGTGATTAGACACCCCAGAACACAACACTCCCGACTGTCTCAGGAATCACAGTTACAAGACACACCCTTTTGCTCACACACTTGTACTTGTCCACAATAAGATCTGACAGAGACACAAACAAATTTAAAATATTTATTTTAACTAACGTGCTCTAATGTGCAGTATACGTGCCGCAATAAGCAGAAAAATGCATAACACAAATACTCTCCGCATAGCAAGTAATCCATAGATCATAAAAGGAGCTCTCATAGGGAGAGACAGAGTTGCCTAACCTCCCTCCCCTTGCACAGACGCAGGGTGATTATATATTAGAAGATCTCTGGGTGTTCTCTGCAGACTCTGTACTTCAGTCTATAGATGGTAGTTCTAGATCATAGGTGCTGTCATGCTCTGCTCACTGGAAAGGTCCCTCTCCAGTGTCCCCAACCTATCTGTGTATTCTAATAACACCAAAGAACGTATTCCCAAACAACAGCTGCATCTGTATGTTTTGTCTAGTTGCTAGGGCTTGACCAGAACAGAATAACAAGGGACATTGTTGTTTGACCTTGTTCGTAATGTTCAGACTAAATCCCAGGAACCTGCAAAGCGTGAACACAACAGTGGGTTCTCATGTGAAAATATCAAAAGAAGCATTTGCAAAATAAATTCATGTAGTAACATGTGCAAAGCAGCGGACAGTCTGCAGCGTGCTCATGCTAAGTCTGGGAAGACAACAATGTCCCCACGGGCCACGTGGCACTGCCATGAACAGGCAAGCGTTGGATGCATGGCGGTCAGTCCTGATGACTGCCACACGTCCGCCCACCATCATAATATGGCGGGCGGTAAAGTTGGTTACGGTGGCGGGGACACCAACAACGACAGCTTGTCGGTGGCGCTCTCCCCGCCATCGTAATCAGGCCCATTGTCTCTTTTGACAGTCCCTTAACTGGGTAAGCACCCTTTCTCTTTCTTTGTTAATTGCTTTAGGTGTAGGTTTTGGACCTTGGGTTCCTCTGCCCAATGGCCTTCCTCTCTCTTGCTGTGATTTCACAAACATGGTCAGCGAGGGGGCCTAGATGATATTGGCATTGGTGTTTGTTCCATGTAGAGTTAATTCAAAGTGGATAACCCTATTTTTATATTACTTTCTTTTATCTCAGAGTCTGTCACCCTTCGAAAGGCCCATCTTTTCCAAACTGTTCCTGTTGAGAGATCCTGGAACAGCATTCGTTTTTGGTGCTCAAAAATGATGCCTCCCTTTTCCCCTTGTTAATTCAATTAACCTTTCATTCAGCTTATATCTGTGCACAAGTGTCAGTACGTCAGGTGGAATTCTTTTTCTCGTGGAGCCATTGTTTTGTGTGTCATGTGTAATCCAATGGTCGTAGGGTCTTTCTGATTGGGGATTGAGCAAAACAAACTTTGGACATAATGTTCTAGATTTTCCAATTCCTCTGATCCATCCTGGTAATTTTTTCTTCTGATTCTATTTTCTAGATCTTCTAACTTCTCTTGGAGTGTTACATATTTATTCATGTCTGTTTGAGGAATTCATGCCTTTCTGATCTATTATTACCATCTTCTTCTAGTTGCAACACCCTTTCTCTCAGTTCATTAATATCTTTCTGCACCTCCTATGTCCACTGTTAGATCCTTTCAAAGTGTGATGACGTCTTCCTATAGGTCTTTAAAGAACTCCTTCATGAACAGTTTTGTAATAGGCCCCTCACACTTGGGACATGTTCTGGCAATTCTCTCTTTCCTCCCCACTTCAAGCCTGCTTCCTTTTGTGCTAGGGTCTTTACAAAGTCTTAAATTGTATTTTCTCTCTTTCCTTTTGCTATTGGCATATTCTATATTGCTTATTCCATGTACGCCTCTTGTATTGTATCCTTAATATTCACTGGAAGTACCTCAATTTTCATGCTTTGTTACAACCTTGCTTTTGTCATTGTCTTTTTGTATGAAGCCCACTGCTACTCCTTTATAACTGCTTAGGTTTCCTTCCCGTGCTTAAGTTATATTTCCATGGGGAAATGGTTTACCCTCTCACTTAGGTGCACTGCTTGTTGTCAACCACCTTTACCCTTGTTTGCTGGAGTGCCAACTATGGTATCTCAACTCTTAACACGGAGCCCCATTCAACCTACCTGTAGATTAGCTGTTGTCATTATTGATAATTATGCATAGTGGACTTTGTCGCAGGCCCTTCTCCTCTCATTGTGTATCCAGACAGGATACTCCATCACAAATGCTAGAGAGTACCTGCCCGCAAAACTCTCGTCCTATTTAGAATCGTGTTGACCATCAGCTTCCCTTCGGGGGTGGTACACCCTTATCTCGACAGCAGCAGTTCATGAGGCAGTGAGAGTAAGGGACATCACACTGCCTGCCCTATTTAGGGCTGGCAGTCTGATAAACTTTTTTCTGTTCACCACCGCAAATCTTGCGGCCACAAAAATAAAAATAATGACCCCTAAACCCTGGGGGAAAAAACTCCCTGGATGTTGGGTTATTAGCCATTTGTTTATCAAAGACAAACTCCCACTTTAGAGAGAAATAAAAGCACTAAGGGACCAGCACAGAACCCAGATCACAACCCGACCTACCCAGGATCTGGTGGGCAATCTGAGGAGAAGCAAAACAGAAGACAAACTAAACGCTGTACTCAAGGCAACTGCAGTACCAGGTGCATCATCAAGACCAGTGATGGAACACTGCTAAACTACCGGGATCTTGACTTGATACTTAAAAAAGAGAGAGGAAAAAGCAGTGAAAGAGTAAAAGGAGTTAAATAACAGTAAAGTCATGAACTTCCCCAATTAAACGGCAGCTGTACAACAACAACTGTAGGGATAGGGAGGGTAAGAGAAACAGAAGTCGAGTACACCCTCTCGTTTCCTGCAAAGTAACGGCCAATGACAAAAAACACTTTACGAATCTCTTGGACTAGACAGGGATTTATGGTCTGGGGGGAGATAACTGACCGATACAAGCTGTAAAAACAGGAGAGAGCACGGAAAAGAAAGACCTCACCCAGAAAACTGTCACAACAGCAGGCACAAAAAGAGAGGGAGCAAGCGGTGCTAGCAAAGGCTGAATTCCATGATAGACATGCATTTGAGGGTCCAATGGATACTACTGAAGATGAATCTAATACTGAGCCTGAATTGAATCACATCACAGCCCATGCCAGATGTAACTCCAAGATCCGAACAACACAGTTATTGAATGAATTACATTTATTTTATTATAATTGAATAACGATAAACCACGTAGTTGAACAATAAGGTGCTTAACAAAAAACGAGAGATAGGGGGTCCAAGGGAAGTTTAGAGACCGGCAAGGATTGAATCCCCAATTAGTTACTCAGAAACAACAAAGAAATCATTGGGTCTGGGATGCCAGTTGCATTTCAATACCTGGGCCGTGAGTCTACCACATGGACTCAGACATTCTAGATGAAAATATGAAACCTGTAAAGGAGGCCATGAGGAAAAGAGTTGCATTCTGGAGAACGATACCACTATATGTAATGGGGGGTAAAGAGTGTCAAAAATGGTCTTCCTCCAGGGCCTCTTGTATTATTTTGCTAAACTGATGTTTCTGAGGCAAAAAGGTTTATTTCAGGGCCAAGCAAGCTGTGATTAACAATAACAAAGGGCGGTCAAATTTTCTCAAAATACGAGTTATACTATATAGCAGTACAAAGACAATGGCCATCGCCATGGCTAGGTGACTCTGGACAGTGGGGGCAGACACCAGGGTGGGAAGAGTAAGTAAAGAAATGATGAAAATCTTTCTCAGATCGGATACCATACTTTTTACCATGCCATGATTGTTGTAGGTTCTTAGATATTAATGGGCACACTGCCTCAGAAAAAAATGCATGAAGGCACTACATGTGGCCGTAATCCTTCCAGTGGGATTGTCAGGACCACATATTAGAGACAGAACAAGTCAATTAACAATGTCAGCAAGGAACAGCATCAAACTAGTGGGTGATCTCCATGCGAAGGGTGGTATAATAGGATTCCATAATCTGATTCAGTACTATGGCATCCCTACATGACAGTTTCTATTGTATGGGTTACTTATTAAAACAATACAACATATATAGAACACTGCGGCGACTGAGACTTCCACCCACACTGGGTTACACAATGATATGCACACTGGGACAAGGAAGTAAATACATATTGGTGCTATATCGGACACTCCTTGATCCAGCTACATGCTCTCTGGATGGGGTAATAGAAAAGTAGACATTGACAGGATGATTGACAAAGAAAGCTGCAGTTGGATACTGAATGATAACACTGGAGTCTCCGGGCACACATTTGCTTTAAATCGATACAGTTTAACATTGTGAGGCGAACTCGTTATGCAGAACAATTCAATTACAACCAGAGGCCTGCTTGGTGGAACTCTTCCCATGTCCTAAAACCGAGAAAGCATCGAGTAGCTTAGATGATCTTACCTTAGTGAAGGTGAAACAGCAATTCGCAATGGCATAAAAGTCAGCAGAAAGCCCTCACATAATAAAATAGAAATCAGAAGTTCTGAAGCAGGCTGCATGTGAAAGCCAGTTGTTGCAAGTGGAGGCCAAAAGAAGAATGAGACGGCCTCAGACCTGTAATGAGATACCTCTGGCCATATCATGCGAAGTCTTCAGTTCATAGTGGTAATCCTTTTCCAAAATGGACACAGAATACATATATGCAGGTTCCTCTGCAGGGATCATATATAACAGATGACTTATCTTCCTGCTGTAGGGCATTCTTTGGCAATGGTAAAACAAGGAGCAAGGATAGCAGCCAAGAATACAGCAAAGGTGATCAACAAAGAAGACAATCCTTTGAACTCTGACACCTTGCCACTGCCTCAAGGAAGGGCCCAGATCACCCACAATCTTTTTTGCACAGATTTCGATAATGACTGTTTTGATGGAGGGGACACATTTTTTCAACCATATAAGGAGGACAACTGGTATGATGTGCTACATGATTCCTATGGACTGGATACTTCTCTAGACACTGATCTGGTTTCTCCACCTAAGCTGGCTACCTAAGAAAGTGCCTTCTTCACATTAATTCTTGACCTCCAATTGCCCACCGTGGAGGTAAGAAACAATATTCTTACCAAAGTTTTTCAATCTGGACACACTACTACTGAGTCTGCTACCTTTTCAATGAGCCCCTCACAGACATTCATCTTGGGACTTGGACAAAGCCATGTTTCAGTCCAATGGTAAACAGGCAGGTAGCAATGCGCCACCACCCTGCCCTGGGGTGGGGGTGGTTGGCCCGGATTTCCTAGCACAGCACTTGACTCCAGAAAGCTTGGTAGTGCAAGCATCCAGAAGCAGGGTCACCCCCAATGCTTTCCCTTTCACCACACTGGATTGAGAGTCCAAGGGCCTCAAAACCTTTGCCTCAAAATAGATGATTTGCTGCAGGCTAGCTACTTCAGATTGCCTTGGTCAAGCAATGGGACCAGCATGACACTTAGCAGACACAGCTGCATGAAGTCTACGAGCTTCTCCGAGGATGTCAAATCTTCCTTGATGGGCTTGCTCTTTGATGCCTCTCACCTCTTTGGCAAGAAGGCGGCCTCACCACTCAAACTCTTTAAAGACATTAGGGCCACTCTACACTCAATTTCGTGGCCAAGACTGCATACCACAGACAATGTGGACAATAAGGGCAGCGAGCAGTCCAATTCGCTGCTACCCTAGCGGTTGCAACTGCAAAACCTCTTTAGAGTTTACTTTCGGGTACACACCCGCCCTGTCAGAGGCAGGATTCAACATTTTCTTCTAGGGTGTCAAGCCATCACTTCCAACAAGTGGGTTCTGAAAATTGTTCAGCAGGGGTTAAACACTTCCATTTGCATTAACCTCACAAACCTTCCATCATCCTCACAATGGCAGATGGAGGACCATTAGTCCTCCATCTGCCATTTGTCCAAAAACGCCATAGACAGGGTTTAAGCCTCGGAGACAGAAACTGGGTGTTACTCGTGCACATTTCTTCTGCTAAAGGACAGAGGACCTCATCCTGTTTTAGATCTTTGCCCTCTCAACTCCTTCCTGTGGAAGGACAAGTTCAAGATGCTCACTATGGTTCAGTTCTGTCTGCCTATAACCTTGAAAACTAGATATTGGCATTAGACCCATCCTGCTGGTCCATAGGTGCTAACTGCAGTTCACAGTGGGACATGGGCACTTTCAGTTTGGTTCCACCAGTGCCGTTTGGGTGTTCACAAAAGTGCTTGTGGTGATGGTTGTAGCCCATCTTCGAATGTTGGGGGTTCTAGTCTTCTCTTACCTCAATGACTGGCTAATGTAGGCGGGTCCACCTCAGATAGTCATCACCCACCCCTATCTCCTGAGATCTTTGGGGTTCACTATAAACTTGCTGAATGTACACCCAACTCCTTCACAGGAGCTCCTTTTCATTTGAGCTAATCTGGCCATGGTGCAATTGTGTGTCTTCTCCCAAGAAAAGAGAGTCCAGACAATCAGGCTATGATCCCAATGCTTCAGCCTATATCCTGTATCTCCGGGAGAATGACTCTAAGGCTGCCTGCCAAGTGGCTGTAGTGGGATCAGAAGTTCTAGTGGGCACAGCATTAGGGAAATCTCACAGATTGAGTCAACATTTTGGAGGAGACTGCAAATGATCTGCAGTGAAGGCTGTGGGACTGCGATTGGGCCAGTGACACACCACTCTTTCTGTCCTACCCAGAGCTAATAGAGGTGACGAATGCATTGCTTCTGGGTTGGATAGGCCATCTGGGAGAAGTGGAGATCAGAGTCATCTGGTCTCTAGCAAAGGCCTGGCTCCATATCAATCTACCAGAGTTGCGGGCCATCTTCTTGACGTTGAAAGCCTTCCTGCCATCCATCAAAGGGGGGCTATGTAGGTGCCCATAAACAATACCCTCGCCATGTGGTATTGCAACAAGCAGGGCGGTTTGGGTTTGTGGACCCCGTGTCACGAGGTGCTATGCCTCTGGAAGTGGGTGGAACACCAGGTGATTTTCCTGGTGGTACACCACTGGGCATAATTTATAAATGCCAGGCCAGTCAAACTTGGCTGCCGATGCCTAGCAGTTCATAAAATGCAGTTATATCCGGAGGTGGCACAAACTGTGTTCCGCGATTGGGGATAATCTTGGCAACATCTTTTCACCACCACCAAGAACGCACAATGTCAAAATGTCTGCATTCTGGGGTTTCCCAGGCAGCTTTCTTTCAGAGACACATTCTGCCGAAAGTGGAGCTTGGGACTCCTGTATGACTTTCCGCCGCTACCTCTCCTGTCGTGAGTTCTTAAGAAGAGCAGGAATAATCTGGGCCAATTCATACAAGTGGCACCGCACTGGGTCACAGCAGTAAGGTGTTGGGAACTCCTGGGCATGAGCACCTGTCCTCTGATCAGGTTGCTGCTTCAAGAAGATCATCTGTCACAACAGAAGGGCAGCACCTTGCACCCATGCATGCACAATCTTCACCTCTATACTTGGAGATTGAGTGGCAGCAGTTGAATGCATTCGAGCTACCGCCCGAGGCTGTTGATGTCAATTTCGGCAGCCAGGCATCCCTCCACGAAATCTTCATATGCTTTTTGTTGGGCCAATTTTGTGATGTGGTGTGAGACTCACCACATTGACCAACTTCAGGACAAACGTTCCGAAGTTTAGCTTTTCAAGTAATCCCCAGCCCAGCAAAGACTTTCCTTGGGCCCAGTTAAAAGTAATTTTTTCAGCTTTTTTGGCCTTTTTGCTGTTATAAGACAAGCCTTCTTTGTTCAACTCATCTGTTGTGATGCGTTTTTGGAAATGTTTGCAATATAAGTTTCCAGCTGTTTCTTTCATTATGCCCCAGAGGGACGTGAATCTATTCCTCACATTCCTCCTGTGTACACCATTTGAATCTTAACACAACCCTTCATTACGGCTCTCGCCCTACAGCCAGTATTCCTCATCGTCATATCATTGGTGCTTGTGAGTGAGGTGCAGGCCCTATCTGTCAACCCCCCATGTATGAGTTTCTTTCCAGCCAAGTTGGTATTGAAGACCAAAGCCTAATTTCTCCCAAAAGTGGTGACATCTTTTCATGTGGGCCAAAACATCACCCTCCCGGTGTTCTTCGCTCTGCTTCATCCCTCTAAGGAGGAAGATAGTCTCCATTGGTTGATGCTAAAGGAGCTCTTGTCTTTTACATCAATTGACCACTGGGTGGATGATCAGCTCTTCACTGGATTCACTAAAGCAAAAAAGGCAAGGCAGTGCAGAAGAGAACCATCGCTCATTGGATTATTCTCTGTATCAACATCAGCTACGCACTGGCCAAGAGGTAGCTGTTGGAAGGCTTATGGGTTCCTACCACCGGAACCAAGGCTGCTACCACTACATTGAGAGGGCGAGTGCTTGGTCTGGATATTTGCAGACACCTACATGAGTTTTGCTTCATTTGTTCACGAAGCACTACTGCGTGGACAGCCAGGTCTGTTGAGAAGGGCATTTTGCCCGCTCTGTCTTGCTGAACTTTTTGGTCTGAGCCAGTTCATAGACCCACCACTGGGAGCAGGGGCGGCTCCTCTGCTAAGGTGGAAGGGCGTCGACCCACTGCTCTTAGAGCAGGAAAAATAAAATAATAACATTGTCGTTATTATTTTATTTTTCGTAGGGGTTCAGGCTGGGTTAGGGCGGGCGGGGCTGGTGGCACAAGGAGAGGAGTGGTTTGCACACTCCAAATGTGGATAACTGTTTGGCCGTCCAGCTTGGGCCGAGCAAACAGTCATGCGCACTTTGCATGTTCCCCACCAGGCTTTAATGCACAGCCTGGTGAGGAACATGCCCAGGCTCCCATTCCCCACCTGAGCGCTGAACCACAGTGCTCAGACCAATCACAATGTTGCACTGGCTTAGGGGAGGGATCCTGTGTGCTTCCTGGTTCCTGCCACGGAGGGACGACGGGGTAGAGACTTAGCGAGGAGGTAAGTGGTTTTTTTGTTGTCTTTTTTTACCCTCCGCCCCTTCGGTACTCCCTCCTCACCCTTCCACTATCGTTCCCTGCTAGCTGCTACTGACTGGGAGGGTACTGCTTTGGTATGTAATCAAAAGGTGAGGAATCTGAAGTTAGAAGTAACCATCAGAAGAACAAGTTAATTTCCATCCGTAACGATCTTTCTGCTGGCTACTATATCTAACCGCAGATTCCTCACAGAGTCCCATTCCCTCCTTCTCTGAACTGCGCTCTTTTATTAATCTAAACGGGTTCCAAGTATAGAGATCTGCTAATTGGGTCTGTGTTTGGAGCAGCCAACAGTCTAGAAAGCAACGGACGTCAGCGTGCCATAGGTTGCGCTTATATACGGCTTTATACGTCATTTCCGGAGAGGAAGGATGTCAGCGTGGAGCTACATGATGTCACCTATAAGCGTGCAGCTGTACTGCTAAAAGATTTTGAGGATCCATTCTTAAGCATGGGGAACATTCAAAGGGTGAGGAATCTGCAGTTAAATAGAAAACCAACTGGAGAGAGCACTACCAAATGTAAGTAACATGTTCTTTAAACCTGATTCTGTCTTTTTATCCACAGCATCTGAAGGCATAAAATCATCTAGACTGTCATTTTTCCCACCAGTGTAGTCAACATGGAATCCATTTTGAGATTATGCAAAAGGACTGAAAAGGCATTCTACAGCAAATACATCTTCAGCAAAAACTGTGTTGCTCTCAGATGATCCAAATCCTTCCACTCTCGCAAGATTAGTATCAAAAAGTGATTTGCAATTCTCAAAATGCGATTTTTTTCTAATCGCATTTTGAGAATCGCAAACCGCAATGTAAATAAAAAGTTGCAAACAATTTAGCGAATTTGAAATCTGCGATACCGCAAATAGAGAAATCGCAGTTTGAGAATACGCAAACCAATGTGTAAAAAATTTGCAAATTGCGATTCTCAAAAATTCTCAGAATACACTGCGAATCCCGTATTAGCAATTCCTTATTTGCGAATTTGCAAATAAAGAATCGCAAAAATAGGGAATCTGCAATTCAGGTGCAGCTTGATGACATCACACCCAGGAAGTGGGAGTGCCATGCTGCACCTGATTGCCTGAGGCTGAGTCAGAGGCTGTGAGGAGAGGCTGAGAAGTGAGCACAGCATTTCCAAACACCAACAATGGATCCCCAGGAGAAAGAGAAGGACAAGGAAAGGGCCGTGAGAAAGAGAAAGCATAAGTTCAGTAAGAGGGAGCAGGAGGTGCTGATAGAAGAGATGGTAGTCAGCCATGAACTATTATTTGGCAACAAGGCATTCCGTGACCCAGAGTCCAGAAAGAGGAAAATCTGGCTGGATATCCAGGCGAAGGTAAATGCTGTTGGTGTGACCCAGTGCACTGTCGAGGAGCTGAGGAAGAGATGGTACGACATGCGCCAAAGGTCCAAGGAGAAGGTGCAACCAGGCTGGCGAAGGCCAATAAGACTGGTGGGGGAACACCAACTGCAACCGAGTCAACACCCCACGAGGAGTTGGTAGTGTCCACCCTCCTGCCCGAGAGCCCCAGTGGTGTGGCTGACAGACAGCTCCAACACTGAAAACACCAGCCAAGGTAAGATGCATGCCAAATGCAGCCGCACACATCACCATCCCATTCACACGCTCAGGAATGCACCAAACACAAAGTACTCATGCTACTCCGGTCCACTTTTTCCAGCACACACAGAAATGCGTCATGGGAGATGTAATCAGATGCATCACACTGTGGGCAATGAGACACAGCAATGTTGAAGCAGTATGGGAAATCCTGTAAAGGCAAAAAGCGATAGATAGCAGTTAGCCAATACAAATTGAGAAAACTTTATTGAGTGAGAAATGCAGACCATGTCACAAAATCAAAATGTGCATTTTCATCCACAGCACAACCTGGGACACAGGATGACAGTGCAGGAGCTGAGGAGGTGGAACATATGGATGAGCAGGCAGGGCAGGGGGACCCCGACGATACCACAGAGACCACACCTGTCCCACCGAGAAAGCGCACCATTGTGGCACCACTGCCACTTCTTGAGGCAGAAACACAGTCCACAGGGGAGGATGATGCTCAGGCTGAGTCAGGGCAGCGTGCGACACAGGTCCCGGAACAGCACACACTGCAACATAGAGAACAAGGATCCGTGAGACGCAGGTCAAGGGCGAGCACCAGCGCTGCCGCAGATGTTGAAGCCACGATGTTTGCTGGACTGGAGGGCAGCATGCTGAAGATACAGTGCCTGCAACAAAAATCAATGCATTCCATTAACCGGCAGCGGGTCTCAGCCTACGTTACATGGGGGATGGCATCATGGACATGGCAGGTGCTTTCCGAGAACTGTGTGCCACATTGAAGGAGGACCAGGCAGCCAGGCGCAGGGAGAGCCAACGTTCGGACAGCCGTTTGAACACCTACTCCAAGGTGGTGAACCGCCTGTGCACTGCCACGAGCCAGCTGTCACGTCACACCGTGAGCATGCAAGTGGAGATGGTCCACTGCAGCCAGGATGTGGCGAAAGGCCTGGTGCGGATCACCACCGCTGTGGAACAACTGTAGACAGCCAACACGCAGGACCCAAACAGTTCCAACCCATGTGCAGGTCCTGTGCTCACAGCACTTACTGGCCTCAGGGAGTTTTCACGGGGTGATAGCAGTGGCAGGTGGGGTCTCCCAGAGATGCCTGTCACGCTTCTTCTATGCATTCCTAGATGCAATGGTACAGAGGCTACAACATCACATACAATTCCCCAGCACACAACAGGCATTACAGCAAATAAAACTGGACTTCTACCAGATTGCACAATACCCACACGTAATTGGCTGCATAGATGGGACCCATGTGGCCCTCACATCCCCATCAAACAATGAATATGTATTTAGAAATTGAAAATCATATAATTCGCTAACCATACAGGTCATCTGCAATGCCAATCATCAATGATATTTTAGCTAAATACCCAGGCAGTACTCATGACTCTTTTATCTCTGTACATAGTGGGATATACAGACGTCTCAATGCTGGCGAGTTTGGTGAGGTCTACCTGCTAGGTAAATGCATGTCAAACATTCCAACATACAGTACATCACTGGGGTGGGGGACATTGACTCACCTCTCGTTTCCATTCCTGCAGGTGACAGTGCATATGCAGTGCGGGACTTCATCCTGACACCATACCTAAATCCAGCCAATGCAAGGGAGAGGAGATTCAACCGCGCACACAAATCTACGCGCTGTGTAATAGAGCGGACATTTGGGATCCTGAAGACCCATTTCCGCTGCCTGCATAAAAGCGGAGGAGCACTCCAATACAGCCCTGAGACTTGCTGCAAGATTGTGGCTACCTGTACAATGCTCCACAACATAGCTATGAAAAAAGGCATCCCAGTAGAACTAACTGATACTGATACTTCTGATGATGAGGGCCCAGGTACCCCTGGCAGACCAGCAGTTGGAGTTGGGGCAGCTGCCGGACGACAGAGACGGGATGAGATCACACAGAACTATTCCTAGGTGAATAATAATGACATGATGCAAAAGATACTTGGGGGGCGTGGCTTGATGCCAGCGTAAGGAGCAGCGGACCTCGGAGCTCCTCCGTGGCCTCCTCCCATAGCCAGTTATCCTGAGCAGCTGAGGGGGCCCCTGACATTACACCTGGCGGCGGAGGTCCTGGTGCCCACCTGGGGGCAATTTCGGAGTGCTGTGGAGCCGGGGCACACAGAAACCGGTGATTTCGTTCCCGGTTCGCGCTCGGGCGGAGTGGCAGACAAAATGGCGGCCGCACCTCGTCACCAAGGTCGGAGCGGCTAGAGATGCCCCGCCGAGTTGAGGGAGCCTACTGAATGGTGGAGTGCAGCCTGATTTTATGAGGACAGCGAGCGGTGGCAAGTGAGAGCAGACGCAATTGAATTCAAGGTGCGGTGAGGTTTGAGACACGCTCAGCGGAGGCCGCCTGACCCTAAAGTGGTGGTGCGCGATGCTTCAGGTGGGTCGAGACGCTGAACCGGGCCGCCGAGAGAGAGCAGCAATTGAGGTCTCCTGCGCAGGCAGTCACACTCTGGCCCTGGCGCTTGGTCTTGGATGGGACTCTTGGTGCTGGGGAGCGGAGCAGGTGAGGAGCCTTCATATTGGCGAGTGCATGCGACTGTGGTGAATCCTCCGGGGGAGGAACACGTGGAGACCAGTGATCATCATGGAGGACAGAAGCCTGCGCTTAAAAGGGGGCTGAGAACCGCACAACTATAGCGCCAACTGCATGCCCTCCCGAGAGCTGGGGACTACTACTCTGGATGTTTGGGGTGGCTGTGTAGCTCCGAGCCCGGGCGCTGCCATGGGGAGCGGCAGGGAGGATGCTGTTGCGCTGCTGCCTGATCACTGCCCCTGACTGGGAGCTGGAGCTGTACTGTTGCCCTACTTGGAGTTGCAGAGGCTCTGAGTATCTACTGGTTGGTCTTGTGTGCTCGGGGCGACTGCCTGCATGAGGCTGTGACGGTCGGGAGGAGCGAGACCAGTCCACCTTTCTACGGGAGAGCCAGAGGATCGTGGGAGTGCGCACCCTACAATCTGGGGGGGAGATGTACACTCGGTTCCCCTTCTGAGCTGGCGAACCTGAATAGAACGCTCTGTTGTGTAACGCCAAGGAAACAACCGGGTGCGCCGGGGTATGTCTATCGACTTTGCCAGTGCACACTGCCTATACTGACCTCTCCTGACCCCCCCTGTGCTCCCCCACTGGAGGTCCAGTGTGCCCCACCGCAACCAGTTCGAATGTGCCGAACATCTCGCCGGAAGGGCTTCACGGCCTTGCATGTAGAAACCACGGGGCGACAATCAGATGAAGAGGAGGACTAGGCGGAACAGCGGAGAGACGAAGCAGCAGAGGGCCCCACGTTGGTGGACATCATGCAGACCATCATCTCCTCGAGGGAAGCTTTGGAGACCAAGATGGACGCCATAGGGGTAGACCTCAACCTCCTGAAGGATGACCACCGCAAGCTCAAGGAGCGGGTGAAAGTTATTAACACGACCCTGGCGGAGGTTCCAGACGCAATCTCTACCCTGCAGTGCTCTCTGAAAGTGGTGGAAGAGAGGGTCAGGATCTTGGAGGTGAGAGCAGAGGACAGCGAGGGGCGCTCTCGTAGGAACAATCTGCGCATAGTGGGGGTCCCAGAACGAGAGGAAGGAGACAACGCTGTTCGGTATCTGGAGAATTGGCTTCGGACCGAGGTTGCCCCGGAAGGGCTCTCCCCCTTCTTCGCCCTTGAACGCGCGCACAGGATCCCAGCCAGACCTCCAAAGCCGGGCACACCCCCGCGTCCGCTGATCGTGTGATTACTCCACTACCGCGGCCAAGACCACATCTTGCAACGGGCGCAAGGAAAGCAGAACCTCCAAATCGCGAATGCTAGGGTGATGATCTTCCCGGATGTCACCAGGGAGGTACAGAGACAGCGCGCTTCCTTTCTCGCACTGAAGCGGAAACTCTGACAGTTGCGATTGCCGTACGCCATGTTGTTCCCCGCGTGCCTCAGAGTAGTGGATGGGGCGACTACTCATGTTTTTCACCACACCACAAGATGCATGGCAGTGGCTGGAGGCGCGAAAACCGGGATCGGGGGGTGCTTCTCCGGCGGGCACAGCGGAACGCAGATCACCTGAGCCTTTGCGGTCACAGAGATCCATGACCCTGCCGGGACTCCAACTTGGAAGGGATAGGGCGGTGAGGGCGGTTTCGGAGATCAGCCGCGGTGCAACTAGCCCTTGCTCCACTGTTGCTAGCCGTGATGTAGGTGGGCTTGGGACTTCTCCTGCCGGCAGCACAAGCGGGGACTCCGAACCTGAACTCCCTGTGGTCACACCCCAGACGGCAGACCTCTTCATGTGAAATGGATCCAGGATGTTGGGCGCGTGCGGCCCGAGCTGGCGCTAGGGAGCAGCTACTGGTCGGACTGAACTCTGGGGGCGGAAGTGGTGTGCCCCCTGTCATGACCGATACCTAGGTCCCCTTCTGCCTGCTATGGGTGGGGGGTTGACCGGGGGGGCTCTGGGTCCTATTGAGTCAGCACACGCCTCACAGCGTTTAGTGACCTGTTGATCGTTGCATTAGTTTGGATGGGAGCTAGTTTGAATGTACCTATCCTGGGGAGTGGGTGTCGGGGAGTTTCATGGGGTTGGGGGGGTTACACAGGGGGTTGGCATGTCGCTGAGATGGGGCAGGAGGGAAGACCACTGCGATTCCAGATATGGGTTCCACCGTAGGTCTTAAATGTATGTCATGGAATGTCAGGGGCATGCACACTATGATACGCCGGCACAAGAATCACGCATATTTGGTGAGGAGAGGGGTACAGATTGCTATGCTGCAGGAAACGCATTTAACACAGGCGGAGGGGGCGGCGCTACAGCGTAGATGGAGGGGGCAGTTGTTCCACACCTCATACTCGGCCTTTTCCAGGGGCACATTGATTTGGATACGAACGGGGGTCCGGTTTCAGAGCGTTAGGCAGCTGATTGACCCAGATGGTAGATATGTAGTGGTGGCGGGGCGGCTGGACGGTAGGGATATAGTGCTGGGGAGCCTCTATGCCTCCAACGTAGCTCAAGCTGGCTTCTTCGAGAACCTCTCTGGGAAGCTGGCTCCCCTATTGACGGGTTCAGTGCTGTTGGGGGGGACTTTAATTGTATTGCTGATGTGGACCTGGATCGCTCTCACCCACCTCTTCCAGAGGCTCCCGTGCACAGGCTTACAGCGACTAGGCGGGCGTGGCAGTGGGGACTGATATTATTCTGCGTTTGTAGATGCCCTGGCCCGAAGTTGGTCGTAGTATATAACAAAGCACGGCGGGAGGGTTGCCTTCCTGCCTCCACGCGGGAAGCAATCATTGTGCCTCTCCTTAAACCGGGTAGGCCGCCCTGGGACCGGAATGCATACAGACCGCTTGCCATGCTTAACCTGGACTATAAGATACTGAGTTGAATCCTCGCTAGTCGGCTAATGGCCCACATGTCAAGGTTAGTCCACGTGGACCAGGCGGGTTTTATCCCGGCAAGGAACACGGCGATGAACATAGGGAGATTACTGCGTGTCCTGTGGGCGGACACCTATTGTGGGGAGGAGGCTTGTATCTTTGCGGTTGATATCGAGAAGGCCTTCGATAGTTTAGAATGGCCATATCTTTTCGTGGTCCTGAGGGCGTTCGGCCTAGGAGAGCGCTTCGTGGAATGGACAGCAATCGTGTATAATAACTCCACTGCCAGGGTCCGAACGGGAGGGCTGATCTCTGCTGCTTGCAATGTGGGTAGGGGGACGAGGCAGGGTTGCCCGCTGTCACCCCTGCTCTTTGCTCTGGCAATGGAGCCAATGGCTGTTCAGGCCCGATCGGGACGTCACTACCAGGGGTTAGTAGTGGAGGGACACTTGCAACACATAGCGCTGTATGCTGACGATCTACTACTCTTTCTGGCCGACTCGGAGGAGCCAAGGGACTGCCGCAGGGCTTCGTGTGAACTGGTCCAAGTCCTGTCTTTTCCCAACTCGCCAAGGCAGGGATGATACGCAGACGGCGGAGGGGGTCCCATGGGAGACTAGCTGCTTGCCTTACCTTGGAACCCAGATCTATCACAACCCTAGTGACATGCTGGAGGGTAATATAGGGCGGGCCATACGTAAGGCCAAGGCCTGTTTTGAGTTTTGGGGACAGCTCCCGCTATCGGTAGCGGGCAGGGTTGCCTTGGTAAAAATGGTCACACTACCCAGGTTCCTCTATTTTTTTGGGACGCTTCCGATCTGGATCCCAACCCAGGAGTTCGCGCAGCTCAACACATTGCTCACAGGATTCTTGTGGGGCGCGGGGAGTCGGAGGGTGGCCCTGATCACCATGCAGCGACCCAAGGCAGAGGGAGGATTTGCCTTGCCGGATCTAGAGGCATATTACCATGCAGCGCAGTTACAATGGTTCACTAAGTGGGTAGCTTGTCGAATTAGGCACCGAGGAGCCTGGTGGGCCGGACCCTCCCTTGGCGCTACTATCCCGGGTGCTGCTGCGCTTGCCCATAAGGAATAGGGTGCTCCCGACTGACTTACAGATGGTGCGCAAGTGCTGGAACCCTTTGGCCAGGCGTGCGGGCATGTGCACCCCCTATACTCCAGAGATCCCGCTGGTGATAAGTGAGGCCCTACCACACGGAGGTGATTGAGGTAGACTACGGGACTGGGAGGAGACGGGGATACTTACAGTAGGAGACCTATTTGAAGATGGCAACCTTCTTCCTTTAAATGAGCTGGTGGAGCGCCATGACCTACCACGCAGGGACTTCCTGCTTCATGCCGCACTGACAGCAGCCATTAGGAAACACTGGCGGGAGGGGATGGTGGAGCCTCAGAGCTTACTGGCATACCAATATGTCATAATGGCGGCGGGAACGTTTAAGGCGGTCACGTGTCTCTACAGGCGGATTACCCACAGCCTGCGAAAGCCATTGTTGGCCCTGCGTCTCAAGTGGGAAGAAGATTTGGGAGAGCCCATTGGGGAAAAGCCATGGGAGGAGTTGGTAGAACGGGCCTGGAAGTGTTCCAGCAACGCCCGTTTCCAGCTAATCCACTTCTATGTGCTGCATAGGGCTTACCTTACCCTGGGCAAGGTGAATGAATACTTCGGGGTTTCAGCAGCGTTGCCACGGTGCAACCTAGAGGGGCGGGGTTCCTCCACATGCTTTGGGATTGTCCGCTTCTGGGAGAGTTCTGGCGGGGAGTGACGTCTGAGTTGGCGGCCGCAACAGAAAGAGGGGTAGCGCAGACACCGAGTTGTTGTTTGTTGCATTGGTTTCCACATACTGCCAAGACCAAAATCACTGGCAAGTTTATTGACCTGGAGCTGGTCTTGGCCCAGAGGGAGATCACCTGCCACTGGAAGTCAAGGACGGGCCCCAACTTAGCATGATGGACTAGGGAGTTAGTGAAATGGGCAAAGGCGGAGGGGAGCTGCAGGTTGCGCATGGCCGCCCGCACTGGGAGTGAAAAATCTCTGGAGATGGCGCGAGCGTGGGTTGCATTGGTGGAGCTGGTAAAACATCCGCCTGGAGATACAGAGGGCTCTCCTGGCCGGGGGGAGTTAGCAGCAGATAATTAAGGTTGGGTGGCACTGATTGTGCAGAGAGCAGGGCGCAGATACGGCGGGGTGATCTTGGGTGAATACTTGTCCCTCACACTGACATTTGCGGTTCGGAATGCATGAACTGTGGAATATCACTGCCCTGCTCACAGATTCAGCACTGAACCTTTTCTTAACTCAGGGCATGCCGGGGGGGGGAGGGAAGAGTGGGAGAGGGGGTTAGTTGGGATTGGGGGGAGAGGGGGGTTGTTTGAGTTGCAAGCTATAGCTGTTGGCCGGAGAGATACCAACTAATAGATCTCGCTGACTTCTGCAAGACGGAAGAAGGGGTGCCGGGGATTATCCCCCAATTAGATCACATTCCCCCATGTTAGGAGAGGGTTCCTTTTCTCCTTTGCTTGCAGATGATTGTTGATGCACCATGGAACTGTAATATCCTGCTAAGTATTAAGTTTGTATTCAATCTGTCCACTTGCAGCCTTCTTTGGGTATGTTTTTGTGCCTATGTTTTTTGGATAACTCAATAAAATTTGTTTTAAAAAACAAAATGATGCAAAAGATATTTTGTTGCAGGTCTGTGTTTATTCAAACCCTAAGCTGCAGGATAATATTTTGTCACAGAGCCTGACAGACTCCATGAGTGTCGCTATACGTAGCACATATTATGGCCACAGTGCAGGTATGTATGCAAGTCAGGAGTCCGGTTTGAATGGGTTGCTTCACCCATTTGCTTGACTCAGTGATGGCAGTTCATCCCCTCCTGGAACGTCCTTCTGCTGCCCGCTCTGGGGGCTGACTGCCCTTCCTTGACTCCTCAGGTGTTGCACCCTGTCTCCCACTGCACCATCTTGTTTCGGGCACTGGTGGGGTTATGCTGCTCCTGCTGGACAACTCCTCGCACTCCCCTGAGCCCAAGAGTGCTGTGCCACCTGTGTTGGCTGTCTTCAGTTGTTCCACAGCGGTGGTGATCCGCACCAGGCCTTTCGCCACATCCTGGCTGCAGTGGGCCATCTCCACTTGCATGCTCACGGTGCAACGTGACAGCTGGCTCGTGGCAGTGCACATGCGGTTCACCGCCTTGGTGTAGGTGTTCAACCGGCTGTCCAAACGTTGGCTCACCCTGCGCCTGGCTGCCTGGTCCTTCTTCAATGTGGCACACAGTTCTCGGATAGCACCTGCCATATCCATGATGCCATCCCCCATGTAACGTAGGCTGATGTTCTCTGAGACCAGCTGCCGGTTAATGGAACGCATTGATTTTTGTTGCAGGCGCTGTATCTTCAGCATGCTGCCCTCCAGTCCAGCAAACACCGTGTTTTCATCATCTGCGGCAACGCTGGTGCTCGCCCTTAGCCTGCGTCTCACGGATCCTTTCTCTCTATGTTGCAGTGTGTGCTGTTCCGGGACCTGTGTTGCACTCTGCCGTGACTCAGCCTGAGCATCATCCTCCCCTGTGGACTGTGTTTCTGCCTCAAGAAGTGGCATAGGGGCGACAATGGTGCACTTTCTCGGTGGGACAGGTGTGGTCTCTGTGGTATCGTCGGGGTCCCCCTGCCCTGCCTCCTCATCCATAGGTTCCACCTCCTCAGCTCCTGCACTGTCATCCTGTGTCCCAGGTTGTGCTGTGGATGAAAAGGCACATTTTGATTTTGTGACATGGTCGCATTTCTCACTCAATAAAGTTTTCTCAATTTATATTGGCTAACTGCTATCTATCTCTTTTTGCCTTTACAGGATTTCCCATACTGCTTCAAAAGTGCTGTTTCTCATTGCCCCACTGTGTGATGCATCTGACTACATTGCCCATGATGCATTGCTGTGTGTGCTGGAAAAAGTGGACCGGAATAGCATGAGTAGTTTGTGTTTGATGCATTCCTGAGTGTGTGAATGGGATGGTGATATGTGCGGCTGCATTTGGCATGCATCTGATCTTGGCTGGTGTTTGCAGGGTTTTAGCTGTCTATGTCAGCCACACCACTGATGCTCTCGGGCAGGAGGGTGGACTCCACCAACTCCTTATGGGGTGTTGACTCGGTTGCAGTTGGTGTTCCCCACCAGTCTTCTTGGCCTCCGCCAGCCTGGTTGCCACCTTCTCCTTGGACCTTTGGCACATGTCGTACCATCTCTTCCTCAGCTCCTGAACAGTGCACTAGGTCACACCAACAGCATTTACCTTCGCCTGGATGTCCAGCCAGATTTTCCTCTTTCTGGACTCTGGGATACGGAATGCCTTTTTGCCAAATAATAGTTCATGGCTGATTACCATCGCCTCTATCATCACCTCCTGCTCCCTCTCGCTGAACTTATGCTTTCTCTTTCTCACTGCCCCCTCCTTGTCCTTCTCTTTCTCCTGGGTATCCATTGTTGGTGTTTGGAAATGCTGTGCACACTTCTCTGCCTCTCCTCACAGCCTCTAACTCAGCCTCAGGCAATCAGGTGCAGCATGGCATTCCCACTTCCTGGGTGTGATGTCATCAAGCTGCACCTGAATTGCAGATTCCCTATTTTTGTGATTTTTTATTTTCGAATTCGCAAATAAGGACTCGCTAATATGGGATTCGCAGTGTATTCTGAGAATTTTTGAGAATCGCAATTTTTCATACATTGGTTTGCGTATTCTCAAACTGTGATTTCTCTATTTGCCATTTGTGCAGGCTGCATATCGCAGATTGCGAATTCGCAAGAGAAATTCGCAGATTTCGGGCCTCGTAAAATAAGAAATCGCTAAAATTGCGATTTTCTATTTTGCGTAGCAATAATGTGTCATACATAGAGATTGTCTATTTGGCGATCGCAAACACAGTTTTTTGCGATTCGCAGTGTTTGCGATCGCAAATTAGTTTCATACACCTGCCCCCTAATCTCACCATGTAGAGGCAGAGCAGGACAAGAGGAACCTTCACATTGCAGAAGAAAAGTTGAAAATACACCCTCTAAAATCTCTACTGCCAGGAATCCCAGATTACACCTCAGATGGGTTAAAAGGTGCTCCATTTCCTCTTCCTCAGATGCTTTGCCTTGGTAGAAGAACCTGCTATCTCTAGAGAAGAGGAATAAGATAAGGAGTCATCTCCCTCATGCCGATGTTTATTTCGCCCTCTGTTCTCCGTTTCAGATTCCAATGCACTAGCAAATGCTGCCTCAATTAGTCCCTCAATGTTGGGATCATCAGAGTCCCTGGTCTCTGCACTGGTCTGGTAGAGGAAGATAATCTCCTGGATTATCTGTATATTCTGGAACTCTTTTCCCCTGAGGAAAATGCATCAAGCTGTCAACCTTTACGTGTTTTTTACCCTTCATGGTCAACACTGTAATGAACCACCCTCAGTAACCTCCAGGAGGAACGTATATGTAGAAACAATAGACAAATAGACATTTCCAACACTCCTTTGGCTAGATCTCGATGAGCCAACAGGGGTCGATATGCAAAACATATTCAAACCTAGTTGATCAAACATAAGTAGTTACTCTACTACTCACAAGCTGCTGTGCAACACGGCTTAAAGTTGAGGAAAAAGTGCTATGATGCGGCCAGCATTGACAGCGGCACAGTGCTGTTTAGGTTTCGCTGAGCCAGCGCATGCGCTGCTCTGCGAGACATTTACTGCACGGGTTTCCAATGTGCTGCCACAGGCTTTTGCTGGCCTAAAGCTGGCGTGCACGTGAGCGTGCACGTGCGCAGCAGCCATATGTCTTTCACAACACAATTCACGCTTCTTTTGATCGCAATCGCGATCACTTTCGCGGGTCGCACGTCCACACGGACGCGCGGCCAATGCTTGTTTATTTATTATCTTAAAGTCTATGTTTGAAACCGGATATTTGCTTTTGCCTGAGTTGTATCTCTGCCGTTCATAGAGGACAACTGCTTTGATACTGGCGCTGCTGTCTTTAGTCTTGTTGTGTCACTAGCTTGAACAGTGGCTGATTACGTTTTATGGGACTTACTAATCATTTTTGTGATACAACAGGAGAAACTGTCAGTGCCTTTTCTGGAGGACAACCAGGCAGAGGCCAGGCCTGAGACCAGTGGCGGTTCTTTGCTTCCTCCTTTCCTCAGACTTTTTGACCTTTTTGCCCCGCTGGCCGGCGATTTAATAAGTGCAAACCCCTCCTTCACACGTTCATGGCATCGTGTGACTCTTCAGTTTTGCCGCCTCCTGTGTTCTCTTGACAGCTTGCTTTTTAATACACGTGACACGCGAGTGGCTGAGGACCCAGAAACGAAATGTCAGCATTCTGGCTTTGCAGACTTGACGCGTCTCCGCCCGCCTCCGGAGACTAGCTGTCAGTCGGGCTTTGGGCTCCGCGCTCCCTCCCGCCGACCCGGCGCCGCGCGCTCTTCCTTGCAGGGGTTTCTGGCGTGTGTGCTCTGATCAGAGATGATGAAGGCGCGGATTCTCTGTCTGATAGTCCCGTGGTTTGGAGAGGGGGGGGCATTGATGGCTAGAATGTCGCCAGGGTTTTGATAGTAAGAGATCCCCTGGTTGGCCAGCTGCCATTAGCTGATACAGAATGAGCCCCACTATGAAAGCGTGGGTGTTGTGCAAGTGCAGGCTGCCACATGTGAATATTGATTCCATGCTGTTATTGATAATGTTGTACCATGGGCGTCCGCAGAAATGTTTCCTGGTGGGGGGCAACATTTTAACTTCACCATCCTCCGACATGATTGAGCACAAGTATTAAATACATTCTAAACAAGCATTGGCATAGCCAATAGGTCTCGCCTTTGGGACATTATAAGTGTTTAGTTATCCAGCACAATATCCTTGGTGCAACAACATCAAGTGTTGCATGGGTAAACACTTATAAGGTCCCAAGGGCGAGACCTATTGGCTATGTCAATGCTTGTTATTAAGAACTCTTGAAGCGGCAGATGCTCATTTTTGTATCCGAGTTCAAAACATTGGAACAACCTGCCACTACCACCGAGAATGGTACTGGAAGAACAACGTTTTAGAAAACATCTCAAGCCCCACTTACTCGAGTAGTTTGCATATTTAGTAGGCACTATGCGACAGACATGATATTTAGCACTGGGAGAAATGTTGGGTAGCCATGCTCTTTATACATTCCTTGTATAGTACACTATAGTATAGAAGAAGAAATAGAACCTGAACGACATTGCAAGGCGTGGACAGACAATTAATTTGAATCAATCTGTGCTCCACTGAAAGGGACGGAGGTGATGCTTGGCCTGCACTGGCCAATTAGGAGTCAGCAAAGAAGAGCAAAACAGAGCCTAGACTGGTAAGCAATGAGTTGTCTCTAACCCCTTTACTGTACACAATATGTCTCACAAGGGAGGCTGTTGCAAGCTCGACCTAAAAAAAAGACACTGCTCCACAATAATTTCACATAGCATTTGTGGTGCTCCATTCAGTTTGTGCTGTACCGACATGTTGCAACAATTGCAGGCTTCATTCTACCACTAAAAGTCCCACAAAGAGAGGTAAGAGGTAAAACAAACATCTAAGGGCCCGAATAAGAATCCATGAGATATGGAAACTAAAACTGATGTTCCGTCCCCTGAACTTCAGAAAGATCTGTCGAAAAAAGACAAAAGAGGTGGTGCAGAAAATGGGTGAATAAAGTGTGGGAGGAGATAAACTCATCATTGGGTTATGACTGTTAGGAAGGAAGTAATAGCATAAATTACTCAGGAAATATTTTGCTCACTGAATTACCCATTTTATATAAGCAACTCAACTCTGGATGGAGAAGGCCATCTACAACAGCACCACCAGCTGTCAGTGATATCTTGGGAAATCAGAAGAAAAAAAAGCCTTCAATTGACTGGGTAAACAGACCACAAACAGTTATTTTAATGCCTGCCGTGAAACATCACGTAGAAAGTTCAGACTACTTGTGAAATACCTTATATTGTACAGTACTTCACTATAGGCAATAGGCAATCACTGACTAAATAGAGCTGTGTGGCTACCTTGTGGAAACAGAAACAGGCTCAATGTTTAAAGGTCAGATTCAGAAAAAGGAGAACAACAAGTATTATTCCAACTATTGCACATACAACAACGGTTTCAAAGACAGTCATTAAGAATTCCTTGGTAAATCAGAAAAAGAACCGCTTCCTTATCATAAGGGAGCTAAGAAAACAAAGTACAGACGACTAAAAAATGCGGTCTGCCTGTCACCATGTAAAAATGGTGCATGAAACGGCACTACCCAAAAAACACACAGCTTGTAAACTGCAATTACTACAGTTGGGATCCCTGTACTTTGTTATATACTCAGCGTGATTGCCAATACTAGTTATACTTGTCATGCTAATCTTGCATTTTTTATTTTACCGTGTGACTGATTTAGATAGGCCAAGTGTAAGTTGACTGCCCAGGTACAGGATTGTGATTGTGTTGTTTGCTGTATGACAGGGGTGTTACAATGTCACACACTTGGCCACAGTGACCTCAGTTTACCTATGTGCAGTAGTTGAAATAGAATGGGGTTGTCTAAGATTTTCAGATTTCTACTGGTGTGCTGCTGTTATGCTGTATTAGGTTTTATTTCGCTATTCTTATTATCAACCGCATACGGTGATTGTTATAAGCAAGGCAAGATTGTACTTGGCAGCTAAATAATAGGCTTGGCTTGGTAGGTTTCTGTAGTTTTGAATATTCCCATTATCTCAAGCATGAAACTGTAATGTACACATGGTGCAGCTGTAGCATTGTAAGCTTGACTGCCCTCTGTATTTTATATATATATATATATATATATATATATATATATATATATATATATATATATATATACACACACACACATACACACACACAGACACGCATCTTTTTTTACTTGTATGGTCCGGGTGTGAGCTGCCCTTCATTGTAATATATATATTTGTAGCCTGAGGTACAGGGAACTAGCTTTAATGTATTGTCTCTCGTTTACAAGTGGCTAGATAATCAGCTTGGAATCCTTTTAATAATATGGGGCCACATGTATCATTATTTCAAATAGCGATTACCTAATTGTGATTATTTGCAAATCGCAATTAGGTAACCGCTATTTGAATGTATGAAACGCCATGAGTTTCATTTAGAGTTTCCTAATGGGTCGCAAATCGACCTACCTCATTAATATTAATGGGGCAGGTCGCAATTTGCGACCCATTAGGAATCGTCAAAATCATAGGGATGGTAGCCTGCTGTGGGTCAGCAGACCACCATGTCTTTGATTGCTTTTAAATAAAGCAATCATTGTTTTCCTTTAAAGAAAATGGGCTGTAGTTAAAAAAGAAAAGTGAAATCTTTTCTTTTTTTAAGAGTAGGCAGTAGTCCATGGGATAACTGTCTGCTCTTAAGAAACATTTTTACGAACATTCACAAAGGGGAAGGGCTCCCCGAGGAACCCCTCTCCGTTTGCGAATGGGTTACCACCTACTTGAAGTAGTTGGTAAATACAAATGTTTTGCAGCCGCATTTTGGTCACAAACCATTCCTACATACCGCTGCCATTCAGTATTAGGAAGGGGCACCCTAACCTCGCCCCTTCCTAATTCGAATCGGTATGTATTAGCAATTCCAAACTTCGATTTGGTGACATGTTACCGAATCGTAAATTGTGTGTTTTCTGTGTGTGGCTATGCTGCTTCCAGTATCATGATTGTAGGGTGCACTGCTATAAAATGGCATAGGACGTCTAAGGTGCCTATGTCTGGTGTTTGACTAGAATCATGAAGTCCTGAGTAAGCCATTCTAGATATTAGGTGTGGCACCCGGTGGTGTATAATGTAGTAGGAGCCATCTGTGTGCACTGTCACTGGATGAGTATGTAGTGATAGGCATTGGCATTCTGCCCGTGGGACACAGGTGTATGAATGCAGCATGTCAGGTGTTGGAGAGGCATGGGATAGAAGTGTAACGGGTTGTTCTCCTCTTCAGCGTGACAGGCATGTGACAGGCGTGTAACGGCTGTTCTCCTCCTCAGTGTGACATGCAGAAGCTGACAGTGGATGAATTGAAGCGGTTGCTTTATGATACTTTCTGTGAGCATCTATCCATGCGGGACATCGAAAATATCATCCAGACGGAAGAAAAGAGCAACCTGGAGAATCCCGAGTCTTGCCCAGTGGACGTCGAAAGTAAGTAACATCAGCACACACACACACACACACACACACACACACACACAATCTGCACCTCTCAGTGGCCTAGCCCTGGAAATATAATTTTCCAAGCCTCGTCCAACCCTGCTACCATTAAACATTATTTATTATATAACGGCTACGTTCCACCATGGATATCAAAGATGGACATAATATGTGACGCATTTAACACACAAACATTAAAATTAACCCAAGCAAAGAAAAACCCAATCACCAAACCCTCCCTTTTGTATCCTGTGTACGTAGACCATAAATTACACCTTAACATTAAAATCCACCTTATACCTGTTTGGACTATAGTAGACACCAATCCATGCCCCATTACTTACTCAGTGGGCAGAAAGGGAAACCATGACTATTATACCAGTTTAAAACAAAGAGAGAAACCATGAGCGTATGGAGAGAAAGAGAGAGCGAGCAGCAGATCATGCAATCCTTACCCATTTCAAAAAGGCGAAGGTGGTTTAAATCAGGAACTGTGGAACAGAGGCGAAGAAAGTTTAAATCAGGAGCTGTGGAACTATTTCAGAAGATGGTCAACCTGACCCATAGTATCACCACGGGCTCTTCTGAGTAGCCAGGTGTTATAAGGTCCCGGATTGGCAGGTCTGATAACACTAGACCAGGCACATGGGCCTGGAATCATTTAACCTAAACCTGGATGCAGAGCAACAGAGGCTGAAGGCAGATGCTGTGCCCGGCCGCACTGACCTGGCACCAGCACAGTGGGGAGTGCTGTAAATGTTTCCCCAGCTCTCTCTTCTGCTCTGCTCTCCCCTACCATCCGTTCCAATTGAATCTCTTGCATCCATTACCCATCATCTTACCTCCTTGTCTCAGTCCTCACAAAGGTGAGGAGTTCAACCTCCCAGACAAGTCTTTCTCTTACTACTGTAACTCACTTTCCCCTCTAACCTCCAATTTATACTTGCTAGGTCGACAGGCTTGATGTAAGGTGTAATTTATATACATGTTGCATTTATACTTGCTTGCTAGGTATGCGCTGTCTTGCCGGGCAGTCGGTGCAGTTAGTGCACCATTCCTGCTGCGAGCTCCTGCTCATGTTTGAAGTAAGCCTGGGCGTAGTTTGCGGAGGTGCAAAAAAATCCCTGCCGTCCACAAGTGGCGGAGTGCGTTAGATAAATGCCATTTGCAGTGCTTTTCAGTGCCAGGTGCTTGTCCGCACTGTACAATCATCGCGAACGACACCATGCACAGCGCAAGTGGGTGCTGCTTCCTTTCTGCCGTTCGAGTAGATGTTTACCCGAGCTGCAGTTTTCTCAACGTGAAAGGATAGTTTCTCAACGCGAGAGGTCGCAAACATATGCGACCACGTGCAATGAGAAATCTGACCGCCCACGTTGAGAAATCTCGCTGGGAGATTGATTCTCCAAGCTCACGCTCTCCAACTTGATATTGAGGATTGCGAATGAGGAAAAATCTTGCCGGGAGGTGGATTTTCCGCACTCGCCAACTTGACGCTGACGAACGCGAGCGAGGGAAAAAACTCGCAGAGCAGAGTTTTTCAGAACTCTGCGAGCTCCGCGTAATACGGAGTGTGGAAAACTCCGCAAACTCGGCGAGCGGAGCAGAGTTCAATGCCGAGGCTTAGTTTGAAGCTGGGGTGGAGGGAACAAGCTAGACAGAAGAGACTGGTGATACGGCGCTCCCACCTCGGTCAGGTGGTACAGAGTGCGGCTGGGGAAACAGCAGCACAGTTTGCCTGGAGCCAGAAGTTTTCTTGTGGGATGAAAACGGTTCCCCACCCAACATATAACATAACCGCAAAGATTGTCTATGAGGGTGAACGCTGTTCTTGATGACTACCAACCAGTACTGCTGCACGCAGAATAATCTTGAGAATCCGGTGTAAGAGGAGGTCCTCTGGATTTCCAGGGGAGACCTGTAATCTTTAATGAAGCAGGCTGTTGATGCTGTACTGAATGAGACTGCTGCTAAAGGGCCAGAACAAACTCAGCAGAGGAACAGGAGTTGGGCCCAAAGGGACGCTATGTTCAAGGGACATTTCTTCGCGAAATAAAAGCCCTCATTAGGGATGTACTGGGTTTTGAACAAACACATCAGGAAGAGGATGAATATTACGCACAGTACAACACTCCTGCTGATAATCTGCTACTCCATGATGTGATAGGGAACATAATTGTCAAGGAGTGGAAAGATGTAGACAAGGCGTCAATTCCTCGTTTTAAAAAAAATAAAATGTACACACTGAAATATTTAAGGAACAGTATCTGCAGACAACAATAGTGAACAGAGTACTCTTGTCAATGGCTTCTACTGGCTTACAAGGAATTTATGGCCCAGTTTTTGTTGGATATTTCATTCGATAATCTCTGGCCAGTCGTCTCCTCTGCAGGAGCAGCGGTTCAGCGAGGAAGCTAAATGACATGATACAGAATTCTGCTGACAAGAAAAAAATCTTGAGGCCATTCAAGCTTTTTTTCAGGGGAAAAAAACAATTTTCAAAAGCAGATAATGCAATCTCAAAGGAAAGCAAAAATATTTTTCATGCTCGACCTGAGGCCGGGCCCTAAATTGGCGAGCAAATCACAGATAAAGACCTCTCAAAACTAAAAGCAGCAAAAATTACTATAATAAAGTGGGAGGAAGGCTACAAGGTTTTTTCCATCAACTGTCGGGAAGTGATAGTAAGGATTCTTGGTTCCTCTCAGTTATAAAAAGGCACTACCTCTTACAATTGAAGCAAGAACCCCCAACAACGTGGTTCAAATGTACACCATTGCCGAAAGACCCATTAAGAGACTCCATGTAACAAGGCATTCAGGAGCTAATTTTCAATAGTGTGGTGGTGCATGTTCCACAGAGCCAACAGGAGTATTATCCCATTGTTTTGAGGTCCAAAACAAGGCAACACTTTTCGACCAGTTTGTGACCTCCAGGAACTAAACACCTTTATGTCTCTAGAGACTTTCAGAATGGTAACACTCCAAACCATAATCCTACTGATTTCAAGTGGTGACCTCTTAGCAACCCTGGAACTACAGGACACCTTCTTTCATGTCCCCATTGATCCACACAGTCACAAGTACCTGAGGTTTGAGACAACCACAACCAATTTCAAGCAATCTCGTTCAGCCATTGCACTTCACCCATTGTTTTCACAAAGGTACTAGCACTAGTGGTCGCAGCACTACCGTTGAAGGAGATATCTATTTTTACCTTTCTTGAAGATTGGCGTTTGTGAGCTTCCTCCTTTTCTAGTCCGCAGCAGAATGTGAATACGGTTGGCAGCTTTCTTCAGCATTTACATCAAATCATCAACCAGATGAAGACACAATTACCACCACAGGAAGTAACTTTTATAGGAGCGGTCTTCAACACTGAAGTGGGGAGCAGAAAAGAATCATATCTCTCCAGTTAAACCTGTGTCACCTTACGTGGCAGCAGCAGGGTCAGGCTCAGATTTGGCTAAAGTTTCAGGGTTTCATGGCAGTGGTCGCTGCATTAGTCCATTGGGCTTGTTTTCACCTGAAACCCCTGGTCATTCACCTCTTGAGTTGATGGGATCACACATCTCAAGATTTTGAATACATGATTCCAGTCAACCAGGATAATGGTCGTACACCAGTCCAACTAAAGGAATCCCTTTTCACCTACCTTCCCCAACATCTGTTAACAACCAATGCCAACCTTTGAGGTTGGAGGCTATGTATATCTGGATCAGGAGGTAAGCGGCTAATGGTCACCCATGCAAAGGAATTATGTGTCCAATTGGAGGGAACTTGTAGCAATATGGCAAACAATCCAAGCTTTTCAATCTCAATTGGAGTGGGTGAATTTGGTAAGGACGGACAACCAGGTGGCAAGTTGTAATATATATTGCCAGACAGGAACAAAGTGTTGGCTTCTCCATAATCTATCGAAAAGCATGTTATCCTCAGCAAAGCAACATCTGTTGGAACTGGGGGCAGTATACATCCTGGTAAGGCACATTTTCCAGCAGATTCTCTGAGTCACAACATGCCTTCTTCGTTGAAGTTCCATATTATCTCTCCTTTACTTCCAACAGATATGCAGTCAGTTTGGGCACCACATGATAGATCTCTTTGCATCTCTGGGAGACACAATGCTTCCACAATTTTGATTGGAGACATGGTACCTTCATGCATATGCAGTGGACACCCTACCAGTGGTGTGGCTAGACCAGTTATTGTATGGCTTTGCTCCGATTCCTCTCCTCCCATGGGTGCTGCACTAATTCAAGAAGATAAGTTGGTGGTCTTCTTGTAGCTCTATTTTGGCCAAGACATCCCTGGTTCCCCCATACTATGCAAATGGCTCTCGAGGATCCTTTTCATCTTGCACTCGACCCTTGTCCACTTCAATTTCCCAAGGCAATTAAACCTGACCAGCATCAAGTTGAAAAGAAAAGATAAGAACATTTAGGTTGCTGTTTTATATATAAATATATATATATATATTTTTTTCTTATTGCCACCTTCAATGCGCAGCTACATACTGTGTTCAGAAAGCATTTTGCTGACGCAGCAGACATCGGGCCAACAAATGAACAAAGAACATTTAGGTTGCTCCAGGCTGGTGACCAAAGGCATTGAGGAGTCAAGAAGACTGTTCACTTTAGTTCATAGAAAATGTGCAGACATTCTTTTCAGTCAAAGTGCAAGGGGAGAGCTGAAGCCCCGAAGTGAATAGATACATTTAAAATTCTAGAATTCTTAAGAGATGGGTTCCTCAAATGTTTGTCTCCTGCCAATCTAGTGACTTAGTGGGCAGGAATCAGGGTGTTTAGCAGTTTTCTGACGGTTTTGCAGGAAAAAAAATCACCCTTAGCCATCTTTTTAAGATTTTTAGGTTAGGAAGGTATACTTATCACATTCTGGTACCGAACTGGGATTGGTCAGCATTGTTGAAGGGACTCCAGGAAGCTCCATGTGAGCCTTTAGAGTAGGCAAGATTTCCGTTATCATCAAAAGTGGTGTTTCTACTGGCAATCCTTCTGCTAGGAGAATGAGTGAGGCAACCACCGTGGTAGTCTCTTATCCTTATCTAAGTTTGTTCCCCCGACAGGGTGGTTATGAACCTAGACCCTAAATATAGCCCAAAGGTCAATTCTTAATATCATTGTTTCAGGAGTTAGTCCTTCCAGAATTACAATCCTCTTCAGGTACTGACATTGCTTTCTCCCTGTATGTGAGATGCTTATTAACATATTTATAGAGAACAAAATCTTTCAGAATTTCCAATTGTTTGTCTATTTAGTTTGGGATGGCCAACATAAAGAAAAAGGTCCCAGCTCCTACCATAAGCAGGTGGGTGAAAGAGGCTATATTGCAGGCTTCTAGATCAACAAACACTGAGCACCCACAGAATGTGGAAGGCCGATCAACAAGATCTATTTTAGCTGAATGGGCTGAGGCAGTGGGTGCATCCTTGTTGTAGACCTGCAAGGCGGCCAATGGTCGACTCCACAGACCTTTCTGAATCATTATCGACTACATTTAGTGCAGTCTTTTGAAAAGAATGTTGGTTCAGGTGTCATTAACACAGCAATAAATAAATTGTCATATATGTGATTAAAATATCGTTTAATTTAAGCATCCAAATTGGTGTTGATGCAAATGATTATGCTTGGTATATCCTGAACTATGTGAAGATTGGGACGAGGAGGACGGACGATGGGTAATGAAATAATTACTTACCAGTAATATTCATTACACTGAATCACAGTCCTCGTTCCAGTCCATTTCCTTCCCACCTCCCTTTATTTGCACCTCTTAGGAGATTGATTTCTGCTTGAGAATAAACAGGAGGTGGGAGGGGAAGTGTATCATTGTGCCTTACAGTAGTAATACAAATTGGACTAGCATCCTTTTTCTTCTTTGCTTACACAAAGTCCTGTCTGGTTGGTGGGACTCCTCAACTATGTGAGAATTATAACAAGGAGGGCTTTGATTCACAGTAATGATGGTTACCGTTAATTATTTCATTTACCTTCCGAGGAGTTGGTACGTGGATGCGGATTTGGGTGTTCAATTTTCTCCGAAATGGGGAAAAGAACAATGATTTGCACCCAATATTACCAGATCTGCATGTTATCCATGTGTTAGTCCTCATTCCCTGGAAACAACTCAATCATCAGATTTAGGTGTGGGGATAGTGTATGGCCATCTGTTATCCCCACACCAAAATCCAGGGAACTTATAATGAGAGCATTAGGCCTTCAGAATGTCCTTCAGATGGTATATATTACATATACATATTTTATAGCGTACATGATTATTCGATTAGTTACACTTGCAAACAACAATGACATCTAAATAACTATACCCACTCCTGAGCTCTGTCTTTTTAATATTTGCCATAGGTGTGTTAACTTCTTAGGGGCAGAATATTGACATCCTACCCTTAGCACTTGCTGGTGTGTTCATTGTTCTTATATGGCGACAGCATCTTCTTCTAGAGTGCTGCAGCTCTCATTAAAGGTACACTAGAGTCCCATAAGTATTATACTACTGGTTCATTCTGAGGATTTCATTATTTGTCCAATGGCCATACTCTATAATATTATGCCAGCAATGGAATGGTGTAATCTTGCTTTACATTGATCGCCCAGATTTGGAAAGTTATTGTGATGTACATTGATCTTATATGGACACACTAACTCCATCTGGCACTATTCAACTAAAAATGTTTGCTATTTCATAACATTTTTCCCTTTCCTCATCAAATACCCCTCACTTCTAATTCATCTCACTGTTACCCAAGGTTCTCTCTTCCATCCTCAACATCTGCATGCAGAGTCTCCTGTTAAAGTCCATGCTTAGAGATAATTGACATTTTAGCATGTAGATTTTACTAGAAACAAACATGCTAAGAAAAATATTGCCATGCTACCTCTTTCCAACATTCATATGCTACTGGGCACTAAAAACCCATTCCCTGTCAAATGAATCAACAAAGGAATGATCCCACCTATTTATTAGAGAGTAGAGTATCAAAATAAGTTTTTTAGGAACGCAGTCCATTAAACTATTCCATATATAGACATAACCAAAGGCTTAAGTCATAGCATTAAAAAGATAAAACACACACATTTTAAATCCACTAGTTAAAACAACAGTACTAAAATATCAACTGCAATTATTATATCTAATGTGCACATAGAACATAAAAACCTTAAAGCTACATAACGTGTGTTCCTATTATATTTCAATAAAACAGGCTTTAAAAATCAACGCCTTTCTCCAACATTAAGCCTAAAATCCAATCAAATGTGCACACTAGTACCTTTCAATATTTAAACCACAGTTGCAAAATGCACTTACTCTAAAATTCACATTGGGTGATGTAATACCATATGATACCCGGTCTACATTTAAAAATAGTATTTTGCAAGCCAGGATCCAGTAGACCAATAGTGTAAGGATATAATTATAAATACTCACTATGCCTTGATTCCATTAAGTGGATAACTGATATTTTCGTACCTAGATACCTATAGTCTTCTTCTCTAGATAACATCTTCATTTACATGTTCACGTCCATCCATGACATTTTTAAGGGCGATTCTATAGCTGGACCTCTGACCTCTGGTCTGAGACCTGCTGTCTCCCCAGCAGATCCGTTCCGCTGTACCTGCTGCTGACTCCGTCTCACTCCCTACTGGGAGGTGTTCTAGGCCACTGCTGCCCAGGTCCGTGATTGTGCTAGCTCTGCTGTTCAGGTTCTGGTTCTGTATTTTACTGTGCTGCCCCAACCGCCCAGGAGGAGGACTTGAGGACACACAAGCGCTCCCTCCAACTCTCCACCTCCAGCAACTTCTTCTCCACCACCGAACACCTCACTTCCAGGTCCAGACCAGCCCTAGAACCACACTTCGCGGCACCCTCGTCTACGGACCCCGCGCTTCGTTCGCCACCGCCATCGCTGACCTCATCACATCCCACACCATCTCCTCCATGGACTATATACTCGTCGGAGACCTGAACTTCCACCTCGACATGCCCAACTCCACCCCCCTGCTGGACAACCTCGCAAATATCGGACTAAAGCAGCTTGTCACCACGCCTACCCACAAGGCAGGACACACCCTCAACCCCATCTTCGCAGGAAGTAACAACATCCACTTCAGCCACACCACCCAACCCTCATGGACGGACCACCACTGCATACACTTCCACATCAACAAACACACGCTGCTCAAACCTGCACCACGCCCTCCACAAAGGAACTGGAGCAAAGTCACTGAGGATCAGCTCATCTCCACCCTCAGCCACGACGCCCCCAACCCCACGACCGTCGCCAACCTCGCAGCCAAAGAACTCCACAGATGGATCTCCAACTGCGCAGGCAAGCTCGCACCCCTACGTAACCCAGAAAGACAGCGCCCCAGGAATGCCACCTGGTTCACTGCTGACCTTCAAGAGTCTAGACGCACCTACAGACGTCTCAAGAAGAAAACCGGAAAACGCAGAAGACCGCACCACCTACAAGAATGCCATGACAGAATAGCACCATCGCATCAGATCCACCAAAAGGGCCTTCATCCTAAACAAGATCCTCACCAACGCTAGAAACTCCAAGGAACTCTTCAGCATCATCCAGGAATTCGCCAAGCCCGCTAGCGAAAATCAAGAGGCTCTACGACAACTTCAATGACCAGACACCCGACTCCGAAACCACTCCCCTTTCCAGCAACACCAGCCAGACCACCATTTCCTCCTGGACCCCTGTCACCACCGAAGTCACAATTTCAACCATGAAAGGCATCCACTCAGGTGCCCCCATGGACCCCTGCCCGCCGCACATCTTCCACAGAGCCGCCATCGCTCCAGAACTACAACGCACCATCAATGCCACCTTCAAGACCGGCATCTTTCCTGACGGCTGGAAACGTGCTCAAGAAGCCCTCAGCAGATCCCACAGACCTCAAGAACTACCGTTCCATCTCCCTCCTCCCATACGCAGCCAAAGTCACTGAGAAGACCAGACTGCGGAGTACCCCAAGAAGACCGGACAGAGGAGCACTCCAAGGGTCATCACTCAGCCCCACAATTTTCAACGTCTACATGGCCCCCCTCGCCACCATCGTCAGACAGCACGGACTCAGCATATTATCCTAAGCCGATGACACTCAGCTCATCCTCTCCCTCACCAAGGACCCCGCCACCACCAGGCTCCACTTCCAGGAAGGAATGAAGTACGTCGCATCCTGGATGACCAGCAACTGCCTGAAGCTCAACTCGGAGAAGACAGAGGTCCTCATCCTCAGACCCTCCCCCTCTGCATGGGACGACACCTGGTGGCCAACAGCCCAAGGCAGCCTTCCCACCCCCACTAACCACGGCCCAGAACCTCGGCATCACACTCGACTCCTCCCTCTCCATGACCCGACAGTTCAACGCTGTCGCATCCAGCTGCTTCAACACCCTCCGCATCCTCCGAAAGCCAATCAAATGGATCAACCCCAAAACACGATACACCTTCACCCGTGCACTCGACTACGGAAACGCCCTCTATGCCAGGATCAACAAGTCTCTGCTACTCAAGCTCCAGACCATACAGGACACCGCAGCCAGACTCGTATTCGGCATCCCTCGACACTGACATATCACCCAACACCTGCGGAACCTCCACTGGCTCCCCGTCAAGAAGAGAGTTACTTTCAAGATACTCACCCACGCCTAAAAATGATTCCACAACACCGGACCCCAATACCTCAACGAGAGAATCTCCTTCCACCTGCCCAAGAGAAACCTCCGCTCTGCCGACCTCACCCTTACCAAAACCCAACACATCCGTAGAACCAGAACAGGTGGAAAAGTATTCTCCTACATCCCAGCCAAGACCGGGAACGAGCTCCCGATCGACATCAGACGCGCCCCCTCCCTGAACATCTTCAGGAAGACACTCAAGACCTGGCTCTTCCACTGATCGGAGTTGCTTAACCCACCCCAGCACCTTGAGACCCTCGCTACAATTCCCCTGATTGATTGATTGATTGATTGGGAGAGTGTAAAGAGAGCAAAGCTTACAAATTCTTTAAAAACTTTTGAACATTTGCAGCCCACAGGAGATCACTATTTAAAACCTCCTTTTAACAACAATTTGACTTTTTGTCCTCACCATCCATTAAAGTCTGTTCTAAATTCTTAAACAAGTTTCATAGAGAAATAAAACTATGAAACAAGCTTCATTTCTATCCTAATTGCTTGAACCATGGACGATTCAGGGATACATAGCAGTCTTGCAAGACGTTGGCCTTTCAACCTATTTCATTCATAAAATCCGCTCATACAAAAGATCTCTATACCGTAGAGAAATTTTCTTTGAAGCATTACCTTAAAGGCTTTTAACACAGGAGTCATATCCTAACCACCACAGACCCTGTTAAACCTCCATAACCCAAGAACACAAGGAAGTGCTCTTGTTTCATATAGTTCAAATGGGAGTTTCACTCTAAGTTTGAACAAAAAAGGAGGCCAAGATACCTGTAGGAGGTGACACCCCCTACCCTGACACTATTAATGAACCAATGATGTTTACACTTTTTTAAGACCAGGGTCTCGGTTTTATCCTTCTTAATTACCAACCTTTTCTTATTACAGTATTTAGCTAAAGACTCTAGCTTCTTTTGTAACCCGAATGGCCTAACATTCATAATTACCAAGTCATCAGCATTTAGCAGGCAGGGGACCTGCTGACCTCCCATTTTAGGTCAGAATGCACACATCTGCAAAGATAAGAGGCAACTCTGATATATATATATATATATATATATATAATATATATATATTATCTACTGGCGGTCGCCAGTAGATAGTTATAGTTAGGACCGTGTTTCCATAGGAAATCTCAAAATTCTATTTTGAATAACTTTGGCGCTGGTTGACCAATCTTCGCGAAATTTTCAAAACTAATGGGGCGCTCCGCTCAGCTCCTACCCTGAAAGTCTCAGGGTGATTCGTCAAGCGGGGGCCGAGAAAAAAGGGGGTCCCAAAACGCGTTTTCCCCATGCATTTTTCCATAGGACCTTTAGTCGAAGGTACAGCCCGAACGGCTGAACAGAATTACTTGAAATTGGGCAGAGAAGTAGTCCTCGGGTCAGGGAAGTGCCTTTTGCAGGTCTGGTGTCAATCTGTTCAGTATTTCCTGAGAAAATAGCATTTAAAAGCATATAAATATCTAAACGCACGCTCCGTGCGCACGTGCGCGCACGGTGCCGTGCGCGAGCGAAAATCTGATTGGTTGTTAGATATCAGTCAACATTCGAATCGGTCGAAACCAGGAAGTGTCGGCCGCCATTTTGTCTCTCGCACTGAAAAGGAAAGGGGGAAAAAAGGTGGAAAATGTGAAAAGGGGGCAGGGAAGAGAGTTCCTGACCCCCTAGCCTTTGTCAGGGGGTCACAGAATGACCCCCATGGGTGAACTAAACATTTTATTTTTTTTTTATAAAAAATCGCGGGGTGCGCGCACAGTGCACGGTGTGCGCTGCGCACCGTGTTGCCCAACGCACGCGCACGGTGCGCGAACCGCACCGTGTGCCCAAAGCGCGCGCACGGTGCGTGAAGCGCACGTTGCGCACACGGTGAAAAACCTTAAAAAAATATATATATATTAATAAATACATAACTTAGCATTTAAAAAAACGTACAAATTCACTTAAAAAACCATAGGTTTCACACACGTTATAGTTAGGAATTAGCATTTAAAAAACCTTGCAAATTCACTTAAAAAACCATAGGTTTCACACAGGTTATAGTTAGGTGGACATTTCACTCGTAAAAAGCCAATGAAATTCCCCCGTTATAGTTCGTTCAGATAACTATAACTCGCGCGACCGCCACTCTATCACAAGGATGATGTCATGAGTGATGCCACTGACCATGTCATGAGTGATGTAATATGTGACGTCATGAGCAGTGGATTACGGGCGCGCGAGTTATAGTTATCTGAACTAACTATAACGGGGGAATTTCATTGTTTTTTTACGAGTGAAATGTCCACCTAACTATAACCTGTGTGAAACCTATGTTTTTTTAAGTGAATATATATATATATATATAACAACAACGGGTGTCCCCAATAAAGATGTCACTCCTGGGGGGGAATCCGCACACACACCTCCGGCAGCAGCTGTCAGCAAAACACCTCAGGTTCCAAATGCAAATGCCAAACGCGTTTCAAGCCGTAAGCCCTTGTTCACTGGCTTGCATTGACAACAGAGGCAGCATGAAGTTTAGGAACACCTTTATTCAATTAACACAGTCCCGCCCCAATGGGCGGCAACAGGCAAGGCATTGTGGTAATTGTAGTCCATATACCAGCGATGACTGCGGTTCCATCCAAACCCAAGTGGGTGTTGCTGCCCCCATTAAAATTAATCCTCAGTGGGATATCTACTTGAAAGTCATCATCCCCAGTGGGTGAAAGTCAAAGGAAAATCACTGACTGCTCACCAATGTACTCCGTAGGTGAGGCCCCCTCCAATTCTGTGTGTGCTCGCGGTTGCGGGCACAAAGAATCCGCTATTTAGAGCAGCGGGACATCTTTGCGGCCGGACCAGCCGCTATACAAAACAGCAGCGGGACATCTTTGCGGCCGGCCAGCCGCTATACAAAACAACAACGGGTGTCCCCAATAAAGATGTCACTCCTGGGGGGGAATCCGCACACACACCTCCGGCAGCAGCTGTCAGGATTCTTTGTGCCCGCAACCGCGAGCGCACAGAGAATTGGAGGGGGCCTCACCTACGGAGTACATTGGTGAGCAGTCAGTGATTTTCCTTTGTCTTTCACCCATATCTCTAATATCTCTAAATCGACACCCACGTTCTTCAAATGCTCCCACAGTATATCAAGATTTACCAAATCAAATGCAGCTTTGAAATCAACAGAGCAGCAAAAAAGGTTACTCACCCCTTCAATGGCCTTTTTTAAAACCACCTTGCCATGTCCGTATAAGATCCATAATGTCTAAGCTTTCTTCTAGATCGTTCAGTAATAATTTGGAGAACACTTTTAGACTCGCATTAAAAAAGGCTATAACTCAACTATAACTCAAAGGATCATGAGGACCCCCCCCCCCCTCTTTTTGAATATGGATTTTATGACTGCCCCCTTCCAGCTTGCAGACATGGTTCCTGAAGTTAACCACTACTAACCTAAATACATGATTAAATAGTGAAGCCCACCAGTCACTACTTACCTCAATAGTGAAGGAGGGCAAATTGTCTGGGCCAGCAGCCGTGGTCAACCTCAAAGTGATAATCGTTTCAGTAATCTTATTTATCGATATGCTATTTAGAAAATCCTCATCAAATGTATACCTAATAATGAAACGGTCAGTGACCTCATTACAATGTCTCTGTTCAAGGAACTCTAATCACTTGACTTCAGGAACCACACAGTTTATTTTTAGGATAGCCAAGTCTGCACAATCTTGTACTCACATCCAGAACTTTTTAACATTTTGAGACTGGATCACCTTTGTCATCTACTTCCACTTTTCTTCATAAAATGTACTTTTATGCTTAATTATTGACCTAAATTCTATTTTTTTTTCTATCGTACTCACTCATTGGATAACTATCTAAAGGCCCATCTTTCCCTGGTCTAATTTTACTCAATCTCCTTTTAAATGATTTTCAGTGAGTATCAAACTATCTTGCTCTTTTTTTCCCCTATAGTATCTCCTAATGTTAACGGCATATGTCTTCCTATATTCATCATCAATTTAAATACAAGTTTGTAATTGGGCGAATAACTCAATTTGTTTATCTTTAAGTTGGACTACACCTCTTAAAATACCCTTACCAATTACTGGTCTCAAAAGCACACTTAAGGGAAAGTGGTCACTCTCAGTCTCGTATAATACCCTAAAATCAAACACTAGGTCAAAGTGCCATACAGCAACATCAACGTAATCAATAGGGCAATTCTGTTTCCCAAATCTAAACGTTCTTTTTGCTGGAATATCTTCTTGAAATCTCCCGTTCCTGTCAAAGCTTGAGCTTTATGTATGATTAAATAAAGTTTGAGGTATACCTTAGTCAGTGACCATTCCTTCCACATCATTTTGGTATAATGTGGTGTTAAAATCACCCGTAAATATAAATAAACTCTGTGAGGAATGTGTCAATAAGTTACACAAATCTTCCTCTAGTTTAGCTACCTGATTATTTGTATAATTCATATTCCCCAAAGACACATACACATTAACCAAAATAGTAGATTTCAACTGTGGAGAATTCGTAAATCGCATCATCTCAGTAATTTGAATCCATTCACATTGCATCCATCCATTGCAATATTAGTTGAGGCTAAACTCACTAAACCTACGGATGCTTGTCCCAGCCTATAACGGAAAGTGGGGGAATAAGCATGTACATATTCATTACGTATAGGATTTATTACTGGAAAGAGTATGCTAGATGACCACTGTACAGAGGCCTGTTTTCGAAGTATTGATTGTTTGGACATATTCAATATTTTTTGTTTGTGCATGCATTTTGCGATTTACAGTTGAATCCAAAAGTCAAATGAATACCCGTTCACATTTTGTAGGCACCTTAACCCTTGGTTACAGAGTCATGTTGCTTGTTTAGCAAAAAAACATTTTCTCTTTCCACAGGAAGCTGAAGTTCAAAATGGTATCATATGTGCTCTCCATTCAGTCTTATAATGACTTACCCAGTATTACCCAGTATTCCTATGCCCTGTTTTTTCGGGTGCAGGACCATTAAACTCGATTTCACAAGCCATAAGAAACAGCTGGTAAAATCCCATAAGGCCTGGAATAAAACTGCAACCAGACCTTCTATGCTATGGCAAGGGCATAGTACGCAATGTTCTCCCCACCTATGACACTTTTTCCCCTTTCCACCACCACCACCACTACCACTGTCTTGATCATCTTTCCTTCCTCCACCTCCCATCAGTCTCACACACACATATGTACCACCTGCTTAGGGTAGGTGGTAAATGTATGTGTTAACCCTCTAGGAAGAGGTATTAAAATGTAGAAATCTGGGTCTGCGCAGATATTCTTCCTTCCAAGGGGTTTAACTAGTAATTGCAGGAATTCCATGCTGAGATTCAAGTGGTAATATTAAATCTGGCCACAGGGAGTCTTTGCATGGTAGAGCATTATGTCCAACCACAATTGTTTTTTGAAGCTCACTGAATGTCAGCGAGTTTTCTCTATCAACAATTGCCACTGAGAACCATTAAACAGTTCACTGAATTAATAACAGGCCAATCTCCACCTAAATCTGATTGCTTGGGCGCACTTGGTGTCCACTGACCTGACAAAGCCCAGATTCCTGCAATCCCACATTAATCTTTTTTTTTTTTACTTTGTTTTTGATGTTTTTTACAACAAACAATACAACAGACATTGGTACAGAGACATCGTGTGCACAACACTTAAGATTCCAAGGCCAACATTTAGTTAGGTGCAATATTACAAGAGCCAATGAAGGATACTTAAAAGGCATCACTGTACTTATCAGTAAGCAATTGGGGGGGGGGCATTCATCAAACCTGCACACTCGCACTACTCTCCCCGTTCATTCTCATCTGCATCCGTTCCACTCGCACATTGATCTTTGAGGGTAATTAGCTATCTACTACCCTGACGTGTATGCCTCTAATTGTAAATGCCCTTCAACAACACTAGTTTGCGATGTCCATTAAATGTCCATGGGTCCTGCATGAGAATGTTATCTGCATCCCCATAACAGATAAGAGAGGCAAATTAGTTGCCTCTGATCAAGCATAGGCAATGTAATAATATTCTTGGATTTTGAAGACAGGAAACAGCAATGGTATGCTTTCATCTAGCATGGCAATGGCAGTTAGGTCTCAACTTGCCTTGGTATGTCGGCCTGGGTTTTAAAGATGTCAGAGTTTCGATTTCGCTTGTTTTTTGGACGAGTGTGAAATTATCTACTTTCTAAATGATTTTTAGCATGAGGAATTACAAAGAGTTCTGTTTTTCAAAGTTTTCAAAGATGTAAGAAAGTTCCATAACACTGAGATGTTGTGTGTGAGTACACATAAGGAGATCCAACTAACCAGGATTTTTATCTTCTGCTGTTCTCTTCTATTTCCCCTTACATTTCTTTCCTGCTTTTGTCCTGCACTACGTCTTACCTGAACCATCTTTCCACAATTGTGTCACCAACCTTTAAATTATGCATCAAATGTACTGTACCTCTATTTTCCCCATCAACATTTGTCTTCACTCCTGCTGTATGCGTCCAATCTATCATCCTTCTGTACTTTCCTCCTGCTGTCTCATTCAACTTCACCATCTTTCCCACTTCCTGCCAATACATACATCTTTACGTCTTCACAATATTTTCCTTCCTTTTCTACTGCTCCACATCTTTACATTACTACCTGATCATTTCTGTCTACTTCCATTGTGCACCACATCTCCACATTACAATCTTTTCCTGTATTTCTCCTGATTTTCCACACAATCTCATTCTCTTCATACTTTCGGTTTTTCTTCCTCATTATGTTATTCCTATCCCTTCCACTTTAATACTTTGACTTTCCGAACTCTGTTCATTTTCACAATCATTCCACCCTTCATCACTGATCTAAACCTTTCTTCATTTTCTTCAACCATCTTTCTGCACACCCCTACATCGTTCTCCTGTTCCCTCCATCTGCTTTTTTATTCACTCAGCTTCTCCAAACCAGGCAATCCGACAGACCTGTGTACGGAAGAGCTTAATCTGTGCATTTGCCATCGCCTTCATCATTAGCGTAATGCTGATCGCAGCTAACCAGGTCTTACGCAGTGGCATGAAGTAGCAGAGGTGAGCACTTGAAGGAGATTCCCACAAACTTTGCAACAGAAGGCTGGAACCAACAGGGCATCATCAAACTTTTCTTCTGGAATCATCAGCCTCCTGTGATGCCCTACCGAACTCCAACCTCACCTCCGACCCTCACACTCATTCTGCCTCTCTCGGGGTGAGCAGAAGCTTCCACAATGGCCATGCAGAGGTGCAACAGGCCGTTTGTACATTGGATAGGAAGTGCAGGACCACCCCAACTCCTGCAGTTGGACGAAAAGAGCAGCCGGGACTCGCATGCCTCCATATGGAGACAGGTGCATGAACGTGCATGGAGAACCCCCTTATCCCATTATTGGGGTGCAATATTGTCTGCTTTTTTAATGTTATATACCATTATTAATAGTAATAATATTAAATGCGATATAAATATATATATCTATATTTATGATAAACTGTTCATCAGTAAGCAATAGACACTTGTGAGGATTTCCTACTGCATGGATCTCGCATAAAAGGGCTGGACTTGAATACATATAACTTGTCTCCATCTCAACATTCCCATCCTCCCTCAGGGTACCCAGCACTAACTGAATCCCAGCACTGCAACCCATGCATACTTTCATACGCATAATCACCCAAACACTATAACCCATTCACACCCTCATACATCTCTATAAGTGATAACACACAAACTGCAACCCCTGTCCACTCTCATATACTCCTGGTAAGTGATCAGTCAGCAACTGCAACCGATACAGCTCATTCTGACGGTAAGTGATCATCCAAGGACTACACTCCATGAAGTTTCACAATTCAGCTGCATTCCTACAGTCATGGTAAGTGACCATCGAACCACTGCAACTTATGCACCTTCATGGTAAGTGATTACCCATGACTGTAACCATGTACGCTAATAAATTTCTGGCAAGTGTTCATACAGGGGCTGCACACTCCCACAATCTCATAGTAAGGGATTATCCAAGCACTATATCCAACACAAGCACATGCAAATCCTGACATAAAATGCTTACCCATGCCCGCAATGTATGTCATATCACCCATTGATGCTTGTTTACGCTCATGATAAGTCATCACACAAGCCTTGCAACCTATGCACAGCCTTATACAGCCATTGCATGGGATCTTTTGAGCAATGCAACCCAGTGGCATATTCATAGACACAAGGTAAGTGGCCATGCCAGTACTACAAACCATGCACTCTGATGCACTGACCATCCAATAACTTCAATTGTATTTGTCATATGTTAGCTGGATCTGCATCTGCAGATGGGCGCAGCGATGGCACAGACTTGACACATGGCTGCTTTTCAAACAGCAGTACCCACTAACAAGTACCAAGTCTTGGACTCGGGTCTTAAAAACAGGGACACAAATGATAAAGGATGGGAGGGTCTAGATTCCAGTAACCACCAATGTGTTTCAAGCTGAGAAGAGTGGCAAAGTAAGCGCCTATTCATTCAAATCCCTGATAGCGCAAGAGAGTCAATTTTGCAAAGATGAAGATTTTACAAAGTATGTCCTCTTAACAGGGTGAGTCACGATGATGCATAACAAGTATGTGTGAACATAAACGAAGCCAGAGGAGGAGTTATCGAACGTGTATGCTAGGCATGTACATGCAAGAAAGAGGAAAAACCATCATAATAGTCAATTTATTGAAACAAGTTGCAAGAATAAAAAGGTGGTAAAGATTAAAAGTCAATATTTCAAATGTGCAATGAAGCACCATGGCCAGTGTGAACAGAAATACATTTTAGCAGGGGTTAGTGGGGGACGAGCACATGGACAAATAGATGAGGAAATTACCAATTTTCTTAAAGCAGTGAATCAAAAGGTTTTTTTCAGGTATGGGGTAAAATAGAGACATACAAAAGCAGACTTTGGAAGCGCAATAGAAAAGGAGAATTCTTGAATCAATACTTTTGTTTGATGTTTACAAAATGTTTCTCATCATGGGTTAAGGGACAGTTATTACAATCTAGTGTCACAGTTTGTATGCTATGACATTGACTTCGAACTGTAAGGTTTTTGCAAGAAGGCATCTATATCTTGAAGCTAAGCACTGTATCACATAGAAAATTAGAGTTAAGTTGAGGAGAGGAGAGTTGAGAGAAGAGTTGAGAGAAGACTTTAGTCGAGAGGAGAGTTGAGAGGAGAGTGCTAGAGTAGCATAACAAATATATACCCCAATGACCCAACAAAAAAAAGAAATCTAAATGGACAGGTAAACTAGATGGAAATTAGAACAGAAACTGGTGTACATGCAGGAAGATTGAGGCTAAATCAGAGTGGATCAACGAAGGATGCTGACGTTTTGTCAAAGTGAACAAGCAAAACCAACTGGGCTGTTTCTTGCAAAGGAAAAAACAATGAGAGAAAACATAGCAAAAGAGCTAAAGTTTGGATGCTGTAACCGAAAATCGCCAGTTTTGTATGGGACAGACCCTAGCCTAGTTTACAGGATTCAGAACTAGAGGTGAATGTTGTATCATTCATCTACCCAGAGAAGAAATTTTCCAGCAGGTCATCTCCACTCCTAAGTGACCTTAGAGTCTGACTGCCATGAAATATTGGAATGTTGGTAATGGAGGTCAGCTGCTAACTTTTCAGGGCCTTTAACATTGAAGAACAAGTTACTTACCTCAGGTAATGCTTTTTCTGGTGGATACTACATCTATCTGCAGATTCCTCAACTTTTGAATATCCCAGGCATCAGTCTGGATCTGGAAACTTTTCAATAACTCTCCCACGCCAGTAGGGGGCACGGGCTCCATCACTAGCTTGCACACAGTGCCCTGTGACGTTAAAGGAGCCCTAAAGCGCCCCTACCAACGTGCTGACATCAATTAACATTCATTTTTTATCAGGCCTTCAAGGAGAACAGATGATCCAACCTCTCATTTATATAGGTGACATTTTCAGTAATATGAAGAATAGAAAGCTAAAGAACGATTGGTAGACACAGACATGCAATGGGGAGGTGAATGGGTTGGTGAGGAATCTGCATGTAGACTGGGAAAGAGGACGCCATCCATATATGGTAGCACATAGACATAGGATCCACTAGGAAAAGCATTACCAAAGTTAAGTAACTTGTTCCTCTGATGGATACTTATACCTGAAGATTCCTCACCTCTTGAATAGATTGCCCAAGCAGTTCCCCACTTGGCAGTGGAGGCATGGTTGCCTGTACCAAAACAATCTGAAGAACTGAATGAACAAGCAAATAAAAAATCCCGCCTCATTTCAGAATACAGACAATAGTCTTTCACAAAAGTGTGAAGTGGGAGACCAAGCTGCTGCTTTGCAGATATCCGTCACAGGCACTCCTCTCGCTAGCACTGAAGTAGAAGATTTGGCTGTGGTAGAATGAGCCCCAATACCTTCTAGAGGCTCCTCATGCTCCATGGCATAGCCGATATTAATGCACAGGATAATCCACCGTGGTATTCTCCTTTTGTGGACTGCTTTGCCTTTCATTTTTCCAGCACAGCCCACAAACAGCAGATCACCCAGCATGAATTCAGGTGTCCTGTAACACGTTGATGCTGACCGTTCTCTTGAGATCAAGTCGATTAAGTCTTTCCTCCTCTTTGGTAGGATATGGAGGATGGTGGAATGTGGGAAGGATGATGGAAGGGAGGGATCTAATTGGAAGGGAGTGAATACTTTAGGCAGGAAGGCAGCCCTGATCATACTACCAGTGTGTCAGGGAAGAAGGTGGTGAATGGAGACTTTAAACTAAGCATCTGACGTTCACTTACCCATCTGGCTGACATGATAGCTAATAGGAAGATAGTCCAGAATATTAATAACCGCAAGGGACAACTATGAAAGATTCAAATGGGAGACACAAAAAGAAAGTAAGAACCGAATTAAGACTCCATTGTGCTACAATAAATGGAGTAGGAGGGTACTTGTTTGTGAGCCCTTTGCGGAATCGAAACAATTGGAAACTTAAAGAGAGAAGGTCAATCAGGTAGAAATAAAAAAAAGAGCTTAAGGCTACCAACTAACCTTTTACAGTAGTCACTGTGAAACTTAGCTGGGCCAGCGAGAAAGCAAAATGGCAAATATCAGACTTGTGAGTCTGAAGAGGATCTATGTAACTGCATCTGGTCGGAGAGGGATGGGAGGTGGTGATTACTGGACAGGTAGGTCATACCACGTTTCTACAATTTGTAAGACCCAAAGGTCTGAAGTGATGGCCCTTCATGCTTGTGGAAAAGAAGATACCCATCCTCCAACAGGTAACGTGTGTTCCGGTAATGCAGAACTAGAATGTGTCCTTTTAGTGGTTGGGGAAGAGGATGAGGAAGAGGTGGAGGGGAGAAGGGGTAGGGCATGTTGTTTTCTTCTGCCATTCCTCTGATGATGGAAGGGGTGAAGTTGAAGGCCTCGGTGACTTGCTTCTTGAAGACTTACATCTGGACTTGTGCCTTCTCTTTTTTCTTGTGTTTTTTTTCGATTTCTTGAAAGAATGAGGTGATGAAGATTTTGATCTTTTACGACATTTATGATGTCCCCGATTTTTATGCCGCACTTTGGCCACGAACATCTTTGCTTCTCTTTTCTGAGTGACATGAAATGCATTTTTTGGCAGAATTCGCAGGCGTCAAGTCATGGTCGATTCCAAGGCACATGAAATGAGGTTCTGTGATGTACATCCAACCCTCGTAGTCTTGACACGGCTTGAATTCAGATAGTTTCGGCGGCGGCGGCAACATAATAAAGAAAACGGCACCTATTAGGATAAAGTAACTAAGTATTCGTAGAATAATGATAATCATCCTGAGGAAAGTTAAAGAGCTCCAAGTCGCATGGATTGCTCTGAAAAAAAATAGCTGATGTCAGTACTTTAATGGTGGTGCTTTATGGCTCCAGGAACGACTGAGGGCATCGCGCGCAAGCTCACGACAGAGCCTGAAAGTTATCAAAAAATTTCCGGGTGCAAACTGATGCCTAGGATAGTCACAACAAGGCTTTTGGGAGGACCGGGAGCAGCTGCCTAGGACGCATGAGGGAAACTTTCCTGTGACAAGCGGATAACAGGATTTTCCCCTCCCCCCCATGGGGCAAGTAGTTCTTGCAATTAGGGCTTGACATTTGGAAGCCATTTAGGAAGTGGAGAGTGGCCTTTGCCATACCCGCGCAGTGGTAGCTTCTTGCCACCAGTTGGTAAGAACGGAGCCCCTTGAACACTTAGGTCCTGATGAATGCCTTGGACCCACTTGGGCCGACACGGCAGAAACATGTTGACCACTCACGAGACGGCTAGGGGACACTAACTATCCCATTCACCGTCCAATGCTTTTAATATCATATAGTTATTAGTCACATTAAAACAGAACTTCTGATAGCGATAATGATTTTTAACCTCACTCACACTATCACGGGCCCCCACTTAGTAATTTAGAAGTGCATCCCTGTCGTCAGGTGTATGCCCGCCCTCTATCAAACGAAGTTTTTAGAGGGCGAGGATTGGCCGATGATGAAGCATGACACCAGGTGGTGTGTGAGACCAGTCCGTCACTTTTTGTGAGATGTCTACACTCACAATGCTCTTGTAACCGCATTTGGGTCATCACACTAGGAGCAGCTCTTTGTGGTAAACATTTTATAGTGGAGGCTGCTAGCTCCTAGAACCCCACGCCTCTTGTTCCCTTCTCCACACACTGTGGAGCTCCTCTGTGATTATAGTCACAACAAGGTCTGCAATCCCATTTGGACTTCCCATTCAAAGGAGTACTGTGAAACAGCTTCAGGTACCCATTAAGAATATTATTAGGCATTGTTATTTTGCCATTACCAAATCATGCCAAAAGCGCACATCAACTCATTGTTGCTTTCAGCAGTGAGTGGACTAGAAACCTGTAGAGACTGAAAGGCGTCGAACAACTCCCCTGGGAAACGTTAGTTTGGGATTTTTAGCAATGCCACTACAAAATGTAAAAGATAAACTTTGCACATTGAATATAAACGACTGGCTCTAGAATACACGATTGACAAATGAGACCAACTGCCAAATGAGATGTAACTCCCCACAGTTCCCAGGCTCGGGATAGGATATTCACACTTTATTCTGAAGCCTGGTTGGCTGATTCCTCACCCAGTCTCTCAGATTATTATAATTCGTTTCTGCATTTCTATATTCCAGGATCAGAGCATCTGAAATCTTGTGTTGATCTTCTAAGATGCACATCAAATAATACAGTTACATATATTAGTTCTTGGCAAGTGATTCCACTCGATCCTATAACAAGGTCTTAAAACGTTTGCTGTTCTTTAAGGTCGGAGTATCGCATACTGACTCAATGGAGGGGGGTGGAGTACAGCCTTTTTACAAAATAAAGAGTCCTGATGCAGCTTGAATGCAAACGTGGTATAAGGCAGAAGGACCAGAAAGGTTAGGGACGAGGTACTAACATCATTAAGAGCACTGTTCAATCAACCATTTGAGGCAAAAAAACTGGAGCATCTTGGAAGGAGGAATTTGTCCCTCTACTTAAAACAGGGGTCTAAGGAAAAGGGGGACAACAGCATGCCAAGCAACAAAATCCCTGATCAAAGATCTTTGCTCTTTCTGATCAAAGAAAGAATAGTATAATACCTTGAAATTAGTGTATTAGGTGATCTACAATAGCATTGTTTCACAAGCGGTAATAGGCAAATCTATTAAAGTTCTTTGAGTAGGCAGTGACAGAAGCAGTCTAAAGGAGACGGTGGAAGTGATGTACTTAGCCTTTTACAAGGCCGTTGAAAACCCTCCACACAGAAAACCTGATAAGAAATGGGGCTCCATATGGCTCGATATAGGTCTGATGCTCGTCAATGCAATCTAGAGTGATATTTTATAAGAACTGGTAGACAATGGAATCTACGTGCAGTTGGTACAAAGATCTGCAATACAGTCGACGATCTATATGGACCTAGAAAACCGAAATTAGGAACTATTTTGTTCTAAATAGAGCTCTGGGCGCTGATAAGTTATCGTCAGTGCATTCACGTGCAAGGCTTTCAAGCCCCATAAATCATAAGAAGCATTACAGGGTAGGGATGAGGCCTCAAAGGACCCCAGAATGGTGAATGGTTTAAATCATATAAGTCATACGAGGATCGGTTTAACAATTCAAACGCAACAGAGAACCAGAAGGCTAGGGATTGTGATGGGGACTTTCAAATAGCACAAGCAGCAAATATTTTTCAGCAGAAAGTACTTCTAGGAGTTAAAGTCACAATCCGAGACTGAAGATTGCAAAAAGAAAGATGCAAAAGTCAGAGGGGAGCGAGTTCAAGAAAAGCATGCTAGTACATATGGCTGGGAAAAAAAACAATGATTAAGCCAGGGTAAGATAGAGACTGTGTAGGGTAAATGGTCCATAATTGAAAGGATACAGGAAAAATGACTGGTCTGGAAGTTCTTATTTGCTGTCATATGTTTGTTGCCATATAAATTCACGCAAGCTCTCATTGACCCACAGAGTGAGTGAGCATCCCAGACCTGCAACTTGTGCAAACTCTCATACACCCAGTACGAGTGACCATCCGAGCACTGCAATTCGTGTACATTGGTACACCACCCACAATAAGAAATCTCCCGTTCACCACCAAAAATGCATACTTCGTACATCCCGAAAGAATGGCCATCTCAACAATGCAGCCCACACACTCACATTTCTACCGAGGGCCCCGGCCTAGACCATCTAAGCACTGCAAATCATGTATAGTGTTCTTTGCCCGGTGTGAAGGACATTCTTAGCACTGCACTCACTCAGAGTCAGTGGGTTAACTGATTGTTAATGCACCTATGCTTAACTGGACTCCAATCTGGACTTTGACAAGCCATACTGCTCACAACATGTTCAAGAGACACATTTTTCTTCGCTCCAAGACAGTAAGAGAGTGTGCCCTCGATTGCAAGAATGTGGGTCTGTGACTACAGGCTGCAGGGCAGTGTTAGTATAATGCTGCATTTAAGGGTCATTGTGCTCTGTGACACCAGGTAACAGGAGTGATAACCTGTAACACGAAGCAACAGGACAGTCTTTATTTCTCAGACCAACTAATAGGAAAGTTACACTGTATAACCAAAAGCAACAGGTATGTAACATTTCTGTGATCCCAGGCAACAAGACAGGCATTGTTTTGTGGTCCAAAACAACAAGACAGTGACGTTATGATATCAGTAAAAAAGACAGGAACATTATGATCCTAGTCATTTGGACAATCACATGATGCAATTACAGGCAACAGAACCGTGACAACCTCTGACTGTAAAGAAAAGGCATTGTGTGATCCCAGTCAAAAGGTCTGTGGCATATTTTTATCCCAGTCTTTACGAGAATGGAATAGCCTAACTGCAGACAGCAATGCACTGGAAATTCGAGACCCCATGAAATGGGTATCTTACATTCTCTGATCACAGACAACAGAATGGTGTAATTTCCTGAACCGAAAGAACATAATAATGACATTATGTGAACCAGCCAATAGGCCAGGGCCATTCTGTGATACCTGCTAACAAGACACTATTGTACTGTCATCCCTGAACCATGGTCCTTGACAAAGTGGATGTACAAGCAACAGGACAGAGACACTCAGCTACCCAGAGAATGAGCCAGTGGCATTGTATCATCCCAACTAACTGGACAGTGTCATTCATCGTCCCATGTCCAAAGATTATTGACATTCTGTGACCCCAGTCAATGACCAATGATATTCTGTGATCCAAGCCGCAGAGCACTGATAGCCGATGTCCTCGGTAACAGAGCAGTTGCATTCCATGGTATTCGACAATGCGGCGGCATTCATTGGCCCAAGCACTGGCCTGTGGCATCCTATAATACTAGACAACAGAGCAGTGGCAGTACCTGAACAGTTTGTAACCACATCATGTGTGACAGTGGCAGTCTGGGCGTCCCAGGGTATAGGGCAGAGACAGTCACGGATATTATCTCTGGCAGTGAGAGACAGTGACACTGGGCAACAGGACAAGGGGACTCTGTTACAGCTTAAGAGTAGTTGGCTCTAGGATGATAGGACAGACAGTGTGAGATTACTGGGGTGTGACATACTTAGATCGATCTCAAGGATGTGAGAAAAGGCTGACAGTTTATGTCCTAATGTTACAGGTGACAGCAAACCTACCTTATGCTCCACTGTAGTGAGTCTGAGACATATTGACTGGAGGACAAGGTCAATCTGTGGCCCTATGTTGAGGGTCAGTGACATCTGAATTTGTGCTGCAGGGCGGTAACAGTCTGGGACACTATGTTACTTGGTCAACAGAGTCTTACAGGACAGTCATCTGTATTCCGTCAATTCACTATCATATGTCTGTTCATATTTTTTTCAAATGACATTAAAAAACAAAGTTTTAAGTTGACTGCCTGTGCAATGTTTATGTATTATGGGAGCTTGTCAACTCAGGTAAAATGTATATTATATGGATGGACTTCGTCCCTCTGTGCTTTCAGTTTATCATGTTCAGCGGGCATTGTGTGGGTCTGAAAGCTATTTGTCGTGATAGTTCTTGTGTGTTATGTTATAGCAGGGTTGCGCCCAGTCTCACAACATTGGTTATCTCAGGAATGAGTGATATCAATTTAAACTATTCACTATTTCTTTTGCTAATATTATGCATGTATGTGCACTTTGCGGTGAATCTATTTGTGTGCTATTCAGACACTTTGCTTCAGATATGTATGCGCTATTTGGACTAGCACCCGTTTCTGGCCTATGCCCACACCGGATTGCTTGCCCCAAGCCGATCTCTCCCTTGTCAACTGATTGTCTCAGTATTGCCATTCAACAGGATGACTCAGGTCGGTGGGTGCTGTACATAGCGGATGCCAGCGCTGCTGTACGTGTATGCTTTATCCATCAGCGTGGCTTTACAGGCAAACGAAAACCAATAGAGACAACAGGTCGAGAGATAGAATCATTCTTCTAAGAGCAGCAAATCTTCTCGATTACAAACAGCCAGCCGTCACTGATGACGAGGTGGAAGGTCTGTCGTTTGGTGAGGAACGCTCTAAAGACGGCTGCTGCGGACTCTGACTGGGGTGGCTGAGATCTCTGTCTACCTGTCCCTTGGTATAGTGGACTTCACTGCACACTTGAGGCACCACGTCCCGAATCTGCACAGTGTTATTTTTGGAGTAGAAGAATGAATTCATTATATCACTGCGCTCAACCTCTCTGTGAAATGTACTCTCTTCCCGGAAATGAATTTAAGTACCGTATAAGACTGTTTCTATGGTAGTTAAGGTCAACCACACGAGGCCCCTGTCTTTCAGCATATCGCTTTTGGCAGCTGCCCCTCATTCACTGAGATCTCGAGCCGTTTCCACGCGTCTCTAAAAGATAGTAACACCCGTCCAAAACATGAGCCAAAGATTACAGTAGACTCTGTTGTTTTTTAAATAGGGCTTCCCTCTTTGAAGTCTCTGAATTTGTGGAAGAGCAGGCAGAGAGGGAAGAATCTCTTTCCTTGTCCCCAGTGCTTGAAGCTCTAAAATGTCTGTATTTCTTGGCTACAAAACCCAACTAATCCACCTGTCTAAGGTCAGGATTTTAAGGCATGTTGCTATACCTTCTTATCCAGCTGGTCACAATCTGTGGCCCTGCCACCATTTTCTTCAAAGTCTCAACCCAGGCAAATTTTGTTGGACCAAATATCCCCTATTTTTCAACCTCTACGCCTGTTCCTTTATGAAAATAATTTACTCATTTATTCTCACATTTTTTTATTTGAAGAGGACACCCAGGGGAATGGTAGAGTGCTTTTTATGTGTCAAGATTCAAAAGAGAAGTGGCTTAGTGGCCGGTTTGTAGAAAGCCCCATACTTGTCTTAGTTTATGAAATTACCTTGCAAAACAGACAAAACACATATGAATGTAATATAAGGAGTCGGGGAAGCATGGGCACAAGGTGGCAAAAAAGGGAGACTTACAGGAGCTGTTCTGGAGACAGGACCCAACAATATTTCAACAGTAAACAATATGTCGAGTCAGAAAATGACAGACTACAGCATCCAAGGTATAATAAGAGCATCAGTTGAAGGAAGTGAAGACCAGCTAGCCAGTTAACAGCTCAGGTGGAAAGTACCAAGAAGGATTATAGAGGACTCTGTGGGGATGGCTAGTAATTTGAGAGAAATGCAAGAAAAAAGCATTGTCAATGCCTATAGTTTTGTTTTAGGTGTACGTGTTCTTTGTTGTCATGGTTACGTGGTTGTGTGGTGTGTCCAGATGAACATAAGCACTGTCGCTCATATAGAAAGGCATTATTCAGATGCGAGCACATGCAGTTACATGAACTTCAATACAAACCCACACAAGCACATATTCAAACCAGCCTTTCAATTTCCATTCTCTAATTAAAAGCTAGACCCGCTGAATATGCTAATGCTTACTTCCGAAGATGACTATTTGCCCTGGCTAGTCTAATCAAATTAAATCTCGTCCATGTTTCCCCTACGTTTCTGCTAAAACCTCAGCTAGTGCACAAAAGCCTAAAGATTGTGTTCATCTAACAGGGACTGCAAGGGAGGGTGATGGTGTCCTGAAAGGTACAGAGTGAGGCGCAACTCTCCCCGCTTGGTCTTCACTGGTGATTTTTGGTGCCTCAATATCTTTCTCTATAGGCATCCTAACTGCAGCCACAGTGCCTACGGATGGTGCAGCGAAAACTGTGGCATACAGCACATTCCAAAAGTGGACCTGGAACATAATACAGTGATCAGGAGGAGAAATGGGCCAATCCGGTGGCCGTGCACTGGCTCCCATCTTGACAGAGGCCAAAAACACAAAGAAGGTCAGATTTTGAACAAGTGTGGCCGCAGTTCTCAATAGAGTGACCACCTCGCATGAAGGCAAATTCAGAACAAAAATTCAGGACAGGCGGTACATTTTACAGACAGATATGAGGAGGCTGCGCATTTATAAACTAGATGGTTGACACACATACAAATCAAAATAGATTTATGTTCTTTGGTTTGTTTCATATAGATCAAACATTCACATGTAGCTGGACTTAATTAAGAATTAGAAAACCAACAAGCATTTGCACACTAAAATGAATTTGACAACCGACATCAAAAGGCAGCTCACAATTCTACCACCATACCATGTTTGCCCTGCGGATGGAGGCATTTGTGAAACTCCTGAAACAAGGTGCTGGGGGTAGTTCAGCATTTTGATATGGTAAGGTAAGGCAGCAGCCACCAAGTAGTGGAACTGAATAACTACAAATTGCCGTAAAACTGCCCAACAGGAACAAGTGCGAATGTAACAATTCAACCCTGAGGAATGTAAACACACCAACTTACCATGCAATACAGTATAGTTCAGCCATATATTTTACATGGGGAACAACTATTAATATTCTATGTTTAGCCATAGCGTACACAGACATTGTACCTTAATCATAGTTTTATCGAAAACCTCTATGTCCATTATGCTCATCTATCATCCACCTAGATTTCCTATTACCGCGAGTCACAAATTTGTCAACTTTTTTCTGCCTTCACTTGTCATAAAAAATGAAGAAATATGTCCCCACTTACTCTTTCTGCTCCTCAGCCCCTTTTCTTCTAAATTAACCTTTCCGTAGAAAATGTTCTTAAGGTAGGAAATCATTTTCTTTTTAGCCCCCACTCCCCACCACCACCATTGGAACTCTTTTCCTGGATATCTGAAATAAAAATCCTAACCCAGTGTGTCCTGGGTAAAACGTACCTCTTCTCTTGATATCTTTGTATCACTGATCAAAATTCCAGTTTATCACCAAGATACCTTATGGTGTAGATGCACTATAGAAATTCACAGTAAAATAAGACACCATAACCAGCACATTAATCTCCCATCGGATAGATGGTCGAACTACCCAACTGTAGTGTAGTATCTCATAATAGGAGGTCCAGAAATATCTGATGGTGAGGAATAAAGTAGGATTTATTCTTGAGAAGGGACTCCAACCTCCAAATACAAGTCTTTTTCATTCTCTCATCCAACTGTCAAACCATAGAATCTAGAACACCTGAACCTAGAGAATGCTATTGACAATAAAACCTAAGCATGAGATCTAGCCAGTTACCAGAACAACCCTCAAAATCTTTAGCTAACATCCTCTGGGATCCCTGGCCCAATTATGGCAAAACTTGCATCAAAGACACTGCAGAGTCTCACAATTGGCGGAGGAAGGGAACGGCTCAGGCATAGTCACATTGCCAGTAGGTCCAGGTCTTCTGGTCTGGGTCCAGTAGTTAAGTTCCATACAACAAATAGTTGCATCCTTTTTGGAAGAGCAACACCATGAAAACTTAAGAGAACAGCTCTCAGCTCAGCAAAAATCTCATGTGCTCTGCTACCGGCATTGCGGGCTGCCACTCTATTTTACTTAAATATAGCAATTCTACCTGAAGTACAATATTTGAAATTTAAAAAAGCATATTTTGGATTGTTTCACTTCAGCGCATTATATATTAGGGCACTGAAAGGCCTTTTTTAGAATTAGTGAACCAGACGCTTCCTGGTCTGAACATTTTGTCAATTACCCAAGGGTAAGCCAGTTTTCTTGTGCCTTCTATACAATCTTTAATTGTTACAGATGGAGTTCTAATCTCTTAAACCATATAGTAGAGAGCTTGGTGTACAGTGTGCACCCTCAATTGAATTATTTGAAGGTGATTACAAAATTTAATTAGATGGTCAAGAGGGCACAGGGAAGATAAATAATTGTGTAGGATTACCCAGTTTGATCAGGTTGGCAAGCAGGGATTGAATATGCTATCACAAAGAAATATATGAAAGGACATTTAAATTTGATGTGAATCAGTAACCCCACAAGCGATGACGCCTTGAGTGAGCCAAAAGACAATTCAGTTTGTGGCAGCTTTGTAGTTTATTGGACCACATGAAAATGAAACGTTCCTTTGTATTGCTCTGTCTGCAAATAGAAAGACTTATGCTTCAAATTGAATCATTAAGGAAAATAAGACAATGAGAGCTAAAAGTGATCTACCAGAAATAGAATTAGGGCAAGTTACTAAAGGAAAAGTTTGACTAATACATGAAGGACTTTGACAAGGTTTAGTCTTGTCAGTCTGCTATAGCCACCAGCCTGCCCGGAGTGCAAGTTTCTGATTTAGTTACAGCGCTGTCCACCTCAGAGTCTGAGGCTCTAACCACACACAGAACGTCTGACAATTCAGGTCCTGCATGTATCAGGCAGTTCACACAAATGTGTTATGTATATTATGTTGATCATTAAAAAAGAAAAAAATAGTCATGTTCACAGGAAATCCATTTTGCTTTCCTTTACGCATAACTGTTTTATGCTTTTAAGTTTAACAATTTTGTTTTGAGGCATGAGACATTTACTTTTTTTCTTTATTAAATACCTATGCTCTATGCATGTTCAGACCTCCCAGCTCTGATTAATCACTGATCTCCTGGCCAGACAGAAATAATGTACTTATTATAAATTATGAAACCTCGTTTGGTTAATGCAATCACTGCAGATGTCTGCCTGTGCAACCAGAGAACAACAGAACTTAACCCTGGTTGGTGTAGCGGGGACAAATGACTATCCAACCATGGAATGCAGCAGAATATGTGGCACAGCTAGGATTGTTAGAAAAGACTTAGGGCAATCTGTATAGAAAAGGCAACTCAGCTAATAATGATTTTAGGAGACTTTAATCATAAGCTAGATCCATTCTCCAGTGATTAGATGTATAAAGATGTATTAGCTGCCACCGGCTATCCTCCCAAGATCCTGTAGCTCAGTGTGAGATGGAACACTAGTGAAGTTTCCAAGGTCTTTAGGGTTGTTTTGTGTAAATTGACGGGTGGATACCAACCACCCCGCTGGCCAAACTTTCAGCACAGGTAATGAGCTCTTCCCAATTGATTATGTTTTTATTAATGCTTGGCACTTTTCCTCGGTGGAGGGCCTGAAGGGTTGCACAGTGAGGGCAGTGATCAGAAGCCTCTATATGTAATGTTTAGTGTAGGTAAGTGTGAGCAAAGAGATAAAGTTGCCCCTCTGCATGTAGAATATCCTAGATGTTCAACAACCCATGTAACACAGGAAAGCTCAATGACTTGATGATAGATTTTACGATTCTCGCTGTGCCAGAGGACCAGAGTGATGCTCTAACATGGTATGACCAAGTGGTAGAGCAGGTTGTAAATTGTCTGAGGGTAAGATTTAACTAAGGAGCCCGGCATAAGGTGCAAGGGCATGAATCTCAAGGCAAGAGGAATGGGTGTACGAGGTTAAAATTAAGGGTATGAAAATGGGAGTCTGTTAAGGAAAAAGCATGACCCAGTAATAGGTGGTAAGTTCTGCTCAGCAAAACCTGAATACAAAAATATGTTGAGGGAAAAGAAAATGGAGTATAGAAATAAAAATTGGTAAACTATGTTCAAGGTGATAGGTACAAATAACATCAAGAAGTTTTGGTAACTGGTGAGTGAGCATGGGAAAATTAGGTGTCTAGTACGTGATGATGACTGTATCAACCACTTGAGTAATTTATATGGTAATAATGATTAGGATGAGGGCCTGAAGAATAGTGTTGAGGTGGATGAGGATATCAGGTCATATTTTTCATTTCAGAAGATTAAAGAAACCATCCAGGTCCACAAGTTAACTAAAGCGGCAGGTCCAGACAACCTCCCAACAATTATAATAAAACTTAATGTGGACTGGTAGGCAAGTTTCTTTCATGTCATCTTTCAAAAGGTCTTGACTTCTGGGATTGTTCCACAGAGCTGAAAAGGTAAAATAATTTGGCTGATATATGAGAATGATGATGCCACGAAGCCTAAGAATTACCACCTTATTAGTATTGTTAAGCTTAGTAAAAATGTTGGTGGAACAAAATAACTTCATTCCGGTTGAGCAAGAGGGCTTCAAGGAAGGTCACTCAACAAATCGATTATTGCCTTAGACTATAGACAATGGCAAAGAAGCCAATTAAGTTAAGGGGCCAATTGTTGTCTCGTTGATTTCTGTGCCACCTTTGACCTGGTTGATCGTAAGGGGTTGTGAGATATGTTGAGGTGACGTGGCATCAACAAGGAGCTGCTCTCACTTGTTCAGGAGCTACACATTCAGAATTGGACTCGAGTGATCCTAGACACCGGACGGACCCTATCAAAAAGAATACAGATAAAGAATGGCCTACGTCAGGGTTGTGTCCTGGCTCCTCTATAATTCTCTAATTTTTGGCCAATCTACCAAATACATTAAATAAAGTAAGCAGCCTTTGCCCCAAAATGGATAGGATCCACGTCCCATGCCTACCATATGCTGATGATTTGGTGATAGTGGACATGAAGGAAGTGGGACTACTAAACAAACTGGATAAAAGACTTAAGGTTAATTTAGATAAGACCTAGATAATGGTGTTGGGGAAAGGAAGGGGGGGGGGGAAGGTTCATTGGTATTTGGGTGGGAACAAAGTGGAAGTGGTCAACAAATATAAATTGGGTATGTGGTTTGATATCAAGTTAAATTGGAGCGATCATGTTGAATCACTAAAAACAACTGCATGTACTCGGTATGGGGCCTAAAACAGTTTAGTCTGAAGTATGGCAGGCCCTCCCTACACCCCTTATTGTTTGCCTTTAATGCAATGGTTCGCTCTCAATTTTAATATGTAGCGGAAGCGCTACTCCTAAGTGGCAAATTGGATTAGAACCTTGAAGAGGGTAAATGTGTGACAACACTCCACATATTACCACCTTCAAGTATGATCCTAGCCAAAACGGTAGGATGTCAGCTTACGGCTTGGAGCTATTTGGGAGTGTTAGCTACACTAAAATTCTGCCAGTAATTAAATAAAGGGGAAAGTCCCAAAATATTGCATCTCTGCAAAGCGGAGTTCGAGAACAGTGAACTGAACTGGGCTATTATAGCAAGACATATGTTAAGTGAGCTCTGTGCCAAATTGTCAGTAAAGCCAGATCAGTGGAAGAAAGGGCTACAGATCAACAAGTAGGAGATATGCACCACTGCAAGTAAATGTGCTAGCGATGAGGATCTGCTATATCTGAGTGGTAAATCGTCTACTCAATTTCTGGTCAAAGATTGGAGCAATCACAACAGATTTCCATGCATTGAGGCCCTACCAAATCCCAAGCTTAACACCTTCAGTGCCACGCCCTTTCCCCCTCCTGTGCCGGGCGTTGCACTAGTGGGTGTGGTTCATGACGAGATAGTCTCGTCATGGGCACAGCGCAACCGTGCTCCATGACCAGACTATCTCGTCATGGGCACTGACGAGGTTAAGAATGCTGTGTTAAAATTCCAGTTCGGGATAAACCCATGTCACGTAGATATGAAGACAAAAGTAGCAATGAGAAATGAAATGGGTTGGTATACTTGCAGGTTCAAGGCAAAATGTAACAGGGCACATATTTTAATGGACTGTTTATGGTTTTTAGATAAGTGGAAAGCGTTTTTAAAACCCATTTTTATCAACTATGGAATCACTAATCAGGATCAAGCTCACAGGTTGTTGGTAAATGACATTTTTAAATGTCACATGTGCAATCGGGAGATTGTTATTTGCAATATGGAGATTTTATTTATTTATTTATTTATTTATTTGAAAACCTTTATTCTTCGAAAACATGGACACAGCTATTCAGCCGACATCCCGGAGGTTCGGCAGCTTTGAGAAAGCAGAACAAAGAAACGTCCACAGTGCATAGAGGAGAAGCAGAAAAGGTTCTATTTTAAATAAACACAAACTCACACAAAACCCCAGCAAGGCGAAGGACACTGAATACCACTGGTGATTGCCCCTCAGGGGAGAGCAGACCCCCCTCGTCTAACAGTCACAATACTGTGTTCAGAGGAAAAAGGGGGAAAAGCAGAGGCCCAAAAAGTCAACTAACAATCAGATACATATACAAAAGCTGGAAAGAATGTTAAGGAGAGAGCTGTTCATCGGGGGGATCCAAATCAGGGGCAAGACATATGCCCCCCTATACTGGTTCCACCGCCCCCAAATGGCGTGCCACTTCCGGGGGCGCCCTCTAGCACAATATACTGTCTTTTCCCTTAGCATACTCCAGTCCATGTTTTCTTTCCACGCAGTCAATGTGGGGGGACCCGCAGAGCCCCACAGGCGCGCGATGTCTCGCTTAGCCACCATATTACCCAGAGTCACCCACTGGGTCTGTGCCTCATCGTGATCGGTAGGCCCCCAAACATTCAGGAGACAGCACCGCGCCTCCGGCTGCATAACAATGCCCGTCACCTCCCCCATCACCGTATGGACTCTCCTCCAGAATTCCATGATAACGCCACATTCCCAAATGATATGCATAAAGGTACCCACCATACCGCAGCCCCTCCTACATAAACCCTCCTCAGAAAATCCCATATGAACCAGCCTTGGCCCCGTAACATAGGTTCTGTGGAGCATTTTGAGCTGCACCAGCCTCAGACGTGATGGGATCTCGACCTCCTTAGGAGAGGAGACCGCAGACTGCCAATCCTCGTCATCCAGTTCGAGTCCGTCCCTAGTCCACTGGTCCCTCAGCCCCAATAGCAGGTCCGCCCAAACATTTATCAATTTCTTATATATGAGAGAAATCGTACTCTCTGGCATATGGCCGTCGAGGATCCGATCCTCCAATGGAGAGGTCTCAGGCACCTTCTCACCGTCTACGAGGACTGACCGCAGGGCATGACGCACTTGAACATAGCGGAAGAACTCGGATTTCCCCAACTCATACTCATGCTGCAGCTCTTCAAAGGACTTCACCCTCCCCTTAATCAGCAAATCTCCCACCCTGGAGATTCCAATCAAGTCCCATTTATCAAAACCTTTCGTATGCCAGAGCCTCCCCAATTTTTCAGATTCAAACAACGGGGTAGCTAGGGTGAGCCTATCCTTCCAGCCCAGCGAGTCAGTCGCCAACCTCCACACGCGCACCGCCACCCCAGTGGGCCCCGTGAGGGACGAATCCAGCGCCCGAGAGTACAACGCTCTATGATAATTACCGCCGCGCAGCAACCATCAGTCCATGGCATAGCCGGGGCTTAGAGCCGGACCATAGAAACCATGATTAATCGCGCTCAACTGGGTGGCCCAATAATAGCGTCGAATGTCCGGAAGCGCAATACCCCCGTCGTACCACGGAAGCGTCAACTTAGCAATCGCTATGCGCGGCCGTCCATCCCACAACAACGATCGTTGGAGGCTTTCAACCTCCCGGAAGTAACTGGCCGGTACCCAATCAAGGGTATTCTGCAAGGCATAGAGGAACCGGGGGAGGGACATCATTTTAAACAAGGCGGCGCACCCAACGAGGGAGAGCGGCAGCTTCCGCCAGCCCGCAACATCCCGCCGCAAGCGCGCCAGTGGGGGGAGCAGGTTTCTTTCATACCGCAGGGTGGAGTCAGTGGAGATAAAAATCCCCAGGTACACAAAGCCCTGCTGGGCGATCCGGATCGAACACGTTCGCGGGACAGGCGGAACCTCGCCGCTCAGAACATACAAATACGATTTATTCCAATTGATGACGAGACCCGAGTTCCTGCCAAAGGACGTCAGAACATCACAAACCACTATAAGCGAGTTCTTGGGCGAGGCGAGATATAACAGGATGTCATCGGCATAGAGCGATATACGGTCCTCGTGCTCGGGCGACCACCTAAGTCCACGTATATCCGGATGCCAGCGTATCCACGCCGCCAGCGGCTCGAGGGCAAGGGCGAACAACAAAGGCTGCCGAGTTCCCCTCCCAAGCTGGAACGGAGTCGACGCCCGCCCGTTTACCACAACACTCGCAAGGGGGCCCTCATAAAGCAACCTCACCCAGCTCAAAAAACCAGGGCCAAAGCCGAACTTGGCAAGCACAGCCCACAGATATGCCCATTCCACCGTATCAAAAGCCATCGTGGCATCGAGAGATGCCACAATAGCTGATTCTCGGAGCGTGCCCGCCCTGGCAATCACTCCATGGAGGCGCCGAAGGTTCAACGCAGTGTTACGGTGCGGGATAAAGCCGGATTGATCCGGATGGATCAAGTCTCCGAGCACCCTGACCAAGCGGCCTGCCAGAATTTTAGCCAGAATTTTCGGCTCAGCATTAAGGAGTGATATTGGCCGATAGAAGGAACACTTATCTCGGGGTTTACCCTCCTTGTGTATTACAACAATCGTCGCCAGTCTCTGGTCCAACGGAAGGGACCCGCCCCCCCGCGCCTCCACAAGCATGGCGCGCAGGTGAGGGGAAACCCTATCCGGGAACAGCTTATACAAGTCAATCGGCAAACCATTAGGGCCTGAGGCCTTACCCGAGTTCAGCGCACGGATGGCACCCGCCACCTCATCGACCGTTATGTCTCCATCGAGGTCATCTCTATCTACGTCAGAAAGGCAGGGCAGAGCGATGTCCCGCAGGAGGTCAAGCGAGTCCTCGGTCGGCCTATCCGAAACTGAGGCATAAACCATACGGAAATAATCCGAAAAACACTGTACTATCCCCTCAGGGTCAACAACCACCTCTCCCCCCTCTCTCGTCAGCTCCGGCACCACTCTATTAACCCGTTCTTTTTTGTCCAGCCAAGCTAGGAGCTTCCCGGCCCTATCACCAACATCATACAAGCGGCCCTGCTGTTCCCTACTGAGGGTCTTGGCGGCATTCGTCACCAGGTCCTTATATTCGGCTTGCTTCAAGCTCAGCTCATGCAGTGAGGCCTCTGTAACCTCCTCCTCCAGGGCCACCTCTAAAGCCGCGATCTCCTCCTCAACCTGCATAACCTCGCCATCTCTCCGCCGCTTGGCTGCCACTACCAAGGAGAGGGCCTCTCCTCTCAGCACGGTCTTAAATGCTTCCCACAACGACACGGCCGAGTCAACGGACCCCTGGTTGTCCTTAAAAAAGTGATCAACTGTCTTCAACAGCGCACTGCGCATCTTGGGGTCACGAAAGTACCAGGGGTTAATAGGAGCAACCCTGCCCCCTCCCTCGCGCCCGACATCCAGCCGGACCCACACTGGCGAATGATCCGATATGCCCCGCGCCATATGCCTGGCCTCAGATACCAATGAGGCGTGCGCAGCCAGAGTGAGCAGGTAATCAATCCTAGAGAGGCTACCATGCGCCCCGGAGTGGAAGGTGTATTGGCTCTGTGTGGGGTGCCGGAGCCTCCAGCAGTCTACCAGGCCGAGTGTGTCTAGAAAGTCTGGAAGCCACTTCTGAGCCCCCCCGGTGTCCCTGGGCGGGTACCTATCCAGCAGCCCAGAGCCGACAGCATTGAAATCACCCCCCACCACTAGCATACCCTCCGGGAGGTCCAACAAGGCCCTACCCAGATCTGTAAACGTGGAGGCCTGCAGGGCAGGAGGGACATAGACCGAAACCAAAACCAGAGTTCTTCCTTCCCACCTCCCCGCCACCGCCACAAACCTCCCCCTATCATCAACAATGGTGGAGTTCACCTCGAACGGTAGTGAAGCTCTAACTAGGATGCCCACACCCCTGGAGCCGGAGGAGAATCCCGAGTGAGCTATGAATTTGTAACCTTTCCTATTAAGAGCATGGCAAGTATTACCTATAAGGTGTGTCTCCTGCAGTAGGACGACATCCGGCAAAGACCGTTTCAAGAACTGCAAGACTATCCCCCGCTTAATGCGATCCCCCAAACCATTAACATTCCAGCTAAGAACATTTAAACCCCTACCCCCCATCCCCACACCGCAAGAGGCCCACCCCACACCCGAAGAGCCACCATGGAAAAATCCTGACAATGATTACTGCGCCTTGCAAAAACAAACCCCCCAACAACAAACCCAAAATCCCAACTATCCCCCCCACCCTGCACCCCTGCTGCAGCTTACAAAGCCCCCCCAACTTGCAGTGTGCCTGTCGCCCTACCAAAACCCAAATCTACAAAAAGTACCCTGAGGGAGGAAAGAGCTCCCATCGTCCTCCCGCAACCCTCCGTATTGTACTGCAATCAGTTCAAGTCATCATCCGGAACCAAATCAAGTCAGTCCGACTCCAAAGGCATCAACCCTGCCCATCCCGGCCACTGTCCCCGTCTGCGGCAGCATCCTCGCCAGTCCGTCGTCGGGGCAAAGCGTCCAGCCATTCACCGGCCATAGCAGGCGACTCAAAGAAGAAAGTTCGGTCTTCATACACCACACGTAATCTGGCAGGGAAAAGCATGGCATACTTCAGGTCCCTCTCCCGAAGCCGTCTCTTCACCCCCAGGAAACTCTGCCTTTGCTTTTGCACCAGCTGGGTGAAGTCAGGATAGAAACTCACCGACGCGTTCTGAAAAGGGACCGGGCCCGTCACCCGCGATGCTTGCAGGATAGCGTCCCGATCTCGGAAGTGAAAGAGCCTGGCGACAATCGGTCTCGGTGGAGCTCCCACCTTGGGCCTCCCACCCGGCACTCTGTGAGCTCGCTCAACTGCGAAGAACTTCCCAAGGCCCTTAGGCTTCAGATGGTTAGGCACCAAGTCCTCCACGAGAAGGTCTACAGAAATCTCGTCCGAGGACTCCGGGACCCCGATAATGCGCACGTTGTTGCGCCTGGCCCGGCTCTCAAAGTCCTCGAGCCTACGGGCGGAGAGGTCACTCTCGGCCCGCAGCTTACGAACCTCAGTCTGAAGTTCCAAGACATCATCAGTGAGGCCCGTGGTCTTGAGATCAAGGGTTTTAACCCGTTCATTAGTTTTGCCCAAATCCGCGCGGATCAGGTTAACGTCCACCAAGATGGTATCCACTTTGTGCGCCAGGGCATCAAACTGTCTCCCAATCGAAGCCTGCATCCCTTCGAGCGCGCCCATGACATCCTGCAACGAGAGCTCCGAGGCCCGGGGTGAGGCAGTCTTCTGTCCATCCAGCGACTGGCTCGATCCACCAGGCGACCCCTTCTGCTGGGCATACCGATCCATATTATTGGCTTGAGTATAGGCTCCCCGCCTGGTAGCCTTGGGTTTCAGCCGATCCACCTCTGCTTTACCCGACATGTCTGGCACCAAGCAGTCCGGTGCAAAAAGACGGCCCTCTCTCAGGTAGAGGGAGCAGGAGAAGTCAGATCTGCAATAGCCAGCCAGGGTAGGGCGCAGAGCGTCCAGAGGATAATAAAGCAGCCGAAAGCACTCCCGGGCCAAGGCAGACAAAGGGCGAGAAAGTGAAAGTGAAAGGACGGGGTCCTCCGTCCGACAGTTCACACCTCGCCTGGCCGCTGTTGTTCAATTAGAGGTCGGGCATCCTGCCAACGCCAGCCCCTGGCGTCCCTCGGAGACAGGCCTCAATCTTCCGCCGTGCACAACTCCGGTTCCCGGTGGGCGATCCGAACTCGGGCGGCATCAATCGCCTCCATAACGAGTCATCTGCAAGATGCCGTGCATATAAAACAGGATTGAAGACAGGATAGTCGACGGAGGGCGCGTGGGTCTCGGGAGCTCAAAGCTCACGCGGCCATCTTGGTCAAGCGCTAGGCTCCTCCAATATGGAGATTTTAAAAGATTTGCCGGGAAATTTGTAAGGATTGAGGTGCGTTTTGTATGAGACCCTCCATCAGATTGCTTTCTCTTACATTACTGTATGTATATTTGTCAGATATGTCTCTTTTAACCACTTTTATCTTATGTATTATTTTAGGACGCATTTATGGTACTGTTTATAGATCAGGGTCTAAATAAACAAACTTTTTGACTGACTTGGGTATTTTTAGTGAGGTCCCAGTCTGTGACAGAAAGAACTGTGAATCTGTAAATCATTATTTTAAAATTGCATAATGCACAGCATAAGATAGGCTGCCACAGAATGTGCAAAATAAATGTGGTTTAAGATAAGAAAAGTTCTTTGAATCATACATTTTGCTAATACGCATACTGCACCTGGGGCAAACATGTTTTTTTATAACAGTCTTTCAAAAGGACTCACTACAAATGAGCTGATATCAATCTTTCAAAATGAAGAATCTTTGTCTTCAGTAAGGGATTCCATCAGTTAAAACCAATGCGGCTTCCAAGCAGCCTTTACATTTGCGGATTAGTCAATTGCACGAATTCACATTTCTTTCAGTAAACACCCTGGCAAGAAGGCTTATTTCAAGTTTAGCTCTCTGCCCCCTCCCTTGGGATTACAGGGCAGAAGGCCCTCTCCCCCTCTACTTCAGCTGAGGCATCTCAAAGGTCGGAGTTAACTTTTGGCTTTTGGCACAAAGGCTAAAATTATGGACCTATGCCATCCAGTAAAACATGGATCACAGACAACGAACATTAGGGCTAATTTACGGACTGTCCTTGTAAATTACGGAAGGGTGGTCACCCTATTTCTCAAAAGAGGTGAAATAATGAGAACATTGGAGGAGTGTAGTAGCAGAACCGACCTGACTGCCTAGCTGTCAGGTATCGACGTGAAGACTGAACGAATCCCAGCGTTTTCTGTGAAAGAAGCTGGTGTCTTGCTAGTTGCCAGACAGCCGTAAACGAAAAGTGAACGGACACTGACCACTTAAAGATGTGTAAGGCCCAGAATAAATTACCTCCCCCAATGAGCCACTTTGAAAAAGAAGAATAAAGGTATGGTAAAAGTATGAGGCTGGTCTGTACTATAATTTTCAAGTCCTAGTCACTATGCTGGCGACTAAGAGACTCTGTTCACGATGCCTGATCTCATGTCTCATTACAAACTGCGTCACCAATGCTCTCTGCCCTGAACTCAGAAAACGTGTTCTCGTGGCACGATGACCGTTCCGAAAACAAAACTTAACCAGGCACATCTATATCACCAGTATTAAACCAGCTGCCCAGCCAGTGCAAGTACCTGCTGTTTCGCTATCTCTCTGTGCCACTCCATTCTTCAGTGTGCCGACACGGAGAACTTTAATTTAAGATGGGGCTGGTGGGAGAAAGAGTTTGAGATCTATGTGGATGCCTTTGGACTTGAAAATGAGAAAGGTCTACTCTGCCACCTCATGCAGAGAGTTGGTCCTGACGTCAGGGACATCATCTTTCAGTTTGATGAAAATGAGAGAGAAAAGACAACCTGATGACATATTTCTACCCAAGAAAAATGTTGACTACTAAAGATCCATCTTCCATTCTACCATCCACAACTACAATTGCGTAGAAAGCAGGGCTTAATTTGAGCCGAGCTTTCCGGTGCTGAGCACCGGCACTTAATTGGTTTCCGGTGCTCGGCACCGGCACCTGATTGTCAACACCACACTTAGGGCAGTCTGCCACAAGGTGTTGCTGCTCATGTAATTTAGAGATGAGCAGTATCACAGTTATTTAGGAAAACAGCATACATTATAAAATTACTAACACCTGCCTCCCCAGCCATTCCTTTACCTTTGGGGACCTGCAATTATCTGAACTGTCGCATTAACATGCAAGAGAAATGGTTAGTAGTTGTTTTGGTAGAGATGACAGGGGCGATGGGCGGTGCAAGCTGCAGTGGCCTCCTGGTCAGAGCACTGGCACTTAATATTTTACAAATTAAGCTCATGGATTATTGAAGGGTGTGATTCTGTCACTTTACGACAAAAGTTGGTTCAAAAATCCCACAATCTAGAAAACATAAAAAGCATACTTGAGTACCAGGCTGAAATCATAAACAGCAACAAATGTCGAAATGCTACTGAGAAATCTGTGAGTAAAACACTTGTGTTACCAGTGCCTCGTACCGATCTTTCCCATGTCGCCCAAAGCATCTGTCACAAATATGGTAAAATCGGTTACTTCGAAACTGTCTGAAGATGTCAAATGCATCAGATGAATAGCAATTGACCTTATCTGCTATCAGAAAGTCCAGAACGATTTCATGCCAAGACCACACAGACTTTGGGGGCATCTTTGCCTCAGGGAGATAACAGCACATGTTGACTCTTCTACTGCATCGTCGTCAATTGAGAGATACCACGGAATGCTAAAATCTTTTCTATTTGAGGGAGTGTCCTGATTGATAAAGTGCCTCGGCCCAGAGTGCATGGTTCATCTTCCTAGCTGAAAGCGGCGCAATAATTAACATCATTATGGATGCTGCAACCTTCTCGATAACTAGTAGATATTAAGGGTGGGCGTAGTTCGCGAAGTAGCACTTCGCGAAGCTACGCAAAGTGAAGTTCGCACTACGCGAGCTACGCGTAGCACTTCGCGAACTGCGTAGTAACATGTTCGCACTGTGCAAGATGTTGTTTTCAATGATTGCACAGTGCGGACAAGCAACCGGCACTGTGCAATCATTGAAAATGGCATCTCGCACAGTGCGAGCTGTAGTTTTCTGCTGCTCGAGTAGATTTGTACTCGAGCGGCAGCTTTCTCAACGCGAACTGGTAGTTTCTCATCGCGAGCGGTCGCGAGCATACGCGACCACTCGCAATGAGAAACCTGACCTCCTCGCGTTGGGAATCTCGCCGGGAGGTTTATTTTCCACGCTCGCGATCGCGAACAAGGAAAAAGTCTCGCCGGGATGTCATTTTGCTTGCTCGCGGTCGCCAACTTGTTGTTGAGGACCGCGAGCAAGCAAAAAATGACCGCAGCACTACGCAACACTACGCTACGCGTGTTCGCACTGTGCTACGTGCAGTTCGCGTAGTGCGAAGTAGCGCGAACTTCGCAAACTACGCGAGCGTAGCGTAGTGCTTCGCCCAGGCCTAGTAGATATGTGAAACTACGGCTATGGCTCAAGGAAACCTCTCATACGTCTAGTCTAGACCTCTTCTGTACAAAACTCTCTCATCACCCTCAGACTGTCAAGAGTGACATATATGTAGTGGAGGCAGATACTGTGACCAGATGTCTTCTCAGTTTTAGGAATGCAGCCAAAATGTGTTTCCTGCTAGCCCGATGTGAACTTATTGCAGTGGTATTTGCCGAGGAAGAAACTGTAGATGTCAACCAGATGTTTCTTTACCTGTTCCAATACATTGGTAAACTGAAACAACGATTAATTCACTTGCACACTGATAAGACAGAAGAATCCTTATCCAATGGTTCACAAATGTTCTCAAATCTTGACTAAAACAAGGATTATCAAAACCTTGAAAGTGAGAACTCTAGATGCATCAACCTCATTGCCACGCACTGTGGCCTGTACAGATACTACTGTCCACGAGTAGCCATTTGCACCACTATTGAGGTCTTCCAGAAAGAAATCCGCAAAATGATCCAAAACATTCACAATTGCCTAAATTAGTGATGACACACTCGTATTTTGGCTATTTTACAACAAACATAACAAGCAAAATGTGCAAAATGCTACAGGATACAAATCTGTCCTTGATTAAAAAAATGTTGAGTAAACTACGACTTTGGCGTAGCTCTATGGTGTGCTTTCCCACCCACGGGTGAAACTGGTTCAAAGCACCAGTGATCAATGTGATAGATAGGTTATTGTAGCCTCGCAGAACACTATTCAATGTGTAGTTGAAATAGGGGTATTGCTTTTGGGTTACTAACAATCCCATAAAGGTATCAGGGGCACCGTGGTAACAGTAATAAACCTTATTTCACTATTCACAGTATCACACTCCCTATACTAAGAAGAAGGAACACTTTTTTGCTAAAAAGTATTTATTGCTACCGGATTACAATTTTTTCTCAGTAGGTCTAAAACGACCACACATAATATGATAAAAACAGCAAGAAAATGCATTAAAAATAACAAGAATAAAATGAACATTTCTAACATGATCAAAATGTCATCTAGAAACTAGCACCCTAGCATCTACTTCTAAGCGCTATAGTAATAGAGAATGGAAGGCAGAGCAGTTTGCAGTCTAGAGTTTCTTACGGAGAAGAGATGCACTGCGTACCTTGTTGACAGTAAAGGCTGTCTTTATCGGCAGAGGCGTGAATACAGTCTTCCCCACGAAGGGCAAACACATGCTATGGTAGCTGTCTTGTCTTTCTCCGGGACTTGGCTTTGACTTCAGGCAAGATTAAGCATCTGCGAAGAGTGCTGGCAGTAGGTGAGACTCTCTCTGGCAGAATCTCGGGGGATAATCTGGGAGAAGGGCCTCTCCTTTAACGGGGTAAAGGTGTAGTCCTAATATATTAAATCTTATCAGAAATTGGAATTTCTCATATAAGTTTAGGAATGTCTGACATAGATTATGGCATATCAAAAGGGAATGGATCACTTGTAACTGAAAAAAGGGGTTCTTAAACCATTGTTTGAACCATTAATACCTGAATAGGTACTATGAGAACCCTCAATCACGTATCTTAGGTGGTATTGGCGGTTTATCTTGATTCTCCGCCTTATTAATACGTGTCAGCATTATCATTGGGTCTCTTGTGTATAATGCTTCCTCCACCTGGAGGGAACCACTGATTTTCAGTAGTGATCAGAAATATTTGTGCAAAAGGTGATATGGTGACGTTAAAAATGTCTTACTCACACTGCCCTCAAAAAAGATATTTATTCTGTCCGGTGTGTGAGGAGACTCTTAAAAAAATAAAAATAGTAGTGCAATAGGTCAGGTAATGTAACCAAAGCACTTTTATAGTGTCCAAATCAAAAAAAGGTCGACATGTTTCTGCCCTTCTGATGCCCCAGGAGGGGGTCGTTGGGCGTTCTTCAGGACCTAGTGGTTGTGAGAACCGGTAATGCCCAGTTCTGAAAATAGGTTTATGATTGTCTTCATAAACAAGAGGTCAAGCCAGCGTCAGCACAAGTCGTGCTTAGCCCACAAAGGAGGCTACGCGCTTACGGTGGCAAGGCAGCAGCCGCAATACAGATCTGTTCCAAGGTAACACTAACCTTGAGGTACTGTTAGACCTCTTGTTTATGAAGAGAATCATTAACGACCCCCTCCTGGGGCATCAGAAGGGCAGAAACATGTCGACCTTTTTTTTTATTTGGACACTATAAAAGTGCTTTGGTTACATTACCTGACCTATTGCACTACTATTTTGATTTTTTTTAAGAGTCTCCTCACACACCGGACAGAATAAATATCTTTTTTGAGGGCAGTGTGAGTAAGACATTTTTTTTTTTTTTTTTTTTTTGAAACCGTTTATTACAGGACTTAAAAGTATACAAGTATGGGCCCACAACCTTCCGGCCGGCCGCTAGCAATAGTAGGAACACACGACATATATACATGGAACACGTGGTATTACAGGAGGAGCATTTCTCAATAGATAACAATGTCGAAAAACCACATCATCCAGGCCCCATTATGCGGTTTCATTTTAAATTAAAACAACAAAAATTAAAACCACACCCACAAGGCAACCCACAATCAAAAATAGCAGTACGTGCTCCCCAAGAGGGGGGATCCCAACTATACACAGAAGTGTGAAGAGGGGGAAGAGAGCAAAGCGAGGACTGGGGGAACCCAATGCCCGGCAGCGGGGGAATGAGTCGGCTAAGGGGATGGGGCTGGCGAGGGATCAGGCAGCAGCGGCGGCGCACAGATACCCCCGCGGTAGGCGTTCCAGAGGCCCCATACTTTCACCCATGTCCCAGGCTTACCCCTCGCCACATACACCACTTTTTCGCGAAACATGCACCAGTCCATGTGTTCTTTCCAGGCCGAGACCGTCGGGGGCCTCTGGGATCCCCACAGTTGAGCAATATCACGCTTGGCTACCATATATCCCAGAGTCACCCACCACGTCTGCGGCGCTGAGTAATCAGTCGGTTCCCACACATTCAACAGGCATCTTCTCGCTTCAGGCAACAGCGCCACATGCGTAACCAGATGCAGCACCTCATGTACACCACGCCAGAACCCCTCTACCTCCGGGCACTCCCACAAAATATGCATAAAGGTCCCCAAAGCACCACACCCACGCTTACATAACCCATCTCCGGCATAGCCCATACGCAGAAGCTTTGGCCCCGTCATGTAGACCCGGTGGAGTATCTTGAGCTGGACGAAGCGAAGGCGAGCCGATATGGCCACCTCCTTCGGGGAGGCCACCGCGGAGGTCCAGTCCTCGTCGTCCAGCTCCAGCCCGTCGGCAACCCAAGCCGCACGAAGGGCAGTCAACAGGCCCGAGCGGTCATTTATCAGCTTTTTATATATAAGTGAGATCGTGCTGTCCGGGACATGCCCATCCAGTACTCTATCTTCCAGGGGGGAATATTCCGGGATGGAGGCAACATCCATGAAGACGGAACCCAGCGCATGACGGACCTGCAAATACCGGAAGTATTCACTGCCCTGCAACTGAAATTCCGTCTGCAGCATATCGAACGTTTTAAATCCTCCCTTCGTCCAAAGATCCCCCACTTTACTGATACCTATCATGTCCCACTTCTCGAAGCCCTTAGAGGTCCACAGGGAACCTAACCGCTCAGACGCGTATAGTGGTGATGCCCGGGTCAAACGGTCCTTCCACCCCATAGCTGCATTGGCCGCGTGCCAGACTTGCACCATGACACGCGTGGGGCCCGTCAGACGAGCGTCGGGCGCGCTAGAGTAGAGCGCTCGATTGTAGTCGCCACCTGGCAGGAGCATCTTGTCCATTTCAAAAGCCGGGTTTAAGGCGGGCCCGTAGAGGCCATGGTTAATGGCAGCGAGCTGAGAGGCCCAATAGTACCGTTTAATATCCGGGAGGGCAATCCCCCCGTCAAACCATGGGAGCGTCAGCTTAGCCAGAGCAATGCGCGGCCTCCCGTCCCAGAACAGGCGGCGTTGCAGACTCTCCACCTCGCGGAAGTAGCGCGCCGGGACCAAGTCCATAGTGTTCTGCAAAGCGTACAGAAAACGCGGCAGAGACATCATCTTGAACAATGCTGCCCGGCCGAGCGGCGAAAGCGGCAGGCGCCGCCAGCGTGCGACATCTACCCGCAGACGCTGGAGGGGGGGGAGCAAATTCCGTTCATACCGGGCCTCCGGGTCCAGAGTAATGAAGACACCCAGGTACCGAAATCCCTGCGGGGCGATCTGGATCGGACAGCCCCGCGGGAGAATAGGAGCCTCCCCAGAGAGAACATACACACACGATTTAGCCCAATTGATGACGAGACCGGAGTTACGACCAAACGAGTGTAAAACATCAACTAGGACTATAAGTGATTTGCGTGGGGAGGCTAGGTACAGAAGGATGTCATCAGCGTATAGGGATACGCGATCCTCATACTCGGGGGTCCAACGGAGACCTCGGATGGAAGGCTCCCACCGCAGCCACTCCGCCAGGGGCTCCAAGGCAAGCGCAAAAAGAAGCGGCGACAGGGGACAGCCCTGCCGCGTGCCCCGGCCCAGCTCGAACGGGGCTGATACTCTTCCGTTCACGACCACCTGTGCCAATGGGCCCGCATACAGCAATTTGACCCAACTGATGAATCCTGGGCCAAACCCGAACTTAGCAAGCATCGCCCAGATGTATGGCCACTCAAGCGTATCAAACGCCATGGTGGCGTCTAAGGACGCCAGAATGGCCGGTTCCCGTATGAATGGGACGCGCGCAAGCACCCCATGCAAACGCCGAAGATTAAGGGCTGTATTGCGATGGGGAATGAAGCCAGACTGGTCCTGATGAACCAGATCTCCCACCACACCGACCAGCCGATTGGTGAGTACCTTAGCGAGAATTTTAGGCTCCGCATTCAGTAGTGAGATAGGCCGATAAGAAGTAACCCGATCTCGAGGTCTCCCTTCCTTGTGGATCACCACGATTGTAGCCAGACGCTGGTCAAGCGGGAGGGAGCCCACTGAGTGGGCCGCAAGGAACATTGCGCGGAGGTGAGGCGCCAATGTATCCGGTCGCAGCTTGTACAGCTCGATAGGGATACCATTCGGGCCCATGGCCTTGCCAGAAGCGACCGAGCGTATGGCGAGGGCAATTTCGTCGGAGGTGGGAGCGGCGTCCAGCAACACCCTGTCCTCCCCGGACAGGGAAGGCAGTGCGATATCTCTGAGCAGGGCACGGGAATCCTCTTCCGAGCAAGAAGAGACCGGGGAATACACCTCGCGGAAATACTCCGCGAAGCATGAGACAATTTCTTCTGGTTCAGTTACACACACACCATTCGTTTTCTCAATCAGTGGGACCACACGATTCGCTCTTTCCTTTTTATCCAACCACGCTATCAGTTTACCAGCCTTATCACCCACATCGTACAGCCGCCCCTGTTGCTCTCTACTAAGGCCCCTGGCCGCCTCCGTAACGAGCGCCCTATACGCCGCCTGCTTGAGCTGGAGGACATGTAGTGCAGCGTCCGTCACCCCATCTTCTAGATTACCCTCCAGCTCCGCTATTTCAGCCTCCACCCGGGTCACCTCTTCCCGCTCACGCCTCCGGGCGTGGGAAATAAGGGATAGGGCCTCCCCTCTAAGTACTGCTTTGAAGGCCTCCCACAGGGAGATAGCTGAAGGCACTGACCCCACGTTCTCCTCAAAATAGCGCTGGAGGGATTTAATCAAGTCAGTGCGAATGGTGGGGTCGCGCAGGTACCAGGAGTTGATTGGGACCACCCTGCTCTCAGCCCTCGGAAAGACATCAACATGCAACAATAGCGGGGAGTGGTCCGAGATACCCCGTGCCAAATGGCGCACTTCCCCCACCCTCCCGACATGGGCCGCCGGGACAAGGACATAATCAAGCCGTGAGAGACTACCATGGGCCCCCGAGTGGAAAGTGTATTGCAACTGTGTGGGATGTTTTAAGCGCCAGCAGTCCACCAATCCCAGTGTATCCAATAGGCCGGATAGCCACGCCTGTGCCCGGGGGAGGTCCCTAGGGGGGTGACGATCCACAGTTCCAGAAACCACCGCGTTGAAATCCCCCCCCACCACCAGAAGCCCCCCCGGAAGGCCAAGGAGGAGGCGCCCCAGATCTGCAAAGGTGGTCGACTGCAACCCCGGTGGGACGTACACTGACACAAAGACAACCACTTTGCCCTCCATTCTCCCCACCAAGACAGTGTAACGTCCCCTGTCATCATGGAGCACCTCATCAATTTCTAACGGGAGCGAGTTCTTTACCATGATACCCACACCCCTCGAGCCTGACGTGAAGCCCGAGTGGGCCACAAGGCGGTAGCCACGCCGATTCATGGCGCAGAAGGAATTGCCAATAAGGTGTGTCTCCTGCAGGAAGACCACATCAGGCGAGAGTCGCTTCAGATAATGTAGGACCACACCTCGTTTGATCCTGTCCCCCAGTCCATTAACGTTCCAAGACAACAAAGTCAATTCCCTACCCCCCATCATACACAAAGACCATCATTCGTCCCCCCGAGAGCACAGTAGAGCCTACACAAAAAAAGGGTTGCCTTGTGAGAATAACAAACAACGCCCCATCCCTACCCACCCACCCCAACAAAACTCCCCCCTCCCTGCACCCCTGCATGAGCCCAGACAGCCCCCCCAATGTGCAGTGTGCCTGTCGCCCCAGAGATAGTTAAACTAACTAGACCCCCAGAGGAGGAGGGAGAACCCCCAAGAGACCCCACACAACCTCCATAGGAGGGGAAATTAAGCAATCCGACGTATAGTCAAAAAGTGGCATCATTTTTGTCCCGAGCGAGGCCTAATATTAGTCCCTCAGTCTTGATCCGGCGAGCCCTCTCCCCCGGCCGCTCCCCCCCCGCCACCCCGATCCCGATCTCCAGACAGAGTATCCAGCCAGTCCCCGGCCGCTTCGGGACGATCAAAAAAGTGTGTGCGACCTTCTACCTCCACTCGCAGCTTAGCTGGGAAGAGCATGGCGTACTTGATGTTTAGGTCCCGAAGACGGCGCTTGACACCAAGGAAGCTCAGTCTCTGTTTCTGGACCGCAGGGGTGAAATCAGGATAAAAATTAATATCCATATTATCAAGTCTAAGCGGTCCCTGTAGTCTGGAGGATTGCAGGATAGCGTCTCTGTCCCGAAAATTAAAAATCCGGGCGATGAGAGGTCTCGGAGCGGCTCCGACCTTAGGCCTTCCCCCGGGAACCCTGTGGGCTCTCTCCACAGCAAAGAATTTACTCAGCCCCCGTGGCTGGAGATGGTTGACGATCAGGTCTTCCACGAAAAGGTCCGCCGCCGCTTCCTCACGTCCCTCAGGCACCCCGATGATACGGATGTTGTTACGCCGGGCCCGACTCTCGGAGTCCTCCAGGCGACGATCCATTAGCGCACTCGCCCGAGCATGTCGGCGCACCTCCGTTTGCAGGGCCGCCACATCTGTCGTAAGGCCCGATGCGGTGTGGGCCAAAGAATCAACTCGGTCGTTGGTCTTGGAGAGATCGGCCCTTATCAGGCCAACATCTACGAGGACCGAGTCGATCTTCTGCGCCAGTGTGTCAAAACGCTGGCCCACAGAGGCCTTCATCTCGGCGATGGCACCCATGACATCCCGCAGAGTCAGATCCGTGGGCAGATCGGGGGCATCAGTAGGGCCCTCAGGGGACTTGCGGGGCACCTCAGGAGATCCCTTCTGGAGGGTATAGCGATCCATGCTGTTGGACTGTTGGGCTGCGCCACGCCGGGTCGATTTTACCTTTGCCCGATCGCCATCTTGTTTCGTGGCCATGGTCCCAGTCTCCCGATCGCACCAGCCACGTCGTGAAGGGCAGGCAAGCCGGTCCACGGGCTCCGGGGGGGTGCCACCCCAGATCTGCAGGGCGGATCACAGCTGGCGGGCAGGCGGGGTCCCCCAGAGAGGCCACACCTCTCTGGGGGACCCCGATGCAGAACTCTCACTGAAAGCCCAAGTGGGGGCTGTCATCTCCTCCTCCATGTACCAGCTCAGGAAGATCCGTAAGGTTAGCCATCTACTTTCATCATCTGCTTTAACTCAGGTTGTTATCTCCCTGGTTCTATCTCGCCTGGATTTCTCTAACTCTATTTATCATGGACTCCCTCATTGTCTTCTGTATCGCCTTCAGGTCGTTCAGAACCAGGCGGCCCGTCTCATTTACAAACTCCCCAGGTGGCAGTCAGCTAAATCGCTTTTACAGCAACTTCATTGGCTGCCAATTGGACAAAGGGCAGCCTTTAAGGTGGCGTGTATCACCTATAAAGCCCTCCACTGCACTAGCCCTGCTTTTTTGCAATCTCTAGTCACGGTCCATCGACCTTCGCGTAACTTACGCTCTGCTCATCTCCATCTCTTGACTGTTCCCAGAGTAAGAACCAAGAGGTTCGGAGGCCGCTGCTTTGCCTCTCTGGCCCCGTCCCTCTGGAACTCTTTGTCTCCCTCTATCAAGTCAAGTCCCTCTTTACTCAATTTTAGGAAATTGCTAAAAACTTCTCTTTTCCCTCCCCCTTGTTAGCCTGCTCACTGTTACCTTCTGTTCCGTTGCTGTTATCACTCTTTTTGGGTTAAGCGCCAGGAAACCTTTGGTGTCAGTGCGCTATACAAATATCATCTAACATAACATAACATAACATAACATAACACCAACACACAAAGCCCCGTGACCCAACCTCGCATAGACAGCCAGGAGGGTACGAAAGCGAAAGTGAAAGTGCGGGTTCCGCGAGCCACCAAGCCCTGCCCGCCGCTGTTATTCACTTCGTCACTGGATCGCCCCACAACGCAAATCCGGGGTTCGGCTAGGAGAAGGCCGCAAACCTCGATCGGTGGTAAAGTCGGTGTCCGAGGTCCGATTTGGAAGCGGAAAACGGGCGCCACCTCAGCTCGGGCTCACCAACACAGTCCCCTCATCTGGGACAGGATATGTTCAGGATAGTGATAGGAGGTCGCGGAGGTCCTCGGGAGCCTCGCACCTACGCGGCCATCTTGGTTGCGCGCTAGGCTCCTCCCCCCGAGTAAGACATTTTTAACGTCACCATATCATCTTTTGCACAAATATTTCTGATCACTACTGAAAATCAGTGGTTCCCTCCAGGTGGAGGAAGCATTATACACAAGAGACCCAATGATAATGCTGACACGTATTAATAAGGCCGAGAATCAAGATAAACCGCCAATACCACCTAAGATATGTGATTGAGGGTTCTCATAGTACCTATTCAGGTATTAATGGTTCAAACAATGGTTTAAGAACCCCTTTTTTCAGTTACAAGTGATCCATTCCCTTTTGATTTGCGATATATATAGGAAGAAGAATGGATAACTGCTTCTTCTAGCTCCCCCCCCTTTTTTGTCGATTATAATGACATAGATTATGTGCATCACGTCCCATGAACGTTTCCTTATGAACATATAAGATAAAAGGACGTCAATTCAGACTACATTATTTTGGCTATATGTCTGTGTTGTTAAGTTAACCTTGACATGGAGAAAAGTAGATGTTTGACCAGACGCATGTCGAATTAAGTGTTTTATCTATGTCAACAACCAAATGACTTGACGCTTTCACATTTCTTAGAAAGAGAAGGTAAGACGACATCTGCGTCTAATGGCAGGCATGACAATGTTTCTGCATAAATCAGGAAAGATGGTGACTTCCATTGTTTAAGGGTGGAAAAATGATGACCTCCATTAGCCAAGATGGAGTCAGGAGCTACATAACAAGCAATCGGACCTTAGGGGCTTTACGTCAGAAAAGTGTTACTTTGGCAACACCTCTCTCAAAATCTATGGACATATATTCTCATGTGACAACATGCGCCCAGATTCAGAAAAGATCCTACCACTTATGTCTTTTACAGCGCCTCAAAATATGTCTGCCCTTCGTTCCTTCCTACGTCTATACAGCTATTGAAAATGATACATTTTGCAGTTAGTGTCCCACTGAGAAGTTTGATGAAGAAAATAACTCTGTTCAAGCTGTCCAGTGACTGCCCAGAAGCTTTCTAAGGGATTTGTGCCAGACTTTCAAATTTAGTAGATCTGACATACTTTGAAGTTGACCTCCACACAAAGAAAGTAGTAGGTGAAAGTCTAGTGGGTCTAGACAATACCAGCCCAGAGGAATACTGACTTGGAAGCCTCACGCTGCATTGTGGAGTATGCTAGCCATAGTCTCAGAAGCCTAAAAAAGGCTTAGTTGCAGGCAGAAAAATAAACCTTAGCCATCCATTAAGAACTTGAGCATTTCTTTGGCAATCCAAAAGCATAGATGCCCAGTGGATCAAGAGGTGAGGTCTTTGCCTCCAAGACTACAAGTTTAGTATCATTCATTGCCCTGTAAAGGATAAAAACCCAGCTGTGTCGAGGTTTCTGTTGGTTTCATGTGAAACAAATCTGTTGCCGCGGAGCACCTCCAATATATCATTAGGCAAGCCTTCCCATATGCTTTTAAGTTAGAGGTAACTACAAAAGAGTCAAGAGATGAGCCAGCTCCAGAAGCGGTTTCAAGTCTTCTAGAAATTCACACATGGACACACTTAGAATGCATAAACAAGTTGTACAAGAACAGTTGTTTGTCACAGCTTTCATATATGTCCACAGAGAACTTACAGCACACCAAACTGGACTGAAACTGAAAGGAGCTTGCTTAGTTATGTCTCGCTCTCTGCTAACATCTCAAAAAGCAGGAGCAACCCATAGATCAAATTAGGCAGGAGTATTAAAAGTTATTATCAACAACGTTCAAAACGGTTTCAGTTTCAAAAACAATTATGAAATCTGTTAGATACTGTAAGTGTACCTGTAAAACAATGAATGTGCAGAAACATAATATATCCAAAAAGGAAAGAAACATGACCATGTACTATAATTTCACAAGAGCTGCTTATACATAAATTAAATGGAGGGCACATTATGGCCAATTGATGTAAATTTAAAGAGAATCAACGAGTCAAACGTCCTCAGTGAACAAGGTGGATACAAAGTGCTAATGAAAAAAGTGCCCCAAAAAATGATCATGCATGAGAAGAAAAATGACAATAGACTAATTCAATACAGAACAATATGTCGAGCACTCGAATGCTAACGTTTATAATAATATATATGCTGTTCTATAGGGAGGTTTCACAAATATCTCTTTAGGCTGCATGACTGCCGATCATGTTTCAACCTTAGGTGGATAAACAAATCATCATCAGGACCAAAAATAATTTTGCTGAGAACAGGTAGTGCTCAATGTCACCAAATGGGTACACATAAAACAGTACTCAAAAAATAAATTCTGAAAGTACATCATTTTTATTAAATCATTGAAAGAAGGTCATGTTGGTAATGAACACCTACAGTTCAATCAGATGGTTTAAAACATAGAAAGATGGAAAGAATAAATGGCAGAGGTAAGAAGAAGAGAGTAAGTATAAGAGTGGGCACAAAGGAGAAAATGCATTCAGAGTGTATGTAGAGGCTAATAAAATTGATTAGGACCAATGAGTCAGCATAGGTAGTGTACATGTAGGTAATTAATGTGTAGAGGGTTACTTACAGCTCAGTAGGAGGAGATGTATCAGTAATAAAGAGTCAGAGATGGTAGAAGTTCAGTTACCACAAGTCAGAGGCATATGTAGTGGTATGAAATTTGTCAAAATGATCTGGGGGATCTATGGATGCCCTAGGTGCCAGTGGAATATAGGAAGGCATTCAACGTGTGCTCAGTTGAAACATTGTGACAGCCAGTGTGAGGCCTCAGGCACCGAACTAAAATAGGTGTAGGGCTAGAGATGCAGTCCATATTAGAGAAGTAAGCAGTATATGTCCAGTAACAAAGGCAAGGGTGAGACAGGTAAATGAAAGAAGGGTTAACTGAGCCGAAATTACAACCGAAGCAAGAGATAATCCAGGGTAACGGGGCACTCAATACACTCCATGTGCGTGCAGAGATGGCGTCAGTCCGGAATCCGCTAAACAAAGCAACAATGCGTCCTCCGTATCACGGTTTGTACCCAAGGATGTGGAAGCATAACTGTGTGGATACGCAAGGGAAGGGCAGGAAAAGTCATTAGCCAAACAGTGGATGTTTGTTGCGGATAGAGAAGGACAAAGAGATGGTACAGTGTTGGAATAAGGACATTTATAAGGAGCAGGAGAAGCCCATATTGAGAAAGTCACGGTGAAGCCCCATGTTTTCCAAGCCCTCAGCATCAAGCTCCACAACTGCTTCAAATGTCCCTACTGTCTTTAAACGTGTGTGAAGAGGTGCTTACTGACTTCTTTGGGCCCATTGCTACAGTACAGCATCTCCTGGTAGTAATGAAATAGTTCTCTTGTTTTTCTGAGGTGAAATCTGTACCCAGCACCTCAATGGATGTTGTCATTTCTGCACTCAAAGTATTTGCCACTGCTGGCATACTTTGGCAGGTCAAGTCCAACAATGGGCCAATATTCAACAGAAAGGAATTCCAGGACTATACAGCATACTTAGGTTTTGACTACATATAAAAGACACTGCTATACAGACCAATGATACTGTTAAGAGGTTCATTAATACTCATGAAAACTGCAGATAGACAGAAATTCTCTGTCAGACTTTGTGAGATTACAGGTACACACAGCCATACTGAGGGGTCACCATTCGAACTCCTCATCTGCAATATGAAGTAAAGACTTGACATAATAAACAAAAAGAAAAAATGAAATCATGCGCCAACAAGCAACAAAGAGCTTGAGTATCCAATCTGCAACAGGGAGAACCAGTATTGGTAAGATTACGTGGGACTCAAAAGATTACCTCAACTACTATCCTGAACAATATATAATGTAAACTTTCCTAGCTATCATGAAGAAAAGTTTCAATTCTATTAACCCCTTCAGCGCACGCGGATTTCCGCGCCACACTGACGGTTCTGAGCGCGGGCGGGGCCATGACGGAGCGGTTCCGTCATGCGCACAGCGCAACCGACGTGCATGACGGAACCGCTCCGTCATGCGCGTCGAAGGGGTTAAGGACAAAAAGGCAAAGATTATAATCAACTCTTCTGTTTATTTAGCTAAGCAGCCCAACAAACGGTATTAAAACAGCAACCAAGTGAAGGACTACAACTCCCATGAGCCCAAGCATAAAGTCAAAAGTCAACCTTTCAAATGGCTCTGGCACCTTATAAGAACACCCCCAAGGAACAGCATTTCTCTTTCTTAGTGCGAAAGGCCACTGGTAGTCTTATTTCTGCTCCTGTTCAGCCACTATTTCTGTTCCTGTTCAGCCCCAAGGAAATAAAGAACTGCACCAAACATTCACCCCATATACGGTCTGAGACAATGACACCTAAGATTAACAAGTCCTGTATCAAACATATTTATAAAAACATTCACATTTCCAACATCAAATTAGCAAACTGAATGTTATACTTGTGCCAAACAAATCAACAGTTACAGTACAAAGGTGGGAAGGAAGACCTTGTACCCCCTGGATAATCCCCACACCTGTGTCCTTAATAAAATGGATATCTCCATTCACAATAGCTAGGAAATTATACATTTTATGTCAGGATCGGAGGCTCAGATTATGCTTGTTTATAGCTTACTCAGTACTAATGAAACCATTTACATCACAGGCTTAAAGTAGAAATGTTCGACGGTCGAACCCAGCAACCAGTCAGCCACCTTAAAAATGTCTTCCAGGAATCCTCCTACCGTGAAGGCTTTAGAGGCCATAGCACCCCCAGCAGAATGTGCACCATAAGACGTATAGATGCCTGTCTCTGCCATTACCTAGCAGGTCCACCTAGTTATCATAGGGGAAGAAACAGCTTTAAAAGGTTTCTTTCACTACATCAACAACTATTTGGTACCTACAGGTCTGATATCCTCTGTTAATGTCTCATATACTGGGAGACATCTGAAAAACACAGAGCTTAGGATGAACCAGAATAAAAGAGTATTCTCTGTTCTGGTACTGGTCTTGGTGTTCCATTGCAGCATAAAGGTTGCAACAAATGGCTTACACATTCTGGAGGACACATCCAATGCTTTAACATCCGAGACTCATTTACAAAGAATCAAACACAACAGAATTGCCACCTGAAATGTGCTTTCTGGATAGAATTTTTTTATCTTGCTCATGATTCAAAAAGATGCAAGATCACAATGAAATCCCATAACTGTGAATATCTGCACTCTGGGATTAGAAAGTCGATCCCCCCACCCCATAACAATTTAAGTAAGAATAGACCCGAGATTGCTTACGCAGAGCTCTATATAAGTTAGCATTTGCGGCACCATTTTCTGTTTAGATGCCATTTTGAATGATGATTGAAACTAATCCTTTATCATTCCTGAGAAAAAGCATCTGTTAAGTTTCAGTTCCGAAATGTTGAAATCTTGCCTTAGTAATAAATAGGTTGTTCCTATTAGCACATACCTTTCTCACTACATAGAAACGAGCTTGGACTGTGCTAGGTTGTGTGAGATACCAGAACCGAAACCTATTTTTTCTGTATTTCATTGTCATGCTGCATCTGCCTGGAAAATTCCACTGTAGGCGTGTCTTTGCCCAACTATGAAACGTACATAATGTATCTCTATGCTTTTTGATTTCAGTTCCCTCTATACCACTCTTCGAGACTGTGCAGATGGGGCTCCACTTTGAGTGTATCTGAATAAAACAATTATTGGTATATTCTTCACTGTTCTTCCGACTCTTCATTTGGTATGGAAGCCTGAGAGGTGGTCCGAGGAGACCCGGCTGGCCCCAAGCGTGTCACTTCCTTTGGTTGGCGCTTGAACAGGGACTCATTTGGGTGACTGATTCATCCCCTTGCCGCAGATGGGGGGGGGGGGGGGGGGGGGGGGGGGGGGGAGTACGAGGGCATCATCGGGTCAGACTGACGGCTCAGAGATCCTTGCACGAAGAATTTCTGCTACCCGCAGCTGCTCCTTCTGTCCCCCCAGACGGTGCCTCGTCCAGTGGTCATCCCGACTGGAGTCCTGAACGGCGAAACCCTTGATCTGGCTATTCGGTCTGAGGAATCGGCAGTGGAGAACCGGTTTGTTTGTACTACTGATATCAGGCAAGTTTGTTTTGGTTCTTTGTGGATATTGTACCATTTGGGTTGGGGTTTGGTATGGCCTAAGGACTGTCTTGATCAAAAGTGTTTGAAAATACTTTGCTAGGTAAAAATAATGATTAGGTTTTTCTTGTGCAATGCCTGGCCTCAGTAAGCTTTGGAATGTGTGTTGTCGTTGTTGTTCTGCAGATGCTCGGCTGGAAGAAGCTCAGCCTGGGCCTCCTGAAGGCAGCCCTAAGTATGATATATACGTGAAACATAGTCTTGGCCCTATTATGTTTAGTACATTATGGCACAAATATACGAGGGACAATTACGAGTTGCAGTAGCACTTTTGATGAACAGAAGATTGTCGTTTTACGGGAACAGTTGTTTAAGAGACGAAGTAGACAGTCGATGTTTGACTCTCTTCGAACTTGGCAGAAAGAGGCTAAGCAGAGGCAGTTAAAAATGGAGAAAGATGCACGGAAAGGAAGGATGCAGACTCTTATACAGAAAGCTGTGGCGTATGATAGAGACAAGCAGGAGACAGGAATAGAATGTGAGGATAGGAGATTTCGGTTGCATATTGACAAGTCTTATGTGGCCAAAGCGGATGATGATACATAGAGGAGGAGATACACGACCCCGCCTCCTTATGCCCCGCAGAGGATATACCTCGTTGTTCCTTTGCAGACACAGCAGCCTGTTTAATCTGCTACAGCTGCCTCTGTATCTACAACTGTTATATCCACAGCTCCGGTTACGTGCCTCCTATTCTTTCTCTCCCCTCGCCATCCTTGATGACTGTGACCTCTATTACATCCTCTGCCCCTACGCTTGTTCCCTCTGTTCTTTCTCCTCCGGTGCAATCGTTGACTAGTTCTACCTACTACTCCTATTACCCCTCCTCCTGCAGTTATTCATCCCCCGATGATTTTGGATACTGATACCCCTTTATGTGGGTTTGAAGACAGGGATTTGGCGAGGTTTAGGGAACAAACAGGTCCACTGATGCGATCTGAAGTAGGGGAGGAAGAGAAGAGGACAATAGCGAGTCAGGCCATGTGGTGGGCTTGTAATGCAGTTTATAGCGTGGAAGATATTTGGCGAGTTATACGTGATTTTGAGCCCTTTTTAGAACAGCATGTTCTTCAACATATGTCTGCTACACTGATTGATCTTTGGCATACACACATTAGGTAGGAGGCTCCCGAAATCTTATTTGATATCAGAGACCGTGTTTATGTTACTGATTTAGAACCGGGACAGGTGTTTGGTAATGTTTCTACCATAGTTTTTTAGAGGTCGGTTGTATGATAAGAGCCCTCCTCAAATAACTAAGTTCCCTATGCGTGAAGTCCACCCAATTTATCATCTAGAAATACCTGTATCGACGGATCAGCATGGTGTGACCCTGAATGGGCTAGAAAGCTGCAATAATCTTACGTATGTTTTATTGGTTATCTGTGCGTTTAGCAAATGGGTTGAGGCTTACCCCACTAAAGATAATACGGCCATTACAACAGCAAAGGCACTCCTTAAAGAGTACTTTCCTCAATTCGGTTTGCCCCAAATTATCTGGAGTGACAACGGGTCTCATTTTAATGGGAAAGTGATTCAATTGATTTGTGAAAGTTTACATATTAAACAGAAATTTCATGCTGCCAATCATCCGCAGTCAGCGGGATTGGTTGAGAAGCACAATGGTACTCTCAAATTGAAATTGGAAACAATCCAGGAGATGACAGGGTTAAAATGTCCAGAAGCTCTACCGTTAGCTCTTTTGTCAACTAGAACTACAGCTCATTCTAGGACAGGCTTGTCATCTTACGAATCCATGTTCGGATGCCCAGCAAATGTCTGAGGAGTCCCGTGTCCTCGTAAATACTCTGATATTGAATATCCTGTATTGCTTGATTGTCTTGGACAATTGACAAAAAGTTTATGTTCTATTCACCAACAGGTACGGGAATCCCTACCTCCTGAACCAGAGGGGCTCGGCCACAACATTCAGCCTGGAGATTATGTTCTAGTTCAAAATTTTCAGAGGAAGAAAAGTTTGGCGCCCTGCTGGAAAGGCCCTGAGCAAGTTCTGCTTGTGACACGGACGGCTGTAAAGGTTGCTGGTCAAAAGAACTGGGTTCATGCCAACCTCTGCCGGAGGATTCCTTTACCGTTGCCATACGACCAGTGGGTCAAACAGGGTATCAGCGACACCGAATGTGAGCAAGTACCCAGGTTTGTTCCCTTTAGTGATGCCAAATTGAACTGAACACAGACAGATAAGGAGAACGACGATGTTTTGAATGAGGCTGTTCCACCAGAAATACGAGTTAACCAGGAGCTGTTGTTCATTGATCATCCAGTGCATGGGGCTGCCAGGTAGCAATTTGCGCCCTCAGCTGAGGGCTATTGAGTCTAAGGAGAAGAAAGATTAGGGATGGACTGTACAAGATAGGTAGTGCTGAGTAATAGTACCAACGAATAACTGAATTGAGTGGAAATTCTGCGTTTGCTTTGTCCTTGTTGTTTTGGACAATAGCAAAACCAAAGGAAATGATGGACGGAGTGTTGAACATTTCAAGCACTCACCCCCAGTCAACTGATCTGGGTTTAATCCATCACCATTCTTTAGCCCACTCTGCCACCCCAGTTCAGACATGGCCATATGCAAATCAGTCTGACCCTGTGCCTCATGGGAACAGTCCAGCCCGAACTGCCAAGCCATGTCTTCCCTGGACCAGAAATAAGCTTCCTAGGACCGGTTTCTGGCATTTCAGCCGTCTTCAGCCAGGCTTGCTTGAATCCAGTGGCAAAGTGAGCAAGGGACTCCCGTCTGAGCATACCCTGCCAACTTATGGCGAACAAAGCAAAACCAAAGGAAATGATGGACGGAGTGTTGAACATTGCAAGCACTCACCCCCAGTCAACTGATCTGGGTTTAATCCATCACCGTTCTTTAGCCCACTCTGCCATCCCAGTTCAGACATGGCCATATGCAAATCAGTCTGACCCTGTGCCTCATGGGAACAGTCCAGCCCGAACTGCCAAGCCATGTCTTCCCTGGACCGGAAATAAGCTTCCTAGGACCGGTTTCTGGCATTTCAGCCGTCTTCAGCCAGGCTTGCTTGAATCCAGTGGCAAAGTGAGCAAGGGACTCACGTCTGAGCATACCCTGCCAACTTATGGCGAACAAAGCAAAACCAAAGGAAATGGCACCCAGATCAGTTGACTGGGGGTGAGTGCTTGCAATGTTCAACACTCCGTCCATCATTTCCTTTGGTTTTGCTTTGTTCGCCATAAGTTGGCAATTGATATTCTGCTATTGTTTGCAATTCTGTTTTTTTCCCGCTATAGTTAAAAAGGTTTTAGTGCATACTAAAAGGAGGGTCTGTTAGAATAGACCCGAGATTGCTTACGCAGTGCTCTATATAAGTTAGCATTTGCGGCACCATTTTCTGTTTAGACGTCATTTTGAATAATCCTTTATTATTTCCGAGAAAAGGCCTCTGTTAAGTTTTGTTTCTGAAATGTTGAAGTCTTGCCTTAGTAATGAATAGACTGTTATTATTAGCACATACCTTTCTCACTAGATAGAGGCCCTCTCCCACTTGTCTGGTGGCGGGCGCAGGGTGAAATGACCTTGGACTGTGCTAGGTTGTGTGAGATACCAGAACCAAAACCTATTTTTTCTGTATTTCATTGCCCAGCTGCATCTGCCTGGAAAATTCCACTGTAGGCGTGTATTTGCCCAACTATGAAACGTACATAATTTTTCTCTATGCTTGTTGATTTCAGTTTGATCTGTACCACTCTTCGAGACTTTGCAAACGGGGCTCGACTCTGAGTCTATCTGAATAAAACAATTATTGGTATATTCTCCACTGTTCTTCCAACTCTTCATTTGGTATGGAAGGCTGAGAGGTGGTCCAAGGAAACTCGGGTGGCCCCAAGCGTGTCACTTCCTTAACTTACAGACCAAGGGATGTTCCCCCACCTGTATGCCACGTGAGGGCTCTTGGCCTGCCAATATCACGGACCTGATCGTATTAATCATACACTACATTAAGACTCTGTGATGCAACTCTGACAGGAAATTCAAAATGTGTACTAATACCACTCCCACTGGATCCAAATTCCATACTACACACCAATGGGACCCCTCTCGCCAAGCAGAGCTATATTGTTTAGAGGTGAAATCAACCCATGCCTTTCTGAAGACATCTCAAGCATGCTTCGAAGCGCATAGGATGCCCTAGCGTCTCCTGTAATCTTTCACGCCATGAGCCTGTGTATCCCATGTAGTATCAATTGATGTGAGTGCCCCAGGTGTCTGTCAGCATGCTCATACTCTGGGGAAGTAGGATTGAAGAATCCATAGAAAGTTCTAGAAGAACTGGAAACCAAGATTGTGACCTCCAAACTGGAGTAACCAGTATAAAGGACACCTAATGATATCTGACATGGGCTTTCAGCATGAGTGAGAAAAGTAGGAACACGTATCCCTGGAACAGGCTCCAGTCCTGCTTGAATGCATCCGTCGCCAATGCCAGAGGGTCTGGCCTTCAACTGAAGAATTATGAAGCTGGTGGTCGTGACGAGATGTAAACAACTCCCCTGGACAGGGGCCTCATTTCTCCATAATCATCTGTAAAAGAACTGATTGTAGTGCACTGGAATCTCTCAATTCTCTGGAGTTCTTGTCCACAAAGCATATGAACTGCCCCGGGCAGGTACTCCACCGTAACCAAGATTAGTCTGTCTAGACAGTAGTGTCAAAATTCTTTGGCAAGGTCTGCTAGAACCTTCGATCTCATCCAGTCCAGACACTTGACATAACGGACTGCCAGTACATTGCCCATCTTTAAAACAATGGAGCATGACACCCTATCTCTTGTGAGAGCTCACACTGTAAAGGATCCTACGAGAAGCTCTAAACAGTTGATGTGCAACACTCTTTCCCAGTCTGACCATGGGCCTCAGGTGGTAACATCTCCGCAATAAGCGCCAAAATCTGGATCTGAGCTGTCGGAAAGTTCTCTCCTTAATTGAGAAGCGTTGAATCTCTGAAGAGCTCTATGGTGCAGGTGGCTCCGTAAGATTGCCCAAATGTATGACGCAAAAGGGCTTACAATCCTGGTGAGGTATCGAAGAGATATGAATTCCTCCGATAAAGTGTGCCCTAGATCCTTCTTACTAAGAGTTAACTTCCTCTGAGAAAGCCTCAGAACTTGCTAGACTGAGTATATGACAAAATCCAGAAGAATAAGTTACTTATCTTTCTGGCAGAGACTCTATCCAACCACAGATTCCTCACCTTTTGAATATTCCTCAGACATATAACTGGATCCAGGAACATTTTTCAACAGTACCTCAGCGCTCCAGTAGCGAAGCCGAGATAGGTGCCACTTCTGCATGCTGACATCAGCTGCTTTCAAGACTAGTTGATCCTCCACATGCAGAGCCCTAACTTCAAAATTGGCTTTGACCAGTGTGCAGATTTCTTGATTTGGAATCTTATTAATGGGAGAGCCCGATTTACATAATCAGGAGGATTAGGGTGTCAGTGAGGAATCTGTGGGTAGATGGAGGCTCTACCAGAAAGAGCATTACCAAAGTTGTTCTTCTGATAGAGACTTCTAACCACAGATTCCTCACCTTCTGAATAGATACCACAGCAGTAACTTTTAGGAGGTGGGTCTGTGAATGTGGTGCAAACAAAAAAGTCCCCCAGGATTGAGAGGTAGAATGTCCCTCTTGGAGAACCTATCTGTCCAGACAGTTGCACTTTGTGAACCTATGGAGTGATACTCATGTACCTGCCTGGCAGATGTCAAGTATAAGAACTCTGTGTGCCTTGGCCCTAGTGGAATGAGATTACAGACCTTCTGGAGACTGCTTCTTGGCCACTGCATAACCGATCCTAATGCAGAGCACAATCCAGTGGGAGGTGGTCCATTTCTGCACAGTCTTGCCTTTTTTATGCCAGCAAACCCCACAAAGAGCTAATCTTCTACATGGTGTTCTTCGGTAGGATCGATGTTAAACCTCAGCAATCGTTTGGAATCCAGGTGCAAAGCCTCTCCTCCATAGAGGGGTGAGGTGGAGCATAGAACGCTGGTATGTTGCTGGTTTGGTCGATGTAGGACAGTGTTACAACTTTTGGCAAAAAGGATGCTTGCGTCCACAGAAGATGGTGGTGTATGGTGGGAAAACACGAAGAGCTTGAAGCTCACTCACTCCCAAAAAGATGTTGATGAGTACTATCGTCTTAAGGGTGAGGAGCTGCAAAGACAGCTGTGAAGTGGCTCAAAAAGAAAGTGTACATCAAATATATGTGAGGACCAAGTTAAGGATCCTACCATGGCATGAGAAAAGAAAATGGAATAAACGTGTTGCAGGTCTTTCAAAAAACATATTACAACCGGTAAGGTAAACAAGGACGGTTGGCACGGCAACTGTAAAAAAGTCAGAGAGAGCTGAAAAGTATCCTTTAACTGTCCCAAAGCTAAGCCTTGCAGGGCGAGACACAAAACAAGCAAAGGTGTTTAGCTGTCACTGTTCTATCTCCATTCATGAAGGTGGAGGTTGCAAACGCCTGGTGCAGAACCCTGGCCTGTGGATGCAACAACAGGTCCTGCAGGAGAGACAGCATGATAGAAGGGCAGATGTTCAAGCTAAGAAGCTCTGTATTTCCTAATCTCGTGCCATATGCGTGGCTGCTAAGCTGACATGAGCCCGTCGGCCTTGATCTTCTTCGAAACCTGGGGAAGAAGAGGTATCGGTTTGAAGGCATACAGAGGTACCGAGGTCCACTCTAGGTTGAAAGCATCTCCTAGCAAGAGATACTTTGAAATTTCCAACGTGCAGAATGCTGTAATTTTGTGTTCTCGGCTATTTTGTATAGATCAAGATAAGGTTCTCCCCATTCCTGGAAAAGACCTTACTCCACCTCAGGGTTTAAGTGCCACTTGTGTTCCGCTAGGCGTCGACACATAAGTTCATCCGCCATGCCATTCAAAGATTTGTTGCAATACCACACAGTGGTGGTGTTATCCATGAGCATCTGTACTAGCCTTCCCTTAATGGACAGAAGGAAGGCTTTCAATGCCAGAGGAAGGACAGGAGCTCCAGGGGATTATATGGACCTGGGCCTCCACTGAAGGCCAGAGACTCAGATTTCCACCTCTCCCTGGTGGCCACCCCAAGCCAGAAGAGAGGAATTGGTCATCACTGCCAGCTCTGGGTGGGGTAGGGAGAGGGGTCTACAGCTGACCCATTTACAGTCCAATAGTCAACATTGCAGATATTTCCTCTGAAATCTGGACATGGTAAGAGAGGTCCCCTTGAAGTTGGGCCCACTGAGACTTCAGATCTCAGTGCAGAGCCCACATGTGCCACATGGTGTGCTTGACGAACAGGATACAGGAAGCCATCAGTCCCAGGAGCCTCAAAGTCAATCTCAGTGAGACCCAGGACAGAGGCTTAAATATCATGATCATAGCATTAATGTCCTGAACTCTTTCCGGGGGAAAGGCATGAAACAGAAACATGTCCAGAGGGGCTTAAATGAAGGGGAGTGCCTGAGAAGGAGTCCGGTGGGACTTGGGCACATTGATAGCGAACCGCAAACATGACAGGATGTTTGCTGTAATACAGAGGAGTTTGATGATCGCCTGAGGTGAGCACGCCTTCAATAGCCAGTCGTGGAGGTAGGGGAGGACAGAGACATCTCATCAATGTATGCTGTTACCACCACCATAACCTTCTTGAACACCCAAGAAGCGCTGGTGAGACGAAAGGGGAGCACAGTGAATTGAAGATGCTCTTTCCCGGGTTGGGGGCGGGGGGCAGGGTACATGGCCTAGGCATCGAACGAGATGGCCGCACATTGGTGAGGCTCCGTGTCTCCCCAGGCCCAGCCAGTGAATATCCACCTACATCATCCTTCCTGTACCCCACAGACAGCGTTCTTTGGCTTGAGGTACACAAGCAGAGCTGATTTGGAGCCACGCAGTGAGGCCTTATGATACCGGATATCCTCGGTCTGGAGTGGAGACTCAGACCGCCCTGCACCTCCGACAACGATCTGCTATGTGGAGGGGGCGGTACTCTGGACCCGACGCGTCGGCTGAGTGGCGGCCGGACGAAGACTGGTGAATATCTCCACCCCCAAGGTAACAAAGCAGGGCGCATTTGGCGACGGGTCCGGGAGGCGGGGAGGAGCGCTCGTCCACCCTGACTCCTACGATCCAGTTTCTGAGCGTGGGGCGGAGATGGACCTGATGGCAGGAGAAGGCTGAGGGCTCACAATGGTGCTGGACAGTGAGCACACATATCCTGAATCAGCCAGAACCTTGCACCTACAATTGAATTAAAAGGAACAATGTTCCACTCCCAAACTTCCTAGGGTGAGAGGCCAGTGTAACTCCTTTTGGCCTGGGCCCCCCATACGAACCTGTGGCCTAACACCTGGGCCAGATACAAGCCAAGGACATACGGAGGCCATACGAGACCAGAGGAAGGCAAGTAACGCAGGGTCCAGCTCCCAGACAAAGGGCAGTGGCGGGTGGCCCCTCTAGTGAAAAGAGCAAGGCCACAACAACTTGATACTTGCAACTTTACAACCGCAGTACCCTTCTGAGAGGACCCCGGCAGACCGAATAGGATAAACACCCCGGACAGCTGGGAATTCGGGGATTCTCGCTGGAAACAACCCTACGGCGGCCATGTCGGGCGCAAAGTGGCCGAAATCCACACTCCAAACTAAACTGGATACACTCACGGCCCGAAAGTCACAGATTCCAACTTAACACCAGGAGGAAACGTGGCAAAAACGGTGGACTCCGACAAGGGGGACCGGACGTTAAAGGATGTCATGGACACCATCGCAGGGGTGCGAATATCATTGGAACACAGAATGGACACGATCACGACTGAGATGGCGCTCATGAGAGCAGACATGCAAAAGACAAGCGAGAAAGTTAAGACCATCGAAGCGACCACCGTGAAGTTGGATGAAGAGACTAAAAAAATTCAGCAGGAAATCAGAGAACTTTAACTTGCCAGCAAAGCGTCAGAAAACAAACTCGACGATTACAAAGGGTGCTCGAGTCGCAACAACATCCAAATAATTGGCATACCTGAAAAATCCGAAGGCCCAGCAACAGACCTCTTCGTGGAAGATCTAATTGTCAACCACCTGTGACCAAAAACTTATCCAAGTTCTTTACGGTGGAGAGAGCCCATAGAGTGCCAGGGGGAAGACCTAATCCTGGAGCACTCCCACGCCCAATCCTGGCAAGATTTTTTAACTTTAGGAACTGAGACATCGTGCTGCAGGCTGTTTGCTCGTCTCCTCCAGTCAAATTTGAAAACAAAGAACTGTCCTTCTTTCCGGACTTTACTATGGCTGTCTAGAGACAGAGGTGAACCTTCCTGGGTGCTAGGAAACAGCACAAAGACAGAGGTATTCGATACTCTGTGATGTTCCCAGCGAAGCTCCGAGTTGAAGCAGAGGGCAGGGCTTGGTTTTTTGATACCCCTGGAAAGGCTGGAGGGATGAAGACCGGCCAAGGAACATAACGCCCGACGAGGAAAAGTGCAGCCAATGACACAGAACCATTCCAGAGTGGAGGAGCAACGAGGCTAGCAGGAAAAAGGGGAGCTGGAAAACAAAGAAGAGGGTCGATAGCATCAGTGGGCACCACTCGACCATCAGACAAGATGAGCGTGGAAAGCAGTGACTTCTAAAACATTATTAATTTCTATGCGTGATGGGGTAATGAATACAATAGAACTGGCAGTTATTGGGGAGAAGGTTCCACCCCGCCCCACCCCCAATTCAGTTTAATTTCGAGTTAGGGCGACAGGCACTCTGTACAGTTGGGGTCATGGGCAGTTCAGAGCCCAGAGCGGGGGCAGGCAGGGTGGGGACGTTGGGTTTTTATGGTTAAGTTTCATATGTTAAATGACATCATAACACCACACACACATCAGGTCGAGGGGAACACACAGAAATTAACAATGACTGGCGCTCGCCGTCAGTAAAGGGCTAGGCCTACAGCCACCTCCAATCAAGTAAAGGCTGATAACAGAAACACTGTTGTATGCAAAACAAAAGGATATAATTGTGGGTTCGTCAGGGGATAAAACATTTAGGCTCCTGTCCTGGCATGTGAACGGGTTGGGCGACAAGCTTTAAAGAGGGATAGTCCTGCAATTTATCAAACAACACTCTCCAGAAGTGGTCCTCCTCCAAGAGACACACCTAATAGGTAACGCATGCCAGGCGCTAGTGAGTTAGGGAAATCGTTTGACGGTACACTCGGGATTTACCTCAGGTGCCAGAGGGGTGAGAATCATGACACGACAATCCTGTCCAATGACCACTGACCACATCTGAAGCGACACAGCTGGAAGATATACAGCTGTGGCGGGAAGGTGGGCAGGTGTTTCACTTACACTGATGTCTATCTATACACCCCGGGACTCCCGCACCTACATTGAAAGACCTGGGAACACTCATGCTAAAATTTCCTGAAGGAAGATTGATATTAGGTGGCGACTTTAATTCGGTGGTATCCGGACACTTAGACCGGTGTCCGCCGAGAGATTTGGGAACGGGCAAGGCGGTCCTCCCAACCTTTATGGACGAATTCGGACTGGCAGACACCTGGCGCATTCACCATCCCTCAGAAATGCAGTTTACGTTCCACTCTGGGGCCCATAATAGCCTCTCTCGGATCAACTACATCCTCACACCAGCGAGCCAAGTGGGCCACGTAAAAGAAGTCAGACATATGGCTCGGGGTATCTCGGATCACTCCCCAATTTGGCTACAGGTAGGGTCGGGTGGCGGCCAGGTCGGAAGCAGAGCTCTGATAAATCCCTGGCACCTCTATAAACCAATGATTAGAGAGGCACTTGTGAAAGAGATAGAACACTACTTCAATTAAAATGTGGGATCAGTAGGATCTGCACAGACGCTCTGCAAAGTATTTAAGACTGTAATCCGAGGACAAGCGCTCTCACAGAAAACCGTGGCCAAGAAAGGGAAAAATGCAGAACTCGTTAAACTAGAAACAGAAATCCTACAACTCGAGGGAGAATTAACAGGGAATGGAGACAGTGAAAAGACACACATGCTTAGATTCAAGACAGAAGAATATAAAAATATAGCTACCGACAAAGGAAAAGCACTACACAGAGATAAAATGGGTAAAATACATGAGCAAGGGGACAGAGCTGGGAAATTGCTGGCATGGCTAGATAAAAGGGATCACAGTAATCGATTGGTTGTGGAACTGACAACAGATACTGGTGTGTCGGTCACAAATGCGCAATTATTTGCAAACAAGTTTGCCAACTATTACAAATATATGATTCGCACACTACCCTCCTCGAGGCGGAATTGGCAGCTCTCCTGTCGGAAATGACATTACCAACGCTAATGAAAGATGATAACGCCCTACTAGAGAGTGACCTTACAAGTGACGAGGAGATGATAACGCCCTACTAGAGAGTGACCTTACAAGTGACGAGGTGGCACAAGCCATCAGAGAGTTACAATCCGTAAAGGCAATGGGTCCAAACGGCCTTCCGATAGAGCTCTATAAGTTAAAGCCAGATAAGATAGCCCCATACCTTAAGGGTATGTATGAGGAGTGCCGAGAGACGGGTAGGCTTCCTCAGGATCAGCGACTCACCACATTGGTGGTTATACATAAAGACAGAAAGCCCAAAGATAAATGTTCATCATATAGACCCATCTCATTACTGAAGGCGGAAGCCAAGATACTGGCAAAACTGTGGCCACACGACTAATTGGAGTTATTACCACATTGGTTCATCCCGATCAATCAGGGTTTATGCCCGCCAGAAATACTCCATGAATCTCCGCCAATTGCATGGGGTGATGGGACGAATTGATACACTGAGGGAGGATGCAGTGATGATGTCATTAGATGCCACCATGGCATTTGACACAATTGAATGGCCCTACCTCTTTGCAGTATTACGAAGGCTGGGGTTCGGCCCCAACTTCATCAGCAGGATAAACCTGCTATATACCGAACCAATGGCGCAAGTAGTGGTCAACAACAAAAAGTCAGAAAACTTTCTTCTCAGTAGAATGAGGAGACAGAGATGTCCCCTGTCCCCATTGCTCTTCGCATTAACACTGGAACCCTTGGCGATGTTGATTTGCAAGGATCCCATCATAAGTGACCTGAAATGGTCGGCGAGCTGAGAGTCCTGCATCTCCCTCTATGCGGATAATATATATCTATATTTGGCATAGCCCCGAGCTTCAATCCACAGGGTCCTTAATAAATTCACTAATTTTGGTAATACTCAAGGTACATGATCATTTGGACTAAGTCGCTGGTCTATGTATTAAGGGGGAAGATTCCGCTCCTGCCTAGAGGTTGCACGGTAATGGAGGTGACGGATGGCTTTGGATACCTCTGCATATACATTACCAAAGATCCCAAACTATTCTATACATATAATCTTCTTCCTCCCCTACACCGACTTAAAAATGATGTGGAACACTGGAGGGCCCTACCGATATCCCTGTTGGGCAGAGCTGCACTGTTTAAAATTATGTCATTACCTCGTTTCTTATACGTTCTGCATAATTCCCCTCACCCGGTTCCATCAAAATACTTCACGGCGGGGGAGGCAGAACAGCAGATGCTGCTGTTGACCTTGGGACGACCTAGAATATCATTCGTAAAGCTGGTGAGTGGGTGGTATGACAGTGGGCTAGGACTCTCAGATATCAAGAAATATTACTGGGCTGCTCAAATGTTGGCCATCAACCAGAGCATATATCTACCCCAGGATGACCCCGCGTATCAAATGGACAGATGGCTGCTACCGGAAGGATCCTATGTTAGGGTGCTCTATTCTAAGCCCGCTAAACTGCACCTGACTGGTCCCACAGCACATATGGTTCAGATATGGCATACTGTACATAAGAGTTTGTGATGAGCCTCGAGACTCACATTGGCCACCCCTCTATGGGACTCAAAAAGATTGGGCACCCTGAGGAAAACTAAGGGATTTGATAAATGAGACATTATAGGTTTGTCTCTAGTAGGGGACCTATGGAAGAGTGGAGAGTTGATAGCTTTTTCACAACTACAATGTGAATACAAACTGGCACATACAGAACAATTTAGATATTCGCAGGTGAGACATGCCCTCCAAGCAAACATCCCCACAGGGGAGACACTCCCCGAGGAACCACCATTGGAGGATCGACTTCTAGATGAATGTATGCCCCAAAAAAGCAATTCACTGATATATTGTAAATTAGTTAACCATACCCCTGACCCTCTCACACAACTGCGTAGGAAATGGGATTTTCTGAAACAATGTTTCTTCCTCATGTAAAGCGCTCTGATACCTCCGGGTCTAGCCAGCGCTATATAAAACTCAATAAATAAATAAATAAGATGATTTGTCGGAATTAGAGGAGGAGGATTGGGTGGAGGCACTGACTTCACCCAAAGAAGTTGCAATCTCATCCAGACTTAAACTAGTGCAATTAAAAATACTACACATGACATATCTATCGAGACCTGTACTGGTAAAGATGGGGTATGAGGTGGACGCCCATTGTAGACAACAGTGTGGACGGGAAGGTACATTCCTAAACATACTCTGGGAATGCGCCCACATTAGCAAATACTGGGGCAGGGTAGTGCATTGTATGCAAGAAACCCTTGGACTGGCCTTGTCCCTTGATGCCAAACAATGTTTATTGAATATTTGGGAGCCGACAGATTTAAATAGCAAAGAGAGACAATGGGTGACCTTGGGCAGATGGTTGCTAAAAGAAATATAGCTAGACTCTGGGGGGCACAAGAAATCCTGAATGTAGGTTCTTGGAAAAAAGACATGGACTGGTGATATGTATAGAGAAAAAAACAGTATATGTCTTCAGAGGATGCCTGAAAAAATGGATACAAATCTGGGAGAAATGGAACGTGTACAGACGAAATATATGGGCGCCGCCGCATCTCCACCCCCTGGCCTCCCAGCACGAACCTGAGTAAATTGTAAGCTGTAGTAAACAAGTTGTGTACTGTATAAGTAATCAGGAAAACTAAAATGTAGTATAATGTATTCCGGATAAATAATCACTGTTATGTTGGAAATTTTCATCAATAAAGAGTTATAAAAAACTAAAATACTCTTTCGCACCACAAACCACAGGTCGTGTCGATGGAGGATGGTTATATGGGAATAGGCGTGCTGCACCTACAACACCACGTGCAGAACTGAAAGCAGACAAGACTTGGGCCAGAGTGAGCATCTCGAATTTTTCCTTCCAGGAGAAGGCATCGAGAGGGTACCATTCTAAAATAGGATGAAGTCCTTAGTCCTTCTTTGACACCAGAAAGTAGCAGGAATAACAGCCACAACCTACATCTTTGTGCAAGCACACTTTTGATAGGCCCTTTGGGCAAAAGGTCTTGCATTTCCTGCCATAAAACGGATAGATGGTCCTTGGTCAGTCATTTTGGGGACAGTGGAAGGTGCAGTGGAGTTCAAATACTGGGAAAGGTGCACCCTTTTCGGACTATCTGCAAGAGCAACCTGTCCAATGATCTTTTTTTTAAATTTATATAATTTTAATTAGCATTTCAAAATACATACAGTAACAACGGGGAAAAAATTTACTTTATCACAGCTTCTTGGTACAAATTACATAATATATCAGCTCCCCCCTTCTCCACCCTCCTGGCTCAGATCGTCACATATGAAGAAAAAGTAAATTCCGTACAACATTGCATTAGTGACAGTGACAATGGACTAGTGAACTTTAGTTATACTATGTTTGGATGGAGTTATTCAGAGTCGGTCTTTTCACCCCGAGAAGTCTCCGTAACGTCTGTATCAAGTTTTCGCCACCCACCTATTCTATGGGGGTAACTCATCTGGCAGGGTCACTAATTCTGTAAGCATTGCCACCCAAGCCCTCATGTCGTTCTCCAGCTTTTTATTCCTGCGCATCTTTTTCATGTGACACTCCTCAGCGTTCATCCATTCAGCCATGTCTCTCAACCAATCATCAACCGTTAGGTATCTAGGGGATAATCACCAGCCATCGCCACCAGATCAACTCTGCGTCAGGGGTTGATAATGTGTAACTGGACCAATGTCTGAGCCCAACTGTTAAGCCCCCCGTCCAAACCCGGATAGCACCATAAATCTCCACCATGGGGGGGAGGGGGGCGGCCAAGCCAATTCCGCAGCAAGTTTTGGACTTGATTATGTCCCGATGCCCCCCACATCAGCCAGTAGCGACAGTCTGTTGCCAGGCATCACCCTGTTTCGACTAGGCCAAATCTCCCATTCACCTGGGCCAAAAAAGTGGCCCGTGCGCTACCAGATTCTCGCCAGATGATCACCTCTGCTCCAGAGGTGCACGACATGCAACTGGGCCAATGTGAAGGACCTGCTGTCAGGCCCCTTATGCCAATTTTTATATGTGTGCGTGCGGGCCTCGATTATGGCCCGATATCCCTCGCATCAGCCTACAAACATCACCCTCGCTCCAAGCAGTGCCCAGCCTCCACGAGCCCGTCAACAGGGCAGCCGCCTCCTTCAGCTCCCATGGCTCCCGGGAGCTCCGGAGACCATCCAGGGCCCGAGAAGGCAGGCCGCACCCAACCGGTGCACCCACAAGGAACCCCAGCACCAGGCCCGGAATCCGCCCCCCAACCGTGGGTCACCTCATCTTTGGGGCTGACCTCACTACCTGTATAACCAACAGCACCACCTCAAGGCCCAGGGGCAGATCCTGCCCGGTATGGCCTTCTCTCAGTGGTCTGCACCCCTTCAGCGTATGTCTGTAACGCAGGTCCTCCGGCACACTGGTGCGCGATCCACAACAGGCACACACGATTGCCTCCGGTGATCAGACGGGACCCTGCAGAATATCACACCCAGCTGCCGGAAAACGCCAGGCACCATCCCCTCCACATCTCCAGTGCGGCAACTCAGGCCCCGGGACAGCAGGCCTCACCCGTTGGCTACCTCCACTGCTGTTTTCGCTGCCAATTCGCCCAGGAAACAGCCTTTTTGTGAGTGGGGGCCAACCAGGGCAACTTGCGTCTCTATGCCATCGTGACAACTGCTGATGGTACAGGACTATGCAGGATCATAAAGCTGGTCAGCGGGAGCCCCGGGGAAACACGTCTAGGCAGTCATCTGCCTGGCCACACTCCCCCAAACTGTCCAATGATATTGTCAGCAAACCCACCAAGAATCTTTGGATCCTGCCTCCAACTGGGTGGCTGTGCTCCATGAAGGGCACACTAAAGGAGTTTTGAAGGTGGGCTGCTGGAGTGGGGGAACAGCACACTGAGGTGTACTGAGTGGCTCGCTGACCTAGGCCATGGGGGCAGAGAGTCCAGGGCCTTAGCCGTGAAACTGCTAGGTACCCTGATGAGACCAAATTGGCTGCCAGTATAGGGTTCCTCTGCAGAAGCCACGTAAGGAACAGTAGGGCTGATGCATCTGATGAGGCGGGCAGATAAGCTCAAGGAGCGTGCTGTTGTCCTGCTCTTTTTAAAGAGATCCAAATCGGATTCTGCCTTGTCCCCATACAGGCAAGTCCAGTTAAAGGGCATGTCCATGAGGGACGACTGGGCATTGCCTGAAAAAACAGTTGATCGCAGCCAGGCATGGGCGCGAATGGCAATGCAGGTGCCAATGGCTTGCTCAACGGAGCTGGTGGTGTCCAAGCCACAACAAATTGTGAACTTGGACACATCACAGTTATTCTGTATGACTTGGGTGAAGGCAGATGGACATCTTTCGGCACATCTAGGAGGACGTCAGCCACTGAATCCCAAATAGTGTGGAAATAGCGGCCCAGCAGGAAGTCGGAATTCACTGACCCGAGGGCCAAGCTGGTGTAAGAAAATACACTCTTCCCAAAGGTCTCCACTCATTTGGACTCCCTGTCAGGGGATGTAGACGGCTAGTCAAAAAGGCATTAAGCTTTGTCCGATTGGTAAACACCTGAATCACCAATCTATCAGGGAGGGGTGCTGAGACAAAAATGTAGGGTCGCCCAGGCAGGGAGGTGGTGCCTTGCGATTTGGCAATTGATGATGGGGGCTAGAGCAAGGTTTGGCCCAGGCATATAACGGAGATTCTGTAAGTGCCTCACCAAATGGGAGGAGGGGCTCAGTAGACGTTTGTTTCAGCTGGAGCACTTCCGCCAAGACATTGGTTTTGACCTCTAAGATAGGAAACTGGAGGTCAAGAACTTTGGCTGCCCTGTGCATGACCATTGCTTAAGATACACTCTCCTCGCTGGCAGGACCTAGGGTAAGAGGCTTCCTGACTAAGAAGAAGTATCAAGCCTACTGGCTTCTTGAAGGTCATCATGCCAAATTTCTTACTGGTATGGTTGCCCTATCTAATCTCCTACATAATAATCGTTATCCAAATCCAAGTAAGGAATGCAATGTATGTGTTCATCCTTGTAGAGGCAGTAAATCAAGATGGAGAGGTTGCATTTTGACCAAAAATGAGTGTGGCCTTGGTCGGAGCCGTAGCAGCTCTGTCTCTGAGTCAGAGAGCACAATGGGCACTAGAGATGGAGTTAGTACAGAAACCAAGTGTGGTTCAGTGGTGTTTCAGAGGGTCCAACAGGTGCCGAGGGTGAACCCGTCAGATGAATCCCAGATAAAGGATATCTTGGCTCCTTGAGGACTAGAGGCGCACCAGAGGAGTCTGTAAGGATCTGAAGAGTCGGAACATGGACTTGCAAGAACTCTTCGAATAGCCTTGGTGTTACAGATGGCCCTAGAAACTCTGGCTGTCCCGGGACAAGTTATGGATGGGCACCGAGATTGAGAGGCATGGCGACGTTCTTGTGCCTTCTCGGGAGAATGTGAATGACGGTAAGGGGCCAAATCTCGCTTTGATCTTTTATGTTTACTGTTTGACTTACCCAAATACTTGTAGTGCGATGACCATCGACCTTAGGAACGACTCTTGCGACTTCTGGACTGAAAATGGGACCGACCCTTAAACTTTGACTACTCTAGTTAAGGACTCTTTCAGTGCTTGACAACAGAGCTTTGTCTCACAGATGTGTTTGGCCTTCAGGTTCATAGGCGCGCAGTCGCTTCAGGAACCACAGGCAAATCTGATGCTGATGAGGAGTGTGGGCCTTATTGTGCCACCAACCAGCGTATATAGGTACTGCTGGTACAAGTTTCTGGATCCAGTCTGGCACTTTAAAAATATTCAAAAGGTGCTGAATCGGTGATTAGAAGTCTATCAGAAACCACACAAATTGCGAAGGAGTAAATTCTGATTTGTGTTTGTTGAAAATGAAGCCCACTGCCTGGAATAGAGAACTAGGTTGTAGATAGCTTCCGGAAAAGAATTCAGCAAGAGAGGAATGATCCTCGACTGCAAAAACTCCCCAACGGGTTTCACTAACTTGGTAAAGCACTAAGGGGAGTCAAAACCTGCCATGAACTCTGATACAAGGCCATTCAACATGAACTGCAGGAACTTAGAATGTGAAACAGTCTCGGATCCAGGTCCAATCTCACCATCTGGTGACCCACCAGTAGGAAATGGAAACCCTCCATCCATCTTGAAATGGCGATAAAATGACCACTGATTGAACTCTTTTAGGTTTATCATAGGGTGTAGGCCTTTCTCCTTTTTGACTAAGAACAGGTTGCTCAAAAACACCAGTGGGTGTATTTATGAAGGCACAAAATCTCCCTTTTCCAGAGCAGAATGTATGTCTTAATTAATTAGAAGACTGTCTGCTGCTTAAAGAAAGAGGGGTTATAGTCTTCTGGGCTGTACTCTAGTTCCATAGAACTTTATCCAATACCAGAAATGATTTGCAGAACCCACGTGTCCACCCTCCCTGTTACCTCCCTCCACAGGTGAAGAAATAACCCAATGCAACCCCCCACTTTTGGTTGAGAAGAAGTGATATTGCTTACCTGAGATACCACCCAGGGCCTTGACTGCCCAGCAGAGGTTTCCCCTGCCCCTTCCCCCCATGTCCTCTGACTCAGCTCAGGAAGAAACTCCCAAACTGCTTCTATTCTAGATACTGGAATTGACGGTTGCAGTGATATTATTGGAGGCTGGGGTAAATGGATGGACAGAAAAGTGCCGCCATGTTTGTTTTCGGAACGCCTTTTTCATAGATTGCTGGGCTTCATCCAGTGACAAGTAACTTGTCACAAACTTGCCCAGCTGTTTTACAAGTGGGTCTCCAATAAGGCCCAGAGTGGCCGCTAGGTGACATGGCCAACCCTCCCAGGTTGGGGTTGATCTTAATTAGTACACAATTTCCTGAGCACAGAAAGTTCAAAAAATATCCAATCTCATAGTTTTCCACAGTATGCAGTTTTTTCTCTTTATTCAATCTTGACAGATGCAAAATTCATATAAGCAGTCAGAGCCAACACATGTTCCATCATGGTAAAGAATTCACAACTGACACCCTCAGGGCTACAAGCAAAGAACCATCGTCAGGGTAACCCAACTTCATATTACCATGTGAGAATAATATTCTCAGCATCAGTACACGGGGTGCAAAAACCAACATACCAGAATCAGATGTGTACCACCAATGTCAGAATAAGATTCTTATGTAGATCTGTAAAAAGACCAGGCATGCCGCCGTGGAATTAAAACATTCACTAAATGAAATAGGTATTTTCGTGATAACAATCTGAAAGATATCAGATTCTTAGAAAACATGCCCATGTCTAGATTAGAAGAGCTGTAATTAGCTCAGTGAAAACATTCATCTCATAAGTTCCTGTGCCCAGCCACAGTCTCTCCTATCCGTAGTGATTAAAAACATCAGAAAGCACTTAATTGATTTTGTGCACTTCACGGTATATCCAAGTAATGTCTTAAATGGACACCCTTCATTTACAGTAGATGAAAAAACATCAAGAAACCTACATACGCCCGCATCTAAAAAAGAACTTCTGATTTCACACAGCGTTCAGCTATAATTAGCGCCCCACGCAGAGTGTCCAATACATCCTACATGGACACTGTCTGCCAAGTATGTCTAAAATTAACAAACATTGTAATCCAACTCACATAATACCCAGCTATATTATTGCCTTACAAAGCGTGTTCAGTACATCCTACACAAACACTTTGTTCGCAAAGTATATCTCAAAATGACAAACAGCGTAATCCAGTCTTACCATGTGAATCAGGTAGCAGAAGGAGAGTACACCCCTGAATCACTTCGTGGCAGCGTTTGTGTGCAGCTTCATCTTTGTTTCTACTGTATTTTATATCCTTACCGCGGGTCATGTGAAACTATTAAGACAGCGTAATAGTAATCACCTGGTGTTTGTGCATGGCTCCTACTACAACACTGGAGGCCATCTTTAAATATGTTAGTATTCACGTATATGTGCCACCACGATATCACAAAAATGAACACCTGTACGGTTATGTATATTAGTCAACCCATATGTCAATACACAAAGATGCCGAGTCATGTATTTAAAGTGCATTACATGTTACACCGCAAAGAAGTCTTCATATTGCATTAATGAAATTGTCCAAGTTCTAGTCACTAATGCAGGCTTGTCCTGCCCATTCGCTTGACTTTTCCGCCGTACAGCAACGCGGATTGCGTGTTCAGGGGCAATATCGTGTAAACTGCACCACGCGGTCGCGCATGGGCGCAGTCATCTTGTTTTCTTCTCTATAATGGTGCTGGGGCCTACTTTTCAATACTGCCTAAATCTTTTCAATCCTTCTTTCCTAAAACATTTTTTTCAGATCTTTTTTCTTTATTATCTTTCCCTCAGTCATCTTAAGAGTGTATTATATGTTTTTTTTCTACTTTTTGTGAGTTATTTTAGTGAGTTTGGTACTGTTTTTCTCTATTATTCGCTTTCTATTTTTTTTTACTTCCTACCTTCTTCTCCCTTAAGTTATTATACTTTCTGCATTTTCCTTTCCGCCCTCCAGCTTCATGGCAGAGACCTGTGCAAAAAAGGCGGCAAAGCAGAGCACCTTCCTTGCAGACGGTGGTGCCCGGAAGGGGTGCAACTCGGGCCTTGTTTTCCGAGGTGGAGGTGGCAGCGCTGTTTTTTTTGTGTGCAGCGCCACCTCCTATCCTCTTTGGCATCAGGCCTGGGTCAGGGTACGGGCTCCAGGAACGCCAGCAGCTGTGGGCGTGGGTTTGCCGGGCAGTGTATCGCTGCTCTGTGGTCTGGCCCACCCAAAATCAGCTGGTGCACCGGTGGTCCAACATCCTGGACCGAAAGCAGGACCTGCTGCACCTGCTAGGTGTTGGGGTTGCAGGGCTTGGTGAGTAGTTAATTATTATTGTGTGTTCTATGTTATTGCTAATATTTTTTTCCCAAATAGCATGCATGCTGCTCACATCCAGGTAAGTTACGTAACATTTACAAATCTTATATTATGTTATTGTTATTCTAGGCGGGTGCTCAGCGCTACCTAATTGTACTTGTTTGCAACTTTGTGCTTGCTTCGGGTGATTATGTAAGAACTTAAGTTAAGCAATGCAGACTATAAAGAGACTCCTTTTCTTTGTCCTGTCGCTACTAAGATAGTAAGTATTAGTAATTTAGTGGCAGGCATCCTCTCACTTCAGTTCTTAAAACCTTTTTGTAGCTTGTACAGTGACAAGTAAACAACCAATTTGGTTTATGCATGCGTTCATCTATGCATTTAAAAACAAAATGCAGACTTAGTGAATTGGCCAATCAAAGGGGTTGAGAATGATTGCAAAGAAGATCAGAGCTTAGAAGCAAATATCAGTTGTTGCAATTTATTCAAAGTCTTTGGAATATGCGTACTAGGTAGGTTTATGAAATGTGGAATCGATAGGACAGTCCGCGATACTAGTCTACTACTAGTCGATATGATTTTGAAAAGTTCAATGTTATTGCAATTGCGGTTTCCTGTCCAAAAAATTGTTAAGGAGCGATCATTTATTCACCAGCAATCATTTCTCGTCTCTTTAATTATATCTTACATCCATCAGCATCCAGGGGCAAGAGGTCGTCGGAGGTGGGTGAGGGAGCTGGAGGTGCCTCACAGCAGGAAGAATGCTCCTCGCCAGATGGCTCTGCAGAGTCTAGCAAGTCCTCCTGTTGTTAATATTAATATATATTCCCCTAACATTTACTGCTCCTTAAGTTGAACTATTTTCTGCCTGTTTCCTAGTTTTATTTATTTCCCAAATCCTCTTAGATCTATCCATTTACAAAATCTTGTTATCCCTGCATTATCCTAATATTTACCAAGTTATTTTATATTTCTAGTGGTCTGTATTTCACCTCAGTCTGCCTCTGTCTGTAGCTTCCTTTCTTCTGGTTTTTCAGTCAGCTTTCCCTCTTCCCATATATATTTTGTGGACAGCCTAGTGGCGGTATTGTAAGACTCAGAGAGCCCATTGATCCTTACTGCTCTTTTAGTACTACCACGAATACTACTACTCTGTCAGGCAGAATGCATGACCACAGAAGGTATTCTATGCATATTTGTTGAGACGAGAAGCCTTTCTTTTACTTTCTCATGCTCAATCAGTAAAACAAGAGAGTGGCCATGGTCACGTTGGAAAACCCAAGGTTGTGTCTTTATTTATCTAGTCCTAGTATTATTATTAGCAGCAGTTGATGGTGAACTGATTACCATGCACCATGGCTGGAAGAAAGTATGAGAAGGAGGAGGACGACACCATTACATTTACCAACCAAGAAGACTTTGTCTATTTGTCGGAGCAGTTGGCCACTCTTATTTCTTTTCAAACCCTCAGATTCACCATTAGCTCGAGCCACTCAGTTCAGTCATTTACACTACAGATTGTCTTCTTGAGAGGCTTTCCAAAAATTGCCACCAACAAAAACAAAATGCCCAACCAGATATTTCATAATTTTTGATAAGACATACTGTGACTGTACCCAAATTGCTAGTGATGTGTGTTGTGTATGTATTTTAAATTTTGTTATGAAAAGAAATAAATAGGGGGAGGCAAATATGGCTTCTAAAAAATACTTAATATTTTTTACTAGCCGCACCGACCACCTGTGCCGGGGACAGTGGTGCCATCCAGGGAGCAGATGCAGCAGCTGCAGGGGGTGAGCCAGCGGCAGTGACATGCAGTGCTAAGTCATATTGCTTGCTTATTGGCAATTTATTTACCCGCTGCAAGGGTGTACACTGTACTGTTGAGAGTGAGCTTAAGTTGTGAACAGTTGAAGACACGCCTCTTTACTTCATTGAGTAACTAATGGCCTCTTCTATCTTCAACTCAGAAGAGAAAGTTTCATGAAGAAGAGTCAAACCTTGATGGGTTGATGGGAAAGAAGGATGGAAGGAGAAAGGACAGGTGAAATGTAATATGACTGTCGGAGAAGGATGCGTGGGGGAAAGGATTGATATAGGTGGCTGATAGGATGCATGCATGGGTGGGTAGGTGAAGAATGGGTGAAAGGTGAAAAATTATGCCTGCCTGCGCGTGTGAAAGTGTATGGGTGAAAGGAATCGTCCGGGCGGTTTGATGGGTCAAAGCAAGGATGCATGGGTGATTAAAATGAAAAATGTATGTTGGTGAAAGGTTTGTTGAGAATGATAGCCATGTTTGGATGGATGGATGGTACTAGTATTCATAGTAAAGACAGGATGAAGGGAATATAGAACTTAAACGGTGACTGAGTAGCAAAGCCAAGGGTAAAGAATAAAAATAATGCTAGAAGAAAAATGCAGTGAAAAATGGAAAAATCCATGGGAAGAAGAGTAAACAAGGAATATGTTTTTTATCAAGGTGTTTGATTCAAAGGTTTCAGCAAGGTTGTATTTCAGACTACTCCCTTGACTCACTGTAGTTTAAGCACAATATATAATATGGATCCCTAACCACCCATCATCATCAATCGCCTCCCTCCGAGGCCCACTTCCTACCCAGGGCATTTCGCTAGTCAGCCATGGGTGGCCTATCGGCTGCATTGTAGTACCTCACATTCATATATTAATAACTATTCATCTGTCTTGTTGTAGTCAGGGTGTAAGTGAAAGTGAGCATTTGATTTAAAAGAGCATGGCCATAATAGGAAAAGAGATCATTGTGTGGTGCAGCTGTCCCACCTGCAGACGGCAGTTCGGGCTGGACTGTTCCCATGAGGCACAGGGTCAGACTGATTTGCATATGGCCATGTCTGAACTGGGGTGGCAGAGTGGGCTAAAGAATGGTGATGGATTAAACCCAGATCAGTGGACTGGGGGTGAGTGCTTGCAATGTTCAACACTCCGTCCATCATTTCCTTTGGTTTTTGCTTTGATCGCCATAAGTTGGCAGGGTATGCTCAGACGTGAGTCCCTTGCTCACTTTGCCACTGGATTCAAGCAAGCCTGGCTAAAGACGGCTGAAATGCCAGAAACCGGTCCTAGGAAGCTTGTTTCCGGTCCAGGGAAGACATGGCTTGGCAGTTCGGGCTGGACTGTTCCCATGAGGCACAGGGTCAGACTGATTTGCATATGGCCATGTCTGAACTGGGGTGGCAGAGTGGGCTAAAGAATGGTGATGGATTAAACCCAGATCAGTTGACTGGGGGTGAGTGTTTGCAATGTTCAACACTCCGTCCATCATTTCCTTTGGTTTTTGCTTTGTTCGCCATAAGTTGGCAGGGTATGCTCAGACGTGAGTCCCTTGCTCACTTTGCCACTGGATTCAAGCAAGCCTGGCTGAAGACGGCTGAAATGCCAGAAACTGGTCCTAGGAAGCTTGTTTCCGGTCCAGGGAAGACAAGGCTTGGCAGTTCGGGCTGGACTGTTCCCATGAGGAACAGGGTCAGACTGATTTGCATATGGCCGTGTCTGAAATGGGGTGGCAGAGTGGGCTAAAGAATGGCGATGGATTAAACCCAGATCAGTTGACTGGGGGTGAGTGCTTGCAATGTTCAACACTCCGTCCATCATTTCCTTTGCTTTTTGCTTTGTTCGCCATAAGTTGGCAGGATATGCTCAGACGTGAGTCCCTTGCTCACTTTGCCACTGGATTCAAGCAAGCCTGGCTGAAGACGGCTGAAATGCCAGAAACCGGTCCTAGGAAGCTTGTTTCCGGTCCAGGGAAGACATGGCTTGGCAGTTCGGGCTGGACTGTTCCCATGAGGCACAGGGTCAGACTGATTTGCATATGGCCATGTCTGAACTTGGGTGGCAGAGTGGGCTAAAGAATGGTGATGGATTAAACCCAGATCAGTTGACTGGGGGTGAGTGCTTGCAATGTTCAACACTCCATCCATCATTTCCTTTGGTTTTTGCATGTCATGGTGCAGCCAGGGCGTTGGTGAGGAGCGCCTGGTCGTTGTGTGCACCGGGAGAAGAAGTGAGACTCGGACGCGCAGGGTGTGTGTCGAGGTGCAAGCTGAGGCATTGGTGAAGAGCGCCTGGTCATCGTGTGCACCAGGAGAAGATGTGAAACTCGGAAGTGCAGGGTGCGTGTTGAGGTGCAAGCTGAGGCGTTGGTGAAGAGCGCCTGATCATCGTGTGCACCAGAGGAGAGGCGAATCTCGGAGGCGCAGAGTGCGTGTCGCGGTGCAACCACTGGCGCTGGTGAGGAGTGCCTGGGTAGTGTGTGCACCAAAATCGTAGTAGGTCTCCACAGTGCTGAAGGCAGGTCTCAATGTCTACTGAGACTGCCGGAAGGAGGGCCGGATCATCGTGCCCTCAGAGTGAAGCAGTAGCGGCCCGGACCTGCAGTCCCGGAGGAGCTGAGCCACCGGCCCGAGCTCGCCATGCCCATCTGACAGAGTTCTGGATCAAGGCACAAGTCGCTGAAGGAGAGGAGAGTGGGGTCGCGCCCCCCAGGTAATATGGATCACCACCTTGGGTGGGGTGCGGGCCCTGAGGGACACTCTCCCGGCCTCTCGCTTCTGTCAGCTCCGCGAGCCTGTTGCTTCGGATCGGATTTAGGCCCGTGCTGGCCCAAGGAGGGACAGTGCAGGGGCCGGAGTGAGAAGCGGGACTTTTAACAGAGCACCTAAACTGTCGTATTACACTTTGCATTACTGCTGCTTACGAACTATCGAACTGTCGTATGACGCCTGATCTAATTCGTGCCTGACGAACTACATTTGTCCCTTGCAGAGTACATGATTGTAACGTGGCGCCTTGCATTGTTTTTCCATTGCACAAGTATATGATTGTAGTGTGACGCATTGCTTTGTTTCTTCCGTACACAGGGCATGCTGGTAGTGATACACATTGCATTATTCCTTCTGTTGCAAAGTACATGATTGTGCCGTTACATATGACATTGTTTCCCTAGTGCACAGTACGTTACGCATTGCAGTATTTCTTTTCTCTTGCAGCGTGTGTGATTCTAGCAATACGACCTGCCAAACCTTTTGGGAACGGTTAGAAGTAAACGTAACTGTTGGTTAGAAGCGGTGGTTGGAATTAGAACCTACCAATCCACTGGGAGGAATAATACCCATTATTATATGTTGATTTTGTATTGTGTGGTCATTTCATATATCTTTTTGCATAAAGATTATACTAGTTTCATAAAAACTCGTGTGGAATCTATTTGTGGTGACATCAGTGGGTTGCTCTGAGTGTGGTTGCACATACTGTACACTCGTGCCTTGGAGATAAGCCTGGCTGCTCGTGCCAAGCTACTAAGGGGGTGAGAGCAGGGCTATCAGCGCCAGGACACCTACTCGGTAATCGCGCGCTATATAAATCACAATAACATATCTCAGATGGTGTCCCTACTTAGCCTAACGTTGAAACGAGGGGTCTGATTTCGCACCAGGCAACAGTGGTGAGGGACAGGGACTCCCACCTCCTGCATTTGGTGGTGGCGGTGAGTGATGAGGACCCCCACTTCCAACAATGGCATATAGTTTGGGGGATGGCGGGGTGGAGCGAAAAGCGTATCCACTCCTGTGAAGGCGCAGAACAAAATATGAAAAGTGTGTAAATGCCAAGTTGGAGGATTAACCCTGCATTAACCGCAATTTAGTCTTGGTAATGAAAGTGGCTACGCAGATTGACCACAAGCCGTGTCCTATCAATCAAGGGCGTAACACGGCACAACACAGCTGGGTTTGGTGAGGGGCACGCTTTGCTGATCTGCATGTACGACTGCAGAGGTTTGGGCTGCGTATGTTTGTGCTACCTGGTATACTGCAACAACAATTAATGTCCAGAAAACTGCGACATCCAAACTGGTTGATCTCCTTGCTGCGCGAATAGTATAGTACCAGCACAACGGTCGATTAACCGATTGTCTGCCACCCCCTAGCCTTCTGCTTTAAAGATGGGGCGCATGGACTCATAACAGTGCCCATTGTCCTTTGAATCTGCGAAAAACCCTCAGGAGCAGCGATGGTGAAGTGCACGAAGAAGGTGTGCAAGAAGCTGGGGAGAAAAGCGCAGCGGCGCAGGCTGGGACAGCTGGCATTCTCGCAGAAGTAAAATCTGGGTTTAAGGCATTGGGTGCTTGCATGGATGGCATTGCCTTGAAGCTCGAAACTATGCGCACACATCTAGACCAGCAGGAGACGCGCATCTCCACTGCGGAACAGCAGCTATCGGATGTGAAGATGTGCAATCCACCAGCAGCAAACGTATTAAAAACTTGAAAAACTACTTAAGCAGACGGCAGCTAAGGCTGAAGATTTGGAGGCGAGATCCATGAGAAACAATATACGTATTGCGGGAATAACTGCAACCACAAACACTGGCCGCATGAGCGACTATGTCAAGAGTCTCCTCTCTGACCTCTATGTTAGAAATGCATTCACTGCCTTGTTCGCGCTCGAGAGAGCACATAGGGCCCTGGGACCTCGGCCAGCCCCAGCTACATCGCCCAGGTTGATCCTCGCCTGGCTCTTGAATTACCAGGACCGTGACGCAGTTCTCCGGCGTTCCTGAGAGAAAGGTCCAGTCCAATATCAGGGCATGACACCAATTTTCTACCCCGATTTCACCCCAATAGTACAAGAGGTGAGTCGTAAATTTACAGAAATGAAGTGATACTTGTGTGAAGCGAACGTCAAAAACTCAACGCTTTATCCAGCACGGCTTCGTGTACACTTCAAAGGCAAAACACATTTCTTCGACACAGCAGATGAAGCTACTCAATTTTACAAGTGGCAGCATTCAGAACTTCAGCCTACAGCTCTAGCGACCAACGGGGCGTCTCCTGCTCGCCATTCCTCTTAATGACTATGCACTGTCTCTGGACGGCTACAGGATTGAACTGTGCTCGGTTCCAGCCTCTGTCGGACCTGGTGGTACTGCCACAACCCTCACTTGTTAAACACACTGCCAAACCAACATACTGCTTCTTCCTTTTTTGACACTCTTTAGTGCGGACTTTTACTCGATGATGATGAATGTAGTACTACTGATGTCTGATCCAGTATGCACACCCATGTTCAGAATGGTGCCGCTCTTGGGCGTTGTCCTCCCCCTAGGATGACTCCGTTAATGTTCTGCTGGTTACGTATAAAATTATTTTATATTGGGATTCTCTGGTAGCATCAGTTATGCGATCAGCAGTGGGTGGGGGGCAGGGGTATGTTTATTATTATAGTGCCCAATGTCATATACACTCCATGTCAGCTCACAGTACTATCGAAAATCTCGGTTATATTGCATAATGTATTGTCTAAAAAGTCCATGTCTCCTAAAACTCTGCTATATAACATTAGCTTATCCCTTAACTGGATTGATCTCTGCTGCGTAAGCCCCCCGTCCAGTATGACTGTTAACACCCACACCCCTTAAAATGTTTGTCCTGGAATGTACGAGGCCTCTCCAATACCAGCAAGGGCCATCAGGTACTATCCTATTTGTCCAGGCATGATGTCAAGTTAGCTTTCCTCCAGGAAACACGTCGGGTAGCACGCCTCAGTATGCCTCAACCTGGGGTGGGAACCGGTTCTTCGCAAACGAGAGCACGAATTCTAGAGGCGTGTGCATTCTGATACATTAAACATTACCATTTATCACACATGAAGTGAATGCGGATCCTGATGGTCGCTATCTCATGGTGGCAGGGTCACTGGGGGATCATCCCCATATTATTAATCAACATCAAACACAGATATCCCGGCTATTTGTCCTATCATATGACTGCACATTACTCGTTTAACAGCTCCACTATACATATGGGCGGGGATTTTAATCTCCCCATAAATCGAGAACTCGATACGACTGGCCCAGGTAACGCCACGAAACCACGCACGAAGTGCACACTTGCTGACCTTATGCAATCCCACTCCTTAGCAGACGCATGGAGACTCAGACACCCAAACACTAGGGAATACACGTTCTACTCGCCTTCACATGGTATCTGGTCCCGAATAGACTATTGGTTCACCTCGCCTGCCCTTACCCATGCACTTACTGGAATCTCGCATCAGCCTAGTACCTTGTCAGATCACTCCTCGGTGCTTCTCTCTATGCAGCTGGCAGGTACTCTATCACCGCGTGCACCCTGTCGATTCCCCTCAAATGCCTTACTTGATGAGGTTTTCAGCTCTGAGGTCCATGAAGCGATTATCGAATACATTCAACCTAATGTGGGTATGGTGCAACATTTCTCGACATTATGGGACGCTTTCAACGCGTTCATTAGAGGGGTTTGTATAGCGAAGCATTCCGGTGGCCTGAGTACCATCCGAAGAGAGTTACAACAGATTGAGCAAACCTTAAAAGCGCTGGATTCCGATGCACTCATGGGGGTTGACACTGGCTATCTCTGGTAAGAGGGACCCTTATTCAAGAGTTTCAAGAATTGGCTATGAGGGAGGTTAAATATCTTAGCAAATACGCTAAAGTAAGAATTTATGGTGGAGGTGAGTGACCAGGACGCAAATTAGCCAACATGCTATGTCCCCTGTACCAAGTGTCAATGATATCCTTTCTTCATCTTGGGGATGGCAAGGTGTTGACTGCCCTGAAGGACATAACAGATGCTTTTCTAGAGTATTACACTGCCCTATACTCATCCAGAGCCACTGCAAACATAGACACTATTGCAGATTATCTCACAGAAATTGTGATGGTTTGGATGGAGAAGGTGCAACAACAATTCCAATAACTTGTGAGAATATCATGCAGGCCATTGATGACCTGCGCGGCACACATGTGCGCCGGGGCAGGGCGGCTTCTCTTGTGCATTCTACAAGGCGTACAAGGAGGAATTGACCCCATATTTACTAGAGGTATATGCGAAGGCCTTGGCCTGTGGAACTCTTCCCCAACTATGGTTGAGGCAGTTATAACCCTACTCCTGATCAATGCTCATATTATCGCCCATTATCTCTGTGGAACCATGATAATAAAATTCTTGCCAAAGCTTTAGCTTTCTTTGTTAATGACCACAATAATATTCCCACTGCAAACAGGAATCATTGCTAATCGGTCTACATCCGTAAATGTACGCACTATATTCTCATTCTTTAATCAAATTGACCCGGACCTCCCAGTGGCAGCCATACTCTTGGATGCTGAAAAAGCATTCGACTTCCTAGAATGCCTGTTTTTGTTCGCTACATTGAGTAAGCTTGGTTGTCGTAAGGGATTTTGTGACCTCGTCCGCTGATTATTTGCTGCACCCGTAGCAGGTCTAAAAGTAACTGGCACAATCACAGACCAGTTTACCTTAAACCCGGGAACGCGGCAGGGCTGCCTCGTCACCCTTAATATTTATAGTGGCGATGGATCCACTTGTTTGCTGTCTACAAGTGCGGCATCAGCTGAGGGGACTTTGATTTCAGCATGGCCCGCTGATAGAGTCATTGTAGGCAGATGACATTATGCTATTTCTCAGACATTCTGCGGACAACCTTTCACCGGTACCAAGAAACGTGGTCCGATTTGGGGCGCTCTCTGGCCTCAAGACAAACTGGTCCAAGTCAGAAATGTTCCCATTGAGAGATGCCACATCACAGGTGCCCTTAGACTTCCCTCTCTGAGGGTGTTTGGATTCCCCTCGATACCTTGGCATATATTTATATCAGCAAAGTGCAGAGGTTGTGCGGCTAACTATGGGCCTGCAGTGGATAAATTAAATACACTGGTTGAAAAATGAATTAAACTTCCTTTGTCCATTGCAGGTAGAATTGCGATAATAAAAATGGTGATACTTCCCCAGTTTCTCTACCTGTTCCTCAAAATCCCCATTGCTCTTACTACCACCTTCTTTGACAACCTCTGCAGCACGCTATTTCGGCTGATATGGGCAGGTCGCCACTCTAGGGTTGGTTGGCCTACCTTAGTGTTGCCATAAGAGCAAGGCGGGATTGGAGTCCCAGACTTCTATCTCTATTACCTGGTCGCTCAAATGCACTTCTCCTACCATTGGTACCATCCGGATGTATGTCTCCAGTACCTTACACCAGAAAGCTCCCAAATTCACCATTTTCCACTAGATACACTGCTACCGCAGGGACTGCCTCGGCACGTGTCAGAGATTCAGACGATAGCAACAACATGCTGGGCGTGGAAGAAATTGCAGCATTATATGGGCCCTGAACACCTCTATTCTCTGTAGATCCCAAAAGCGAATAACCCATGGCTGCCTGTTACAGCGGAAGTCTTGATACAAAAAACACTTTGCAATTGTCATATACAAACAATTGGAGATTTATTTGATGAGTCCCAATAGCGAACGTCATTACGAGAGGGGAGTAATCTCACCCGAATGGACAGGTTCATCCTATATAGAATACATAGCGCACTGCGTGCAGTGGTCCCCACTGCTCCACTTGGGCCACCCGACTTCCCACTCTTAACGATGGTAATCACTACTTCAGATAGCACACATTTAGTGTCCAGACTATACTGTGCTGTCATTGGGTGTAAGCCCATCCCTGACCGGGGGTCGAGAGCGGCGTGGGAGAAGGACTTAAGTATCCCTTTGACTAATAGGATGTGGTTTTATTGCTGCAAGCAACCTAAATTAGTATCCAATAATCATCGGCATAAATTATTACATTTTAAATACTTGCATCGCTCATATTACACTTCTCAACTTCTTTTTAAGTTGGATCCCATCAAATCCCACACATGCTCTAGAGATGCACAACAAAACATGCCCACTTCACACATTTGGCCTGGAACTGCGCTAATATACTGAGCTATTGGGAAGAGGTGTTCAACATTTTATCCAAAATGATTAAGATCACTATCGAGCCATCCTCGCTAGTGTCTCTACTGGGACACGTCCTTCCCCTAACAAAGGGAGTCCGAAGATACATGGCTGTTGTCCTATTACTGGCCAAGCACCAGGTGTCTCTTCATTGGTAGGCCCCCTCCTAGCCTAGAGCCAAGCAATGGATTCAAGATCTGATTGATTGCGACACTTCCAGTGATATATATGCTTTGCGGCCTCCAGGCCGAAGAATATGTGGCAGCCCCTGACAACATATTTGCGACAAACCGTACGAAATCAAACAAATGCTCCAAATGTATTGAGTTAGTGTTCTGGTTCTTCTTTCTACTGCAGACACCATAGAGACACGAAAATCTCTGATCACTTTCTTACTATAGAAGCGGGGGTGGTAATTGAAACGAGCTGCTATATACTGTTCAACGGCATAGAAATGGGGACGTGATGTCACTGACCATGTCATGAGTGATGTAATATGTGACGTCATCAGCAGTGCATTGTGGGCGCGCGAGTTATAGTTAGCTGAACTAACTATAACGGGGGGATTTCAATGGTTTTGTACAAGTAAAAAGTCCAGCTAACTATAACACCCCTGAAACCTATGTTTTTTTCAGTGAATTTCTGAGGTTTTTTAAATGCTAGTTCCTAACTATAACGTGCCTGAAACCTATGGTTTTTTCTGTGAATTTCAAAGGTTTTTTAAATGCTAATTTCTAACTATGCCTACAGAGATAGGACATGTGAAGAAAGAAGAAAAAATGCACAGAAAGAAAAAAAAGAAGTGCAGAAAGAAGCAACAGAAGTCCTCAAAGACGAAGAAAAGTGCAGTAAGAAGGATAACGTGCAGAAAGAACAAAAAGAAGAGCAGAAAGAATCCTTGTTGCAAAATCATCCTGTACCCTCAACTTTTTCAGACGGATACTGGTGGTAACTGAGTCTGACTAACCAGTCCTAGAGCAAAAACCAAAGGAAATGATGGACGGAGTGTTGAACATTGCAAGCACTCACCCCCAGTCAACTGATCTGGGTTTAATCCATCACCGTTCTTTAGCCCACTCTGCCACCCCAGTTCAGACATGGCCATATGCAAATCAGTCTGACCCTGTGCCTCATGGGAACAGTCCAGCCCGAACTGCCAAGCCATGTCTTCCCTGGAACGGAAACAAGCTTCCTAGGACCGGTTTCTGGCATTTCAGCCGTCTTCAGCCAGGCTTGCTTGAATCCAGTGGCAAAGTGAGCAAGGTACTCACGTCTGAGCATACCCTGCCAACTTATGGCGAACAAAGCAAAAACCAAAGGAAATGATGGACGGAGTGTTGAACATTGCAAGCACTCACCCCCAGTCAACTGATCTGGGTTTAATCCATCACCGTTCTTTAGCCCACTCTGCAACCCCAGTTCAGACATGGCCATATGCAAATCAGTCTGACCCTGGGCCTCATGGGAACAGTCCAGCCCGAACTGCCAAGCCATGTCTTCCCTGGACCGGAAACAAGCTTCCTAGGACCGGTTTCTGGCATTTCAGCCGTCTTCAGCCAGGCTTGCTTGAATCCATCCTGTACCCTCAACTTTTTCAGACAGATACTGGTGGTAACCGAGTCTGACTAACCAGTCCTAGAGCCAGTGCTATGTTAAAAGACACTTAGAATACAGTGAAAACACCTACATACACTAGGGAACATTATGCGTTGGGGTCCCCCTGTGATTAGCATGACCTCCTCTGTAAGCCCCTAGTATATAATAGGGCAGGGGGATTAAAACTACCTCTTAAAACAGGCCACAGGGCGTTTTTGCACATGTTAACTCAGGCCCCGTCCCCTCCCTTCACCACTGTGTAAACACGCCCTGTGTCCGTTTTTAGTTGGGAGATTAAGTTCATTTGAATCCTGAGGGTCCCTAGGGTCCAACTAGCCCACTAGGTACCTCCAGTAAGTGCCACAGAGCTGCGTTGCAGAGAGGTGTAAAAAGTGGCACAGCCTGGACCACCTCTCTGCAATGCAGCTCAGTGGCACTTACTGGAAGCACTTGGTGGGCTAGTTAGCCCCCAGGGGCCCTCAGTATTGAAGGGAAATTATATCCCCAATTTAAAACGTGCCATAGTGCGTGTTTGCACACGTCACCTCAGGCCCCGTCCCCTCCCTTCACCACTGTGTAAACGCGCCCTGTGGCTGTTCTAAGTTGAGAGATTAAGTCCCCTTGAATCCTAAGGGTCCCTAGGGTCAAACTAGACCACTAGGTACCTCCAGTAAGCGCCACAGAGCTGCGTTGCAGAGAGGTGTAAAAAGGGGCTTGGCCTCAGAACACCTGTCTGCAGCGCAGCTCCCTGGGGCATACTGGAGATGCCTGTTGGGCTAGTTGGCCCTCAGGGACCCTCAGTATTGAAGAGGAATTAATTCCCCAACTTACAACTCGCCAGGGGGCGCGTTTGCAGAGTGCTGCAAGGAGGGGGCGTGGCCTCCGGCACGATGCCAGTCTTTTATTTATTTTAATTTTTTAAGAAGGGGGGCTGTGTGTTTCCCCTTCTTATTCTAATTTATTGGCCCTGATGACCCCATCCCCCAGGGCCTGTCTCCTAATTATATTTTTTTGACCTCAATCCCCAGGGCCGGCCACTGTTTTTATTATTTAAAAAAAATATATATTTATAGACACACCTAGGACATGCTGGACAAACCGTACGTACCTATCACCATGACGATTTGAGTGATATTCATTAAAAGGCGACTATAAATACAATGAATCCACGTGGAATGTATTTACACCACTAGTGAAGCTCTGACATGTCTGATGTCCTACCGTGCCTAATCCCGGTAGACACCCTTGTCGTTTATTTATACAAACATGGGTAGCTATTGACGGGCACATTTAATACACATGCACACCAAGCCATTCAAAGTGGATTCGACAAAAATTCGACCAAAACTATGTAAGAAACCCCCCTCATGGTTAATAAAACACACATCCACTGCCGGATGTGTAATACTTTTTATTTTACTCTCTGGAAAGGGGACGAACATCACTTGAGAGTCACAGCGCGCTCCTGGCAGAGTCCAATGCTGTGTTACACCCACCATTGCCTGCCGAGTGCCACACACCTTTGTGTTGTATTCCACCAGCTAGTGCATATGCTATGACACTCTCTAGCCCATGTACACTGTAACACCACCCCGTGAATATGTCATGCCACACTTGTCTTCGCACGGGTTATATTGCCCCATCTAACGTGCCTTCCTCGATGCCTATGTTATAACGCACTGTGCTATGCCATACATATTACAATCTGGGATCCATATCTTTGTCACAGTGCATATGCAACGTTACACTCCCCAGCACATATTTTATATTACAACTTTAGAGACTAGTTAGGTTACACAACACTGCCCTGTGCATATTACTCTCCAAGGCACACATCGCAGAGCACGCGCTAGTGCCTGTGCTATCTCGCGCTCTCCAATAAATCTGTCATTGCGCACAATGTATTGCATATTATATTTCACGCCCGATTCATCTTATATCACACTTTTTGGTGCATAGTTTATACCATACACTATATCTAGTTTTCATTTTCAATCGTGCTCTCAGGACTATGTTCTATATAACACTGTGTTCACCTACCCTTTTCACGGGCATTACATTTTGCGATAGGGGGTGGAGGGTCAGGGGGTGTTTCTGCCAAGTGAGCCCGGAGTCACAGTCACAAACGTCCTCTTCTTCCTGAATAAAAGTGAGATTATGCCGCATACTTGTTCATATTTTAAGTAGTTCGCACAGACACACGTTTTAAAAACAATAAAGTTCCTAATACCCGCCTTCTCTGAACAGTTAGCTTGCTGCCCCATCCCCCTCCTCCCTCCTCTGTTGTGTGAATCCATGGACTAGCCTCCTCCCTCCTGCCATGCATGGTCTGATGTGCTGCCACTGCCCTCAATTTAGTATGATGTACCAGTCCCCTCCTCCTGCACCCACATTGCCCAATTCCATGCCCCATCATTGACCTCCTGCTTAAACTCTGTGCTTAGCTTGCTGCCCCTATTCTCCTTCCCCCTGCCCTCCGATGTCTTTGTGCATGCCCCTGCTCCATCCTTTTTGCCCACCATGTTCCATGGACCTGCCACTCCTATCTACTCTGAGTGTTCTGTTGAGCTGCCACTCCCCTCCCACCTGCCTAGCATTGTCAGATGACTGTAACCTGTCCCTGCCACCTCCACCCTGCCTGTCCACATCCCATGCCCCTATCCTCTAACTCCTGTCCTACATGGTCCATTGTACTGCCACACCCTTCTGCCCTCCCTGGTCTGTTGTGCTGCAACTGCTCCTCCTGCCTGCCCAGTGCGGTCTGTTGTGAGGCCCCTTCCCCTGCACTTTCTTGTCTGTGCACAGGTCCTGACCCTCCCTTCTATCCTCCATCGTCCTTTGTGCATTCCCCTGCACCCTCCTTCTTGCCCATCATAGTCATTGTGCTGCCACTAACCCTCCCACTTGCCATGCATGGTCTTCTGTGTTGCCATGGCCCCTCCCACCTTCCCTGTGTGGTCAGTTAGCTGCCCCTGACCCCCTCCCAACTTCCCTCCATGGTCTGTGTGTATGCCATCACAGTCTCACTGTTGCTCTTCATGGTGTGTCTTGCTTCTAGTGCCCATCCTGCCTGACCTCCATGGCTATCTTGCTGCTCCTGCCCTGCCCCCTTGCCCCCAGCCCTCTGTTTACATGTGCAGACCCCTACCCCCTCCCTCCTGGCTTGTCTGTTCCATTGTAATGCCCCTGATCCGTCCCTCCTGCCCTTTATGGTATGTTATGCTGCAGCTTTCTCTCCTGTCTGTCCATTATGGTCAGCTAGCTACCATTGCCTCTTGCCCCTCTGTTCTCTGTTGTCCATGTGCATGGTCCTGTCCCCTCCCTCTTGCTTTCTATGGATTGTTGTGCTGCACTCCCGTCCCGCATGCCCTGTGTGGTGTATTGTGCTGCTGCAAACCCTGATGCCTGCCCTGCAGGGTCAGTTTGGTGCACCTCTCCATGTCCCTCCTGCCCTCTGTTATCCAAGTCCATGTCCCTACCCCATTTCCTTCCATGATCCAATATACCATACTTGCGAACATTTTGAACTTGGTAAGAGGGAGATTTTGAACAAAAACTGGGGTATTGATTTTCCCCTTTGAGTTACATTGAAAAAGAGGAGATTGTAGACAGGAGACAGATCAAATAAAGCCCATTTGAGCTTAAAAACATTGGACGTTTCCTGGCTGAATCGGGTCTGTTGGCATGTATGGTTGTACTACCATTGCCTCTTCCTTCTGCCCACAATGGTATATTACATTGCCACAGCCTCTCTTGCAAGTCTTGTATTGTTGGTTTGTTGCCCCTGCCCCCCTTTCCACTGCCCTCCATAGTCTGTTGTGCTGCCACGGCCCTTCCTGCCTGCTCAGTGTGGTTAAATTGTTGCCTTTGCACCCTCCTACCTGCCTTCAATTTTCAGAGTCCGTGCCCCTGGCCTCTGCCTCTCAACAGTATCCTAATGAACAACTAGATTGCTAACATTCTATATTTATTACAAAAGTGTGGAACGCCTGACGTCATCTTGATGTAATCAAAAATGTAATACCTAGAGCATTTCCTTTAGAAATTACATGTATGAGAGGGTCTTATTGGCATAAAAATTATGGTTAGTGCTCTAAAAGACTAAAATAAGGACATATTTTCTGATTTTTCAAATAGCGACAAAGCACTTTCAAATTATTTGTTATCTTTATGTTTTTTTATCCAGTTGACCACTTGATTAAATGTTGCACTTAGGGGAGAGGATGTGGTGTTACTTCCAGAGCTGCAGACTTTGCAACTGGGGAACCAGGTTGGAGTTTCTGCTTCACATCGACATTCTGTGATTCTGGTCAAATCACTTAGTCTCCCCATGTCTACAACCAAAATGAATTTGTTCTTGTGTGATGTAACCAATGCTCATGTAAAGCACTCCAATACCTGACAAGTCTGCACTATATAACACTGCAAAAACACAAAATAATAAGTGTTTTGCACACTTCTGTCATTGGGCTATATTTGGGCTACATCTGGGTGATTTTGGGCTACATTTGGGCTCTTTTGTCTCCGGTGGCCATCTTGGGAGATTTATTTGTTATGAAGTTTCCTAATTTCCTCATGTACTGCAGTCTCCTCAGTAGGAAATGCTTTCAGTTTTTTACTTTGATTCCATCATGAAGGTATTCAGATATGTCACACATTTGCCATAAATTCTGAAAGTTAGCACTCTAGTTGCTCATTAGATCACTGTAGTAAAACTACTGTTCACCATGGAAGTCTGCTCCTGGTATTAAAAGTGCATGTTTCAGTCTGCATGTCAGAATTTTTTAATGAAATAGAAGAGGATTTGAGAAGTCACTCAAAATGTGCCCTCATTTTCTTTCTTCAGCATTAATCATAATTTCTATGGCAAAATGAACCCCCTCATTGTGTTCCTTTTTAAATTAAATGTTTTAAGTGTTACCAGTTTATTCCAATCAAGATGGCTTCAGGTGTGCCATACTTTTGTCATAATGAAGACAGTAAGCGCTCTAGTTGTTTTTAAGAACACTCTGGGACATTCTGTCATTGGGCTATACTTGGGCTACATCTGGGTGATATTTGGGCTACATTTGGGCTCTTTTGTCTCTGGTGGCCATCTTGTGAGACTTATTGGTTATGAAGTTTCCTAATTTCCTCATTTACTGCAGTCTCCTCAGTAGGAAATACTTTCAGTTTTTTACTTTGATTCATCAAGAAGGCATTCAGATGTGTCACACATGTGCCATAAATTCAGAATGTTAGCACTCTTTTTGCTCATTAGATCACTGTAGTAAAGCTACTGCTCACCAGGGAAAACTGCTGCTGGTATTGAAAGTGCATGTTTCAGTCTGCATGTCAGAATTTTTTAATGAAATAAAAGAAGATTTCAGAAGTCAAAATGTGCCCTAGTTTTTCTTTCTGCAGCACTAATCATACTTGTTATGGAAAAATGAACCCCCTCATTGTGTTCCTTTTTAAATTAAATGTTTTAAGAGTTACCACTTTAATCCAAGCAAGATGGCTTCAGGTGTGCCATACGTTCATCATAAGTAGGACTGTTAGCGCTCTAGTTGTTCTTTGGAACACTCTGGGAAGCTGCAGTAGAAAACAAAGGAATCAACTGACAGTCTCTGCCCTTGTTGGATGTACATGTTTTACTGAGAATGTCAGACTTCATTCTCACATGACTGAGAAAGATAATGTGAATTTACAGAAAATAAGCTCTCAGTTTAGCTTATAGATCACCTTCCAAACCTCTGTGGGAAAAACATGAGAAAATATTTTTCTCTCAATCATGATATCCCAGCAGAAGGCTTTTTCACATGGTGAAATCACCTTAGAACATACCACAATTCCTAAAATGAGTATGGTACCATCAACAAATGATTTATAATGTAACTAAAGTCTTAAAATCTTCTATTAACTGCAATGCTTTTTAATGAGGTGCTATCATGTATATTGGTCCCAAGATGGCTGCCAACACTTCTTGGATGAAGTGCTGACAGCCAATCAGATGTCAGGATGAGAGGTGGGGTTAGGCTCCGCCCACATATATATATGATTTTACTTTTGATTTTCTCAGGAACTACTGAACAGATTGACACCAGACCTGCAAAAGGCACTTCCCTGAGCTGAGGACTACCTCTCTGCCAAATTTCAAGTAATTCTGTTCAGCCGTTCGGGCTGTACCTTGGACTAAAGGACCCTATGGAAAATTGCATGGGGAAAACACGTTTTGGGACCCCCCTTTTGTCTCAGCCCCCGCTTGACGAATACCCCCGAGACTTTCAGGGTAGGAGCGGAGCGGAGCGCCCCACCTATTTTGAAAATGTTGCGAGGATTCGTCAACCGGCGCCAAAGTTATTCCAAATAGAATGTTGCGGATTTCCTATGGAAACACGGTCCTAACTATAACTATCTACTGGCGACCGCCAGTAGATAATATATATATATATATATATATATATATATATATATATTTAAAGAAGAACTCGGTAGCGTCCACCACCAAGAAATCCACGGCAACAAGAAAGTCCAATACGATAGCAAGGTCAGTCAGTAACGTTTTATTCCATCTTTACCAGGTGCACAACAACAGGGACGGTCGACGCGTTTCGGCGAATGCCTTCAACTGGACCATAGAGTCCCAACATCTAGACAGTCTTTTTAAAGTGACAAAGTGCAAAAAACAAGTAATTGATCTAGTGTTCATCTGTGAACTAGAATGTTAACCCACACTCAACATTGACATACATTAGGCGCCATTTTACATTTCCATTCTTATTTTTAGTGCTAAATTTTGATTTGTTAATTATTTTATGAATGTCTGTTTGTTTCTTCATTCAGTCTGTTTTTTTAAAATATATATATATATATATATATATATATATATATATATATATATATATATATATATATATATATATATATATATTTATATTATCTACTGGCGGTCGCCAGTAGATAGTTATAGTTAGGACCGTGTTTCCATAGGAAATCTGAAAATTCTATTTTGAATAACTTTGGCGCCGGTTGACGAATCCTCGCGAAATTTTCAAAACTAATGGGGCGCTCCGCTCAGCTCCTACCCTGAAAGTCTCGGGGTGATTCATCAAGCGGAGGCCGAGAAAAAAGGGGGGTCCCAAAACGCGTTTTCCCCATGCATTTTTCCATAGGACCTTTAGTCAAAGGTACAGCCCGAACGGCTGAACAGAATTACTTGAAATTTGGCAGAGAGGTCAGGGTCAGGTCAGGGAAGTGCCTTTTGCAGGTCTGGTGTCAATCTGTTCAGTAGTTCCTGAGAAAATAGCATTTAAAAGCATATAAATATCTATAGCCGCGCACCGTGCGAGCACCCTAACGTGCGCGAGCGTAATTCTGATTGGTGGTTACATGTTAGTCAACGTTCGAATCGGTCGAAATCAGGAAGTGTCGGCCGCCATTTTGTTTGTTTTCAGTGCGAGAGTGAAAAGGGAAGGTGGCGAACGTGAAAAGGGGGCAGGGTAGAGAGTTCCTGACCCCCTAGCCTAGATTTTTTAAATCGCGGGGGTGCGCGCACCGTGCGCGCACGGTGAAAAACCAAAAAATATATATATATATTTTAATACGTAGTTTATTGTAAAATAAATATATAAAAAAAATAATAATACATACATAACTTAGCATTTAAAAAACCGTACAAATTCACTGAAAAAACCATAGGTTTCACACACGTTATAGTTAGGTGGATATTTCACTCGTAAAAAACCAATGAAATTCCCCCGTTATAGTTAGTTCAGATAACTATAACTTGCGCAACCGCCACTCTATCACAAGGATGATGTCATGAGTGATGCCACTGACCATGTGATGAGTGATGTAATATGTGACGTCATGAGCAGGATTGCGGGCGCGTGAGTTATAGTTATCTGAACTAACTATAACGGGGGAATTTCATTGGTTTTTTACGAGTGAAATATCCACCTAACTATAACATGTGTGAAACCTATGGTTTTTTAAGTGAATTTGCAAGGTTTTTTAAATGCTAATTCCTAACTATAACGTGTGTGAAACCTATGGTGTTTTCAGTGAATATATATATATATATATATTCACTGAAAAATCAATAGGTTTCACACATGTTATAGTTAGCTGGACATTTCACTCGTAAAAAATCATTGAAATTCCCCCGTTATAGTTAGTTCAGCTAACTATAACTCGCGCGCGACCGCAATCCACTGCTGATGACGTCACATATTACATCACTGTATTCACTAAGATACAGTTAATAAGTCAGTTATACAATTAATTTTACAAAAAAAAACATCCATTTAGACACTTATTTACCCATTTATTCTTCCATTAACCTTTAGATATACATATATAAAAAATATTTATTTTTCAGAAAGACACATATTCACTGGATGATGTCATCAGTGATGTCATTTGAGATGTCATCAGTGATGTCATGAGTGATGTCACTGACCATGTCATGAGTGATGTAATATGTGACGTCATCAGCAGTGGATTGCGGTCGCGCGAGTTATAGTTAGCTGAACTAACTATAACGAGGGAAATTTCAATGGTTTTTTACGAGGGAAATGTCCAGCTAACTATAACATGTGTGAAACCTTTGGTTTTTTCATTGAATTTGCAAGGTTTTTTAAATGCTAATTCCTAACTATAACGTGTGTGAAACCTATGGTTTTTTAAGTGAATTTGCAAGGTTTTTTAAATGCTAATTTCTAACTATAACGTGTGTGAAACCTATGTTTTTTTTAGTGAATTTGTAAGGTTTTTAAATGCTAATTTATGTATGTATTATTATATTTTTTATATATTTATTTTACAATAAACTACCTATGTATATAGTTATAGATTGACTGTATCCTGTAATATGGAATGGCTCAGCTCTTTTTTTTTGAATTTGGATAAAGTTGAACAGCATAGTTAATATCTTCTATAAACTTATAAACAGTTTAAAATGTTTTTTTTTTTCTTCAAGGGTTTTTCACGGTGCGCCCACCGTGCGCGCACCGTGCGCGCACCCCGCGTTTTTTTGAAAAAAAATCAAATGTTTTTTTCACCCTTCGGGATCCTTCAGGGACCCCCTAACAAAGGCTAGGGGATCAGGAACTCTCTATCCTGCCCCCTTTTCACGTTCTCCACCTTTCTTTTTCACTGTCACACACAAAATGACGTCCGACACTTCCTGATTTGGACCGCACCGTGCGCGCACGGTGTGCGCACCCCGCGATTTTTGAAAAAAAATAAAATGTTTTTTTCACCCTTCGGGGTCCTTCAGGGACCCCCTGACAAAGGCTAGGGGGTCAGGAACTCTCTACCCTGCCCCCTTTTCACGTTCTCCACCTTTCTTTTTCACTGCCACACACAAAATGGTGTCCGACACTTCCTGATTTCGACCGATTCGGATGTTGACTGACATCTAACCACCAATCAGAATTACGCTCACGCACGGTGCGCGCTTATAGATATTTATGTATTTTTAACTGCAATTTTCTCAGGAACTACTGAACAGATTGACACCATATATGCAAAAGGCACATGCCTGACCTGAGGACTACCTCTTTGCCAAATTTCAAGTAATTCTGTTCAGCCGTTTGGGCTGTACCTTCGACTAAAGGTCCTATGGGAAAATGCATGGGGAAAACGCGTTTTGGGACCCCCCCCTTTTTTCTCAGCCCCCGCTTGACGAATCACCCCGAGACTTTCAGGGTAGGAGCTGAGCGGAGCGCCCCATTAGTTTTCAAAATTTCACTAAGATAAGTCAACCGGTGCCAAAGTTATTCAAAATAGAATTTTCAGATTTCCTATGGGAACTCGGTCCTAACTATAACTTATCTACTGGCGACCGCCAGTAGATAATATATATTTACACTCCAGGCTGCATACACGCACCAAGTAGAGAAAACGGACTCAGAGATAGGCTGTTCTGCTAGTCGAAATAACGTGCAAACACCAACATATAGTTACTTTCATGGTGCCTGACCACTCAGGAAGAAGAGAGAGAGCAAAAACTACAGCATACAGATGTAACTGTTTGCTTTATGAGTGGTATGTGACATCACGTCACTCACGGCGTGTGATGTAAGGTGCACCTGAAAATGACAATGGAAGGAATAATCCCTAGACTATGCATGCTGTTGTGCATCTATAGCAGACATGGGGTTGATTTGATTGAAGCAAGATGTAGTGGGAAATTGTATAAACAAAGAATCTTTTTTTTTTTTAACTATACCCCATAAATTCAAACATTGACAAAATAATTTACAAATTAATTTAAAAAAAATGGAAAAATGTAATTAAACATGAGTGAAGTTATCCTCAAAGATAAAATAATAACTTATTATTGAACTGCTATCTTATTGCTCACCCATCTATGCAGCCTATGGCAAAAAGGGCAGAATTTGCTTAAACGCACAAAATGGCTGCCAACCACTGCCACATTGTCCTCAACAACATTGAACAGGCATTGACCGCGCAAATGCCCCGGCGCCTGTGGTGTAAACGGCCACAATGCTGCTCGCGCCGCTATCAGGGTACCGCTCCACACGATGGAGGGCCCCTGTCCCTAATTTGACCAGAGACCCCCCTTTTTTTCTCCCCCTTCCCGCTCCCCTCTCTTTCCCCCTCCCCATGCTGATCTATGCTTCTGATCCCTTTCTCCATTCTATCTTCTTCTCTTTTCTCCTTGGGTTGACTAGTGACTGCTGCCTTCCGAGCTGATGCACAGACTGGCAAGGATATCTGCCACTATAGGGCTTTGCACGTATGGCTGGACTACCAACAATCGTAACTTGATAACTGTGCATTTGAATATATACTTGTGCTGATTTACCTCTATATGAATCTCCAATATCCCCTCTCCCAGGGCAGCATGTCGCTGTTTTGCTCTTGCTAAAAATGTATAAGAACAATTGTTACTTACCTGTAAACAGGTGGTTCTCCAGTATTGGTGTCTTTCATAGATTCACATGCTTGAATATTCCCCGTCGTCGGAGTGGGAGTCCCACGGTAAATAAAATAGCAATATATACATATATATATGTAGTAAAATATATACATAAGTAATCATATAATTAGTGCATATAGGTGTAAAACACACATAGTGTACCTATAAGAGAAAAACTCCATAGGAATACAATGGAGAGAGACAAAAGACCTTTGTAGTCTATCTCTGTCATTATGTAAGTCCGAACTCCAGCCAATCAGGCGTCAGCCCCTCTCTAGAACCTTCTCCTCAGAGCTTCTCACCTCAGATTTTCGTAGCACAAGAGTGACTGTAAAGTGCATGAGGAGAAGAGAGCCTCTGAAGGGAGGAGGGAGGGTCGCATGTGAATCTATGAAAGACACCAATACTGGAGAACCACCTGTTTACAGGTAAGTAACAATTGTTCTTCTCCAGTATTAGGGTGTCTTTCATAGATTCACATGCTTGAATATAGAATAGCTAGCAGTAACAATCACCATTGTTTCCATGCCAAATAGATTCAACATATATAGATAATCAATCTTCTTATGCATAAAAACAGTATTGAACAACTGTAACATTGTAAATGCATAATATATATGGAAACAATATGGAGGCGGGAGGAAGAGGCTCACCTTACTTAAAAAGATTGCGCAGCACTGCCTGTCCCACTGCAGCATCCTCCTCGCTTAAAGTTGCCAAGCAGTAGTGCTTAGTAAACGTGTGTCTGGTCGACCACGTAGCTGCTCTGCAGATGTGTTGCAAAGAGACTCCAGCAAATAAGGCAGTAGATGATGACACTGCCCTAGTGGAGTGTGCCCTCACTGGAGACTGCAGAGGTTTATTTGCCCTTTGGTGGCAGAAGACAATAGCTGCCGAGATCCAGCGTGCAATCGTTGGTTTAGTAACCTGACGTCCTTTATGACAGCGTCCATAAGCTATAAAAAGTTGATCGGATTTCCTGAAAGAAGCTGTCTTACTGATGTAGAACTTAAGACACCGCTTGACGTCCAAAGAATGTAATCTTTGTTCTGCAGGTGTCTGAGGATTGGCAAAAAAGGTCTTTAATATTACTGGCTCATTAATGTGAAAGTCAGTAGGCACCTTGGGTAGAAATGATGGATTGGTGCGTAACACTGCAGCATCCGGTTTGAACTGCAGGAACGGAGGTTTGATGGTAAAAGCATGGATGTCACTGACACAACGAGAAGACGTTAGTGCCAGAAGTAGAGCTACTTTCCAAGTGAGATATTTTAGGTCGGCCTTGTGAATGGGCTCAAACGGAGGTCTCATCAATTGTGCCAACACAACGTTGAGGTGCCACAACGGAGGAGGACGCCGAACTGGCGGAAATTTCCGGAATAGGCCCTTAAAGAATTGGCGGATTATTCTTGAGGAACAAAGGGAACTTGATCCATCTTGCCGGAAACGGGAAATGGCTGCTAGAAAAACCCTTAGGGTTGCATGCGACAGTCCAGAACTGGCTAGGTGCAAGAAGAATGGTAGCAATTGCTCTGCCGTGGAATGTATCGGATGAACTCCGTTAGCAGCACACCAATGGCAGAATCGTTTCCATTTAAACTTGTACGTCCTGATTGTAGAAGGTGCTCTTGCCTGGGCCAAAATATCCCTACAATCCTGGGGGATGTCTAGGTGGGCGAACTCATGGTGTTCAGGTTCCATGCTGATAAGCTCAGTGAGGAGGGATTTGGATGACAAATTCTCCCTTCGCTCATGGTAAGCAGAACCGTCCGATGTTGCAGGAGGATTGGCTGGCATTGGGACAGGAGGAGCAGTTCTGAGAACCACGCTTGCCGTGGCCAGCGCGGGGCTATTAGGATCAGGTGGCAAGGCTGTCTCCTCATCTTCCAAAGAACCCGAGGTATGAGGGGTATTGGAGGAAAGGCGTACGCAAATAGATTGCACCAGTTTATCAAAAGGGCATTCCCTTGTGATTGCTTGTGGGGATGCCAGCTTGCGTAATTTCGGCATTTCCGGTTCTCCGGCGTGGCAAAGAGATCGAGTTGCGGACGGCCCCATAGTTGGAATATCCTCTCTAGAGTGGGTTGGTGTAACTCCCACTCGTGGGTCGACGAGGAGGACCTGCTCAGGGAATCCGCTAGGACATTGGATACTCCTGGCAGGTGGACTGCCGTAAGCAAGATCTGATGACTGAGAGACCAGTCCCAAATTCTTTGAGCTAGCCTGGAGAGACTTGGGGATCTTGTTCCGCCCTGTTTGTTGACATAGTGCATACAGGTTGTGTTGTCTGTCTGTATTAGCACTGACTCTCCTTGGAGCAAAGGCAGAAACGATTTTAGAGCCAGAAAAATCGCCATGAGCTCCAACCTGTTGATGTGCCAAGATCTTTGATGTGTGGACCATCTTCCCTTCACAGAAAGATCCTCCAAATGAGCGCCCCATCCTTCCAATGAGGCGTCTGTTGTGAGTGTTCTGTCCGGTGGCAGCGACAGAAAGGACATGCCTTCCGTCAAGTTGGCTGGAATTGCCCACCATGCGAGTGCTGACTTTATCTGATCTGTGACACATATCATGTCGTGGAAAGATCCCGTTACCTGACGCCACTGAGCATCCAGAGCTTCCTGGATAGGACGTGTCCTCAGCCGGCAATGAGGGATCAAGGCAATGGATGATGACGCCATCCCCAGAAATGATTTTAATAGTCTCACAGAAACTGACTCTCTTGATCTGATCAGAGCCACCAGTCGCAGCATCTTTTTGAGACGCTCCTGGGAGAGGAATGCCTTCGCCGACACAGTCTCCAGAGTTGCGCCCAGGAAATCTCTTTGTTGGTACGGATGAAGTTGGGATTTTTCCACATTTACGGACAGGCCTAAAGAGCGAAACACGTTCTGGCACAGAAGAGTGTGTTGTCGCAGGTGAGTGCTTGACTGAGATTTCAGGAGAAAATCGTCCAGGTATGGAAATATTTGCACTCCCTGGAGGCGCAAATACGCTATTACTGGAGCCAGTACCTTCGTGAACACTCGAGGGGCTGAGCGCAGGCCAAATGGTAACACCTTGAATTGGTAATCGTGTTGACCCACTCGAAAACGCAGGAACTTTCGATGCCGCTGTAAAATAGGGATATGAAAATAGGCATCCTGGAGATCTATAGTCGCCAGAAAATCTTCCTGCAAGAGTAAGCGCAAGATGTCTACCAGCGTCATCATACGGAAGGATTGGCTCTTTATATATTTGTTTAGTGCTCTTAGATCGAGGATGGGCCTCCACTCTCCGTTTTTCTTTGTGATCAAAAAGAACCGGGAATAAAAACCTTTTCCCTTCTGAGACACTGGTACCAGTTCTATAGCTCCTTTTTGCCTTAAAAGTCGGACTTGATGCAACAGTTCTTTCATGTGAGCTGGTGGCGGTCCGGAGGGTGGAGTGGGAGGAGGGAATTTGGTGAATTCTAAGGCGTGTCCCTTCTTCACAATGTCCAAAACCCAACGGTCCTTTGAGATGGAGGACCATTGGGAAAAGAACAGAGAGATTCGACCTCCAACCTTGTCTGTCCGGGAAGAGTCACTGTCTCTTTGATGCGGATCCTCTGTATGAGGATTTTCCTCTATATGACTTGGAGGTTTGCTGCCGTGATGTTTGCTGTTGCTGTCCATAAGAGTAACGGTTGGACCCTTGATTGTAAGGTTTGTATTGTTTATTGTCTTTTCGAAAACTTGAGGAGGTGCCGCGTCCGCGTGCACCACGAAAATTACTCCGCTGAAATTGAAGGTTTCCTAGTGATCTAGCTGTTTCAGTGTCTTTCTTTATGGACTGTAGAGCTTCATCGACGTGGCTCCCAAATAAAGACTCGCCGTCATATGCCATGTTTAAGATCATAGACTGAACCTCCTGACGAAAGGATGTAGATTTTAACCATCCTTGCCTACGCAGAACAGCCGCTCCGGCAAGCTGACGGAAACCCATGCAGGCGATGTCCACTGCACAATCGATTATTTCCGCCGATGCCGCTTCTCCCTCTTGGAGCAACTTCATTGCCTCCAGTTTAGATGGCTCTGGTAACTCCTGAACCACATCCGAGATATCAGCCCAAACTTGTCTGTCATATCGTCCCAGGATGGCCAAGGCATTAGCTGCTCTAACCACCGTAGAGGCCATAGAAGAGAATTTACGCCCTATGGCATCCATCCGACGTCCGTCACGATCCGGAGGCGAGGTGATAGAAGATGCCGGATTTTTCGCCTTACGTTGCGCTGCCTGCGTAACGACCGACTCAGGTTTAGCCTGACCCGTGAGGCATGCTGGGGTTCCTATCGGTGCCTTATATTTCTTTTCCAATCGAGGCACCTGAGCTGGCAAGGTATTCGGTGTTTGCATTAATTTCTTGCCTTCTTCCCAAATAAACTCAACTATGGGAATAGCATGAGTCTGTTTGTAGGGTTGATTCTTGAAATCATAAAGGAAGCAATCTTCCTCCCTGCGCTCCGTTGTTAACTTAAAACGGTGTGATGCCCTTTCCATCAGTTGGTGAAAATTGGCTATGTCCACTGGAGGTGAATCCCCTGTTACTATTTGTGAGGGGGATGGTGTTTGTGCCTGGTAATTGTCCCACTCCGCCATATCATCATCATTGTCATCTACATCCCCATCATCATCTGGGATTTCACCCTCTTCTGGGTCCTGAGGGCCTTCCTCTACAGGCTCATAATGAGGCAACACCCTTTCCGGAACCTGTCGTGGAGGTACAGGCGGCATCTGTGGAGCAGGATTTACAATAGGTACCGGTGGAATAATTGCTGGAATCACCGGGGTTGACGGAACCTCTGAACGTTGAGGGGATAGAGGGAACCGTTGGTTGTAGTCGTCCAACATGCGTTGGAGATTAGTAATGAGCGACAGAGGAAGAGTCGCCGTTTTATGCTTCGGAGGGGCCTGGTGTATAAATACCGGATCCTCATCCTCACTACTGACATCCTGGCACTTAATAACCAAGTCGGATGGACTTTGTGCCGTTCCGAAAGACTCCGGTAACCCCTCGGATTCCTGATCCGAATCTGTAGCAAATAATGGTGAGGGAGGCTGTGCAACTCCCAAAGGAATATTATGTTCCTGGCTCTCCAAGCCCACAGTAGGAGGTAATGGTGTCCAAGAAACTCCTTCCCTTCTTGTTTTCTGGGTAGTCGCCACACCGCGTATTCGTACCCTTACGAATGTCTGTGGGGATGTACTCGTCGACGGAGCCGTCGTCGAAGGAATGATGGTCGACGGAATTATCGTCGACGACGTCTGTGGCAACAAGATTGCCGTCGTCGGATTCGCCGTCGACGGGGTCGCCGTCGACGAGGTCGCCGTCGACGGAGCCGCCGTCGACGGAGCCACCGTCGACGGAGCCGCTGCCGACGGAGCCGTCGTCGAGGTCTTCGTAGACAAGGCTTTCGTCGACGGAACCACCGTCGACAGTGTCGTCGTCGGGATCTTCTTTTTCTTCGCCGACGGAATGGGCGTCGACGAGCTCGACGACGTCTTCGTCGACGACACAGTCTTCGTCGACGGAACCTTTACCTTCTTCGTCGACGTCGAAGTAATGGGCACAACAGAAGTCACTGCCCTTGAAGAAGTGATGGTAATCGTCGACGAGGATAACGTCGACATAACGCTCGTCGACGACGAAGCAGCTGACGTCGTCGTCGGGGTCACCGTCGACGAGGTAGAAACAGCAGATCTCGTCGTCGGGAGCATCGTCGACGAGGCTGACAAAGTTTTCCCCGAGGAATAGGAAGTAGACGCCTCAGCAGCCTGAGAACAGTGTCCCATAGGCGACAAAGCAGTAGGTGAAACCACAAGGGTGGCAGTTGTCAGAGGCAAAGCCAGCTTCTTTTTCTTCAGGAAAGGAGATGGTAACTCCTGCACACTACTGCGCTTAGAGGCTGGTTGAGAACGACCAGAAAAGAGACTTTCCACATCAGAGGGAGAGTTATCCTTGTCCTTCAGTCTCTGTAGCCATAAAAGCAGGCGGCCTTCTCTGTCCTTTAGAGTTTTTGTAGAAAAAGTTCTACAAAACTTACATTTTGCCACCTCATGGTCAGGATATAAACAGTAAATACACTTACTGTGTGGGTCCTCAGAGAACAAACGCAGTTTTCCACATGAAGAGCATGGTCTAAACAAAGATTTCTTACTAGAAGACATCCTCACTGACAAAACTGAGCAGAGCTCAGGGAGACTCCCTGTCACACGACGTGCGGTAGAAAATCTGAGGTGAGAAGCTCTGAGGAGAAGGTTCTAGAGAGGGGCTGACGCCTGATTGGCTGGAGTTCGGACTTACATAATGACAGAGATAGACTACAAAGGTCTTTTGTCTCTCTCCATTGTATTCCTATGGAGTTTTTCTCTTATAGGTACACTATGTGTGTTTTACACCTATATGCACTAATTATATGATTACTTATGTATATATTTTACTACATATATATATGTATATATTGCTATTTTATTTACCGTGGGACTCCCACTCCGACGACGGGGAATATTCAAGCATGTGAATCTATGAAAGACACCCTAATACTGGAGAAATAACGTTAAAAAAAAAAAACAACATTGAACAGGAAGCAATTCATTGGTCACAAGGAGAAGGCATGCAGGCCTATAGGGAAAGCACACTGGCTGGATCCACAAAATGGCAGTCAGCCACATGGTTACAACAAGAAGCTGGAGGCTTAGAACAAAGAGAGTATGCAGGCCTATGGCAAAAGCACACTGACTGCCTACACAACATTGCTGCCAGCCACATGGTCACAACAAGAAGCTGGAGGCCTACAACAAAGAATGCATGCAGGTCTATGGCAATAGCACACTGGCTGCCTACACAAAATGGCTGCCAGCCAGATGGTAACAGGAGGCAGGAGGCCTGTAAAACAATCAAACAGCATTAGCAGGCCTAGGCCGGGACAGTGCACTGACTATAAAAAAATGGCCCCTGGCCAGTGGCCACATGGCATCTGGAACAAAGGCAAATATTGGCCTATGGCAAACACACACACTGGCCAGACAAAAGAGGAATGGTAAAACAGAGAAAAATCATTAATTCAGCAATGCCAAAAACTACAATTATTGGGCTAGAAAAAGTCTACAACAATACACATCCTTCAAAGCCATTACCCCACCTGGTCCTGACTCCTATACACTGTTTGCATGGAGAAAAAACATTAAGTACCACAAAAAAGTACATTTTGTATTTCAATCCATGGCCTTAATGCTGTAAACACCACATAAACTGCTGTTTCATACACCCATGACTAGCACTGGGCATGCTGGCTGGAAGACCAATTGGCAGACTACTAGGCCACATTTCAATAAAAATTTCAAATGTACTAAAAAAACATGTAGAAAATGTAGCAAACTGTGAAACATCTTTCCTTTACGAAAGAAGGAAAATGAAATGCAAAGAAATCAGTAGGCTTACTGAATCAACAGGCTACCTACCACAATATCTTTTAAAAATTGATTAAAAGTACAAATAAATCCAGGTCCATGGCCATCATCAAACAAACACCAGTTTTTCAACTTACTTGTGAAATCTCAAATTCAAAGCCCTTAAATCCAATGGGATATGCAGCAGACACAAAGAGTGATCCTTCCAGCTTCAAATCCGAATGAAAAGTGACCAAAGATGGACAAAGCACTGGGAGGAGCCTGCTGGACAGAAACGGGACGGTGGAGACTCTAGGGCACTTCCTTCCAGTTGAAAAACAAGTAAAAAAAGAAACAACGAACAAAACGACTCATCGCACTGCCAAATGTCAATTTAAGGAGGTTTGTAACTCCAAATCAAGACATGGTTGGATATCTTTATTCGATGTCAATAGTGTCCACTGTCTGTTGAGTATATTGTATACCTTATTTGCCATCGGATGATCGTCAGTTACTACCCTCGCTGTAGGAATCTGTTTCTTAAACTTACGTCCTGTCTCAGCCAGCATATCACGGCGACCTATTACTGGCTTTGTTATTTATCTGTTCATCATATCCACATGCCCTGTATCTGTCTTTGATATCTCATAAAGTTGTTTTGTACTCCAATTCAACACCGCAATTATTTCTTGCCCTTGACATCTTGCCGTCTGATATGGAGTATATTTGATCTAAGGATGAGCTTGAGGCATGCAGGAGGGAGTTACATGATCTCTTTGTACGATGCATCCTACCTTGTTTCCTATCTTCACATGTATACCGTTCCAAATCCAGAAAGAAGTGTTTAACTGTATTCACAGGTAAATTTCATGTACTGCATAATCAGGTTAAATTACTCAACAAATTCAGGTAATTGTGTCATTTCTCCTGTCCATATCATAAGACAATCATCAATATATCATCCGCAGTAATAAAGTACTGGGAGTACCATTAGACCTTTACCTGGAAGGATCAGAGAGCATTTTAGAGCCTTGAAAACACAGGATGTAAGATACCCCCTAGCTATGCATGCAAAAGACTGTGAGGCCCAGTAGGCGCACTTCACCTTCAAATTTCACGGCACAGATATGGTCAGTAATGATGTGAGGTGGTAATTGCGAACTAAAACTGAGACAGTGTGAGGCAAGGTGGATTATGTGATTACACTCTGTAAACAAAAGGCTCAACATTTATCAAAAGATGCAATACTGTCCAGTGACAGAGGCTAACGTTACAACTTAGAATGACAGTAATCTGCATATAGATTTATAACATGATACACTGCATAAGGCATGGATATTATGGAACGAATGCCTTTAGATGAGGGGACATTGTGTCTATATTATTGACTTGGAGCAAGGTGCAACACAGAGTCATAGATTTAGAGCACATGTTAAGATGGCCGTAACATCTTGCCAGGATTAGTGACTTGAACATGGACAATTTAATTAATGCAATATGAAGACTTCTGTATGGTGTAACATAGACGTACTTTAATTATATGGGTTGACTAATAGACCTGACTGCACAGGTATTTATTTTTGTGATATAGTTGTGACACATATACTTGAATACTAACATATTTAAAGATGTCACACGATTGTAGTAAGGAGTGATGCAAGGCACCAGGTGATTACTATTATGCTGTCTTAATGGTTTCACATGACTCTAGGTAAAGATATAAAATACTATAGAAACAAAGACGGCGCTGCACACGAACGTTGCCACTAAGAGATGCCCGGTGAACTCTCCTTCTGCTACCTGATACATATGTTAAGATTGGATCACGCTGTTTGCCAGTTAGAGATATACTTTGTGAAGGAGTGTCCGTGTAGGATCTACTGGACATGATATGTAAGGCAATAATATAGCTGAGTGTTATGTGAGTTGGATTACAATGAGCGTTAATTTTAGACATACTTGGCAAACGATGTCCTTGAAGGACGTCTTGGACACGCTGTGTAGGGCACTAATTATAGCTGAATACTATGTGAATTGGGACGTTTGTTTTAGATGCGGACGTATAAAAGTTGCTAGATTTGTTTTTATCTACTGTAAATGAGAGGTGTCCATTCAAGATATGAATTGGAAACATTGTAGTGGGCACCTAATCAGTTGAGTGCTTTGTGATGACTATATCTAGAATGTTCAGGCTACAAGTGAAACGACCACATATAATGCAGTAGTGGTCAGGAATACAGGAGGTATAATTTTTTATTAAAATAACACAGGATTGTTTTTGTGTTCCGAATACGAGAATTGAAGAGTGGAGCACAGTTAGCCAGTGTATAGAATACTGACGCAAGGTTTTTTGGTTTTCTATAGGTACATATTTTAATTCTTGTTGCTACTGGTTGACATATGACGCTTGGGTAAGGTTAGCACTCTCTATGGATGAGACGATAATATTAAACTAAGGGTATGGAATAGAGTGAGTACCGTTATTTTGGTGGTTGACTTGGTGACTGTTTTTAATCACTGCAGATAAGAGAGACTGTGGCTGGACACAGGAATGTATGTGATTAATGTTTTCACTGAGCTAATTACAGCTCTTCTACTTTAGACATGGGCATGTTTTCTAAGAATCTGATCTCTTTCAGATTGCTATCATACAAATACCGATTTCATTTAGTGAATGTTTTAATTACACTGTGGCATGCCTGGTCTCTCTACACATCTGATTCTGGTATGTTCGTTTTTGCACCCAGTATGCTGATGCTGAGAAGAATTATTCACACATGGGTAATATGAGGTTGGGTTACCAGGACGATGGGTTGAATTTGTGATATTTTGGTATATCTTATTTGTCGGTAGCCCTGAGGAAGTCAGAGGTGAATTCTTTACCACAACGAAACACGTGTTGGCTACTGGCTACTTGTATGAATATTGCATCTCACAAGATTGAATAAAGAAAAAAAACTGCATATTATGGACAACTATGAGATTGGATATTTATTGAACTTTCGATGCTCAGTAAATTGTGTACATGTTTACAGGGAATTTTCCCAATTAGAAAGATGTGGCGACTGCCTTCTTCCTTTGAAGCACTGATCTGATATGTATCCCTTTTGAAATATTGGGCACAACACATCATTGGGGCATCGATACAACCGTGCCACCAATCTGTTTCAAAGTTGATCTTAATTAGGAGGTAACGTCCTCGCTCAGTAGTAAGCGCACAATTCGTGTTTCCCAGAAAGCATTACACTCTCTGCATGTCAGGCATTATTTCCTTGGCTTCCATGAACTCATCTACGTTTTGGTGAGTGGCCCCAATGTATCCAAAAGCTTATCCCTGCATGCCTTCCAGATACTGTTGATCCTACCTTGGGATCCTCAATAAACTTGCCTACAAAGGTGACTATCTTATCGTCAATATCCGGTGTCAGTGTGACTTTACCATTAAGATGGTTGTGGGCATTCTGCCGTAAGGTGGCCTCTAACTTTTTAGCCCATGGGCTTGTGAATTCTAATAGCCACATATTTGGCTAGATTCGCTGCTGGAAACCTCCCCACTGAGCGCGTTTGATAGATGTTGTCCAGGTCCAAAGGGCAACAACCGTTACACTGCATTCATTACAACGCATGCTTTTATCCCGCATGCCGTTGCCAGGAAAATGGCTTGCTGTAGAGGGTAGAAGGTGTTGGATTTAACTTCAACACCTTCCGTACTGTTGCACAGACTGGAGTTGGAATAGTAAATTATACTATTCCAACAACCAGCGCACCCATGACAGCAAGTCGGGGTAAAGAATTGTGTTGCAACGGCATGCTGGGTAAAAGCATGCGTTGTAACGTCATACAACCGGGTCCAACACACTCTCTAATCCATTCAACCCGCTGCTTCTCTGTGAGTGGAGTTGTCCAATCTGGGACGCTTGCGACCACCCTCCGGGCTCTATGGTCTACTGAGCCCTGAGTCGTTATCCGAGTCATCTTGGTCAGGGTCACCATACTGTTTACTATCTCCATCCTTCGGGAGAAGCAGCCTATCATCATCAATGGGGGTAAAGCCAGATTGCATAGGGTCTCAGAGATCTGCAGGGGCGGGGTCTCAGCATTTTAGGAATGCTAGTCTGAGTCTGCTGAAGGCATTGGAAGCGGGGAGACTGCTGTTTTAGATTAGGGGTTGGCCTTTGGAGCCTCCTCAGGTTCAAGGGGCCATCGGGGGCTCTGGTCTTCTGCCAGCGGGTTTCATGCATGCAGCTATTAACATTATTTGCTTGCTCAAGGGCTCCAAGGCATGGGACACTGCCCTTTGGAGAGCCATGTTCACCGCCTCAATGAGTTCCTCATCTAGAGAAATAGGCAACATGCCTTACATGACCTCAGAAAAACTACCCTCACCCCTAATTCTTGCTATTGTTAGATTAGAGACAATACAGTAATATTTTTGACTGACAATAAAAAGGGCAGTCCTGTTTACAGGGCCAACCCGTTGAAATGAAACACCCTTGAAATTTTACGGGCCAGGCAGGCCAGCAAGTCAGCAGCAGCAACTTCTAAATAATTCAGGAACTACCACGAGGACCTAGCGCACTAGCGCCTAGTCCAGAAATACCAAATATATCCTGAAGGGGAATAATCTAGGCATAAACACTTGAAACGAGAAAGAGCCTAAGGGCGGGATCATTCTATATCTGTCAAATACAAGCGAGACGTGAGATGAGAGCGTCTCGTACCTCAACAGTGCCCCTTAGAGCTGGCTGGTAATCACAGCTAACTAGAGCTGCAATTACGTGAAGGCCGCAGATGGAATGGCCACAGCATGGGGAAAGCCCATAAAATGCCATAAAAATGCTCCAACAAGCACGTAAAAAGAGGACTGCTGCGCTCCGACAGAAAGCCCACAGCAAACCCCAACTGCGTACAGAGATCGTCGGGCCAACCGAACTCATAATTCAGATGTCGGTGAATAAATTAACTGTAAAAATTACAGTGTAAACAAAGTAAACTATTTGAATAAACTACAACTAAATAAGGCATTGATGTCGCAACACTAGTAAGAACATTCTCAAGGAAAAAGCAATTAACTAGTTAGTGAGCAGCAAATTAAGAGTAGTCCTTATGTGGTGCTGGTCGACTTTATGCTTGCACTCATGAAGTTGTAGTCCTTCACTTGGATGTTATTTTTATACTGTTTGTTGGGCTGCTGAGCTAAATAAATAGAAAAACGTTGAGCATAATCCGAGCCTCCAGTCTCGACATAAAATTATGTACATCAAATAATCCATGATCATTGCCTGGCAGACGGCCATGTTATCACCAAAAGCACATCACATTTCTGATGTTTTGTATATGATCTCTATTTCTCCTATGTTTCTTCACAATCTTTTCACTGCCTCTATTTTTGTGTTTATCTGACTATTTATCTCTCTCTCTCTCTCTCCTACTCTGTTTATCTCTGCTCATTTATCTGCCAGCGTCTATCATATTCCCTGCCTGCCTATAGATTTCTCCATCTTTCTTTCGTTTTTCACTATTCTATTCCATCCTTTGATTTCTAACTTTATGTTCTCTTCTCATATGTTCTCTCACCATCTGTATATATATATATATATATATATATATATATATATATATATATATATATATATATATATATATATATATATATAATCTACTGGCGGTCGCCAGTAGATAGTTATAGTTAGGACCGAGTTTCCATAGGAAATCTCAAAATTCAATTTTGAATAACTTAGGCGCCGATTGACGAATCCTCGTGAAATTTTCAAAACTAATGAAGCGCTCCGCTCCGCTCCTACCCTGAAAGTCTCGGGGTGATTCGTCAAGCGGGGGCCGAGAAAAAGGGGGGGTCCCAAAACGCGTTTTCCCCATGGATTTTTCCATAGGGACTTTAGTCGCAGCTACAGCCCGAACGGCTGAACAGAATTACGTGAAATTTGGCAGAGAGGTAGCCATAAGGTCCATGAAGTGCCTTTTGGAGGTTTGGTGTAAATCTGCTCAGTATTTCCAGAGAAAATAGCATTTAAATCAATATATATATCTGTACGCGCGCAGCGTGCGCGCTGGGTGCGCGCACCTTGCCGTGCGCGAGCGCAATTCTGATTGGTTGTTAGATCTTAGTAAACATTCGAATCGGTCGAAACCAGGAAGTGTCGGCCGCCATTTTGTCTCTCGCACTCTGAGGGGGTGAAAAACAAATGTGGAGAACGTGAAAAGGGATTAGGGTGGACAGTTCCTGACCCACTAGCCGTGGTCAGGGGGTCCCAGAAGGACCCCCAAGGGCAAACATTTTTTTTATTTTTTTTTCGCAAAATCGCCGAGTGCGCGCAACCTGCGCGCACCACCCAAACGGAAAAAATTCTGCGTGGTTCGCGCAGCGTGCGCGCACTCCGCGATTTTTCGAAAAAAAAAAAAAATGTATTTGGCCCTTGGGGGCGAAGCGCTCCGTGCCCACCGTGCGGCACGAACTGCGTAAACTGTGCGCGAGGTGCACGCACGGCACGAACTGCGTAAAGTGGGCGCGCGGTGCGCGAAGCGCACCGAGTGCCCACCGCGCGCGCACGGTGCGCGAAGCGCACTGTGCGCGCGCCGTGAAAAAGTTTTGTTTAAAAAAATATATTAATAAATACATAACTTAGCATTTAAGAAAACGTACAAATTCACTGAAAAAACCATAGGTTTCACACACGTTATAGTTAGGAATTAGCATTTAAAAAGCTTGCAAATTCACTTAAAAAAACCATAGGTGGGAGGAGCCTAGCGCGTGATCAAGATGGCCGCGTGAGCTCAGAGCTCCCGAGACCCTCGCTCCCTCCGGCAAATATCCTGTGAAGCATCCTGTTTTTAACACCTGGAATATTGGAGGCGAGCCGTTGCTGAGGTGATCGTCGCTGTCCGGACTGAAATCGCTCACCGGAGGCCGAAGTTGTGCCACATGGAAGTTTGCGGCCTACTCCCCGGAAGATGCCCGGGGCTTGCGCTGGCACAGTGCCCGAGCACTAATTGAACAACAGTGGCCGTGTGAGGGGCGAGCCATCGGGAGGACGGTGTCATCACTTTCGTTTTCGCTTTCGCTTTCCTGTTTTCATCGCGCCCTGGCCTGGGAGTGAGTTGCGCCGGTCACTTGTTGCATGGTCGTCTTCTCTGGATGGGCAAGGGGATTGTTTGCGCAGCAGATCACGATGTCGGCCAAATCGGAAGCCGAAAAACAGAAGCCCAAGAATACCAGGCGGGGAGGATACACCCAAACCAACAACATGGATCGTTATGCTCAGCAGAAGGGGTCACCGGGCGGATCAGGACGGCCACTGGAAGCCTTGAAAGATGGTTTGCCCCCCGCAACGGAACCAACCCTGCAGGATATCATGGGGGCCATCGAGGGGATGCAGTCCTCTATCGGGCAGCAATTCGAGACCCTGGCACATAAAGTGGACACAATCTCGATCGACGTCAACTTGATTCGGGCAGACCTGGGGAAAACTAATGAGCGGGTTCAATCCTTGGACCTTAAAACCTCTGGCCTCATGGGAGATGTCTCTGATCTGCAGCTGGAATTCCGTAACTTGAGGACCGCAAACGACCTCTTTGCCCGACGGCTGGAGGACTTTGAAGGCCGGGCACGGCGCAATAACGTGCGCATTATTGGGGTCCAGGAAAACTCGGAGGAACAGTCGGTGGACCTGTTCGTGGAGGACTTGGTGGTAAACCATCTGGCGCCCAAAGGCCTCAGTAAGTTCTTTACTGTTGAACGGGCCCACAGAGTCCCTGGTGGGAGGCCCAAGGTGGGGGCCCCTCCGAGACCGATTGTCGCCAGGATCTTTAATTTAAAGGACCGCGACGCCATTCTACAAGCATCACGAGTGTCCGGCCCGATGACTTTCCAGAACACCACAGTGAGTTTTTATCCGGACTTTACCCAGGTGGTGCAGAAGCAAAGGCAGAGCTTCCTGGCGGTTAAGAGAAGGCTAAGAGAGATGGGACTAAAGTACGCCATGCTCTTCCCGGCCAGGTTGCGTGTGGTGTATGAAGAGCGGACTTTCTTTTTTGAATCACCGGACATGGTCGGAGACTGGCTGGACACATTGCCCCAACGACGGACTAGCGGGGAACATGCCGGTGGAGCAGAAGGTGGCCGTGATGAACAAGAGTGAGGACTCGGGTGCTAGATCATTTTGATTTTTCCCAGGACAGAGACTCACAGTTTTCGGTTCCTCCGGGAGGGTGGTAGCCCGGGGGGCGGAGGGGGTATGAAGGGAGCTTTTTCCTCCTCTGGGGTTCTTTTTGTAGATTAGTCTTTGAATAGGGCGACAGGCACACTGCAAGTTGGGGGGGCTTTTTAAGCTTACGCAGGGGTGCAGGGTGGGGGGTGGAATGGGGTTGTTGAAGTGGTTGTTGTTGGTTTTTTGTTTTGCAAGGCGTAGTGATGCAAGCTTCTGTAGCTCGAGTGCGGTTCTACGGGGGGGTGGAGGTCTCCTTACATTTCGGGATGGGGGTAGGGGCTTAAAGATACTCAGTTGGAATGTTAATGGCTTAGGGGATCGTATTAAGCGAGGGATTGTCCTGCAATTTCTGAAGAGATGCTCCCCTGATATAGTTTTATTGCAAGAGATGCACTTGATAGGTAACACGTGCTCCGCACTCAACAGGAAGGGCTACAAATTCGTTGCACACTCGGGGTTTTCCTCGGGCTCTAGAGGGGCTGGAATACTTGTCAGGGCCTCGCTGCCGTTTGAGGTTGACTCCACCACTGTTGATGATAGGGGGCGATTTGCGGCTGTGGCGGGGAGGTGGGATGGCAGGACGCTGGTCCTGGTTTCGGTTTATGTCCCTCCTGCGCTGCAGCCCTCCACATTTGCGGACCTGGGGAGGGCTCTGTTGGATCTCCCAGAGGGAATGTTGGTGGTGGGTGGTGACTTTAATGCGGTTGGCTCCGGATTGCTTGATAGACACCCGCCAAGAAGCTCTGGGGGGGGGGGCAGAAATGGCTTTCAGACTTTGTGGATACCCTTGGTCTGGTTGACTGTTGGAGACTGCTGCATCCCACTCAGCGGCAGTACACTTTCCACTCCGGGGCGCATGGCAGTCTCTCTAGAATTGATTATGTGCTTACCTTGGCTGCACACGCCTCCTTTGTGTCCGAGGCTGGGCACATGGCTAGGGGTATTTCTGACCATTCGCCGGTGTGGATCTGTATGGATGTTGGCAGAGGAGTGGGGGGCAGGGTGGCTCCGATTAACCCCTGATATCTCCGTGACCCTAGGACTCGTAGCGCGGTGCTGAAGGCGGTTGATCTCTACTTCCAGGAAAATCTAGGCTCGGTCACGTCTGCGGTGTCTTTGTGGGAAGCGTTTAAAACTGTGCTGAGAGGAGAGTTCCTTTCCTTGATAGCGGCAGCCAAACGTCGGAGGGATGCGGAGGTCGCTCATATCGAGGCGGAGATAGCGGCTCTAGAGTTGGTTTTGGAGGAGGAGGTTACGGCAGCAACGCTGCATAAATTGAGCCTTAAGCAGTCGGAGTATAAGGCCCTGGTGACGAATGCGGCCAAAGCCCTGAGTAGGGAGCAGCAGGGGCGACTGTACGATGTTGGGGACAAGGCCGGGAAATTAATAGCGTGGCTGGATAAAAAAGAGCGGGTCAATCGTGTGGTGCCGGAACTAGTAACAGAGGGTGGCGTTATTGTCACTGAGCCGGATGGCATAGTCCAGTGCTTCGCAGATTATTTCCGCACGGTCTATACCTCTGTGTCGGACAGGCCGGTGGAGGACTCGTGTGAACTTCTGCGCGATCTGGCTCTACCTTGCCTCTCTGACATAGACAGGGAAGATCTAGACGGTGACATCACAGCTGACGAAGTCGCGGGTGCTATCCGTTCACTGCGCCCGGGCAAGGCCTCGGGCCCGAATGGCCTGCCAATTGAGTTCTATAAACTCCGGCCGGACAAGATCGCTCCACATCTGCGAGCTATGTTTGTAGAGGCGCGGGAGACGGGATGCCTTCCATTCGACCAACGCCTGGCGACAATTGTGGTCATACACAAAGATGGCAAGCCCAGGAATAAATGCAGCTCATATGGGCCGATTTCGCTACTTAATGCCGAGCCGAAAATCCTCGCTAAAATACTGGCCAACCGTTTGATCAGGGTGATCGGGGACCTGATCCACCCGGACCAATCCGGTTTCATCCCGCACCGTAACACTGCGTTGAACCTTAGGCGCATCCACGGCGTGCTCGCAAGGACGGGGACGCTGCGGGAGTCGACCATTGTGGCTGCACTTGACGCCACGATGGCTTTTGACACGGTAGAGTGGGCATATCTGTGGGCTGCACTTGCAAAATTCGGCTTTGGACCTGGCTTTGTTGGCTGGGTGAGACTACTGTATGAAGGACCCTTGGCTAAAGTCGCAGTCAATGGTAGGGCGTCCTGTCCGTTCAGGCTGGGGAGGGGCACCAGGCAGGGTTGTCCCCTGTCGCCGTTGTTGTTTGCTCTCGCTCTTGAACCGCTGGCGGCATGGATACGATGGCACCCGGACATAAGGGGGATCCGATGGTCACCAGATCATGAGGACCGCATTTCTCTTTATGCCGACGACATTTTGCTATACCTCACTTCACCCAGGAAGTCTCTCATAGTAGTCTGTGACATTTTGACTTCTTTTGGTAGGAACTCGGGTCTCACCATTAACTGGGGGAAGTCGTATCTGTATGCCCTGAGTGGAGACGTCCCTGTTCTCCCGCGGAATTGCTCGATCCAGATCGCCCGGGAGGGCTTTCTGTATCTAGGGATCTATATCTCCACCGATCCAATTGTTCGATATGAGAGAAACCTGCTCCCTCCATTGACGCGCCTGCGGCGGGATGTGGCGGGCTGGCGGCGGTTGCCGCTTTCCCTCCTTGGCCGTGCCGCGCTGTTCAAAATGATGTCTCTTCCCCGTTTTCTCTATACCCTGCAGAATACCCTGGAGCTGGTCCCGGCCAGCTATTTTCGGGAGGTCGAGAGCCTCCAGCGCTCGTTGCTGTGGGATGGCCGACCGCGTATAGCTATTGCAAAGCTGACCCTTCCGTGGTACGATGGGGGTATTGCGCTTCCTGACATTAGAAGATACTATTGGGCCTCTCAGTTGAGTGCGATCAACCATGGAGTCTACGGTCCGGCGCTGAGCCCCGGCTTCGCTATGGACCGGTGGTTGCTGCGCGGGGGTAATTACTTTAGAGCACTCTACTCCAGGTCAACGGATGGGTCCCTCACGGGGCCAACCAAGGTGGCGGTGCACGTGTGGAAGGCTGTTACGAACTCGCTGGGTTGGAAGGACAGGCTTACCCTCGCTACTCCGCTGTTTGACTCCGATATGTTGGGGAAACTTTGGCACACAAAGGGATTCGAGAAATGGGACCTGATCGGGATATCCAGGGTGGGGGACCTGCTGGTTAAGGGACGAGTTAAATCGTTCGACGAGCTACGAACGGAGTACGATCTGGAGGGTACGGAATATTTCCGGTATACACAGGTACGCCATGCTCTGCGGTCCGTCCTCGTCGAGGGGGAGACTGTGCCTGAGTCCTCTCCCTTGGAGGATCGGATCCTGGATGGCCATATGCCGGAGAGTACAATCTCCTTAATTTACAAGAAGCTTGTTAATGTCCGGACTGACCTCCTCCTAGGGGTGCGTGATCAGTGGACTAGGGACGGCCTTGAACTGGATGATGAGGACTGGCAGTATGCCATCTCCTCTCCTAAGGAGGTCGCGATCCCGGCACGACTAAGGCTGGTCCAGCTTAAGATACTTCATAGAGTCTATGTCACAGGGCCCCGACTGATTCATATGGGTTTCTCCGAGGATGGCTTATGTAAGAGGGGCTGTGGGATGGTGGGCACCTTCCTACATATCATATGGGAATGTGGTGTGATCGCGGAGTTCTAGAAGCAAATTCATGTTGTGATGCAGGAGGTCACGGGTATTGCACTGCTGCCAGAGGCACGGCGCTGTCTTTTGAATGTCTGAGGTCCTACTGACTATGATGCGGCGCAGACTCAATGGGTGACCCTAGGAAATATGGTGGCGGAGCGTGATATTGCGCGACTGTGGGGTTCTCAGAGACCTCCCGCTATGGAAGCATGGATGGAAAATATGGACTGGAGCATGTTTAGGGAGAAAACGGTGTATAGTGCCCGGGGGTGGCCTAAGAAATGGCATAAGATATGGGGACGATGGAACCAGTATAGGGGTGATATATGTCTGCCCCCGGCCACTGAACCGTTAGAGGAGCAACTTTCCCCCTAGCTTCACTTCCAACTTGGGATTTTCATGATGACTATATGCTAGAATGTTAGCGCCTCTGCTTCTCCCTCATCCACCCGACCGGTGGCTTTGTTCTGATTTTGGGAATGGGGCCGCGCCCCCATCGGGAACTGGCACGAGTTTATTGTGTATACTGCCTTGCTTGTGTTATTTACTTTAGGTTGTTTTAAAAAAAGGAACCTTTGTTTTTTCCTGTACCAGAGCTATGGACACTTCCATGTGTTGTACTTAATCGGCTGCCGAACCTCCGGGATGTCGGCTGAATAGCTGTGTTCCAGACTGACATAAATAAAGGTTTTTATAAAAAAATAAAAAAAACATAGGTTTCACACATGTTATAGTTAGCTGGGCATTTCCCTCGTAAAAAACCAATGAAATTCCCCCGTTATAGTTAGTGCAGGCAACTATAACTCACGCGACCGCAATCCGCTGCTGATGACGTCAGATATTACATCACTGATGACATATGTGTCTTTCTGAAAAAAAAAAAAATGTAATATATGTATAGCTAAAGATGAATGGAAGAAGACATGGGTAAATAAGTGTCTAAATACAGTGATGTAATATCTGACGTCATCAGCAGCGGATTGCGGTTGCGTGAGTTATAGTTGCCTGCACTAACTATAACGGGGGAATTTCATTGGTTTTTTACGAGGGAAATGCCCAGCTAACTATAACATGTGTGAAACCTATGGTTTTTTAAGTGAATATATATATATATATATATATATATATCAATAAAGTTTTCAGCTCCAGTAAGCAAAACACGCACTCAGAAAGGTACAGCTCGTTGGCGATTTATTCACAAGGTAACGCTACGCGTTTCAGCACAGAAGTGCCTTGATCACACGTTAAACCTTCTACCAATCAGAAACATCTTATGTACAAACACCAGGACTGGTCAATTGAAAACAACATAGTGGAAGGACACTCGCAAGAGAAATAATGATTCGGCCATATTGAAATGGTTCCTTTCCATTGAATCCCTATTGCATCATAGAGATATGTAATACAGAACAATGGGTCCGATAATTCAAGTGAAACATCCGGACTACATCTGATATGAAAAATACAAAAAATACAAGAATAACAAGATATGCGCATACTAAGTAATATCGCATATATGCATCAGAAACAACATTATACTCGGTCTAGTGCCCGAAAGGAATCAGTATCTGTAATACAAAAATTGATCAAGCCCAATGGCGAGTAACTAACGTGTCCAATATCAATAAGGTGATCCCGATGGGTGTGACTAGGGATGTTCCAACATGGTAATTAGAGTGCATCTAGATCCAAGGATCAAGATAATTTCCAACGAAAAAAGGGAGGAAAAAAGGGGGGGTAAAAATAACAAAAGTGACAAAGTGTATCTTAGCTTTATCGTGGTGAGGTGATAGTCTTCTATTCAGTTCAGAATGTGAAGATCAGTGCAGTGCTCAGGTTTTCTAAGGAGTGACGTGCCCCCGGCTGACTCCTAGAAAGAAGTGACAAAAACATTGATTAAAATGGATTAAAAACAATATCATTAGTTAATAATTAGCAAGAACAATCAGAAAACAATCAAGCATCAGGAAATGAAGGTTTACCCTGGACAACTATGGACAATAACTGGATGAATTAATCAGTATGTAGATGGGTTGCAAGTTCCTCGTCCAAATTGTGCCCCCCAGGGAATTTGGTCTCTAATTCCAATATCCATTTAGATTCTCTAGTTCTGAGGGCAAGTTCTCGATTCCCTCCACGCCTACCCACATTGACCTGTTCAATCGCATAGTATCTCAATAGATCGCTATTTGATTGGTGTACATTTTGGAAATGTCTGGCAATGGGATATTTGGGGTCTTTGTTATAGATGGCTCTCAAGTGTTCCTGGACTCTCTTTTTGGCCATGCACGACGTGCTGCCCACATACTTTTTTTGACAAGGACATTCCAAAATGTAGATTACATAGGTGGAGCTACAAGTAAGAAATTGTCTGATCTGTTTTTTTGTTTGGGTCCCTGGTATTGCAAACTCTTTAACCATCACACTAGACCGGCAGGCCCTACAATGTCCACATGGATAAAATCCACTAAGTCCTTGGATATGTTGGCCCCTTTTATCAGTGATGTCACTTTTCACCAACATGTCCCTAAGGTTGCGACCTCTTCTGTATGTTATGAGTGGTCTATTGGTCAATTTTGGGCCTAAGATGGAATCTGATTTTAAAATTTTCCAATTATCGGCCACTATTTTTTGGACTTGTTTAGATTTTTGGTTGTAGGTAGTTATTATTCTAGGTGGTTGTGATGAGACAATGGGTTTAGGTGTAGGGTTCAGGGTCTCTGATCTCTGGATGATCGATGCTTTGGAAAGGGCTTTAGTCAGTACCCACTCAGGGTATCCCCTGTCCCGAAACCGTTGGAGTATGTTGCTACTCTCGTGTGTGTAATCTGTCTCTTTAGTGCAATTTCTTTTAGCTCTTAAGAGCTCCCCATAAGGGATGCTCCATTTGAGTGATTCAGGATGGGAGCTCAAGGCATGGAGAAGGCTGTTGCCAGCCGTGTCCTTTCTATGGAGTTTGGAAGTAAGTCTACCCTCTTGGATCGTGATGCTAGTGTCCAAGAAATCCACATGGTGTTCACTAATGTTGTATGTCAGAAGTATATTATAGCTGTTTTGGTTAAGCTTTGCAATGAAGCTAACAGCCTCTTCCATGGTGCCCTGCCAGATGACAAAAAGGTCATCAATGTATCTTGACCAAAATTGTACCTTTGTAAAATGCTCTTTGAGATCTTCATTAGACCTAATTTCTTCTTCCCACTTCCCCAAAAATAAATTCGCGAAGTTAGGAGAAAACGCCGAACCCATGGCAGCGCCACGGATTTGCTTAAAAAAGGTTCCGTCAAACATAAATATATTATTACGTAGACAGAGTTTCATCATCTCTATAAGCATAGCAGTATGGTCTCTAAATCCTATTTCACGATTTTTTAAAAAATAGTAACAAGCCTCCATACCCTGGGTATGATCAATAACAGTATAGAGGGCACTGACATCCATTGTGATAAGCATGGAACCTTCAGACAATGTAATGGTCTCAATTTTTTTCAGAAAGTCAGTAGTGTCCTTGATGAAGGAAGGGAGTTGGAAAACATATTCTTTCAGGAAGTGATCTACGTACACTGACAGATTTTCGTTGACACTTCCTATGGAAGATATGATGGGTCTACCTGGGGGTTCTAAGAGGTTTTTATGAACTTTAGGCAGTAGATAGAAAATAGGGAGTTTAGGAAAATCACGTTTAAGGAAGCAGAATTCATGCCAAGAAAGGAGCCCTTCAATTTGCCAATCATGAAGTCTATTCCATGTTTCCTCTATGCTAATATTGTATTCGTTGGAGTTGGATTTGATGTAAAAGACATCACCTTCAAGTTGTCTGAGGGCTTCTTTGACATAAAGATCTCTTCCCCAGAGAACAATATTGCCTCCCTTATCAGAGGGTCTGAGTATAACAGAGTTATCGTTTGCCAGTGATAGGATGAAGTCACAGTCATGTTTAGACAAATTTCTATTCCTGTTCTCTCTGTTGTATTTTTTATGTTTAAGCTTGGCAAGTTCTTTGCTCACTACTTCTTGGAAGGTATCTATAGGGTCATGTGGCATGATGGGGTAAAAGACTGATTTCGGTCTAAAGCTAGTACATGCAGCCCTATTCATATTTGTTTCCCTCACACCTACAATAGAATCATCAGGTTGACTATCAGATGATATACCCCCTAATACATACATATCTAGAAGAAGGTTTTGGTCATGAATATTAAGTTCAGGTGTATCTACTATTGCCATGGATTGAGGAGTATCTTTTATAGTTCTTAATGAATGCCATTTCTGGAGTTTTAGTTTCCTGCCGAATTTGTACAGGTCTATTCGGGTATCAGGATAACTGAACAGTTCACTGGGGCAAAAAGTCAATCCCAAGCAGAGAGTACGTTTTTCTTTTATAGTCAAAGTTCTAGACGATAAGTTTATGATTGTTTTATTTACCATGTCGTCATCCATGGTTAACGTCTTCGTCTGTAGCCGCCTCTTTTGGATCCCACCGGCTTTGTACTCTTTGCGTTTTCTCTGCTGGAACTTGAATCTTCTCTTCTGTGATCTGCTCTTCCTCTTGCTTGTCCTCTTGGTCTCCCACGAGTTGGTGTTTTCTGGGAGGACTGTTGTTGTTGGTATGATTCGGCTTCTTTTTTCCGTCTGGTCCGTAGAACCCTGAACTCTTCTAAAAAAGTCGCCGGTTTCTTAACAACTATTTCAGTCTCGGATGCAGTGCTGGCAGAATTTCTCGAGATATCTGAATCTGGTTCGCTGACCATGGCATTTGAAGAACATGCTTCCTCAGTGTCGTGTACATCAAGAATGATTCAAGTTCCAGCAGAGAAAACGCAAAGAGTACAAAGCCGGTGGGATCCAAAAGAGGCGGCTACAGATGAAGACGTTAACCATGGATGACGACATGGTAAATAAAACAATCATAAACTTATCGTCTAGAACTTTGACTATAAAAGAAAAACGTACTCTCTGCTTGGGATTGACTTTTTGCCCCAGTGAACTGTTCAGTTATCCTGATACCCGAATAGACCTGTACAAATTCGGCAGGAAACTAAAACTCCAGAAATGGCATTCATTAAGAACTATAAAAGATACTCCTCAATCCATGGCAATAGTAGATACACCTGAACTTAATATTCATGACCAAAACCTTCTTCTAGATATGTATGTATTAGGGGGTATATCATCTGATAGTCAACCTGATGATTCTATTGTAGGTGTGAGGGAAACAAATATGAATAGGGCTGCATGTACTAGCTTTAGACCGAAATCAGTCTTTTACCCCATCATGCCACATGACCCTATAGATACCTTCCAAGAAGTAGTGAGCAAAGAACTTGCCAAGCTTAAACATAAAAAATACAACAGAGAGAACAGGAATAGAAATTTGTCTAAACATGACTGTGACTTCATCCTATCACTGGCAAACGATAACTCTGTTATACTCAGACCCTCTGATAAGGGAGGCAATATTGTTCTCTGGGGAAGAGATCTTTATGTCAAAGAAGCCCTCAGACAACTTGAAGGTGATGTCTTTTACATCAAATCCAACTCCAACGAATACAATATTAGCATAGAGGAAACATGGAATAGACTTCATGATTGGCAAATTGAAGGGCTCCTTTCTTGGCATGAATTCTGCTTCCTTAAACGTGATTTTCCTAAACTCCCTATTTTCTATCTACTGCCTAAAGTTCATAAAAACCTCTTAGAACCCCCAGGCAGACCCATCATATCTTCCATAGGAAGTGTCAACGAAAATCTGTCAGTGTACGTAGATCACTTCCTGAAAGAATATGTTTTCCAACTCCCTTCCTTCATCAAGGACACTACTGACTTTCTGAAAAAAATTGAGACCATTACATTGTCTGAAGGTTCCATGCTTATCACAATGGATGTCAGTGCCCTCTATACTGTTATTGATCATACCCAGGGTATGGAGGCTTGTTACTATTTTTTTAAAAATCGTGAAATAGGATTTAGAGACCATACTGCTATGCTTATAGAGATGATGAAACTCTGTCTACGTAATAATATATTTATGTTTGACGGAACCTTTTTTAAGCAAATCCGTGGCGCTGCCATGGGTTCGGCGTTTTCTCCTAACTTCGCGAATTTATTTTTGGGGAAGTGGGAAGAAGAAATTAGGTCTAATGAAGATCTCAAAGAGCATTTTACAAAGGTACAATTTTGGTCAAGATACATTGATGACCTTTTTGTCATCTGGCAGGGCACCATGGAAGAGGCTGTTAGCTTCATTGCAAAGCTTAACCAAAACAGCTATAATATACTTCTGACATACAACATTAGTGAACACCATGTGGATTTCTTGGACACTAGCATCACGATCCAAGAGGGTAGACTTACTTCCAAACTCCATAGAAAGGACACGGCTGGCAACAGCCTTCTCCATGCCTTGAGCTCCCATCCTGAATCACTCAAATGGAGCATCCCTTATGGGGAGCTCTTAAGAGCTAAAAGAAATTGCACTAAAGAGACAGATTACACACACGAGAGTAGCAACATACTCCAACGGTTTCGGGACAGGGGATACCCTGAGTGGGTACTGACTAAAGCCCTTTCCAAAGCATCGATCATCCAGAGATCAGAGACCCTGAACCCTACACCTAAACCCATTGTCTCATCACAACCACCTAGAATAATAACTACCTACAACCAAAAATCTAAACAAGTCCAAAAAATAGTGGCCGATAATTGGAAAATTTTAAAATCAGATTCCATCTTAGGCCCAAAATTGACCAATAGACCACTCATAACATACAGAAGAGGTCGCAACCTTAGGGACATGTTGGTGAAAAGTGACATCACTGATAAAAGGGGCCAACATATCCAAGGACTTAGTGGATTTTATCCATGTGGACATTGTAGGGCCTGCCGGTCTAGTGTGATGGTTAAAGAGTTTGCAATACCAGGGACCCAAACAAAAAAACAGATCAGACAATTTCTTACTTGTAGCTCCACCTATGTAATCTACATTTTGGAATGTCCTTGTCAAAAAAAGTATGTGGGCAGCACGTCGTGCATGGCCAAAAAGAGAGTCCAGGAACACTTGAGAGCCATCTATAACAAAGACCCCAAATATCCCATTGCCAGACATTTCCAAAATGTACACCAATCAAATAGCGATCTATTGAGATACTATGCGATTGAACAGGTCAATGTGGGTAGGCGTGGAGGGAATCGAGAACTTGCCCTCAGAACTAGAGAATCTAAATGGATATTGGAATTAGAGACCAAATTCCCTGGGGGGCACAATTTGGACGAGGAACTTGCAACCCATCTACATACTGATTAATTCATCCAGTTATTGTCCATAGTTGTCCAGGGTAAACCTTCATTTCCTGATGCTTGATTGTTTTCTGATTGTTCTTGCTAATTATTAACTAATGATATTGTTTTTAATCCATTTTAATCAATGTTTTTGTCACTTCTTTCTAGGAGTCAGCCGGGGGCACGTCACTCCTTAGAAAACCTGAGCACTGCACTGATCTTCACATTCTGAACTGAATAGAAGACTATCACCTCACCACGATAAAGCTAAGATACACTTTGTCACTTTTGTTATTTTTACCCCCCCTTTTTTCCTCCCTTTTTTCGTTGGAAATTATCTTGATCCTTGGATCTAGATGCACTCTAATTACCATGTTGGAACATCCCTAGTCACACCCATCGGGATCACCTTATTGATATTGGACACGTTAGTTACTCGCCATTGGGCTTGATCAATTTTTGTATTACAGATACTGATTCCTTTCGGGCACTAGACCGAGTATAATGTTGTTTCTGATGCATATATGCGATATTACTTAGTATGCGCATATCTTGTTATTCTTGTATTTTTTGTATTTTTCATATCAGATGTAGTCCGGATGTTTCACTTGAATTATCGGACCCATTGTTCTGTATTACATATCTCTATGATGCAATAGGGATTCAATGGAAAGGAACCATTTCAATATGGCCGAATCATTATTTCTCTTGCGAGTGTCCTTCCACTATGTTGTTTTCAATTGACCAGTCCTGGTGTTTGTACATAAGATGTTTCTGATTGGTAGAAGGTTTAACGTGTGATCAAGGCACTTCTGTGCTGAAACGCGTAGCGTTACCTTGTGAATAAATCGCCAACGAGCTGTACCTTTCTGAGTGCGTGTTTTGCTTACTGGAGCTGAAAACTTTATTGAATCTAAACTCGGCGGTGGGATTGGCCGAGTACAACACGCCACCTGACTATGGGAGATGGATCCCGGAAACGAATCCTGTTGTGAAATGATGAAATATATATATATATATATATATATATATATATATATATATATATATATATATATATATATATATTTCTTCTATTCTGTCTCAGACTGTGTGCATCTACATGCCTGTCCCTACGCCTGCTTCTATTTGCCAATATTTTTCTACCTACCCTGCATCAGTGTCTTTAATTGCAATCTTTCTCTATCTGCCTCTTTTTCCTGCTGTCTCCATGTCTGTCTGCTTGTTTACATTTCGCTTGCACAGCACTTGCACTGTGCTTGAGAAATCTACTGTTTTTAATATAAACTTAAAAAGGTACTTACATCATGCCTCCTCTCTTTCCTGGCTTCTCACTGGTTCCTGTGCATGCCACTTACCTGTCCTCCATTTCTATTGGCTGTAGCATATTTTCCTGCATTTACCAATGCTTGTGCCTCGTCTGCTTTTCGTTTTTGGTTTCCCGCCGTCGAAATACTGTTAACATCCACTTTGGTGGAATTTATCACCCAGAGTTATTAAGTGATTTGCACGGGATGTTGCGCGGCGCCGCCAAGATCCGAACCAGGATCCCCAGCTCTCGAGCCAACAGCTCTGGCTGCTGCGTCACATCCTCTCCACTTACGTGTTATTTGTCAGGGAGTTCATTCCTTCTCCCGGACGATGATTGATGAAAACAACTCTTTATTCATTACATAGGTGAAACCAATGCATTACCAATGCTTGTTTTTGTCTGCAGTGTTTCCCTCCATCGTTTTCTGTCTGTTTCTGCTTCCCTCGTTTCCTCTATTTGCTTCTCTTTATCTTTCTGATTTTTTCCTACTGCATCTCTTCAACTGTCTGTTAATTATCATCTCACACTCCATCCATTCGCTCTTTTCCTGCCTCTGTCTACCTTAAACTCATTCGTAATTCCTGCCTCTATCACCCCTTTATTATGTCTGTATGGATCTCACTCACTTTCTCAGCCTCTCCACACTTCTATTTCTCAAACCATTCATGTATTTCTTAGATTCTCTATTGCAGTAATCTCTATCAATCTGCATCTATCTCCGCTTGCCTATGTATGCATTTGTTCCCCTTGTCAATTTCTCTTGCACGCCTTTCTCTCCATATAACTCTAATTTTTCTACCTGTGAGCCAGCATGCCTCTGCTGCCTCCCCCCTCTCTGCCTTTATTAACACTCCCCTTTCATTCTGTCTGTAGGTTTCACTCTCTCTCTTTCGGGCCATTACTGTACTCTCTCATTTGCTTCTATCGGACACCTTCATTTCCTGAGCTTCAGCCGTCTGAATTGGGAACCACCAAACAGTGGTGGCTGGCAATTACAGGGTGAGTGGGGCACAAATAAAATTAAACAAATTATAAACTTACCTAGACTCCACACCGGACTTCTTCTTTCTGCAACTGCAGCCCGGTCACCAAGAAACTCCCTTGATGAATCCATGACAGCAGCGCCCTGATTGGAGGGAGCGGCCTCACTTGGCACTCCACAGCGCTCTGGAGGCCTGCTCTTGCTCTAACCCAGCTGTCTTGAGACAGATGGGTAAGAAATGTTGAAAGTGTGTATGGGTGACTGGACATCGCAAGACGGCTGGCCAAAATGACATGTGCACTTTAAACAATGCACATACAGCCTACTCTCCTCCCTGCTGCTGTCCTCAGCAGGCCCGCCTCGTCCAAATGCTCTGTTCGAGAGGGGGATGAAAAATAAAATGGGAATGAATTACCATTTTATTTTTCATCTCTGAGGCTTTGGAGGTAAGTTAAGTGGGGCGCCACCCTTGCCTCCAAACCCTCAGCAGGTTTTCTGCGTGCTGAAAGGATTCAAATAAATCCACTTCATTCTTAAAAAGAAACTGGAAAACTAACTTCTGGTGGCAGCAACTTCAAAACGTATCAGAGATTGGGGATAACACTGCTATTCGGAAAAAACTAAAACTAAAAGGTCATTATCATCCCTAACAGAGGTGAAAAAGGCTATGCAGAAAGGGAAAGAGTTGGTCACTCATTTAGCACGCCTGATATATGAATGACTCAGGCAAACTCAGTGGACCTTTTAGAGTAATTGCCTGTAGAGACGTTGCTTCTTTTCTTGTAGCCTAGCCTTCCTTTGATTGCAGAGGAAGATTGTTTGTGCACTCAAGCATGTATCCTCCTAACTACTTTCTCCATCACATATCTCAGCCATTGCCTACACCAACCCTTTCTTTCAGGTATTCACAAGTCCTGTTTCTCACTTGGTGCTGTCGAAGTCCCGCGCATCCACAGGACTAGAGCGGGTGGGAGATCCTTCTCCTACATCGCAGCCAAGACCTGGAACAAACTCCTACTCCACATGAGACAAACCTCCACCCTGCAAGCCTTCAGGAAGAGCCTCAAGACCTGGCTCTTCGGGTGAGACGAAGCTGCACGAAACCCCCCTTCCCCCTCCCAGTGCCTTGAGACCCTCACGGTGAGTAGTGTGCTTCACAATCCCTGACTGATTGATATTAAAACAAACACTGCCTACAGCAAGCTCAAATCCACGAAGTATTTTATACCTTGCAAACATTCATACAGTTTGTCTTTATAAGTTCAAAACTGCCTCAATTTACAAACATGGGACACTTTTTCAGCTACCAGAGTCTTTAGGAGCTTATTGGTAGGGTGACCAACTGTCCGTAAATGTCACGGACCGTCCGTAATTTGGAACTCACGTCCGTTGTCCGTGGGGATCCCTTTTACAAGTGCCTTTTGTCCGTAATTTTGGCCATTGCCCCCTGCACTTTTCCCTGAATGAAGCCTTCACTCCCTGAAGGGGCCACCTTGCACTCCTCCTCGGAGCACAAGAGCAGTCCCACCCGCCCATTGTCATTCTGTATGCTGGCTGATGGTCACATACAGAATGACAATGGGCCAGTCTGGGCTGCAAAGCATGTGGTGGGCCTCCACCAGCCTGTGTCTAGGGCAGGGCATTCTGTCAGACAGAAGAAAGGTGCAAAAACGCCAATGCTGCTACATGAGAATCCAGTTCAAGAAAAGAAGCTGGTGAAAGAAGTTAATAAAAAGAAGGGGCTAGAGTTCTTTCACAGTCTCGCCATTTTAGAACTGATGCATTTTCAATATTATATTCAAGGAAGCCATTATTGCTGCTTTATTTTACGCAACTAACAACCATTGACAAAGCCAATAGTTCTGGCTTGTTGCAGGTGTAAAGTTACTTGTTGTGTTATATATCTGGATACAATGACAGAAGAGGCAAAATACCAGTCAGGCGGTACACTATCCTAAGCACAGATTTTTTGCTTAGGTGTTTTAAGCCACACCCTAAATAACATCAAACACCCCCTTAGGAGAGACCTCCTCCCAGTTTTTTCATCCCAATTAAAGATCTGGAAACAGCACCGTGTCACAGTCCCCTCATGGCCTGGCACTGTGCGTCATGCATGACTCATGACTCAGAATGCCTATGTGCAATGGGATAGTGAACATATTACCCCCATTGCTTTAGGAACTACAGCAAGGGTGAAATTCTTGATGGGCCTTTTCTGTCTGTAACTCTGCAGACAAAGGTTCAGCTCATAATTAATATGAAAAGGTGGGTGAGTGAGTAAGTGAAGGGATGGGTGGATAGCTGGATAGATTAGTGAAAGGGTGAATGGATGAATGAAAGGGTGAATGGATGGATAATGAGAGAAAGGATGGATGGATGAGAAAGTGGAAGGCTCGATGAGAGAAAAGGTAAAAAGAAGGATGTATGGGTGGAAGGGTAGATGGGTGGGTATAAGGGTGGATGGATGAGTGAAAGGATGGATGGATGAGTGAAAGGGTGGATGATGGGTGAGTGAATTTTGACCTCCTGTCCTGAATTTTTGTCCTGAACTTTGACCCTTTGGCCTGAATTTTTATACGCACTGTCCTGAATTTGCACCAATGCCAGTTGGTCACCCTACTTATTGGGTGTGCACCACCCCATCCCTCCCCCCCCCCCATTCACACTGTATTATGCTAGAAACAGAACGTATTTACTTTATTTATACTTTTATTTGCATTCTAGTTTCATTCCGTTCTGATAATCAGGCTGCCGTGCCACTGCTTAGTGTGCATGGCACACAATTGGCATCGAGTGACGGCAGTGCTGCCTTCCCTCTGCAGTAAAGTTAAGTGGGCATGTGAAAAGACCGGTTTCTTTGATACGTCCAGCCCGATATGCGTACTTCAGCCTTCTGCAACCTGCTCTTTGAAATGGTGCTTTGTGAAACAGAGATAACCTCTGTTCTCAAATGGAGCTGTGGGTGCACCTGCTCAGACAATCCAAATGCTGCTCTTGTGCAATTTAACTAATAAATAGCATGTCGGCATGCATTGGCTGAATGTGCTCTGTAAGAGGATGCAACCCCTGCTAGCTTTCGTATCGGGTGTATGCAGCAAGGAGCGCGAGAAGATCTCTTGGATACAGCCAGTCATTGTCGAGCTTTACTTGGAAGCAGCTTTACTGATTTGCCATGTTTCTTCTGATCCTCATTTTGGCTGTGCTGTGAGAGCTTTCCCTTTTAACATTGCAACGCTGACCACGAGGATATGGAGGGACGGGGCAGAGCCAAGTTTGTGTGCCGTGATCCTGTCCACAGGACTGCTGGGCACTAGCGCATGCCTGCATGTGGCTGTCTTTGCTTCTTGAAGTACTCGCCTGGACATCATAGTTCATTGTTTTGCCCTTGACCCAGTGGCGTTTGCAGTTCTTCAACCAAAAAAATGTGGAGTGGAGTTTTAGTAGGCAGAATGGGAGATCAGTTCCCTTTTTTAGGTCTCGCTGAGCCTGCGCATGCGCTGCTCCGAGACATTTAGTATCGGGGTTTTCAAAGTGCTGCCTGGTGGCCTAGCGCTTGCGTTCACGCGAGCGTGTGCGCGCTCCCGCCAACTTTTTTTTTCCCTTTTACTTTTGCGCGGCCGTGTCACTTTCACGGCCGCGCGGCTATAGGCTTCATTTTCCTTTCACTTTCGCGCTGCCGTGTCACTTTCACAGCCGCGCAGCTACAGCTTGTTTTCTTTTGAACTTGCACTCATTCGCAATTTGTGCCCGGTTTGATGTATTTTACTTGTCTTTACAGTCTCCATTTCATGTATTGTCTTTTGGTTTTCTTTTATTGCTCTCATACTTACTGCACTGTATTTCCTGACTCTCACACTGTCCCACACAGTGTCTCCTTCCTCTTACACCACTCTATGCAGTCTCCTCATAACAAGCCCTCCTTCGTGCACTTTCACCTCACTCTCTTTACTGCTCGGTTTTCTCTCTTATCACTCAGTGGCCCCATGCAGTCTCTCTCTTCACCTTTACATTGCCCGATGCAGTCTCTCTCATGAGACCCGCACTGCCCCTTAAATGCTCCCTTCCTGATGTTTTATCACTACCCCATGTAGTCTCTTTCCTTGCTGCCCTCTCACTGTCCCATACAGTCGTTCTCACTGGTGCCCTCTCACAGTGCCCCATACAGTCTCTTTCGCTTTCACACTACCCAGTCAGTCTCTCATCACTTTGACACTGCTTTGTGCACTCCTTTATGATTGTCTTACTTCCCCATTCAGTCTCTCTAATCACTGTTACACTGGCCTAATAAGTCTCGTAACCTTCAACACCGCCCATTCAGTTTCTCTCCTCGGTGTCACAATGCTCCATGAGGTCGCTTTCCCTGCTGCTCTCTCACTGTCCTATGTAGTCTCCCTTCCTGCCCATACTGGTATCTCAGTGCTCCATTGAGTCTCTCCTGTCTCACAGAATCCAATGTGTCCCCTCTCCCTGACCTTTGCTTGTCTCTCACTGCCCCAGGCAGTTTTTTTTTTCGGTTGCTCTCGGACTGATCCTTGTTCTACTGTCACTACCCCCTGCTACTGTCTCACTGCGCCATGAAGACTCTCTCCCACTGATGGTCTCTCACAAGTCTATGTTCTACCCTCTGCTGTTTCACTGCCCCTTGTTTTGTAAACCTTTTGGTACTGTTCAAAGCTCAATTCGATGAACTGAGATGGCTGGCAGCCCTAACCAAATCTTGGACTCAAAACCTGTAACAAGAGTCTAGAAGATCATAAAGGAGGTGAGGTTTATTATATTTACAAATCGATCTAATTACAAGCACATGAAGAATGCGGGGGAAAACATCCATGCCTCCGGTGCAAACCCAACTGAAAATGTTCTGAAGATTTATGATGAAAGAGATGCATTTCAGACAAATCAAGCATCAAAACCACCAGATTATACAAAAAGGCAGCTATATTTGAAGATTTTAGCTAACATTTCTAAGCATTAGATAATTTCAGTTTTTATCGCAAATCAACAATATCGTTTTTAAAATCTTGAGCTTCCATTTCACTGAATTAGATGAAGTCATTTTGCTTCATCTCCGATCCACCCTTACAAACGTGTGTAGAGTGGAGGTGGACATGGATTTCTAGGAGCTCTTTTGCTTTAATTTTACCACCACTTCAATAAAGGCTTCCCAATCGATAATGGATCTATTTTATCACCTAAAAGTACATGAAGCAATTTTGCTCCCATGTCAAAATAAACACCCATTATGCATAGTATGCTAATGCTTTAACAAATCATGCCATTTACCATAATTAAATATATTTACTTTGTTTACATTTAGGAAGGATATGCTGCCTCAAGCCCACATAGATTACTTACGACGTTCAGAGGCAGTCACCAAATAAGCAAATGCTCATTTTACATGTCAATCACAGAAGTCATTCTGTAATCAAAAAAACATGCATTGAAATAAATCCAGAGATTAAATTCAGTCAAAAATAAGGTATTTAACCACAGTAGATCGGTTAAAGTCTGCGAAGCACATAAATACTTCATTAAGCTTTGGAGAGTGAGCATCCTGTGGCAAAGAATACATTTAGGTGCACTTGAGAAAGACATCAACCACCAGATTGTGTGGGAGAAGGTTAGGTCAAATATATGTATGCAAACCACCTCTTGACAGCTTCCTGGTGAGCCAGAGTGCCATGCTCTGCCTCATAAAAGGGTTACATCTGAATAAGCATCATTTGAGAAAATATATACTTCTAGCTGCTCTGGTTTCTGACCCCCAGCGTCTTCTTTAAGTTCTTCTTGTCCATGTGTTACAGCACTAGGTTCTTCTTTCTCCTTCTGAATCTTCTCCCCCTATCTGGCTGTTATTTCCCTGGCATCTCCAACCCATGCTTGTCCCGGTTACCTACATGCCGAGAGTGAAAGGCGCACGAGTAAGGTTAGAAGTAAAATGCCATTTGAAACCTTCATCCCCCACCCTAGTCCCAGTGCTTTCTCCATTCCCATAACTCACACAGAGTTTTTGGCAATGAACGGCTTATTCAGAGAGACCCCAACTAAGAGCATGTGAAGGAAATTACACCTGTAATGATTTTGGTACTCTGTTCTTGTTCTTCCTCCTTCACAAATAGGAGGGAATTGCAGGAGGGGGGGAAGTGTTTATCTCAGCTATGCTACTGCTTTAAGAATTTTATATAAGGGCAAATAGTGAATGTTGTTTTCTCATACCAGCTTACCCACTACCTCAACGCCAAAATGTCACTGCTGCCCGTTACTACATGTTTTTCCTGCAATGTAAAGATGGAACATATATTTTTCTTGAGGCAATGGCTGAGTGGGTGTTGTGAATTGGGGAGAGCCCGACATTATAGTATGTGATTCCGCTCGAAGGTATATTTTGCTTGCTGGAGCTCCTCCTTCCCACTACTTGCAAACTTCAGCGCTCGGGCCCACATTTTGGAGGAAGACCACCGATGCCAAGCAGCCAGGCTTCAAGAAATAGTCAGCAGAGAACCACTTAGTTAAAAGCTACATCTTTGTAGTGAGATGCATCCTTTGAATAATACTTGTTTAAGTCATGCGCAGTTGCCGACTGACTAATTTCTTTAATGGGGACATGCCCCTGGAGAACTACATGGCTCAGGTTAAATGTAAAGCCTCTCAGGATTGTTCAGATAAGCACAATTCTAAGTGGCAATACTTGCTTTTGAAGTGATGTCAGCGAAGAACGAATAGGTGATTAGACTTCTAGAAGTCAGTTTCCAAATACAACTGGACAGCTCTGGAAACATCAAGGTTTTGAGCCTTACTTCAGGAAACTATTGCAATGGTATCCGTTATTGCATCTGCAACAAGTCGCAAGATATCATATTCTTTGATACAAAAGATTAAAAGGGTTAGTAGATTAGACTATTGTACACAGTGCTACTAAGGGTGTAGATAGTTGTTGTATCTTCCCTTATTACTCCCACCTTGGTACCTTCCACCCACCCCCGCCTTCCCACTCACCTTGGTATCTTCTGAAGCTTACCTTAGAATGTTGACATACTGCTCGCCAGAGCGAGAGTGGTTGGCCTGAATAAAGCAGTTGATTCCTACTCCTCGGTTTCATCTTGATTATTACACTGGTGACGATCCTGTGGGGCGGCAGGTCAGGCCAACTCCCCTTTGTGTTTGCTCTCGGACTGTTTAGACCGGCTGTGCATCTTCCTTTCAAGCCGTTCTGGAGTGGATGGTACCGGAATAGGGTGGTGTCCTGTATGACAGCATACTTGGTCGTTTCCATCACCAATTGAGGAAGGATTAACTGATGGCAGTGAGGAATCTCCGATGAGCGTTCTCGTCTTTCCTTTCCAGCTCCTTTGGCAGCCGACGTGTGGGGAGTCTCTGCCTTCTGTCAGCTTTCTGTCAGACTGCAGACGCGACTGTGAACGCCTCCTCACACCCACAAGCGGGCGGAGTTGACTGGGGTCGCTGGAAGATCGATTGGGTCGCCTCTCCACGCCCACAGCGGGCGGAGCTGATCGTGATGGGGTTTGTGTCAGACGGCAGACGATCTGTGGCAGCTTCCGCGTTCTGTCAGTTTCCTGTTCGGTCTTCAGACGAGGGTTAGAACGCCTCCTCACGCCCACCAGCGGGCGGAGTTCTCCGCGGTGCCTTGGAGGATCGAGTGAAGTCGCCTCTCCACGCCCACAAGCGGGCAAGAAGTATCGTGCTCCGTTGGGTCCTGCTCGGCGGAGGTACTCTGCTGCGGGTGCTGGTTGAGGAGGTCTGTGCTTGCTCCTGCAGTTGGTGTTCGTACAGCGGGCAAGAAGTATCGTGCTCCGTTGGGTCCTGCTCGGCGGAGGTACTCTGCTGCGGGTGCTGGTTGAGGAGGTCTGTGCTCGCTCCTGCAGGTGGTGTTCGTACAGCGTCTTCATCTTCAGTTCATTGTGTCCTAGTTTCCTGCCATTGGTTGGGCGTACTCTACTCGCCTGCTGCAAGTATCCTTTACCTTGGGGCACTAATCTCTCCGGCTGCTGTCTATTTTAGGTTGGGGTAAAAGTTAGCTACCTCACCATTTCCACTTGGTTTTCTAGGTTAAACCTGTCATTACTTTTGCTGTTGGCGTAAATTGTTCTTCATCTCTGAAGCGTGGCATTCGCATTGTGCAAACTAATTTATTTCTGAGAAGTTGTGGTAGGTTTCCACAATCAATAACCCTGCCAGCAGTGAACCATTTTTAGGCCAGCGTTTAGTACTCGCACTCTGTCTATTTGGCCTAATATACATGCTTTTACAATTTCCAAGGAATTGCCGGTGAAAGAATATACTTGACTTATCGCTGTGCCACAATTCTATGTACTTACAGTTGGGAGTTTATATTTCAACATTTGCTTGTGCTTGGACTCCCTGTTTCAATTGGTTAGATAATGTTATTTGCATATCTGATTCCTCCTGTGTAATAGAATAGGCACTCCAGGAATTTGCCAACCTCCTTCATTCCTAAATGATTGTGGAGACCCTGAGATTCATTGGAAGGAATGGACTAAGCTTTTTGAATCCTACTTGATTGGCATGGGTGGGGAGAGGTTTTCTGCTTTAAGGAAACAGCACCTTCTCTTACACAATATTGGTGTTCATGGGCGTAAAGTGTATGAAACTCTTCCAGAACCTGAGTTGGATGAAGAAGATGACCTAGATGTTTATGATATAACTATGTTAAAGTTAGGTAATCATTTTGGGGACAAAATTAATGTGGTCCTAGAACGTCATAAGTTCTTCAGTAGGTCCCAAGGAAAAAATGAGTCTGTAAAAAACTACATAGCAGTTTTGAGAGGTCTAACTCAAAGGTGTGATTTTGGGGATCTTAATGACTCACTGATACGCGACCAGTTGGTCAGGTGCACAAGTAATAGTAGGATCCAAGAGAAATTGCTATCCAAAAATCCATCACTGGAAGAAGTCGTTTCCATAGCTCAGTCTATTGAACACACCGCTAAATGTATGAAGGAAATCAAAATACCTGAGGAAGTGGTTGCAGTGGTTCAGGTTGATGCGTCTAATAAGAATTTTACAAAAGTCAGTCTTAAAGGAGAGTCTTCCATAAAGTTCCCAAGAGAACAAAATGAACTCAAATGCTATAGATGTGGGAGTAGTAATCACCTAGCTAACAATCCTTCATGCACTGCTCGTAATGATCATTGTAAGAAGTGCAACAGAAGGGGACATTTAGCTAGAGTGTGCAGGGACAGCGATTCTAGCCAAGTCAAAGCCATCAGTGCACCCAGCGAAGACCAACTCAGTTTTGTGTTCCAAGTAAAGAGTTTGGCTGGAAGAAATTCCAATGAATACCCTAAATGCAATATTGTAATCAATAGCGAATCTTTTGAAATGTTCGCAGACTCCTGCTCTCCTTTTACCCTGTTAAATGTGAATGATTTCAGGAAAATCAAAGGGGAACCTAGTATGGTTATCTCTACACCTGATATTTCACCCCATGGCTATACCAAAGATCCTATTCCGTTAGTAGGAATGGTGGAGACACAAATACATTTTAAAGGGAGGTCCACGGTGGGTAAGGTTTACCTGGTCAGCTCAGGATCCAATCTCCTAGGGTGGCGTCACCAAAGGGAACTTGGCATTATTCTTGACCCCAATAGCAAGGAACAGGTCAAATTAATTAAAGAAGCCACGGAAGAGTCACCCCTCTGTAACGAATTTCCCAATCTTTTCTCTAATAATCTGGGGTTGTTGAAACACTATCAGCATAAGATAAAAATTAGACAAGGGGCTAAACCTGTAGTGCATAAAACTCGTCAGGTTCCTTTACTTTTAAGACAACCATTGAAAGAAGAACTCGACAAATTGTGCCAATTAGGCGTCATCCATCCCATTGCGGCATCGGAGTGGTTATCTCCAATCGTTATAGCTTCCAAGGCCAATGGACAGGGCATTCGCCTTTGTATTGATCTACGCAGCCTTAATGAAAACATTTGGGTGGAACGTTTCCCTCTTCCCAACATCAATGAAATGTTGAGTACCATGGGTAAGGCTAAGTTTTTTTCGGTCATAGACCTTTCCATGACTTATTATCAAGTTGATCTTCACCCGGATTCTAGGCCACTAACAGCATTTTCTACTCCTTTTGGCACATACATGTTTGGAAGGATGCTTTTCGGCCTTGCCTCGGCGGCGGCTGTCTTCCAAAAAATGATGCAAAGGGTACTGGAAGGAATCCCGAACAGCATGTGTTTCCAAGATGATGTGTTAGTTTACGGAGCGGATGAAGAAGAACATGACTCTATATTTAGGAAAGTGTGCACCAGGCTAACTGATGCAGGGCTTACTGTAAGAAAAGATAAATGCAAGATCAAAGGCACTGAAGTGGATTACTTGGGTCACAATCTTTCCTTTGAAGGGATAAAACCTAAACTCAGTCTGGTTCAGGCAGTGGAAAACGCTCCTTTACCAACGAACAAGGAGGAGCTTAAATCATTTTTAGGACTAGTTGAGTATATGGCTAAGTTCATTCCAAATTTTTCAGAAAAATGTGATTCCTTACGAGAACTGCTAAAAAAAAATTGCGAATTCAAATGGGAAAAAATTCACTCTGATTCCATAGCCAATTTAAAAAAAGAAATTATTGGCTCACGTGCACTGGGCCCTTTTGACCATAGGAAGAGAACCATCTTATGTACTGATGCATCCAACAAAGGTCTTGGGGCCACTCTAACACAGAAGGGGGAAGGTGGAGAAACTATCATAGCTTTTGCTTCCCGTACCTTAAGTCTACCTGAACGGAATTAATCCGTAATTGAAATGAAAGCTTTGGCATGCTACTGGGCCATTAACCAATTTAAGTTTTTCCTTTGGGGAAGTACTTTTACGGTCCGCTCGGATCACAAACCTCTAACACACATTTTTTCATCTAAGAAAGTATTTTGTGAATCCCCTAGGATAGCTAAATGGGTCCTTGGGCTGGAGAAATTTAACTTTCGTATTGAGTATCTTCCTGGTCAGGACAATGTCCTTGCAGACTATTTATCCAGATCTCCTATTACAGGCAACATTGAGGCAGACCCTTTAGATACTCCAATTCTTTCTATTCTCATACCTTCTTTTTCAAAGGAGGAATGGAATGAGGAAATGGAGAAGGATTCCAGTATGAAGGCACTTAAAGGTCTTATCATAAATGGTTGGCCGGAAAAATGTGGCGATGTCATGGAGAGCTTAAAGGGGTTCTGGGAAGTTAGAAATGAGCTGAACATTCATGAAAACAAAATTTATCGCAATTCTAAAATTGTGCCACCTGAAGCTCTCAGAGACAGGATAATAGATCTTGCCCATGAAGGCCACTTAGGGAGGAGTTTCACAAACAGTAAAGTGAGGAACAGTTTCTGGTTCCCAAAGATGGACTCAAGGGTAGAATGGAAGGTTAAGGACTGCTATAACTGTGCCAAAAGTGACAAGGTAAGGTCCACTCATAGGGTTCCTCTTTCCCCTGTGGAGGTACCTACTGTTCCTTGGACAAAATTGGCCATGGACATAATTGGCCCAATGGATGCTCTAGGTCCACAAAGAAGATTCATGTTTGTTTTGGTGGACTACACTTCCCACTGGGTCAATGTCAAATTTACTCCTTTCACTACGACCAAGAACCTCATTGCCTTCTTAAAGTCAGTGTTTTCCTAGGAGGGGGTACCTTCCATGTTAGTGACTGACAATGAGGTACAATTTACTTCGGAGGAAATGATATCTTTTTTGAAGAACTTTAACATCAAGCATGAGAAAACGGCACTCTACTGTCCCAAGGCAAATGGGTTAGTGGAGAGGATGAACCGTATGATCAAAGAACATATCCAACTGGCAATATCTAATGGGTTCAACGTAGACAATTCCCTGAGAGACTGTTTGTGGGCCTACCACACGGCACCCAATTTAGTGACTGGTATCTCTCCTTTTGTGGTTTTGAGAGGGAGAGAACCTGGCACAAAGTTTTTTCCTCTCTGGCTTGATGGGGGTAAGAATGTTGTCTATGACAGAACAGAAAGTCAGGTAAAAGTTCAGCAACATCAATCCCGCTACAAAGGGTGGTATGACAAGAAATATGGTGTGAAGAATTTAAAAGCCAATGCCAATGATTCTGCAGCGATAAAGAAACCTACAAGGGTACAAGTGGGACAGAGTAAATTTTTCCTTCCACAAAAGATCAAGAACAAGGGGAGAAATGTGGTGGAGTTGGAGGATGGTCATGTATGGGGTGGGGATAGAGTTGCTATGTAAAGTTTCACCCTGCTCATGTTTTCAGTTATGTTGGGTAAGGAGATGTGTTGTATCTTCCCTTATTACTCCCACCTTGGTACCTTCCACCCACCCCCGCCTTCCCACTCACCTTGGTATCTCCTGAAGCTTACCTTAGAATGTTGACATACTGCTCGCCAGAGCGAGAGCGGTTGGCCTGAATAAAGCAGTTGATTCCTACTCCTCGGTTTCATCTTGAATATTACAATAGTGTTGTGGGGTAAGACGCTCTGCACAATCTAGATTAATTTGAATATAAATTGGCAGCACACAAAAATCCTGTAGTGTGTACATGCAAAATGTTGGTATGCTGCCTACTTATACTGAAATTACTTAAAGGAAAGAAACCGTTTCAGTTGAAAACCCTAAGCAGAATACTTCCTAGTTAAGATATAATTCTATTAAAACATTACTGATAAACGAGGGGACTATTCTCTATATTCCTTTTTGCTTATAGAACTCCAAATTTGGATCTTTCAATTAGGTATCATGAATCTCACCAATACTCCATGCCAGAGTAATACAGATTCAGGTGGGTTTTTCCATGCCAAGATGTCAATGACACAATACTATTGTCTTGATTGGCTTGTGATTCTACAAGTAAGTGAGATCTTTAATCTCAGGATGTAACTGAAAGTCTGTCGAAGGGCCTGCTAAAAGAGAAAAGGCTTACAGGTTAAAGCAGACAGCAGTAGATAAGAAAATGCATGCAGCAAGCCATCAGGATGGCAAAACTATCTAAATGAGTCGTGCATGCTAGGCCACAAAAAGATGCCTGTTTAAGTGCTGTTAAAGAGCCCCATTAAAAAAGCAGACTGTTTTAGTCTTATACAGACGCCTAGAAAAGTCTTTCCTAGCTGCACATATCACAGTAATGTTGGTCTCTTACAAGCCTAGGTGTGCATTTTCTAGTTTTAAAGGAAGAAGCTCAAGGTTAGCAATGGAGAGTAAAGACAGTCAATCTATACCCCCTTATGAATCAAGAGATCCAGCATTTGAACGTGGTGCTGAAGAACAAAATCTAGTTTATCAACCCCCATCTGTTTCAGAAAGTACAGAACTGCTAATATCTACTCCAAATTTAAAAATAGACCATTTGGGGAGCACAGGGAATAAGGTGAGTTGGAAGGAAGAGACAGACTAATTTGCCTGGTCAATCAAAGCAAAGAACATTTGCTAGGAGACCCTCTACTGCTCTCAGATGAAATGGAAACTGAGGATATTTGTGATTGTTTATTTTGGAAAACATGCCGCTATGACAAAATCTAGACTTGCTCACGATTGAATAACAAGCATTGGCATAGCCAATAGGTCTCGTTTTTGGGACCTTATAAGTATTTAGTTATGCAGCACAATATCCTGGGTGCAACAACATCAATAAGGTCCCAAAAGCAAGACCTATTGGCTATGCCAATGCTTGTTTTCAGTTGGCCGTCAACACTGGTGGCAACGGAGGACTATTGAGTTTGAGATCGGGGTGGGGGTGGGGGCGAGGGGGGCAGAGGGGATTTTACCTTTTGGAACTATTGACCACAATCTGCAAATTATAGTTTCCGTGGTAGTTTCAATAAAGGTAGTGGAATCTTAACTCAGTGTGAATGAAGAATGTGCTTTAGACAAGCCCGAGATATCTCGCTGTGGACTGTACACATGTTGGCATGGATGCTAACCTGGAGCACTGTGTGTGTCCTTGTAGTATTTAACCTGCAGTGTACACCTCGAAGTACTACCTAAGCTCCCTTTTTGTTTTGTTTAAAATAACATCTACCTCGTTTTTCTGAAAGCATGGGTCGGCCCTGGCTGTTTATTTCACTCTTTAGTTTCAGTCTGCCTCGGTCAGGTCGAGGACACTCACATTCTTCCTGTAACTGCAAGAGATGCGCAGCATTTCCTAACATGCATTTCCTGTGATGCGTCTATTGTGAACTGCATAGAACGCGTGCTTCCCAGTTCAGTGGCTGTTTTTCTGATTTTGCTCTAAAATGCGATATTCATAATGTTTCTGATCATGTGATCGTTATATTATGCCAAAATGTTTCCCATCATAGTAGTGCTTAAAGATATGCACCACATTGTGTCAAACATTATCCATAGTCAATTTGTGTTAGATGTATTTCCTCACTTACATTTCATCAGCGTATGTTTCTCGTAAACTAAGGCGACATGTTCAGTAGTTGGCACTATTTCCGTAGGAGCAAATAAAATATGTCACTCAAACCAACTATATAAATATTTGACTCTGCCTAGGAGACATATGCAAGCGCTGCGCACGTGCGTCTGCAGATCCTGCACATCATTAATTATACAAATCTATAAGGGAAGTCTGCGATGAATTCAGCTAAAATCAAACAGCTAGTTAATTGCCGTTTGTACTTGTTGCTGTAGTTGCTTATTAATAGTAAAAAACGAGTGTCTCCAGAGTCTAGCTTAGTTTATCTTACAACTGAGCAGAAGTGTACACTGCCTTTTACATTCTACACAATGATGTATTTATAATCACATCATAGTAGCCATGTTTTTGATGAACACTAAGTATTACCACGAGAGAGAGAGAGAGAGTGTGTGTGTGTGTGTGTGTGCGCGCGCGCCTCTATAGATATATCTCTCTATTAAGGTTTCACAATTCACATTTGATTCGTAGATTCGTCACACATTAGGGCGTGACATTTTTTCTAAAGTTTAGCGTTGGTGCAAAAAATGAGGCACATATATCTTGCATAATTTTTTCTTTTTGTGTAAAAGGTATGGCAAGAACCGAATTTAGCTGCACTCTCTCGCATCAGCCATATTATATAAACATGTGTGCTAGTGCAAAAAAAAAGGTTGATTTGCACTATTTTTACGTATTTCCTAAGACGAAATACAACAAATAAATTTTGCTGTACTTAATTAAAGGGGGACGAGTTTGAGAACAGATCAGTTCGCTACTTTTTTTAATACTTCATAAGCAGTCAAAATAGTGCAAAATATATATGCACCAATTTTGCCCCGTGGAAAATCGTTTACGATAGTCATCTCATCAGATTCTTGAGAACCCAAGCGCTGGAAACTATAAATGTTGTGTAAAATTCTCTATTTAAACCTATACCCGTTAATCAAATTCTTCTCCAAAATGTATTATTTTGCACTCTCTCTTAAAATGTTCATGGGGGGGGGGAAAAGGAACTCTCCCCTACGAACACTGTGGGTCATTTGGGTTCACTCGCTCTGTCAAAGTCGCAAACGTTTAGGCCATACCACTTTTAAAAGTCACCAGCCGCCACTGAACTATTATTAGGTGCAACTTTTATTTTGGTGGCCGAGCGTATGTTCTATCCAAATCTGACTCTGATGGCGAGTGAAGCTGTGGGTTTGAGAAATCAGGTGACAGCATTAAACTTATGATTTGCTATACTATCGAAAGCATTACGTATAATGTAAATGGTAGAGGTCTGCAAAACGGGTATAGTCTTAGACATTTGTAGACTCCCACTAACTTACTAATGAAAGCCAAAGACAGCAGCCTACGCAATGTCTACGACTTGAACTTCAAAACAATGTAGAAACATCAATAAAAACATTAAGAAATGAAAACATGTAAAAAATACATAATTATGAAATATTTTACAAAAACAATATGTAACATCGATTATTTAATGTTTATGGATAGACTGGAGCTTTTTTTAAGCTTAATTTCTAAAGACAAAGCAATATACTTGATATCGACCCAGATTTAGAGTTTGGCAGACGGGTAGGCTCTAGGACGGTGCGATCGGTGCCACCGCACTGGGTGCTGAATTGGGGTGGCGGCGTCATTTTTGAAAATGTATATGATCATTTTAGAAGCACCTGCTGCCACGTTCCTGGCCTCCAGCAATTTCCAGACATCAATTAAAATGCCAAGATAACTCTGGTGATTAATGTATTTCTGGAAAGAAACCGGAGGTTTGTCATGGGGGAGTTTTGACTCATACTAAGGTAGCGCAGAGGGTTAAAATGCCTGAGAACATGTACTATGCAGATAACAAAGCGCATATCATGTAAATAGATCAGTGTGTTACTGCTTCTGTAAGAGAGCTACTTTTGTAACTTGTAGTTTATAAGTTAAAATCCTAACACAGAACATTGAGTTATTAGCTGTCATCAAAGTACTGCATGCAAACTTCAAGGTATATATTCGAGCTACATTTTGTTTTGCCCCATCTTTTATCAACCTAATCTTGTGAAAAGGGTTTATTTGGGTAGAAAATAATTCTTATTATAAAAGAGAACCCCTAACAATGATGTTACATTTCTGAATTTGTGCTATTCCAGAATAAGGACTCAAACTATATTGCCTACCAGTATAGATGACATGTCAGTCCTACACTACACCTTGTAGTCTTGTCTGATGTAACATTTCCTATACACTGATTTACGCATGTATGATTGTCTCTGTGCAATGTGTGTGTGCTGCAACACCTTACACTGGTAAGAGGGGCGCTATAAAACTAAATGAATATGAGAGACAGTGGTTTATGGTGACTTGAGGGGCACTGTTAAAGGGAGCTAGTGATGGAATCCATGGCAGAGGTGGACATGGGGGGGCGCCAACAAACACTGTCGCACTGGGTGCCACCAGCGCTAAAAAGGCCCTGGCTTTAACCATGCCCTGCGCACAACTGCCACGAACACCCACGGCCTGCTGTACACAACCATTAGCTGTGCACAGTTGGGTTCTCCACAGGGCTATGCCCAGGACCACAGCATGCATCGTGGGTTGGTGGAAGGCCCTACAGCCAACCCACGTTTGCGCACCTCCCACCCCCGGCACACCTGTTGACTGTGCACAGCCGAGGTACACCACTTAGTTTTTTTCTGAATTTGCAGATTCTGCCTATAATCCAGCCCCTAATTCTAAAATCCTGCAACCCCCAGGAGAACCGAAAGTGCAGGGAAGGAACAGCATTTGCAAATCCAGCCCAGGATCCACAAATCCCATTCATAAACCCATTTCTTAAAATTTTTATTTATTACCAAGGGAGAAGTCTCTGAGCCCTATTTTATTTATTTTCCCCAAGAAAGTGCTTGGTGAACCTCATTGGGTAATGCTGGGCACAATATGCATATTTCTGTGATGGTCAGACAAGGAAGAGGGCACAAATATGCATACCCGCACTCAGATCTGTAATGGATGATGGGACAAAAAGTTCTTGTTCAAAGGTGCGTATTTATCTCTTTAAATAGATTTAAAGATCATCCACAAATTTGTGAATTTACGAAGGATACGAACATTAACAGTCAAGATATCTCTTGCGACCAGCCTCGCGCTGTTACAGGAGACATACCTGACGAGTCTTGAGGCTGTCCGGTTGCGCCGTCGCTGGCGGGGTCAGGTATATAGCACTAACTATGCATCCATGGCTCAAGGAGAGATGATATGGGTTAAAGCTGGGGTTCCCTGGCAGGAAGATGATGTGCTGGTGGACCCCACTGGGCGATATGTGCTGGTGAAGGGTAGACTGAATGGCCAATCTGTCTTGTTGGGCTCCATCTATGCCCCCAACACTGCGCAGGGCGCCTTCCTGAACGGTCTGTCGGAGGTGCTGCTCCGCTGAAAGGATGTCCCATGGATACTGGGGGGGATTTCAACACTGTGTTAGATGTTTTCCTCGATCACTCCTTCCCTCCTCTAAATCGCACCACGGCTTCCTCAAACGATCAACTTTTACGTGCCTGGATGGGCCATTGGCCACTTTGCGATGGCTGGCGGGACTGTCATCCGCATTCTAGAATCTATTCCTTCTATTCTTCGGTGCACGACCTGTAAGTGCGTATATATCGCTTGTTAACATCTGATGCCCTACTCCCTCTGATACAATCTACGGATTACCTGGGTAGGACGCATTCGGATCATAATCCACAAATAATGCATCTGGCTTGGGAGGTGGGCCCACCTCCGATTCCGGTCTGGCCGTTGCAGATAGCAGCCCTAAAGGACCTGGTGTTTCGAGGCTTGCTGGAGACTGCGGTGATCAGTTATTTCGACTCTACGGACTCAACCCTGATGGAGTGGGAAGCTTTTAAATTAGTGGTTAGAGGGCACTGCCTGGGGCAGATATGGAGTATCCATAAACAGCTGGACACGTCATTGTCTGCTATCGAGGGGCAATTGCTTCAGCTCGAATCGCAGACCGTCACTCGACCAAACCAGCGGGAGCGTCTGGACAATGTCCACACGGGAAGGAGGGCACAATTGGAAAAACTGCGGTGCCATAATTATTTCGCACATTCGGCCCATTCACACTCTGCGGCAGACAAAGCGGGGAAATTATTGGCCTATTTGATATGGCAAGAGCATCCCCAGCGCCCTATACAGATTCTGGTAGATGACCAGGGGCATGTGCAGAGTACTCAGAAGGACATTCACACAGTAATGACAGATCACTATGCCAGGCTGTATGCAACCCGGCAGGGTTGAAGTGTGGCATCATTCCTTGACACAGTAGAGCTGCCCACGCTAAAGGTAGATCAGTTCCTTCACCTGGAATCCCCATTAACGGAAGATGAAATAAGGGAAGCACTACGGTCCCTGACCTCCGGCAAGACACTGGGACCAGATGGACTTCTGACAGAATTCTTTAAGACATATGCGGAAAGGCTGGTGCCCTATCTGCGCTCTCTATACGCAGCTGCAATCACTGACGGGACCCTGCCCCTGACTATGCGTACAGCCAATGTGGTCTCTCTGTTGAAGCCCTGCAAGGATCCCACATCTCCTGGTTCCTACCAACCCGATTGCAATCCAGAATTCGGACTATTAAATTCTAGCCAAAATTTTGGCTAATAGGTTAGCCCCACTTGTCCCCGGCCTCTTACATTCTGACCGAAACGGGTTTGTTCCCCACCGCAATACTGCTCTGAACATACAACGCTACTCTCTGGGGGGCAGAGTACGCCCCTGTCGACTAGCCTCGCTCGGGTTGTGTGGTGTTGGACCTTGAGACGGCGTTTGATTCACTGGCTTGGAATTTCCTTTTCGCTGTCCTGGCCCGGTTCGGATTGGGACCATACTTTCTTAGCATGATACAACTGCTATACCATCGCCCGACGGTCCGGGTTAGAACAGGACCCTATATTTCAGATCCCATTCAGGTGCGACGGGAGACCCGGCAGGGATGCCCGCTGTCTCCTCTGCTGTTCGCGTTGGCAATGGAGAAGCTGGCGGCACACAGCCGCGCCCCACATTGACATGGGTATTGCTTTGGGGGATGACACACATGTTATCTCATTATACACGGATGACCTGTTGTTGTATACCCAGGACCTTCTTAACATTCCGCCCTCCCTTGATCAGGTCCTAACACACTTTGTGTGAGCAGCGAAATCTATTCTCTCGCCGTTCCTACAGGAGACTCCCGACCCGGGATATGCTCATAGGTAACTCCAGTAGCATGGTGCACTGACCCATTTAGATATTAGGGGGGGGGGGGGGCGTGTCTACCGTAGGGCGGACTTATTTGAAGGGAAAATACTTAGAGCCACCACAGCCATCCAGTCACAAATGAACTTCTGGGAAAACCCTCCCGCTGGCAATCTCGGGGAGGATTGCTCTCATTAAAATGGTAGCCCTCCCCGCCTCCTTTACCACTCTGCTTATAATCATTTCCCTCCATTCTTCCGCCAATGGGAAAAGGCTGTGAGGGACTTTATATGGGGGACATCAAAGCATTGGGTATCCATGGGGAAATGATATCAACCTGCGGACCTGGGGGGACTGGCGGTGCCTAATTTCGAGCACTATTACCTGACCTCCCAGCTGCAATGGATTGCTAGGTGGCTCTCATCTTGGTATCTGGCAGACACAGCTTCATTACAATCCCCAATAGCGCTTCATTTCTTACTGTATATTTTTCATCCATGTGCGAAGCCCAGGCCCCCTGACACGCTCTTAATTACTGTAGCTTATAAATGCTTTCATAGGTGCCTCTTCCTCACCAGAACTACCACCTCATATGCACCCGCTATCCCATTATTAGGCACACCACGAGGAAACATTCACACCACGTCAGCCGAGCTACGCCACTGGTCCGCAGAGGGCATCCAAGACCCGGGAGATCTTTTTCTAGATGGCTAGCTCATCCCATGTCAGGAACTTGTAGCGGAGGAAAACACACCGGGACAGTTTTTATTACAACAAGACAAGGAATGGATTGCTGTCCGGGGCAGTCCGACATACATTCAGCGTAATCAGCGGTTTAAGCAAATCAAATTTTTTGTGTTACATCGGGCTTCTCACCCCAGCTCAAATCAGTACTTCCTCGCACAGACGCGTCCTGCCCTCGATGCCTTCAGCTAGGTGCGGACATACTCCACATGTTGTGGCATTGCTCTGTCTTAGGAGAATACTAGAGCAGCGTGGCAACCACACTGGCCGCTTGCACATCTCGCGCTGTCCCAACCAGATGGGAGGTGCATATACAGCACCTATTCAGCAGGAATAAGAAGCACAGGTCTACCACCAGTTTTATCGATCTGGGCCTAGTAGTAGCAAAACGCCTGATTACCAAGTGCTGGAAGTCCCCTCTGGCACCTCACACATTAGCCTGGCACCGGTCACTGCTTAACTGGGCTAGGGAATTGGTCTGCGTAGAGAGGACCTACTTGGTATCCGTAAGTTTCCCCTAGCGTCTCAATGGGATACTATGGTGTTGAAGCCGCAGGACATAGTTACTAACGCCGGGGAGCCTCAAGACGGTATCCAGGCCTGACACCTAACGCTCACCCTCCGGGGGCACATGGGTAGAGTGGTGCCGCCTGCCGGAGAGGTATGTCCCCGCTTCATAACGTAACTGTCATTGACGCTCTGATAGGACTGGTCCACTCTGTCATCCCACATGTGGCGGCAGGTCTAACGCGACTCCCTTACCCCTCTTTCGATTAAGTTGTCTTCATTTTGTTGAACCCTATGTCCACAGTTTGGCCTAGGCTATACCATGTCCCAAATACCTAGAGACTGGTCAATGGTAAGACTCTTGGGTATTGTTACGCCCTCTATACTGACACTGTCATGAGTCTTCTCTCAGTATCCTGTTGAATAACTCACTGGTTTATAAGGTACTGTACTGGATATTGCGGCACTTGAAAGTATCTATACATGGTATCTATGCCTTGTTCATGTTCTTTGATTAAAATGTGAAAATGTCAAAGAAAAGAGTTAAACAAAAAAAAAAAGTCAAGATATCTCTTCATTTAAACATTAAAAGCCCATCCAACACAATTTGCACTGCTAATTCCTTAAAAACGACTAAATTAATTTCATGCTAAGCTTGGTGCAAATCTGTTCAGTGGTTTTTGCTGCAAAGTTTCCCATGCAAGTGAAAATGGAATATGCTAGTCATCTCCTCCTTAAATTTTTTCTTCACTTTGAATGATCTGCGCTAATACCATTTGATTGTAAAATTTAATGTAGTTTCGTCAAAGTTATTATAAGCAAAGCAAAAAAATGCCTCTTTAACGGAAAATCAGACCTAACCATTACTTCGGAGTAGGTATCTATTAAATACATACATATAAACACAAGAGCACACATGTACCTGACCTGTGCATATCCATATTTCTAATAGGACGAGAGACATCTCTATGGTCAATGCAGCAGTTACACTGGGGTTCAGGAAACTATCTGCACCCCAATTATTGCTGCCTTTTATTAATCTGGAAGAGGAGTTGGGGCTTCTGTTTTCTTTTGCATCCGTTACAGTCTATAATGATCTTGCTACGCCAAAGAACAGGCTGCGCTGAACATATGGGTGGACAGCTTTCAAACAGAATCTGTCTGATCACGAACAAAGGATGTTCTACAGGTTACAAACAGACGGGCAATTGTACAGTGATACTTTGGCTAATAAGCATGCTGTACAGAGATGTTCACAACAAAATATTTTGGTCAAAAAAGCATGCATCAGGTGTGAAAAATAAATTAGTTGTCCCTATTTTTTCCTGAGTGGTCTCATTTCAGACAGCTGGTATCGAAAGATGTCCCAAGTATGGGAGGAGTTCTGGCCGGAAGCCCTAGCTCGTATTTGGGATCTGGCAAAGAGTAGGGGAGAGGAAAAGGAACTCAAGTCATTATGCAGAACAGGTTATCGAGAAGGAAACGACCGACTTTCACATTGCCAAGGCAATAACTGTATTGCTACAGGGGATTAGCAAGAAAGGAAACAGCGGGGGCAGACAGAGAGTGCTTTAGAGACTATTATACTGTACATGCCAACAGACCCGAGTCAGATGAGAAACTCGAATTTTGAAGCAAAAAAATGTTTTATTTAAGCTGTCTCCCATGCTAAAATCGCCTCTGCTTCAATAGAAATCAATGAGGAAAATGCATTTCCCCAGATTATTTTTTCAGAATCTCCCACTTTACTGTTAAAATTTTTTGGTACAGATGTAATTAATCTTGTGGCCAATATTGCATGGCTAGAACAGTAACTCGTGCTAATGCCAGCACTCTAAGGAAGGATAACAGTTTGGAAATGGTTTGAAAATACACCAATCACAAAAGTTTTAGATAATTAATAAGAGTACTGACAATAATACACAGCGCTACCAGAGAAACTACGTTTAAGACTGCACATTGCTGCAAGTGATTTAGGGAGTACTAGAAAAACACACACTAAGAGGCTATCACCAGAGCTGATCTAGCATCTTGTTCCCCAAGGAACTGCGATGTTATGCAAACTTAAACAGCAAAGTATCTGCAAAGGGGAAAATCCCACAGTTTTTAATACACAGTAAGACAGTTCTAAAGCAAGGAAATGATAGGCAGTCTCCCAACAGTGGGGGACACAACCTGCTCCCAGAAGCAGTTATTACCTCATCAGCGCCTGCGATGTGTAGAAAGTACCCCTTATAGCAGTGGCCTCAAAACGTTTTAATGCCGCGCCCCCTGCGGAAAAAAAACATAGTTGGGGCTCAAAATTATTCTATTAAACTGGCAATGCCTAAATAGGTCTAGACTTATTTAAACATTGCAGTTAAGTTCTGTACCGTTTTAAAAATGCACTCAAATACATGAATGGCAAACATACTATTCTGGTCGGGCACCCCTTACTAATGTGTAAAAGTATCCACAGTGTGATTATTAGAAATGGAGGTGGAGCTTTGAAGAATATTTGGAGTCCCTTCCCTTTTGACACCTTCTCCCAGTCAGGATATAAATGACAAAAGAGGTTAGTAATGGCCCATCACAGAGCGGCTTAGTGCCGCTCATTCTCCCTCCACCGCCCACCCCCTGCCCACAAGGTGAAAACAAAGCACTGTTACCAGCATATTGCTTCTCTTGGTCAGAAGCATAAGGGTAAGCACATGAACATAAAATCTGGATGTGGCATCAGTGGAACAGTCTTGTATCCTCTCAGGTCACGTGGACCACCTCTCTCAGACACAAAGTCTTTTTTATCGCTGTGACAGTAGAGGATTGGATCTCAAAAAGTACCTTTATGTCCCACACCACGCTGGGTCAGAGGCTGTGGTGGTTGATCGTTTTCTTTTGGTACCAGTCTTAGATGGGAATCCTGCTCGGAGATGGCTGGTCCTCCAACTAAGTGTGGGTCAATGAGACGGGGTTTGGGGGGTCGCCTGTCACTGATTCAGGGCCTGAAACCCCTGCGAAAACACTGGCTTTAGATCGGCACAGGTCATTATCTCAGGGGAGTTCTCAGATATGCTACAGATTTTTTTTTAATTCAAGATGTTCCGGATGACAGTTTCTGCTTCTCGGCAGGCAGTGATCATAGTCTCTCTGACACCTGTACCACCCAGGAATGGTGCTTGAAGGGGAGACGGAACTTCCCTCCAGGATGGCGATCCTCCACTAGAAAATACATTTCCAATCACGATACGGAAAAAGGCGATTTCTTCATTATTATGAACAAATACATGGTGTGTGCTGGAAGTGGGGGTCCTTATCGCTTACCGCCGCCACCCAAATGCTGGAGGCGGGAGTCCCCGAACCCTCGCTTCAACGTTAGGCTAAGTAAGGACACCGCTTGAGATAATCCTGCTCACCCCCTTAGTAGCTTGGCACAAGCAGCCAGGCTTATCTCCAAGGCACAAGTGTACAGTATGTGCAACCACGCTCACAGCAACCCAATGATGTCACCACAAATAGACTCCACACGAGTTTTGATAAAATTAGTATTATCTTTATATAAGAAATTATACGATACAACCACACAATACAAAATCAGCATATAAGAATGGGTAGTATTCTTTCCGGTGGGTTGGTAGGTTCTAACCAACAGTTAACCAACAGTTAAGCTCACTTTTAACTGTTTCCCAAAAGGTTAGGCAAGTCGTATTGCCAGAATCACACACGTTGCAAAAGGAAACAAATACTGCAATGCGCAACAATATTCTCTTGTACTGTGCAACAGAGAAACTATTCCCTACGTAGTACCACAGTCATGTACTTTGCAATTGAAGGAATAATGCAATGTGTATTACCACCAGCATGCCCTGTACCAGGAAGAAACAAAGCAATGCGTCACGCTACAATCCTAATCATATATTGTGCACTGAAGAAATAATGTAATGCGCCGCGTTACAATCAGGTAATCTGCAAGGGAAAAATAACGCAGTACGTAGTGCACCAAGCATGTAGTTCGTCAGGCGCAAATGAGTTCAGGCGTCATACGACAGTTCAATAGTTCATTAGCAGCAATAATGCAAAGTGTAATACAACAGTTTTAGGTGCTCCGTTAACAGTGCCCCCGTTATGGATCAAATGAGGACACAAAAGTACTGCTTCCCACTCAGGCCCCAGTACTGTATCTCCTTGGGTCAGCACGGGCCGAGATCCGAGCCAAAGCAACGGCTTGCGCAGCTGACAGAACCAAGAGGTGGAGAGAGTGTCCCTCCGGACCCGCACCCCACCCCAGGTGGTGATCCATGTTACAGGGGGGGGGTGTCGACCCCACTCTCCTCTCTGACGTTAGCGACTTGGGCCTTCCTTGATCCAGAACTCCGTCACGGGGGAGGGGGTGCAGCGGACTTGGGCCGGCGGCTCAGCTCCTCCGGGGCTGCCCGTCCGGGCCGCTGCTGGTTTACTCCAACAGCCCAATGACTTGGCCCTCCTTTCGGCGGTCTCAGTCGACACCAAGATCCGCCCTCAGCACTGTGGAGACTTTGCTTCAAATTCGGTGCACACCCTGTCCAGGCACTCCTCACCAGCGCGTCGGGTTGCACTTCGACACGCACACCACGCGTCCGAGACTTGCCTCTTCTCTGGTGCTCACGACGACCCAGCGCTCTTCACCAACGCCTCGCTTGCACCTCGACACGCACCCTGCACGTCCGAATCTCTTCTCTTCTCGCGGTGCACACGATGTCCAGGCGCTCTTTACCAATGCCCTGGCTGCACCACGACACGCACTCTGCACGTCCGAGTCTCATCTCTTCTCCCGGTGCACACGATGTCCAGGCGCTCCTAACCAACGCCTTAGCCTGCACCACGACACGCACCCAACGCGTCCGAGACTCAGCTTACTCCTGCGTGCCCACGATCACAAGGAACAACATCTGAGGGTCTCAAGATGCAAAATTACACGCACACCGAGTCGCTTGGAACTTCTCCAGAAACTTTGATGACCCGGTATTTCCAAACAGGGAGCCAGCTCACCTCGGGCCCTTGGGGTTACAAGACTCAGATCAAAGCACAGACTTCTTCAAGCATGGGGACCAAGCGCCTCCAAGCACAGTCCCAACAGCCTCTCCATTAGTTAGAACAGCAAACTGCAGACCATCCACAGACCACAAAGCAAGGATTGGTCTTTCCACAGCAGTCTCTCCAGTTGCTCCTTCTTTAGCAGAGGTTCCTCTTAACCACAGAATCGGTCCAAGCCTTTTCAGTCTCAATCCATATCTGTTTCATAACAATGTTCAGGGGCTTCAGCTCTCATAGTTATACCCCTTAATGTCTTTGAAGTTTGTTTGTGCTCAGGGGTCCCTGACCCCTTCCTAAATCAGTTCTGGGTGTCTCCCTCCCAGTGTCACCTCTCTCCCTTTGATACTGGGGGTCTGGATCCTTAAATCACTCAGCAGGAGATGGGTCAATTGGTTTATAGCACCAGCCCAGGCCTTTTCACCTCCCGAGCTTCTCCTCCCCCTACTCTCCAGATGCAGGGCAGCTTGGTGCCATTTCAACCCCTCCCTGGGTCAAGACCTCTCCCAGCTCCTCTCACCTTTCAGTTCCAGACAGACAATCCAATTTTCAGTAGAGACACACAGAAATGCCCAGAGCACAAAACTCAGGCACTTTCTAAAAGAGTGGTTTCTGAACACACAGTGACAAAACCACCTTCACAGAAAGATGTGTTATCACACTGTGAGTTCATACATACTAAACTTCACCTCTCCATTATAACCTGACAGGAAACTAGGCTAACAAACACAGCACACAGCCTCCTCCATTCTGTCCTATGGGCAGGATGGCCTTTCAGCAGTGAAAAACCAAAATGGAGTGTTTTTCACTGTCGGAACATAGCACACACCTCAGTATATGTTCTGCCTTTTACTTACACTGCACCCTGCCCAGAGACTACCAGGGACCAACCACATGGGTGCCCAATGTGTATGTAAATGGGAAAGTCAGGCCTGACAAGTGGTTGTACTTGTCAGGACAACATGCTAACTTTGCACTCTGCGCGCAGACCCTACACTGCAGGCCTGAGTTCCCTTCTCCACGTGCCTTTGCATTACTAGCCCTGTCACACACAGTGCACATCACTAGGGACTTTACTAGTAAGGCAAACATACCAATCATGGCCAACCAATCACCATTATATTTTACATAGGGAACACTTGTACTTTGACACTGATCAGCAGTGGCAAAGTACCCAAAGCATCTAAATTGGCATCTCTATGTCAGGAAAACAGTCTAGGGGGAAAGCAAAACGTTTAGGGAACTTTAACCAAAAAGGCCAAGTCCTACAGTGTGTTATTGATCAGAAGGCGCCAGGTGTGATGTCTACATATCCTCCATTGTTGGGACAGTCTAGTACATCAACAAGAAGGAAAATTGCACAATCCTTGCCCAATTAAATGTAGGCCCCTGGCCTTAGCTATATGTATTCATCAGTATGTCTGGCTGTGGCTAGGCAAGTGAAGCAATGGGAGGCATGTTTGAGCAAGCCTTGCGTTACAAGCTATTCCGCCAGGTACATTAGTTTATCTGAGGTCATCCGAACTCTGAACACATTTTGCAAGCCTTTCATCAATGAATATCACAGGATGTGAAAAAAACAAGATGGACTCCTCACAAAATAAAACAGGCTTCCACAACATTACTACTGATTTGGCCATGTGTGGTGCTGGACTTACCAATGTATTATTACTATTTTTATTTTTAGGAGTAACTTGCACTCAGATTTTAAATAAGCAAAAAGTTGTAAACTTAGCCAAATTAGTAAATTACTCAAAACTATAAATTACCTTTCTGAATAAGGCCTAAATATTTTTGAATTCTGGGATGACCGTGCCCACCCAGTTGCAATTTGACAAACTTTCTTCTATGTCCAGGCTTTGCCATCATGCATGGTTCATAAAAAACAAGTTACTTACCTGTACACTGTGGTTCTCTAGTATTGATATATTTCATAGATTCATATGCTTGTATCTTCCCCGTCGCCATGGTGGGAGTCTCACAGTAGTTAGAAAAGAAGTACCATAGACGTACATAGAAAACATCCGGAAGGAGAGACAAACTTTGTCAGCCATTAGCCTCCTTATGTAGGTCTAAACTTTGACCAACCACAGACCAGCCCAAGACCTCAGCTCCCCATTCAGAGCCACCAGACCTCAGATTTCACGCACAAGTGTGCTAAGGTAAGAAGTAACACAAGATCAGAAATGGCCAGCTTAGACGGGAAGGAGGGAGGGCCGCATGTGAATCTGTGAAAGATATCAATACTGGAGAACCACAGGGTACAGGTAGGTAACTTGTTTTTTCTCCAGTATTGAATCGGTCATAGATTCACAGGCTTGTATCAGTAGTTAGCAGTGTAGTTCCATTCGCTTGTGGCTAGGCGAAGACCTTCCTATGCCATAAAAGAAACACATTGACACATACTAATACATATGAATCATAAAACCGATTAAATCGTAAAATATTCAATAAACAATGAAAACCAGATACACAAAACAATAGAATTAAAAGATATGAAAGGCTGTACCTTAAGCAAACAGATGTATCAGGACCGCTTGACCCACAGCAGCGTCCTCTCTCCATGCCGAGTCTAAACAGTAATGCTTAGTAAATGTATGCACGTTGGACCATGTTGCCGATTTACAGATGTCTGGAAGCGAAAAACCGGCAAACAATGCTGTAGAGGCTACCATCTTCCTCGTGGAGTGCGCAGACACTTTCGCAGATAAAGGCTTACCAGCCTTAGAGTGGCAGAAAACAATTGCAGAGGAAATCCAACATGCAATACTGTTTCTAGAAAGGGCTTGACCCTTTCTTGGTGATGTAAAGGACACAAATAACTGATCTGATTTTCTGTAAGTCCTTGTCCTGTGCATGTAGAACTTAATGCATCTCTTCAGAGTGCAATCTAAAGAGTGCAATGCTCTTTCCGCGTTGGTGGAAGGATTCGCAAAGTACGTAGAAAGCACTAATGGTTCGTTCAAGTGAAATGAAGTTGGAACTTTAGGAATGAATTGAGGATTAGTTCTCAAGAAAAGTTTATCCTGTCTGATTTGAAGGAAAGGCTAATGGTTCGTTCAAGTGAAATGAAGTTGGAACTTTAGGAATGAATTGATGATTAGTTCTCAAGAAAAGTTTATCCTGTCTGATTTGAAGGAAAGGCTCAGCAATCGTGACCGCTTGAATCTGATCCTTCTAGCCGACGTGAGGGCTACAAGAAGAGCCGTTTTCCAAGAAACATATTTCAAATCAGCCTTATGTATGGGCTCGAACTGCGATTTCATCAAATTGAGCTAAAACTGTAGTCAATTCCCACAGGACTGCAGGGCCATTAAGGGTGGAAAAACCCTGAAGAGTCCTCTCATAAACTCTTTTAACGATTCTTGTTGACCACAAAGAGAGTTCAGCTGGTTTTCTGCGAAACCTGGAAATTGCCGCCAGGTGTACCTTGATTGATGAGTGAGTTAATTTTGAATTAGCTAGATGAAGTACATAAGGCAGGATCTGTTCCGGAGTTGTAAGGAAAGGATGTAATTCCTTATTCTCGCACAAATGACAGAATCTCTTCCATTTTGCAACATAAGACCTATTAGTGGATGGAGCTCTGGCCCGCTGGAGAATGGACCTGCAATCCGGAGAGATGTTTAAATCTGAATTCATAGTCGTGAGGTTCCAAGCTGACAAACTTAGAGACCTTATCTGCGGAATGAACAATTTGTTCATCGAGAGTAGGTTTGACAGCGGAGGAAAGAAAATTTGAGGAGATTTCGAACACAGGAGAAGCTCAGTGTACCAAAACTGCCTCCGCCATGCCGGAGCAACGAGAATGATATGGCATGGCTCTCTCCTCATCTTATTCAACACTCTTGGAATGAGGGGAAACGGCGGGAACGTATAGGCGAATGTCCCCGTCCATTGCATCTGTAGAGCATTCTCCCAAGAATTCCTCTGAGGAAACCTGCTGGCGAACTTTTCGCACTTCCTGTAGTCTTCTGTCGAAAACAGATCCAGTTTTGGAGTACCCCACAATTTGAAGACCTGCTTCAGCTGGACCTCAATCAATTCACATTAGTGACATTGTGAATTGGCCCCGCTTAGAGAAGCTGCCCAATCATTGTCCACGCCCGGAACATGCTCTATCTGCAATGTTATGTGGTGATGAATGAGCCACTTCCAAATTTCCTGGGCCTGTTCTGATAGTGTGAGAGCCCTGGTGCCCCCTTGTTTGTTGTCGTATTGTCTGTTCTTCCTAGAACAGAGGATCCCTGGATCCTTTGAAGAAAGGCCTGCAGCCCCAGCAACACTGCCTTTAGTTCTAAAAGGTTGATGTGTGAACGAGTTTCTTGATGGGACCATTTCCCGTGTATTTGCAGCTCCTGAAGATGCGCCCCCCCAACCGTCCATTGAGGCATCCGTTTTCATAATGTAATGAGGCTGAGCAGGTTGGAACGAGAGGCCTGGAGAGATACTGATTTCTTTTTCCCACCATGACAGAGACTGTTTCATAGCCTAGGAGAGAGAGAGGATGTCCTCGAATGAGCCGTGCATCTGCACCCACTGCATGTCCAACTGCTCCTTTGAGGCCTCATGTACAGCCGACAATTTGGAATCAAGGGGATGCATGATGACAGCATCCCCAGTAAGGACTTGTATACTCTCACAGAAGTGTACTCTTTTGCGCGTAGAATGGATGCTAAGTGCATTATCTTGAGCCTCCATTCTGAAGTGAGATACGTCTTCATTGATCTTGTGTCTAGAAGCGCTCCTAGAAAAATATACTTCTGGCTTGGAACCAAATGTGACTTCTCCACGTTGATTTGTAACCCCAGAGACTTGAAGAGCTGCCGACAGGCCTGTGTAGATTTCCTGGCAGAGTGAAATGTAGCCCCTTTCACCAGCCAATCGTCCAGGTAGGGGTAAACCTGGTGTCCCTGCCTTCTCAAAAAGGCCGCTACCGGAGCCATACGTTTCATGAAGACTCTGGGAGCTGAGTGAAGGCCGAATGGCAAAACTTTGAACTAGTAGTGATCTCCAGCCACCTCGAACCTTAGGAATTGGCAATGTTTTGCATGAATGGAGATATGAAAGTAAGCGTCTAGGAGATCGAGGGATGCTAGATAATCTCCCTTGTTTAATAATAAAAGAATCCCTTGGAGGGACAGCATTCTGAACAACTGCTTTTTGATATATTTGTTCAAATGCCTTAGGTCCATTACTTGCCTTCATTTCCCGTATTTTTTCTTTATTAACCTCATCGCTGCGGCGCAAATTCCGCCGCAGCGCTACCGCAGTGCTGACATTCCGATCGCGGGCGTGATCATGACGTCTCCCGGCCGTCGTCCGCACACGCCCACCGTGACTCATGACGGCCGGGAGACGTCATGAGCATGGAAGAGGTTAAAAAGAACTTGGAATAAAAGCCTTTCCCTTGCTGTTCGAAAGGCACTTTTTCTATCGCTCCTTTCTTTAGTGGAGTTGAAATCTCTTGCCTTAACAACGACAAGTGATGATGATGTGTTTTACTTGGAAGCGGAGTTCAAGGGAGTTTGTGGACAAACTCTAAGGTGTGGCCGTGTTGGATGATGTCCAGCACCCATTTGTCCCTTGTGATGGATTGCCATTGGTTCAGAATTGGAGAGAGGTGATGAGACCGAAGATGCTGAGAGCAAAATTAGGTGACCGGAGGAGAAGAAACGTCACTGACTTTTTGAGGAATCCTATAGTTTTCCTCGTCCTGCAGGCTTACGTCTAGCTGATTGCTGATTGTATGAAATGTTAGAGGTACGAAACTGCTGCTGTTGTTGTTATCCTCCATATTGTGATCTGTAGCCTTGTAGACCATATGGCTGATATCTGTAAGACTGGTAAGATGGTCTCTGTTGGAATTGGCCTCTACCTCTACCTCCTCGAAAGGAATGGAATCGCCTTTGTTGCAGCGTGCCCAATGAACGTGCAGTCTCAGTATCCTGTCTAATGCCCTGTAGCTCTTCGTCTACGTGCTTTCCGAAAAGATTTTCCCCATCGAAGGGCATTTCCAGCACCTTAGATTGGATCTCAGGGCGGAAAGACATCGCCCTCAACCAGCCCTGCCTGTGAAGGACTGCGGCGCCTGCCATTTGCCTGAAGGCAATGAATGACAAATCCATTGCGGAGTCAATCACCTCCGAAAACGCTGTAGCACCCTCCTGCAGGAGGTCCTTTGCTTCTTTCTTTTTATCCTCCGGGAGGAATTCGAGAAAAGGAGCCAGATCTGACCATAACTGGCTGTTATACCTTCCTAAAATTGCTAAGGCATTAGAGGCCTTGATAGCAGTAGCCGCCTTAGTCGCAAAACGTTTGCCTATACTGTCCAGGCGTTTGCCTTCCCTGTCCGGAGGAACTGCACAAGGAGACTGGGGATTCCTAGATTGCCTCTGGGCAGCCTGCATAATAACGGAATCGAGACGAGGATGTCCAATTAAACATGCTGGTGCAGAATCAGGACCTTGTATTTCTTTTCCATCCTTGGTAACACAGCCGGGACAGAGGCTGGATTCTTCATTATCTTTAAACCCTCACTTCAAATAAAATCAACAATCGGAGTGGATCGAACCGATCTCTTTGATGCATCCTTAAAATCATAAAGGAAACATTTGGCTTGCACCATAGGTATTGGCAAGTCAAATCTTTTGGCGGCTCTCTCAAGCACTTCATGGAAGCCACCGATGTCTCCTAGGGGAAAAGTCACCAGTGAAGGAGAAGGCGACGGAGAAGATGGAGCCACATAATCATCCCATTCTTGGCCAAGAAGATCGATATCCTGCGTGAGCGCGCCTTCCTCAGGTTGATCGTCTGCTTCACTTTTATGTAATCATCTTGAATCATAATACATCGAGGAGCCTGTTTCTTGACATGAGCAACAGGAGGTGGAGTAACCGCAGGAGGAGGCGGAGCCACCTGAATACTCGGACCGCAAGGCATCAAAGGGACTGGAGAGTCCAGAAATCTTTTATAGTAATCATTTACCATATGTCTCAGGTCTGTGACTAGGAGAGATTGGGACCAGCATGGAGTCCCACCGAACCTCTTGACGCTCTTCATAAGCTTCATAAGGGTAATGCTCTTGAAAAGAGTCGGAACATTGAGCTTGGGAGCGCCCTGAAAATGAATAGTCCCCTTTAAAATATTCAGATTGTGCTTGCGCTTCCTCATCAGTGTCCGGGCATTTGATTTTGAGCTGTGAGGGACTATAGGAGGGACCAAAAAGACTTATCACCGGATTCCTCCTTCTCCAGAAGGTGAGAAGGAAGTAATGGTGAAACCTTAGGTAAAGGTGAAAATCCTGGTGACTTTGGTACTAGATGCAAACTCTTAGTATCTTGTATATGATCCGTCAGCGACGCCGTAGACGATGGAAGACGCCGTATAGTGATAGTCGTCGATACTGGTCGAGGGGGTGATTTGAAGACTACCGTAGATGGACAGCCCGTCGTCAACGTCACCGTCGAAGCCGTCGTCGATGCCATTGACGAAGAAATCGTCCTCACTGTTCTCATCAACGATGCAGTCGCCACAGCAGTCGACGAAGCCGTCGTCCCCACAGAAGTCGGGGATTTAGATGAAGATCTCGATGCCGGTTCTGTCAACTGAGCCTTTTTCGTGGACGAAGCCTGTATGAGAGGAGTGACAGGCAGAGAGGCAGCAGATGACTTCTTCAGGCCTGGTTCTTTAAGCTTAACGGCTGTTTTTTTGGCAGTGGTGGATTTTTCTGCCTTTAATTTCTTCACATCAGCCTTTGATGAGGTAGAACCCTCATTTTTACGCTTCCTCTCAGCCGAGGATGGCCCAAGGCTCTCTTCAATATCAGATCCAGATTTTGATTTCTTTTTCTGGAGCCATAACAATAACCTGGCCTCTCTATCCTTTAAAGTCTTTGCAGAAAAAGTTCTACAGTACTTACAGTCTTTGGCCTCATGCTTAGGATAAAGGCAATAAAGTCAATCTTTATGAGGATCTTCTGAAAAAAGCCTTGCCTTCCCACAGGATCTACTGGGCCGGAATGGCCCCTTTAGACAGCTTGAGAAAAGAAGGCTGAAAAACAGTACCTGGAGGTGAATTCAAACAAGGTCAAAAGTTCACCACTGGAAAACTGAGCAGAGCTCGGTGGGACTCCCTTACACACGACGTGCAGTGAGAAATCTAAGGTCTGGTGGATTTGGCTGGGGGGCTGAGGTCTAGGGCTGGTCTGTGATTGGTCGAAGATTTGGACCTACATAAGGAAGCTGATGACTGACAAAGTTTGTCTCTCCTTCTGTATGGTTTCTATGTACTTCTATGGTAATTCTTTTCTAACTACCGTGAGACTCCCACCATGACGACGGGGAAGATACAAGCATGTGAATCTATGAAAGATTCAATACTGAAGAACTGTCACTCATCCCACGCATAAACACAGAAGTCTAGGGGGGCGTGGCTTGGCCGGCAATGGAGTCAACCGTGGAGTCGAGGAGCTCCGGCGGTGGCTCCCTTCTCTGGCCGTTCTACCTCACTATTCCAGGAGCGGACGGGACCGCTGCGGACCGTGGCTACTCCGTCCGGAGGTGGTCCGGTTGCCCTGACAGATGTTTCGGTGAGCGGAGATGGGAAATTTGTGCCGTGGACCCCCCTGCCTAGTTTGCTGCCGAGGACAGCTCCAGGGCGCTGGGCGCCATCTGGTACGCGGAACCGGGGATCTGCCCTGCCCCCTAGGCCCAATCAGTGCTGTGACTCCGCTCTACCTCCTGAACCCCTCGCAGCTGCACGAGCCCAGCAGTCCTCTGAGTGGCGTTGGGGGGAGTAGCGAGGATCCTGCTTTGCCCTGAATGAGCCCCCGCCGCCCTGAGGGCACCAGTGTGTATGGGATGTCTCTGCTGGCTGAGGGATGCTATGCGAGGTCTGGCCACGCCCACTAGGCCCGGCCCGGGAAACAGTGCGGCGGAGTGACGGTGGGCTGTGCCCTGCTGCGCTGACTGCTCATCTGCTTGAGTGCTGCGGCTGTGTGGCTGGGAGGCGGAAGATTTACCAGGAAGGATCTGGCCTGCTTCTCCCTGAAGTTGCTACATGAGCTGTCCCAAGATAGAGTGCCAGTCTTGTGGAGACATTACACATAGTGGCTGACCCAGCTCCATGCCCAGGTTGTTATACAGGTGCCTCCTCCTAAACATGGCTGGCCATTGCATTTGTGGAGCTACTACGCTGCCTTCCTGCGCTGCGGACTGAGGCTGGTGCTGCCTGTATATACAGATCCTGGACCTCCCCGGCAAATCATGCGGTGCCAGCCTGGGAGTCCTGGAGGGTCCCAGGTGAAGATAGCCCTTCCCTATGCACCCCACTTGGGAGAGTCATCGTTCTAGGTACCTCATCCCCGGTCACTGCACTGGGCAGGTCTGATGTGGCTGCAGTTGCGGGAGTGACCTGAAGTCAGTTGGCGAGAGAAGCGTGCTGCATATGGCGCACCCTATTTTCTGGAACAATGCTGCCGGGCCCAGGGATGGTGTGCTCCGCCTAATCATCTCTGCTTCAATAATTAGCGGTGTAGCCGTGGTCGGCACCGGTGCTGCGTGCCTGCCCTCCTGGATTGAATCTGAGCTCTACGTCCTGTGGATGGTGGTTGGGACCCCGGGCGCTGCTCCACACATAGCTGCGGTGTGGTACATCCAGCCTAGTGCTCGCTGTTGGTTGCTCCATGTCGCGCGGGGGCCATACGAAGACGGGCACCGGGGGCGCGACGGGCCGTCACCCGCAGACTCGGACGCAGTCTGACCGAATGGCGGAGACGGCAGATCCTATGTCGCATAAGCTGGATGCAGAGCTGACGGCGGTTGAGAAGCTCGGTGAGACAATGAATCAAACTCGCACCTCTCTGGAAGGTATGATTGACAAGGTGGCGCTTGACCTAACACTGCTGCATGCCGACCATCGGAAACTTGCAGACCGTACTACTGCCGTTGAGGGGGAAATTGCAGAGGTTTCACCTCGGATGTCCTCGGCAGAAAAGAACATTCGTGACCTGCTCAACCAGGTTGAATTTCTGGAAGACAGGGAGGAGGATGCCGAAGGAAGGGCCTGCCACAACAACGTACGTGTCGTGGGCCTTCCGGAGGGAAGGAATGCAGTAGGCTATGCGGAGGATTGGATGCGGTCACTATTGCCAGGAGAAGCCTTGTCCCCACACTTTGTGGTTAAAAGAGCGCATAGGGTACCTGCCAAACCCCCACCTCCGAGCTCGAACCCAAGGCCGTTTTTAATACGCCTGTTAAATTACAAGAGAAAGGGATGCAATTCTGCAAGAAACTAGAAAATTGCAAGACATACAAGTTGATAATCACAAAGTCATGGTGTTCCCTGATTACACGTTCCAAGTTCAGAAGCAACGTCACTCCTATTTAGCGGTGAAACGACGCCTGAGACAATGTGATCTTAAATATTCGTTGTTGTTCCCTGCAAAACTGAGGGTTGTGGCTAATGGAAAGACCCACTTATTCACCATGCCGGTGAGTGTGGAGGAATGGCTGGATTATTTCAACCCTTTGAAATCTGGACGCAGAGATCAACCGGCAGAGACTACTTTGCGATGCCGCAGATGGCGGAGGTGGAGGTCACAGTCTTCAGCCACTCAGGCACCGGGCCTAACGCCAGAATTGATACTGAGTGGGCAGCTCGAGGCGGTGGCGAACATCATTGGATCTCTGGACGGGGATTCTGAATCTGACTCTGATCATCAGGGGCCGACCAGCGAAGAGGAACTATCGGACGCTTTCCCTGTTTCCCAAGGCTCCTGTGAACTGCCACATGTCACTCCACAAACATCCGATAATATTGCTTAAATATATGTCCACTCCCTCCTGTTTGTTTCCTCTCCTCAATCCTGTGCGACTCACGGACTCTTTTGGACACGCAAGTATACAAAAAGCTCACTATGTTGTATTCGCAATGTAATGGTCGCACCTATTGCTTATGTATGGGTCATCGCGGGGTGGGTCCTGGATTTCACAGCATTCTTTTTCTGTTAACTCTGAAATATATGGGAATCTTACATATACAACGCAGGCAGCGGTCCCGTCTAGATACGGGTCTGGCCGGAGACAGGTTCAGCTACACCTAGCGGACCCCTCTTTTGATCTCTTGGTCTCTTAAGTTGCTGTGCACAATAGCAACCCCCAGGCGTTAACTGTGTGTTATTGTGTTCTACGTTTGGGCGATTGCTTGTTGCAAAATTGCTCTCATGGTATTTTCGGTTGTTCATTATTGTTATTTTGTTATTTCTGCCATCATTCTTCAACGCAGGTATGATTGTAACACAGTCAGACTCCGCAAAGAAGCGCTCACCACACTGATCCATGTACGCACATTCCCACCCCCTCCTATCATGTCAACCCAGATGCACCTTTGATGTTCCCTAGTCATGGCACCCATTAAAATAGGCATGTGGAATGTGCGTGGCATTCACAGCCCAGAACGGCGCTATTTTATATTTTCCTACCTGAAACGCCATAATATACAAATAGCGCTTCTCCAGGAGACACTTAGCTCAAGCAGAAGTAGCACAACTTCACCGGCGATGGAGAGGGCAACTGTATGCGACGGGGTATTCTGCATACAGGAGGGGAGTCCTAGTGTGGGTGAGGCCGGGTACCCCGTTTAAAGTACTGGATGCATTGGTGGATGGGGAGGGCAGATATGTGGTAGTGAAAGGGGTGCTTGATGGGAAACCAGTAATACTGGCATCGCTCTATGCACCTAACACGGAGCAGGCTGCTTTCTTAGACCTTTTCTTGCGAAAACTGTCCATATGGCCTGGTCTCCCTATGATTCTGGGTGGGGACTATAACTGTGTATTGGACGTTTTCCTGGACAGGTACTTTCCTCCCCTGCCTGGTACTGTCACATGCACAGCTGCTAAAGCATTGGGACACTGGGCATTGCAGTGGCGTTTCTACGATGTATGGCGACATAGACACCCATTGGACATAGTATACTCCTACTATTCAGGGGCTCATAGGCTACATGTACGCCTGGTCCGCTTCATGGTGTCCAATGACCTCTTACCGTGTATCTCAGACTCTACTTACATGGGACGTACACACTCTGATCATAACCCGCATACTATGGAGTTACAGTGGGAGGATGAGTTGCCACCGATCCCGATCTGGCATGTACAGCCAGATGCCCTCCTGGATGCGCCTTTCCAGGATTCATTGGCTGCTAGTGTGGCACAATATTTTGAGGATAATGCAGGGACAGCTACATCGCCGTTGGTGGAGTGGGACACCCTTAAGATGGTTGTCAGGGGCACTGTCTGGGGACGTAAGCAGGTATGCGTGTACGGCTAGAAAAGGAGCTCACCACTCTGGAGCGCAGACTAGCCGCCGCAGAAGAGTTGTAGACGACGTTCAAGGGCAGCTGGGCTCCCTCAAGGAGGACCATGCGCGGTTGCTTGAGCGACTGCGATGCCTTAATTATGCTGCACACTCAGCGAGAACACACCATATGGTTGACAAGGCAGGCAAACTGCTCTCGTGGTTCATCCGCCACAATGAGTCGTCGGCGCCCATAGCGTCAGTAAAAACAATGACAGGGGCAAAGCATATAAGCAACGTGATATCCATGACGCGTTCGTGACACACTACCGAGATTTATATGTCGCGCGCGAGAGCCACAACTTTGGAGATGACGGACTCAATCTACCGCATCCAACACGCACACAAAGCAATGATCTGAATGCCCCTATTCAATCGGAGGAGCTTTGTGACTGCATCTTTTCCCTGTCTAATGGGAAGTCGCCCGGACCGGATGGTCTGCCGACTGAATTCTATAAAGCATACACACACATCTTAGTACCACAACTGCTCAAAGTGTATGAAACAGCGCTCAAAGATTCCGCCCTCACTGCTACACAGAACGAGGCTCAGCTGGTATCCCTCCTCAAGCCAGATAAGAATCCAGATCTCTTGGGCTCCTATCGCCCACTAGTGCTCCTTAATACAGACTATAAAATGTTCGCATCATTGTTAGCTAGGCATCTTTCCCCACTAGTAAAAGCGCTGGTACACCCTGATCAGAATGGTTTTGGCCCTGCACGCTGCACTTCTTTAAACATACGCAGATTTTTTAGAGTGCAACAGTATGCTACGCAGGCCTGGCCTCGTTCGGGCTGCCTGGTGCTTGACCTAGAGAAAGCCTTTGACTCGCTGGAGTGGCCTTATTTAGCGTCTGTGCTGGGTAAATACGAACTGGGGGAATACTACTTGAGTATGGTTCGCTTATTATATCAACAGCCCTTTGTCCGGGTTCATATGGGCAGGTTAATCTCAGATAATATCAGGGTTAGACGGGGGACGCGTCAAGGATGCCCACTATCTTCGCTGTTGTTTTCCCTAACTGTAAAACCCTTAGCAATGTTACTTCGGAGAGACGGGGAGGAGTGGGGGGTACGGTTGGGAGACGGGCTACATGCCGTTTTCTTGTATGTAGATGATCTATTATTGTATCTCCAAGATATTACTGCAATCCCGACGTCCATAGCTGATATACTTACCTCCTTTGAGGAGAAGTCAGGACTCCGGGTCAATTGGGCCAAATCGGGGGTCTATTCATTCAGCGCTCACACCACGTCGGTGCACGTTACTCTAAATGGCATGCCCCTCACCTGGTATCCTACCACAATCAGATATCTTGGCGTATTCATATATCGCTCGCCTGAAGATCTAATGGAAGGCAACTTACCGAGAGCAATTACGGCTATACGCGCTCAAATGCAATTTTGGAAGACGCTTCTACTGAATGTAATGAGCCGCATTACCCTGTTGAAAATGATCACACCCCCCAGACTGCTCTATTATTTCTCTAATCTTTTACTATATGTTCCTCCTAAGGTATTCCGAGACCTGGAGCGACTATCCCGGGATTTAATATGGAATAAGGGTAGACCACGAATCGCGTTGTGGAAAATGTATGCCCCCACTAGCCAGGGAGGGCTGTCGGTCCCCAACATGGAATTGTATTATTTAGCTGCCCAGCTTCAGTGGGTGACAAAGTGGTTGAATGATATGTGCCTGGAAGACACGGCGACCATGCAACAGCCCTGGTCCCATTCCCAAATTTGTCATTTGTTCCATCCCATCGCTAAGCTCCCACGACCACCGCAGATACATTTGGGAATAGCCCTTAAATGCTATAAAAGAAGCTTATATCTCACCCGCACGACCCCTCCATATGATCCAATCCTACCATTGCTGGGGACACCACGGGGGATGCTGGGTACCACAGGGGCAGCTCTCATGGCCTGGCACGCTGCAGGGCTTGAGACACTGGGCGACCTGTTTAGGGACGGTGCACTACTAACATTCAAGACGCTAGTTGAGGACAATGGACTCCCAGCAGGACAATTTTTGTTGCACACCTCTCTCCAGAAAGCTCTATTAACTGCCTGGGGGGGATCTAGCTACTGAGCCATTGACGAACCTGTTGGTGCAATATTTGCACGTGATGGATGCAGGGTCACATGTAATGCACTGGCTGGTGGAGGCACTTCTCACACACACGCTGAGACCAATGACACGACTTAAGGACAGATGGGAGGCAGATAGAGGTCGGCCTTAGACGGACAAGGAATGGGATGCTATATTGGAGGGTGCTAGGAACATACCCAGAAACCCTAGTTTCAAGCTCATCCAAACGTACATTACACAAAGGGCATATCTCTCGCCTGACATGATCAATAGGTACTTCCACATCACCACTTCCGCATGTCCATGTTGTCGACAAGTGGATGCAGACCTGCTCCACATGCTGTGGACCTGTACATCCCTTCAGCATTACTGGAGGGAGGTGGTCACAAGTCTGGCTTCATGCACAAACACGGACATGCCACTGTCGTGGGAGGTGTGCCTTCTTGGGCTGTACGCCAGATCAAAAAATAATAGTTACCTCAAAATTTCGGGACCTGGGTCTCATTACTGCAAAACGTCTCATAACTAAGAAACGGAAAAATGCAATCTCCCGAAGATCTTAGTACCACAACTGCTCAAAGTGTATGAAATAGCGCACGAAGATTCCGCCTTCACTGCTACACAGAACGAGACTCTGCTGGTATCCCTCCTCAAGCCAGATAAGAATCCTGATCTCTTGGGCTCCTATCGCCCACTAGCGCCCCTTAATACAGACTATAAAATGTTCGCATCATTGTTAGCTAGGCGTCTTTCCCCACTAGTAAAAGCGCTAGTACACCCTGATCAGAATGGTTTTGTCCCTGCACCCTGCACTTATTTAAACATACGCAGATTTTTTAGTGTGCAACAGTATGCCACGCAGGCCTGGCCTCGTTCGGGCTGCCTGGTGCTTGACCTGGAGAAAGCCTTTGACTCGCTGGAGTGGCCTTATCTTAGCATCTGTGCTGGGTAAATACGAACTGGGGAAATACTACTTGAGTATGGTTCGCTTATTATATCGGCAAGCAGTGCTTGGGAACCCACCAGGTGAGTAAAAGGCCCCTCACACACCAACCTAGTTGGTGTCATGCTTCATCATAGGGGCCCCAACCGGGTGGCCGAGCGCCTCCAGGTTGTGCTGCAACGCCTGACTACAGCGGAGCTGGTGTGGTGTAATAGTGTGGTGTGGTGAAAGTTTAAAAATACCTCTGAGAATCCTTGCCGGGGGAAATTTATTAATGGCGGCTCAGGATATATTAAAATTAAGATTATGTGATGCAACTACGAAAGAGTTTAATTTCTAATAGTTGACTATGTGATTGGTCTACATGTTTCAGCCCACCTCAGGGTGTCAGGGGCTTTCTTCAGGACCAGGAAGTGCAGTGAGTGGCAAAGTGGAGCCACGTAAATAGTGAAAAAAAATTTAAAAGGTAATTTACCTACACACTCTCTAAGGTGTGTGGAAACGGTATCGGCTCAGTGGCAGACACCGCAGCGAAAAAAGACCTGTGGGAAAAAGAACACAATACACAGACACATATAGCAAATGCTGCTAAGAATCGCAACAATTATAAAATGCAATCTTTTACTGGCTGTGAGAAGATCAATGCTTGCAAACGGTCGTACCTGTGGCAACACACACACTGTGACATGCTGCTAATGTCTGGTGCTGATCGATGTCAAGTGATAGCTTACACAGGGCGTATCACGCCCGTTCTATCGGTGAGGCCAGCAGAGAGCGTGTGGGCTGTCCTCGTGGGGTGCCTGATTAGTGCAGCAGGCAGCTTATAGCGGTGATTCCGTGTAGACACTGACTGGAATGGTCAGGCTAGGTCGCAAAAAGTGAACGCTAGTGCGATTAGCATTCCGGATGGCTGTGCGTGTACCTAACTGAGTGCTGGGTACAGTGGCGGGGAAGTATCCCCTGGGTGGCGCGCTATAAAAGAAAGTAAGGAATGAGAGGAATGAGAGGAATTACACTATGGCTGATTTTGATCGCTGATCAGGAAAGGGAGGAGTGCGCTCCTCGGAACACAGATTCTGTGAAAAGACGAGATAATGTCAGGCATGAGCACTGGGAAGTAAATGACTCGGCAAATCCAGCAATAAGAAGCGCGCGTCACCTTACTTGGTCAGGAAGCAGCACCCGCTTGGCACCTACTGTGGTCTCCCGGATCCTGGATGGTATGGAGTCCAAGTTTGTAGAAGAATATATGGAGACTGAGGCCATTGGGTACGTGCTGAAGGACCAGTGATCGCGGGTGGGGCAGAGCAGTCTGCGCATCTGCCGGAAAGAAATGCTGGTTACACGCTAATGCGTATAGGAGGTGACTGAGGCACACATGCGTGCATAATGCTGCTCGGGCGCGCGTGCGCAGAAGGACCGGGAATGCTAAATTAGAAAGTGACGGAGCTCATGGGGAGCTGGTTAGGGTGCTGAGACGAAGGTGTTGACAGCAGGCTGGCATTAGGCAGTGTCTGTGATACCTATGAGCGAAAAAGCAGCCACTTTGGAGAATGTAATGTTATAAATGGTGTCAGGCAGGAATACATGTACTTAAGACACTGTGGGTCTGGCCAGAGAAAGAGGGCACACAATTAGGGTCTCCTCAGACTGTTCCAGGGAATATTATCGTTTAACCCAATGGTATGGCTGGAGAGGCGTTAAATCCATCTTTGTTCCTGTTCCAAAAGGCGGCTCTGAATGTTGGGTAGGTTGTTATCTAGGGCCTCAAGAACGACCCATCTCATGTCGTTGGTAGTATGGCCTTTCTCTAAAAAATGGTTCGTCATTTTCGTGATGTTTTTCTTGCAGCGTATTGTGCTGCGATGTTCGCAAATTCTGGTTTTCACCTTGCGGGTGGTCATGCCAATATAGATGAGGTTGCATGGGCACGTTATTCGGTACACGACATTTTCAGTGTTACAGTTCGTGTGTTTGCGAAGTTCCCATGTTTTACCGGGTTCAAGATTCAGGCATTTGGTCGTCTCAGTGATGTGGCAGACACTGCAGTTGCCACATGGAAAATGTCCTTTGATGTTAGGAAGACCCCAGGCGTTGAGGACCGTGTTGGTGGGTCTGGGAAGGTGTGGCGGTCTTGTGGATACAACAGTGTCTTTAATGGTGCGGGCTCTTTTGTTAGATAAGAGGGGAGGATCCCAGTTGAGTTTGCCCGTGTTGAGTATTCTCCAGTTCCTTTTGATGATTTGGGCAACCTTATGCGTCACTGTGTTATAGGTAGTCACGCATGTCAGTGGCGGATTGGTGGGTTCCTTGATGTAGTTATCCAATAGGCCATCGCGATTTTGATTCCTGGCCCTTTTGTTGGCTGCCTTGGTTATTTTTTGTGGGTAGCCTCGTTGGTGCAGCTTCTGGCAGAGATCAGTGGCCTGTGTCTTGTAATCCTTGATGTCACTGCAATTCCTGCGGAGGCGGAGGAATTGGCCATACGGGAGATTTTCACGGAGGGCTCGGGGATGGAAACTGGTAAAGTGCAGTAGGGAATTACGGGCCGTGGGTTTAAAGTGAGTCTTGCTCATAAGGCCTCCCGAGGCTGCTTTTATATCCAGGTCAAGGAAGGTAGTCTGGTGCCTGTCTGCGCTGTGTGTGAACTTAAGATTAGGGTCACACGTGTTAATCCATTCGCAGAAAGAGGCCAGAGATTCTTGTGATCCCTCCCAAATCAGAAGGATATCATCAATATATCGCTTATAAAACTTGATTTGGGTAATGCGTGGCATGCTGTTGTTGAGGAGGTGTGTGGTCTCAAAGTGAAATACATACAAGCCTGCTATGCTGGGGGCGAAAACGCTCCCCATAGATGTGCCGTACTTCTGTAGGTAGAGCTTGCCCTGGTATTCAAAGTAATTTTCTTTGAGTGCTAAGGTAGCGCATTTCAGTACAAAGGATGGTGGGGTTCTGTATTGCCAGTTCGAGTCTTTTAGAGCCTCTTCCAATACTTTCAAAGTGTCATCTTGGGGGAGACTTGTATATAAGCTCTCTACGTCGAGTGACACTAGAAAGGAGGTGTTAGGGTCGTAGTGCATATCCGCTAGAAGTCCTAGAAGGTCCTTGGTATCTTTAAGGTATGTACTGGTGGACTGAACCAATGGTTGTAAGAAATGATCACAAAAACGTGATAGAGGTTCTAGTAGGGATCCGATGCCCGAAACTATGGGGCAGGATGAGCCACGTCCGGACGAGTAGGCTGACGAGAAACGTGGTTTCGCAGCCGCTGGGCAACCAGTCCAGGTTTTTATGATATGACATACATCCACACATACCAAAGGTTCAGGTATGCTGACAGACATCATCCTTGATGGTGCTGATAGACACATTGCTGGTCTGAACTAGCGACGCAGAGAGGCCAGTCGACCCTAGCCCTGAAGAAGTTGCCGCTAAATTTAATTGGGCAACGAAACATGTTGGTTTTAATGAGCAGCTACACAGCATAGAATAAAGTTTCACATAGCCAGTGTAGCCCTGCTCGGTTTTAATCGGAGTGACTTGGGTCCTGATCAGACTCAGTCTTCCTGCTGTTGGGTCGACACTCCCCTTCTTTTCTACAATTATAGATACACGTCACCATATGATTTTCTTCTTAGACACTAGTCATTAGGATTAGCATGAGGTTTCCAGCACTCCTTCTTTTCTGTTTTGGCGGCTACAGCCTATGATGATAACGTGAGGTAGTAGGCGAGTACCTGTCTACACAACCTCGTTGGGGCTACTTCCGTGAGGCACTGCCGGCCTTTCACATTTTTTCTGTCCTGTTTGCTTTACTACTAGTAGCTCTTCACAGCACACTAGTTCAGGGAAACACATAGACACATAGGAGTTTTTATTCACACAGACTGTAATAATTGATGCGGTTTGTCTATGGTATTAGATTTCCACTTATGTGGCAGAAACACAAGAGATTCGAGTGAGACAGGGGCATTGATATATGTGTGCCTATAGTGCAAGTAAATATAACTATATAAACTTCCTTTTTGGGGTAGGTCTCTTATTGATATATGGTTATGAGAGGGGGGCGACCTGCCCTTTGACCCCCTTGGCTCCCTTTTGTTGAGAGTTAAACGATAATATTCCCTGGAACAGTCTGAGGAGACCCTAATTGTGTGCCCTCTTTCTCTGGCCAGACCCACAGTGTCTTAAGTACATGTATTCCTGCCTGACACCATTTATAACATTACATTCTCCAAAGTGGCTGCTTTTTCGCTCATAGGTATCACAGACACTGCCTAATGCCAGCCTGCTGTCAACACCTTCGTCTCAGCACCCTAACCAGCTCCCCATGAGCTCCGTCACTTTCTAATTTAGCATTCCCGGTCCTTCTGCGCACGCGCGCCCGAGCAGCATTATGCACGCATGCGTGCCTCAGTCACCTCCATCATGCATTAGCGTGTAACCAGCATTTCTTTCCGGCACATGCGCAGACTGCTCTGCCCCACCCGCGATCACTGGTCCTTCAGCACGTACCCAATGGCCTCAGTCTCCATATGTTCTTCTACAAACTTGGACTCCATACCATCCAGGATCCGGGAGACCACAGTAGGTGCCAAGCGGGTGCTGCTTCCTGACCAAGTAAGGTGACGCGCGCTTCTTATTGCTGGATTTGCCGGGTCATTTACTTCCCAGTGCTCATGCCTGACATTATCTCGTCTTTTCACAGAATCTGTGTTCCGAGGAGCGCACTCCTCCCTTTCCTGATCAGCGATCAAAATCAGCCATAGTGTAATTCCTCTCATTCCTTACTTTCTTTTATAGCGCGCCACCCAGGGGATACTTCCCCGCCACTGTACCCAGCACTCAGTTAGGTACACGCACAGCCATCCGGCATGCTAATCGCACTAGCGTTCACTTCTTGCGACCTAGCCTGACCATTCCAGTCAGTGTCTACACGGAATCACCGCTATAAGCTGCCTGCTGCACTAATCAGGCACCCCACGAGGACAGCCCACACGCTCTCTGCTGGCCTCACCGATAGCTTACACAGGGCGTATCACGCCCGTTCTATCACTTGACATCGATCAGCACCAGACATTAGCAGCATGTCACAGTGTGTGTGTTGCCACAGGTACGACCGTTTGCAAGCATTGATCTTCTCACAGCCAGTAAAAGATTGCATTTTATAATTGTTGCGATTCTTAGCAGCATTTGCTATATGTGTCTGTGTATTGTGTTCTTTTTCCCACAGGTCTTTTTTCGCTGCGGTGTCTGCCACTGAGCCGATACCGTTTCCACACACCTTAGAGAGTGTGTAGGTAAATTACCTTTTTAATTTTTTTTCACTATTCACGTGGCTCCACTTTGCCACTCACTGCACTTCCTGGTCCTGAAGAAAGCCCCTGACACCCTGAGGTGGGCTGAAACATGTAGACCAATCACATAGTCAACTATTAGAAATTAAACTCTTTCGTAGTTGCATCACATAATCTTAATTTTAATATATCCTGAGCCGCCATTAATAAATTTCCCCCGGCAAGGATTCTCAGAGGTATTTTTAAACTTTCACCACACCACACTATTACACCACACCAGCTCCGCTGTAGTCAGGCGTTGCAGCACAACCGGGAGGCGCTCGGCCACCCGGTTGGGGCCCCTATGATGAAGCATGACACCAACTAGGTTGGTGTGTGAGGGGCCTTTTACTCACCTGGTGGGTTCCCAAGCACTGCTTGCCAGTGATCGTACCAACACCATTGGGTTCGTCCAGTTTTGATAAAACTTACATATACTACAGGGGATACGGACGCACCCCTGCCTCCCTAGCTCTCTCATTGTTCTCTTCGCTTATTATATCAACAGCCCTCTGTCCGGGTTCGTATGGGCAGGTTAAGTTATGAAAGCCATCTGTGAGGGACCATACAAGTGTTCTTGGGATGGAACAGTACGTAGAATGGTTCTCTAATTCCTGTGAAATTAATCTACTTACTGGATTGGGATATGTTTTTCCAAGAAATGTTGATTCTTCCCCAGGCAAGAGGTGTGGAGAAAATTAGGATTCTTTGACCATGTGATGTGTTTTCCATTCAGTTTTGTTTTCTTTCCGTTGTATGTTTTGCAACACGTCTGGGAGGAAGTACAGAAAGTATGTATTAGCACAGGGGACCAAAACTGTAGATACGTCCCTCTTTTTTGCACCTACTGTAGTATCTATCAGTGGCACAAATACATTTGGAGGAGTAATGGATAAATATGAACTTTGCTCGGTTTATTGATTGTATTTCCAACCGTTTATAATTTTGTTTTATTTTTCTGCCTGTATTAAACTGTTTTATTTTAATGTTTATCAGCTGAAGTTCTTAACCAAATAATACACCTGTCAGACGAAGGCAATACTGGCTTAGAGAGGATGCGCATGGCACAAGATACTGAGCCCCTGATTTAGACTTTCTACATTTAGTATGGACCTGACCCAAGGTTAAAAAATACTGGCACACGATTATTGAATCACTGTCTACGATTACCTCAGGAAATATAGATATGTATCCACATTTCTATCTACTGGACCTAGATGCAGATATACAGCCAAAAGTCAAGAAATGTGTGAATACTGCTCTCCTCCTGGCCAAAACAGGAGTGGTGATTTGCTGGGGCGAAGGAATTGTCAACACAGGAGCAATGGTTGAAAGGTTTAATATATTGAAATAAACAGCTAGAAATTTATGCTGAGGGGTTGCCTTCAGCATCTTGCTGAAAGAATATATGGGGTGCACTAACGGATTACCTTTTGAACCAAGTTGATACTCCATGAACTGGTATTGAAGGAGCAGACATATTGTGATAAAATGTAATGTGAACAAGAGATACAAATACTGTTGTAGATTTCTATACATACACTAGGTGATGTAGCTGGATTATCATCCTTCCCAATCTGTTGTGCTATAAATTAGTAACGATGATTCATCCTGCATTTAAAGTAATTTTATGTGTGCGTTGGTTTAAGTACTGAAGCAGATAATGCTGATGCATGTAGTAGTTTGCAATGTATCTGTTTTTCATTTAATAAAAATACAAAAGTTCTTAAACTATATAAACTATTTTTGTATGACTAAAAAAGATTAACGTAACTTCACGTAGATGAAAATTAAATATAAATGTTCTTCCCAATTGTATGTGTGTCGCACTTATTATTATGCTGTTACATGTACATAGACCTCAAGCAGTAAAGGGGCTGTTTCAGAGCGCAATGAAATATAACAAAACAGCGCAATGAAAACATATAATGGATGCAAATCCTATAATTCACACAATTATGTATCTTTTACATCAAGTTTAGGTGTTTGAATTGTAAATTATAACAAAATTAACAGTGCATAGGCTATGTGACAAGGTGTACTGAGAAATTTTCGCCTAGGTTAACATACCACCGGGCGGGGGGCTGGGGGGAGATAATCGAATTTCACATCTCTCTCATAAACAAAGCCATACCGAATCACTTGACAATTCATCATTCTAAGCGGAGCATCCCAAATCAAAGTATCAGAAGTAGGCCTGGGCGAAGCACTACGCTACGCTCGCGTAGTTTGCGAAGTTCGCGCTACTTCGCACTACGCGAACTGCACGTAGCACAGTACGAACACGCGTAGCGTAGTGTTGCGTAGTGCTGCGGTCATTTTTTGCTTGCTCGCGGTCCTCAACGTCAAGTTGGCGACCGCGAGCAAGCAAAATGACATCCTGGCGAGACTTTTTCCTTGTTCGCGATCGCGAGCATGGAAAATAAACCTCCCGGCGAGATTACCAACGCGAGAAGGTCAGGTTTCTCATTGCGAGGGGTCGCGTATGCTCGCGACCGCTCGCGATGAGAAACTACCAGTTCGCGTTGAGAAAGCTGCAGCTCGAGGAAAAATCTACTCGAGCAGCAGAAAACTACAGCTCGCACTGTGCAAGATGCCATTTTCAATGATTGCACAGTGCCGGTTGCTTGTCCGCACTGTGCAATCATTGAAAACAACATCTTGCACAGTGCGAACATGTAACTTCGCTGTTCGCGAAGTGCTACGCGTAGCTCGCGTAGTGCGAACTTCACTTTGCGTAGCTTCGCTAAGTGCTACTTCGCGAACTACGCCCAGGCCTAATCAGAAGTGCAGTCAGCTGCCCAGAAAGGGCCAACCGTCTCATTTAATGTTGAGCAGAAGAAAGGTATCTCACTAATATTGTTCAATGCGTATCCCCGGAGCAAAGGTTTCTGCTGTCTCATTTAGAGACGGGGAACAGATTGATTTCTAACGATGGAGTCTCAAGCTGGGTCAGACTTCGGAATTCCTTACCTGCAGTCCACTGCCACAGGACCAGGGACCTAACTGTGCCAGGAAGCCCGCTATAAATTAACCCTTATTTTGTAAATTTCATCAATGTAGCGGGGGGTATTTGCTGAAGAGGGAAAGAATAAGACTTCAGTTTTGACGGAGCCACTGTCATACCATTCAATGTTGGATAACTTTTAGGTAGTCTGTAATTCTTTTTCAGAACCCCCTAAAAGAATGTGTTGCTCCCTACTGAAGAAGGACATTATCCTGAAAAACATGTCTAGAGATACACAGCACTGGCTGCACCAACAAGGGTGAAAAACTCTGTCACCTAAGTAAGTGTTATCATGCACTGCATTTATTATGATGCATCGGGGTAAACGGAGTGCTGGGATGGGAGGCAGAGTGCGCCCACCCTCCTCTAGTCTGTAATGTACGATTAGAGGTGGCGGGTAAATGTGGGAAACGAGAAGAAAATGTGCACGCTATCAGCACTAAGGAAAGAAAAAGAAAAGAAAAAGAGGAGAGAACAATGACCAACACAAAAGTAGAGTGCCTAGGACAGAGCCTTATGGATGTCCACTGGAAGTGATGTCGATGTCTGAGTCTAAGATGACACAGAACGAAGATTCTCAAAGGTTTACTGAATAGAATCACCTATATATTAAATACAAGGAAGCTAGCATTATGCATAAACGGTTGTGTAGTTCCTACCAATCCGTAGGACCTGCACATTGTTAGGACAACATAAACTAAGGGCTTGTGTCAAGACTGATTCTGGACACCCTTGCAGGATATGTTGGCCTATAGACCAGCTAGGTTACAGTTCCCCTGTAAGCACTCCTAACCTACTAGCGAGCGAATGGTTTCTGGCAACCACTTGACATGACAACCCTGTCCCCTCAGGGATCGTTGAAACAGTACAGAACCTTTCACTCAGTCGCCCGTGCTCACTTATTCCCAGAGAAATATACAGTGAAAACACAGTGGGACGTTTTCAATAATATTTATTAAACCAATGTTATTCTTGCATAAAATATGTGGGCTGCAATGATTAGTAGACAGAAGCAGATAAACAGGATTACAAGCACCAAAAGCATAAATAGTAGATAATGTTCTAACTTGGTGATAAGCAATGTATATATGCAGGCATATAAAAAAGGCAGTAATCAGACATACTCCTACTATTCGGATCCTATTCTAAGTGTGCCTAGAGTGTGTGTAGGTGTAGAGTCAAGAATCCCCCCAAGGGACGATCCAACCCCATTACCTGATGGGATAGAGTGAAGGACCCAGTCTTGGTCACGAACTGGACACCCCTTACGAGATGTCAGACTGCTGCATGGTGATTTCTCAGCATGCAAGGACCCTTAGTGTCAGCTGAAGTACCAGCCTTGCGATGTTTGCTAGATTAGTGATGTTGTGGATATGTAGATAACCCTATTGCCCCTTGGATGAAGATAGTGATGACATTTGTACGTAGTACGAAACAAGACCTTGTATATGATGTTCAGGACGTTGTGATAATGTTGTGCAAAGCTAGATGCAAAACAAGTTTAGTTTCAGTGAAACTAATCCAACACTGTTGTGCGTGCAAATGTGTTCAAAAGGTCAAAATGTGGAAATGTTATTTGTGAGGACAATGTAAAAAAAAACTACACTGCTTCGCTACATGGGCCTAACTCGGGAATATAACACCCACTGCTTGTACTAAGGGTCGATATCTAAAAAACTAATCTAAAAAGCCAGCAGACAATTCTAAAAACATTTTTTTAAAACAACTCTTAAAAATATCTAAAAGCGGGCTACCCAATAAAATATACAGTAAAGCTCTTAAAAGTCATTCGATTATTTGAGATCCCAAGCACTCAGAAAGCCATGTTGCCTAGAAAAAGAAAAAGCTTTTTTGGTACATTTTGTTTTTCCCAAAAAGAGGCCAAATTGTTTCAACATGGAAAAGGCCAATTGTTTATGTGTTCCGAGTGGTAGACACGACATTGCTGTTAACCACCTCCGCAGACGTTCCCAGAGGCGCACCTTGTTGCATGTTTGTATAACAAAGGTGATTCCATCCAGTTCCCCCAGCAGCCGCTGAGGCAGGTGTCATAACCCACAAGTCCACAAGTTGTCCCTAGAGCTGTTGCTCACATGACTAGAAGCTGAAACATCCCAGGGTGGCTCTAAGAATGCACTCTTCATCGATGGAATACGCTGGGGACAGCAATATGCAGGTGCCTTTAAGGGGTCCATCAGTTCTTCAATGTCCGGTGACACAACCAATTCTGATCTAAGACATATCCAGGACACATTCATGGCTACAAAGCAGGCTGCGGAAGACAGGTTGTATGCAGTCAATCCAGACCGGCCTGAACTACAAGAACCAATGCTCATCCAGTTCTTAAAGCCGAAGTGTGGCGAAGCAGTGTAACATGCACTCAAGCAACACAGCACTAGCAGCATGGTCTCCATTCCCAATTGAACTGGAACGTCCATTGTGGAGCAAATTGACTAAAACCAGTATTCCTGCCACAAGCAGCCGGACAAGCGGGAGTCTGTCGTACTTTAATCTTCGGGACCGCGTAGGGGACAGGGCCCTACCCCTGTCCATCTTGGTATTAGCGAACCGCAAATGGTAAATGCGGCATGTACGAGTGCTTTACTTGTTGTTCTAGCTATGAATGCACTGCGTACACGTTATTCTGCTCCACTACGCGGGTTCCATTTTGGAAGCGGTGGCCATCTTGTCATTGCCCTCACATAGGCTATAATGGAGCAAATACGGGCCTCACAGTACATGTGCTTTCCCGTGACTTCTCTGTGACCTGGGCAGCTGGCTCTGCTGCCCCGGGTCAAACCGGTCTCACGAGCTCCCCTTCCTCCGTCCACCTGTGATTAGCATCAGGGCTCGACCCATCATAAAACCCTTCTCATCCTACACAAACCCCCGGCTAATCTCTTCCACACCTGCTTGTTCCTGCTTTATGACTGGTTTCCCAAAACAGGAGATGCTCATGTTTATTGGGGGGTCTGCTTACATCTAACGTGGGATCTGAACCTTATTGTGTAAATCATTGTGAGTTGGCCGAACTGGAATGTGGGATGGTCATCATGACTTTGCCTTTTCTTTGTAACATATCCTTGTATATTGCCGTATCATAAAACCTAGGAATGTATGCTTGAGGCCGAAAAAGGCCTATTTAATGCGAAGTCCGTTTCCATGATTTGCAGCAGTCTCCTGAGAACATACACGCTGTTGTACTTCTAGGATACCTGTCATTGGTCTGCAGCCAATAAACGATTCTTTGACTTCACCCAGAAGACTCTGTGTTTCTGTAGGTCCGGAACAGGGTGAAACCCAGAAGTCATAGGGTGTGTGCCCCTGCACCGCTGGGACTAAAATACCCAGTACTTCAGTTTGGCGCCCAACTCGGGCCGATTTCAGCGGTACCAGTCCAAGCCAGAGGTTCGTGAGGAGCTTCGTGTGGAAATTCCGGAGGAAGGCCGCCACTTCATCGACCCCTGCATGTCGACGTGGTCCGAAAGTCTTTTCTGCGAGGTTCTCCGCGTCCCGACGGCTACGAAGGACTGCTGCCCTGATTAATCAACCTGTTTTGGACCCTTGACGAGGTTGAGAGAGCGAAACAATCGAGAGAGTCTTCTGGTGACGTCATCGATCAGCAATATTCAGTTAAGTATAAGTGGAGCGTCTCCCATTTGTTTTGGTATCCCTCGGGATCGTTTGGTTTGATTTGGTAATTGGTGATTTGGTGTTTGCAAACCCCAAAGCCAGAGGACTCGTGTATTCACGAGACTATCATAATCGATAATCCTTTGACGTTTGGATCTAGACTAGTGAGCGAAGATGCCTGGTTCTGGAATATTTGGTAGATTATTCTGTTTGGGTTGTGGAAAAGATTTCCAGCTAGAGGAATCATGTCCGGTTCCTCCGGTTGGAACTCCAACTTATGAGCTCTATGTAAAACATGGCGTAGGCCCCATTGCATATAACGAAGTATGGATCCACTACACTAGAAAAGACGGTGTTTTAAAATGGCCCCAAAATGGTAGTTTCGATACCGATATTTTAGATAATTTGGAAATTAAATTGTTTAAGAAGAAAGCCCGGCCGGCGATGTTTGACTCTTTCCGCTTATGGCGAAAGGAAGCCAAACAGAAAGAAATTAAGCTAGCGAAAAAGAATAAGAGAGAGAAAGGTATGTCAGTAATGCAGGCAGCTGTACAATTTAGAGACAATGAGGAGGAGCAGATGAGCGAGCAATTGCACAGGCAGCGTAAGTTAGGGATTGACAAATGTTACCCGGCTTTACCACACTCTAGGCAGAATGAGTCCGAAGACAAGGAGAAAGATCCCCTGATGTCGCATTTGTTGAGTTCGCCACCCCCATATGCGCAAAGTGCCACGGCGCCTCCCCAGCTTGTGAATATGCCGCCTCCAGTTAATATATTGCAAGCTTTGCCGCAACCGCCTGCTGCTGTGCAGCCGGCTCTTATTCATGTAACACAGCCCTCTCAAGGGCCGCCAGTTGTGCTTCCAACTGCCCCCGCACTTCCTGTGACTTTGCCTAATTCAGCAGCTGCTTCCCCCGACACTTTTTCTTGCACCACTCCGGTACCTGTTCCTACGTCCTCTTTTCTTCCCTCTGTTTTCCCCCCTGTTTCTGCCTCAGCTTCTCCTTCAGCGCGACAGCGTTTAGCTAATGTGGTTACTTCATTAATGTCGCCTCTCTTTGAGTTGTCTGGTGCGACTCCTGGTTTGCAGCGTAAGCAATTGCGTAGTCAGTTGCCTACCCCTGATGAGAAGAATGTAATAGACAGCATGGCGCGCAGATGGATTGTTTTCCCTTCATTGTATAATGTGGAATCAGTTGTCAGTGTTTTCCATCAGTGGGATGCCCCGAAGCAGAGATATGTGTTCGAGAAAATGTGCGAAATTCTCTGTGAAGAATTGGAGGATAGTGGTAGAAATCCGAGGCCGCAAAGAAGGAAGCGGTTGCAGCTGTAGGTGGTAACCCCGCTGTGGCAGCACATTTCCAGCGTGTTTGGGTGCATGTTCCATGGAAGCGTTCTGAGGTGTTAGCGCTTAAGCAGTCCTTACCTGATCCCCGTAAAAACCCAGCAGGTTATTATAAAGAGTTGTCACAGACGGCAGGGTCATGCGTTATGAATCTGGCCGACATAGACATGTTGTTTGGTAATGTTGTTCCACAGCCCCTATGGGGGTCAATCCGTAATGCGGATCATGATGCAGAATTAGGGGATACATGGGCTAACATTATTGCTGCTGATGCAAGACAAACTGGTGGTGCGAAACCGGAGCCTTTAGTAGCTGAACTCCCTGGTATAATCATCACATATATGAAGACACTAATGCCTGCAATGCGCGTAAATTGGGACAAGTTATCTGCATGCAAGCAGAAAAAGGATGAAACAGTGTCAGACTTCTTTACTAGGTTTGAGGAAACGTTTATTGATCACAGTGGGCAGGATATGAGTACTGAGGGTGGCCAACGGTTATTTGTGGATAAGTTTGTGCAGAATTTACTTCCTGACCTGTGTAAAAAGTTAAAAGATTCGGAGAGTTCTTGGGCTGTTTCCTCTTCAGCACAAATACTGGCTACTGCACAGTATTATGAAAATCGAGATAAAGACGAGAAAGATAGAACAGAGAAGAAAACGAAGGAATTGAAGACAAAGGTCCTTTTACAGCAGGCCTATCCACCACGTGGAGGTCAGAATAATTATAGGCAGCCCCCAGGTGTCTATCACCAACCCCAACAGTTTCAGAACAATCAGCAAATGAACGGGTATTATCAGCCACGTGTCCCTGTAGGTCCCAACCAATGTTCATACTGCAAAGAGGAAGGTCATTTTAAATATAGTTGCCCTAAATTAATGCAGCGGAATGGTAATATGTTTGGCGCAAGAGGTAGAGGTGGTCAGCAAGCTCCCAGAGGTAGAGGGCGTGGAAGTGTTCCCCAGAACGCGCGTCCTCTGCCGCCTCAAAATACCATTAATAGCTTTGATCAGCAAGCTAACGCGACTAGTAATACGGCCCAGTATTATAATAATGATTATTATGCAGAGGATGGCGATGCAGAAAATAATGATTACTAGGACAGCCATAGACAGAGAGAGGGAGTTGTTTCAGTGCCAGTGGATCAGAGTGGACCGTATGTTGAGGTGACTACAGCAAATGTAACGGAGCCTTTTCTGCTAGACACTGGTGCTGCAAAGAGTTCAATTATGCATTCCAAACTCCCTGGCGCACCTTTGTCTGGCAATATAAATGTTTCAGTAGGTTTTTCTGGCGCCCCGGTTAGGAACCCGATTTCTAGTCCCATGTCACTTTCTGTTGGACCTTGCGAACTGAAAGCCCCCCTAATCCTGACGACAGGTTGTGGTGAGAATTTGCTGGGACTAGATTTGTTGAAACGATTGCATGCTACATTGTATTGTTCTCCTTCAGGAGTACAACTTACATTAGGCAAGAAAGTGATTTCCCCAATGTATTTGTCCAAAAATACAATGCCGCCTGAACTGTCATCCCTTCCGGATGCCCTTTGGGCTACTGGTCCCAATGATGTGGGCCTCTTGGAGATACCGCCATACGTGGTGACTTTAAAGGCTAATGTTAGGCTGCCACGTATTCCCCAGTATAAGATCTCTAATGAAGGTCAGAGAGCATTGTTAGACATTGTCAACGACTTGATTAATAAGGGTGTGATTGAAGAGACAAGAGGCAACGTTTGCAGTAGTCCTATTTTACCTGTCTTAAAACGAACGGACCCTTCACAGCCACCTGTTTACAGATTCGTGATTGATCTTAGAGAGGTTAATAAGATTGTTGTGCCACAGTTTCCAGTTGTCCCTGATATAACTGCCTTGTTAACGATGATTCCAGCCTCTGCTGCATGGTTTTCAGTGATCGATTTAAAGAATGCTTTCTTTAGTATCCCAATTGCAGAAGAGAGCAGAGACATTTTTGGGTTTAGTCTGGGAGGCCGAAGCTTCCGCTTCAAACGCGCTCCCCAGGGCTACTGTGAGAGTCCATCCATATATAGTCAAGCTTTGAAAGCACAGCTTGATGCACTTGTTTTACCTAGTGGCGCTATCCTGATTCAGTACGTGGACGATTTACTAATCGCTGCGGATACTGAAAAGATCTGCAAAGAAGCCACATTGTCACTGTTGCGTCACTTATCTGCTTTTCATCACAAGGTGTCTCTCTCTAAGCTGCAATATTGTCGACAAGAAGTGACCTACTTAGGTCATCTCTTGTCGAAGGAGGGAAGGAAACTGACCCCAGAGAGAATTCAAGCCATTGCACAGTTGAGTGTGCCAAAGACACAGAGAGAAGTACGTGCTTTCTTGGGCATTACTTCATACTGTAGGCATTGGATCCCTAGCTTTTCCTTGCTGGCGAAACCTTTGTTAGCATTAACATGCAAAGACACACCGAATCCTATCCCATGGTCTGAAGATTGCCAGAAAAGTTTTGTGGAATTGCGTAATGCATTGTGTTCGGCTCCTGTGTTGGGTACTCCTGACTATAGCAAGCCTTTTACATTGTATGTCCACGAGAAAGATGGATGTGCGTTGTCAGTGTTAACACAGCCTTTTGGCGACAGACCGCGCCCGTGCGCGTATTTTTTATCCACCTTGGATCCTGTAGCAAGGGCATTGCCAAGCTGTCTGAGAGCGACTGCGGCTGCAGCAATGTCTATCCGACAATCTGCTGGTCTGGTAATGGACAACACATTGATCGTTATGGTTCCACATGCTGTAGACACATTATTGAATAGAACCAAGACACAACACTTGACTAGTGCACGCTTATCGGGCTACGAGCTTACACTGTTAGCGAATCACATTCATATAAAAAGATGCAATACGCTGAATCCAGCTACGTTATTGCCGATTCCAGGAGACTCAGATGAGATTGAGCAACATGACTGCCTGTTCAGAACGGAAGAAGAGACGAAAGGAAGAGTAGATCTCAAAGATACTCCCCTGACTGAGTGTGATGGTACCTTATGGGTGGATGGTTCATGCTTCAAGCTCCCTAATGGTGACACGACTGCTGCATATGCTATCACGACGTTACATACGGTTGTGGAAACTGCACGAGTGCCACATAATTCGGCCCAAGCTGCAGAGTTAATCGCCCTTACGAGAGCATGCGTGTTGTCTGAAGGAATGAGAGTGAATATATACACAGATAGCCAGTACGCCTTTGGCGTGGCTCACAATTTTGGGCGATTATGGAAGGAGCGTGGGTTCCTGACGTCACATGGAGCTAAAATCCAGAATGGCAAGTTGGTGAATGATCTCCTTGAGTCACTGACCCTACCGTTGCAAGTTGCGATCATGAAATGCAGTGCGCACAGGAAAGTTACAGATGATGTTGGTCGTGGGAATGCGTTTGCTGATGAGACCGCGAGAGAAACGGCACAGAATGTGAAGACTAGAATATATGTTGCAGGCCCCGCAAGATGGGTTAATGATGTTGGAATGTGTGAGAACACCATAGAGAGTGTGAAGTCGCTTCAAGCTGAAGCCACAGAGGAAGAGTTAAGCAAGTGGAGAGAGAGTATGGGTAAGTTGGATGAGAATGGTTGCTGGATTGACCTGACAGAACATAGGCGATGGTTGTTGCCTGACGCATATGTGCTTCCAGTAGTTACTATGGCACATGGAATGGCACATATCAGTACGAAAGGTATTTGCAAGTTGTTGGCTCCAGTATGGCAGAATGTTGGGATTCCCAAGTGTGCAGAGAATGTGGTCAAGAATTGTATGGTATGTTTGAAGTACAACCCTGGTAGGGGAACCCCAACTCCAGCCGGTCACTTTGCGCCCCCATCATGTCCATTCGAAGTTTTGCAGCTGGACTTTATTCACATGGAAAGATGCAACAACCTAAAATATGTACTAGTGGTTGTTTGTGCTTTCTCAAAATGGATAGAGGCTTATCCTCTAAAAGATAACACTGCCCTGTCCACAGCCAAAGCCCTTGTGAAAGAGTTCTTTCCCAGGTTTGGAATGCCGAGAATGGTATGGTATGATAATGGGAGTGAGTTTGTGGGTAAAGTGATGAAGAATGTATGTGAAGGATTAGGTATCCAGCAGAAATTCCATGCTGCAAATCACCCCCAATCAGCTGGATTGGTAGAGCGCTACAATGGAGCCTTAAAGCTCAAGTTGGCCAAAATTCAGGCGAGCACTGGTCTTAAATGGCCTGACGCTCTGCCTCTAGCACTCCTGTCTACTAGAATGACGATACACTCACGAGTGGGACTTAGTCCCTACGAGGTCGTCTTTGGCCGCCCGGCTAACGTATGGGGTGTGCCAAGGCCCACGAAGTTTAGTGAAATAGAGCATCCAGTATTGCTCGATTACCTGTATGATTTGACTGTTAAACTGCGTGTTTTGCACCAACAGGTACATGATACTCTCCCTCAAGCCTCTGAAACTCCTGGACACCCTATCAACCCTGGTACGTGGGTCCTGGTCCGGAATTTCCAGCGCAAGAGCAACGACGAGCCTCGCTGGATCGGCCCTCATCTTGTTCTACTGTCGACAAGATCAGCAGTGCGAGTAAAAGGGAAGAAGCACTGGATTCATGGTACCCACTGCAAGGTAGTCCCCTTGCCTCTGCCATATGACCAGTGGGTCAAGGAGGGTATCGCTGATTCTGAGACAGACACTGTACCTCGTTTCATACCATTCAGTGATGCACGCCTAAAAGACACAGCTTCAGACCAAGAGAGTGACAATATTCTGCAGGAAGCTGTGCCACCATCGAATCGACTGGACACCACTGAGCCTGAACTTTTGTTCCGAGACCAAACAGCACCTGGCCGTCTACGTTATAATTTGAGACCTAGGCCCATGGACAAATAAAGATTTCCTTACTATTTCCTTTTTGACATTTTTTACTCTCCCATCTGAAAGACTTTCTTGATTTTTTGTTTTTCGAACCACCATCCGGGTTCTGCCGCAGGGTCGCGGTGCCAAGACTTTGGGGTACAGGCCGAAGACGCTAGGTCGACGGTTCTGGTTGGTCTAGGGCGTTTCCCTGGACTGACAGGCGTACTCCTCAGCAGAAGAAACTCATCCGCCGCGAGCGGCCCGAGTAGAGGATGGAGTTTTTTAAGATGGAGAGACCGATTGAGGAAATGAACTTTAAAGCCAGGATGTGTAGAATTGTAAAAAGTAAATGTTTTGTCTTTTTGTGCCTTTTTACACTGTGTAGTATCATGATGTTCATTGTAGGATTTGTATTTTTCTCCGCTCAAAAGCCCATTGCACCCACTGTACAGCCTATATCTCTTTCTACTGCCTCCTCTCACTCTTTTCACCCTTTGCCTGAGCACGAACAGACCAGACGATCCGAGTTTGTAAATAACTCGTTTATCCAGCTCTTGCACCAGCACCAACTGGTAGTGAATACGACCAATTGCTGGGTCTGTGGGTTAATGCCACATACCATTAACAAGGGTATTCCCTACCTGGTGCTGCCGTATAGTTCAAATGGATCGTCATGGGCATTCCAGACCATGTTTCTCTATGCTCTAGAGACGTACTCCCCTCGCCAACCACGTTCCATCAGACCTATCACCAATAATAAGGCTTTGATGAAAGGAGTTGCCGATATGAGTAGAGATATTGACGCATACTCGTCCATTCCCAAAGAAGAGCTGAGACCTTATGTAGGATGGAACGCGACGGGGTATAGTATTAGTCTGGGTGAAAGACAGCGACAAATCTCATCTCCAATCTGGGTTGTACCCCACATGGGTCGGTTCTGCTTACAGGGTAATGGTCAGAACCCTAGGGCTCAACTGGGAAGAAGTGACTGTACTGAAACGTACACTTTCCCGTCACAGTTTTCCCCTGCGTTTCTAGCTGCCAAGGGCACATATTTCATCTGTAATGACCGAGCATATACATGGTTGCCCCCTGATTTCTCGGGCACATGTTATATTGCGAATCTGCTACCGCTGACATTTACTGCTGCCTCTGATTATCACAAGACGAGAGTTGTGAGAGGTGTGATTAGTAAGGATGACACTGCCGGTCAGGAAGCAGGAGACTTCTTCTTGGGTTTCCTGCCGTTTTGGGGACCTATGGTCAATAGTAGAAACCTGAGACAGCTGACACGTGTGGTTGAATCCACTATAAATGTAACGGCTGGTGCCCTTAGTAATCTGACAGCTGAGCTCCAAGCGGATCGCCTTATGACTTTGCAGAACCGCATGGTTCTAGACGTTATTCTTGCAGACCGTGGTGGAGTATGCAAGGTTATCCAATCCAGTTGCTGCATTTTCATACCAGACAACGCTCCAACGGTGTATCAAGCCATCTCCAAACTCCATAAAATATCTGAAGCCATACACGTGGATAAGGGAGATTGGTCACTGGTGGGGTGGTTCTGGGAACTGATATCTGCCTGGGGTTGGAAAGTTCTAATGGTCATTGGAATGATCTTAGCCATTCTTTTCCTGTTCTGTCTGTGCATACAGTGTGCTCCTGCGATGTGTGGCCTCTGTGCTACCTTGTGTGTAAGGAAGCCTGTATCGAGGGACGAGCTAAGTAATAGGATGATGCTACAGCAACATCTCCATGACTTTGCGGACATTGACCTAGACTCGGATTGAGATGGGTATAGTGATTGCCTATGTAAGAGCAAAAGGAGGGTCTGTCGTACTTTAATCTTCGGGACCGCGTAGGGGACAGGGCCCTACCCCTGTCCATCTTGGTATTAGCGAACCGCAAATGGTAAATGCGGCATGTACGAGTGCTTTACTTGTCGTTCTAGCTATGAATGCACTGCGTACACGTTATTCTGCTCCACTACGCGGGTTCCATTTTGGAAGCGGTGGCCATCTTGTCATTGCCCTCACATAGGCTATAATGGAGCAAATACGGGCCTCACAGTACATGTGCTTTCCCGTGACTTCTCTGTGACCTGGGCAGCTGGCTCTGCTGCCCCGGGTCAAACCGGTCTCACGAGCTCCCCTTCCTCCGTCCACCTGTGATTAGCATCAGGGCTCGACCCATCATAAAACCCTTCTCATCCTACACAAACCCCCGGCTAATCTCTTCCACACCTGCTTGTTCCTGCTTTATGACTTGTTTCCCAAAACAGGAGATGCTCATGTTTATTGGGGGGTCTGCTTACATCTAACGTGGGATCTGAACCTTATTGTGTAAATCATTGTGAGTTGGCCGAACTGGAATGTGGGATGGTCATCATGACTTTGCCTTTTCTTTGTAACATATCCTTGTATATTGCCGTATCATAAAACCTAGGAATGTATGCTTGAGGCCGAAAAAGGCCTATTTAATGCGAAGTCCGTTTCCATGATTTGCAGCAGTCTCCTGAGAACATACACGCTGTTGTACTTCTAGGATACCTGTCATTGGTCTGCAGCCAATAAACGATTCTTTGACTTCACCCAGAAGACTCTGTGTTTCTGTAGGTCCGGAACAGGGTGAAACCCAGAAGTCATAGGGTGTGTGCCCCTGCACCGCTGGGTCTAAAATACCCAGTACTTCAAGTCTTCCAAAAACGCTTCCCCACACGGAGTGTATGAAGGATGGTATAACTCTGAATAACGTTTGAAAGGTGCTAACCAAGCCAGAGCAGAGCAGATACATTTAAAAAAGTGCACTATTCCTTTCATATCAGACAGGTTAAAGATACAATAGAACAGCTCCCAAATAATGCTGCAGGAAGCTAGGATGGAGTAGTGTCTGTATTTCAGACGAGGACCTTGCAACCTGGAGATCAAACGTCTCTTTGGCTGAAGTTAAAGCTGCATCTTCTTTCAAAAGCATGGCTTTCAGTTTGCTTAGGGAATCACATTTTATGTTGGAAACATTTATCGAAGGCACTGCCTCCCTAACTGTGCGGGCAGGTGGAAACAGTACTTGTGTACAAGTGACTATGGAATTAATCGTCACCAGATAAGTGATGCCCTGTTCCATTCGGCCGCAACCTTGATAAATCAGCATCAAATAGTTCCCACTCAAGAGCAGCATGAATACAGGATGAACCATGGCAGTTGGAGAACTCTTCAGGTAACAATATAAGTTCGCCATTGAAGCATTACAAGCCCCGTAGAGAGAAATGCCCTTGCAAACCAAGGAGCTGTTACAGGCGTCCTCACATCCAGAGCCATTACGAAAAACTTCTGTATCCCCATTCCTGCTTCTAAATCTGATCAATAATTCCCAATACTGGTGCACATATCCTTCCCCTAGCGCTTCATATCTGCCTACCTGTTGGTATTGAAGACAATATTGGAATTGAAAGGTTGTGATGGGTAGGGTGATGGATTATCCAGTTAGTGCATGGTGTCTCAGCCATGGTAAATGGTAATTGGTCTAATTTATCAATGTACAACATGGTATATTTTGCATCTCTATGTGCCATTGTCATCTTTCTTTCTGTTGGATCGTATGCTGAAAACAGATTTGGACTGTTGATGACAGTCCATGTTGTAATATAGACATGTCTTGTTGTATTATGTCAATTGCAGAAGACATTCGGTTGCCCGGTGTCTAAATTCTGGATGATAGTGTCAACCACAGCCAAAGCCTTTTCTAGATTAACCCTATCAATCGCGTACAATCTCTCAGGAGCTGCCTGCTGCAAAATCGTCCACAGATTGTTGTATATTCCATATAAAAAGTGCTTTTGCAGTGGGTTACGGGGACCTAGTATAAAATCCCTGAGATCCATGTTGTTTCACCTGGTAGAGTGTTGAGGTCTTTAGTCAATCTAGGCAGTACTTCCCAACATTATATGACGTGACCACCAGAGTGTTCTGTCTGTACATATCGCTGATCAGGCCTATTGATTCTAAACCCTTCGGTTTTACCCAGTAATCTAGACTGGCACCTGTTTGTGTCCACAGGCCAAACCAACAAACCCTTCGAATTGGGGTCTGATAAATTGAAAGAACAATTACGTATCAGTGTCTAGTGTATCCTCACTAAAGTGTGTAAAGTGCTGCCAATTCTTGAAACGTGAGAATGCGGGAATACGTGGTGTGTTCAAATCTTTTGTTTTCGCTATACTCAGACATGAAGTATGTTACACTGTTGTTCAGGAAGATCATTTGATGTGGTATGAGGCACGCTCTAAATAAGGCGTCTGTCCCCTGAACCTGCCAATCTCTTGTCCCACAGATAGACTGTGTCTGTTGTGTCTTTCCAGAAGTAGAAACCCTGTATAGACAGTTGGGAAATGAAGGAAGCAGAGTACTTCAGCTTGGTGTTAGTTAGCATATTTTTCTTTGCAGGTGTAGGTGCATGCCTATAATACTATGAGGCTGGGTCTGATATTTCAAAACCTGAAAAATAAACAAACTTTAGTGAAAAAGTCTTTAAACAACCTTTCAGTAGTGTTCCCACTGTGTGCAATTATCAACAGTGTGTGGGATACTGGCTTTATGTAAAAAATGGTAATCATAATGCTAGTAACAGAACAGGTGTCCAAAATTACTTGTACCATCATACAATTCATCATTTGAAAATGCAGCTCATTGCTCTAAATCTGAAAGCAAATTTGTCAGTTTCTATGTCTCAATCATCAGAGAAAGTATCTGAGGTGATGTCATTTACATAAATTTTGAACAAATAAGGAATTTTTGAAAGTTCAGTAGGACCATATACATAATACAATACCCTGTCCCGGGGGGCGTGGCTTAGCCAGCAATGGAGTCTGGCGTGTTGATGTGAAGCTCCATCCTCGGCTGCCTTCTCTGGCCTCATTAATCAGCGCACGACAGCACCGGAGGGGCCGCTGTCAGCAGGAACCACTCCGGAAACGGCACAGACCCACCAGCGAGGAAACGAGAGGCTGGTTGCTGTGGGTAATGGCGGTAGACCTTCCAATCCATACCCCTGCCGCGAGTGGCTCTGGGGCTTCGGCCGAGGTGATGTGCCAGGTGCCAGGGCTTGGCTCCTCCCCGTAGGTCCCAACGACCTCAACGGACCGATTCGTTCCCCCGATCGCACCTGGCGGCAGACAGCTCGGTATTGGCTCGATGGACACTCAGAGGCTGCACAAAGTTAACTGCGCTTGATCTAGAGGTAAACCCTGCAGCGCGCTGAACTGCCGGATACGGGGTGGTGAGGCCGGCTGTATTGCTGCACGCGAGGCCGGGGCTGGGCTCCGCCCACTGGGCCCCGCAGAGTAAGGAGAAGCTGCGGAGCATTGGAGAACGTGGTTTGCTGGGAGGATCCTGAAATCGCCAGGATGACTCTGGCGAGAGGGCGATCGGTGACGAACTGGTGAATTGGAGGCAAGTCCGCCGCATTGTCCTATGTACGGAGTGGCTTAGCGGTGTTGAGCCCTGTGTCCCATCTGGGCCTAGCGACCGCCCAAACCCTGTGTCTGAGCAGTTCCGTGAGAACCCTTCATTGCGACTGCACTACCCCTGTTGCGAGTGCACAGTGTTGACCCCATGAACCTGCGGGGTGGTGATACACGCTTTGCCCCCATCAGCGCCTGCAGCCTGGCAACTTCAATATCCTGCTGGGCGCCGCCCAAACAGCAAGAGCTAAGCACGCAGAGATGGCCTGAGATGTATTATACAACAGAGAAGTGAGAATGCACGGACTTGCCCAGAAGGGCTCGGGGTGAACTATGCTGGCAATGCCCCCACATATACAAGTTCTGACTTGACTTCTTTGCTTCTCCACGTGCTGGTTTATCTCCGGAGCACTTCCGCCAGTGAAGCAGTGATTTGGTGATTGAATATGTGGTGAGGTTTATTGCGCCTGGCTCACCCTACTTCCCATGCTTATAATACAGGACTCAGAGGAGGCGTAACTTGCCTAATTGATACTATGCTACACCACTCGAGGCATAAGTAACAGGCAGGGCAGAAGCGATGCAGAGGCCCTGTCTATTTAATCTTGGACTCTGGCGGTAGTGGATAGTAGGTACAGACCCTCGGGGTCGCTTCGGGGATACTTGAAGAGAGCAACGTCCGATTTGGTGCTCCCTGACTGCTCCTCCATGTCGTGTGAAACCTTAAAATCTGAATCTCTCGTTTTCTAATTTAGCTCCGCTTCATTCATGCTCACCTTTGACCCATTTTCAGCCTGACTCTATCCTTGACACCACACTTGCATAAACTTTAGGTCACGAATCTAAGTTGAGACATTGTAGGCTACTTAAACATGTAAAGTCAGCACAAAAGAACAGCGGATATCTACACTGTGGGTTTTGTGTGTATTTTAAACAATGATAAAGCCTTAGACAAAGTTTGTTCAGATAGGCCTATCTTGTTATGCAGCTTCAAGACGCGACAGTTACACAAGGCACCAAGGTTGTTGATTCTTACCGATGGTCTCATTTCTGTGTTCTTCCCAAAGCTCTATATACCTCTGGGCGTTCCTAGTCTGTGATTTTCCCTATATAAACCCATGTAACCATTGTTCAGTGTGTTCTATCCTTGGGTATCTTGATGGTACTTGTTGGATGGAAACCCATTCATGAATGATTGAATAAACTATCCATGGTTTGACTTTGCTCTCCTGTCGATTCCTCCTTACTTGATAAGAACCCGTGGCGAAGTGGGGATCCCTGCACCAGCAGGTTAATAATTAATCTGCTCCACAAATTGGCGCTCAAACGTGGGTCCCCATCAAGCGCTTGCAGTCGGAACAAGGCAGGAGATCAGGTCGGCAAGACGAACTTCGGTGAGGAAGCGCCCCACCTGATGAGATTAGTGTTGCTCGTGGTCCAAGGTGATTTTTCTGCTCTCCAATTCTGATCTTCCTGGCGGCTGCTAGCCTTGACTGGGGCCTTCGGTTGGTGATTTTCTTTGGATCAGGGAGGATCGACAGGTGGGAGGTGAAGACTACGCATGAGGTAAATCTGTATTGAACCGGTTCATTTGTTCATTTGGTTTGGATCTGTTTGATGTTTGCTTGACTTGGTATTTGTCTTGACTTGGTATTTGATTGGTAATCTGTTTGGAATTTGGTAATCCGTTCGGACTCTGTTTTGAATTTTGAAACCTAGGTTCTGTTTCGTATTTAGAGATCTAAGATCTGTTTTGAGACTTGCTATTTGTTTTGACTAACATTTTTTATTACAGGTAATGTGAGAATATTTTTTATTTCTCTCTGTTTATAAGTTTTTTAAAAATCTTATATAACATGCCTGCGTTTAGTACCCTTTGGAAGTTTTGTTGTTGCTGCTGCGATAAGCAGAGCATTTTGAAAGCAAGTCAGCCGGTGACACCAGAAGGTACGCCAAATTTTGAGATGTACATCAAATATGGTATTTGTCCCATCATGTATAATACATTGTGGAACAAATACACAAAAGGGGATCCCCAGCTGAGATGGCCATTAGAGGGAACTATGGACCCTCACAAACTCGGTACTTAGAGAATCAATTGTTTTTAAAGGAAGTTAGGCCAGCTATGTTTGACAGTTTGCGTATGTGGAGAAAAGAAGTGAGGGAGCGGCAGCTCAAGGTAGAGAAGGTACAAAGGAAACAGGAAAGGAAGACAGAGTATCAGAAGTATAAGGAATTGAAGGATAAGGAAGTTCAGGAGAAAAAGGAATGTTTAGATAGAGAGCATATATTATGAATATCTAAAGAATATATAGTTACACCAACAGTAGCAGTAGAGGTCCACCAAGAAGATGTGGACTCAGATATTGATGGATTGTTGATAGAACGACCCCCGCCCCCATATGTACACTTAACACCTCTTCTCCCTGGACCCCTAAATATTGCTCCCCTTGTACCCTCGGCCCCCCTCCTTTGCCCGCGGTTGTCCAGCTCCCTATTTTCCAATCAGTATCGGTACATTCTTTACCCCCTCCAACCCAGGCCACTGCACCCCCACCCCAAGCCTCCACCTCAGGCCACTGCATTTGAAATGACTAATGATTCTGTGGTTCCTGCATTTGTCCTGACCCCTCGAGTTCTTCGCTCTACTGTACCTCAGTTTCGTCAGGATGCGATAAGGTTGATGGTATTAAATTGGTTAAGTGATCTAGAAATGGAAGTAGAAGAAATGATAGATCAGATTCAGGATTTCTCTGAGGGTGAGCTTATTTGTCTTATAAGTAAGCTTACTCATCAACTTATGGTTCAATGGGAGATGACTACAGGGCGAAATGGCCCAGATGATGTTAGAGCAATTAATAGACAGTGTCAGATAGGGGCCTTCCCTGTAAAAGGAATTAACACTGCCATAGCAACAATAATTGGATACCGTAATGAGCTCTCTTCCTCTCCACGAATAAGACCTATGAGGGAAGCTGCGCCACAGTTCATTCCTGGAAGAGGGAATGCAGACGATGATGACCCAAATAGTGCTAATGCTAGAGCCCATTTTTTGTACAATTGGATATATACGCCCTGGAAAAGGACGGAAGTACTCACTTTAAAAGCCTCTTTACCTGATATACTGAAAAAAATCCTAGGGGGTTTTATGAAGATGTACAGGCAGCCATTGATTCTTGTATCATGAACTTAGCAGATATTGATATGTTTTTTGGTATGATCCTACCACCTGATATGTGGCGACTTAACCGGAAACAGGATCATGCTGTTGATTTGGGAGGAGATTGGACTGCCATCTTAGCAGCTGATAGGGATAGGAAACCTGGTCAGAAACCTAGTCAGCTTATACTGGATCTGCCTGGTAACATACTTACTTACATAAAAACGATAGTGCCAGCCAGAAAAATAGATTGGGCCCTCATTACTGCTTGTAAACAAAAACAGGGAGAGGCCGTCCCCGATTTCTTTACTCGCTTTGAGGAAGTGTTCCATGATTTTAGCTACAACTACAGGTGCACATTTATTTGTAGATAGATTTGTGGGAAATTTGCTTCCTGAGATATCAGTTCGCTTAAAGAACTCTGAAAGCACATGGGCTTCAGTGACTCCAAAAGCTATATTAGATATGGCTCAGTATTATCAGAATAAGGTTACCACTGAGCAAGAACGAAAAGAAAGAAAATTAAAAGAATTGAAAACTAAGGTGATGATGGTTCAGGCCTATGGACCCCATGGTCAAGGCCGTGGCCAAAATTATGGTCCGAATGGTGGGAGAGGAAGGGGACAAGTGACTAGTAATCGAGGTACTTCAGCTCCCCAACAACAGTCACTGAAGGTTCAAGCTCCAGAGAGGAATAGGTCAGGAAATTATTTTGATTAGCGAAATAATCAATATTCTATGGAGGATTGGGAGTCAGAGGAAACTGTGGGAACACATTTTGCCTAGGACAGCGTAGAACAAGGAGGACCAGTTCAGATACCTGTAGATCAGTCAGGGCCCTATATAACAGCCACCATACTTGGGCAGGATCAGAAATTTTTAGTGGATACAGGGGCAACACGTAGTGCGATATCTCAGAAACTGGTCCCTAGGACACCCTTGCCTGGCCAAGTGATCACATCAATAGGGTTTGATGGAACACCAACTCCTAGCCCTGTGTCCCAAAAACTACTTTTGCAGGTTGAGAATTTTATCACTACAGCCCCCTTTTTACTTCCCCCACATGCTCCAGATAATTTAGATTTTTCACAGCCTGCTGGGCAGAAAATCTGGATTTTATTAAGGACACAGAGGCTAATATTATGCAAATCTCCTTTATTGCCACAGCTCAGCAGCAACAATTGAAGAATACAGAACTTCAATGAACATTCTAAATGGGTATAAAGTCCCTTCGCGACCAGCCATCTTCCTTCTTTGTTAAAGTTGCGATGAAAGATCAATCAACGTGAAGAAACAGCCAAAAATGATTGAAGAAAGTTTGTAAGGAGTGGTCCGAAGGAAGCAATATTTTCATTCTGAAAGAAAAAAGAATACCACCACGTAATAATTTGTATCCACATAGGGAGGGAAATACATCATTAGTGGTGGGATATTATTAGCCTCCGTGTCCTTAATAAAATCCAGATTTTCTGCCCAGCAGGCTGTGAAAAATCTAAATTTTATGGCACGACACGGAGGCCAAATTATGCAAGTTTAAAGTGAATTAAGAACATTATCAATCACATTAGGGATTGGTCTAAAGTAACAAGCCTTAAACATAGTATCATTTGACCAATCTGCTGCCCTAAGGATATCTTGAAGACCACCTCCCAGAAAAAAGGCTTTGGAAGCCGAAGCACCTCTAAGGGAATGTGCTCCAAAAATAGATACATCCACTCCGCTTTCATGCATAACATCTTTTACCCATCTTGCCAGAGTTGGAGAAGAAACAGCTTTATGAGGGGATCTATAAGAAATGAGGAGTTGTTGTTCGTTCATTCTCAGATATTCAGTTCTTTTTTTATATTCTTTCAGACACTGAACAACACAGAGTCTTTTGTTTTGAGGAAAAAAGGGATAAAAGATGGAGGAAGACATAGTCTTGGTTCTCTTCTTGAGGAAGAAACAAGCTCCTTCAGGTTGAAAAGCCCTGTTAGAAATTTCTAAGGCTTTAACGTCTGAGGTTCTTCTAAAAGATATTAGCCAAAGTAAAACTGTAAGTTTATAAGAAATGTGTTTAAGAGAAAGAGAAGAATTATCTCCCCAAGAGGATAGGGTTCTAAGAATAAGAGTGACATCCCACATGGCGGTGTATTTAGCAGAAGGAGGGTTGAGAATTCTCATACTTCTCATTATTTTTTTAGTTAATAAACTTTGCCCAACGGAGATTCCGTTAATTAAAGAGTGGCCAGCAGAGATAGCAGATCTATAGACATTAACGGTTCTATAAGATAGACCAGACGTAAATAAATCAGAAAGGTAATTGACAACATGAACTAGATCAGTTGAAACGGGATCATAACTTCGTTGAAGGCACCAGCGAACTCATTTGTTCCATGCCAATCGATAAGCTTTGCTTGTACCGGGTGCCCATGATTCGGAAATGAGTGTGAAAGCATTTGACGAAAGACCTGGGATTCGCCACTGTCTCCTGAAATCTTCCAAGCCGTCAGAACCAGAAGAGCCTGTTCTATCAGGGGATGAGTGTCTCCTTCTGGCCCTAGGAGTACCTCTCTGAAAGAAGGAATCAGAATGGGGAAGTCGATAGACATTTCTAGAATTATCGGGAACCACGCTTGGGATTTCCATAGTGGAGTTATCACCACCATGCTCTCTTTGTAACGACGAGCATGAAGAAGAAGACGGGGAAGCAAGGCAAAAGGTGGGAAGGCATAAGGGGCCAGACCTCTCCAATCTTGGAGGAATGCGTCTACTTTCTGAGCTTGAGGGTCCGGTCTCCAACTGAAGAAATTCTTCAACTGGATATTCAGACGATCTGCAAATAGGTCCGTATGGAAGGGACCCCATCTGGACTGGATTGCTAAGAAAATCTGTCTGTCTAGTCTCCAGTTGCTGGAGTCCTTGAAATTCCTTGAGAACCAATCTGCTACACCATTGTTCAGTCCAGGAATATGTTCCGCTACGACTGATATTCCTTTGTTCAAGCAAAAGTCCCAGAAACCTTTCGCTAGGTCCGATTGACCCTTCGAGTGAGGACCCCCTCGTTTGCTGACATAACGTACTGCGGAGACGTTGTCCATCCGTAACGTTACACAGCATTTCGCAGAATTCTGGGTGAAACAACGAATCGCGAATGAACCTGCTAATAATTCTAAGCAGTTGATATGCAGTTTCTTCTCTTGAAGAGTCCAACGACCCCCTGTAGATGAGTTCCCACATCTGGCTCCCCATCCTTCCAAACTCGTGTCCGATTCTATTATTAGGTCCGGTTCCTCCCCAAAAATGGCTCTGCCATTCCATGCCTCTACATTTTTCAACCACCAAAGAATTTCGCTCCTTGAATCGTGGTCGAGGGAAATCAAGTGGAGTAGGAGAGAGTCGATCTCAGTGATCTGGTTTTGAGTCTCTGAAGGGCTCGATAGTGTAATGGGCCAATAAAGATTGCCTGAATTGTTGAAGAAAGAAGGCCCAGGATCCTTGCTAAGTACCTTAAAGGGAACCAATCTAGTTTGAGTAAATTCCTGAGTTCTTTCCTTACTTTGTCCGGAGGAAGTTTCAGTTCTGCCTTTATTGTGTCTACTAAGAAACCCAGGAATTGTGTCTGTTGACTTGGGGTTACACAAGATTTCTTTATGTTTATAATGAAGCCAAGATGTTGTAGAAGATGAATTGTAAGATCTGTGTGAAGGGATACGGTCTGTTTTGATTGTGCCATAATGAGGATGTCGTCGAGATATATAATCAGTCTGACTCCCCTCTGTCTGAGCCAAGCGGCAACAGGTCGAAGAACCTTGGTAAAACACCAAGGGGCGGATGAAAGGCCCAAGGGAAGGCTGCGAAACTGGAATAATTTCTCTTCCCAGATGAATTGAAGGAATTTCTGGTGAGGTCCCCAGATAGGAATTGTCAAGTAAGCGTCCTTTAGATCTAGTCTGGTTAACCAGTCCCCTTTTCGAAGGATGTCTCTTAGGAGGTGTATCCCTTCCATTTTGAAATGTTGGTATACTACCCATTGGTTTAATTCTTTTAAGTTTATGACAGGTCTCTGTTCTTTGTTTTTCTTTTCTACTAGAAATATATTGCTGAGAAAGCCTATGAAATTGGATTCTACAATCGCACCTTTGTTTAGTAAATCTTTTACTTCCTGGGAAACCAGAAGTCTGTCTGTCTGTGAGAAAGTAATTTCTCGAGGGTGATTTGATTGGAAAGGTGCATGGGTGAAGTCTATCTTGTAACACCTCACTGTGTTTAAGACCCAAGGATCTTTGGTTACTAAGTTCCAGTTGCTTGCGAATTGACGTAGTCTCCCACCCACCTTTGGAGGGATATCTGAAAGGTCTTTCAAGATTCCTACCTGATGAAAAGGAGCGTTGTCTGCGTTCTCCTCTGAAGGGGCCTCCTCGGCTTCTCTGTCTTTGTGGGTAGAATTGTTGGTTTCCGAAATTCGAGTTATATCTCCCTCCTGTAACGCCCTGAACGTCTCAGGATCGTTTAACAGACACGACAATGAGGACGCAACCACTTGTGAAGGGTTAGTTCTTTTAATGAAGGCAAATAAAATACAAAGAACAAACAAAAGTTATAGTCACTGGAATCCTCCAGGCTAAGTACGTTACCAGCCCACAGCACGGATGGTCCTAACCGTCCTCTGCATATACGCCGATCCCGGCGTATGCCAACAGAGGGCAGAAATGAAATGGCCGACAATGCCAATCGGTAGGCTGTGAGGGGCACGAAGAGTGTTGGGGAGAATCGAGGAGTCAGGGAAACACCCAGCCGGGGTCTCTACCTGAAGGGAGCAGCCGCTCAACCTCTTCCTCAGGCTGCACCGGGACGCGGAGTCACCTCCTGGTGATGCGTCACCGATACCCCAATCACAAGCAAGAAGACTGAACCGAGAGCAGCCGCTCGATCGATCCTGTGGACTTCCGAGTCTGTAACGCGGCAAACACCTCCTGGTGTGCGTTACAGCTGGCAGTCCCTGTGTCTCTGGTCGGGCTGGGAGTTACGACTCCAACCAGCAAAAGCGCCACTGCGCTTGGACTCAGCCGAGTCAAAAAGCGAAGCTCAATGGTTGACCGGTAGAGCTTCCGGGTCCTTCACAGGTGACGATGGGGCAAGACACGGCCCAGGGAGTAACGACTCGACCTACCTCCGTTCTTGCCTTACTGGAGCACCACTCCGGAACACTGCTCTTCACGAAGCAGGTACGTCGGTGTAAACACAATATCCGACAGCCTTGTACCTCCCGGTTCCTCCCTTTATAGGGCGTGTTTTCCTTGAGTTATGTAACAGCTCTCCTGTTTACATAAGGGCGTGTTTCCCTTGAGTTATGTAACAGCTCTCCTGTTTACATAAGGGCGTGTTTCCCTTGAGTTATGTAACAGCTCTCCTGTTTACATAAGGGCGTGTTTCCCTTGTATGACAGGAATTCTTGACAGTACATCCTCCCTCTCAGCGGCTCCCCACGGGTCCAGCGCTGGCAGGAAAACGCCGATGGAACAAGGAGACCAAGCGCGGAGCATGAACCCCTTCAGCCGGTTCCCATGAATGCTCCTCCGGGCCATAGCCTTTCCACGCAACCAGGTACCACAGCTTCCCCCTGCGCCATTTGGACGCCCGTATGCCCGACACTTCATACTCCACCTCCGACTCCACGCATACCGGCCTAGGTGTCCCAGACGGCTTGGAGGGTGCTGGTTTGAGCAATGATACATGAAAGACAGGGTGTATCCGCAATGACTGGGGCAAGCACACCTTCACGTTCACGGGACCCATACACTTGGTAATTCGATAGGGGCCCATGTACTTGGGATGGAACACACTGTTCTTTCGAAACCTCATGTTTCTTGTGGATATCCAGACGTAGTCTCCAGTGCGGTACAGTGGCCCGGGCCTTCTCTTCCTGTCTGCCGCAGCCTTGTATCTTCTCTTGGCCTCTATTAGGACAGCCCTTGAGCGCATCAACGTGTCTTTTATGTGTGCCACCCTGTCCGCTGTGGCGGGAATCCTGTCCTCTCTGAACGGATGTAGAAATGGCAAGAACCTGGGATGTTGGCCATAGTTGCTATAGAACGGAGATGACTGTGTGGAGCTGTGAGTGGCGTTGTTATAGGCTATCTCTGCAACCCATAGCAAGTCGACCCATTCTTCCCTGCCCTGGTCCACAAAACATCGCAGATACTGTTTGAGCGTTTGGTTCAGGCACTCGGTTTGGCCGTCCGTTTGAGGGTGGTAGCTGGTGGACAGGGCGGTCTTAACATGCAGCGCAGTGCACCAAGTCTTCCAGAATTGCGCAGTAAACTGCGACCCCCGGTCCGACACGATCACCCCAGGTAATCCATGCAGTCGTACCACATTCTTTAGGAGTAGTGACGCCAATTCCCCGGCCGTAGGGACTCTCTTGCAGGGGATGAAGTGCCCCATTTTCGTCAAGTAATCCACCACCACCAGTATTGCCGTCATCCCCTGGTCTACCGGTAGGCCCACCACGAAGTCCAGTGATATGCTATCCCATGGTCTATCCGGGGTCGGGAGTGGATGTAAGAGCCCTTGGGTTCGGCCATGGTCGGCCTTCATGGTAGCACACGTAGGACACTCCTGTCCCCACCTCCTGACATCCACTCTCATGGTTGGCCACCAGAAATGCCGTCCCATGCTAGCCACCGTTTTTTCAAAGCCCAAATGACCTGCGCATTGAGAGTCATGGCACCAGATGAATGCTTGTTTCCTTAGCCTAGTCAAAATAAAGGGTAAACCCATATATAGTCACTGGGACCTGGGTATAGAACAGTATGAGAACAGTGGTCCCAGTGTATAGAATCATTCAATACAAAACATTTAGACAAACAATGTACCAAGAAACCTTTTTAAAGGGGTTCAAATGCCTATTTAATCACATTGAACACAAATAATTTGTTATTACTGAGCTCCATAGTACAGACAATATTTGAATATCATAACAGTGCCCAGGAAAGAGGAATGGGGGTAGGGAGGTGAGTGATAGAGTGTAGGATTTGGAAGGAAGTGAATACAAAAATTAGATGCATTAAGAACAAAATCAAATTTGTCGGCAAAATTAACTCTCTGCCGTATTTACATTCCGATCAAACAACAAAGATGTTGTGTCCAGACACAACATCTTTGCCAATATTATCACCAGCTCAGGATGTACTGTGATTCTCTTTATATATATGGCTTTTTCAAAAAATTGTCGATATTAGATTCATGATTTGATCGGAATGTAAATACGGCAGAGAGTTAATTTTGCCGACAAATTTGATTTTGTTCTTAATGCATCTAATTTTTGTATTCACTTCCTTCCAAATCCTACACTCTATCACTCACCTCCCTACCCCCATTCCTCTTTCCTGGGCACTGTTATGATATTCAAATATTGTCTGTACTATGGAGCTCAGTAATAACAAATTATTTGTGTTCAATGTGATTAAATAGGCATTTGAACCCCTTTAAAAAGGTTTCTTGGTACATTGTTTGTCTAAATGTTTTGTATTGAATGATTCTATACACTGGGACCACTGTTCTCATACTGTTTCCTTAGCCTAGGCGTGGGTATCAATAGGCACCTGCCCTTCAGGGGTATCCCGTCCTTCAGCTGCCATTCTCTGTGACTGAGGAGCCACCTCCGCCATGCGAATGACCTGATCCCTCTCTTTATTCCCCTCAGGAAAGTATCCGGTTGGATAACCCCCAATACCATCCTCGGGGAAATGATGGAACGCTCGGTTGCAGGCAATGGTTCCTTAACTGCAGATTGACGGGACAGGGCGTCCGCCTTCCGGTTTTCCGTCCCCGGCCGATATGTGATGCGGAAGTTGAACCCCGCAAAGAAGATCATCCACCGCAGCTGCCTGGGAGAAAGGTGTCTAGTGGCCGTCATGAACTGTAGGTTCCGATGGTCCGTGTACACCGATACCACATGTCTTGCCCCCATCAACCAATGCCTCCATTCAGTGAAGGCGTCCTTGATTGCGAGAAGCTCCTTCTCCGCAATATGGTAGTTGCGTTCGGCGTCGTTGAGTTTGCGGGACATGTACGCAACGGGATGAAGCACCCCTGTGTCGTGGTTGCGTTGGGACAAGATAGCCCCCAGCGCCACATCCGACGCGTCCGCTTCCACCACGTAGGGGAGATCCGGATCGGGGTGAGCCAACACCGGCGCCTTACCAAAGGCGCTTTTCAGGGCCTCAAAGGCTTTGTTCGCTTCAGGGGACCAGACAAACTCCTTGGACTTCCTCAGTAGCTCTGTGATTGGGGCCACCACTCCTGAAAAGCCATCTATAAACCGCCTGTAAAAGTTGGCGAAGCCAATGAAACTTTGGACGTCCTTCACGCTTTGGGGCACCGGCCATTCTTTCACCGCCTTGATCTTTCGTTCTGCCATCTCCTGTCCCTCTGGACTCAGCATCACTCCGAGGAATTCCACGGATGTGACGTGGAAGTCACACTTGCTGAGTTTACAAAACAGCATGTTTTCCCTCAGCTTTTGGAGCACAGCTTTGACGTGGTGTACGTGCTCCTCCACACTGGACGAATAGATGAGGATGTCGTCGATATATACGACCACGTAGATATCCAACTCCTCTCTGAATACCTCATTCAAAAAGTACTGAAAGGCTGCCGGGGCGTTGCACAGACCGAACGGCATGACGAGGTACTCAAAAAGGCCGAACCTGGTCTTAAAGGCGGTCTTCCACTCGTCTCCGTCCCTCATGCGCACCAGATGGTATGCCCCTTTCAAATCCAACTTGGTGTAGATACGAGCTTTCTTGACCTGTTCCAGAAGTACACTGATGAGAGGCAAGGGGTACCGATTCTTTATGGTTATCGCATTCAATGCCCTAAAGTCCACACTGGCTCTCAGCTCCCCATTAGCCTTCGGGATGAAGAAGAGTGGCGAGGCGGCCGGAGACTTGGACGGGCGGATGAATCCTAGCTTGAGGAGTTTATCCAGGTACCCCCGGAGATGCACGTTTTCAGGCTCCGTCAGGGCATACAGCCTGCCGCTGGGAACGCTGGCCCCTGGCACCAGGTCGATCTGGCAGTCAAACTGTCTATGTGGTGGTAGCACTTCCGCCTTCACCTCATCAAATACATCCTCAAAACTGTGATAAGCCTGGGGGAGAGCCACATCTTTTTCTGCCGCTGTAGCCACCGTCTGACTCCCGCTCTCATCTGCGTCAAGGGATTCCGTTCTTATTCCACAATGCAGGATGCAATACGGTGACGTCATTTCGATGCGATGTGTTGGCCAATCCACAAAGGGGTTGTGTTTCTGTAGCCACGGCAATCCCAATATGACGCCATATTGGGGAGCTCGGATGATGTTAAAATCGATTTGTTCCAAATGGTTCCTCCCATATCTCATCGGAAGGACCCCCGTGTGCTGTCCGATGGGCCCCGTCACCAATCGCCTTCCGTCTACCGCATAGACGTCTTCGGGTACTGCTTTGGGAAGAAGCACTAGCCCTAGCCTGCATGCCTCGTTGTGGTCCATAAACATGCCAGTGGCCCCTGAATCCACCATGGCCACAACGGGTATCCACTGGTCATGCACTCCCACGTGCACCGTGATAAACAGGTGTCGTTGTCCCTTAGTGACCGAGTTGGAAAGTGAAGGGATGGATGAGTGACTCCGAGATGCCCCTTCTCTGGTCTTGGAGTCCTCTAGTTTTCCGCCGGTATGTCCACCACGGCTGTTACCGACCGGTTGGCCCGATAACGTGACGTCTTCGGTTTGGCAGGGCATTCACGTACGTAGTGGCCTTTTTTGCCACAATATAGGCACAATCCTTGTTTACGGCGTGACTCTTTCTCCGTGGCTGTGAGGCTCGCTCGTATTGCGCTGATGTCCATGGGTTCTCCCTTGGATGCGGTGGAAGTTTCAGGACTTCCCACCGTCACATAGGATGGAAGGGATCTTCCTTTTCTCCCATGATCCCCCTTTCTTTCACTTAGCCTATGTTCCAGCCGTAATACCAGGTTGATAAGGCCCTCACATGTCTTGGGTTGAGGGTCAATATGAGCCACGGCGTCCTTGAGCTCATCGCACAGCCCTTGATGGAAGAGCGCCGTCTGTTTAGCAACAGGCCACTTGGTTTCCGCAACCAGCCTTCGGAACGCGTTGAGATACTGCACCAGGTCGTTGGATCCCTGTCTCAACTCAAGCATTTCACGGTCCGCCGTGTACGAGTCAGCCCTTCTGTCGAATACCTTCAGGAATTCCTCGCGAAAAGCACCCCAATCACATAAGAGGGGGTCGTCCCTGCTCACCAGAGGTACGGCCCATTGTGCCGCGTTTCCAGCCAAATAGGATATAAGGAAAGCCACACGAGCCTGACTCGTGGGGAACGCCTTTGGTTTGCACGATAAATGTAGCGCCAGTTGTGTGAGGAATACCTGCACTGTGTTAGGATCCCCACTGTACCTCTCTGGTGTTGCCAAGGGGATGGCTACCGGCATTTCCACTACTACCGCAGGGGTCTGGTTCGTGAGGGAGGTGCTGGGCGTGAGCGGGTCCAATTGGATAGCATCCAGTCTGGCTTTTACATCGGCTGCTTCTTGCCTAGAGGCAGCCACTTCAACTTGCATGGCCGCTAAAGCAGCCAGCACATCATCAAGTGTTGCCATGTCTGTTATCGACCGGGAGACAGTTAGTGTTATTAAGGTCGGATATTTTGTAACGCCCTGAACGTCTCAGGATCGTTTAACAGACACGACAATGAGGACGCAACCACTTGTGAAGGGTTAGTTCTTTTAATGAAGGCAAATAAAATACAAAGAACAAACAAAAGTTATAGTCACTGGAATCCACCAGGCTAAGTACGTTACCAGCCCACAGCACGGATGGTCCTAACCGTCCTCTGCATATACGCCGATCCCGGCGTATGCCAACAGAGGGCAGAAATGAAATGGCCGACAATGCCAATCGGTAGGCTGTGAGGGGCACGAAGAGTGTTGGGGAGAATCGAGGAGTCAGGGAAACACCCAGCCGGGGTCTCTACCTGAAGGGAGCAGCCGCTCAACCTCTTCCTCAGGCTGCACCGGGACGCGGAGTCACCTCCTGGTGATGCGTCACCGATACCCCAATCACAAGCAAGAAGACTGAACCGAGAGCAGCCGCTCGATCGATCCTGTGGACTTCCGAGTCTGTAACGCGGCAAACACCTCCTGGTGTGCGTTACAGCTGGCAGTCCCTGTGTCTCTGGTCGGGCTGGGAGTTACGACTCCAACCAGCAAAAGCGCCACTGCGCTTGGACTCAGCCGAGTCAAAAAGCGAAGCTCAATGGTTGACCGGTAGAGCTTCCGGGTCCTTCACAGGTGACGATGGGGCAAGACACGGCCCAGGGAGTAACGACTCGACCTACCTCCGTTCTTGCCTTACTGGAGCACCACTCCGGAACACTGCTCTTCACGAAGCAGGTACGTCGGTGTAAACACAATATCCGACAGCCTTGTACCTCCCGGTTCCTCCCTTTATAGGGCGTGTTTTCCTTGAGTTATGTAACAGCTCTCCTGTTTACATAAGGGCGTGTTTCCCTTGAGTTATGTAACAGCTCTCCTGTTTACATAAGGGCGTGTTTCCCTTGAGTTATGTAACAGCTCTCCTGTTTACATAAGGGCGTGTTTCCCTTGTATGACAGGAATTCTTGACACCTCCACGGGACATGAAGGGTCTTGTAATGGAGTTTCCTCGGCCGGGAAAACGACCCCGTATTCTCCCGGCCCGGGTGAAAACCCGATCTTGGAATACCATTTTAATGTCCTTCTGTGATTTTTGTATGGAATTGAAGGCGCCGACGTATTTGGCCATGTCTTTGATGAAGTCCTCACCAAAGAGGAAGCCTTGGGAGCTAGGACCTGGATCATTCTTTGCCAATTCAATTAGTTTTGGGTTTATTTTAAACAGAATTCCCTTCCTTCTTTCGGTGGAAATAGCACTATTTGCGTTTCCTAGAAGGCATATAGCCCGTTGGACCTACTCCCTTAGTTCCTTTGGATCGACTAGGGAGTCCTCCAGATAAGCGGATTCTTCCATTTCGAAAATTTTGGTAAGGGGGCCAATGGTGTCAAGAAGGCGATCTTGGCATGATTTTAATCCTTTACCCCTTTCTCGGGTCTCTTGCAGTTTTAGCTATAAATGCCACAACTTTGGGGTCTAATTCCGGTGTTGCGGCTATTTTATTTGGGAGGGAGGGTCTCCGGCATTCGGAGCGAAATCTAGATCTCACCTCTTGGGGGATCTCCTTCCTGAGCCAGAAGGTGAGGTACTCCGCTATGTGTTGGGATGGGGTCCATTCCGGGGATAAGGGATGTTTTATTAATAAGGGGTCAAACATTAGGTCTCCAAAAGGGTCCAAGAGTCCCATATTGGGTTGTGAGGCCTTTGAAGCCTCTTCGGAGCTTCCCGTCCCCCTTGGTGTCTCTTCCGCATCAGTATTGAAACCAGAGGAGCAAGACAAATCTATTTCAGTATCGGATTTGTCTTCGTTATCGATAATAATTGGAAGCTCAGGGCCTATATCATGCCCACATTGGGTGCCCGAGGCACCAGTCTTATCACTGCCTTGCAAGCGTGAATGAGGAGCGGAGGTTTTTGCTTTTTTAAACGCAGGTCTTTCTTTTTCTCCGTGCGTCCTCTTTTTTTGAGCCTTGTTTGCTCCTTCATTTTGTGCACTAGTGGAAGGGCGGGTGTAATGAGGGAGAAGGACTCTAGTTTTTCATTAATTTTGTCATCAATTGAGCCAATTACCTTCTCCACCGCTTTATTGATAAGGTCTTCCAATCTGTCATCAATAGAAGATTGGGGGGTGGACATTATGAATTATATAGTAACTTCAAATAATATTGGATGAATGAGAATAATCCTTCTTCTTCCCCTTTTTTTTTTTTTTATTATTTTTAAATCCTACCGAGGTTGTGATGTTAGAAACAGCTGACTGCTAAATATCGGTGCTCGAGCGCTCTGGCGGATGCTCTGGCGATTAAGTGATAGTGAGGCAGTTGGTAAATAGTTCAAACTTGAATTTTTCCCAAACGAGTAAAATGGTCGAGTGATAATAAGGGCAAATGAGATCCCAACAAGTTAAAATGGCTGCCACGCCCGCAAACGTGAGCGTGGCTGCTTGCTAATGTGCTTTCCTCTAACCTCGGCCTGCCTCAGACGCGAGAGAGACGTCTTGAAGTGGCCGGGTCGGGTAACTGCGAGGTTGCGGTGAAAGGAAAGGCACGTAGCCCTTAACGAAGACGGTGAGTGGGTCTAGGGGAGGGAAGGTTATTTTGGTGCGATGAACATGACGAGCGCGATGAGTGCGAGGAAAAGATTTGAAGGTAAACAGCGAGCGTGAGGCGATTATAAACGGAGTGTTAATTAAATAATGGGAAAAAACGAATTAATCCGATCCAGAGTGGGATCGGAGGGGGAAAGGTTTGTGAGGAAAAGGAGTCCTAAGAGGAAATACAACATTTTTAACATTTGAGAGAGGGCATTGATAAAGCCTTATCTGTTATTTGATCCTAACAAAGGATAGGAAAAGAAGAAAGTCAATCCAAAGATCAGTATAGAGTAGTAAATTATATAAGTAGTTGAAGTAAACATATAGAGAGAAAATATCAAGTACGAGCTGAGGAGTACTTATCTTTCTGAGCAGCAGCAACAAAGAAGGAAGATGGCTGGTCGCGAAGGGACTTTATACCTATTTAGAATGTTCATTGAAGTTCTGTATTCTTCAATTGTTGCTGCTGAGCTGTGGCAATAAAGGAGATTTGCATAATATGGCCTCCGTGTCGTGCCATAAAATCTGATGGTATTTTACAGAACAAGGGAACCCAAAGGAATTAAGACAGGGACCTTGGGCAATTTCATGTTATAGAGAACAGTGGTCCCTATTCAGGAGGAATACAGTGTGATAGATAACCATACACTTAGAATAGAATGCATGTCTTTTGTCCAGCCGGACAAGAATTTATTTTCATAGTATTTTTCAAAAGTAGTATCAAATAAAACATTCAAATGACAAGTGGGCACAGCCGTGACCAACAGAACACAAGACAGAACAATGAACACAGAATTGGCCAAAAGGCAAGCCAAAATGGGTCTGTACAGTTGTTCTCAGTATAGACAGACACAAATTAATCATTTAACACCGTTGCACAATGTGTTATAGCTTGAGTCTAGTGCATAGGGTGTTTGGGTGTCGACGACGTTTCGATGCCACATTAAATATAGGGCATCATCTTCAGGACAAACAAATAATGCACTGCTGTCTTGATAATATATCACAACTTTTTTAAAATTCTAAGGTGGCAGAGAGTCAACGGTTCATTATAGGCGCAGGAGCGCTCAATATCTGGGCTTTGGGGGTTGCTGACACCAGCGGGATCAATTCTGTTTGCTTTATGGCAGAAAGTCCTGTTGGGTGCTGTCTGCCAGCTGTTGGAGAATGCACGATCGCATTTCTTCAGTGAGCGTGGGCAGTATCGCCGCATTACTTCAGTGAGCGTGGGCAGAATCGCCGCATCTGCTTCGAGCAGATGCGGCGATACTGCCCACGCTCACTGAAGTAATGCGATCGTGCATTCTCCAACAGCTGGCAGACAGCACCCAACAGGACTTTCTGCCATAAAGCAAACAGAATTGATCCCGCTGGTGTCAGCAACCCCCAAAGCCCAGATATTGAGCGCTCCTGCGCCTATAATGAACCGTTGACTCTCTGCCACCTTAGAATTTTAAAAAAGTTGTGATATATTATCAAGACAGCAGTGCATTATTTGTTTGTCCTGAAGATGATGCCCTATATTTAATGTGGCATCGAAACGTCGTCGACACCCAAACACCCTATGCACTAGACTCAAGCTATAACACATTGTGCAACGGTGTTAAATGATTAATTTGTGTCTGTCTATACTGAGAACAACTGTACAGACCCATTTTGGCTTGCCTTTTGGCCAATTCTGTGTTCATTGTTCTGTCTTGTGTTCTGTTGGTCACGGCTGTGCCCACTTGTCATTTGAATGTTTTATTTGATACTACTTTTGAAAAATACTATGAAAATAAATTCTTGTCCGGCTGGACAAAAGACATACATTCTATTCTAAGTGTATGGTTATCTATCACACTGTATTCCTCCTGAATAGGGACCACTGTTCTCTATAACATAAAATCTGATGGGACTTGATCTTTTGAAATATTTCCATGCTACTATACATTGTTCCCCATCTGGAGTACGTGTCATTTTTGGGGAAAAGGCATTACCTAAACAATATAATTTCTCTTTATGTCCGGACCTTGATTCTGTCCCTTCATGTGTTTGAGCTACTACTGATACAGATGTGGGAAGAATGGATATTTCCCCAGTACATATACAGGTTCGGGAGGATGCTTCCTTACCAAGGGTCCCGCAATATAAAATATCAAAAGAAGGTGAAGATGCATTGATGTCAGTCATTGATGATATGATACGTACAGGAGTTGTTGAGGAAGTTTCCTCTAATGTATGCAATAGCCCCATTCTCCCCATTCTAAAACGGGGCGATGGAACAGGGGATAAGATTAACAGATTTGTGATTGACTTGAGAAGTCAATAAAATAGTTATCCCTCAATATCCTGTTGTCTCAGATATTACAACATTGTTGACATTAATTCCATCTACAGCTACTGTATTCTCTGTCATTGACCTTAAGAATGCCTTCTTCTCTATTCCTATACATCAAGAGAGCCGATATCTTTTGGGATTTTCATTACGGGGCCGCTCATTCAGATTTTGTAGGGCACCACAAGGCTATAGAGAAAGCCCTAGCATTTACAGTCAAGCACTTAAGTGACAGTTGGATGAACTTCTTTTGCCAGCAGGAGTAACACTGGTGTAATAAGTGGATGACATTTGCTAGCCGCAGACACAGTTGAGAATTGCAAAGAAGCCACGCTCTCTCTATTGCATCATCTTGCTGTCAAGGGACATAAGGTCTCTAAGAATAAATTACAATAGTGTCAATCTGAGGTCACTTATTTAGGTCACCTCTTGTCTAAGGAAGGTTGCACGCTGACTAAAGACAGGATTCAAACTATCTGAAAAATTCCTATTCCAAGTACCCAAAAAGAAGTCAGGGCACTTAATGGTATTACTTCGTACTGTAGACAGTAAAATCCAAATTTCTCCCTTATTATCAAACCTCTTTGGTCCCTTGTTATCAAAGACACTCCCTCTCCTCTACCATGGACATCCGAATGTCAGGAAGCATATAAGCAGCACCGTGCATCCCTTTGTTCTGTTCCAATGTTAGGCACTCCAGATTATGCAAAACCTTTCATACTATATGTACACGAGAGGGAAGGATGTGCATTGTCACTTTTGGCACATCCATATGGTAATAAGCATCGTCCCTGTGCTTATTTTTCAGCTGTATTAGACCCAGTGGCCAGAAGACTCCCAGGTTGTCTCAGAGCGGTTGCTGCCACAGCGAATTCTATACGCCAATCTGAGGGGATAGTGTTGAGCAACAAGCTTATGGTTATGGTACCCCATTCGGTAGATGCACTCCTGATTCAGACTAAAACCCAACCTTTGACTAGCGCTAGACTTACAGGCTACAAACTTACACTTTTGGCACCTCACATCAACACTTAAAAGATGTTTAACATTGAACCCAGCAACATTGCTACCTTTGCCAGCTGAACAGGCGCATGATTTTCATGATTGCATTTTCCTAACAGAAGAACAGACTAAGGGAAGAATAGATCTAAAGGATACACCTTTGTTACACCCTGAGGGAGAACTATGGGTGGATGGCTCTTGATTAAGATTACCTGATGGTACCACCTCTGCATCCTATGTCATTACCACTTTACAGACTGTGGTAGAGACAGCCCGTATCCCACAAAAATCTGCCCAAGCAGCTGAACTCATTGCGCTTTTGAGGGCTTGTGAACTTAGTGAAGGATTAAGAGTGAATATTTATACAGACAGTCAAGTATGCATTTGGTGTGGCACACAATTTTGGCAAGCTCTGGAAGGAACGGGGATTCCTAACCTATTCCTATGGCTCTAAAATACAACATGGTGAATTGGTAAACAGTCTTCTTACTGCTTTGACATTGCCAAAGAGTATAGCCATTATTAAATGTAGTGCCCACAAGAAAGTTACAGACAGAGTGGGACAAGAAAATGCTTTTGTTGACGAAGTTGCACGAGAAACCGCAAGTGCACTCGCAAGTAAGATGTATGTACTACGATCCCAAGCTGAAAGATGGGAAAACATGTATACAGAGATTAAGGACATACAGCAGTCAGCCACTGAACAGGAAAGGGCAGAATGGCAAAAGGAAGGAAAATAGGATAATGAGGGATGTTGGCGGTCAAAAGACATGTTAAAATGGAAATTACCCTATGCCTATGTATTGCCTTTTGTGACTATGGCTCATGGACCTGCTCACGTTAGTGCCAAAAACATAATTTCCCAATTGAATCTAGTCTGGGATAGTCTACTCATCCGGAAAACGGCTGAGCATTTGATTAAATATTGCATAATCTGCTTACAGCACAATCCTGGGAAGGAAGTATCAACCCCTACTGGTGGATTTTCTCCACCTCAGGTTCCCTGTGAAGCACTCCAAATGGATTATATTCAACTAGAACACTGCAACAATTTAAAATACGTACAAGTTGTGGTTTGTTCCTTCAGTAAGTGGGTGGAAGCCTATCCCACTAAAGATAACACAGCCTTGACAACAGCTAAAGTTCTATTAAAAGAGTTCTACCCCGTTTTGAGGTTTGTAGAGTTTTATGGAGGGACAATGGCCCCCACTTCACTGGCCAGATAATTGAATACCTAATGAAGGGATTGGGGGTAAAACAGAAGTTTCATGCTGCTAATTATCCCCAGGCAGCGGGTTTAGTAGAAAGATACAATGCCACCCTGAAACTCAAAGTGGCAAAAATTCAAGCAACAACGGGCTTTAAATGGCCAGATGCTTTGCCACTGGCTTTGCTATCTGTTCGTTCCATCCCACACAGTAAGATTGGACTTTCTCCCTACGAGATAGTCTTTGGTAGACCTATCAATGTATGGGGACCCCAAGACCAAATACGATTAAAGAAATACAGTACCCTGTTTTGAGTGACTATCTTAGAAACTTGACTGAAAAATAGTTTCTGATTCATCAGCAGGAGCTTGATGGTATTCCAGACAAATCAGAGGGTTTGGCTCATGGTCTCCAACCCGGTGATTTAGTGCTCCTCAAGAACTTCCAGCGTTCTAAGAATCTGGAACCTCGTTGGAAGAACATCGAGCAAGTGCTACTGGCAACCCGAACTGCTGTCCGTGTCACCAACAGATGTCACTGGATACATGGATCCCACTGCAAACGAATTGCAGCAACTGTCCTCCAGCCAGAAAGCAGAAGTGATCTAAAGGACATCTTGCAGACTCAGAGAGGCGTTGCTCCTCTGAATGAAGACACCCTGTTCCCAGATCAAACTGTGCCGTCGGCATCAAGGTACGATTTACGACCAAGGAAGGGGAGGAGCAGATAGAGATACCGGAGGGCCGATTTCAATTAGTGGAACGGTTCAGCTGTGACAAGGTGGAATCACAGAATCGGCTGAACTAGGTTCAGAGGGGGTTGTGATATGTGTTCAGTGTTGCCTGGATCTCTCTCCGACCTGTGGTGTATCGATACCGAAAAGGAGACATGCAGAGACTGGGATCCAAGTTGCAGTTGCAAAACAAAGACAAGACTCTGTGTATGTTGACTTTGATCATACTCCTGATAATCTTGGCAGCAGTTTTTTGGACAATGGAGAAAGTGATTCCGGCCGGAACCCTATTGCCCGCTACTACTCCTGTTCCCACAGAACACATGTACTATACCCTTCCCTATCATGAACAAAAGCACCGCATGTCCTACCTCAACAACACTTTCATACATATGTTGCATTATACTCACAACACTACGAACACCACCAACTGTTGGGTGTGCGGAATGATGCCAGCTCACCAGAAAAAGGGAGGAACGCCTTTCATTCCCTTGCCATTTTCACATAATGGCTCCTGCAGAGCCTGGTTCGTACTGTTGTGGGCCTCTGATATTGCTAACATTACTGACTATGATGTAGGAGGACTCAATGCAAAACTGAACAGAGTGTGTTACCCCGATGAAGAAGGAGATCCCCAAGCCAAAGGAACTGTATGGGAAATGGGGGAATATCGCAGAGGGAATTCCTCCACCAGATATGTTTTCCCCAACACCGAACAGCCAAGGGTAATGGACCTCCTATTATCGCTGCAACCAGAGCCCGAGCAGAACTTTGTGTGAGCAGTATTGGCTATATTCCTGTGGGAAAAAGTGACTGTACAACAGTACTAAAAATTACTGGAGAAAATAAAAGTAGTTTTTTGTCCTCACGTAATACCTACTTTATCTGTGGAAACAAGGGATACTATAATTTGCCAATTGGTTGGTCTAGCATCTGTTTCGTGTCTTTCGTACTTCCCCCTGTGTTTTTAGCACCTGCCTCTTATCACAAAGACTTGAAATTATTTAATGAAATCTCTTTCAATAGGTTCAAACGGACCATAACTAGTGATGAAGTAGATCAGACCGATACAGCCTTGCAGCAATATGTAGATTTTAATTTGGGACTCTTTTTCTTCGTTGGTGCAGCCCTAAACAGTAGAAAGATAAGACGCCTAACCCGAGTAGTAGAAGCAGTAACTAATCAGACAGCAATGGCTCTAGGACACATTACTGAAGAACTCCAGATTACAATAATTGTAACTCTTCAAAATAGAATGGTGCTCGATGTAGTGCTCGCTGATCGTGGTGGAGCATGCCGCATCATAGGGAGTAGCTGTTGAGTGTTCATTCCTGACCACGCCCCTCTATCTAGGACGCCATTTCTAAATTACACAAAATAGCTGCAGAAATACATCAAGACCAAGGGACATGGTCCTGGTCTGACGGGTTAGAGGGACTTATCTCCACTTGGGGTTGGAAATTGTTAATGGGAATAGCAATCATAGGGGCCATCTTTTTCACTTGTTGCTGCATTCAATGTGCCCCCACAATATGTACAGCCTCTATAGCCATTTGTAATAGTATTAAACCATCTCCAGTCAATGTTCATGAATTAAATAGAGAAATGATTATGCACACCGAAATTCATGAACTAATGAATATTAATGTACACGATTAATATATATACTTTCTAGAATGTATTCAGCACAGCTGAAAAGGAAGGACTGTGAAACCTTAAAATCTGAATCTCTCGTTTTCTAATTTAGCTGTGCTTCATTCATGCTCACCTTTGACCCATTTTCAGCCTGACTCTATCCTTGACACCACACTTGCATAAACATTAGGTCACAAATCTAAGTTGAGACATTGTAGGCTGCGTAAACATGCAAAGTCAGCACAAAAGAACAGCTGATGTCTACACTGTGGGTTTTTAGTGCATTTTAAACAATGATAAAGCCTTAGACAAAGTTTGTTCAGATAAGCCTATCTTGTTATGCAGCTTCAAGATGTGACAGTTACACAAGGCACCAAGGTTGTTGATTCTTACCAATGGTCTCATTTGAGTGTTCTTCCCAAAGCTCTATTTACCTCTGGGCGTTCCTAGTCTGTGATTTTCCCTATATAAACCCATGTAACCATTGTTCAGTGTGTTCTATCCTTGGGTATCTTGATGGTACTTGTTGGATGGAAACCCATTCATGAATGATTGAATAAACTATCCATGGTTTGACTTTGCTCTCCTGTCGATTCCTCCTTACTTGATAAGAACCCGTGGCGAAGTGGCAGGTCATTAATTAGTAATACAAAGAAGGGTACAGAGTTCCTCTATTCGAAGAAAATTAATTAATCTGCTCCTCAGTCGTGTGGGGGTCGCGTGAAGGCTATCACTGGGGGTGAGATGGGTTCTCACCCCAAGACCCGGGCACAAGCAGACAAGATGGCAGAGGCGGAGACAGTGGACCCCATGGTGAATAAACTCTACGCAGTGCTGGCGGCGGTTAAAAAGCTTGGAGAGACAATGAATCAAATCCGCACGTCTCTGGAAGGCAAAATTGACAAAGTGGCACTGGAACTCACGCTGCTGCATGCAGATCATCAGAAGCTTGCGGACCGCACTTCTGCCACTGAAGGGGAAGTCTCGGAGGTTTCACCGCGAGTGTCCACAGCGGAGAAGAACATCCGAGACCTATTGAACCGAGTGGAATTCCTGCAAGACAGGGCAGAAGATGCTGAAGGCAGGACCCACCGCAATAATGTACGCGTCGTGGGCCTGCCGGAGGGAGCAGAAGGGAGAAACGCAGTACAGTACGCAGAAGACTGGCTCCGATCGCTGCTGCCAGGAGAAGCCCTGTCTCCACATTTCGTTGTTGAAAGAGCACACAGGGTACCTGCCAAGCCCCCGCCTCCAGGCTCAAATCCAAGACCATTCCTAATCCGCTCATTAAACTACAGGGAAAGGGATGCTCTTCTCCAAGAAACTCGAAAGCTGCAAGAACTACAAGTGGACAATCACAAAGTCATGATTTTTCCAGACTACACTTTTCAAGTCCATAAGCAGAGACACTCTTATTTAGCAGTGAAAAGGTGCTTGCGGCAAAATGATCTAAAGTACTCCCTGCTGTTTCCTGCGAAGCTGAGGGTAGTCGCGAATGGCAAGACCCATTTTTTCACTTCTCCGGAAAGCGCAGCGGAATGGTTGGACTCTTACGTTTCATCACCAACTGGACGGCGGGAGGCGGCGCCCGAGACTACTCTACGACGTCGCCGAAGAAGACGAAGGAGGTCGCAGCCTTCGACTCTGCAGACATCCGGCTTAACGCCAGAATTGATCCGGAGTGGGCAACTTGAGGCAGTACAAGCAGTGGCGAATATTAGTGGTTCGCCGGAGGGAGAATCTAATTCGGACTCTGAACGACAGGAACCGCACAGTTACGAGGAACCTTCGGACAATCTTCTCGTCTCCCAAGGCTCCTGAGTGTTGCCGCATGTCACTCCACAGACTTCTGACGATATCGCTTGAATGGATGTATGTCAGCTACTTGCCTTTTCTTTCCTTCACAGACTGAACATTGCACGACCTCCCTGGATATGCAAGTGTAATGAACTCTCTTCGCTGTCTCCGAACTGTAATGCCTATGTTTGATATTCCTGCAGCTGTTGCTCCTGTGGGGTGGGTTCTGGGCATGCCGGCACACCCTACATAGTGACCCCCCTCATTTTCCTCTTAATGTATGGGAATTACATGTATAATGAACCGACAGTGGCCCTGTCTCTTAATCGTCAGGTCAGAGATAGGTTTAGCCGCACACAATGGTTTCCTCCTACTCTTTAGTCCATCCTTAGATTGCTGTGCACAATAGTCTCCCCCAGACGTTGGTAGTGTGCCATTGCACTTTCGGTTAGGGCACTTGCTTGTTGCAAAATTTATCTAATGGTATTTTTGATTGTAAGTTGTTTAATTATTATTTATGCCATCATATTTTGATGAGGTTATGATTGCTGCACCATCGGATTGCATAGGGAAACACGCGCTAAAGTCACTCCTACACAGCTACCGTTAGCCCTTCTCATCATTCGGCGGAATGACTCCATTTCCGCCCCCAACACTCTTCGGCTTTGTCGCCAGTTAAGATAGGCACATGGAACGTGCGGGGCATTCACAGTCCTGAACGTCGTTATCTTATATATTCGTATTTAAAGCATCATCAAATACAAATAGCGCTCCTTCAGGAGACTCACTTCACCAAGATAGAAGCTACAAGCCTCCATAGGCATTGGAGGAAGCAATTGTATGCGACAAGCTACTCTGCATATGCACAGGAGTTTTAGTGTGGGTGAGACCAGGCACTCCATTTCGGGTGGTGGACACGGTAATAGATGGAGAGGGCAGATACGTCAGAGTTAAAGGAATACTTGATGGGAAGTCGGTAGTAATAGCCTCACTCTATGCACCTAACACTGAACAAGCAGCCTTCTTGGATCAGGTCTCACAACAATTATCCCCATGGCACGAACTCCCTATGATTTTAGGTGGAGATTATAATTGTGTGCTGGATGTCTCCTTAGACCGCTCCTTTCCTCCTCTGTCTGGCACGGCCACATATGCGGCTGCAAAAGCATTAGCACACTAGGCTGCGCAGTGGTGCTTTTCTGACATATGGCGACACAGAAACCCACTAGATAAGGTGTATTCCTACTACTCTGGGGCCCACAAACTTCATGTGCGTCTGGATTGCTTCATGGTGTCGACCGACCTCTTGACAAGAATTCGAGACTCCTTATACATGGGGCGCACACACTCTGATCACAACCCGCACATCATGGAGCTACAATGGGAGGTAGAGTTGCCGCCGATTCCGACGTGGTGCCTCCAGCCGGATGTCCTCCCGGACGCGACCTTCAGGGACCTACTGACTACCACTGTGGCGCAATACTTCGAAGACACTGCGGGCACGGCCACGTCGCCTTTGGTGGAGTCGGATGCACTTAAGGTGGCGGTCAGGGGGCACTGTTTGGGGACACAGGCGGGTGTACGGGCGGAACTGGTAAAGGAGCTCACAGCCATAGAGCGAAGATTGGCTGCTAGCGAACAGACAGATGTAGACGACGCTCAGGGGCAGATAGGCCCTGTTAGTCTCCCTCCTCACGCCTGATAAAAATCCCAACCTCCTAGGTTCCTACCGCCTGCTTGCACTCCTTAACACACCGGCTATAACATTTTTGCATCGCTCCTGGTCAGGCGTCTATCACCCCTAGTGAAATCATTGGTGCACCCTGATCAGAACGGTTTCGTCCCCACGCACTGTACTTCTCTTAACCCCTTAGCTGCTAGGCCTTTTTTCCCGCTGTGCTAAGCCTTTTTTTGGCTATTTGGGGTAGTGCGCGCTTAGGCCCCTCTTTTGGGTTTTCCCTGCAAATGGTATCAAAAAAGAGTTTGTGGGGCTGAAATCACCATTTTACCAGCTTTTAGGGAATGACAGACTTTTGTCAGAAAACCAACATTATTTTACACAGTTTTGGCCTTTTTCTGGGACATAGCCTATTTCTGCTATTTTTTGTGCTTTCAACCTCCTTCCAGTTAATGGTAGAAATGGGTATGAAAGCAATAATGGATCCTGGAAAGCTATACATTTTAGAAAAGTAGACAAAATTCTGAATTCAGCAAGGGGTCATTTGTGTAAATCCTTCAAGGTTTCTTTATAGAAACTAACAGTTAAATATAGGAAAAATTGAAAATTAGTTGAAAAAAACAGCCTTGTGTGTCAACGTTTTCACCTGTAACTTCTTCTAATTATGACAGCTCTTTGAAAGCAATATACCGCTACATCCGCTGGACCTTTCTGGTTGTGGGGATATATAGGACTTGTAGGTTCACCAAGAACCCGACGAACCCAGAGTCAAAAACTGAGCAGCAATTTGCAATGGCTTTTTATTATGTACCGAGTATATAGCAATTATTGTGGGAAAATGTATACATGGAAAAATCGGTATGACAGACACCTATGTATTTCTGAAATGAGAACAAATTATAGAGTTTAGAAACAGTAGATATTTGCACATTTTCGAAATTGGGAATACTCATACTAGCTTGAGAATTATCGGTCATTTTTCAAAATGACTTATTTTTTACACAATGTCTTTCATTTGGAAGGCAGAAATGCATCGAAAGTCAATAGGTAATAACAGTTGCTTTACAAATCTGAATTACCCTAAGTCTCCCGATAAAAATGGTACCTCACTTGTGTGGGTAGGCATAGTGCCCATGACAGGAAATGGCTCAAAACCCAACGTGAGCAGACCACATTTTCACAATGAAAAATTACCCTTTTTTTGCAATGTGCCTAGCTGTAGTTTTTGAACCCTAGCTCTGCCGGCACCTATACATTTTTGAAAACTAGACACCCAGGGGAATTCAGGATGGGGTGACTTGACTGCCTCCCACCAGGTTCTGTTACCCAGAATCCCTTGCAAACCTAAAAAATTGTAAAAACAAAAACACATTTTCCCTACATTTCTGTGGTGGAAAGTTCTGGAATCTGCGTGGATCCACAAATTTCCACCCACCCCGCATTCCCCAAAGTCTTCCGAGAAAAATGGTACCTCACTTGTGTGGGTCGGCCTAGTGCCCGCGACAGGAAACGGCGCAAAAGGCAACGTGGACACACCTCAATTTCGCAGTGAAAAATGACTCTTTTTTGGCAAAGTGCCTAGCTGTAGTTTTTGAACCATAGCTCTGCCGGCACCTAGGGAAACCTAGCAAACCTATAAATTTTTGAAAACAAGACACCCAGGGAAATCCAGGATGGGGTGACTTGACTGCCTCCCACCAGGTTCTGTTACCCAGAATCCCTTGCAAACCTAAAAAATTGTCCAAAAAAACACATTTTCCCCACATTTCTGTGGTGGAAAGTTCTGGAATCTGCATGGATTCACACATTTCCACCCACCTCACGTTCCCCAAAGTCTTTTGACAAAAATGGTACCTCACTTGTGTGGGTGCCTAGTGCCCACGACAGGAAACGGCGCAAAAGGCAACGTGGACACACCTCAATTTCGCAGTGAAAAATGACTCTTTTTTGGCAAAGTGCCTAGCTGTAGTTTTTGAACCATAGCTCTGCCGGCACCTAGGGAAACCTAGCAAACCTATACATTTTTGAAAACAAGACACCCAGGGAAATCCAGGATGGGGTGACTTGACTGCCTCCCACCAGGTTCTGTTACCCAGAATCCCTTGCAAACCTAAAAAATTGTCCAAAAAAACACATTTTCCCCACATTTCTGTGGTGGAAAGTTCTGGAATCTGCATGGATTCACAAATTTCCACCCACCTCACGTTCCCCAAAGTCTTTTGACAAAAATGGTACCTCACTTGTGTGGGTTGGCCTAGTGCCCACGACAGGAAACGGCGCAAAACGCAACGTGGAAACACCTCCGTTTCGCAGTGAAAAATGACTCTTTTTTGGCAAAGTGCCTAGCTGTAGTTTTTGAACCATAGCTTTGCCGGCACCTAGGGAAACCTAGCAAACCTATAAATTTTTGAAAACAAGACACCCAGGGAAATCCAGGATGGGGTGACTTGACTGCCTCCCACCAGGTTCTGTTACCCAGAATCCCTTGCAAACCTAAAAAATTGTCCAAAAAAACACATTTTCCCCACATTTCTGTGGTGGAAAGTTCTGGAATCTGCATGGATTCACAAATTTCCACCCACCTCACGTTCCCCAAAGTCTTTTGACAAAAATGGTACCTCACTTGTGTGGGTGCCTAGTGCCCACGACAGGAAACGGCGCAAAAGGCAACGTGGACACACCTCAATTTCGCAGTGAAAAATGACTCTTTTTTGGCAAAGTGCCTAGCTGTAGTTTTTGAACCATAGCTCTGCCGGCACCTAGGGAAACCTAGCAAACCTATAAATTTTTGAAAACAAGACACCCAGGGAAATCCAGGATGGGGTGACTTGACTGCCTCCCACCAGGTTCTGTTACCCAGAATCCCTTGCAAACCTAAAAAAATGTCCAAAAAAACACATTTCCCCACATTTCTGTGGTGGAAAGTTCTGGAATCTGCATGGATTCACAAATGTCCACCCACCTCACGTTCCCCAAAGTCTTTTGACAAAAATGGTACCTCACTTGTGTGGGTTGGCCTAGTGCCCACCACAGGAAACGGCGCAAAACGCAACGTGGAAACACCTCCGTTTCGCAGTGAAAAATGACCCTTTTTGGGCAAAGTGCCTAGCTATAGTTTTTGAACCATAGCTCTGCCGGTACCTAGGGAAACCTACCAAACCCACACATTTCTGAAAACTAGACACCCAGGGGATTCCAGGGAGGTATGCTTGCGTGGATCCCCCAGCGCTTACCCAGAATCTCCTGCAAACCTCAATTTTAGCTGAAAAATCCACTTTTTTCACACATGTTTGTGTTGGAAAGTTGTGGCATCACAGGGCTGACACAAATTTCCAAATGCCCCCAGCTGTACCCCGGGGAGGGCAGAAAGGCTGTAATTTTTGGGGGGGGGGGGGGGGGTGAGGGCATTGGCATGCCCATTTTGGGCAGCCCCCACCCTAATTCAGATTTGCCCCAAAATATCCCTGGCGTCTAGTGGGCTTTTTGCCCTTCCGGGGGGGGGGGGGGGCAGAAAGGCTGTAATGGTGGCGGGGGGATGGGGCATTGGCGTGCCCGTTTCGTGCAGCCCCCACCCTAAAAAAAATGGTGCAAAAAAAATCCCTGGCTTTTAGTTGGCTTTCTGCCCCCCCCCCCCCCCGGGGGCTGATTGGGGGCTACTGCCCTCATCTGCCCCCGGGGAAAAGAAAGGCTGTAATGGTGGCGGGGGGCTGGTTGCATTGGCATTCGGGCAGCCCCCACCCTAAAGAAAACGCACCAAAAAATATCTCTGGTGTTTAGTGGGCTTTCTGCCCCCCTGGGGGGGGGGGGTAGATTGGGGGCTACTGCCCCATCTGCCCCCCGGGGGGGGCAGAAAGACTGAATTTAGCCCATTTTTGTATGGGGGAGCTAAGGCCCTTGCCCAAGGGGCCGCTCCCCCCTCCCTGGTGTCTAGTGGGTGGATCCCAGCTTAGGGATCGCCCTCCTGGGGCGATCCCCAAGCAGGGATCCACTGGGGAGGGGTACCATTGGAAAGGGGAGATTCTCCCCTTTCCAATGATACCTCTCCAGTTTTTCTACGTGCCCGGGGGGCTGAGACAGCACCCTGAGCACATAGAAAGTGAAACTGAAATGAGCCTAAAGGCTCATTTCAGTTTTGGCTTCTGTGCAATGAAGAAAGCGTGACGTGCGCGCTGATCTTCATGGCACAGAAACCAGGGAGGGGGCCTCGGGAGCTGGAGAAGCTCTTCCCCAGCTCCCAAGGTCACAGGGATTAAATAGAAATCCCTCTGCTGTCGGCAGCAGAGGGATTTCGTGCCCCTGGACTCATGACGGAATGGTTCCATCATGAGCACAGGGGCACCGATGCTCATGACGGAACCATTCCGTCATGAGCATCGTAGGGGTTAATAACGCAGGCTGTTTCGAGTGCAACAATATGCAACGCATAGCTGGCCCCGATCAGGCTACCTGGTGTTGGATTTGGGGAAAGCCTTCGATTCACTGGAATGGCCCTATTTGGCATCTGTGCTGGGGACATACGAACTAGGGGACCACTACTTGAATATGGTCCGTCTCTTGTATCAACGGCCCACTGTCCGGGTCCGTACTGGCTGGTTAGTCTTGGACTGCATTGGAGTGAGACGAGGGACGCGCCAAGGCTGCCCGTTATCTCCGCTACTGTTCTCCCTAGCTATGGAACCTTTGGCTATGATGCTCCGGAAAGATGGCGAGGAGTGGGGGATACGGTTGGGAGATGGGTTGCATTCGGTCTCCTTGTACGCTGAGGACTTGCTTTTATTTCTCCGAGATGTCACAGTGATACCGACATCCATAGCGGATATTCTCACAACATTTGAGGAGAAATTGGGGCTTCGGGTTAATTGGGCCAAATTGGGGATTTATCCGTTTAATGCTGATACAGTTGAAGAGAACGTGTTCCTGAATGGCACGCTTCTCACATGGTATTCCACGACATTTAGATATCTTGGCATTTTCATATACCGATCGCCCGATGACTTGTTAGAGGGCAATCTGACAAGAGCAATCTCAGCAATATGGGCCCAAATGCAATTTTGGAAAACGCTTTTGTTGACTGTGATGAGCCGCGTCACCTTGCTAAAAATGACCGTACTCCCCAAACTGCTGTACTACTTCTCAAACCTCCCGTTCTATATTCCACCCAAGATTTTCAGAGACCTGGAACGGCTGTTCCGGGAGTTAATATGGAACAAAGGTAGACCGCGAGTTGCTCTGTGGAAAATGTATGCTCTCATCAGTCAGGGAGGGTTGGCAGTCCCTAATATGGAGTTGTATTATTTAGCAGCCCAGCTTTAATGGACGACAAAATGGCTGGACGAAAAGTGTCTGGAGGACACGGCGACAACGCACACGCCCTGGACCCACTCTCAAATCTGTCATTTGTTCCATCCCATTGCTAAACTGCCACTTCCACGCAACTGCATCTGGGGTTGGCTCATAGATGCTATAAAACAAGCTTATATCTCACTCGCACGACACTTCCATACGCCCCGATTTTGCCACTGATGGACACATCAAGGGGTACATGAGGCACATCAGAGGCAGCGCTGACGACGTGGCGAGCGGTGGAACTAGACACACTAGGCGATCTATATAGAGACGGTACATTGTTAACATTTGAAATGCTGGTTGAAGATGCTGAGTTGCCAGCAGGTCGATTCCTTTTGCATACTTCCATCAAGAAGGCCTTGACGACCGCTTGGGGGAATTTGACAATTGAGCCACCGACACACCTCCTGATACAATACTTACATGTAATGGGAGCGGGTTCACATGTGGTACACTGGTTGGTGGGTGCACTACTTGCGCATATGCTGAAGCCGATACAACGTCTCCGAGTAAGATGGGAGGCAGACAGAGGCCGGCCCTGGACTGATAAGGAATGGGACATCATATTGGCAGGCGCAAAGCACATACCAAGGAATTCTAGGTTCAAACTCATACAAACATATATCATACAAAGGGCATACCTCTTGCCAGACATGATAAATAGATATTTCCATACCACCACCTCTGCATATCCACGCTGCCAACATCCAGATGCTGACCTGCTTCACATGCTGTGGACTTGTGCGCCTCTTCATCATTACTGGCAGGAGGTTGTTACAATCCTAGCTTTATGCACAGACATGCTGATGTCATTAGCATGGGAAGTTTGCATCCTAGGGCTTTATGCTAGATCTAAGGCAAATAAGGTCACCTCGAGATTCAGAGATTTAGGTCTAATCACGGCAAAGCGCTTAGTAACTAAAAAATGGAAAAATACAAACCCTCCAGAGATACTTAGTTGGAGGCGATCACTTGCAATCTGGGCACAGGCGGAAAGCACGGCGCTACATATAGAGGAAACAGCGTGGCTCCGCAAATTCCCCATTGCGCAGAGCTGGGACGCCTTACTCACTGCTTTACGGACAGATCGTGCAGTGGACGCGCATACTACCCAAATTCCCGACACGAGCCAGGCACATTGATTATTCATCGCTTAGTTAAGGGTCACAGGTACGCCCCAAAATACCGGGTAGAATACACCACTGCACCCCTGGATCATCACAGCTAACCACCTACACTGCCTCTGATTCCAGATTTAGAGGGCCTTCTCGTTGGCTGGTGACTGCGCCTCTCTAAGCGTTCAAAAGATAATGCACTGATGATGCAGCTTCGCACCTACTACTCTTGTTTATATTTTATAGATGGCAAATTATTATTTTCCTTTTTGTAATAAGTTTCAGTTCGGTTGGAATGTTTTTAAAAATGTGTCTTATTGGTGCTTTTCAGTGACTATTCCTTGCGTCCTAGCAACATGTAAGTCTTGGCTTTATTTATTTTTATTCCTCTCTCGCAGTGCATTGTCGACCAGGTTTGGCTGGCAAGTTTTATGTATACAAGATATATAATAATAAGACCCTGCCATAACAATCCACTCTTGGACAATTATAAGCGAAATGCGGACAATGATGATGGATACATGTAATACATGATAATACATGATGTAACTAAAAGAGAGTAGGGACGTGTAGGGACTCCAAGACAAATGATAGTAAGATGCACGAATCTGCAGATGGGAAGGGCACACTAATGTCACCTGTATACTTTTACATTGGTAAATGTTATTCTATACATGTATATAATGATCTTGTCTTTACCATCGGAGTATCCTGCATAACACCATGATGATAGTAATGTAAAAAATAGAAAATGGCAATAAAGATATTGGAGAAAAAAAATCATACAATACCCTGTCCCATACAGCTCCTTCAGGAACTGGAACCACTGTAATGTTCACCAGGGACAAGTCTCTTAGTTCACGGTGTGATGATGCATGTGGTTTAAGAACCAATTTCACAAGTTGTACTGCAGAGCGTTTTGGGAGAAAGCATCCATTCAGAAGTAGGAAAAAGACAGTTACCCTACCAATCCAGGGTACCAGGAAAAAGTAAACCAATTGTAATCCATAGGTGTATCCAGGGAACAATGAGGTAACTTGCTTTCAGCCAAAGATAAAAAGCATAAACTCCAAGTTTGAAAGGGAGATCACTTGGATCTTATGAGATGTCGTCATAATGCACAAAGTAGCCAGACGCCATCCGGTCTATTCTTGGCAGCTCAGCAGGTTTTGTAGAACTGGTGGATGACTCGATCTGTGGCATGTTGACATCGATGTCGTAAATTTTCCAAATTTACATTTCTGTACTCATTGACTGCACTGTTGTAGTTGTTTCAACTGGGAGAAGCAACATTTCATTGTCGTTCACAGCTTCTCTTTGGAAATTATAACCTTCAGTAGTCATTAAAGCTTCCATATGAACTTCCTGTATGGTATCGAGAGGAGTGCGGCGGTTACCCAGGAGCCCACGTGGCCTACTGTTGAGAATCGGCCACGTAGTGTGGATTGATCAGATCTATTGAGACAAACCTTTTGTCTGAGCGGCCGGTAAGGGGCAGAAGTAGGACAGTTATGGTTCCTTCAACAGCTAGGACAGGTACAGGTGCTCTGTAAGATGGCCCAAATTCCTTCTTGTCCACAATTTTCTCTCGGAATTACCATATTCACTTCCGCAGTGGCGGTGTGTTTTACTTGGACATTGCTTTGTAAAGCTCTGTATTCTTTTAGGTCCTCTAAAACATCCAAACGATCACTGAGGTCAAATGGGGTTTCAGCGCCATTGTGCTGACACTAATCAGGTACCCGCATCCCTACTCCAAACAGGAGCTCATAAGGTGTATGACCCCCCTCCCCCCCGCCCAGGGATTTTCTTGGCATGTTGTTGAGTGCCATCTGGACCCCATATAGATGATTGACCCAATTGCTCCCCGAGCCTAATATTCTTGCTGTTCAGGACTGCTTTAAGTTATGTTTTTTTCCTCCTAAATACCGAATTCCCCTCAGGGTAATAGGGGGGAAGTCACAAGGCCACACCCAAACTTCCCATGGCTTCTTTGTAAGCCCGAGAGCTAAACGCCGGGCCCTGGTTGGAATGTAGTGTGCCAATTGCATACGTCCCGATAAAGACTCGCAAATCCTTTACAACAGTTTGAGCGTCAGCCGAGCACTGATCAATAGCACACCTCTCTCAAAAAACCAAATGGCAGACATTTAAATTGATTTAACTGCTTTTCCCATCAGCACTGAAGGAAAACTGGGTTCTCCAAAGCTATTGGTATTGAAAAATACGCATCTTTAAGATCCATCTTTACCAATGTATCCATATCCTGCAGAACTTCTCTCAGATGTATTCCTTCCATTCTGAAATGCCTGTATGCTACAAAATAATTAAAATCTCTCAAGTTTATCACAGGTCTCAAACCTTTGACCTTTTCCACCCAAAACAGGGTACTCACAAATCCAAACTATCTTCCTGCACCTTCACTATTGCTCCTTTCTCTAACATCTGTTCGATCTGGTCTGCTATAACCGGTTTCAGTTGCTGAATAGCAATTCTTTTGGTTATTTTATTTGCTTTGGTTTTTAATGCAATTCGATTACATACCCTGAAACAGCACCTGTCACCCAAGGATCGTGTAATCTTTTTCCACTCTTGTACGAAATGCCTTAATCTTCCTCCTACGTTTCCATGGGTAAAACAAGAAACAGTCCTCATATTCACATGGTCTTGAGAAGTTAACTTTTACTCTTCCTTTTACAGACCTAGCTCCGCCTCCTCTTTCCCTTTAGGGATAAAAAAAAAAATTGTTGATCATTGGTTTGCCCTTCCTCGTATGTTATTATATAGGCTCTTGAAGTAGGCGCGGCCAATAGGTTGCCCTCTCCTTCCAGCCCTTCCATATAAACTTCCTCCTCCAAAAACTCTGCGCATAGAACTATGCGCCTTGTCTAAAGCTGTAAATGTCTGAACATACTTTCCAGGGATTTAGCAAATCCATCCCCAAAAAAGTAAACCTTTCACCTATTCACTAGACTCCTTCTTAGCTAAATCCCCTAGTTTCTGAATAATATGCAACAGCACAGCCTTATGTTTCACAGAAATTAGACTTTCATTGGCATTCCGAAGGATATAAATTGCTCGGTGTCCATCTTCTTAATAAATCTAATCAATAATTTCCTTTAGTCTCAAAACTTCTCGCAAAATGTTCCAAAATGTTTAACAATCTAGGCATTGCTTCAATGATCTCTCTAATCCTTTCCTAGGATCTCTTCCCAACTTAAAAAGATACGTAATTAAGTCAGGATCCAAATTTGGAGTAACTGTCTCCTGGTTGCCAATCACTGGGCCAGGACATTATGCCTTTCTTGTACTCCTCTACTCTTTTTCCAAAGGTCTTCTAATCCAAAACTTAATGTAGTCAGGCACATGCTCCATCAGCCACCAATCTGAACTTCTCGGATGCCTAATTTCAAAAGGGCTCAATAACTTCTGCCTTGGAGTCCAGCAACAAGATGTCGTCGAGGTACACAATGAGGTGTATGCCCCGGGCCCCGAGATATTCTACCATGCATAGTATGACTTTGGGGAAACAGCACAGGGTGGATGACAGTTCAAAGGGGAGGGTTGTGAACTCAAAAGTTCAACCACGCCACTGAAATCGAAGAAAATGATGATGTGGTGGAAAGATGGGCATGGTAAAGTACGCATCCTTGAGATCCAGGCCTACCATCCAATTCTTGACTTGAAGGAGGTCCCTTAAGAGGTGAATGCCGCCCATACCAACCACTCGTTGAACTCCTTTAGGTTATTAACTTGGCGTTGCCCACTGTCTCTCTTTCTCCACCAGAAAGAGGTTGGTGAGGAACCCTGATGGATGGGGTGACATTCTCACATAGGCTACCTTGGCAAGTAAATTCCGCTACTTCCGTGTCTACCAGTGCAGTGCTCGACACTGAGAATGCCAGCAGGATAGAGGGAACCTGTTGGGTAGCTGAGTTGTAAAACTCTATATGGAATCCCTGGACTGTATTAAAGACCCACGAGTCCGAGATAAGAACCTCCCAAATGTGTAAACAATTCTCAGTTCAGATATTGGCGTGACAAAGGATGTACACTCACCTTGAGGGGAGCCCTGATTACTGCCTCCTCTATGGCTGACTCTGGAACCCCTGTGGCAGGGTAACCCCGGGCGGGATAAAAGTTGCCTGGGTTTTGTCTAGCGAATTAAATGTCACTACAAATTTTCCTCATTCCAAGATGAACGGGTCACCAAATAGCCCCTCCTTGAGCTATTGGGCCCACCTCCGGGGTGGCAAGATCCCCCAACTTGAGGTCGACTTGGTAAGGAGTGACCCCTGTCTACGGTTGAGATGGTGTTGTTAGCGTTGCCCAAGAATAATATAGGCCCATGCAGATAGCACCTCAGGGGAAATAACGTCTTTAGACACCTTGGCGTTTTCCGCCATATTGAGAATTCTCGTCAGTGGTCGAGATATGTTATGGAGTTTATCCTGACAATCCCACCAGGATCTATCACTACCCCTCTTAGGGTCTCCAATGTATTTAGCCAAGAAGGTGGCCAAATGGACATCCGTCAGGGTCACCATATTGCTCAGAGATGGGTGGGAAGACTCTGCCCGGAGGCAGCTACAGACCTCCATGACGAAGGAGTTGCGCAGTCTCCCGGCAACATAGGTGGCTACATTGTCGGCTGGGGACTACTCCACAGAGCGGGGTGTAACAATTCCTTGGAGTCTAACATGTCGGAGGATGCTTCATGGAATGTGTGTGTCCCCTTTGCGCCACCATTTGGTGTTTCAGGGGTAGGAGAAGGTCCCCACAGTCTAGAACCCATGTCCTGATCCACATCAGAGCCAGAGGAGAGAGTCTGTCCCATCCTGGGTCGTAGGTGACAGACAGAGAGGTTCTGAATCAGCAGATTGTTGACCGAGGGTCCAGACATGTGCGCTAGTATAGGGTCAGGCTCCAAAGACAGACTAAGTTTGGTCCATGAACGCCCAATTCAGCCTTGCAAACACGTCTAGATCGACACCAGGAGCATGGTCCCTCTTGTGTTTTACATCTGTCGTAGGCTGGTCAGCCAGCCCCAGAGGTAAAGGGACCTAGGTCCCAAAAGTGTCTTCTCTTGAGGGGGTGGGGGCTAAAGTAGCATTCTGCCATCTGTAGAAACTTCTGCACCAGGGGTGCTACTGCCTGTGTTACAGCCTTAAGAATGAAGGCATCTGTCTCATCGCACAGGTTATCATCTCTAGGGAGGCAAGTAATGCTATCCTCCTCCATGTAAATTTTCTTCCATGTCACTCAGGGTGAGGTGACAATCTAATTATGGCGTCTCCCAGTTATTAATGAGGACAGACTATTGGGGTCTCCCAATTTATTTATATATAGCCCACAGGACTACTCAAGAGTACAAAAACACGGGACAACACTCACCCACTGGTTTAAACAGTATATTGAAGCCTAGGCGGGTATCCCAAATTTAAGTGCTGGTGAGTTAGTCATTGGTACGATAATGCACTTAAGCGCTGTACATAATTATTACAGACCCCAGTATGGCGTTATGGCTCCAGGCAGTCGGGGTCATTTGAACTCTTTATCCCCCAGGGCTCTTGGCCAGCCGCGCTGCTTCTTTGAAGTCTGTCGGAGGGAACGCGCCGGTCAGGACCACATACGCGCTGAGCGTGTCATGTATGCCCCTTTTTACATACAATGTCCCATCCATATGACAATAAAGGTTCAGAAATGGTGATTTTAAACGGTACATCCAGAAGCTTTCCCTGGAGTCCAGTAGTTCTTCCTTTGAAACATGTTCCACGGGGAAAACTTCAAATCTGATAGTGAACGATCCACAAGGTTGAAATGATTGGCTACAGGCTGGTCAATTTTCTTATTAATTATTGTAGATTTGTGGTTCCTGAATCGTGTACGGAGGTCATTCACTGTTTGGCCTACATATTGTTTTTTACAGCTTTGCCGTTGGCACTGAATCACATAAATAATGCATGTTGAGCGACATGTAAGATGCTGCCTTATTGCATAGGTCCTTCTCGTAACAGAACTAGTTACAGATGATATTTGTAAAAGATATTCACACGTGATGCACCTTTTAGAGTCACAGCAATGAACCCCTGCATTTGTTACAGCTTGTTTGAGTTCAGCTCTCACAATAAGAGATCGTAAATTTGGAGCTCTGCGGTAAGCAATGACTGGTTTTGGAAAAACCTTTTGCAATTTTTCACAAGTGGACAGTAAGGGAAATCTTTTTTGCATTATATTTCTGTAGTTAGGAGCTGATGGATGATAGTCAACTACAAATGGAGTTCTGTCACTTTTGTTTCTGCCGTTGGTATTCCAAATAAGTGCTTCTCTGGGTAACTGCAAAGACTTGTCAATTTGTTGCTGTATGATATGCAGAGGATAGCCTCACCTTTTAAATAATGTAGCAAGTTCCTGTAGATGGTCTTTACAGGTTTCCTCATTGCTGCAGATGCGTCTTATTCTGAGTGCTTGGCTGTAGATGATGCTCAGTTTAGTGTGGTGTCGGTGACATGAAGTCCAGTTTAGATACAAATGAGCATCTGAAGGCTTGTGGTACAGATCAGTTGTAATTTTGTGTTCATGAATGGTGAGTAGCACATCCAGAAAAGGGAGATGAGGCTTCTGTTTAGTATTGCTGCTGGTAAATTTGAAATGTTTTAAATTTGTCATTTGAGATGTCATCAGTGATGTCATGAGTGATGTCACTGACCATCTCATGAGTGATGTAATATGTGACGTCGTCAGCAGTGCATTGCAGGCGCACGAGTTATAGTTAGCTCAACTAACTTTAACAGACGAATTTCTCTGGTTTTATATGAGTCAAATGTCCAACTAACTATAACGTCCCTGAAACCTATGTTTTTTTCAGTGAATTTCTAAGGTTTTTTTAAATGCCAATTCCTAACTATAACATCTGTAAAACCTCTGGTTTTTTCAGTGACTTTCGAAGGTTTTTTAAATGTTAATTTCATATTTTAATATTTATAAAACCTATATTTCTTCAAATATTTTTTTATTATTTTGCAACTCTATCATCCTTTTTTTAAACTTTACAAATTATGTAATCTTTTATATCTTCCCCACAAAATATGTATATCTTTTTTTTTATTTTTTGGGTAAAAACTACAGTCCCGTACCGGTAGTCTACCAAGCTCGATCAACATGCGAATCCTATCCACCACATTTAAATGATGCGCATTTCGTATCCGACGGGTTTGTGGCACCGTGTCCCGCGTAACAACATGTACATATGAGGTCGTGCCAGCTGCTACTTTGGTATGCGACGGGTACACACTAACAAGCCGCGCGTTACGTCACGTACGTATAGGGTCGCGCCCGCTGCGTGTTGCGTATGCAACGAGTGCACGCTGCCACGCCCTGTGTTATGTCAGACGTACGATGTCGCGCCGCATACGCCATTCCCTCATTTTTTTTCTCTCAAAACTATACCAAAAAACTTTAAAGTGTATATGAGAGCAAGCTATAATTAAAAATATTTTAAACAGTTATATATCTCTAACTCTAATAAACTTATGTTATAATAAATATATTTTCTCAAAATCACATCGGGTGCGGTCTCATTGCGCACTAGCTGCCATGTAACCATAAAAAAAAAGCATTTCATTAGTTCATAACACTTCCCATTGTAACAGTTTGAAAACGCCACCCACTTCAGTCAATATCTGTACTGCATTTCATGAGACACACCTCTTCTGCTTAGAGAGCTTTGTTCAAAACTTTTTGCAATATACACATATCTTACACTACACACAACATGCAACCATCATTTTCATCAATATTCATGCTCTGTAAAGTAGCCTTCCACCTATGATATCCATACACCTAAAAGTTACATTACCGAAATTTTCTCCAATACCACAGGTAACATGGTTCAATACGCTGTCCACAACACAACGTAATATAGTACGGCCCAGAGACAGTATCATGCATAGATAATGAACACACGGACACAGATAGATAGTGGAAGTGGACACGGGCATGTACGCTTGACTCCTTTTTATTACCATGGTGACATATCCAGTGACGTCTGTGCTGGATGTGTGTGCGGTAAGTCTAAACCAGCCTTCAGGCAATGGTTGCTGCTAGTATCAACTACAACAGTAACCATTGGATCACACACAGATTCAAAATTAAAAGAATCAATAATTTATGCTGCAGTAAGGTAGGGACAGTTGATGTCAAATAATACAGAAATAATTCCATCGTAAAAGAACAACAACTTGTGGTATACTGACAGACAATCAATAGATCTGAAATAATGCACAAAAAGATTATATCATAAACGCTCCATCAGTTCTTGTGCACTCACATAACCACATCAAAAGCATTCAGCATGTGCACAGCCACCGATAATGCGTGCTGTAGACAGCCCGTACTAAGAGCAATATCTGTTGCCATCAACACTGCATCATCTGCAGTACCAACTCAATCTGAATTATGAACACTGCTGTCTGCAGTGTAGGCCATAGAGAGCGGTCACAAAGGACCCACTGATACGTAAAATTACTTCACCTACCCAGTTTGTCGTCAGCAAAGCAACAAAAAAAGAGTATGCAAAGCCTGCAATGATACATATGCATGGTGCAGACCGTACACACTGGAGCAATGTCTTTTCCTACAGGACTACCTCATCTACAATAGCGACTCAATGCCAAATGTGGACACAAAAGTCTGCAGTATAGGCCAGAGAGAGCGTTCAGCAAGGGCCTACAGTCACATAGCATTGACTTGAGCTCTACAGTTTGCAATACACGAAGCAAAGAAAACGTGTGCGGAGCCTTCAATGATGCGCATGAGTGGTGCAGACAGAGCACACTACAGCAATCTCTTCTCTTACAGGACTGCATCATGTACAATAGCAACTCGATCTGAATTGTGAACACTACTGTCTGCATTGTTAATTAAAAACAGTACTCATACACACAACCATCAATACTTTTTCTCACTCCCTCTTTACAAAATACAACAACATAAATTACAGAGCACTCTACAATGAATAAATCAAAACAATTCGAATTAGGATTTCATCTCTCCACAGTCTACACTAATCACTGTTCCTTTGGACTTCCAAGATAAATTTGGTCATTTCACTAAACCTATAACTGATATAAAAATACTTCTTGAAGCAAGTATACTAAAACAATATTGTGTATGTTTCAATAGACGTTCTAATTACTTAACTACTGGATTCTGTAATTAAACAATCACCACACAATTGTGAACCCTGCGAACGGCAGTCTACACGAAATCCAGTGGTCATTCCCAACTGACAGCCACATACCGTTGGATTCGGAAGCACTGAGTTGGTTGCACCTAATCAGATGGGGTACACACAAATCATCACAGACTTTAACTTATGACATCCTCAATCATAGAACGAAGACCCCATTTCACTGTTTGGACCTGTTCTACCGCGTGTATTCCAGCAATACCAGTCAACTAAGCCCAATAACCATGTGCAGCACTTAACTAGTTGTGTGAAAAACCAGCAAGAGGTAATATCGGACATCGTCCATTGTATGATCAAGACACCATTCCACTGTTGGTACCTAGAGTTGGTTGCGCCTCATCAGAAGCTATACACAAAAATCATTCACACTTTAACTTCTGACATCCTCGATCATAGAATTAAGACCTCCTTTTACTTTTCGAACATGCTGTACCGCTGTGTACTCCAGCAACTGCAATAAACCATGCCTAATAATCATGTGCAGCAGTTAACTACAGAAGCACAGAGTCTAATCCACCTCAACTGAAGGAATTCTGTAAGAAATTAAGCAGAATGTAATATCGGACATCTTCCAATGTGGAATCAATACAACATTCCACTGTTGCAACCTAGTGTTGGTTCCACCTGGTCAAAGGGAGTATCTTCATCTTCACTCTCAGATGCAGTTCTAACATAATCCATTATGGCATCAAGACACCGTTCCACTGTTGGGACCCAGAGTTGGTTGCAGCTGGTCAAAGGGAGTACCTCCATCTCCACTTGCAGATGCAGTTCTAACTTCATCCATTGTGGGATCAAGACACCGTTCCACTGTTCGGACCTAGAGTTGGTTGCACCTGATCGGAGTGGGTACCTTCATCTCCACTCTCAGATGCAGTTCTAACATCGTCCATTGTGATATCAAGACACCGTTCCACTGTTCGCACCTGCTATACCGCGGTGTACTCCACCGACTGCAGTCAGCCAACCCCTATAATCATGTGCAGCAGTTAGCTACGGAAGCACAGAGTCTGATGCACCTCAACGGAGGGAGTTCCCTGAAAACTCAGTAGCAGGTAATATCGGACATCGTCCATTCTGGGATCAAGACACCGTTCCACTGTTAGAACCCAGAGTTGATTGCACCTGATCGGATGGGGTACACCGAAAGACTTTAACTTCTGACATCCTCAATCATAGAATCAAGACCCCGTTTCATTGTTTGGACCTGCTGTACCGCGGTGTACTCCACCAACTGCAGTCAACAAAGCCCAATAATCTTGTACAGCAGTTAGCTACGGAAGCACAGAGTGTGATGCACCTCAACGAGGGAGTTCTCTGAAAACTCAGCAGCAGGTAATGTCGGACATCGTCCATTATGGGATCAAGACACCATTCCACTGTTGGGACCTACAGTTGGTTGCAGCTGTTCGAAGGGAGTACCTTAATCTCCACTCTCAGATACAGTTCTAACATCATCCACTATGGTATCAAAACACCGTTCCACTGTCGGTACCTGTCGGATTACTGTGTTACTATTATACAGAGCACTCCACGCTCCTGGGCCTCAGGCTGGGCTTTGTGTGCCTGTGTCGCTGTAGTCAGGGTTAATCTCAGGAGCCTTCCGAGCTCGCAGACCTCGGCCCAGGACCTTCCGCCGGCACGTGGTCGGCCCTCTTTCACATACAGCGGTGTCGAAAGGTGAACTGTGGGGCATATATGCGTCAGAGCGGCCATGACGGTTTCTGAGTACCAGCAGACTGACAGCATTATTCACACACCCACCTTCGCTCACAGCGTCAGCCTCGTGGCGGTGTAAGATGCGCAGACCTGGCAGACACGTTCGTCAATGCGGAAGAGAATCACACCCAAAGAAACGTGCCTTTTATTCATACCCCTACGCTAGCCTTGCGTACAGCGAGCCAGCCCACTTCCCTAAAAATTTGGGGGGGGGGGGGGGCACGTACGCGCTACCATTCCGTAATCTTCCCTACTGACTGTACTATCATGGTTGCATCCACTGTTCACTTCACTCAATAGACCATCAGTGTATGTTGACAAGTACATGTCTGTGGTATGCATACTCAAGTCTGTCCGGCACATCCCCTCAAGAGTTTGCATTGTATACTTTTATAATCGAGAATTACTTGCCACCTTCGTACATACTTTGCTGCCATCTCTCCCCGCATTCTGCATTGTGTGGCAGAGGTGCCATGCCATGTTTGCTTTGTGTACATGGCTAGCCACGGTTCCCACAGTACATAGTGTCGTTGTGTCTGCTAGGTGTACATGTTGTTTGTCATGTTGTATGGGATTATATGAAGTAGCGCGTTTATTCACGAGCAGTGGATTCTCCCATTTACATATCGCTGTTTTAAAGAGCACACAGAAGTTTTTCTCACAGGTGAAAAGTGCGACCACAATAGCAGTCATTCATTGCTATCCAAGAATGTCCAACTACACGGTGTGGCTAACGAAGGGAAGCGAAGAGCCACAGCCTTAGCCACCAGACCGCATCTTAATTCAGTGTTTGTGAGGTCTGTAGCGCCGCGCGGCAAGCGCTACAGGAAACTATAACAAGTAATTGAACCCGCCAGTTACCCTGAAGATTAGACCGTGGTGAGTAGTGAAGTAGATGCTTTTAAACGCTCACCAAATTAGGTCTGTAGTTTCCAAGGCAAGACAGTTGTACTAGAGCGCCACCCAGTGGCAGTGCCCAAAAATAGCCTTTAGGTGTCTGGGGACCGGTACTGGACGGCAACTTTATTTTTGGCCTGCAAATATGAAAAAAAAACTATTATATAGTTCCTTCCAGTATGGAGAGCCTAGCTCCAGTACCGTTCTTTCAGCCAACAACCTAATGCATTCTGGGAGTGGTAGTTTTGATTCGCTTCCATTAACCAATCGGACGAGGTTGAAATAGTTCGGAAAATGAAGGACCTGCCTGGAAATCAGGTGCCCTAGCAGGCAGATAACAGTCCAAAGAGCCCACTCTGAACATGATCCCACTCACTGGCGGAGGAAACGATAGAGCGCCTTGTCACTATTCAGACTTTAGGCACTATGTCAGGTTTTACTCGCAATATGTGAAGTCTCGCCTAGGTCCCTCACGTTTCTGTCTCTGGCGGTATTTCATCTATAATCCCCCCTCCCCAAACAGCCCCAGGCCCACCCCCGCCAGAGCTCATGCCAACTGCAGCCTGAAGTAACCCTGCTAGGTCAAGGTTTCAGACGACGTGCTGATGCAGGCCCAGGCACCGTGCTAGCCCCCCTCGCCACCTCCCACTGTGCACCCTGCACACAAGACATGTCCGCATTCTTGTGCAGGCGACTTGTTGGAAGCGGTCTCCCTGCAATCATCCACCCAACCTCCCTCCCGCAGAGAGGAGGAGCACCCAAACAAAGCCCTCCTTGCTCCCGGGTCTCACGTGCAGGGCAGGCTTCATCCCATCCATTGGGAAGCGCTGCCACCTGAGCAGAAGACAACATGGGCTTCGCCAGACGCACCAGAAGACACTGTGTCTAACAGGAGGAGGCACCCCCCTACCCTTTAATGCAACCATCCACGTGCGGGTATTAACACCCCTAAACACTGCGCTTGCCCTGCAGGGGCTTGCACCCCATTACATGCCGCGCATGCTCATCAAAGCGCATTAACGATAGCTCCGCAAGTTAATGCAGCTGCGGCAGATTAGTACGTGCCACCTCGAGCCAGCCGATGGACGTGTTTTTAAGTATACTTAAGAATGCAGCTTTTCTTGCAGAAGTGCTGTGTGTACTATCAAGGCTCGGAGTTAGTTCACCGGAGACAAAATGTTTGCATACTGACAATACAAAGTTAGTATTTTACACATAGCAGAGAGCTGCATACATTTACCTTACGTGTATTTTACATGCGAGCCTGATGGAGATGCCCTTTTGCCCATGGTCACACAATTACTGCTCAAGTACAGATTTTTAGGTTCAGCAATTCGCCACCAGACACCATATTCTCCCTGAACCTTCATCAGTGAAAGGTTTTAAAGCAGCCGAGGGTAAGTCACTGTCCAGTGCGTGCATTGGATAGATACATTTCTGCCCCCCTCACCCCCTTTCTTAAACTCCAGCAGGGCACTGCATGAACATTGCACGATAAATAGCTTCTTACCTGATAACAAGAACATGGTTGGTAAAAGCTGGTTGTGTGGCTCTGGGAGTTGAACTGCCACTGCAGAACTATATGGTGACTTGGCCTAGAGTTCAAATCAATTTCAATGCACCTAATTTTATCAACATTAGAAGGATGAAATCCAAAGTAGAGCCGAGCTGGGTAGGAAACAAGCAGTGGGCACTGTAGCTGACTTTATGTGGCCTTTCTTAAAATAAAATTATACTTCTTTGTGTGCTTCAAGGGGTAAATACCTCCTTCACCCCGGCTTGTTTGCATTCTCTGTGGGAGCACTTTTACTCTAGGATTGATGTCTCCGTCACGGTATTCTCCAGTCATCGATGCAGGGGGTATGCCATCAGTATCTGTTTGCTTTCAGGAGTATCCTTGATCTAGTCTAGTCCCATCAGGACATCCCCTAAGGCCCATGCTATTGGTCGTCAATGTAGCGCAAGCCCAGAACACCCTACTGCAGTGGGGCATGAGTAGTTACAGTTTCATCTCTCTCTCAGTGTTGTAATCTGCCAAAGGTGTATCTATTAAAAAGGGGGCATAGAAGGGTATCCACTCACCAAGCACACTTGTGAGTCGCGGCACATATTAAATAGCTGAAACATGTTGACATAAGGATTCTGGAGTTCATTAGCATACTCCCTGTGTCACCCCACCCTGTTTTAATCTAGCCAACAGTGCCCCAATAATAAAATTAGTTGTTGGGTTTACCTGCAGTCTATTTTAATTTTAAACCTTTCCCAGACTCCTGACATTGTCCTTAGGACTAGTCAAAATGCTCCCTCCAAAAGTGGGTTTGATCCCATCCAGCAACAATAGTGGCACCGGACATAGCACTTGATGGCATGCCACACATAAGTGCAGGCGAGAGTCCTTTTAAAAAAATTAAGAATTTATTTTTTCTGGCGAATACAGGTAGTGGTGGTGGTACCTTTACCTTTTAGTAGGACTTCTCCTTAGTATTTGCATTAAGCTTAAGGGAAACGGAGTCATCCATCCATAGGAATTATTTCCCTCTCCCCTTCAGTATGGATTACAATTATGGATGCACAAAACATGACAAGATAAACCCACTGTCAATATAATAAGGATACCGTCGGTGTGCCCCTCCAAGTCATGCCACTGTTAATATAATAAGGACATGGTGGATGTGCCCCTCTATGTCACCGGAAAGGTCCAGGACTTCATTCATGTCAAGGGAAAGGCTAGGGCTTTGCACACGCATTACTGTGCAGCTATGGCCACAAATCAAAAACCAGAATGAGGAAATATGAATTTTTATGATCAATTATGTCCCCTATCTTAGACCCCAACGGCTCCATGTACATGCTACAAGTACATGTATGTTCCCTCCAATGCCAGCTATGAAGACGCAAATACATGTGCGTCCAACGTTAACATGTCCTCTTTCAGATCCGCCATGAATGGGTCGGATATTCCGTTCCTAAGTATGATTGGCCACCGACTTTATATGGTACACCTTCCACGTTTTACAGTTCAGGCGAGTAGGCCCTGAATTCTGTCATCAAGTCTTTTCCTGCCTTCTGCTTCTGAAAGCTCCAGCCTGAGCCTGCATCTGTATCCATGAACTTTGTCCTACTCCCTGCGCGGCTAACGGTGCCTGACTCGGCCTGTTGCCTGCCAAAAACTGTATTTCACCTTCAAGTTATCTGCTCCGCTCCTCATCCAATACATTCCTGTCCAGTAGTTTTAGGTAAACATCCTTCCAGCTACAGAGCAAAGGGCCCGGCCTTACTGTCTCCGTGCAAGTAGTTCATAGCCTCCGTTTCCATGGTAGGCCCATGCCCCCTCGCATCTCATGTAGACACATAGACGCTTGTACACGCACTAACAGTCAGTATAGAATAGATTCTGTCCGAGAGACCTTTCCTTTTAGATAATACAGTTCCTTAAACACAAGATATTAGATATGATTTGGGATTAGGTTGACCTGACCCCCCAGACTCCTGTCTCCTCATGTAGGGCTAAATGTCAAGTTCCCTTCACCCTCTAGTTACACGTCAATCACACGTCATGCGGCTGCGTGCGCATCTCTGCCATGTATTTCTGCTGACATTGCAGGATTCTCTTATGGATCCACCCACTTGTGACATCCTCTTAATGACGTTTCCAGTATACGCCTTTATGTACGCCTATTGTAACGCCTTTTTCATTACGTATGTGTATTCTTATCTTTCTTATCAGCTGTTACGCCTCCTGCATCTGTCTTTACTGTAATGCATTTACTATATATATAATTACCTGTCAATAATGTATTGCCTATCCCTTCCTGAACCTTCGTGGTGATGGAATTCGATTGCCTGGTTCGAACCATAATTCCTTTGTAAGGAATAAATTCCCTTTTATAACCTCAAATACCACGGATTCTGCCTCTTATTTTTACTGAGTTATTCTTATTGAATTTTACCGCATAAATTAAGTCTAGGTAATTTAAATTTACCACAAGAATACCAGATACTCTAAGTTGGACACTAAGGGAAGGGGGAACACGACTGTGCGACAAGCAGGAGACATTCCTGTGCCAACAGACTCATTAGGGGGTATTTAGCAATTTTGAATTTACAATCTATAGTTTGTAATAAAGCTCAAGACTGGTAGCATCCTAATACGAACTATGGTTAATTTGAGGTTTTAATCCAGGCGAGTTCTTCCGGCTTTTTATCATTTCATGAAGAATTTTAACACTGGTTGTAAGGTGACTAAATCACAGTCTAAACTTTAGGACATCTTCCCTTTGCAGATTATCAAATGGCGACATTGGATGCGGTGAAAAATCTGGGCACTGAAAATTAGGTGTCCTGGACAGCTGACTAATTTTACCTACAGTTCTTTGAAAAAGGTATTGTGTTTCGGGACTAGCCAACTTTGTGCTTAACACCCCCACTTGGCCTTAAATGTCCTTCTGGGAACTCTATGGGTATTAAGGTAGTTTGGGAGGGTGGGGCTTTGTCATGTGCGGCCTAACAATCTGCTCAAACCTTTGGCTGGGAATGAATCTGAAGTTTTATTTCTCACTTTATCAGTTATTCTCTGGAGTTCTCACATATTTTTTTTAATGGTTGGTTTTTGAGCTTCACAACTAGTAGTAAGATTTTAATTGGATTAGAAGGACGTTCCCATGATCACAATCGCTAGTGCTAAGGTATTATAGGAAGATCTTGGAGTCTCTGGCCTCTTTATAGCACCTGGAAGAGGAGGTGCTGGAGGGAAGGGAGAAAAGGGAGTGGAAGCAGACCGATGTTAAGTTTGCTAGCTTGTGTGCTTTCTTGGAGGAGGATTACAACACACCTGAATGTTTAATTACTGGGACAAAGAAGTGTTATCCGAATAATCAAGATTACCAGTAAGTAATAAGTACATGTTCACTTATAAGTGAGACTTAATATGAAATCCTGCACCCTTCTAACTTTACCTCCAGAACTATGCCTGCAGGTGTGTCAAGGCTAGCTTGCTATATGACTCAATGTTATAGAGACACGAGTCTTCCATTCTAGGGATTTAATTTAACACACTGATACTTTCTGGATTCTTAATTGATTTGACTCCGTTGAGACAATTGCTCTAACACAACAGACAGTAATTAATGGAAAAAAGAAAGCTCATTATGGAAAACTGATGTCCTGGGGATAGAAGTGGGCAAGTCACTAAAAGCTTGAGCCAGAAGCCGGGCTCTTGCTCCGCTAAATGTCCTATTGGAACCTCAAACCCAAGACACGCTTTCACAGTGGGTAGTGGCCTCATAGCTACAGTTGCCGACCATACAACACGTGGACTAGGTTTAAATCCCTCTCTCTGGGACGAAAAAAGGGTGTAACCTAGTCTGTGTCTCTCTTGAAGCACTCTTATACCCCTGGGCAAGATAAACACTATATAAAGCTGCCAAATACAAAATGCTGAGTTCTACCTGTCACCCACACTCTAATCTAATTCTCCAAGAATTAAGGACAAAGAATTGACCTTTGAGGTTGGGAAGAGATATCCATCTAGTAGCTGAATGTGAAACTTGACAATCTGAACAATCCCAGCTTCCCTACTTGAATAAATACTTTTATTGCAACAAAAAAAAATAATTGTTCTTTGTTCATTATTACATATGAAACCACGTTCAAATAAGTGAATTCAGGATTTGTGCTATACAAAAACCTCCCTTCTTTGATTTAAAAGCCTATAATGTTGCTCCTACTGTAGAAAGACTAGGCCACATATTGGGTATACCAAACAACTTACTAGCTTCTCAGTTCAGTAATAGCATTGTCATCAAGTTTGGGGAAGCAATGTTTTTCAGCGCATGTTTAAAAACACTCCACTTTTAATAAATACTTCTAGATGCAGAGATATAATCTGATGTACTAAACTAAAACACTTCCTGTGTTAAAGACGCACGTTATTGGATTTTGAAGACAACTTATATCATTCATGTTTACTGCTTGAGTTGCATCCCAAATATTTTCAAGGTTCGGCTTGTGCACGGATTCTTGGATCCAAAGCGGACCCTTGACTCCGCTCTTCATGTTAATTTGTTGGCTCGCACATCTCTACCCAGGCCCATAGAGTAATCTGGTCAACCTAGGCAAGCACCACCGGACAAGGCCCGGAACTAAACCAATTTGAAACACTGAGCTGGGACGACAGTGCTGTGCTTAAGTTATAGCCACTAGAAGTGATAAGCGCACCTGTGGCCAAAGGCAACAACACATTTGTGGAAGTTATTGTGGAGTCTACCTAAGGTATTAATTCTATGATGCATAGTATGGAATGTATTTGCTGCGTCATTAATATAATGAATACCATGTCATTTAGAATGCAAACTAAGTAGAAGTTGATGTCTGCCTTCCGTTAGGAGTGGAAGTGTTGGCTCCTTAACAGAATGCTACTTTAATGAATAAAGTGTTGTGGAAATTAACTTTCGTTTGGAGTTTAACACTACAATATTGGCGAGGAGCTTGATGAAATTTGGACATTTTCCACATGAAGATGCAAGATGTTGGTGGAGCAGGTAAAACCAAATGTTGTATACCTTCTCTATTTTGCATGTTAAAATACTAATTACATAATTTTCTAACTAATTAACATGTACTAATTGTTTGCCGTGGTCTAACTAATCAACCTCCCACTTTAATAAACACGAATTACACGCGGGACTAAATGCAAATTGCATGGCGAGTAACCCTAATAAATAAATATGGTACGCATATTAAAGGTAGATTGTGTTGATATAGATAATTGCATGGTTTATATTGCTTTTGTGATGTGTGCGTTCCTGCTGGGACGAAATGGCGAGTATTATTGTTTTAAATGTTGCTATAAGCTAGGAAAATACTAATATATAAAGGGATTAGAGTGGTTTTAAACATTAGAATCTTCATTTCTGTATATTAATTATTCTTTAGGTTTGTTTCGCTTAAGCTGGCATTAGGGCCTACTAGGCCGCAATATCCAAAATGGAGTTCAAAAGTGGCCACAGTCGTGTGAGTGCGATGTCTTCTGCGCAGAATCGGATGGCACTGAAGATCTCCAGGCGTCCTTTGACCGAGTCACAGTGTTCCTCGTCAAGGATAGGAACGTGGAGGACTGCCAAGGTTCAACTAGTGTGACTGACAGAGAAAACAAAGGACACCTATCCCCAGCACCCGTAATATTGATACTTCGGACCCTTTCGCATGAGAACTGTCCAAACCATGGGATGACATCTTCAGTGGAGCATGAGAAACAAGGAAGTTTGTGAACACGGTCTGAAATTACAAAATTTGATGGCTTGGCCAATCAGAGCCCTTTGCAATGCAGAAAATGTAGCATATTACCCAAAATTCATTATAAAAGGGGGGTTAGTAGAAGGGTGTTGGGTTGCTGCGCTCAAGGAGGGCGATTTGAATCCCGTAGGCCGATTTGCTTGCACGAAGTGCTGGGTCCCTGGAGATTTTTGGGACTGTGTCATGCTGAGCGAAAATAACTTTTCCGGACTGATTGGGGTTGTAGCCTGCATACGATTGGAGGGTTACATTAGAAGAGATTTGATTTATGCAAGGCTAATAGATTGCGGGAGAATGGTCGCCAAAATCAGAGATTAGGTAAATATAAATGTCATACTGATTTATGTCAATGTTATTAAGATTTTGATTGATTATGATGATGATGCCAATGAAGGTGAATTAATTAGATAAACTAAAACTTATTAACAGAGAACGAGTTTGTGATTCTTTAAAGGGTAATAATTGAAGATTCCGAGGCTTTAAATGTGTTTTTAGATGGTTCTAAATCACCATCAACCAGTCCAACTAATTGGTCCATCGAACAAGTGGTGGAGTGCCTTGATGTTAAAGTTAGGATTCTATAAGTGCAGATGTATAAAATGTAAATACTGTAAATATTTCTTCCTATAGCTAATAAGGTACCCCCCCACATGTCCAGCGCTTCTTTCCTCCTGTGTGCAGATTCAAAGTGAAGTCGTAGGAGTGTTGGTGTTATGGGCCCCACCAATGAATGCATGCGTAAATGAGTTAGTGTGATGACGGATCTGTGACGCAGGGAGAATATTTAAATTTGCCCTTTCCGCTGGAGCAATGCCTTTTGAAGCGTGTGAGGTGTTTAATGAACTACGGGGTAGAAGCGGGTTAACGTCTTGACTGTATCTGGTACGGTGAGTACCATGAATGAAGGGGCTGACGTGCAAATTAAGTGCTTATTTTAACTTTGAAAGTGAAGTTTCCTACTCCTAATGTTGTGCAAGCACTCCATTGGGCAGTTGGTTAAGCTCAAGCACGCTGGAGAAATGGTGCTGGTACAAGCGATCGCCGGGCAACGCGATCATGCCTCAACAGATCTTGGGAGCGGAGCAGGTCAGCACATTTGCTCCTCAGCTCTGGGACCATTTTGAATGAGGTGATTCTCTATTGGGTTAACAGCACGCTACAGCGGCGTTGAGGGGTACGACTTGGGCCATTTTATTTTTGGGCGTGATATCAGATTGTTTAAAAAACGCATGACATGCTGGGGCTCCTTGTGAGGCAATTGCGGTCAAGTCCTTCAAAAATTAAAGCGTACTTGATTTTGAACTCACCAACTTGCGGTGAGGTATTTTTCCTCTCTTCGTAATAAATTTGGCTTTCAAGTGCAAAACAGTACTTGATAAGGTATTTTTAATTAAATTTTTTCAAGCTGTGCAAGTGGATATTGGGAAGAGCTCTTGAATTCTGTGCTCTAGTACTATTTTATACAGTTTTAGTAATTTTGGTACCACAACCTATTTTTTGTCTGTTTTAGCTTGTATAACAACATGTGTGCTTCGCAAAACTCTGTCTTACTCCACCCCAATTGTTCTCGTCAAAGTTTGGTGAACCACCCATCAAGTGGCATAAAGAATTGTGACAACATAGGAAAATGAAAATCCTTCTGCATTCCTTAAGACCGCATGATCTCACGGTGTATAACACATTAACACAGGAATTTAGAAGCTTATGGGAGTTTAGCAATGAATGGTCAGTGATAGGTGTGAATATTTTTAGAGGATCTAGAATTATACCATCTAAGAGCTTGATGGAGACCATAATTAAGTTAAGTCATGAATGACATCTTGGTATTGTGAAAAGCAAAAAGAAAATTAAAGAGAATATTGGTGGTCAGGTCAAGATGTAGAAATAGAAAGGGTTGTTATAATGTGTGGATGCAGATAAATCTAAAATTTTACTGAAACCACGTCTGTATCCTACACCTTGGTCTGAGATGGCATAGGAAACTATAGAAGTTGACATCATGGGAGCAATAAGTGAAGACAATGGTGAGGTGTGGTTTGGGCCAGTTGCGACAGATTATTTTTCCAAATGGCCAGAACTGAAATTTGTGAATAATGACAATACTGAAAGTGTGGTATTCTTTTTGGATGACATTTTTCAGAGGGAGGGGTTACCCCAGAGTATCATTACAGGCTTTGGAATGCAGTGTAAAAGTGGTGAAATGGAGAGTTTTCTAAGACGTAACGGCATAGAACATACATTGACTTCAATTAGTGGGAATGGTGAACTGGAAAGGTTCAACCGTGTGACGAAAGAATCTTTGCAAATGGCTAGAGTTATAATAATTTATATTAAATACCAAGTATAAGAAAAAGGTTTGGATGTATCGCACTACCCCTAGTGCCACAGGTTATAGTCCTTTCACCATAAGGAGAGGAAGAGTACCTTTCATGAAAGGTTAAGAGAGTTGGATGGTAAATTCACTATTATAGCATTGGTCACTTAAAGTTGTGAAGAACATTCGGAAAGCACAAGAGAAGTAAAAGGAATGTAAAAATAAGAAAAGTGGCACTAGCAGATGTTTAGTTGAAGAAAGGAGAATGATGCATGTTAAAATTACCATTTAAAGTAAAAAAAGCTTTTTGTTTGTTTTTAAAGCACAAATATTCAGAACCATTTGAACTGGATACAATTAACGCTAACGGCCAGGTTGAGTGGTGGTCGTGTGTGGCACATGAGTAGATTTGTGAGGTGTAAAGAGAATAAGAAGATGACTTTGTGAGAGGTTAAAGAGAGAGATTATATTTGCTTGGACACACATCAGCTGAAGAATGAATTGAAAGAGGAAATGGAGAGAAACTACATTGTTGAGAGTGGAGGCCGGGAGTCAGAGAGAAGGCCTAAGCAATAAGGTTGTGCCTAATTTAGGAAGAGGGTTAGATCAAACAACATCAGAACTATTGTGTAATTGTTTGTCTCGACGACAAATGAAGCCTCCTGCTTATGTGCTGGATTATGTTAATTGTATAAATTGTTAGTCTTTATTTCATGATAGTATGTTATTTCCCAAGTATGACTTTAATATTTATAACTTTGTTATGGATATTTCCTGTGTAAGAACTCACTATGTACAATAGAACACTATGGTAAATCCATTAATGTTATTTATATTAATGTTTAGTCAGTAATTATTTAAGGAAGGAGAAGTGTTGTGTCTACTTAAGGTATTCCTTCATTGACGCATAGTATGGAATGTATTTGCAGCGTCATTAGTAGCATGAGTTCCATGGCATTTAAAATGTTATAGCAGTTGGTGTGCGCCTGCCGGTAAGAGTGGTCGTGTTGGCTCCTTCACAGAATGCTACTTTAATGAATAAAGCGTCGTAGAAATCAACTTTCGTGTAGAGGTTAATACAACAGTTAAGCTACTTACCTCAGACTTAGCAAAACACACACACACACACACACACTCCCGAGCTCTTACACACGCGCAAAGCATCCCTCTAAATTATACACAAAATATAAACTTACTGCGGTGCTGTACGCCTGAAGTTCAAGCATTCAACCCGCAGACATCCATCAATATCGATAGGGCGTCGGGCGGCCGAGCGCTGCACCGAGAGCTGACGGCCGCCATATGTATCCGGAAGAAACACGAGCGCCGGAGCGGCAACGAAGGTAAAGCTCTGCTCTCGAGGAGCCGTTTCTTGGTAATTCCTCACTGCTCCCTCCTACACTGCTGCTTTCTGAGATAAACTCCCGTGCGACAACCGTCAACATGACCGTGCAACGAAATAAACACAGGTGAGTGCGACATGAGGCCTTTGCCGGCTGCGCTACCAGCAAAATTAGGAATAAAGTAGTCTCTGCGGAGGGATACTTTCGGTTCAGAAATGAGTCACCTGATTAAGACGTACCTGTCAATAGAACAGCCGGTGCACTGATTGTGCCAATGTGGTGTGAGGAACCCGTCGCACTCCAAGACTACCCGAAACGGAGGCCAATGGATTCCTTGCTGGCTGGCTGACTGTGTTGGCAACCTACACCGAGCAACTGCCGCTATTTTTTTTTTTTAACTACCTACTGTTTGCATGGGGCAAAAGCGTGCACGGAAAGTGGTTTCCTCAGCACACGGTTGCAAAGAACTTGAACTGCACCAGTGCTACGAGGTATTTCTAATGGAATAAAGTACACTTTATATTGCTGCTAACATATCATTTATCTGTGGAAACGACTTCTGAATTTAATACCATAAACCAAACATCAAACTGTACTCGCTGTATTTGTTACTGTCAATATTCCTGAGTGTTTGCAAAGCAAGCTACGTGAACCATGTGTGATTTCTGTTCCACACTTGTGCGTGTTCTTCTCAGCCATTTTGTGCACCTTGATGTCAGGTTCTCAGTTTCCTCACATACATCTATCTATGATGGTCAGTCTTTGTTTGGTCTTTGGTTTGATACCTCTGTCTTTGCACTGTTGTTGTGCCATCAAGACATACATGCCAACATTTCGAGATAGGAAAGAGGGAGATAGCACACATGCCAACATTTTAGATACATGCCAACATTTTAGAAGAGGAAAGTGGATTTGAGCAAATAATAGGGATAATGTATTTCTCCCATTGACCATATCGAGGCCTGAAACTGGTTTGTTGTCAAGTATGGGACTTGAAAGTATGCTGCTGTGATGGAGCGGGTAAAATAAAAAAAATTGGTATACCCAATCCATTTATATATGTTTATATTAAAATGACTAAAACGATTAATATTAATGATTAAACAGTGTGCTGTGATGAACTAACCAACCTTATTAATCAAGAGAATACACGTGGGAATGCATTGCATGGCTAAAAATAATAAGTGAACTAAGTTTGTACGCATATTAAATTTATATGTTTAGCTTAAGCAGAGTTAATGTGATTTGCGCTTAAATAAACCAGCATTAACAGCTTTAAATGTCGCATATGGCTAGATATATGCATACACATAAGGGTATTAGTAAGGGAATAACACTGTTTAAATCATTTCTATGTATTAATTACGATTCTTGTGTCTCTTTACTTAAGTTGACTATTTCGGCCTACTAAAAGATGGCTGCCGACTGAATCCTCACTAAAGTACATGACTTCATGCACTGAGCAGCAGAGGAAGGCGGCCGCACTGACTACGTAGTGTCCTCTCCTTGAACCTTCGAACCAGGTCTATGAAGACTACTCTGGGCGAGATGCCAATGTCCCTGAACATGGAAGAAATGTTGCCATCTGGGAACCCAAAGCCACCTATTCACAATAGACTGATACTTTCTTGACCTGGAAACGACTTTCCCATGCGCATAGTTTATACATCATCCGTATGTGAAATTTTGAAAATGTTGCTTAAAGCATTGGGACGGGGCTGAATACAGCCAATCAATGACCTGGAAATAATGAAAATGCTACATGTATATGTACATTTTGGTATAAATATTAGTAGTCTAGAGAGGGAAATTAGGTTACCACCCAAAGAGCTTGAGACGCACCCTGATCGATGTTACTCTATGCGGCACTCCACGCTGACAGCAGAGGACGGGACGGTAGAACTCTGATGAATTTCTGAGGACCAGTTTCTGACTTAGAGAACGACAATTAGCCAGAATAGGTAATTATGACAAAAGATAATATTGCATTTGTTAGGATTTTAAACCTGAAATTTAATTAGATAAAGAAAATCATTGTTTGAAGAATTGTGTTGGGTGGTTATTTTCTTGTAATGTTTTATTTGATTAATATAAGAATTGAAGTGTTATCTATCAAATCCCAACTCAACTAAATGATCCGATCGCCCTCCGGATGGAGGAATTGTTTGGGTAATTTAATAGATGTGGTTTCCTCCATCCAAGTAAAGAACTGTAGTTCGTAAGTTTTAAAGATCCCTCTGTAGGCGGGGATAGGATTGATGTGGAATGAAAGTTGGTGTTATGGGCCCCACCAGCGTGTGATGTGTGTATGTGCGTGTGACTGAGGAATCATTCCGTCCGTGGAAGCAGGGGGAGATTTTGTGTTCTGAACTGCACCAGTATTTCTGGTAGCAAGATGATGGTTTTTATTGCTTTGGTTTGATGATTTTGGCATGTATATATAGCTTATCGATTATTGATTGTATTGATGTATGTATTAACACTATATGTTGAAGTCGTATTGAGTTTCATGTCGTTTGTACGGCTTCTGGGATGTAAGAAGTCGGTGACAGTTCCGTAGTAGGGCAGAGGTAAGCGCTGTTCTCGGGAAAGACGGAATTGTGGTTGCCCGTAGGTACACGGGAAAACGCGTAGAAATTGAAGTTGCGCGTCGCATTGTCTGGGTTCGATTCGGTGACATCGCTGTGTGTTGCCATTAGAGACAATTTCTGTGTGAGAGAAGTGCATATGATAGCAAAGAGTTATCTGTGAAATTTTGGTCTAAAGTACCAGGAAACCAATTGGTATGCCGATAACGCTTTTTACTGAAAAGGTAGCAGGTGTTCTCTGAGCTTGTTAGAAGGACAAAGTAGAGGTAAGCGCTGCTTTGTTAACGTATGTTATAATTCTGTAGTAGGACAGACTGTTCGCTGTTCTCGGGAAAGCAGGATTCTGTGTGAATGAACGGTATTTCTTTGTGTGAAAGTGCGTGAATGAAATAGCATTTGAATTAATTGCAGAACTCTGGTTTTATTTCTCAGGAGCATTGCGTTTCCATATATGTGTTTTAATACCGGAGACAACAGTTAATTGATGTTTGAAAGAAGGGTAAAGTAGAGGGATGTGCTATTTTGCCAACGGATGTAAAGATTCTGTAGTAGGGCAGAGGTAAGCGCTGCTCTCGGGAAGACAGAATTCTCGTGGGAAAGATCTTTTACTATTCTGTGGTTAGCGGAGCAGACAATGGAGATGTTTGTATGTTGTAACTAACAAGTATTGTAAAATCGAAACAAAGTCTACCGAGTAGTCTGGTAAAGGAGGGGTAGACTGTAGACAGGAGACAGGAGCAGGAGCTGCTGCAGCGACTGTTGACGTCAGGTGGACCGCGCTGGCATTGGACAGTTAGCCAGTGACGTAGACGCTCCAGGATTGGTGCGTTAGTGTGAGTCGCGCAAGGATTGGAAATTGTGACAGTGACGTAGACGCGCCAGGATTGGTGCAGGAGTAAGAGTCGTGTTAATATTGGATTAAAGATCGTACTGTAGCAGGGACGAAAAGAAAATGTATTATCATTCACCCGAAAAGAAGAAAAAATCATTATTTAGTAAAATGCGGAATTGGTTTTTGAAAGACAAAGAGATTGTGACTAGGGAAGGACAGTTACTTCCCCCAGCGAAAACCCCCGCATCCTTCATGGTTGCGAAATACGGGTACCATACTTGCATTTAGTTAGACAATTGGGCAAAATATACAAAGGAAGATGGAGTTCTAGCGTTTCCAGAGGATGGGTCCTTTAATTTGGCAATATTGAGGAACTTACGAGAGAGGATGATGAACTTAGATCCGCGACCTAGGCCTACGCAGTTCGAGGCATTAACAGAGTGGGAAGATGAGATGCATGAGCGAGAAAAACAGAGAAATGGTAGTAGGTATCGGTATATGTTTGGACGGCCAAACGATCGCGAAACTCATTGTGATCGGATGAGAAGGTGGCGAGATGCGTGTATGACTGAAGGATTGTTTCCCGTTAGACCAGAAGGAGAAAGTGGAGGAAGGAAATGCCTAGAAAAGAAAAATAATGTAGAAACCCGGAGGTATGGGGCTAACGAAACAGATGACGATGTCCTAGATGATATGTTTTACAAAAGTCCACCTCCATACAGGCAGGAACCAGAAATGCCGACCGCAGGTACACCAGTGAGGGAAACTCTGAGAATCATTAAAACAGAAGTTGTGACCCCAGAAGTAAGAAGAAGTAATTCTCTTAAGGAAAAGGGAAAGGAAAATACAGCTGAGAGTGAAAATTCTAAGGAATTAGCAAAAACTACATTAGAACTAACAGAGAAAATAAGAGAATTGACGAAAAATATAGAAGCAGTTACAGTTCCTGTGACCATAGGTCCTGTTATGCCTATTTTTGAGAAGCAGAAAAACAGTGAGCACGGATTAACAGTTCCATATGTAAGCAGTAGACAGGAAGAACAGCCCCTGATGAGAGCAAAGGAGAATTCCTGGGAACATACAATGGGTAGAGGTGAATTGCATATGTCAAAGAACCCATTTTGTTGTTCAGATACTGCTGAAAGGAGCAGAATGGTAGGAGGATCAATACTAGAACCACAGAAATTAACAGAACCAGGGAATGCAGAGAAATCAGTGAGCATAACTACTGAAGAGTTGAATGTATGGCTGAAAAACTTGCAGGATAAAGAAAAAGAATCTCATACCGTTGATGTGGCGAGATTACGGATGGTATTGGAAGAATTGATTGTAGGGACCATCCCCATAGAAAAGCTGAAAAATTACCAAGATGAGGAACTACTGTTTCTCTGTAAAAGTGTCACTTGGAGAACAAAGAATTTACATGACAGACTAGCAGAAATAGCGAGTGAAATGGGAATTGACATGGACAAGGTAAAAGCTTTACAAAAGTCATACCGAGTGGATTTTACAGAAAAAGACATAGAGAATCTGAACGCTGCAGGGCGGATAGGGCAGATTAGGGACATAATCACAGTATTGAGGAAATGGGGAGATGTGGACAAATGGAAGAGCAGGTGGTATAGGAAGCGGGATGACACCTCAGACAGAACATTTCCAGCGTTTCCTGTGAGAGAAAAGGAGAAGGTGGTGATGGAATTCCCTATGAGAGAGATCCCAGGAGGGGGATATGTGCATGTCCCATGGATGGACCAGACAGGACATTTTGTCATTTACAAATGACTTCCCTCGATTATGGGAAAAGCTGATCGAGTGGTACAGACAGGTAGACAGATTTGTGAAATTGTCAAAAGTGCTGTGGATTGATTTGAATAGTCTGTTTGATATAATAGTACCAGCAGACTTGTGGGCAGAATGTAAGATAGTCATAGACTGGCCTACTAAAGAATACCCGAGAGATCCCAAAACAGGAGCCCCAGACCCGGAGGTCATGAAGAAATACGAACAAGTTATGGCCTTCCTGAAGAACAAAGTGCCTCCAAAAGAAACAGATTAAGTTAAAATAGATGAACACATCAGGAAGCGAAAGAATCAGTCCACGCATACTATGAGAGGCTAATTCTGGCCTTCAAACAGTTTAGTGGGGATGACAGTCTGGGAGAAAAAGATCTGAGTCATTTTGTGTACAGATTTGTGTATGGTCTGTGTCCCGAGATAGGGGACATGATCAAGCAGCACACCGTGGACTGGCAGAGCAAGAAAATAGATGAAATCCTGAGGCATGCTAAATATTTTAGTGATGAAATTGAGGCAAAGCAGCGAAAACTAAAAGAGAAGGCAATGTGGGCTCAAGTGAAGGTTGCAGAGAGACAGGAAGCTCAGCTGATAGAACAAGCAAATAATCCAGGTATAAAATCAAAGTTTGGTCCAGGAAAGGGTAATATAGAAGAAACCAAGAAAAAGTTTCCCTGTCACAATTGTGGCAGATTAGGGCACTGGAAATCCGAATGTAAAAATCCACCTCTTGCTAATGATGAAAATCCGTTATTAAATCCACAGGTGCAGTGTGAGGGGAGTGGCCCATCGCCGCAGCAGCAGAAGGCTGTTAATCTACAGAATCAGGTGCCAAAACCACCCTTACCACAGAGCCGAAGTACACAGAGATATAGTAAAGAAACGGGTTTCTACAATGAAGAACAGGTAAACAAACCGCAACGCGCGAGCGCTGTGTCACAATATTGGATGCAAAATGACGAAAGTGAGCCAGAAGAAATTTATTGACGGTGCCGAAAAGAGGAAGCAGAGTGCGTACTTGGCACATCTCTAGAAATAGATCAGACAGGACCATTTGTAGATGGGAAAGTTAATGATGAAAACATTACTTTTCTAGTAGACACTGGAGCTACACGATCTACTGTCAGATCAGCCGATGTTAGAAATCTTCCTCTTTCGGATGAAACAATCCAAGTAGTTGGTGTGTCTAACACCCAGATTAAAACGTATCTTACTGACCCTGTAAAGGTCAGAATAGGGAAATTTTCAGACATGCATAGATTCGTGGTGTGTGATACCAGTCCCGTGAATCTATTAGGAAGGGATTTGTTGTGCAAAATGAATTGCACCATATTCTGTACACCAGATGGAATAGCCTTTGAAACACCAGATGAAGATGTTCTGTACAAGATGACCATAGCTAACCGAGAATGTGAGGTTGCTGGAACCTATGCAGTATTCAATCCAGACGAATTACCCCCAGAATTGAAACAGACAGTGAAAGCAGCAGTCTGGGATTTCACTGGGGAAGATGTAGGCCTGATGAGAAATGTAGACCCAGTGAGAATTGCTGTAAAGGAGGGAGCTGTTTACCCCAACATTCCACAATACAGACTGACCCCAGAAATAATAGCAGGGGTAACCCCTTTGATTGAGAAGATGATCCAACAAGGAGTGTTGAGGGAGATAATGAGCAGTCCATGTAATTCGCCTATTATGGGACTGAAAAAGCCAAGTGGGAAATTCAGAATTGTGCAAGATTTAAGAAAGATTAACAAGATTGTTGTCTCATGTTGTCCAATTGTTCCGAATCCCTCAGTGATTTTGTATCAGATCCCACACGATGCAGAATGGTACACAAAATTGATTTGTGTCATGTTTTCTTTTCCATTCCGTTGCATCATGACAGCCAGCCACTTTTTGCATTTCGGTTTGGAAACCGTATTTTGGCATGGTGCCGAATCCCACAGGGGTATACAGAGAGCCCCTCCATTTTTAATCAGTTGTTAAAGAAATCTCTGGAAAGTCTTACTATGCCTGAGAGTTCAGTTTCAGTCCAGTATATTGACGACCTACTGGTGGCGTCAAAGACACGTGAGGCTTGTGAAACAGACACCATAGCTTTGTTAAATCATTTGGCAGATGGAGGGCTTAAGGTATCTCCAACAAAATTGCAATACTGTAAGAAGGAAGTGACATACTTGGGTCATAATATTGAGAAAGGCCTGAGAAAAGTAACCATAGACAGAATCCGAATCATTAGAGGAATGAGAGCTCCAATGACCCAAAGAGAGGTGAGAATCTTTCTGGGAATGGTTGGTTATTGTCGTCAGTGGATAAGTAATTTTTCCCTGATTGCCAAACCATTGGTAATATTGACAAAAAGTGAGGTAAAACACCCCCTTGAACTGAACAAAGAAGAATTGGCAGCCTTTAAACAGTTGAAGAACAGTCTTTGTGAAGCCCCTGCACTGGGTATGCCAGACTATGAAAAGGAGTTTGAGCTATACTGTAGTGAGCGAAATGGATGCGCACTTTCAGTGTTGATACAGAAACATGGAAGACAAAGGAGGCCAGTGGCATATTTCTCGTCAATGTTAGATCCAGTGGCGATAGGTCTGCCAGGTTGTCTGAAAGCCGTAGCGGCTACATGCCGAAGCCTAGAGCAGAGTGAGGGAATCGTGATGGGGTATCCAGTAAGAGTGTTTGTACCCCATAGTGTGGCGATCCTTTTAACAAGGAGTCGAACACAGTTCATGTCACATAGTCGGCTGACTAAGTATGAAAAAGTCATTCTAGGTGCAAACAATGTGAGTCTGGAAAGATGTGTGAATGTGAATCCAGCTACACTTTTGCCTGATGCAGAGAGAGTGGAGATAAGAGAGGAAGTTGATCATGATTGTCTGGATGTGCTTGATTACTGCACGAAACCTCGTCCTGATATAAGAGATCTACCACTGCCAGAGAGTGATCATGTGTTTTTTGTGGATGGATCCTGTTTGAGAACGGATGAAGGAGTGTTGAGCGCAGCCTATGCAGTATGCACAGTTTCAGCAGTTATAGAGGCATCGCCCTTGAAAGGAGTTAGATCCGCTCAAGTAGCAGAAATAGTGGCATTAACCAAGGCATGCAAGATTGGGAGGAATGCGAGAGTAACTGTGATGACTGATAGCCAGTATGGCTTCGGAGTTGTCCACGATTTCGGCCAAATATGGCTGCAAAGAGGTTTCCTGACATCAAGTGGAACTCCCATAAGGAATGCAGAAGTGGTTGGAAAATTGCTTGAGGCAATACAAATGCCCAAAGAGTTGCCTGTGGTAAAATGTGCTGCTCATGGACAAGGTAGTGATTACATCACTACCGGAAACCGTTTTGCCAATGACATGGCTCAGTATTGTGCCCGAAACAAGTATTCAATTAATCGGTCAAAAGAAAAGGAAATGTCTTCTTGCTCCATAATGTTTACTAACGTTGTGGGAACATGGGATGAAGTGAGGCAATTGCAGGATGAGGCAGTGGATGAAGAAATTAGGCAGTGGGTAAAAGCAGGATGTGCACCCAGTGAAAAGGATCATGTGTGGGTCTATCGGGATGGAAGATAGATAGCATGATGTCAACCATGGCACGGATGTATCATGGCCAAGGACATCTGGGAAGGGATGCCATGATAAGGGCCTTTAAGAAGACCTGGTATAATCCAGAATTCAGGCTGATTGCAGAGAGTCTCTGTCAGAGATGTTTGACATGTCAGCAGTATAATCCTGGAAGAAAAACAGTGGTGAGTCTGGGTACCATAGGCCGGGAGGGAGGACCTTTCACCAGAATGCAAGTAGATTTCATTGAAATGCCTCCTTATAACAAACTGAGGTATGTTTTAGTGGTAGTTTGTCTGTCTCTAGATGGGTGGAGGCATACCCAACCAGAAGAAATGATGGAATCACAGTGGCCAAGCTATTGTTGAGGGAATTCTTCCCAAGGTACGGGTTCCCAATAACCATAGAATCAGACAGAGGAGGACATTTCTACAATGAGATCATGAAACTAATTTGTGAAGCATTGGGTGTACAACAGAAACTGCATTGTGCCTACCGACCAGAGGCTTCTGGTGTGGTTGAGCAAATGAATGGTACTATCAAAAATAGAATAGGAAAAATGTGTTTAGCCACAGGTTTGAAATGGCCTGATGTCTTGCCTCTGGTTTTGATGACCATTAGGTCTACACCAGATAGAACCACAGGTTTGAGTCCACACGAGATCATCATGGGACGCGCCATGAGACACGTGTTTGTGCCAGTCAACAAGCTGATGACTATAACTGATGACATGATTTTGGATTACTGTAAAGGCCTTGCTGACGCAGTTCATTCTGTGTTTCACCAGGCTGGAGCGGATGCCACCACACTTGAAAAGAAACCAGCCCATGATTTGAGCCCAGTGGACTGGGTGAGGATAAAAGTACACAGAAGAAGAAATTGCCTGGTTCCAAGGTGGGGAAGGCCAAGACAGGTCATCTTGACCACAACAACTGCTGTGAAGTGTGCAGGACTGGAAAACTGGATACATGCCAGTCACACTCTGAGAGTTCCAAATCCAGCAGACGGTATTGGTTAAGAATACTTTGACGCATCAGAATCAAGTGATGAGTCAAGCAATGAGAATATAAAAACAAAAGAAAATCCTGAAAGGGGGGAGAATGAGCCGAGACTAGTTCAGACCCCCAGAGAAGAAATTCTGAGGAAAAGATTGCAGATTTCAGATACATCAGATTCTGGGGATGAGCAAAACGCTAGTGGTGAACACAGAAAGAAGAAAAGAAAAGAACATCCAGTCAGAAGTAACTTTTACACCAGATGAAAGAGTAGAAGAAATTCCACCTGAGAAAATACTGGAAGAAGAAGAAGGGACAGTTGCAGAAAGAGAGGGACAGATTGCGGAAAATCCCCGAGGAGATGTAGGGAACTGCAACACCCAGCTAGGTGAAGGGACAAATAGTCAGCAGGAGGATTGCGTGCCGGAGACCCGAGGAGGGACAGAAGTAGGGCCAACCCAAGAGGTGGAAAAGGAGACTTCTGAAAAAGAAAAATCAAATGAAACAGAATCTGAAGACAGTGAAACAGAGATACCAGAAGGTCGAGTTCTGAGAAAGAGAACTTGGATCGAGGAAAGAAATGGCAAAGACGGCAAAGCAAGAAGGAACGCCAAAGGAGATATTTGGCCCAATAAAATTAAGAAACTAAGATACAGATTGACACGAGCTAAAACCTCAGAGGCTGAACAAGTGAATGAAGTAACCAGTCAGCATCCAGAGAAAGAGGGAGAAACGGAAGTGTCGGAAGCAAACAAACGATCAAGAAAACCAAACCAGAAGTATAAGTCGCCTGAATGGACGTACGTGGCACTGCCTGAACAAGGAGAAGAGGCAGATAGTCAAGGAAATCCAGAGGAGACTTGGCTGAAATTGATAAAAGAAGAAGAAACTGGTGAAATCCTGAGAGTTATCTTATCCGATATTGGAGAAGAAGCGGAAGATCAGGAAATCCTGCATGTGGATGACGAGAAGGAAGTGAAAAACGACGAAAAGCCAAGCTGAGAAATTGATATTAATCCTTGTAGGAATACACAGGATTGAATAAGAAAATCGAAGTATTTGGACAACCTGATAAATTTTAGCTCTTGTAGGAAAGCTATAAGAGGCGGAGTAAAAGAGGCTTAGTCAAAAGACACGGTTAGATCTAACAAGATGGCTAACATAGATGATAATAAGAGTAGATGTACCTTCATGAGAAGATGTTGCAAGACATGTTGCTGTTGTACAGGACTATTAATGCTTCTTTGGAGCGTACTCGCTCTTTTGATCTCTTTCAAAGTAACTTTAGATACACTAGCAGGACATACTGAGAATATGACTAATATAGTGAAAAACTCACAAAAAGTAATACCGGTTAGAACAAGCACAGAGCATGTGCATCAAGATAGGTCAAGAAATGATTTTTCTAGTAATGTGTTTTCGAAATTGTTGTATGAATATGTTAAAACGATGGAAGTAAGGGATTGCTACGTCTGTATGCAATTACCTGCATCTGTTTCAGAAGGGGTGACTTATCATCACCTCCCAGCAACTTATGGAATAACATGTAGCGTCTTAACCAGTATATTTTATCAAGTAGGAAAATTAGAGTATAATATGTCTAACATAGATAATATTCTTGGACGATTGCCCATGAATAAAGAATTAAATCCAGCTAAAGATGCTAATGTATTAGGAGAAATTTTTATAGAAACTAAAGGACTAACTCTAGAATATATTTTTAAGAACAATTTAACTTGCAGTTTGAATCCAGTAGAGAAAACATTCTTGGATATGGTTGAGGAGAGGAGGTTGAAAATACACAAGAATGCAGAAGGACATAAAGAAGGGGAAAACATTTGGGCAATAGATGGGAACAAGGAAACGACAGGTGATGTTAGACCAACAATAGCTATAGATTGACCACAGAAAGGCAAATTATGCATCATGAGAGAAAGATCTCAATATGATTATATATACATTGGGACAAGTGAGTGTCATGATACATACTTCATTGCATCCGGATGGGGATTTAGATGTGAAGAAGACCCAGTTTTTCCTGGATTGTATTATATTTGTGGGATCAAGGCTTATTACAGGTTGCCTGACCATTGGTATGGCACATGTTATGTAGGCCTGGTCTTTCCAAAAATCTTTCACATGGATAGAGTAGAAAATAGTGGACCAAATAACCTACTAATGCGTAGCAGAAGAGAAACTTGGTTAGAAATTGTAGGTGATATTTTTGGAGCCTTGATACCAGCAGTGGGAATATCTTTGAATGCAAATAATATCCGGAAGCTGTCCACTACAGTGGATCCTTTGTCAACAAGCACAGCTGGAGGATTTCTATTGGTAAACACTGAATTGGTTGCCATGCGTGCTATGATTATGCAAAATCGACTTGCCCTTGACATTTTATTGGCAAAAGAGGGTGGAGTCTGTGGAATGCTGAAAGTTCAACATTGTTGCACTTACATCCCTGACGAAAGCAGAGATCTAAAAGTCTATATCAAGAATATTACAGAATTGCATGATGAAATAAAACCACTGGAGGTTGAAAGTATCTGGACTAGAATTAGTAATAAAATGGCTGCTATTAAAGCTTTCTTAGGTAAATTAGGTAGTACTATAATAGGGAAAATATTATTCCCATTAACTTGTGTGATTTTTGTATTATTAATACTTAGATTAGGATGTATATGTTGTAGATATAGAAGAAATAAAAAGAAGGTTAAAAGAGAAATTTACAAAAAGAGGGAAAAGAAACCAGAAAAAGATCTCAATGAAATAGAAATGGAAGAGTGGAAGGAGAGTATGTATGATAAAACCAAGAGAGAAGATGAAAGAGAAACAGAATTTTAATTAACCAAAAAGACATTTCAAATTTCTGCAAAAGGGGAAAATGATATTTTGTGGGTTGGTTTGGTGGTGATAAAATCACCAAAGGGGGGATTAATGGAGCGGGTAAAATAAAAGTTTTTTGGTATACCCAATCCATTTATATATGTTTATATTAAAATGACTAAATTGATTAATATTAATGATTAAACAGTGTGCTGTGATGAACTAACCAACCTTATTAATCAAGAGAATACACGTGGGAATGCATTGCATGGCTAAAAATAATAAGTGAACTAAGTTTGTACGCATATTAAATGTATATGTTTAGCTTAAGCAGAGTTAATGTGATTTGCGCTTAAATAAACCAGCATTAACAGCTTTAAATGTCGCATATGGCTAGATATATGCAGACACATAAGGGAATAACACTGTTTAAATCATTTCTATGTATTAATTACGATTCTTGTGTCTCTTTACTTAAGTTGACTATTTCGGCCTACTAAAAGATGGCTGCCGACTGAATCCTCACTAAAGTACATGACTTCATGCACTGAGCAGCAGAGGAAGGCGCCCGCACTGACTACGTAGTGTCCTCTCCTTGAACCTTCGAACCAGGTCTATGAAGACTACTCTGGGTGAGATGTCAATGTCCCTGAACATGGAAGAAATGTTGCCATCTGGGAACCAAAAGCCACCTATTCACAATAGACTGATACTTTCTTGACCTGGAAACGACTTTCCCATGCGCCTAGTTTATACATCATCCGTATGTGAAATTTTGAAAATGTTGCTTAAAGCATTGGGACGGGGCTGAATACAGCCAATCAATGACCTGGAAATAATGAAAATGCTACATGTATATGTAAATTTTGGTATAAATATTAGTAGTCTAGAGAGGTAAATTAGGTTACCACCCAAAGAGCTTGAGACGCACCCTGATCGATGTTACTCTATGCGGCACTCCACGCTGACAGCAGAGGACTGGACGGTAGAACTCTGATGAATTTCTGAGGACCAGTTTCTGACTTAGAGAACGACAATTAGCCAGAATAGGTAATTATGACAAAAGATAATATTGCATTTGTTAGGATTTTAAACCTGAAATTTAATTAGATAAAGAAAATCATTGTTTGAAGAATTGTGTCGGGTGGTTATTTTCTTGTAATGTTTTATTTGATTAATATAAGAATTGAAGTGTTATCTATCAAATCCCAACTCAACTAAATGATCCGATCGCCCTCCGGATGGAGGAATTGTTTGGGTAATTTAATAGATGTGGTTTCCTCCATCCAAGTAAAGAACTGTAGTTCGTAAGTTTTAAAGATCCCTCTGTAGGCGCGGATAGGATTGATGTGGAATGAAAGTTGGTGTTATGGGCCCCACCAGCGTGTGATGTGTGTATGTGCGTGTGACTGAGGAATCATTCCGTCCGTGGAAGCAGGGGGAGATTTTGTGTTCTGAACTGCAGCAGCTGCAGTACGGGATATCAGAAATGCAGATACATGTTTTTTTCCCTTACCTGTCAGAAGTGCGGAGAAAGCGCTATGGCAGACCGAAAGAGCATGACAAAAATGCTTTGCTTTGGTCTGCAGGAGCAGGTTAATAGCAGTGCATACTCCAAATCACACAAGAAAAGTCCTTGTCGGCGGAATCCCGCAGAGGAAGCGGGTTTTTTAATGCAGAAATCGGTAAGCGAGAGACTAGCCTTGAATACGGTGGTCTCCCGCCTGAATCAAGAGGCTTGGCATGTATGAAATAGTGAAAAAAAATAGGGGGAATTAATTGATTAACATTGTAAGAGATTATTTTAGGAGGGAGACAAATGAAAGAAAGCCGTTTTTGGCTTTTGAAATTGGGAGTCTACCGCCTGAACTGGGTTGGGTGGCATGTATGTCTAGAGCACATAACTGCTTAGCACAGTCAGTCACATCAAAAGAAGAGGGAATCCACTCGGTGATTTTACAGAAGTACAAGTAGCTATTTTACTGATAAGTGTTTGAAGACAGACCTCTTCATCCATTGGTGTGTTGTGTCATTCACTTTATTCTTCTACCCTCTACAGTATGAGGCAATGAGTCAGGCCACTTCAGACGTTTGCTAACGTAACTGTGAGTGATGGCATTCAGAATTTTCACAAGGAGCACCTTCGCACACAAAGTAGGACTCTGTTCAATTGGATACTATGTGTGTTCCTTTGAGATCAAAGCTGGATTTTTGCTTTGAGATCAAAACCAGATTGTTTTTATATCGGGCAGCTACCCCCAACAATAACGTTTTTCAAATGCTATGGCAAAAAAAGCATTGAGAAAGCCAATAGCCTGTCAGCGAATACCAGACCTAATGGGTTAGCAAATGGTTGATTAGCTATCTGATTTGCTAAAGTGGGACCCTTTTATTGTCTTGACCACACATAGTTTTTGGATCTATCTGACTCTGATATGGCTTTGTTTTAGTTGTCGCCCATCTCTGCTGTATATGAATGCCAAAGTAATTAAGCAGTGACTGGAGTGGGCTCAAAGTATACTGTGGTATTGGGTATGTGGCAAGTTGAAGTAATACTTTATTTTTTGGGCTCTTTTAGCGTCTTTAGAGAAATTCTTTGGAGGAATTCTTTGTATCGTAGCATCAAGAAGCTAAGTGCTTATATCACATACACACACTCATCCACTGCATACCTCTGCCTTCTACATAGGGTATAATACTTTAGAAGGAAGGGTTTAGACAGCGTTTAGACATTCAACAAAGATGGCGTCTCGGTAGATGACTTGTGCCCAGGCTGTAACGTAACTTATGGAGGACTGCTCGGAGGCACAATTAGATACTGAGACAGCATCAGAGGTAGAGGAAAATGGAGCAGAATCTGTAAGCATTTTTGTCAGTGGGCTGAGTTCCATCTGAGGACTCATTTGGACAGTAGCAGGATAAACCAACCCAGAGAGCATGCTCGTGTGGTGGCAAGCACAGACCTAGTGCTCTGTTGGCAGCACTCCCCCCCCCCCAGTTTAATTCAGCCCCAAATTCCCTTGCTAACTGCCTTGCTAACTGCAGACACCAGATATAACGCCAATACAGCAAATTATTTGCCTAATGACTATGTTCATCTCTTCCATGATGCTCACTTTCTTGAGGAAATTGTACACCATCAAATTTGCGTGCTGAACTATTTCTGAGGGAGTGTGGTGGCACTCTCTGGCCTCATTCTTAGTCACACCAGTGGACTCCCACTTCACTTGGAGAACTTGAAGCCATTTCGGTGCCTTATGCTCAAAATGGGGATAGTGTACAAACCAAGCCTACCACCCAAGTCTGCTGGTCCACTCTCATGGTTTGGGTAACACCTAGCTTTGCACTAGTCATGAGCAGAGATCAGTTCTTGCTAGTGCACTGTATGCTGCATTTTAATGATAATTCTTCTGCACTGCCCAAAGACCATCCAGACCATAACAGGCTGTGCAAAATGCAGCCTGTTTTGGAACATTTGTCTGCCAGGTTTCCAGAGATTTTTACCCCTGGAAAAAATATAGCTACTGATGAGTCCTTGATCCTGTAAACGGGTTGGTGCTGTTTAAGTAGTACATACCTAACAAAATACCTCATTATGACATCAAAATGCATATGCTGTATGAGAGTTCTACTGGTTATGTATATAGCCTGAGAGTGAATATAGGGAAAGACTCTGCTCCAAATCCTGTAACTTGCTCTTCAACGCTAAGAACCACATCAAATATTGTATAGGAGCGTGTCCAACCCTGCCATTACTAAGGTTATTACCTTTATGTGGACAACTTCTCATGAATAGAGCTGTTTAGCGAGCTGTACAAAGCTGGTAATGTGTATGTGGCATAGTTCAATGTTGCCGCAAAGTTCCAAAAATGAAAGTGCACTACTTTGTGTTGCGAATGAACTACACTCAGTCACATTTTCTGATAGACAGGATGCGTATGTGCTCATTATAATCCATGATGAGAGCGTTTCCCTGGTCATGGTTTGGGATCAGTAGGTCAAGGTTCACAAGTCCACCTGGATACTACTGTACAACAATTACATGGGCAGGGTGGATAAGAATGACCAGATGTTTCAGCCATATAGTGCGAGTTGTAAAACTCTCACATGGTATGAGAAGTTGTTTATCCACCTGATCCAGTTGGCAACATACTTTGTGTATGTCGTTTTCCGTCTGACCACCAGAGGAAGACCAATGTCTTACCTTCACTTTCAGTTGACCATCATCGAAAGTCTTACTGCTGCAGAAGTAGTAACCTCTAATTCATCTGTTGTGGAGGACATTGCAAGGCTGTGGGATCTCCACTTTGCAGACCACATTTCTGCAACAGAGAGAAAGACTCAACTATGTCGCCACTGCAGAGTCTGCTGTAAGCAAGGAAATGGCAGGAGAGTTGGTATTACAGCCCCTAGTGCCCACCTCAGCTAGGCCTATGTTTTCCAACTTGCTTTATGTTGTACCATTCAAAAGTGGAAGTATTGGGAAATTCCTTGAGGTCGAGCAAGTATAAATCTTTTAATGGCTGTGCAAGGATACATACCTTCCATGGGCCACTACTTCACTAGGCAAGCAGCTTTCAAATTGTTTCTGCTACTTGATAAAATCTTGGACTTGTTCATGGCCTACTTAACGCCTTTATCCGCCGCAAGAATGTGGCAGATGTTCTGTTCATCGTATGACCAGTGCATTCCTGTCAGTGCACTGCACATAATGGTGGACAGACCATAGCCACGTTGTCACAAAGTATCCTGTGTGGCAAAACCTTTAGCAGTTTTTGAAGAGCGCTTTAGGGAGCATAGGACAGTCTTCCGCAGTATGTTTATCCTAATTTCAAAGGTAGGAATGCTCACTCAGTTTGAGGAATCTAGGCACGGAGGCATCCTCAGACAGCCCCCAACTTGCATCTTCATACTAGAAGGAGTTGGCGCAGCGAGTGTGCTAAAGGAGCATAAAAGATGTCTTCCTGAGCCTCATCTAGCGGTCACGGAAGCCATTAGTAAAGATTCACATGGCAAGTACACAGGATTGGTCAGGACTTTGAAGGAGACAGATTCATGAACAGGTAGGAAAACCTGATGCAAAGTATGCTTTTTTAAAAAAAACAATATTGCATATCTAGAAGGCAGATAAATAAGATAGGAAAGAGACACATGACATCTCTTCATGTTCGTCAAAAGACTCAACCCCATGTGCGCTACACTCACCCCAATACTCAATGACTCCCTTACTCAACTGATCAGATGACTCCAAACCATACAGAACACAGCAGCCAGGCTCTCCCTCAACCTCACACACACATTATCCCACGCCTCAAAGAGCTTCACTGGCTCCCTATCCACAAGCATGTTAACTTCAAACTCCTCATGCACACATTCTAAGCCTTACACAACACTGGCCCAGCATATCTCAACAATCACATCAGATTTCAGAAACCTTCCAGACACCTGTGCTCAGCGGGACTCCTACTCACACATATCCCATGCATATGCAGCACCAGAACCAGCGGTCATACCGTCTCTTGCCTTGCTCCTAAATCCTGGAACAAAGTGCCTTACACATCAGAGCTGCCTCTTCAATTCTTGAATTTTGCAAGAAGCTGAAGACTTGGCTTTTCAACCAGATGAGTCCATGGCTTGGCCCAGACTCTTCTGCATCGCCAACCGAATACCCTCCCAGATGATGGCGTGCTTTACAAATGCATAACTTTACACAGAATCCTGCATCCTACACTACACAAATGGGTCATATTTGTGGCCGGCTTGCCATTTCCATCTGCCGTCAGAACGTGACAGATGTTTTGTTTGCCGTATAACAAGTCCATTACAGGCACAGCACTGCAGATAACTGTGGTCTAACGTCATTCTTAGTTTTGGACGTGCTCTTTAGGGAACCTAGAGCAGTGGACTAACGTCGTTCTTAGTTTTGGACGTGCTCTTTAGGGAACCTAGAACAGTCTTCCTTAGCATGTTTACCTTAGTTTCAAAGGTATATATACTCACTCGTTTGAGGAATCTAGGCTTAAAAGCATCCTCATTCTACCCCCCCAACTCACCTCATCCAACTGGAAGGTGTTGGATTTAGCACAGCAAATGCGCTAATGGTGCATGGAATGCGCATCTTCCTGAGTCTCATTTGGCTTTCATGGGAGCCATTAGTGCCGGAATCACTACCATCCCCAGACGTCAGAGTCGGAAGCCACAGCCTTCCTGACTTCAAGATGGCGACGGAGCAGCCCGCATCGGAGAGGTGAGAGGTGCGGCGAAGGAGTAAGAGCAGGGCTGGAATGATATGCGCAGAAGGAGATTCGGTGAGTGGCGGACTATTCGCGCACAACCTAGAGACGCAGTAGAGAGCATCCTGACCGCAATGCCTGGCCCTGACATGGCGGCTTGATGACTACACCACAAGGCTGACAGTGCCTAGAGGGAGTCAGGAGAGACAAGGCGCTAATAGGGGGCAAACGAGTGCAGCTTCCTACCCACGAGGAGATCTACCCACTCACTTGAAATACTGGTCTGGGCTCCCCTGGAGCAGTGACACCACGCACAGAATTGGGGGCTAACCCGGAACAGAGGGAGCTTGTTGGATAACCTGGGACTCCACAGACACTACAAGTGCTGGGGTTACCCTGGTAGCAGAGCCGGACAAAGCTCTGTCTCCAGCAGGGGCACTTGAATCTTGTTCGCCCCGCTGCATGTGTGGGAATGAGACTGGCCGCTCCAGGAGAATATTTTCGGCCTTTCCCACATATGGCAGTCAGCACAGTGGCTTTCTTTATGCAGCCGAAAAAACAGCAAAGTAACAGAATGTCCAGCAACTTTGCATCCACAGACACCGGTAATAGCCGACGGGCTCCAGTAAATCGAGACACAATGACTCTCACAAAGGAAGACCTTCTTGCCTTACTACAGGATTTTAAAAAGGAGCTGCGGGACGAACTCATGGCCACCTCACTGGAGACGCTGAAGGCTGATTTAAATGATAAATTAACCACACTGCACAAAGATGTGGACTCAGTGGGGAGGCAGAGTGGTGGAAATGGAAGCCAAAATGCTGGAGCTGGAAGAACACGTGGATCGCATGAATGACACTACCCACTCCTTCCAATCTCAACTCAATGCGGCTCTATTAAGAAGTGAAGACCTAGAAAACAGGTCTTGGTGGGATAACATCAGGATCAGGAATCTGAAGGAGGGGGCAGAGGGACCGGACTTGGAGGCCTTTGTGGTGGGTCCCTTCTCCGAACTACTTAGCCCATCCACAGCGAAAATTAATATAGAAAGAGTTCACAGAGTGGGGAAACTGCTCCTGGGTGCTCTACAGCCCCCGAGAGACGTTCTGGCTAAACTTAATTCCTTTAAAACGAAAGCAGCTATTGTACAGGCCGCCAGGCAAAGAGACACTGTGTCATTCCAGGGAGCTACTTGCACCCTATACCAGGATGTGGCACCGGTGACATTGGCTCATTGTCAACAGTTCCGACCAGTCAGAGACAAACTTAGGCAAGAAAATATAAAATACTGCTGGACTTGTCCATTTGGCCTTGTCTTCTAATTTCACAATAGAGCCCACCATTTCAAAGAAATGGGGGAAGCCCTGACGTTCTTGGAGGTGGTAATACCAGAGGACGGAATCTTATCTGGCAAACCTGCTACATCAGGTGTGGAATCCATGGGGTCCCAGAGAGGGGGCCCATGGCTCTCCCGACTGCCCCACATGCAGAGGAAACGTTGATTAGGTGGGACGTCGGTGATGCCACAATTCCGCCAACTTCAGTCACGCTGCAGCGCTCGATCTGGACTGAACACTATAAGAAGGACTGATGGTCACTCCAGGGGTCTCCTTCTCCACATTTGCAGCAGCTAGTGCTGCCCCGGCAGCGTCATCTAGTTCTTCGAGTCTGTTGCATTCCTCACTAGACGGATGGCTGTCTCACATAACACGATTGCCAATGATTTGGACCCTTGCATGCAGTTGCAACACTACAGACATAATAGCGGCTTTGGTCCTAATCGCCTCCCATGACCACCTACCATATCTGTAGACCAAATTTGGGACTGGTTGTCCCTACACGTTTTGTTCTGGGGTCTTTTTTTCCTTTCTTTTTGTTTGCAGGTGCTCAGGAGTCACTCTCTGACATGAGACTATAGCTACAAAAGCTACAGACTGATAGTATACAAGGAGGAGAGCTACCTGTGGTCGGGGGAGGGGAAGAGATGGCAGGGGGCGAGGAGGGGAGGTTGTGCACGAAGAGGAGCAGGCTCAGAGGCAGGTGGGGACCCCCCAATTGTCACAATGGTAGTTACCTCCCTTACATGGAACGTCAGGGGGCTCAATGCACCGGCCAAAAGACATAAGCTGTGGAAATATTTACTAGATCAACATTATGATATTGTGGCGCTGCAGGAGACCCACCTTAAAAGGTTGGCGGATCATAGGCTAAAACATAAGATGTACCCCCAGATATACACATCTTCCGCCTCTACGAAACACAGTGGGGTAGCACTTCTATTTCACTCCACACTAAAATTCCAACCTGAGGGTTACAAAACAGATAAAGAGGAAAGAGTGGTCCTGGTGAAAGGGTGTATTCGGGGGAGATTATGCACAATTGCAGCCACTTACCCACCTTACTCCAATCAAGTAGCCCATATATCAACTCTACTGACACAACTAGGGGGCTTTGCGGAAGGAGATATTATTCTCATGGGAGACTTTAATCTTACATGGCACTCTGGCATGGATAGTACCCACCCCCACAGGACGCAAACAGGTAGCTTCAGAAAAGACCTAAAACAAGTAATACACAATCTGGGTTTACTCGATGCATGGAGGGCGCAACACCCCAGAGATGGAAACTATACATTTTTCTCCCATGTCCATCGTACATATTCTAGGTTTGCCTATGTGTTCCTGTTAGAAATGGGGATTTCTGGTTGGCTAGGGCTTGCGCCAAAGCCAGGCAGAAACCACCACTCTAGTCAGGGCAAGGAAGTTACACGCCAAAGATAACCCCTGCTCACCCCCTTGGTAGCTTGGCACGAGCAGTAAGGCTTATCTCTGAGGCAAGGTGTAAAGCGTTTGCGCGCGCACCCAGCAACAACACCCAAGGCCCACCACAAAGGAAACTCCACACAAGGTATTCTATAAAAATAACCTTTGTATTATACCAACACATTAGATAAAAACACACACTTTACAATGTGCCAACAGGCACGGGCAGAATTTACAAGGGATTATATGTACAGGGGACAGGGCCACATGGACCACTGTCCGAAATTAGCACTCTTAGAACTTAGGAATAATACTTTAGAACATAGCACAAAATAACATATATAGCACACAACCAGTACTTACTGGTATCAGGTAAGTACCACCTACGCAACCCTAACCACCTTAGGAGAATGTCACGCAGGGAACTAGGACCTCACTAGCACCACCTGTACTAGGAGAAAACAAACAACCACCTAAGTATCACAATACCTGTAGGGGTAAACGCACATTACACATGATGCCTAAAACATTCAGAGGTGTAGGGAAGGAAAACACATGATGCATAAAACATTCAGCGGTGCTATGAAAGAAAACACATGATGCATAAAACATTCAGAGGTGCAGGTTAGGAACATTAGTGAGAAACTCTCATAAGCCACCACCTGTGGCAGTCCCTAGGCCAACTGGCCTCGTTGGGGCTAGGACACCCTGTCCCAGTCCAGCTGCACCAGCTGCGCAGGCCACAAGCGTAGGGTCCCAATCTAAACATGGCAGCTGCCCACTAAGTGCTGGGCAGCTGGAGGAATGAGCGTGGCACCACTGTGCCCTTTAAAACAACTCTGTTGCTCCCGTGGAGCCTCCCTGGGCCCTAAAACAATTAAAATGCCCCCTAGAGCCTTCGTGGCCCTAAACGTTACTGTGGGGCAAGGGGGGAGCGACCCGCTGCCATCTGGGGCCGCCCCGTCATGAAACAACTGGTGCCCCCTCTAGGTGGAGCCTCGATGGGCTCTCGCAAATATTGCCCCGTCGTTGGAGCGTGCAACGCGCTCAAGGAGTGCTGCCCACGTCTATGTTGGAGCCTCACCGGCTCGAGAACCAACCAATGCGGGCCCTCGCTGGAGCCTCTCGGGGCTCGGGACACTAAGGAAATGCCCCCCTCTGGTGGAGCCTTACGGGGCTCGTAAACACTGCCCCCGCACCCCCAGCACATGCGCGGAGTCCCCCAGCCCTTCTAAACACTCACCGGGCTGTTGCTCTGGGGACTCCCGCGTCGTCTCCTCGTTCTCTGCTCCCGTGGGGGGGAAGGACTCCAAGGCTTCCTCGCAACGCGGAGGGGCAGGCACCGACAATGTGCCTCGCGCCCCCTCCGCACCAGCTCCTGCCGCACTCCTCACTCTCTTCGCTCTGGGAAGTGCGGGGTAGGCTCCCGTCCGCTTCCCTCTACCAACGCACGGCTTCGTTGTCCCGCCTACCACCAGGCGTGTCTTCTTTCCGCTTCCAGGTCGCTGCAGGCAGCGCGGCGGCCCGGGCTTCTCGGCGGCAGTAGGGGGTAGGCTCCCGCAACTTACTTAAGCAATAAGCGGGGTGGGCACCCGCCAACGATCACATAATGCGGGGTGGGCACCCGCGGTCGTCCTCACGGCCAAAGGCACGCAAATAAGCGGGGTAGGCACCCGCTATGGCGATAACAATGCCGGGTGGGCACCGGCCTCCAGAATCAAAGCGCTCACAGCGCTATGAAGTCAAACAGCGCTCCCAGCGCTATAAAGCCCAAAAAGCGCTCCCAGGCGCTACAAGCAAAAAGGTCCAGTCATCAAGTCTTCCAAGAGCAGGGGGCAAAGGCTGGGCCCAGAGCCAGCTCACTGGGCCCTCCAGCAGGGAGGCAGTCCCCAGTGGCGGTCTCTCCTGGCGCCCAGCAGCAGCAGGCCCCCCCTCAAGTTGATCCTGCAAGAGAACAAATTGTAAGGGGACACAGCCCCTTTTTATACAGTAAAAGTCTTTGTCTGAAGGTGCAGGGAAGGGGCGAACCAGTTAAAACAGGTTCCTGAGCACTTTGTTTTGCTCAGCCCCTCTCCCTATTCACTGGCAGGGCCAGGGTCATCAGACGCACCACAGGGGCCGGAGCCAGCATTGTGTGGGGAAAGCCCTGCCCTATTCAGGACCCAGGTGTACTCCTCCCCATAAACACTGAATCAACCTGGGTCTGGTGCTGTGTCAACAAAAGGAGAACAGGAGAGAGTATATCTAACTAATCCGACATCTCTTGTTAATAGAGAACCCTTCTAGGAACAGGACCCATCAATCACAGAAGAGTAGTGTATTTGTCATCATTTGGGTCTGTATATCTCGATATAACGCACTAAGTCCTGATAGAACGACCTGGTGACGTATAAAGAGAATATGGCATACAAGGGTTGCTGTCAGATCTCCAATAATAACCAAATTATTGATAAACCCTCAAGTTTGTGAAAGGGATCCTAAAAGTGCAGCACTAAATAATAAAGGTGACGATAAAAATGGCTAGTGGAACTCAAATGTGCTTTAATCGGCAGAGTGCCTCTGCCATCGTTAAAAAGCAATATGGCAACTTAGCACAAATAATTTGTCATTATGCTAATGTCCATAGCAATCTGGTCGACATGTTTCTGCCCATTTAGGTCTACACAGTATCGGGGGCATTCCTCAGGACCTTAAATGCTGCTATTATGTGAAAAAGTGTATCAAATTAAAATGAAGAATTCACAGATAAAAAGAATCCTACCGCACCGGTCAACTCAACAGATATCGAAACCGGATACCTAAGAAAGCAAAAGGAATACAATCATCCTGGGTTTTGTATGAAACAGCAAAAAAATCATCTCTATCAAATGACATTAACAAAAGCATATAATAATGCTTCACAGCATTTAATAGTGTATTAAATTGCACTTACCCAAATATTTTGGGTGATACCCTCACCTCAACCTGGTCTGTACTCAGGGAAAAGGGGCCCCGCTCTAATAAAAGGGAAGACAAAGTGAAAGGCTGCTGATTAACATGCCTAAGATGTATCTCCCCGTTAGAAAGGCTAAAAAATATAGGCAAAGTCCATGTACTACATAAAAACATGTGGACAGTGGCATCATGGTCATGATCAAAGTGATAGCTCATCCTGAAGCTATATATCAGGTCAAAGAGCTCAAAGACGATTACATAAAGTATTTCTACAAAGAAACTGGTCTTGTTAGAGAGTCAGTCGCGTGTGACAAACACACTCAAGAAAAACACGCCATCTAGGTCAAATAACAAGTAAAGTTCGCTGTACTTTTACACAGAGTGACGGGTCACTCGCGTATAGTGAACAGTAACCACCATCTGAACCATTAAACAAATAGAACTTGGTAGAGTGGATATTCACTCACAAGATTAAATTAGAACAAGGACACAAAAGAAGAGAGGTTAGCGCTGCACTTACCTATCCGTCGGTACCCCGGGGCGGTCTTTGAGTAAAGACCGGAGGTACCGGCAAGAAAGGTACAGCGTGCTTTATAGTGAGGAAACCTCAATTGGTTGCAGCTGCGTCTGCTCCTCTGGGTGGCCAAATGAGTGCCTGTTACGTTGTGGACCGGCACGCATGTGTAGAGAAAAGACCTCCTTCGAAAAAACTTAAACAGAGTGCGCATGTGTGGCATTCATCCGCTAGTCTGATACAGCCCTATGCGCATGTGCAAACCTATCTCCGCTAGTCTAGTACAGCTCCTAAGTGTCAAAGGGGCTCATAGGAGACTCATCGTCAAACGCGCACATTCGCTGAGAATGAAAGTATTAGATGCTGAAAACGTACTCAAAATCAACTATCTAATTGACATGTGTCACAAATTATATCAACAGCCAAGGGATATCATCGTTTAGCCCCATAACATCAGAGTGTAATCGGTAAACCCATTTCTGTTCTCTGCATAAGAGAAACCGTTGGACATCTGCAATGTGTGGGGGAATGTAGGGTTGTTCAAGGATAACCCAATGTAAATCAGTATCTTTATGGCCTGCTGTGATAAAATGACTAGTGAGTTTAGTAGCACTTTTCTTGCACCGTATAGTGCTCTTGTGTTCTGAGATCCTCAGCTTAATTTTGCGAGAGGTCATCCCCACATAGTTTTTTCCGCAAGGACATTTTATCAAGTAGACAACTCTGTCACTATTGCAATTGGTATGTTTATTAAGAACCCACGGTCTACTCGTTCCGATGTTAACTTCCTTTGTGTGCGAGGTCTGAGGGCACACTGAGCAGTTCCCACAGGGGAAGTGGCCTTTAACTGGGGGTAAGCCCCATAAGGGGGTGGTCACAGAATTTCTCAGAGGTCGGGGACGTGTGTGTATTAACTGATCTTTGATGTTGCAACTCCTCTTAAATGCAAATAAAGGGGGAGGTAACACCTTGCCTTCAATTTTAAGCACTCTCCAGTTTTTTAGAATGCTCTTCTTAAGTGCGTTAGAATAACTGCAAAACGTGTTAACACATGTAATCCTCTTGTCCTCAGTAGTGGGATTGCAGATTTTCTTCTCCAGAAGAGCCTCCCTATGATTATTTACAGCTCTCTTCATTGATGTTCTGATGGTTCTTTTGGGATATTGTCTATCCAAAAGTTGAGATGAAAGTAGGGCGGCATGTTCCCGGTACTTGGAGACGTCGGAACAATTCCGACGAATACGAAGAAATTGCCCAAATGGCAAATTTTCCCGCAGAGCTCTAGGATGAAAGCTCTGAAAATGTAAAAGGGAATTCCGTGCCATCGGTTTCCTATACAGTTCCGTGGTGAGTATTCCATCCTGAGAGCCAATCAACAGATCCAAAAAGGGTAGGTTCTCTTTAGAGACTTCACACGTGAATTTCAAGAAAACATTCCTGTTGTTCAACCAAGAGTGAAAATTCTTGATCGTGTCCATAGAGCCTCTCCAAATGTCTAAAATGTCATCTATATACCGTTTCCAGGTCAAAATATGACCTAGAAACGGATTGGCTGTGGACAGAATCTCGGTCTGTTCAATTTGATGAACATACAGATTGGCTAGAGAAGGAGCAAAAATGCTCCCCATAGATGTTCCGGAGATCTGTAGGAATAGCTCATCTTCAAATTGGAAGAAGTTCTCCTTCATGGCCAGTGTTGCACAGAACATGACGAAATCAACTGGTGTAGGACTCTGCAGATCCCTTGCTTCCAAAAGTGTTTTGATAACAGACAAAGTCTCATTCTGGGGAATGCAAGTATATAGTGACTCCACATCGAAGCTCACTAAGAAATCTTGTGTAATGTCAAAAGGCATTCCATCTACGATGCGTAGCAGATCTTTCGTGTCCTCAATGTATGTGGGCATCGTTTTCACAAGTGGTTTTAGAAAGAAATCTACAAAGGTAGACAGGGGTTCAAGGAGTGACCCTATCCCCGAAATTATGGGTCTACCTGGAGGGGGAAGCACTCCCTTATGTATTTTAGGTAATACATAAAAGTATGGAGTCACTGGAAATGTAGTTTTCAAGAAGAGTGCCTCATGATTAGTAATCCAGCCCTGTTCCAATGCATCGTCTACCCGATCTTTGATGGTAGCCATGAGTCTCTTAGTAGGATCCAATTTGAGAGGCCGGTAGAACTTGCCGTTATTTAGTTGTCTCTTGCACTCACTTCTATATGCTTCTGAGTCCATAATGACCGTCGCTCCCCCTTTATCCGCAGGTTTGATAGTGATTGACCTATCCATTGATAGTGTCCGGAGAGCAAAGCATTCTTTCTTTGACAAGTTGGAAAATTGTCGGTTCTCAGTTTGAAAGAGCGTTTCAGCATATCTTAGAACAGCCCTCTCAAAAGTGAGTACTTCCGGTGGAACTAAATGAGTAGGTGGATTGAATGTGGATCTCGGGCGTAAACCAGTGTTAGTAGTATTCTCCTCGTCATTCTCTTGTGGTTTCTCTTTAAAGAAAGCACGTAATCTCACTTTCCTGAAAAAGCCAGCTAGTTCTTGTCTGGTCTGGAACGAGTCTCCTTTATATGTTGGAACATAACCAAGACCCTTCTCTAGAACATTGGTCTCATCAACAGTGAGTAAACGTTCACTTAGATTGACAATCAAACTGTCGCGTTGCTTGGTCCTGGTATCGCAGGATCTCTCTGGTTGCTCCGTGTGCGAGACGACGGAGGGGGGCTCCAATGGACGCTTGATTGAGCTGTTCTTCTCTTGCCTCTGGAGTGGCGTTGGCCTTGTCCTAAAAAAGGCTGTTGTTGGAAATTGTCTGGATGCATTGGACCTGGATACATCGGATGTTGGAAATAGGGCTGTGGATAGTTATAGGGTCCAGGCGGCCACCACTGTGGCGGCGGGGGGGGACCTCCAAAAAAGGTACCTCTCCTCGGTCCCCTCTTCCTCCAATTCTGACCTCTCGATGACTGGTGCGCACCTGGATCTGAGTCAGACGAGTCACCATCACTCCCAGATGTAGAGTAATTGGAACCAGGTCGTCCGCCTTGTTGGTTGTACGTAGGTGGAACGTAAGAGTCACTGGTGTAGGGATATACTCTTGTCATTGAGAACTTAGCAAGATCTTTTTTGAATTTCACTATTTTATTCGCTAAAATAGTATCTCTGAATTCTTTACTGGTTTTTTCAGTCTCTTTAGACTGCTTGTTAAAGGTAGCTGTTACCAACACTGATTTAATCTGGGACTCTAATAACTGTATCTCAACCAGGATGTTATCAGCTATTCTCTTGGCTGTTGTTATAATTAAGATTAACCAATCCCGTGTGCAGCGCCAAGCCACCAAGGACCAGTCCTTCAGGAACGTCTTATCCTCCAGGAACAGCCTGGGTGCGTTATTCACTATAAGGCCAGTAGGCGCACAATCTGACCGTAGGTATTCGGTCATGATTGCGCCATGTACCTGTGTCCGTGCATGTGAACGTTTTAGAAAAAGGACTTTAATCCAATCATCGTTATTGATGGTAGAAGTGTTAGTTGGTAAATCAATAATGCAAGGAGTTTGGAGGATGTCCAATGCTACTGCGTCATCGAATGAAAGGCCCTGCCTCTCAGACATTGTGGAGATGAATCTAAAGACAACTTTTTCAAAAAAAGCTAAGAAAAAAACAAATGTGCCATCCACTAAAATGTAGTACAGGACGAAAACCCACAAAAAAGCCACAGAGCGTATCAATTCCTTATTTTGAAAGGAATGTTACAATGAAGGACCTACGGCCAAAGGCCGCTCTATAACAGTAACAACAAAACAACATAGGGGGAGGTCCAAGGGAAAGATTTCATAGACCTGCAGGTTGTGTATCCCTCAATTTTAAACACTATAAACACTGAATCAACCTGGGTCTGGTGCTGTGTCAACAAAAGGAGAACAGGAGAGAGTATATCTAACTAATCTGACATCTCTTGTTAATAGACTATAAACACTGACACTGGACCCAGCAAGGGACTCCCTATCTATGGGGTCTTCACTTTCTACTGGCGTCCCCGTCAGGTAACCTTCCTCCTCTTCTGAATCTTCAGGGCTCCCCTCAGACCCACCACCCTCTCGGCGTGCGGCCCGGGCCCTATCTTCCTCACTGCGCTCTCGCTCCCACTCATCCTTTTGCCATAGGATCAGGTTGTCCCTTAGTTTGGACTGGGTATCTGACTCACCCACCTCAATGCCTCTCTCTTCACAGAACCTTACCAACTCCAACCTACTGTATCTAAACAGACCACAGAAATTAAAAGCAGGCTCCATTTTGGCGGACGTTCTCGACAAGGAACCTGGGGGTCTGAGCTAAAACAGGAGTACATAATTCACAAAGGACACCTTTAGGAGAGGAAATAATGGAACTCAAAAACAATAATCCCTAAAATGTGATTGTCTAATGCAGAGTTTTGTAGTGCAGCCAGTTGCTGCTGCGGTGCAGCGCAAACGCAAGTCCAAATCCCACCGCTGATCACCAATGTTAGAAATGGGGATTTCTGGTTGGCTAGGGCTTGCGCCAAAGCCAGGCAGAAACCACCACTCTAGTCAGGGCAAGGAAGTTACACGCCAAAGATAACCCCTGCTCACCCCCTTGGTAGCTTGGCACGAGCAGTCAGGCTTATCTCTGAGGCAAGGTGTAAAGCGTTTGCGCACGCACCCAGCAACAACACCCAAAGCCCACCACAAAGGAAACTCCACACAAGGTATTCTATAAAAATAACCTTTGTATTATACCAACACATTAGATAAAAACACACACTTTACAATGTGCCAACAGGCACAGGCAGAATTTACAAGGGATTATATGTACAGGGGACAGGGCCACATGGACCACTGTCCGAAATTAGCACTCTAAGAACTTAGGAATAATACTTTAGAACATAGCACAAAATAACATATATAGCACACAACCAGTACTTACTGGTATCAGGTAAGTACCACCTACGCAACCCTAACCACCTTAGGAGAATGTCACGCAGGGAACTAGGACCTCACTAGCACCACCTGTACTAGGAGAAAACAAACAACCACCTAAGTATCACAATAACTGTAGGGGTAAACGCACATTACACATGATGCCTAAAACATTCAGAGGTGTAGGGAAGGAAAACACATGATGCATAAAACATTCAGCGGTGCTATGAAAGAAAACACATGATGCATAAAACATTCAGAGGTGCAGGTTAGGAACATTAGTGAGAAACTCTCATAAGCCACCACCTGTGGCAGTCCCTAGGCCAACTGGCCTCGTTGGGGCTAGGACACCCTGTCCCAGTCCAGCTGCGCCAGCTGCGCAGGCCACAAGCGTAAGGTCCCAACCTAAACATGGCAGCTGCCCACTAAGTGCTGGGCAGCTGGAGGAATGAGCGTGGCACCACTGTGCCCTTTAAAACAACACTGTCGCTCCCGTGGAGCCTCCCTGAGCTCTAAAACAATTAAAATGCCCCCTAGAGCCTTCGTGGCCCTAAACGTTACTGTGGGGCAAGGGGGGAGCGACCCGCTGCCATATGGGGCCGCCCTGTCATGAAACAACTGGTGCCCCCTCTAGGTGGAGCCTCGATGGGCTCTCGCAAATATTGCCCCGTCGTTGGAGCGTGCAACGCGCTCAAGGAGTGCTGCCCACGTCTATGTTGGAGCCTCACCGGCTCGAGAACCAACCGATGCGGGCCCTCGCTGGAGCCTCTCGGGGCTCGGGACACTAAGGAAATGCCCCCCTCTGGTGGAGCCTCACGGGGCTCGTAAATACTGCCCCCGCACCCCCAGCACATGCGCGGAGTCCCCCAGCCCTTCTAAACACTCACCGGGCTGTTGCTCTGGGGACTCCCGCGTCGTCTCCTCGTTCTCTGCTCCCGTGGGGGGGGGAAGGACTCCAAGGCTTCCTCGCAACGCGGAGGGGCAGGCACCGACAATGTGCCTCGCGCCCCCTCCGCACCAGCTCCTGCCGCACTCCTCACTCTCTTCACTCCGGGAAGCGCGGGGTAGGCTCCCGTCCACTTCCCTCTACCAACGCACGGCTTCGTTGTCCCGCCCACCACCAGGCATGTCTTCTTTCCGCTTCCGGGTCGCGGCTGGCAGCGGGGAGGCCTGGGCTTCTCGGTGGCAGTACGAGGTAGGCTCCCGCAACTTACTCAACCAATAAGCAGGGTGGGCACCCGCCAATGATCACACAATGCGGGGTGGGCACCCGCGGTCGTCCTCACGGCCAAAGGCACGCAAATAAGCGGGGTAGGCACCCGCTATGGTGATAACAATGCCGGGTGGGCACCGGCCTCGAGAATCAAAGCGCTCACAGCGCTATGAAGTCAAACAGCGCTCCCAGCGCTATAAAGCCCAAAAAGCGCTCCCAGGCGCTACAAGCAAAAAGGTCCAGTCATCAAGTCTTCCAAGAGCAGGGGGCAAAGGCTGGGCCCAGAGCCAGCTCACAGGGCCCTCCAGCAGGGAGGCAGTCCCCAGTGGCGGTCTCTCCTGGCGCCCAGCAGCAGCAGGCCCCCCCTCAAGTTGATCCTGCAAGAGAACAAATTGTAAGGGGACACAGCCCCTTTTTATACAGTAAAAGTCTTTGTCTGAAGGTGCAGGGAAGGGGCGAACCAGTTACAACAGGTTCCTGAGCACTTTGTTTTGCTCAGCCCCTCTCCCTATTCACTGGCAGGGCCAGGGTCATCAGACGCACCACAGGGGCCGGAGCCAGCATTGTGTGGGGAAAGCCCTGCCCTATTCAGGACCCAGGTGTACTCCTCCACAGCCATCAGTATGCTAAACTCCCCATTCACCACTGGGTGACTCCTCCTGACTCTGGGGAATCCCTAGCCCATCACATGACCTCCACCAACCAATCGCCAGACAAGCCACACATTTCATACTGCACACCGAAGTGCCCACTTCCACACTAGGTACATGCACGCCGCACACATCATCGCGCAGCATTCAATCACACGTGTCCGCACATACCAAACTCGGGCCTGCACACCCCACGCATCAGGAACTACCAGGACACATACATTCCCCCATGCATTCCTATGGGAGGGCAGGCCAACCTCACTACACGCACGCACTTTACCCTGGGACACAGCGGTAAAGTGCGCAGAAACCAAAAATCACTACACCAGGTCACCAATAAAAAGCAAAAAGTTCAGGGGTGAACCTGCCAGAAGGGCCAAGTCCAACAGTTCCGTATCCAGGCTCTCGCCCAAGAGATTCGGGACGCAACGATTTACTCAATAACTTTCTCAGACCATGCGCCGGTAGTTGTCTCCCTTGAGTGGAATAACCACCCACCTAAATACAAGCGTTGGTTCTTTCCCCATGCCTTGGTTCGAGATAGATTGTTACGAGATGAGCTCTGCAAGAGCATTAGAGAATTTTTCCAGTTGAATAAGGCCCAGGACACATCCCCCTCCAATAACTGGGACTCATTTAAAGAAGTCCTGCGAGGCCACTGTGTAGCACTAATCTCGACATTAAATACACAGAGGACCAAGGAGAGATTGACCTTAGTGGAAGAATTACGCACCCTAGAACAGGCCCATAAACTGACCCTCACACTATGCCTCCAATGGAAAGTGAACGCCATCAAAGGTAAACTTAATGCAATCTAAGCTAACAGAATGGAATTAACACTCCTCCGGCTTAAACAAACAAACTTCTCGCATGGCAACAATGTAGGGTCACAGTTATCACGACAATTAAGGATGCACAGGGAAAAAGAATACATAGGAGACATACGCCACCCTACTGGAGAAGTGGAAACCCCTTAGACCAGGGAAAGGCACAAGCCCTTGGGGCAGTTGTATAACGCCCTATACACAGCGGACCCGGTCGACTCACAATTCCAATTGCCTGCTTACACACGGTGGAACTTCCACAAGTACCACATATTCAAAACGAACAACTAGGGGAGCCCATTAGTGAGGAAGAGGTCAAACAGGCTATCGATATATTGAAGCTCCACAAATCCCCGGGCCCAGACGGTCTGACTTCTCAATTTTATAAAACATGTAGTGCAGAAATTATCCCCCACTTAACCCCTCTCTTCAATCATATTGCAGAAACGGGAAGGGTAACCCCTATGATGGGGGAGGCAGTCATCATGGTCATACCGAAACCAGGCAAAGACATATAGAGGTGTGGCTCTTATCACCCCATAGCACTCCTCAATATTGACGCAAAGCTATACTCCAGAATCCTGTCTTAAAGGCTGGAGGACATGATGCCTGATCTGATTCACCCGGATCAATCAGGCTTCATTAAAGGCTGGCAGACTAATGATAATGTATGGAGTGCTGTACATTTGTTCGAGAAGGCTACCAAAAAAAAACATCCCAGCAGTTATACTTGGTCGAGATGCAGAGAAGGTGTTTGACCGGGTGATTGGACCTTCTTGTTCCACACACAGAAGCAATTCGGCTTCTGTGATGCCTTCATAGCGATGATCTGGGCCAATTAAGCAATTCCCTGCTCCAGAGTAATTGTTAAGGGGGTGCTCTGAGTCGTTTCCTCTGTGGAGGGGAACCAGACAGGGGTGCCCGCTTTCTCCCCTCTTCTACTGAAGCATAGGTGGGAGACCTGATGTCTATGACCCCCTTTCAGTGGATGAAGAAGGAGTTTACCTATATTGGTATCAAATTAACTCCTAAGATCTCAAACCTATTTCTAGCCAATCACCCTCCCCTTCTCTGGCAATTGCAGAGTGACCTTAAGCGATGGGCCTCGATTCACTTGTCATGGCTCTGTAGAATCCATCTGAGGACTCATTTGGACAGTAGCAGGGTAAGCCAACCCAGAGAGCATGCTCGTGTGGTGGCAAGCACAGACCTAGTGCTCTGTTGGCAGCCCCCCCCCCCCCAGTTTAATTCAGTCCTAAATTCCCTTGCTAACTGCAGACACTAGATATATCGCCAATACAGCAAATTATTTGCCTAATGACTATGTTCATCTCTTCCAGGATGTAGACTACATGTGATTAAGATTTTTTTTTTTTTTTAAAACCTTTATTAACCGCAGTTGCATCAATTGGCAATGTACAGATCTGCGCCAAAGCATCAGTTCGGCAATACTAGCATATACACGTTCAGATGGTTAGACACAGCCATTTAGCCGACAACCCGGAGGTCCGGCGGCGGAGTTCAGTTGAACATATGCAGAGGAATTGGGTACGTACATTGCGTATAAGCGAGTCGATGGTGCTTTTCTGTTTTTTGTCGTGTCTCATCTAAAGCGCATTGCCTGCAAGTGAGGGGGGCGCTGTGTACCAGCCCGCAGCGCAGCGCCGTCAACTAGCCCCTAGGCTCATAGGAGGAAGTGCGCTAGGCGTCGGGTTTTCCGTCAAATGAGTTTGAAGCGGGGGGTTGCGTGGAACATTGGTCGGGCTGGCCAGTATCATCACCCATTCTTTGTCTGTCCAGTCTCTGCCCCTGTCTGTCGCCCAGCGCTCCCTCAGCACCAAAGTGGACGGTCGCGAATGCGCCAGTAGCGCCTGCGCCAGCCAGTGTATGACATGTGCGCCATTTCCCATGATATGCAGATATTGGATGAAGGTATGTGCCGGCGGCTCCACCGCCATGTCACCCCAAGAAGCCGAGAGCGTCTGCACGAGGGAGGCATGCAGGAGGGACTGTCCTGCCGGGAGCGCCGTGCCCTCAGCCAGGGCGGCGAACGTCAGCAAGTCGCCATCCTCATACAGGTCGCCTAGCGTATCTACTCCTGCCTGCTCCCATCCTGCCAAGTGGGCCTCCGTGAGTGGTCCCGTCGGGCCAGGCATGCCCAATAGTGGTAACTCTGGGGCGTACGGTATGGTCGCGCGCGTGAGGCGAAGGCACCGCTGGAAACACCTGCGTGCCACTGCCAGGTAAACCTGGGAGGGGCAGGGGGCACGAGTCAGCGGATGGAACAGTGTGTGGACTTGCGTCCGCGTCCAGGCAGCCGCATGCGAGGCAGTGTCCTCTAGTTGCTTGCCACTCAGCCACCCCGCCACCCACTGCATCTGCGCCGCTAGATAATATAACTCCATATTGGGGACCGCTAAGCCCCCAGAGTCTGTGGGCATGTACAATTTGGCCAGCGCTACACGCGGCCTCTCCGTGTTCCAGATGAGGTTGCGCAGCAGTACCTCCAGGTCGCGGAATAATTTGGCGGGTACATACAAGGGCAGGTTTGCAAAGTAGTACAATAGGCGGGGCAGCACTATCATTTTAGTCAGTGCCACCCGACTAGGCACGTTGAGGGGCAGGGTGTTCCAGTAGCCAGCCTGCGTACGCACAGATGTGATCGCTCTGAGGAGATTCCCGTCTAAGACGTCCGCCGGGGCTCTGTAGATCCTAATCCCCAGGTAGTGGAAAGTGGTGGGGTGCCACTGCAGTCTGTCCCCTCCAAGTCGGACGTCGCACTCAGGTGTCTCCGGGCCAAAGGGGTAGGCTCCCGACTTGGCCCAGTTAACCCTCAGGCCCGATACTGCCTCGAAGGTGCGGAATACGTCAGCGAGGGAGGCAGGGATGGCGGCCATGTCTCTGACGTACAGCAGCAGGTCATCTGCGTATAGAGATACCGTGTGCAAGCCATCCGTCAATGGGATTCCCCATTCCTGTCCGTGTGCCCTAAGTGTCGCAGCCAGGGGCTCCATTGCCAGTGCAAACAGCAACGGCGACAACGGGCAGCCTTGGCGGGTGCCCCTACGGACCCGGATGGCGTCCAAGAGGATGCGGCCCGTGCGGACCCGGACGGTCGGTCGTTGTAAAGCAGGGCGATCATGGCGTTATAGCCCCCCCCCAGCCGGTATTTCTCTGTTACCGCTCTCAGGTACGGCCACTCAACGGAGTCGAAGGCTTTCTCCAAGTCCAGTATCAGGCATCCCGCCCTTGGCCACTGTTGCGTGGCGTATTCCTGTACCCGGAAGAGCCTGCGGATGTTGTAGGAGGTATGGCGTGTGGGGACAAATCCATTTTGGTCCCGGTGCACAAGAGCGGGTACATGAGGGGCCAGCCTTCTAGCCAACGCAGAAGCAAGGATTTTATAGTCTGTGTTTAGCAGAGCCAATGGGCGGTAAGAGCCCACTCGCGTGCCGTCCCTGCCTGGCTTAAGTATAGAAACCAGCGTGGCCTCATTCAGCGTCGGGGGCAAAGCAGCTCCCTCCGCCGCCGCCGCATACATTCGCAGGAGCTCCGGGATTAGGATGTCCGAACCAGCCTTGTAGAATTCAGCCGGTAGCCCGTCCGGGCCCGGGGTTTTCCCGTTGGAGAGCTGAAAGATGGCCTCTCTAAGCTCGTCCGCCTCCAGCGGAGCGCCGAGTTCGTCTTGCTGTGCAATAGTCAATTGCGGCATCGGCAGAGGGGAGAGATAGTCTGTGATATCAGAGTAAGGGACCGCGAGTCGGGAGCGGTACAATGTGTTATAGTGGACAGTGAAAGTGTCATGGATGCCAGTTTGCGTGTACACCAGTTCCCCCCCCTCGCCCTGTATAGCCGTCACTGGTGCCGAGCGGGCGTCTCGCGAAATCAGCCACGCTAAAAGCTTGCCTGGTCTGTCACCAAGGCGGTGGGTTCTCGCCGAGTGCGCAGCATAGTTGATATTACGAAGTCGCTCCAAAAGGCGCGCATGTTCCGTGTGGGCATCATGCAGTGGGACCCCGTCTCCCTCCGCAGCCTCCCCCTCCCGCGCAAGCAAGTTCGACTCTAGCTTGGTAAGGTCTCTCTCCAGCTGATGTCTTATCTGCCCCTGAGTGTGCAGGCAGTGGCCTCGTATCACGGCCTTGAAGGCGTCCCACTCCACCCTCGAGTCAGTTGCTGTGCCGGTGTTATCCTCGAAGTATTGCGCGGTGCGCTCGAGTAGGGCAGCGCGGAAAACCGCATCTAGCAGCAGCGCTGGCTGCAGGCGCCATGTGGGGACAGGGGGGTGTGGGCGGGCCCAGGCTATGGACATGAAGTGTGGATTGTGGTCCGAGTGTGTGCGGCCCATGTATTGTGCGTCCGTCACATGAGGTAGGAGGTCTGTGGATGTCATGAAGCGGTCGAGGCGGACATGTAAGTCGTGAGCACCAGAGTAATAGGAGTACGTCCGCGTCCCTGGGTTGCGCTGCCGCCAGACGTCTTGTAAGTCCCATTGCGCGGCCCATTCCAGCAGCGCCTTCGTGGCTCCCCTGGTAGGGGCGTTAGCTGGGGGCGGGAAGGAGCGATCCAGCGTGGTGTCTAAGGTGCAGTTATAGTCACCCCCTATAATCCAGGAAGTGTCATGCCAGGTTGCCATAGTCGATGATAGCCGCGCCAGGAAGCCGGCCTGATCAACATTTGGGGAGTAGAGGGACATCAGTGTGATAAACTGGCCATCTAGCCTGCCTTGCGCGGCCGTGTATCTGCCTTCATTGTCTATCGCAGTGTCTGTGGCCTCCCACGGGGTCCCTGGGCGAATCCATATCAGTGTTCCGCGAGCAAATGAGGAGTATTCCGTAGCGTACAGCTGCCCTCGCCATCTACGATGGAGCGCCCTCACCTCGGCCCCGTTCAGATGGGTTTCCTGGAGCAGCGCCACGTTAACCTTGTGCCGCTTTAGGTACGAATAGATATGATAGCGCCTAGCCGGTGTATGCATCCCCCTGACATTCCAGGTGCATATTTGTGTGCTAGCCATAGTAGTCCTGTGTGTGGGGGTCTCCCCCAGCCCCCAAGAGCGCATCCCCCATCGCAAGGGTCCCCCAGGGCCAGCAGTCCGCTCCCACCGCGCAGCTAAAACGGGTGATGTGCGTGCAGTGTCGTGATCTCCAGCAGGGTAAGGGGAGAGGGAAGAAAGGTTGCATAGAAAGCCTGAACATGGCAACTAAAAGAAAATTTGTAGAATACCAAAAGGTCGGCTGTACAACAGGTCGCCGTCCAAACACTCAAGCGAGCTTACGAACTATACAGTCTCGGGGGGTGGGTAATGTATCTTCTGAGCAGTAATGGAAACAGTGCAGTTTTGGGAAGCGCCCCGCATGCTTCCCGGGTGTTGCGTATATGCTGCTGTCGGCCGGCAGGCGTCTGAGGGCTATAGTTCAAGGCCGTAGCAGCTGTGTGCCCGGCCATCAGGCCAGCGGGGGCTGGAGCGCCCGCGGGGGGGGGGGGGCATAGGCATGTCCCTTCTCAAATCACGCCAGTAGCAACAAGCCGACTATGCGGCGCCAAAAGGCGTCTCTACATGTCTGTAAATCGGGTGTGCAGGCCGAGTGGTCATAAGTAGAAAATGTACTCACAGTGTCCAACTCCGTGGGTGGATCCCTCGTAGTGCCAGCGGCGGAGGCGCCAGGGCCCTCCAGCAAGTTCAGTCTCACAAGGGGCCACCCAACAGGAATTTCGGCAGGTCAGCGGCTCGCGTCAAGCGGCAGCCCATCACCAGGGCGCCTCAGCCGAAGAGGTCCGCTGTTTGCGGTGTGACCTGCGGGGGCCCCCCAGAGTCCTGTGTGTCCGGGATGCCATAGATCGCCTCGTCGTCCGTTGAGTGTACTGTCGGGCTGGCGTCCGGCCGAGCCGAGGACGCCGGGGAGTTGCTGATCTCTGCCACCCTGCGCAGGGCATCCCGCTGCTCCTGTTGAACGAGGTCTACTGGCGGGGAGCGGCTCGCCGTCCCTCCGGCTGGCGGCGGTGTGGGCGCCCCGCGGCGGCGCCGTCGTCTTGATCCCCCCGTCCTCTCCATCGCGCCTGCTCCCATCGTCCGCCGCGGCGCGTCCGGCATTCCGCCATCAAGCCAGGCCTCCGCTTCCTCGGGGCTCGTAAAGAAGTGGGTTTTGTCGTGCGCCACCACCCGTAGTTTGGCCGGGAAGAGTAGCGAATACTGGAGGGCCGCTTCGCGCAGTCTTCGTTTGATCATTAGGAAAGAGTGTCTCTGCCTCTGTACTTGCGCCGTGTAGTCTGGGAAGAACATCACTGTTGCGTTGTCAATGGTAATTTCCCCTAAGGTTCTGGCTCCTCGCAGGATGGCATCGCGGTCTCTATAATTGAGTACTCGGAAGAGAAATGGCCTAGGGTTAGAGCCCGGAGGAGGTGGTTTCGCGGGCACGCGGTGGGCCCTTTCCACCACGAAGTGCGGGGAGAGTGTGTTATCTGGTAGTAGGCCTCGTAGCCAGTCCTCAACCTTGCGGACAGGATTCGCCCCTTCCCATCTCTCCGGGATGCCTACCAGGCGGATATTGTTCCCCCGTGCCCGGCCTTCCGCGTCCTCAGCCCTTCCTTCTAACAGTTCCACCCGATGCAGAAGGTCTTGCATCCTCGTTTCTGTCCGTTTCGTCGCCGGCTCGACCTCTGCCATGGCGCCTTCCAGCGCGGTGGTGCGCGTTTGCAACTTTTTATGGTCGGCTCTGAGGTGCGTGAGGTCGATTGCCACACTGTCTATTCGGGTCTCCAGGGAGGTGCGTGTCTGCCGCAGCGATTCCTCCATCCTCTCCATGGCCGCCAGGACGCTGTCCAATTTCGCCGTTACGTGGTCAGCATCCATCGCGGGTGTCGTTTTCTCGTGCCGTCCCCTCTCCGCTGCAGCTCCCGGTCCGGAGCGGGTTCGCGCCCCTCTAGGCATGGGGCCGGCGGCGTGTGCTAGATGTCCCCCCCGTCGTCGAGGGGTAGGGGGGCCGCTGCCGCGCAGCGGGGCGGCTCCGCTCCGTCGATGCCTCACTCCAATGGAGGGGAGCGGCGCACTTCGCCCTGTCTCACCGCCTCAGCCAGCCAGGCCGCGCCGCCATCGCCACGTGTCCAGGGGTCCCAACTAGTGAGGGGTCCGGTCGCAGCCGGAGCAATGCTCAATGTCTCCCTCCAGTCCGCAGGGCACTCCTGCGCCTCTCCTCCCGCGTCGCCTCTCACCTCAGCCCGTGGCGCAGGGATCACGCCATGTGCGCGTCCAGAAGGCCCAGGTCGGCGCTCCCACAGCGGCTCCAGGGCCCACGGGTGGCGGCAACGTGCGTCGGCGCGTCGCGCTGTAGAATCGCCGACTCCAAAGATGAAAGCCGCCTCAGTACGTCCACTGCCCCGGCAGAGTGCGGGGGGGGGGTGGGGGGGGAGAAGCTTGGTCCGTGCGCGCCCTCTCAGGTCCAGGAGCCTCCTCCGCTGCTCCTCCAGTGCACCCCCAGTCCACGTGGGACGCGACGGCTACCCTTGACACGCAGCCGGTTGTCTCTGGGGTCCAGGCACACGACTCACCCCGAGTCCGGGCGTCGCCAGTAGTGCGGTCTCGCGGTCTCCCGTTCTCGGGGGGGTCCCCAGTTCGTCGCTACCCCCCCCTCAGCTCCGCAGGGGGGTCCCCAGACGAGTCCAGTCGCGGCGTTCGCTTCACCAGGCCACCCCCACCGCGGCCGCAGGCCGCCGCTCAGCGCCGCAGCAGCTCCCTCTCAGGTTGCAGCGTTGGGCCTAGGGGATAAGGCAGCGCCTCAGGCTTGCGTAGCCGCGAGCCGCGGCCGCGCGTCCAGCAGAGCGGCCGCAGTCCCGCCTGTAGGGTCGGCGCGGTTCTCCACCGCCGATTCTCTTCAAAGTTGGCCAGATGACAGAGAAGGCTCCGTAGAGGGCCCGCCGGTCAGAACGAGCAGCACTCAGGAGCGTTGTGGCGGAGAAAAGACCCGGGGCAGGAGGGCTCAAGCGGGAGCTCTACCCGGGCACGTCCGCTTCCATCGCGTGCCTAGCCACGCCCCCCCGACTACATGTGATTAAGATGGTGGTCTTACCGAAGTTCCTCCACCTATTCCAAAGCTGACCAATTGACCTTGAGAGAGATTACCTGAACACACTCCTGACATTGCTGACAAGATTTATCTGGCAAAACAAAAGAGACCTGCCTCCCCTTAACTTGCTTGGGTGTCCAAAAGATGAAGGGGGTCTAGCGCATTTCCCTCTCCTTTCACCTCAATACACTACAATCCGGCATTTCCGCAGGCGATACAACCGGGTCCATTTGAGGCATGGGGGGGGGGGGGGGGTGCATCATATTATCCCATCTACTGGGACACTCTCACCTTTGAACACTGTAAACGAGATTTCCAACTCTCAGATACCGAATACTTCCACTATTTGCAAATACGTCAATGGGCGCTAAACACAGAAATTAGGGAGACGGCGAATAGGGAGCTCATGCAAGTAGAGCGCTGTGTGAAGGGGGGTAGGACAACTAAAGGCACAATATCTTTCTCATACTCCCTTCTTCTCCATACACTGCCTTCCCAACAACCACTTCACATTTCCTTTTAGGATAGTACGCTAGGACATGACATACCAGAGGGGCATTGGAGGTCTTTATGGAAAGATATAGCCTGCCACAATCATTCCTTATGCCTAAAGGAAGCCCACTACAAGGTACCCTACTAAATTAAAAAGACTTTTCCCCAATAAGTCAGATCTATGTTGGAGGGGCTGTGGTATGCTGGGCGATTATCGCTACATATGACGGGACGAACCAACAATCCACCACTTTTAGGCAGAGATTCTGGCAGACATTAAAGACCTGTTCGGATACCCAATCCCAGACTCCCCAGACTATGCATTACTAGGCCTAAGAACTCCTCTTTGAAATATAAAACAAAAACTAACCAAGAAGTGGTGTGGCTCTGCCTAGGAGCAGTAAATCTGGCGATAGCAGCAGCATGGAAGAAGAGGTAGGCCCCCGCTCTGACACAATAGCACGCCTGCTGTGACAGGCAGTCACAATGGAAAGAATGAGCAACATCTTTGTAGATGACTTCAAGAATTTTCAATATGCATTGGGTCCCCTTATTAGCTAACTTTCCAGGGGCGTTCCTCTTGTGGCCTGCCCCTCCACGGTACGAGCATTACATCTTTTCAAGTTCTGAATAGAGACTCTATGTACAGAGAGACATCCCTATACAATGTAAACTCACTTTAGATTCACCTGGGTACTTTGCTCTAATTAGTTTAATTTATCTTTTCGTTTAGTTCACGAGGAGTGACTGGGAGGGAGAGTGTTGTTGAGGGGGAACATTTGAGATGCAAAGGTTCTTGATATCCTGGTAACACATGACAATGAATCAGTAAAGCGGAATGCCATGAGAAGCGGGAACGCTGAATATTGATATAGCTCTTGGATGTCTTCTCGTGGTCTTTTTTGTGATTGGAATGTATTGCAATCTATTGTGTTATAAAAACGCAATAAAATATATTAAAAATAAATAAATACAGGAGGTTGAGGCAAAAAGTCAGGGAAACCACATCAAGGATGCTAAGTCTAACACGTGTCCCCTCCAGCTAAAAAGTGGGGAGAATTACCCACCCTCTTGGGAGTTCTCATCATTAAGGCAAAAGAATCTGGACAGACCAGCATTGGCATGTTTTGTACCAGGGTGGTGTTCCACCGTAAAATCCATTTCCTGTCGGGAGATGGACCACCTCAACAGTTTTGGGTTCTCACCCCTCATTTGCATCAAACATGTGAGGGGCCTATGGTCCGTCTGAACCCAGAGGTGAGTCCCAAACGAGTAGGACCATAGCTTATTCAGTGCCTAGACCACAGCAAAAGCTTCTCACTCAATTGCACTCCACCTCTGTTCCTGGGAAGTAGCCTCCTGCTAATGAATGCTACAAGTTGGTCCAAGCCCTCACCGTTCAATTGTGAGAGAACTGCACCTACACCATGCTCTGAAGCATCTGTCTGCACAACAAATTACTTAGAGAAATTGGGTGCCTTGAGCACGGGCGCTGTGCACATCACAGATTTCAAGGCATCAAAAGTGGTCTGACAGGCATCAGTCCAGATCACTTTTCTTGGCTGCTTCCTTGAAGTCAGCTCTGTCAAGGGGGCATCAATGGTGCCATACCTCTTGACAAACCGTCTGTAGTAGCCGATGAGACCTAAAAAGGCTCTCACCTCTGTCTGGGTCTTGGGGGGGTTCCCAAGCCAGAATGGTGTAAATCATAGGTTGTAGGGGTGCAACCTGGCCGCTTCTTACCTGGTGCCCTAAGTACACCACAGACCCCTGCCCTATCTGGCACTACCTGCCATTGATAGTTAGGCCTGCCTTCTGCAGAGCCTTCAACACTTCACAGAGGTGTTGCAAGTGTTCCTCTCAGCTGGAGCTGAACACTGCAGTGTCATCCAGGTAGGCGGCGCTGAATTCCTCCAGCCCAGGTAGTACCTGGTTGACCAGTCTCTGGAATGTGGCTGGGGCGTTCCTCAACCCAAATGGTATGACCCGGAACTGGTAGTGCCCATCTGGCGTGGAGAATGCAGACCTCTCTTTGGCCCCTTTAGTTAAGCCAATCTGCCAGTACCCTGACGTTAGATCAAACATGCTGTGGTACCGGGCAGCTCCCAACCGATCAATGAGCTCACCAGCTCTGGGGATGGGGTGCGCATCAGTCCTGGTGATGGCATTGAGTCCACGGTAGCCCACATAGAACCGAAGTTCAGGAGTGGCACTGGGTGCAGCAGCTTTTGGAACCAAGACCACTTGGCTGGCCGAGGGGCTGCTGGAGGACTCTATCACCCCTAACACCAACATCTTGGAAACTTCCTTGACACTAGCCTTGACCCTGCCAGTCAACCTAAAAATGTTGTGCTTCGCAGGCAAACCGTCCCCTGTGTCCTCATCATGGACACAGCAGTTGGTGATTCCTGGGGTCAGGGAGAACAGGGAGGCGAACTGTCCCTAGCACCTGGCGACAGTCCCTCTTCTGCTCAGAGGTCAGGGTGGGAGAAAGGTTCACACCATCCACTTACCCATCATGTTCCTTGTTCACACAAAAGATAGGTAGGAATGGAGAATGTGGTTATATGATGCAAGTGATATGTGCTCATTCTGAAAAAACTGCCCTCATTCACAATTTGTGACATGCTTCATCATCGGGCTTGCTTACTAACACCCCGCGCAGACCAACGCCTGGGGCGGAGCATAGGGGAGGGGAAGACAATACAAACATATATAAATAATAACATGATCAACAAAGAAATTAGTGCATATAGTGATATTAAAACTAGCTTGGGTATATCCACGGTTACCTTTTATTCCTGGATTACCAGGCCGGGATTAAAAGAAAATAGGATGGTGGTGAAATAAGATTGTTAGTACCTATTCACCGCTCCTTACTGCATGTTTGTCGATATGTTTCAGCCGAATTACAATTGCTCTCAGTTAAAGGTCTGGACGGCTTTCTTCAGGACCTCTTGATCCCTTATTTTATGGACCCCTCCTGTTCTACCTCAATCCAGTAGGTACATTTAGGGTATTTTCCTTGTTCCTTTTAGGGGGTATGATAAAATTATATAACGCACAAAGGATAATGTGTGGAAATAAGTTGTCAGCAAATATTTACATTTGTATATCATTTACACTTCACCAAGTAAGGTGTCTTGAATTGCTTTTATCCTATTACAATGTTTGTTTCTATCACACTACAGAATTAAAAAACAATTCCTTTATTTTTGCTTCCCTTACTGCTGATATATTTTGAAATATTTGTACAGTTAATTTACTGGTGTTTAAATGTGTGTTAGAAAATACCTGCCAGCCTACAGTTGTTCCTTTTACACTTCCTGTATTCAAGCAAGATTGTCAGATAGTTCACATTAACAAATACTCTAATTTTGAATTCTCTAACAGGCAGAGAAGGAAAAGTAAACACCAATCGTACCTTTTTGAAAGATTAAGCAGCAATTTTAAAGAAGACCTAGCCAGACATTTCATCTGTTTTTGTAATCACAGGAAATGGATTTCTTTGAAATTCATTCATCTTGTAAACTCCACCATGGTTATTGTGGGGGTGCTGCAGCACCCCCTCCAACTCCCTCATCCTTATTTCCAGAATCTTTGCTGAAATTGCTAAAAAGACATGGATCAGAACCTGGTATTGCCAGATACGTTTTATTTCCCTTTCAGGGGAAAATATATGTCTTATTCTGTATTCCATAGGAAATAACTCGTAATGTCTAGAGTTAAGTGCAATGATACCAGCAAGAATCGGAGATTCCAGCCCCTCACGACTCACCCATATCATACCTGCACCAAAATCTGGGGAACTCATAATGAGGCCATAGTGCGCCATATGAGTTATTCATCATCATAAAAAAATTGCACGTGGCAGTAAAAATTCAACATCCTTTGGAACAGCTCTGGGTTCTCTTTTATATGAACATTGTCCCATTAAAAAATTTAGGGCGAGTCATCAGGTCACAAACCTCCAAGATCAGACAGGAGCCAAAGAGAGAGCAGGCAACTTGCATTCGCCGCTTTCAGGGAGCGTTTCACTTCAGGCGTGCAATCTAACTGATTGTAATGCAAATTATGTACATTGAATGCAAATTAAATACACTGCATTCATAGTCATCTAATATACATGCAAATTGGTTCTCCTGAACCGGCTATGGGTCCCTAAGGGTTGGGCTTGGGAAGCGAGCCAGAAGCGTCTGCCAGCCACCGGCCGTCCACACAGGAATCCCATCTGCCAATCCGGAGGCTTCCCGATGAATGATAGCCACAGTCACCTGGAAGCCGTACTTCCAATGGTGACTTTTCCTGCCGAATTTTCAGCCTTTGAACTTTCCATATCCACAGGTGCAGTGCCCACCGGGAACGAGAAGGCATTAAATATTGTGCTATGAGTGCCAGAGGCAGCCAGAAGTGCTCTATGATACTACGGATATTACATATAAGTGGAACACAATGCACCATTTGCCGCTTCTTCTATTCTGTACTACTAGACCTTGGAACTCTGCAACTTCAAGCATGAGCACATTTATAAGCATATGGCTAATTAAATAATGTTAATGGTGCTATGTTTCGCATGCAAGATTCTTTAAACCTTTAAACATTTGGTTCTCAAGCATTGGAGGAGATGCAGTTGAAGGATATTTATAGCTGCCCATCCAAGCCACCGCCTGCGTGGGCAGGGTAAGTATCTTTTAGTCCAATGAAGCCACTGCAGGCATGACAAAACCTTGTATTTGGGAGGGAGTGTCTACTGCACGGTGTACAGTTGTATTCCGTGCCCTGAGTTCACAGCTGTGAGTTTCTGATATCTTGATTGTTTGCCACAGCCTCGCGCTAATCTAGTAAGTGTGCGGAGGCCTCAGCTTGTGACTTGAAGTGAGTGCGGTCCTGTTCCGGTCTTGCACCCAGAGGGATGCACCAAGAGCACTCTCATTTGTGACAGTAGACTACTGTCCTGGCATGAATTTAGCACGTAAAGCGCCGGTGGCAGTGATCCAGCGCGGGACCGGAGAAAAAGGAGGAAATCATATATACACAGCTATCCTCCCTGCGTCGCAGACCCAACTTCACACTAGCTCATTCACACATGCAGTGATTGGTGGGGCCCATTACACCAACACTCACACGTCTCTGACTCACGAGTCTGCACACAGGAGGGATGATGATATCGCGCTGGACATGTGGGGGGTACCTTATAACCTATAGGGAAGGAAAAGTTATTTTACAGAATATACATTAACGTTCGCCACCCATAGATTCCTAATCCCAAACATCAAGGCACTCCACCCACTTGGTCGACGGACCAATTAGTTGGATTGGTTGATGGTGATTTAGAACACATTTTAAGACTCAGAATCCTTTATTCCCTTTAACTAAAAACCACAAACTCACAATTTCTGTTAATCAATATTTGTTTATCTAAAATTTTATTGCCATTAATATTACAATTTGTTTCATCAAACGTTTTAGAATTTTCTAGATCAATTAATTCAACTCACCGGACATTATATTTACCTATTCTTTCTATCTGGATTTTCTCTAATTCATTGGCTCTGCTTAACCCAATTAGACGTTAAATTGTCCAAATAAAGCAGGCCAAAGCTCAAAGTCCGTAAGTTCTTTGCTCAGCACGTTACAGTCCCAAAGATTTCCATAGGACCAGAAATCGTGCAAGCATCTGTCATCGCCAGCATAGACGTCAGGAATTTGGAACGATCCGGAACAACAACAGGAACCCAGGACAAGCCAGCATAGACAGCATCGACCGACCCTTCCCTATTCTACTACTCTTTTTATAATAAATTTCAGGATAACATGAAACATTTTTAGGCGGAGAAAGTATGTGATTGGCTGATCGAAAACGTCCGATTTTTGTTCATTATGGTTTCTCATGGATTTTGCTGGTTCGCTTCCGGAGATGACATAGTCCTTATGATACAATGTTTTGGATTTACTTGTATGATCCGATTTTCATTTTAAAACGGTTTTTACTGTTCGTATTTTGGCAGTCCACCAAGATCCTATCCTTGTCCGAGGACATGGTGCACAGGGTTTGTCAGAAAGTTCACAGAGCCATCCGAGTCTGCGCAGTAGGTATCGTGCTCACGAGACGGTGGCCACTTCTGAACTCGATTTTCGGACGCCATGTTTTGGTAGGCCCAAATGCTAACTTAAGCGAAACAAACACAAAAAAATAATTAATACAAAGAAATGAAGATTCAAATGTTATTCCCTCACTAATCCCTTTATGTATTAGTATTTTCCTAGCATATAGCGACATTTAAAGCGATAATATTCACCTTTAGGCTCCAATCAGGAATGCAAACATCACATAAGCAACATAAATCATGCGATATCTATTACCACATGTACTACTATTAATATGCGTATGTATTTTAATCATTAGAGTTATTTTGAAAAGCAAATAGCAATTTCCCACGTGTAATTTTGTGTATGCAAAGGTTGAGTTAGAATAACACACCACACAGTTAGTAAAATTATAATCAGTAAGTTATATGGTTAGTCTTTTGATGCAAAATAGAGGAGGTATACAACATTTCGTTCTACCTGCTCCATCAATCCCCCCTTTTGGTGATTTTTAACATCACCACATTACCTTTAAATTTTGGAAAAATTTTGTAAATGGAAATGAATTCAGTTCTCTTAACATTTTGTTAGTTCACATTACTGTTTCACCTGTCTCCTCTTCTCTTGTGCTTCTATACATGTTCTCTTTCCACTCTTCTAATTCTACTCCTTCAAACTCTCTTTCTTTTCTTTCTTTCTCTCTTTTCTTTACAGTTTCTCTTTTTATGTTATTTCATAATTTTCTTCTTTTGCTACATAGACATCCTAATCTTAGAATTAATATTAAAATATTCACACGTTACTGGAAATAATATCTTACCAATAAAGGTACTACCTAGTTTTAGTAAAAAGTCCTTAATAATAGAAAACCTTTTCCCAATCTTTTCCAAAATTACTTCAGCCTCCAGTGGAACAATCTCCTCATGCAAATCAGATATATTCTTAATATACGTCTTCAAATCTTGACTTTCGTCAGGAATGTAAGTACAACAATGTTGAACTTTCAGCATTCCACAGACTCCACCCTCTTTTGCCAAAATTATATCAAGGGCAAGTCGATTTTGTAATACCATGGCTCGCATGGCAACCATTTCAGTGTTTACCAATAAAAACCCTCCAGCAGTGCTTGTTGACAAGCGATCCACTACTGTTGATAATTTTCAAATTTTATGTGCATTCAGAGATATTCCCACTGCTGGTATCAATGCTCCAAAAATGTCCCCTACAATTTCTGACCAAGATTCTCTCCTTCTACGTGTTAGTTGTCTACATATCTCATGTGCACCATCTTTTCCTCTTCCCACATGAAATATCTTTGGGAAAACCAGTCCTAGATAACATGTGCCATACCAGTGATCTGGCAATCGATAATATGCTTTGTTCCCGCAGATAAAATATAATCCAGGAAAAACCAGATCATTTCCTCCTTTAAATCCCCATCCACCCATGATTCTATAGGTATTATGGCAATCACTTGTGCCTACAAAGTAATTATCATGTACAGTTTGATTACTTCTGATACACAACTTCCCTTTCTGAGGCCAATCTAAAGCCATTGTTGGACTAGCTTCTCCTTTCAAATGTATCTCTCTTTCAACTTCCCAGACTGTCTTTTCTTCTTTTCCTTCAGGTACCTTCTTTTGCATTTTCAATCTCCTTTCTTCTACCATATCTAAAAAAAGTTTTCTCCTCCTTCTTTAAACTACAAGTTAGATTGTTTCTAAATATTGACTCAAATGTTAATTCTTTAGTTTCTAAGACAAATTCACCTAACACTTTAGCAGGTTTTACTTCATTCACCATGTTAACTACAGGTATTTGTGAAAATATGTTATCTACATCTGAAAAATAATATTCTAGTTTCCCTATTTTGTAAAACAAACTTGCTAATACACTACAGGTTATTCCATATGTCACAGGGAGGTGATAATATGTCACTCCCTCAGATACTGATGCAGGCAACTGCATACAGACGTAACAATCCCTCACGTCCATCGTCTTCACATATTCGTATAATAATTTTGAAAAAACATTGTTAGAGAAATCAGTTATGGACCTATCTTTATGTAAATAATTTCTATCTATTTTAGTCGAATAAATCTTTTGAATCTTTTCTACATTAATCTTATTTTCGCTATGACCTTCTATTGTTTCTAATGTAACCTTAAATGAAACCATTAAAGCTAACGCACTCCACAGAAGCATTAGTAATCCTGTACAACAACAACACATTTTGAACCATCTTCTAAGGAACACACATTTAGATTTTCTACTTTCTGTGTTTGCTATTTCGAAAAACGATCAGTGTCTTTTGACTTAGCCTCTTCTACTTCACAACTAGTTTTGTCTAACCCAAGGCTCTAAGCACCTACTTGGTTCTTTCAGATTATGTATTTTCCGGTAAATTATCGTTTCTTCCTTCAGAGCTCTTTTGGTCTCTTCAGTCTGGCATTTGATCGTCTTTCACAATCTTGATGCAGAATTTCCTGAACATCCGTCTCTTCTCCGATGTCGGACAAGATAACTCTCAGGATTTCCGATTCTTCGTCTTCCTCAACCACTCCTGGTACGGTCACCTCTAGATACCCTTGGCTGTCTGCCTCTTCTTTTACTTCAGGCAGTGCCACATATGACCATTCCGATGACTTATACTTCTGGTTAGGTTTTCTCGTTCTCTTACTTTCTTCTGCTGTTGTTTGTTCCACGTCTTTTGATTTCTCTTGGCTAGACACTTCATTCACCTGTTCAGCTCTAGATGAATTCACTTGTGTCAATCTGTATCTTAATCTCTTTATCTTGTTTGGCCAAATTTCATCCCTTGCTGGCCTTTTCAGCTTACTTCCTTTTTCATTTCTCTCAGTTCTCCATGCTCTTTCCCTCAGGACTCGACCTTCTGGTACTTCTTAATCACTGTCCTCCGATTCAGTTCCAACTTGACCTTTACTTTCAGTAGTCTTTCTTTCCACCACTTCCTTTTTATTACCTACTTCTGTCCCTCCTCGTGGTTCTTCCACACAATCTGCCTGCTGACTAACTGTCCCTTCTTCTACCTGGATGTGTGGTTTTCCTACAACTCCTCGGGGGTCTTCCGCAAAAATCTTTCCCTCACTCTCTGTATCTGGTACCTTACCATCTAATTTTGTTATTTCAAGTGGAATTTCTCTCTAATTTTCATTGGGAACTTCTTTATCAAGAATTTCTTCGACAGTCTCTTCACTGTTTTTATTTTCACTCTTGTGTGCTTGTACTGGTTCAGTGTCTGATTCCAAGCTGGTGTCAGAAATCTGTAATTTTCTTCTTAAAGGAAGATTCTCTGGTGCAATAACTGGACTTGGTTCTAACTCCCCCCTTTCAGGAGTTTGTCTTGTTCTTATTTCTTCAGTATCTGATTCAGAACTTGTATCTTATTCTTCAAAGTATTCTCCTTCCTTGTTATCCACTTGATTTGGAATTCGCAAGGTGTGGCTAGCATGAATCCAGTTCTTTACTCCTGCACATTTTACAGCTGTTGTCGTGGTCAGAATCACCTGACATGGTTTTCCCCAACGTGGGACCAAACAGTTTCGTCTTCTGTGCACTTTTATTCTCACCCAGTCTCCTGGGCTCAAATCATGAGCTGGCTTATTTTCAAGAGTGGTGGCATCCGATCCAACCTGATGGAACACTTAATGAAAGGAATCAGCCAACCCCTTGCAATAATTCAACACCAAGTCATCAGATATAGGCATTAGCTTGTTGACTGGTATGAAAACATGTCACATTGCTCTTCCCATGACAATTTCATGGGGACTCAGACCTGTATTCCTTTCTGGAATAGATCTAATAGTCATGAGTACCAGAGGCAAGACATCAGGCCATATCAAACCTGTGGCTAAACACATTTTTCCCAGTCTGTTTTTAATGGTGCCATTTACTTGTTCCACCACACCAGAAGCCTCTGGGCGATAGGCACAATGTAGTTTCTGTTGTACATTCAATGCTTCACAAATTAATTACATGATTTCATTATGGAAATGTTTTCCTCTATCTGACTCAATTGTAACTGGAAAACCAAACCTAGGAATAAATTCTCTCAATAATAGCTTGGCTACTGTAATTCCATCACTTCTTGTTTTTGGGTATGCTTCCACCCATCGGGAGAATAGACAAACCATCACTATAACATACCTCAACCTGTTACAGGGGGGCATTTCAATGAAGTCAATCTGCATTCTGGTGAAAGGCCCTCCTTCTCATCCTATCGTTTCCAGACTTACCACTGTTTTTCCTCCAGGATTGAATTGCTGACATATAAGACATCTTTGACAAAGGCTTTCCGCTACAAGTCTAAATTTTGCATTATACCATGTCTGTTTGAAAATTCTGATCATTGCATCTCTTCCTACATGTGCTTGTCCATGATACATCCGTGCCATGGCAGAAACCATGCTATCAAGCATAACTGGTCTTCCATCCCGATAAACCCACACATGATCTGTTTCCTGTGGTGCACATCCTGCTTTTACCCACTGTCTCATTTAGTCATCTCCTGCTTCTTCCTGCAACTGCCTCACTTCTTCCCATGTCTTCACAGTGTTAGTAAACAACAAGGGACATGAATTCATTTCTCGTTCTCTTCCCCGATTCACAGAGTTCTGATTACGTGCGCAATATTGAGCCATATCGTTGGCAAATTGGTTGCCAGCTGAAATATAGTCATTTGACTTCGAGTGGGCTGCACATTTCACAATATGTATCGCCTCAAGCAATTTTCCAACCACTTCAGCATTCCTTAAAGGAGTTCCACTCGATGTCAAAAACCCTCTTTGGGACCAGATTTGCCCAAAGTCATGCACTACACCGAAGCCATATTGACTATCGGTTATCACATTCACTCTCACATTCTTTCCCAACTTGCATGCTCTTGTTAACGCAAAAAGTTCAGCAACCTGGGCTGATTTTACTCCTTTTAGGCAAGATGCTTCCAATACAGCTGCTACTGTACATACTGCATACGCTGCACTCAGGATTCCCTCATCCGTTCTCAAGCATGGTCCATCCACGAACATCACTTAGTCACTTTCTGTCAAGGGTACATCTTTTATATCAGGACGTGGTTTGGTACAGAAATCAAGCACTTCCAAACAGTCATGATCCACATCGTCTCTGACTTCCACATTCTCAGCATCAGGTAGTAACGTTGAAGGATTCACATTCAGACATCTCACAAGGCTCACATTCGTTGCACCTAGGATGACTTTCTCATATTTAGTCAGACGACTATGCATCATGAACTGAGTGCGGCTCCTTGTTAAAAGGATTGCCAAATCATGAGGTATAAACACTCGCACAGGATATCCCATCACAATTCCTTCACTCTGTTCCAAGCTCTTACAAGTGGGTGCTACAGCTTTCAAACAACCAGGCAATGCTACAGCTACAGGGTCTAATATAGCTGAAAAATATGCAATTGGTCTCCTCAGTTTTCCATGTTTTTGTATTAACACAGAAAGTGCACATACATTTCTTTCGCTGCAATAGAATTCAAATTCTTTCTCATAGTCAGGCATGCCAAGTGCTGGTGCTTCACACAAACCATCTCTCAATTGTTTAAAAGCCGTCAACTCTTCTTTATTTAATTCAATGGGATCTTTTACATCACTTCTTGTCAAGCGTACCAAAGGTTTTGCAATCAGGAAAAAGTTACTTATCCACTCACGACAATATCCAACCATTCCAAGAAACATTCTCACTTCTCTTTGCGTCATTGGGGCTCTCATTCCTTTTATTATCTTGATTCTATCTGCAGTTACTTTTCTCAGTCCTTTTTCAATTTTGTGGCCTAAATATTGTACTTCTTTCTGACAGAATTGCAATTTCGATGGGGATACTGTAAGTCCTCCATCTGCCAAATGATTCAGCAATGCAATGGTATCCACTACACAAGCTTCTCGAGTTCTCGATGCCACAAGCAGGTCATCGATATATTGGACCAAGACCCAACTTTCAGGCATTTTTAAATCTTCTAAGGACTTTTTTAATATCTGATTGAATATTGAGGGACTCTCTGTATACCCCTGTGGGATTCGGCACCATGCCAAAATACGTTTGCCAAACCGGAACGCAAAAATCTGTTGGCTGTCAGGGTGCAATGGAATGGAAAAGAAAGCATGATACAAATCAATTACTGTATACCATTCCGCATCGTGAGGAATCTGATACAAAATCACATATGGATTTGGTACAATGGGACAACATGATGCGACAATTTCATTTATTTTTCTCAGGTCTTGCACTAATCTAAAAGTTCCATTAGGCTTTTTCAGACCCATAATTGGTGAATTACATGGACTGCTCATTATTTCCTTCAAAATACCTTGTTCAATCATTCTGTCTAGTGACTCCTGCAATTATCTTGGGTGTCAATTTGTACTGCAGAATATTTGGGTAACTTACTCTTTCCTTTACAGCGACTTTTACGGGATCTACGTTTTTCATCAATCCCACATCTTCTCCTGTGAAATCCCATACCTCTGTCTTTACTGTCTTTTTCAATTCTTGAGGCAGCTACTCGGGATCAAATACAGCAAATGCCTCTGTAATTCAAGGTTCCATATTAGCCATAGTCATTTTATACAGTACATCCTCATCTGGAGTCTCAAATGCTACACCATCTGGAGTACAAAATATTGTGCAATTCATTTTGCACAGCAAATCTCTCCCTAACAAATTTACAGGGCTTGAATCGCACACGACAAAACGGTGCATTTCAGAAAATTTCCCTATGTTAACTTTAACTGGTTCAGTGAGATATGTTTTTATCTGTCTGTTGGATACTCCAACTACTTGGATTGTTTCGTCCGAGAGAGGAAGATTTTTAACATCAGCTGACCTAACAGTTGAACGAGTAGCACCAGTAAAGTAGGAAAGTAATGTTTTCGTCATTTACCTTTCCACCCACAAATGGGCCTGTCTGGTCTACTTCTAGAGTTGCGCCAAATACGCACTCCTCTTCCTCCCCTCGGCACCGTCAATAACTTTCTTCTGACTCACTCTCATCCCGTTGTAGCCAATACTGCGAAACAGCACTAGCGCGCGGCAGTTTAGTTACCTGTTCTTCGTTGTAGAATCCTGTCTCATTACTGTATCTCTGAGGATTTACGCTCTGTGGAAAAGGCGGTTTTGGCGCCTGATTCTCTTGGGCAACAACCTGCTGCTGTTGCTGCGGTTGACAACTCACCTCATTCTGCACCTGTGAATTCAATGATGCATTATCACCATTAGCACTTGGGGGAAATTTACACTCGGTTTTCCAATGCCCTATTCTTCCGCAATTATGACATGGCCATTTCTTTTTGGCTTCATCTATATTAATTTGCCCTTTCCCATTTCCAATATTAAGTTTTTGTCTCATGCCTGTACCATTTGCTTGTTCAATAAATTGACCTTCCTGTCTCTCTGCCACTTTTACTTGAGCCCACATGGCTTTTTCTTTTAATTTATGCTGCTTTGCTTCAATTTCATCACTAAAATATTTTGCATGTCTCAGTACTTCATCTGTCTTTTTATTTTGCCAATCTACTGTATGTTGTTTAATCATTTCACTTACTTCAGGTCGTAACCCATACACAAATCGATATACAAAATGACTCAAATCTTTCTCACTCAAATTTTCATCACCACTATACTGTTTAAAGGCAAGAATCAACCTTTCGTAATAAGCATGTACAGATTCCTTCGCTTCTTGATGAGTTCCATCAATCTTTACCCAATCAGTTTCTTTAGGAGGTACTTTATTTTTCAGAAAGGTAATTACTTGTTCATATTTTCTCATTACTTCTGGATCAGGGGCACCTGTTTTTGGATCTCTAGGGTATTCTTGTGTAGGCCAACTTATCATAATTTTACATTCTGTCCATAGATCTGCTGGTACAATTATGTCAAATAGGCTATTCAAATCAATCTATAGAACTTTTGATAATTTTACAAACCTGTCTACCTGCCTATACCACTCAACTGGCTTCTCGCGCAGTCGTGGAAAATCATTTGTAAATGACAAAATATCTTGTCTGGTCCAGGGGACATGTACATAGCCTCCACCTGGAATCTCTCTCATGGGACATTCAGTTATTACCTTTTCTTTTTCTCTTACTGGGTAAACCGCGAACGTTTTATCTGTTGTATCATCTCGTTTTCTAAACCATCTACTTTTCCATTTGTCTACATCGCCCCATTTTCTTAGTAAAATAATTAAGTCTTTAATCTGAGTTGTTCGTCCTGTAGTATTCAAATTTTCAATGTCCTTTTCAGAAAAATCTACTCAGTATGGTTTTTGTAATGACTTTACCTTTTCGGAGTCAATACCCATTTCATTTGCTACTTCTTCTAATCTTTCATGTAAATGTCTCGCTCTCCACGTTATACTTTTGCATAGAAACATTAATTCTTCATCCTGATAAGTTTTTAACTTTTCCGTAGGAATAGTCCCTACTATTAATTCTTCTAGCACTATTTTTAATTTGGACACATCTAAAGGTCTAGGCTCAGCATCTTTTTGCTGTAAACTTCTTAGCCATTCACTTAATTCATCAGAAGTAGGACCTACAGGAATTATTTCATTTCGTGTCTGTTCTAAACCTTTTGGCGATCCTGGCACTGACTCTGTCGTCATTATTGCTCTATTTGCTAGACTCTGATTTACTGTCAAATATTTAGGAGTACTTTGTTCGGAAATTCCTACCGTTTGTCCCCATTAATTTTCTCTTGTATCTATTCTTTGTATTTAATTTTCTCTGTTACCGTTATAAGGAATCGTCAGACAATGCTCACTATCCTTTTGTTTATCAAAAATCGGCATTACAGGTCCTATTGTTACACGAACAGTTACGGCTTCCATATTTGTAGTTAATTCCCTGATCTTCTCAGTTAACTCTAAAGTAGTTCTGGCTAATTCAGCTGAATTTTCATTTGCCATTTTACTAGGTTGTGTATTGTCTGTTTCTCTGAAAGGATTATTTCTTCCTACCTCATGTGGTGCTGTCTCAAATTTTATATTCTGTGGTGATTCTTTTACTGGAGCACTTGGTGTCAATAATGTGGAATTTGGTTGATACGGGGTGGATTTTTGTAAAACATGTCTTCAAGAACATCATCCTCCGACTCATGCACACCATATTTATAACCTTCTGCTCCTGTTTTATTTCTCTTTTCTGTACATTTTCTACTAATAGTCTCTTCAACATTTCTCATAGGAAACAACCCATCAGTCATATTTGCACTTCGCCATCTCTTCATTCTATCATCATGATTCTCTTGTCCATATGATCTGCTAAACATATATCTGTTCCTTCCGCCACTCCGTTGCCGTTCTCTGTCATACATCTCATCTTCCCATTCTGTCAATGCTTCAAAATGTGTAGGTCTAGGACTCGGTTCTAGTTTCATCATTCTTCCTCTCAAATTTCTCAAAACCGCTAAATTAAATGAACCATGTTCCGGAAATGCCAAAACTCCATCATCTTTTGTATACTTTGCCCAATTGTCTAACCAAATACATGTATGATATCCATATTTCGCAACCATAAAGGATGCAGGTGATTTCGATGGAGGAAGCAATTGTCCCTCTCTAGTCACAATCGGTTTGTCCTTTTTAAATAAGTTCTTGATTTTACCGAACCAGGACTTTTTCTCTTTTTCTGGTGGATCGTAATACATCATTTTCTCTTTTCTGTATCGCTAGATTTCTTCTACGACTATTTTGTTTGTTTTATCCAATCGTAGCACGACTCACACTAACGCACCAATCCGGAGCATCTATGTCACTTTTACAACTCTCCAATCCCAGCGCGACTCTCACTAACGCACTAATCTGGGGCGTCTACGTCACCCTGCAATTCTCCACTCCTAGCACGGCACACACTAACGCACCAATCCAGAGCATCTACGTTCCTTACTGACTAACCAATCCCAGCGCTGTCTTTCGGAAGTCAGCTTTTCTCGTTACACCTGCTTCTACTGACCCCTCCTTTACAAAATTTATCGGCAAATTTTTTACATTCACTTATTACTAAAATTCTGTTAGTAACGACATAGAAACGCCACCATTATTGGTTTCGCTAACAAAAGGATAGTCTTGACCTTTTTCACTAGAATTCCGTCTTTCCGGAGTGCAGCGAACAGTCTGCCCTATTACGGAATCATTACATCCGTCGATAAAGTAGCACTTCCCTCTACTTTACCCTTCTAGCAAGCATTAGCTAACCGTTTCTCTAGAAATAAAACACCTGTTGGAGACCCAATGCTCCTGAGAATTAACACCAGAGTTTCACAATTAACCTGAATGCTATTTCATTTACACACATTCATACGGAAAATGTAGTCCATTCACACAGAATCCTGTCTTTCCCGAGAGCAGCGGACAATCTGCCCTACTACAGAATTATTACACTCGTTAATAAAGTAGCACTTCCCTCTACTTTATCCTTCTAACAAGCTTAGGGAACACCTCTTACCTTTCCAGTGATAAGCGTATTCAGAGTGCCTTTTGGACTCCTGGTACTTAAGACCATAATTTCACAGGTGGCCTTCGCTACCCATATACTTCTTTCATTCAGAAAATATCCCTAATGGCAACACACTACGATGTTACCAAATCGAACCCAGACAATGCGACGTTTTCCCCGTGTACCTACAGGTCACAAAATTCCGTCTTTCCCAAGAGCAGCGAACAATCTGCCCTACTACGAATCATTACAAACTTCCGACTTACTACATCCCAGAAGTCGTCAAACAACATAAAACGCAACGCGACTCAGCATAGAGTGTTAATGCATAAACCAATACTTATCCAACATCCACAATCAATAATCAAAATTCAAAAAATAAATCAATAAGCAGTAATCAAATCTATAAGCAATAATCACCAAACCAATGCAATATAACCATCATCCTGCTACCAGAAAAACATATCTAGCACGGGACCGGAGAAAAAGGAGGAAATCATACATACACAGCTATCCTCCCTGCGTCGCAGACCCAACTTCACACTAGCTCATTCACATATGCAGTCATTGGTGGGGCCCATAACACCAACACTCACACGTCTCTGACTCACGAGTCTGCACACAGGAGGGATGATGATATTGCGCTCATTTGTTTCATCGAAAGTTTTAGAATTTTCTAGATCAATTAATTCAAATCACCGGACATTATATTTACCTATTCTTTCTATCTGGATTTTCTCTAATTCATTGGCTCTGCTTAACCGAATTAGCCGTTAAATTGTCCAAATAAAGTAGGCCAAAGCTCAAAGTCCGTAAGTTCTTTGCTCAGCACGTTACAGTCCCAAAGATCTCCATAGGACCAGAAATCGTGCAAGCATCTGTCATCGCCAGCATAGACGTCAGGAATTTAGAACGATCCGGAACAACAACAGGTACCCAGGACAAGCCAGCATAGACAGCATCGACCGACCCCTCCCTATTCTACTACTCTTTTTATAATACATTTCGGGATAACATGAAACATTTTTAGGCAGAGAAAGTCTGTGATTGGCTGATCAAAAACGTCCGATTTTTGTTCATTATGGTTTCTCATGGATTTTGCTGGTTCACTTCCGGAGATCCCAACTCACACTATGTATAGGGTAGCATGTATTTGAAGGAAAGTTGGGCATAACCAAGTAATTGGATGAAAACCCTCACTCACCCGAGGGTGACATGCTTCATCATTGGGTTCCTCCAACACATGGGGACCGCAAGGTTCCCCATGTGGGCTACAACTTAACCCCTGGGAGAAGGAGCTGGAGTGCAAAGCACGTGTTGGATCTACCAACTCAACAATGGTAAGGAGGGGCAGAGTGCAAAAAATAAATGAAAAGTGATTAAAAACGACCTACTCAGGGGCATCAACTTTATTCTTTCTCCCAAAAAGTGGTAGTGATTAAAAAGCAAGTGATAAAGGGTTAAATATATATACCCTTGTTCTAATTAGGTCAACATGTTTCAGCCATAGTGACAATAAAGTTCTGGGCTTTCGTCAGGACCTGTAGACCTATGTCACTCTGCTAACAAATGTGCAATAAATCATAATTAAAGATTTCAATAATTAAAGCCACAATACTTGACCAAACGTATCAATCATCATTGGGTAATGGTCAGAGGGCTCTGAAAAATAAAAACAATTTTATAATAAGTGGCTATTGAAAGCACGAAAAAACTCGTTATGTGCCCAAACGATTAAAATCATAGCTCTTACCTATGCATCATAATCGTATTCCCACTCAACCGTCCTCAGAGTCACTCACCTCTGTCGGTTTCTGTCTTTGGGATATAAAATGAATAGGTATGAGCGTAAATGAATCAAATATATGGTCCAGCATAAATCACAAACACCCTTCTATTGTATCCATCAGAGCCTGTTTCAATAATCTGATAACTAAATAGTATTGTATACCACATATGAGTTATATTGATTAATAGTGTCACTAGCACATTGTCCATTATGTGCAACAACGAAACGTATAGTGGTACTAACAAACTAGTAAAAGAAATGTGCTCTATGATTGTCAAATTAGAATAGATATAGCAAAAGCTTATTCATAGTTCTCTCATATCCAGAGACCGCAACATCCCCGTATTCCAATGTCTCCGTCAGGAAATGGGACATTTAAAACCAAGCAACGGGAGGACAGCACACTCGTAATTACAGTAAAGAAGTGCTGACTCCCGAGCAATGAACAGAATTACGAAAGGCCAAAGTCCCGCTGTCAAACTGCAAACATCCTAACCTAATCAGGACGGTAGCAGCGGGGCGTAAATCCAAAGTGAACAAGCATTTGCAATGCATTAGGTCTCGCATTTACGCGAGTTTGAGTTATTGACATTGCAAATAACAATGCCTATTGGCATTGTCATTTACAATGCCAATAGCTTTAACTCGTGTAACTGCGAGACCTATTGCATTGCAAATGCTTGTTATCTTAAGTGTTTTAAGCCACGCCCTTAATTACATTGGCTACTCCCCTTTGAGAGACCCCCAGTTTTTTCATCCCACTTAAAGCCCTGCTTAACACTCATAAGGTCCCAAAGGCAAGACCTATTAGCTATGCCAATGCTTGTTTTTCAAAAATGCAGCCAGGAAGCTTCGCAGAAAGGATACATTTTTTCCAGTCAATGTTTTCGTTTTACAATGGAAAATAATTCTCACAACCTCCTTCTCTCAATGTAGATGTGTCAGTAAGTTTGCTACGTGGCGGATATTTCAATTACCTCTTCTGCAAAGTACCAAGGCATACATTTTGAAGCGATCTCGAAAGAACGTATTTCAGAAAACAAATATCGCCGAAGCCAACATACAGGCCTCCTACTTACTGCTCTTTTATATAATGTAGCGAACTGTAAAGCGAAGGTAGTACCTAAGGTCTTGATAAAGTAAATGTTTACTCTTCCTCGTAGTCCCTCCCACCTCTTCGCCTCAGAGCTGTGTGGCCGTAGTTTGAAAGTCTGGGGCAGAGGAGATGTAATCTAGCCTTGATTAAGAAACTCAAGTGTACCCCCAGCGGGTGAAGCGAAGATTTGCCTGCTAATGTCCTGTGAACCGATGCTAATGAGACCTTCAATATGTAAATCTGGGAGTTCAAAGGGGACTACGGGGTAGAGAAGCTGCGGGTGGCAGCTCGTCGCCGAGTGAGTGTATTACTGCTAATTATCAGGGTCTTCTGATAAACCATGCCTGCTGTAGGATATGAGCTCTGCAGACTGCCCTCCCAGGGCGGTGTCCAGCCCGGCGAGATAAAGCCCCGGAGTCAGGAGAGGGGCATTTGTGGAGCTTTTCTGGCGTAATGTCCAGAGCTGCCGTCTTCAGAGGGAGGGAGCCAAGTTCGAGTCTGGGCATGGGCTCTAACAAAACAATTAATGAGTCATTGTGTAACGTAACTGCTGCTCATGTAAACCCCTCCAATACTTTGGGGTCGAGTTCGTGCGATATAAAACTGCATTTTTTTTTTTTCTAAAAACAGAAGAACCATCCATCAAGGTGTCAGATGTCAGATGTGGCAACTTGGTCCCCTGATGTAGCGAAATGCACATACTGATGTTAATCTTCGTATGTGGGACACCGGGAGTAGACATCGAATTATCCTCCTATGGAGGAAGTGATGGGAGGTGCATACTGTATTAGGAGAGTCATAAAAACGCTTTGTTATGATATAATAAAGCCAAGTTACCTAACAGCCTGTTGGACTGCAGTTGCTGCTCCAGAGTCATGTTTGCTGTACTGTGCAGACAACAGTGGCGTAATGCAAAACAAGCGCGCACTGAAGCTGACGAAGTGGGAGTGGGAGGGGGGAGTGGGGGCGGGCACGCAGGCTGCCAAATGGTGCGCTGAAAGTGATCGCGATCACATCACGGCGAAAGTGAAAGCAAACGAGTGCTTTCAGGCCTCCAAATGGTGCGCGCGCCCGGACGGCGCACATGCACTGTACTTTTGAAATATTGCGTCATCTATCGTTGTGTTGACTGGACAGTTTTAGTGAGCAGCATTGCTCACATGGCCAAGTACGCCGCAATATTGCATGAGTGTCAAAAGCACAGTATGTAATAATGTTAACATTAAAAGCTTATGATCCTGGCAAAACTTGTGCTGTGCAAATTCGCAATGTAGTTTAATGGCACGGCAAGATGCAAATGTCTTTGAGAGTCACAGTGTCAATATTGTGATTACGTATGAATTGCAAGAAAAGGGGGGATGGCAAAGAGGTTCTACATTATTCTTGGAATCTGAAGGAAATGTATAAATGCTGTAGGATGTATCCAGTAGGCTCCTGGCTGCCCTTGTAAGTCGGCAAGGATTCTCATAGTAGAAGCTGTCTGTGACTGACAGCAGTGGAGAAACAGACACATTGGTGAAGCAGACACTGCTCTCATGGGATGCTGCATGCTGCCCCTGATGCCCTCTCCGAAGAATTTATTTTGGCACTGCAACCCTCGTCCTTGCAAGTGTACAAATAGAAGTTTCCTCCCAGCAGGCCTTTTGGGCACTTGCAACACCAGCTCAAATTAAGCACTGCTTGCAAACATCCTCTGTGCTGGATTGATACATCCTGTAAAGACCAAATAAGTGGCTGTTCACGTCGCAATGCTTCGCTGTGATAACATCCGCCTAACGGTGTAGCTGTCATTGGTGCAGCAGGGGCAGTGCCACTGAGGTCCATAGTCTTGAGGGCCCTTTAAATCCTGTAAATGCTGTTGTATATTACTATCCCAACGGCAGTCAAAGTGGCTATTTTCCATGCTTCCACTAGGGCCTGTGGCATCCTCACTACGTTACTGACCCAGACAATAATACATCAGTCTCAACATGTTCCTTAAGAAGTGTACGATGCTCGGGGGTTTCAGCCTCGCGCGAATTAACAAGCAGGCAGCAACCCTTTCTGTGCCAGGCAGTTGCACTCAACATTTTTTGCTTACCTTTATTTGAGAATGTGCGCTTCAGGAATGTGCTTTGTGGTGCACCACCATGTTTACTAGCACAACACAAATTCCATGTGTCACGAGATAAATTAACATATTTTGTTTTCATTTCACTGGTTGAAATTCCATTCTGAAATCTGTGGAAAGGCGTTTTGCTAGTTTCAGTTGCTGCACTGGGTTTTACAGCATTACGTATTGTATGCCCACTAGGAAAATATAAGGGGAATTTTACAAGTTAACAAAAAAATATGTAGTAGAAAGGCACTGGCACGATAAACAGTTTAAAAATGCAAGCAACTCGATTTAGCTGGAAATGTTTTCATAGCAGATCTTTAGATGTTCAAAAACTCACATCCCAGAAAACATTCACACCAGGTGCAGAGAAATAAAACAAACCCCAGCCTGATGTATCGGTGTAGACTTGTGTTTAGATGAGAATATGTCAAAATAATATTTTTTCAGATTCTCTGTTAGACACAACTTAAATGTGCAACAGCTGCCGAAAATGTAATATTCGCATCTGCATTTATCACAAACCCGGGTGTGTGCACAACTTAATGATTAGGCATAACAATGACTGAAATACGACGACAGCTGTGCAAACGACGGTGCACAAATCAGTGTTTGCATGACAGCATATTGTTTCTGACATGGCTCCTTGACGTGTGGCACATTTTCCACATGATGCACACGGACATGTACAAATTGTTCTTTTACCCCACCCGTGCACACGTCTAGAGGGGTTGAGAGGGGTGTCACCCTGGTCCACTGTATTCACCACCCCTCCACGGAATCAGGAGGAAAGCAGAAGTCAAGAACTGTCACAAAGAACTTGAAAATGGACAAACGCTCGACCCCATCCCAAAATAGATCGTGCAAACAGCAAAGCGCCTGTTGGTTGCTGCTCCAGAGTCATGTTTGCTGTACTGTGCAGACAACAGTGGCGTAATGCAAAACAAGCGCGCACTGAAGCTGACGAAGTGGGAGTGGGAGGGGGGAGTGGGGGCGGGCACGCAGGCTGCCAAATGGTGCGCTGAAAGTGATCGCGATCGCAATCACATCACGGCGAAAGTGAAAGCAAACGAGTGCTTTCAGGCCTCCAAATGGTGCGCGCGCCCGGACGGCGCACATGCACTGTATTTGGAGGCCTGAAAAGCCACTGTTTGCACTTCCAAAACTCGCTTACTATAAGTCTCGCCAGAACAGCGCTAAAGCGCTGGTCAGGCGAGACCTAAAAACGCTTACCTACACAGCCGACCGGGTCCTCCTATCTGACTCTGGCGAGAACGTCATCTTCGTTTCCCTGATTGATTTCATACCCGGAAGAGATCAAAGTGACGTGTGACGTGGCTACGTTACGTCTAATCACGTGATGCACGTCACGTTAGAGAGGCTGTGTTTACATCTTTGTCATAGCAACCTCGTCTGTATTAACGTTACACAGCCTCAAGATCGGCAAAAAATGTGTAGTGAAGGCAGACATTTGGATTGAGATGAGGATGTTGTGCTATTTAGAGCATTTAGAGAACAGTATGCATGCACAAAGTGAAAATTAAAAGTCGCAAAATATGCAACATGATGTATATTTTATAAATGGTTGTCTGCCATAGGTTTCGGTTAAAGCACCATAGAATATTGAAAGTGACCACAGACCCATATAAATGTATAACAAGTTATGTCAGTTGCATGGTTTCAATATTGGCAAAGGGGCCACAACAGTGAAAAATAAATTTGTGGAGTACACAAAGGAAGAATACTGTCTCATATAAATCGACACCTTCTCCTGTGTCAACCTCATAGATGGAAATACAAATCAGGCACAAGAACCATTGGACCAATGTGTACCATTCGGGTATGTAAACATTATAAAGCACACCATGGAATTTCATCATGCACACCCTGACTGTTACTCCGTAGTCGAAAGACCCATTGTTGTTCTCTATGGAATAAAACAGATTCCAAAGAACCCATCAGTTTATGATAGTGGGGTTTATCAATAACCACCCACCTGAAATCTAGTTCAGTGTGTCCTGCATCTAGGAAATGTCTCGTCAATTTGGTATTGGATTTTTTACATTTGATGGCACTTTTATGTTCAATCATTCTAGTTTTGACTTTACGTGTAGTCATACCAATATATTTTAAATTGCAAGGACATTGTATCAGGTAAATGACTCCTTCAGTATTACAGTTCGTATGGTTGTTTAAAATCCAAGGGGATTTTAAACCTAGGTCCAGTTGTGTAGTGTGTGTAGTCAATGGACACACCACACAGTTGCCACATGGGAAGTGACCTCTCACTGGTGTCCTAGTATGTATATTGAGGAAAAGTAGGTCGCACACCGCTCGTCACACCCGGAAGTTGCCCCAAAGGACTGTGGGAAATGTAGTGGCGACGGCGGGTACGCCTATGCCACAAAATGTAAATAGAACAGTATGTGTATGCGTTAGCCATCCCTGGACACGTGTTTCGAGGTAGTTGCCTCTCGTCAGCAGGGAGCAGGTCAGTGTAAAGGGGTGCCGCGTGGACTGCCAAATGTAATTAAAAGCAGGTCAAGTACCTCTCCTGGCGCGCAGGTGCAGACTCAAGGCTCGTCAGCCCGTTGGCTTAAGGAAGCCGTTTAAATTGAGGAAAAGTAGGTCGCACACCGCTCGTCACTACCTCGAAACACGTGTCCAGGGATGGCTAATGCGACACATACTTACTCTTACACTTCGTAGCATAGGCGTACTCGCCGTCGCTACTACATCGCCCATAGTTCCATGGGGCAACTTGCTGGTATGATTAGCAGTATGAGGCCATTTATATCTAATTCATTACGGCTCTCCTGAGCTACCGGACTGACGAGTCTTTGACCGGCACCTGCGCGCCTTGAAAGGTACTTTACCTATTTTTAATTGCAGGCAGTCTACACGGCACCCCTCTACACTTACCTACTCCCTGCTGACGAGAGGCAACTACCTCGAAACACGTGTCCAGGGATGGCTAATGCGACACATACTTACTCTTACACTTCGTAGCATAGGCGTACTCGCCGTCGCTACTACATCGCCCATAGTTCCATGGGGCAACTTGCTGGTATGACGAGCAGTGTGCGGCCATTTATATCTAATTCATTACGGCTCTCCTGAGCTACCGGACTGACGAGTCTTTGACCGGCACCTGCGCGCCTTGAAAGGTACTTTACCTATTTTTAATTGCAGGCAGTCTACACGGCACCCCTCTACACTTACCTACTCCCTGCTGACGAGAGGCAACTACCTCGAAACACGTGTCCAGGGATGGCTAATGCGACACATACTTACTCTTACACTTCGTAGCATAGGCGTACTCGCCGTCGCTACTACATCGCCCATAGTTCCATGGGGCAACTTGCTGGTATGACGAGCAGTGTGCGGCCATTTATATCTAATTCATTACGGCTCTCCTGAGCTACCGGACTGACGAGTCTTTGACCGGCACCTGCGCGCCTTGAAAGGTACTTTACCTATTTTTAATTGCAGGCAGTCTACACGGCACCCCTCTACACTTACCTACTCCCTGCTGACGAGAGGCAACTACCTCGAAACACGTGTCCAGGGATGGCTAATGCGACACATACTTACTCTTACACTTCGTAGCATAGGCGTACTCGCCGTCGCTACTACATCGCCCATAGTTCCATGGGGCAACTTGCTGGTATGACGAGCAGTGTGCGGCCATTTATATCTAATTCATTACGGCTCTCCTGAGCTACCGGACTGACGAGTCTTTGACCGGCACCTGCGCGCCTTGAAAGGTACTTTACCTATTTTTAATTGCAGGCAGTCTACACGGCACCCCTCTACACTTACCTACTCCCTGCTGACGAGAGGCAACTACCTCGAAACACGTGTCCAGGGATGGCTAATGCGACACATACTTACTCTTACACTTCGTAGCATAGGCGTACTCGCCGTCGCTACTACATCGCCCATAGTTCCATGGGGCAACTTGCTGGTATGACGAGCAGTGTGCGGCCATTTATATCTAATTCATTACGGCTCTCCTGAGCTACCGGACTGACGAGTCTTTGACCGGCACCTGCGCGCCTTGAAAGGTACTTTACCTATTTTTAATTGCAGGCAGTCTACACGGCACCCCTCTACACTTACCTACTCCCTGCTGACGAGAGGCAACTACCTCGAAACACGTGTCCAGGGATGGCTAATGCGACACATACTTACTCTTACACTTCGTAGCATAGGCGTACTCGCCGTCGCTACTACATCGCCCATAGTTCCATGGGGCAACTTGCTGGTATGACGAGCAGTGTGCGGCCATTTATATCTAATTCATTACGGCTCTCCTGAGCTACCGGACTGACGAGTCTTTGACCGGCACCTGCGCGCCTTGAAAGGTACTTTACCTATTTTTAATTGCAGGCAGTCTACACGGCACCCCTCTACACTTACCTACTCCCTGCTGACGAGAGGCAACTACCTCGAAACACGTGTCCAGGGATGGCTAATGCGACACATACTTACTCTTACACTTCGTAGCATAGGCGTACTCGCCGTCGCTACTACATCGCCCATAGTTCCATGGGGCAACTTGCTGGTATGACGAGCAGTGTGCGGCCATTTATATCTAATTCCTAGTATGTATAGTTTGTAGGTGAGTCTTGTTGGTACGAATTTTCGGTCTGGTATGTATCAGAATATTGCCAAGATTTTGGCTACGTTTAAACGCAAACAACGGTCTCTCACACACCTTGTTGCCTTTGTTAAGAATGTGCCAATGACAATTGATGGCTTTTTTAACTGTCGTAGTAAGGTGGCTAAATGTGCGACACATACCAGGCGATCAGAAGGTGGTTTTGAGTGTGTCTCTAGTAATGACTCCCGATTATTATTGCGGGCTCTTTTTTTGGCATTACGAATCAAATATGTAGGATATTGTCGGATTGCTAGATTCATAGCCAGGTTGGTGGCATGTTTCTGAAAGGTCTCTATCTCAGTACAATTTCTTCTGAGACGTGGGAATTGTCCTACTTGAAGGTTATCTCGAAGGGCCCGAGGATGGAAGCTATTATAATTTAGCAGGGCATTACGAGACATAGGTTTTTGATATAGTTTGGTGAATATCATTCCATTTTCGGGATATAGTTTTAGATCTAGGAATGATAAGGTGTCATTACTTGATTCTCCAGTGAAATTCTGGTGGGTATTCAAGGAATTTATCCATATTGAAAATTCTTGTAGAGAATCCTGGTCTCCTCCCAGATGACCAGGATATCATCAATATACCGTTTCCATAGTAACAGCTTCTGTTGAAACGGGTTCAACTCAGGGTAAATATAGGTGGTCTCAAACCAATTCATAAAGAGATTGACCATACTAGGGGCACAAGTGCTGCCCATAGAAGTGCCTGTAACTTGCCAATACAATCGGTCTTCAAAACAAAAAAAGTTTTCTCGCATGGCTAGGGTTGCACAGTCCATGACAAAAGATGTGGGTGTTTGATTAGTATGTGGGTTCTCATCTAAAAGGTGTTGTATAGTCTGTAAAGTATCTTCTTGAGGAATGTTGGTATATAAGGCTTCTACATCATATGAAGCCATAAGGTGTTTGGTAGGGTCAAAAGTGATGGTAGTCAGGAAAGTTAAAACATGTTTAGTATCTTGAAGATACGATGGCATTTTAGCTACCAATAAGCGGAGAAACCAATCGACAAACTGAGACAAAGGTTCCAGAAAAGAACCAATACCTGAGACTATAGGCTGTCCAGGAGGAGGTCTGTGTGTCTTATGTATTTTTGGAAAAATTTAAAATGCCAGAATTTTTGTATATTTTGGCAACAAAAATTGTGCCTCATTTTTGGTAATCCATCCGGCCTCAAGTCCCTTGTTGACTAAAATGGTAATGGTATTCTGTAATCTGGGTGTAGGGTCTCGTTTGAGAAGTTTGTAGTATTTCGTATTCTCAAGTTGGAGTAAGCATTCTGTTTGGTAAGCAGATGTATCCATAATTACCGTCGCTCTGCCCTTATCTGCTTGTTTAATCACAATTTGTGGGTCAGTACCTAGTTCAAATGCACATCGTTCCTCTGCTTTAGTCATGTTAAAAAAAGGGAAAGTAGCACTATTTTTCTTGGTGTTGAAGGACTGTAATACGGCTTTTTCAAAAGTCGCAACTTCAACTGGAAGTTGTCGTAATGTAGGTAAGAAAGTAGATTTTATCCGAAGGCCAATATTGTTGGTGTTTTCAAGTCTATTGTCTCCAGAGTTCTCAAAAAAGAAAGCCAAACGGATTTTCCGAAAAAAGGCAAAAAGTTCTTGGTGGGTTTTGAAGTCATCCCCCATATAGGTAGGTACAAACCCTAGTCCTTTATTAAGAATGCTCATTTCAATAGGACTGAGGACTTTCTGACTCAAATTGACAACTAGGTCGTCCCGACACTCGTGGAGGCTCCCGACATGCTCCTCGTGATCCGTTGTTCCAGGGACGGATCCCATTGAACTTGGGGTCTCTGAGATTCTGGACGTGATTCTGGATGACGTCCTCTGTTGTTCCTTCGTCTTCGTCTTCGTCCTCTGTCTTGACCTAAAAAAGGACCTTGATAACCTTGTCCATGGTAACCAAATAGTTGGAATGGCGGTGGTTGAAATTGCCACGGCTATGTTGGCCACCAGGGATTGGTGGGAGGCCTATGTTGGAAGTTACCCCGTCCATAAAATTGTCCTGTGAACTGGGGAGTTTCAGAGTCACTGGAGCCGGATCCATCTGATTGACTTCAATCATCAGAATTGGAAGTCCATTCATCCGTATTATGACGCCATCCTCGTGCCCCTCTTCGATTCAACTTCCTAATAGGTTGGGTGGTATAATCATCACTAGTATATGGGTATATTTTCTCCTGCGTAAATCTATCCATATCTTTTTTCAATTTGTTAACCTTGTATTAAATAAGGTCTTCTTTGGTATCATTAAGAGTCTTAGTGATTTCCTTCAGCCGTTTTTTATAATAGGTAATCTGGGCTGAACATTTTAGTTGGTTTTCTAGAGATTGAATCTCAATTAACAAAAGGTCTGAGGTTTCTTTGGCTGTAGTGATCAATAGAATGATCCAGTCCCTCGAACACTTCCATGCAATTTTAGACCAATTGATTTTGAAGACTTTGTTATCAAGAATCACTTCCGGAGATGACATAGGCCGCCCGCTCCGCACTTTTCCCGCCACTGGCCCCCTGCGGCCCCGCCCACCACCGGCCCATTGGCCCAGCCGCTCGCCCAGCCCAGCAGACCCGCCCTCCCGTCCCCCTTCTTAAGGGGAGAGCCTGGTTGCCGCGGGAGTGACCACTGTGCCTCTCGAGGCCGGGTCACCCCCTTGCTCCCTCGCCTGCTGATCCTGCTAGCCAGCCTCCTTGCCAGCCTCCTGCCTGCCGCCACCGACCGTCGCCCCCCCAGCACCCGCGAGCGGCCCAGCCACAGCTGAGCCACCCGCTCGCCACTTTTCCCGCCACTGGCCCCCTGCGGCCCCGCCCACCACCGGCCCATTGGCCCAGCCGCTCGCCCAGCCCAGCAGACCCGCTCTCCCGTCCCCCTTCTTATGACGCCCCCTGAGCGACCGCGCAGCGGACGCGCGCAGCGGGAGCACCGATTGAGCGCCGAAGGTGCGCCAAAGGTAAGCCCGTCTGCGCCCGTCCGCGCCTGGACCGCGCCCAGTGCCAGGACCCCTGGCCCCCGCAGACCCCAGCCCACCCGCTGGACGTACGACGCCGCCACCCTCAACGCACTCAACAACGGCCGAATCCCGGGATGCTACCGAGCCACCCCGAGACGCACCCACGGACCCTTCTGCTGCAACACCTGCAAGTTCTCCTGCATCCGGACCTGCCTCGCACCAGCACCCGCCAAGCCGAACACCAGCAGCAACCACCTCAAGTGCATCCTACTCAACACCCGCTCCGTCCACAGACACACCATCGAACTCTGGAACCTCCTCGACACCACAGCTCCTGACGTCGCCTTCCTCACGGAAACCTGGATGAACGACTCCTCAGCGCCAGACATCGCCATCGCCATCCCAGAGGGTTACAAGATCACCCGAAGAGACCGAGGCAACCAGACTGGAGGAGGCATCGCCATCATCTACAGGGACACCATCCGCATCACGACCAACACCGACGACACCCTGACAACCGCCGAACACCTGCACTTCCAGATCCACACGGACCCCAAAACCACCCTCAGAGGCACCCTCATCTACCGACCCCCGGGACCACGCACACAATTCAGCGAAGACATCGCCGACTTCATCAGCCCGCACGCCCTCCCCTCCGCTGACTACATTCTCCTGGGGGACATCAACTTCCACCTGGAGAACAACAACGACCGCAACACCAACACCCTGCTTGACAACCTCGCCAACCTCGGACTCAAGCAGCTGGTGACCACCCCCACCCACCTCACCGGACACACACTCGACGCTGTCTTCTCATCCAGCAAGGACATCGTCTTCAGCCACGCCACCGGACTCCACTGGACGGACCACAGCTCCGTCCACTTCACCTTCAGAAGATCCACGATCCACCACCACCAGCAACAGGTTGCTCGAAGAAACTGGAACAAGATCACAGCAGACCAGCTCGCCGCTTCCCTGAGCCAGCACCCTCCCGCCAGCTCAGCGAACCCCAGCCAGGCCGCCGACAACATCACGAAGTGGATCAGCAACTGCGCAGACGACCTCGCCCCACTGAGGACCCCGCCGAGCAGACCCGGCAGCAAGAAGGCCCCATGGTTCACCGACGAACTCAAGAGCTCCAAGAAGAACTGCCGAGCCCTCGAGAAAGCCTGGAGAAGGGAGCCAACACCGGACAACATGACCACCCTCAAGCTCGCCACCCGGAAGCACCATCAACTGATCCACGCCACCAAGAAAACAGCATTCAAGGACCGGCTGGACAACAACGCACACAACTGCAAGGAACTCTTCAACATCGTGAAAGAGCTCTCCAACCCCAACGCCGGAAACAACAACATCACCCCGTCGCAAGACCTCTGCAACTCCCTTGCCTCCTACTTCCACAACAAGATCACTGACATACACAACAGCTTCAGCCCACAAACAACGCTCCCAACGACCGCACAAACGCCCCCCACCACCACCCTCAGCGCCTGGACCCAGATCAACACAGAAGACACCATCTGCACGATGAACTCTATCCACTCCGGATCTCCGACCGACCCCTGCCCCCACCACGTCTTCAACAAGGCCGACGCTGTCATCGCACCCCACCTACGGGACATCATCAACACCTCCTTCGACACCGCCACCTTCCCTGAGAGCTGAAAGCACGCCGAACTCAGCGCTCTACTAAAGAAACCAACAGCGGACCCCACCGAACTCAAGAATTACCGCCCCATCTCGCTCCTCCCGTTCCCAGCCAAAGTCATCGAGAAGACCGTCAACAAGCAGCTGGCCGCCTTCCTCGAGACGAATGGATCCCTCGACCCCTCACAGTCTGGCTTCTGAGCCAACCACAGCACCGAGACCGCCCTCATCGCTGCCACCGATGACATCCAAGCCCTGCTGGACAACGGTGAGACAGCGGCCCTCATCCTCCTAGACCTCTCCGCGGCATTCGACACTGTTTGCCACCGCACCCTAGCGCAGCGCCTCAGCAACATCGGAATCCAGGAGAAGGCACTGGAGTGGATCATCTCCTTCCTCACTGGAAGGACACAGAGAGTCCGCCTACCTCCGTTCAGATCTGCAGCCACGGAAGTCATCTGCGGCGTTCCTCAGGGCTCCTCGCTCAGCCCCACCCTCTTCAACGTCTACATGAGCCCCCTTGCGGCCATCGCACGCCAACACAACCTCAACATCATCTCCTACGCGGACGACACCCAGCTGATCCTCTCCCTGACCAACGACCCCGCCGCCGCCAGAGCCAACCTTCACGATGGGATGAAAGACGTAGCCGAGTGGATGACGACCAGCCGCCTGAAACTGAACTCCGACAAGACGGAAGTCCTCATCCTGGGCTCCTCGCCCTCCGCCTGGGACGACTCCTGGTGGCCCCCCGCCCTGGGCACCGCACCCAAACCGACAGACCACGCACGCAACCTGGGCTTCATCCTGGACACCTCCCTCTCCATGACCAGACAAGTCAACGCCGTCTCCTCGTCTTGCTTCAACATCCTGCGCATGCTACGTAAGATCTTCCGGTGGATCCCCACCGAGACCAGGAAGACGGTCACCCAGGCCCTCGTCACCAGCCGACTGGACTACGGCAACGCCCTCTACGCTGGTACCACCGCCAAGCTCCAGAAGAGACTCCAGCGGATCCAGAACGCCTCAGCCAGACTCATCCTCGACATCCCCCGACGCAGCCACATCTCTGGACACCTGAGAGACCTGCACTGGCTCCCCGTCAACAAGAGAATCACCTTCCGTCTCCTCACCCACGCACACAAAGCCCTACACAATCAAGGCCCGAGCTACCTCAACAACCGCCTCAACTTCTACGCTCCCAAACGCCATCTCCGATCAACCAGTCACGCCCTCGCCGTCGTCCCCCGCATCCGAAGAGCGACAACAGGAGGAAGGTCCTTCTCCTACCTGGCCGCCAAGACCTGGAACTCCCTCCCGACCGACCTGCGCCTGACCCAAGACCACCTCTCCTTCAGGAAGAATCTCAAGACCTGGCTGTTCGAGCAGTAGCGGCACCCCCCCCCCAAGCGCCTTGAGACCCTCCGGGTGAGTAGTGCACTCTATAAATGTCTTTGATTGATAGTCCTTATGATACAATGTTTTGGATTTACTTGTATGATCCGATTGTTCATTTTAAACCGGTTTTTACTGTTCGGATTTTGGCAGTCCACCAAGATCCTATCCTTGACCGAGGACATGGTGCACAGGGTTTGTCAGAAAGTTCACGGAGCCATCCGAGTCTGCGCAGTAGGTATCGTGCTCACGAGACGGTGGCCACTTCTGAACTCGATTTTCAGACGCCATATTTTGGTAGGCCCGAATGCTAACTTAAGCGAAACAAACACAAAAAAATAATTAATACAAAGAAATGAAGATTCAAATGTTATTCCCTCACTAATCCCTTTATGTATTAGTAATTTCCTAGCATATAGCGACATTTAAAGCGATAATATTCACCTTTAGGATCCAATCAGGAATGCAAACATCACATAAGCAACATAAATCATGCAATATCTATTACCACATGTACTACTATTAATATGCGTACGTATTTTAATCATTAGAGTTATTTTGCCATGCAAATTGCAATTTCCCACGTGTAATTTTGTGTATGCAAAGGTTGAGTTAGAATAACACACCACACTGTTAGTAAAATTATAATCAGTAAGATATATGGTTAGTCTTTTCATGCAAAATAGAGGAGGTATACAAAATTTCGTTCTACCTGCTCCATCAGCAGCATCCTGGGTTTTTGTGATCCTGTAGGTGTGAACAGATCACTGAAGAACTACCAGTCCATTTGTAAAAGTTCCGCTGCTACAGGCTAGTCTGGATCCTAGTGCTATTATCCATGCATGTGTCTATGTGTATATAGGTGAGGGGTCTGTATGCGTGTGGGTTCCATTTTGGAAGCCCCTCACCTGTTTATATGCACAAAATGGAGGTTCTCAGACAGTGGACGTTTATTGCTGACAGTCCTGAGAATGGAGGGAGTGGACCTAGACACTGTAGTGGGGAAAGCGGAGACAGTTCCTTTTAGAAATTCAATTAGAAATTCAATTAGATCCTTTTTCAACAGTGAGCTGCTAATCAGTCGTGTTGAGCAGTGCTATCTGGTAGATAGTAGGGGTGAAGAGTGAGACTGCAGTCACTGTTGTTCAAACTATGAAGGGTTCTATAGAGGAGGCCCACCTTTTGTCTTTCTTCCCCAATCATTTACGGAGTAGCTGTTGAAAATCAGATGCAGAATGCTTACACCTTTTTCTTCTCTGTTGTGGGAGCTTTAAGCTGCAGACAAATCTACTGTGCGAAATATTACTGTGTACAAAGGCTGAGTCCGGAAGTCAGACTGGAAAGGATCCATGAAAAGAAAAAAGACCCAAATCTGTTCTGAGAAAACATAGAGAATACTCATTCCCTGTCTGCCTTATCTGTATAAAGGTGTGAGTTGCTCACCCACTTGTTCCAGTTTCAATTTTTTTTTGACCAAGGAGGCGGTGTTTTGCAGAGTACCCAGAGGATTGCTGTTCAACCGGAGCTAATGTTTGTTGGCAGCCAGCTTCTTAGAGATGAGAGGACATAATCGGGTGTCTGATCTGAAATGAAGTGCTGTCTCTGTGTTCTGAAGCACCTGCCTGTGAAGAAGGTGAACCAACCCTGCAGGAGGAGTCTGTTGCCAGCATGGGCAAGAAGCAGTTGACCCTGGAGCTAAATGTGTGTTCACCAGAGACTCATGAGAACATGAAGAGGTGGTCCCAGTCCAGAACCAGTCACTCTTGTTGAACCTACTGGCCAACAGCACTTTCCTGTAGTCTACCTGAACAGACTCTGAAGCTGCAAGTCAGTGGGACATGCCTGAAGTGTGCTGATCAGACTCTGAAGCAGATAGTCCGCGACACTGGCTCAGCGTTTGCCCATGTGGACTATGCCGCTGAACCGGAAACTACTAGATACTTTTCCCAAGTCTGCCCGAGCTGACAACTACATCTTGAGTCTGGGTACGGCTTGCCCGAGATGCTGACATGAAGTGCGCCCAATACAACTTCTCCGCCACCAAGTGAACTGTACGCACCAAGAAGCAGCCCAACTGCTGCAAGTCGGAACGATGAACTGAAGTGGATTCCCAAGAAGCCAGCACCTCTCCATCGCCTCTTGGGCAGCTGTCATGGGTCGCATCAGAACTGAATCCATACCAAAGGAACTTGTGGTGACCTGTAATCTCGGACATCTACCAACTCAGCTTGAGCCCGCAAGAGGTCCTGTGTAGTATCCTAATTTACTGTTCATGTTTATGTATGCCATTTTCCACCACATGATCAGCCAGTGGAATGTTACTGTGATGATGTATTACGGAATGTTGGGAGTCTGTGAAGAAAAGCCACAGTTGAGAATGGGCTGAGCAGCATGCTGGCTGCTTCTGGTGGGGCTAGTTCAGGACCTGTACGGGACTTATCTATCTTATCTACATATCCTGTAACCATCTTCAAGAAATCATCCTGAATTACATCAACCTGTCTGGCTTGATTACTACAAATTTATGGCAACGATCTGGAGACTGACCCTCGTTCTACGTGCTCAACTAAACAATTGTTCAAGAAGTCAAGATTTTTTAAAGAAGCAACAAGTAACTACAGACTACGATTGGAACAAAGACTCTGGCACCCTGAACCTACGAGTCTGGAAACATCTACACAGATTTCAAAACTGGGAAAACTTCAAGGTAAAAGAACTTCTTTTAACTAACAGCTATTTATCACAAGCAGCTGGCACCCTTTAGCCCCACCAGTAACCTTGCCATCGGTCGCCCACAACCCACATGTGCCAGTTTTTGCTGTTCTTGCTGTTTCTGCTTCACTTTTACAAGAGCTGCAGTGTCTCTGCTCAATTGCATGTCTACTGCAACTGTGTTAAATGCCGTATTGTTCCTGGCACCAACCATGTTGTAACAAGTTTCACCTCTGCTTACTTGTCTAAAGCGTGTGGGAAAGTGCAACATTAAAGAGGTGCCCGTGTTGTGTAGGGCGTCTACTCTCCATACATCGACATGTGAAGTTTACATGGTTGCCGTTGCCATTTTGTACACTGCCATGGAAACTGAACAGAAATTAAAGAATCAGATCTGCTGTGCCAGTGGCACACTTTATTGGGACCACTGTGCACCCTTGGACATTGTCTTTCCTCTTGGGTGTTGTGTACTGGACGTAATGTTTTTTTGTCTCACTGAGTCAAGACACTTAGGAGTCAAGAGAGGTGAGACAGCGTTTGTCTATTTTTTGTGGTGTCCGCTGAGACTTCACGTCATTGGCCGTTTATTAACTGCTGTGTTCTGTTTCAAAAATGTAAGCATGAGCTCTGAACAGCGTGTGAAATACTACTTGCATGAAGACGCGCGCAGCTCCGTGGGACCTTCTGTGACGTGTGTTCTTCTCTTGGCCATTTGTTGCTTTGGGACGTTTTGGTGCACAGGCACACCGAGCCACTCTGCTTTCACGTCGACAGCGTGCCGCCATCTTTTGGTTGGCTGTGGCGCATGCGACTAGATGGTGATCAGCATTCACTTCTCCAACCACGTTATTTGCTCTTGTTCAGATGTGGATAGTGTGGCGCAAGAGCGTGTTGGTGGGAGAACATGGTGGCTGACTCCTGCTTCTTCCCCTAAGGTGTCCTGTGTTTTGGGTATGTTTTCTTTTCCTATCATCTCTGCCACGCACCCGTTTACAAAAGGTACATTCCGTTTGTCTGTCGGCTGCCCAGTTGGTTGTTAGCTTTAGTTGTGTTCTCTTTTACATCAACTGGGCTACAAGACACTCTGCATGTATCTCATGAGACTCAACACTACTTCCCATGTGTAGTATATGGAGTTGCTGCCTGTGCGCTATTGCTCTGCGTGTCAATTTCTACGATGTTGCATTTTCTTTCAGATTACAGATTGACAGTACAGTTCTGTGGTGTTTTATTTTTATTTTTAAATAAGTGAGTTCTACTCAGGTGAGAGGACGCTCATCGACGAGGATCATCTCAGTTACACAAAAATATTACGTACCTGGACATGGGGATATTTGCGTAAGTACATCACAAGCTTTAGTCAGGCAGCTCTAATCTGAGTATCTATAGTTTTCCTTCCACATTTACTTGTCCATGCACAAAATACTAATTAGATATAGTCCGCTCTGGATTATGTTCCTACACTGATGTGTGTCACAAGTATACGGTGACATGTTCTCATAGCTGTAAATGTCATCTAATGAAATGTTAATGTGAAATTGTATTTTCATACATGTTTGGACTTGTTGTACATCTCATTATGTTACTGTTTTCTCCACTTGTATCCTTCATAGGATTGTATGATGAGTTTTGTACGTACGTACATGGACTCTAGGTACACACCGTTAAGAGTTCATTATTTTAGTTACATGCGCATTCTACATTTTATTCTTTTCTCATAGTTATAGCAATGGGTTCTAGTCCCATTTGTTTACGTATGTACATGGACTCTAGGTACACGCCGTCAAGAGTTCATTAGTTCTGTTCACATGCATGGTATTTGTTTTTTTTTAGTCTTCCCTGCACTGGGATCGCAATGGGTTTCAGTTCCTTTTGCTAGCTATGGGTCCTAGTCCCATCTGCTCACTATACACTTGCCTTCATGGGCTACTTATGGTTCCCAGGGCATCTATGCGTACGTGTCAGTCCAATTGCATTAGTTAACCATCTCTATCCTTAGGGACTGGTTATGGGTTTCTACCCATTTACATTTGTTTTCTAATGGAAGTTGTTTTTACAAGGGCTATTATTTCTTGGATTTTAGTCCAGTACATAATAGTTTTTCCTCTTGGTAGGGGTTGGTCTTGGGTTATAGTCCTCTCGTTTTCACGTGTTGGTTACGTCTTTACTCTTATTTAGAGTGTGTCTCATGGGTTCCAGTCCCATTTGACTCAACGTTATGTATTTTTTTTCTTATTACATTGTCAATTTTTCATTGCAATGTTATGTTTATATTATATAACAATGTTAATTTTATAACAGGTAAGTATGAGTGATCTTATTGTATTTTCATCTCATATTTTCTGTTTTCTCGCTTTTTCTGTTCTTGTGATGTTTTTTCTCTTTGTCATCCGTGGATCCTTGTTTCCTGTTGTCAGTTTGTTTTTCTTTCTTCTCCGTCTTGCCATCATCGTAGAGTGTTTTTTTGGTTCTTTTTTCCTTTTCTGGTTGCCTTTCCTTCATCACTTTGTGTGTGTCTGGATGTTTCTAGTCTTTTGTTGTGTTGTGTAATCTTTGCCTCCTCGCATGTCTGTCTGGCCAGTAGGTGTGTTTTGGGGTAGTGATTGGTGCTTTCACATCTATTCTTTTTCCCGTTGTTTTCTTTCGCTGTGTCTTTTGATCCTTTTCTGTTTTTTATACAGAAGGGAGGATGGGTTGCATTGGTTTGTTTCTTCATTTGTCGCTTCCTCTTTTCTTATATACTCCCACCTATTCTTTCTGTTCTCCCCTTGCAGTTCCTTTCTTTGCCTCGCTTTGCTGTTTCTCCATTTCTTTCTTTTTATCTCATTTATGGTTCTGCTTTTTGCGTTTCCATCTTATTTGTTTTTAGGTCTCGCGCCTAGCGATGCAGTGCGCAATACTGCACGCGCAGCGAGAGTCCTTTTGTCCGGGGTTTCGAAACGGAGCCTGGAATCGCACACGCTCGTGTGTGTGCTTTTCTTTTTGGCTTCCGCAATTGGCATTTGTGTGCGTGTTTTTCACAAAGACGGCACGCAATAGGCCAAAGGCGGGCGCATTGCTCTGCCAATGGCCTATTGGTGTCTATTACGCACACTGGCCGTCATGCATTTTCAATTATCGTGCCCAGACACGAGCGCGATAATTGAAACCACATGGCTCGCAGTGGCGCATGCGCGCGCACCACTCGGCGTGTTCTTTTTTTTGGGATCCATTTCTCAGGGAAGCAACTAAATGAAAGAAGCCGTGTTTTGTTCGGCGCCACTTTCACACCTCCCAGGATAGGGATGTTTATAAAACAAAGTCTACCTATTTTTATGTGGTTGGCAGACGGTGAAATCGTTAAGCTTCGCAGCAGACAACATTCGTAGCATATACATTGTCACTCATGGAGGTTGCTTTGGTCAGTGCCTGGCTTCCTTCCAGAATCACCTGTAGCAGATACCCAGACTGTGTCCGATTCCTCGGAAGGCAGATCTGCTCTTTAAGTAAAGTCAACAGCAAGGGCTTTTCAAAATCTGCAGAAAGACAACAGCAACCGCAACAGGCACCACATTTCAGTGTTTTCAAGACCTGTTCTAAGTGAATGGGAGTAACCTTGATGACAGCAATGGGACTAGTGCCCATGACAACAATGAGAATAGTGCTGAAGATACCAATGGGGACAGTACCCATGCCAACAATGAGAATAGCACTGATGATAACAATGGGACTAGTGCCCAAGACAACAATGAGAATAGCACTGATAACCATGGGACTAGTGCCCATGACAACAATGAGAATAGCGCTGATGATACCAATGGGACTAGTGCCCATGCCAACAATGAGAATAGCGCTGATGATACCAATGGGACTACTGCCGATGCCAAAAATGAGAATAGCACTGATGATACCAATGGGACTAGTGCCGATGCCAACAATGAGAATAGCGCTGATGATAACAATGGGACTAGTGCCGATGCCAACAATGAGAATAGCGCTGATGATACCAATGGGACTAGTGCCGATTTCAACAATGAGAATAGCGCTGATGATACCAATGGGACTACTGCCGATGCCAAAAATGAGAATAGCACTGATGATACCAATGGGACTAGTGCTGATGCCAACAATGAGAATAGCGCTGATGATAACAATGGGACTAGTGCCCCTGACAACAATGAGAATAGCGCTGATGATAATGGGACAAGTGCCGATGCCAACAATGAGAATAGCGCTGATGATACCAATGGGACTAGTGCCGATGCCAACAATGAGAATAGCGCTGATGATACCAATGGGACTAATGCCGATGCCAACAATGAGAATAGCACTGATGATAACAATGCGACTAGTGCAGATGCCAACAATGAGAATAGCACTGATAACCATGGGACTAGTGCCCATGACAACAATGAGAATAGCACTGATGATAACAATGACTGTAGCTGTGATGATAACAGTGGGTCTAGTGCTAACGAGAACAATGAGAATAGCGCTGATGATAACAATGGGACTAGTGCCGATACCAACAATAAGAATAGCACTGATGATAACAATGAGACTAGTGCCAATGCCAACAATGAGAATAGCACTGATGATAACAATGGGACTAGTGCCGATGACAACAATGAGAATAGCACTGACGATAACAATGGGACTAGTGCCGATGCCAACAATGAGAATAGCACTGATGATACCAATGGGACTAGTGCTCATGACAAGAATGAGAATAGCGCTGATGATACCAATGGGACTAGTTCCGATGCCAACAATGAGAATAGCACGGATGAAAACAATGGGACTAGTGCCGATGCCAACAATGAGAATAGCACTGATAACCATGGGACTAGTGCCCATGACAACAATGAGAATAGCGCTGATGATAACAATGAGACTAGTGCCGATGCCAACAATGTGAATAGCACTGATAACCACGGGACTAGTGCCCATGACAACAAAGAGAATAGCACTGATGATACCAATGGGACTAGTGCTCATGACAAGAATGAGAATAGCACTGATGAAAACAATGGGACTAGTGCCGATGCCAACAATAAGAATAGCACTGATAACCATGGGACTAGTGCCCATGATAACAATGAGAATAGCGCTGATGATAACAATGAGACTAGTGCCGATGCCAACAATGTGAATAGCACTGATAACCACGGGACTAGTGCCCATGACAAGAATGAGAATAGCACTGATGATACCAATGAGACTAGTGCCGATGCCAACAGTGAGAATAGCACTGATGATAACAATGGGATTAGTGACGATGCCAACAATGAGAATAGCGCTGATGATACCAATGGGACTAGTGTCAGTGCCAACAATGAGAATAGCACTGATAACCATGGGACTAGTGCCCATGACAACAATGAGAATAGCACTGATGATACCAACGGGACTAGTGCCGTTGCCAACAATGAGAATAGCACTGGTAACCATGGGACTAGTGCTGCTGACAACAATGAGAATAGCACTGATGATAACAATGGGACTAGTGCCCATGACAACAATGAGAATAGCACTAATGATAACAATGGGACTAGTGCTGATGCGAAAAATGAGAATAGCACTGATGTTAACAATGGGACTAGTGCCGATGCCAACAATGAGATTAGCACTGATAACCATGGGACTAGTGCCCATGACAACAATGAGAATATCGCTGATGATACCAATGGGACTAGTGCCCATGACAACAATGAGAATAGCACTGACGATACCAATGGGACTAGTGCCAATGCCAACAATGAGAATAGCACTGATGATACGAATGGGACTAGTGCCCATGACAACAAGGGGACTAGTGCCCATGACAACAATGAGAATAGCGCTGATGATACCAATGGGACTAGTGCCGATGCCAACAATGAGAATAGCACTGAAGATAACAATGGGACTATTGCTCATGACAGCAATGAGAATAGCACTGAAAACCATGGGACTAGTGCCGATGACAACAATGAGAATAGCACTGATGATAACAATGGGACTAGTGCCGATGCCAACAATGAGAATAGCACTGATAACCATGGGACTAGTGCCCATGACAACATTGAGAATAGCACTGATGATACCAATGGGACTAGTGCCAATGCCAACAATGAGAATAGCACTGAAGATACCAATGGGACTAGTGCTGATGCCAACAATGAGAATAGCACTGATGATAACAATGGGACTATTGCTCTTGACAGCAATGAGAATAGCACTGATAACCATGGGACTAGTGCTCCTGACAACAATGAGAATAGCACTGATGATAACAATGGGACTAGTGCCCATGACAACAATGAGAATAGCACTAATGATAACAATGGGACTAGTGCCCATGCGAAAAATGAGAATAGCACTGATGATAACAATGAGACTAGTGCCGATGCCAACAATGAGAATAGCACTGATAACCATGGGACTAGTGTCCATGACAACAATGAGAATATCGCTGATACCAATGGGACTAGTGCCGATGCCAACAATGAGAATAGCACTGATGATACCAATGTGACTAGTGCCGATGCCAACAATAAGAATAGCAGTGATGATAACAATGGGACTAGTGCCGTTGCCAACAATGAGAATAGCACTGATAACCATGGGACTAGTGCTGCTGAAAACAATGAGAATAGCACTGATGATAACAATGGGACTAGTGCCCATGACAACAATGAGAATAGCACTGATGATAACAATGGGACTAGTGCCGATGCGAAAAATGAGAATAGCACTGATGTTAACAATAGGACTAGTGCCGATGCCAACAATGAGAATAGCACTGATAACCATGGGACTAGTGCCCATGACAACAATGAGAATATCGCTTATGATACCAATGGGACTAGTGCCGATGCCAACAATGAGAATAGCACTGATGATACGAATGGGACTAGTGCCCATGACAACAATGAGAATAGCGCTGATGATACCAATGGGACTAGTGCCGATGCCAACAATGAGAATAGCACTGAAGATAACAATGGGACTAGTGCCGATGCCAACAATGAGAATAGCACTGAAGATAACAATGGGACTATTGCTCATGACAGCAATGAGAATAGCACTGAAAACCATGGGACTGGTGCCGATGACAACAATGAGAATAGCACTGATAGCCATGGGACTAGTGCCCATGACAACAATGAGAATAGCGCTGATGATACCAATGGAACTAGTGCCAATGCCAACAATGAGAATACCACTGAAGATACCAATGGGACTAGTGCTGATGCCAACAATGAGAATAGCACTGATGATAACAATGGGGCTATTGCTCTTGACAGCAATGAGAATAGCACTGATAACCATGGGACTAGTGCTCCTGACAACAATGAGAATAGCACTGATGATAACAATGGGACTAGTGCCCATGACAACAATGAGAATAGCACTGATGATAACAATGGGACTAGTGCCGATGCGAAAAATGAGAATAGCACTGATGATAACAATGAGACTAGTTCCAATGCCAACAATGCGAATAGCACTGATAACCATGGGACTAGTGCTCCTGACAACAATGAGAATAGCACTGATGATAACAATGGGACTAATGCCCATGACAACAATGAGAATAGCACTGATGATAACAATGGGACTAGTGCCGATGCGAAAAATGAGAATAGCACTGATGATAACAATGAGACTAGTGCAGATGCCAACAATGAGAATAGCACTGATGATACCAATGGGACTAGTGCCCATGCCAACAATGAGAATAGCACTGATGATACCAATGGGACTAGTGCCCATGACAACAAGGGGACTAGTGCCCATGACAACAATGAGAATAGCGCTGATGATACCAATGGGACTAGTGCCGATGCCAACAATGAGAATAGCACTGATGGTACCAATGGGACTAGTGCCCATGACAACAATGAGAATAGCGCTGATGATACCAATGGGACTAGTGCTGATGCAAACAATGAGAATAGCACTGTTAACCATGGGACTAGTGCCCATGACAACAATGAGAATAGCACTGTTGATACCAATGGGACTAGTGCAGATGCCAACAATGAGAATAGCACTGATGATAACAATGGGACTAGTGCTGATGCCAACAAAGAGAATAGAACTGATGTTAACAATGGGGCTATTGCTCATGACAGCAATGAGAATAGCACTGATAACCATGGGACTAGTGCCCATGACAACAATGAGAATAGCACTGATGATAACAATGGGACTAGTGCCGATGCCAACAATAAGAATAGCACTGATAACAATGGGACTAGTGCCCATGACAACAATGAGAATAGCACTGATGATAACAATGGGACTAGTGCCCATGACAACAATGAGAATAGCACTGATGATAACAATGGGACTAGTGCCGATGCCAACAATGAGAATAGCACTGATGATAACAATGGGAGTAGTGCCCATGACAACAATGAGAATAGCACTGATAGCCATGGGACTAGTGCCCATGACAACAATGAGAATAGCGCTGATGATACCAATGGGACTAGTGCCAATGCCAACAATGAGAATAGCACTGAAGATACCAATGGGACTAGTGCTGATGCCAACAATGAGAATAGCACTGATGATAACAATGGGGCTATTGCTCTTGACAGCAATGAGAATAGCACTGATAACCATGAGACTAGTGCTCCTGACAACAATGAGAATAGCACTGATGATAACAATGGGACTAGTGCCCATGACAACAATGAGAATAGCACTGATGATAACAATGGGACTAGTGCCGATGCGAAAAATGAGAATAGCACTGATGATAACAATGAGACTAGTTCCAATGCCAACAATGCGAATAGCACTGATAACCATGGGACTAGTGCTCCTGACAACAATGAGAATAGCACTGATGATAACAATGGGACTAATGCCCATGACAACAATGAGAATAGCACTGATGATAACAATGGGACTAGTGCCGATGCGAAAAATGAGAATAGCACTGATGATAACAATGAGACTAGTGCAGATGCCAACAATGAGAATAGCACTGATGATACCAATGGGACTAGTGCCCATGCCAACAATGAGAATAGCACTGATGATACCAATGGGACTAGTGCCCATGACAACAAGGGGACTAGTGCCCATGACAACAATGAGAATAGCGCTGATGATACCAATGGGACTAGTGCCGATGCCAACAATGAGAATAGCACTGATGGTACCAATGGGACTAGTGCCCATGACAACAATGAGAATAGTGCTGATGATACCAATGGGACTAGTGCCGATGCAAACAATGAGAATAGCACTGTTAACCATGGGACTAGTGCCCATGACAACAATGAGAATAGCACTGTTGATACCAATGGGACTAGTGCAGATGCCAACAATGAGAATAGCACTGATGATAACAATGGGACTAGTGCTGATGCCAACAAAGAGAATAGAACTGATGTTAACAATGGGACTATTGCTCATGACAGCAATGAGAATAGCACTGATAACCATGGGACTAGTGCCCATGACAACAATGAGAATAGCACTGATGATAACAATGGGACTAGTGCCGATGCCAACAATAAGAATAGCACTGATAACAATGGGACTAGTGCCCATGACAACAATGAGAATAGCACTGATGATAACAATGGGACTAGTGCCCATGACAACAATGAGAATAGCACTGATGATAACAATGGGACTAGTGCCAATGCCAACAATGAGAATAGCACTGATGATAACAATGGGAGTAGTGCCCATGACAACAATTAGAATAGCACTGATGATAACAATGGGACTAGTGCCCATGACAGCAATGAGAATAGCCCTGATGATAACAATGGGACTAGTGCCCATGACAACAATGAGAATAGCACTGATGATAACAATGACTATAGCTCTGATGATAACAGTGGGACTAGTGCTAACGAGAACAGTGAGAATAGCACTGATGATAACACTGACTATAGCTCTGTTGATAAGAGTGGGACTAGTGCCAACGACAACAATGAGAATAGCCCTGATGATAAAAACGAGACTAGTGGTGATGATAACAATGAAAATAGCTCTGATGGTAACAATGGGACTAGTGCCGATGCCAACAATGAGAATAGCATTGATAACCATGGGACTAGTGCCTATGACAACAATGAGAATAGCGCTGATGATAACAATGGGACTAGTGCTGATGCCAACAATGAAAATAGCACTGATATCCTCGGGACTAGTGCCCATGACAACAATGAGAATAGCACTGATGATAACAATGGGACTAGTGCCGATGCCAACAATGAGAATAGCACTGATGATAACACTGACTATAGCTCTGTTGATAAGAGTGGGACTAGTGCCAACGACAACAATGAGAATAGCCCTGATGATACCAATGGGACTAGTGCCGATGCCAACAATGAGAATAGCACTGATGATAACAATGGGACTAGTGTCGATGCCAACAATGAGAATTGCACTGATAACCATGGGACCAGTGCCCATGACAACAATGAGAATAGCACTGATGATAACAATGGGACTAGTGCCGATGACAACAATGAGAATAGCAGTGGGACTAGTGCTAACGAGAACAGTGAGAATAGCACTGATGATAACAATGACTATAGCTCTGATGATAACAGTGGGACTAGTGCTAACGAGAACAGTAAGAATAGCGCTGATGATAACAATGAGACTAGTGCTGATGACAACAACGAAAATAGCGCTGATGATAACAATGAGACTAGTGCCGATGACAACGAGACTAGTGCCGATGATAACAAGACTAGTGCCGATGACAACAATAAGAATAGCGCTGATGATATCAGGACTAGTGCAGATGGCAAAACTGCATGATTAAGAGACTGTTACTCAGGGTCTGCACTGCTCATTCATAGGAGACACTGTCCAAGACTCACATGCCTCTCATCAGTGTGCACACTGGTCTTTAACCATATTCCTCCAACAGATTCTAGTACATTATTACAGGTTAATATGTTCCTTGTGAGGCCTCCTAACTCCTGCCATTGGGATTTAAGTTCTGTCCCTATGTTGAATATAATTCCAGTGCTGGAGCATTGTGCTTTTGGTAACACAAAGCCATCTCGTGCTTTACCTGTTTGTTTTTGTGAGTAACGTTAAAAGAGCCAGTATGCGCTGTAGAAAGCACTTTTCGGTAACAATAAGCATTTGCAGTGCAATAGGTCTCGCATTTACGCGAGTTTGACCTATTGGCATTGTAAATGACAATAGCTTTTATTTATGTTTCAAAAACCAAAACATAAATAAAAGGCAATGTCATTTACAATAAAAATAGCTCAAACTCTCGCAAATGCTAGACCTATTGCATTGCAAATGCTTGTTGTTATATAAGAAAGGGGGATAAGTAGTATCCTAGTTTACTGTTCATGTTTATGTATGCCATTTTCCACCACATGCTCAGCCAGTGGAATGTTACTGTGATGATGAATTACGGAATGTTGGGAGTCTGTGAAGAAAAGCCACAGTTGAGAATGGGCTGAGCAACATACTGGTTGCTCCTGGTGGGGCTAGTTCAGGACCTGTACTGGACTTATCTATCTTATGTACATATCCTGTAACCATCTTCAATAAATCATCCTGAATTACATCAACCTGTCTGGACTTGATTACTACGTTCTGCCATCTCTGAAGACCATCAGCGATCCACACCGCTACTTCCACCTTCAAAAGACAACCTCCATATCTGATCTAGGAAAAGGAATGGTTGCTAATGCACCTGCAGCCAGCACTTCTCCCTTGAAGGAGGGTGGGCACACAAGGACTGATGCGCCCTGTGGTCTAAACCTCGGACTGGCCACAAATATTCACATTGGTGAGAACTATTAAAGACTGAGAGACTAGGCACACTATCTTGCCTTAGAAGGGGTAGCACTGTGCCTGTCCTTGAGACTGACTACTGACTTCCCATAGCCATGGAAAGGGAGTGTGAAGAAGAGAATCAAGGGTATCCCTACCCCTTCACCGGAAACTCACACTAATGCATCTTGTAGTGCGTAGAATTGTGTTTTAAAGTGCAGTAAAGTGTGTTCTTTATTAAAAAGTTAAGCACTGGGTTGGGCCCTCAGTTATTGCACTCTTGGTTGATTGTTGAGTGCTGAGTTTGTTGTACCCCCAAAATAACCTTCCTGAGAAACCTGTGATTGCTCGCCGTCACTACCCCAGAAAGTCAAATGCAGGAAAGTCTGTATTTGGCCCAATTGGCACGGCAATAGTAGGACAGACCCCAGGACTTGAGAGGCAAATTACTGCAGCCACCACAGATGAGGCCCAGTAGCCCCGTTCCCCCCTCCTTAAGGGGTGTCAGACAGCTGGAAAAATACACACTCCTCACTTCACTTACCATTCCTTTCTTCACTATTCCATGGCATGTTAGTGATGAAACACTTGTACTGTTGATTCATAGGCTCTCTCTCTCACCACCCTCATTGTTTTTCTTGCTTAATCAACATCTTTCACCTCCCTCACCTGATTCTGTCTCACAAATGCTGATGATTTTTCACAATTGTTTCGATCCAAATTCCTTGTTGCCTCCTGTTTCTTCTCCTCTGCTCCTCTCATGTCTCTATTTTAATCCTGTGCTTTCAACCGTACCTCTGACACTAAACTTCTATCACGGCATGATGATCTGGATGCAGCTAAACAGCTTCCTATTTCTATTCTATGCCTTTTCCTTCTACTGTTTTTTTCAATGTTCTCTCTTCTAGGCCACTATTGTTACCATGCTAAAGTACTTACATCTAGATCTCTTCTGCCATTCCATCTTTCTTCCTTCTTTTTATTACTGACTGTAACTCTGCCACTACCCAGATTCCAACACTCTTCTTTCTCTGCTGCTGCCAGTCCTCCATCCCCTGTAATCTACCTAACCTAGAAATTGCACTCTTTTACATTACCATTGCTCTATCCTCTCAGCTTGTCATTCCAGGCTTCCCTCACTTACTCTGACTGTGATCATATGATGCCTTTGAAATCATTTTGCCTTGCTTTCATTACTTTTTTGGCATCCCGGATACAGCCCAAACTAGCCTTCCTCTTAACTCCCTCATCACACCAGCTCAGTTTCCTGGTCTGGCTTTATCTTCCCATCTTACTCTTCATGTTGGAGTTACTCAAGTGTCTGATCTTCATACCATCCTGTTTTCTCTTATGCAGTATTTTTTTTTTATCTGACCGCATCATTCAATATTTCCTGTCATTTTTGTGTTGATGACTGCCAAACGTTCCATTAACTTTCTGCATATCTGCTCTAACACAACTGAGATACTCTTCTTTCCTGTTCCTTTCCCTCACACAAGGGTCAAACTGTAAACCAAGATTAACCTTAGCAAAAACGTTTAAACCAGCTCCAGACTGGAGAAGGTTGTTGTCAAAATGTAACTATGAGGGCTTAAATGGATGGTTAATAGCACCCATATGGCCCTGAAAGTATCCCCATATCCAACAGTCTACTCCGAAAATGCCACATTGCCTTTTTCCGGTCTTCCTTCTTCTCATATATTACTTCTTTTTTATGGCAGTCTTGTTTTGCACAAACCTGGCCCAAGGGAATTAGAGCACTTGGTAGCAGAACCAGTGTATATTACACATTTTTCCCTGTTAGGCACAGGGAGATTAAGGGCCTCATTACAAGTACGGGGTTCGATACTACCGAGTTACTCGTGGTTGCTGTCCAACCACCGCCACACTGTGGGCCCACCCACAGTATTATGAGTGCGACAGTTGGACAACTACAGGACCACTGTGTTCACCGGCAATCGAGGATCTCGCAGTGGTCGCACAGCAGTCAGGAAGCTGCATTATGATGGCAGTGCCGCTGTGGCACCGCCGAGCATATTACGAGTTACCTGTCCGCCACCCCTTTCATGCCTGTGAGCCTGCAATGTAAAGGGTGGCAGAGAGGCAGCAAAGGGAGCCCTAACAGGTCCCCCTGCTACTCCTGGGACTGGGGGGTGCATGCGGTTAAGAGCACAACATGTGCTCCCCTAGATTTACACCGTGCAGGAACTCTCACGGCGGTCCGCATGTTAGGCTCTCCCATGAGCCTAACAGACCACTGCTGTCAGACTGCCACTGCAACGCCCTCCCGCCCGCCATGCATTACACGGCCTTGGAGGTCCTCCAGCAGATAGTGCAGTGGCAGCACCACTGAAGGACCACCAAAGTTGTGAAAAGGCCCTAAGTGATTTGCAGAGAATCCCATGATGTTGAGTCGAGTCTAGGACCTGAATCTGGATCCTCATGTTTGAAAGTCAGCAGCACTAATCACAAAGCCATCCCTCCTTCATTCTTCTGCCTTGGCTCCAAACGCACTCCTATCTGTTTTGTGCAATCCCCCCGTCTTTAAACTTCTCCCTATTGTTGATATTTAAACGGCTCATGTGTCTCCATGCTGTTATCCTTTCCCTGACATCTAAAATTCCATTATCTATGTATTGTTTTCTAGTTTGGTCATGGTCTTGCTCTGCCCTATCTATCCTCTGTTGTTCAGAGTTACTCCTATGAATTTGGGCTCTGCTTCTCATTTGAATGAAAATATATTGGCATTGTAATATGATCCCACAAAATTCATCATAGATCTCCTAAGAATTGCCCTGACAACCAACTATTTTAGCTACAGTAATCATTATTACCAGCAGTGTAATGGGATAGCAAACAGAGCAGTTTTTGCCTCAAACTTGGCTAACATATTTGTTGATTCATTGGAACAATAATATAATCTGAAGGACCACAGCCAATATAGATTATCCATAAAATGTCGATCGAGATATAGAGGCGATATCTTTGTTATCTGGGGCAATTAAGAATCCAGACTAGAAGACTTTGTATCATAATTCAACCATACGCAATTACACTTACAATTCACCTGTCAACATAACAGTCATCAGACTTTTTCAGGCCCGGGAACGGCTCCTGATCGATAAAATGGTGAGCGCAACTTTCTTTTCAGGTTGCGTTCAGCCAATCAGAGCATCCCTGGTGGCGCGCGGTTTACCTCGAACACTTTGTGATTCCACCCGCGCTCAACACTAAATCACTGCGAAATATCTGCAACCAGAGATACTATATTGTTCGGTTTTAATTTCACGAAAACAGCTGAATGGATTTCCACCAAAAATAAAATCTGCGTAACAACATCTACCTTTGGAAACTAGGTCCTAACTATAACTACCTACTGGCAACCGCCAGTAGGTAAAATATATATTATATATATGTGTGTGTGCGCGTGTGTGTGTGTATAAATACACACACACATATATACATATGCATATGTATGTGTGTGTGGTGACGTTTGACGAATGTTCACAAAACTCTCCATAAAAAGTGCTCATTCACCTCAGTTCCTCACTGGAAAGTGTAGAGGGTGATAACGTAAAGGGTGGGGAGAGGGTAGAAAAGTAAGGGGCCAAAATGCATTTTCCTAATACAGATTCCCATAGGAATTTTAGACAGTGGTACAGAAAAAATGCCTGACCATAATTACACCAAATTTGGCAGAAAGCATGCTTTTTGTGAACTCTGCTCAGCCGTTTTTGAGAAATTAAGGTTTAGAAATAGAGATTTCTGGGCAGTTGGCTCCACCTTCCCTTTACTCATCCCAAACCTCCTCCTAAATACCTATATACCTGCCAACAATACTTTAGAAAGTAACAAGGTTCTAACCTAGTTGATAGCCTCCTATCAGTGTGGGAATTGTGTGGCTTATAAGCTCATGTACGATACTAAGCATTTTAAATATGACAATATAAATGTAGAATTGTGACAGTTCACAAACTGTAATATTGCCAATGTGGTGTTTTGCATTTGGTGCCCCTACCTACAAATCTACATTGGACAGACAACACAACAGGTAAAGACTTGCATTGGGCACCACGGGAGTAGGATCAGATGTGGATTAATAAGTGCACAACTGGTACGACTTTTTCAGAAGAACCAAAGCACAGAGGACATCAAATGACTAATGTTGCTAAGCTACCAGTGAGAGGTGGAGACCTCTCGCTCATTATACAAAGACTGAAATACTTGTAGATTACCAAATGTGACACTATTAAGAAAGGACTCAACTCCACTGAGGAATGGAGAGGGTTTGTGTCACTAATATGTAACCGATCCCTGGGAACTGTGCATTTGGGATTCACCAACAAGAGAATGTCAGTTAAAAACGGAATACAATATGTACACTTACAGCATTTGCTGATATATAACCTTTTTATGATGCTGTCCCAATTTATTTTTGTTATTTGTAATATGGTTATTTATATACAATGTGATTGTGGAGTGTAATTTCCTTTGTTTCCTTGTATCTTATTTATTTTTGCTATCTCTCTTCCCACACCAGCTCCCCCTCTAGTAGCACAAACAGCCAATAGCTTCCATGCTATACTGGCAGTCCTCTGCATTCTTGTCTCTCATATCGTCTTAGACAAACCCTAATTGACACTGACCATTGAACGGCAGTAGACGAGCGCCGCATGTCAAGCCTTGTTTAGGTGGCGTTCCATAACTAGGAGATTCACCAAGTTCTAAGCCTGAGACTCCATTGTGATAGTGACAGTCATTCTTATTGAATTAATCAAGAAATGACTGAAGAGGCTATATGTGGGATTGTCAAGAGTCTATATAGGATCCATACATGTCTGCTGACAGAGGGAAGTGGAATTTAAATGTAAGGGAACAGTTGGAAGGTGCTTGAGATTGTGCAGTCTCATGTATTCAAGCTTTAAAGTTGGCAACAAGGAATGGGATGGCCACATGCGGAGCAGTCACATTTCAACACCTTATCTGTGTGGAATTTATTGACACAGAGGGCGGTACTTACAGCGTGGGAGCGGTGCGCTTCTGAACAGAGGACTGAGAGGAGGAGGTCCAGCATAAAGTGTCTGGTGCTTCTGTGTTCCCAGTAAGTTTAGGGCATTTAATTGGGGCCTCGCGGGGCTCCTGAAGAGTGGCGTATCACAGCTTGCGTTTACTGAAGGCAGTTGAGACATTTGTGCCCAATCGGCTGTAAAAAGAAGTCTTGAGGACAGGAAAAGAAAAAACCAAGCACGATCGACCCTAGAAATTGGCCGTAAACCATACCAACCACGCTCAGCTGTTGTGCTTGTGCTTGTGGTTTTGACAGTGAAAATAAGCCAGACTCACTGTAAAAAAAAATGTGACAAAGCACAGCGACCATTTTAGGAGAAGAAACAAAGTGCATTGACTTCCACAGAGGTTAAGGCATTCCTTTGTCTATCTATGCGATGATAGGCACACCCTAGAGGAAAACATTTAATGGTGAGATACGTTATGTGTTGATCTCAGGGCATTAAATAAGGAGGTGATAGTGGATAAGTTTCCTTTACTGAATTTGGCAGCTGCTAATTTTTTCACAACCCTCAATCTAGCATTAGCCTATCATCATGATGAATTAGATAAATCTCTCAGTATTTGACAGCTTTCAAGGTTTTATCACCCTATGGAATCGTACACATTTTGCACAATTCTGTTTCGGGCAATAATCATGACCAAGACTCAAAGTGGGGTAAAAGGCCGCTTTATTGGACAGGTAGGCAAAGAAACAGGTCCTAATCAAACATAATCCGAACTAACACCCCCCGCCCCTAAGCAATATCCCCGTACAACTACCACCCCACCTTGCTCGGCCTAATCCTCCTCCCAGAAACCCCTAACTCCATCTCCTGCCTAACTCTTGCCTCCAATTTCTCTCCCTTGCTTTCCTCTGTCCGAAGCTATCCCTAACGCCCCCAAACTTTCCTGCCTGTCTTGATCTCCTCCACTCTGCCACCTGTCCAAGCGACAACCTCCCAGACAAAGCGTTACTCATGGCGCTTTTTTTTTTTTTTTTTTTTTTTTTTTTTTTTCCCTTTCCCCTTCTCCTTCTTTTTCCTTTTTTCCTTTCTCCCCTTTCTCTCTCCCTTTCCCCTTTCTCTCTTTGGGTGGGGAGGGTGGGACAAAATTCGTCGACCTTCCTGTCATACACTCCAGGCGCCTACACAGAATGCTCTGGAATGTTAGACTCGCGCTACCGAAGCGCCGACCAATCAGCGTTGCCTACCTGCCTCGGCCATACCATGTGCCCGAAGCTGCCCGGGGGTGCACACTCTGCGAGTGGCGCCCCCAGGAGCCCTCATCGGGCAATAATCATGACCAAGACTCAAAGTGGGGTAAAAGGCCGCTTTATTGGACAGGTAGGCAAAGAAACAGGTCCTAATCAAACATAATCCGAACTAACACCCCCCGCCCCTAAGCAATATCCCCGTACAACTACCACCCCACCTTGCTCGGCCTAATCCTCCTCCCAGAAACCCCTAACTCCATCTCCTGCCTAACTCTTGCCTCCAATTTCTCTCCCTTGCTTTCCTCTGTCCGAAGCTATCCCTAACGCCCCCAAACTTTCCTGCCTGTCTTGATCTCCTCCACTCTGCCACCAGGAAAAACCCTTCCACAGGTGTTTTTCCTGTCCCCCCCTCCCGCTCAAAAATCTCACTTGACAACATTTGAAATGGCAAATGTATTCAAAAACGATCCAAAATATACCTGAGCTCCCCAGCCGCTACAACTGGGAAAAACATTTATTACGAGAAAATCAACAAGCACCATGTGCAAGAAACAGAAGAACATATATATATAATTAAAAATACACATAAATATATATATATTCATATATATATATATATGTATATACACATACATACTGTCGCCAAACAGTGGAAAACAATAGCAAAATTTTCTTAACCAGAAAAAACTACCACCATCCACTAAGGCTGGGCGGCGTAAGCACCCAGAAAAACTGCAATAAATACAGCGAATTCATGAAATAATCCTATGGGAGGGAGGGGAAAAAAGGGAGAGGGGGGGAGGGGCGGGGGGGGGGGGGTGAGGTGGAAGGAGAAATGGAGACGATAATTGATTATATTGGAACTAGAAAAAATTTTCCTTCTAAAAACAGTTAAGTATTGCATAAACTGAAAAAACAGATGCTGCCGCTTCAACAGCATAACTCAACACCATGTTTTTGCGTTCAAAATCTTCAAAATCATTTCTCGTATATTCAGAATATAAATCTCATTGCCAATGAAAGATAAGTGTACCCCATCATGCCTGAAAAATTGATAGTCATCTTTGGTTATCTCACTATGCACAAGCCAATGAATATTGTTAAGGATACAGAAACGCTGCATGCCGCGGTTGACTTTTTTCCTCGCCCGTTCCATGGCAGTAAATCTGTCCGCCCCTCTCCAAACCCTGCGAGGCATTAAAGCAGTCAAAACCAGCTGTGCATGAGGCCAAGTGTTCAAAAAGAGTTCCAAGTCAGTTTTCATTTCCATTAAAAGACACAAACCTGACAACTGTACCAAATCGTTTTCCCCCAGGTGCAAAATTATCACATCAGGTTTGCTGTTTGCAGATAACTCGCTCATCAAAGGTAAAAACTGCCCCCATCTCATGCCACTTTTTCCCCACCAGCAGAGCAGCACTTCCTCTGAAGAAAAACCTAAATTTTTTCCAAAGTGCCGTTTTTCGGCTTGTTTAGCTGCCCATTTGATGAAGGAATGACCGACCATCCAGACTCTTGGCTGACGTTTTTCCAAGATGGCAGCCCAACCTAAAATGAAAAAACAATTAATATTCCGCGACATTAACTGTCCTGATCTAACTGTCTAATGTAGCGAAGGCAGCAAACGGATGACCAGCGTCCCAATTTTTTGACATCATTAATAGCAAAACCCCAGCGAACTGCTTCCGATGCTGCCCCAATACGAAAAGAATGGGTACCAAAACTGGTTGGATCTTTGCCCAATCTTGACAAAGCCTTTCGTAAAACAGACAACAATTGAAAAGCAGTTAGCTGTGACCCATTCCGATGCCTAAATACAAACTTTGAACTTGCCCCGCCTACTGACAAAAAATCTAGCCAAGCTTGCACAGGGCATAACAAGCCGCCCACCTCCTGTAGTATTATTTTAGCACCCCTGCCCATTTGGTCTGTTTTAGAGTGTTGAAGAAAAATCTCTATGTCGGATTGCCGCAAGGATATGTTTTCTTTTGGTATGTCGCTGCTCGCTACACTCCCTAACAACTCCGAAACTCTAAAAGCCCCAAAAAAGAGCCAGACCATGCACAATTTGAATAGCCGGAATTCAAAAACAGAAAAACAAACTTCTTGTAATACAGTGACTATTCTATGCAACAATTGCAGGGATATAGGATCTCTCCTGTATGCACCTCTCTTTTTTGTCTTAGCCCATCCCTGAAGAATTCTTCTTCCCATCTCGCCTGCTGACGGTTCGTAGCCCCAGAAAAATTTACCGTAAAATGAAATACCGGCTAGCTTACCGGCTATAGTGGTGGAAGAAATGCCTTTACTGATATTGAGCGTAATGAAATGCACCACATCCTTTCGTCGCTGCTCTAACCCCAACCCATCAAAACTCCTACATGCAGCACCTGAGTCAAGAAACTCCAGCCAAGCTCTCCTGTAAGCCAGCTTTGTACTCTTTGCTAAAGAGAGCTCGATGAGATGGTACACATTCACACCACCAGATTCCATATCTCGTCGGGTATTGGAGTCTTCCGCCTGTCTGCTCCTGGCGCCAAGCCACGGAATCTCTCCCACTGAAATCGAGATAGGGCATCCGCGATGTTATTTGAGATACCGGAAATGTGCCTTACTTTGAAAATAATGTTATGTTTAAGACAGCCTAACATAAACATCTGCAACAATTTCAACAAAGGCTTATCTTTAGGTTTCTGACTGTTGATCAGATCGACCACTGTTTTATTGTCAACGTTGAATAAAACTGTCCTGTTGGCCAATTTCTTTCCCCAAACAGTTAGAGCCACTATTAAAGGAAAAAATTCCAGGAAGGCTATGCTCTTCTTTTGGGCGACCCAACTAGCCGGCCATCGTTCGGCACACCATTTTCCCTCCCAGAAAAGGCCAAAACCATTGGCTCCAGAAGCATCGGAAAAAAGTTGCATTTCCCAGTTAAAATCTTCTTCTAGTGACCAGATTGTTATGCCATTGAACTCTGCCAGAAAAATCGACCAAACCTCAAAATCTGCTCGCATCTGAGCCGTTACTCTAACCCTGTGGTGAGGGAGCTTCAGGCCTGACATGGAGAAACCCAAACGCCTGCAAAAGGATCTGCCTGCACGAATAACCTTGCATGCAAAATTTAGGTGGCCTAATAAGCTTTGGGCTTCCCACAACGTTAGTTTCGCTGCTGAGCATGCGTGGTCCAAAAGTTTAGCTATTTCTTGAATCTTTTTCCGAGGTAATCTGGCCTGCATTTCAGAGGTATCAATTTCAATGCCCAAATATGTAAGGCAACAAGCGGGGCCCTCTGTTTTATCCTCAGCTAAGGGTACCCCCAACTCATGAGCCAGCCTTTCAAACTCGTGTATAGCTTTTTTGCATTGCTGAGAATTGGCTGAGCCTATGAACAAAAAATCATCTAGGTAATGTGTTACCCCGGTGTGTCCTGTGATAAAAGAAAAGCACCACTGCAGAAAGGAGCTAAAAGCTTCAAATAATCTGCATGATATGGCGCAACCCATAGGAAGGGATTTGTCAACAAAGAAACTTCCCTCAAAAAAGATTCCCAGCAAAGAAAAATCAGAAGGGTGAACTGGCAGGAGTCTAAAGGCTGATTTGATGTCGCATTTTGCTAACTGCGAATGCTCCCCTGACCTCCTGATCATCTGAAAAGCTGAGTCTATAGTTGAGAATTGCACCATAGCATCGTCCCTGGATATAAAATCATTTATGGAGCCACCTGAAGGCCACGAGAGATGCTGAATCATCCTGAACTCTCCAGCAGTCTTTTTTGGAACAACGCCCAGAGGTGACACAATGAGATCATCCAGGGGCCATGAATCAAAAGGCCCTGCCATCCTTCCCTCCCGGACTTCCGTCATCAATTTTTCTCTTACCACCTGAGGGAAAGCATTGGCGGATTTTAAATTCAGGGCAAATCGTCGACAGCGTGGGCCTTGATAACCTAACTTGAAGCCCTCCTTAAAGCCCCATGCTAACAGCGCTGCCTCCTGAGAGTTGGGGTAAAAACGTAACCAATTACATAGGTTGTCCACCTTGATTGGTGTAGAAGCCCTTGTTTCCAGACTGGAACGAGAAACCTCTGCCCCTATTTGAAAAACTGTTTCCCCAGTTCGCCTGCTCTCCAAAACACTGCAAGACTGCGTGCCTGCCTCCGCACTTTGAGCACTCGTGCTTGTACTTGCAGGGGTTCCTTGTACAGAACCCTTTGTTAAAATTCCAGCATGCCCCGGAAATGGCTGACTGCTGCTTGTTCCCATTACCCACCCCCCCCAGGGTGGGTCTATTCTGAAAGGGCCGATACGCAACGGCTAGACCACTGGCCGTGTGCATGGAAGGAGGGGGCCGCTGAGGATACATCCATTGTATCCAGAGCTCATTATCAACCTCCCCCCATGGTTTATCCGGCATTAACCCTAGTCTGGCCCTAAATTCCTCATCATAATGCAACCACGAGTATCCCCCGAATTCTGAGGCCGCCTTCCTGATTGTATCGAGGTATTTAAAAAGGGACACTGATCTATCCGGGAATTTCTCGCAGTAAACACTGGCAAATATAAGGAAGGCAGAGGTCCAAGAATCTATGTTTGTGGGTACCCTGGGCCTTCTAGACAACTCCCATGCTTCTTCTTTTGAACCCTCCTTCGCCTGAATTTCCCTGTGAAGCAGTTTAAAAACGTCAACAAAATCCCCCCTCCATATCTTTTCTTTAGTGGACTTATTCAAATGTGCTCCCAGGGGCATGGAAAAACCCATATATGGTAAACGTTTGAACCTTGATGCAGATTTGTCATCTGACTCTGATTTTTGCTTATCCTCTGAACTCACCGTACCTTTGGAGTTACTAACCGAAGGCTGCTCTTCGCCGCCACCCTGTGCATTTTTCCCCACATTGATCGCAACATTGTGCTGAAAATCAGTACCCACTCCCTTATCGACCCTTGTACGTTTTGGAGGCAAAAGCGCATGCACCTCACCTGACTGAGTTTGCCCTTGTTCCTCGGTCGTTGATCTGTTCGTTGCTCCCCTACGATGCCTTGGGATGGATCTGCACTGGGTGCCCTCGCTTAATGCGTTCTGCGAAAAATAAAATCTAGACAAATCTTTAGTAGAACCCCCCCCTTTTGCAGTTTCCCAAACCTGTTGATGACCTTCTCGTAGATTTGCCCTTTCCAAAATTTCCCCTTCTTCCACAGAATCGTCATCATCCATAATCTGCTCGGAAACTACCACCCCTTCCCTGCTTGTATTCCCGTCCCTACCACTGCAACCTGGCTGCGCCCCATCACCTATACCCCCATCAAACTCCCTCCAATTCACAGCCTTCTTAAAAATTGCAGCTCTTGAATGGTCCAGCGGTGTGGGAAAATTCGTTGACAAATCTCCCTCCTCCATACTTCTGGCGTTGCAGGACGTGTGAAGCCTGATATTAGCGTTTCTACTGCCCTTTCTTGTGACTGGCAGTGGTTTGCCCACGTTGGACTGCGAGCCGCTTGAACTCGCAGCAAAAGATGAACCCCTGTGACTGAGTTTCAGCAACCTATCTTTGTCCTTAATTTCTTGAGGTATCCAAACCCATTGCCCCAACCGCCCAGACTGTGGAGCGTTCGTGAATTGCGTAAAGTCACTTATACCATGCAATTCTGACTGAGAAGGGGCAGGCATGTCCTTCATAAAACACTCCTCCGGCTCCCCCCCGGTACCAAAAATTGGCCTAGGCAAAGGAGAAAGCGCAACTTGCTCCATATGGGATTTGTGCCCCCCCGGGATGGTGTCGCCTTGACTACTGGCAATAACCGGCAACAAATCCCTGTCCCGTGAGGACACTTCTGCTATTTCATCCTCCTTTCCCCTATTCACTGCAACAACATTAGTGCCACTGCCTTGCTTACAATTGTGCTCCTTTAAAACAGGCCTATTCACATTTTGGCCACTTGGTGGAGCCCTTGCGACATTCTCTTTACCCAGCGAGCCCTTCGCTCTAACTCTGGCTCTTTTTGTAACCATATCTCTCCCCACATGAGCCTGAGAGGACCTTGCCCGAGTGCGTGGGCGGCCCCTCCCCCTCCTTAAAAACATGACTGGGGCAGGAGCAGAGGCTGACCTGTGAGGCGGCTGACGAGGAGGGGGTGAGTTTTGCTTCAAAGCGCTCGAGACGCTTCCCACCACTTCAGGTGAACCCTCGCTGGAAATGCATGCGGCGACAGCGGCGGAAACGCCTTTTGAAGCCTGCCGCCCCCGCTGCTCTAACCCAACCCACGCCTCACTGAGCACACCAGGAATCAACAAATCCTCCCTGCCTGCCTCGTATAGCACCCGCAGCGCCTCCTTCACTGAAGCGGATGACTCCATTACGAAAAACGAACTTATTAATTACCCTCAAAAGCGCCTCACACGACCCACAAAATTCGTCGACCTTCCTGTCATACACTCCAGGCGCCTACACAGAATGCTCTGGAATGTTAGACTCGCGCTACCGAAGCGCCGACCAATCAGCGTTGCCTACCTGCCTCGGCCATACCATGTGCCCGAAGCTGCCCGGGGGTGCACACTCTGCGAGTGGCGCCCCCAGGAGCCCTCATAGTCTGATCTCGGCAGCCTCAGTATTTCAGAGAATAATGGCAACAGTTTTGAAGGAGGTACAAGGGGTACGTTGTTACCAGGATGATTTACTTATTTTTGGTCAAACAAGAAAAGAACATAATGAGAGAGTAGGTGTGGTGTCAGATAGATTGTTAAAAGCAGGTCTCATGTTACAAAAAGACAAGTGCAAATGTTGTGGAAGTGAGGTAAACTACCTGGGGTATCACATTTCGGGTAAAGAGATTACACAATAGAAAGAACTTGTGGCTATTTTTGTTAAAATAAAGGAACCTTGTTCCAAGGATGACCTAGTGCCTTCTCTTGGAACAGTAGAATATCATAACAAGTTCATTAAAGGGTATGCTGACAAGATGGTGCACCTGAGAAGTGTACTAGTAAAGAAAATAGAGTTTGTTTGGAGTAGCAATTGCCAAAAGGAATTTAATGAGCTGAAAGAAGATTTGAAAAGTGCTCCCAGCTTACAGGCATTTGTTCCTGGGGATGAAACGTGTATTATTAAGGATGCAAGTGGAAAAGGGATTGGAGCCGTCATTGATCAAATGAGACATGGTACTGAACAACTGATTAGGCGTGCCTCTCGGTGGTTGAAAGGTACAGAGTTAAATTACTCTGTGATTGAAAAGGAGCCTCTTGCAATCCATTGGGCACTGGGAAAGGTTAGCAATCTGATTTGGGGTACCACCTTCAAGGTACGATCGGAACACAAACCATTAAGAGACATTTTTTAGAAGTCAGGTCTTGACACCGTTTCTTCAAGGATAAGAAGTTGGGTTTTGCTCTGCAAGAGTATGATTTCACCGTGGAACACACCCCGGGTGTAAGAAATTTCTCAGCTGATTGTTTATCACGTTTGGTTAACACTGAGAATTCACAGGAAATACAGAATGATTCAGATGATTTTTTGGAACATGAAGTGAATGTGTGTGAAGTTACAATGGGGGCAGTGAAAGAAGATCATTGAAAACTTGAAATTGCTAACTACGCAACTTTTGTAAGGTAATGGAGTTCATTTTAATGGGTCATATAAACAAGTTGGATAAGCCTTTGACTATGGTTAAAGAAGAGTTGGCTGTAGTTGATGGGATTTTAACAAGAGGCACCAGACCAGTTCCGCAACAAGTGTTGCGGAGCAAACTGCTATTATTAGCAATAAAGGCGACAAGGGTATAGCTAAAACTAAAGAAGGATTGTGTTTACATTTTTGGTGGCCTGGCATAGATATTGAGGTGGAACGAATTGTAAGAGTCTGTGTGCAGTTTAACATCAGTAACAATGTTTTGAAAACAAGAGAAATTCCTATGTTGTCTAGCGAACTACAGAAGTATCCCTGGGATGAAGTAGCAATAGATAGTGTTGGTCCCTTGCATGGTGAACATTGCACACCCTACATAATAATGTTGATGGATTTATATTCCTGGTGGATTTAAGTGAGGTGTGTACATGATATGTCCTCCATCAGTTTCCGCAAATTTCTGCTCAAGAAATGGAAAATTATTTTGAGGTCTGTGGCGTTTGCCATAGAAGAAGCTCTCTTTATCATCCAGAGACTAATGGTGCAAATGAAAGGTTAATTATGACTTCAAAAGAAAGCATACAGTTGGCCAGAATAAACAATTTAGTTCAGAAAATGGTATTGCAAGAAAGGATCACAGCTTACAAGTTGTAACTGCATGCCAAAACTTGTAAAACGCCATTTGAACTTTTTAAAGGGAGATCTACAAATGCTGAACTATGTCAGGGATGGAGGATTTTGGAATATGTTTAAAATTCAGTGGTGTTGGTGAATGGAGGGAAAGAGAAATGAAACTTCATCAAGGGAAAATAATTTTGATGGCAGAAAGTGAATGAAAAACATTACATTTTGTGTCTGCGATTTTGTCAAAGTGGGTTCATCTGTTGGGTGTCAACAGTGGTTAAAATTTACAAAGGAGGAACAGATTGCTTAATTGTTTAAGAATGCCATTAAAATGAGGCGTGGCCAACAAGATGGCCGACTAGCAGCTTTTGTTGCCGGCTCCACCAGCTTGTTTTCTCATCCTGCTATAATCCTGTGATCGTTCACCATCCAAACACAAAATGCACGACCAGACTGCCAGGGCCCACAGTAGAGTGGGCTAAAAGAAGATTAGAGTCACTTTGGACCTGTTCTAGAACCGGAAGCATACCTGACCCACAGGCCCGGTGGGCGCCATCATAATGGCAGAGAAGGAGAGTGCCAAGATGTTATGTTAGTTTATGTAGCATTTTTATAAAGTGCGACTGCTGCCCCAGCAGATCGGCGTCCCGGCGCTAACAGTAGTAAAACGGATGAGGCAGAGGGACTGATTGGGACGCAAGACAGCGATGCAGCCAGTGAGTGATGCCGGAGAAACCCCATGTTTGTAGTAGGCCAAGGGATAGAAAGCTTTGCATGTCTCTCCCCAACAAAACATGAAGCGCCAAACACAGGACCCTGACCAGGGTCTGTGGTGAGCTACTGAGCCAGCTGAGTTTGCCTCCGGGGGGAGTCTGCTTGGAGTGTGCACAGTGGAGGGGAGGAGACAAGGAGCACTCTGGAGTGTTGACTTCCTCTAGGGACTGTGGTGAGGCCAGACGCAAAAAACGAAGGAGGAGCCTTCATGCTAGGCTGTAGGTCCCGCAGGCTGTGCACAGGTACCGTGTCAGTATGAACAGAGGAGTCTGTGTTAGGTGCTGAGAGGGCAGTATGTAGGCCTCCCACGGTGGGGTGTGCAAGGCAAACTCCCCCTGTGGGCACTGCAACATCAGTAAGCTATCCCAGGGGGCGAAGGAAGATGGTTGTTGAACCCACAGCGCAGTGGCGGCTGGTGACATTTGAAAGTGGTAGGGCGTAAAGTTTGTAATGCATGTAAGCGAGTGCAGCGAGCGAGCCATACTGTCATAAGGGGTTTCGGGGGGGGGGGGGGTCTCCCCCCAAGAAAATTTTGAAAAGAGAGTGGGCAATTGGTGCATTTTCAAGCATATTTGACAAAGCAAGAGGGTTAATAAATAAAGAGGCTTCATATGATAATGACATAGGTAGGTGCTTATTCAGTATAACCACAGAACTTCATAATAAGATTACAATGCTGAGTACCGCACAGAAGTTAATTCATAGTATGCTGAGAACATCACATCAGAGAAAAATGATTGAAGAGGCTCCTTAGTGTTTGAATGTTGGCAAATACATGTTCGGCAACAATAACCGTGCTGGAGTTCAGGTGAAGCTGCAGGAAGGAGGCCTTTAAATGTTGTCTTTATCTTGTCACTTCCACATGATTTGCTGGGGTTCAGAGGTGAAATGTCAGGCAGTGTCTTTTGACAAATTGATGCTCTTCTCTTCTGATTGACACTGATGTTTGCTCTGACTGCAAAGTGAGAGGATTTTGTAATGGGAACCAAATGCGTGACAATCTCGCTGCGTGTGCTAAAGGAGGTGTGAAACTGAGGAAAAGGCTGTATTATCAAAACAGATTTGTGGCACAGTAAAATTTTATAAATTCCTTCAAATAAACTGTACATAGGTTTCAAAATATATCAACAGTTAGGAAAGTAAATTCCACATATTGTAAGCTTTATCATTTTATCAGTAGACGCACTGCGCAACATAAATCTGCTCGCTACCGTCCTGGTCACAACATTGAAGGCAAGGCTGAGATCGCAGGGGCATTCCTTGAGTGTGGGGCCTGCACATGAATCACTCGACCCCCCTCTCCTTCAGCGTGGGTGTATCTTCGTGCCCTGGATTGATAACTGGAAGCTTGTGGAACGGCCACTCCAGGGAGGACCCATGTCCCCCCAGTATACGACTTACATCTGTGGCTGGATAATATGCCGCTTCTGCCTTCCTGACCTGATGGAAGCGCACAGCATGTCACTTTATGCATTGCTTTTTCTCAAATTTCTCCGAGTGTTACCGGAGGGGAATTTTCGCAGGAATGCAGGCACAATCTCTCCTAAACTCGAAAAGTAAAATTAAGTGCCACAAACACCGTTTCTGCACAACTTCACCTCTTTTGCAGTACTTGGATGGGAATGTGTACTGCCCCTTTGTATTATCATTCAACAAGCATGAACGCGTCATTAAACGTCACCTTGGACGGTCTAAACTTGATTCTGGTAATCTAATGATCCGTTCAATTGACTGAAACATATCAGATGCATGCGCAGTGTTTGCAAAGTGAGGCGCGCAATGTTTGCAAAGTGAGGTGCGCAATGTTTGCAAAGTGAGGCGCGCTCATCTTTGAACAACAGACACTATGTGAGAACCAAGCTAATCTAAAACGGAGCACCAAACCAAAAAATGCAACCCAAAACAAGACGATCAAAAAATACCCGACTTTCTGGACTGTCTCGTAGTTGCACTTCTAGCGAGTTACTGCCCCTCCCAGCCCTCAGATCAAGTCAAGAGGAAAATTCCAAACTGAAGGTTTCATGTGTTTAGAACTAGTCTTTCCGGATTTATGAATACAAACTATTGTAACCTTTGATTTACCAATCAACCATGTGCCACAAAAGAATAAAGCCCTTCAATGAAAAACACGAAAAACGTTACTATATGATGGTTTTATGCCTGGAACACCTGACTTTGTGCATGTTATTACAACCACAGAAGGAGAATTGTAATTATGCAAACGTCTAATAAAAGTTGCATTCATTATAACAGCTCTAATGACGCTCTTCACTGCCTGCCATCTAGACACACACTCGAATATATTGCTAACCTCTGAATACCGCTCACAAACCAGCTGCATCACCGAACATCATTTACATTTCACACCGTAACCACATTAAGTTGTAAATGGGCCATAAAAAGCTCTCCTGATTAAAATAAATGGAAAAAAATCCTACCTGCCCTGAGCAGGTCCGCCGTCCACGCCGCCTCGGGTCCGTTGGCGCCTACAGCCCCTCTCAGCCAATCCTGGCGTTGCCAGCAGCGCCAGGATTGGCTTAGGGCATGGTTACTCCTCGCCCGCCTGCCCATTAGGAGACCGAGGTTTGAGCCTTTGCTCAACCCTCGCTCTCCTAATGGGCATGCGCCAGCCTGTGCAGCCACTAGTGAGCATGACTGGGGACGGTGCGAAAATTCGCGCACCTTCCCCACTCATGCGCACTTGTGCTGCTGCCTGATGCCCCTGGTCCGTCTGACAATCATGTCAGTCAACATGACGCCGGACCGCCCACCCCCTTCAGACTCTGAAGGGGGTGGGCGGTCCGACGTCATGCTGACTGACATAATTGTCAGTTGTTCTCCCTCGCCGTCTCTGAACTTCAGAGACGCCGAGGGAGCTGCGGGCGGGGGGGGGGGCTACGCCCCAATGGACGCACCGTCCCTGCCACAGCGCCGTGGTTCAGGGGCCCTTTTTCCTCGGGGAGAGAACCAAGGTGAAGCAACGGAGACTGACCTACTTGGGCCATGAGAGCAGAGTAGAACTGAGAGATTGATGTGTCCCCCCCCCCTTCCTTTTCTTGGAGGAGTGACTCAGTAAGCAACCGCTGTGAGGCAGGCAGAGAAAAGGGAGGTCCTCCAGATGTCTGGTGGTCATACAGGGTAGGCATGCATCCCGTTTTACCTACAGGAGCTAACATGGGGCAGAGTGCAGAGGCAATGGCATCCTCCCTGAGAGGTGAGGGACACTAAATACGAATGCCGGAGGGTGATGCCACAAGAATGGTGGAAACCTGGTCATAAACAAAGGCGTCACCCTAGTGTTATTAGTTTTATTCTCAGCAGTGAATGAGGCTGGGAAATTTATGAACATGGAGGCCACAACACAACTGAGGGCCCTGTAGACCCTGCAACAGGGGGAGCAGAGGTGCAGTTTCAGCCAAAACGCACCAACACCTGTGGGACACCAACCTTGCCATCAAACAGAACGACAGAGCCCGAGATTCATGAACATTATAAGAAAGGGGGTACCGGACACCTGCTTTAAGGTGATGCAGACATTGCAGCATATGAGCATTCACTGAGGTGATACATTTGCTCCCCTGACATCCCTCTGAGGGTTCTGCAATGATAGAGCGCCAGTGTCTTAGTGTTTCCCCCAGACACCAGCTCCCGGAAACCCAGCTAACATGGCCAAAGATAAATTCTTCAAGCAACCAAAACAAGGCAAAATGGATCGGTATACAAAAGTGATAGGCCAACAGGCTGGCCCAGAAGAGGAGATGGATACTATGCCCAACAACGTGGCGCTCCTGCAGGCCGTACATGCTTCAAGGAAAACCATGGAAGGGAATGTAGGAGGGGTCCTCTTTGAAGTTATTCTACTCCACCAAGTTCTTTGTAATGTTTCTGAAAGGGTAGCGCAGGCAGAGAATAGAAGATCTGAAGTAGGTGACGTGACGCATACCCTCCGAAACAAAGTCATGGAACTGCGAGCTACCCTAAAAGCCTGGAGGGTTGACAACCTGCGTTTCATCGGTTTTCCAGAGGGTGTTGAGAGACTCTCTCCCAGCAGCACAGTTCTCTGCATGTTTTGTGATCATGCGAGCCCGCAGGGCCCTGAGTGCCAAACCACTGGTAGGAGCAGTCACACGCCCAGCTCCTAAATTACCACGATTGGAATTTAATATTGCAGGAGGTGCGGTGACTGAGAGAGATCCAGCATACGTAATCTAATATCATATTCCCCTATTACTCCCGAGAGATCCAAAAACAAAGGCTGACCTTTGATTCAATTAAAGTGAACTACAGGAAATGAACGTCCAATATATTTTACTATTCCCAGAAAAGCTTAAAGTCATATTTGGGGGTAAGGCCATCTTCTTCCAGACTCCACAGGCGGCTTGGACCTGGATAGAGGAAGGCCCACCCCCCTGAACAGAGAGGGAGACACAGCATAAAGCCACGCAGAAGGGGGTCAGACCCAAAACTCAGACTGAGCAGGGGACATCATAGTGGCATTACAAAGAAACAATGGCTAGGGACCCCCCTTCCAATAAGATGACAAGTCTCGAAGTCCTGCCTCTCATAGGACAAAGAAGGAGCAACGGCCCGACAGGTGAAGAGAAAAACACAGAAGATCCTGAGGGACGCTTCAACTTATTTATCCGATAACAAACACTCTATGGATTCTGAAAAGGCCCACCCCTTGCTGGTGACAATACCCAATCTAGAAAGAGGAATCGTTGACCCAAACATCCCTGGAACCCAAAGTAGGTACACCGTAAGATGAGAGGGAACAAGCTGGACGGAGCCATGGGGGGATGCAGAGTCAGCAAAATACGCCCTGAAGATCCTTTGGCTGCACTCGGAAGAGTGCTCTTCTTCTAACTCTTTTGTATTTATACCCCACAGGTGTAAGACTAACCAGTTTGTAAGTAAGTTGAGGGGAAATTGAACTGGGGAGGGGAGAACAGGCCTCTCTGCCCTACATGTGACACATTTGTCATATTGATGAGAAGAAGTGAGCGGTGGATGGGGGAGGGTGGAGGGGGAAGGAGGGAATAGCTAGGTTAAGTTGTTGGGGGGAGGGAGTTGTTCATACATGTGGAGTGGAATAGGAATGCATATAGACACGGTTGTAGGGACCAACATGCAGAGTGGCCAGACACCATCACACAACGAAGATGAGCGGGATTGGCTCAGCAGATGATAGGAAATGCTATATATTGTCATGGGATGTAAATGGGCTAGGGACGTGGTCCTGCTGGAGCAGAGTTTTCTGTTGAAAATTCATCGGGTTTTGAAGCTTCAGTTGTCTAAACGTGGTAAAAATAAAATTACTAATTTTTAATCATTAATTATTTGTTTTGTGTAAATGTTTTTTATTAATCAATATGTATGTATTAACAAGAGAAAACCGACACGAGGGAACGCTTACGTGTTGCTATTGACAATGTGCATGTTTTATTAAATAAACGTTGCTGAGTGCTGTTTATTTTTAAGCACAAAACGCTTTTGAATTAATGTTTTTTTTGTGTTGCTAAAGCTAGATAATTACTTACACATAAGGGTATTAGTGGGGTTAACACTGTTTAATCACTATGCTGTGGTAACGTTGTTTTTGTCTCTTTTAATTAAGATGGTCTATTGTGGTCTATTGTGGCCTACTAAAAGATGGCTGACTTTTGAAGCCTGGTTTCAAGTGAGAATTTGTGATGGAAAAGGCCTTGCTGAATATGGACGCGAGTCATCTGTCCACAGTCCTTGCCTGGTTAAAACTTTCCGTGAGGACAGCAGCAGATCTGGGCATGTCTCCAGATGCATTGGGACAGCAGCCTTGGCAGCCTTGGAAAACAAAGGAGCTTTAAAGAAAGACTCTAAACTCTGAGCTCACCAGAGGAAATGTGTGGAAGTTGAGAAGATACATTTTAAGATTTAGTTCCTGTTCTGTCTTTTTATTTTTGTGACTTTTTCTGAGCGGAGATTTTTCCAAATGTAGCGATGCTACATCCTTTTCCTTCTCGCTCTGCTCAGCGGTTCGGCGGATGAAGTAATATTAAATGTTTCTTTCCTTTGTCTGAATTATTATAAATATACTAGACTAGAGAGGGTTTCATTCCATTGCGTTTTGCCACTTTGCCATTTTCTTCCCAAACCTGCGTTGGTGAGGATCGATGCTGTGAGGACGGTGACTTGGGAGATTTCTACTGAGAGACTTGTCCTGATGACCCATTCTGACATTTAGCTAGAATAGGTAATTATGAGAAAATGATTTATTCTGATTAATTTCTTTTGACTAATTTTAGATAAAGAATCATAATTTTAAATACGGTGGTGTTGGTGATTATTCCTTGTCAATTATTGAGTACTCTATTTGATTATTGATGTATAGATTGTTTAGATTATGACAATTGCAATAGCTAGGTCTTATCGACCTCGGTGTAGATGTGGGGTTTAGGAGTTTAGGAGTTTTCTTTCCACAGGTTCAATGCTGGTAGAGTATTTGAGAGTATGTTAGTGAAATGGGCCCTAGTGTATGGTGAGTGTATGTGCGTGTAACTGTGAAATTACTCTATCCGTGGAAGTAAGGAGATTTTGTACACCCCAATCTGCATCAGTCCTACTACAAGAGACTACAAGAGACACACCTATAGGGCTCCCATTACTGATTCCTGTGTAGAGGGGCCTACAAGACACTGGCACATGCAGGATTCACAACGAGATCCCAAAGGGTCACTATATTGGCCAGGGAAACTCCCGCATTCGGGGTAGGAAAAACATGGATTGACCCTAACGGGACATATGTGGCTGTCAGGGGAATGTGGGCACAGAGAGTCACAACCCTAGTCAGCATGCACACTCCCCCGCGGTTACAGAGACAAGCGCTGGACAAAGTGGCTGACATACTACTGGAGGCGGGTTCCCGTAGACACATAATCAGAGGCGACTTCAATTACGTAGTAAGCCCTAATCCAGACCATACTAGCTTGACGGATGTAGACAGTACTGGCAGGGTTTGTGATAACCCCTAAGGCTGTCGGACTTATGGTGCCGCTGCCATTCGGATGACCTTACATACTCCTACTTCTCGGGTGCTCACAAGGTGTTCTCAATAATAGACTACATTTTCACCCCAGCAGGGGAGGTAGAAGAGGTAGAGCAGGTTGAATACAATTGAGACATGATCACATAAGTTAAGAAAAGGGTGGAGACTCCACGCCTTTGAATTAAGGGATGAGACTGTTGCCAGAAAATTTGAGTAGGAACGGAACTGTATGTTAACTAAAACAAAGACTCAGTGTCATTAGCCCTTACACTTTAGGAGGCCTACAAAACGGTACTGAGATATAGGACGCAAAACATTATACCACACAAAAGAAAGGAGAGGTACAGGAAATTGAAGCGATAGAGGCAAAACTGGTGGAGCTGGAGGGGCAACTACAGAACCCTTCATGTCATGCACCATTGCAATACTCTGAAAAGAATGTGAGGTGTTAGCCCAGCAGAAGGGCAAAACCTCGAACCTGGCCTCGCAATATCATCTATATGATGCAGTCGATAAAGCAGGGTGACTATTGGCATGGCTGGGCAGGAAGGAGAGGCAGTGTTGAGATGAATACCTACCATATTGGGAGAGAATTACAACCCCTACACTATAGCTAGGGAGATTGCAAATCAATCAATCAATCAATCATTTGTAAAGCGCACTACATACCCGCGAGGGTCTCAAGGTGCTGGGGGGAGGGGGGCGCTACTGATCGAACAGCCAGGTCTTGAGTATCCTCCTGAAGGTCAGCAGGTCTTGGGTCTGTCGTAGGCTCAGTGGGAGGGTGTTCCATGTCTTGGCGGTGAGGTGGGAGAAGGATCTCCCACCGGTGGTTGTTCTGCGAATGCGCGGGATGGTGGTGAGTGAGAGGTCGGCGGAGCGTAGCTGGCGGTTGGGGATGTAGAAGGAGAGCAGTGGAGTGCTTTGTGTGCGTGGATGAGGAGCTTGAAGGATATCCTCTTGTTGACGGGGAGCCAGTGCAGGTTTCTCAAGTGGAGGGTGATGTGGCCGTGTCGTGGTACGTTGAGGATCAGTCGCGCTGAGTCGTTTTGGATGCGTTGTAGTCGTTTGATGAGCTTGGTCGGGGCTCCTGCGCAGAGGGCGTTTCCGTAGTCGAGTCTGCTGCTGACGAGGGCCTGGGTGACTGTCTTTCTTGTATCTGTCGGGATCCATCTGTAGATCTTGAAGCGCATGCGGAGGGTGTTGAAGCAGGAGAAGGAGACGGCGTTGACTTGCTTGGTCATTGAGAGCGTTGAGTCGAGGATGATTCCCAGGTTGCGTGCGTGGTCGGTGGCTGTCGGGGCTGCCCCCAGTGCCGTCGGCCACCAGGAGTCATCCCAGGCTGAGGGGTTGGAGCAGAGGATGAGGACCTTAGTCTTGTCCGAGTTCAGCTTCAGGCGGCTGATCTTCATCCAGTCGGCGACTGCCTTCATTCCTTCGTGGAGGTTGTCTTTGATGGTGATGGGGTCGTTGGTGAGGGAGAGGATCAGTTGAGTGTCGTGTGCGTAGGAGATTATGTTGAGGTCGTGCTGTTGGGCAACGTGTGCGAGCGGGGCCATGTAAATGTTGAACAGTGTCAGGCTAAGGGAGGATCCCTGGGGTACACCGCAGATGATCTCTGAGGCTTTGGAACGGAATGGGGGAGCCTTGTCTCGGATCCCTGCGGCGTGAAGGCGTGCGCATAGTGTGCGGTGTCAGACGGTGTCGAAGGCGGCGGAGAGGTCTAGGAGGATGAGTGCTGCGGTCTCATCGTTGTCCAGCAGGGTCCTGATGTCGTCTGTGGCGGCGATGAGGGCAGTCTCGGTGCTGTGGTTGCTGTGGAACCCTGACTGGGAAGGGTCCAGGATTCTGTTTTCTTCGAGGTATCGAGTTAGCTGTCTGTTGATGATTTTCTCGATGACCTTGGCCGGGAAGGGGAGCAGAGAGATGGGCCGGAAGTTCTTGAGGTCTCTTGGGTCTGCCTTAGGTTTTTTGAGTAGGGCGTTTATCTCGGCGTGTTTCCAGCTCACTGGGAAGGTCGCGGTCTCGAGGGAGAGGTTGATGACGTTGGGCAGGTGGGGTGCGATGGAGCTGCTTGCTTTGTTGAAGACGTGGTGCGAGAATGGGTTTGACAGATAGCCGGAGTGGATTGTGCTCATGGTCTTGATGGTGTCATCGACGCTCACGCTGGCCCAGGCTAGCAGGGGGTCGTGGTCGATAGTGTGCGGAGGGTCTGTTGTGTTGCTGTCTGTTGGGGCTGTCTGGGTGTTGAAGCTGTCGTGGATGTCTGCTATCTTGCGGTGGAAGAAGGTGGCGAGGGAGTCTCACAGGGCTTGCGATGGCAAGATGTCGTTGGTGTTGGAGCTGGGGTTGGAGAATTCCTTCACACTGTTGAAGAGCTCCTTGCTATTGTGTGCGTTGTTGTCGAGGCGGTCTTTGAAGGAGGTCCTCTTGGCCGCCCTGATGAGGTGGTGGAGTTTGCCCGATATTATGCTTACTTCTACAAACCTGCCCACTGGCTAACACTCTAGATAAAATGTTTTCTCAATGGGGTGCAGGTCCCGACCCTGACTACGGATGCCCCCCAATCACTAGAGGAGGCTATGACCCTCTCGGAGGTGCCCACGGCCATAGACAATTCAAAAACAGGGAAACCTGTGGCCCTAATGGCATACCGACAATGGTCTTTATGAGAAATGCCGGGAAACTGAGGCAATACCTGCTTATATCATTCACAGAGGCAAAGAAGGGTGGCACTCTCCTCTGGGCCTTCGGAGCGCCACAATAGTGGTGATTCATAAGCCTGGGAAGTCCACGACGAAATGTAGCTCTTCTTCCTCTGCAACGTTTTCTGCAACATCAGTTTTTGTGTTCGTTTATCAGATTACTTCACATTTCCCTCTGGTGTCAAGAACAAAGCCTCAGTCACTGTAAGTAGAGCTGATTCCGAACAGTCAGAGGGTCAAAACCCATTCTAGAAGGAGTCTAACAATTGGTACTTCTCTTAGAAAGCTGTCATGAGATTGTTCACTACTTTCTCCACCACCTTTGCCAAGAAAACGGTAGTTGAGAGATTGGTGGATAGACTTATGGCTGGAGGGGATCAAGCGAGGGTTATTTCAAGAGAGGAATGACTTCAGAGTGTTTCTACCAGCTCCATGGACAAAGAGAGATTGGGTATCCATAAAAAACAAGGCATAACAACCTCCTGTAAATATCAGCTCAGGTTTAATCGGGTCGACAGAAGAGCTCGTCCTAACTTTGCTCATCAGGGAGATGAAGGAGGTATTGTCCAGCAGGTCTAGCTCCCTAAGCTCACCCCCATGGCATGCTGGCCATCCTATGAGTTCTATCTCCAGGAAGGACTTCAAACTGTTATGCCTGATGCACTTAGAATCCTTAAGAGCTGTAATGGAAATTAAGAAAAGTACTGTGACTCAGCACCAGCTAATTTTGACAACTTTTAGTATACAACCATATTTGGTTTGGTGCACAGGAGGGTACGACAGGTATGGCCTCACCAGACTAAGGTTTGATAATTTCCATTGGTTAGTTAGTTTCCCCATGGCAAATGACTGGACCAGAGATTTATGACAATGCCCATGTGATGAGATGTCTACCCAGTCAACAATACATGTGATTTTATTTTGTAAATGTTATCATTGTGAAAGAGTAAGATGGATTTAACCAGTACTGAAGAGAGGGGGGGTGGAAGCAATGTCATCATGCTTTTTTATATTTACAAAAGTTGGAAAATGTTTACTGTGTGTAAATTATGGCTGGGTTTCTGAAAAGTGTATTGAGAAAAAGGAAAAGTATAACTGCCTAAAATAGGAAGTTGGTTAATACTCATTAATTTTATATCTATTTCCTATAGATTGATAGGATCGAGATCCCTGTATAGATTAAATTAATTATATATATATCTGTGAAAGTATTTTTAACTATGTTACCTTTATGATTTTTAATTTGAAAAATCGAATAAAGTATATTTGATTTTTTTTTTACTTCAGAGTGTTTCCACGCCGTGGCTACCAGCTCCATGGACAAAGGGAGATTGGGTATCCATAAAAAACAAGGCATAACAAACTCCTGCATTTTAAATATCAGCTCAGGTTTAATCGGGTTGACAGAAGAGCCCGTCCTAACTATACTCATCAGGAGGTATTGTCCAGCAGTTCTAGATCCCTCAGCGCACCCCATGGAATGCTGGCCATCCTTAGAGCAGGGAAAACACATCAAGATGATGGAGGTATCAACCCTACGTCTAGACATAACCGGGGCCACTTAGGGCAAACATAGCAAACATAACAAGATGATGGATGGAGTGCTGAAACTTTTCAAACGTTCACCCACAGTCAAGAGATCGGAGGTAAATCCATTTTTTTTTTAGCTCACCATGCCTTCTCAGTTTGGGACCAGCCATATGCAAATCAGTCTTGACCCTGCTCCTTATCGGAACAGTTCTGCCCGAACTGCCAGGCCAGGTCCTCCTTGTACTGGAAACAAGCATCCTGGGACCAGTTTTGGGGTATCACCCCTAATTTGCCAGGCTATCTTAAATCCAGTGGCACAACGAGCAAGGGACTCACATCTGGGCATACTCTTGGTCATTTAGAGCGAACATAGCAAACACAACCAGATGACAGACAGCGTGCTAAAACCTTTGAAACACTCACCCGCACTCAAGAGATCTGGGTGAAATCCATTGTTCTTTTGCTCACCATGCCACCCTAGTTTAGACCCAGCTAAATGCAAATCACTCTTGACCATGCTCCTCATGGAAACAGTTCAGCCCGAACTGCCAGGCCAGGTCCTCCCTGGACTAGAAACAAGCATCCTGGGACCGGTTTCAGTGTATCACCCATTATCAGCCAGGCTAGCTTAAATCCAGTGGTACAGCGAGCAAGGGACCCACATCTCAGCATACCCTTGGCCACTTAGGGCGATCATAGCAAACACAACAAGATGATGGATGGAGAAATGAAACCTTTCAGACACTCATCCCCAGTCAAGAGATCTAGGTTAAATCCATCGTTCTTTTACACACTATGCCTCCCCAGTTTGGACCCAGCCATGTACAAATAAGTCTTGACCCTGCTTTTCGTGGGAACAGTTCATCCCGAACTGCCAGGCCAAGTCCTCCTTGGACTGGAAACAAGCATCCTGGGACCAGTTTTGTGGTATCACTCCTCATCAGCCAGGCTAGCTTAAATCCATTGACACAACGAGCAAGGGATCCACGTCCGGGCATACACTTGGCCACTTAGGGCAAACATAGCAAACACAACCAGATGATAGAAGGAGTGCAGAAGCTTTTCAAACACTCACCCCCAAAATTCATTGTTCTTTTGCTTACCATGCCACCTGAGTTTGGACCTAGCCATTTGCAAATCAGACTTGACCCAGCTCCTCATGGGAACACTTCAGCCCCACCTGCTAGGCCAGGTCCTCCCTGGACCAGAGACAAGCATCCTGGGACCCGTTTCAGGGTATCATCCCTCATCAGGCAGGCTAGCCTAAATCCAGTGGCACAACGAGCAAGGGGCCCACGTCTTGGCATACCCTTTGCTACTTAGGGCAAACAAAGCAAACGCAAGATGATGGAGTGTTGAAACTTTAGAATGCGCCATCAAGCTTTGTACTACAAGTATTAACAGAGAAATGCATACAAATATCATTAACCTTTTTAAAAAAATAGTCTGCAAGCTTGTTGCAATTCTAATTAAATGCCGCAGCCAACTGTGAGTTATCTGCTGGTTTAATCAGGCTGTGGACTGTTGTATAGATTTCTTTTAAGGGGTGCTACTTTATTTTAATTGTATTGGCAAAGAAATCAGCACAGGACTTTTTACTCATTTTGTGGTAGACTTTGATGGCTCTCATATAGGTTTCTTGGGCTAAAGCGTCATATGATTTCTTTCAAGTGCGTTCAAGCACTTTATATCGCTTTTTTCGGCAATTAATTTTTCATTAAACCGAGAAGTCGAATGTCTCATTTTCAGCTGGCCCGAACTTACAGGTATAGATGCGACTCAAACTGAAGTTAACCAAACCTTCATCTTTAGCACAGCTGCCTCAATGTTCAAATCTAACTGGGAAGTGTTAACCTGAATATGGTTGCCAAATTTTCTTGATGTCAGGTTTGTGCCACTGCCTTCCAGTAACAGGATTGGCAGCAGCAATACCCGTGGCACTTTGGATGTTTAGACCAATTGGAACCAAGAAGTGATCTGACCCCTCCACCGGAATAGGGGTGGATACTCTGAGGTTGGGTAAATTAGAAAAGACTGGGGTCCAAAAGATGCCCCACAACATGTGTCTGGTCTGTCACTAGTTTTATCAGTTGAATGGCTTCCAAGTAATTGGTAGGATTGTGTACATAGCTACCATTAGTCTGCCTAAAACAGCAGGATACGGTTGCCTATAATATTAAAATTGGCCAATTTCTACACAAGAGGAGACCTAATTTACTAGAGACTCCTTACAATGTTTTGCTGGTCCTGGGGGAAGGGGAAGTCTATCAATCAAGGGGCCTGAGAAGGTAATGGTTTTATTCAAATGAACCTGAAACTGCGTGCATTCACAATCCTGGATATTACAAGGGACGAGACTACATAGAAAATAATTATTATTAAGAATTAGTAGAGCACTTGAGTTCAAACATAAGACAACCCACAGGACAGCTAACTTCCAAGTAACACAGCCTAGCCAAAATGGCCAACAGGAAGCGTGCTGCTTACGAAGAAAAGCGCCTCGCAAAAAACGTCACGACCCAACCCAACCACACCTTCCCAAGCCCCCAACAAACAGAATCAAAGGCACTTAAAATCACTCAAAGATACAATGTCACAAAGAATAAAACAAGGCTAAACCTATTCTGTTAAAAAAAAACAAAGTAGTAGGGCATGTCTGAGCCTCGGCTCCCTTTTTATACTTAGTAGGACACTTGAGTTCAGACATAATGCAGCCCATTAGCCCACTAACTTCCCAGTAACACAGCCTAGCCAAAATGGCAGACAGGAAGCGTGCTCCTCACGGAGAAAAAAGCTCCTCAAACACCATCACGGCCCAACCTAACCACACCTTCCCCAGCCCCCAACAAACAGATTCAAAGGCAGTTAAGCACTCAAGCATAAAAAGTCGCAAAGAATAAAACAAAGGCTAAAATAATTCAGTAAAAATGACCACCAATATTAGTAGAGCGTGTCAGCGCATCGGCCCGCTTGAATTCTCTATAATCTTCTCATAGTTGACAAAGGTGACCCATGATACAGACCATTAGAATAATCCACTTTTGATAGGACAAGACAGATGGTAGCTTGAACCTTGTGAGGGAGTCCTAGGTGCAGGAAGATGTGTTACAGTGTGTTCATTGTGAGAAAGCTTGGTTTGGATACCTTATCCATTTATGCATTAATTGACAGTTTTGCATCTATGGTAATTCTGAGGTTTCTTGCTTTCTTAGATATTTTTGGTGGTGGTCCTAAATCCTTAGACCAGGCGTAGAGAGGGTCATATGTTCTCCAGTCGTCACAGGTGAGTATTTCGGTTTTGGAGGCATGGTGAAGTCAAAACTATTGATCAGATCTAGTAATGTTTTTATACAGATGTTGAAAAGCATGAGTGAGATGATTGAGCCATGAGGGACTCTTGCTTTAATGCTGTATGGTTTTGAAGAGAATAGAGGAAGATTTATAATATTTGTTCTATTTTCCAAGTACAGTGCAAACCAAGCGAGAGCTGTATCTTCTATTCCGACTTCCTCAAGTCTTTAGATTAGTGTGTCATGATCTACTGTGTCAAAGGCTGCTGAAATTTTCAAGAGAATAAAGGCAGCAACCTTGTTAGCAGGAGGAGGAATACCAATGTAAAATATGTCCTTGATTCTTCTTAACCTAACTGAGCAGGTCCTCATGCCAGCTCCACCTGCAACAGTTCTGTCCAGCTTGCCAATAGTCTGCTACCCTCTGCTGCCTTAAGTTAGTTCCTCCTCTGCTCATTTTCTGCCTTCTTTTCTGCTCATTTTTTGCCCTCTATTTTTGCCTCGCTCTGCTTGTTCTGCCCGTTATTTTGTCTCTTTCTGCTCATTTCTTTCCTTTATTATGCCTCTCTCTGCTAGTTTCTGACCTTTATTTTGCCTTTCTGTCAGTTTCTGACCTTTATTTGTTCCCTGTTTCTGCTTGTTTCTGCCTGTTATTTTTATTCTTTCTGCTCGTTTCTGACCATTATTTTTCCTCATTCTGCTCTTTTCTGACCTTTTTCTTTGACGGAGTTGTTGTATCCACAGTGCCCGGATACCGCTGGGGGTGACAGTGCTGTGCTATACAAATGCTGATTGATTGATTGAGCATGGAACTGAGTTAAGCCTCAGATAAGCAGGGAACTTCGGATAGTGGTCACTAGAGTGACAACCACCTGGCTCTCATTCTTGTAATGGTATTCAACTATGGGGGAAAAAGACACAGCCAACTTCAGCTAGTGTTAGGTAAGCAGAAGCACAGTAGGTGTGAGGAACTAGAAGTGCGGCAGCAGTGGTATAATTCAAAATGAAGCCCTCCATCCCGCTGCAGAATATGATGAGATACTCCTAAGTCTCCTATATGCTCATTGGCATTGGGCTGAATAGCAGCCCCTGAAGTTTCCCCTTCCTCCTACCCTGCAGGGGTCCACATTACACTCCTGGCAACAGCAGCTCTGCTGAATACCGGCAGGGACTTTCATCCTGTGACCCAGTCTCTGACTGTGCAGTCGTCTGCCTCACTTTTGTAATCTAGGGTGAAGAAAAAGGAAAGAATTCTGTGCTGCCTAACAGCATCATAACTTGTGGAAATCCTGTGTTTAACATCTCGGGAGGTGTGATAAGACTGGGGTTAATATATTTTATACCGATGTGTTACAAAACAGAGATTTGTGCTCTTCTTAGAATGGAATTCATGGAAAAGGGAATTCATTTGTTAACTTCATTGCAAAAATATAATGTTGAAGCAAACCTGTGGCAGTGGAGGTTTCATGAGGCACAAATTACCTGAAACGACTCTCCATTGCCTATGATGAGAAAGGTAGCACCAGATAATTGGAATATTTGCCCCAGTGTACAGATGAACTATGAAGATCAGATCAACTGATACAGACTTCTAGCCGCAGACTGCCCTTTTTTGACTTTTTGTCAAAGCCTTTTTGAGACTTTTCTCCCAGTGTAGCAGGATGTCAACTAGGAAGGCCAGCTTCAAGCCCTACGGTGCCTGTTACAGGCAGATGTCAGTTATAGACCCGCACCTTATTTGCATCTGGTGCCGCAAGCGCGACCACAACCTAAATACCTGCGTTGATTGCCGCGCCATGCACCCCAAGGCCTTAAGAGAGTACTCTCTCAAGCTCCTTGCCGCCCGACGTGCAACATCGTGATGGTCTCGATCCCAGTCAAGAGGAAGTTCCCAGGTTCAGTCACTTAGCCCAAGACCCTCGTCACACTCCAAGTCATCCTCGGGTAAGTCCCACAAGAAGAGTGAAGAAGTCAAAGAGGTCTTCGACTTCGCACCGCCCGTCGAAGCCATCTAAAGAGACGAGGGAGCGTCATCATTTGAGGCCTTGCTCCGCAGCTGGGCCTGCTCCTGGGACGGCTCCACTCCTCCCCGAGTTTACAGGAGCCGGAGCGACCCCCATGCAACTTCTTGATTTCTATGAGGCAATGCAACTCATATTTGGGTGGTCCATTCCCGCTAGGGTGCCTTTGGTCTCTTTGGGCTCAGGAGGGGCCTCCACTGGTTCTACACCAGCGGTTCTTCCCACGGCTCCAGTCGGGCCCCTTGGATCCACAGATGGATCCAGACCAGGGCTAGTCATACCACCTCAAACTTCCCCCGCAATAGTCCCAATGCCAAAGCTTCTGGGGCCTCCGGAGGTGCTGTCCCCATTCTCATCCTCGACTCTGACACCGACTCAGAGAGGCATCGTACAACGCCGACTGGAGCCATGCCTTCAAGGTCGAAGCCAAGCCCTATTCTTAGGGGCTGGGACTCGTGGGGGGGGGATTGTGAGGGGTCATTGGACCCTGAATAATACCAGCCCCTAGACCCAAACATGGACTGGTGTGAGGAATTGGTGAAAACTCATGGGCTTGACACCTCTCCAGATACTGGCATGCTCTCCTCTCCTACCATGGCTGAGGTGGTAGCTTCTTTTTTTGATGGTGGTAAGGAGGCCAGCAGAGGTCCTGAACCTTAGCCTACTGTAAATAGCAGTCAAGACTAACATCTTGGTAGAGGTGCTTCAGATGGGAGTGACCCCCTCAGAACTGCTTCTCCCATTTTACTAAGTCCTTATGGACATCCTGCCGGGGCTTGGTCTGAACCCTGCACAGGGACTCCTATGAAAAGGACAATTGCCAGCTGCCACCGACCCACCCCAAGGGACCCCAACTTTCTACCCCAAGGAGCTTGGTGGATCAAGCCTCCACCTCCTGTCTAAATCCTGGTGAATTCCCCACTACTCCACTGGATAGGAAATCCAAGAGGCTGGACGCCTTGGGAAAGGAAGAGTTTTCTTCTACCTACCTAGCCCTGCGTCTGTGTAAACCGCATGCCTTTTGTGCTGTTACTCCCATGCCCTGTGGGATTCGGTTGCGCAAATGCTGCCCAAGATTGCAGAGGGGACCCGGGCTATACTCTCCCAAGCTATATCTGATGGGAGAGATGCTGCGAAGTTCACGATTCGATGACGGCTGGACATGACTGACTCGCTGGTCAGAGCGGTTTCTTGATTGTGGCCTTATGGCACCATGCCTGCCTGAGGACAAATGGATTTTCCTGGGAAGTCGAAGCATCGCTTATGGGCATGCCATTTGATGGCTTCCGTCTCTTCGGAGACAAGGCTGACTCAGCGCTGGAGTGCTTGAAAGAATAGCAAAGCTACAGCAAGGTCCTTGGGCCTTTCCATGGCCCCTCACCAACCCCAGTCTGCCTTTCGCTCCTTTTGTGGCCACAGAAGGGGCTTCCAACTGCGTCTTTACCCGCCCAGCCACCACCACTGCAAGCAAGCTTCCCAGCCCCTGCGTGGCTGAGGATGTGGTACCCACAGACCCTGTGACTCGGGCAGCCAGAGGTCAGGCCAGTCCACCACTCCCCCGGCAGCCTCCAAATCCCTCTAGTTTGCCCTCTTACTATCATAGGCACCCAGTGGGAGGTAGGATACACCATCACCTGCCGCACTGGAGGCCTATAACATCAGACCGTTTGGTTCTTCAGATTGTCCGTAGGGCTACTCCCTCCCCTTTGTGACTGCCCCTCCACCCATGCCACCGACTTGTGACAGACTGATGGAGGACCATCTCTCCTTGCTCCGCCAGGAAGTGACAGCTCTCTTAGCCAAGGAAGCCATAGAGAGGGTGGCGATGCCAGAAGTAGGTCATGATTGTTTTCCCCACCACTTTCTGGTGCCCAGGGAGGATGGAGGCCATTGTCCTATCCAAGACCTGCAACTATCTCAATTTCTTCCTCAAGAAGGTAAAAATGCTCACAGTCGCTCAAGTCCTGTCTATCTTGGATCCGGAAGACTGGATGGTAGCGATGGACTTGCAGGACGCACGCTCCCACATTCCCGTCCTACCTGCCCACAGGCGTTACCTGCAGTTCACGCTAGGGCATGGGCACTTACAGTTTACGCTGCTCCCATTTGGCCTTACCAGCTACCCACCGGTGTTCACCAAGGTGATGGTGATGGTTGCAGCTCATCCGCAGAGAAATAAGGGGCGTCAGTCTTCCCCTAGCTCAATGATTGGCTGTGGAAGGCAGGCTTGCCCCAGGCTGTCGTCTCCCACCTCCAGACTATTGCGGACCTCCTACACTCGCTGGGGTTTACTGTCAACGTGCCAAAGTCACATTTGACTCCCTCTCAGATGCTCCCTTTTATCGGACCTGTTCTGGACATAGTGCAGTTTTGGGCCTTTCCTCCTGAACGGCGAGTTCAGGATATTCATGTTATGATACAGACATTTCAGCCCCTAGCCTGGATTTTGGTGGGATTGACTCTAAAGCTGCTGGGGCCTCATGGCCGCCTGCCTCCTGTTTGTGCCACATGCCAGCTAGCATATGTGGGCTCTGCAGTGGGACCTGAAGTTCCTGTGGGTGCAGCATCATGAGATTCTCTCGGACATGGTCCAGATCTTGGAGGGGACAGAAAAAAATATGCTGTGGTGGCTAACGAACCACAATTGGGTCAGCAGCAGATCTCTCTCTGTTCCCCATCCAGAACTGACAGTGGTGACAGATGCATCACTCCTGGGATGGGAAGGCCAGATCAGAGGGCTCTGGACTCTGGCGGAATCCGGGCGATTTGCCTGGTATTTAAAGCCTTTCTACCCTTCATCAATGGAAGGAAAGTGCAGATGCTCATGGACAACACCACCGCAATATGGTACTGCAACAAACAGGGCGAAGTGGGGTCGTGGACCCTCTGTTAAAACGCCCTGCATCTCTGAACATGGCTGGAACGTCAGGGTATATCCTTGATAGTTCAATACCTGCTATCTCTCTGAATGCCAGGGCAGACAAACTCAGCGGAAGATGCCTAGTGGATCACAAATGGTGTCCCATCCGGTAGTTGGTGCAATTTCAATGGGGAGAACCTTGGTTAGATCTCTGCACCACTGCCAAGAATGCACATGTCAGCAGTTCTGCATGCTGGAGTTTCCAAGGTGGCCCTCGCTCAGAGACGCTTTATGTCTCGAGTGGAGCTCAGGCCTCCTGGAAGCCTTTCCGCCCATACCACTCCTGCCCAGAGTTCTCAAAAAGATCATGAACAACCAGGACCAAGTCATCCTTGAGGCTCCAGACTGGTTTCTGAGAGTTTGGTATCCCGAGCTGTTGAGCATGGCCATCGGTCCTCCGATCAGGCTGCCCCTTTGGGAGGATCTTCTGTCGCAGCAGCGGGAGAGGATTCTCCACCCAAACCCATCAACCCTTCGCTTTGATGCGTGGAGATTGAGTGGCCACAGTTGACAGCTTCCAACCTTCCGCGCAAAGTCTGCAACGTCATTTTGGCAGCCAGCTGTCCCTACACTAAGACTGTATACGCCTGCTGTTGGGGCATGTTTGTGACATGGTGTGCGGAGAAACAGGTTGACCCTGTTTCTGCTCCCCTCTCTTAGGTCCTTCTGTTTATCCTTTCTCTTGCCAAGCAGGGCTGTGCTCTGTGCACCCTAAGCGACTTTCTTTCTGTCATCTGAGCCTTTCTGCGGCTGCCAGATAAGCAACCCCTCTTCAAATCCCCTGTTGTACATAGATTCTTTTTTTTTTATCTCTTATTGAATTTTGCATAAAGGTAAATGACACAACACAACCCCCCAACTTCGAGGACATACGGATACAATAAACATTCAGAATTACAGTGAACCACCCAGGTGTGGGCAGGACCGGATAATAACATGACAAATAAGACTCTTTGCAGTCAATAGTCACGGCATGCCAGGGGGATTCCCTCAGTCGATCCAGAATTGAGGCCTCAGCCACTTGTCTGAGCGGCAGGCTTCCTCTAATTACCCCTACCCCTCTTGCTCTCTTGCCTCTTTCCATAGGCCCAAGATTTTCTCAAATTTGCGTGGACAGCCCCGCGCTTGATATACCAATTTCTCCACCCCAATACACCTGTCAAGACCCTCCTCCCATTCTCCGATAGTTGACAAAATGCGCATCCTCGAGTATTTTTGTACTTAGTTTCTTGAAAGGTTTGCAACATGTTTCCACCTTTGCCCTTCATCATGCCTCAGTGAGACCTTAATCTGGTCTTAAGTTTACTGATGTGTGCTCCTTTTGAGCCACTGCATAATTATCGTCTTGTGCTCCTTACCATCAAGATGGCTGCCCTGGTGGTAATAACATCTGCCTGAAGGGTCAGTGAGCTTCAGGCATTGTCATCTAAGACTCCGTACCTAAACATCTACCCAGACAAGCTAGTGCTTCTCACTACAGCTTCCTTTCTACCTCAATTTTTCTTCACGCTGAGTCAATGTAATATTGACAGTTTCCTTTCCAAACGGACTTGTGACCAGCTCACTGATGTGTGTGTCTATATCTTGTTCATTGAAATGTGTGTGCCTTTGGAACGAGTAATACATTAACATATTGGTTGGTCTAATTTCGTAATGTGAGTATGAACATATAATTAATCATAGTTGCTCTCGAGGAAAAATAAATGTGTACATGACCGTTTTTAACAATTCCGTGGAACAACTTGCCTTAACAGTTCCAAGCACTCTCTTCGTCTTGATCCAAAGCAGTCAGTTTTGTTCCGATGCGCCTACAAGTTAAAGAAACAATGTTGCCAAACGGAACATCAACTTGAAACCATCAGGCTGGTTTTGCTTTTCCGTGGAAAAGCAACATCGTATCGTAGCGGAAACTTCCCTGCAGAATTTAATGTTGTCTTCCCGTCGCTCATCTTGGTGAAGCGTGATTCAGTGTTCTGGCCTCCATCTTAGAGTTGCTCGGTTACCGAGTGCTTCATGTGAACAAATCGGTTAAGGTTGATAAATCAAGCGCCCATCTTATTAGGTCTGGGCAGTCCATTGTGGAAAAACCAAACTTATCTAGCTGCATGCTGGACCTCGTAGTTTATTATGTACAGCCAGATTGTTAGGTCTTGTGCCGTATAGCTCATTTGATGAAATAGACCGCGTATCTTCTACTGAATGTGTCCATGTTTACTACATTCCAAACGGGGCAAACATGACAGGTAAAGATTCTTATAATCTATTGATCTCAGTCATTTTGTTTAAACCCTGTGTTGTTGTGTTGAACTTCATGATAAAGTAAGCCTCTTTTCTGGTCATTAAAATTTCAGCATCCCCACCTCTGGGATTTGATTTTAGAACACTGAGAACCGTCCATTTAAAATCTCTTTCATTATGACCCATCTCCATAAAGTGATTAACCATGGGTGCCACTATAATTTTGTTTTTCAGCCTGGAAGGGTGTTGTACCACCCTTTGTTTGACCTCCTGGTTTGTTTTCCCTATGTATATTTTTTGACAGGGGCAGATTACTGCGTAGACCACATTCCTTATTTTACAATTCGAGAACTCGCTGTGCCTCCATTGTACTTTGCCATCCGTATAAAAGGAATCTTCAATCGTGGAACCGCAGGTTGTACAGTTACCGCATTTATGATGACCTTGAACAGGTTTCATCTTCATGATGGAACGTAAACAATCCATTCTTATTTGAGCATCGATGGCTCTGATTATTTGTTGACCGATGCTGCGATTCTTCTTCAATGCAAATAAAGGAATCATAGCCTTGTTCTAGTCCTCTGATGAGATGCCAAATGATGCGTATAATCTTCTTGAAAACATTAGTGTAGGAACTGTAGGTTGTCACACACACCAAGCGTTCCATCGGTATTTTTGACTTTTTAGTTAGTAGGTGTTCTCTCGGTGTGTACCATGCTCTTTTTAACGAATGTTTCAACAATGTATGTGGTTAACCTCTCTCTTTTAACCTATTCATCAATGTATGGGCATTTAGCACTTAATCTTCCTTGCATGTGCAGTTGCGCCTTATTCGCAAGAACTGGCCACACGGCAAATTATCTTTAAGGTTCCTTGGGTGGAAACTCTTATAATGCAATGCATTATATTTGTCCGTAGATTTAGTGTACAAAGTGGTGATTAATCCAACCTCAGTAGGTCTGACCTCAACATCTAAGAAGGTGAGGCTTGATTGGCTGTGTGATAAACTAAATTTGGTGTCCGGGCTCCTGTTGTTCAACCAAGTATGGAATTCCATGAGGGCTGTTTAATTTCCATTCCAAATGCACCAAATGTCATCGATATATCGATACCATTGGGCTATATGATCAACAAATGGGTTGTTATTCGAGATGTATTTATCTTTGTATCTTGCCATGTACAGTACTGCCATTTCTGGGGCAAAGGGACAACCCATCGCTGTCCCCTTGATTTGTAGGAAAAAGTCATCCTCAAATTGAAATAATTATTTTTGAGAGCCAGCGTAGCCAAGTGTAGGATAAACTGTGTGGGTATTTGATGTGGATGCGGTTGTTTCTCCAAGTAAAACTCAATGGTCTCCAAAGCTTCAGCTTGAGGAATTTGCATATAAAGGGAAGTCACATCCAATGTGACCAGTATTTGCCCTGTGGGATCAAAATTCATATCCTTCAGCTTTGTTGATAAAGTCGATTGTGTCCCGTTGGCGGGACCTCTTGTTGGAAAGTTTTCAAAAATGTGTCAACATACTGGGACAGAGGCTCCAAAATTGATTCACACCCGGATACTATCGGACGTCTGTTTTTGTTTTTTCATCTTTGTTGAACCTTTGGTAAAAAGTAAATTACTGTGGTTCTTGGGTGTTTTTTTCATGAGATATTCAAATTCTTTGGGTCCTAGAATGCCTGTTTCTGATCCCACATCTAGGACCTTCTTTATGTCATTCTGAATTTCCGTTGTGGAATCATGGGAAATACGTTGATACCAAGTTGGATTCAAAACATGATTTCTACCTTCCAATAAGTATGAGTCCTTTGACCAAATCACTATGGCACCGACCTTGTCAGTGGACTTGATGATTATTGATTTATCTTCCTTTAATGATTGGATGGCCCTTCTTTGTTCCCGGGGTAGATTGTTCTTCATAAACTTTTTTTGTTTTCAAGTTGCCTCAGGGCTGACAGCACCGCTTGCTCAAATGCTACTGCCTTTCTGGGAATGTTGTGGGTGGGAGGGTAGAAATTCGATTTTTTACAAAGGCCTGAAGGTTCTTTTGTTGCTCGATCTTCTCTTCACCAAAAGAAAACCCTTAAGCGTATTTTCCTAAACAATTCCATGGCTTCCATCTTGAGTTTGACCAAATCAGAATGTAGACTGGGAACGAAGGTCAAGCCTAATCCTAAAACCAATTCTTATTCTTTTGTATGCATTTTATTTGACACATTTATTATGGAAGATTTTTCTAGGTTTTTTTATATTGACGCCTTGTTCGCATCTCCCAAGGCTGTGGCTTGTAGCGTTCCCTGTTCTTTTGCTAGCCCCCGGCTAAAAAAGCAGTCTTCCTTTGTTGGTTCTGGTTGGATGTCCCGTCTCCTAAATCCGAATCCTCCGTTGACTCAGATGACAATGTTTCCAAAAATGTCAGAAATCTTCTTTTGGAACGTCCTTGGTACTCAGACAAAGCCCTCCGTGAGTTTGATCTTGAGTAAAAATTTTCCTTCAGATACGGATAAACCGTCTCTATGTTTAATGATTTTCTTATCATTTTCAAATTTGTTAAATTTGAAATTTATGGTTTTGTCTCTAAAAGAGGAAATGTCCTTCTCTATCTTTCTCCTGAGACCATATGGCTGTCTTTGATTGATTGTATTTGTTATAGAAAGTTGGCATTTTCTTAATTTAACCATTCTGTGCCTCTGCCTGTCCATAGAATACACGTCTGGGTCAGGGTGACAGCTGGGCTTTGTGAATTCACTCTAGACAGTCACACACAAAGGTAGATGAGGTGTGCCCTGCATATCCTGATGGCAAATCATCAGGCTGATGAATCTTCCCGAGCTAGAGTGAGCCTTGGAATTTGGCTGTAGGATACCCTCACACTGGATTGCCAATCCAAGAAGCTTTCAGGGACATGTTTTGCCCCTCTTAAACTGCTAAGGAAAATAATTGATGTGGTTCCTGAGCACCTGAAGAAAACTGTGATTCAATCACTCCTTATGTCACGACTGGACTATGGTAACTCGCTGTATTTGGGTTCACCAAAGTATGTTATAAAGAGACTCCAAGTGGTACAGAACGCGGCAGCTAGACTTCTGTTAAAAATCTCCAACCGTGTTTCTGCAAAGGAACCACTGAAACAGCTGCACTGGTTGCCTATCGAAGCCAGAGTTAAGTTTAAAACCCTCTGCATAGCTTGCAGAGCCATTAATAACACTGGGCCTGAAAAGCTGAGGAATCCGATATCTAGGTACACCCCAAATAGACACCTCAGATCCTCCCAACAACAGCTCCTTAAAACAACCAGAATTAAAAGGGCTAGATGGGGCGGCAGATCTTTCGCCCATCTGGTACAAAAGTTGTGGAATGCCCTCCCCCTTGAAATCCGGGCTGCATCTAACGAAACCTCTTTCAGAAAAAATCTGAAAACCTGGCTATTTCCCTGCTAATTATGCGGTGCTGCAGCATTTCACTGGTAGAATTCTCCTTTAGCGCTGGGAAGCCCTCGGGCCGCTATGTGCTCCTCAAATTCCTTAAATAAATAAATAAGGAGTTGACACTTGCACCTGAACAGGGCTGTACCTATCCCTACACAAAGATCCGCATACCACCCACCCCAGTAGGGTGTCTGGAGCCAGGGCCTGGAAGGGCAGGGTCTTGTGCACTACAAAGATCTTTTTTGAAGTCTCCCTACTTCAAAGGCTAAAATGGGTATAAGTCCTGGACCTCTGACACTATATACTAAGAACACTTTTGGACCGAGGACATTCTGCCAGGAAGAAGAGCTTGTGTGCTGCCAGGAGGGACTGCCACTTAGCTGCTTGCTTTCCTGAGTTAGCCTGCTGCCTGCTGCCTCCTGCCTGGGAGTGAGAGTAATGAGCTTTACTCTCTGCATCCTGCTTTCTAAGATTCTCCAAGGACTTGACTGAGCTTGCTTCCTTTTTCTGACGTCTCAGGCACATCAAACACCTCACCTGCATCTTGCTACCAGCACCTGGGCGTCTCTGCTGTGAGTCCTAGCCTGCCTAGTGGTGCCAAACCCAGCCCTGGACCCTTGGAGGTGATTCTGGTGATGCAACCAAGAAATTGACACATCAACTCCAAGCGTCAGTTCGGAGGTGCATCCCTGCGAGATAGACGCATCGCCGCTGCCTGCACTGAAGCCATTGACACTGCTCGCTGAGTGCGCCACGCAACGACCTCGACTTTCAATGGAGCCCGACTTTGCCGCTGTGCCTCTGAAGAACTGCCACTGCGTGAGTCTTTGACAATGCGCCACTGACGCCTGTGGTGCACCATCCTGACGCCGACGCATCCCTGGCCCAACGTGGCCTTTGACCGACGCTTCGCCTTCCACATAGAAGTTCGACTTCGAATCCAAAAATGACACACCACACTCTTGACATCAACGCATCATCGACACCGTGTCGCCTTCAGGAACTGAGGCCTCACACCGGCAACTGACATATCACCTCCTCTGCGCAATTCATCGTCTTTGGTTTCCAATGCATCCAAGGCACTGTAAGGGGGTGTGTGATTCCTATATCCGGCCCGTGCTCCATCGCGGTCGGACTGCACTTTTGGATTTGCCCCAGTCATGCGTGACCAAATAGCCCCAGTTGGAGCTATAAACTTCTAAGCACAGCATTTTGATTTCATCTTTAAAAATTAATATTTTGAGTTTTGTATGTTGGGTTCTTGTCATTTTGCTCCTGTTTTACTCAGATAAATATTGGCTATTTTTCTTAACTGGTGTGGAGTAGCTTTATGGTGTTTTCACTGTGTTACTGGATGTGTATTTGCACAAATACTTTCCACATCGCCTCTTTAGTTTAGCCTGACTGCTCTGTGCCAAGCTACCAGAGGGTGAGCTCAGGTAAACATTTAGTGTGTACTACCCTTATCCTAACTAGATGTGGGTGCATACCTCCACCAACCAGAGAATCTATTTCTAACAGTAATTAAACACATCTAATCACCTAAAGGAATCAAACCTCAGTCTCGCGATGGTCCGCTGAGGGAATCTAATTTTAAAGCACATTATGACCATATTGTGCTCTTCCTTCCTCAGCCGTTTCCTGGTTTTTAAAGCACAATTGAAAGCAAAGTAAAAGAAAATCTGATTTGTCTGTGTTGCATGATCAATACACAAGGATTGCATTTGATAAATAAATGTTTGCAGTCGGCCACTGCAGAAAGTACATATGTGCCATGCCAGTTTAATGACAAGCATTGGTAATGCCAATTGACGTGGCTTATAAATGAAACTGTCTTTTCAGTCACTACTGAGTTTAGGCACTTAAGACATTATCCTGAATGCACTGTGACACTCATCCATGCACGTGTGCGTTCATTTATCCACCCACATATTCACCCACAGTGAAACACATACAAACGCTCAACAAGCATGTGTGCAAGACAAATTAGAAGAATAAAGAAGAAAAAAGAAAACATGCCGCCACATAACAGTATGCTTCCAATAAAATATCAAATTAAACATAGCAGTGGGCAGCATTCTTACAATGATATTATACATAGTGTATTGTTTAAAAGCAAAGTGTTGGCCATCCTACAATGTTTTTTTTTCTTTTTTTTTTTTTTTTTTTTTTTTGAAAACCTTTATTTCGAAATTCAGGACACAGCTATTCAGCCGACAGCCCGAAGGTTCGGCAGCATTGCAAGTTAGATACAGTAATGCGTCCCGGATACAGTACGAAGAGTAATGCAAAGGTCCAATTTTAAATAAACACAGAAAAAACACACAACAAACCCCAGCAAGGCAGAACATTGAAATCCCATGGCGAAAGCCCCCAGGGGAGGCAGGACCCCACTCATCTACTAAGTATAAGACTGTGTGCGGAGGAAGAAGGGGAACAGCAGAGGCCCAGAACGGGTACCAAAACCAAACAGTGCTGGAAGGTAGGTCAGGGGGAAAGCTGTTCCTCGGGAGGTTCCAGATCCGGGGCGAGACATATTCCCCCCCTGTATTGGTTCCACCGCCCCCAGATGGCATGCCACTTCCGGGGACGACCTCTAGAGCAGTAGACCGTCTTCTCCCTAAACATGCTCCAATCCATGTTCTCCTTCCACGCGGTCAGTGTAGGGGGACCCGAGGAGCCCCATAATCGCGCGATATCCCTTTTAGCTACCATGTTACCCAGAGTCACCCATTGGGTCTGTGCCTCGTCGAGATCAGTGGGCCCCCAAACGTTCAGAAGGCAACACCGCGCCTCCGGCTGTACCACAATGCCCGTCACCTCCCCCATAACTGCATGGACTCTCCTCCAGAACTCCACAATGACACCACATTCCCAAATGATGTGCAGGAAAGTACCCACCATACCACATCCCCTTCTGCACAGGCCATCCTCCGAGAATCCCATGTGGACCAGCCTTGGCCCCGTAACATACACCCGGTGCAGTATTTTAAGCTGCACCAGCCTCAGACGCGACGGGATCGCAACCTCCTTAGGCGAAGAAACCGCTGACTGCCAGTCCTCATTATCCAACTCGAGGCCATCCCTGGTCCACTGTTCTCTCAGCCCCAATAGCAAGTCTGCCCGGACGTTTATCAACTTCTTATATATGAGCGAAATCGTGCTCTCGGGCATATGACCATCAAGGACTCGGTCCTCAAGGGGAGAGGACTCCGGCACCTTCTCACCCTCCACTAGGACTGATCGGAGGGCGTGACGCAGCTGGATATACCTAAAATACTCCGAAGGCCCTAGCTCAAACTCAGTCTGCAACTCCTCGAACGACTTCACCCTCCCCTTATGCAGCACATCCCCCACCTTGGATATACCTATCAGATCCCACTTATCAAAGCCCTTCGTATGCCAGAGTCTTCCCAACCTTTCCGATTCAAACAATGGGGTAGCGAGGGTTAGCCTGTCCTTCCAGCCCAGCGAGTCGGTCGCCATCTTCCATACGCGCACCGCCACACCTGTGGGCCCCGTGAGGGACGAGTCTAGGGACCGCGAATACAACGCCCTGTAGTAGTTGCCGCCGCGCAGCAGCCACCTATCCATGGCATACCCAGGGCTGAGGGCAGGGCCGTAAAACCCATGGTTGATCGCACTCAACTGCGTGGCCCAGTAGTACCGTCGGGTGTCTGGGAGCGCAATGCCCCCATCGTACCATGGGAGCGTCAACTTTGAAATAGCTATTCGCGGCCGCCCATCCCACAGCAACGTCCTTTGGAGGCCTTCGACCTCCCGAAAGTATTTGGCCGGTACCCAGTCCAAGGTGTTCTGGAGGGCGTAGAGGAAGCGGGGAAGAGACATCATTTTGAACAGGGCCGCACGCCCAACAAGGGAGAGCGGCAGCCTCCGCCAACCTTCAACATCTCGCCTCAAGCGTGCCAAGGGGGGGAGCAGGTTCCTCTCATAGCGCACAACAGGATCCATGGATATAAAGATCCCCAAATACACAAAACCTTGCTGGGCAACCTGTATCGAACATGTTCTAGGGATCGGTGGGACCTCGCCACTAAGAACGTACAAGTACGATTTGCCCCAATTAATCACAAGCCCCGAGTTCCTACCGCATCCTACAATGTTAAACAATAAGCACACAATGTATAATACCATTCCAAGATGGCTTCTCTGTTTAGAAGTAGTAGCTGAGATGGATGCGGCGCATTGCAGATAAAATGGACAGCAAGCGAGGGGTCTCGGTAGCATTTTTAGAGAGCTGCAGCGTGCTCTTAAAATAATATAATATAAAAGGAAGAAAATAAATAGATTGGGACCTATAAAAAAAAAAGAAAACAGAACTATTAAAGGACTGCCCACTATTCGCTCTCATTTTCTTTTTCAGGGAGAGGAGGACAGGTGATCAGGTAAAATGCAGTTACTCATAGGGCAGTGGAGCCAATGACTGAAGTCAGCTGACCCATTGCCCCTTGCTGTGTGCTGTCATGCATGAAAGCAGAGTGATAAACTCCCAAAACAGCCTACTAGCAGACAAAGGGTGATCCGAAGCCTCTCTAAGCATGGATATATGCTTGTATTTATATGTATGAATCTATTTGTATTGATTTGTATTTATTGCAAGAGCCTGGCAAATCACTGAAGGTTTCAGGTCCTCCTAATTGAGTCTAGCAAGGACTATCACAGGGTAAATCTTCTACCTCCAAGGTTTTGACACTAAAACAACTGTTGCCTACTAACGTCATTAGTGAGATTCCATATAACAAAAGATCTATCTGCATGCTTTAATAGGATGTAATAATAATCCGCCATTAAGGTCTATAAATGTTAACATCTGTCTTTTATAATAAATAAGTTAGGACTATTCCTTTTGTCTTAACTTTTCATCATGGATCAGATCCATGGCATCTGAAGTTTTTGCAATCAGCAAATCAGGCCTATATCTTGTACAATTGGCTAGTCAGCATTACCAACTCTGGCCTGCTACATTGACTGTTACATTTCCCATATGGTAACCATCAGGCATATAGTCATAGCATTGCAATAATGCACAGAATCACAGTTGGCAAAGCAACGTACACCCCCTCTTACATGGGCCTAACACGGATTCTATAAGTGCAAATCATCTTCAACCAGGGTTTGTCAGAGGGTAACTAACACCAGCACCTTTAACTAGTTTGATAATCGATGACCTCCCATGTAACAAAATTCCTTTCTACAATCTTTAACACAGTGTATTTCCAATCCACCCTTAAAGGCCTATTCAATTCAACAAACATTTATTTCAGTACATAAGTTACGCACCAGCACACCCGGTTTGGATTACAGCATGCACTTCAAAATGTTCAATCAGTCATAAGTCAGGCCTACTGCCTTTGTTTATACCCTTTCATAATAATGATATCAGACCTATGGTATCTAAGAATACTTTTTCTAATGAACCAAGATTACTTTTTCTAATGAACCAATCAAGCCTTTAGACTTTGTCATTGGATTGTAACTATAAACTGCTCCATCTTATTGTATTATGCATAAGCGAGCAACCGCCAGGCACAAAGTCTAAAATTATAAACATACAAAATTACTTTTGGAAAAACAATATGCAATCTCTCTCAAAAGAGCTTCTCAATGGTTATCACATTGCAAATGTTCAACCCTAAGTGTTTATCTGAGAGGGTGGGCAACACCAAAACTCTGGTCTACTACTATAATCTGTGAGACTCCATGTAGCATAATATCTTCTGCAGCATTTAATCTGTAGATTATGCAGCATTTAATACACTGTAACAAAAATCCACTCTGAAAACGTACTGCTTTAAAATATGCTTTTCACATTTAATAGGCCAGGCCTCCTGCCTTTGCCGTAACTTTTCATAATGAACAGATCAGACCTATGGTATCTAACATCACTTTCCCCCCAGTGAATCTGTGAGGGAAGCATGCATGGCTACTTGAGTGATACAACGGCCTGTGTCTAAAGGAAGCTTGTGCTGTGGCTCCCTGTGCTTTATTTTCTATATACAAAGCCAAAACGGCTGTGTTTGCCAATGTTTGCTTACAGGGATTCTATCATAGGGTTTACAACCTCTACGGATTGTTCAGGGAAGAACTCCAAACTGCAGTTTCTCAGAGGGACACTGGTAATCAGAAGGTGAGGTGGATGATTAGGGTAACCCTGGAGAGATAGAAGACCTTCCTTTCATAAGGGGCTTGGATGGTCCCAGGCCGTCAGGTAGCATGTGGCATAACCATTCTGAATAAGTACCAAACCATTATTCTCCCACAGTCTGTAGTGCAGTGAAAGGTCCCATTAATATCACTTAGATTTGGCGGCCCCGCTCCCCTATCACCAGCTGGGAACGGCAAACAACCTACTAAAACCTGTTCTGCAGGGACAGGGAACAAATGAAAAAGTTCCATATGTATATATAGACAGGGCGAGAAATATGCATCACAAGAAACCAAAGGGTGCCCTGGGGTGTTACAAACCAGCAAGTGTTAAAGCATCACTGGAGATACCAAACCCAGTACACTGGTGTGTCGGCGAACTGTACCAGAGTGACGCAACTGGGACGCCTTGGGAACAACCCTTTGAAGAACTTGGGGCAAACCAGTTTAAAAAAATGCCACACGTTACCCCAAGGAACCAACTGATATGCAAAGGTGAGAACCTCAAGCAAAATCCCATCCCCAAAGTGATACACCCTAACAGACTCCAAAGAGGGTCAACCAATGGACACGGATGGTCCTGAGGGCAATGATTTATCTGTGCATTGTAGGTGATGGACGTCAATACTTGTTTCTGGAGACTTGACTCAGAATAATTTTTTACCCTCAGAATTTGACACACTGCAAATTATGTGGCAAGAAAAGGCAAATTATGCGGCATAATGCAGCACATTTTTTTTATAGTATTACTTCATTATTTTGACATTTTTACACATGATAATTCTGTCTGGGCAAAGGTTTCACCTCATTAGCACCAGTTTAGCAACCAAATAAAGAAATAAGCAAATGAAAGCTGATCAGTTAACCTTTGTGAAGGGCCACCTACTGCATGTGAACACGACTTCAAGTTTTTAGTAGCTTTTGATTTGTTTGAGCTAGAAACCTTTTTTTGTTGAAATCTGTAGATTATGCAGCAGATAATGGATTATGTAGCAAATGTAAAATTCACAATCATGCGATAAAAGCTGCGGCTGCAGAATTCCATAATTCTAGTGTCTCTGTTAGGGTCGGACTGGCCATAGTAGGCATCGAGCGTTTCCTTAGGAGGCTGGAAGGGTGGGGGCAGGTTTTGCAGCAGTGCTGCAATATCGGCCCCCAGTAATAAAAGCAACAGTGCTTCACACTTGCCCCGCTCCCCGGGGCTGGTCTGACCGACAAAATTGCCAGGGCTGCTTTGAGTTCCCAGTCCGGCCATGGTGTCTGCCCTACTGGGACACACTGTTCATCCTGTACTAGCAACACTAAGATGATGTCCCCGCTATCTTAACCTGAAATCCCTACACACTGGTGTACTTGAGGAGTTGAGATTTTTATTCCTAAATCATCCAGAGATGTACCTGAAGATGGGGCCTTGTCACCTATGCTGCTTGAAGCCCCTCACTTGCAGGGCCTTTGGCCGTCCTAACCTCCTTGATCATTGCAATGTCCAATACCGGACGCCTAAGCACGGATATTATTTATGCTAGCAGAAAATAATTAAAAGGAATTGAAGTGAAGAGCCATTGCTGACCATTTTGTCTTTGTAGGTACTGGCCCACATCTTTTTAATGCTAATCTTCTAGGCAGGGCATAATTTGCTAATTCAATAAATACTAAAAAAAAAAGGGGTCGTAGGCCCCAAAGTTCTTCTTAAAAGCCCACTTCGAATACTGCCGAATACAAAAGTAGTCTGGGCTTGATTCCGCCTCAAGACTCTTCCTTCACTTTATACTCTGTGTCTCTTAATCTCACTCTTGCAGGTTCTTTTTCATCCCTCCTTTCTCACTGTTTTCCTTTCTTTCTTCTTTCTCCCTTTTCTGCCTTTCTCTCTCTTCCTTCTTCTTTCTCCCTTTTCTGCTTTTCTCTTGTTTCCTGTGGGTCAGTGTCAGGAGTAGGTGGGGTGAAGGCCACAGGGCTTATATAATGGGTGGGTCACCAGTTAGGACAGGGTCTCTTTTGTCATATATTCCAGTATCAAGAAATAAATACGCAGATGCATTCAACGCAAAAGATCTACTTGCACTTTAACGCAGCGTCTAGAAATAGCACTTCTCTCATACCTACAGCCACACAGAGGGCTCACCCGCAGACACAAGTCTCTGTGAGATTTAGGGGGGAGCGGGGGGCCTCTTTCCCAGACAGTGCAGGAGGTCTGCAGCAGCGCTCAGTCTGACACTCACTAACAGCCCCAATTTGCTGTGCGCTTCTCGAGGGGCCGCAGATGTTCTAGGCCAGAGAACCCTCGACAGCGCCGCACGCCGCGTGCCATTAATTCTCATCTCGGAGCCTCCTAGACGGCGAGGCTTCCCCGCTGAAGTACAGGACAATTAATCTTACAGTGACACATCGGGGGCACTAGGACGGGGAGAGCCCAGCTACAGTGCTTCGCCAACACCATCCTGTGCAGAGACAGGAATTACAACGTTAGAAATCAGACCCAAATTACAACGTTAGAAATCAGACCCGTGTCAACACTAGACTGCAAAGAAAGAGAGCGCATCTTTCCAGTGCAGAGGTCCAGCACCAGTGTGCAAAGAGACAGACTGCAGCGTTCAACTCACCACGTCGGTAGAAGGCTCAGTGACCAAAATTCTAGCCGCTGATGTCTGATGTAAACTGCAAATTACGGGTTAGATTCCTGTCAGGGCACAGCTGGGGGCGGTTCTTGGATCTGTGGGGCCTCGGGCAGAATAGGAACTCCCGAGGTCCCTCTAAGCAGTAACATCACGAAGTGACATCAATTTAACATTTATTTTCTGGCATTAAGGCAGCTTTGCAAGAAACTACTTATCTAGTGTGGATATCACTAAAATGGCTAGAAATCTAATAGATAATCCAAATACAATAATTACATATATTTTAAAGGCTGTGATAAGTGGAAATACAAGTAATCACAGAAGGTTAAAAAGCTAGGCCATGGCCTCTCCAAAACTGATATGATTACTCCATTGCTCACTAATTGCTTCCAGGTTAATGCAGGATTAGAATTCCAAGTCAAATTGTCGCATAGCTATACAGCAGGACTTCAAGTGGCCCCCTAGCTGGACTTCAAGTGACTCCCCAGCTGGACTTCAAGTGGCTCCCTAGCTGGACTTCAAGTGGCTCCCAAGCTGGACTTCAAGTGACTCTCTAGCTGGACTTCAAGTGACTCCCTAGCTAGACTTCAAGTGGCTCCCTAGCTGGACTTCAAGTGGCTCCCTAGCTGGACTTCAAGTGGCTCCCTAGCTGGACTTCAAGCGGCTCCCTAGCCGGACTTCAGTTAACTCCCTAGCCTTTCCGTTACACCAGAGAAATTCAAGATAATGCATCTGGTTTTCAGCAGGCATAGGGGATCAACACACATGGATACATGCTAGATCGGGAAAGTGACCTGCAAAAGCTGCAGCAAACAGAAAGTACAGATTGCTAAAGAAGAGGAGATGGCACAAATGTCAGTTCAGTTCAAAATGCTTTATTCGGTTTGTTTGCACAACCATATAGCAGACATAAAATATAAAACATACAGCAATCATACAATAAAACTATAAAAAGGGCAAAATATATAGACCAATTAAATTGGGTGGGTACAAGACATACTAACTGGGATGCAATCTCCACAAATAATGCCAAAACATAATAGAATATTCGGTATAAATACAGAAGAAGAAGGCTCTAATGGACTCAATAAATTTACATGTGCTGGTTGCTAAAGTGCTGAGTAATGTGCAAAATACGCAATATAAAGTGCAGTTCCCATGTCGGGACATGTGCAAATATCGCGGGGGAAACCTCTGCAATACTCAACAAAGTGACGAGTGCAACTTGCTAAAATCCTAAATGATTAGATAACAATAGATTTTCTGGCGGACATACATTTTAGGATATAGGTAGCTACATGAAAACATATATCTGCGCTTTCCAGGGTAAACATTAGCTGCATCGCATTCCTGGTAGACCGAACATTATATTTTAAAAAGTGTCTTCTTAAAAAAGTATAAAATTTACAAAACAGCATAAAATGACAACAACTCTGTTTGGATAAGTCGTCACTGGGGCATAGAGTATTACTGTGCTGCCTAATGATGGGGAAGGACACAAGATGGTGTACTATACCAAGCCTTCGACGAGTAAGAACGAAACAGTGAGATCTTCTTGAGACTTCCGTTAAGTATAGCTGGAAACCTTCACTCGTGTTATTTTCACAATAAAAAACAGAGGTACATTGTTTGGCACAGACAAGTTCTCTAGATTGTCTTGAGTTGCATAAAAAAGACACCTTAAGGTCTAATTTGGATATACTGGCAGCTTCCTCCGGTATTAAAAAAGGATCCAAATTAAAAAGAAGCTTGTACCAGTGATGAATGTGTCTGAGCCAGGGTATATGCAAACAGTGGTCCAACCTTAGACAGTCTCTGATTACTTTTTGTGTGAATATGGTTTCAGTTTTAGACCAGATGGATCGCCATAAAGCGAATAGCCGTAGAGCTAAAAGATCTTTGATGTAATCTAGACCCACTTCTCTGTGGATTAGCTCTGTGGAGGCTGATGCGGGGGCACTCAGAAGACGCCTCAAAAATGAGTTTTCGTCAAATTGGATACGGTTACCACAAAGGGTGTAGTGACCCCACACACCAGCCCCATACAAAGCAGATGATAGACTTCTGGCTTTATAAATCGAAATCATATCCTTAATTCTACTGTTCCCAAGCTTGGAGGCAAATTAGAATACACCGTTATTATTCTTTACCATTTTGAGGCGCACATTCTCACATTCATTATCCCATCTCCCATCACCAGAGAATGTAACACCGAGATAACAAAACTTGTTAACGGTTTGAATTTTAGCCTCATCCAGGTAAAAAGTCCTTTTAACCCCTTTCTTCCTCCCGCAAGACATTACATATGTTTTTTCTTTATTAATTAGCAGTTTCCTGCTGTCAATAAACCTCAGGAAGCTGCCAATTAGGCGTTGGAGGCCGATTTGGGTACGTGACAGGAGGACGGCATCATCCGCATACAGCAGTATTGGAATTGGGTCGCCATCTACTCGAGGGGCATCAGCTGGAACCTGTCTAAGGGTTGTATCAATTTGATTAATAAATAAGGAGAATATCAAGGGGGCCAAAACACATCCTTGCCTGATGCCTCTGGTCACTCTAAAAAAAGGTGTAGATTCCCCATTAGACCCGAAACGCACTTTACAGGAAAGCCTTTCATATAATCTAGCCAGGAAATGTACAATATCTTTTGGTGCACCCATCTCTAAAAGTATGGGCCATAAAATTGAATGTTCGACCAAATCAAAAGCGCTGCTAAAATCAGCAAAACATAGAAATAGGTTCCCTTTTTTGACCGTAATATATTTGTTTATGATGAGGTCGAGATTCAGGCACTGCTCCATTGTACCTAAACCCCTCCTGAACCCATACTGAACTGGCGATAAAATAGTATTTTCCTCTGCCCATGTTTCTAGTCTATTAAGGAGGATTCTGCTTAGAATTTTAATTGATGAGTCCAGGAGGGAGATCGGACGATAGTTCCGTGCCTCGGACCTGGACCCCTTCTTAAATAAGGGGACAATGATAGATTGTCCCCAGGTCAAAGGAAGGTTGCCTTCTATGGCAGCATTAAAGATACGAGTTAAGATTGGTGCCCATAAATTCATCTCCTGTTTGTACAAGTCCATGGGAACACCATCGGGACCCGGGGCTTTACCCCCGCTACTTTTTGACAGCCCCAAATAAACCTCATCCAGTCTAATGGATAAAGGTGACGATAGCCATACAGAATTGTGATTTGTTAAAAAATCTAAAACCAACCTATCTGGGTTAAAAATGTTAGTAAAATGGTCAATACAGGCGTTGCAGTTTACATGTGATGTTAATTCGGGAATGGTGTCATTCTTTAGAAAAGGGCAGTAAATTGTCTCCCAAAATAATCTATTGTTGTTTGTGTCTGCCGCTAAATTGAGTTTGTGCCATAACTCCTCTTGTATTTCTTTTTTCCGAACTTCCAAAGAGATCTTATAATTATGGCGTTCGGCTTTAATACAGGTGGTATCCCTGGGTTTGGTGGCCAGGGCGGTTTTTAATTTCGACAGGGCCTGTGTACAATTCTTGTCAAACCAGCCGACTGACCTGGTTTTCAGTGGCCTACTCCTACCTGTCAGTAAGCCCTCAATAACGATATTAATTTTATAAAATTTAGAAAGCAATGTGGCAGGTACTATCTCATTACTTAGGCAGTAGTCAATTTCTGTTGTACATTTAGTTATGACTTCTTCCAGAAGTATGACAGGATTAACGTTAGCCCACTTAATTCTTACCCCATTTGGTCTCTCTGCAACTATATCTCTAACGGAACTGCTGGGGTCTGGATGTATGTGTCCCCACGTCAGTAATGTTACAGAGATACTGTTATGGTCACTTACTGCTTGCTCTGTTACCCATAAATCGGTATACGCAGTGTTGCAGGAGACAAGAATGTGGTCAATGTTAGAGTGGGCATCCCTACCGTTAAAAGTTGGGCATTTAATATTGCCCTTTTTCAAGGAGCAGTCAAGTAACTCTAGGTCCAGTTTGGCTATCAAATTATTAAGTACAGTTCCATAATCGTTATGTGGGAAATGGATATGTGGAAAACTAGCATTATCGTCTAGTTCCCCCAAGAAGCCGCATGTCCTTTGTTTTGCATGTGGGCAAGCCTGTATATTAAAATCTCCTGCCCATAAGAGAACGGGTTGGTTCCTGGATCGGGCCAGCATCTTGTCGATCTCTCTCCCAATTTCATACACAATAGGACCCCTGCGTGCATCAAAGGTATTGTTGTATTAATTAATTATAATTAAATCCTTGCCCGTGACATGCTCCAGACGTAGTAACTGGGCGTAGGGGGCCACCTCATAATGAATATTGGGTTTAAACTTGATTAGCTTAGTTGATGTTAAAATTAGGAGGCAGCCTTTCGCCCTTCCTACTGCCGAGTTCACTGCCAATACCCAGTGTGATGTATAGCCTTCCACGTGAATAGGTTCTTTATACCGGGTCTCTTGGAGACATATAATATCAAACGCTTGCGTAATAAAATCATTCCAAAAAGGGGTATTTAGCTTTGCACTAAGGCCAGCTATATTCCAGGTCATGATGTTAAGTCCTGCCTCTGGAAATATAGCGTTTTTAAGTGTTATTTGGCTAGTTGTCGGTTTAACAACACCTTCCTCAGGAATGTTTTGTTCTACTGCTGATATCCTCAGGGGTACTTCAGTTGGCTCCACCACATGTGGTTTACTAAATATGGCGCTCGGTCTAACCCCTAATAGTACTTCCCTATTAGTAGTATGACTATTGTGGTCATCTACTGCCCTCGAGGAAATAGATATGTTATCAGATATACAGCAACCTAGGGAGAGCGGGGAACTACTTGGTGCCACTCCTCTACCCCTCAGTCAGTCAACGGCCTCTAAACTACTAAACCAGTTTTGCAAAAAGATAGGGTCTAGGGGAAGAGGGGGTCTAGGCCAACGCCCTTGTGGCAAACCCCTCCCATTCCTATGCACAATTTTCCACCCATCCGGTTTTGTAGCAAAGTGGCCAGGGGGATAGAAATAAGTCAAAGGAAGGGCACTAATAGATACACCTAAATTAGAATCGTTCCAATTACAAATGTAATCAACTATTTTTGGGTCATCAAAGTTGATTAGAATACAATCCCCCCCTATATTTTTCGCCAAATGGCCTACCCATGGCACCCTCCTGACCATGAGTATCTTACAGGCTTTGTGCAATGGGAGTGGTCTATTTTTTATTGAGCCAGTGCACAACCCTGTTTCTCAAAGTTATGGGGGATTCAACCTCGTGTTTGCCCAATTCGGGTACCCCTGTTAGGATTACAACAAATGGGGCAACTTCAGGAGGTAGGTTTGGAATATTTTCTCCCCATGGTGTCTGGGATATAGAAGGCCTAGCATCGTATTTAGGCTGGGTTGCATTATGTTGGGCAGATTGCTTGTGATCGGGCACAACTATAGACTTGTTAATTGCAGTTAAGTCCTGGTGATTTGAGGGCAGTATTGACTGGTTTTGGGGAGCAGCCGGTGCATTTTCTGCTCTGATACTGTCCAACAATTTAGGAACCCCAGGTTGGTCAATGTTGCTTGTAGAATCAGTGTAACCCCGAAGCCCTTGTTCGATCCTAGATAGGTGGTGTTCAATCTTATATATTCTGTCCTCTATGGGGCGGAGGAGGGACCTAATTGCGTCGTAAATGTTCGATAGATCAGGGGACATTCCCTCGTCCCTAACTATGACATTTGTCCCCCCACTTGCATCCTGGCGCGTCGTTCTAACAGGTGGTGGAAGAACTGGGGGTGCATCTTTATTTACTGGTGCAATCAGAGGGGGCTGCTCCCGGGGAGCGTGGGGCATTCTAGAATTTCTCTGGTGGCTCACAGGCTTTGTTTTTGTTGTTGCCTTTCTTGACCTTCCCACCATTTGTGGGGATACACCCTTGCTTGTTTTTAGGGACAGCCCCAAGATGCCTCTCACGCAGTTGTCTAGTGCATGGCTCTGGCGTTATGCTATGAGCGGATGGCAGTGGACAAGGGGAGATCAGCAGTGAGTCAGAGACCATGGACTGTTCTCCCATGGATACAGCAACTATTCCACTCGGTAGCAAATCCAGGGTCGAAGAATCAATGTCGGAGCATGGAGTGACAAGACCATTAGTAGCTTGTTGGACAGGGGTACACACGTTGGCAATATGGCCCATAGAGGACCTCCTAGCCGCCGCGAGACCCTGCGATACGCGGCGTTCCAGCAACGTGATTTCCTGGTCAATAAAACAGTTAACCTTGGTGATGAATTGGTCCATAGTTCCAGTAAATTGGACGTTGGGTGCTTTCCCTTTAGTATCTTTTGCTGGCATGATGGAAGCAAAGGGTCAATAAGACAGGTTGGGGCGCTGTGGGCTTCACAGGTCAGGCAAGAAGTGAACAAGACGAATGAGGCCAGCAAACTGTTTAACTCCCACACTATGTCCTTATCAGTGACTCTCCAACAGATGAAACAAATGTGAAAAGTTTATACGATACCTTAAGGCATATGCTGGCGATACGACATTAGGGGGGTTTCCCAGTCCAGTCTGCTCCTGTCAGTGAGGGGCAAGGACGGGCCCGCCCTTGGCCCGGGCGAAGCCCGGGCGCTAACCGCGCCCGTCCCGCGCTGCGGTGAGCTGCTTGGTCTTTTATGGCCCTTCTGGCGCTGCCTGATGACAGCTAAGGCAGGGGTCCAGAATGGACACTGGAATGCTGGGAATTGGAGTCCCAGGCGGCCGTTCCCCTCACGGCGGGCTGGGAAATCACTGGCAGGAGTCCGATTTTCTCCCCCTTGCAGGCCGTTCCCCTCACGGCGGATGTCACGGTGAGTAGAGCTGGTTCAAAGGATTTCAATGCGCGTTCCGCGCTGCGGTGAGCTGCTTGGTCTTTTATGGCCCTTCTGGCGCTGCCTGATGACAGCTAAGGCAGGGGCCCAGAATGGACACTGGAATGCTGGGAATTGGAGTCCCAGGCGGCCGTTCCCCTCACGGCGGGCTGGGAAATCACTGGCAGGAGTCCGATTTTCTCCCCCTTGCAGGCCGTTCCCCTCACGGCGGATGTCACGGTGAGTAGAGCCGGTTCAAAGGATTTCAATGCGCGTCCCCACAAATGTCATACACAGGTGCTAATACATCAGCTGGCAGAAGCACCAAAGGCTGGACCGCATCTGCACATTGAGCGACTACACATAGCAGTTGCTCTCCAAATCCATTTTTAAGAACTGCAAAGAGCTGAACTAACGTAAAGATGCACATACAAAATGGCAAAAAAAGGAAAACAGTTTGTGACCATGGAAAAAATGACTGCCAAGGCTGTACTGGGAGCCATCCACTAAAGAGCTACATTAAATTAACAAACATAAACGGCTTACTGTTGTACTTTGTACAGATAACAGCTATATGGAAAGGAAGTGTAGCAATGTGGAATAGGTAGGTTGGGGGAGATGGCGCTTGACTTGCAAAATAAAACTAAAGTAATACCAGAGACTTACATTAAAAACAAATGTAAGTCACACGCCCCTAATATCTGAGAAAACACTTGCCAAATTGCAAAGGGAGCAGGAACAACTCATATTTAGCCTAAGTACCTTTGGTCTTCCAATCTACAATGCTAGATCTGCCTCCCTGAACCTACTGGCTACCTACATGCATAGGCTCAGTGTTTGTCAGACCACTCAATGTGCATTGATGTACTCTATAGAATGCCTGCAATGCTCCTCAGGGGCACTCCTACCCCTAATCCCTTTCCCTCACCTCACCTCACACAGGAGGCCAATTCTAACCGTGCTCCTGAAAAGCAGCCATTTTCTCAGGCCTCTCTGTCACTCTGCGAGGTTTGGGATTATTTATTGTGGGGGGAGGCGCATATCATACTGTACTTGCTCAGGTCGGCCCATTGTCATTCTGCACATGACAATGAGCCGGCTGGCTTTGTGAGCAGTCAGAAGGACTCTGTGCACACCAAATATAAAGCTGCAGCAACCTTTTAGGTTGTGCACTAGCATCCAAGGCAAGTAAGAAGCCCAGTATAGCTACAGTCATAAAAAAAATCATACCACCAATTGGCTAGCCATAGGCACATTCGGCCAGTTGTGGATTCTCCACCTTTTCTATATGAGCCTAGCCGCCTCCATGGGCCGCATATACGTTTTGTAGGGTTGGTTACTGTCTGTTATCACTTTGCAGGTCACTTTGCACACAGTGAGACATCGTGAGACGTTTTTTGGGTATGGGTGATTATTAGTCAGAAATGACTTTATGATGTTTCATTCCACAACTACCTGCTCTAGATTAGTCCTTTTTAAAGGACACAGCTAGGCTGACTGCATAAGGTACTAATCGGGTATGATTATTGTGACATACTATATATTAGAGTTCAAATACCTTTATCACCTCTTGGAGTAAGCTTTGACTGCTCGCTATTGCCCCCTTTGGAGAGACAAGTTTTCAAAAGGAATTACTTTTAACCAAATGAAATAGTTGGTCCTGAAACAGCAATCATAAACAATGGCATCCTCCACCAAAGCTGCTGATGAATCACCCGCTGCCCCTGACCCAAAGAAAAGGTCTCACATTATACTCCTGATTTTTTCCTTTTACATAAAAATATTGTGGGGCATTCGAGGAAAAGGTAGCAGAGACAGGTCAGAAGATACTGAGAAGTTTTAAGCCTGCTGAAGGTTTTTTTTCGCAGAGCAATGACTTCAGGATTTGTATTTTTTTTGCATTGGTAGGAACCGATGATGAGGCAAGCAAGATACTGCAAATGGAGGTCAGGAGCTATGATTTCCAGCTGTTCCATCACGACATGTGCTGGAAAAAGTCGAGCTGGAAGTTAGATTTAGTAGGAGGGTCAAGAGGAGTAATAGAGTAGAGAGAGAGCAGGCTGAAATTCAGCAAACACAGCAAACGTAGACAATTTTTAAAACATTTTTACATGGAAAAAACGAGCTAGGGAATTGGAAACGTCTGCAGAAGGCTCAACAGACATAGCAGTCCACACTGGTTCAAAGACATTTTTACTTTTCGCCAGCCCCTTATTTTTTTTGGGCTGATTCTGCCCACTTACATCCATTTCTCCCCTCAATGCTCTACTTTTCACCATATCTCTTGCCCAACCTATCTCCTACTCTTGCTGGTTCAGCCCCCCTCACATATCCATGTCACCCCTGCATTATCTCCTCTTCATCTTTCATCTCTCCCTAAGCATCTTATCTTCTTTCTCTGATTCTGCCACTCTGACATCCATCTTTGCCCTCAATGATCTACTCCTTTCCTCTCACCTTTTCTCCCATCCTCCTCTTGCTCCAACGTTTTTCACTGGTTCTGCATGCTTTACATCAGCCTCTTCCTTTTCCTCAGCCTCTTCTTGCAGGTTCGCCCAATCTTACATCTTTTAGAGGCAATGAGTAAAGTATTTATGCAACACTTCAAACAGTGATAAAGTGAAAACATAACACACAAAAAATTCCACACCTACTTAGAATAAAAATGAATACATTATTTGAGACCAAAATGACAAAACGTCTAATTAGCAGAACCAGAGATATGTAGTTTTAAAGATTTAATTGAAAATAGTGCCTAGAATCGCAAAGCACCAACTGTGGTTATCTGGATGCTACAGACTGGAACAAAGTCACAAGTTCAGGCCGAACGCGATGAAGCACGGGTCGGATACAGGGACCAAGATAGACCCCCTGAATAAAGTACCCAAAACCCTGGTTTGAGGATCGCTGAGAGATCCTGTGTTGAGCATGTGTCATGCAGCAGTAGTTCTGAGGAAGCTGCAGGGCTGCGATTTGAAGTTCTGCGTTGTCGTCAAGGATGCCGTCAATGAGGGGCTTGCAATGCGAAGTCTGTGTCGAGGATGCATCAAGCAGTGGTGGTTCAGAGGATGCTGCAGGCTGTGATGCAAGGACCCGCGTCGGGGATTCGCCGTGCAGCGGCGTTTATGATACAGCTGCTAGGAGATGTGTTGTGCTGCATTGGTTCTGCTTTAGGACCCCAGCTGGGCTGGCAAAGCACCTTCAGGCCCATTTCCAAGGGTCTAGGACTGGGATGGCACCACTTGGGGTGGGTAGGACTCACAGCAGATAGAACCCAGGTGCTGGGTTAAAGGTGATTGGAGCCCTTTCTGTCTCTGAAGCTCTGAATAGGAGGCCAGCCAACCGGCCCTTGAAATCACTCTGGTGGTTCAGGATTCAAGATGTAGGTCCAGTCCTTCTCATTCAGGCTGCAGGGCAACAGAGTAGCGGTCCCTCTTGCAGAACAGCACAGCAGTCTTTCCACAGGTCTAGAGTTGTACTGAAGAGTTGGGTCTGAGGTTATTTGTACCTGGTGCCCACTTTGAAGTAGAAGAAGTTTCTAAGGCATCCACTCCGTCAGGTACGTGGATTTTCCTGCCTCCCTGCCCTGACCCTAGCTTGTCTGGGGTCACAAAACACTAGTGTCCCTTTGTAAGTGTTCTCAGGCAGAGCTGTTGTTATGTGCACGTGTGTTAGGACAAAGCTTCTCGCCCTCATCAAGCTAGAGATTGCCCAGGCTCCTATACCCCTTTGTTTCACTGTCTGGGAGCAATACACAAAGACCAGCAGCCGGATACATCTAGTCATGTGACCCAGGATACACGCTGCAGGCACCAAATGGTTTGGACAAGAAAATGCCAACTTTCTAAAAGTCAAACAACATCGAATACCTTTACTGATAATTATTTTGTCCACACAATTTTTAGAACTGATTCAATTATTGTTATGCTCATAAATCTTAAGTTGTTTTGAACAGTAAAGCTATACACTTTCCATATTCTTTGGACAACAGTACCAAACTTTCGTCAATGTTTAAAGCCCACATGTTTAGACAAAAAAGGGACATAAATCATACATCAAATTGTACATTAAACTTAATATCAAAAGACACATTAACATTATACCAGTCATCAGTTAAAAAAAATGGATGTAGTTATTTTATTTGAGTCTATTTCTTAAAGATAACGCCTTATCTGTTCACATTTTTAGGGGTTGTGCCCCCATCTTGCTTAGGTAGAGGAAGGCATCCAATGTTCCTTTTAGAATTGCCTAAGTGTAGTTGCTAATTATTGCCAACTCCCTAGTGCAACAAGGTCAACGAGTGTCAAATTCCCTCTATTTATATGTTATCCTCAGGATGTAGACTGGTTTCTGGACCGAAGCTGGTTTGAAACTCTCCTTTTTAATTCAAAAGGTCTCATCTCCCAAGAATTAAAGTCAAAGTATTAAGCTTCAATGTCCTAAAGAGACACCCATCTTAGAACTGAATTGTGCAATGAGAAACTGGAAAATCTAGGATCAATCCTAGCTTTCCTGCTTGATCAAATTGTGTGATCCTAAGCAAATGTTTTATTTCACTAAACCTCCATTTTGTTATTACCACACATCAGAGAAGCTTGAAATACGGGTGTGTGTTGTACATACACCTCATGTGTTTGATGTAATAGACTATAATTGTTTTCCCTATTTAATAAGAATCTAGTCCACATATAGGCCATGTGAACCCCGATGTGCCTCTTAGTCAGGGCCACTGGAATTATGCGATTTTGCAGTTGCTATATTTTTTGCATAATTTAGATTGGCTGCATTTGCCGCATAATCCACCTGCTGCAAAATCTGCAGCTTTTATCAAAGATATAATTTTGTTCTAGCTCAAACGGATCAAACGTTACTAAAAACACAGCAGAGCATGTTTCTGCATAGTGGTAAGCATTTCTCAAATGTTGAATGGTTACCTTTCTGGTGCTTATTGCTGTATGTGAGTATCATATTAATTCTAATGAGATGAAACCTTTGTCCAGATAGTAATAACATGGGAAAAATTACATAGGGCCTCATGTAGGTAGCCAAATACCGGTCGGTAACGGCCGATTTTCGGTAAATATGCCGTTACCGACCGGTATTCAGACAAGTGAGATGTAGGAGTCCAAAAACGACTTTTCGGTAAATATGAGGCGGTAAATACCGAATCATATTTACCGAATTCTAAAATACCGAATCAGATTTACCGAATACATACTTAACGAATCGGTAAATATGAAGTGGTAAATATGAAGTGGTAAAAATTAAAATGACATGTAGGAGCACTCGGTAATTAAGAAATCCAAGAAAATCGGTAAATAAGAGTCGTAATTAACACGGATTGAAAGCAGGTGGTAACCATCAACAGTGCATATAAGCAATCCCAAAATGCAACAGCGTGGACAACATGGCCGCTATGTATGTCATTGCAAGGCGCCTACGTCTACAGGCAGCAGGACTGAGGGTTTGGCGACGGGAGGAACGCATCTACAGACAGCGCATCACACTATTCCAGCTGACTGATGCAGAGATACATGAGAGGTACAGGCTACACCCCGAAACCATCATGGACTTAATCAGGGACCTTCACCCACTCCTGGACCAGCCAATAAGAAGGGCGCACGCCATACCCCCACATGTGCAGGTGCTCTGCAGCCTACATCTGCTGGCATCCGGCAGTTATCAGGTGGTGATAGCTGCGGTGGGTGGTGTATCCCAGAGTTGCCTGTCACGTTTCTTCAGGAAGTTCCTGGATGCCATGATGCAGAGAATGCACCACTACATCAGCTTCCCCAACACACAGGCTGCACTGCAGAAAACAAACACAGACTTTTATCACATGGCACAGTTCCCCCATGTCATCGGCTGTATTGATGGTACACACATCCCAATCTGTCCACCAGCTGACACAGAGCACATCTACAGGAACAGGAAGTCCACCCACTCCATCAATGTGCATACCGATTTGAATGATTTTGTTAAGGGTCCTGTGGGTGGCAGAACCAAAAGGTGGGCGTATGCTATTACCAACGAAGTCTGGAAGTTGTCGCAGATTGAGGCGGCTTCCAGATTGAGAGCCATTGACCGAGCAAACATGGAGAAGGTTTTAGCCGTTATAGATAATAGCATTAGCACTCTCTCTTCTAGGATTCATACATTAGACAATATTGTTTCTTCGGTTGTTGATATTGTGCATGATGATATGTCTGTGTTATATCATGGTCAAAACCAGTTGCGTTCTGTCATGCAGTTTGCATGGACGTTGCAGACGTTAAAGGCAGGGAGGGTCCCTTGGGACTATCTGAACACTACATCGTTATTCCTTCCGTTTAACCTTACTGACAAGCAGCGATTTATGTCCATGAAGGATGCAACATATTCATTGTTACATATTGAAAAGTTAGAACCGTTGCCTTTCTCTGTAGCGGAGATCAATTCAGCTACGTGGTTAGTACACGGATTGATAACTCTCCCTTTCGCGCTTTTTAAGTTTACGTCTTGTATGAAACATTATGCTTTGGGTAGGTATGAACCGCTGGGCACCGCTTTCATACATGAGGTTTGGTCCCTCCCCTTTACGTATAGATGTACTAGGGACGGAACTGAGGTTTATTTGAAAGGCGAGGAATGTACCACAACACCAGACCATTCCTTGGTATGTAGGCACATTCAATTACACGGCGCATGCAATGTACAAGCCCCGAATTTGGCGTGCGTCCTACGAGGTATCCCAGTGCCTGTGATTACACCTTCCTTCACGCTGCTTGCAAACGGTAGTTATTTAATTTTGAATAATGAAGCTTGCTGCGGGATGTTAGTGGGAATCCCGTACATAGTAACTGTCTCGCAGAAAGTTGTCTGCTGCAATAATGTTCTTTTTCCACCCCCGCATGGGCGGCTGGATGTTTCCATCTGGCCTTCGATTCCAACCTTGAAAGCAGAGTTCAACAAGTTGAGCAGAATAAGAGCGCTATTGTCCCAAAAAGAGGTGCCTTTGACTTCCTCTCGTGAAACATTTGTCCTTCACGTTGCTAATACGCGCACTGAGGTACAGGCGCTTCTGAATACTGACCTCCCCCTGCATTTCGGCTCTTTGATCCAAACTATTTGCAATGCCTCGTCCACGACCGGCCTGGCTCATTTTTTTAAACTTGTGGGCTCGGGTCTCGTGACCTCTTTCCAAACTATTTTTGGTGTGATTCCGGCATTTTTTCATTCACTTTTCTCGAGCATCTTTGGAGGTGTCCCGCTGCTTCTGGCGCTAGTGGCAGGTGTGCTGCTTTTCCTTTCTATACTCCGGAATGGCTGCTCCTTCTGTGCCACACGAGCACCTGTCCCGTCTGCATCTTCTTCGTGATAGGATGCTTGACTTTTATGGTACTTTGCCATTGGCGACTTTGAGCCTGGCTTATGGATTATCCTTCAGGTATTCCTACTTCACCTGCGTACAACCTGTATTTCACTGCCTGGATTGTCCCTTTGAATGGCCTCTGGATTTGTGCTTGACCAACATGGTGTCTCCGGTGCCGGATTTCGATCGACTGATGAGGCCCTTAGTGTCTCACGAGTTGGCCTGTTCTGGTGTCCGGATTATGGCCTGTGGTGCGGCGCATGGTATCCTGGGTAATTGGGACATCTCTGCGGCCGCCTACGACTTCTTGGCTATGAGCTATTTGGAGGAACATTCCGGGTGCCCTCTGATTGTGCTAGAGGCTCCGATGGTTGGAGAACACGTATGTTCCTTTTCTTTACTTAATTGGATGGCTGAGACTTTTAGTGGCCCTGCAAACGATTTTTTGTTGGAAGCAGTGGCCACATATGCTGCCTATACATTCATGGATTAACTGGACTGTCGTCCATTGCGCCTGTGCTACTGGACAGCACCCTGGCGCAACGTTTATTTCTTTTATTTCTCTTTTTTCTCTTCCTGATGGTCGTTTTGAGTTTTTTTATATACTTGCATTTTTTTTAAGAATTCTATGCTGCTATTTTTTGTAGTTTCGGACTTTGGCGCAGCATTGGTTACGCCTTGTTCTGCTCTGACGAAACTGAACTCTGCGTTCTCTCTTTTCTTGCCTATTAAATAGTGCTTCGATCAAGGGGGCGTGTAGTGAGTTCTCCCTGAATACGTACATACATTGTTAAGTTAGCATAACCACGTTAAATGTTAGAAAGCCATCTTTTTGTCTTTGCACACGACACTGCGTTTACATGTTCTTTCTTAAATAAACTGCTGACTCGAGACTTGCTTCACACGAGAGCAATCTGTTGTTACCATCCCAAGCTCTGCGCAGCGACCTTGGTCTGTACATGGTGTGACAAACAGTCTGGAATATTACACAATGCATGTTTTCCACTCTAGGTTGATCGACCCACTATTTAGCCATAACACACGCGCAGCTGCAAATACCTGAAAGTTGTTGCTTTTAATATCACAGACATCATGTTTATTATTCAGACCGAAGACGAGCCTTCCTGCGAGAAGACTCCTGATGCTCCTGTGATGTGATTTCACTAAGCTGATCTTTGAGGTATGGGGTCCCCTATTCAAGCCTAAGAGACCTTCTATTCGCATAATAATAATATTAGCTTCTTAGTAAAGGGAAGGTGGTAGAATCCTCGGTATTTTCCGATTCGGTAAATACCACCTCGGTATTTACCGATTCGGTAAATACCACCTCGGTATTTACCGATTCGGTGAATTCCGATTCGTGATTACCGAATGTTACCGAATCGGTAACTGTTACCGAATTTTTACCTACATATAACTTACCGATTCTAATTTACCGATTCGGTACGGCTCGGTATTTAAGAAACGGTAAAATTTATTTACCTACATGAGGCCCAAAATGAGGTAATACTATCACAATGATGCCACATAATTTTCCTTTTTTTGCCGCATAAGTTATTAAACCCTGCCATATAATTTGGTCCTTTTCTGATGCATAATTCTAGTGGCCCTACTTCTAGTTCACTAATACCATTTTCATCAGGGCGGGGGCAGGTATGTTTCTCAGTTCATGTTTAAAATTTCTTATTTTTACTAAATACATCTCAATGCAGTGATATAATCTAATATACAAAGGTAAAACATTTTGCATGTTAAACAAATATGCTTTTTTGAATTTTGAATAGCCCCATTGGCTCTTTCTGGCACTTTGCTGGATTGCCCACCACTACATGCTATCCCTTTTACCTCATCTCTCTCCCAGACTCTCACTAATTCTGCCTTACACTGCTCCTCTCCTCACCCTCACTCAGTCTCCCTTTTCTTTCCTGGCACCTTCCACCGTTAATATCCGCAAAATAATCCGAACACGTGCCCCCGGCCTATGTGATCTGAGGCGGGTGAGTGAGGTGCGCATTCGATGAGCTAGTTGCGACGCTGCCGGAGATAAATGTGACAAGGCCTAGACTCGGCGATACAACCTCTGCCTAAATTAGGACCGTAAGACTATGACGCACCTACTAGCGGGAAGTCAAGGGTGCAAGAGAGGAAGGTGTGGCTGCTATGCATAGGCACCCAGAACTTCCGTACATGCGAGGGGAAATCATGGAACTGTGAGGCTGCCTGATTGGCGTAACAAGCGAGCACTGCCTCGTGTGAGGACCGCAACCAGGGTGAGAACAAACGGCCAATACTGCAGCGTGGCTACCTGGTGGTGGGTGCTTGGGATGTCCCTCCCCCTTGTTTTCACTCCGAGGTAATGCCTGGGGGGGGGGGAGAAACGGAGCAGGTGAAGTGCACAGAACTTTAGGTGGCAGGGAAGGTGCCAGCTCCTACTGTCCCACAAGCAGCATCACAACTTTGGGGCCTTGGTAAAGTAACAGTGGACGACTTGAAAATTTAGCAGTACAACATCTGTGAGGCCCACAAAATTGAGGGGGCCTAAATACACCGGGGTAAAGCTGACATACTGCCCAGGTGCATCTAAGCCTAGTGCCAGACGACAGGTAGTACCCTGGTGACCTTCATTCTTGGCCTTGATTAAAACACGGGCCCAGAAGATATGACCGGTGGCAAATACATGAAAGGAACCCATGAAACAAAACTGGACAAATTTGCCCTGCCCAAAGGACCAGAAGTAGCAGAAGCACCCGGGGATCACACATCTGGTGCCCTATCTCATATGACAACAGGAAACACATTGTTGCTTAGTGATATAATGGCAGCGATTCAAGGAGTACAGACAACCCTGGAGGGACGTATGGACACCATAACTACAGAAATATTACTAATTCGGGCAGACATCCAGAACATGGGAGCCAGAGTCAAAGAAGTCGAAGACTTAACAATAGCCCTGCTGCAAGACTCTAAAACGCTCAAAGACCAGGTTGGGGATTTGCAAGCGACCACAGCGAACCTGTAAGCAAGACTGAAAGATTATGAGGGCAGGTCGCAACGTAATAAGGTGCACATATTGGGGGTCACGGACCGAGCAGAAGGGCCAGTTGAGGAGGAACTTATTCTCAAACACCTGCAGCGACATGGTTTATCAAACATATTTTCAATTGAGCCAGCCCACAGAGTGCCAGGAGGTAAAAGCCAACCGGGCACACCACCTAGACCTATCCTGGCTAGTCTCCTCAACTTCAGACATCATGATGTAATATTGCAGACTGCTCAGACAGCCCCACTGGTACTTTACGAAAATGCGCAGATAACTTTCTTTCCGAATTTCACCCTGAAGGTGCAGAGACAGAGACGCAGCTTCTAATCTGTAAAACAAAAGTTAAGAGACAAAGGTGTGAAATACTCTATGCTCTTTCCAGTGAAGTTACATGTTGAGGATGAGAGAAAAACATGGTATTTTGATACACCATAGTTGGCATGGTCATGGCTTGCGAGGTGGCGCACTGTTGGGGGCTCCTCATCTAAGCAGCAACAAGGAAGATGGCATGGAGAATCACTAGCCTCATCAACACACGCTGCCACGGAGCGGAACCGAGGGGAGGAGTTATCCCCAGCTCTGAGTAGTAGAACAGACCTGTACTTCTGCAATCTGAAATATGCATGTCAAGGCCGTATACAAAGGTATAGGGCCCTGGAGTAAACTGAAAGCTTCTAAGAGGTTCCCAAGATGAAGACTGAGAATAGACACAACCGAGGCCCGGGTGAGAGCAACGATGGGTGACATGGTTATTGTCCCATCTTTTGGGTCTGGGGCTGGGGGAGGTGATGTTTGCTTCAATGGGGGAGGGTCGGGATAGTGGTGGTCAACGTTCCTCTAAAAAAGGCTATCAAGTTGGGGGGGGAACAGGCGCTATGCTAAGTTGGGGGTGGCGAGCAACAATGACCTCGTCAGGCAGGGATGCAGGGAGGGGGGGTTAATTTGTGGGGTAAAGTTTTTTTGGAGGGTTAGTTAAATTGTTGTGTTTACAAATTGCCTTTTTCAAGACACAGCTAGACACCAACATATTCCTACAAGCTATAACACAGCAACTGACATGCCTGACGCCAGCCCCAAGAGCAACACACTGGCCGAAGAGTTTTACCAGTGACCCGAGGTATTGAAACCATGTTTTGTCTCAAACATGGCTACTAGTGTAATTCCAGAAATCAAACTAATGTCATGGAACATAAATGGCTTAGGAGACAAAATGAAACGTGTGGTAGTACTCCAGTTTCTGAAAAGATACTCCCGGATGTCGCTCTCCTGCAAGAAACACACCTGCTCAGCAATGCATGCAAAGCACTAGACCATTGAGGATATAAAATGGTGGTACATGCGGGATTCACATCTGGGTCCAGAGGAGTGGGTATTCTCTTTAAGAAACATTTCCCATTTATTATAGAGAACACGTGGGCAGATAAGGCGGGCAGATACGCAGCAATATCTGGAAAATGGGAGGGTGAAACGATTAATGTACTTTCAATATGCACTCCTCCATCATTACACACCACAACACTCCCAGACCTGGGGAAATTTGTGTTAGAACTACCCATGCGACACTTGATCATGGGCAGGGATTTCAACGCGACATTAAATAATACGCTGGACCGACTTCCAGCAAGAAAGACACATGTAATGCAAACATGATTGGCTGAGTTTTGCAGGGCCCTGGGAGTGGTAGATATTTGGAGAACACTCAACCGAACTATTTGAGAATTCACTTTTTACTCAAGTGTTCACGGCAGCCTCTCACGTATTGACCTACTAGTCTCATTAGCACCACAGGTACCTGGCTTTAGAGACGTACAGCACCTATCTTGAGGGATTTCCGATCATTCCCCAATCTGTATGAGATCTAGTATGAGAAGGGAGCGAACCAGCAACACCATTGCCATTAACCCCGTTCACTTTAAGAAAGAGCTTACAAAAGCTACGAAACAATATTTTAGTGATAATCTAAACTAGGTCGCTTCAGCAGTGACACTCTGGGAGGCGTATAAAACGGTAATAAGAGGACAAGCTTTCTCCCTGATGGTGGGACATAAGAGAGACAAAAGAAAACAGGTAGAGGAGTTAGAACGTGACCGCCTAAAATTAGAAGCAAAATTGATTAGAGTAGACGATGATGACACAAAACACTTGTTGAGCCTTAAACAACAGGAATATAAAGACCTGACTACAGGGGCGGCCGTGTCTGCAATTAAACTAGTGCAACACCGGATTTATAAACAGGGTGATTAGATGGGTAGCCTTCTCGCTTGTCTAGAGAGGCGGGAGAGAGCAAGCCGTTGGGTCGCATCTATTTCATAAATGATGGGTGAAAGCTGCACTGATCCCAGGCAATAGCAGAAACATTTGCTTCCCTCTATGAGCATATCTATTCTTCCGAGATGACAATTACTGCACAAAATGCCCTACACCTCCTTAGGGACAGACCCCTACCAATACTCACAACTGCAGAAAAAAAATGTTTAGATGAGGATTTGACTTCTGAGGAGGTAACGCAGGCTATTGCGGCGCTTACGTCAGGGAAAGCATTGGGGCCTAATGGACTACCAATTGAATTATACAAAAATACGACCAAATATACAGTACCCCATCTGCCTGAAATGTATAAAGAGAATGAGGAGATAGGTGTTCTACCTAGAGACCAAAGACGTGCCTCAATTGCAGTAATACACAAAGAAGGGAAGCCACCGGATCAATGTGGATCATACCGACCCATATCCTTACTTAACGCAGAAGCGAAAATTCTGGCCCAGCTATTGGCTCTCCGACTTATTCCGATCATTGCCCAACTAGTGCACCCGGATCAATCCGGGTTCATGCCAGGAAGAAACACAGCCCTCAATCTGCGACGGCTACATGGGGTATTAGGGTGTATAAATAGGATCCAAGAAGATGCAGTGTCCTATCGCTCGATGTCCGTATGGCCTTTGACACCATCAAGTGGCCATACCTAATGGCAGTACTTGAACACCGAGGTCTGGGGCCCTGGTTCCTAGCCTGGGTCAGACTTCTGTATACAGCTCCATTGGCGCAGGTGGTGGTGAATGGGAGAATATCGCAGATATTTCCGCTCCATCGGGGAAGTAGGCAGGGCTGTCCCCTCTCCCCACTCCTGTTCGCACTGGTCCTGGAGCCGTTGGCGGCCTGGATACGAGATGACCCACTGATCCGAGGCCTCCGCTGGACGACAGATTGGGAGGGTAAAATATCATTATACGCCGATGACATCCTTCACTATGTGGCTTCACCCCGGTCCTCCATCTCTAGAATTCTAAATATCTTTGCCACATTCAGGAGATACTCCGGATTCCTGATCAATTGGTCCAAATTAGTAATCTTTGTGCTATATGGACCAACACCATGCTTGCCCAATGACTGTAAGGCACAGGTAGTGACGGAGGGATTCTGATATTTAGGAGCCTTCGTCACACCTCACCAAGACCTATTCACCATCAAACATTTATACGCACAGTTGAACCGATTGAAGGATGATGTGCAGCAGTGGCGCTCACTCCCCCTCTCCTTACCTGGTAGGGCGTCACTCTTTGAAATGATGGCTTTTGCCTCGTTTCCTGTATATTTTACAGAACACACCATTTCCAGTTCCTGATAACTATTTTAGAGCCATACAGGGTCAAGTTAGAACACTACTGTGGGATGTGGGTGCCCCTCGAATTGCCCTAAACAAATTAACCCTGGGATGGTACGATGGTGAAATTGCGCTTCCAGATATCCAAACATACTTCCGGGCGGCACAATTGACTGTTATCAGCCAATGGGGACACCAACCTATGACGGAACCACCGTTCCCCATGGAAATCTTGGTCTTACAACCTGGGGGACACTTATGTACTCTATACACTAAGGGCCCGAGTCACAGAACTAACTTACTACAAAATCCTAAACTTACTACCATTTTGGCATTCACAGAATGCACTTACTCATTTTGGTATTCACAGAATGCACTTACTCATACTAACTTTATGTCCGCACTCGGCTCGGAGATTCCGCCAACGTCCGAAATCTCCACAACGGGGCCGGAATCTCCACCATCGGGCCGGAATCTCCACCATCGGGCCGGAATCTCCACCTCCGGGCCGGAATCTTCATCTCCGGCCGGAATCTCCACCACCGGGCAGGAATCTCCAGCCCGAGTGCGGACATAAAGTTAGTATGAGTAAGTGAATTCTGTGAATACCAAAATGAGTAAGTGCATTCTGTGAATACCAAAATGAGTGAGTGCCTTCTGTGAATACCAAAATGGTAGTAAGTTTAGGATTTTGTAGTAAGTTAGTTCTGTGAATCGGGCCCTAAATCCAAAACTGAACACTCAGAGGGACCTACGGCCCTAACGATTAAAACATGGCATTCCACTCTCAATAAGTTGGGCTGGAAAATCAAGATCACCTTAGCGACACCATTATGGGAATCGGATCTGTTGAGGGATATGGGCAAGAGACAGGGGTTTGATAAATGGGACCTGCTAGGTATTTCACGGGTGGGTGATATATACGACATATACTCAGGAAAGGGAATAATTCAGTTCATGGATCTACAGAAAACATTCTGCTTAGCCACCACTGAGGCATTTTGTTACATACAACTCCGACATGCCCTGAAAGCAAAGATTCCCCAGGGGGAAGATTTACCTGAATCATCACCACTAGAAAATAGACTACTTGAGGAACATATGCCCCAAAAAGTGATATCACTAACATACAAGAAGCTAGTGAATAACACACCCGATATGTTAACACGATTGCGAGAAAACTGGGCAAGAGATATACCTGATATACAAGAAGAGGAGTGGCCAGAGGCTCTGGGCTCCCCTAAAGAGGTAGCTATCAGGTCCTGCTTCCGTCTAATTCAGCTAAACATATTGCACAGGATATATATATCATGTACCACACTGGTTAAGATGGGGAAGTGATCGGACCCACTATGTCGCAGAGGCTGCGGTCAGGAGTGCATGTTTTTTCACATAGTATGGAACTGTCCGAAAATTCAATCCTATTGGGAGGGAATACTACAAAAATTGAATGAGGTGCATGGAATGGGACTGCAACTATCGGCCAAATGGTGCCTGCTCAATATATGGGATGTGACAGATCTGGGGAGGGGAGGACAGAATGCAGTAACATTGGGATTTATGATTGCCAAAGAAATCTAGCACGATATTGGGGTGCGGAAGTGACACCATCCCTAAAAGACTGGGAGAAAGATGTAGATTGGTGTATGATGGCTGAAAAGTTGATCTATGTAAACCGAGGTTGCCCCCAGAAGTGGTGAAGGGTATGGAATGAATATAGGGGACTTCTATGCACAGCTCCAGTTGCCCAGAGTAGATCTTCAATATCTGACGAAGATGAGGATAAGAATACTTGCTCAAGGTAGTGTAAGATATGTATACAGTACAAGTGAGAAATACTCAAATATATGCCTTGCTACGAGAAGTAAATGGATACTTATTGGTGTAATGTCAATGTAGTCTAATGTAATGTATAACAAAAAAAAAAATAGCACATCACTCCTCATGCCAATTTCTGAACACATCTCAATTGTGCGTAAATAAGAGTTTTCACAGAAACTGAAATTTTGATTTGAACTGTAATTATTCTATTCTATGCTGACTTCTAAAGCCCGCGGCTAATTGAAGGGTTCCCAGCGCTAGCCAAACCACAGTATTGAACCTGAGCTGATAGGGGACTATATGAAGAGGTCTTAGTTAGTTGGGAAAAGAGCCAGGATTTGAACTGTTTCCTAAACAGTGTCTCATCTAAGCTTCTTAATTCTAAGGGCATTGAGTTCCATAGTTTAGGGATAAGATACATGAAGGATCGTCCACCCCATTGAGTCCCATGAATTTGTGGCACCTTCAGGAGTTTGGCCGTAGAAGATCTCAGTACCCTACTAGGGGTTTATGGTGTCAACAATGCCCTAATCAAGGAGAATCCTTTATCCTGCAACTACAAGTGTTCACATCGCTTGGAATTGGCAGAGGTAAGGTATGAAGAGCTACATAAGTATATTATCGTTATGAATCAGAGGGCTACTCATTTTCAAGCTGCAGAGAGAGCTGTGACTGGGAAATAAAAGATCAGCCAACACACTGGCTGTCAATGGAGCCGATGGGCCTGGTTAATATAACTTTATCTCTGCATAATTGTATCTCACTCCTGCTTGCAGGTGCGAATTACACCTCAATTTTGAGATCTATTTCAGAAAGCATTTTCTGTGAGGAGCTGTCTTAACTCCGGATTTGGGTGCAACCTATGCATTTCCATGAGTAAAACATACGAGGGCCTAATTCACATTTTACCCCATAAGTAAGCATATCCTGCTCCTGGAAATTCACAAGCTAGTCACACCTAAATAACGTGTAGCAAGTAGAGCACACCTATTCACAGAAAAGCTTTGTAAAATTGGTCCTGTCACATCAGAGCTCATCCAGCACAGACTGTTCAGAGAGAAAGCTCAAGAGACAGTAGGAGTGCATTGACCTAGATAACAAAGTTTAGCTAACATTGAAAGTGTACAGACAGTGAAAGACACATTAAGATACAATGATCAGCCAACACTGAGGCTTTGCATAGTACCAGTAAGCTGCTTGGGCTAGGCATAGATTGGGTGACTAGGAAGTTCCCGCAATGTAGGATATTCTTTTCTCTGACATCTTTCTTGTCTCCTTATTTATATCCCAGGGCTTTGATTTAAAGAACCTGGGCTTTGCAACAGAGGACAGAGAAGACCTGGGAGACCATACATGTGTCTATCTGCAAGAGATTACTGTGGAAGAAATCATCTCTAGTATAAAACCTCATATGGGACTAATGTGCGTTTAAGTTGATCAGAAAGGATTATGAAACCCTCGGGCCGTACATAAAGGTTATACCTTTTCTTTTTCAGAATGTTTTGTGATTCCATTTCTGATTTAAAAAGCTTGGGTTACTCCTGTGCTGCAAAAAATACAATTTGTTTTCGGTTGGACCCAATATTCCATTACTTGTGTTCTCAATAATGTTGACGTCCAATGACAGACATTCTTAAAAGAACAGAAGGTTGTGGGTGACAGAATTTGAACATATTACTATGGAGTCAGCCATTTTAGACATCATTGACAGCGGTGACCCAGCCCTCTTAATGCTTCTCCGCCTCTAACTGTTTTCAACACCCTTAACAATGCCACCCTCTTAACACTGTTTAAAGGGTTTAAGGTGGATTTTCAAAACTTTCCTAATAATATTCTTTCATTTAATGAGTGATCTTTCTGCAAATTGTAATCATGTCAATGAAGCTTTGGAAAAGTTTTTGGGGTTTAGATTTTGTACATTAACAATGATGATTAATATGCCTTTAAACACATTATTTTACATATATAGACTGAAATAACAATTTCAATTGAAATTAATTTCCTAAGAGGTGTCAAAGTGTGTTTATTAATGTGTTTTAGTTATGACACATTCCTGTGTAAAACGCCATTTTAGATAAGGTGGATGCCATCTCTTTCACTCACTGCTGCTTCTCCCTACAAAACCCCCCACCCCTGTGCACATCTTCTCTCCACAGACTTCGCAAGCACACAGTCAAACTGAGGTCTTGTTAGTTTATTTTCATTGTATTGTTTTGCTCACAATTAACTTTTGATGGTGTGGATGTGAATTTGCAACAAGTATCAATGACTTTCATTCCTTAACTGGATCTATTCACGAGAGAAAGTCTTATTGTTGAATGTTTCATATTTGTTTGATCATCTCCGTATGACAGTATAGAGGGTATTGAATAAGGAGGGGCGGGGCCTAGTGCCGTTGGAGTGAGCAGCACTGCTCGGGAGCTCCCGTCGGCCGGCCGCCATCCACAACCATTCTGATGCCCCGCGAAGGGGCCTGAACCCCCAAAAGGCATCCCCACAACGGCCAGCACCGGAGGTGAAGCGAGCCTCCCCAACGGCCCGGATCGGCGGACAACGTCCATGGTGAGTGAGCCCGGGTGCACAGCCAAGATGGTGGCGCCCAGCGAGCGCTGACGAGCCCAGACAACGCATAGAATGCCAGCGCGAGCAGCTCGGGCGAAGGATTGCCGGGCCCCCCCTTAGGCCCGGCACCGGCACCAAGCAACCGTCTAGCGAGACCCCCGGGAGCTGGCCGAGGGAAAGGACACACACTGTTTGCGGCACCCAGGAGTGGGCAAAATGGCGGTGCGCCGGGACGGCAATGCTTGAAGGGACACCGGAGCGCGGCCAAAGACTTGTGGTGCATCCCTCCCGCCCTTCAAGCAGGATCCAACGCAGGGCCTTGGAGCCCGGGCAGTATAGCTGGCGGGGGACGGCCGCTGGGGAGTAAGCGCAGCAAACGCGCCACTGAGCGCGGCCTGGTCAGTGGCGCCGAGCGGACGCTGACAGACACGGAGGGAGTGCAAGGGGCCAGCGAGAAGGATTGAAGTGTTCCCCCGGACTCGAAATCACTGGGCGCTAGCACAGGAAGAGCGCGTGCACTGCTGGCGGACTCGGACACACCGGCGGCACGCAACGGCAGAGGCGCCTGGGGAGCTGCTGCGGCGTGGCTTGAGGCCTGCAGGGCTCGCCTCCTGGCCCCCTGGGTGCGAGTCAACGCGAGGAGTTGCGGCCAACACAGAGGTACTAGCAGGGGAGCACAGGAAGGCCAGCAGGGAGGGGAGACAGCGAAGGTACCAGAGGGCCTCCCTGGGACACCACGAAGTGCTACAACTGCTGCGCAGCCTGGGTTGCCGGCGCTTGGGCGAGCAAAGGGAATAGCGCCCTGAAGGTGAGGAGGCGGGACCCTCTAAAACAGACGGACCCCATCACCCACACAATCCAGAGGGTGCACACACACAGAGCAGAGGGGCTTGGTGACCTCCGGGGGCACTAGCCTGAACCCCGAAGAGAGTGGGGATTGTGACATTGGGAGTGGCCCGGGAAGTCCTGAGAGAAGCTCCCAAGAGTGGAAGGGGCGAAGGAGCAACGGGGCTGGACAGCACAAGGCGCTGACGCACCCAAGATGGTGCGCTCCGGGCAGCGGTGACGCCGGAAGGCTCCCGAAGACTTGGACAGTTGGCGCACCTTGGGAGTTGCCAGGGGGGCGCCTGCGGACAGGGCCCAGCTTGCGCCCGCGACGGAGGTTGACGATATCCCATGTGCACATCGTGGGGTGGGAGGACACCATGGGGAAGCCTCTGAAATGGAAGGAGAAGGAGGAACTCGCAGCGGGCAGACCCCAGACGAGGCCGAGAAGTCTGCAACGAGGACGGACCACCCAGCAGACCCTACGCTACAGGACATATTGCAAGCTATCACCACCTCCAGCGAACGCCTGGAAGGGAAAATTGATTCTCTCAGCCTGGACATGGGATTGCTCCGGGAGGACCACAAGAAGCTAGTGGACCGGGTCACGGCAAATGAACGAACATTGGCTGAGACTGTCCCGGCGATCACAGATATGCAACACCGAATGACCGTGCTGGAAACCAAGGTGCGAACGCTGGAAGAAAGGGCGGAGGACGATGAAAATCGATCACGCAGAAGCAACCTGCGAATTGTAGGCCTGCCGGAGAAAATTGAAGGTCGCAACATGGCGGACTATCTCGAAACATGGCTCAGGGACGAAGTAGCGCCGACTGGCCTGTTGAATTTCTTCGCCCTGGAAAGGGCACACCGCGTCCCGGCTAAGCCTCCCGCGCCAGGAGCCACGCCGCGAGTGGTGATAGCGAAACTCCTCCACTACAAGGACCGAGATCACATCCTAACTCAGACGCAGCTCAAAGGCGATATCCAAGTGCACAACTCTATAGTGCGCATCTTCCCAGACTTCTCCCGTGAGGTGCAGCGCTGAAGGGGATCGTACCGAGATGTGAAACAGAGACTACGCCAGCTGAACTACAAATACGTGACACAGTATCCAGCCACGCTGCGGGTGTCCACAACAGAGGGCACTGAATTCATCAGGACTCCGCAGGAGGCATCTGACTGGATAGACCAACATGTCGGAGCAGCAAAAGTGCAGAATCCAACAGGGGGACGGAGGCGAAGACGTCGCTCACGACACCGGAAGCACGGGACCGAGATCCTGGCGCCTCCGCAGGAGGAGGCACAACTAGAACGACGGAGCGCAATACAGGTGGTGGTGCTGATCAGCGGGGGAACTGAGAATCCGGGTCCTCCTGAGAGCGGCGAGGAACAGGCAGACACAGGCTCGGATCCAGCGAGTCAGAAGCACAGAGCCTGAGATTGCCAGATGTTACACCGCAGACGGCGGATGACATTATCTAATGGCGGGGAGCGAGAGCCGTTGAGAAATGCGACCAGATTGCCGCAAGACACTGCAACGTATGTATTAAGGTACAGGAGCACACGGGGATGTGTGGCTGAGGGGCGGTTCACTGAAGACTCTGTGGGGGATGGCGGCTGCAGAGACTGGGAGAACACCGGCGAGGGGCCACCCCTGGAGATTGACTGATTGAACTGCAAGCAGTCACTTGTAGACTTTTTCTATTGGTTTGGATGGGAGGGGTTTTCCTACATATCCTGGGGAGTGGGAGTTGGGGAACATGTTTACTGTTGACAAGGGGGGGTAACCTTGAGTTGCGTTATATAAGGAACACTATGGCAGGGAGAGCGGAGGGCGAGGGGAGGGCATTCCTCAGCCCACCTAACACAGAAGGAAGGGCAAGCACTACACAAAATATGGAGGGGGCAGCTCTACTACACCACCTACTCGGCCTATGCGAGAGGGGCGTTAATATGGATCCAAGCAGGGGTGCCGTTCCAGTTGATATCCTCAGTGGTGGACCCGGAGGGGTGCTATGTAGCAGTAAAGGGTAGACTAGAGGGCCGAGAGATCAGCTTAGTTAGCGTCTACGCCCCCAATGTGGATCAACCTACCTTCTTTACGACACTGAACCACAGACTAGCGCAATACCTGGAGGCTACGGTCATAACCGGGGTCGTCTTCAATAGCGTGGACAATGTGCTGCTAGACAGATCCCATCCCCCATTGGAAAATTCCCAGGCGGCGCGCGCTTCCCAAGCATTCACAGTATGGAGACAGAGCTGGGGACTGATAGACTCGTGGCGCACCCTGAACCCACAAGAGAGGGATTACTCCTACTTCTCAGCGGTCCATGAAGTACATGCACGCCTAGACGCCCTCCTCTGCTCGGCAGATGTCCAACGCCATGTCACAAGCGCGGAGTACCTTGCGCGCACCATCTCGGACCACAACCCACTTCTCATGTCACTGCAATGGGCACACCTGCTAGCAGCAATCCCCACATGGAGACTCCGTCCAGACACCCTGGAAGACCAGGTCTTCAGAGAGGAGATCAAAGGCGAAATAACGCACTACTTTCAAAATAACGCGGGCACGGCTGGGTCACAGAATGTAGAGTGGGATGCGTTCAAGGTGGTCTTGAGGGGCCAATGTATAACACGGGCCACAGGGGTTAGGCTCGTCCTCACACGTGAAGTAGAGGAGGCAGAGTCGGCACTGAGTGACATAGAACGCAAGAGGCCGGAACGTCCAGAACTGCACGCGGCGCTCTTAGACGCTAAAGAGGAAGTGGCGAAGTAAACAGAGAGGCTTCGAAGCTTCGATTATAAGAAGTATTTAGAGCACACGCATGCTGAAAGGGACAGGTCAGGCTCACTCCTTGCATGGCTGACGAACCCGACAACTAGGGGCACCCCTCTAGTAGAGATAGAAGACGAAGGGGGGACCAGACACTATGAACCAGACAGGATCAATGAGATCTTTGCGCAATACTATGCCAACCTCTACACGAAGACGCGCATATGCAAACCGGTAGACATTAGGGAATATCTGGCTGACCTGCCGTTAACAGTTCTGAACCCTGAAGTGGCTGACTTACTCGGGGCTGATATTACCCAGCGGGAGATTCGGGTCGCTATCAAGGGCAAGGCCGCAACAAGACCCTGGGCACAGATGGCCTCTCGGACGAATTTTATGCAACATATACCGAGGAGCTGGCCCCCCAACTGGCTGCGATGTACCAGGGGGCCCGAGAGTTGGGAGAGCTGCCCAAGAGTGCCAGAGAAGCTAAGCCCTTATTATCCCCATACACAAGCCCGGGAAGGAACCCCATGACTATACAGCCTACAGGCCACTGTCCATGCTAAATATGGATTATATGATCCTCAGTAAAATCCTAGCGACGCGTCTTCTGCCACACATGCCCCTACTGGTGCATCCCGGGGCGGAACACGGCCATAAACATCCGGTGGCTCCTGGCAGTAATGGGCTCAGAGGGGTATGATAAACAAGCGGCGGCAGTGTTCGCAGTCGATATCGAAAAGGCGTTCGATAGCTTGGAGTGGCAATATTTATACGAAGTCTTAACCAAGATGGGGCTGGGGGAGGGTTTCCTGACATGGGTGCAGCTCCTTTACACATCTCCCATGGCACGTGTACGCACTGGGAGGATTATTTCGCCCAGGCAGAGAGTGGAGAGAGGCACGAGGCAGGGATGCTCCCTCTCCCCGCTCCCGTTTGCCCTGGCCATGGAACCACTGGCGAGCAGGGCCAGGAGCGGCCGGGACTACTGGGGCTTGGAAACAGAGACAGGGCAACATTACATCGCTCTATATGCGGACGACCTACTAATATTCCTGCGCAACACAGATGGGGAGTTGCAGGGCGTGCGCAGCATGCTAGCTCGTTTTGGCACCATGTCGGGCCTCAGGGTTAACTGGCAAAAATCCAGCCTATACCCACTGGCACCTGATACCCAGCCCCACCTCTAACGCTAGAACATCTGCGCTGGGAGCCAAATTGCCTGCAGTACCTGGGAGTCAAAATATATCATGGTGCGGCAGACTTACTGTATGGTTACGTGGGAAGGGCTATGAGGGCGGCAAAAGCAGCAATGGACTTTTGGGGAACACTTCCACTATCCGTGGCTGGAAAGATGGCTGTCCTGAAAATGGTGACACTACCGCGCTTACTATACTACTTCAGAACGCTACCGGTATGGATTCCGCGAGCCATGTTCAAGGAGCTAGACTCGAAAATTATATCATTTATCTGGGGTACCGGCAGACAGAGGGTGGCACTGTCAATGCTGAGACGCCCCACGGCTGAGGGCGGACTGGCGCTGCCGGACCTCGAGTCCTACTACCTAGCGGCACAACTATACTGGCTAATACAGTGGCTAGTGGCGGATCAGAACCCGGGTCGGGAGCGGTGCCAAACAGCATCAGACACGGCCACGCTGGCGAGAATCCTCCTCCGGGTGCGTCGCACCTCGGCTGAGGACTCAACAGAGACCAGGGTGATAGTGCGCAGCTGGACCAGATACCTGAGAAAAGTGGGCGCTGCAACTCCCTACTTCCCTGACATACCACTCGCGATGCTGCGCTACCTTCCACAGGGGGAACACTGGGCAGGGTTAGAGGACTGGGTGGAGGTAGGACTGCGAGAGGTAGGTGACTTATACTGTGACACTGCGCTCCTTCCCTTTGCAGACTTGCAAACCGCATATGACCTGCCAAAGGGTCTTTTCCTAAAGCACAGGGCCCTAACAATTAGAATTAGAGCACACTGGAAGACCGGGGATGCTAAGCCGAGAGCGCTGGCGGGATGCAGATATGTTGCACTATCAGCAGGAAGGATCAAGACTGTGTCCTGTTTGTATAAAGCAATACGGCGGGACATGCAACAGCCGCTAGAGCGCTTGCGAACACAGTGGGAGGAGGACATTGGCAAACCAATACCAGAGAAAGACTGGGACAAAATCCTATAACGCACCCCGAAAATATTAGGAACGCGCGCTTCAAGCTAATTAACTACTATGTGCTGCATAGGGCATACCTGATGCCAGTTCGCATTCGAAGGTATTTTGGTACGGACTCTGCAGCTTGCCCCAGGTGCGGGGAAAGGGAGGTGCACATACTCCATATGTTCTGGAGCTGTCCCACACTGCTACCATTCTGGGGGGAAATCATACTTGATTGACAAAGAACTCCCACAGACCCCAGAACATTTCCTCTTAGGGTGGTTCCCTTACACGGCCAGGAACAGAGTGACAGGGAAGTTTCAAGACCTTGCCTATATCTTAGCTAAACAAGAGATAGCCAAGAACTGGAAGGCGCCGGGCGGGCCCAGTCTCACCACTTGGAGGAGAGAGCTCGAAAGATGGGCGGGGGCGGAAGGGAGACTGTTACTCCGAGAGGCCAGCAGGGGAATAGGCAAAATGGAAAGGGCCAGAGCCTGGGAGGATCTTGTGGGGGAACTAGTGGCAGCTGAGACAGATGCTAGCAGCGAAGGGAACGCTTCGAGGGTGGTAACACCGGTCCCAGAAGACGGGCAATTAGAGCAACCTGTCCCGCACACCTGAAGGACACAGCACGGCAACAACTACTTTCTAGGGCCTTAAGTCTGCTCATCTCCTTGTACATATTTCCGGAATCTACCTATTAGCAAGCAACTCAAGGGGAGAGGGGGGATAGTTTGTCATGAAACGGTTCTGGGGGAAAATACGCCACGATTGCATCAGTACAAATGTACGTACACATGTATGTATTGCAATAGCACAAATGCCAATAAATATGGTATTGAATAATATTTTTCAAAGAATTTGGATGGCACTTGTGTGTTAAGGTAATGCTGTTTATTATTCTTGTGTTCTGATTGCTAAAAAAATTATACTTCTGCTCACACCATAATATTACTGATTTCCAATACAAGAATTGTATACAAGAGCCCCTTGATCCTGGGGGTGAGCCACATTTTGAGAAGACTCCAGTTCTACTAGGATGCTGCCCAACTTCTTTCTAATTTTGCTGTGCATTTGGGACTGAGAATAATTTTGGATTTCGCATACTCTGTATACCTTTGCATCTGAGAGCCTTCATGGCATTGACTCCGTACCGCTTATTATGAATTTTTGTAATAAAACTCATCAAATGTTAATTGTAGGTCCTCGCACTAGCTCCCCTGCTGCCCAGAACCTGTATTCTTTGCTGACGCTGCCTGATTTCGCCCCACTCCCCCTCCCCGGCCTGTTTCCCGCTCTGCTCCCACTTATGTGCAAGGTTAGCTCTGTTGTTGGCTTTGCCCATTTCCCTTGTGCCAGGTTAACTTTTTCCTTTCCTGTATTAGCCATTTTTCTTTTGCGCCAGGTTTACTTTCATTTCCCTCTCTTTAGTTAGCCCACCTTGCCGTCCACTTCCCATCGTTTTGCCAAGACCCACCTCCAGCTGCCCAGCACCACTCCCTCCCCTGGTACCCTACTTAATGGAGGCCACAGCGCAGCTGCACAGTGGGCAACTGCTGGCGTGCTGAGGGCACGCCAAAGGCAAGCTCGTCTGCGCCCATCTGTGCCTGGAACATGCCCAGTGCCAGGAACCCTAGCCCTCCCACCATCCATCGTTACACTGCCCCCAAGCTCTGGGCCCTGGCCCCCAGATGCCACAGCAACAACTGTTGCATCACCTCTCCGCGAACCTCAGAGGAACCCTATGCATGCTGCCGCTTCACCTGCAACACAGACATCCGTGCCTCTCCCACACAGCCGACCTCCAAACCCCAGGAACAGCTGTAGTGCATGGTGCTCAAATCCTGATCCCTCTGCAAACATGCCACAGAAATCAGGGACACCATCCCCACCCACCCTCACCCCAGACAGGTCTGTCCCTTGTCTGTATTTCTTTATTTTCTTTTTTCTTAGCTATAATTGTACTGTGTTGTATTTGTAATTGTATTTTATTTGCGCTGTAGTCTGTTTTCTTCTGCCCCTGTAGTTCGTTCTCTGTCTGTTTTCCCCTCAGCCCTTCCTTGTGTTTTTCAGCCGTCTCCTCTCCCGCCACTGCATCCCCGCCCCTCTCGCTCGCCCAATCGCTCCCGCCTCCCAGCTGCTCCTCCCTCCCACCTCCCCTTCTTATGGCGGTCGCTGCGCGGTGAGGAGAACGACCCTTGACCCTGTTATAGGCAGGTCGCTCCCCACGCCGCACAGCTCCACCAGTTCTGCCCTTGTCCCTTGCTCCTTATCTCTCACTGCTGCTGCGAGTTAGAGGCCCTTCTCCACCCACAGGCTCCCGCATGCGCCTCATCCCTGGTGGCCCAGAGGTGAGCCGTAAGTATCTCTCTGCTCGCTCTGTCCCTTGTCTGAATTTCTTTATTTCCTTTTTTCTTAGCTATAATTGTACTGTGTTGTATTTGTAATTGTATTGTATTTGCGCTGTAGTCTGTTTTCTTCTGCCCCTGTAGTTTGTTCTCTGTCCGTTTTCCCCTCAGCCCTTCCTTGTGTTTTCAGCCGTGTCCTCTCCCACCACTGCATCCCCTGCGGCCCGCCCCCCTCGCTCGCCCAATCGCTCCCGCCTCCCAGCTGCTCCTCCCTCCCACCTCCCCTTCTTATGGTGGCCGCTGGCGCACCTAAGGCAAGCCCATCTGTGCCCTTCCATGCCTGGACTGCGCCCAGCGCCAGACCCCCTGACCCAGCGAACGCCACGACGCCCGACGTTGCTACGACGCCAGCACCCTCCATGCACTCAACACCGGCCGATCACACACCTGCTTCCAGGCCATCCCGAAGTGGACCCATGGACCCTTCTCCTGCCGGAACTGCCACTACACCAGCCTCCAAACCACCACCACGCCCACCGGGGTAGGTCGCAACAGCCTCCGATGCCTTCTAATCAACACCCGCTTTGCCCGCAAACAAGCCATTGAACTCTGGGACCTACTCGACTCCACCTCCCCAGACGTCGCCTTCCTGACGGAGTCCTGGATGTACCCCTCCTCGGCACCCGACATCGCCATAGCCATCCCTGGCGGCTACAAGATCATCCGCAGGGACCGCACCAACGGAACAGGAGGAGGAATCGCCATTGTCCACAGAAACACCCCCAGAATCTCGACCAGCACCGACGACACGCTTCTCACCGCCAAACACCTGTACTTCCAGATCCACACCGACCCCAACACCACCCTCAGAGGAACCCTCATCTACAGACCACCCGCCCCCCGGCCGCAGTTCAGCGACTCCATTGCCAAATTCGTCAGCACGCATGCCCTTGCGTCCACGGACTACATCCTTCTCGGAGACCTGAACTTCCACCTCGAGAACACCAACGACAGCAACTCCACCACCCTGCTCGACAACCTGGCCAACCTCGGACTCAAACAGCTCATCACGACTCCCACCCACTCCGCCTGACACATGCTCGACCACGTCACCTTCAGCCACACCACTGAACTCCACTGAACCGACCACCACTGCATCCACTTCACCTTCGAGAAGCCCACCACGCACCACCGCACACAACAGGCCCCTCACCGCAGCAGAAGTAAAGTCACCGAAGACCAGCTAGTCACCACCCTCGCCCGAAACGCACTAACGGACACCACCGACACCAATTCCGCCGCCCTCAACCTCAGGCAATGGATCGACGGCTGCACCAACACGCTCGCCCGATCAAGAAACCCTTGAACAGATGCACCGAAAGAAAAGCCATCTGGTTCACCGCCGACCTCCAGGCATCCAAACAGGCCTGCCGTAGGCTTGAGAAGAAGTGGCACCACGAACAGACACCGGACAGCAAGACAAGAGTGCCATCTGCAGACACCACCAACTCATCCGTACCGCCAAAAGGACCTCCTTCAAAGAGCGCATTGACAACAACGCACACAACAGCAATGGGCTCTTCAACATCGTGCAGGAACTCTCCAACCCCAGCTCCAACTCCAACGACATCCCACCATCACAAGACCTCTGCGACTCCCTAGCCACCTTCTTCCACCGCAAGATCGCAGACATCCACGACAGCTTCAGCAACCAGGCCCCCCCGACAGACACAGACACCTCAGACTCACCATCCCCCAGCCACATCGACCCCCGGCTTTCCTGGACCCACGTCAATGACGAAGACACCATCAAAATCATGAACACCATCCACTCCGGTTCACCATCTGACCCCTGTCCGCACCACATCTTCAACAAAGCAAGCTCCACCATCGCACCCCGTCTCCGCAAAATCATCAACAGCTCCTTCGAGACTGCCACCTTCCCGGAGAGCTGGAAGCACGCCGAGATCAACGCCCTACTCAAGAAACCCAAAGCTGACCCCAAGGACCTCTAGAACGTCCGGCCCATCTCCCTCCTCCCGTTCCCGACGAAAGTCATCGAGAAGATCGTCAACAGGCAACTGACCTCCTTCCTCGAAAAGAACAACATCCTGGACCCATCCCAATCCGGATTCCGCAGCAACCACAGCACCGAAACAGCCCTCATCGCCGCAACCGACGACATCAGGGCCATGATGGACAATGGGAAACCGCGGCCCTCATCCTCCTGGACCTCTTGACTGCCTTTGACACGTCTGCCACCACACCATCCGCACACGCCTCCACAACGCAGGGATCCGCGACAAAGCACTGGACTGGACCACCTCCTTCCTCACCGGCTGAACCCAGAGTGTCCGCCTCCCCACATTCCTCTCTAAAGACACCAAGATCATCTGCGGCGTACCCCAAGGATCGTCCCTCAGCCCAACACTCTTCAACATCTACATGACACCGCTCGCCAACATAGCCAGATCACACGACCTCAACATCGTCTCATGCACTGACGTCACCAAGCTGATCTTCTCCCTCACCAAGGCCAACACCACCGCCAAATCTAACCTCCACAAAGGAATGAAGGCCATCGCCGAATAGATGACGATCAGCCGCCTAAAACTGAACTCGGACAAGAAGGAGGTCCTCATCATCAGATCCACCCCCTCCGCCTGGGATGACGCATGGTGGCCAACCGCACTGGGAGCTGCACCGATGCCCACTAACCACGCAAGCAACCTGGGAGTCATCCTGGACTACGCATTGTCAATGACCCAACAAGTGAACGCCGTCTCCTCCTCCTGCTTCAACACCCTTCGCATGCTACGCAAGATATACAGATGGATCCCCACCGGTACCAGAAGGACAGTTACCCAGTCCCTCGTCACCAGCAGACTGGACTACGGCAACGCTCTCTATGCAGGAACATCAGCCAAACTCCAGAAACGACTACAACACATACAGAATGCCTCTGCACGCCTCATCCTCGACATCCCCCACCACAGCCACATCACAGCCCACCTTTAAGACCTACACTGGCTCCCCGTCAACAAGAGGATCACCTTCAAACTCTTCACCCACGCTCACAAAGCTCTCCACAACACCGGACCAGCGTACCTCAACGAATGACTCACCTTCTACACCCCGAACCGCCAGCTTCGCTCCGCTGCCCTCGCCACCGTCCTCCGCATCCGTCGAGCGACCGCCGGTTGCAGATCATTCTCCCACCTCGCCGCAAAAACCCGGAACACCCTCCCCATCGGCCTACGACAGACCCAGGACCTGCTGGCCTTCAGGAGACTCCTCACTGGCTGTTCGAGCAGTAGCAGCACTCCCCCCCCCTCACGGGTGAGTTGTGCGCTCTTCAAATGTATTGATTGATTGATTGATAATATTCATCACAGAAACCTGGCTCACCCCATCTTCTAACCCCGACATCACGTCCACAATGCCCCACAGCTACAAAATGATACACAGAGACCACCTCATCAAACAAGGAGGAGGCATTGCCATTATCCACAAGGGCACCCTCCAATTCTCCTCCACTGAAGACAACACCACATCAATCATGGAACACCTCAACTTCCAAATCCACACAGACACAAAGACGACTATCATAGGAACCCTCATCTACAGTCCCCCAGACCTCCACTCCGTTTCTGCAATGCCATCTCCGAATTCATCACCCCCCTCTAGCAATTGACTCCAAACTTCCTCTGCGACCTTAACTTCCACCTTGACGACCCAAACAACAACAGCTCCACCAGCATTTTTGAAAGCATGAGCAACATCGGCTCACCCAGCTGATCACACAGTTCAAGACGCACACTAGACCTCATTTTCACAGTCAGCAACATAATTAAGTTCAGCCATGTGACCGACGTTACATGGAGCAATCACAGCATTGTCCACTTCACCGTCGCAGGCTCTCCAGGACCCCCCACCAAGTGATTACCTCCCCTTCCCCCCACCACCGCTGATGGAATAAAATCACTTCTCTCAGCACCTCCAGACCTGCTGCCACCAGGAACCTGGAGCAGGCCGTCCAGAACGTCTCCGACTGGATCTCCAACAGTGCCGACACTACTGCCCCCATAAAATCGTCCCACACCAACAGGTCCAGTAGGAATGCCACCCCCGAATTCCGGACTATCAAACAAGAATGCAAGGGACAAGAGAGACAATGGCATTCCAGCAGGAATCTCACAGACCTCTCTACCTTCAAATCGGCCCTCAGTGATTACCACCTTCACCTCATATAAGCCAAAAAAGAGGCCCTAACAAACCACATAGAAGCAAGCTCCAATCACATGACGGAACTCCTCAGCATCGTCAGAGAGTTCTCCTGCTCTTCAGCCACCGAGAACACTATCAGCCCCTCCCAAGCCCTTTGCCACCCTCATGCAGACTGCTTCTACAACAAGATATCCAACATCTATTGTAAATTTGACCTCCCAACCCACCAACTTCATCCACCATCTAACACCCACGGATGTCACCCACCACCACTTGCTCACCACATGAAAACCACTCACAACGCCAAGCACATCAGATATCATTACCTCCGCAGCACCGACGGACCCCTGCCCCCACCACATCTTCAACTTGTGACAGAAGGAAATCAGCATCACGCTCATTGACATCCTCAATGCATCCATCACCACAGCCACCATCCCCGACGCATGGAAACACGCCACGGTTAAACCCCTCCGAAAGAAGTCCTCCGCCGACCCCTGCAAACTCAAGAAATACCGCCCCATCTCCTTGCTCCCTTTCCCTGCTAAGGTCCTGGAAAAAGCCATCGATCACCAGCTCACCGAACATCTGGAAGTAAACAACCTGCTTGACACCCCCCATTCTGGTGTCAGTGCCAACCACAGCACCAAGAAAGCCTTGATTGCAGCAACCTATGACATCAGAACCCTCCTCGACCAAAGTGTGACAGCTGCCCTGATCCTCCTCGACGTCTCGGCCGCTTTCGACACCGTTTCTCCCCACGCCCTCCTCACAAGACTCCACCACATCGCCATCCAAGGAAATCGTCCTCAAGTGGATCACCTCCTTCGTCTCTGGATAAACTCAGAGAGAAAGAACATCGTCTACGGCGTCTCACAAGGCTCCTTCCTCAGCCCCACCTTGTTCAATATCTACATGACTCTGCTAACTGACATTGTCCACACACACACGGACTCACAATCATCTCATACACTGAAGACACCAAACTCATCCTGTACCTCACCGAAGACCCCGCCACCACAAGATCCAACTTCCGGAACGCCTGACCAACCTCACTGATTGGATGAGGTTCAACTGCCTAAAACTGAACTCGTACAAGACCGAAGTGCTGATCTTCGGGAGGAACACCTCACCGTGGAACAACACCTGGTGGCCTACTGAACTCGGACCCACACCACCCCCCTCGGATCATGTCCGCAACCTCGGCATCATCCTGGACACCAACCTCACAATGAAGAGCCAGGTCAACGCAGTATCCTCATCCTGCTTCCACACCCTGTGCACGCTCCCAAAGATTTTCAGATGGATCCTCATCAACACCATGAAAACAATCACTCAAGCCCTCATCACCAGCCGACTACGGAAACACTCTCTACACAGGTACCACCAGCCAACTCCTTAAGAAACTATAAACTATACAGAACACCGCAACCAAACTCATCCTCAACCTCCCCAAGCGGACCAAAATAACCCCTACCTCAGAAGTCTACACTGGCTCCCCATCCAGAAGAGATGCCAATTCAAACTACTTACCCATACCTATTGAGCCCCCCACAACCTTGGACCAGCCTACATCAACCACCGCCTGACTTTCCACCAACCCGCCAGACATCTGCGCTCTACCTCCCTCGCCCTCACACAAGTCCCCCCACATCCACTGAAGCCACAGTGGAGGTCGTTTCTTCTCCTACCTCGCCGCCAAATCCTGGAACAACCTACCCCTACACTTCCGAACTGCACCATAGCTCTGTAACTCCAGAAAGGGAATCAAGACCTGGCTATTCGACGAATAGCCTTCAAACCTGAGTGCCTGGATACCCCCGGGGTGATAAGTCACGCTGTACAAATACTGCCCGATTGATTGATTAACTTAGAACTCAATTACTGAGTTGACCTCATTACTTTCTGAGCTGTTTCACTCTGCAAATTTGCTGTTCTTGGGGGTGCCCTAACAAGGAGACACATTGCCTCATGAAATTGAGGTCTAACCCCATCTCTGAATCAGTAAATTGTGAGAGAACTGAATGAGGTATATTTTGGGTTACTGTTTTGCTCCCTGTGAGGGATCGAAATGACTGAGATAGGCAACACAGGGAATTTTAACTTCTTTTTATTCCTTTCGTTACAGGGTGTAAGCTATATGCCAGGGCTCTGTTGGGATAATGCCTCTTATCCATCTTCGGCACACCTTGGTTTCAGGGTCCGCATCCCGTCCTCTTCTTTTGTTAGGGAGTCTGGTCCTCAAAACAAAGAGAAAGTGGCATTTGGTGTGGAATTGTACTGGGAGCTATCTCCCTAAGGGAAAAGGAGTGAGGGATCACCAGGTGCTATCGGACCGTGAACTAGGAATGTGCTTTGGTGACGCCGACTTTCTCCCTCCTCCCGGCCCACCCCGAGAGCCACGCACATACCTGCGTAAGCCACGCTGCTACAGGAACGTGGTGGGGTGAAGCGCAGGGTCTTTGGCCTCCCGGCACTCCCGGGTTCTCTGGAGCCTCGGTTCTTGTTGCAGGGACGAACAGCGGACTCCTCTCGTCAGGCGTCTCTGCTTCCTCTCCGTCGGTTGCTTGTTCCGCGTCTCTCTGCGAGCGGCGTCTTCTGGGGTCTCTCTTCTCCAGTCCTGACGCGGGGCTTTTCACTTCCCTCATTGGTCCCTCATCCATGATGGTGGATCCAAGGGTGGAGACATCCGGAGAGCATTCTCAGTTAAAGGAGCCGTACGGCAAAAAGGAGGACTGCCTCTCCGGTACGGGAGTCTGAGCCATAGTCCATTCCGGTGGATCAGTCGGCTGTGAAGAAAGAAGAGAACCCTTTCTATGAGGTGCACACCACCAGTCACCGTCACTCTCTGTATCAGCCTGGGGATTACGCAGTCCGTGACACACCCCTCCCCTAAGAATCTCCCTATACGGGAGAGGAAATATACGAGATAGAAAGTCCGCAATCCTATTGTCAACCCCTTTCCGATGTTTAAATTAGAAGGTAAAGGGGTGTAAGGCCAGAAACCAGTGGAGGATACGGGGATTATGGCCTTTGTTTCTACTCATCCACTGTAGGGGAGCGTGGTCTGTATACAGAGTAAAGCGACTTCCCTCTAGATAGTAACGGAGCTTGTCAATAGCCCATTTGATTGCGAGGCATTCTTTTTCTATTGTAGGATATCACCTTTCACATGGAAACAACTTCCTGCTTATAAAAAGGATCGGCAGCTCAACGAGGCATCGGTGTGGAGGATAAAAGGTTTAGCAAAGTTGGGGGAGGTTAAGACTGGACTGGAAGTGATAGCTCTTTTTAGTTGTCTGGAAGCGGTTTTCACTGACTCAGAGGGGTTTAACAAGTTCTTTGGTTTGACACATTCACGTAGTAGATCAGTGAGAGGTCCCGCAATTTCCGAGTATTGAGGGATGAATCTTCTGTAATAACCCAGCAACCCCAAAAAGGCTCTCACTTCTCTCTTTGAAGAGGGAAAAGGGGTTTTCATAATAGCTCTCACTTTTTCTTCTTGTGGTTCTATTATCCCATTTAGCAACACATAGCCCAGGTATCTGACTTTGTTAAATCCCACCCTAGATTTCTTGGAATTTACGTGTAGACCGGCTTTTCATAGGGCCTGAAAGATTTCCTGACAGTGTAACAGATGGTCTTCCCAGGTGGGACTGAATAGTACTATGTCTTCAAGGTAAGCCGACTAGAAGGTTTGATAGTCACGGAGCATGGTGTTCATTAATCTCTGGAACGTGGTAGGTGCTCAGTGAAGACCAAACGGGAGGACCGTAAACTCATATAAGCCATCAGGCGTAGCAAAGACGGTCTTTTCTTGGTCCCTCTCTTTAAGGGAGACCTGCCAGTAGCCTTTGGTGAGATCCAAAGTTGTAATGTACTGAGCGTCCCCTAGTTTTTTAGGTCTCGCTGAGTCAGCGCGCATGTGCTGCTCGGAGAGAAATTTTGTAGGTGAGTTTTCAAAGTGCTGATGGCTGGCCTAGCGCTTGTGTTCATGCGAACGTGCACGCGCGAACCGCCAGCCTTCAGCAGCACTTTGAATACCTGCTCCGCCTCTCCACAATCATTGCTGCGCTATGTCATTTTTTTTTAATCCTCTCCCCTACATCCTCTCTTTTCCGACTCCCTCGTCAGTCTTTTATGTGGCACTTACTCCTCCGAGTTGTAACGTGCTGACAATAGGTGCTGTTATTCCTCCAATGACCAATGACGACACAGCCTGGGAATAGAGTTGTCATCTTTCTGAAAGAAAAATATCAGTCATCTGTGTGGGCATTGGGGCTCTGGAAGGGTTAAGAGCTAGTAGTGGAGTATTAGTTTGTGTAAAATTCTCTGCATTTTTTTATAGCACAACAATTCTTCCCTGTGTTAAAAAATAGGAATAGTATAGACCACATACATAAACAGTATTTTTTTTACGAGTTATCATCTTTTCTTTGTTACCTAGATTTCAAAGGAAAAAAGATACTCTGTGTTAATGATTTTCCTATTATTTTCGCCTGTCTTGGCATGAAATAAAATACCACGCCAAGCCAATAAATTATTGGTCAATTGGCAACCCTATTTGTTTATGGACTCTGCTCTCTCACTGGGGCCAAGTCCCTCCTCTGCAACCCAGTGCCTTAGCAAGGATGATAGCGGTCCTAATGAAGACAAGGAAAATTGACCCTCTGCCCGGACATTGGTTATAATAGTCATAATTTGGGTGCAATTGGTCTTTAACACATTTTAGCCCTGGTGTAGGGTGACCAGGATTCCCGAATTTGCCACGACAGTCCCGGTTTTTCACCAGCTGTCCCAGCAGATTTTGGCCATTTTGGCTGTGGTCCCGGTTTTCAGTGAGGGTCGACTGAAAGCTATTTAAATAACAAGTATGATACTGGGTTTAAAAAATGACTTTTTATATATTTCCTTACTACCTCGTCAGTGTTTCGATATTAATGATTGTTGTCGTTCTGTGCTCCTCTGGTGATGTTTAATTGAGTCCTTCTTCTATTTTTTTAGAAAGGTCCCTGTTTTTGGCTTTCAAATTCTGGTCACCCTACCCTGGTGCAGCTGCACCTGCTGAACTATTGATAACCGCGCCCTTGCAACTTTCCGAGGCAACAAAAAACCTTAATGCTCCCAATTTCCCCATTAGTCAATACATAGTGAAGACACAACATGCATGTACACATGTTGTTAATTCATAATGTCGCTAATGTGCACCTCTGAGGAATGCAATGCATTCTTTTGATTCTCGCGTTGCAGAACAACTGACATGTAGAACTCTAGTTCTCTTGGTGGAAAGCGATTTTTTCAAAGTGCAAACACCCATATTCACATCCACAGGGTTGTCCTTGGGGCATATGCAGCCTCTGGCCTCCTCTGGAAGACCCTAGTGTGATGTGACCTTACTACAGTTGTGAGTTGAGTGTGGACATCTCACAAAAAGTGACGGACTGGCCTCACACACCACCTGGTGTCATGCTTCATCATCGGCCAGTCCTCGCCCTCCAAAACCTTCGTTTGATGGAGGGCGGGCATACACCTGGAGACAGGGATGCACTTCTAAACTAAAGAGTGGGGGCCCATGGGGTAGAACGTGGAGTTAAAAATCATTATAGTTACTAAAGAATATTTTTAATGTGATCAGTAACTATATGATGCTAAAAACAAATAGCGGCAGGTGGGGTATTTAGGTGTCCCCTAGCCGTCTAGTGTTAGGTCGACATGTTTCTGCCTTCTTGGCCCGAATTCAATTCGGGCGGACGAGGAGCAACACCGTAGGCTGAACACGGGACACCCTGCCTCAGATAACTGAACAGGAGTGTCTCCTCCTTTATCCCCCCATGTGGCGAGTAGTCTGTCTGACTAGGGCTTTACAGTTGGAAGCCATCTAGGTAGTGGAGTGTGGCCTACGCCACACCTGCGCAGTGGTATTCTCTTGCCACGAGTTGGTAAGAACGGAGCCCTCTTCTTGTAAACCTAGGTCCTGATGAATGCCCTGGACCCGCTCGGGCCAAGAAGGCAGAAACATGTCGACCTAACACTAGACGGCTAGGGGACACCTAAATACCCCACCTGCCGCTATTTGTTTTTAGCATCATATAGTTACTGATCACATTAAAAATATTCTTTAGTAACTATAATGATTTTTAACTCCACGTTCTACCCCATGGGCCCCCACTCTTTAGTTTAGAAGTGCATCCCTGTCTCCAGGTGTATGCCCGCCCTCCATCAAACGAAGGTTTTGGAGGGCGAGGACTGGCCGATGATGAAGCATGACACCAGGTGGTGTGTGAGGCCAGTCCGTCACTTTTTGTGAGATGTCCACACTCAACTCACAACTGTAGTAAGGTCACATCACACTAGGAGCAGCTTCTTGTGGTCAATAGTAGTTATGGAGGCCGCTAGCTCCTAGCACCCCGTGCCTCCTGTTCCCCCCTCCACACTTTGTGGAGTTCTTCTAGTGATTGCTCCTCTGGAAGACACCAGCTGGTCCAATCCCGAGTGACGCTTGTGATTACGTTCGAACAGAAAGGACCCAATGTCAGCACCGAGCGAAGACGGCTGCGCCAGACGCAGGCTCTTCCTTCCTGCCAGAGAGGAATGAAAAGTTCAAGCAGCAGAGATACGTGGCACGAGCGGCAAATGTTTTTCTTCAATGGAAATGTGCCACGCTCAGGGAATCGGCACCTCATCCCTCTTTAAAATGAAAACAGATCAGATGGGAAAAGCGAGGGACAAAATAATGCTAGGATATTGCCCAGTAACGGTGCACCCCGCCCTCTGCGAAAAGGCGCTCTATGATGTAGGGTGGTGTTAAATATCCTAAGGGAGGGAGAGCCAGGAATGCAAAGTGACCTTGAAGGCAGTATCTTTTAATAACGCATTTATGTACATGAATATGCACTCTGCAAACCCTTCCACGTGGCACAGTTTCAGGCTCATAGCCAGAGGTAGATAATGTGGGGGCGTGGTCCCTCAGAACAACTACAAAAAAAAATTAAGTGTCATGATGAACAGGCACGAGGACCTCCCCCACACACTCTTGGTATAGCCAATAGGTCTCGCCTTTGGGACCGTATAAGTGTTTAGCCATGCAACACTTGATGTTGTTGCACCAAGGATATTCTGCTGCATAACTAAATACTTATAAGGTCCCAAAGGCGAGACCTATTGGCTATGCCAATGCTTGTCTATTAATTCGTCGATCCTTGGTAGGGGATACAAATCGAATTTGGAGATGGAGTTAACAGTCCTAAAATCGATGCAGAACCTGATGAAGCCATCCGGTTTGGGGACCAGGACAATAGGGGATGACCACTCACTTTTGGAGGGACGTATAACGCCCATCTCTAACATGGTCATGACCTCATCTCTTACGGCCTGTCTTCTGGTGGCCAGTATGCCGTAAGGCCGTTGCTTTATGACTTTCCCAGAAACCGTAACAATAGCGTGTTCGACCAGGAAAGTTTTCCCAGGAATGTCCGAAAAAAGAGGAGAGAGTGAAGCTATGAAATGTGACAAAACAATTATTATATTAATTCTGATTAAGTTGTACTCTAAATCTATGTGGAGCTGATGAAGGGAAATTTAAAGATGGTCTAATATAAATGTGAGATGTGTAGGTGCAGTACCGCAAGCTAGATGTCCCTAGTGAGCATCACAAACTTTGAAGATATGGTAAATCCACCCTACCCATAATGCATTTCATGAAAGACAGTACCACAGTGCATTCAATCTATACAATTAGTAGTTTTGAAATGTGACAAAAGAATTATTATAATAATTCCAGATTAGGTTGTACTGTATATGGAGCTGATGAAGGTAAATTTATAGAAGGTCTAACATAGATGTATAGGTGCAGTAGAGGTCCCTAGTGAGCATCTAACTCTTGTCACATATGGTACTCCCAAAAAGCATTGCATGCAAGACAGTACCGGAGTACATTCAAATGCTATGTCCATATATACAATTAATAGCTATGAAATGTGACTATTTATGCCTTTAGGATACTCGCCACAGTTGCTTGGGTGAGTTGCAATCTCGATATATAAAATAGAATACTGGTAGTGAGCTGGCATATATGTATGAATTAATGGGCTTAAGTCATAATTGGGTCGGTTGAATTGAACAATGTGGGGGACACAACGGCTATGTGTGGCATTAATAACATGCAAATGTATGAGAGCGATCACATTTTGGTGATTTTGTATCTGCACCATTTATATTTGTTAGTGACACAACACACCGCTTTGGCGATGTGACAATACACTGTATCTTTATATATCTTCACTGTGGGAGTTCCTAACATTGAGAGAAATTAAGGAACTGATAACTTTAGTACTATGTGTATAGCTAGTAATGACTGTTTATTTATACATAGGTATTTGTTTGAAGATTCTAAAAGGAGTGGCACATTATATTTGTCTTGATCAAGGTGGCCATTACTCGGCAAACACCACCAAAACTCGTCGACGCTTGAGATAAACTAAATCCAGTGTACTAGCCAGCCATTGTAATCAAAACACTTGGACTGCATACATGTCTGGCATTTGAGTTTTTTTTACCTGGCTTAGTTCACGAACCACTAATAAGTGTACTGTCGTATTTGCTGACTGTCTCTCTCTCTTCTTCTTTTGTTTTCTTTTAGACTATACATTTTTAATTGTTTTTAATATGTGGATAGAGTGTAAGTACTATTTGTAGGATTTATATATGTGATATAATATTTCTTTTTGATACTTGATGAATTTTTGCATCTCCCTCTTGATTAATTGATATGCTGTCTATGTAATACATGAAATTGTATAATGATATATGTTTTTTATAATATGAAGATGTATGAATTCAGTATAATGAAAAAAGTTTAATGGCTCCAACATTTCTTTAATAAAATATAGGTGGCAATCCATTATTCGTCAGGGGTTGTCTTGTGGCATTGCAAATATAGGTACATTGGATTTTTGTATGATTGATATGAATGGTTTGCAGTATATTTGAGATGATTGGTTGAACAATTATTTTATTTGGTTACCGAACGGAATTTATCTTCTTCATTGACTAAGTAACGCCCTGTCCCTTTGGTTCCTGGGGCTTCTCTCTCTCTATTGGGCAGCAACACATAATACAGAAGTATAAATACATAGCCTATTTACAGCTGTGCCTCTGAGTTCATTAGCAAGTGCCTCATCAGAGACTGCAACAAGAGCATTGCAGAGTCCTAGCAGAGGTGCTGCAGGTGTTTTTACAATCAAACCGATTCCGCTAGTAATACAAATGGTGGACCTAAAAAATGGATTTGAGAATTTTTGAGAAGGATTATTCATTTAAACAGATTATTGACTTACAATGTTGATGAAATGAGACACCCGATTAAAGAAGCAGCCAGGTGTGCAAATGAAGCACGTGATAAATTAGAAGAATTAGCTGTCGAATGCGAGGTTGACATCAGCAAGATCAAATATGTTAGAAAGAATTACAAAATGGATTTGACTCGCAATGAAATAATAGAATTGGGTTTAATGATTTTAAGAGCTCACATTAAAGATTTAGGGTCTGATCACAAGTTTAGGTGTTATTGAATGCACCTGATGAATAACGATGCCGCAGGGTATGCTATTTATTGAGTACTATAAATAACACCTATTACGCGTTTGTGGGAAATAACATGCAGATTTCGGTGTTTAACACACCAAAATCCCCATGATACTATAAATACCATATGTTTTCACCTGTTAAGGTTTGGCAAGTTTGACCTGCTAAAATTTAACAAAGGTTGAGGTATTTTGGGGAGGAGGAAGCCAATTAGAGGTTTGGTTCGAAATGGAGTGCCTATGTGTGCAGGGGGCCTGTCTTCAGGTTGAGCTCTCGGAAATCATATACAGGATAATTGGCTCTTGCTGTACTTTCCTGTAATATGCCTGCTAGGTCGCCTGTCTTATCGTCTAACTACTGCTGTATGTTTGTTTGATATAAAACTGAAAAATAAAGGTTTTTTTAAAAAAAGGTTGAGGTATTTAACGCATCGAATAGTTATCAGATGTGTTAAATACCTTTGAACCCGTAAATCCGACCAATGCGTAAACGGGTTTACGCATGGGTCAGAATTAATCGACCCACTCCTTATCAGGCCCTTAATTAAAAAGGTAAGGGAATGGATTAATTTGAAGAAATACAGAGAAAGATGGAAGAAAAGGACAGCACGTAAAATTATAGTTAAAGGATTAGAGAACAAAGCTAAGGGATCCGCTGGTGATTCAGAAGTAGGATCAGAACATTTTTTGGAGTATTCATTGAGAGAAATACATGGGGTTTTGTGCAACGGAGGAAAGCTGATCTTTATGCTTTTACTATGCATTTTCTAAAATTGTGAGAGAAGCTTGAAAGGAGGTAAAAGCAGGTTCGTAGGTTGGCAACAATTTCACAAATGCGGAGGGCTGATTTGTATTCATTTTTTGAGATTGTAATTCTAAGTGACTTGAATGTAAGGTTGCTGGCCAACTGAAGAACCAGCTAAAGGTGCTCCTAATAATGATCTTTCTGAGGCAGTAGCTAACAAATATAGATAGATGACAGAACATTTGAAAAAGAAGGTGCCAGAAAAGGATATTAATTGGACAGAAATGTTGAGAACCGCACAGGAAACTTAAGAGTCAGTGTATGCTTATTATGAGAAGCTCATGAAGATTTTCAAAAAGCACAGCGGAGTCGATGAGCCTGAGAAAGATGGTGTCAGTTGTTTTGTTACTGCTTTAGTTACAAATTTAGTGTCCAGAACTTAGTAATCACATACAGGAAAGTGAAATGTGCTAGCAGACAAAGAGCATAAATAAGATTTTGAAGCTGGTCAAATACAGTATTGATTGAGTTGGTACAAAGCAGAAGAGAATGAAGGAGAAACTGATGGATGGCGAGACAAAGCAGTTTGAGAGGAGTGCTCGAAATCAGTTGATGGGTTTGGTTATGGGTTATGTTCAATCTAGAAATGATGGAGTGAATGGAATGGCTCAAATGCAAAGCATGAAAATGGGAAAAGGGTCAATACAAATGCAAAGTGGTGGAAAAGGGATGGTGAACAATTCTGGAATGAATGTAAATGTTGAAATGCTGAACAGGAACACTGCTTGTAACTTCTGTAGGTAAAGTGGGCACTATAAATTGAAATGTAGACAAAGTTCAGATTGAATCCAGAATGAGTTTTTTCCCCAGATGCAGAAAAATACCCTGTCAGTGGCCCAACTCAATTGGCATTTTTGTAGGATATGCATATTCAGAAACTGTTTTGCATGACGATGCCTTCAGCCTCAGAGTTGCAGCAAAACATCAAAAACAAAATGAAATATAGTCTATGATACCAATAAGATCCACTAATTCTGGGTAAAAGCTCTTCCCAGTTTTCTTCAGGGAATAATTCACAATGATGGTGCTTGAGAGGGGAGGAAGCCTGCTTACCTGGAGCAATCCTTGAGGTAGACCAAAGTGACCAATGCACAGATGGTGAAGTCAATGGCCACCCCTTTTCATTTTTAATTGATACAGAAGCTAACCGTTCTGTGGAAGTCTCAAACCTACCCTTCTTGGCAACAGAAATCCAAGTTGTAGGGATCAGCAATAAACAAATTGTTCCTCAGGTTACAGCAGATGTCCCAGTTAAGTTGGACAAATGGAGAATAAACATCAGTTCCTTTTGCCTGATTCAATCCTGTGAATTTGTTGGGCAGAGGCACACCCTCAAAATTAATTGTGTAATTTACTGCACACTGGACAGTGTTGTAATTGAAACCCTAGCTGAAGATTCAGGGCCTCATTTATGAGGATTTGGGGCAGGGCAGCACCACGAGTAGTCTTGCTGTGTTGCCCCACGTCATAACAAAAGGGCAGGATTGCGTGGTATCTATGAGATACCACACATTCCTGTCCTTTTCCCGTGCGCCGGCCCACAATGGGCTGCCATGCCCCAACACAAGCCCCCTTGCACCATGGTGCAAGGGTGCCTGCGTTGTGGGGCTGATTGATTTTGTGCAGGAAGGGACACCTTCCTGCACAAAATAAATACATTCCGGCGATTTCCTCTATCTATGTGTGCTGCAGAATGTAGCACACATAGAAAATTGAAAAAATGAGGAGAAACATTTCTCCTTGTTGCGCCTCCCTAAAACCACCCCAGGGGTTACGTTAGATTCTGAGGCATTCACAGGTATACAATTTCTCATAAATCTGGATATGCTTCATATTCCATGGGTGTTGAATGGGAACACCCACAGCAACACCCATGAAACGCCCCTTTCAGGCAGTGTTCTGCGTGAAAGGGGCACATATTTACAAGGCCGTCAAAAGCCACGTAAAGTATGCAGTATGTTCCATTTCTGGAATTCCTGAAGCGTCCCATCTGTCGAATGTAACTTCAGCACAAGTGGCAGAGGTGGTTTCATTGACAGGAGCTTATTGCCTGTCAGAAGATTTGAATGTGACAAACTATACAGTATGTTTTTGATGTGGTGCACGATTGTGGTCAACTGTGGTCACAAGGAGGCTTTATTACATCTTCTGAAGCTCCTATACAGAACAATCTCTATACTCTTGAGCTGTTAAAAGCAGTACAGCAGCCAAAAGAGATTGCTGTAGTCAAGTGTACTCTTGGAAATAATTATGCTGATCAAGTAGCCAGATATTGTTCACTTGAGAATGAAACAGGGGTTCGGGAAACTAAGAATGATGAATCAAGAATAAATACTTTGTAAAATGCAGAAACTGCAAATTGTTTCTTAATGAGTTCAATTCAATCTTCTTTGAACGATTTGAGAGACCTTCAAGAGGAAGCTACAGAAGATGAAAAAAGGAGCTGGGAAAAATTATCAGGATTTGTTTGTCTCTTCTGATGCTGAGAGTTTTATATAGCATGAACTCGACCCGAAGACATCAGGTATCAGAGCACTTAACATGAGCACCAGTTTTCATTACAGATGGACACACATATTTTGTTAGGCATAGGGAGATTAAGTGATTTGCCTAGAATCACAGGTTGTTGAGCGTTGGTGTCGAGACTCGAACCTAGTTCCCCGGCTTCGAGGTCGACCGCTCTAGCTGTAAGGCTACATCCTCTGAGATGTATTTTCTATATCTCACTGCAAGGTATATTCATGGACAATCTTATGTGCTGAAAGTTTATTTTCCAGAAGTTTGGAGAGCCAGTACAATAATAGGGGCAAAAGAACGTGGACTGTGATGAACTATATTGGCAAATCAGAAGACCCTTTTACAAGACTCCAAGCAGACTTTGTGACGATGTCCCTTTCAATGGCGTGAAATATACTTTGGTCATTGTTAGCTTGTTTTCTAAATGGGTTGAGGCCTTTCCCATCTGGAGATCAGAGAACTTTAAAGTTGCTAAACTTTTGATGTAGGAGTTAATTCCACGTTTTGGCTTACCAGTTTATATGGAGACAGATCATGGCTCAAATTTCAAAAATTAATTTTTGAAAATACTTTGTGCTGCCTTCCAAAATGATCAGAGCTACCATTGTTTTTACCTTCCTTGCTCTTCCGGAGTGGATGAGAGGATGAATGGAACTCTCAAGAACAAATGGGCCAAAGTCTGTGTTTTTAGTGGTTTGAAGTGGCTGGACACTCTTCCTCTTGTGTTGATGAGCATCAGATGTACCCCAGATAAAAAGACTGGTCTGTTACCCCATGAAGTGATCATGGTCAGAGCATTGAGATTCGCTTATACTCTCTCAGCTGCACTAGTTTCTATAACTGATGAGATTATGCTAGATTATTCTAGATTAAGGCAAAGGTCTGGCTGATGGTGAAATCTGTCTCTCATTGGGTGAGCTTGGCAACAGAAGTGACAAAAGAAATACAGTGCCATAGATTAAATCCCAGAAACTGGATAGTAGTCTGAAAACTCATGAGGAAAAACTGCCTGGAGGAGTGCTGGGGGAGGCCCTAAGTGGTGATTTTGACAACAAACACTACAGTTAAATGTCCTGGAATGCCACAGTGGATCCACACCGCTCACACAAAAAGGGTGAAGGTGGCAGATGAAGAAGTGGTGAAAACAACAACCACTAATTCTCAAGGTCAAGCTCACGTTTGCGGCATGGATCCACAGGGGGGTAAAAGTACTGAAACTGATAAAGAAAGTGAAATCTTAAAAGTCCAGATCAATGAAAGGAAAAGTTCTGGTGAAGATGCTGGTATCACTACCAGTAGTGCAACTGTCCAGTTTCAAAGTGTGGAACAAAATGAAGTCGGTGAGCACAAGAGGTCAAAACAATTCAACTAAGAATGAAGAGCTGTTGCAATGTCAAAGGTGTGAGTGTCAGCAAGAATAAATAGTCTCTGATCCAAACAGTGAAAGACTTTACTTGAAAATTTGAGTCACAACAACGCCCCAAGGGAAGAAAGCAGTTCACAGTAAACTGTTCTGTTGAGTTCATCAGTGGGTGGAGAAGCAGGTGGCAAAAAGAGAACAGAAGAAAATAAGGCATTTAGAAGAACCTGCAAAAGAAAGTATTGTCAACAAGAGAAACATGAAAGACTAGAGCCAATCAATGAAAGTTCAGAAGTAATTGAACTAGATTCAGTAAATAGCGAAAGTGAGTCACCTTTTGCTAATAGACCAGCAAGAAAGAGAACATTAAATATAAAGTATGCGGCACTTCAATGGATATATCTAGAACACTGGCAGAAAAAGAAGAATCAGTGTCACAGATCTACAGCTCAATAAATTGTCACCAATATAACTTTGAAAGTGAACCTGAAAGTGAATCAGAAGAGGAAGAAGAACCACTTTGAAAAGTTTCAAAAGACTGTAAAGATTAAGTTAAAGTGAAACCTACTATTTAAATAAACAAAGAAAGAACATTGTTTAAAGATCATTTTGAGGTTTTGTTTTGGTTATTGTTTTGAAAGAAATAAAAAGAAAAGAAGAAACTTATTATAAACTTATTATTGTTTTAAAAAAAAGTTTGTTGATTTTTGAATTTGTTTTAGCCTCACAATCAATGTGTTTTTTTTGTCTCTGTAGAAAATGGAATACAGCAAATGCTGTAAAATTCTTAGTTTAATTGTTTTGCCTGTTGTTGTGCTCACTGACTCCAGTGGGATACGTCTCCACAAGAGTTGAATTAACTACAGTACATAATGAAGTGAAACATACACACTGATAAATAGGAAAAGGTTTGTTCGTGGATTTCAAGATAATATTTAAAATAAAGTGAGACAAGAATATTCTGACATTATGAAAATTAAAAACTGTTTCATCCGTACGTTCCTTCCCTCTTCTTCAGGCCTAGGTGCTACACATATGCAGCTTCCTGTCTCCTATGGTCTTTCTTTACCAGTGTTTGTTAGTGTTAAGGTAAATTTCAGAAACTGATTGCGTAAACTAAGCTTGTAACTAAATCTATTAACGTGGTTATGGGTGATTTGAGTGAAGAAAAACATGAATTTATTAAGGAATACGAGGAGAGTAGAGATTGTGAGGGATCGGAAAGATGAAAACGCAATAAGAGAACAAATTAAAGGAAAAAGAGAACTTAGATAGTAAATCTACATCCCCTATTGAGAATGGAATAAGAAAGGGTGTGAACCTTTCCAAGGTGGCAAAGTGAAGATGTGGAAGAGTGTGAGTGTGAAAGGAATTACGTTGTACGTGGTGATTATTTTATTGTTTGAGAGTCGTTTCGGAGGGGAATTTACTATGTGTGATGTAAAACCACCTATTTTAATATACCACGTAATTGGGTTGGAGCTTGTCATCTTGCTTTAGTGCTTCCTAGAGTTTATAACATAAGTGGACCGGATTTTCCAGTTGGTTTTAGGAAAGTAAAAAGTGAATATAGGCAGGTATTTCTAGACATTAGGTACTATTGTTCCTCTTATAAGCATAGCAATAAATTATGTGAAAATCAGACATTTATCTACATTGGTGGATAGATTTGCTTTAAGCACAACTGGAATGCTAACTCAAATTAATTGTGAACTATCTGCTATTAGAACTATGTTGGTGCAGAACCGCTTAGCGTTATATATCCTCCTTGCTATGGAAGACAGTCTTTGCAAAGTACTAAAGGTTAAGAGATGCCGCATTTTTATTTCTGATAACAGTCCTAATATTAATTTTTATATGACAAACATGACTAATGTCTCTCATGAACTTTAATGTTTACAAGAGCATGGTTAATGGGAAGCTATAGGTTCCAGGGTTAGTGAGATAAGGAAGGGTTTTATCAAGGTTGGTGAATGGACCAATAATTTGGGTGTGGAGGCTTTACGTGTTATACTAACCCCTGTAACAATTCTAATGAATTGTGAAATTGTTCTGTTTCATTTGCTAACATTTTCTGGGTGTCCGATTTAAAATTGTGGATATAAAAATGAATGAGAAGAGACTATTGAAGAGGAAATGTTCTGAAGATTATCAAATGGTGAATATACAGGACTGTGCCTACACTCAGCTAAAGATGGTGGAGGAGAATTCCAGAAAAAAAGCAGAAAGTGATGCAGACTGAATGATTTCCTGATTAATAAAGTTTTAGTGATTATAAAATAATCAGAGGCCGGATCGGTGGAAAAGTTTTTGGGGTTTTATATTTTGTACATTAATAATGATGATTAATATTCCTTTTTACACATTATTTTACATATATAGACTGAATTACCATAATTACATTAAAAAAGTTCCTATGACGAGCAGAAGTGTTTTTATTAATGTGTTTTAGTTTTGCCACATCTATGTTCAAAACGCCATTTTAGTCTAGATGATTGCCATTTCTGTCGCTCGTTCCTGCTCTCCCCTTCCTGCGCACATCCTCTCCTCACAGGCTCAGCAGCATGCAGTCAAACTGAAGTCATGTTAGCTTATTTTCATTGTTATATTGTTTTGCTCACAATGAACTGTCTATGATGCAGATGTAAAATTGCAACAAGTATCTTTGTCTTTCATGTATTCACTGGCCTATTTACTGAAATAAAGCTATATTGTTCAATGTTTCATATTTGTTCGAACATCTCTGGATGACAATAGTATAGGTAAAGACGATCTATTTTTGAGGATAACACAGTCCAGGCTACAGCTAACTACTCATTTGAAATCAACTCAGAAGATAACTGTTCCTAGTCTTATGACTAAGCCTGTCGAACTGAGACATTAAATATAGCATCCTAGAGCTAGCAACAATGATAATCACCATTGATGGCAAGACCATGGAGTACACCAAACCAACAGAACTAGAAAGTTTCCTAGATAGTATGGACTCCACCACTATATACACATTGACGAGTCTTTGACCAGCACCTGCGCGCCGTGAAAGGTACTTTACCTGCTTTTAATTACTGGCAGTCCACGCGGCACCCCTCTAAACTTACCTGCTCCCTGCTGACGAGAGGCAACTACCTCGAAACACGTGTCCAGGGATGGCTAATGCGACACATACTTATTCATACACTTCGTAGCGTAGGCGTACTCGCCGTCGCTACTACATCGTCCACAGTTCCTTGGGGCAACTTGCTGGTGTGACGAGCAGTGTGCGGCCTTTTAAACTTGATACTATACACACATCTCAAGCCTCCATGGGGGAGAACCCGATTGAATAAACATGAATAAAGATAGTTACAAGAGACACAACACCAGATATTAGCCTACTCAGCACCTCAGACAGAGAAGACCTGAGAGCATTCAAAGAAGCGCTAATCAGAGACCAAAATAAGTCAAGATCACCTTGAAAGCTGACAAAATAACTGAGCTTGTAATATGTTGCCGCAGTCCTGACCCCCACTTTACTGCTGTGACTCGTAGACTCCTTTCGTCACACATAAACGCACCTCCCATCTGATAAGGTACCATAGCCTACACCTCCTCCCTTCATATCACATGGCCTTGAATCTTTCAGACCAACCTACAAATCCATACCCAATCCATACCCAAAATCTAGTGGACAGCCATGTCAGAATAGTCTCTGAAATATAGTTGCAGTTCTGCCATTTACCTCCCACTTGAATGAAGAGCAGTCTTTGACCTCTTGGGTCAGTGTGCCGCTCCTCCGCTGCTGCGATAGCTCACTGGTATTTGGAACTCTACCATAGTCCCCAATTGTATTGTATTGTACCCGCTGTTCCTGACAGCATTATTTTGTTTTTTACTACATTGTTTTCCGTTTGTCTGCTGATGCATTGTATTTGGTTTTGCACTTTATTTTGTACTCTGCTGATTTTCCTCTGTTAGTTTCACTGCACCGCTCCTGCATCTTTTCCTGTTCCCTGCTCTCATGTTTCCCACCTTCCTGCTAGCCCCTCCCACCTCCCAGGACTGTTTATGGAGGCTGCAGAGCAGCCCCAGTGAGCAGTCCTTGACATCTTGGGTCAGCATGCCACTGCCCCGCTGTTGCAATAGCTTGATGGTATTTGGGACTCTGCCATAGTCCCTAATTGCATTGCATTGTACCCGCTGTTCCTGACATAGCATTATTTTGTGTTTTGCTGCATTGTTTTCCATTTGTCTGCTGATCCTACTTCCCACCTCCCTATACTACTTATGGCGGCCACTGGCGCACCGAAGGCACGCCAAAGGCAAGCCTGTCTACACCCAGCACCAGGAACCCTGGTTGTTCCACCCCTTGCAGGTACAGTGCTGCAGACCTCGGAGTTCTAGATTCTGGATACATCGACAACAATTGCTGATGCACATCTCCACACACCACCAGAGAACCATTCTCCTGTCAGCACTGCTGATTCACCTGCAACACCGAAGCTACCAACAACACCAGAGACACCACCAAAGACACTGCAGAAACGACTGTGGCCAGTGTGCCTATAGACAACACCAGTGCACAACTCAAGTGCATTCTACTCAATGCACCACGGTCACATAGCAAACACACCACAGAGATCTGGGGCACATCTCATCCCTCACCCCAGATGTCAACTTCTTCACAGAAACCTGGCTAAACCCCGCTTCCGCGCTGGACATCGCCATCACCACTCCGAAGGCTCCAAGATAATACAATGGGACTTAACCAATAAACACAGGTGGAAATGCCATCATCTACAAGGACACCATCCGATGCACGACCACCAGGACCACACCCCAGCTTCTGAAATGCCATCCCGGACCTCATCGCCTCGATCACCATCGACTCCAAGCCCTACAGCTTCCTAGGGGATCTTAACTTCCACCTCAACGATCCCAATGACACTAACACTTCCGACCTCCTGGAATGCATGAGCAACATCAGCCTCAAGCAACTTGTCACTGACCCTACCCACACCACATAACACTTGCTCAACCCCATTTTCACATCCAGCAACAGACTCAAGTACAACAATGTCTTACAGCTCACCTGGATCGACCACTACAGTGTCAACTTCACCATCTCAGGACCCACAAACACTGGCACCATGCCCCCAGCTCCACAGGCAGAAACTGGAAAAAGATATCAGAAGACTAGTGGACCAACGCCCTTAACTCCCACCTCCCAGACATCACATCCAACCCAGAACTGGCTGCAAAGAACTTCTCCCAACAGATCACAGACTGCAGCAACACAATCGCCACCACCAAGCCAGCCAAAACCAAAGGACCTGCAAGAAGAGCAAGCTAGTTTACCAAGGATCTGAAATCCACCAAACCCAACCATAGGCAACTAGCAACCACGTGGCACACCAGCAGAGAGGCAGGGCACCAAACCACCTTCAAGGCAGCACTCAACCATTCAACCGACTCCTGAAAGAAATTAAGAAGAACATCCTAGCAGACTACATAGAAGCCAGCACAAACTGCAGCAAGGAGCTCTTCGCCATTGTGAAGAACTTCTTCAAACCCGCAACCAGAGAGCTGCACATCACCCCCTCCCAAGAAGTGTGTCACCCTGGCGGATATCTTCCATGACAGGATCGCCGTCATCTATGAAAACTTCAAACAACAACCCCCCGCTGCCAACAGCATCAGCCTGCTCACACCCATGAACACAAACTCCAAACACCTGCTCACCCATTGAGACCCTCTCACAACTCCTGCCACAATCTCCATTATGAACTCTGTGCACTCTGCAGCACTCACAGACCTCTGTTCCCACCACGTCTTCAACCTCAGCAGCAAGATAATTGGCGACAGGCTCAAGAATGTCCGGAGCACCTCCATCATCTCGGCCTTCTTATCTGAGGATTGGATACAGGATGAAGTAAGGCCTCTCCTGAAGAAACCATCCACCAACCCAGCGGAACCGAAGAACTATTGGCCCATCACCCTCCTCTCCTTTCCAATGAAGGTTCTCAAGAAGGCTACTCACCGAAAACAGCAGCCTCCTGGACCCCTAGCAATACGGATTCCGAGCCAACCACAGCACCAAGCCAGCACTGATAGCAGCCACCAATGACAGCACAGCCCTCCTGGACCTTGACGAAACAGCAGCTCTCATCCTTCTGGACCTATCAGCTGCCTTCGATGCTGACTCCCATCACATCCTGATCAACAGACTCCACCACATCTGAATACAGGGAGACACCCTCTAATGGATCTCATAGTACCTCACCAGAAGAACTCAGAGAATCTGTCTGCCATCGTTCACGTCAGAACCCAAGAAAATCATCTGTGGCGTCCTCCAAGGATCATCCCTCAGCCCTACCCACTTCAACACGTACATGACCACGCTGGCCACCACCATCCTCTCGCTGTCGGTAGACCACTCCACTACCAGAGCCAACTTCCACAGATGTATGATGAACATTGTTGACTGGATGAAGGACAACTCTCTCAAACTCAACACAGACAAAACAGAAGTCCTCATCTTTGAGAACAACACCTCGCCATGGAATGACGCATGGTGGCCTGCATAACTCATTTCATCCCCCACCCTGACAGACCACGCCCAGAACCTCAGCATCATCTTGGACAGCAAGCTATCCATGAAAAAACAGGTAAACACAGTCTCTTCCGCCTGCTTCCACACACTACGCATGCTTCATAAGATATTCAGGTGGCTCCCAGTGAACACCAGAAGGGCCGACATGCAGGCCCTTGTCTCCAGCAGGCTGGACTCTGGGAACACACTCTGCATACGAATCACAACACGCCCCCTGAAGAGACTACAGACTATACAAAACTCAGCGGCAAGAAACATCCTCAACCTTCCTAGATGGACCCACATCACCCCCCCCCCCTCTCACCCCCCCCCCCTATCTCAATAAGTTGCACTGGATCCTGATACAGAACATATGCCAGTTCAGGATGTTGACCCACGCATACAAAGCCCTGCGCAACAAAGGACACGTTTTCATCAAAAAACGCATGACCTTCCAGCAACAACCAGACACCTACGATCTGCTTCCCTCTTCCTCGCAGACACCCCCCGGACCCGACAATGCAACAGTGGAGGACTCTCCTTCTCACACCTGGTGGCCTGGAATGGCCTTCCCCTGCACCTCAGGACTGTCTCATCACTCCAGCAATTCAGGAAAGGACTCAAGACCTGGCTGTTTGAATAAATAAGATCAACACGAGGTAGCTAGCAACTCCAGCACCTTCAGACCCTCACAGGTGATTTGCCATGCTTTTAAACTCTTGATTGATTGATTGCCTATGCCTCCCTACCCCACTCTATTGGAAAGTTATGTTGCTCTGGGAGTCCAGTAATACACACTTGTCCTGACCTGGCCTGTTGCCAGAAGCCCAAGTTGCTAATTAACGGATCCTCCTATCCCCCCACTCTCAACCACAACCGACTACACTTAGATCAGACTCATAACTATATAACACACTGTGGGAGGGTATTCCTTCAATTATTCTTTCATGCTAACAGTGCTCCCTTTTCTGTTCCCACCCCCATATAAAACTCCCGGTTCCAATGGTTTAGCTCACAGGCTCTTGTACCACAGACACACCTAAACCGCAGCTTGTGTCCCCGTAAGACCCATTAATCATAACTTTACTCCTCGTTCCTGAGCTTTCTTACTTCATCAAAAGGAAAAAGATACTACAGAACTTACTTACCATGGATACAGACATTGCCTTGTTTCAAGTAACCCACCTCTTTTAGACCAAAAGTAGCAAACTTTAAAGAGATGAGGTTAGTTGTGTGGTCAGTACAAGCAGAACAATTGTACAAGCTGGTATCCCAGAGACAACCACCGATACCTCCAGGAAATGTGAGGTTGCAATACTTCTACAGAAATCTCCTCTCCTACAAAATACAGAAAATATGGACAGAAATGAAAGGCATATACGCCTTTGTCAAATTGTCCTCATTTTCGACTCCATATACACTTCAAACCAATCGACTTCCTCAAAAGAAATCTTCTGGGCAGCCTGTAAAGGTACTCTAAGCGGTCCACTGAAAAGAGGCACTCTGTCAACCAGATTGGACTCCAACAATCTCAATACTCCAGGAATTGGAGTAGAAATATTTGCATTAAGTTTACTCTTCACGAAGAAAGCAGAATATGCTTTTACTCGACTCCGACAAAGACACTATCAGAGAGGAGAAAAAGCAGACAGACTGCTCATGGCATACCTAAAACAGCAAGAAGCATGATCTGCGATTTCAGCTGTCATGAACATGGATGAGCAATTACTTATGAGCCCATAAGAAATAAAATAAGCCTTTTCTACCTTTCTGCAAAACCTGCATCATGCAGAACAACAAAACACCTCAGAAGAAGAATCAACCCCGCTTTATGGAAAACACATCATCTGTGGCATCCCCAAGGCTCCATTCACTCGCCAGAGATCTTCCAATTGGTTATTGAGCCCTGGAAGTTATATTGACAATGAAGGACCTCAGCAGTCATGAGAATGCAGAGTTCTAACTGGAGGTTTTCTCTGGTCATGGCATTGACAACCCGAAGACCTTGAAAATCTGCAAACAACAATAGGTACACGTAAGGCTCTCAAACATTTCTCTAGGTGCTTTTGCTCTGTGACTAACCCACAGTTCCAAATCCTTAGGCTTACACGAAGACACCAACCTTAACTAAACCCACAAAATAAAGAAAGCCTGCAGATTGAAACCTTTTTAATGAGAAGCACACTGTAGAATGGTTGCCAAGGGTACATGGTATCTTATTTGGATGTATGTAATGCACTTCTAACCGGAGATTCCAATGTCCACATGACAGCCTTGAAGATCCTAATGCATGCAGTAACCCAGATCAACAAAGGCCCTTGAAAGTATAACAGACTTACAGCATTGGTCAAAGAACTTCACTTGCTCCAGCTGGTCAGCCAAATTACATTTACACACTGCTGTATTGTCATATGGCAGATAGGTCCAACATCCCCACCTCAATTTACGCAGTGGCCATATTGATAGACTGGAAACCAAGAAATGCAGAAAAAAGTGATGTTAAGCCCTTTCCTTATACACTCTGTGGTGTGGATCTCAGTCCAGATCCTCCATGCCTCAACCCTTTTCCACTTTTGGAAAGAACTGAAGAGTTATCTCTTCAAGAACAAACTTATTCCAGAATCTGGACTCCGCTGGGGTGCCACCATAATAGATACCACTTGATGGATGGAAATGTGCTGTGTGTGGCACTGATAAGCATACTCCCCTGCCCTAAGTTAACCTCATATAAAGCTAGTGTAATATCGCTGTAGCTTTTAGATTTTTCCCTCCATGGGTGCAACTAATGTTTGCTAAGGATTCTTCCTGTTAAATGATTTGAGACCCCAGAGCATAGCCCTTGTGCACTTTTCTGCGGCATTTCAAAAATTATTGTGAATGCAGCCTGGTGCGGCCTAGTTATGCTAACTGAATCATGCCTTTGTTTAATTTTGTTGATTTCTTCACCTACAAAGCCTTCAGGTGATCATACATTGGGATCCTTATTTTATCATGAACAATATCCTCTTTGTTCTTCCGTCTTGTGGTTTTCTTCGAGTCTGCATTGATAACTAACGTATCAAATGCAAAGTGCTTCTAAAAGCTTAAATCTTAGAACAATCATTATAACCAGGATTATCACTAATAGCACAATGGCTATTTTGATCAGTATACCTTTCCTAATCTCACCTCAAACCTATCTTTTTTCGAAATTCCAGGTTCTCCCATTGAGTGAGAATCACATTCATAATGTTAGTTATCCTATCAATGTATCTGGTAATACTGTCATTAGTATCTGGAATTAAATATAAGCTGACTACCTACCACACGACAAACATCATCTTCTTTATCTAAAATCTTATCTAAAGCAAGACTATTTTGAATAACCATACATCTTATTTAAATATTTCTTCAGTGATTTTAGTTAAAGCACCTCATGTGGTTATTTTCTCACCGCTCTACTAAAGTAGACAATTTTCTAGTCTTAGTATCATTTAAAACTATTCCTATGGGAGGAATCAAAATATCAAATGCATCTAGCATTTGTTCACATGCACTTTCTCTCTTCACTCCTCCATGACGCACTTCACTCACGTCAATTCATATGGATGATTTCTAGGAAATACCAAAGCTAAATAACATGAAATATCCAACCTTGTTAGAAGTGTGAAATAAAGCAGTCTTTGAAATGTAATAAATGGCTTTGAAAAGAATGCGTAAACTACCCAACACATAGAAATCTAAAATATACTTATGAGCACATTCATTATTTCCTACTACAACAGATTTGTCGTACTGGTTCTGCTTCATTCGCATTAAACACACATTTCCATCTTTCTCTTTCGAAATTCTAAGACAAGGGTATATTTGTGAGTTCTTTAGCTAACGTGTAGCAATATAAAATATACTTATGAGAACATACATTATTCCCTACTACAACTGATTTGTCATAATTTCTCTGCTTCATTTGCATTACACACATACTTCTATCTTACACTTTCCAAATTCTAAGACTAGGGTATACTTGTGAGTTCTTTGTCGCTAGCTGTTCTTTAAAATTAAACTCCCTTTCTTCTGAACCCCTCAACAACCGCTCCCTTGATCTCTTTCTCTTACATTTTCTAATAACTCCACACTCAGCTTCACTTAAACACCCTTATAAGGTTAAGTTACCTCAAGTTTTGCAAGCACTGATAAATTAATTAATTGGGAGATTATAATCTATGTTTGTTTCTTCTAAATAATCCTGGTGCCTGATGATTGCATAGTAGACAGAACATGAAATGCTATAATTTTGAGGTAACTGTACATTAGAAACACCTTTACAAACTGAAGTTGGCAAATGAGTGCAAACCTAACAATCAGACAAATTCATGATGTCTCTATAATTCTTAAATAAATCTGCATTAGAATTTTCTCCAAACTCTTAACTATAACTATCTTTATGATCTAACCTAAGATCTTAAGTATCAGTATCATTATAGGACATTGAGCTATTATTTATGATTGAAAGATATTCAGTAGAGGGGGGTACACATACACGAACACACTAATTAAAAATTATAACAATCGCTTTTCTTGAAAGCATCTTCTCCAGTTCTGTAAAAATATTGTTTTCAAAATGAATTTGGTTCTTGAAGCAAAAATAGCAAAGCATAAAAACGGATTCAGAAGTATTCCAATTAATCAAAATGAATAAAAAAGTAATCCAAAAGTAATCAAAGGTAGTTTGCAGTAATAGATACCTACCAAAAGCAAACATTCTAAGAAAAATGACACTCTTTCGAAATTCAGTCCAGCAATTCATTTCTTCATCAGGAAACATATTCCGCATTGATCATTTCACAGTTCATTTGTCTTTTCATGGGGGCTATGCAAGCAAAAATGTAAAGTCTTCCAAAACAATGTCTCTTTCTTCTGTCAATATTTTACTCAAATATGCTCACCTAGGAGCTGTGTATTTATTACTTCGCACTCTTGGTGAACTTCTTGATACAATATCTATAGTTGACGTTTTAGTGATAATTCATTAATGCTTTGTTCGTTCTCTTTGTCAGCACTCTGTATTGTTTCAGATGATTTTTCACTCCTTTTCTTCAGATGCTATGTTTCACGTACTCATTGGGTAGTACTGTCAATTCTCACTATGTCTGTCACACACCACCCCTTGTCTATTGTAGGCTTTCTGTGACACACTCCACTGTGTTGAACCCAGATTCTATACATGCCACACATTATGATATTGGATTCATTGCACCTTCTCTTACTCGGCCGAGTTAAGGCATGCACATTTCTCTTGTGTTTGTCAGTTATGTTATGTGAATTTGTAGAGCGTGGCTAATCACCAATGAGGGTATCCAGGCGCTGAGTAGGGCAGGCCTGAGGGAGGAGTTGTAAATCATGCCCGTTTTCGTCTGGAAGAGCCATGTCTTGAGGTTCCCTCAAAAGTCCATGAAGAATGGGGAGGTTCTGAGGTGTTTCAGGAGGTTGTTCCAGGTCTTGGCTGCGAGGTATGAGAAGGAGCATCCTCCGCTTTTGGTTTTCTTGAGGCGGGAGAAGTGTGCTCTTGCCTGGGACACAGATCAAAGGTGTCTGATGAGTTGGTAGACGTTGAGGCAGTGGTTGAGGCAAGCTGGACCGGTGTTGTGGAGAGCTTTGTAGGCATGGGTAAGGAGCTTGATCTTTCCTGGACTGGGTGCCAGTGGGGATTCTTGAGATGTGGAGAGATGTGGTTGTTTCACAGTATGTTCAGGATGAGTCTGGCGGCGGCGTTTTGGGTGGTTTGGAGTCGGCGTAGGACATGGGCTGTGATTCGGCTGAAGAGGGCGTTTCCGTAATCAAGGCTATTTGTTAAAAGAGCCTGGGTGACTGTTGGTCTGGTGTTCAGTCCACTTGAAAAACCTAAGTAGCATTTGCAGGATGTGGAAGCATGATGAGAAAACAACATTGATCTGTCTGCTCATAGAGAGTTTGGTGTCCAGGATAATCCCGAGGTTCTTGGCGTGGTCCGCAGGGGTGTGTGGGGGCCAGGTTCAGAGGGCCACCTCGTGGTGTCCCAGGGGGAGTGGTTGTTGCCAAAGATTAGGACTTCCGTTTGTCTATTTTGAACTGGAGGCAGTTGTTTTTCATCCAAGCAGCGATGTTACTCGTGCAGTTGGTAAGTTGGTGAGGATGCTTTGGTGGTGCTAGTTGAGTCAGTAAGGGAGGAGATGAACTGTGTGTCATCATTGTAGCATACAATGTTGATGTTCTAGGCTCTGACGATGTCCGCGAGGGGCGTCATGTAGACGTTGAAGTGTGTTGGGCTGAGCGATGATTCTTGCGGGACTCCGCAGATGAATTTCTTGGGTACTGAGGTGTGGGGGGGGGGGGAGTCTAATTCATTGAGTTCTGTCCTTTAGGAAGGAGGATATCCCCTTGAGGGCCGTTCCACAGATACCCAATTGCTGAAGCTTTCTGATGAGTGGCTTGGTGGTGACCGTATCGAAAACTGCAGAGAGGTCGAGGAGGATGAGTGCAGCCATTTCTCCTCGGTCGAGGATGCTTCTGACATCATCAATGGCCGCAATGAGGGCTGTGTCTAATGTGGTTGGTGCAAAAGCCTGATTGAGAGCTGTCTAGGAGTTGATGGAGTTTTAGGTGGTCTGCGAGTTAGGTATTGATGTTTTTCAACATGACTTTAGCTGGAAAAGGCAGGAGAGAGATGGATCTGTAGCTGCTGAGGGTGTTGGGATCCACTGTTTCTTCAATAGGTTGTTGACGTCTGCATTTTTCCAGCAAGACAGGAAGATGGTGGTGGTTATGGAGGTGTTGATGATAGCGGGGAGTGCGAGGGAAATGATAGTTCTTCCAAGGTTGTATATGAAGTGCGGGCATAGGTCTGAGGGGGCTCATGAGTGGATGATATTCATCAGGTCAGTGGTTTCTTCATTTGAGAGGGGTTTCCAGTTGCTTAGCTGCTGTTTGGCGATGAAGGAGGTTTTCTGGTTGGTCGGGGGAGTTTGTGTCTGTATGCTGTCAGATGAATGTGTTGAGATCTTGGCAATCCTCAGTTCAAAGAAATCTGAGAGGTTGTTGCGGAGTGCTTGGGATGGGATGATATAGTTGTTGGCAGCTGTGGGATTGGAGAACTCCTTGATGATAGTGAAGAGTTCTTTGCCGTTGTTGGAGCTGGCTTTGAGTCGGAGAGTTAGGGCCTTTCTCTTTGCGTCTCATAGTTGTTGGTGGTAGAAGTTGAGGGTAGATTTGTATGTGGATCTTGCGGTGGTGTTTTTGCTGAGTCTCCATTTTCTCTAAAGTTGTTTGCAGTGGCACTTGGACTCCCTGAGATCGTTTGTGTATCAGCTAGGTTGCTTGTTGGTTTTGTAGGTCTTGTTTCTGGTGGGAGCGGTGCAGTTGGGGAGCAACATTTTTGAAGACCTTGGTGCTAACATTGAGGTTTCCGCTCTGGTTGGGTGGGCATTCCTGTAGGGTCGTGGTCCAGTTTTCTTCAGATATTCTGTCCCAGTGTCTTGATAGTGCTTTGGGTTTTTCTGGTGGGGTGGCTTGGTGGGCGGGTATCTTGAAAAGTATGCTGTAGTGGTCGGACCATGTGAGTGGTGACATGTGGGTGGTGGTTAACCTGTTGTTGGAGAAGAAAATAGGGTTATGGGTGTGACTTGCTGTGTAGGTTGGTCCTTGGACGAGCCGGATGAGTCTGAGGTTGCTGAGGCTGTTGAGGACAGTGCTTAATTTGTAATTAAAAATGTGCCAGGGACCTCGTCAGGAGGCCACTACAGCTTGAATCACCCATTACCCCTACCAGTGATAGTACCTACACAACTATTAACCATAACACCCATGCAAGTGTGACAATTTAGACTATTCAAGGCCCCCAAAGAGTAGCTTGAGCGCCAGGTATTAGTAGTTTTTAATGTAGTTTGTATTAATAAACAACTGCTGTTATGCTCATGTCTAAATTACACAGACTGCGCCACTGCGCGGCAGATAGTCATCAGTGCAGGTGTTCACAATTAAGTGTAGGTGCCGAGCACCGGAAACCACAGGTTCAAATTATGCACTGGTCGAGGACGGCCATAGATTTAGGGTCTGTGGTGTCTTCCACTAGAACCTGAGGTCCCAGAAGAGGATGTAGTTGGTTGATCTGATGGAGAGAGAATCGATAAAGTCCGCGATGTGGTTTCATAATTTCAGGGAGTCGGTAGGCGAGGGTTCCCTTAAGGGTGGAGTTGTAGGCTGTACGTATTTAGAAGTGGAGTTATTTAATTAGGTTGGTGTCCAATTCCATGGAGGTGGTTCAGACAATCGTGTTATTGTAGATGATTGCGAGTCCTCTGCCTGGTATGTGGGTTCACTCCTGGTGTATGATTTTGTAGGTGGGAGGCATGACTGCAATGATGTCCAGGTTGGAGGCTGGGTTGAGCACTGTTTCAGTCAAGAAGAGAAGGTCAGTGTGATGCTGTTAAGGAGGTCCCAGATTTCAGTGGGGTGTTTCCCAAGGGATCAGACGTTGAGGAGCATGGCGGACAGTTGGTGCGGAGTAGTGGTGGTGTGGTGCATCAGCTGTTTGGAGGTGGCAGCGTCTGAGGTGTTGCAGGTGAAATCGCAGTGGGTGGAGGAGAAAGGTCCTACTTTGGTGCTGGAAGATGCGCAGCAGGATGGCGGAGTAGTGGCAGAGTTTGTTGGCTCAAGTGGCGACTGTGGTTGTGGTGTTGCGTTGGATGGTCTTGGGGCCAGGGTCCCTCGCACTGGGTGCGGTCCAGGCATGGATGGGCGCAGACGGGCTTGACTTTGGTGCACCCACTGCGCGAGTCCGCTGCGCAGTCCCGTTGCGGCCTGCACTGAGTAGGTCCTGGGTGGGCAGGGCTTCTGTTGGCAAGAAGAAGAGTGAGTGGGAAAAACCCATGTGGCGGGAAAACCCAGCAGCAGCGGTGTGCTTGGCCTAAAGGTGGCAACTGGATCAGGTTGGAATTGGAAGCCACTGGCAAGGAAGGTGCCCAGGTGCCTACTGATGTGGTCACACTGCAGCCTGCATTAAGTAAATCCTGTGGTGGATGAGGCTTCTGCTGGCGGGAAGAACCTGGGTGGGAAAACCCAGGAGGCGGCGGTGTAACTTGGTCACAAGGTGTCAACTGGATCAGGCTGGCACAAGCAGGAACTAGAGGCCACTGGTACTTTAAAAGCCCTGCCAAGTTTTTCAGGTCCATGTGTGATGAATTGCTCCAGTCTAGGTTTTTCTTTCAATTCTGGAACTTTTAGTTATATACATATATATTTACTAAAAAAAACATAGGTTTCAGGGACGTTATAGTTAGTTGGACATTTGACTCATATAAAACCAGAGAAATTCACCTGTCATTTGAGATGTCATCAGTGATGTCACTGACCATGTCGTGAGTGATGTAATATGTGACATCATCAGCAGTGCATTGCGGGCGCGCGAGTTCTAGTTAGCTCAACTAACTATAACAGGCGAATTTCTCTGGTTTTATATGAGTCAAATGTCTAACTAACTATAATGTCCCTGAAACCTAAGTTTTTTTTAGTGCATTTCAAAGGTTTTTTAAATCCTAATTCCTAACTATAACGTCTGTAAAACCTATGGTTTTTCAGTGAATTTCGAGAGTTTTTTAAATGTTAATTTCATATTTTCATGTTTATAAAACCTATATTTTTCCATTTTTTTTGTGTAATATTTTGCAACTCTATTATACTTCTTTTTTTTTTTACTTTAAAGATTAAGTAATGTTTTATATCTTCCCTCAAAAATATGTATATCTTTTGGTTTTTTTGTTGAGAAAACTGCACTCTCATACCGGTAGTGTACCAAGCTCCATCACCCACAAATCCCATCCGCCATATTGCTAAACTCGTAAAGGATGCGCATTTCGTATCCGATGGATTCGTGGCACCGCATCCCGCGTAACATCATATACGTAGGAGTTCGCGCCAGCTGCTACATAGGTATCCGACGGGTACGCAGTTCCAAGCCACGCGTTAACACCATGTACATATGAGGTCGCGCCCGCTGCACGTTGCGTATGCAATGAGTGCACGCTGCCAGGCCCTATGTTACATCATAGACGTATGGTGTCGCGCTGGGTACACCATTCCCTCGTTTTTTTTTATGTCTCAAACTATATCTAAATACCTTTAAACTGTATATGAGAGCAAGCGATAATCTAAAATATTTTAAACATTTATATATTTCTAACTGTAATAAACTTATATTATGATAAATATATTTTCTCAAAATCTGGTTGGGTGCAGCCTCCTTGCGCCCTCGATCCGCGATTGCCATGTCACCTTAAAAAAAGCATTTGAGTAGTTCATAACATTTCCCATCGTAACTGTTGGAGAACCCCACCCATTTTAGTCATTCTCTCTACAGCGTTTGATGAGAGACACCCCTTCTGCTTAGAGAGCTTTTTTGAAAAGTTTTTTTGCTGTGTACACATATCTTCTACTACACACAACATGCAACGATCATCTTGATCAATATTCATGGTCTGTACAGTAGCCTTCCACGTGTGATCGCCATGCATCTCAAACGTTACATCAAAAATCAAATGTGTGTTACACGATGCCCCTGGTGTGTGTGCGTGTGTGCACATTATTGTGCTGCCTTTCGGCCTGGGTATTGCTGGCCCGAAGGGGTATCATCAGCCACAGTGCACATCCTAGATCACATGTGACAAACAGTAATGTGTACATTTGTATTGCTGTATTCTCTGTTGTCAGGCTTTACCAGTATAGTAGTGTGTCATATCTGAGACTTTCAGATTCACGTTTGGCATGCATTGCTTAACTATAATGAACATTATCACTATTTATGACATAACTCACTGCTGATCATCCCTTCATCCGAGCACATTCACATGCAACACTTTCAATAATACCGCACACCATTCACATGAGTGTCTGCGCATATCCACAACCTTGACAAAGACATGTGATGTTGGCCATTCAATGTTTTCGAACAGCATCTCATTAGCGATAGTTGCCGCCCTCCTGGTACATGCTACATTAATGTAAATTGCGCATTCTGCGATGTCAAAACTGCAACAGAAACTCACATAAGTACACTTCCTGGCCAGGCCGGAACTGAACAACATCCAGGTCCCTGGAACTATTATCCGCACCCTACGCTCGCCTGGCGTACGCAAGCCCAGCCCACTTTGCATACGTATAAATATGATAACGACGATGCCACATGTCCCAGTTCTTCTACTCTGCCTCGGGTGATATGGCCGCATCCACCTCGCACATCACAATGCGCAATAAAAACAAGCATTGGCATAGCCAATAGGTCTCGCCTTTGGGACCTTATAAGTGTTTAGCCATGCAACATTTGCTTAGCTAAATACTTATAAGGTCCCAAAAGCGAGACCTATTGGCTATGCCAAGCGGCCTTGCGGCAGCGAAAGTGAAAGTGATCGCGATTGCGATCGTGATCAACATCAAAGCGGCCTTGCGGCCGTGAAAGTGAAAGTAATTCCGGTAAAACGCGGCGCGCGTGCCCGCGCACATGCACTGTAGCTCTAGGCTGGCCTGGTAGCACTTTTTGGAGCCCTCTCAATAAGTCTCGCCAGACCAGCGCATGCGCTGGGTCAGGCGAGACCTAAAAAAGGGATCCATGAGGCGTACATCATCGTCGCAATCAACACTGCACCTGAATTGTGAACACTGCTGCCCGTCGTGTTTGGACACACAACAATGACAGCAGGTGAGCAGTGGGGACTGGGTGCACAAGGGCTGCAATTGTGCACGATGCTGCGGGAGGGGTGGGGTGCATCAGCCTGGGTGCGCAGGTACAAACAAGCGATATTGCCCTGCTTAATAATGTGTTCTCTGACATCATTCAGTCACATGTCTGTCTCATTTTAAGGACCTGCTGGACCGTACTGTAGGCCTGAGTCAGCAGGCAGCGCTGCCCTACAGACACGTGTTGAGCGCAGTGCTGCGGGAGGGGTGGAGTACATCAGCCTGTGTGCAAAGGTGCGAACACCCGATGTTACCCTGCATACCGATGTGATCTCTGACCTCATTCAGTTACATCTCTGTCTCATTTTAAGGACCTGCTGGACCGTACTGTAGGCCTGAGCCAGCGGGCAGCGCTGCCCTACAGACACGTGGCATTGGCTAATTACTAAGTGTACATGCACACAGGCTTGCGCCACTGCATTACACACGCACATTATACTTCTAGCATGTGCTCTGTTCCTTTGTATGTGAACGTTGGCATAACATATTATTATTTAAACTTGTGTATTCTCGTGCACTCCAACTCCTCTTTGAACCACGATGACCACTAACAGTTCGAAGATCGTACTTCAAGAAGCAAAGATGCACTCAACTGGTGTTCTCTATTAACGTTGTAACCTTAATTTACCTCAAGCCGTTTCCAACATTATATTTTTTCCCCCTTTTCAGACACTGGGTTAGTGGAGCCAAAATGGGCGGAGCGGGTGCTCACCCCGTGATAATGCCCTGGGCATTCTGACGCCTTCCACCGTGGTATCAAGACACCGTACCTGACCGGAGACCTGCTGGGCCACCCTGATAGCGGCACCCCAGAGTTGGAGCTTGCACAGGCACGTCTTCGGACACACCGGTTGTTGTAGGTGAGCAATCAAGCCTCGGCGCGCAGGAGCTACAGTTGAGCACAGTGCGGGGGAAGGGGCTGGGGTGCAGCAGCCTAGGTGCACAGGTGCAGGCAAGCGATGTTCCCACCCACTTCTTTCATGTTTTACTGTTGTTCTAATAAAGTTATATTTCCATTTATTTGTGTTGTGTTAATAAAAGTTATTTTTTTTTACCAGTAAATAACTGAGTGTATGGGTCTTCTTTTTCTGACAACACTTGTCTGTAGTTTATTATGAAAATCGGCGGTTGATAGTAGGTTATAAGGGAAATTTTGTTTAATTTTCTGGTGTACCTACCAAATATAAACCAACACACTATTACACAAATGAAGCCTGGGTAATTGTACAACGGCAAGAGTTCTATGAGTGTATCACTTTATAACACCATGAGTACTGCCTGTGTGATTTCAGAACCAATAAGGCACTGCCTAGGACCACCGAGGCTTCACGGACTGGCGAGGCCCACCCTCCACATTTAAATAAAGCCTTGGAGGTTGCCGATCCCCGGTCTTGAGTTGGCCTTAAAGCCCCCCGAACAATTCGTAAACAATACCCGAGGAGGTGTCGATCCCCTAGTCTGCGAAACGTCTCTGTGCCCTCCCGCGCCTAATTTACATGTGAGATCCCCAGTGCTACAGAGACCCCACAATATAATAATAGGATTGGCCCCAGAACATTACCCACCAGTGTGCTCATTTAAATGAACGGTGAGACCCCGCTTCATTTTTTTTTTCTCCATTTTTACTATCCGGTTCCGCTTTATTGAAACGATACGAAGTTTTCCTCCTCTCGCTTCAACGAGGCAAACATGAATTTACTATCACAGGGTGCAAGCAATGCTCCCCCCCTGTAATAGCAAACATAAATGTCCCACGCTTGCACACCCCGGGACATTGTATGACCTGCGCCTGGGAGGTGGCGCTCCATGGGACCATGATGCTTTGTTTAATGCATAACTACAGAATTAGTATAAACGCATACTACCACTACTTGCACATGTGTGGTACAGCAACCAGAGTGTAGTGAAGAGGCAAAGGAAGTCCAAAATCAAAATATATAAATCCTACCACAGGTAGGATCACATAGTTCGATCAGCCGACGACCCTGGGATGAGTAGAAACAGATTCACCAAGAAAACAGGTCTTCAGCACAACGCAAGCAAGTGCAAAATCTTGATGAGTGCTACTTTCTTTTCACCTTCTCCCGCTCGTCGCGCAATTTATGTAGTGAACAGGAAGACAGCAGTGGATCCGATAAGTAGATTTATTGCAGGAAAAGAAGACAGCTTAAACAGCCACCAACAGGACCAGACACCAAGGCATCCAACTTCTCCAGCACCGTGTACAAACTTCCCAAGATTCCCCTCATGACAGCCCTACATTCTAACATTACATACTTACATTATAGTATCATGACATACTAACATTGTACTATGACTTACATTGAAATAGTACACAGAGACCCCACGATATAATAATAGGATTGGCCCCAGAACATTACCCACCAGTGTGCTCATTTAAATGAACGGTGAGACCCCGCTTCAATTTTTTTTTCTCCATTTTTACTATCCGGTTCCGCTTTATTGAAACGATACGAAGTTTTCCTCCTCTCGCTTCAACGAGGCAAACATGAATTTACTATCACAGGGTGCAAGCAATGCTCCCCCCCTGTAATAGCAAACATAAATGTCCCACGCTTGCACACCCCGGGACATTGTATGACCTGCGCCTGGGAGGTGGCGCTCCATGGGACCATGATGCTTTGTTTAATGCATAACTACAGAATTAGTATAAACGCATACTACCACTACTTGCACATGTGTGGTACAGAAAACAGAGTGTAGTGAAGAGGCAAAGGAAGTCCAAAATCAAAAAATATAAATCCTACCACAGGTAGGATCACATAGTTCGATCAGCCGACGACCCTGGGATGAGTAGAAACAGATTCACCAAGAAAACAGGTCTTCAGCACAACACAAGCAAGTGCAAAATCTTGATGAGTGCTACTTTCTTTTCACCTTCTCCCGCTCGTCGCGAAATTTATGTAGTGAACAGGAAGACAGCAGTGGATCCGATAAGTAGATTTATTGCAGGAAAAGAAGACAGCTTAAACAGCCACCAACAGGACCAGACACCAAGGCATCCAACTTCTCCAGCACCGTGTACAAACTTCCCAAGATTCCCCTCATGACAGCCCTACATTCTAACATTACATACTTACATTATAGTATCATGACATACTAAAATTGTACTATGACTTACATTGAAATAGTACACAGAGCACATCACTTTACAGCAATAAGCTCACGGTTTAATCCCAGAGTCTTCAGACCAGTAGGGGTGAGTAGTTCGCTTCCCACTCCCTGTATAGTATAAATAACACTACTTACAGTTATACTACAGCGGCCAGTATGCTATAGCGCCCACAGCCCATCACTTTACAACAATCAGCTCGGTTTGATCCCCGAGTCTTCACACCGGTAGGCGTAGTACTTTGCTTCCCTCTTCCGGTATAGTATAAACGCACGGTAGAGCTCAGTAGTTCGCTTCCCACTCCCTGTATGGTATAAACGCCTACTAACACTACTTCCACAGGTATCCTACAAACACCAGAGAACATCACTTTACAGCAATGACCTCCCGGTTTAGGCTCTAGGTTTCATACCCGACTGTAGCACCATCTCATCGCAGCACCATGTCACTCTGAGCAACACCACACTTTCAGATCGTTAGGTGTGACTACTTCGCTTTGCACCCCCCCACTGAGGTTACAGTTCTCCTATCCTCCTGTTTCCTACTCTTTTCGCCCTTTTTCCCCCTTACTCGCTTCAATGGAATCACAAAATGGTGGCCAACACTTCTTAGTTGCAACCGCTTGCAGCGCTCACAACCAATAAGCAGCAAGCTCATGCTCGTAACGCCTCAGCCAAACAGATGGCAGAATTTCCAAATATCAATATCTGTTAATTTCGATATTTATCCAAAACTACTGAACGAATTTACACCAAATAAACAAAAGCGTGCTTTCTAGACCAAGACCCTTCTCCCTGCCAAATTTGGGGCAATTCCGTTCACCCGTTCGACCTGTAGCCTTGTCTAAAGTTTCCTATGGAAATTAACATGGAGAAAATATGTTTTGGGACCCCCCTTTTTTCTCGGCCTCCCCTTGACGAATCACCCCCAAACGTCCCACATAGGAGCTGATATGAACAAAGAATTAGTTTGGAAAATGTCATAAAGATTCATCAAACAACGCCAAAGTTATAAGCAAAATAAACAAATTTCTTCCTATGGAAACTTGGTCCTAACTAGAACTGCCTACTGGCGACCGCCAGGAGGTAATAAATATATATATATATATATATATATATTCACTGAAAAAACCATAGGTTTCAGGGGCGTTATAGTTAGCTGGACTTTTCACTCGTACAAAACCATTGAAATTCCCCCGTTATAGTTAGTTCAGCTAACTATAACTCGCGCGCCCGCAATGCACTGCTGATGACGTCACATATTACATCACTCATGACATGGTCAGTGACATCACTCATGACATCACTGATGACATCTCAAATGACATCACTGATGACATCATCCAGTGAATGTGTGTTTTTCTGAAAATTACATATGTTTTGTATATGTATATCTCAAGGTCGATGGAAGAATAAATGGGTATATAAGTGTCTAAATGGATGATTTGTTTTTGAAAAATTGATTGTATAACTAACTGATTAAGTGTATCTTAGTGAATACATGGCTTAGTGAGTAATGTTTAAATGTGTAAATATCTGTATCAGTCTCTCACTTTGTGTATAAGTGGCTGCATGGGTTGGTGAGTAGCTACATGAGTGTCTATATAGGTTATTAGTTGTTTTTTTGAGTATCAGTATGAGTGTCTGAGTGTCTGTATGGTTCGGTGGGGGGTATTACGTAGGTGCATAGGTGCATGAATGAGTGACTCACTGTTTGTATGTGTTGAAGACAGCATGTGTGCAGGACTGTATGGGTGGATGAGTGTGTGCATGGGTGTGTTAGTGAGTGATAGACTGTCTCAATAGTGTCTTTATGAGTAACTACATATGTTTTAAACTAGTATATGTGACTATTGGTGTATATAAGTGAGTATATGTGAGAGTGAGAGATTGAAAGAGTTCCTGTATGAATAAGTATGTGTTTCTATAAGTGATTGTTTAAAAGACTAAGTATGTGTAAGTTTCTGTAGAAGTAAGTGTGGTGGTGTGTGTATAACTGTATATGCAAGTAAATGGATGTTTGATTCTTTATTAACATGAGTGACTATGTGTGTGAGTAACTCTATGGATGAGTGGCGTTGTGTAACAGGATGTATAGGTGTGTGAGTACATATGATGAGTGAGTATATGTATGAGTGACTGTATAGGACTGTTGGTGAATGAGTGGATGTGTATGTGGATCTTAGAATTACTGAATAGGTTGTTGTAACTGGTATTGGTATGTCCATTGTTTTGAACATTGTAGTTTCTATTTTTGAATGTGTGTATCAAAGGTTATATTAGGGGAAGAGGAGGTCTGCCACTCTATCACAAGGATGATGTCATCAGTGATGTAATTAGTGATGTCATTTGAGATGTCATCAGTGATGTCATGAGTGATGTCACTGACCATGTCATGAGTGATGTAATATGTGACGTCATTAGCAGTGCATTGTGGGCGTGCGTGTTATAGTTAGCTGAACTAACTATAACGGGGGAATTTCAATGGTTTTGTACGAGTGAAAAGTCCAGCTAACTATAACGCCCCTGAAACCTATGGTTTTTTCAGTGAATTTCTAAGGTTTTTTAAATGCTAATTCCTAACTATAACGTGCCTGAAACCTATGGTTTTTTCAGTGAATTTCAAAGGTTTTTTAAATGCTAATTTCTAACTATGCCTACAGAGATAGGACATGTGAAGAAAGAAGAAAAAACGCACAGAAAGAAAAAAAAGAAATGCAGAAAGACGCAACAGAAGTCCTCAAAGACGAAGAAAAGTGCAGGAAGAAGGATAACGTGCAGAAAGAACAAACAGAAGAGCAGAAAGAAGCCTTGTTGCTAAATCATCCTGTACCCTCAACTTTTTCAGACGGATACTGGTGGTAACTGAGTCTGACTAACCAGTCCTAGAGCCAGTGATATGTTAAAAGACACTCAGAATACAGTGAAAACACCGACATACACTAGGGAACACTATGTGTTGGGGTCCCCCTGTGATCATCATGACCTCCTCTGTAAGCCCCGAATATATTTTAGGGCAGGGGATTAAAACTACCTCTTAAAACGCGCCACAGGGCGTGTTTGCACACGTCACCTCAGGCCCCGTCCCCTCACTTCCCCACTGTGTAAACACGCCCTGTGGCCGTTTTAAGTTGGGAGATTAAGTCCCCTTGAATCCTGAGGGTCCCTAGGGTCCAACTAGACCGCTAGATACCTCCAGTAAGCGCCAAAGAGCTGCGTTGCAGAGAGATGTAAAAAGGGGCATGGCCTAGACCACCTCTCTGCAACGCAGCGGAGTGGTGCTTACTGGAAGCACCTGGTGGGCTAGTTGGCCCCCAGGGTCCCTCAGGATTGAAGGGGAATTATTTCCCCAACTTAAAACGCGCCACAGGGCTTGTTTGCACACGTTAACTCAGGCCCCGTCCCCTCCCTTCACCACTGTGTAAACACGCCCTGTGGCCGTTTTTAGTTGGGAGATTAAGTTCATTTGAATCCTGAGGGTCCCTAGGGTCCAACTAGCACACTAGGTACCTCCAGTAAGTGCCACAGAGCTGCGTTGCAGAGAGGTGTAAAAAGTGGCACGGCCTGGACCACCTCTCTGCAACGCAGCTCAGTGGCGCTTACTGGAAGCATCTGGTGGGCTAGTTAGCCCCCAGGGGCCCTCAGGATTGAAGGGGAATTATTTCCCCAACTTAAAACGCGCCACAGGGCTTGTTTGCACACGTTAACTCAGGCCCCTTCCCCTCCCTTCACCACTGTGTAAACACGCCCTGTGGCCGTTTTTAGTTGGGAGATTAAGTTAATTTGAATCCTGAGGGTCCCTAGGGTCCAACTAGCCCACTAGGTACCTCCAGTATGCGCCACAGAGCTGCGTTGCAGAGAGGTGTAAAAAGTGGCACGGCCTGGACCACCTCTCTGCAACGCAGCTCAGTGGCGCTTACTGGAAGCACCTGGTGGGCTAGTTAGCCCCCAGGGGCCTCAGGATTGAAGGGGAATTATTTCCCGAACTTAAAACGCGCCATAGGGCGTGCTTGCACACATCACCTCAGGCCCCGTCCCCTGCCTTCCCCACTGTGTAAACATGCCCTGTGGCCGTTTTTTGAGTTGGGAGATTAAGTCCCCTTGAATCCTGAGGGTCCCTAGGGTCAAACTAGTCCACTAGGTACCTCCAGTAAGCGCCACAAAGCTGCGTTGCATAGAGGTGTAAAAAGGGGCACAGCCTGCACCACCTCTCTGCGACGCAGAGCAGTGGCACTTACTGGAAGCACCTGGTGGGCTAGTTGGCCCCCAGGGTCCCTCAGGATTGAAAGGGAATTATTTCCCCAACTTAAAACGCGCCACAGGGCGTGTTTGCACACGTCACCTCAGGCCCCGTCCCCTCCCTTCACCACTGTGTAAACGCGCCCTGTGGCCGTTCTAAGTTGAGAGATTAAGTCCCCTTGAATCCTAAGGGTCCCTAGGGTCAAACTAGTCCACTAGGTACCTCTAGTAAGCGCCACAGAGCTGCGTTGCATAGAGGTGTAAAAAGGGGCGTGGCCTCAGAACACCTGTCTGCAACGCATCTCCCTGGCGCACACTGGAGATACCTGTTGGGCTAGTTGGTCCTCAGGGACCCTCAGTATTGAAGGGGAATTAATTCCCCAACTAACAACTGGCCAGGGGGCGCGTTTGCAGAGTGCTGCAAGGAGGGGGCGTGGCCTCCGGCTCGATGCCGGTCTTTTATTTATTTTATTTTTTTAAGAAGGAGGGCTGTGTGGCCCCCCTTCTTTTTCTAATTTACTGGCCCTGGGGACCCCATCCCCCAGGGCCTGCACCCTAATTTCTTTTGTTGAAAAAAATTATTTTGGCCCTCCCAAGGCCTTAATCGGCCCCGGGGACCCCAACCCCCGGATGATGGCGTTTTTTTAATTTAAATTCTTTAGGAGGGGGCTGCGCTGCCCCCCTCCTCAGGCCACTTATGGCTCCGGGGACCCCATCCCCCGGGGCCGGCCTTTGTTTTTTATTATTTTAAAAATATATATATTTATAGAAACACCTAGGACATGCTGGACAAACCGTATGTACCTATCACCATGACGATTTGCGTGATATTAATTAAAAGGCGACTATGCATAGAATGAACCCACATGGAATGTATTTACACCGCTAGTGAAGCTCTGACGTGTCTGATGCCCTACCGTGCCTAATCCCGGCGCCGCCGCCGGTGGGTACTCTCCAAGTAGACACCCTTGTTGTTTATTTATACAAACATGGGTAGCTATTGACGGGCACATTTAATATACACGCACACCAAGCCATTCAAAGGGGATTCGACAAAAATTCGACCAAACTATGCAAGAAACCCCCCTCACGGTTAATAAAAAACACATCCACCGCCGGATGTGTAATACTTTTTATTTTACTCTCTGGAAAGGAGACGAACCTCACTTGAGAGTCACAGCGTGCTCCTGGCTGAGCCCAATGCTGTGTTACACCCACCAGTGCCCGCCGATTGCCTCACACCTCTGTGTTGTTTTCCACCAGCTGGTGCGTATGCTATGACACTCTCTAGCCCATGTGCACTGTAACACCACCCCGTGAATATGTCATGCCACACTTGCCTTCGCACGGGTTATATTGCCCCATCTAACGTGCCGTCCTCGATGTGTATGGTATAACGCAAAGCGCTATGCCATACATATTACAATATGGGATCCATTTCTTTGTCACAATACATATGCAACGTTACACTTCCCAGCACATATTTTATATTACAACTTTAGAGACTAGTTATGTTACACAACACTGCCCTGTGCATATTACACTCCAAGGCGCATATCGCATAGCACGCGCTAGAGCCTGTGCTATCTCGCGCTCTCCAATGAATCTGTCATTGCGCACAATGTATTGCATATTATATTTCACGCCCCGGTTTATCTTATATCACACTTTTTGATGCATAGTTTATACCATATACTACATCTAGTTTTCATTTTCAATCGTGCTCTCAGGACTATGTTCTATATAACACTGCGTCCACCAACTCTTTTCACAGGCATTACATTTTGCGATGGGGGTGGAGGGTCAGGGGGTGTTTCTGCCAAGTGAGCCCGGAGTCACAGTCACAAACGTCCTCTTCTTCCTGAATAAAAGTGAGATTATGCTGCATACTTGTTCATATTTTAAGTAGTTCGCACAGACACACATTTTAAAAACAATAAAGTTCCTAATACCCACCTTCTCTGAACAGTTAGCTTGCTGCCACACTATCCTCTGTTGTCTGAATCCATGGACTAGCCTCCTACCTCCTGCCATGCATGGTCTGATATGCTGCCACTGCCCTCCATTTAGCATGATGTACCAGTCCACTCCTCTTGCCCTCCATTGCCCAATTCTATGGCCCATCATTGACCTCCTGCTTAGCCTCTGTGCTTAGCTTGCTGCCCCTATTCTCCTTCCCCCTGCCCTCCGATGTCTTTGTGCATGCCCCTGCTCCATCCTTTTTGCCCACTATGTTCCATGGACCTGCCACTCCTATCTACTCTGAGTGTTCTGTTGAGCTGCCACTCCCCTCCCACCTGCCTAGCATGGTCAGATGACAGTAACATGTCCCTGCCACCTCCACCCTGCCTGTCCACATGCCATGCTCCTATCCCCTTCCTCCTGTCCTCCATGGTCCATTTTACTGCCACACCCTTCTGCCCTCCCTGATCTGTTGTGCTGCAACTGCTCCTCCTGCCTGCCCCGCGCGGTCTGTTGTGAGGCCCCTTCCCCTGAACTCTCTTGTCTGTGCCCAGGTCCTGACCCTCCCTTCTATCCTCCATGGTCCTTTGTGCATGCCCCTGCACCCTCCTTCTTGCCCATCATAGCCATTGTGCTGCCACTAACCCTCCCGCTTGCCATGCATGGTCTTCTTTGCTGCCATGGCCCCTCCCATCTTCCCTGTGTGGTCAGCTAGCTGCCCCTGACCCCTTCCCACCTTCCCTCTATGGTCTATGTGTATGCCACCATAGTCTCATTGTTGCTCTCCATGGTGTGTCTTGTTTCTAGTGCCCATCCTGGCTGACCTCCATGGTCATCTTGCTGCTCCAGCCCTGCCACCTTGCCCCCAGCCCTCTGTTTCCATGCGCAGACCCCTATTCCCTCCCTTCTGGCTTGTCTGTTCCATTGTAATGCCCCTGATCCGTCCCTCCTGCCCTTTATGGTCTGTTATGCTGCAGCTTTCTCTCCTGTCTGTCCATTATGGTCAGCTAGCTACCATTGCCTCTTTCCCATCTGTTCTCTGTTGTCCATGTGCATGGTCCTGTCCCCTCCCTATTGCTTTCTATGGATTGTTGTGCTGCACTCCCGTCCCGCATGTGCTGTGTGGTGTATTGTGCTGCTGCAAACCCTGATGCCTGCCCTGTAGGGTCAGTTTGGTGCACCTCTCCATGTCCCTCCTGTCCTCTGTTATCCGAGTCCATGTCCCTACCCCAATTCCTCCTGCCTACCATGATTCAATGTACCATACTTGCGAACATTTTGAACTTGGTAAGAGGGAGATTTGGAAAAAAAACTGGGGTATTGATTTTCCCCTTTGAGTTACATTGAAAAAGAGGAGATTGTAGACAGGAGACAGATCAAATAAAGCCCATTTGAGCTTAAAAACATTGGACGTTTCCTGGCTGAAACTGGTCTGTTGGCATGTATGGTTGTACTACCACTGCCTCTTCCTTCTGCCCACAATGGTCTATTATATTGTCACAGCCTCTCTTGCCAGTCCTGTATTGTTGGTTTGTTGCCCCAGCCTCCCTTTCCACTGCCCTCCAAAGTCTGTTGTGCTGCCACTTCCCTTCCTGCCTGCCCAGTGTGGTCAAATTGTTGCCTCTGCACTCTCCTACCTGCCTTGAATTTTCAGAGTCCGTGCCCCTGGCCTCTGCCTCTCAACAGTATCCCAATGAACAACTAGATTGCTAACATTCTATATTTATTACAAAAGTGTGGAACGCCTGACGTCATCTTGATGTAATCAAAACTGTAATACCTAGAGTATTTCCTTTAGAAATTACATATATGAGAGGGTCTTATTTGCATCAAAATTATGGTTAGTGCTCTAAAAAACTAAAATGAGGACATATTTTCTGAGTTTTCAAATAGCGAAAAAGAACTTTTAAATTATTTGTAATCTTTATGTTTTTTTATCCAGTTGACCACTTGATTAAATGTTGCACCTTGGCGAGAGGATGTGGTGTTACTTCCAGAGCTGCAGACTTTGCAACTGGGGAACCAGGTTGGAGTTTCTGCTTCAGCTCAACATTCTGTGATTGTGGTCAAATCACTTAATCTCCCCATGTCTACAACCAAAATGAATTTGATCTTGTGTGATGTAACCAATGCTCATGTACAGCATTCCAATACCTGACAAGTCTGCACTATATAAAACTGCAAATACACAAAAAATAAGTGTTTTGCACACTTCTGTCATTGGGCTACATGTGGGCTACATCTGGGTGATATTTGTGCTGCATTTAGGCTCTTTTGTGTCTGGTGGCCATCTTGGGAGATTTATTTGTTATGAAGTTTCCTAATTTCCTCATTTACTGCAGTCTCCTCAGTAGGAAATGTTTTTAGTTTTTTACTTTGATTCCATCAAGAAGGTATTCAGATATGTCACACATTTGCCATAAATTCTGAATGTTAGCACTCTAGTTGCTCATTAGATCACTGTAGTAAAGCTACTGCTCACCACGGAAGCCTGCTGCTGGTATTAAAAGTGCATGTTTCAGTCTGCATATCAGAATTTTTTAATGAAATAGAAGAGGATTTGAGAAGTCACTCAAAATGTGCCCTAATTTTTCTTTCTTCAGCACTAATCATAATTTCTATGCCAAAATGAGCCCACTCATTGTGTTCCTTTTTAAATAAATGTTTTAAGTGTTACCAGTTTATTCCAATCAAGATGGCTTCAGGTGTGCCATACTTTTGTCATAAGTAAGACAGTAAGCGCTCTAGTTGTTCTTAAGAACACTTTGGGACATTCTGTCATTAGGCTATACTTGGGCTACATCTGGGTGATATTTGGGCTACATTTGGGCTCTTTTGTCTCTGGTGGCCATCTTGGGAGATTTATTTGTTATGAAGTTTCCTAATTTCCTCATTTACTGCAGTCTCCTCAGTAGGAAATACTTTCAGTTTTTTACTTTGATTCCATCAAGAAGGCATTCAGATGTGTCACAAATTTGCCATAAATTCAGAATGTTAGCACTCTAGTTGCTTATTAGATCACTGTAGTAAAGCTACTGCTCACCAGGGAAGTCTGCTGCTGGTATTGAAAGTGCATGCTTCAGTCTGCATGTCAGAATTTTTTAATGAAATAGAAGAGGATTTGAGAAGTCACTCAAAATGTGCCCTAATTTTTCTTTCTTCAGCACGAATCATAATTTCTATGCCAAAATGAGCCCCCTCATTGTGTTCCTTTTTAAATAAATGTTTTAAGAATTACCACTTTATTCCAACCAAGATGGCTTCAGGTGTGCCATACGTTTGTCATAAGTAGGACTGTTAGCGCTCTAGTTGTTCTTTAGAACACTCTGGGAAGCTGCAGTAGAACACAAAGGAATCAACTGACAGTCTCTGCCCTTGTTGGATGTACATGTTTTACTCAGAATGTCAGACTTCATTCTCACATGACTGAGAAAGATAATGTGAATTTACAGAAAATATGCTCTCAGTTTAGCTTATAGATCACCTTCCAAACCTCTGTGGGAAAAGCATGAGCAAATAGTTTTCTCTCAAACATGATTCATGATATCACAGCAGAAGGCTTTTTCACATGGTAAAATCACCTTAGAACACACCACAATTCCTAAAATGAGTATGGTACCATCAACAAATGATTTATAATGTAACTAAAGTCTTAAAACCTTCTATTAACTGCAATGCTTTTTAATGAGGTGCTATCATGTATATTGGTCCCAAGATGGCTGCCAACACTTCTTGGATGAAGTGCTGACAGCCAATCAGATCTCACGATGAGATGTGTGGTTAGGCTCCGCCCAGATATATATGTGATTTTACTTTTGATTTTCTCAGGAACTACTGAACGGATTTACACCATTTAAGCAAAAGGCACATGTCTGACCTGAGGACTACCTCTTTGCCAAATTTCAAGTAATTCTGTTCAGCCGTTCGGGCTGTACCTTCGACTAAAGGTCCTATGGGAAAATGCATGGGGAAACGCGTTTTGGGACCCCCCTTTTTTCTCAGCCCCCGCTTGACGAATCACCCCGAGACTTTCAGGGTATTTGCTGAGCGGAGCGCCCCATTAGTTTTGAAAAATTCACGAAGATAAGTTAACCGTCGCCAATATCCATGCTCCAAGGTTGCCAATAGCAGTGAGCAGCACTCCAACATAGGCAACAATGTCATTAATAAGGTATGAGCAGTATCCCAATTCCCGATACCAGCTAACAGCTTTTCCGCCGCCTGACGCGTTTCGAAGGGAAGTACCTCTTCTTCAAAGGTTTACTCGCGGAGAAGATTATGTGCATAGTTCCGGTCTCAGTCCTTAAATAATGACTAATTCCATGCCCTGAATGGGCTGCTCTAATGAGACTGCGGAGCATTATGGAGACTGTAGTCCCAGAAATTTCGTACCACAGATGGTTGCACTTATCAGTGTTGGATGACATTTACAAGCCCCCAGATGAGCCTCAGGAATCGGGCACTGCTCTAAATCCTATGCCTGTGTTCCCACACATCAGCCCAGTGATTACCAAGCACGTGGCTCCCTAAAGAGCAAGGAATGGTGCTAGCTCAGCAGCGTGGCCAGCCACCAAATATCCATGCTCCAAGGTTGCCAATAGCAGTGAGCAGCACTCCAACATAGGCAAAAACATCCTTATTAAGGTATGAGCAGTGTCCCAATTCCCGATACCAGTTAACAGCTTTTCCGCCGCCTGACGCGTTTCGAAGTTAAGCCCTCTTCTTCAAAGGCTCCCTCGCGGAGAAGATTACGTGCATAGTTCCGGTCTCAGTCCTTAAATAATGACTAATTCCATGCCCTGAATATATATATAGATATATAATGACTCGCACATATTAACTTTGTCAGTTTCGGGTCCTGTATGTAACTCATAATATCCTTGTCAAAGTGCCTGGCACTACTGTTCAGTAACTTCTTATTTCACTGCAGGTCCTGACATGTCACACACCAAGTTGCAGATCTTGTCAGGCCCTCTACTTGATGATTCTAGGTGTTGTATCACACTGGCCCCTGCCAGATCCTGTCAGTTATGAATCCTGTATATGTTGCACTCTTTTGATGCCAGTAAGTCGTTCTGCCTTGTCTATTCTAAGGTTGAGTAAGTTAAATGTTCTACACTATTTTTAGAATAACAATTTTCTATTGGATAAAAGCATCGTCCTTAAAAGCGTAGCAATAAAATATTAACTGAAGTGAACAGACAAATACATGTAAGATTCTAGAATGTCTTCAGTTGAACCAAACTTCATAAATTCATAATCAGGTATTAGAAAAACATCTGAAACTTTCACGGTAGTCCTATATTTTTTTCTTCTTTTGCTCTAATAAGCTGAAAATCATTGACTTGAAGTACTCCATTTTTTACGAAGTTTAAACACAGCGACCATTTCTGTAACTCAAGCAAATCAGGACAAATGTCTCTCACTTTCCTGTTCCAGTTTACCTGTGTGTGTGTCACGTCCTACCATGGCACTCTAAAGCTATCTGAATCTATATCACTCAGGGGAGAGCATACACGCCATCGGAGACCACCGGAGACTCTCCGGTCCTCGGAAACAGTAAGCCAGCAAAGATTCTATGAATTCTACTAACTTAAGCTCTTGCAATCTCGATTGGGTGCACGATCGATAACTCGTGCCTGACCCTAAGATGGAGGTGCAATGCAGCCTCACGAGGTGCGACTTGAAGCTAAAGTACGGGAATTAAGAACACGGTTAACGTGCTAATATAGCCGATACACCCAACATGCTAAGATCTACTTGAGCGCTTAAAACCACAACTGTTTACAAACACAATGGAAAGCAGTGCCTGACCCTAAGAAGGCCGTTGCTTGCTAAATAAACAGTGGCTTTTCTCGATGCTTCCAGAGCAGGACATAAGCACGACAATGGAGACCATTCTAGCAAAACTTGCATATGTGCACTAACTAGCTAAATCTACCAAAGAAAATATGGACTCCATGCAAGTTGAAATATTCGCAATCCGTAAAGACATTAGAGACACCAATAGTAAAATTACTGAAGCTGAAAATAGAATTAGCCAGTTGGAGAACAACTTGGTCACTACAAAGTAATCAGTATCGAACTTCGATCAAAAATCTCAGTCATTCTCCAAACAGATTGCAGAATTGGAAGACAAGAACAGAAGGAGAAACCTGAGTATATTTGGAATTCCTGAAGGAAGCGAGGATGGAGCAGGACCATGCATCACGTTCCTAGAAAAATGGATACCACAGATGACGAAGCTTGCGTTTGACAAACTGCTGGAGATCGATAGGGTACCCAGGGTTCCTACCAGGAAATATCCAAATCAATCACAACCCAGGCCCATTGTATGTAAACCGTTGAGATACCAACATGTTGAACTCATACTCTCATTCATGAGAAAACAAAAACACCTGCTTTGGAACAGAAACAAGATTTTGATCACTCAAGACTACTCTAAAGCCACAGTCAATACAAGGAAAAGCTTCCTGGCCATTTGTTTCAGGATGAAAGAGTTGGCTTTCCAATACTCCTTTGCAGGTCTGGCAAGATACAGAGTGGTGGCCCATGATTCCCCTCATCTCTTCAATGATGGTGCAGCTCTTAAACATTTTTTAGACACCTTTGAATATCACATGATGGACACTTCTAATCTATCTGATCCAGGATCCAACAGGCAACGCTGATACATGAGTTGCATTTGTACATGTCTTATATGTCTAACAGCTAGAGAATTTGTTTGCTCATTTGCTATTGGTCATAGCTATGGTTATACTTGCTATATATGTCGGATCGGTACTGTGAAGATTAGATGACTTAGACAGTTTGAATGGTTGAATAAGGACAGGAAGGCGGACAGAAATATTTGAATGAGGACAGGAAAGTTTGAATGGCTGAACGAGGACAGGAACAGAAGGAGAATCCTGCGTAACCTGATTAGATGTCCGTGACGGTTTGAGTGATAAAATGCAGGAAGGCGGTAAAAAAAAAAGCATAAGAAATTGGGTTGCTCCCAGTTGCTCGTGATGATCAGACACCTGAAGATTAATCTGGTTGTTGATTTTTAAGAGTTATTGTACAACTCCTATCACAAATCAGAACAGATCATATCACTTGGTATGCACTCCACATTTGCTTGATATATACACTTACATGCTCACATACTCTTATATTAGAACTTTAATAGAAGTTACCCCATTGAGGTTACCTGTTACCAGTTACAGCTATTACTATCTGCGGTTGTTCAGTCATATTCTGATACTATGACGTCCTGACTCACTAATTAGGTCCCCCATGGATCGACAAATCCAACAATGTGAGAATCACATAAGGAATGTCCTATTGGGTCGTATAGGGCAGGTTAACCTGGATGTGTCAATCCTGTTATGACCTATACTTGTTTTCGATTATAGTCTATAAGGTTTATGATAGACTTCTAAAATACCATACATGTCCCTGAGAGGGATTTGTCATTCTCTTGTAATCGCCATGTCTATTGTTCTTAGAGGTGGGTGGGGGGGAGGGGTTGGGGAAGGGGAAGAGGGTTGGAAGAGGGTTGGGAGGGGAAGGGTTTATTGAAGACGCTGTCTTTGTTTTTGTTTTTTGTAAAATCTTTTTTGGGCTTTTCGTTAGTATGAAAGGTCTATACAACATGACAACATCATTACAGATGTTCAGTACGGTTCTACAAGCCTGTTAGTTCCTAGATGCAGTTACATTGGGTAGAAACATGAGTTTTAATACATCAAACATCTCTGAGTCTAGGGGCGGCATACTGATGCCGCCAGTGCGAACATATGTTGTTCCCTGTAGGGCGTACTGTTACTCTTGTGTTGACCTGCTGTGTTGGTGTTGGGTAACACCACCTATTGAGTTTTCTTTTGATATGAAACATAACTCTTCAACATGGGTAGTTTGATACTGGGATTCACTGTATAAGAGCATGCATATATTAATGAGGGCTAGTAGGTCAAAAGGACGGCGTTAGTTACTAGGCTCTGTAGCACAGGGGGTGGTACGTGCAAGACTATGGATGGAGCGCCGGCTGCTTTCCGTGTGGAGGTTGGGGGTCGCGTCTCTCTGGGCATCCATTTTCTGGGAGGGTATGCTGTGCGCCCTCCCAGCGTGTCTCCTCTGCGGGGGGTTTAGTGGCCTGCGTGAGCGACTCATCTGCTACTACCTGTTTGAAGGTATGAAGTAGGTTGGCCCATTATGCTGTCTTTGTTTGTAACTGTTCTCTTTATTTTCTTAGGGTTATGTTCTCATTCCGCATATATTTTTCCCTTTTTTTTTACTCGGTGGTCAAGGGAGTACAAGTACTCTACATTCACCCAAGTCCCAATCCCACCTGGGAAACTTTACACTTTCATCTAGCCGCAGCTCTCCTAATGCTCAGTATTACCCGAGAATCGGGGGCCTGCACCTCGGCCTGGCAATCCGACCTTTTTTTTACAGGTGAATACGAGTAAGGCAACATCAATTAAACCCCCCAAAAAATGAGTCCTCTAGTCGAACAAATTTAAATTGCTTCATTGAACGTAAAGGGTCTGAACCATCCAATCAAGTGGAAAAAAATCTGGACTATATCTATAAGCAGAAAGCAGACATTATCCTTTTGCAGGAGACAAAACTTGACAGTAAACCCGCAGAATCACTTAGGGGCAGCCAATAGGCTGAGGTTCTCTGCTCAAGTTCCATAGGGGAAAAAAGAAATGGTTCATAACTATGATCTCAAAGAGGTCCAGAATAAACGTAATCTCCTATTCGACAGATAAACAGGGGAGATGGATTATCTCCAAACTACAGAAAGAGAACTCTGTACTTTTTGTAACTAATATATACTCACCTACAAATGATGATAGTGAATTCTGGGAGGAACTGGAGGAAAATATTAATCTGATCCCAGACTCAGCGTCCTCAGTTATTGCAGGTGACTTTAACCTTCCACTAGACCCAAATATAGATAGGAATTCATCTTGCAAATTCAAACCAAACAAATGACACAAAGCCCTTAAACACCTATGCAATAGATTTAACATGATAGATGCTTGGAGACTGCAGAATCTGACCGAAAGGGATTACACATTTTACTCTTTCCCTCACAACTCATACTCCCGTATAGACTACTTTTTAATTTCAGGGAATGCTATAAGCAGGATCGACCAATCAACAATAGAACCAAGAGTTGTATCTGATCACTCTTGTGTCTAGCTAACATTTACAGACTCAACCACCCCTCCTGAAGAACCTCTTTGGAGATTAAACGATTAGGTACTATACTCCCTTGAAAAAAAAAAATTAATTGAGGACTCGATTAAAAACGACTTACTTGATAATAAAGAGAACGAAACATCTCACCTTACAAGATGGGAAGCGTTAAAATCCACAGTTAGAAGAGTAATTATAAAAATTAAATCTAACATGAATAAGGAAGCGAACTCCCAGTTACTTAAATTAGAGACGGATATCTCCATGCTGGAAAAAATGCATATCCATAAAAATGACCCAGAAACGCTAACAAAGATCTTAAATAATAAATTTGAATACAATAAGATAATTAGTACGAGAGCGGGTATCTGGATAAACAAGCAGAAAAGTCTTCGTCTCTGTGAGGCGAATAAAGTCGGGAAGACGCTAGCCTCTTACTTAAAATTTAAAAGCCAAAGATACGCGATCAATGCTATTAAAGACGAGAAAGGAAACATACATACTAACCCACAATAAATCTCCTACACATTTAAAGAATTTTACCAAAACCTGTACAACTCCAATTCCGCTGTGAAACTTCAGAAGATTCAGAAATATCTCGATTAGGCCATTAAGAAACTCAAAACAGGCAAAGCACCTGGCCCAGATGTGTTTAATGCATCCTTCTATAAAACCTTCGGGGAACACTTGAGTAAACCGCTGCTACTCCCTTACCAACACTTCTCTTCATCTGGGCAAATAACAGGTACCCCAGCTGAAGCAATAATTACCGTCAGCCCAAAGGAGGGTAAAGACGGCCTACTGACTAAAACTACTGACCAATTTCTCTCATAAACCTGGACTGTAAATGATATGCCTTGATTTTATCTAACTGAATACAAAACACATTGGTAAACTTATACATACATCCCAAACAGGATTCTTAAAACAAAGACTTTCTAGCGACAACACTAGAATTTTTTGCCATGCAATTGAAAACGCAAAATTACTTAGCTACCCAACTGTTGCCATAACGCTTGATGCAGAAAAAGCATTTGATAAAGTAGATTGGACATTCTTACACGCGACACTCAGGAAATTCAACCTAGGAGATAACTTGATACAGATGATCATGGCATTATACCACAGCCCAAAGGCTAGAGTTAGAGCAGGAGGAGCTCTTTCCTCTTCCTTTCCTTTAAGACAAAGGACCAGACAAGGCTGCCTCCGTCTCCATCGCTTTTACTGTTAGCTATTGAACCCTTCCTCCAATACCTAAGAGCAAATCAAAATATCCCCGGCATTGATCTCGGCTATACTACGATCAAGGTCGCAGCCTATGCAGATGATATATTGTTGGTATCAAAAGAAGCTGCCATAGCTATTCCGGCTCTCATGAAATCTATTCACGACTACACAGAAGTATCGGGCTACACCCTCAACAAAGACAAGACAGAAACGAAAATTACTTAACGTAAGCGGTACCAGAGATGTTTGGGGGGACTCCAGGCTGACGAGGCAGACAGGCACAATTAAATATCTAGGCATAGAATTCTCAAGTGACCTTATTTCTACCCTAGAGGAAAACAAAACTATTATTCATAAACAAATCTCTGATCTACTAGATGGGTGGTCACCTAAATTCTTAACATGGTGGGGTAAATTATAAACGGTCAAAATGATGATAACGCTGCTTATAAACTACCTTATCAGTATGTTACCTATGATGCTTGCAGATATCTTCCTAAAGACAATAAGTCATCAGTAAGTTTTTATGACAAGGGAAAAAAAGCAAGGATTTCCCTAGGAAAACTCAGACTTGCCAAGAACAAAGGAGGAGTAGGCCTACCAAATTCTAAGAATTACCAAATGGCCTATCTCTGCAAACAGGGAGCTGCATGGTTCATGGGTAAGCTTGAGTACAGACCCCAGTGGCTAGACGTAGAATTAAATCTGATTAAGGATATCCCACTCCCGGCAATCATGACAATGAAGGGTTATATGTTAGCACACTCTAAGTACATCATACTAAATACTAAGAAAGCTCTGGCACGTCTCGACACACTATCCAACACAAAAATTGGTGCTTCAAATACAATGCCGATTTGGTACAATCCCATAATAAAAATAGACAGAAAACCATTATACTGGAGAGACTGGTCTCAAAAAGGCATCAAAGTACATGATCATAAACAGGACCTATTGGACTCCAACCAGACTCTATAAGCTTAAGCTGACCCAGTCTCCACAATCTTGGAATAGCAACTCTCAATCAGGTGACTTACCACACATGCTTCTCCTTTGTCCGCTCTTTTGGAACAAGGTCTTCGGACACATCACCTAGACATTCAATATCTCCCCAGTTAAAGAGATATCATATATCTTATTTGGTTTCCAGGACCCGGAACTAAAGGGGGGTGATGACCGCTTTCTGCTTGACTTAATGCTTGATTCTGGCATGTAAAATAGTCCTGTGTAACTGGAAAAGTTTTGATAACATTTCATAAAAAAATGGCAGGAATGGTTAACCTTCGTGAGAGGCGCGGATAATATTGCCCTACAAATATCCCATGGAAACCTAAACACAGGAAAATGTGGAAATCTCTTGATCCCACCTCTATGGTTTTTAAACCCGCTTGAAATCCATATCACTATCCGGCTCAAATGAGCTTGCAAGCTTCCCAACAAAGGATTGGGCTACGGCCACCCTATCAAACCACTGTTAGGATAAAGAGTTACGAACTATATACAGTCAGTAGGAGTACCTATTGACCCCGAGTTGGTTCTTTTATTTTATCTATCTATTTATTCTTGTTTATTTTTCTTATATAGCTATAGGAGGATAGAAGATCTGTGTTAGATATGTTATATACTATGTCATATATTGTCACAGTTGGCACTACTGATCCCTTTGACACAACTTAGACCTATCCAAATGACTTGATGGTAACCAGAATACATTAGGCATCTCAACATGTGTACACTTATATGTTGTGGTATGTTATCTCTGCCGTCTCAACTGTATCTTTTGTAAGAACCAGTGCCCAAATATCATTATCAGATCTACTACCTTCTATACATTCTGACTAATGACAAGAGTTTTATTGCAGTTTTCTTTCTTTGTCTTGCCTTGTTTTCTTTGTATTGCTTTTGTAAAAATCAATAAAAATGTATTAAAATCTAAAACTCCAGAGAACAAACAGAAAATAGGACTCAGCTTTGGTCCTTGACTAACTTGTGAAGAACCCTTACCTACATGGCAGATAACATACTGTATATCGTGTTTATTCTCAATAAAGACAACCTCATGATACAGCGTTCCATGGTCTTGCCACTCTCTGGTATTTCATTCACACTGCCCACTGACAAACACAACCCGTTTTTTGGGTCAGAAAGCTGAACAAAAAAGAACGTGAATCTGACTGCTAGATGTCTTATACCTTTTTATAGTTAAAGCACACAGATAATACTAGTCCAGAAGGTTGGCATGAGGCAATTCACCAAAACATTATCAGAACTCATGACAGAGAAGGTCCCTTTGAAAACGAAAAACAAACAGAATGAGAATTCACAGCATTCAGTAAGTTGTATAAAGGAGCATTTAACAAACTAAATAGGGTGAGATAAAAATTAGAATGACAATGACTGCCATCTAATACAAGCATGAAAGGAATACTAAGTAAAATGCAGACAACGATTTTACAGAACAGTGAAAAGGTCAAAAAGAGAATACTGTGCCAGTCACAACAGTGAAGTAACTAACCAGTCAATGGAAATATTCAATACCTTTCAGGAGTGCCCCAACACCAAAACCAAGAAAAAAGCTCTTCATGCCATTGTACACTATTTCAAAGATCTGCGTACAGGCTTCTAGGTAAGATTCAAGAGTTTATAGAAAACAATCTGAAGCACTCCATATATTTACATTCTTTGAATCAAAACTAAATAATATTCAAGAGTAGATAGCAAACATACCCCCACACACCCCTCACTAGTACCGTGGTTTCTGCATGTAACCCTATGGAATTTTAGGATGGGATGAAGTTATTAAATAAGATCAAAATGTCCAGTATACAGAGGTAACCTTGTGTGCAGCCTCCTTCATCAACAAATCCATGAAGATTCTACACCTGGACATTGCAAATCTCATCAACACATTGCTGTGAAAGGGACAAGTTTCTGCCAAAGCCAACCCAAATCATACATTAGTTACACTGCTTCTGAAAAACAACAATGGCTGAACCCAAGTCAAATCTGATTAAAATTCTAGGAAAGAAAGATACAAAACAGGAGTGTTGGAAAGAACAAGTCACTGGATGGCTACTAACCTGCATTGAGATCTATATATAAAATTCAAATAGCAGTAGCAAGGTCACCTCCCAATCATTTTGAAGGAAACTCACTAAGCAACCCTGATAGTTCTCGATCTAGATGTAAAATGTAGCTCAATAGACCATAATAGAGAAACTGGGTAGGTCATTCTAGCTCAGTTCTGGGTTCGACACATCTATTGTCAGTAATCATAATTTGTACAAGAACCGTTAACTAACATAAGCAGTCCTGTACAACATACCATTGTACCAAAGGAGTGAATCCTATCACTGTTGGTCTTCAATAACCTGGTCGTCAAGGTTGTGTCCTATGCTGACGACACTCAACTGGTTGTGTCCCTCACACAACCAGATGAGAAGGCAGCTAGTAATTTCACAACATGTATGCAAGAATTAGCGTCCTGGATGGCCAGTAACTGCCTTAAATTCAATGGAAACAAAACGGAGGTGATGATTATAGGGAATGCACCATCTGTGTGGACATCGGCTTGGTGGCCACAATCGCTGGGGCCTACTCCCACGCCTAGCGAACAGGTTAGGAATTTAGGGTGTGGCTTGATACTAAGCTCTCGTTTGAGCACCATACAAGACGAGTGGCGGGCACATGTTTTGGAGTCCTGCGGGGGACTCAGGAAGATCTTGGACTTGCTACCTATTACAGCCAGGAAAACCATGGTCCATGCCTTGGTGACATCAAGACTGGACTATGGGAATGTCCTTTACCAGGGAGCTAATGTCAAATGCATTCAGAGGCTGCAGCGTATCCAGAACGCGGCAGCTCGCTTGGTTCTGATGCTGCCTAAGAGAGCTCCCTCTAAGAGGGCTCTGGCCACCTTGTATTGGCTACCGATCAAGAAACGTATCCTGTTCAAGACCCTCTGTGTTAGCCATTGGATCTTACCTACCTATCCAATCTTTTAACTCCATATATCCCCACCCATCACTGAAGATCTAGCGGGATGGGACAGGTTAGTATACCTTTCATCAGGAGAGTAAGGATGGGTGGCCGCTCCTTTCGCTTCCTGGCGGCACAGCAGTGGAACAAACTCCCGTGGGGGCTCCGGCTGGAGGCGTCTGAGGCAGTTTTCCGCAAGGAGCTGAAAACTTATCTCTTTACCATAGATTGACCACTGCTGTCTTCTTCCTTTGAGGGGCTGTAAATCAAGTTTTTTGTCAGAGGGCTGCTAGGCTGCACCGTAGCGCGGGGACACACTAATTTAGTGTAACCAGGTGCTTTATAAACTTGTTTATTATTATAATATGTACCACATGTACACAATGCCACAAACCCAGATTAATTAACACCAGTTACCTTTTCAAATATACGCAGGTGACATCCAAATAAAACTTAAGTAGAATGACGAACACAGGGACCCCACTGAACCATATTGACCACATGTTGAAGGGATCTTCTTATACATGAATGGTATTAAAATGAAGGATGTATCTTTTGGAGTGTGTTGGTTGTGTAACATGTTGTACCACATTTAGTGCATCAATTAGGTTGAAGAGGCTGACTTGTGTGTTTTTGAGCGTCTGTTGTCTGGGAGGTTGAAATCAACCAAAAGGGAGGTGTGGGCATGTCAGATGACCAGGAAAGTGAGGAGGTCTGATAATTCATAAATGAATTCCTTCTTCTGTCCAGAAGGCCTGTAGAGGAAATGGAATGGGGCGGTCTGAGTTGCAGAGTGAGAAATGGCATGTCTCCATGGTGTTGGGCAGTACATGCTTGCCTAGGGTGCAGGACCAGGAGGACTTATGGATGACAGCAAGGTCTCCTCCCTTCTTATGTGCATGGTCCACATGATGGATGCTCTAAAGGCTTTAGGAATAAGAATGTCTAGGCTATGCAAGGGTGTGAACCATGTTTCTGTGATGAAGAGGGCACCAAGCCTTTGAATTGTGATAAGGTCTGCGATATCTGGTGCACAGAATACTGCAGAGCGAACCTTACTGAGCATGAGTTGGAATCTGAGTTCTTTAGTTTGAGGGTGTGTGGTAGTTAGTGGGATTTGCATGAGATGGTATGTGTTGTGTGAATGCTATGTGGGCTTTTGGCTCATCTTGATCTGGGTGTGATTATAGGAGTTGACAATATGTGGTGCAGGGTAAGGAACATGATTTTCTCTTACCTTGCAAGTTTCAGTGGAACAGTAGCACTGGCTCAAAACCCTTTTGCCATAAAAGGGGATATCCTAGTTTGCACCCTCCCTTTGTTGGGTACTCCCTGAAGAGTTGATTGAATTAGGGAGGAGGCAGGAAGTGATGTCACTTTCTGTGTAGATTGATAAAGCGAAATACAGTGATCTTCTTACTGGGCTGATGGATGATTGGAAATCCTCTGATGTCACTTCATGTGCAGATAGATGACTGGAAATTAAGTCCTTTTGGTAGCTTGTGTTGTGTTTGGGTTGTGTATGGGTTTGGTCTGGTGGGGGAACCGGAATTGGAATGTTAGTATGTAATACAGAATAGTAGTGTTTGAAGACTGAGTAGTTCTGTGAAGACGGAAGAGGGAGCAGTGGTTCTCCAACGCCCACCACACTGTACCATGGTTTTATCAAAATAAAATACTTAAATGAAACTTGGAACGAGGAGTCTTTCTACAATTTGGCAATGGGTTACCCTGGTACGCAAACAAGTGTGCGGTTCACCATCGTATGGGGATTGCATGGATGCTGTAGCCACAATAATGGTCATCAGAATTTTAGAGAAATTTTGGGAGCTACACGAGACTCTTTGCTGTACTGAGCTATGGTATGTGCGAGTTTTCTTGATTAGATCATTTCTAATCGGAAAATCCTTTACCTGCAGGAGGATTTTTCTTACACCGTCAACGGGCAGCATTGTACTGCACACACCGGCTACAGCCTCACTGTTTAGGAGCATGGACAAAGCAACAAGAGAGCGCGCACCCTACGGCTCATCCACTGCGGTTGGAGAGTATGTATGTGTTCACGTCACTACGCTTCCGTGTCTACAACGCTTGCACTGCCATCGTGTATCAGGAACATTGAATAAGATCATGTCACTATGCCTAACGTGTATACAACCCTTGCACCGCTATTTTGGATCAGGTCATATCCATTTTGATTGCATACGCAATTTGTATGTTTAGTTATATCGGTACACTTCTGTACTTCACCTGTCCAGCGATCTGTTTCACTCGAATGAAGAAGTGTCCTGCACAATTGGTATTTTAAGGAACGTTTTGGGACTATTATAGTATTTTGTACACACATAATTCTACACACAATGGCTACAAATAATATGTTTAATCACACTCTGCCTCAAGCATTTAAATTCAAGTCTGGGGATTCTTCAATGTCATGATAGAATAGAGTGAGTTTTTTGTAAACTGCATTTCCCCAATCGAAGAAGACCACCTTACACCAGAAAAAGAAAAAAATACTCTTACACGGTCTAGGTCCAGGCGGCTTAAAAATATATAAACATATAACACAAGGGAAAAAAAAGGTCCCTTCCAGGTCAAGGAGACATATTTCAACATGCACTGGAAGATTTGGATGCTTATTTTAAACCAGCAGTATGTGTAGCCACTGACAGATTTACATTTTACCACAGAAAACAGGGCAAAATGAAATCAATTGAGCAGTATGTTGCCGCATTAAAACCTTTTGCATTGACTTGTACGTTTGGAAGTTTACCTGACAAACTAATTTGTGACAAAACCATTATGCATGCTGCTAACTCAAGTATCCAAGACAATATTTGGGCTAAAGGAGAGTCTCCGTTACCAGATGTTAGCGCAAAAGCTGTTTTAACGGAGCAAAAGGAAAAAGATGATCAAGAAATTGTTACTAAAGATAAATCTGGTAAAAAGTACAAGGCAAATTAGTCATTACCGCACCTGTAAAGAGCATGTCTTCTGACAGAGTTGTGAAGAAAAAAAGCGACTCCAAGACATTTACTGGAGCATGTTACAGGTGAGGAAATTCTGGTCATCCAGCCAATGACCAAAAATTGTCAAGCTGTGGCGTAATCGGACACTTTTATAGAGTTTGCCATAAGAGGAAAGAGAAAACAGTGAACATTTTGAGGGAGAAATCAACCTCAGATTCAGAATGTTCGGAGGATGAGTGTGCCAATGTATGTGTTCTGAGTGTGGATGAGGTGGATGAAATTGCTAATGTTAGATCTACAAAAAAAACCTATGTGAAACTTGACTATTGGTGGGGTAGATATAAAAATAGTTGCGGATTTAGGGTAACCGTATACTAATGTGAAGAAGGAAGTTTGGAAAAAGGTGTTTACTTCACAATTGGGAGAAGAACTTTTTCCTCCAGACATTGCTCCTAAAAGTTTTACGGGGGAAATCATTGAAATAGGAGGAGTCAGGAAACACATTTTTAAGTTAAGGGAATGGAGGCAAAATGTCAACTAGATGTCTCAGTCTTGGATCCCTCGGTTTTAAGATGGAAGGATTTGAGGAAGTTAGGCATATTGTTGAACCCGAATAATACAGAACCAGTTCTTTAGTACAATCTGAGGATGATCATGGGTGAGACATTTTACTGTTGCATCATAACATCTTTTTGGGAAGGATTGATGAGCTAGATGGGTTCCGGCGTAAGATCATTTAAAAAACAAACGCTGTACCTTGTGTACACAAGGTGAGAAACATACCTCTGTCCATAAAGGATGAGGTCCAGAATGAGCTACAGAAATTAAAATGGGCTAATGTAATCGAAAAAGTGGAATCCTCTGAATGTGTTTTCTCCATTAGTTGTTGCCAGGCATGCCAGTGGGCAATTGAGGCTGCACGTGGATTTGAGGGAGCTTAATAAGAATATTCTGGTGGACCACTTCCTACTTACCAAAATGTATGAAATGTTGGCTTTAACTAAAGTAATTAAATGGTTTACCACAATTGACTTTACAGCAGCATACCATCAGGTACCTATACACCTGGACAGTAAATATGTAACTACCTTTGTAGCACCTTTTGGAAGCTATCAATTTGTAAGTGTACTTTGGCATTAGCCACTGCTATGTCCCGAAGATTGATGTACAAGTTGTTTAAAGGGGTAAAAAAACTTGATGTTTTTCCAGGATGATATTTTGATTTTGGTGAACAAACCACAGCATGATACCAAATTAGAACATGTGCTGGATATTCTGAAGAAAAGGGTTTAACTACAGAATATTGCAAGTGCAAATTTGCTAAACAGAGTGCGACATATCTTGGGCATCAAGTAACTGCTGATGGTATTAGGCGCAAGAAAGAATTTATGGAAGCTGTCAGAGATTGTCCCCCTCCCAAGAACAAAGATGATATCAAATCATTCCGTAGTCTGGTTGAATTGTATTAGAAGTTTGTTGGGAATTTTTCAAGCAAAATGCATCCAATTGGTCAACTCTGAAAAATTAAGAACAAATTTGTATGTTTTTTGTAGTTTTATATATTATTGAAAAAAAGCTTACATAACTGGACAAGATTTAACTGTGTACTCAAGGTTCTATACAGATAGCTATTAATAAACTAGATTGGAGGAACGAGTTGTATTGTATGTTGTGGGCATATATAATTTGTCCATGTAACACAAATGGTTATAGTTCATGTTAGGACGGAAGAGGGAACAGTGATTCTCCAACGTCCTACACACTGTACCACAGTGTTTACAAAATAAAATACTTGAAAATGGGAGTCTTTCTACAGCTTCCTCTTTTATAGTTCAAATCTTTTTTTATAAGTATTTCAATACCGTGCCAATATCAGCAACACTGACCTCTCAAGAACTAGAGGGGTCGCTCATCATAGCAGACATATCTGGATAAGCAATATCTTGGCAAACATATCCCATCCCCAACCCAACCTCCCCTCCCCCCACCAACTCCATATCATTAAACCAGCGTATGATGGCCATAACTGTTCATTGCTGCCCAGTGCTTCAGTTAGGACTGCGTGTCTGTCTCCGATAGTCCTAGGAGGTGAAGATATTTAGGGCATGTCAGTTCCCGGAAGTCTTGTACAAGCAAAGACAGATAAGGGTGCCACGAGTCCCCGAAAGAAGCATCCTGGTTGGCAAGTGTAAGCAAAACCTTTTCCATAACTAGGATGTGCCACAGCATATGAAGCCATCCAATGTGGGTGGGAGTCTGCGAAGAGCCTCAGTGCAGAAGAATATTCTGGATGATTGCCCTCAGCTTCAAGCCGATCGGTCTCCCTCACTTGGACTTTAGGGGTACATTAATGGGTTAGGCAGCCCCAAGATTGTATAAGCATGAAATCTTGGCAATTGTGTATTGAGATGTGGATCTATGTCATCAAGTACTTGTGACCAGTATGATAGTAGCCGCGGACAGTCCCACAGTAGATGGACCAGGGTCCCCTGTGCCCCACAACTCTGCCAGTAGTCTCCGAGCTGGGTTGACGCTATGCAGGTGTACAGGGATACAATACCAGTACGAAACCACTTTGGTGAGTGTTTCGTGAGGGCCACGTTGCTTGCTGTGTACCTAGCTCTGTAATATACCTCCTCCCATTCTCTGTCACTGAGCTGCCTCCCCAGGTCCTTTTCCCATCTAGTCTGGTTGGTTTTGTATATGTGTTTGTTACTTTGGTTTAGGAATGCATACATCTCGGATATAAGTCTTTTATCCGATGTTTTAGTGATCAACCACTTCTCGTACTGAATAAGGTGGTTCTGTGAGTTACCCCTATTATGTGGGTGCATTATCCTGTGATGAAGTTGCATGTAGTGGAGGTGTAAGGGTTCTGGGAGATCGCAGTCTGTGCACACTTGGATAAAAGAGATTACTCCTTCCTCTTCGAATAAGTGCCCCATTGAGCGACAGTCTGACTGCCGCCATCTCGTGAAAGTCCCTGGTCCCACATCCGGACCAAAGTCCGGGTTGTCCAACAGTGGGGTCATGGGTGAGGTAAAGGAAATCAGTCTCCACCAAACAGAGGTCCGGTACCATGCTACCATCATCACCAGCGTGATGGGGGACATGTATAGATTCTGGGGTCTATGCATTTTCTTTAGAAAGAGCACTTTCCAAAGTGACGTGCCCGCCACTGCTCTGTCCTGGAATAACCAGTGCTTCTCAGATTCAGCCAGGTTCCACTCCCCTAGGTAGCGCAGTTGGGCCGCCTGGTAGTATAATTGGAGGTCAGGAATGCCCAAGCCCCCAGCCCTGGGGGGGAGAAAGCTCAGGCCCTTCTTCATGTGGGGTTCCCCCCCCCCCCAAGCCAGATGAATTGAAGGAATTCCGCCTGGAGCTTAGGGATCGTGCCCGTTGGGAGTGGTAGTGGGAGTGTTTGAAAAAGATACAATATCTTCGGGCGGCCCGACATCTTGATAGACGTCACCCTTCTATAATGCGTAGTATACGCTTAGTATTATTGCTCGTTTGTCTCTGGGGGATGAAGCTTGCTTGGTCCAGATCAATAATAGGAGGCATATATGGACTGAACCTGCTGGCCAGGATGCCCGTGAATAATTTCAAATCTACGTTTAAATGGGAAATGGGCCAGTATGAACTGCACGGCTATTTATCTTTGCCCAGGTTGGGTATTACAATGACAGAAGTGGTCAGCATTGAGGCTAGAATCGCCCCAGGGGCGGCAAAGGAGTTAAATAACCGTGTTAGAATTGGTAATAAGATGGGACAGAAGGTCCTATAGAAAACTGACAAATAGCCGTCTGGGCCTGAGGAATTTGCAAATTTCAGACGGAAGATCGCCGATATAACTTCCTCTATGCGTACCTCTCCTTCTAATAACTCTGCCTGTTCAGGAGCGAGAGGGGTCGTGTGCGCATGTTGAAGATACTAAGCGCTATCCGTGGACTCTAGATATTGGCCAGGGATCTAGATGTTGGCCAGTGTAGAGGTGTGTATAATATTCCATAAAGGCATCTGCTATGTCTCTGTCATCTGTAGCCAACTCCCCCCCTGATGTGTACGTGGAGGATACCCCCAGGACCTGCCTTTGAGTGCGGAGTTTTTTCGCCACTAGCCGACCACATTTGTCTCTGCTGGCATAGAAAGAGCGTCGCAAGCAGAGGGCAGCGTACTCTGGCCGATCCAGATTTATGCCCGCCAATTGGGAGCGAAGGGCTGACAATTGACGTCACACCCTTGGGGCGCCCCTGCTCTTGAGCTCTGTGACTTGCTTAGTGAGAGTCTCCTATTTCTCTTTTCAAGCTTTGTCAGCAGCTGAGATCGTGAGGAGTTCCCCCCCCCACTGCTGGTTTAAGTATTTACCCACAATGTCGCGATGGAGATGTCGGGGTTTTGTTATGTGCTAGAAACTCAGTAATGGCTGGTTGAATCCGCGCCACCACCTCAGGACTTTGTAATATGGTGTCTAGCAATGGCCACTGGTGGGTGGAGCACCCCAATGGGGGAAGAGACAGTGAGTGTCACCGCAGGTGGCCGGAGAACTCCACTGTGAGTATTTCCATCTCCGTGGTGAGCGTTTGTATGTCTGTCGTGATCAGAAAGTGGTCCAACCCAGCATACATTTTGTGTGTGTTAGAAAAAAAGGAATATTCACGTGCATGTGAATGGAAGGCCCTCCATAGATCTCGGAACCCTAAGTCCCTTAGCCTCTCATGTCCTCCCTCCGACATTGCCCCTGTTTGTTTATGTCTCTGTGCCGGCCTGTCTAGGACATTATCAAATACCAGATTGAGTCCCCCCAGAAGTATCCTCTTCTCAGTAGTAGACATCGCCTCTGTCAATGCTGTGTGTACAAAGACCTCCTGCCCTTCCTTCGGGGCATAAACAAAGTCCACCTCTAATGACTGTCCCCCTATCGTGAGGTGGTGAGTGAGAAGTCTGCCCCTAATTTCGGACCCTTTTGTCCTACCCTCCCCCTGAATGAGCACACCACCAGTATGGCCACCCCTGCTGTCTTCATGGAGGTAGAGGAGAAAAACTGGTGGAGAAAGGCAAGTGTTCTAATGCGGTGGTAGTCTTTTGAGAGAAGGTGAGTCTTCTGAAGGAGACATCTGTCCACTCCTGAGTATTCTAGGTATGACAGTACCGCCCTGCGTCTTACCAGGTTATTAAGTCCTCTCACATTGAGAGTGAGAACCTTAAGTGACGTGGCTTGCATTGGGACTGTCCAGATAGGTGTAATTTATGGGATTCAGCAGTCTGCCAAGTCGGGGGAACCGCTAGTTGTAATGGAAGTCCCCATTGGTGTCCTGTGTTCTGGTCATTGTGTCAACTGTGTATGTGAGTGTAGTCCTCAACAATGAAACAAAGAGGGAAAAAAAGAGGGGACTGGAGCATCAACTTATGTTCAGTGCTACATTTTTGCAAGTCCGCGGGTTTGGCCATAAGGGGTCTGAATGTTGACCAATAAATCCCACTCTCCCCGCCCACCACCTGGCCTGCTAATTATACATGGATCTGCTACTTGACCGGCCCTCTTATGTGTTGTCTGTCTTTGCCAGAACTGTAGGAATCACATCCAGTGCCGATTGCTGCCCTTTAGCTATCTCTGCGGGGTCCGGGCACGTTGACGCTCCTCTTGCTCTGCGTTTCCGCCAACGTGACCTTTGTTTCCTCAGAAGGGGCCTGTGCATGCCCCTCTGTGGGCAGGTCCATTCCCAGGATCTGGGAGGCCTCTGCTAGTGATCTTTCCCCTCCCAATGAAATATGATGCGGAAGGGAAGTCTCCATGAGTGTGGTATACCAGTGTTTCGCAGGTGCGTGTTGATGGGTCGGAACTCTCTCTGTTTTTGCAGTGCGATTGCTGATAAGTCTTGATATAGTGTTGGAGTTTGGTCTCTGAAGGTGAGTGGGTGTTTCTCCCAGGCTTTAAGTAGGATGTCCTCTTTGACCTAGTAGGCATGTAAACCTACTAAGATGTCGGCTGGGGAGGTGCATTCGAACGTGGCTGCCCAACACAGTATGCCTGGTCAGTCTTTATTTCAGGACATGGCAGAAAAGGTTCCGGACATAGCCAAAGATGTCTTCCCCCACCGCTTTGGTAGCTACACCTGGAATGCGGATGTTATTGCGGCGGGATCTATTCTCAAGATCCTGCATGTGGGCCTGTACATCTATATGTTGTTCGCTGAAGCGGATGACCTCCTGTTGGAGCAATTAGAGTTCCTCCTCCCAACCATCTTCCTGTTATTCCAGTGCTGCAACGCGGTTCCCAAGTGAGTCCACATCCCTTCTGATTTTTTTATGTCTAGGAAAAGATCTCTTTTGACCGCTTGTAGGTCATCTCTCAGAGACATAAAGAGTGAATCCAGGAAGGAGCGCAACACTGGCTCCTCAACCATGTCCTCGTCCTGGCAACGCATATGGTCCGATGTGGGGGGAGGTCATAAGATACGCCCCCCCAGTGGACGGGTGAGCAGAGTGTGGCCTTTCTTGGTACGGCTGGATGCCATTATCTACAGTGGTCAGTACTGGTCCTCCCTAGAGCCTCCTGCAATGTGCGCTCACCCCCCCACAAGCCCCTCTGACAAGTCTGCCAGACGTAGTGGGGACGCCAGGTCCCAGCGGGTCTCTCCCCCACATGCACCTCACAGGAGGGGGTCCGCTGGTCAACCAGTGTCCACTCCTGGCAGGAATGGACTCCTCATGCTCTTCTCAGCAGCTAGAGTCCCACAGTAATACTCCTGCAGTACATACTCCAGGTATAGCACTCTCTCTCACATGACTCAGAAGGCCCCGGACCCCTTGCACTTAAAACAAAGGGTGAGGCCATACCCAGACCGCCGATGGAGGGATAGCAGTCGATCCTCCATGGACCGGCCCGTAGATGATGCCACCTCGACATGTCGCTGCAGGCCGCTCCTCTCCTCCGACCCTCTGCAGGCCACTCATACGCCCTTGTCCTGCTAAGGGTGCCACCACTGCTTGATTTAATGCAGGAAGGCCTCGTTCACCCAGCTAGGGCTCGGCAAGCCAGGGAGGCCTAGATCACTTCTCTAGGGCTTACTGGCCCTGCACAGACTCATTCCATGCAGGCTTACCGGCACTGGGGGCAATCCACGCTGCAGGCCTCGCTGCCAACAATCAAGGGCCATGCGGTCTCAGGTCCCCGCCCTCAGAGTCCCGGGCGGGCGCCCGCACACATGATTTCTGGGATTCTAATGCAGGTGGCCCTGACATACTGTGAAAAAGCTTCAAATTTATATCCCGGAGCGGATACTATCGAGGATCGTGAGAGTAAGGGATCCAGATACATTATCAAAAGTGATACCCTCACTAACCATAGTTTCTGTTCCATAGTATATTTATGCTATCAACATGCAGACTTTATTCATCATGTTGCTTAATGGTTACCAGCATTACGTTGGACATTATTATGGCCATTGAATAAGCACCATCTCACACTCTGAACCCGGTAGATCGTAGCTGTTGCTTTGGATCCATGGAAGAGCAATATAATTGATCATAATGAATTCACTTCTGATGAGGAAGGAGGAGGGTTGGAATGAATAAATTGGAGTTGAACATAGAATATTTGATGACTCATCTTTGATACTATTGTCTGGGATCCACTCAATTACAACGCAAAGCCTAACTAGAGATGATACACCTGGTTTTGAGCATTTCCTTACAACCCTGATGAAGTCGGTTTAGGACGAAATGCATTGGCTGGGTTGAATTCATGTTTACATTTACAAAAAGAATAGAAATAAATCAAGATTTTTTCATCAAGATTCCATGACTCCTGTGTATTACTAATGTACACTCCCGTAATTACGGGTTGGATAATTTATATATTTGGTCTATATTAAATATGATGTCTGGGCATCATCAATGATGGAAATGTGAAGTTTCTAAAAAAGATTAATGATATTATCAATTATAAAAGATGTGTAGATAACAGACACTCCTGTCCTGTATGTGCTAAATATATTTGGCAGGCAGAACATCAAAAAGTCCTAACCTGTGTACAAATCACTTGGATTTTTCTAATCCTTGGGTCAATTTAAAATACCTTAAATTAATAGGGTAGTGCCTCATTTGACGAAGTCCCACATGAAGGCCCTGAAGTGGTGTCTGAGCTTGATGTAGGTCTTTGTTATTATGCAAACACAAGGAGAGGATGAACGGAGTGTTGAAACTTTTCAGACACTCACTCCCAGTCACGGATCTGGGTTGAATCCATCATCGTTCTTTAGCTCACTTCACCACCCCAGTTCAGACTCCGCTATATGCAAATTATTATTGATCCTGTGCCTCATGGGAACAATCCAGCCCGAACTGCCAAGCCAGGTCTTCCCTGAACCGGAAACAAGCATCCTGGGACCAGTTTCGGGATAACACCCCTCATCAGCCAGGTTAGCTTGAATCCAGTGGCAAAGTGAGCAAGGGAACCACGTCTAGGCATACCCTGTCAACTTAGAGCCAACAAAGCAAACACAAGGAGATGATGAACGGAGCGCTGAAACTTTTGTTAGATATTATGACTGGTGCAATGAACCTTTTGGTTCATGTGGCACCCAGTTGCTCCTTATGTATGGCTAGGCGCATTGATTCCCATTCTGAGAGACATTAATTCAATGGAATGTTCTTCATGGACCAAATTTTCGGTTTTAAAGTTAGATTAGAAAAACCAGTCAGCCAGTGCCTCTTTAGTGCTGAACTTAGGTGGGTTCATGTTTTTCTGTCATTCTTGATGGCTTTTTTCGTGTTGCCGAGCTGGGTTGCTGGATTGTGATTAATTCTGCAACCGTTTTGAGTTGCAACCTCCACACGCGGGTGAAGAGTGCCTTTTCGCTCTCTTCCAGCCAAGATCTGTGCCAGTATTTCCAGTGTGCCCATCCCGTCAGCTGACTTATATCACGTCTCTGAAAGGTTAAAGCAAACATTATGCATGCTGGCATTGGGGTCATACTGGGAGGCTGCTTCTATCATGGCAGCGCAAACTGCTTTGGGGAAAGAGAGAAACACCAACCACCATGGCAGCCATTTTGAATTACAGCAAACCTTCCACCACCAGTGTGGTGAAGCGGTACCTCTATCACACTGGTCGGTTGCAATACTCTTGCACCATTTATGTAAATTCCACAAGTCCTCAAAGGGCCCATTTAATATTAGTCCTCCTAAGGTTCCTTCCAATCTATCCAATTGGACCATAACACTTCAAACCACAGATTAATGTCCCTAATAAATTCGAGTAGATGGTCTAGATTACTATATGCTGATCAATATTAATAAATATATACACAATGCAATACAGTCCAACAGCTGTGTTTCAACTTTACATGTGTGATTCATCCTATCTGTTGTGAGGCCTAAAGATGCGAGGCATCAGTCAATAAATTAAGGACTAAAACCACAGCTTTCTGAATTAAATTAAAGTCAAGCAAAAAGCACTGAAATGTTCTATTTAGAAGAATTAGTTTTAAGCTGGATCAATGACATTCCTCAACACCTCTTGGCTGCAAAGAAACGGATCAATACCATCCTACCTGCTGCTGGGAAACCAATCATTACCCCGTGGAACTCATCAGATCCCATCAACAGAAAGGATTATTCATCAGCTCTGTATACTGAAGTTAAAGCCATTCAGCTCCAAAAACTTGCAATTCAGTTCTCTTCCTCTGGGTAGCCATATTCCAAAATGTACTCCACCCTTTAATGGACACCCATAAAAAACAGCAACCAACAACCAGGGTAGGAGTGGAATAGAAAAATGGGTCTGGACAGCAAAATAAAAGTGGCTCATTTAAGCGAATCAAATCTCTAAAAATGTGGCCCACGTTTGCAAATCGGGACAGTTTTGAACTTGTAAAGACCTACTATATAGGTAGGTGTTTCAGTTTTGAAAGGTATAGGAGACAGCTTGTGTTTGTGCTTCTTGCGGGCAATGTTTGCTGTAATATAAGGGAAATCAACAGATACAAAACAACACTCTAAACCATTAAAAAGGCCCACAAAGAGACAAGAAAATGGCCCACATCCTGACCTATCAGACCTGCCCTGGGGCACTACTAGGTTGCCCTATGGGACAGTCCGACCATACCAATGATCTGCCCTCATAATACTCACCCTTCCCACCACCACTGGTTGGAATTTCTCTTTTAGTTTGAAACACTTTACGGACTGCAATATACAAAAAAAAGTATACAAAAAAGTTGAATGCATTAATTAATCTCAGCCACTAGTAATCACTTTCAATCTCAATCCATTGTTATTTTTCACATCATGCCACCTCAGTTTGGACCAGCGGTCGAAGGGCTTTAATAAGACTATGGGAATTGTGATGCTGCGTGCATTTGGGGTGGGGTGAGTGAGTTTGGGAGGCGTGGCTAAAAAAACAATATTCTGTAACTTTTTTCGGTATTTCACCTTCAGATAGCTACATGAAAAATAACAGACAGTTTAAACAAAAAATAACTGCAAGTTAAGTTAATTAGTGGGAAATCAATCCTGGTTGATGCACTGGAGAATAATGACTTCTGTATGTTTAGTGCTACGCTGTCCCAGTCTGTGGCAGAAAGCACTGTGAATATGTAAGTCATTATTTGAAACTTGCATTACATACAGTATAAGATAGGCTGCTACAAAATGTGCAAAAAGATTTTTAGACTAAAAAAAGATGCTTCCAAAACATAGATTTTAGTAATACCCAGACTATACATAGTGAAATTTGTTTTTAGAACTGTTTTAAAAGCACGCATTTCACAGCTCAGCTGATAACATTCTGGCAAAAACACTCAAAAAGAATAAATGTGTATCATCAGGAAGCTTCAAGTGGTTCCATCAATTAAATCCAATACCAGCTTCCATGCAACCTTTACATTTGCAGATTAAGCAGTTGTGTACATTTACATGTCTTTGAGGCAAGCAGGCACCCTGGCAAGCAGGTTTGTTTAGCTGTCCACCCCTCCTCAGTCTCACAGCAGAGGAGACTCCCTACCTTACACTTACACTTGAACTGAAGCATTTCATCCCTCAGAAATAACCATTCCGGGATGGTTGTCAGTTCACAAAACGTAGGTGAACGGTTTAGCGTAAAATTAAAAAAAGTATAGTCACATCGTACCCCTCAGATGCCATCCATTTCGACCACTGGTTTGGACCCAGCCATATGCAAATCAGTTTTGACTCTGCTCCAGTGGGAATAGTCAAGCCCGAACTGCCAGGCCAGGCCCTTCCTGAACCAGAACAGAAGCAATACAGGACTGGTTTTGCCCTTACTAAGGCTCATCAGCCAGGAATAGCTTGGCACCAGTGGCATAGGGTGCAAGAGACCCACGCCTGGGCATACCCACGCCATTTAGGGCAACGCAAAGTAGTATACAAAAAAGTGATGGATGGAATGCTTCAACTAATCTCAGCCACTGGATATCACTTGGGGCCACATCCCAATCCATCGTTATTTTGCACACCATGATATCTTATGCTCTACAGTGACTAGTACCTCGGCCCACAAAGCCAACAGCCTTCTCATTCCTCCGGAAGAGCCTAAATCCAGATTCGTGGGAGCTGAGATGGAAATGCTATTTCCAATAATCTGGAGATGTGAGAAGCGTCAACAATTTGCCTGTACTTGGGCACTGGCAGATGATTCGCCCACTCAGCAGCAGAGCTTAATTTGTAGAAGAATTAAGTTTAGATCAGAGAAGCCTGCAACCGGTGTGGTCAAACATTGGGGTGCCGAATACCAAGGCTGTGTAGTCTTGCTTCCACCTCATGCCTCATTCATCTACCACCAGACACTCCCTATCCAAATATCTCATGCTTTCAGTCTTTATTCATCCCAGTTTTCTTTTTCACTGTTTTTCTGTCTTTCTCTTCCTCATCCTTTCCCTCTTTTGTGTTTTTCCCTCCCTTGCTCTGAGTCAAAGTTTGATGTGAAAAAATAAGCGCTGTTCCCCAAAAAACAGTGCTGGTGGGCCCGCCCTCTAGCCACTAGCTCAAATGAAGCACTGCCCTGCAAGGTGTGGAGGTGGCCACTGACTCTTCCATATTCTCACAGATACTCACTGCCTTGGACTGACAGGAGGCCCCAAGCATTAGGCCCCTGACTCTGAGCTGGTTTTTCATTTTAAAGTGCAAAGGTCAGATTCCTTTCTTGTTTCAGGAAAACTGGATACTGTTGGCAGCAATGGTTGCTCAGTACTGTAGTTGGTACCTACTTTTCTAAACGGGAATAGATGAATTAATGCTTCTTGGTTGCCATCTAGCGGGGGCTTCGAAGAAGGGCGGTCAGTCTACCTTTTAAAATGCTTCTCTTGGTCATCCAGTTGGGTAGAAAAGTAAACTCGATCGACTGGGGAAATGTTAACAGTCGTACGAGCTAGTGATGATCAACTCTTGACGGCCCTGGTAAATTTCTGATTCCTCCCTTGTCTGTCGCCCCATTCATCTGCCTGCCACCCGCCGCCCGCTCCTTCTTTCTCTGATCTTCCTTTCCCATTTGAAGCTATTTGCCAACTCTCACCTTTCTTCCACCTCTATTTATCTTTCTTTTCTCTCTTTCACATCCGTCACTTTCTCACCCCCTCTCTCTGCCACTTGTTTTGCTCTCTCTCTTCCGGGAGGCTCTTTAGCATCTCTCTCTCTCTGTCCTGTTAACCTCACTCTCGCCTGTCTCTCTTATTTATCCTCTCACATTTCCCCCTCACTTTCATGCCGCCTTCTCCTTCGGTTTTCTCTTTCTCACAGAGCGCTGATACTGACGAGGTTATATCTCATACGGACACTGGAAATACTGGGCAGATAGAAGCAGACCCCTGCGGCTGAACGGACATCCCACCACTGTGCAAATAATACTGAATCACTTGTCCACATCGTGTTTTTTAAAAGTTTAGAAAACTTGATTGGTAAATATTTCAAACCTTGTTTTTTGGGCTTTATAGATGCAGAAGAAGTGTAAGGCTTATAGTTTTTAATGAATGTAAAGCTGTAATCATTTGCAAGTCAGACGTTTCTTTTCTACATGATTTTAAAGGTTTGCATATTTAAATTATGTCTTGCAATCAAAATAATTTACACAGTTTATTCCAAGCTTAAATAAACATAGTTTTAAATCCTAAATTTGAACTTGCAGCAGTGGTTGGACTCCGAACTTCTAATACAAGAAGGTTCTCGTTTTTGAAGCAGAATAATAAAAAATGGTATTCCAAGGTCACAAGTAAACTGAACCCTTGCTGGCACTACTGAAATCTGTTCGCAAACCGCAGGTCACAGGTTTGAAACATGTTAGCAGATAAGCCTGGATTACATAAATTGCACCGTGTTCCAGCGTTTAAATGCTGCACTTTGCACCGTGTTATGAAAGATGCATAATGCGTGGGGGCTAATCCTCACCTGCATGTTAAGAGCATATATTGTTTTTCAAAACTGCCTTTTTTTAAGGGCAACGTTTACAGAAGTCGCAGTAGGAAGCCCAGTTCCTTATTTAAATTCTGAAATGAAACTCCTTTACCGCCTTTTCTATACATAATTCATATAGAGTCTTACACTCGCAATTATGCTTGAAAACACATTATACCCGCAAAGGCAATTTTTGGAATCTACCCCTCGACCTTTTGTGTTAGGTTGTACACTTGTTATTTTGTCCCTTATGTGTGTGTCTAGCCTGTTTCTAAATTAGCAACTCCCCTTGGTAGACAGATGATGGAAAGAAGCCAGAACAGATGACATGTGGTCTGGTTAAACTCGCATCGTAACCTGGCCAAGAGACCGTTCAGGGGCAAATCAAACCCCCTTAAAAGTAGGCTTGTCTTGCCATTTAATAGCATTTTCAGGGTCAAGACTCGTGCTGGGCAACTTTAGTTGCGCATAAAATAACAATAACTCAAACAGCAGTACTTAAAGAAAATAAAGGATGTGAAGCCCGGATCAAAATGCATAAAAGAATATTGCATTTGCTACTCAGCAACAAAAGAGAAAATAGAAGAGATGGGATGAATGAAAACTGGAGAAAAACAGTCTTTGGCTACATAAGCCCTCTACATGTGTACGGTTGGGTGACTTAAAAATACAAATGTTTAAATAGAAAAACATAAAGAGTTTCTTTAAGATCAGATGGATGACCCCCTTTAAGTGGTAAGTATAGAGCACAAAACAAATTTGGCAAAGCCAATAGACCTGACTTATAAATATAAGTATTTCTTTAATGATTGGTGATTTTATCTATGTATTGTACTTCTTCCTTCTCTAACTGCCATATTTTATCTCTGTGTGATTGCACTCTGGTGCATCCAGTATATTCACTGTACAAAACCAGAACTAAAGACACAGATGTTATCATAATGAAGAGGAGCAATAGGCCATGGGCCATGTGCAGTAAACTGAACACAGACAATGTCAGCTCCCATACTCACCAACTCCACGATGCTTCCTATATCGTTTATATATTTCTGGTGTTTCCTCTCTTAAGCAAATAATACTGATCAGAACTTTGACAAGTATAATATTAAATAATAGAGCACCCCTCTACAACAACTAGTCATTTCTGATTCTGAGAACGCAGGTTTTACCGCCCCATTCTGCTTATCCGAGCCACAGAAATCCACTATTTTCATTGTGAAAGTCATTGCGTTTACCCTAACTTGGTTATTTACACACTTTTCAACTGTACCGATTTTGACTGCTTAATCAATCAATTTTGGTAATCTGATTACCATTCGGCAGTCAAAGCAGAGGATAACCTTGGGACGCTTTGCTGCCATAATTGCTCCTGGTGCCCTTCAATCGCCACGAGGGTGTTTTTTGAGGGAAATGAGACGGTCCTTGCTGCTGGACGCTCCTCAATATTGCTGATTCCCAATTGCTGCCGTGAGGTGAACGGCCCACACGTACTACAACTCCCAGCACCACCCGGATATCGGCGCTTGCGGTGACGTCACCAGGCTGCGCCGGGACACTACATAGGCCGCCTGGTGACACCGCAGCGCGGGACGCTTTGCAGCCATAATTGCTCCTGGTGCCCTTCAATCGCCACGAGGGTGTTTTTTGAGGGAAATGAGACGGTCCTTGCTGCTGGACGCTCCTCAATATTGCTGATTCCCAATTGCTGCCGTGAGGTGAACGGCCCACACGTACTACAACTCCCAGCACCACCCGGATATCGGCGCTTGCGGTGACGTCAACAGGCTGCGCCGGGACACTACATAGGCCGCCTGGTGACACCGCAGCGCGGGACGCTTTGCAGCCATAATTGCTCCTGGTGCCCTTCAATCGCAACGAGGGTGCTTTTTGAGGGAAATGAGACGGTCCTTGCTGCTGGACGCTCCTCAATATTGCTGATTCCCAATTGCTGCCGTGAGGTGAACGGCCCACACGTACTACAACTCCCAGCACCACCCGGATATCGGCGCTTGCGGTGACGTCACCAGGCTGCGCCGGGACACTACATAGGCCGCCTGGTGACACCGCAGCGCGGGACGCGCGCGGGCAGCGCCCGGGCGAAGCACGGGCCAAGGGCGGGCCCGTCCTTGCCCGTCACTGCCCGGAGCGGACTGAACTGGGCCACCTCCTTAACATTGCTATACGTGCACCACCAGGAAAGGTATATTTGTTTGCCGAGTTGGCTCTGGACACAAGAGCAGTGTATAACGGATTTGGTAGCTGAGGCTTGTGATCCTTTTGCATAGTTCATTGGAAGGCAGTTTTGGGCTTTGACATTTGGATTACTGCTTTATTGTTTCAGCTCATTGACAATACTATCTTGATTGCGCTGTTATAGGGGCGTATACAGTATAGGATGGCAGGCAAGGGGAAGCGCTTGGGAGGAGGTGGGTCTGTGTCTGGCACACTTGATCATTTTATCACTAGAGCAGTTTCTGTTCTAGAACATGAAATGGCAATTACAGAGCGGAGGCTATCCTCCGAGTTAATACAAGCCAGACGTTCATCTTTGGGATTACTTGCTTTAGCAAAATCCCCTAGGGATTTAGTTTTGCAGCCCGTGGGAAATGCTGTGCAGGAGCGGGATATAGGGGACAGTACTATTATATCACTCGGCCATAATGATCCAAATGATCGTCCGAGTGAGGTTGCCCCTTTAGTCACTAACGCTATAATTCACTCTAAACCTGTTCCAACTCACCCACAGACAAGAGCTACCAAAAAGGGGGCCAAAAGTGTTGTCTCAAAGAGGAAGAGAGAGGGTCTGACTCAGGGGGGGAGACAGGCTAAGCATTCTAATACCATGACATATCCACCTCTAGAGACCGATGAGGTCCAGGTTGTCGATAATTCCCCTGTGGATGAAACTTCTAACAGGCCTCTGGACCAGTTTCAACTTAGTGATCTGATGTCTCAGATCGAACAAACAGTCCGCTCCCTACTATTGCCACTTCTAGAAAGGGTAAAGGTGGTTTCTGATAAAGTTGATCGACTTGAGCAAACTATTCTAGACAATTTTTGCTCATTAAAAAATGTAATTAAATTAGCCAACAAGGATAGTGTTAACCCCATCAAAGTGAACCCTATTCTTCCCGCCCCGTCACTTTCTCCTTCCATCATTGACACACCATCAATAGCTAACTCTAGGGTAATTCCCCCTAGAACCCTGCCTTCAGATAATACCACCTCTCGAGGTGATACCCAGGTCAGGATCGGCTTAAGGGATTCACCAGGAATGAAATCTGTTAGTAGGGGTACACACATAGGTTTAAAGACAGATACTAGGGATAGAACAACTAAATCCTCTAATATCCATATCCACCTACCACCTGATTCCATTCCTTATGTCATTGTCTTGACTGGTGTCCCGGAACTGAAAATTGGTATAGAGGAATCCTATCAACAACTCAAAAATAAAGTTATTTTCTGGCTTAATCAAAAGAGACCAATCCCGAACTTCTTGGACAGGAAGATTCTCTTTGCCAGAAGAGTTAGTTGGGTGGGCCCCAGACCAAAAAACGTTGCAGGGGATTGTATTATTATTAATTTCAAGGACACTCGAGTGGTGCGTTTTATTTGTGATCATTCATTTAGTGGAGATAGGTCGGAAATAAGGGCTCATGATGTAAGGCACTTTTATAATTTCCATCCAAACATCATGGGAAGCCTTGGTCAAACCCAGGAAGGTAGGGGATTTAACCCAAACTCTCCCTCACTCCCCTGCGAGTTTAGCGAGAATACATACCACCCGGGTGCTTTAGCCTGACCGGGCCAGATGGGGTCATCTCTTAGTATGTCTTCCCCACTAAACACTTTGATAGTCAGAACTGAGGAAAAGGGAGTTGCAGCTATAGAGCCGTATGACTCCTCCAAAAAAAATACCTGTAAAATTTTAAGCTGGAATGTTGCCGGTATTAGACTGAAAAGTAAGGATGAGCTATGGGTGGGTTACGTTGTGTCCCATGATATCATTGCACTGTAGGAAACCTGGGACACAGCAAATAGCCTCTTTCTGGACGGTTATGCCCATTTTTATATCCCAGCTACACCAAGCTTGGTGGGGAGGGCAAAGGGGGGCCTCGCATTATTGGTTTCATTAAGTCTGAAAGGATCCGCCAAACAGGTAGACTCTGGCTCCCAACACTGTTTGGCTGTAGAATTAGTGGTGGCAAATTCCCCTTCTTTGCTTTTGATTAATTTTTATAATTCTAAAGATTCTGTCAGTTCAAACCAGCACCTAGAATCTCTGGGGGAGGTTCTGGAAAATTACAGAGCGTCACACAACAGTTTTGAAGTCATCCTAATGGGTGATTTAAATATCCATCCCTGCAGCCTAGGTTGTATTTTGATTGACGAGGATGGATCTCCCTATTCATCACTCACACATTTTGAACATACCAAACAAGGCGAGGCTTTGGAGAGTCTACTGGCTTCCGCAGACCTCTCTGAACCTGGTTGCTGCACGGATGGGCAGAGAATGTGTACTTTTAAAGGCCCCGATTCAGGGTCCGTCATCGATTACATTTTTGTTTCTTCTTGGTTTTCTTCCTTGATCTTAAATTACAGGGTGGAGGACTCCGCTTTTAGTGACCACAATCCAGTGATAGCTGAGGTTGCCTCGGAAGGGTTTTGGGTCTTTAAAGACTCAAGAAATTTGGGTACCAGAGCCCTTGTAGCTAAAGATCAGGGCAGGAGGTTAAAATGGGCCCAGGTGACTCCAATCACTTTCTTACAAGAAGTTCTGTCTAAGGTTGAACCGGAGATGGGTACTTGCCTAGACCATGCGAATACCAATTCCAGTATAGTCGAGGCCTTCATTACCATTTGCCGACATATAGATGCGGCCCTCTTGGTTAATTCCAAGTCAGGCTCCCATATAGGCAAAAAATGGTTTGATACCAAATGTACCAAGGCCCATTCTGCCCTTTTGAAGGCAATTAAGGGTAAACCAAGAAACAGACATATGATTGCTTTTTTGAGAAAACAGTATAAACTGGCAATTAAAACTCGTAAAAAAGAGATCCAGGAAGAAGCATGGAACGATCTACTATCACCAGATACCATGCCGGATAGCTCCAAATTCTGGGGAGTGATAAATCACTCTTTTTTTTCCGGTAGCGAGAACCAGGCTATGGAATGTTGTATTCCTGACGAGCAGTGGTTAGCCCATTTTGGAAAAATCTATAGTTCAGTCTCGTCTGGGCATTTAGAGGGGCTGTTACCTTTGAACCAGGTTGGTCCAGTTGCGGCCTTCATGGAGGAGGATGTAGAAAAAGCTATCCTAGAGACATCTAAGAGTAAGGCGCCAGGTCCGGACGGTGTTCCTGCAGATCTATATAGGTCTGCACCTAAATTGTGGGCCAAAATATTAACAAATGTCTTTAATGCCGCAAGATATAAGTATATCCCTGAGTCTTGGGCAAAATCTATAATCATCCCAATTTTCAAAAAAGGCCAGAGGGAAGATCCGGCCTGTTACAGGCCTATCTCCCTAATTGACTCTTCCGTTAAAATTCTAGGCAGAGTCATTTTGGGAAGATTGAATACCTGGCTCGAGGGTAGCGGCATACTATCAGACGCCCAATATGGCTTTAGGGCTAATAGGAGCACGCAGGATCAATGCTTAAATCTTCACTTACTTATCTCCAAATACACGATTGCTAAGGAGGGGTCTCTGTATATGGCCTTCATGGACCTCACCTCAGCTTTTGACCTGGTCAACAGGTCAAAACTGTGGAGGATTCTTTTGGATATAGGGGTTGATCCACCTCTAGTTGGATTTCTGGCAGATCTCCATCGCGGCCTACTATCCTCAGTGAGAGTTACCCAGGGGGGAAGGTGCACCAGCTGTTTTAAATCGGAGAGGGGTGTAAGGCAGGGGTGCATATTGGCACCTCTCCTTTTCACATTATATATAAATGCCTTGGGTCCAGTCCTGGCCAACGCAGTGGTGGATGTACCTCGTGTAGGAGACACTAAGATCCCAGGTCTCCTATACGCGGATGACGCCGTGCTTTTGGCGCGCTCAGGGGTAGCTCTTGACAGACTACTGGCCTCTTTCGGTGATTTTATGTCATCATTAGACCTGAAAATTAACACTAAAAAATCACAGGTTATGTGTCACCGGTCAGGCCAGTAGGAAAAAGAAATTTAAAATCTTTTTTTGTCTAGGTAACGAGGTCAAAAGGGTCCCAATTTTCACTTACCTGGGTGTCATTTTTTATGAGAAAGGTACATGGGGCCCACAGCACAAATTAAAAGGCAACTCTCTGGCTAGATCGGCTGCAGCTATACTTGGCTTCGCCAAAAGGTTGGGAGCTCGCCCTCTGGAGGCTATTCTGAAAGTTTATAAAGCAAAATCGTTGGCAATAGCCACCTATGGTTCTGCCATATGGGGCTATACTAACACCGACTCCATACAGAGGGTGGAAAACAAGTTTTTAAGATCTTTGCTGTTTGTCCCCCAGTCTACACCCACTTTTACAATACATACAGAACTGGGTATGGGGTTTGTCGCAGACCTAATTAAAGTGGCCCCTGTGATATGCTGGTTAAAATCCTGGCTTAACCAGGAGATTCCTCTAACACATCGGATACTCAAGGATTGCCTTGCCTTGGATGGAGCACTGAGAATCCCATGGTTAGTATATGTTAAAAAGATGTTGGTAACAGCAGGTAGACCAGAGTTATTTAATTCCCCGGACTGTATTAATAAAAAGGACATCATGGGGATCAAGACTACTTTACTGACACGCTTTATGGCCGATAGGGAGGACATAGAATTAAATAAGCCGTTAGTGAGAAGGAACTACGGGCTAATAACTGTCCCCGGTCTTGAACCTTACCTGACATTTGTAACCACCCCACTTCATAGGTCTCTCCTTACCTAGTTCCGTTTGAACTTGATACATTTTGTGCTAGGATTTTATCCCACATGGGTTACTCCTGATAATGCTACCCCATGTGATTGCGACAATTTCTCCTGTCAAGACACATTACATTTTATTATGTTTTGTGAACATTATGCACAGATTAGGGCAAAATATTTGTCACCTATACTTAAAGGGGCTGGCTTTGTTCAGGTTAGGCCAGCGCTTCTGTTCTTACAACTGCTGCCCAATACTACTATTGCTTTCTATGTAGCAAACTTTTTAGTGGCAGCCGTACGCATTAGCAAGAAGCGTCTCAGTGTACGGCCTAGTTCTTAGCATAACTGATGTGGTTGTGACGGAGGGTGGCCTTTAGGTGTGGAGTTTTCTATCCCTGTTAGACATTTTAATTGGAAATTTTACTTCTATATCCTATTTATTACTTTTATCTTAGAACTGAACCTATGAATTAAGTTCTCTTCAAATTTTTAATCTTCGTTAATGTCATTATATTTGTAATTGATGAATATGTATTTTGTATTTTATGTAATGTGACTATCTGTTTGTATTGTTTCTTTTTTTGATCTTTAATTGATCGAATAAAAGTAATTGACTGACTGACTGACTTACATGAGTTTATTTTCACTTCTCTGCCCTTTAGAGTGACAGAAAAATCACGGAAGATAAACTGGACTTGATTGCCCTGTATTTTGCTGTCACTGTGTCCTCCAGTAGTTTTCTGTTGACAGCAGAATTGAAATCTGTCATTTAAATGTACTTGTTTCCCCTTTATTGTCACTCAAGCACCCTCCCTGGCTCGATGTTAAGCGAGCTCAATACAGCCTTTGCTGTTTGAAAGCTGCAATTGATATGGACAGCAATAAACGGTGCCTTTTCTTGGCACTAGCTCACAGCACACACTCGAATGAAATGGGCGTCAAATGAAATAACAGTGTAGTTCTAAGGCGCTGTGAAGTGGCTGTGCTAAATATTAAGAACTACGTTTATCTGCTTCTGACGGCAACGCCAATCCAAATTGAAGCTTTTTGTCAATAATATACAATAATAAAATACGACTTCACTGCAGATGGCAAATCTATAGCCATTGCTTGAAATGGAAATTTAAGAAGTGCAGGTACTTCCTGTCCCAGAGTACCTGTTTGCTGCCGAGAAGTGTCTGTACTCTCCCATTAAAAGCATTGGAGCAGTGCTAAGAAGTGCTGGTAGTGCCCCTTCCAAATTAAAGAAGTGCAGGTACTGGGTACCTGATAGTACCTGCCCTTTTAAAGCACTGCTCAAAGCAAAGAAAGACTGATCCAGGCACGCATAAAGCACGCACGCTAATAAAGCCTGTAAACAAACTCTAATGATACAAGATGCTAACAGAAAGCTCCAGCCACTAGGTACATAGCACAGCTACATGTACAATAATGCAGTGAAGAGTCTGGTGGAGCTTGAAAGAACTGAGGGTTACAATATTTAAATCGGCAGAAAATGTTTTCAAATAGGACTAGTTATAGGTCTCACACAAGGAAGTGCCTATCCTAAGACTGCACTATTAGGAATGTAGTGCCTCAATTAAATAAGGTTACTGTATGGCAAATCACTTTTTTCCAGGTGAACAAGTTCAATTGGATCAAGTTAAATGCAACTGATTTACAACTCCTAGAATATATTTTGTTCTAAACTAAAGCCAGTGCTTAATTTGAGCTAGTGGTATCCGTGGCGGCACTGGCATTTAAATGTCAACACCGGCGCCTGTGACAGACTGCCACAAGGTGGCGCTGTCTGTCTAATTTAGAGATGACCACAACAGTAAATTATTAAGTCAATATACATTAAAAAATTGACATTACCTGCCACCCAAGCCATTCTTATAGCTTTGGGGGCCTGATATAGTCCGAATTGTCAGACTAGTAGGAGTGTGATGGTTAGCAGTTATGTTGTTACTATCATTGGCAGCGCTGGCAGGGGCAACGTGTGGTAAAAGCTGCAGCGGCCTCATGACAGGAGCCCTGGCACTTAGGTTTTTTGTTGTTTTTTTTTTTTACAAATGGAGCACTGGGTAAAGCCCAGGTGTCTGGGGCTTCCGGGGCAAGATGGCGTCCGCGCTGGACGTGTGAGCGAGGAGCTCCGGAGTTGTTCCCCCACCCAACGGGATCACGGCCGAGGGGACGTGGAGCTCTGTGCAGAGGAAAGCAGGCGTCGAGAAGAATTAAACCGCGTATGCGGATTTGAGCAAGGAACCGGAATTACGCGAGGAGAGATTAAAACTCTATCAGGGGTCATCTAAACGGCGTTCTGCCGGCTCAGTGGATCGGCGATCGGCAGTCTGGCGGTTTAGTGGGATTGCCAAGGCTGAAGGTGAGAGCGTCAGCTGCGGCTCTGTCTGTTTTGTGTAAGGTCGCGAGTCTACGGGTAGGAGAAACTCGGGTTGTCAGAGAAGAGCAGAAAAAACTCCCGGTAAGAATGGATAAAAGCGGACAAGTCGTTTTGTAGCCGGCAAGATCTGCAATCAATAACGTGTTACAGGGAGTGGAGCCCGGTACATGTGCAACACGTGAGCAACACAGCGTGGCTTGCTGTATACGTGCTGAGTGTGGTAACAAGCTAGTAGACTGCTACACTGTGTCGCCCGGACTGCCAGAGTCTTTAAAGATTTCAGAGACTTTAGAGATTGCTACAAAAAAAGCGTGCTCTTGCTGCAGTATATATAACCACATCCATTTTGGGTCATTTATTTCTGTAAAAGGCTTAGTCATGCCTCCTAAAACTTGACGTGGGGGGAAAATTTAGATAATTAGCGATGCAGTGAGCAGGGCTGCCCTCTCAGCTAGCAGTGCGAAAGATGGGATAGAGGGAGCCGATACAGAAGCTGTGTCACAAGAGCTGGGTAGTAAGAAGATACCCCAGATACCCCAATTATTTTTTGCAACAAAAAAACCCCAACAATCAGCAGTGTCGACCCGAAGTCTGGCTAAGGAAATAAATAACAATGATGATATATTAATAACTGAGTATTTTGAGGGAGCACAGCAAAAGCAACATTAGAAAGTGTAACGCCCTGAACGTCTCAGGATCGTTTAACAGACACGACAATGAGGACGCAACCACTTGTGAAGGGTTAGTTCTTTTAATGAAGGCAAATAAAATACAAAGAACAAACAAAAGTTATAGTCACTGGAATCCTCCAGGCTAAGTACGTTACCAGCCCACAGCACGGATGGTCCTAACCGTCCTCTGCATATACGCCGATCCTGGCGTATGCCAACAGAGGGCAGAAATGAAATGGCCGACAATGCCAATCGGTAGGCTGTGAGGGGCACGAAGAGTGTTGGGGAGAATCGAGGAGTCAGGGAAACACCCAGCCGGGGTCTCTACCTGAAGGGAGCAGCCGCTCAACCTCTTCCTCAGACTGCACCGGGACGCGGAGTCACCTTCTGGTGATGCGTCACCGATACCCCAATCACAAGCAAGAAGACTGAACCGAGAGCAGCCGCTCGATCGATCCTGTGGACTTCCGAGTCTGTAACGCGGCAAACACCTCCTGTGTGCGTTACAGCTGGCAGTCCCTGTGTCTCTGGTCGGGCTGGGAGTTACGACTCCAACCAGCAAAAGCGCCACTGCGCTTGGACTCAGCCGAGTCAAAAAGCGAAGCTCAATGGTTGACCGGTAGAGCTTCCGGGTCCTTCACAGGTGACGATGGGGCAAGACACGGCCCAGGGAGTAACGACTCGACCTACCTCCGTTCTTGCCTTACTGGAGCACCACTCCGGAACACTGCTCTTCACGAAGCAGGTACGTCGGTGTAAACACAATATCCGACAGCCTTGTACCTCCCGGTTCCTCCCTTTATAGGGCGTGTTTTCCTTGAGTTATGTAACAGCTCTCCTGTTTACATAAGGGCGTGTTTCCCTTGAGTTATGTAACAGCTCTCCTGTTTACATAAGGGCGTGTTTCCCTTGAGTTATGTAACAGCTCTCCTGTTTACATAAGGGCGTGTTTCCCTTGAGTTATGTAACAGCTCTCCTGTTTACATAACCTCTCAACCGCTAAGCATCCTGGGAGATGTAGTCCGTTTTCGCTGGTTACCGTTTTCCTCCCTTCGTATGACAGGAATTCTTGACAGAAAGATCGTATAAGCCAAAAGACTCAGATTTGGAGGTAATACCTGCAGATGCAGGAGGGGCTGCTAGCATGGTTGAATCTGCTCCGGTAATGACAGGACTGCAAGAGAAGATGACTACATCGGGTGCAGCAGCAGACTTTTGTGTCGGAGGTGTTAATAGGGAGAGTGACTCAGGGGAAGGAAAAAAAATCCATGTCAGACCATTCAGAGTCATCAGATGATGATGCGGATAGAGAATTAGGTCTGAAATCGTTTTTTTAAGAGATCTGGACTCGGTTCCGGAAGTGAATTAAATACTTCAAACCCTGAAGAAGACAATCTCGAGACTACTATGGTACACAAACAAAGGATTCACAAAGAGGCCGAAGCGGTAGTTCAGGTAGCTAGCTCTACTACAATTGAATCTGCTTCAGAAATGGCCACGGTTGGTGAAGGGGATGAACAAACTCAAGTACCGAATCCGCTTGGGGAGATTTCAATGGAGTCAATATAGCAATGTATTTCTGACCATAGTGTCGAGACACGCACGGAAAGTTCAAAAACATATGCTGCCTGTCGAAAACTACAGAACGCCGTTAGGCGGATAGCGAAATTATGCACTGAGTTTACCGAAAGGCTGAATGAGGCGGAAGCCAGAATTTCTACATTAGAAGATGACATGGCAAAACAAAAGGTAGTGGCTGATGACTCGAGACAATATAGGGAAGATGCGCAAGCCAAGCTCGTGGATCTGGAGAATCGTATTCGGAGGAATAATTTGCGGATTCTAGGAATTCCCAAGGGTATCGAGGGACAAGATATTCGCAAATCTGTTGTGGAATTGTTAACAGAGGCCTCCCCCGAATTAAAAGATTGGAACGGGTCCAACGAAGTGCAGAGGGCACATAGGTTCCCATTTAAACAGAGGCCTACGAAACCTGGTGATAAGGATGTCAGACCTAGAGCAATTTTGATTTGTTTGAGTAATTTTTTGGCACGCCAGGAGATATATGACCTGGCACGGCCAGATAAAAAGCGGGCTGCGAAGGGAACTCAATTTTTTGTACGACCTGACTTTTGTCATCAAACTGTGGAGAAAAGATGGCAGCTACGTCAGCTGATAACTCCCTTTCAGGGAAAAGGAGTGCAAGTGTTTCTGTTAAATCCTGCTACCCTTAAAGTGATTTTTAAGGGTCAAACACGCTTTTTTACTTTAGAGTCGACAGCGAAAGTATATTTGGCCTCAATATAAATGTCTATATTTGCACTTATGTTTATTAGCGTCCTCTTAGCCGTGTATAATGGCGTAGAATTTGATAGTTGGTATAATCTGGCCGTGTCAGTATTATGTTGGGGATATGTGCTTGGTTGTTGGACTAAGAACATGGTAGTGAATTGAGTATCCATGTAATGCATTCAATTTAGTTCTGTGTCAGCCAGATAGGGGAGGGTAGGATGGGGGAACACAGGGGGAGAACTCACTCTGCATCAATAGGGCCATGGGCCCATTTGCCTGCAAACAGGGGAGAGGGAGGGGGGGGAGGTTGGGGGGGTGCAGGGGTTAGGGGCACGGGGGATGTGGGCTTGGTGTGAGGGGATGGTGGGGGGGTGTACTTCACAAAAATCAATCCATGTGCAAGTAATTTTTTTTCCAGAATGGTCAATAAGTATCATACAAAGATTAAGAATGAGTCAGTTGTTAATGGATTACTATGTGGGATATGGCAGTTAAGGGAATTCGTATATGTTCTTTTAATGTTTGTGGCCTTAATAATAGTAACAAAAGGCGTAGGATAGCCACAGAATTGCGTATCATGAAACAGATATCCTGTGTATTCAGGAAACACATATACCTTGGTCCAAACACAAATTGATGGAAGAATTAGGATACACACTTCTTGCTGCAACCAGGCAGACCACCACTAATAAGGGCGTAGCTATTTTGGCACATGGCGGTATCATTGGGACAGGGAGGGTAAAGGTGGATAATTATGGAAGATGGGCGATTGTCGAATGTTTAATAGGAACAACTAAGTGTACTATCTGCCCTGTCTATGGGTCAAATGTAGATAAACTGGCATATTGGAAATCCTAAATGTTGAATTGGCATTGTGGCCTACCCCGCTAATTTTATGTGGAGATTTTATTATTCATTTAGAGGGGCAAATCTTAAATCCAAAATACAAGTAAGTGGGCCGCAAACCCAAAGTTTTTAAGGCTCTAGTTCAAGTACTGAGGGATCATGGGTTAGTGGACACATGGAGGACAATACACCAGTCGGATCCTGGATATACGTTTTATTCACATCCGCACCAAAAATTGGTAGGATTAGATTATATATTTCTGTCCAGGGCACTCATAGCTGGAGCAAAAATGCAGGTTAGGCCCCGAATTACGGCTGGTCACGGGCCTTTACTGCTGGATTTGTAAACGATTAGGCAGAGGAAGGGTGGAAGGACATTTACCTTTAATAGGAAATTATTGAATGATAACACATTTAGAGATCATATGACTAGGTGGGCAAGGGATTTCCTTGATATAAATAGAGGATCAGCCTCGGGTCCTATTGTATGGGACACTCTTAAAACGGGGATACGGGTGAGGTACTTAGTTTTGGGCTAGATAGATTAAAACAAGGTCAAACAGTAATGTACCAGTTGTTGGATGAGCTTCGGGAAGCTGAATTGGAATTGATAAAGATTCTTGGACAGGGTTCAGATGGTAAAACTATACATAGTAAGTTAGCATGTGTCAAAGCCAAAATAAATGCGATTTGGAGCAAGGAAATTGCCCTCCAATACAAAACCTATAAACAAAGTAGATATGAATATGGAGAGTCGACTGGGCGGTGTCTTGCACAGAGACTTAGAGTTAGACAATCCTCTCAAAGAATTTTGGCTATGATTGATGCGGCGGGTAAAACGGTTGAAACAGAAGAGGGTATCATTTTTTTTTTTTTAAAGAGTTTTATCAAGAGTTATATAAGCAACATGATCTTGAGGAATTAGATATTGAACACTTTTCTCAAAAATAGTATTGAACCGGATAAGTGTTGAGGATCAAGCATCAGGGAAATGGAGGCAGCATTAGGACAGTTAGCACAGGGGGAAGCTGCTGGACCAGATAAACTACCATTATAAATCTATCAGTTGCTTTTTCCTGTGCTGAAAATTGATATGCTGGGTGTTTTTCAGGAAGCTCAGGTGGGGAACGCGCCTCCGTCGTGGGATGAGGCTAACATTGTCATGTTTAAAAAAAAGGATAAGCCCCCTAATATGCCAGGGTCATATCGACCAATATCTTTGTTGAACGCCGATGGGAAAATCTCGCCAAGATTTTAGCTAATAGGGTAATGCGGGTTATTACACCCTTGGTTTCAATGTCCCAACATGGATTTATTCCAGGTAGAAGTACCATTAATCATATTCACAGAGTTATTACTCTTATAGACTTCGCTAATGTGTATCATAAAAAGTTTGGCCTAATATTTCTCGACGCGGTGAAGGGGTACGATCGTGTATCTTGGGCTTTTATGTGGGGTATTATGCGGGGGATGGGGTTTGGGACGGAATTTATTATGTTGATTCGAAGTATGTACAAGTCACCAAGAGCTAGAATCTGTGTTATGGGCTCGGAATCTCAGCAAGTATGCATAAATAGGGGAACAAGGCAGGGTTGTCCCTGCTCCCCATTACTCTTTGTGTTATATTGCCCCATTTGTGCAGATGCTAGAACAAAGCAGCATGATAAGGCCAATGGAATGCAGGCTCTATCAGGTACGTGTCCTAGCATATACGGATGATATTGTTGTAGCCTCTGCAGATCCTGCACAGGCTATAAGGGAGATAGAAAAGTTTGTTGAAGAATACGAGGTGATGTCTGGCTGCAAACTTAACGCGGCCAAAACTCAGATAGTATGCACCAATCAGGCCTGTCCGGGGGAGAGTCGGGTAACGGATGAAGCTCGATATCTTGGTATAAAACTCAGAATGTCCCTACAAGAATTAATCGAGGCTAATTGGGGTAGTATTATTTTAGCGGTAAAGCAGCAGTTGGATCGTTTTGAGTGTTTGTATTTGACTTTAGTTGGGAGATGAAATGTTTTAAAAATGATTGTTCTCCCCAAAGTACTTTACTATTTTAGAGCAGTACCACTAGAGCTAACAAACAAGCAGCTACAAGGGATTTAATCGATATGTGATAGATTCATGTGGGGACAACGAAAAGCGAGGAGAGCTTTTAAATACATGATGTTACCGCTGGATAGGGGAGGTTGGTCTGCTCCGAACTTTTGTTTTTACTATTATGTTTGTCTACTGCAAAATATACGTATTCTGCTGACAGGGGAAGACGTGATAGAGGCAGAAGCTCCATCAATATATCAACTATTGTTAGGGGAAGAAGTTAGAAATGTGCTAGTGAAATTTTCTGAGCCAAGCTATTACAAAACAACATGGTTTAAGGTTATGATTTCAGCTTATAAGGTTTGGAAAAGGGTATGAAGGTGGTTGACTATAACACAACTGAATTATTATACTCCTCTCGATTCAGCTGTTATTCTGGTATTATAAAATGCTGTGTTGGAAGATGAAAAGGATTAGATATTTGGGTGATCTATACAAGGGAGGGGTCTTATGCTCATTTGTGGAATTAGCTGAAAGCTATCAACTTCAGCATCATGAATTTTTTAAGTATCTGCAATTGCGTGATTATCTTGTCAGACATCATCTGTATGAGGGAATTACGGTACTACCAATGATAGAGGCTATCAGGAGGAGGGCGAAGATATGGGTACTATATTCTATGTGGAGTCTCAAAAGGACGATTTGGCTGCTCATGATCTTAAATGGGCCTCATGTTTAGGGGTCGATGGAGAGGTGATGCAGATTTCTATTGATATTGCAGGGAAAATATTGTTATTATCGAATTTGCAAATGCAACATTTTAAGACCATTTTTGATTTATATCACACACCCGAACGTATGATGAAGTGGAAATAATGATGGTAAATGTTTGAGGTGTCGCATTGATAGAGCTGATAGTGTGCATGTTTTGATTGTATCGCACTGTCACAATTTAAGCAACAAATAGAGTTGTTTTTGCAAGAAGTTACAGGTACCTCCATATTAATAACGAAGGCAATTATGTTATTAGGGATATGGGCAAATATCTCAAGTGAGCAACCAGTGTATACATTTAGATACATATCATTTATTGCCGCCGCTGTGGCATGCTTATGTATTTCCTCATGTTGGCTTCAAAGTGAGGCTCCCACATTTGAGATGTGGAGGGCAAAATGTTATCATGTCTTCAATATAAAATATAGTTTATATGCCTTAAAATCAGTTAAACGGCAAAAACTTGGGATGCAGATATGGGAATCTATGATACAATATATGAAATAATGCGTTGATATGGGTTGTTAAAAGATACTATGATTGAAATTTGTTTTGTTGGTGTTGCTATTGTCAACTTATTTTGTAATTGACAACTGTATAGTATTAATTTTTGTTAGTATTGATCATAACTGATATGATATGTATTCGTGACATGGACTGAGCCAATAAACATTTTTTATTTTTAAATGAGTAAAGCCCAGGAGTGGAGAACAACATCCTCGATGACACAGAGTCCTCGGATAAGTTTAGCTGACCTACTATAGAAATAAAAAATATGAGCTTGGTGAACAAAGTTCACCTAAAACGGGACACCTGAAGATTACTGAGGTATCCCCACTCCTCTCGGCGATGCCAGCCTCTCCTCTGCAAGTTTCTTTGCTCCACACACGGTACACTTCTCTCCCCTATAAAAGTATTATCTATTCCTGCCACTCCACACTTCCCTTGGCCCTTTTGTATGATGGGGACCTTCTACCATTGGAAAAAACACAACTGACAGTCATGATCAAAAATGTGAAAACAACATTGTCAGCAGCTATGAATAGTAGGAAGAACTGTATTATAATCCCACGTGCCTTGCACTTATTAACCCTGACGAGGCATTGGAGTGCTTTATGGCAGGTAGCACGATACTCCCTAACCCAAATTTAGCGGTTAATCCAGTGGTTATTAGTAATTATTGTATATTTGTTGGTTATTGGGTTAGTCTTTTGGATCTAGTGTTCAGTGGTGGATTGAGTTAATATGAGTTAGGTGTGATTGTTTACTGTGTGTCTTCATGCAAGTGGAAAAACGGGACAAGTAAATACGGTGGAGAAGTTTAGCTATTGCGAGACTGCAAGGAGAGATTAAAAAGAAGGAGAATTTACTGTGAATTATTTTCTGCGGAGCCCATGTTTTCCCACCACAGTTGTGAGTAGTCCATCCAGTGCTGGTAGATTGGGAAACGCGAAAGCTAAAAACTCCCAAAAGGAAAAAACTCATGACTAGTGAAGTACTCACAGCTGTCATGAGACAGCACCAGCACATGTGTACATGCAATGGAATCAGTGAACCCTGCAGACTCCGTATTTAATGGTATACGAGTGACTGCGGGACCAAAAACTGGAAAACTATTAACAGAGCTCTGTGGAAACAAACAGCAGTTTCACTTTTCAAAAGGAGCTTCATTGTGATTTGTTTTAGTGGATTATCATGCAGCAGCTCGAGGAGGACCCACACAAAAACAGCAAGGGATTTAACAGTGCTGCTAAAACACCTCTTTTAATATCAGCGGAACTTGCTGTCAGAGGAAGAAACATTTAAAATATGCTACACACATGCTAACACTGCATTCCTAAAATGAAGCATACCAGGGAGCCAGACCAAAAAAAAATACTGATATTAGGTAACCCTGAATACCATCGACCTGTGAGACACAGGTACAGGACTTATATGAAATATGCTGTTTTGTAAGGAGCATTTCATACTGCTGCACCCAATACACTTCCTGTTTACGGCAATCGAACGGGCGGTAATCCGTGGATCACGACTTTACAAGGTTGCGAATATCAGGAGATTAATGTAAAGCATGTTGCCCCGATGCTCTACGCGATGTTGTGATTCTCTGGTTGAAAATTTAGAAACATTGCTGCTTTGTGTGGTTGAAAGGAAGCTTCTTAGGTTTTTTGGTGTGCCAACTCTGGAATGTGTGTTCCAACTTTATTTTAAAAAAAATAGATTCTACAATTGATATTTTACCCCAACAATAGCATTTGCTTCGGGAATGACTGGCTCTGAGGACAGAATGGGAAGCTTCAGGACCAAAAGCTTTAAACAAAATATCATATGTGGTCCAGTAACCAACTAAATTTACTATGATCATAAGGACTACAATTTAAAGTACAAGAGAGTAGAGGGCAGTGGCGTAAGGTATTGCAGAGTAGGGTATAGTGGTGTAGAGTGCATTGGTTTGAGTAAAGTGGTGTAGAGTGCACTGGCGTAGAGTGCAGTGATGCAAAGTAGAGTGTGGTGATGCACAGTAGAGTGCAGTGGTAGAGTGGAGTGGCGCAGAGTGGAGTGGCGTACAGTAGATTGTTGAAGAGTAAAGTGGAGTGGTGCATGGTAGAGTACAGCGGCGTAGAGAGCAGAGTAGATTAAACTGGAGTACAGTGGATTAGCATAGAGTGCACTGGCGTAGAGTGGAGTGGTACAAGTAGGGTGCACTGGCGTAGAATGCAGTTGCATATAGTGCAGTGTTGCAAAGTAGAGCTACATAGAGTGGAGGGGTTTAATGGGCAGTGGCAAAGAGTGCAGTGGTGTATAGTAGAGTAGTATGAGGTAGTGTGCATCGGCGTAGAGTGGTACAAAACAGGCGAAGAGTGAAGTGTGGAGTGGTGCATAGTAGAGTGCAAAGACGCAGTGGGGAGTGGCATGGAGTGGTTTCGTGTGGAATGGTGCAGAGTAGAGTGTAGTGGGGTAAAGTCGAGTTTGATTGGTGTGGTAGCGCACTGCGTTACAGACCACGTATCTTTAATTGAAAGACCATTACATTTGCACAAACAAATCGTTTTACTGATAAAAGTATACCGCGCACAAACGATAACGTTTTGAAATGTCATCAGTTAGTGTACAATATGTTTTGATCATATTAAAATATTTGTTTTCACCACCACACCACATATAGAGCCTGACATTTGACCTCTGCCTTTGCATGCACCGCAAATGTGACAAGATAAAAAGGCCTGTTTACAAGAATACAGTACTGGTGGAAGAATGCAGTAAATAGGATTTGGGCAAAGGAGGGATAAACTCAGGCTGGACAGCCTAAACCAAATAGGCCCAACAAATAGATAGCAACCAAAAATTGAATTACCAAGCCAATGGTAAGCAAAAGGCGGGATGCATTCCCAGGGAAGCTTTCTAAAAGCCCCCAAGATGTTGTAGGCAAACCAGACTGCTGTGCTGTCTGGGACTTAGACCTAAAAGTTAATGAACCAATGCCCCCTAGCATCTAATTTGAAAAGAACAGGCTTATGAGATAACACTGACTTTTGAAGATCTCCACTGCTTCTATTCAAATTTCCCCTTTCCTTTTTAGGTCTCGCCTAGGCATCGCTTGAGCGGTCTCTTCGAGACATGCTGTATTGAGGATATATGCATGAAGCTCTGCCTACTTTCCACCCATCTTTTTAATTGGCTCCAGTCACTGTCCTTTATAAATGGTGTTTTTTCTTTGGTCATTAGGCTTAGTGGTCCCTCCTTAGTACCGCCTTTTCTCTTCTTGTAACCTCCCATGAGGATACCCCGTTACAAGTATTGCTACTCGGTACCTTTTAATTATTGCCTCTGAGCACTATTTTCTTAAATGCCTTTCTCCTGCTGCTGTTGTATGCAGGACAAGCTTTCCCGCAATATATATATATATATATATATATATATATATATATATATATATATATATATATATATATATATATATATATATTTTATACATTTAGTTTAACCAGCACGGCACGCCTCAATGGCGGTCACACCTTTCTTTTATATGCCTTTCTCCTTCTTGCTGTTGCAGGCAGGACAAGCTTTTTTTTTTTTTTTAAGTTTAACCAGCGTGGCAAAATCTCTAACAGATCCCAAAACTGCAAACGTGTGACACCATGCCCATCTCACAGCATAAAGTACGTATGGAAACTACGACATCAGAAAATAACAAGGAGTGTCGTGCTGGGGATGGTCTTGCCACTGTGTGACATAATCAATTTGCGGCAATCTGCTCCACCATTTGGGAGCGCTATTGCTACTCTGGCAGGCATAACTCTCAATCATTTTTGTTTACCATAAGACTTGCTGCCAGGTTGGGTAACTATAAATAAGTGGCCAACGGTATTGGGTATGTGTCGGAGAGACTGCTACCGCTACAGGAAGGAAGTGGCAAGCATGAAAGTTTCAACCCCCACCATCATTGTACTCATGGGAGCTGTGAGATGGGGGAATATGGACCTGTCCTCGGCAACAAGGCATGTGACATTCCTTCATCTCAAACTATGGTGGTGAGCACTAAGACTGCCGAGACCCCATCCCTGCACAAATACAAATTCAAGGATGCGGTTGGGACAGCCGTAATGCAAACGAAGCAGAGGGGAGGATTAAACAAATAGGAGAAAAAAAAGTGTGCGTCCTCCATTTTTTTTGTTGATTTTTGTATACTTTAGTTTCAATCGTAGCACCCACACTTTAGCTTTAAACATCTGAAGCTAGACGCGAGGGTGCCAAGATCCATTTAGAATGCAATAGTTCTTGCATTTTTGAAGGTTTGAGCTAATGGCGTTGCATTACTATTAGCAACACCAATAGCTCAAACTTTCAGCAGTGTGAGACCCAATACATTGCAAATGCTTGTTCTTTAAAAGAAATCACAACTCTTGATATCCTTATAGAATAGATGTAATCTTGATGCATTTTAATCATTAAATGTTTCTTCTTGAGACTGATTTCTTGACTTTAATGTAGTTTTGTTGCTGCTGAAATACTTTACAAGCATTTTCTCTGCAAAAAGGCTAAAAGGTAGAAGCCACAACTACCAAGAGTAAGTAGAGGATTCCTCGCCGACACCTGCTTTATTTAACAAGTTACTAAATTACTTACTTCGTGGAATTTCAACCCTCCTCTCCCTGCAGTAAATCATCCAGTTTCTCAGTTAGGTTCCAGAAAATGACAAACAGAATAAGGCTGTACTTGACTTTGGAATTTAGAGGAACAGGTTGGAGCCAATTGACGATTCCATGAAGTCAAAGGGATTACATTCATACTAAAAATACAGGTACTTATACAAACATGCACAAACAAGGACCCTTGCAAGCTGTGCATCATGATGACACCCACCTCGGACGGCAATCTCTAGCCCTCCTATCCCATGCTATCAATGGTATGGGAAATAATTTTGAGAAGAAAGCATTCATGCAATCAGAGACTAAGAGGGTCCAGAGGAGTAAAGGAAACCAATGCACAGGGTGGGAACTATAAGACTCCAGAAACTATTTATAACCTTTTATTTTTTGTTTGTTTTTAAATAAAAACAAAATAATTCAATTGGTAAAAACGACAATTCAACTGTGTAGCAATACAAGGTGCTGGTGGAAAGAGATGGTGTAGTATATATCTTTCGGTAGGATGATCAGCCCCACTGGAGGTTGGGTGGGATCTTCCATCCTTCTGGTGGGGGCGGGTGGAGAGACGGGGGGAGTTCGTGCACTGGTGGCCATCCAGGAGGGAACTGGAAAATGGGTGCTTCCACTAGTTGGGAACTGAAAAAGCAACACAGGCAGACAAAAAAGTCAGTTTAACTTCAGATCACATCCCTAGTCATGGGTCTAATAAAGGCAGTTTTGTTATCATCCAAACACCACTACCAAAGTTCAAACGTTTTCCTCATTTATTCTGGCCCACTGAAAAGTAATAGAATTTACAACAAAAATATATTTAACCCTATACAAACTTCCCAAATAATATCAAAATAAGGATTTAAGGTGCATGGATTAGAAAGTCTTTGCTTACAAAAGTGTGCAATATAGTGACTTTTGTACTCAATTGTAGCTGGATTACAAGGCCAAAGACCTCAAACATTTCTTCAGGTAAAAGGCCTTTATGCTCGATGTATGGAACACATGGCTTTGATCTCGATGATTTCTAGATTATGTTGCCTTTTATTTCAAATGGCTCTTGGTTAAGAATCTTAGATTTCAAAATGGATTGGGTGTGGAGCGATGCAACAAAAATTCCTACCTTTTAATTTTTTTTCTGCAGACATCTTTAGCTAAAAGTTCTCTCGCAAAAACTTCCTCAGTTAGGACCTTGGCCAACACTTAATAAACACAAATGTTATTTGATGATGATATTCCTATATTATGAAAGGGAGTGAAGCCTTAAAAGAGGAGGGCTAATGGGGGTTGCAGTGCCATTTGAACTTTAGTCTGAGAGTGACATAGTACTACGGATTGAAGAGTGGTCACAAGGGTAGTAGTGGCAACTGAACGCCAGCTTTAACACCAGCATTGGTGCTTCAATCTCTAGAGAGGACAGCAAGCACATCTAGCACGGCCATTTAAATGCAGGTCTGGAGTGGGCTAAGGCTTGGGTCCAGATCAGTAACGGCGCCTGCCTGGTGACACCCCTTGGAGAACAGTCTTACCTGGTCCCACTTGCAAGTTTCTTCCGCTTCAGCCTCTTCTCCAGCCAGTCCTCGATGCTCCCATCAGGGTCTCCATGCTTGGCTTCCTGCTGCTCTTGTGCTCTCTTCTCCTCTGCGGTAGGAGTGCAGAAGGTTAGAACAAGGAATAAGGTGGACATCTTCGTATTGAACTATATCAGGGCTTTTGAAAGTTACCCGATTACTTCGGTCATACTTTACCCACCTCCGCGGTACATGATTTATTGAATGCTTATACTCCAAATGCACAGAAAGTGATCACCAGACCCCAAGTTTACCTGGCAATGGTTTGTGCCACTATTCCACCCTATGTTCCTGCTACCACAGAACATATTCTCCAGATGCTGTGGTTTTCTTTCCATACATATGCATCTCACAAAGCCAGAGTGCTGTGCTGCAGAACACAGACAGCAGACACGAGACGTGGTGGTTCCCTCTCCACGGAGGTTCATCTCAAAGCCCAGTGAGCCAGAGAAAGTATTACATAGACGCAGTACCATAAACATGCATCCCTCTGCTCCAGAGTGCTGTGCTGCAGAACACAGACAGCAGACACGAGACGTGGTGGCTCCCTCTCCACGGAGGTTCATCTCAAAGCCCAGTGAGCCAGAGAAAGTATTACATAGACGCAGTACCATAAACATGCATCCCTCTGCTCCAGAGTGCTGTGCTGCAAGAGAACAAAGTACTGCCCGCTGTTGCTCTCCATCATGCTACTGATATATCTCTCTCAACAAAACATGTGCTACAGCGCAACAGGAAGTGTTTCCCGGATAATGGGCCTCCTGTGCCACAGATCTGTATCCTGAACTGTGTGCTGCAATAGCGCTGAAAGAAATACCGTGGCTGCGGTTTCTATTTCTGCATATCGATGCGTCTCGAAGCCCCAGGGTGCTATGATGCAATGCTACAGAAAAAATGTACCCAGGTACTGGGTCTCTGTCTCCGAAGAGACCCATCTCCCAAAAAGGAAAGCATGGCGCCACACCACCACAAAAATGATCTAGAAACAGTGCCTCTCACTCCAGAGTTAGGCATCCGCAAGCCCCTGGGCACTGATGGGCACATCCACAGAAAGGAATCACCACACTCTATGCCTTTCTCTCCACGGATCTGTATTTCAGAGCCCTGCACTGCTACAGAAAGTGCCCTCTCGGCCCCCTAACAGGTACAAGGTGAACCCTGACTGTACCAGAACATTCCCTGACCCTGGCACACTGCCAACACCTGCACTCATACAGGCAGAACCGTGATGCACACTGATCCAGTGCTTTAAATGGGCCGGTACTCACAGGTTCTGAGTACAGGCTCTTCTTATTTTTATCACTCTGAGTACTGGCACTTCTCTACTGCCGTGGAGAGTACCGGTACTCATGAAGGGTAGGCGCATATTGGCCTCTAGTGGTGGCAGCCTGTCTCTTTGACAGCCAAAGCACTTGTATGGCCCTGAGCGGAGCCCCCGCTGAACTATTCAACATGGGCGCATGGGCCTGATATCCGGGTGTTCGCCAGCATGCTGTGTTGCAAGGCATGGAGGCAGACTAGTGATGGCACAATGAGGGAAGCCATGGAAGGTAAGGAGGTTAAAAGGGCTTTTGTCTGCTCAGGTTTGTCCGTTTGCCTGCTTGTGTGTGCGCGTTTGTGTGAGAGAAAAACAAGAGAAATTTTACAAAATAAGGAACTGTTAAAATTATCACTGGGTTGGACTTTCGTTTTGTATAACGAATCAACCGGTTTTGTTTATAGAAACACATGTAGTGTGTTTTGGTATGTGCTGCAACTGGTATACAGCCTAGGTCAATAAGCTTCGCATGAATTTGATTTTAAAATTGCACTCACCTGCCTGGCTCCACCAGAAACGGGCTACAGAAACGCCTAAAACAGCGATCTTCGCTGCAACAAACAATTGGAAAAGCTAACGATCCTGCCGCCATTGACGGCGAGGAACCGAGGCCACGCCTACCCTAGGCCACGCCCACCCGCCCAAACCAGTATAAAACGCTGCTGACAGCGCTACGATTTCAGAACTTGCTTTACTCCTGAGGCGGAAGCCGGGAGATCACCCTTTTTAAAATCTGTATTTCTTGTGTCACTATTTCGCCGAATATTTGATTTTAAAATTGCACTCACCTGCCTGGCTCCACCAGAAACGGGCTACAGAAACGCCTAAAACAGCGATCTTCGCTGCAACAAACAATTGGAAAAGCTAACGATCCTGCCGCCATTGACGGCGAGGAACCGAGGCCACGCCTACCCTAGGCCACGCCCACCCGCCCAAACCAGTATAAAACGCTGCTGACAGCGCTACGATTTCAGAACTTGCTTTACTCCTGAGGCGGAAGCCGGGAGATCACCCTTTTTAAAATCTGTATTTCTTGTGTCACTATTTCGCCGAACATTTGATTTTAAAATTGCACTCACCTGCCTGGCTCCACCAGAAACGGGCTACAGAAACGCCTAAAACAGCGATCTTCGCTGCAACAAACAATTGGAAAAGCTAACGATCCTACCGCCATTGACGGCGAGGAACCGAGGCCACGCCTACCCTAGGCCACGCCCACCCGCCCAAACCAGTATAAAACGCTGCTGACAGCGCTACGATTTCAGAACTTGCTTTACTCCTGAGGCGGAAGCCGGGAGATCACCCTTTTTAAAATCTGTATTTCTTGTGTCACTATTTCGCCGAACATTTGATTTTAAAATTGCACTCACCTGCCTGGCTCCACCAGAAACGGGCTACAGAAACGCCTAAAACAGCGATCTTCGCTGCAACAAACAATTGGAAAAGCTAACGATCCTGCCGCCATTGACGGCGAGGAACCGAGGCCACGCCTACCCTAGGCCACGCCCATCCGCCCCTTTTCGCTCCCTCAAAAGATGTGCAATCACCGGACGCGCCGTCAGCGCGCCGAAGGCGCGCCAAAGGCAAGCCCGTCCGGGCCCAGACGGCCTTAGGCCTAGCCACTATGCCCAATCTGCAAAAGCGCATCTCATACTCCCGAGGATCACTGCTCGCCTGGAACCCGAAAAAACATCCCCAGTGCAACTACGTCCTCAAGGAAGACACCCCCTATGTAGGATGCATCCGCTGCAATAGACTCGAGGAAACGGAACGCCACCAAGGACTTCGGCTTGGCCTTCTGAATTGCAGATCCTTAGTAAAGCATGCCCACGAAATTAACATCCTCGTTCAGGATGCGATGTTAGATCTCTTGTTTCTGACGGAAACATGGCTGACCCCGCACAATGACTTCGATGTGGCTAATGCAACACCCCCTGGCTACCAAATATGTTGCCTGAATAGACCAATCGGTAGAGGTGGCCGTCTCGCCATACTCTACAAAGACCATCTTAAATGTAGAATTGAATGTGGGACCGTTAAAGACTGCGAGAACTGCCACTTCACAATCCAGATCTCTCCATCTACCTCCCTTTCGGGACTGTTAGTGTACCGGCCACCAGGCTCTCTAGGCGAATTCACCAATACTCTAATGGACCACATCTCACTTAAGACTATTTCAGTCTCTAACTTTCTCCTCCTAGGGGACCTTAACATGCACTTTTTGGACCCCACGGACAATGCCGCAGCAAACTTGCTTGCTGATCTCACTACAGCCGACCTCCATCTGCAAAACCCCAAAGCCACCCATGAGAAAGGTCAACTCCTGGACCCTATCTTCTCCAACATTAAGAACCTATACGCCCAGGACCCTACCCCCCTACCCTGGACAGACCATATGCTGATCCTCATGCACTGGTCACTCGAAACGACACCAGCGCTCAAACAAAAAACAAGGATACTAACCAGACGATGGCACAAGTTAGTACCAGAGGAATGGGAGGCCAAACTACGTGAAACCATCTCCCTCCTATCCACGGATCCAAACACCGCGGACAGAGAATTCACGGATTGGCTAGTCCGACCCTTAGATAGTCTCATCCCTCTGACCAACACTCTAAAACATGTAAAAAGAATCAACCCCGCCCCCTGGTACACACCCGCCCTCATTGCCCTTAAAAAAGAATGCAAAAAGTCAGAACGCACTTGGAGGAAAAACAAGTCCATAGAAGAGAAAAGCGCTTATCAATCCTCAATGAAAGCATATAAACGTGCCCTACAAGACGCCAAAAGGGCTTACTATGAGGAAAAAATAAAAGGCTCCTCCTGCTCATCCAAGGAGACTTTCTCCATTCTCAAAGAACTCCTCCATGTCCCTGACCCCCCACAGAAACCCATGGACCCCAAAGCAGCGGAGGAAAAATGCGTCAAGTTGGCCACCTTCTTTGACGAAAAAATAAAAAAAATCCTCACCTCCCTCCCGACCGCCAACTCAGACTCCATAGAGAGAGCCAAGGAGCAGCTGCCCCCTCCCGACAAGCCCTCTTTGGAGTCGCTTGGCCCAGTTACAGAAGAGGAAGTAAGTGTCATACTCACCACAACCAAGAGCGGAGCCCCTAGCGACCCAGTCCCCATACGATTCGCTAAAAACATCCCGCTGACCATAGTTCCCCAATTGACAGCCCTCATTAACACTTCGCTGGAACAGGGAGAGGTCCCTTCAAACTGGAAGGAGGCTGTCGTCAAAGCGCTTCTCAAGAAACCGTCGCTTGACCCAGCAGACCTTTCCAACTACAGACCTATCTCACTCCTCCCTTGGATAGGTAAAGTCGCCGAAAAACTCGCGAATAAAAAACTGTCGCACTACCTAGAGTCAAACCAACTCCTCAACGACTCACAGACAGGCTTCAGACCAGGTCAGGGCACGGGCACTGCTCTCCTCGTAGCAGTAGAAAGAACTAGGGAAATCATCGATACAGGAGGATCAGTGGCAGTGGTCCTCCTAGACCTAAGCGCGGCCTTTGACACGGTCAGCCACCAGGTCTTAACCCATCGTCTGGAGAATATTGGGGTCAAAGACAGAGCGCTGAAATGGCTATCATCCTTTCTCTCCCGACGCTCCTACCAAGTATGGGAAGGCGAAAGCCGCTCCCCCTCCATCCCCCTCCAGTGCGGCGTGCCTCAGGGCTCATCCCTGAGCCCCACGTTGTTTAACGTTTACATGGCCCCACTGGAGGAACTCGTCTCACCCTTCGGAGTCACTATCGTCAGCTATGCTGACGACACACAACTGGTGGTGACACTCTCCCACCCCAAGCTAGAGCCCTCTAATCTCCACGACTGTCTCTCCAACGTACATCAGTGGATGAGTGACTCTGCTTTGAAACTAAATGGCTCCAAAACGGAGATCCTGCTCCTAGGACATAAAACCACGAACCTCCCCTCTAACATCTGGCCTGCCTGCATGGGTGAACCCCCCACTCCCAAGAAGGAGGTCAAGAGTCTCGGAGTGTGGCTGGAGACCGACCTTACCTTCAGGACACAGGCAAGAAAGACGGCCGGCATATGCTACGGTCTACTTAAATCTTGCAGGAAGGTACTCCCGCTACTACCTTTCCAGCCGCGTCTCATGTTGATCCAGGGCCTAATTTTATCCAGGCTGGACTACAGCAATGCCATTTACCTGGGCTCTCCAGAATCCACTCTTCAGGCTCTGCAAAAAGCTCAAAACGCCGCAGCCCGACTCCTAACGAACACCCCGGCTAGATCATCTGCCAAACCCGCACTTAGGAAGCTGCACTGGCTCCCTATCAGGGAAAGGGTCACTTTCAAGGCCCTTTGTCTCGCCCACAAGGTACTACACAACACCGGCCCTCCCATACTAAACAACTGGATCACCCCCTATAGACCCACCAGAGCGCTTCGCTCGGAGCACGGAAACCTCATTACGATTCCCAAGGTGAAAAAGGCCCGCATAGGTGGCCGCCGTTTCTCAGTCAACACAGGTAACAAATGGAATGCACTCCCTCTGAGCCTCAGAGCAGAACCCAACCTCCTTCGGTTCAGAAAATCCCTCAAAACCCTACTCTTCCCCTAAGCTGTCACTTCTCCTGACCAAACCCCCTTTGCGAGTAAAAAGGTTCAGCGCTGGGATACCCACCGGGTGACTACGCGCTCTATAAAACCATAAATAAATAAATAAATAAATAAATGTCTTCGCAGCCCCGCCCCTAGCTCCGCCCCGCCCCTAGCTCCGCCCCCTCGGCATTTAAATGAGTACCTGCACTATGTTTCCCCATTTAAAGCACTGCTCTGATATCTTCCCTTCCTATTGCTTACCAAATCCCCTCGCCAGTACACTTCTCCCCCAAGGCGCCCGGAAGCAGCCCAAGCTGGTAAAAGCATTGAACAAAACAATCATTAAAAATAAAACACAGGTTTCTGCGATTTATTGAATGATTACGTTCACTTCCAGCCACTCCCTCCGTGTCTGAGGTGAATGACAGACCGCCCTTTTGGGACGGACAGCGGGTTTCCAGTCACTGAGGCCTCTCTCGCCCTCTGGGCTCCCGGGATGAATTAAAGCTCGCTCTCACCTCTGACACCCAGTAACTCACTGCTTGACAAATGGGAGTGAATTTGAAAATGCGTGCTAGGCATCGAGCAGGAGCAAAAAGCATCATTTGTCAGTGACGAGGTCCATCCCGACAGGCAATGTCCAGAGACCACAGCCATGCGTCAAAGGACTGTCTCTAAAGACAGCTAAAGTGATAAAGGGCCGATGTAAGAACGGGTTTACCCACTCCGTCTATGGACACGTGCTGTACGTAAGGGCCGACGGGTTGAACCCGAGAGTGCAGAACACAAACCAGGAGCTGGACCTGGGAAGCAGGAGACGCTTCGGCGCAATCACCTCTTTTTCCGCAGGCCTCACTGCCCGCCCATGTCATCTCGCTGCTGTGTTGTAATCTATTCTGCGCTCCCAGTCACCACATTCGTACTGCGCAGAACAGCTGAGAGGACGTGCCTGGGAAGTTTAGTAACAACTGGAGAAACGTGTCGATTGTGAAGAGTTATCTGAGGGGTATCTTGTACTGAGGAGAGGGGACACACAATGCACATGCAATCTCCAACACCGAGTAAAAGCAGGTGTGAAAGAGAGAATACAGCATTGAGGAAAGGAAAGCCCAGACCGTATTAGAAGTCAGCTCCGACCCCGGTTAGATGAAGCCCGGTAAATGACAGGTAAGAATGGGGGTGGGGGCACGGAAGAGTGTGTCAAGAGGGGCTCCCAGCACTGAGAACATGCGTTACTAGAAGGTACCTCCAGCATGGGTATTTACCCATTGCTCCATCCCCATTTACTCCTCACCGATAGCGGCAGCGCATTACAATACATTTATACTAAGAGATAAGAATTCGTAAATAAAACTCCAATTCTACTGTTCCCAAAAGCAAGAGATGGCAGGCGTTGGCTCGGAAAACTATGTATGTCCGCCTACTCTGGACGTTAATGCAAGTAACATTTAAATAATTTCTCGTTTAATAAAAATGGGTGTTACGGCGCCAACGTGACATTCTGTATCTCCACACATTCTGCCGGTAGGTGTAACGTGTGGACAATAACGGGAAGCGAGAGCCCACCTGGCACAGCCGCAGTATGTGACAAGAATCATAAGAACGGCCGATCAGTTGGTCTTCTGCTGCCCCCTGCTGCCAGGCTTCGACAGTCACAGTTGGTTAAGTAACTTCAGATGTTTTAAATATACGTAGTTCCCAAAGGGCTCGCTGGGCAACGGTGCGATCAGGACACGTCAGGAAAAACGGACCCACGTTGATTTCTGCGAGCTCGCTATTTTGAAGTATTTCTGAAAAGTTTGTGGTGACGGTTAAAAACGTTAAGCCGGTCATAAATGTCTGAAGAATGCATTGTTCAACTGAAACGTAGTAGATATTCATTGAGAGCAGTCAGAGTTACACCGCATCACATGCCTTGGTCAATGCCCCTAGGATGCCATGACCCCAATTATCCCACATACAAAGAACCGAAGTGATGGACTAGAAGAAGGTGGCGGCGCCCGATGCCTGACTGCCTGCTCGGTTAAAGGCTGCTGGCCGTTAATCTCGACTATTTATACCACTCGATCATGGGGGCACGCCTCTCGCTCCTTCCAATCTAACAACAAGATGCCTGACCTCTCAAAGCACATCCGATCACGCCCAAGAGCACACCATTCTCCTCTCACCACTGATGGAGGCAGGGTCCTCTCAAACCAACTCACTCACCCTACACTTGACCAGTCGTGTCTTAACAAGCTCAAACTACCACTCACAAACAGCTCGCCACCAGTTTTAACAAACATCACCATGGCGGAATACCCTCTCCAAACTGAAGTTCTGCCTGCCTCATTTAGAGTCGGGTGTAATTTAAGTATATCCGCGACGGAGACTATTCTGTGTCTGCCTCTAACAGTCCTTCGACGGATACTACTGCATCTCCGCCTCGAACATTCGTCCAACGGATACTTCTCCGTCTCTGCCTCTAACAGTCCTTCGACGGATACTACTGCATCTCCGCCTCTAACAGTCCTCCGACGGATACTACTCCGTCTCTGCCTCTAACTGTCCTCCGACAGATAATTCTCCGTCTCCACCTCGAACTGTCCTCCAATGGATACTACTCTGTCTCTGCCTCTAACATTCCTCTAACGGATACTACTGGGTCCCCGCCTCCAACATTCCGACAGATACTACGGCATCTCCGCCTCTAACAGTTCTCCGACGGATACTACTCCGTCTCCGCCTCTAACATTCCTCCGACGGATACTACTCCGTCTCTGCCTCTAACATTCCTCCGACGGATACTACTCCGTCTCCGCCTCTAACTGTCCTCCGACGGATACTACTCCGTCTCCGCCTCGAACAGTCCTCCGACGGATACTATTGCGTCTCCGCCTCTAACATTCCTCCGACGGATACTACTCCGTCTCCGCCTCTAACTGTCCTCCGACGGATACTACTCCGTCTCTGCCTCTAACAGTCCTCCGACGGATACTACTTCATCTCCGCCTCTAACATTCCTCCGACGGATACTTCTCCGTCTCTGCCTCTAACAGTCCTTCAACAGATAATTCTCCATCTCTGCCTCTAACAGTCCTCTGACGGATACTACGGCGTCTCCGCCTCTAACATTCCTCCAACGGATACTACTCCGTCTCTGCCTCTAACATTCCTCCGACGCATACTACTCCGTCTCTGCCTCTAACATTCCTCCGGCGGATACTACTCCGTCTCTGCCTCTAACAGTCTTCCGACAGATAATTCTCCGTCTCCACCTCCAACTGTCCTCCAACGGATACTACTCCGTCTCTGCCGCCAACAGTCCACTGACGGATACTACTCCGTCTCCGCCTCTAACTGTCCTCCGACGGATACTACTCCGTCTCTGCCTCTAACAGTCCTCCGACGGATACTACTTCATCTCCGCCTCTAACATTCCTCCGACGGATACTTCTCCGTCTCTGCCTCTAACAGTCCTTCGACAGATAATTCTCCATCTCTGCCTCTAACAGTCCTCTGACGGATACTACGGCGTCTCCGCCTCTAACATTCCTCCAACGGATACTACTCCGTCTCTGCCTCTAACATTCTTCCGACGGATACTACTCAGTCTCCGCCTCTAACAGTCCTCCGATGGATACTACTGCATCTCCGCCTCTAACATTCCTCCGGCAGATACTACTCCGTCTCCGCCTCTAACAGTCCTTTGACGGATACTTCTCCATCCCCGCCTCTAACAGTCCTCAGACGGATACTACTCAGTCTATGCTTCTAACAGTCCTCCGACGGATACTACTCCGTCTCTGCCTCGAACGGTCCTCCGACAGATACTACTGCATCTTCGCCTCTAACATTCCTCCGACATATTAAGGGACATCAGAGGTTTGTCTGTTTGTCCGTCTGTCCTATTTAGAGTGGGCTGACAAATGGCCTGTTTTCTTTCACATACGCCCATACAAAACAAGCAGTAAGTGAAAGTAAAACATTTCAATGATCACGCAATGGGGAAAAAACTCCCATGGCGAGGGGAGCATTTCTTCATTATTTTCATAAAAAATATCCGCTTTGGGATTTTGTTTTTGAAAATATATTGAAAGTGTGCTGTACAGCACAGTCATTGGGTTCTGAGCCACACAGCACATTTTCAATGTATTGACAGGAACATCCGTGGCGGTGAACATCTCAAAATCTGAAGTATAGTCACTCCAAACTGTACATCAGCTCCTAAGTGTTTTGTGACAATGGAACTACACACATCGTACAATCTGGACAAAACTACTAAAGCATAATGATATATTCTGGCCTGAAAGCATCTGACCACAAGAGAAATAAACTACTACATGAATATTCTAATCACAGTCATCCTGGGAGATACTGGGGTACAGACTCTCGATGTCTAGTGAGACAAGTATGGTGGTATATTCATCCACTGTAAGATCTTGCAGGAGACCCAAAAGGCTTTTATTGTCTTTCAGATAAGTAGAAGTCCTTTGTATCAAAGGCTTCAAGAAAAAAAAATCACAAAAACGTGATGAAGGCTCCAGCAGTGAGACGATTCCGGAGACGATAGGATGTCCCGGCGGAGGTGTTCTGTTTTTGTGTGTTTTATGGTATTACTCGTCACCTGTGGTCAGGAAATCAGCTTTGTGTTCGGTGAGGTGTCCATTTACCTCTGCACAATTAACTTGCTTGGTAATCAAGGCTTTGAGTTGCGGGGATGGATCAGTGGATAATGGAGTATAGTTTTTGCGGTCATCAAAGAGATGCCTGCACTCTTTGTCATAATCAGTTAAGTTCTAGATGACCTCCCCACCGCTCTTGTCCGCCGGTTTTATAATGATAGTAGTGTTGGACTGCAAAGTTTGGAGGGCTTGAAACTTAACTGTGTTTAGGTTCTTAAACCCCATAGTTTCCTCAAAAGTCTCTACATCATTAAATACTGCCTGTTCGAAGGTGAGAATTTCAACAGGCACTGTATGTGGGGGAGGGACTAAAAGTGCACTTAAGCTTCAGCCCTGTGTCGCCTTAAGTATTTTTTTTTTTTCAAATAGCAAACATAGAGCAGAGCTCTGTACCCCAAAAACTTCTGCAGAAGAAACGTACATCATTCTGACTTTGACTGTTTACATGAGCAAAATAAGAAGAAATTAAGAGCAATACAAATGAATTACCAACAGAATAACCATAACTCCACAAACCCACACCCCCATTGCACTAACGTCCACTCCAGAGCAGCACATTAAAACCAAAAGCATCATCTATAAAAGCAGGATCTGTCATCGCATAAGAAGCTATGTCCTATACCAACCAGGTAGAAAGTTAAGCCAGGTCGAGGAGCCTTGCCATCAATACGGGCCCCAACTCCAAGCCATGATAGTCCACCCAGCGCTTCCAGATTTTAAAGTGTTTAAGCGGGCACCCTCTGGCCGTAAAGATGGGAATCTGCAAAACCATGCAGAAGTCCAGGCCGTTCTTCCATGCGGACACTGAGGGCGCCACCGGTGCCTTCCAAGCCCTGGCAATGTCTCTTTTAGCCATAGTGAACCCTAGTAGCATAGATGGCGTTTGTATATGTTGCCCCCAACCCCGTCAGTAACACGTAGAGATACAGGCCATAATTCCCCTCCAAAATCACGCCAAAGCAGAGCAGTGCCAGACTGTATGTAGCAGAGTACCCTCCTCACGCTCACATCTGAGATACACAGGGGAAGCCGCCAGACACACACTCCACAGCCTAACCCTGGTAAAGTATACCCGATGAAGGTACTTGAACTGGATAAGGCGTAAACTTATGGCTATAGCCACCCCCGCGGGGAGGCCAGGGCCTCCGTCCAGTCCTCCTCCAGTGGGCCCACACCCCCCTCCCAGGCCTCCTTAAGGTTCTGCATCGTGGGAGGAACTATGAGTAACCAGGGACTGGTACATTTCTGACATCTTGTGGTCTTGGAGATCTCCCATGACCACCTTCGCCTCTATCGGGCTAAACTCAGCCAATGACTGCCCTCCAAACTAGGGGAAATAGCGTGCCTGAACTGAAGATATCTGTAGAATTGGGATATGGAAATCCTTCTGTAGATCTTGGAAGGACTTCAGGACCGGCCCCCGCATTACGTCACCCAGAGTAGACATACCAATACTGTCCCAACCACGAAACCCAGGCAGAGTAGCCAGTTGCGGCAGTCGCCCATTGTGCCAGAGAGGGGTCTCCCGCGTCAACCTATTCCACCAGCCCATCCTCTGTAGAACCTGCCGCCAGATTTGGAATATAACCTTTTTGACAGACAGCAAGGAGTTGCGTAGCGGTGCAGAATAGAGTATAGTGTGTAAAGTAAGATCCCCATGCACCTCTGTTCAACAGCATACGCCGGGTCAGCCCTATCCTCATACCACCATTCATTGAGGACTAGCAGGTGTGAGGCCATGTAGTACGATAAAATATCAGAGGTCACCAGCCCCCCACCGTATGTGGATTCTAAACAAGTCCGTAGGGCTACTCTTGCCACTCCACCAGCCCACAGAAATTGTCCCAGGGCCACATTGATCTGTCGAAACCATCTGGGAGGGATCGGATACGGATGATTTTGCAAGTGATAGATTAGCCGCGGAAGCGAGACCATCTTGAGGATGGCGGACCGTCCCTATATTTCGCCTGAAGTTTTTGAAGACTCATTGGGTCCTATCTTTTCAAAGTAGGCTTTGAGATTAAGCCTTCTGAAAAAAAATCAGACAACTCGCAATGCAAGCGAAATCTGTCCAAGTGTGCCGTAGGTACAAAGCAGAGACCTTTCTCGAGTACTTTTGTTTCCATAGGGGTTAGGTTCACGTCAGACAAGTTGGTGATTAAGCTCTCTGGGTGCTGGTCCCTGCTTTTTGTTCCCGGGACTTGCTGCGGGTGTTGTTGCCTACTGTGTCCTCCTGTTACCAATGGACTTGATTTGTCCCTCTTCTTCTCCCTCTTCCTCTCCGGCCCCTCTCTAAAAAAGGGGGGCGGTATGTGTTTTGTGGGAACAGTGGCATTTGCATAAAGGCTGGGTTCCAGCCCATCATGGGGAACTGCGGATGTTGGAATTGGTTGTGGAAACCTGTACCCCTGGTGTTGGGAAAGGTGGCCATGTCTGTTGTGGGTAGTGTTGTCTGTTCCTGCCCCCACCCCTTAGTCTGGGCTTATAACTGCCACCACTAGAGCCACTTGTGTTAACCATTTTCTGATTTGGGGAGGCTTAACCTGTATGTCTTTTAAAGATGTGTTTGTGATTATGAAAAGTGCTCTCTCGTCTCTTCCTTTGAGAAATAGACAAAATTAGGTTTTTTGGTGTGATGTCTATTTTAGCATGCAAATGCGGTGCATATAAGAACTGTGTTATTCTAGCATTGTACATATTTTTTTTAACTGACAGGATGTTTGACGTATACATCAACGGTGTTGCCCTGGTCATATTTATTTATCATGCATTTTGTTTTGTATATTAGAATAATAAGATGGATCTAGACCTATGTCATGTTGTCAAAGATCTATGTAAATATTGTCTGAATAATGTTTAACAGTACGGCTTTTATGATACTTTTTGTGTTGTTATTCGCAGCCCTGAAGAAGCCCGCATGGGTGAAAGGCGTTGGCTGTTGTATGTTCAATAAAGAATAAAAGGATCTACAAAACATAAAAGTGAAAGACTCAATATTTCTGTCATCGTTTCATGCATTATTTGTGGGATTTGTACCCTATGAACTTATGTTCTTGTAACAATGCCTCTCCCATTTCTTGTATTGCTATGTTGTGTTTGAAACCATAGTTGGTGGCTGGTTTCGGGAGGTGGGCATTGGTTGTTAGATAATACACAGAATAATACGTGTAGTTTGTGCAGCACGATATACCCTGCCGCCGTTCGCTGTATGAAGTAAAGAGGGTACTGGAGTTGCCTTTGTAGAAAGGAAGCAAAGACAAAGGACCTAGCAGAGGAGGCGGCGAACTGTAATGCCGCTGTAGCCCGGGAGGACCTCATGACGGTAGGTGAGATCCAAGTGACCTCAGTGCATGTACAGCAAGAATGTGCCGAGGTCTAGGGACCTTCCAGAAGAATCACAAAGTGTTCAGTGGGTGAACCCACTACAAGAAGCTGGCACCTAGAAGAGAAGGGTGATCATCAACTTACAACCATAGTTGGCAGTTGCAACGCACTAAGCTCTTCCATGAAGAAAGGAACCCCCCCACCGTTCAGACGTCGAACATCTCGTGGCTCACCATTAGAACCCGGGTGGGCTCCTCGCTTGTCTTGGTGGGGGTAGTTACTGAGTCCAAGGAAGATCCACAGAAGCAGGACTCACCGACTGCAGCAGAGCTGCTCCACTGTTAGTACCGGAGCTGCCTGCACTCCCATGATCGTGCACACACCAGAGCTGCCTGCACTCCCATGATCGTGCACACACCGGAGCTGCCTGCACCCCCACGACCGAGCATACACCGGAGCTGCCTGCACTCCCATGATCCTGCATACACTGGATCATGCATACACCGGAGCAGCCTGCACTCCCATGATCGTGTATACACCGGAGCGGTCTGCACTCCCATGATCGACCATACACTGGAGATGCCTGCACTCCCATGAATCTGCATACACCGGAGCTTCCTGCACTCCCATTAATCTGCATACACCGGAGCTGCCTGCACTCCCATTAATCTGCATACACCGGAGATGCCTGCACTCCCATGATCGTGCATACACCGGAGCTGCCTGCACTCCCATGATCATGCATACACCGGAGCTGCCTGAACTCCCATGATCGTGCATACACCGGAGCTGCATGTACTCCCATGATCCTGCATACACCGGAGCTGCATGCACTTCCATGATCGTGCATACACCGGAGCTGCCTGCACTCCCATGATCGTGCACACACCAGAGCTGCCTGCACTCCCATGATCGTGCACACACCAGAGCTGCCTGCACTCCCACGATCGTGCACACACCGGAGCTGCCTGCACTCCCACGATCGTGCACACACCGGAGCTGCCTGCACTCCCACGATTGTGCGCACACACCGGAGCTGCCTGCACTCCCATGATCCTGCATACACCGGAGCTGCCTGCACTCCCATGATCCTGCATATACCGGAGCTGCCTGCACTCCCATGATCCTGCATACACCGGAGCTGACCACACTCTCATGATCGTGCATATACCGGAGCTGCCTGCACTTCCATGATTGAGGATACACCGGAGCTGCCTGCACTCCCATGATCCTGCATACACCGGAGCTGACCACACTCTCATGATCGTGCATACACCGGAGCAGCCTGCACTCCCATGATCCTGCATATACCGGAGCTGCCTGCACTCCCATGATCCTGCATACACCGGAGCTGCCTGCACTCTCATGATCATGCATACACCGGAGCAGCCTGTACTCCCATGATCGTACATACACCGGAGCAGCCTGCACTCCCATGATCGTGCATACACCGGATCGTGCATACACCGGAGCAGCCTGCACTCCCATGATCGTGCATACACCGGAGAAGCCTGCACTCACATGATCGTGCTTACACCGGATCGTGCATTCACCGGAGTTGCCTGCACTCCCATGATCGTGAATACACCGGAGAAGCCTGCACTCACATGATCGTGCTTACACCAGGTCGTCTCCCACAGACCCCAACCAATGCTGGATGGTACAGGGGGAAGAGTAGGGGTCTTGAATAATGGGGTGGCAAACACCATCTGCAGCAGTGAGGCCGCTGACCAATGACGATCTGCAGTCCTGGCCTGCGCAACTCTCCATCAGAGAGAGAATTGTACTTGTCACAGTGACCCTAACAATCACATTGTTCGGACTGCAAACATGAAGATTTTGGAAGCAGGGCAAACCAAGCCACAGGAACACCTCCCTAACCCCCACAACCCACTGAGATTCCCCCTGGACAGCAAAGGGCCAATAAGTATTATCCAATAGTCAGCTTACAGAAAGATGGGCAACCAAATGTCCATCACTAAATCCATGTCAATTAAATATATAACGACAAGGTTAAGAGTTAAGTGGTAACAAAATATCCCCGGATTGAGTTAAATCATCCCCTGGATGATTGGATATTGTCCTCTAGTGGAGAATGCCCAGGTGGAATTAGCTCTATCACACTATCCCTGGACTAGAGAAAGTTCTGCTGTTGCCAACACACTAGATCAAGCATAGCATACTTTTCTTAGTTAAACTATTCTCACTAATAACATTAGAAATTGTTTAATTAAAATGTAATGCTAGCACTAAAATCTTGGGAAATATTCTAAAGTAATCCGAACCGTGCATCCAATTTACATTTTATCATTAGCCCTAACCTTAAATTGAAATCAGTGTATTTAAAAAGGATGGCTTGCAGCAATCCTAAACCTCAAAATATTAATTTTAAGGTACCCCTAATATTTTTACAAAGAGCACCTCTAAAGCTACATTCAACTTCTAATCCGACCCCTAAATCGATAAACATTAGCAGAAACGATAAATGCCAAATGAACAGGGTCCCCATAATGCAGCCAGAAGCGATGATCAAAGTAAAGGACGATTATCATCACATATTCCCACATGGCTAACACGCATTTGCTGGGATGGCATTATAATACTTTATTAATGATCCCATAAAAACTATTTAAGGAACGGGTATGCCGTTGCTGCTGCTGCATATGAGAGGAAACTTAAGATATGTTTCTGAGAAACAGACAGGCTTACACACACCATCCACGCACTGTAGCGGAGACTGTAAGTGAGCCATGATCACGAGACATACCACTGAAGCATCTGTGCCTCTCTAAAAAGGCAGGTCTGCATTCCATGTACCACTCTAAGACCGCCTTGACTGCAGCAGTAGGCACACTGCCAACGGGACTGTGTGAAATAAATCCAAGAAGCAAACTCACCCAGTAGAGATCACCATTCGGAAATATGGCAGGGCAAGGAGTGACACAGACACAGTTTATGCTTCTGCATCTACATGCCGAGGTGATGCCAGCATTGTATGTGGCATTGTCAGGACAACAGGTGGCAGTGCCAACACAAGATTTTTGAAAAAAGACAAATTGAATATTCAAGTAGACGTGACTGAGTGGGTGAGAAGGCGGAGTGTTAACTAGTACACCACTCAGTCAGCATACCTTCTGTTGTGCTAAGCAAGACAAGTCAACAAAAAGGAGTTAGAGGATTCAATGGGTAGAAAGGTGTGGCTGACCATAACCGTGAGAGCCGTAGCCCTCTTCCTGCTTCTTGCATTAGTGAAAAGTGTTGCGCAACTTGAAGCAGTTCTAGAAGTAGGCAATGCACTAGAAGACAAAAAAAACATATATGGGAATAAATTAGACAAATGTCAACTGAGCTGCAAAACCTGAAGAAGGTGATCAAAAGAACTGCGCATTTGACCACCACTCGTCGTTGTCTCTGTGCACATAGATCGTGTTAGTGCTGCCCAACCAAATGGAATTCAAATCCTCAATCTGAGAAGGCTGAATGACTACGTCTGGAACTGAACGACACCTCTGAGGCTTGGATTTTTTTAGGAAAGACTGGCTGGACTGCACATGGATCCCACAGTTGAACATACAGGCAATAAGGGCAGATGGTAAAATATAGGCCAAACAGTCTTCATAAGTACAAACAGACGTTTATATTCGGATGGGTAGCTGCATTACATTAAATATGGGAAGAACTCCCCAAGGCCAGGAAAAATCCCTGAAACACTTGAAATTATATAGGGAATAAAGTACCCCAGGCACACTTCATAACGATATTGTAAGTCACTGACCATATACAGGAAGGAGGACGAAGGGCAAATTTCATAATGAGGTCATGGAACTCCAAGGGGGCTTGCATAATGTATGGCAGAGAGTACTTTACTCTTCATAATACATGGTCACAACATTCCCTTCCCCACGAACCACTTAAATCCTTGGTGTGTTAATAGCATGTTTGCAAACATGAAGAATAAAAAGTAGAATAACTGGTGAAAAATGTTATAAAAATATTTTAAAAAAATATATATATGTTGCAAAAATATATTAGAATCAGTTTATTACAGGTCAGATTTTTTGTTTTCAAGTGTTGTAGTTCGGAATGTGTAGAAACATGCAGAGAGATTTTATATAATGTGTGCAATAAATACATGTTGCCGTAAATATCTCCTTTCTGCTTTTTACTGTTCATCTACATCAGAGCAGAAAGAAAAGCCATGGTTAGTGATTTTTAAACTGTAGCTTTAAATATACTCTGTGTTCTGCCTTTCACTTTGACTGTTGGCTCAGACAGCAGGCATTGTAACTTCTGAACCTAACTGTAATAAGTTATTACAGTGGAGCAGCTACATAATTGCTTCATTACAGGTGACTAGGTGCGTCACAAGTCGCCTGTAAGAAGGAAACTAGGGACACGTTTTTATACATAGATTGCAGATTCCCATGTATTATCTTAAATTAAAGAAACATGAAGCTAATATTTTCTCTTATTACCAGTTTCAACGCAGAAAAACACGAGGACCTGACTCTCCAAGGCAGGAGATGGACTTCGCTTGGGATTTCTAAATACACTTCTCCAACGAGAGAAGTGTTACCACACTTTGCACTGAGGAGTGAGAACGTATCTTGTTATGCAAATTTGTATTATACGAGAGGGTATCCAGGCACTGAAGAGGTGTGAGTCTAGCCAAACCTAGGGCCTTGAGGAACTACTCGAAAAGCCAGGCCTGTAGCTTCTTGCGGAGTGCAAGAAGTGAGCAGGAGGCTTTTATGTGTAGCGGCAGGTCGTTCCACCCTTTAGGGGTGATGTAGGAGAAGGCTTGAGAGCTGCATCTCATTTTCTATATGCGTGGGATGTTAGAGCCCTGATGAGTGGAGGTGTTTGAAAGGTTTGTGGAAGCAGATGTGATTGCTGTGGTTTGCTGGGCTAGTGTTATGCAGTTATTTAAAAGTGCGGGTGGGGAGTTGGACTTGTGCTTGTTTGTGTGTGTGGAGCTCCTTCAGGTGTGGTGTTGTGTGAAGTGAGTGCAGTGTGGGAGGTTGATAGTGAGTCTGGCTGCGTAGTCTGGAATGGTCTGCAGCCTTCTGGTGAGTTTTTCGTGAGAATTTTGTTAGAGCAATATTCACAACTATAAATGTATGAGAGTATATGAGAGCCTGTTATGAATAATATGAAGATACTCTTGATGGAGGGCAATTATTGTAAATAAGTCACCAGCTGATATTCTGAATGTTCTGGATAATGTTGCAGATCCCACGATGAAGTCACAAGGAGCACTACACTGAAATGGGACGAGGACAAGTTGAAGTAGAAGAAACCCTGTGCTCAACCTAGTGAACCAGACTGATTAAGCTGGTCCGACTGAGTGAGCTCTAGAATGAAAATCTAGGCAGAAATACTCAGACAGCGTGTCAACAGACCCCCTTCCCCAAAATGGCTGTTCTACAACTCTCTTAAAAAACAATGTGTGTCAGCTAGATAAAACTGTTTAGTGCATTTTTCCAGACAATCTCTTGAATTTTGCTAACACTGTAACCTAATTTAAAGCAATTGATAGTTCATTTGGTGAAAATATCTGAAGCAGCAGCTTTTAAACCTATACCTCTGTCGGTCATGGAAAACTGTCTGTTTAGCTTTTTACAAAACTATACACAAAGCCCTTTTTACATCAGGGAAATCTAAGTTCTGTTCTACTGGCAAAGATGGATTACAGAGGAAGATTTGGTGGAAGGAAAATCCACTGAATAATTTAAAAACCAGGTATGACCTTTTAGTAAATATCTGGCTACATTAGTACAAGGGTTTGACTTCCAAAGGAAGAGATCCACTGAGAAGGCCTCAACCGCCTTTTGTTTCGAACGGTAACCCTCTGTGGATACTGCCTACCCTATGTCGCCACTAAAGGTCCATCTTGAGTCTATAATTGGAGTCCTATGCCTTCATCATGTTTGTTTCATGGATGCATGTTGAAAGTACAGCTGATTGGCTAAAAGTGGGGTTAATATGGATTCTACAAAATGGTTGTTATCTTTGTGTCGAGGTGGTGATATCCATCTAGGATATCCAAGCCTGCATGTACACTCTCCAAGTCAACATCACCAAAACTGAGCAACTGGTGGGCAAGGAGGTTTCCGATCCATTCTCATTGCAAGAGTTTAGCTTTTATCTGCTGGATGAAACACGTTCACCCCCCATTTCCTTTGTTGTACCCATCTCCCAAGTTGCCCTAAAGCAATGCAGGAATCAGTATGAGTTCAAAACAAATCCTATCTTATCCTTTCAGAAATGGTCAGACTGTGGATACTAGCCTTTGAAGCCGATGAAAACGGGCCTCGAATAAGGAGAGGATGCTCCAAAATGACTGGAGGAGCATGCAAACTTTCAAGTGCTGTAGAGCCTCTGGTTGACTCCAGCATCCCGCTTTGACCATCAAAGTGTTAGAAATATTGAATACCACATCCAATACTCAGATCGTTTCTGTCATCTTGGTACAGACGAGGCTTCTGAAACAGTAACAGTTCAGAGATAAATGTAGAGTACTGGACGCACACTCTGGTGCTATGAGACTACAGACAAGTTGTGGGCACCCCATATCCCGATATTGTGAAACTGTTGCCCACGCCATCTGCTATGCCCCCATTACATTTTTTAGGTTTAACGTCAAGTGAAGGGTGAGATGTGCCAGATGTTTTTGTTCAACTTGTCTAAACTAGCAGAAGTTGAAAACGTTACTTACCATACTGTTTTCCAAACTGTTTGTCATGGGTTTTAAAATGTTAAGAAACACAATCAATGTTTTGTTGTTGCTTCCTCTCCAAGAAAGATTGGGTAAATTTGGGTATGAGTGATGCCCTGGACACTGTGGTCAAAGGCTTCAATTTAGTATTGAACGAGGACATAATGTTCCTCCTGAATTTAGCATAACTTGAGGCAATCACACACAGAGCATAGTGAATAAATAGAAAATAATAAATATATGCACCTATAAAGTAGTGGGGTATGGGCGCTCCTCTGATGTTCCCATAAAATTGACCTTTTGCCCTGAATTATTTACACTGTTGTCCAGAATTTACCTCCATGCCTGGTGGTCACCCTAAGCGGCGATATGGATACTGTGGGTGTATACTACTGAAGAATATCTGGCATCTAATGAGGAGAATCATCAGGCGCACCAAGGATATCATAAACACGATGATTGTATGGTACAAAGAGGAGCATGCACGGGATATGGTGTATGATGTATGTCCAGAGATGCATAAACATAAAAGGACAGACCAGAAACCAGGACACCGGTTGCAACAGTGACAGATATTATGACACATGGTGCAACATGGGGAAGTTTGGGAAATGTTTTGTTAATGCTGCACCTCTTAAGAGCCATACATATAGGCCAGTAAAAGACTATATGTATGTGCAGAGTGTTGAATGCCTTAATTAATAAAGTTAGGAATTTCCACTAACACAGAAGATGGGGATATGCGGTTCACAACAGCCATTGAGCGTTGTGTTGCAGTGACCACTAAGATGGATGATCCACATGTTAGAAAAATATCACATTGAGCTAAACAAATTCTTGATGAGCTTATTGTATTTAGGTTTTATTTACCTACAGAATCTGTTAAGCTGCAGTGACAGGTAGGAGAGCCTTATACCTCCTTGTTAGTGACACGCCTTTAGTGTAAGGGGTAGGTAGGCAGGGAGTCTCTAACCCTGAAGAAAGCCAAGCGACCTAAGATAGCAGTCAGATTTTGGCTGAAACATGTAGGATTATGGAGTATTTTGGATGCAGAAACCATTATGTTTCAAGGCACATCCATAATTTTTATTAGTGGCAAGGGTACTCATTCAATAAAGAGATATCTGGGATTTACCCACATTGTGAGGGTTTGGCCTCTTTCTTCCATGAAAAAGTGCAAGCCATCTATCGCACTTTCCCAACGGGTTCCCTGATGCTAGAGCAGGTTGGTCGCACCTTAGGTGAGGGGGAATGTCTTTCCATCTTACCCCCCTTATCTCTGGAGGTGTTTGACTTTCTCAGCACCAAAATCAAGTCTGGATCTCCGGCAGACCCGCTGAAACCGGCCCAACTCAAGACCCTGGCGTCTCCGGTGCTGTCCTTGATCAACCTGTCTCTTTCTTCTGGAGTGGTTCCCGTTAGATGGAAGCAGGCAGTAGTCACGCCAATTCTGAAGAAGGCGACCCTTAACCCCCTTAAACCTGAAAGCTACCGCCCTATCTCCCTTCTCCCTTGGGCCACGAAAATAGCGGAGGCCCATGTGAATGCCACTCTTACAGACCATCTTGGTAGGCTTAACATTCTCGACCCTACCCAGAACGGGTTCCGTGCGGGTCACAGCACGGAGACGGCCCTTCTCTCGATGGTCGAGCATCTGCGTTCCGTGCTGGATTCCGGTCGGACGGCGGCACTACTGTTATTAGATCTTAGTGCCGCCTTCGACACGGTCTCGCACGAGATTCTGATTCGGCGTCTTGAGGAGGTGGGCGTTTCTGGCTCCGCCTTGCACTGGTTTTGTTCCTTCCTTACAGATAGGTCATTCCAGGTGGCGATCCCGCCCGGTAAGTCGTCATCCTACCCGCTAGACCAGGGAGTCCCACAGGGGTCTTCACTGAGTCCCACCCTTTTCAATCTGTATGTGAGACCGTTGGCTGCGGTCGTCAAGCGGTGGGGCCTGACCATGGTCTCTTACGCAGATGACACGCAGCTGGCGGTCACACTGAATGGGGACCCAGACCTGGAGGCTCCCAGGTTCTGTGATGGTCTGCGGGAAGTGGCTAAGTGGATGAATTCCAACTGTCTCCAGTTAAACACCAAGAAGACGGAGATTATGGTGGTTGGTAAACAGGTGGCTTTGTGGGATGACAAATGGTGGCCTTCGGAGTTGGGTGTGACTCCCCTCCCAGCGGCAGAGATAAAAAACTTGGGGGTGTGGTTTGATCCTTCTCTGAGTTTCATCTGTCATACCAAGAAGGTGGCGGCTTCTTGTTATGGCATCATCAGAGGACTTCGACCCATCCTCAAGTTCTTTGATGCACCCACAAGACAGCTGGTGGTCCAAACATCAGTGCTGTCCAGGCTGGACTATGCCAGCTCCCTACTGGCGGGGATAAACCAGTCAGAATCTCTGCGGCTCCAGCGGGTTCAAAACGCTGCGGCCCGATTGGTGACAGGTCTGCCTAGGCGATGCTCGGTGTCCAATACTCTGCGCTCTCTCCACTGGCTCCCTGTGCAGCAGAGGATTAGATTTAAGGTTCTCTGCTTTGCATTTAAAATTCTAAAGGGTACTCCCCCACCAATCTTGGAGAAATTGCTGATCCCCTATGTCCCCTCTCGCACTCTTAGATCGCTAGGCCAGAACTTAGCAGTGGTCCCGCGTTTTAAGTTGAGCAGAATTGGTGGCCGCTCCTTTCGAGTCCTGGCAGCGAGTTGGTGGAATTCTCTTCCTCCACAAATTCGGGCCATTGATGAGCTCCTTCAGTTTAGACGGGCTATCAAGACCTTTTTATTTGTTTAGCTCATCTGTTGTGTCTCGTCTCCTTTTGTCCGCTTTTAGTGCTGTGTTGTGTTCACCTTCTCAAAGCGCCAGGACGCCCCTTTGCTGGGGCAGCTGTGTGCGATATAAATAAAAATAACATAACATAACATTAGCTTGAACCCTGAACTTGTCCAGAGAAATATCTTATCTCGAGATCCCAACATTTCCAGTTTGTTTAAAGCCACTTGCGTGGTTCACCTAACCGAGTGAGAGGAGGCGCCTATGATGAAGCATGCTGCTGTATGATGCGTGAGGTGTCGCCTCTAATATTTTATTTATTTATTTATAAAACGCGAGCTAATACCCAAAGGCGTCTAGGTGCTGAAAAACCTAGGGTGAAAACCAAAAACTAGCAGCACTCAATCCTCACTTTACGGAAGATGGACAAACTGGAGAAAAGTAAGGTCTTAAAGGCCCTTCCTACAAGAAAGCAAGTCTGAGAAGGGTTTTAAAATGGTGGAACGATAGTTCCATAATCGAGCAGTGTTAGTAACAAAACCTTTGCCCCCCCAGTTTACAAGCCAGAATCTAGGAACCTCTACCAGCTTTAAAGACGATGACCAGAGGTTTCTCGGCAGAACATACCAATGGATCTGGTACTTTAGGTATTCTGATATGTGATTGTGGAGGGCTTTAAAAGCAATACAAAGGGCGTTAAAATCAATCCTTTTCTCCACAGGGAGCCAGTGGAGGGATTTAAGAGCATGTTTAGCGGAGTGATGTCTGGGGATCCCTAATAGTAGTTGGACCGCCGCATTCTGAAGAACATGTAGTTTGTTAAGTAGACCCTTCTGTAGACTGACAAAGAGAGCATTACAGTATTCTAACTTAGACAACATGAGCGCAGAGACAACCGTTTTTGGAAGATCAAGAGGTATAAAAAGAAAGATTTCCCTTCGAATTTTTAATGTAAAGAAAGTAGACTGGGTAATGGCATTTACCGGATGTTAAAAAGATACGGCTGTGTCACAGATAACTCCCAGGTTTTTTGCCTTTGTCACTGGAATAGGGAGCGAGCCGAGTTCCTGAGACCACCAGTCAGGGAACCAAAAGGAGGTGTTACTTCCAAACAGCAATACTTCGGTTTTAATTGAATTTTACTTCAGGCAATTATCCAACATCCACTTACTAACCTGTTGCATACTTTGAAAATTAGAAGCTGTGTCCTGAATATTGTTTGTGAGAGAAACAATACACTGCTTGTCATCGGCGTACGACACCATGGTAAAGCCAAATGATTCAATAAGCCTGGCCAGAGGGGTGACATATAGATTAAAAATAGAGGTCTAAGCGAAGAGCCCTGTGGAACCCCGCATGGTAGTTGAAAGGTATGTGATGCATAGCTGTCAATTTCCACAAATTGTTCACTCTCAGTTAAAAAGATTTAAAAAGAGAAAGAGCAACACCGCCTATGCCAATCTTTTGGAGATGACTTCTCAGTAAGCCGTGGTCCACCGTATTGAAAGCTGCAGGGAGATCCATCAAAATCAAACCGGCATTTTCTCCATTGTCAACCGCATGTCTAACTTCCTCCGTAGCAGTAATCAGGGCGAGCACTGTACTGTGCTCACTCCTGAACCCGTACTGTGTAGAATCCAAAATATGGTTATTGTTGATAAATGTAGTCAACTCTTGATTTATGAATTTTTCAAGGATTTTTGCCTACAAGGGCAACTGGGAGATCGGGCGGTAATTACTGGGGTTCAGAGAATCCTGGCTGTTTTTTTTCTTTTAACAGAGGCAGAATGGAAGCGTTTTTCCAAGTTTTAGGAAATATTACTGTTTTGAGGACAAGATTGGAAAGCTCAGTGTGTTGCTGTGCAATAAGATCCGGAACTAAGAGAGCTATTCTAGGAGGACAAGGATCCGGCGGAGAGCCAGCTTTTGCTGTGCAAAGAATTTTGAGAAACTGATCATAGGAGACGAGCAAAAAATTAGTTAGCCGTGTTGAATTAGCTACTGATGGGCCATTTTGCCCTGTCGGATTAACAAAATCCTCTATGCTCTCAGCAGACGGACTGCAAATTTCCAGAGAGTGACTCAAGGAGAATGCGTCGTAGATGCTACGTTCTTTTTCACAGAAAAAAGAAGCTAGAGTGTTACAAAAAGTCTGGTCAATGACCTACTTTCTGGTCTCTGTGGTTCTACTTAAATTCTGAACCGTGGCAAATAATTGTTTACTACTGTTATTTGCAGCTTTTATTTTGTCAGAAAAATAGATGGTTTTGAATTGTGAATCAATTTTTTGTATTCTGCAATCATAATTTTGTCTCCACTGCCATTCTTGCTGGCGACATCGCTTTTTTAAAAGCCTAAGTTCCTCTGAGAACCAGGGCTCAGTAAGGGAACCTCTGTTTGCAAGGGCACTAAGGCCTGTACTGTCAAGCCAATCCAGGAGTGATAGTCCAAGGATGCCGTCTCTGGATAGCAGGAAAAAGCAGGTTTACTATTTTCCAATAGAGCATTGAATTCAGTGGCATCTAAACAATGCCACTGGTGCCGCTCATACTTTCTGGCTGAGGCAATAGGTACTGATATAGTAAACAGAGCAACAGAGTGATCCGACCAGGGTAACTGAAGTACACTCCTCGATTCTAGAAACGGACTGTCCGTAAAGACGGCATCAAGCAGATGCCCTGCCTTATGAGTAGGGCCTCTAATAATCTGTTCTAACCCTACACTAGTCATCAAATCAGTACGGTCGCTAGAATCTTTATCCTGCAAATTATCCAAATGGAAGCTTAAATCGCCTAATATAGCGTAGTCCTGAGAGTTGACTTTATACTCTAGTAACTGGCCAAGAGTTTGTATAAAGTTGGCTCTAGGGCCCGGCGGGCGATAGACGAGAAGCCCATTCAAGGAATAGGTATGGCTGAGTTCAATTTGAAAAAAATAGCACCTCACGGTCGGGCTTAGACGGAATATCAGTGAAGATGGCCCTCAGTTGATTTCGGTAGACTATGGCTAAGCCCCCTCCCTTTTTAAACTCCCTGTCTTTACTAACAATGGAGAAGCCTGCTGTGGTGGCCTCAATCATGTAGGGGCCAGATGCAGCATCGGCCCAGATTTCCACCACAAAAGCTAAGTCAAGTGCGTGTGCGGATATATTGTGAGGAAGCGTGGGTGGAAGTGGATATCGGTTAGTACTAGTCGATGCGTCCTATCTCGGCCTCCCTGATAAGTGCCTGGTATATGTACCTAAATAGAGAGTCTGCAGCTCTTACCATGGATCCAGGTCCTTGAAGCTGTAGACTCTCTATTAAGGTACATATACCAGGCCCTTATCAGGAAGACCGAGATAGTATGCATCGCCTAGTACTAACCGAAATCTACTTCCACCCACGCTTCCTCACAATATGTCCGTATCATGCGGTGCGCCATTATTCAACAAAACTGCCCTGATGAAGTTCAATCCTTATTGAATGAAACGCGTTGGCTGGAGTCTACATTGTTTGATGTCATTGAAATAAAGAAATTCTTCTTATAAAGGAACTGGTCAGTCTTTTGTTATCAGGAAAGGCCTTCTGGTACACCGCTCCACGAACATCCAGTATCTCCTCTGCGTTGCAGTTTGCACCCAACAGCGGCAGGTGCAAGAGTCGCATGTGCACACCTTTACTAATCTTCATTCCAACTCTTACAAAAGGAACTTATCGGTGAGGTGCAGCCACTTGGGTCCGCCGTTGGTCTGTGCTTGTTTTTCAAGTGCATGTGCCTCTACAAAAGCTACAAATTTGTGCTTATGTTTTATCATTGACCGAGCATTTATTAATGTACAATGCCAGGTTGTGTAACCTTTTTTTCCTTAACCAAGGGAGGGGGGCTGACGGTCTTCGTTGTACTCACCTTGATGTTTTTAATGTGAGATTGCATTCTGAGCACATCCGTAGTACCTTGTTGTTATAACAGCTTAACACTTGGCCAGAGCAACGTCTACTCCTAGAAATACTCAAGGAGGTCGCTTCTGGAGTAGCTGATTATTTTGCTCGGTTGCGGCATAAAACCGGCAGGGGGCTGGCGCTGAGCGTGATCCAAGCGCAGACGGGCTTGCCTTTGGTGTACCTTCAGCGCGGACGAGCGCCCATGCTGATTAAATCTCCCACAGAGTGCGGGGGCGTGCCTTCGCCAAACGCTTCAAGTAAGAATGAAAACAAAGGGAAGAAAATAAAATACCAACTGAGGTCCAGCAACCCCTTAGTCCTGCAGCAGGCTCCCTGCTGAGGGCTAATACTAGTAAAGAATGTCAAAGTAAAATAAGCTTCAGAACAGTTAAACTCATAAAATCATTAAAAGCTGGGTAAAAACCCACTACAAGATGGCGTCCATCCTAACCGCAGCTAGGCACATCTGTGCCTACAAGGAAATCAAAGTGGGCTGTAGCAAGGGTAACTGGAGCCAGGCACCTCCGTATATGCAAGTCAGTGCTACAAGGAAATAAATAAAAAGAAGTAGGCTGTAGCCGTAACAGTGGAGGTAAGAGCAGCCAAATACTAAGAAAACCACTTTAGGTATGCCGAAGCTCTTCTAGATATTCCTATTGGATGGTATGTTAGGCCTTAAATAGAGAACTGATCGATTGTCAGGCCCTCGCTCTTCTAGTGGTGTGCATTGGATTTTGTTCGGGAGAGCTTGTGAAGGCCAATATAATTTCTCTCATTCCTGGTGGGAAAGTGGCATTAGTGTTGTGTCGAAGTAGTAAAGGATAGTAGCTAAATAGGATAACATGAACTGCCTCAGGAACCCAAGAAAAGACCTAATACATGCACCTTCTTTTTGTACACAGAGTTACATAGAAATCGCCCCAAATTCTAAATTCAACAGTGTATATTCGTAAAGTAAAATTAAAGATAATGTATCACAATTATCAATTGTCCAAATTGCCTATTATTCCTTCATCATTTACTGTGAAATCACTTCCATATGACATCCAGCAAAAGAAAGATTTGGGATTTAACAATGTTTTTGCATGCTCCTGCAGATCTAAACATGACTGCATGCCTCTTATTGTCCGAGTTTGCCATCAAACAACTTAGCATGTTTCTATAAAAGATCCTCAATGAAAGGTGGTTGGGAGTCTTTCTGAATGAATAACTGGTTGTAGGCTACAATTTCTGTTCATCAGGTTCATCAAGAGGTCATCCAAATGTAGCCTATTGTTTAAGGAGGATTCCAATACTTCAGCAATTTACATGCTTTAGTAATGGTCTGTGAACATATCCAAAACTACAGCCCAAAGCCATGATTTGGAGTTTGGCAGAGCTTAAATATATCAGTGAAAGAGACTACTTCAGTATATCAGCGACGGATACACTTCCAAAAGCACAAAAGAGTAAGCCCAATTGACCGCCCACCAGATTTAGAGTGGGTCATCAAATGACCAGTTTTCAGTGAAAACTACAAAATGACCGCCACACCATGAGAGACAGCTCCTTTGGAGCAGGAGTCATTAATGTTTTGGGATTTTGTTTTTGAAGATAAAAAATAGGTTAAAAGTTTGAGGTATGTAACCGTCATGGTGACAAAGCCGTGCGTCAACTTTTAATACATTGACAGGACCACAGTGACAGCAGTTCCTGCCAGTGTAAGAGATTTCCACTGGGCTGGCAGACATCTCTAGATTTGGAGGACTGGTAGTAGATCAGGGCGACGGAGTATTTTACTCCGTCGCCTTGACAGATAAAGACCGTCCTCCGCGGTCTAAATCGGCCCCAAAGTATCTATTACCATAGTTGCGTCAATCCAGTATATTTGAAAGGGAAGTAAACATGAATCAATTCTGTTGACCACAAGATACATTAGTGAATGAGTGACATTTCATATATTGTAGATCCCCAATTTGTAGCTGTTCGTTTATAATAGGAACATGCAAAGAGAATCACCAAACTCGCAGCACGAATCTATGTTGCAAACCAATGTACACTGGCACAGCTAGCGATTTTCCAGTAAGCAGGGCAACAGTTGCAACACGTAACCTGCGCGTCACCTCTTCACAGTTAAAGTTTGTAATAAACGTAAGTCATGGGATTTTCTCCTGGCAGTTGAGCAACAAGCAGACTACAGCCGATATCTAATTCATCTATTGTTCTTAAAAGCATGTAAATAAGTTGGACCAAATGACTCTTCAAAAACACCAGCCCGAAGCTATCTCAAACGTGGCATGTCTCTTTTCTCCTTCTTACAGCGAAGAAAACAAAGCAAAAGTGTTCCTTGGCACATGAGAATTCAGGACTTCTATCATTGCCAGAGTTTTAAATTAAATGGCAAAAATTAAGGGGTGCCAGCTGGCTGGCACATCCCTGCCATTTGGGTTAAACATGTGACGGCAAGTTAATACAAGGTATGCACGTCAGGTAGAGACCAATGGTCATCCATCTCCTAGTGAACCTAGTTTGGCCCTAAAAGTGGGCAGATGCTCCCTAACAGTTCCCGGAACCCTAGGACATTTATAATCACAGACACATCAATACCTCCACACCTTTGTGGGTTCATGACGTATCTGACCCAACCATACGTCTCACCTTCTATTTGTGCCTTCAGCTGTTGCACATCCCCCTCAGTCATGTGGGAAAATCTGCAATTGGTGCCGAAATCACATTCACCTGAAATGGTATAAAGAGACAAAGTGAAAACCAGTGTTTATGATGCTCTGAAACAAAACACCAACATGCAGCATGACTTAAGACTCAGAGGGACTTTGAAAAAGACATCCTTTGTTACTTCCACAGACGTAAAGAAGATGGAATAACTAATCACATAGGAGAAACTGGATAGTGTCCAGGACAACTGAGAAAGAGATCATCCATTGCCCACTGCCAAGGACGTAGTAATGGGCTGACATGCATGGTGAAGGACCCAGACAGGATAAAACTTAAGGGTGTGGACTGCAGTGTGGGTATTGGTCTCATAGTGTAGAGCATGGGAAACAGCTCAGGCAGTGTCCATTTCAAGTGAGGGAGAAACTCCCTTCATGGACATATCTAACTGGTTAAAGCTATGATGAATAACTGGATGGTGCCAATGTGAGTGAGACAGAGCTACCGTTCTGCTCAGTAATACAAGGAGGAAGGGAGCATAGGTTTAAGTGCACATAAGAGGACTTAAGTGGGGGCAACTCCATCCTGCAAACACTGGTTGGGAGAAAATCAACTGGAGTTCAATCTAGAAAGGGATTGAGGGGGATCAGCTAGTGTACAAACCGCAAATTAGGGGATGGAACTAATTGATAGGATACACGTCGTGATGGAGACAGATGGGGAGGGAGAGAGGTGGGAAGATGACTGACCAATCACAACCCAGGCTGTGAGGGTACGAATGTCAGTGCTCATCATGAAGAAAGGAGGAACATGGTCACCAAGAAAGAAGGTGATCAGCTGGCATGCACCATTAAGGAGATAGAATAGAAGACACTGGTCATCATGTACAGTGAATTAGGAATGGCAGTGACCCGCCGCTGCACACCCTGAGGGAGCATCAAGACTACCCAACACAAGAATACTCATTAGTGCACACCACAAGGAATGCAAGGAAACAAAAAGGGAGAAGATGGGCACATGCCTTAAAGGAAGGAGAAACACCTTTTTTGTGCAGAATGATGGAGAGAGCAAACAAGCCACTGTTTAGCCAAAGGAATGATTTGATGGCATGAAAGTCAAGTTGATGTGCCACATGATAAAGGAGATTGGTCAGGCCATGCCATAAATTGATAAAGGTGGGAGGTAAGATAAAGCATAATCCAAGGGAGGGAAATGTGAGACTAGAATGATGAACACTACACAAAAAACAGATGAGGAAGAGGGGAAGAGAGTGAAGGAAAAGGTAAGGAAGAGAAACAGGGAGCAGGAAGGAGACTGGGGGAGAAAGCTAGAGGCAGAGAGTCCAGGGTGGGGTGGGGGGAGACAGAGAGAAAGGGACAAACGAAAGAGAGACAGAGACCAGTCACTTAACGCATGGAGCTATAGCAATGAGTTGGAAGGAGTGTTTGAAGAGACAACAGTCGGTGAGCAAGGAAGAGAGATGATCTGTTGTAGGCCTTACTGGGGAAGAGAGGCAGACGAGGCAACAGAAAGACACTGGAAAATGGAAAGCAATTTGATGCGACCATTTTCGCACCAATGGCTATCTTCCTTTTCAGTGAGTGAAAGAGCAATCCTTACCACTTGAGAGCAAGAATGTATTGGAGCAAAACATTACATACCTGTCTGTAGAAATTTCCGGCATGGCTTCTTATCCTGTTCATCTGCAAGGATTGCAGGGGCATCTGTGAACAAAAGTCAATCTACATTAACGTCCAAATATAATACTTGAAGGATGGAGAGGTCAGGGAGCACAGGATGAAGTAGGAATATGAGCCGTCAGAAGATAAGTTGAGACGGAGTTCTACACGCTACAAGAAAACTGATGTTCAAGGAGTGTTAGTATACTCTAAAAACGAATCACCTGGTGAGACCTTAGTAGAAGGAATAGCTCTAGCTGAGCTATTTCACCCGAAAGATTCACCAGTGAGAGATCTAGATTGTGAACAACGATAGTCAGCAATACCATTATTTGGAGCACAAAATTGAGGCAGTGACTAGAGCTCTGCTTACCTGGACATACCTAGGGTTGGGTGACAAATCTCTAGACAGTGCACTAAAGTACCTCAGTCTAGTGGCCTAATGGGTGATTAACCAGTGTTACCGGAACTCAATATCTTCGGAATCCATACTACCAAAGTTCCAAGTTCCATTGGTTCTAGGCTAGCGGAGGCAGGGAACGGCCATTAATTGTCACCACAAAAGAGAGTCCAGAGAGATGATCAAGGCACGATACAGGTCAAGAACTAAGCAATCACGCCACAGTTACCCAGCCTACTGACATAGAAGAAGGATTAACACCCAATCCTACCCAAACCACCTATGTTATTAACAATGTAATCACATAGAATTACCTTGATAACAGAAAAGGTTTGTGGACAACTGTCACATCATTTGACAAAAAAAATCTACGAGACCATAAAATTAACTGAAAGAATGAAATCCAGAAGAGTGGAAAGGTGAGTGTTGTAGTTAGAGGGCGGGGTCTTTATACAACAGAGTGGAGCCACTCAGGTAGTAAGTAAGTTCTTTATTTCATGTTAGGCCCTTAGGTTACAGTCACAGCGGGTAGGTCCTGTTAATGCTCTATTGTTTCTCCAACTGTAACTCTCTCCCAGCTCCCACTACAGACCACACACCAATGTTCAATTACATCATTCACTCTCAGCATTTAACCACACCAATGATGTCTGGAATGCTGAGAGTGAATGATGTAACAGAACAGTGGCAGGGGTGGTGTCCACAGTGGAAGGGGCAACCTAGCTGGTGAGATCGAAAGGCAAGCAATCACAGGAGCACAGACAGCTACCACATGTGTGAGCCTCAGGTGGGAAGTGCACAGTGTCCCAACAGAGAAGAGGCCAGTCCTTGAAGCCAGAACTTTGGGGGACAGCTTGGAGCTGTATGGAGATGAAATCATGACAGGTCAAATAGTGTGTGCACTAGTAGGCGAACATTTACCGATGAACGACAAGTAAGGAAGCATAGGATGTAGCGACATATAAAACCTTTGCAACAAGCCACAAAATCGTGTGTCAGGCTGATACTGCAAGACAAAGAAGGGCATTTCGAGGTGAAGTGGACTGGTCCCCTGTAACATAACAAAGAGAATACAATAGTAGTCGTCGTCCTCCTCCTCCTCCTTTGGATCTAACTCACATGTCATTTTCTCACCATTGCCATACTGTGGAAATAGAAGTATTCTGGTGCATGGCTAATGTCTTGCCTATACCAACGGTGCATGAGCAGGGCGGCCAGAGTTATACCTTGAATTAAAATTGCATCACATCGCATCGATTGAGTGAAAGCCATGGACCGGATGGTTCCTTAAACCACTTATATTTTCCAAAATACCCACATAAGGACAGCAAAACTTCGAAGATTCATAAACCCCCTGTTTCAGACCTAACAGAATAATGTCTTTGGGTTAGCCTTGGAGTCCTCTGACTCGTAAATGCAACTGAATTATAGTAATTTTTATATTCAGCTGTTAGAAAACAGATGTTTGGGCACACATAAAACCGAGTGAGCCTTCAAACTTATAACTATGTGACCTGAGCTGAAATCCAACATAAAAATTCGGCGGAGGTCAATGTTTTACTGGTACTCCAGGCAGTTGCATAAATGAAGGGCTATAACCTTTACTTGAAAGTTGTATTTTTATTATTTTAAGATTGCCCTAGGGAATACTTTTAAGGACCCGCCTGAAGGTCATCACAGTGCCCGAAGCCATGCCATTTTCAAAGTCTGACATCAGTACACAAATGAGTCCATATGTGGACCACCTCCTTCTGAACCCTGCACTCCCATGCTGCACCAGCATATGATATGCCCTTTCAATCTTAGAAGCAGCAACGATCCAAGTATAAACTGTACAGTGCTGTGATCACAACGGGTTCCTTTGCAGGAGTACCCTGTTCCATCCTTTCCCATAATGCCCTGCGTTTCACTAATCCAAGAAACAATGTGTACTTAAACTTTGCATGGACATCTTTGCAGTTGATGCATTCTCTCAATGACATGATCCTCTTATATCATACATTATGCAGGGCCAGTGTTGCAATTCACATCCAAACAGGAAGTAAGTGGTTGGACCCATGCCTCAAGAAGTGGTCATATTGGGCATTTTTCCACTGTGGGCTTTCTCTCTCCTTCAGTAGGCTTCTTGACCCGGTCAGCTGAGGATCTGGAAAGCAGTCTCACTGACCGGGACTGCTTATGAATGGTGGGAGCCTAGTCTGACGAGGTTTTGGCTGTGTCAGCCTTAGAGTGGTTCCTATGATCAACAGTGCCAGGACTACCAGCCTTCAGAGGAGGCAGACAGCTTGTGGGTCAAGTAAGCATCACAGATGAGGGTGTAAGAACTATTAGACCTAGCTCGAAACCCTGTGTGACCCATAGTCTTTTGGAGGGATAGTTGTAAATATATGGGGTTCCAATGCCTTATTGTCCATGACAGAGTCTATTGGGTCTGCCTTTTGAGTATCTAACTGGGATTCACTTCTGTAGACCTGCCTAAGCATAGCTTGCAAACAAGCCTGCAACCCTCTCAATCAGATATTGACCCTTATAAAACTCTGTAATTCAAAATATTGGACTAAATCACAGATGGTGGTCCTGAAAGAGAAAGCTTAACACTAAATTTAAATTAATGTGTTTAATCTCTTATGATGTAGGCTCATTGCTCTGGCTGGTGTTACAGTATACGTAGTTTAAGTCTACAAGAATTTAAGTAAAATAAAGATCTATTCTTTATTACAAACGCTGCCGGCTTGACCCTCTCCAAATGTATTCAAATTTTGTTTTTAAATCTATAACTTGCTTGATCAAGATCACTTCCCAGAAAGCTTGGCCCTACTTTTTCTTTCTTAATAACAAAGGTAAGCAAAGAAAGTGACCTAGGCTGCGTTTGTCCCATTTATGAAGGTAAATGATGCCACCTCCTCTTTGATGTTGAGTGCTTCTTACATATACCTGGATATATCAAAGACAAACAAACCTTTTCCACAAAAATTGATTTTTTTGTTTAAGGAAGAGCACAAACACGAAGGTACTCTGAACGGAGTAGAAAAGCAGATTTTGAAAGGTGGACAGCAAGCTGCTCTATGTAGACTATATATCAATTAGAAAAGAAGCAAAGGGGTTCTTGGGAAGAAATATGTAAAGCTCATATGCCCCACTCCTGGCAAACAACCCCCACCACAATGATCTGCACTGGCAGAAGGAAAATATACTTCATTGGATTGTCAACAGTCTATAGACTGGCAGCAAAAAAAGCCATATGAATACCTTTCTAGCTGTCTTATGAACACACGGAAAGGGCACAGCCTTGCAGTAGTTTGCTCAAAATCTAGAGAGATCACATGTGGGACTTCACATATGCTAGATTTCCAATACACAGTACACAAAGGAGCGTTCTTTTAAAGAACATCTACTAGTTCCTTCCCATTCCATACTCACAAATATTAAATTGATTTCTAGATTACACTTACAAAGTTGTAAAGGAATTCACAGTTTCTAAACTCCAATATGCATGTGCCATTAGGTCCACATGAGGTACTACTATTGTATTCATTTATAATGCTTAAACCGAACCTGCATATGATAGAAAAATGTACAAACATACAGATTTATTGATAAAAAATTATTTCATGGTCTAACGATCTGAAAACGATCAGCAATAAAGAAAATAGAACACACCCAAAATAAATAGAAACAAAAGTGACTGACATTGCATATGGTATTGCGAATAATTGCTACATACATAAGAACTAGAAAGTTGATTGAAGAACTGTGAATACAAGAAACTAGAGATGACTGCTCTGCTGTACGTGAAGAGTGCAGTAGGAATAAGTGAACATTCGTTTTTTTTTCTTCTTTAAATGATGCGTTTTCATAAACAACTTCTTCTTGCTTCATTTTGGGTGCGTTTATTCTGTTGCTTTGTTGGGATCAAAAGGAAACCCCACAAATAAAAGAAAGAAAAAAACAAAAGATAAACCATTTAGGGTTCTGCAAGTTCCAACATTGTGAGCTGAGATTCCATCTTGTTCAAGAAGGTGGGACACGCTCAGTGCTGTAAATCCCACACATGATACAGAGGTTTGTCCTCCAGTAGTAATAACATACAACTTTTTACAGTGGTGTGGGGTGAAGCCTCACCTCGGAAATAGTCGTACCAGAACTTCTTTGAGCGCTGGTGCTGTACTCCGCTCAGATGTTTTTTCCTGTTGTGTAGATTGTCTTGGAAGGATCGATTGCAGTAATCACAGAAATACCGCTTGCCCATCTTTCTACATGTCTTATAGCACCTACAACAAAAAGGAGATAGTCACATCCGATTAAAATTTAATTATGGTTCATAGAATTTAAATCACAATGTGTCTCACCGCAGCAGTAGGTGCACAAAAAGCCACAAAAAAAAACATTGACAAAGCAAATAGATCTTGCATTGGCACGACCCATTGGCTTTGCCAATGCTGGTTTTATACAGTGACTTAATTAAGGACTCACCTGATCCACCATCAGGAATTGGGAAGCCTCCTAATAGAGGCTCCATAACAAAGTAACAGCACATATACAGATGTCCACAATTCAGGATCTTTCTTAACATTATCATAAGATATTTTTCCATCAGGGCCTGTTGCACAACTCTTCTTGAGAAGCTTATCAATAGAGCTCGGACTCCCAGAAGCAATTTTATATACTTTATCTAAACTTTCAATAGTAAACTCCCTTACACTCAGCCCAATGAGGTCACAATCATCTCATGGTGCGACATGCACATTAATCCACTTCTCATCGTGTAACCTCATCAACAGGTCCACCATACAAGGTGCAGCAACAAAACACAACCATGAATGAGAACGTGTTACAAGCAAGTATAAATATATGTCGACCTAATTGTGTGACATTATGAGCATGTCCACACAAAAGAACTGACAACACATGCTGGTGCACCCTGAAGACATGCACGCAGCACTCTTTATGTTCACACTCAAGGATGCGACCAGTCACGTACACATAACTCAGGATTTCAATAAAGCACAAACGTACACTCAAACATATCTAATAAAGTGTGCTACGATACACACACATTTCTTTCAACCATTACATGAGTCATTAGCTCCAATGACATTCAGTAACATCCTAGCCAGAACATCAACATATTTCAACAACAATTTGTGTGAGGCATAGAAACATCTGGAATGTGCAGATATTCCTTAAGTTTGTTATGCAACGTCCCAGTAACATAGAAATGCCAGACATTCTCTGAATCTCTTTGTGACTTGTAGTAATGGCCACGCTGCAGTCGCAGTGGTGCCTTCTTTGGTGATGAATCAACTCCCATGACCAGTTACAAACAACTTCCACGCTTACTTCACAGCAACAACATTCCAACCCTTGCATAAATACCTGGAATATAGGACCTATTCTAAATTCTAATTGTGATTACTAGCAAATATACACAATACAGCATAATCCCCCCTTTAAAATAAATAAAAGAATAACTAGTTGCAACCATATATTTCAAATCTTTTAGGTTTCTTCACTCTTAGCCCACAAGTATTTCTAATAATCACCATCACTACATGTTGTACTCGCATCTTGTCTGGCACACAAATTAGCATCATCACCATTCATGGAGAGTGAATCAGATGATGGAACGCTCCTTAGATTGCCAGAATCCAAATTAGCAGAATTCAGCCAAAATTACTTGTTTGTAGGACTAACAGTGTTATCCACAGTACAATCATTAGTGCCAGAACCATTTCTTGCTATGACAATACGATTTATGTGCCATGCACTACAATCCTCCAACTCCGTGTTAGTCATTATTTTGACAATTCTTTCAGACTCACTAAATTTGTTCTCACCTTAGACAATTTTCCTTGCACATTTCATACTTAGTGAAAAAAAAGTGATATGGGGTTCTTAAGGGGGGCTGGGAGAGCAAAGGGAAGAGGGAGAGGGTAATCTGGGTGTTCCAGGTGTAGAAGGTGGACCGTAAGTGGGATAGCTCCTATAAGGAGCAAAGGTCCTCACACACCCCAAGGGGTGTCATGCTTCATCATAGGGCAGCTGCTTGTTGGGCCGGCACTGCAATGCCCAAAGGGCAACGCAGGGGGCTCCTTGCCAGAGGTCTTCTCTGGTTGCTGACATGAAGCCAAAGAGAGGTGCAGGGGCATATGTTAGGTGAGTAGGAGTGGGAGTGAAACGGTGCGTCTAAAAAAAAAGCTATGGGATTCCCCATTTTTTTTTTATTTGTTGGATACCGATGCTATAGTTAAAAACAACAGACTATGAAAGTCGTGGCTGGCAAGGAAAATGACACCTGCTGTTGCTCAAAGTGATGTGTGAAAGGTGGAAATGGTCAACATGTTTCATGCCCGCTATATCCAGTAGGATCTATGACATTTCATCAGGACTGGGTGATCCTCATCTACTCTAATGGGGACGGTCAAAATTTGCACTAAGAGATTCCGTCCCCTATGATCTGGACTTGTGTCGTAATCCATGGAGCAAGTGGGAGTGTATATGTAAAAAAAGGTCTACCTACTGGCAAACAACTAGAAGGGAATGGGGAACGCCCCAACCTTGATGTCCAAGATGCTTGTACACTGGTTGAGGGAAGAACGACCCGGTGCGAGGAGCTCGGGTGCGTGGGACCTATCAACGCCTGGACATCAACAGCTGACGTGGGTAGGTCCCGCACACCGGAGCTCCTTGCACCGAGTTGCTCTTCCCTCCCCAGTATGCGAGCATCTTGGACATCAAGGTTGGGGCCTTCCCCATCCCATTCTATGTGTTTGCAAGATGGTAGACCTTTTTTTTTTGACATATACACTCCCACTTGCACCTTGGATTACGACACAAGTCCAGATCATAGGGGACGGAACCTCTTAGTACACCTTTTGACCATGCCCATTAGAGTAGATGAGGATCCCCGGTCCTGATGAAATGCCATAGATCCTACTGGATATCGCAGGCATGAAACATGTCAACCATTTCCACCTTTCACACATCACTTTGAGCTGCAGCAGCTATAATTTTCCTCGCCAGCCACGACTTTCATAGTCGATTGTTTTCAACCATAGCATCGGTATCCAACGAATAAAATTGTTTTTGGAATCCCATAGCTTTTTTTAGATGCACCTTTTCACTCCCACTTCTACTCACCTGTCATATGCCCCCGCACCTCTCTGGCTTCATGTCGGCAACCAGGGAGGACCTCCGGCAAAGAGCCCCACTGCGGTGCCCGTTGGGCATTGCAGCGCCGGCCCAACGAGGAGCTGCCCTATGATGAAGCATGACACCGCTTGGGGTGTGTGAGGGCCCTTGCTCCTTATAGGAGCTATCCCACTTCCGGTCCACCTTCTACACCTGGAACACCCAGCTTCCCCTCTCCCTCTTCCCTTTCCTCTCCCTGCCCTCCCTAGGAACCGCATACAACTTTTTTCACCATTATTACCTGGGGCCTGTATGCTGGACCTACAAAGGTTCCGTACCTCCCTTTGACAATACATTTCATACTTATCCATTGTCTCAATTGTAATTTAACCTGTTTCAAACCATGTCTGGTATCATAATACACTTTGTTCTTCTTTTGAGATGTAATAAGGCGTTCTTTCACTTCCTCCACATCCATAGAGGATTAACTTTAGAATAGGGTATGCGCCCTCTCATTAATGCAAAATAACTTTTACCCAATAAATCATGGGAGGTTAAACCCACAACATTTTCTGTAATTCAGTAATCTAAAATTTACTGCTGTTTTTGAAGAGTTGAAAAAGTCTTTAATAACTGTTAGCCCTCTCCACCATAACATTTCCAATAGGATGACATTGAGCAGTAAATCGGTGTTTACTTCCTGTCACTCCCAGTTAATTCACCATCTCTCCAGATTAAAATTACACAACACTAACTGTCAAAATCGATGCAGGAAACCCCTTCTTCAAAAACACTTCATCCAAAAATGTAATTACAGTGTTGGTATCCACTTTGTCGACAATGCTCAACTCAATCTACCTATAGAACACATTCGCTAAAGCCAAAATACTTTTGTATCTACCACCATACCAATTAATCTGCCTCATAATATCCATGGCAGCATCCTTCCAGTATAAACCAGGACTACCTAATGAGCTAAGCGGAGGATTTAGGATTTTCTATGTTTTGTTAGCTTTTTCACACTCAATGCACAATTTAACCAACCTTTCTATTTCAATGTTAATTGTAGGGGATCAATATATGTCTTTCACATTGCGTTTGAATTGAGTAATACCAGAATGGCCTCAATGCCAGAGAGCAATAATTTTTTCTCGTAATCCTACAGGTGGAATAACTTTTCTCCTTTCAAACTAAATGGATCAGTTATACCAAGTGAATCTCTTACTTCCCAAAATCCCCTTAGACTTTCATTCATACCAACCTTATCATATTTGTTCCAACCAAAAATGACTTTATCTTTCACATCTTTCAACACCTCATCCTTGCTGTAAGCTTCCAACCATTCATCCTGATCAAAACTACTACTAGGATTGCTCACTTAACGCCTGCTACAGAATAATCATTCCACGGGTCAAAGTCAATTTATTTAAGGGGTAGTGCCATTCTACTTTAAAAAAAAAAAAAAAAAAATCAGCAGTAACATTCTTTACCCCAGGTAATCATATGCACTATCCTGTAAATGCATAGAAAGTCTGCCAATCCTAGCTGAAATTCTGAATAAGTTTTCTGTAGTCAACAAATTTGTCAACAGCTTATGATACGTTGTACCATGAATTTACTTCCCAGAAAAATTTGTGGAAATGTTCTAATGCCCACACGCCCACCAACATATCTCTTTCAATGACAGAGTATCTTTCCTCTACTGGCGAAAGTGAGAGACACACATATACAATAACAAATTCCTTTCCAAGCTCATCAATTTGGATTAGTACACCACCTAACCCTACTAGCATTAGTAGTTACTAATGTTTTAGCCAAAAGGGTCGAATCCTTATAAATAGGGTGCTCCACTGATCGCATTCTTGAGTTATGTGAAAGAATTCTAACATTCATTTGACCAACAAAAATTAACCCTGGACTTCAATAACGCTCTCATGGCATGCATCTTTTCTGAAACATTCTCTACAAACTGAGAATAAAATGTGGCTAATCCTAACAATGACCCAAGGTTATCCTTAGACTATGGTAAGGGTGCATCAACTATGGCTTCCTATAAGTTTATCTTTTGGTCCAATATGTTTGTCACTAATCTCATTTCCTAAATACATTACCTTTTTTCTCTGGAACACATAGAACATCTCTCAATCTCTCATCATGTTCTTTTTTGTTACAAACAATGACTAAAAATGTCATGCTCAAAAAATACCACACCAAGCATATCACCAAAGACTTCAGTCATAAGTCTTTGAAAAACAGCAGCAATGGACAAAAGTCTGAAAGGTATACGGCAGAATTGGAAGTAACCAAATGGGGTGCAAAACACAGTTAAATGCCTAGTAGACGGATGTAAGAAAATCTTTTGGCATGCCAAAGACAGATCAATGGTAGTAAACCACATAGCATATCTGGTAAAGGAATGCATTTCATCAATCCTGTGAAGTGGTATTTGGTCTCCTACAATACTGTCAGTAAAACACCTTAGGTCTACTCATAAATGTATTTTTCCATTGGCCCGTTTAGCAACGGCTACTGGCAAAATGCATTTGGATGCTTCAATTGGCTAAATTATACAAGCATCTTGTAGTCTCTACAATTCTTTCTTAACTTCATCTCTGACAATAATTGGGAAATTCCAGGTATTATGTATTTTGGTAATAGCAGAGGCCTACACTCTAAACCAATTGGTATACCATTTCAACTTGCCTACTTTGCTACTAAAGACATTTCTGAATTCCTTTAAAACCCACTCTTTGGTATACTTATCATCACATGCTACCAAAGCCTGTTCCGGGATTTTAGGATCTAAGACTATCCAATGTTCTCTTATCCTTCAAACCCTGCAGAGATGGACCATCGAAGGACCATCAGCTGCCACATAAAGCCTAGAAGTGACCGGGCTGTACTTAAACTTAAGCACAAGCAGTCTAAATCCTAGCACATCGATTTTGACTCAGGCAAACCTCTCCAGATTAACATCTGTAGGTTCTACATGAGGACCAATGACTTGGACAAAGTTATTCTCCCAAACTGAACGTGCAATGACGGTCAATGGGGATGGAGAACCCACAGCAACCTGTAAAGAAACCGAAAAACAAAGATTTGTTGCTAACATTTCCATTAATGTTGCACATCACTTTTTTTTGTGTTTTTAGACACGTTGCATGGGATAGCTCCTTTATTAGCTTCCTCCTCAGACAACTCTGTACCTCTCTAAGCAACACATGCTGCCAAGTTTTTCTTCTTCAATGTTTTTTCTTGTAGGAACTTGTTTGAAGTAAACAAGTGAACCAGACAATGGACCTGGTAGAAGAAAGTTGTGGGCTCAAGGGGCTGATTAACTCTGTGCTCGATGCCAAATTTGTAGTAATAGTCCACGCAGCAGTCATAGTGGTGTCTTCTCTATTTATTAATCAACCCCCATAACAAGTTACAAACAGATTCCTCACTTACTCCACAGCAACTGTCTACAAACATGTTAACCCTTGCATAAATACCAGAAACACAGAACTCCGAACCTACTCTAAATTTGAACAATGGTACATACTGTATTTATATACAAATATAAACAACTCCATAGGACTGCACATAATTAACTACTGTAGAATGTAAACTATAAATTACATTTGTCTGCCGAAAAAAACAAAACAAAACATATTTCCTAGAGTTCTTCACTTTTCACAATCAGAAGAACTACTGAAGAACAAGTAAAACTCAACCATTTCTGGGGATGGTCTTATGGAACACACTTTATAATGAAATACCCTCTTATCAGTACCGCCTTTTCACATCCTCTGCCCCTTTATTTGCTCAAACAGAACCTAACTGTTTGTGACGTGATCTGCATCCCTTCATGACTAAATACAAAAGTACTGCCAAAGCTTTGTTGTAGCAACTACAACGCCCAAATCATATCCTTACTGCCCTACAGCTGTAATAAATGAAAACCAGCCCTGCCAAGTACCACGTATCAGAGGTTAGACTAACGCATTTTTGTGCTGGTGTCCACATCACTAAACTAAAATCCACTAGTTACGCATTAGAGCGCCTCTGGGACCAATCCATGATTAGGCGCTCTAATGCCAGAGCTTGGCAGGATCAATAATGCAGCCTCCCAGCATGTTAGAAAACTTTGCTCTGTAGCCTGCCTCTCTAAAAATTTAACGATGTGCCATAAGTCATTACTGGCCTAAGTGTTGACAGTCATGGCGGGGCCGCCCAGGGCTTCAGATCAAGCCTGGAGCCTGACCTTTGAGTGTAATGGACAGACCAGGACCACATGGTCTCCCCCTCAGAGTTTAGTGAAACATTAAGCAATAGTCTCAGCTGCTGGATACATTGCAGCACGTGGATCTAGCTGGCTTCTTGCCTTGTGGATTTTTGGCAGAAGACACCGTCCATAGTGCAATCACAAAGTTCAAGTCACAGAACTTCACCGCCCTCATAACCATCCCATCCCCAAGACGAGTGAGAGGCATACTCCAATTGTCAGGTATATCCCAAAATGTAGCTGTTTAAGCAAGCAAAAAAACATTAGTGAATGAAACGGCAGTCATCTAGTCACTAGATATAAATGCAAGCGAACAAGGAAGGTCAAACACAGATGGTACAGCAAGCGACTGGAGATAAATAAACCGAAATAAATGTATCCACATACCTTAGTCCAGTGATAAACAATTCACAAACGTATTGCAGCAAGCAGATTCTTTCTATATATATCCCCCGCAGAGTCAGGCACCTGGTGCCAACAATTCTAATTATTCTCAACAATCATTTATACAAGCTTTCACCTCTGACTAGGAGAGGTATAGAAAATACATAGAGTTAGATAAATATCCTAACAATCCAGGGCACGGAATAAGACACCATTACTGCCGAGGTACATGTGGCCTGACAGGTCTCCAAGCAAAGTCCTCATTCACAATCAAGTCCAGGCAACCCAGGGTAGGGCTGAAAGGTCTAGGACCACCAGCAGGTCAATGCCCTCTCCAGCCACCACCAAGCCCGACAAGATCATTACCCCGTCAAGGGGTCAAAGCCAGACAATCAGTCCAATTACTAGGGTAGGACCCTTCTCTTCTACTCAAACTTTCTGCCTAATGCTTCAGGTGTGGGTGGGTGGGTGTGCGCCTAAGCTGCAGCTTCCGATGCAGGTCTGGAGATGTTGAGTGCTGTGTGGTTGTGGGACAAAGTGGGAGCTTTTTGAGCCTGCTGACTTCTTAAAGGCCGTGCTGCCTCAGCACCCCTTGATGACTTCACACCCCTCGCAAGAAGAGTAGTCACTAGAGACCCCCGGTAAGCTCCTGCCAGTGATGAGACTAATAGCGTCCCTCTACTATGGGCAGGGTACACCGGCTCATTGTCACCACACTCTGCAGGAGATGATGGGCCCAGCAAGGAGACACACAGATGTGGTGCGTGGAAGCTTTGTTTTATTCCTGTAGCAGCCACTGCCAATCATTAACCCCTGACAGAGCTAGCACATTTCAGTCCAGCTTGCAACCCCTTCAGTGACAATTGTGCTCACTGGAGGAGGGTCAGCTGGCTGCTGACTGTTTATTTTCCAACACTGGCAATGAGCAAAGCCTCAGACAAAGTACTTCTCAAGTCCGGTTGGGGGCCACGCCTCCCCACTTCCTTAGCCCCGCCAAGGTAACTTGCAGGATTGAAATAAATGAAATGTACATGTGGGGAGACTCGTACTAAGCCACACACATTTTTTCTGTATGAAGATGGACTCTGGTGACTGCCTGATGTGATTTGTATCTTCACCCATCACTTGACACTATACAAGAGCAAGCTTCCCATGTCTTCAGTAGGCTCCTTGCCCCTTCCACTGAGGACTGACCTTCTTGTCTGCTGATCACAGTCAATCTCATCTAGTTTGAGACTCCAGCTGCTGTGCTCAGGCTGAACACAGTGTCCTGAGCGGCTGCAGAGCACCTGTCATGTTATATTCCATATAGGTACCATAATATAGGCCTTGGTAACTTCATTACCCTTCACCTATATTCTTCCCTACATCACACATGTCAGGGTTTACAGGGACCGATCTTTTACCTAGATACAACACTGCATTCAGAACACAGGTTTTCCATAGTTCTAAATCTCATACATTATGCATGAGGATTCTTGAAGGCACAGCAGGACTACCATCTCCTGTATAAAATCTATGTACAAAGTTCATGCCCAATGTCATCCTTAGGCCGACACAGTAACACAGCAAGGTAGGACCCCTGGGGAGACCTATGGGTATATAGACATCACATCTTGCTAAGATAAGAGAGAAGAGACCGAGACTTCCCGGCCGACACACTGGCCAGAGACAATTAGGTTTCTGCATGCAGACTAGGGGTGGGCGGAATTTGCGTAATCGCGTTACGCAAATCTCCGCGAAACGGTAAAAAATCTCCGCGAACACGCAGAAATTCCGCAAACACGCGGAATTGCTTGTTCGCGATACTTTTTTCATGTTCGCGATCGCTGTTTGCGTGCTCGGGGTGAAATATCTTGCGAACACGCATATTGAGAACGCGAACATGCAAAAAATTTCGCGAAGTCGCGGAACGCGAAATTACGCAAATTCCGCGAACGGAACGGAATTTACCGCCCAGGCCTAATGCAGACACTCCAGCTCGAAGTGGTCTAAAACATCCCTTGTGGGGTGTCCAACTCGAGACCAGGACAGGGTCCCACAGACTCTCACTTCAGTTAATAGGGTTAACTAAATCCTAGAGGGATTCTTGGCTTAACACCTACTTACATGCTAGGTACACTTAGGTACATCTAGTTAGGGAAGCATTGTAGGAGTAAGCATCTTTTTTATTATGTGTTTTATGTACTCATATGTATTCATGATTATTGTAAGATGGTAGAGCTATACCATCTGTTTACCTTTATAGTACTGCTAATCATTTATATCTTATACTGCCTAACGGTTGTTGCAGCTCATCTATTCTACACCAGAATAACAACTGTCCAATAAATGCTTATTGAAAACGCCCAGCCTGTTTATTCTGTTTATCTCTCGGAGACAGACTAAGTAAGCACCAGTGACTGAGCAAAAAGTAGTATATTGTTTCCACGGTCCTGAGGGATCAGCGTTGTCATGTTCGATGGTTGCCAGGAACTATTATCTCCTTGGTAAGAGGAGATTCTAGTGGCACTGTGAGCTAGTTGGCACAAAGGCCAACATACCCGGTGGGGGTGTTCAGAGTCAGTCTGACACCAACCCTACAGCGTATATTGTCTAAACGTGCAGATCCTGTATACTTTTTATAGGAACTACACAACATGGCGCCGTCAACGTTGGCTGGGTACTTATTTAACAGTAGAATCTGAGTAGTTCAGTCGTACTATTCTCAGAAATCCCTATTCACAAAACACCAGAGACGTCTGGAGAGGGTGGTCAAAACTCCGCCACAGCGGAGTAGGCGAAATATCCTATTTTCTGGCAGTTGGTTAATCACGCTTGAAGGACACAGTGTTCCTAAAAAATGTGCAAAACACTTTATCTTAGTTCCCTTGAAAAAAAATTCTTCTTCACTAAAAACAATGACTGAAGATGCAGACAACGCGGAGAGAGTCGTGCATAATTTGCACTGCTCGGACAAAGAAGAAGATGCAGATGCAATTCAGATTAAAGAAAATGTTAGAAATGCAGTCACCCTAAAGCTGCTTGCGCATGGTTTAACACCTAGGGGTGGCATAGTAGCTTTCGTGATTGAGGCACATAAATCATACAGAACAGAGGTATTTTATTCATGGCTTACATTCCCAGCAGCAAATGCAAGAACAAAAACTTTTAATTTTTCACAGAAGATGAACCACCAGCGGTATATTGTCCATATGAGGATATTGAGGTTTCGCTCACATACCAGGAACACTTATACTGGTTTAAAGGCGCCCTACCCATACAAGAAGAAGAGTGAGACTCGGCCCGCTCGGAAGAAATGGGGCAACAAGGCCAATATTAGCAGCCCACACACCACATCCTGACATCGAAACAATGCCAGGAGCAGACTTCACAAAGAAATAATAAAATTATATAGAAACACGACGCAGTTCGTCATGAGGTCACTTACAGTCCAGCCAGCAACGGTGACAATGAATACAACTAACATTCAAAACACAACAACTAAGAATACACCACAAACGTTACACGCAGTAATGGGTAAAATGCCTGCAAAATGTGAACAAATGCCATTCTGGATAGCTCAGAATATAACGCAGCTAGAAGCAGTATCCCCAAATACCAGCACTTATGAAAAACACAGAATGCTGACAATCTGCTTGCCCATGGCGATAACACCACAGATAGAGGACTGTACCTTTTGGGGTACAGTTTTCGCTGCCATATATACCAGAACTCATGGTATACCGTCCTTAGCAGTAATACCAGATGTATTAAGACAAATACAAAAAAAGGACGGTGCAGAACCTGCTCTAAACTTAGGGATGAAGTTACTAACTTATTATGCCCAGGTATCAGCCATAATATTAGCAAATATTAAAGGAGAGGCAGCATCAGTGGCTATCCGCCAACGCCTTAGGGAATTCAGTCCTTTACAACAAGAACACAAACTACCTAAAATCATTGAAACTGAGTATGCATAATTAGGCTGGACAGTTTGGGTGGAAAAGCATTAAAACCACAACTGATGGGTAGTCCCGAGAAGGAGACCTTCAAGCAGACACCTGCTTCTTCCAAAAAGAAGTGGGACAATAACAAAAAACAAACAGTTAAAGAAAACAGAGAGGGAGATCTCCACAGGAACAGTCCGAAAGGAGGTACAACCTTAGGAATAGGGATAATATTAAGAAACTGGACAGGTTATTAGAATACTGATACACATTCCTCTCGTTCCTTTCAGGGTTCAATGAAAAACTCCGAGAGAGAAGGACGGTCAGACAGACAAGAAGAGTGTACAAAGTCCAGAGACAAGCAACAAGCTCAAGAATATACTTCCGAAATAGAAGATAAACAAAAACAACAGTTCAAAAAGAAGAAGGTTGCAGGTCTAAAGATCAGACATGCCCAGAATTCTGAGGACTCGACTACTGAACAGGGAATGGGCTCTGACGATGCTAGACAGTGCGGCAGAAGTAACAATAGCTTGCCAGAACCTGATGGAATTTCTGGTGACAGCGGAACTTGAATGATTATATCATGGTGGAAACAACTGATACTAGGGTAAGTGTCCCACATATATTGTATGAATTAAAACACTCCAAATGGAGAGGGACAAATGCAGGACAGTTAGAGGTCTCTTTTGGGAGAACCTATCGTTTAGCTGTGACATTTTGTTGGCTGAACACGATTGGCCGCCAGCATTCTTCATGGATTGCCCTAGGGGAGAACAGTAATTTTACCAGCATTCACCAACAATATTCCCAAATATTTAAAATATACGTATGCGAGGGGAGTGAGCGGTAGCCCAGGCCCCGTCATTATACAAAAACCATGTTGGATGGGATGAGGATTCAAGCCAGCACATAATTCCATTGAAAAATACTCCACCTGCACAAAGGCAGTATCCAATAAAACAAGAAGCTAAAAAAGAGGTAAGGGAGATCTTAGATCAACTTGAATACCAAAGAGTGATTGAAACTTTCACCTCTCAAATGAATAACCCTTTGTTTCACGTATCAAAACCAGACAACACATACCATCTAGTGTTGGATTACAGACATTTAAACACTTGCACTAAAACATTTGCAGTACAGAATGCACACAGTTCCGCATTAATGAATAACATTATGCGGAAAAAATACAAAATGACACAAGTTATCTCAAATGGATTTTTCTGCCAAAATCTAGCGCCTGAGAGCAGATATTTGTCAGCATTCTCAGCGCTAGGGTCCCAGGTCAATTTTGTCAGTTCCCCCAGGGGTACAGGAACAGCCCGGGGTTGTTTTCGGCTAGGGTAACTGAATTACTTCAAAATCTGGATGAGGAGGCATTGTCCTACGTAGATGATATTTATCTGACGGATGGTGACCTGGAGGAACACTTGTACAAAGTAAACATCATAATTTTGGGATTTGCCTCAGAGAGTTACAAATTCAACTTTAAAAAATAAATAAATAAATAAATAAATATCGAATATTGTCCACCTTAATGTCCTTTTTCTAGGATATGAGCTTTCAAGTGAAGGAAAAAGTCTAGCAGCTAATTTTTTTTAAAGATGCAGACTGCTCCAAATTCCAAAATCATTACAAAATTTACAGTCAATCCTGGGAGTCCAGAACTTTGGCAGAACATACACTTTACAAGGAAAGAGTAAAACCTTTCTACAATTTGATAAAACCTGACTTTTCAGTTAGACAGTGGACACAGGAACACAGACACTCTTCATTCCTTACAAGCTGACATGATAGCTTCAAAACACTTACAGACACGTGTAAATCGTACACAACCTGGTGGTCCGTATAGTTGCAGGTCAATCTGGGTACACCTATCTAACATATAATGAAGGTAGTACCACTAGCATACAAATCACATTTGTACACAAATGCTGAGATGCGTTTTGCATCAACTGAAACAATTCTAACAGCAGTACAGACTGCTGTAGTCAGAGAAAGAGCCCTCGCTCAAGGGAAGCGTATAATTATCGTTACCCCAGCTCCAGCCTTAGAGGCTGCGACAAAGGCAAGTGTTACAAACGCTAAAGCCTTACATCCAAGATGGATACAATGGGATAATTCGCTCACTGCAACAGATGTAGAATACAGGTACGACCCAAATCTAAAAACACAAGCATTTCTGCAATACGAACAAGAATATCCTCTACCAAATGAGATAATGCCTCTAGATCAGTGTGAATATATCATTTACACTGACTGTTCTGCTCAACCAGCCATAGGGAGTAAACAGCAATACAGTGCCGCGTGTGCTGTCATTAAAGGATGCATGCAGGATGGAAAGTTTCAGCCGAAGTGTACAAAAACACAGTCTCTAGGAGACTGCACAGCGAAGCTGGCAGAATTAAAAGCACTAATACTGGCACAGGTAAATACGGATCGAGAATTCCCCACACTAATCGTGTGTGATTCCTTTTACTGTGTACAGTCATATAATGAATATTTACATTTCTGGGGACAAAACGGGTTTAAAGATGCAAAGGTGGCACAGTTAAGCACAAAACGCTATGGAAACCGGTAGTGGAGTTGGATAACGAACTACTGAGGGCTCATGTGATACATACACTGAGTCATCAATGTGACAGCATTCACGTTGAAGGGAATTCATTGGCTGACGAAGCCGCAACAGGGGCTGTACATACGGCTTCTGTAGCTGCAATCACTCGTTCAAAAACGAGAATAGACGGTGAGATAATGGTTGCGATTATTGCTACACGCAAAAACTCAGCAGTACCGAAAAGGTTTCCACTCAAATACTCCTACAAGTTAGATGCAAACAATGTTCCATTTGCTCAAATTCCTGGAGTGGGGGAGAGAGTAATACCAAATATGGATCATAAGTTAGGATTAATTCTATCAGCATAATGAGGGTATAGGGTCTGCACATGAAGGAGTCACAGCAACTGTTTCTCTATTGAAACAGCGCTATTGGTGGCCAAGACTAAGAAAGCAGACTAAGGACTAAGTCTTGAAATGCGACATCTGCCAGCAGATGAAAGGCTCCACCATAACACTTCCAGCGCAGACACCATCACTAATATCAGACAAATCACTGGCGTGTGTCTATTTGAAACATGCGGCCCTTGATAGGGCTTACAAGTATATCATGGTTGCAGTGGATTCCTGCTCTAGTTTCCTATGGGTGTGGCCCCACTGTTCGGCTGATGCTCAAACTGTTATAAAAGATTTGCGAGTCTTTATTGGGACATACGCAATTGGCACATTACATTCTGACCATGGCACCCATTTAGCTCTAGGTATTACAAGGAAGCCATGGGAAGTTTGGGTGTAGCATTGCGGTACTCCTCTTCATACCATCCCGAGGGAAATTAAGTTATGGAGAGAAAATACCGGGATTTAAAGCAGTCTTTAACAGCTACAGTATTAGGCTCGGGTGGAAATTGGGTAAAACATCTGTATGGAGTTCAGAGGGCATTAAATAATCATCCAAGAATCTCTCTAGGGGGTGTCGCTCCTTAGGAGGTCCTATTTGGGACAAGAATGTGGGTGCCTGATCATGATTGTGAAGGCACAGTGGCGGATAATAAACCTTTTGACATCCATAAACGTTTGGCTGTTTTACAGGACCTAAATGAATCCAGGGCACTTCAATGTCCAGGTGAAAAGGGCCGTCACTGGGGAAGCATAAAGTGTCACGGCAAAAATGTCTTGATCCCTAAAGTTGGGGATCTGGTCAGAGAGAAAATAGCAGACAAAAAGGAATTTGGGCCATGATACAGAAAGCCTATACCTGTCCTGGCAGTTGAAGGAATAAGAACAGTACTTCTGCCACCACTTGATGGTAAAAAGGAGAAAAGATCAGTCTCAATTGATCTGATCAAACCACACTATGTGGCCTATACTAAGTAGTAGGCCGCGTGGACTCCAGAGTAACAGACACCCTCCTCTCACAACTATACAAGAAGTTCAAACAGAAAGACTCACATTTGAAGGGTCATCTACACGGAATGATGGACTATGCAACAATGCAATGGAACTCGTTCTTCTTGAAACTGAAATTCAAAATGAGAACTCAACTGAAAGACAAATTACAATTCGCCCAAACACGGATAGCTACGTCAACATGCCCCAACAAGAGCAAGCTACAGTTTCCACAAAACCTGCGGAATTACCGAAAATTGATCTAACTGCATCTGGCTATTTCATTGACTTTGATACTTTTTCATTTGATTCAAGTGAACCTGAAACGATGCCAGCCCAAACATCTTGTCTACAGCGATTCAAAGATTTTCGGAACTTTCTTAAAAAAGACTTACCTGGTATCACCTTGGGTGGAACTCTGGGTAACTACCGAGGTACTTTTCTTTCTTTTCCGGATAGGCCTAGTAACTGTCTTTAGTATGCTTATTAATGGAACTTATCTTCGAGAAAGCTCTGCAGCACAAAAATTGAATGTGATTTTGAAACCACATCTATCATCAAATCATGAAAAAGAGACCCATCATCAGTGAACATTACAGCAGTTCCTATACCTGACAGTATAGTATGGGACAAGGTTGATTATGATATATTGGGCCCGACCAAACTTTTAAAAATACCACATTTATTTAAGATTTCATTGAGTGATATCACTACCTCCAGGACATTTTCTGATGATTGGGATTATGAAACTGTACATAATATGTTGTCTGATTTAGAAAAATCTGCTGTTTTTTCTAATAACCGCTTCCATGCGTCGGACGGCCCCCGGCCGTCTGACGTCACGGTGGCCATGTGCGGAGGACGTCCGGGGGCCGTCCCAACCGCGCACACGTGGAATTCTTCCGCACCGTGGGGGAATTCCGGCCGCAGCGAAGCGGCAAATGAAATGTTAGAGGGCACATCAGACTTTGAAACAATGTATTGCTATCAACATTATGGTCATCACTTTCTGCATAAATCTGCTAATCCCAGAAATGTTTACAATTATCACCAATGGGAACATTGCCCAACACCGCTGAAAAGCAGTTCAAAAACATTTTCACAGAAATGTCCTTATTTTTCAGGGTTTAACAAATCAGACCCAGCCTCATATTATTAAAGGTTGCACCCACACCAGCACAGAAAAATATGTTGACAAACACCAAACAGATTTTCTCTGCTAAATTTATTGCCCAATTGTCTGAACAGGGTTTCGACTTATGGAAAAACACCATAGACTTAAAATCGTTCTGGGGTACTAGGGACTGGCAGGTACAGGAAACAGAGGCACTATTTAGAGCATGCCTTATTCCTCAGCAAATATTGTTTTTGAATGAAACGGTGCAACAAACAACCTGTCTTGGATTAGCCAGGAACAAAGATTTAAATACACCTCGGATGCCCACCCCATCACAACCAACGCGGCAGGACGACTCTGTTGAGCGGCGATTCATTGCATTTTTTGAGTATGCTTGTGTCGGAAACATCAAAACGGAACTCTTAAATCATTCATAACCGGGTAAAGGCAAAACTACGGAAACTTTCTATCCATCATTAGTTTCACGAGACTACTCACTGCTTCAAAAGCTACAAGAACGGATCGATTACAAATTAGAGTCCATTAACGCACAGCGTGGAACCTTTTCCATTTCCAGTCTGCTTTTACGAACACCTGCAACTCTTAATTTGATCCGTCATCTTTTTCCATTTCAGACACATCGGATTCATATATTCTTGCTTATACGTCATCTGGTACATTTTCATTGGTCCAAAACTTCGATCAACCCTAGGCCCCTTGGACTCCTGAAACATATATATCTTACGCCCTGAAGAAGGTGGCACCCGCATCAAAGGGTAATTGCAACGAAACGCGCGTTGGCGTGTCCTTTTTGTTTCTTTGTCCCTTAGATCGATCCCAACAACATATACCAATCTCCGGCTGCGACGATTCCTTTGATATAGACTGATTGTTTTGGAGATGAATGTGTAACATAGAATTAGGTTGTGAATGGATTTATCGTATGCATGTGTTGTATGAATGAGATGTGTTAGGTTGTCCATTTAAATTATCATCCTGATGGGGTCATTATTGATTTTGCACATTATTATACCAATGAATTTTGATATTTAATTATTTTTTGTATATTGTAACTAAGACAAAAATAAATATTGTCAATATAAGCTGTTTGTCTATTTTTCTTATGTTTTTTCATATGGTCTAGCCGGAGTGATTTTTTGATGAAACGACTTTTTAGCGTTATACTATCTAGATAGGTAGAGCAAATTCTTTGCATTACTGGCCCACCCCATCAACACTGAGGGTAACATAACATCACAAGAAGAGGGTACACTAGAGGACGTCATGCAATACAATAGATCAGACCCCGATTAGAAGGGATGGTTGATTTGTCCCACAGACACAAATAACTGTCAAAAAAGATTATTGGGTAAAACTAAAGAATTTAGTATCAATAGGCCTGATCCACGCTATGTACAGAGACAACACCCAGGGGTAGTGACATCATACAGTGTTGGGAAGTTATGTCTCGATTGGCTAAAGACCTCAACACTTACACATGTGAAACAACACGTATCCCTATTTACAGAGGATGTGGACCTACAGGCTTTTTAGCAGGTCCTAGGAAGCCACTTCACAAACATTTCTATTATGTGGTCTACAATGAGATTTGGAAAATATCACAAGAGGCAGTGGAAACATTTTTAAAAAATAGATCGTACAAATCTAGAGAAAGCTCTAGCAGTTCCAGACAACGGGTTAACAACACTAACCTCCAGGATATATTCCCTAGGCAACACTGTATCTTCTGCTATTGATATACTGGAACAGGATCTGTCCATATTACAACACGGCAATCACAATTGCGTTCTATTATATTATTAAGCCAGACGCTGCAATCTTTGCGCGCAGGCTATGTGCCGTTGCGTTTCATAAACAGTACTTCTCTGTTTTCTTCTTACAATCTGACAGAAAAACAAATCGAAATGGCACAAAGGGGAGCAAAATATACAATGCTGCTTATTGAGAAGCTGGATGGATTAGCATTTACAGTGGCAGTCACCATCCACGGAATGGTCACATAACTCTTCCGGTCACTACCTTTCAATTCCAATATTGCCTTGAACAAATGCAGGCAGGCAGATATGAAGAAATGGGTAGGGAATTCATTAAGGAATCTTGGGAATTGCCTTACAGATTTCGATGCCGGAGTGGGGAAAAAGAAGTGTTTCTAAGTGGTACTAACTGCGAGAATACCTTAAGTGGATCACTTATATGCCAGGATAGAATACTGCATGGGGCCTGTAACGGTTCAGTAGCGAACTTATCCTGTCATTTAAAGGGTTCCCCAGCTCCCATGGTCACGCCAGTGTTCAGACTACTCTCAAATGGGAGTTACTGGATGCTGAACGATCAAGGTTGCTGTGAGATGCTACGGGCATCGCATATCTGGTAACCATGAGTTCCAGGGTTTACTTGCTATATGCAAGTATTGTTTCCACCAACACATACAGTCAGGGAGGCGCCGTTATGCCATTCACTAAATGTTTCTTTAATATGGTTTGATGCTTTGAGCAGAATGAAAGCCATGCTTACACAAAAATCTGTGACCTTAACTTCCGCTCGAGAGACCTTTGATCTTCAAGTTGCAAGGTCTTCGGCAGAGATCAAGGCGCTTATTCGTACAAATTGCCCCTTAGATTTCACAGAAATGGTAAATCGTATCTTTAACATGTCTGATACGACAGGCATCGTCCACCTATTTAAGACCATAGGTTCTGGACTATTAAGCACCTTTCAGACGGTCCTCAGAGTTATACCGAACTTTATACACTACGTATTTGGAAGCATATTTGGAAGACTGCCGCTGATCCCGTTTCTAAAAGCAGGTATCCTGATTGTCGTTTTTCTGCTATGCAATGGACATACCAGTCAACAGGGAAATGGAAACAGTACTCCTGGAGAGAAAATACAGTGATCGCATGGTACAACTTTTAGGCAGACCTCGTCTAAGGGAACTAAGTGCTTCTTGGTTTTTGTAATTTAGACCAGTCTGGATGGACTGCATCCTACCTGTCCTCCGATGCTTGTTTTGCAGAGAAGAATGCGTGTTGGATCTCCGTCTGATACTCCTATAATGTGCGCAACCAGACGTTGATGCTTTACTGAACCCGATAACGGCCCATGTTCTGCAGTGTCCCCAGCATATTCCTGTGTTAATGGCGGCATTCCTAGAACCACCACAGGTAGTATCTGCTCCTGTTGGTATGGACACCTGCTCCCCCTCTGACACCCAGGCCTTGGATGGCACACAGGCTGCTCTAGCACCGGCTGTGGTTAGTACAGAAGATCATCTGTGCTCAATTGACATAATCTGCAAGGTGTTACAGGGACCGTCGACTGCGGATGCAAGCAACGAAAATGTTGCGTCTACCAGCCAGGACACAAACATTTGACTCATTTAGCCCGTCGTGTGCTGGGGAAATATTCGACTTTTGGAAAACAAAACAGAAAATTAGAACTCCATTTCAAAATTGACATTCCTTTTGAGCAAGTATGGCTTTCGAATGCTTGCAGTAGTTCGGACTATACCTACAGACATATTGAGGCTGTAGCTTTAAGTGTTAATTTCTAATATTTTCTCATTTTTAACACTGTAACACTTTTTAAACCAAAGCACAGCAGGACTATCATCTCATGTTTCAAAACTATGTACAAAGTTCATGCCCAACGTCACCCTTAGGCTGATTCAGTAACACAGCAAGGTAGGACCCCAGGGGAGACCTAAGGGTATATATACACATCACATCTTGCTAAGATAAGAGAGAGGAGACCAAGACTTTCCGGCCGACACACACTGACCAGAGACACTGAGGTTCCTGCATGCAGACACTCCCGCTTGCTGTGGTCTAAAACATCACTTGCGGGGTGTCCAACTTGAGACCAAGACGGGGTCCCACAGTCTCTCACTTCAGTTAATAGGGTTAACTAAATCCTAGGGGGATTCTTGGCTTAACCCCTACCTACATGCTAGGTACACTTAGGTACATCTAGTTAGGGAAGGATTGTAGGAGTACGCATCTTTTTTATCATGTGTTTTATATACTCATATGTATTCATGATTATTGTAATATGGTAGAGCTATACCATTCGTTTACCTTTATAGTACTGCTATTCATTTATATCTTTTACTACCCAACGGTTGTTGCAGCTCATCTATTCTACACCAGAATAACAACTGTTCAAAAAATTCTTATTGAAAACGCCCAGCCTGTTTATTCTGTGTATCTCTCTGAGACAGACTAAGTAAGCACGAGTGACTGAGCGAAAAGTAGTATATTGTTTCCACGGTCCTGAGGGATCAGGGTTGTCATGTTCGAAAGTTGCTAGGAACTATTCTCTCCTTGGTAAGAGGAGATTCTAGTGGCACTGTGAGCTAGTTGGTACAAAGGCCAACATACCCGGTGGAGGTGTTCAGAGTCAGTCTGACACTAATCCTACAGATTATGTTTTCTAAACGCGCAGATCCTGTATACTTTTTATAGGAACTACACGACAGTCTTAGTGGTCCCTAGTGAGGAGAAAGCACAGCAGACATTGAAACTAAAGTGACTCTGCTGTTTCAATGTTTAAACTTTAAAGCGAGTAAACAACTGGACTACAAACTAGTCCAAATGAGCACACCAGCAGTACATTTCAGAGTGGCAGATTCAGAAGTAGTGAGAAAGATAATCGTTCCATCCCTCCATTACTCAGCATAACCCTGGGGAGACCTGCTCTTAATAACCTACTCAGTGACAGTTTGCAAAGCACTGGTGTTTGTCCTGCACGGCTCCATGTCAACTATACCCCAGCTGGCCTCCGTCACCTCCTCACAAATGATTAAATGCTAGGAGTAAACTACTTTAAGTAGGATATAGCTAGAGTCCAACTTCCATGTTTTTGATGTCTTGACACACATAATTCAATTTTCTATTGAGTTTGCCCACAGGGCTGGTAGTATATTTGTCTACTAAGCATTGAGATTGTGGATTTAAGAGCAGTTCCAATCTATAATAAATAATGCTTTATAGTGTGCATTGACTGTTGCTTGCCCTTCGATTTAACAAGTTCTTTATTTTGTGTAAGCGTGACAGCTTCAGAAAACCTTTTGGGTTTTTTTCAGGACCACATGCATGCAATGATAAACAAGCATTTGGAATGCAATACGTCTTGCATTTGCGAGAGTTTAAGCTATTAGCATTGTAAATGACATTGCCTTTTATTGATGTTTTAAGAACAAAAACATAATTAAAAGCATTGTAATTTACAATGCCAATAGCTCAAACACGGGTAAATGCGAGACCTATTGCATTGCAAATGCTTGTTGTTTTGGGGATAGATTGCCCAGTGGGCGTCAATGAAGAGAGTCAAATACCTATTAGGGCCATACTTTAATAGGTCTGGTTTCTTCCCAGCAGTCCCTTTGCTACAGCAGATCACACAGAAAGTCCTCTGCCCCCATCCCTTGAATGTGACACAGATAGGCCAGGAAGTGGTGTTCCACATCTGTGTGCCTTGGGGGGGGGTTCATGAAAAAAGCAAAAAAAGAAAAAAGAAAAATCTAAAAAAAAATATGACACCATAAGAACCGAAATGTAACAGCTACTAATGAACCCCATCAACTAAAAAGCAATAAAAGGCGGCAGGTTTTGAAAACACATTTAGATTTGTTGACTACACATTTAATAAGGAGCAAATAAAAGTGGTACCATCAACTAAGGCACAGCCTTTTAAAATCTTCCCATTAAAATTATAAAAGCGTACGAGGTGGAAATTTCGGTTGAACAATTGAAATGGTTTTCTACTGGACCCGGGAGCAGGGCTATTGGCTTTCAGCATATTATGAGACAATAAAATGTTGATTGCAGTAAATGGTCAGTTATGCTATATTCAAATGCCACTGCAAGACCTCTTGCTTTTATTTTTTTGTAAAGCAGCATAATGCAAACCAAAATGGAATTTGAACAGGACGCCTCCCTTGGCATTCTGGACCCTGTCGTTTTTGCATAAAGCCAGAGGGAGGCATCCATTAGACGTACCTGTTCTTTCTTGTCAAATTAAATGCTTCTGTTTCTAGGTTCATGTTTTCCTCGGCTGCGGGGTGTGTATGCTTTACGTCCAGTAATGGATTAGAGATCTCTGATCGGCTGCATCAAAAGCCCATCTGGCGCCCAGCGGTGGCTGTCAGAGTGAAGCACTGCTGTCTGACGGGCCTTATAAATCATCGTGCAGGTGACGGGGTGGGGTGGGGCGTGCACATGGGGGGCAGCCGGGACAGGCAGGTAGCTGTCTGAGGATGAACCACACCTGAAAAATGGATTTACCAAGATTCATTTCACCATCAGAGGCCGTTACGGATGGGGAACTCAAGGAGTGACAATACTACTGCCTGTTGGGCCAAGCATTGGCAAAGTCAATGGGTCAAGCTTGCATTTTAAGTCATGACTAAAACAGTAAACAAGCAGGAGGGTGGAGGGGGAGCACGGTAAAGAACAGGCGCCCTCCGAAGGCTCTGATGAGCAGGAAAAACAAAGAGGGGGGGTGTGGGGAGTGCATCAAACATGTGGCCTCCCTTGCAACAAAAATAACTCAAGTTAGGGATGTGGCTCAATGAACAGAGCTGACGACTTTGGTCCTGGGGACCTAGATCCGAACATTGGTGTAGGCTCTATAAAAATATGCTAGTATAAATAAATGGAACAAATATAATTTATTTACAGCCTCATGGGACTCTTGTGCTAATTGTTTATTTAAGGACATTGCTGTTAAAGGCATCTTGGCTGTAGGACAGTTACAGGATCAGTGCAGGATCAAAACAAGTGTGGTGGCCGGAACAGAACAGCAGCCCTCCGAAGGCTCTGATGAGCAGGAAACAAAGATTTGGGAGGGGGGAGGGGGATGCAAACGTGTGTCCTCCCTTGCAACAAGAATAACACATGATAGGGATGCGGCTCAATAAGAGCTGCCGACTTCGGTCCTGGGGACCCGGGCTTGAGCCTCGGCGTAGGCTTTATGAAAAATATACAGATAGTGTTAAATAAAAATATCAAATATAACTAAACAATGGATGAACCTGGACAGTTACTGGATTGGTGAAAATGGTGCCGGATCATCCAAAGAAAATAAGTGGCAAATGCGATGGAAGAGGGAAGTGCATGGGCAGGAAACTAATGCTGTGTGTGTTAGCTGACAAGCGTAAACCCTGCCTGCAACTGCTGCTAGGAGAAAGTCACTTAAGAAAATAGTGTTCACAGAATGTAAATAAAGCACAAAGAGTAACAAAAAAGAAAAAAAGGTTCCGTCCTCATGAGAGGTTACAAATGCAGTCCTGTCGCTAGAAGGTTTTTTTTTTTTTTTTTTTTTTTTTTTGAAACCGTTTATTACAGTTTATAAAAGTTACAGGTATGGGCCTACAACCACACGGCCGGCCGCTAGAGCATAAGAAGCATATTACATACATACAGCAAAAAGTCTCTCAGCGGTGCACAGTAGGAAAACAGGGGTAATCAATGGTGTAGGCCACATAGCTCCATGCCCACAATACGGTTCCATTTTCTTAAAACAAAACAACATCAACAAACCACAACCGCAAGGCAACCCGCGATCCAAAGTGACAACACGTGCTCCATAAGTGGGGGATCCAAACAGCAGCAAAACTCTGAAGAGGGGGACGGGAGTAGATCAGGGACTGGGGGACCGCGCGCCCGCGGCCGAGGGAGGGGGGCCATCTAGGGAGACGGAGCAGGCGAGGCAGCCGGTAGCAGTGGCGGCTCACAAATACCCCCGCGGTAGGCGTTCCAGGGGCCCCAGAGTTTCATCCACGCCCCAGGCTTACCCCTCGCCACATACACCACCTTTTCACGAAACATACACCAATCCATATGCTCTTTCCAGGCCGACACCGCAGGGGGCCTCTGGGATCCCCACAATTGAGCAATATCACGCTTAGCTATCATGTATCCCAGAGTCACCCACCGCGTCTGGGGGACCGAATAGTCATTAGGTTCCCAGACATTCAGCAAGCATCTCCTCGCTTCAGGCAGCAGCGCGACACGCGTAACCACTTGTAGAACCTCATGCACACCACGCCAGAATCGCTCCACCTTCGGGCACTCCCACAGTATATGCATGAAAGTCGCCAACGCACCACAGCCACGCTTACACATTCCATCACCGGCAAAACCCATACGTAGAAGCCTTGGCCCCGTCACGTAGACCCGGTGAAGGATCTTGAGCTGGACGAAACGAAGGCGAGCCGGGATGGCCACCTCTTTCGGAGAGGCCACCGCAGAAATCCAATCCTCGTCGTCCAGCTCCAGCCCGTCGGCAACCCAAGCCGCGCGGAGACTAGTCAGCAGGCACGATCTATCGTTGATCAATTTTTTGTATATGAGGGAGATCGTGCTGTCCGGGACATGGCCATCTAGCACTCTGTCCTCCAGGGGGGAAGACTCCGGAATGGATGCGACATCCGGGAAGACGGAGCCCAGCGCATGGCGGACCTGTAGGTACCGAAAGTACTCACTGCCCTGCAGCTGAAACTCCGCCTGCAGCGTCTCAAAAGTTTTGAATCCCCCCCTCGTCCAGAGATCTCCCACCGTGCTGATTCCGATCGTGTCCCACTTCTCGAAGCCCTTCGACGTCCACAGGGAGCCCAACCTCTCAGATGCATACAGCGGAGACGCTCGGGTCAAACGGTCCTTCCACCCCATAGCTGCATTAGCCGCGTGCCAGACACGCACCATGACACGCGTCGGTCCCGTCAAACGGGAGTCGGGCGCGCCAGAGTAGAGCGCTCGATTATAATCGCCACCGGGCAGAAGCATCCTGTCCATCTCAAATGCCGGGTTCAAGGCGGGCCCGTAAAGGCCATGATTAATTGCAGCTAGTTGGGAGGCCCAGTAATACCGTTTGATGTCCGGGAGGGCGACCCCTCCATCGTACCACGGGAGCGTCAATTTAGCCAGAGCAATACGCGGCCTCCCGTCCCAGAACAGGCGCCGCTGGAGGCCCTCCACCTCGCGAAAGTAGCGTGCCGGGACCAAGTCCATGGTATTCTGGAGGGCGTAGAGGAAGCGCGGCAGGGACATCATTTTAAATAAGGCCGCTCGACCGAGTGGCGAGAGCGGCAAACGCCGCCAGCGCACCACGTCCTCCCTCAAACGCTGGAGGGGGGGCAGCAAGTTCCGCTCATAGCGGGCCTCCGGGTCAAGAGTGATATATATACCCAGGTACCGGAAACCCTGGGAGGCAATCTGGATCGGACAGTCCCGTGGCAGGGCCGGAGCCTCCCCGGAAAGCACATAGACACAGGATTTCGCCCAGTTGATGACCAGGCCTGAGTTGCGACCGAAGGAGCGCAAAACATCAACCAGGACGATCAGTGATTTGCGCGGGGAGGCGAGATACAAAAGGATATCGTCAGCATAGAGGGACACGCGGTCCTCATGCTCGGGGGTCCAGCGGAGACCACGGATAGAAGGGTGCCACCGCAGCCACTCCGCCAGGGGCTCCATGGCCAGGGCGAACAGGAGAGGCGACAGGGGACAACCCTGTCGCGTGCCCCGCCCCAGCGCGAATGGGGCCGATACTCGCCCATTCACCACCACCTGCGCCAACGGGCCCGAATATAGCAATTTGACCCAGCTGACGAAACCCGGGCCGAACCCAAACTTCGCCAGCATCGCCCAGATATATGGCCATTCGAGCGTATCAAACGCCATGGTGGCGTCCAAGGACGCCAAGATGGCCGGCTCCCGCACAAATGGAACACGCGCGAGCACCCCATGTAAGCGCCGCAGATTAAGCGCCGTGTTGCGGTGTGGTATAAAGCCCGATTGGTCTTGGTGGACCAAATCGCCCACCACGCCAACCAACCGGTTGGCCAACACCTTGGCGAGGATTTTGGGCTCCGCGTTCAAAAGCGAAATCGGCCTATAGGATGTGACCCGTTCACGGGGCTTCCCCTCCTTATGGATCACCACAATTGTAGCCAGACGCTGGTCCGGCGGGAGGGAGCCCTGCGAGTGGGCCGCAAGGAACATCGCGCGCAGGTGGGGCGCCAACACATCCGGGCGTAGCTTGTATAGCTCAATGGGAATACCATTGGGGCCCATGGCCTTGCCGGATGCAACCGAGCGAATAGCCGAGGCAATTTCGTCCGAGGTGGGCGGGGCATCCAGCGAATCCCTGTCCTCCACCGTAAGGGAGGGCAGTGCGATGTCCCGAAGCAAGGCATGGGAATCTTCCTCCGAGCAGGGAGAAAGCGGGGAGTAAACTTCGCGGAAATAGTCCGCGAAGCAGGAGACAATGGCTTCCGGCTCGGTGACACACACCCCATCCACGCTCTCAATCAAAGGCACCACGCGGCTCGCTCTCTCCCTCTTATCCAACCACGCAATCAGTTTGCCAGCCTTGTCACCCACATCATACAATCGCCCCTGCTGCTCTCTACTGAGGCCCCTGGCCGCCTCCGTGACGAGGGCCCGATAGGCCGCCTGCTTTAAATGCAACACATGCAGCTTGGCGTCTGTTACCCCGCTCCCCAGGTCACCCTCCAGTTCTGCAATTTCGGCCTCAACCCGGGTCACCTCCTCCCGCTCGCGCCGCCGGGCATTGGAAATAACGGAGAGGGCCTCCCCTCTAAGAACCACCTTGAAAGCCTCCCACAGGGAGATGGCAGACGGAACCGACCCCACATTCTCCTCAAAATAGCGCTGTAAGGATTTGATCAAGTCGGCACGAATGGTGGGGTCGCGCAAATACCATGCATTAATCGGGGCCACCCTGCCATCCCCCCTCGGGAAGACATCGAAATGCAACAACAATGGGGAGTGGTCTGAGATACCCCGTGCCAAATGGCGCACCTCCCCCACCCTCCCTGCATGGGCCGCCGGGACAAGGATGTAATCAAGCCGCGAGAGGCTACCATGGGCCCCCGAGTGGAAGGTGTACTGTAGCAATCCAGGATGCTTTAAGCGCCAGCAGTCCACCAGGCCCAGCGTGTCTAAAAGGCCGGGCAGCCATGCCTGTGCCCGGGGGAGGTCCCTAGGGGGATGGCGATCCATAGACCCGGAGGCAACCGCATTAAAGTCCCCTCCAACCACCAACAGGCCACTCGGAAGGTCCAGAAGGAGGCGCCCCAGGTCTGCAAATGTAGTGGCTTGTAACCCAGGCGGGACGTACACTGATATAAAGATAAACACTCTACCCTCCATTCGTCCCACCAGAACAGTGTAGCGTCCCCTCTCATCATGACGCACCTCGTCAATCTCCAACGGGAGCGAGTTCTTGACCATAATACCCACCCCCCGCGAGCCCGAAGTGAAGCCGGAGTGGGCCGCCAAACGATATCCCCGCCGATTCATTGCATGAAAGGTGTTACCTATAAGGTGCGTCTCCTGCAGGAAGACAACATCTGGTGAAATACGTTTTAAATACTGCAGGACCACACCACGCTTAATCCTATCCCCCAGGCCGTTAACATTCCATGACAACACAGTCAAATCCCTACCCCCCATCATACGTCGAAACAATCGGTCGTCCCCCACCGAGCATCTCAAAAACGACAAAACAGTTGCGGGTTTGCCTTGCGGTGCCAACAAACAACACACCCCCCCCACCCCCCGGTCCCAACAGAACTCCCCCCTCCCTGCACCCCTGCATGAGCCCAGACAGCCCCCCCAAAGTGCAGTGTGCCTGTCGCCCCATAGCTAAATACTAACTAGTCCCCCAGAGGAGGAGGGAAGCCCCCAGCAGACCCCACCCGACCTCCATGGGAGGGGAACATACGAAAGCAATATATGGTAAAGGAACAACATCCAGAGCAAGGCCTATACAGTCACCCCTCAATTCTGAGCCGGCGGGCCCTCCTCGCCAGCCGCGCCCCCCCCGCCCCGATCCCCAGGCAAAGTGTCTAACCAGTCCCCAGCCGCCTCGGGCCGGTCGAAGAAGTGCGTACGGCCATCCACCTCCACCCTCAGCTTAGCCGGAAAGAGCATTGAGTACTTGAGGTTTAGGTCCCTTAGGCGACGTTTAACACCAAGAAAGCTCTGTCGCTGCTTCTGGACCGCCGGAGTAAAGTCTGGGTAGAAGTGTACGTCCATGTTGTCCAGCCTGACCGGTCCCTGTTGCCTGGAGGTCTGGAGGATGGCATCTCTGTCCCGAAAATTAAAAATCCGGGCAATAAGAGGCCGCGGCGGGGCACCGGTCTTAGGGCGGCCCCCGGGGACCCGGTGGGCACGCTCCACCGCAAAAAGCTTACTCAGCCCCCGGGGCTGGAGATGGGTCAGGATCAATTCTTCCACGAAGAGATCCGCCGCCTCCGCCTCTCGGCCCTCCGGCACACCAATAATACGGACATTATTCCTCCGGGCCCGACCCTCGGAATCCTCTAGTCGCCGGTCCATCAGGGCGCTCACCTGGCCAAGCCGGCGCACCTCCCTCTGGAGGGCCACCACGTCCGTCGTGAGGCTCGTTGTGGTGTGGGCCAGGGAGTCGACTCGGTCGTTTGTTTTTGACAAGACTGCCCTCACAAGGCCCACATCCACCAGGACCGAGTCAATTTTTTGCGCCAAGGTATCGAAACGCTGGTCCACTGAGGCCTTCATCTCCGCGATGGCGCCCATGACGTCCCGGAGGGTCAGATCTGCCGGATGGGCAGGTGCCTCCGTCGGGCCCACCGGGGATGTCCGCGATGTCTCCGGAGAACCCTTCTGGAGCGTGTAGCGATCCATACTATTAGCCTGGTGCGCCGTGCCACGGCGAGTTGTCTTCATCTTCGCCCGGTCGCCATCTTGTTTGGTGGACATGCTGGCTCTTCCACCGTCGTGCCAAGATCTCCAAACGGGCCGCCACACCAAATCACGGGTGTCAGGGGGGGGGGGCGGGGGCGACCACCGGGCCGCGGGTCAACCCACCGCCGGCGGGTCAGCCGGGCACCTGGACAAGGCCACACCACCGCACCCCGCTCCGCAGCCCGACCCCGCTTGAAGCAAGGAGGGCGCAAAAGCGAAAGTGAAAGTGCGGGGTACGCGAGCCGCCCAGCCCCGCTCGCCGCTGTTATTCACTTTGTCCCCGGATCGCCCCACTACTCCAATCCGGGGGGCCGGCGAGGAGTAGGCCGCAACCGTCGATCGATGCTCCCACCGGTGTTCGGGGTCCGATTCGAGCCCAAAAAACGGGCGGCGCCTCAGCTCGGGTTCCCCGACACAGTCCCCTCAACAAGGACAGGATATCGCCAGGATTAATTCAGGAGGTCGCGGAGGTCCTCGGGAGCCTCGCACCTACGCGGCCATCTTGGTTGCGCGCTTGTCGCTAGAAGGTTAAGTGACAGGGACTCTGTCAAGGGGCGAGGGTTGGATAATATCAAATTTCAGAGGGGAGAATTCCTCCATGTTAAGAAAGTGCCCTCACACACCCAGGCGGGTGTCATTCTTCATCATCGGGCATTGCCCCTGGTGGGGGTGGCGCTGCAGTCCCCCAAGGGACCCACGAGAGGGCTCTTTGTCGAAGATCTTTGGAGGAACGCCGCAGTGGTGAGTGTGGGTGTGTGGGGTGTGGTGCTTAGTGAGTTAAAAATATCACATTAGTACCCTGGAGAGACTTTATTCTGGGGTCCGTGTAATATGGTTAAAAACTGGAGTCAGGAGGAATACTCTTGACAGGGTGGTCGGGGTAGGGAGTATTCTCCTTCTGCGTATTTTTAGTGCTGGTAAAATATTAATGGTATCAGATCGACATGTTTCATGCCTCTCGTGGTCCCTAGTGGATCCAGTGGTGTTTCTTTAGGACTGTGCAAAAGTGTATAAAGTGAAGAAAAGGAAGTCTGGGACGGTGACACCCAGTAACCCTGTAATGATACCTAGATTCAGGTGTGGTCGGGGTGACCCTGCACCCAAACAGATATGACCACTTTATTTGCAAAATCCAACCTACGAGAGAAGAAAATGGAGAGAAAAAAGACAGCGACTACACTTGTCCATCAGAAACGTAATACAGATCATGTGTCTATCCGATCGTACTGCGTTTCTGTTAAGGCTAGTCTTATACATAGCTGAGTTAACCATTTCAGCGTGAGGGTGCGTTTAAGTTAAAAATGCAGCATACCCAGTACAGATGCCCATGGCCGACTGTGAAGTGATCCGGCATACTGCTCATAGTGAGTGTGGCAAGCAGTGAGTACACATAGATAAAAACATGCCCTCACACACGGGATGCCTGCCCGAGAGTGGCAAATAAGTCAGTGGTCAGGTTTTCATAAAAGGCATGCCCGGCTGAGTTGAAACGCGTATCAGCTGGGGTCGATACTTGATACTGACATTGTAAACATACTGACAAAAAAACATTAATAACCATCCCCCAAGAGTATAGCCAGTAGCGCGCGGTGATATTTGGAATAGCGCGGATCGTGGCTCTTGTGTTAAGGAGGTATGGCGGCCATGTTAGGTGTGTGTAAGAGAGAGGCACGTGTAGTAGAAATCATAGGATGGACAGGGTGGCGGTCATATTGGGTACGTAGCCCCGTATAGCGGTGTGAAATTGAAAATAGCGCATGTCGTGGCTCTTGTGTTGAGGAAGTATAGTGGTCATGTTGGGTTGTGGATCACTAAAGAGGGCGGCCTCAGTATTCTAACATAAGGGTTGATAAGGTGGTTATGACCTGACGCAATCAATCAATCAATCAATCAATGAGGGGTTTCTAAAGCCCACTACTCACCCGTGAGGGTCTCAAAGCGCAATGAAAATAAGAGGTCAGAGTGACAGAGGAACCAATACCTCTAGTTCCAGTTTTGGTATGTGTAGTCAGTATATGGAGTTATTCCAGTTAGCTCCAAAGTGAGGGGATACTAGTCATGTCTGAAATGGCTAGTAAAAAGTGGAAAATGACCTCTACACATTGTCACAAATGAGATGGAAAAAAGTCCACCATGTGCATAGTAACAGGGAGAGGACAGAGTTAGCTAATAAATTCTACCTCTACCAATTGCGATAAGTGAGAAGGAAAAAGTCCACCATATGAAAAGTTACAGGGGGGGGGACGGGGCTAGCTTATAAATTCAGCCCATAGTATATCATCGTTAAGGCCTTGTGTATTGCACCGTAGACGGAAAACCCAAAGTTGCTCTTGCATGAATAGGGTTCTCGTTGACCAGTTAGGGTTGGAGTCGATGATGGCACATTGAAGACTATCTTGTGTGTGGTGTGCCTCAGAGAAGTGACTCAGCTTTCTAGTATTGGGTTTTTTGCAACGGAATGTACTGCGATGTTCACTAATCCGAACTTTGACAGGTCTTGTGGTCATGCCCACATAGCAGAGATTGCAGGGACATGTGATCAGATACACACAGTTTTTAGGTCTCGTCTGACCCAGCGCTTGCTTGATTACTGCTGCGCGCACACCACTCGCGCACATGCACTGCAAGCTGTGGCCGGCGGTAGCATTTTCCCCCCGCTATCACTTTCACTTTGGCCCCACGTCAGTGTCAGTCCATAACAAGAGGGGGTTCCCCTTCCAGAGAGTCATGTGCGCTTGAACGCGCACTGCCGCCATCTGTCTTTTCTCGCGGTGTGATGCTGGCTTTCACAGCATCATGCCGAGCTGCGACTGTGAATGCGACTCGTTTTAAAAAATATCAACCGTGATAACAACTTGGTGAGTTTCAAATACAAATATTTAAGAGCACATATTTTCTAAAACAGTACCTGCGTTCCTTTATTTGTATAGAAAAGCGTATGTAGCCATTACTTCATTTCATACAATGCAAATAATTAAACATTTATCTGCATACATTAAGCTCCAAAAGTAGGCTCGCTTACTTTCTAATATACTCACAATTTTGTATTTGTAAAAAACAAGATGTACATGCAGGTTTCGAAATAAATAATGAATTATTTGCCTGGTTTAGCTACGAACATCGAACTGCAGACATGTTTATATATCCATATGTTGCAAATGGTGCATACTTATCTCAGCTTTAGGAGTACGCTAAGCCTGTGTCCTATATTAAGGCTAAGCTAAAGTTGTGATATTACTTCCAGTGACGTCATTCAGACATGCCTTTGCTGATTCATCCCCTCCCCCACTGCTGCGTGCGTCCCTTCTACATTAACTGGCTCCTGTCTCTTCACCGACCACTTTGGCGATCGGCGTCCTGAAGCAACATGTAATAATAGTCAGGATCCGCTTTCAGAAGTAAATTGAAGGTTTATTCAGAGGTACAGCAAGATCCTTAGAGCAGCACCAACCGTCTCAATCTTCCTTTCAATCCATGGAATGAGTGATGCATCATACCATGCATCACACCATTCCATGACACAGGGAAGATTCCACATTACATCAATGACTCCATTAGAACCAATCATAACACATCCCCTTCCCACCCAAATGAAGAGAATACAAAAGACCTTAAGAACTTATTCTAAAGAGAGTTAACATCTCATCAAATCAAAATACAAAATAAGAGCAGACTCAACCAAGGTAACATTAGTACAGTACATAGTCCTTCATCTTAACAGGCACCCTCCTAGACCTGGACGGTGTTCTGCTCGATTTTCCCGGCCTTCTTGTGAGGAAAGGTGATTGAATGTGACTTCAGTCTCTTACCATTCAAGTCTAAGGGTTATAGTAGTGAATGGAGCCTATTTACTAGGCACTTCGACATGATCCTGTGCTCTTCCCCATAGATCAGGGCTTGCACACATAGCCTAGGGGATAGATTCGTTAGTATTAGGGATAACCTGTCCTGTAGTGAGGGTATTTCATGGAGCCGTGCTGAATTCAGGCCTGGTAGGCCTCAAACGGGAGAGACTCCATCTTTCTTTCTGCTCCGGCAGCTTGGGATGCTTCTAGGTCAAATGTAATGTTTTAGTTATGAGGTGTTATTCGCTTGGAGAGAACCGGTTCAGGCCGGCCCTTATCGAAGGATTGTATTTTTCTTCATGCCGAAGACACTACATCAGGCCGGCCGGCTGGGAACGTGTCCTTGGTACGGGGAGGTACAAGAATTTGGTGGGCGGCAGGTTACGGGCCGGAATTTTCCATGAGGAAACGCACCTCTATATTAGTGAAAGTCTGAGGCAGTTACATGTTCAGTCCGTAGGCGGCATCTAGCCGTTAGCAGTAAAGCTACTACTTATTCCAGGGAAGACAGACGCCATCTTGAAGGCGGAGAAAAACCGAGAGACAGATACTCTCCTAGCAGAATAGCCAGAGAGGAGAGAGTAGCCGATAAGGAAGAGGTCCCAATGACTCGGAGAAGGGTGAAGGGAACAGCGCATAGTGGTGCAGACGTGTATCCGTGACTGCGGAGGTGTGACTTCCAGGCGAGCTGAGGCACAGACGAGAAGGGAACCTAGATGACCACTGAGTGCAGGCTACATACTACTAAGGTGATGTCAACCCTTTCTTATTAGAGTGTACAACTTAATCTTTCACTTTTCTTTGCAGGTTATGTGTTATATTGTAATGTTATGTGATTGCGTATGTAATGAGTAATAAAGTACCCAGTTTGTAGTGAACCAACATGTGCTGCGTGTTCTTGTATGAGAGGGTAGCCTATCCTTCTAGTCAGCTGCGGCTACATGAACAGATGTTAACCCTGATCAGGTAAGTGGTAACTGAATAAGGGAGAGAGGAGCCCCTCGAACCGGAGAACAGGCTATGCTCGAACTGGCAGTCCTTGTGTGATCTGATGAATAGTGAGACTGATTCCCTTTTTGTATGTTATGGTGATCATAGGATGAACTGTCGTATGAACTGCCGTCTGGGTAGAGAGGTCTGGATTCGTATGGGATCGCGAGGCCGCCACTTGTGCTGAGACTGCCGTCTGGGTAGAGAGGTCTGGATTCGTATGGGATCGCGAGGCCGCCACTTGTGCTGAGACTGCCGTCTGGGTAGAGAGGTCTGGATTCGTATGGGATCGCGAGGCCGCCACTTGTGCTGAGACTGCCGTCTGGGTAGAGAGGTCTGGATTCGTATGGGATCGCGAGGCCGCCACTTGTGCTGAGACTGCCGTCTGGGTAGAGAGGTCTGGATTCGTATGGGATCGCGAGGCCGCCACTTGTGCTGAGACTGCCGTCTGGGTAGAGAGGTCTGGATTCGTATGGGATCGCGAGGCCGCCACTTGTGCTGAGACTGCCATCTGGGTAGAGAGGTCTGGATCCGTATGGGATCGCGAGGCCGCCGATTATAAGAGGTCTTGGTATGTATGAGTAGGAATTCCCTGTCCTTAGGTGGTAGATATATGTGGTTACCTATTGTAAATAGGCCCTAGGGAGGGGGAGGGGGTAACGTTCTGGCTGGGTTAGTGAGGCTCTGATGAGCGGGTTCTATCTGATCCGAAAACCCAAGCAGAACAGACGGATACTGTTCAGATTCCCTTCCAACCACAATCCCCTCACCTTCTGAATGATTACCACCCATCTCGGAAAGATCAGAACACCCTGCACTCCGGGAACCACCAGTGTGCCTGACCAACCTAGACATACTCCACCAGCAGCCCGTGTTCACCTTTACCACATTTTTCTTGGTGGCTACAATGGTAAAGGGACCCAAATAACACGTTCTACCTTTGAAGGTATGCCTAGGGTTCTTCACCAAGACATAGTCTCCTACACACCATTTCTTGTACCTAACATTCATTTTGGAATCATAACTAGACTTGTATTTGTCTTGATACTCAGAAATCCTAGCTCTTCTAGTTTCAGCAGACAACTCCTCTTCCAAACTAGAAGGTAGCCAACTAGGATTTAATTTGGAAGAAGCTTTCCTCCCCCTCAAAACTTCAAAAGGAGACTTTAAAGTAACAGCATTAGGTGTAGTGCGGTGAGCCCACCAAGTATCTCTCAAAACAGTACTAAAAGGCATCTTTGACTCAAGAGCCCGTTGAGCACATCCCTTGACCACCCTGTTCATTCTCTCAGCTAACCCATTAGCCTGAGGTGAATATAAAGCTGTCTTTTGATGGATAATGTCAAAGTCTTTAAGAAAGCTGTACATTTCATGGGAAACAAACTGCACTCCATTGTCAGTAATTAAGAACCTAGGAACTCCCTCAGACACAAAGACATCTTTAAGGAAGTCTATCACCGTCCTAGTATTGGCCACCGATACACATTTGGTAACTACCCACTTAGAGGTATAGTCCACAAGAACCAGAACAAACCTCTCAAAAGAAGGTAAAAGCTCAAATGGCCCAACAATGTCCAGACCCAACTTCGACCACACCTTTTCAGGAACCACCACAGGAGACAGAGGAGCATTGCTAGGAATGTGAGACTTGTCGTTGGAGGCACAAGACATACAATCTTTAACCACCAGTTCGATCATCCGATCCATACCAGGCCACCAGTATTTCTCCCTCACACGGGCGTTTTCGTCAGACTCCTGCCCAAATGTCCCTCATGAGCAAGGTTAATTATTTTGTCCCTGAACACACAAGGAGGGATCACTCTACCACCTCTCATGAGGTTATCACAACAAAACGACAACTCTTCCCTCACAGCCCAATAAGATCTCATCTCCTGATCCAAAACCTTGTAATCAGGCCATCCATGACTCACCCATCTTTTCAGACAAGCAAATTCCTTGTCACTATTTGCACCCTCCAGCCACTCTTCAGATGAGAAAGCAGGCTCAGCAACCCATGATACACACTCCACTTCACTGCAATCCGTGGATTGGCCAACAGGCAGACGAGAGAGGCAATCTGCAGACTTATTGTTCATGCCAGGTATATACCGAATAACAAAGTTGAATTCCTGTAGACCTTTACTCCACCGTTTAAGCCTGGGTGTGACGTTCTCATTATGCCTGCATGAAAAAACTTGCACCAAAGGACGATGATCCGTTCGGACCACAAAAGGAATTCCCCAAAGGTAAAACCTGAAGTGTTGTACCGCCCAGAACACACTCAAGGCTTCCCTCTCAATACACGAATAGTTTGCCTCTGCATCCTTAAGAGCTCTAGAGGCAAAAGCAATTGCCCTATCCTCCCCATCCACAACCTGAGACAACACAGCCCCTAACCCTTTAAGACTGGCATCAGTTGTAAGTATAGTCTTCCGATTAACATCGAAATGTCCTAAGGTAGGCATTTTACCTATTCCAGTCTTTATACAATCAAAAGCTTTCCGGCATTCATCAGACCAGGTAAACTGTGTCCCCTTCTTAAGCAGGACTCTGATTGGCTCAGCAACACTTGCAAACCCATGTATAAACTTGGAATAAAACTCAGCGGGCCTTCAGTGGTTCAATCATCATGTTCGGCACCCTCCTTACCTTGTGCACACAAGGAATAGCTTTCTCTTTGAGGACAATGCGATGCTCAAACCCCTTCAGACAGCCTAGGCTATCCGAAAATACTTCGGGGAATTTTTCAAAACATTCACAACTTGAGTCCCAAGAATCTACCAACATGACCTGATTTTCAGGATCCTTAGCACAAGGGTTAAGCATGATGCCAAGATCACACTGATGTCTCCACCCAAGCAGGTTGTCACCCCTTTCAGCCACATAAACCTTGCCCATAGTACACCTATCTTTAAATTGAATAGATGCTTGAACATAACCTAGGACATTGATCTTGGAACCCCCGTAGCTGACAGGATTGATATCTGGCCTTAACAATGCTACATTGTCAAGACCTACACACTCATCCCACTGTTTGTTACCAATCATGGTAAAAGGCGATCCCGAGTCAGCCAACACAGAAAAATCAAACCCGTCAACCATTATTTTACACTCTGGCATGGTTATACTATCCGCATCTACTTTCCCATCATCAGCCCTAACACTCAAAAGAATGGTACGCACAACTTCTACATTCTTCTGAGGGTTGCGAGCTTTGTCAGAAGCTTTGCAGACTCTAGCATAATGCCCCTTGACACCACATTTGTTACACACCGCCTCCCTGGCAAAACAATGTGGATAATTAGAGAAGTGTGAAAAACTTCCACATCTCATGCATTTAGGTTTAGTGACCGTAGAAGTGGCTTTATCAGGAGAAGAACCACTGCCTCCCCCAACAGAGTGACTGTCACGTTCTACCCTGCTTTGAGTGCTCTTCAAAGGAACACGCACACGTATATCCTTCTCAACAGTCTTCCCACCGGTAGGCGCAGAAATCTTCCTTTCAATCCATGGAATGAGTGATGCATCATACCATGCATCACACCATTCCATGACACAGGGAAGATTCCACATTACATCAATGACTCCATTAGAACCAATCATAACACAGCAGGAAGAACAAACAATGTGAAACATGCAACAGGGACCGATGCTGGGGATTAACCTTCCGCAGACCAGAGCCACCCGACCTGTACTACTCTGTGTCTGTGCATAGTTTCCTGTGGCCGCATCCAACACTTCCTGTGCAGTGCATATCTGCTCTGGTGAAAAAAGACTTTCTCCGGGGAGTTTCCCGCAGTTTAATGGCTTCAATGGTATTTCCTGGGGAATGGGGCATTGCACCGGAGAGTGTGCCGTCGCCTTTCGGTATCTTTTTATGTGTTGTGCCGCCATGTAGTATACTGTCCCCTTGCACTCGTACAGTTACATGAAAAGGTACTCTGCTGGGGTAGACTGCATACATCCTTTTGCTGCCACTGCTCAGCGTGCTAGTTTTTGTTCTCCCTGCTCGTCAGTTGCGGGGCTGTGCTCATGCCGCAAACAGTGGTCGTTAGAGCTCGGCCATACGTGTCAACGTTTGAAAAGGTGTTGTCATTTAAAATGCCAATAGCTCAAACTCTTCTAGTTTTCAAGTTTAAGTTTATTATGTTTTGGCTCTCAAAGAGGGCCACATAAAATGAAAACACAATTATACAACAATACTTACAATAAAATCACAGACAAACAGTTGAGAAGAAGATACATCATATACACTGGTCAGACAATTGACAGATGTTTCTCTATATTTCATTCAATAAATATTTAAAAAACCTTTAAAATAGTTAAAAACTTTAAAACAGAACATTTCATTTGGAGGACAGTAAAGTGCATGAAAAAAAGTGTTTATATTTAAAATTCCTAATTGTAAACAAATAGGTTTCAACCATTTATAACGCAATGGGCGTAAAGCAGGACAGATAAACAAAACGTGATTACGATCCTGTACAGCAGTAAGACAAAGATTACATATAGGAGATACACCATACCATTTAGCTAAAAGTGGATTTAGAGGAAGCAAATCTTGTCTTAACAGGTACCATAACCTACGGACTCTGTGGGGGATATTCCATGTGAGGTATTGTTGTGGCAGCTTTAATGTATATGTGTTTAAAAGAAGTTGCCTTTCCGATTTTCCTTGTTGGGCAATCATATCCAATTTATAACTGAGCTCCCAAGATGCATTTTTTAATTTAGACTTTAGTTCAGAGGGAGTAAGTAGGAACAGAGTACTTACATCCAACTCTAACAGAATTACTGCTTCTCTAAAGTTTTTTACTAACAGGGAAAACTCATTAAAATTGCCCAGAAGCTCATTTTTTATGGCTTCCCGTAAGGAATCCTTTTTACCTCTAGCTATGCAAGCTACCCACCTTACCAGAGCTATCAGCCCCTGTACCCAACAACTTCGGAGTCCGAACTCCAATCTACATGAGGATACAGAACAAGCTGTATTAATGGAAGTAATTCTTCTTAATATCTTTCCTTCCATTCTATGTAAAAATCCCCAGTGTTTTAACTCTACTAATTCTAACCCATACAATAAAGTTGCAGGGATCTTTGCCCTAAATACCTCCATAAATAGTGTAAGGTGTCTCTTTCCTGTAGCCTTGTACAAGGAGCATAATCCCATACCGTGGGCTAATGCTTTACGCGAGTTATGATCTGTATGGAGTTTCTCACTTAAGTTTGCCGAGATTATTTTACCCAAAAAGGTGTAGGTTTTTACCACCTCTAACTTATGTCCGCCTATGGCCCATCCATAATTTACAGACCTACATTTTTTCTTTCCAAAAATACACATGATTTTACTTTTCGAAGCATTAATCTTCATGAAATTTGCTTCTGCAAATTGATTTAATGCACATAAGCGGTTATACAAGCCCTTGGGAGTTAAATCTAATATGAGGATATCATCTGCATACATTAAAATTGATACAGGAGATCCTCCAATTATCGGGGCTATCCCACCGCACACTGAAATGGAAGAAGGAAGGTCTGCCGTATAGAGAGAAAACAATATAGGGGCCAATATGCACCCTTGTTTCAGCCCATTGGGTGAGGGAATAGATTGAGACAAACCTCTTTCTCCACCTTGTAATACCTTACACCACGTGTTCGAGTGAAGGGCTTTTACAAGTTCGAGTAAATATAACGGCATCCCTAGAATAGCGAGTTTTCTCCACAGGGTTGGTCGGTCGACCTTATCAAACGCTGTGGAGAAATCAATGAATGCCGCATATATTCCACCACCGCGAACACGTACATATTTATCGACAATCACCTGTAATGCTGTTAAGTTATCAAGTGTACCATGCTCTTTACGAAATCCAGTTTGTTCCAAAGGTAGGATGTCATTCGCTTCCATCCATTCAGAGATTAAAATCAAAAGACATTTTGCAAAAATGTTCCCTATCGAATCTAAAAGAGCAATTAAACGATAGTTCCCAGGGCTATCCCTCTCTCCTTTTTTGAATATCGGGATTAATATACTTCCCCTCCAAGAATTAGGGACTGATCTCTGTAAAAAGCACGCACGGAATACTGGAAGGAGAATCCTACTCCAGGATATAACGTCTTGCTTTATTATAGACATGGGCAGCTCATCCGGGCCCATAACTCCGGACACACTCATACTCTTTATCACCGAAGCAATCGTTTTCTCAGATGGGAGCTCTATATTAGGCTGACTATTTAGGGCTGAATCCCAGCTTTCCCCCTCTACATTATTAGAAGCATACAAACTGGATATAAATGATATCCAGACATTTTCAGCAATAGAGATAGGGATAGGGGAAATTCTTACCCCACATCCTTTCCCTATTAGGGTCCAGAATTCTCTAGATTTATTAAAGGCCGATGCCTCTCTTAACCTGATCCAGAGAGAATCTTCTTTTTCTCTTTTTAATTTGATTCTAAGTCTAGCTCTCCTTCTTCTTAATAAGGCTATCTTATACTCATTTTCCTTAGTTCTACTAATGAACTGTTGCCTTACGAGTTTATTTATTTCATTATTTAGGGGTAATAATAAACTAGGAGGGAGATATGGCTTTTTAGGTTTACTTAATTTCCTAGCTCTCATGGTAAGGGTTTCCTTAAGAGTTTCAAAACATGAAAATTCCCTACCCTGCCAATCATCTAGTTCAAGTAAGGTTTGGGCGAGAATATTTTGTACATCTTTCATAGTGGAAGGGTCCCAGAAACACCTTCCAGACTTGCAATGAATAGAAACACCTTTATTAATTATAGACCATGATTCAGTATCAGGTGTTTGTATTGAAACTATTATATTAATCACATTATGATCGCTCAAACAAGATTGAGAGACCACCATGTCCTGAACATAAGAAAATGAATCATAATCCGTAATTACATAGTCCAAGATAGATTCACCCCTAAAGGAATTATGTGTAAACTTAGCCGGAGTGTCAGAGGGCATCCTACCATTTACAATTAACCCCTCTACATAGCTAAGTTCTTCAAGTAATATCTTTCCTCTTTTGTTAGTTTTCATTTTACTAGGAAAGATTGCTTGGGGTATATTGTATGCTTCTGCCTTAAATTTACTTCTAAACATGTCTATACTCGAAGTGGACACTTTACTATTTAGATCACCCATAAGTAAAATATATGGGGGGTGATCGAGCTCTAGTAGTTGTTTGACATAAGAAAACATTCGCTTCAGAACGGTATTAAAAATCTCTTCAGGTGGTATATATGCATTAAGAATTACAAGAGAGGACCGTCTACCTGTGGACACTAGATTATTAATAGTAATTGATTGAAAAAGATTACTAGTGTCCTTATAATGGGAAAATTGCCATTGTAATGTGTTTGATAAAAAACAGGCTATTCCTCCTTTCGCGTGCCCTTTTTTTGAGGGTGTGGCAGGGGCCTCAAATACAAAATAATTTTTCCCCCCATAAAGAGAATCTTTGCACCATGTTTCTTGAATACATAGCACATCTGCATTCAGAGAAAACAGATAATCAAACTTCTGAGGACAATTATATAATCCTGCAGCATTCCAGGATATAATTTTTAATTGACTGTTAAAGATGTAAAAGCGGTCTTAAGTTGTTCGATGTGTTACTGGATAAAACTCCAGGAAGCCAATTCCAGTGTTGATTATCTTCTGTCATGGAAATAAGTAGATTTTCAGGGGGAGAAGGTACCTGAGAGACCATACGCTTTCCTCTAGAAACCCGTATCTTTAGATCTTTATTTTGAATGGTTGGGTCTTCTTGCCCAAATCCCAGCTCAGAAGCTCCTTTTCTAAAGAGCATATGAGTTCCATTATTAATAAAGGGCAGCACATCAATCCCTCTACGTTGAAATGATTCCGCTTGTTGGAGGACAAGATTCGCAATTATTTTTGAACAAAATTTTACCCTTACGCGCGGACCATTATCAAACCCCATTATTGAAACCAAATCAATGTCGCTTGACAAAATAAGTTTTAAACATTCAATGTCCTTGAAGGAATTCAACAACCATGAGCTGTTCATATTAAGGTCTAAATCAAATAAGGGGAGAAAATCCAGTAACAAAGTATCCACACATGGGTTGGAAGTTTTTAGTGTTACAGTAGATGAATTAGTGGTCACATGCGCTAAAGGCCAAAAAGTAGATGCCGATGGGTTAAGTGTTATTTTTTCAATAGGCATATTACTTGTAACTTCATCCCTTGGTTCAAGAGGTTCTATCCCACCAGCCTCAGAACGAAAGGGTCCTCCATCCAAAGTGCTGACACCAGGGGGGCCTTCAGCTAAAGGATCGGTGAGGCCACCAGCAACCTCTATAGATGAAGTCTCCTGTATTAAACTATCTGAAGTTTCTATAACATCAGTTACTTCTGTATTTACATGCTTTTGAAAAATAATTTTCCTCTGTCTTTTCTTCTTATATTTGCGAACTGGTTTCCTATTTTTCCCTTTAATCTTTCTGCTTTTTTCTATTACTGTCCCAGAAGTCACCACAGTACCTTCAGGTTCTTTTTTATCCTGAATAAAAATAGGAAAAAATTCGCTTCCAGCGGTTGGATTAACCACTGCCGATTGTTCTTCCTTCAAAATCGGTTCTAATTCTTTCCTCAAAGATGCAGAGATTGGTAGAGAAGAGGTTGAGGGCTCATGAATATCTACTTTTAATACCAACCCCGCAGAAACATTTTTTCTTAATGCAATGTTACTATCAATAACGTTCTGGACAACAGGTTCGATAGGAAAAATAGACCTGTTCACAGCATTTTTGGCAGTTAATACTTTCAATATTTCAGTAACTGAATCCATAATACAGTCAGTGCTCCCAACGAATGTATTCAATAAACCTAATATGGAGGTCAGCAGATGCTCAAGTGCTATCAGAGAATCAGAAATTGGTTTTTCATTTTTTATATATTCAGGTGCAGTAAGAGAGCAGATACCTGATAGGTTAAGTTGAGGAGATTTCAAATCGCTCTGCAATGAAAAAATATCATTAGATGTCATAGAGGGGGTGCTACTATATAGCCGTAATCCTGAAGGCGTTGCTCCGTTTAAGGAAATACAAGGATCAGGCTGTTTCACAACCCTCTCACCCATATAGCGACCACACAATTCTAGATCAATACTAGACGGAATAGAGATTTCTTTTATATCCTCCACCTTCTCTTCTGTGACCTTAGGAGTATTATACTGAAAACCTTTCAAATCTGCCTTCAGTAAGACTGAATTATCTCCTTTAGGAGGACATGCTAGGATGTCTACATCTTTAGTCAGGAGTAAGGTGGGAGAAACTTTTTCCGTAGCTGACCTAGAGTTAGTTTCGAAGGCTGCTTCTAACTGCGGTTCCGTCGTAGTTATTGTCTCATTGTCAGTAGTGACTGGAACTTCCATATGTTTATTCTCTGGATTTTCCCATAATTTAAACAACTGCATCTGTCCCTTCAATTGTAGACTATGTTCAAAATTATTCCTCAGGGGGTTGGACCTAGTTTTAATACATGATCTCCCCCCTAAGACTCTTCCAGAGCGTAGTTTTTTGGCTGTCATTTTGTATCAAATAAAAAAAATAAAAACAAGAACTAATACACAATAAATTAACCAATGATATACTAAGAATCAACAGTCAATGTATAGTTTATATATGCGACCAGTCAATAATTGTATAGTTGTATCACCCTCACCGTTTTATCGCCTTCAATAGCTGTGGAGAATGTACATGCGGTGAGCAGCAATATGGAAATAACGGGGCCCTGCCCGGCCAACCTCGGCCACAGAGGGCCCGCCCTTTGCCCGGGCTTAGCCCGGCGTCCGCCCGCGCGCGTCCCGCGACGCGGGAGGTGTGCTTGTTTTTATGGGACCTCCGGGCGCGTGATTAGCGTCACCTGCTCCTGGGGATGGGGATTCTGGGGGCTGAAGTTTTTCTCCTCTCGGCGGCCGCGTAGTCAGCAAAGCGGCGGCGGGAGAAATAAGAGCCAGCAGCAACCACAGGACAAGCAGGGAGAGAGCAGGTAACTATCTGCAGGGTTCCAATTTTCGTCATCAGCTCAGGGCAACACCCGCTCCCCCGGAGGTGTGCTTGTTTTTATGGGACCTCCGGGCGCGTGATTAGCGTCACCTGCTCCTGGGGCTGGGGATTCTGGGGGCTGAAGTTTTTCTCCTCTCGGCGGCCGCGTAGTCAGCAAAGCGGCGGTGGGAGAAATAAGAGCCAGCAGCAACCACAGGACAAGCAGGGAGAGAGCAGGTAACTATCTGCAGGGTTCCAATTTTCGTAATCAGCTCAGGGCAACACCCGCTCCCCCGGAGGTGTGCTTGTTTTTATGGGACCTCCGGGCGCGTGATTAGCGTCACCTGCTCCTGGGGCTGGGGATTCTGGGGGCTGAAGTTTTTCTCCTCTCGGCGGCCGCGTAGTCAGCAAAGCGGCGGCGGGAGAAATAAGAGCCAGCAGCAACCACAGGACAAGCAGGGAGAGAGCAGGTAACGATCTGCAGGGTTCCAATTTTCGTAATCAGCTCAGGGCAACACCCGCTCCCCCGGAGGTGTGCTTGTTTTTATGGGACCTCCGGGGGCGTGATTAGCGTCACCTGCTCCTGGGGCTGGGGATTCTGGGGGCTGAAGTTTTTCTCCTCTCGGCGGCCGCGTAGTCAGCAAAGCGGCGGCGGGAGAAATAAGAGCCAGCAGCAACCACAGGACAAGCAGGGAGAGAGCAGGTAACTATCTGCAGGGTTCCAATTTTCGTAATCAGCTCAGGGCCTTACCACCAGTTGAAGGACATTACCCATGTGGGTCATGTTCAGTATGCCATCTCACCAACACGACAAAACATATAGACCTAGGTTTGCAGAAGCCATGGCATCAGAAACGACACACAAACTGCAATACTAAAAACTGTGTATCTGATCACATGTCCCTGCAATCTCCGCTATGTGGGCATGACCACAAGACCTGTCAAAGTTCGGATTAGTGAACATCGGAGTGCGATCCGTTGCAACAAAAAAACCAATACGAGAATGCGGAGTCACTTCTCTGAGGCACACCGCACGCAAAATGGTCTTCAATGGACCATCATCTACTCCAACCTTAACTGGTCAACGAGAACCCTATTCACACAAGAGTAAAGTTTGGATTTCCGTCTACGGTCCAATACACGAGGCCTTAACGATGTTATACCATGGGCTGAATTTATAAGCTAGCCCTGTTACCCCCCGTAACTGTGCATATGGTGGACTTTTTCCTCCTCACTTACCGCAATTGGTAGAGGTAGAATTGATTAGCTAACTATGTCCTCTCCCTGTTACTATGCACATGGTGGCCTTTTTTCCATCTCATTTGTCGCAATGGGTAGAGGTTATTTTCCACTTTTTATTAGCCATTTCAGATATGACTAGTACCCCTCACTTTGGATCTAAATGGAATAACTCCATATACTGACTACACATACCAAAACCGGAACCAGAGGTATGCGTTCGTCGGCACTCAGACCTCTTATTTTCATTGTGTCAGGTCATAACCACCTTATCCCCCCCCCTTATGTTAGAATACTGAGGCCGCCCTCTTTTGTGATCCACACCCAAAATGACCGCTATACTTCCTCAACACAAGAGCCACAACATGTGCTATTTTCAATGTCACACCTCTATATGGGGCTACATACCCAATATGGCCGCCAAATTGTCCTTATACGAGCGCTACTACACGCGCCTCTCTCTTACACACCTAATATGGCCGCCATACCTCCTTAACTCAAGAGCCACGACCCATGCAATTCCTAATATCACCGCGTGCTACGGGCTATACTCTCAATATGGCCACCACTTTGTCCATACGAGAGCACCACTACATGCGCTATTCCCCCGCGTCACTCCACACCAAGGAGTTGAGGCACAGGAAGATGGATGTGGTTAAAAGCGGTAGCACTGTTCCTCCCTCCCACCGGCGATTGAGCTGTAGAGGGCAGGTAACTAGCTTGCTTCACGGGAGGTCAATGTGAGTTTTCTCTTACTGCTATTTACACCAAAGAGGTGCCTCATTTACAAAACCTGCTACCACACAGCGATTATGTTTACGCTGTGTCCTCTCTAGGTTTATTTCTCTATGTCACGCTCCCAGCCGATGAAGTCTTCCCATACGACTCTAGGGGTATGATTATTAATGTTTGTTTGTCAGTATGTTTACTGTTTACAACGCCAGTATCATGTACCGACCACAGCTGAAACGCGTTTCAACTCCGCCCAGCATGCCTTATATAAAAACCTCACCACTGACTTATATGCCACTCTCTGGCAGGCATCCTGTGTGTGAAGGCATGTTTTCATTTGTGTTTACTCACTGCTTGCCACACTCACTATGGTAGGGAGAAGCAGTATGCCGGATCACGTCACAGCCGGCCATGGGCATCTGTACTGTGTATGCCGAATTTTAACTTAAACCCACCCTCACGATGAGATGGTTAACTCAGCTATGTATAAGACTAGCCTTAACACGAACGCAGTACGATCGGATAGACGCATGATCTGTATTACGTTTCTGATGGGCAAGTGTTGCCGCTGTCTTTTTTTCTCTCAATTTTCTTCTCTCGTAGGTTGCATTTTGCAAATAAAGTGATCATATCTGTTTGGGTGCAGGGTCACCCTGACCACACATGAATCTAGGAATCATTACAGGGTTACTGGGTGTCGACATCCTAGACCCCCTTTTCTACACTTTATACACTTTTGCATGGTCCTGAAGAAACGTACTGGATCCACTAGGGACCACGAGAGGCATGAAACAGGTCAACCTGATACCATTAATATTTTACCATCACCAACACTAAAAATACACAGAAGAAGAATACTCCCTACCCTGACCACCCTGTCACGAGTATTCCTCTTGACTCCAGTTTTTAACCATATTACACGGACCCCAGAATAAAGTCTCTCCAGAGTACTAGTTTAAATCGCTACTCACCACACCCCACACACCTGCACTCACAACTACGACGTTCCTCAAAAGATCTCCGACAAAGAGCCCACTTGCGGGGCCCGTGGGGGGACTGCAGCGTGTTGTAGATGAATCTCAGGACACTTCTAGTTAGTTACATGTAGGTTTATTGTAGGACACAGCAGAGCACACATAGGTATTCTGTGAGGCTAAGGAGGTAAGAACATAAAGGAAGGGCTAACCGCCACTGTCAGTCGTGTTACATGAAGATCTAATTTACAACACATCTTCCTCCTGTACAGAAATATGAAATAAATAAATCACAAAAATTAAGCTTAATGTATGGGAGACAACAACAATAATGATTAAGACAGATAGGAGGTCTACGACGTCTTGAACTATTTTTAGTTTGAGAAGGCAAATGAGCGTTTAGGGGCAAAGAGTGCTAAGAGTGAAATATGAGGTGAGACACATCACCCACAACAACTAATAGGTATCATCAGCACCTACTCCCCTTAGACTGACAAAAACAGGAAAAGACAGTCCACTTTCTCCAATCTGTTCTTGACCAGCAAAAAACAGGAAGAGAAAGATCACTTCCTTCAATCCGTTTATGTCCATCATCACTTTCCGCTCCAAGTTGAAGATGAACCGTTCAAAAGATGCCTCCATGCTTTACAGGTACTACAGTCCTGGGTACTCTTCAAGATTTCCAAGTGCAGTACCGCATCTGATGTTAGGAGTTTTTATTCTAGCTTGAAGTTTTCTTTCTTCAAAGGGTGGACACTTAGTCCTGGTTGCAATACTGGTACTGGGACCTTTGTCCCCTCTCGGTTCTGGTTCTGTAACCTTTGTCCTCTCTGGTACTGGTTCTGTGACCTTTGTACACTGCCGGTTCTGGGACCTTTTGTCCCCTCTGGTACTGGTCCTGTAACCTTTGTCCACTCTGGTACTGGTTCTGTGAACTTTGTCCATTGCCGGTTCCGAGATCCTTGTCCGCTCTGGTATGGGACCATTGTCCATTGCCGGTTCTGGGACCTTTGTACCTCAGGTACTGGTTCTGGGACCTTTGTCCAGTGCCAGTTCTGGGACCTTTTTCCCCTCACGATACTGGTTGTGAGACCATTGTCCTCTCTTGGTTCTGGGACATTTGACCATTGCCGGTTCTGGGACTCTCTGTCCTGGTTCTCCATCACGGTACTGGGACCTTTGTCCCTTCCATACTCTGATTCCGGGACCTTTGTTCCCTCCTGCTTCGAGTTTGGCTCTCAGTAGCCATTTCCTCGTTTTAGTCTCTATGCCACGGTTCTGGTTCCTTTGAGACTTTTGTCCCCATCTTGATCCGGTTCACAAGGGTGAACACATCTTTAAGTGCTGCACATACTAGCATGGTAGCTTCTATATTTTCTAATTGCCAGCTCTCTATATATCAACGTTGCAGCCAATGTATTTTAGATGGACATTGCCCTGCACAAAGTCTCTTTATTTCCCTGTCTGTGTGCTAGAAGAGACATGCTTACTTAGCGCTTTTGTGTTATCCTTGGCGTCAATCAGTTGCTTCGTGGCTTCACAGTAGCTGTAAACTAACCAAGAATTGTTGCGCAGGTCTATTGAATACCGATTAGTAAACAAATACCTCCCAGTAATACTAGTGTATCTCTACAGACTTTTAGGAATACAACTATGTTTGTCACAACTCTCCCTGGATTCGTTTGTTTATTGGAGTTCTTGGTGGATAATCAGGCTTTCTGCCAGTATAATTGCGATTCTCATGGCAGTGATTGGGGAATATCTCATCATGCGGACAGAACTGAATGAGAGCCCTTCAAGTTCGGCACCCAAATCAAATGTGTAGACTTGACTGAACACGCAACACGCCACCAGCACTACAGCAGTCTCCTTTTCAATACCTCATACCCTGTGTTTGATCTGAAGGCTTTTCTGCGCCATTTCAAAAAAACAACTCTCAGTTAATGTTCAGGCTTAGAGCAAGAAGGCACAGTTAATAAAATCAATAAATACCTGAGATTAAACGTCCAAACGTTGGTACGCTTGAAATGTGCATACTCCAGATGACTTTACATGATGAAAACTGATTACGTGAGCAGCTGATAACACCAATGTGTGCGCCTAAAGATGCCTGACAAGCGTTTTACTTGGATCACTTTACACTAACAAACATTTCTGTACTGAAATTGCTCACCCCAAGATGGCCACTGGACGTTACACGATGACGTGGGACAATCACTGCACTGCTGACTTGCGTTTTTTTTTTAATGATTCTATATGCGACGTTAAGCCAGAGACACTGCTCCATGACAACTCCGCTTCCTAGCAACGCTTGGAGCGTGAAGGAGTGGCGCATGAGGGAAGGAATATACGTAGACAAGTAACTGACTCACGGTTTAGGCGAGTGACGTCAGAAGTACTTGCGATTGATTTCTTCTTCAACTGTTTAGTTTTTCCTAGTAACATCTTGTTTCAGGTTTTCTCCTTACTTTTGTCCAAGTTTGTGGCAGAAGTTAATTGGACCGCCGTTATGATGATACAGAGGTCGTGTGCCTCCGGAGGGTTTTCCTTATGTTCACATTATGTATTCAAAATGCCAAACAACATTAAACAATGCCGGGGCCTGATCTTTGCCCCCGATGAGCACTTAAGTCTTCACTCCGGGTCCGACCTTTGCTCTCGCAGTGTAGTGATCACTTTAGTTGGCGCATGCAGGGAGAGACACACGCAGACCAGCTATTGACTCACGGCTGTGGCGAGTTACTTGTAGAGTACTTGCTTCTTCATTTCTTTTCTTAGTTTCTTTATCTTTAGTTTTCTCTCGTCTTTCAAGTTTTTTCCTTCTTGTGGCCACGTTGCTGGCAGCAGATGGGTGGGCTGCCTTGGGTTCTTAGCGCGAGGTGCTGCTCAAAGCTGTGATGGTTTCTTCTCTGGTCTGGTCAGCTAAATTGTTGCCAGATTGTTGTAGATGAATCTCAGGACACTTCTAGTTAGTTACATGTAGGTTTATTGTAGGACACAGCTGATCGCACACCTCGCCAGCTGACCAGACCATCAACTGACAGGATTGGAACACTCCAGTACAAGTTAGAACACACATAGGTATTTTGTGAGGTTAAGGAGGTAAGAACATAAAGGAAGAGCTAACGACCACTGACAGCAATGTTACATGAAGAACTAGTTTACAACACAGTGCCACCCCCACGAAGAGCAACGCCCGATGATGAAGCTGTAATGCCCTGAACGTCTCAGGATCGTTTAACAGACACGATAATGAGAACGCAACCACTTGTGAAGGTTTAGTTATTTTAATGAAGGCAAAAATAATACAAGGAATAAACAAAGGTTATAGTCACTGGAATCCTCCAGGCTAAGTACGTTACCAGCCCACAGCACGGATGGTCCTAACCGTCCTCTGCATATACGCCGATCCCGGCGTATGCCAACAGAGGGCAGAAATGAAATGGCCGACAATGCCAATCGGTAGGCTGTGAGGGGCACGAAGAGTGTTGGGGAGAATCGAGGAGTCAGGGAAACACCCAGCCGGGGTCTCTACCTGAAGGGAGCAGCCGCTCAACCTCTTCCTCAGACTGCACCGGGACGCGGCAAACACCTCCTGGTGTGCGTTACAGCTGGCAGTCCCTGTATCTCTGGTCGGGCTGGGAGTTACGACTCCAACCAGCAAAAGCGCCACTGCGCTTTGACTCAGCCGAGTCAAAAAGCGAAGCTCAATGGTTATCCGGTAGAGCTTCCGGGTCCTTCACAGGTGACGATGGGGCAAGACACGGCCCAGGGAGTAACGACTCGACCTACCTCCGTTCTTGCCTTACTGGAGCACCACTCCGGAACACTGCTCTTCACTAAGCAGGTACGTCGGTGTAAACACAATATCCGACAGCGTTGTACCTCCCGGTTCCTCCCTTTATAGGGCGTATTTTCCTTGAGTTATGTAACAGCTCTCCTGTTTACATAAGGGCGTGTTTTCCTTGAGTTATGTAACAGCTCTCCTGTTTACATAAGGGCGTGTTTCCTTGAGTTATGTAACAGCTCTCCTGTTTACATAAGGGCGTGTTTTCCTTGAGTTATGTAACAGCTCTCCTGTTTACATAAGGGCGTGTTTTCCTTGAGTTATGTAACAGCTCTCCTGTTTACATAACCTCTCAACCGCTAAGCATCCTGGGAGATGTAGTCCGTTTTCGCTGGTTACCGTTTTCCTCCCCTCGCATGACAGGAATTCTTGACAGTACATCCTCCCTCTCAGCGGCTCCCCACGGGTCCAGCGCTGGCAGGAAAACGCCGATGGAACAAGGAGACCAAGCACGGAGCATGAACCCCTTCAGCCGGTTCCCATGACTGCTCCTCCGGGCCATAGCCTTTCCACGCAACCAGGTACCACAGCTTCCCCCTGCGCCATTTGGACGCCCGTATGCCCGACACTTCATACTCCACCTCCGACTCCACGCATACCGTCCTAGGTGTCCCAGACGGCTTGGAGGGTGCTGGTTTGAGCAATGATACATGAAAGACAGGGTGTATCCGCAATGACTGGGGCAAGCACACCTTCACGTTCACGGGACCCATACACTTGGTAATTCGATAGGGGCCCATGTACTTGGGATGGAACACACTGTTCTTTCGAAACCTCATGTTTCTTGTGGATATCCAGACGTAGTCTCCAGTGCGGTACAGTGGCCTTCTCTTCCTGTCTGCCGCAGCCTTGTATCTTCTCTTGGCCTCTATTAGGACAGCCCTTGAGCGCATCAACGTGTCTTTTATGTGTGCCACCCTGTCCGCTGTGGCGGGAATCCTGTCCTCTCTGAACGGATGTAGAAATGGCAAGAACCTGGGATGTTGGCCATAGTTGCTATAGAACGGAGATGACTGTGTGGAGCTGTGAGTGGCGTTGTTATAGGCTATCTCTGCAACCCATAGCAAGTCGACCCATTCTTCCCTGCCCTGGTCCACAAAACATCGCAGATACTGTTTGAGCGTTTGGTTCAGGCGCTCGGTTTGGCCGTCCGTTTGAGGGTGGTAGCTGGTGGACAGGGCGGTCTTAACATGCAGCGCAGTGCACCAAGTCTTCCAGAATTGCGCAGTAAACTGCGACCCCCGGTCCGACACGATCACCCCAGGTAATCCATGCAGTCGTACCACATTCTTTAGGAGTAGTGACGCCAATTCCCCGGCCGTAGGGACTCTCTTGCAGGGGATGAAGTGCCCCATTTTCGTCAAGTAATCCACCACCACCAGTATTGCCGTCATCCCCTGGTCTACCGGTAGGCCCACCACGAAGTCCAGTGATATGCTATCCCATGGTCTATCCGGGGTCGGAAGTGGATGTAAGAGCCCTTGGGTTCGGCCATGGTCGGCCTTCATGGTAGCACACGTAGGACACTCCTGTCCCCACCTCCTGACATCCACTCTCATGGTTGGCCACCAGAAATGCCGTCCCATGCTAGCCACCGTTTTTTCAAAGCCCAAATGACCTGCGCATGGAGAGTCATGGCACCAGATGAATGCTTGTTTCCTTAGCCTAGGCGTGGGTATCAATAGGCACCTGCCCTTCAGGGGTATCCCGTCCTTCAGCTGCCATTCTCTGTGACTGAGGAGCCACCTCCGCCATGCGAATGACCTGATCCCTCTCTTTATTCCCCTCAGGAAAGTATCCGGTTGGATAACCCCCAATACCATCCTCGGGGAAATGATGGAATGCTCGGTCGCAGGCAATGGTTCCTTAACTGCAGATTGACGGGACAGGGCGTCCGCCTTCCGGTTTTCCGTCCCCGGCCGATATGTGATGCGGATGTTGAACCCCGCAAAGAAGATCATCCACCGCAGCTGTCTGGGAGAAAGGTGTCTTGTGGCCGTCATGAACTGTAGGTTCCGATGGTCCGTGTACACCGATACCACATGTCTTGCCCCCATCAACCAATGCCTCCATTCGGTGAAGGCGTCCTTGATTGCGAGAAGCTCCTTCTCCGCAATATGGTAGTTGCGTTCGGCGTCGTTGAGTTTGCGGGACATGTACGCAACGGGATGAAGCACCCCTGTGTCGTGGTTGCGTTGGGACAAGATAGCCCCCAGCGCCACATCCGATGCGTCCGCTTCCACCACGTAGGGGAGATCCGGATCGGGGTGAGCCAACACCGGCGCCTTACCAAAGGCGCTTTTCAGGGCCTCAAAGGCTTTGTTCGCTTCAGGGGACCAGACAAACTCCTTGGACTTCCTCAGTAGCTGTGTGATTGGGGCCACCAATCCTGAAAATCCATCTATAAACCGCCTGTAAAAGTTGGCGAAGCCAATGAAACTTTGGACGTCCTTCACGCTTTGGGGCACCGGCCATTCTTTCACCGCCTTGATCTTTCGTTCTGCCATCTCCTGTCCCTCTGGACTCAGCATCACTCCGAGGAATTCCACGGATGTGACGTGGAAGTCACACTTGCTGAGTTTACAAAACAGCATGTTTTCCATCAGCTTTTGGAGCACAGCCTTGACGTGGTGTACGTGATCCTCCACACTGGACGAATAGATGAGGATGTCGTCGATATATACGACCACGTAGATATCCAACTCCTCTCTGAATACCTCATTCAAAAAGTACTGAAAGGCTGCCGGGGCGTTGCACAGACCGAACGGCATGACGAGGTACTCAAAAAGGCCGAACCTGGTCTTAAAGGCGGTCTTCCACTCGTCTCCGTCCCTCATGCGCACCAGATGGTATGCCCCTTTCAAATCCAACTTGGTGTAGATACGAGCTTTCTTGACCTGTTCCAGAAGTACACTGATGAGAGGCAATGGGTACCGATTCTTTACGGTTATCGCATTCAATGCCCTAAAGTCCACACAGGCTCTCAGCTCCCCATTAGCCTTCGGGATGAAGAAGAGTGGCGAGGCGGCCGGAGACTTGGACGGGCGGATGAATCCTAGCTTGAGGAGTTTATCCAGGTACCCCCGGAGATGCACGTTTTCAGGCTCCGTCAGGGCATACAGCCTGCCGCTGGGAACGCTGGCCCCTGGCACCAGGTCGATCTGGCAGTCAAACTGTCTATGTGGTGGTAGCACTTCCGCCTTCACCTCATCAAATACATCCTCAAAACTGTGATAAGCCTGGGGGAGAGCCACATCTTTTTCTGCCGCTGTAGCCACCGTCTGACTCCCGCTCTCATCTGCGTCAAGGGATTCCGTTCTTATTCCACAATGCAGGATGCAATACGGTGACGTCAGTTCGATGCGATGTGTTGGCCAATCCACAGAGGGGTTGTGTTTCTGTAGCCACGGCAATCCCAATATGACGCCATATTGGGGCGCTCGGATGATGTTAAAATCGATTTGTTCCAAATGGTTCCTCCCACATCTCATCGGAAGGACCCCCGTGTGCTGCCCGATGGGCCCCGTCACCAATCGCCTTCCGTCTACAGCATAGACGTCTTCGGGTACAGCTTTGGGAAGAAGCACTAGCCCTAGCCTGCATGCCTCGTTGTGGTCCATAAACATGCCAGTGGCCCCTGAATCCACCATGGCCACAACGGGTATCCACTGGTCATGCACTCCCACGTGCACTGTGAGAAACAGGTGTCGTTGTCCCTTAGTGACCGAGTTGGAAAGTGAAGGGATGGATGAGTGACTCCGAGATGCCCCTTCTTTGGTCTGGGAGTCCTCTAGTTTTCCGCCGGTACGTCCACCACGGCTGTTACCGACCGGTTGGCCCGATAACGTGACGTCTTCGGTTTGGCAGGGCATTCACGTACGTAGTGGCCTTTTTTGCCACAATATAGGCACAATCCTTGTTTACGGCGTGACTCTTTCTCCGTGGCTGTGAGGCTCGCTCGTATTGCGCCGATGTCCATGGGTTCTCCCTTGGATGCGGTGGAAGTTTCAGGACTTCCCACTGTCACATAGGATGGAAGGGAGTTTCCTTTTCTCCCATGATCCCCCTTTCTTTCACTTAGCCTATGTTCCAGCCGTAATACCAGGTTGATAAGGCCCTCACATGTCTTGGGTTGAGGGTCAATATGAGCCACGGCGTCCTTGAGCTCATCGCACAGCCCGTGATGGAAGAGCGCCGTCTGTTTAGCAACAGGCCACTTGGTTTCCGCAACCAGCCTTCGGAACGCGTTGAGATACTGCACCAGGTCGTTGGATCCCTGTCTCAACTCAAGCATTTCACGGTCCGCCGTGTACGAGTCAGCCCTTCTGTCAAAGACTTTCAGGAATTCCTCGCGAAAAGCACCCCAATCACATAAGATGGGGTCGTCCCTGCTCACCAGAGGTACGGCCCATTGTGCCGCGTTTCCAGCCAAATAGGATATAAGGAAAGCCACACGAGCCTGACTCGTGGGGAACGCCCTTGGTTTGCACGATAAATGTAGCGCCACTTGTGTGAGGAATACCTGCACTGTGTTAGGATCCCCACTGTACCTCTCTGGTGTTGCCAAGGGGACGGCTACCGGCATTTCCACTACTACCGCAGGGGTCTGGTTCGTGAGGGAGGTGCTGGGCGTGAGCGGGTCCAATTGGATAGCATCCAGTCTGGCTTTTACATCGGCTGTTTCTTGCCTGGAGGCAGCCAATTCAATTTGCACGGTCGCTAAAGCAGCCAGCACATCATCAAGTGTTGCCATGTCTGTTATCGACCGGGAGACAGTTAGTGTTATTAAGGTCGGATATTTTGTAACGCCCTGAACGTCTCAGGATCGTTTAACAGACACGATAATGAGAACGCAACCACTTGTGAAGGTTTAGTTATTTTAATGAAGGCAAAAATAATACAAGGAATAAACAAAGGTTATAGTCACTGGAATCCTCCAGGCTAAGTACGTTACCAGCCCACAGCACGGATGGTCCTAACCGTCCTCTGCATATACGCTGATCCCGGCGTATGCCAACAGAGGGCAGAAATGAAATGGCCGACAATGCCAATCGGTAGGCTGTGAGGGGCACGAAGAGTGTTGGGGAGAATCGAGGAGTCAGGGAAACACCCAGCCGGGGTCTCTACCTGAAGGGAGCAGCCGCTCAACCTCTTCCTCAGACTGCACCGGGACGCGGAGTCACCTCCTGGTGATGCGTCACCGATACCCCAATCACAAGCAAAGAAGACTGAACCGAGAGCAGCCGCTCGATCGATCCTGTGGACTTCCGAGTCTGTAACGCGGCAAACACCTCCTGGTGTGCGTTACAGCTGGCAGTCCCTGTATCTCTGGTCGGGCTGGGAGTTACGACTCCAACCAGCAAAAGCGCCACTGCGCTTTGACTCAGCCGAGTCAAAAAGCGAAGCTCAGTGGTTATCCGGTAGAGCTTCCGGGTCCTTCACAGGTGACGATGGGGCAAGACACGGCCCAGGGAGTAACGACTCGACCTACCTCCGTTCTTGCCTTACTGGAGCACCACTCCGGAACACTGCTCTTCACTAAGCAGGTACGTCGGTGTAAACACAATATCCGACAGTGTTGTACCTCCCGGTTCCTCCCTTTATAGGGCGTGTTTTCCTTGAGTTATGTAACAGCTCTCCTGTTTACATAAGGGCGTGTTTCCTTGAGTTATGTAACAGCTCTCCTGTTTACATAACCTCTCAACCGCTAAGCATCCTGGGAGATGTAGTCTGTTTTCGCTGGTTACCGTTTTCCTCCCCTCGCATGACAGGAATTCTTGACAGAAGCACAACACCCGCCTGGGTGTGTGAGGGCACTTCCTTATCAAGGAGAAATTCCCCTCTGTGAAATTAATATTATCCAACCTACACCCCTTCACAGAGTTCCTGTCACTTATCCTTCTAGCGACCGGACTGGTCAACTCTTTTCCAGGAACAGCTACCCTCTAGTGATTGAAACGTAGACTCTAGGGAGCACGGGTACTGGACCTCTGTTTCCAATCTGCTCCCAGTCCCCCCCTTTTTGTGTGTTTGAGGTTACAAATGCAGGCAGGGCGGTACTAAGGAGAGGCTACTACACCTATTCACATATCAAAAGCAACCACTTAGAAAGGACAATAACAGGAGCCAATTGAAAAGATGGGCGGGAAATGGACGGAGCTTTTATTCCATACCTCAATACAGCATGTCTCGAAGAGACAGCTCAAGCACTGCCAAGCGAGACATAAAAAGTGAAACTATAAGTGTTGAAGATTGCATTAATCTCTTAGCATGAGCTGAAAGCCATTTTGTACTTGGCAGCCATTTTAGTTAGCTATGTGCTGGCCATTTGCTGTTTCCCTCTCCCAGAGTCTTGCACATGCTCAGATGGGCCTAGCTAGTAGAATGCACCTGTTCCTAGTATAGAACTGTCAGGCTGTTCTAACTGATGTCAGCAACTTATTACTCCTCCTACTTGTTGACTGTGCAGTTTCTGTATGACCATCTATGTGCATAACTCTTCTCATGTGTACTTGTACCGCCTTTTTTCAGCCCCTGTGTGGGTATATAATGCCCCTGTTCTCTGTACTCCTTAGAAAATGTCTCACACAGTGATTTGAGAATACTGTGTGATGCATTTTTTCCCTCTTTAGAGGTTAAATAAAAAGATGTCTTTTATATTACAACTTCTGTGCCAATCTCTTCTTTGTTGGTTTAAAAGGACCAGGTGTATCAGTGAAGCCCCTGAGAAGGTTTTGATTTCTACAATTCGTGCCCTCTGTGAGGCTCATCAGAGAAGTGGCTATCCAAGGGAGTGATCCTGATGGGAGACAGGCATCTACTGAGGAGGACAGAACAGGACTCTAGTAAAAAGGTACCCTAAAACTGAGATTCTGTCTCTGCAGCCCAGTATATTTCTGGTCTTCCTGATTGGACTCCTCCAACTGCTTACCACTCCTGACTGAGAACATTTTTGGCGTGAGTATTCTAAAAATGACCGTTTGGTCACTCAGAACTTGGCAGTTAGAATCTGGAAACTTGCGCTTGGTAAGGTCGTTTGTTGCGACGCTTTTTGGATTTGTATGGAAATTGGCCAATATTTGGAATTTGGAAATATGTAAACTGCAGTTTATGTAGGCAGGTAATGAGAAACTTTTGTACGGCACACTTTGAGTTAAGTGCTACTTTGTGTATAATATTGTATATGCTGCAATATTTTTGGCATGCCTGTTCTTAGCACACATCGTAGAATGTGGGGCTTTCTTGAAGGTACCCTTGGAACTTCTATAGAATTAGCCGGCTCCCCTAGAGGGGATACCTAACTAGGTTTAGGTATAGAAACGGATTTCTTCCTTGGTGACTAGTACCCCGAGGAACTAAATATGTACGTAGAAAGGATCCTGGTCTGTGCACTTAGTAACATTCATAAGTGGTGATATGCAGAGCGTTTTTTTTCCTGGTGTTCTGCCAGCCAAATCTAGTGAATATGACTTACACTAGTATTTACAAATGGTTTGGTTAAAGTACAGTCTGTGGGCTGTCTTTTGTTTCTGTCCTAAGTGTTGATCTGTGGGTTAAATGTGTGTTTAAATGTCTGTGGTTTGTAATTAGTGGTACTTGTGTGAGTAAGTAGCGATTGCGCTCTTGGTGCAAGAATGGCTCGCCTTAAGCTCTCTGTGTTATGTGTTCTGAGTATATGACACCGTTTTGAAAATGGCTGGAATGAGCTCAATATTTTTTTTGTCATCATTCTGTTATGCAAAATATCATTAAAATAAAATATATTTTAAAATAATCCAGCAATGAATTATATAATATATGCTAAATAGCTGCACGCTATCATTAAATTGACAGAGTAAGACACTATACATGTGTGCAAATTGCCACAATGTTAAAGATAAAATTAGAATCCACATTGAATAGGAATAAAAAAAGCTTCAAAAAACGAAATTGTGTGTTTTGCAATAGATAAAATTAAGATACAAAATGTCACAGCATTTATCCTTCTGTATTAGGTATTAAAAGGCATTCACATTATCTGAGTGAGTTGGTTGTTGCTGAACTAAGTACACATTACAGAACGACAGATTTGTGCAGGCTCGAAAGGCTGACTTGAAAGGCTTGTGAATTCGATGCCTTTTCGTGTCAAGCAGCTGTGTAAACATGGCTATTTCTGACGTCACAGAAAGAAAACAGCTGAAGTCGACTACATCTTAAGTCAGTGCAAACACGGTGTAAAACCCTACATTTCAGACTGCTGTTTTAAAAGGTAGAAATCAGGTTCATTATTTTTTGGATAACAGAGAACAGATTGACAATAGGGATTTCTTTTCTTAATGCCTTTTTAAATAAGGATAAGAGTGTTTTTTAATGTTAAATAATAATGACTGTCCTTTAAAAGTGGCGCAGACTTAAGATGTTTCAAGTTAAGCCTCTGTGCTTAGGGTTAAGAATGCGTTTAAATAGGATAGGCAAGGGATGCAGCTTGCTTTTCATATGTGGACTCATCAAAATGATTGGATTTATTTAAAATAGGTGCATTAAATTTGTTTTGTAATATTTATAATGCCTAATAATGATGCTGTGACCTCCTAGCATCCAAACTGAATTTAAGCCGTGCTATACAGCAATAGGGGGTCACTTACATGTGAAATGTCACTTTACCCAGGCGTACAAAGCTCATTTTTATAAGGGTATACATTATACATTTCTGATGCCACATCTCTGGCATATGTAGAGGACATTCTGGGGATGACTATTATGCAAAAACATTGTAGGATATTCATTTTTAAGTGCCCCAAACATCAAAGTCGAAATTGAGTAAAATTCCCTATTTAAATGAGGTTATTCCAATCAGAGCAGCTTTTAAACTGTCTTAGGCTCCAGTAAATGCATATTTGTAAGTTTAGAATGAATAGCTGACATCTATACTGCTAGACAAGCACTCAGCACACTGCTTACAAATATAAATATGTAAAAAAAAAAACTGCCAGAAGTTATTAAGCTTACCTCTGAATTGCTGGTAGACAGGAATGGAGTCGGTTTGCTGTTCAGCTCTCAGTCTCCAGGGTCACTTTGAATTGGGAAAACTGCATGAAAATCTTGTACACAAGATGGAACAGCTGCATAGGTTAAAGGTCGAAGTCCTACATTTAGAAGCCTAGCAGGGCTCAGCGCAACGTTTGCTTTGACATTTCGACATTTGAAAGACAAAATGGCAGGGCAGGGTAAGAAAGAGGTTTTGCTTACTTTTTTTGGGCAAAAGCAAGTTTTTGTGCACTCATATGAACAGAGTAGTATAATGGTATATGTGAGCTCTTATTAAGACAATGGCTCTGCCATATATATATATATAGCACTAATGCTTTTAGGGCTGAATTCAGGAAGCAATGGGATTTAGTTTGAATTCATACGGCCTCATGTTACACTTCTACATTTGCTAAGGGAATATGTTCTTTAGCTAGCTCAATGTGCTATTTACCTCCTCAGAGTTTGTTTATGCCCAGTTGCTACAAATAGGGGTTGATAGTGTTGACAGAATGAAACCTGTTACAGGTTTCCTACTGTCAAAAATGGGGGAAGGAGGCTAGCTCCTTTACAAATTAAGGGTAGGCAAATTTATGTTTTCTCTCTCTTTTTCTCAATTTCTTTTGAGCCTGTCTAAACTGTCTGTGAAATAGCCATGAGACATTTAATTGGCTATTCAGTAATACTGTTTTAAACATTATTAGCATTAATAAAATGAATAAATAAATTTGCTATGTAACTGTCCATCCTGTCTGATGAAATTATGAAAGGATGAGTAGTCTAGATTGTGGTTTCCTTATTTGATCTTTAAGGGGAACTAGCTGTGGGTAGTTTTGTTCTAAAATTCTCAGGTGATAACACCACTATTGTTTGTTATTCTCATGCTACATACAGTTTTGCAAGGGCATTGCTAGTTTTTATTAGCTAGTTTGTGTAAATAAACTGACAGTCCTTACTAGAGCTGATGTTGCATAGTTTGGATTGTGAAAAATAGAATGCAGAGAAGATGCCCATGTGATCCTTAGCAAACATTTTTGAGGAAAATATTACAGTGCTATAACCTATTCTTATTGCTAAAAATAAATTACTACCTTAATGTCCAACACTTGATGGAGCAACCTGGTAGCTCTTAGGAATAGCTCGCCCAACTAGCCATGCCATAATATTTTTAAATAGACTACACATGCTGATAAAATAAATTTGAAAGGAAGTGATATCATACAGTTATTTTCAGCTTCTACTATTGACCACATAATACAATTCCCTAGTATGGGCAACATCATCTGACCCTTCTTCACAATAAAACACGAATACCGGTCCCCATTAGATTGTATCGCTGTGTAGGGAAGAAGGAGGTATTTAAGAACAGTCCTGCCAAGTATCACGCATCAGGCGTGACACTAGCGCATTTCAGTGTGTTACTCCGCATTACCGCACTGAAATGCATTGTCACGCATATGCAGGTAAACTGTTAAGTGTGGCAGCGCGCTGTCCGTGGCGTACTCGCTGTTCCTGCAGCCAGTGTGGGGCTCCCAGCAGAGTTAAAGCAGGCAGCTGTCTGTGGCGTACTCGCTGTTCCTGCAGCCAGTGTGGGGCTCCCAGCAGAGTTAAGGCAGGCAGCTGTCCGTGGCGTACTCGCTGTTCCTGCAGCCAGTGTGGGGCTCCCAGCAGAGTTAAGGCAGGCTGCTGGCTGGCGCTCACTCTCTCCAACTGCTACAATGCAGCACAATCCATAATTGTGATTCCCCGGGGGGCGGCACTGTCAGCCTGATGTCCTCGAGGAGGTGTGTTCAATGACTGTCTGTCACTAGAGCCCCCTACCCTCTCCCCTGGGACTCACAGGAGTCAAGACAGCCCCTGCCTGGACAATTATCAGCAGGCGGGCCGGGCGGCAAACCTGTGAATTTCCGCGGCCCTGGGTGGCTCACGGCCTTAACCACGCCTTCAGCAACCAGCCCTGCAGAGCAGAGACTGATTAAATGAACTCTCTGCTCCGGTGCCCGATTGGTGACTTCCGATCCCCCCAAAGATAAGGAGCCTTCCACGTGACATGTGTCACAGTGTTCTGTTGTCAAACAATTTAATGCGATCCAGAAGACAGTGCGTGCCCGCAGCTCCTTGTGGATCCGGTGCCCTGTCTGTTGTTTTTCCGGAAAGTCCTCCGATCCACTGTGAACACGCGTGTGGTGCACTTATTGGGCAGAGGCAGACAGACGGGAAACTAGCAGGCAGCTTTGATTTTCCTTGCCTATACAGTCGCTGCCTGCCAGAGTGGCACGTTTTAATCCGCAGTACCCGGCCCACATGTGCAGCCCAGTATTCTGGAGATCATGGGGCCAGTCACATTCAACCAGTGAGTCTGACTGCTGTAAACAACAAATCGAAGTGTTTAAAGGTACGTTAAATTGTTGGTGCACAGGTGCTGGGGATGTGTCTCATGCCACCTCACTTAACGTCTAGATAATAATTAGCTGCGGATGTTGGCACTCTAAAATTTCCCAGTTCCAACCATTTTTTCTTAGCATGTAAGATTTGTAGTTCGGTTTATACTCCATTCGAAAAAAAACGTAACTACAGACTGCATAGGATTAGATGATAATCTCACGCCTGGCAGGTCCTGGAAAACTTTGGAGATTTCGGACTGATAGCGGTGAGATGCTTTCAGCAGATCATGACCTATGCAAACATGTTTTTTGTCTGTTCCATACTTGCTCTTTTAAAGGAGATATTTGAAACTACACTGTAGTATGTCATAGACATGGCATACGAAGTGCCTTCCACTGTCATTGGGTCTAAACTACAGAATGTTACTGTGTCACTCTTGATGTCACTGGATTCCATTTTGTGATTCAGATAATAACTGGAGTTGCTGCATGGAGTCTGGATGGATGAGATCTCTAAGGATTAAACCTGCTTCTATTCAACTTAACTGCTTTTGGGAGTTATTATTGATGGAATTTCACACTGGCGTAGTCGGCAGAGAAGCTTCCTAGGAGATCTCAACACAACCTCAACCTACAACATCGTTTATTTAAAAAAAAAAAAAATAATAATTGGTAATTTCTGAGGTGTTAAGCTCTTGATCTACTTGGGGACGTTCCTCTCATCGTTACTTGTGTGGAGCTAAATTTCTGGACGGACTGGATCTGGACTGAACATGAAGATTGGACGGATTGTATTGGTATCTATCTTCGTATTCTGAGACATTCTGACATGGTTTTGGAACGACGTGTATCCTGAGTCATCTGGGGTTGCACGAGATCGGCGAAATTTCTGGATTATTGGTGATTTCGGAAAAGCGCCGTTGGATTGTGCATCGTCCCGAGCTCGACTAACTTTTAAAACATCACAGTACTCTTACCGGCCTCGTGAATAGTTCTGCCGTGCTGCCTGGAGAGTGTTCGCCCTGAGAATTCCTGGTCGTTCCTTCTTCTCTTCATTCTGCTTCCCAGTCACCCCATTGTTTCTTCCTCGGGTACAAGTGAGCTCACACGCACAAGCGTTACTACGTGATGCACGCACAAGCATCACTACGTAGGGACGCATGATGTCATCCCGTGCATCACGTAACGTGGAAGCCATTTTAAAAGTTTGAGTGCGTTACCTGGCAACTAAAGAAGCTTTCCTTGATACGCACGCCTGGACTAAAGTGTGTATCTTAGCAATGAAGAAGCTTTCGCCGATACGCACGGCTTGAATCTTGGTGCGTTTCCTGGCAATAAAAAGGCTCTCGCCGATACGCACGGCTGTACTTCATTAAACATTCACGGAGTGAGCAACTGTCATTTTCTTGCATTTCGCATTGGGAGAGATAACTTTGGGCACGAAGAATCCCTTAAAATTTAGTTTAGTGTAATTAATTTAGGGAATACAATGATGTCAGCAATTTTTAGGTATTGATAGAGTGAATGCCATAACTTACTCCAATATAGGTTGTATTGTGAGCCACATATATAGTTTTTTTTGGTACTGCAGTTTTTGATAGCTGAATTAGACAGATCTTTATAGTTTTGTTGTATGTACCTTCAAGTCTGTTGAATTAGTAGGTGAAATATGCAGAACGTCACGGCAGCTCCATTTTTTTCTGTCAGAACCTGGTGACCCCAACATAAAATGGAAAAAATGGAAGGTAGTGTTTGAACGATATGCACGAGTATGTGGTCCCTCGCTTAGTGCGGAGAGGAGATCTGCTTTGCTGCTACATTGCTTGGGGTCAGAAGGACAGGATGTTTATGACCATCTTCCTGATCTATTGCGGGAGGAAGCAAATGGTCTCAATGATTATGAAATCTGCATAAAAAAACTAGATAAACATTGTTTGCCCAAAGTAAGTACCATTCTCGAAAGGTATACTTTTGCAAAAAGGATGCAGGCTGATGAAGAGACTGTAGAAGGTTACATAACGGTGTTGAGAAAACTTGCATCGTCGTGTAAATTTGATGGCATGACTGACGAACGCATACGTGACCAGTTTATGTTTGGTTGCAATATAGAGAAAGTAAGAGAAGAGCTGTGGTTGCGTGATGAACCTACCTTAGATGAAGTTTTAGTCGTTGCCAAGAGAATTGAACATTCCATTAAATGTGTCGCGGTTTTGAAGAAAGCCTCGTCTAATGATTGTAAAGTGCAAGAGGTTAGGAGTAAGGACAAAACGGAGATGAAAGTAAAAGACAAGATTCAGAAAGAGTTTCAATCGACAAATGGAAAGACGAATGAGAAGTGGATTAATAGCAAGTGTTTTAGATGTGGAAAGTTGGGGCATTTAGCAAATAATCCGAAGTGTCCGGCTCTTGGATCAATGTGTTCAAAGTGTAAAAAGAAAGGCCACTTTACTGCTTTGTGCAACAGTAGAAATGCAACAAATGTGAAAGAAGTTCATGTGAGGGAAAGCAGCTATGACGAGTTTGGTCCTGGGGGATATGAGTGTGGTCAGATTGTCGTACAAGTGGTAACTGGGGAGAAGAATAGAAATTCTCCGATTGATGAGATTTTGGTAGAGGGAAAAAAGACCAAAATCTTATTTGATTCGGGGGCGAAAATCACAATTGTATCTAGTGATTTCTTTATGAATAACTTAAAAAGTAAGGTTAATCTTTTAAAGCCAGACATAAGGCCATTGGCTTATGGTGGTGAGCCCATCAAATTACATGGTTACTTTGTAGGTTTAATTGAATACAAAGAGAGATTAATTTCAGGCAAGATTTATGTCTCAAAAAAAGGGGACAGCATTATAAGCTGGATTCATCAAGGGGATCTTGGGGTCTTTCTAGATCCTAATGGTGTTCCTCCTATTCAATTGAAAGGGGATGTAAACTCCATTGGAAGGGTGGAGCATGTTAAGGTGGAGATTGATCTAGTTGATAGTCTTAAAAAAGAGTATCCTAATGTGTTCAGAAAAGAATTAGGTTGTCTCAAGGGTTACAAACATAAAATATTACTTAAAAGAGATGCCATTCCTATATGTTGTAAGGTGAGAAATGTACCCCTTTCGGTGAGGGACGACATGCATGAAGAGATTGGGAAATTAAAGAAGGGCGGCATCATAGAGGAGGTCGAAGGGACCGAATGGTTGGCCCCGGTAGTGGCAGCTCGCAAACCCAATGGGGATCTGAGACTTTGCATAGACTTGAGACAGCTTAATAAATGTGTGATTATTGACAAATACCCCTTACCCAACATTAATGAATTAATGTCTCTTTTGGGGGGAGCTAAAGTATTTAGCACAATTGACTTGACTTCGGCGTATCACCAAATAGAACTGGAAGAGTCGTGTAGGGATTATACTGCCTTCATAACGCCATTTGGTACTTTTAGATTCAAACGGATGCCATTTGGGCTGGTATCGGCCTCTTCTGTGTTTCAGAGGGTTATGGAAAACTTGCTACAAGGTTTACCAGGCATTTATGTTTATCAGGATGATATCTTAGTTTTTGGGCAAGATTCTAGTCAACATGATGTTCGCCTGAGGTCGGCTTTGAGAAGATTATCTGAACACAACTTAACAATAAAGGCAGAAAAATGTAGATTTAGGACTAACTCCATTGACAATTTAGGTCATAACATAACGAGTGAGGGTGTGAAACCTAAAGAGAACTTGATTAATACAATTCAAGAGATATGTTCTCCTTCTAGTAAAAGTGAACTCATGAAATTCTTAGGGGTGGTTGAATACTACTCAAAATTCGTGAAGAATTTTGCTAGTCACACAGTGAACATGAGGCACCTACTTAAGAAAGGTGTGGATTTTCTGTGGACGGAAGACTGTGAGCATGAATTCCTAGACATAAAAAGTAAACTGAAGGCTGCTCCTTCACTTGCTAGTTTTAATCCTAAAATCAAACCTGTTCTTATCACAGATGCAAGTGAGAAGGGTTTAGGCGCAGTTTGAGGGTGGCACTTACACGGTCATGTGTTTGTCACGTAGCCTCAAAGATCCGGAAACAAGGTATTCCGTGGTGGAACGTGAATCTCTTGCGGTGTACTGGGCGGTTAAGAAGTTGAAGAAGTTTCTTTGGGGTATTAACTTTGAGGTCAGGACAGACCACAAGCCGCTGGTTGAGATATTCAGCAAAAAGGGTCTAAATTTGATATCCAGCAGAATCACTAGATGGGTGATAGGATTGCAGGAGTTTAATTTTGACATAAAGTACATACCAGGTGTTGAAAACAATGTTGCTGATGTATTGTCACGTCTTACGCCTAGGAAAACAGCTGAGGAGGATGATTGGGAAGATTCTGAAGAATTGGTGTGTGTTGTAGATCAGGGTATCATTAGTGAGGAGAGATGGTGTAAAGAAATGTCTATGGATAGTGTGTTGAATGAAGTCATGGATTTGGTTAGGAAGGGCTGGATCAGTAACAAAATTGGATCGTCTGATTCTAGGAAATTTTGGGCAGTACACAATGAGTTATCAACAGATAATAATCTCTTGTTTAGAGGAACGAGGTTGATTCCTCCTTCTAGCCTTAGGAAAGAACTTATAGACTTGGTACATTCTTCCCATGCAGGCATTACTAAGTCAAAAGAGCGCTTGAGGATGTCATATTGGTGGCCGGGCATGGATTTAGAAGTGGAACGTGCTATTCGAGATTGCGTACCATGTACATTAAGTGAAAAGTCTAAGTGTACGCGGGTTCAGCACATGGTGGTAAGGAAACGTCCTTTGAATCCGTGGCAAGACATTGCCATGGATATTCTGGGTCCTATTCACTCTAATGGATCTCAATCATTCGTGTTGGTGGTGATTGATATGTTTTCTCGGTGGCCAGAGGTTTTCTTTTTGTCAAGTCTAGACTCATTTCACATTATTAAATGTTTGAAAAACTTATTCTCGAAAGAGGGTATTCCCAATTCAATATTAACAGACAATGGGGTGCAATTTGTGTCTAATGACATGAGAAGATTCTTAGCATCCAAGGGTATCTCTCACAAGTTGTGCTCTCTTTATCATCCCGAGACTAACGGAATGGTGGAGAGATTTAACAGGGTAATCAAGGAGACCATTGCGTTGTCAAAATCTATGTCATTGAATTGGAAAGATGAAGTTTTTAAAAAAATAGAGGAGTTTAGATTGTCTCCTCATTCAACTACGGGTAAAACCCCCTTTTTGCTGTCCGTGGGAGAGTTCCCAATACTAATGTTGAACCAACATGGGTCAACAATTATGAATTGGAAAGAGGTAAAGAAAAGGAGTGTGATAAGAACATGATTCAGATGAGAGAAGAAGGGAAAAGCAATTCAAGGAAGGTTTACTTTGATTGAAAAAAAGTGTTAAGGTGACTAAGGTTATGGTGGGTGACTTGGTGATGATTAAACGTCCTGGGTTGATGGGAAATTCTACTTCCAAGTTCATGAAACCTATGAGAGTTATTAAGGTTTTTAAAAATGCAATAAAGATGCAGGGTCATAGGATTTGGAACTTGAACAGGGTTGTAGTGGTAAAAGGCAGGTTAGATGGGTGTTGTGGTAAGGATGATAATGTGGATCCTGACTCTTCAGATAATGTTAGGAGTCGTGTTTCAACCAGGGTTTGCAAGAAACCTTCATATTTACTTGACTATGTGTAGTGAATATGTGTTATTCATTTTGATGTATATGTTTGTTTAGTTTTATTATAAAGTGATTCTTTAGTACTGTAATTTTAATGTGACGAGGGGAGGTGTGTAGTATGTCATAGATATGGCATACGAAGTGCCTTCCACTGTCATTGGGTCTAAACTACAGAATGTTACTGTGTCACTCTTGATGTCACAGGATTCCATTTTGTGATTCAGATAATAACTGGAGTTGCTGCATGGAGTCTGGATGGATGAGATCTCTAAGGATTAAACCTGCTTCTATTCAACGTAACTGCTTTTGGGAGTTATTATTGATGGAATTTCACATACACATTTATGAAGGCAATACTAGGTCCTCTTTTACACTTACAAGCGGCATCAGATATTACCTCTAAGTGAACTTTGGATTCCAATATGAACCACACCTTTGCTGCTGGTGTGGACCAGAAGACAAAACAAAAATGAATGTTTCCTAGTGTAATGTAACTGGTGCTCGTTTAAAGCGCTCCAATACCTTAATATCAAGTTCACGTTCTATAAAAAGAACTGTAAAAATAAATGCCTCAAGCTAATTTTCGGTTGCCCCTGGTGCATCAACACACTTTAAGTAGCTATTTAGAGTAAGAATTAAACTGTACGTGGGTTAGGTACCAGAACGTCCAGCCTTCACTTGCCTCACCATTAAGTGTTTTCTATCCTCATCTCAGGTTGTCCTGACTGAGCTTCCGCCTGAAACTGCCTGGTCCTGTAGAAGGACAAAAGTGAAGGGATTTTCTGGCCTTATTTAGCAGGCCAGCTATGTTTTCAACTCTCAACAGGATACTTTACACATGATCCCACCCATTTCACCAAGATTTATATGTGTTTAAGATTAGGATAAAATACTAGATGTAGACTAAGGAGAATGTAAATAAGCACAGGCCAACCACAATTGGTGAAATCTAATTAATACAAGTAGAATACATTTACACACAGAAGAGCCCAATTAAGTTAAGCCAGTATTTGACATTGGCAGAAATCCACAGATTTCCCACCCAATGAGCTATGATATTGAGCTGTCCCATGCTGGTTAGTCTAAGTGCCATATACTGTGCAAACGTTTCAGATATTAGAGCTTTAATGATGCAAGCCATCTTGGAATAATCTTTGATAAAGGAGGTGGTGCCAGTTGCCACTAGATCCGGTCTAGTGGTGTTGAAGAATCAGAAGTTTCCTTAATAATAAATTAGGTGGTTAGTGACCATTTCATTTCAGACGTGTTTCAGCAAAGAGGCACGTTTGAGATGTTTTTCTCTCTACATGAAAGTCATTGCTCGGTTTTCCTCTTGTTAAAGTGTCGCACAGTCTGACTCTGGTTAGTGCCCTTCCATTTCTGGTGCTTTGGAGCAGCAGTTTTAAGCTAGAGTTTCTCATTGCTCAAATGGGTGTAATTTCTGATATGTATATGTTTGCCTCGTCTTTATTGCTAGATTTTGCTCACGAGAAAGTGTCACTCATAGTCTTTGAAATGCCAATCATAATTACACTCAAATTATGAAAATGTCACACATAGCAATCTGGAAACTTGGCAGCTATGTAAGAAATAACGAGCTGCCAGTTCGAACGGTTTGTCCAACTATCCCCTTCGCACAGTAGTTACTTGTAAGCAAAGACCACTTTGCACACAAGGTGAGAAATTATTAATCTTGCATTAAGAATTCAGTGATGTTGGCTTCACTTGTAAGGCAATTTCCAGTCAGCTTTGCTACAAAAAAAAGGATGCTTTCTTACACTGTTGCTTGTTCAACCGCAATAAAGCGGCACTCAAAGTGTCACACGTAATGAATAGAAATATCACATGTAAGCACACTAAAACTGGAAAGATCACATTACGCAAACTGAAAACTTGTCAGCTCTAGAAAATACCATACCAAAATGCGGCGTCCTAATTACAAACCTCTGTCATCATTGGTGTCTGCACAGCAGGATGTTCACTCCTTCCTCTCGAGTGTCTTGTCTGGCAGTAGTTTAAAAAGCCGCCATTTTAGGAACAGGCAAAATATTGATCACGTCATGTGCTTCCTAAAGCGTGCGACTTAATCCTGAGATACGTCGCTCAAGCGTGAGGTCACGAGAAGACACAGTTTACTGAAAGGTCGCGCAGGCGCACACGTTCAGCAAAAATGGCGTTGGGCTCTACGGTGTATAAACTGCTCTTCCGCAGGACTTCAACGTTCACCTTGACTATTGTGGTGGGCGCCCTGTTCTTTGAACGGGCCTTTGACCAAGGGGCGGACGCTCTCTATGACCACCTAAACAAAGGGGTAAGTGAGAGACTGGGTCACCTTCAGAGAACGGGGTAGAGTCGGGAGAAAGTCACCTTGAGGGTTAAGGAAGAGGTGCTAGTTGAGTCGGGGGAACCGTGGTTTTAGGTGGTTATGGGTAAGCAGCGACTGTTGCGGGTATTTGGGGCCCGTCGATTGGATTAGAGAGGAACTAAAACCTGGAATGTTGGCAGCCTCTTAGAGCGGGCTGGCGAGAGGATGCTCGTCAGTGAGGCTGTTTATTTTTTTTATTTTAATGCGTTTTTATATAGCGCGGACTTTAGCCGAAGGTGTCGGAGCGCTTCACAATAGGAACAGTAATGATACATAAGGAGACAAATTACAAGTGAGCATGTTACACAATCAAACGTTACGTTACATGAGGCAATTGTGCAAGTATCAAGAGCAAACAAAATACAAGAGGTAGCAAACGATAGGTTACAAAAGGAAAAAGTTACAAAAGGAAAAAGTGACGTGTGCCGGTTACAAGAGCAAACCGAGTACAAATAGGTAAAAAAATTGCGATAAATGGCAGACACTCAAAACATTAAAACAAAAGTTACGTTACATGAGGCAGTGGGGGCCGTTGTGTGTGTATCAAAAGCAAACAAAATACAAGCGGTAGCAAACGATACATTACAAAAGGAAGGGTGACGTGTGCATGTTACAAAAGAGTACAAAGTACAAGTAGAGGTCTAATACTGCACTAAGTGGCAGACACTCAAAACACACTGGGAAGGCACTTCTATAGGCATGGAGAACAGAAATTCCTATAATGGAAGGACTTCCTTCAGAAAATAGAGGCTGTGAATTAAGTTTGTAAGTGTCTTTGAAGGAGGTCTTTGCTGTGTTGTGTTCTCGCGCACACCGTGCTGAAATTAACACTGATCTCGTAGTTTGGTCTCGAAGATAAATTTTCCTCCAGACGAGGATGTTCTCGAATGTACTCGACTCAACCCAAATGGGTATTTTTGGATACATAGTGTTATGTGCTCACCCTCCGGGGACACATATATAGCGGTTTCTGTTGTGCCCACTTCAACGCCCCCATACTCCGTTGACCTCACAGTGCTCTGTAAGTTTATATACTTTAAAATGTCATGCAGATATACTGCCACTGTCCGTCCACCATCTTTTTCTTATCACACTCCAAATAGTTCTAGTTAAACTGTTTGCAGAGTCCATCCACTAGTAGTGAGGTACATTAAACCAGTTATGTTCAGTAGTTTCATAGTGACCGAAAAATCTGTTAGTGAGTAACACACACTGTCAGGAGCAACAATGACCCTTGCTCAGGCCAAATTCAGCCTCTTCGACTCACTCCTCGAAAAGCAAGCCCATCCAGTAATCTGTTAGGTTAAATGCCACAAGAATGGACAGTGAGAACACGCACCCATGAGCAAGACATGGAACTGCAGATTCCCAGACACGACACTGGAGGTTTGCAAGTTGCCAATTCAATGCTTCTATACTACGTTTCTGGTAGAAACACCATTTGGCCTCTTGGCAAATAAAATAATTATTTGATTTCCTCCTCATTCCACCTGTTGATTGCGTAAACAAAATTAATACAACTATATATGTTCCTTGATGTTAACCAGACAGATTTCATGATGTTACCCCATGACCACCACTCACGCACTGAGCACGCAATTTAGAGGTCGTATCAAGACCTCTGCTTTCCTTCATTTTCCTGTAAACCAGAAAAGTTGTTGGGAAATCTGCATTGTGGTGCATCGTCACAGAAAGGAACAAAGAAACCTCTCTGCCGCCTTGTAAGCAGATCCTTTGGGTTAAGAGATGATAAATGTTACCCTGACTAAAACTATATGTATACAGAGAGATGCTATTTTGTAACATTAAGTAGTTCAAGCCCATTTTAGTATTCAGTCTCCTACCGTGAACGGATTTAATGAGATTTAAATAGTTGTCTAGCTGTTAAGCCGCCTAGACTTAGACATGGTGGCTGAATGAAGGCAAACACGTATGGCTAGTCAGAAATAATCTGCTGTCGCACCCCTTCATTACTAAGAGGTTTGATATCATATAGGTCCCAGACAAACAGCAGATCTGGAGTAGTATTGTGCATGGGTTGTCCTCATTGCATCAAAATCTTCTTAAGCATTGGTCCAAGAATGGCTTTATTCTACAAATATATATGACTGCAACTCTGCCCTCTCAGAGAACTTAAAATCCCTAGGTTTTATCCTGGACAGTAATTTTAACTTTACAAGTCAGCAATATCTCAGGTAGAAATGCAGACATCCAAACCCGTCACAGAATTACAGATTTCTCTCTCAATCTGACCAGAAATCTGAATCCTAACCACTGTAATGAGTCAAAACCTAAAGCATCCCACTTCTAACAAATTCATCCCTATATCCACTGGTGACTTCTAAGTGAGACGGTTTGATGACGTCTTATTCCATCTGTGTTTGAGCTTGGAAGCATGGTGTACTTAATGGCTCAGCTTCTCGCAACGTGTGCGCGGATATGTGACTTCTATTGGATTGTTAATTATTACCTTTTTCCTATTTCACAGTTATGCCCTCCGCCCTCTAATTATCTTATTGTGTTATGATCTTTTTATGTGGTATTATGTAAAGATCTTTGATTTTGTGCTTAGTACGCGCTATATAAAAAGCTTTAAATATAGACACACAGTGTATGCACAACTCTGGGGAGAAAAGAGCTAACCTGCTTTGTGCATCCCCAAAATATGTACATGTAGGGTGCATCGATAAGGAAGAGGGGTGTTTTACTAAAACGCCCCTCTTCCTTATTGATGCACCCTACATGTACATATTTTGGGGATGGATGGGTGAAACATCCCCCTCACATTGTCGGCACCCTGTGGGAGAAAGAAAGGGAGCATTACTCTGTTATCAATCGCGCATATGGGGAGGTTGAACACTTTACACACTTTTTAGGCATAGTAGGGTTGGAGCAATCCCTCATAGAAACTGTAGGCACACATCTGACGGCTGAAAGCATTGAACAAACCCACCTCCAGCCTCCTCACCCTTCAAAGAAATCTGAAGACTGGATGAAGTATTGCATTGAGAAAACAGAAGTTGAATTGGATTCATAGTTGAAGAGGACAAGAAGGGTTAATTATCTTATGTTTTCCAAACCCGCTCACCCTGCACACATTTTATATACAGTAGACGGGCGAGCAAAGGAGGAAGTGGTAAGGAGATGTAGATCGTAAAGTACGGAGATACAGGAAAGTGCAAGAAAGGAGTTTATGTATGTGTACAACCTTTATTGCTACATGATGCTAATAACTGTGATTTATCTTGTAGAGACTCTGGAAACACATAAAACACAATTATGAACAGAGCGAGGAGTAGATGGCAAGTGCAGCACTGATGACCAGGCTGTCGGAACCCATTGAAAACTGGCCTTACCCAGGGGCTAAGGATGGAGAGAGAAATGTCAACAGTTAATGTTTCCCCTTGGAACGCAGACGACCATCAACCACACAAGACCTGCCAATGCCTGAACTTTATTTTGCTTTCATAATATTTTCCTGGATGAATGACTTGTATTGAGGAAATAAATGTTCTTGAACACCTCCCAAGTATGATGCTGTTTTAATCTATACCCTTTGAGACGCAACAAATGTAAGCTGTGGTTAAATGCTTTGGTTATTGTGTATAATGAGACGAGATCCCAGTACATCACTGCTGCGGAGTGAACAGAAGGCCCCAACTTATAGATTTTTAAATCCAAATTTGTGCAACACTTTATTCGAAGCAAGTCATACCAGAGGGATGGGACCCTTGTTTTATGCCGTCAGTATGGCTTTTAGTATCACAAATTACATTGTTTGATCTTTCTTTTTACGAACCTTCCATTTTTAGGTCTAGGCTTGAGAGCAGCAGCGCGCATGTGCTGCTCTCGGCATCCAAGAGCTTCTTGGAATCCATACAGATTCTGAAGCTCTCGGAGGCAGAGTTGAAGCCCCGCCCATCTTTTCAATTGGCTAGAGTCAGCTTCCGTGCAAAACGCTCGCTTTTGATAGTAAAGGAGGCTTCTTAGTCCCTCCTTGTTGCCGCCTTGTCTCCTTTTTGGCCACACCCACCGGGATTTGATCTTTTACCGGTGGCGTGACACTGTCCCCTGCATTCATTCGCACGCACTTTTTTTCTTGGCATTTGGCTTTCAGCTTAAGCAAAGTCAGCTGCGTGTTTATTTTCGCATCGCGCTTTCACCTAAAGTAAAATAAACACGCAGTTGACTTTTGCTGAGGTGTGCCTCGCGCGCGCATTAACAGTGGAGCGCTTCGGAGGGGCACAAGGCGCCCATACATTCTAGTGAAGGTGAAACTCTTTCCGACTCAGCAGATCCATTCATGCAGTAATATATTTTGCTTCCTCAGAAGAAATTAGGAAAATGAACATCGATCCGAGCCATAAATTCCTGTGCCGTCTCATTTTAGGATCATACATTTGGAAGGAGATGCTCTGTTTTTCAGTGCGCTTTCAACTAAATGAGATAATTAACGTTGGGAAAAAAAACCCTGCAGTTCCCACTCGCTCCACCTCCCCCGGTCGTTCCCTAGTTATTGTGGTTTCGGACAAGAAGGTTCAAGGCAACCGCCCAAGCCGCGGTTATCTCGGGCGAAGGGGAAGAATGGCAGTTGTAAAACAGAATTGGAGAATGCACAAAAGCACTTTTTTTGTTTGTGTGTGATCAAAAAATGCGTAGGCGAGGCGGAAACATCCAAAAGACGGCACAAGAGTCGCGCAGAAAACAAACTCTCAGACATCCAATAATAAAAGTGCTAAATTAAATATACGTAGATATTTAAAGGTGTGTGTGTGTGTATATATATAGATGCAAATACATATTTCAGTCGAGTTGTATTTGATTTCAAATGACTGCATATGTGTGGCTATGTGGATCAATATTGTGTTGGGCATTATTACGGCTTGTTTACCTATTATTATGGAGTGTCATTTTGCATGTGTGTGTTATCTCGTTACTATGTCACATGCTACTATGTTTACTTATTGCTAAATTGTGATACGATTGCATGTAAATTCAGGTTCTCTTCTATTGCTATGATGTTTTGCTACCTTATATAATTTTTAACATGCCATTTGACACTGCTGTATGACGTTGTTACGTTATGACACATGACCCTACGTTTTCTTACTATGAACATGTGTAATTTTAGTTTGTCCGCGTTATACTGCTGTAATATGGCATGTGCTGTTATGTATTGTGTTCTTATATCCTGTTATACACTTTTGATGTACAATTTTCCGTGGCGTGCTTTCTTCCACTTCAAAGGCTACGCAGCTCACCCATTCATAAAAGATTGTGACAATCTCACAGTGCACAATATAGCTGCAGAGTCGTCTTTTATGTTTTCATGACTCAAGGAACATCTTTTAGCGCCATGGCACCCTCATATACTTCAGATGCAGTGACCCAGCGTCCCAAACATACTCACCAAAGAGGAATCGGACCGTGAAAGATTTATCTGTGGCATGACCCCCGGCTGCCATGTTTGCTGCGCGTGACCCCGCTCTACTCCTCCTCCCGCTCTACTCCTCCTCCCGCTCTACTCCTCCTCCCGCTCTACTCCTCCTCCCGCTCTACTCCTCCTCCCGCTCTACTCCTCCTCCCGCTCTACTCCTCCTCCCGCTCTACTCCTCCTCCCGCTCTACTCCTCCTCACGCTCTACTCCTCCTCACGCTCTACTCCTCCTCACGCTCTACTCCTCCTCACGCTCTACTCCTCCTCACGCTCTACTCCTCCTCACGCTCTACTCCTCCTCACGCTCTACTCCTCAACTACTCCTTACTACTCGCTCTCTACTGCTCTCTACTACTCACTCTCTACTGCTCTCTACTACTCACACACTACTACTCTACTCACACTCTACTACTTTCTACTCTATTACTTTCTACTCTACTGCTCACTCTCTACTGCTCACTACTACTCTACTCGCTCTACTACTTTCTACACTACTCGCTCTCTACTACTCGCTCTCTACTATCTACTACTCTACTCACTATCTACTACTCTACTCACTCTACTACTTTCTACTACTCTCTACTCCTGTCTCTACTATCTACTACACTCTACTACTTTCTACTCTACTACTTTCTCTTTACTACTCACTCTACTGCTCTCTACTACTCACTCTACTACTCTTACTCTCTCTCCTACTCCACTTCTCTTTCCTCTCTCTACTACACTACTACTCACACTCTACTACTCACTATCTACTACTTTCTACTCTGCTACTCTCTCTACTCCTCATTCTACCACTCTACTACTCACTACACAACTCACTCTCTACTACTCGCTCTACTACTGTCTTCTCTCTACTATACTACTCACTCTCCACTACTCTCTACTACTCAACACTCTCTACTGCTCACTCTTTACTACTCGCTCTCTACTGCCCTCTACTACTCACACTACTACACTCTACAACGTTCTACTCTACTCTACTGCTCGCTCTCTACACTGCTCGCTCTCTACTCTGCTCGCTCTCTACACTGCTCGCTCTCTACACTGCTCGCTCTCTACACTGCTCGCTCTCTACTGCTCGCTCTCTACTGCTCGCTCTCTACTGCTCGCTCTCTACTGCTCGCTCTCTACTGCTCGCTCTCTACTGCTCGCTCTCTACTGCTCGCTCTCTACTGCTCGCTCTACTGCTCACTCTCTACTGCTCACTCTCTACTGCTCACTCTCTACTTCTCTCTACTACCCACTCTCTACTTCTCTCTACTACCCACTCTCTACTTCTCTCTACTACCCACTCTCTACTTCTCTCTACTCGCTCTACTCTCTACTCACACTACTACTCACTCTACTACTCGCTCTCGTCTGCTCTACTCTCTACTACTCACTACTGCTCTCTACTACTCACTCTACCGCTCTCTACCACTCACTCTCTACTTCACTCTCTACTACTTTATACTACTCTACTGCTCTCTACTCACTCTCTACTACACTCTACTACTCACTCTCTACTAAATCTACTGCTCTCCCCCGCGCTCTCTCCCCCCGCGCTCTCTCCCCCCGCGCTCTCTCCCCCCGCGCTCTCTCCCCGCCCCGCGCTCTCTCCCCCCGCGCTCTCTCCCCCGCGCTCTCTCCCCCGCGCGCTCTCCCCCCGCGCTCTCTCCCCCGCGCTCTCTCCCCCCGCGCTCTCTCCCCCCGCGCTCTCTCCCCCCGCGCTCTCTCCCCCCGCGCTCTCTCCCCCGCGCTCTCTCCCCCCGCGCTCTCTCCCCCCCGCGCTCTCTCCCCCCGCGCTCTCTCCCCCGCGCTCTCTCCCCCCGCGCTCTCTCCCCCGCGCTCTCTCCCCCCGCGCTCTCTCCCCCCGCGCTCTCTCCCCCCGCGCTCTCTCCCCCCGCGCTCTCTCCCCCCGCGCTCTCTCCCCCCGCGCTCTCTCCCCCCGCGCTCTCTCCCCCCGCGCTCTCTCCCCCCGCGCTCTCTCCCCCCGCGCTCTCTCCCCCCGCGCTCTCTCTCCCCCCGCGCTCTCTCCCCCCGCGCTCTCTCCCCCCGCGCTCTCTCTCCCCCGCGCTCTCTCTCCCCCCCGCGCGCTCTCTCCCCCCCCGCGCGCTCTCTCCCCCCCCGCGCGCTCTCTCCCCCCCCCCGCGCGCTCTCTCCCCCCCCGCGCGCTCTCTCCCCCCCCGCGCGCTCTCTCCCCCCCGCGCGCTCTCTCCCCCCCGCGCGCTCTCTCCCCCCCCGCGCGCTCTCTCCCCCCCGCGCGCTCTCTCCCCCCCGCGCGCTCTCTCCCCCCCCGCGCGCTCTCTCCCCCCCCGCGCGCTCTCTCCCCCCCGCGCGCTCTCTCCCCCCCCGCGCGCTCTCTCCCCCCCGCGCGCTCTCTCTCCCCCGCGCGCTCTCTCCCCCCGCGCGCTCTCTCCCCCCCCGCGCGCTCTCTCCTCTCTCCCTCCGCTCGCTCT